>NC_134082.1:74607930-77412930 GCF_000715075.1 Nicotiana tabacum | reverse complement strand
TTATTCGCTAGTAACATATTTTGGTCGGCCACACTTGGGTAGGCAAGCCTTAGGATTTTTGTTAGTTTTGAGGCGAAGGTCGTTCCCTTAGTTATATTTATCCAGGAAATACCCCGAAGGATCTGTATATATTTTATTCCGGGAAATGCCCACGTAGTATCGTGTATTTGAGGCTTTGGCGAACCTCATGGAAAAGCATAATATGTATTACTATTTAGGATTTTACTTTACTTTTCTTCTTCTATTTTCCTTTTTAGGTAGGGACGATCTCGAGCCTCCTTTTTTTGTTTGTCTTCTTTTGTGTGTTTTTACCTCAATTCAAATATTTTAAAAAGACAACTAGATCATGTACGCAACCGTACTAGTTACGGGACTTGGAGAGTGCCTAACACCTTCTCCCCGAATCAAATGAATTCCTTACCTGAATCTGGTGCAGACTTAGTTTTGGAGTCCAAAGTGTTTCAAAAGGAAAAATTATTTTTAAAAATGGTGACCTGGCACACCGAAACCAATGTCAGGTGGCGACTCTGAAAAATCCTTTTGAAAACAATTCTTTGTCACTTTTCTAATTGAAAACCTTTTTGAGCTTCAAAATCTTTTTATTTATTTTAAAGAGGGGTTAATGAGGTAAAAAAAATGGGTGTGACAAGAATTGAATCGGAGTTTCCAATATTTATGGTACGAGGGAGATGATTCCTGAGGCGGCTTATGTACATAGGGAGTACGAATGTGACGAGAAGGGCCTTGGTCAAAATGTAGGAAAATATGAATATTTGATTATCGTTTTGGGATGTAATATGGCTTCTAGTTTTAAACATAGTGTTGGGCCTTTGGTTGATGTTAATGAAAGGATGGATTCTTACGACTGGCAGATGAGTGTTGACCCAAGGAGATCAACTGATTTCATAATGGATGTAACTATGGCAATGTTGTTGGTGGATGCTGATATAAGGTTACACAGGTGGGCTATCTCATGTGAGAAGGTTAGGGATTATATGCAACAACAACAACAACGGCCCAGTGTAATCCCATTTGTGGGGTCTGGGGAGGGTAGTATGTACGCAGACCTTACATCTACCTTGAGGGGTAGAGAGGCTGTTTCCAGGTAGGTTAGGGATTACATGATTTCTCGTAAAGTTCCTATGAAGAGTTCTACTGTCTATCTAACATGAAGCATGTATTATGATGTGGTCTTGGATCACGTGAATAAAAGGGTATGACTATTTGGTGGTTTAGAATGTGTTTGGGGTCGGTAATTCATGGTGTATTATAATTAGTAAAATAAGAGGTTAAGAGAAATTTGGCTGAGTAACAGTCTGAGATCATGGTAGCTAGGGGAGAAGTCATTGTGGGTCCTTGGGTTTTGTGATTGTGGTTTAAAGCTAAGTGGGGGAGCCTACCATCGATGATTGGGTCGTGTGATTATGTGCCTTTGTAGTTTTTGGCTAGCGGTGCGTCAGAGGATTAGTTACGACCGAGGAAGAGAACATCAGGGGTAATTCAAGCAAGGAATTTGATGAATGTGTGATTTCACCTTATTGATGTGTGTAGGTTATGAAATGACCCAGATGTGATATTTCTTCGTGAAGGTGATGCGCAAGGGAAGAGATTCATTCGATTTCTTCTTTTTGAGTATTCTTATACTAATAGAGCACTGGTTGTTGGCTATATACTCGAAACCAGGTTAGAATGGGCAACTCTCAATGATGGTTCTAGTGGATTCAAGAATTAAAGTGCAATGCCTAAGGATTTTTGGGTTGGTCGTGTGGCTAAGGAATTAGTTTTTCAGCGGAATGTGAAAGAGACTTGAGTATTTCTATAATGTCATCAGGTATGCAGTGCGATGTTAGAAAGATGGATGAAATAGCTTCGAATTCATAGAAGATCTTTTCAGAATGGGTATATCAGTTGGAGATATCATTGCGTGCATGAGAAGAGTATAAAATCGCTTTTAGGTATTGATACGATGTGGTCTTGTGATATAAGGTCAATCGGGACAAGTGTTGATTAAGGCCTATTATGTGTTTGAAAAGAGGTATTACTTCGAAGGCAAGTCAAGAGTAAATTGGAAGATGTTAAGTTAGTTAGTAGTGGTTTAAATCAGCATGGTTAAGGAAATGATTGGTTCCTTCGGTGTGGTAAGTCTATATAGGTGTTTCAAGGCTTTACTGCAAACTTGGCAGTCTATAATTTGGTTGATTTGGGGGGATTCAATTTTGATGATTTGGTTATGTATAAATGGGTCTCGAAAGAGTTATGGCGATTTAGGTCATGACTTGAGGTTTGTGTCTTCTAGGGTTATGGGAATTTTGTTGCGGTCCAGTTTTGATCGGGATGTCATGAGCTCGGAGGAGTGGGGAAAGCTTTCAGATGTTCAGAGTATGTTGTCGCTTTTTTAATGTTGCCTGAGAATGGTGTCCTATGGAAGAGGCATTATGTACTGAATTATGGATTCTTGATTTGTATTGTAGAAGTAGTATGGTTGGTAACCATGGATTTGCAAATTTTGCTACCTGACGTGGAAGGTTGTGGGAGTATCTCCCACATGATGATCATATGTGTCATTCATTTAAATGGTAGAGATTTAAATTAGGTATGAAGATTCTGGTTTGGTCGCTAATTGGAGGGTTTATGTCGAGGGACACTATGTTCCTTGGGTTGCGGACTGTGGAAGCTTGTTCCTAATTTGATGGTTGATTGTATGTGGTATGGTTAGGGTCATTGTGGATATTTGGAAGGTTATTGGCCTATTTTAGGATGATCGAAATCGACTTGGAGATCTGTTGGTTTACTCAAGGTGAATGCATATTCTACACTAGATTAAATATGCTTATTTTACATAGCATTGCTTATGGATAAGTTTTGGGCATGGTGGATGTTATTCATGTCGTCGTCTATTTCATGTGTTACCCTTTTATGCTATGTGGGTTGTGAGGCGGTTTGATTTTTATTCACACGTGTGTTGTGATCTTGTGTAATCTTGTGGTTTTATATGAGTGAGATGGCTCTCGAGATGCTGGTAGTTTATTGCACCTTAGTTGTGCTTGGGCCTTTGTAGCATATGGTTCTATTCATCTCCCCGGGCTTATATTAAGGCACTAGGCATGTTTGTGGTTATTATACGTGTGTCTAGTGAGTATCAGCATTCTTGGCTTGATGGGTATTCCCATGCAGATTTATTATGTGTGGATTGGATGGCACGCCGCTAAGGGTATGATATTATCTTTTGAGTTTTACTTCCTATCTATGGAATAGGTTCATATCACTTGTTTGGTTATTTTACTCGTTACGTCGGTTGGATAATTCTGTACTTGGGTTCACTTTTCTTGTTGGGCATATTCGAGTTGTGGCTTGTTGGCACATTAATGGGGTTATGTGAGATTTTAGACGGTGTTTGAGGTAGCTTATTGCCCGAGCTGCTTGTACTGGGTGAGGCGAGGTTGTTGGACCTAAAATCAATGCAATCTGATTTATATGATGTATGATGGAGGGAACATGTCACTAATCAGTTCGAAAAGTGGCAATGGTTCTTGTTGAGCGAAGGAACTCCATGAATTATTGATTTGACCGATGGCTATAAAAAAAATTGTATCTCTCATCGTCGTAGTGTTTTAAGGGTTGGAACTGTCGTGCCCCCTTTTTCTAAAAGCGAAATCGGGTTCATGACATTTGGGAGGACAACTCGTTACCTCTTGGTAATTGGGTTTTTTGGGTTGAAGAGTCGTCACCTAATGATTAAAGTGCATTAAGACACTAAAGAAGAGTTTGAGTTGGAAAACCAGAGTTCGGGTAAGGGCTAGAAATTATCTCGAGGGGAAGGTGTTAGGCACCCCCCAAGATCCACTAGTGTGGTTCCCGACCATGTTACAATTGTGACTTTAACTAACAAGTAAGCTAATAAAGGTCTCAAATAGAAGGGGATTTACACATAATGTTGCAAGTGAATTGAAAGTTTGAAGAAAGATAAAGAAAACAAAAATCTTAAGTAAATAGTCTGGACATTTAAAAAAGGGATAACAAGTAAAGGGGAAGGGGTCCTATGTTTACAAGTAATATGGATCACATCAATGCAATACCCGACAATCACTCCTCAGAAGAGGGGTCGCACGTGGTATTAGAGCACCGGTCATCATGTCCATATCTACCCTTTCCCAGCCCGTTAAGGTATTGAACGCAAAATAGTGTCGTTACTTATTGCATGCTATTACCTGTCCCGATCCTATCAGTCCCGGAGGCATTTGGGACTACTAGTCCTAAAGGGAGGGAGGTTGGGGCTTTTCAGAATTTTAAAAGGACAAAATTCTAATGCGACAAACAAAACACATAAGCAAGTAGGGGGAAACAAATAGCAGTTTAAGGGCTCAAACAGGCCTCCTCACTTAAAAGAGCTAATTATTTAGCATGACTTCAAATACTGGTTATAGTCTGAATTAAATTTAAAGCGTTAGGACATGCTACTTCATCACATATTTCTCAGATGAGGAGTCCGAATTAGGCCTTATCTGGTTGTAATTTATTAAAACTGACATAGTTAAACAATTACCTACTGCTTACCTAGGTGGAAGTATATTGATTTTAAAGAAGGGTTACTAATTTTAGAACAAATTAAATCCTGCAGATATTAAACAAACATTACTACTGATTTTATACTTATAAATAAAATAGACGAATCAGATTCAGACGGCTGCTCATATAGGCATGATTTCTAAGCGTTGTTAATTTTAAAACAATTATGTAAGTGCAGGAGCCCTATTGGCATGGTATCTAGAATGAAGTTCATTACTATTATACCTATGATTGTTTGCCTAACGATAGATGAATATGCAGAAATGCTGAAACAAAACTATAGTCATGATTTCTATATGCAGAAACTTATAGGCATGATTTCTAATGCAGTAATGAAACAACTTATAGGCAAGATTTCAACGTGTAATGCATTACTTATAGGCAGGATTACTAAATGCAAAAGTGCAGAAACTTATACATGATTTCTATATGCAGAAACTTATAGCCATGGTTTCTAATGTAATAATGAGACGACTTATAGGCAGGAGTACTATATGATATGCATAAATGCAGAATTTGTAAATAGTAATCCCTATGAGCATGTTGTCTACCCATATGCATACATAAATGACCCTCCCCTTTTTCACTAGAGCCCCATAGTTATTACAAATTATTACAGACCCTAATGAATCAAAAAATACATCAGAACTTCCAGCTGCAACCAAATAGTCTAATTCAGACTCAAGGTCTAGCAATATGAGATAAACCAACTTCCAAGACCCGTTTTCCAAAAGCCTTTCTCTTATTTGGGATATGTCAAAGTTCCCAAGAGTCTCAAAGGGACTCAGGGCAGTGCTTACACCCCAAACACATTGCAGAATTAGATTATAGTGCAGTGTGGAAGAGTCAGCCCTCAAATGTCCAAATTCAGAGGGAACTCAGGGTCCCAAAGCATGTCTCATAAGTGGGGGACAGAACTTAGAATCTAAGAGTTAGTGTATGTGCATATAGGGGGATTAGGGAAGGCCATGGCAGGCTGGTGGTCATGCCCAGCAATTTAAGAGTGTTGGCACACCCTTGACTAGCATGTTAGCCAAAATTAGGAGTTAGGATCCATTGAGGATCAGGTTTGGACCCGGGCAGTAATTTGGATACTGCCAGGCCATGAACCTTAACTCAAACACATTTAAGAGAATAGGGGTATGGATTTGTAACAGAAAATAGATGCAAGGAAAGAACACACATAGTTAAGATTAATCATGAACAACAAAGTAAACAGGATTGCAGAAAACTGTAAATAAACACATAGGGGTGAGGCAGGAAAGCTAAATTAGAACATACCAGTTTCAGGGAAAACAAACAAGTAAAGGTAGTCTTGAAAAAGCCAAGTTGCAAGAAAAAGTTCCAAAAGATCCCAGAAAAGAGCAGAATGTTGTAAGAGTATGGAACTCAAAGCAATAAAGTGTGTAAGTAAGTTGAAAGTATTGATCTTAAAGTTCGAGGTGTTGAACTCGAAGTGCTCTTAAAAGTGCAGAAGGGTAGTACCTTTTATAGTGCAGAGAAACAAGTAAGAAAGGCAAGGAAATATCATTGAAATCGATCTCCCTTTGGTTAAGGGATTCTGATTCCAAAGGGTAAAAGACAGTTAAGGAAATAAATTTTAATTAAAACCTTTCAAAGTAGCACAAAAGGGGTAAATACATAGAAATTATTTAAGGAAAACAATCAATGGTACACGGTTTGTGCCAAATATGGCAAGGGAATCAATCAAACAGCCATGAAACCAAAATTACAGGTTCAATTCGAATGAACCAAGTCAAGAAAGGTAAAGGAGGTTCAATCGAAGAAATATCAGTGACAATTCGTCAGCCTTATTAAAAGGATTTCAGAATAAATCAATCAGTTGGTAAAAACCTTTTGAAAGAAAAATTTCACATATATAAAGCATACCAATCAAACGAAAGGAATCGTCAGGTTTCCCAGAAAAAGAGTCTATCATTGAAAGCCTTAGAGTCACAAATAAAAGGGACTCATAGTGAGTCTGAAAGCCTAGGGTCCCAAAATGGAACCCTAATATCACATGCCAAAGAAACCCCCAAATCCGAGGGTTTCGAATTGAGTCAGACATAGAGGTGAGAGAGCAGGTCATTGAAAGAGGCTCATAAGTCTCTTCCAAAGACTTTATGAGAAACAAACATATATGATAGAAAGAACTGATTCAAGGTCATGAGAACATGTTTGAGAAAACTTGGAGTTTAAACAAGTTCAGAAGAAAGAGATAATACGAGCTTAAATAAAAGCAGGTGAAATATGCTTAGCAAGAACACAAACACAGCTAAATAAAGTGAACAAAATCAAAGAACTCACAATAAACACATATAGTAGAAGAGTAAGGAAAATATAACACGGATTAGCATGTGAGTACAGGAGTAACGTGTATAGTAAAAAAGAAAGTAGAAGAAAAGTACATGCGTAGTAAAAGAAGTCATACGAGCATAACACAGAAAAACACACATAAAAAAAGAACAAAAAGAATCAGAAAGATGCTTTTGAAAAACCTTTTAGAAACTCTAAATCAAAATTAAACGATTTTGAAAAGAGAATTTGGGGAAAACCTTTAAAAAGTTCAATAAAACACAGACATTTTCCAAATCTAAGAAAATAAGCAAGTAAAGAACCTCGGACAGCTTAGGGTTTCAGAGAAAACCCTAGAAATGAGAAAGGTCTTGAGGAAAGTCAGATCCTGAGTCGAAAAGGCTCGTAGTGCTTGAATATGCTGGAGTAATGGCCGGAAAAGACATAGATCTACAGATCTGAGAAGGATATGAAGGAGAACCATCGAGGTCAAGTCTTGAAGCTTCGAACAACCATGGTTTACTGATGGAGGGGAGTGAGTACCAACCATCCATGGCCTGAGAAGCCACGGATTCCGGTGGAGTGGTGGTTGAAGAAGGGTTGAAGGAGGCTAGGGTTGAAGGAGAGTTTGAGAGAGTTTGAGAGACGAGAGGTTTCAAAGGCGGCTGAGAGATGGGAAATGAGGGATCAGGGTAGTCATTTGGGGTTAAAAAAGGTAAGGGTGGTTTATGGCCGTTGATCAAAATGATCAACGGCCTGGATTAATAGTAGGAACTGGGCGGGTCATTTGGAATTGGGTCATGGGTTGGGTCCAAATAGAATTGGGCTGGTTTAATTGAGTCAAATTAAGGACTACAATTGAAATGTAATGGGGCTAAATATTAAATAGTCAATTTCCCTTTTTATTTTATAAAAAAAGTGAAGATGATTTTAAAAAGCAAATACTGAAACAATTAATAGGATATAAATATTGATTTAAAAATATTGGACCCAATTTTACAATTATAAAATGTTATTAATCTTAAAGTAGGCTATAATTGCAATTATATGCAATTTAGTCTTTTAAATACCAAATAAATTTGTACAAATATACAAAAATCACCTTACCTATATTTTAGTATAAATATGGGAATAAAATAAATTATTTACCAAAATTGATGATTTTGGGAATAATTATTGGATTTTGTACTGCTAAAAATAGACAATAAATTAGGAAAAAATACCAAAACACTTGGGCATGCTTATATACGCATATACATGTTATTTTGAAAGCATTTTGTGCATAGAATACATTGGGAAAAATTGGGTATCAACAGCTGCCCCTCTTTACTCGGCAAGGATGAAAGAGTTGTCGGGTAAAGATATGATGGCCAATTTTGACCGAATGAAATGATTTTGAAGAGTTTTGACCGAGCTCTGGTTTCTGAGCTACCTACATATCCCTGGTATTACAGGAATCAGGACATATGTAGTTCGGGATCCATCGGCAGAGTATGCCGATGGAGATTTTCGAAAAGTGGACGCGATATTCAGGTTGAGAAAAGGTGGTCAGAGTCTGACAGGCTGCGGGAACTGGAGCGGGATCACTCCTGCTGAGACGGTCATTGCTAGTCGGTGTACCTGCGAATGAACAATACTAGCATATATATATATAAACAATACCAGCATATATATATATTGTGCATAAATTTAAACGTGATGCAAGTTCCCGTTGGACCGTGAATGTTGTCTTTGGATGGTTAGGATAACGTCCTCGGACTATGATGTCCTGGGCCATGTAGCGTATGATAAAGGATTCGCAGGCTATGAAATAATGTTCTCGAGCTATGAGGATGATGCCTCCGAACCATGATGTCTTTGAATAATGATATGCAAAAGATAAAATGGGGTCCTCAGGCCATGGCATGGCGTTCTCGGGCTATAAAAATGGTGCCTCCGAACAATGACGCCTTTGGACTGTGAGCACGTGATTTTTGCCTTTACGAAAACTACTCCAAAATAAATCAAAAATCAAATAAATTTCTTTTACTGTGTAATTCTTGAATTTGCGTGGTGTTAAATATTTGTGTTATGTCCATAAATGTTTACTTTGTCATAATAAAATGAAAAATAAAATAAAATATATGTTGCATGCATATAGGATTTAATTATGCATTTAAAAGATAATTTAAATAAAATCACAAAAAAATATGCAATAGTTCTATTTTCCACTGTGTGATTGATGTTTTGTCTATGTGTTAAATAATTGTTATAGAGTAATTAATATATTTTTGTGAAGTTAAAATTGTTTTATAATTAAACTTAGAAATTTAAATTAGAAAAAAATGAAAAAAAATGTATATATATACAAAATCGGACCTGGATTAAAATCCAGGCCCAAAACCAAAATTACCCCCCCCTAGCCCAATCCAGGCAGCCCAAGTCTGGTCCAAACCAGACGAGCCGAAACGACAGCGTTTGGTCGTAGCTTTTCGGGGACCGTTGGATCAAATCCAACCAACGGTCAAGATCTCACCCCCTTTACCCGTAACCCGTAACCCGACCCAATGCCCCGATTCAGCCCGACCCCAGCAGTAAACCAAACGACACCGTTTGGCTAAATGAACTAATCCTGGCCATCTATTCTCTTTGATCCAACGGTCAAGATTAACCCACCATTCCCCTATATAAACTCATAATCCTTACCCCGACCCCCCTAACTAACACCCCCCTCCTCTCCTGTTCATCGTCCCCCAAACCCCCACTCCTAACCCTAGCCGCCCTAGGATCCCACCGCCTGAAACCCGGTGGCATCAACGCCGCCGGTCACCACCTTAACAACCTAGAACCCCCTGAACATCCTCTATCCAGTTATGCTAGCCACTTGGCTCGAATCTGCTTGAAGGTTCTCGAATCTTCATTTGAAGATTCGAGCCGAGTTTAAATCTAAACCTAACAGCCCCAAATCGACACCATAGCTTCCCCTAGCCACCCTGAGTATGGATCTATTGTTTGTTTGGCTCGAATCAGTTCCGAGCTTCTCGAATCTTCTTTTGAAGATTCGGACCAAACAAGAACAAACTCAGATCCGTTTTAAGCTGACACCAAATGACCCCTAGGCTACCCTCACCCTTGTATCATATTTGATTCTCCTCGAATCTGACCAGAAATGGTTAAATCCCAAATCGAACTTTCAAGAACCCTAAAAATACCAAACTTTTGGATTCTGTTCAGATTAAGTAAAGATTGAGGTTTAATCGACCTTAGTCGAAGTATTTTCAGTGGAAAATACTTCGACTAAGGTCTGTTTGATTTCAAACAAAATTCAAAGCCGAGTTGAGTTCGAGTCTGATTAAAATTCAGAGGTACTTTTATATTTCTGTTTATATATTCTGTATGTATTTTCGTTTGTTTTAATAATTTGTTAATTTTTCATATTTTGTTTTGATTAATTCTGTCATCTTTGTCTCATGCCCGTCTTATGATCAAAATATGAAATTATTTCTGTTGGTTGTGATTGTTTACAATGTGTGTAATCGACTCGATTAAGTTCGTCGATTAGTTATATTACGAATTTTCATTTCTGAAAATGCTGACCGAAACAGTCTGCTTCTATTGTTTTAGACTAATTATTGACAAATGTTGTAAATAGTCAACTGATTAATAATCGTCAATTAAATCATGTTTGTTTGTGAATCAGTGAATTCAAATGTATGTTGTATATGTTGTTTTCTGAACAGGGCATTGTCAGTATATTGACAATGCTCCTGTGTATGTTTGATCTTAGTTCAATTTGAAGTTCAGTTTGAATTATTATGCTAAACTCAGTGTAATATTGTCAAGTTTGAATTCAAGTTTACAAATGTTGATTAGATGTAATTGTGATAGAAGGTTTACATTCTTAGGATTCAGTCCAAACTTAAGAGAATTGGTTATAGCTGTTTTAAATCAGGTTGATAATTAAGTTTGAACAGATTTTTAAATCTGTTTTGTAAATTCTGTTATGATTTTGCATTTAAGGCAGTAATAATAGTGATCACAGTAGGATTTCTGGGACATTTTTGAGACAGAACAGTAAGGATAACATGATAGCATAATGGGCTGAAAGTGAAAAGTTAGTGGCTATTATTTAAAGTGATAATGGGAAACAAAGGGTAATGGGGCTGCTGAAAAAAAACAGGATAAATAGCACTTAGTTTTAAATAATTCAAAAGTAGTTTTAATGGAAAAACTTTCTGATTTTTAAAGGAGAAAAGGGTCCATCCAGCACTAAATTGTATAGGACCAGCCCTGTATAAATACAGGGAGTTGGACAGACTTTAGGGGGCAGATTTTGAAAGAAGAAAAATCTGATTTAGGAGAAGAAGATAAAAAATCTGATTTAGAGCTTTTCAGACAGAGAAAAGATCAGAGAAAAAGAAAGAAAAGAGAGGAAAGAAAAAGAAAGAAAGGAGAAGCTGATTTCTAAAGCATAGAAAATACACATAGAAATACATATATATTTGAGAGAAACAGAAATCTGAGAAGAAAAAATCAGATTTGAAGAGAAAGAAGAAACAGAAAAAATCAGAAACAGAAAAATCAAAAAAACAGGAATTTGAAACAGAAAAGAAACTGAAATCTGAAAATATTGTCCCTTTGTTGAATCTGTTCGGATTTATTTGAATCCATAGTTCAGTTAAAATCTGAAGTTTCCTTTTAAAAATACCGTTACTGTGCATCTGGGTTTCTCGGGTCTCATTATTACTCAAGTCTGTGGAAAGACTGCTATTCTGCTGATTTTGTTACTGCTGCTACTGCTGAAATTTACTCATTCTACCTTCATTTTCAGGTACATGTCTTTTAAATTTTAAGTTGGAAAGAGATTCAACATGACTAATCAATGAAGCTTGAATTGAAATTCTGTTTTCCATTTGTCCAAGTTCATCAGTTTAAATTTCATTTTTGTTTCATGATAGTTAATTAGTAGTGAATTCAATTTGATAACTATGAGCTAATTGTCTTACTTTGAAAGTTCGTATAAAGCTTTGTAATAATGTTAGCCCTTCATCTCATTAGTTTAGTCATATTTGAACTGTCAAGGTAGGAAACATGGCATAAAGATTGGCCATTAACTAGGCCTTGTGGCGTTGTTAGAATAGAGTGAAAATGTCAAAACCATATTGCTAGTTTATTCTGATACTTGATTTAGTTATGGATGGAATGATATAAGTTGTACGTTCTTATGTGGTATGATAACAGGTATCTATAGAACCATTAGTGGATGGTGAGTTGAGTTGTTATGGCTCATTATGATGTTAAAATGCTATGAATGTTTCAAGACATACAAATACGTCGCATGTAAGGCAATGTTGTCAATCAATTTGAATAATAATTCTTTTCTTATCAACTTGATGCCTATTCACCCTCATAAATAAATTAACCAAACAATTAGGCCAATTAGATCAAAAGCAAGTATATGAGAATAAAATGAGGTGTACAAGCATAAATCGCAATACTTATATCAATGGTAAGTAGAAATAGAATTTGCACTAAATAAGAAATAAATAAAAATTGTTCAAAAATACTTCTTCCCTTCATAAATCATTTTGTGAGTTTCATATGTCCCTCATTCTTTGGTATATGTATATATGTTGTATTTGTGAAGAATAGTATTAATCATGTTCTTATTCTTTATTTTGAATTTGAATAGTCTTGGATGAACATAAATTATACGCGGAAATTCTAATCGACGGGCAACATTTAATAAATTGTGGATTCTTTTTCAAGAATTAAAGGGTATCTTAAAAGGAGATTTCTCGTGATATAATAAACAATTTGTGGAAATTCCATAATACCATTACAGTATTTTGCGCAATTAGGGATGCGTTCGCGTACCCTGATTATATTTAAAAGCAAATTCGGATTATGCGTACGCGCAATTTCGAGCGAATATTTTAAAGGATTTCTCCGCGGATGTCAAAAATAATTTCAAATAACCCGAGATGTGTAGTTCATTGTCCAAATAAAAGGATGATGATGTTCCGGATTTTATTTTTAATTTTCGAATATATATTTTTATATAACATGGACAATTTTATTGTGTACACGTACGCGTGGCACAATCCCTGGTACTTATAAAAAATATATAATACGAATATACGTACGCGTAATTCGTCCATATAATTGTAAACAATAAGTAAAAAGCGGTAGTAAAATCATGCAATAAAAACGTATTTAGTAAAAATCAAGATAATTAAGCCAATAATAAAAACAGTTAAGCGACCGTGCTAGAACCATGGAATTCGGAAATGCCTAACACCTTCTTCCGGATTAACAGAATTCCTTACTCAGGATTTCTGGTTCGCAGAATAATAAACAGAGTCATATTCTCCTCGATTCAGGGATTAAAATTGGTGACTTAGGACGTCTTAAAATTCCCAGGTGGCGACTCTGAAATAATTAAATAAATCCTGTTTCGACTGTCCTTCAATTGGAGAAAACTCCCCACGCGCCCCGCGGGTGCGGTAAAAAGGAGGTGCGACAGCTCTGGCGACTCTGCTGGGGATAATAGTGGTATCTATCTTCCACTGTAACCCAGAACCACTGGTTCAGGGTTTAAAGAATTCGAGCTTAAAATAACTGCAATAATTGGCTTTATTCACTATATGATTTTCAACTGTTTATATGCTTAACATGCTAAATGTTTTTTTTACTGCTTTAATATTATTTGAATTGTGAATATATACAACTGCTACGAAACCCCTTTCTTTCTGAGTCTTCTGAGTTTATGGTGTACACGTGCGCGTGACCCACCTTTCTGTTAAAGTCATACCAAATAAGACGGAGTTGGGACAAGTAACTAGGCCGGGCAGACTTTCGTGCTCCTGGTACGTTGCCCCCGCTTCGGCTCAAACTGTCTGTTTGGGTAAGTCAGGTTTAGAACAATCAACCTAAGGTTTTACACTTAGAATAACTCAGCCATGTACCAGATCCCTAGTAGGAACGAATATTTGCATCATATGCATTTGGCCTTGGAGACTCAACACAGGGGTTGGGTCTGTCTAGGACAGGTGAACCCAAAATAAAAAGACCATCATGATGCATCCTACTTGTTACTTGTGCATTCATTTGCCTCGAACATGCTTGTTGACCAGCTTAAATAAAATCATGGTAAGAAGAAAGGAATAAAATGGGTTGTTTTAAAAATTTCGAAAAAAAAATATAGTTTTAAATTTTGAAATAAAGGTATTTAATAAATAAATAAAAAATTCGAAAATGATTTTTTTAGTATAAATTTTCAAAATGAATTTTAACTTTATCAAAATTAAATTTCAGATACAAAATGAGCACCACACAAAGCCCCTCATCCACAAGTACGGAAGAATTTCTATGTCAGCTTCAAATGTGGTGGTATGATTTAGGCGAAGACGGTCAAAAATGGGTCGTCAAGCATTTGGGAAATCTCACAGACATTATGAAAGTTAAACCCCGTGATGATCTGATTGCGGCGTTAGTAACTTTCTGGGATCCTGTTCACAATGTTTTTCGTTTCTCTGACTTCGAGCTTACTCCTACATTAGAGGAGATAGCTGGCTATGTTGGGTACAAAGCAACTATCCATGCCCTAAAACAAAATCTAAGAAGCCTCAGTTTGGAGAAAGATTTGCAAGCACAAGAAGCTGAAGGCGAGAAGAAGAGTCTAGCTTGTGAGAATGAAAATCTTCATGCCCGATTCCAAAAAATGAAAAGAGTTTCTGAAATGCCAAAGAGGAACTGGAAGGATCAAAAAACCATCGCCAATCTCTTTGAAAGAATGCAAGATTATGATTCCATTCTAGCAGAAAACGAAAGGGCATTGAGCAAGGCAAAAGAAAGGATCCAACAATTAAACGAAGAAGCCAGATCTAACAAGGAACGCCAGGATAGGCAATCCGAAAAAGACAAGGCACAATTCAAGAAGGAAAAGGACTATTGGATGCGATCAGAAGACCAGCTTCGTGCACAACTAGAAGAGGCAAGAAGATGCAACAGAGAACACCAACAAGCAGACCTCGACAGGGAAAGAGCGCAAGCAAGATTAGAGCAGGCCAGACTCCGAGCTCTGTTAGAATCAGCTCTAGATCGTGAGAACCGTGTCAGATATATAGCCACCACTCGTCAGCAGCAATTGCAAGACCAAGACCAACGTCTCCAAGGTTTCAGGGCACAAATCCACGACCTGGCAGTCTTCACATCTCAAAGTTATGTAAACTGCCAAGGAATGGATTATGAAAGATTTACTGAGCATGCGCCCACTTTTGCTCGTCATCTAGCAATGGAGTTGGAAAGGATGTATCGTACGCTGGGAGGCCATCCAGGTCAAGCACCACATTGAGCAGATAATCCAATATTTGACAACAAAAATGGAAAGTGGGGCATGTTGTGAGATGTTATGAAGTGTATCTTTTATTTTGATTTAAGTGTGTGTGTTTCAAGCTATTTTCTTAAAGTTTTCAAATGTAATTCCATCTTTGTGTAATGAATAAAAGTGATTGCCTTTAGTCCGAACTACGCAAGGTCTGATTCATGTAAGGGCATGATACGTAGGCAATCTCTCAGATTCGACCACCACGATAAAAGATATATATAATTAATAAAAGTGAATAACAATAAAAATTTCAAGAAAGCTGGGACGACACAAGCAGCCGAGCAAATGCATAATAGAAAGGGATTATTTGTCTAGGAGCATTGCATCTCAACGTGTGATTATATATGTGTTAAACTCTCAAAACTAACAAATTTGTTCATTTTCAGAATTTAAGCAGTTAGTTTCTCTAAAGAGTATACTGGCATATTATCACTATCACACAAGATCAAAAGGACCAATACCCGAAAGTATGTCTATCCCAGATGTTGACACAGGTATGGAACTAGAGGAGATGGATGTCGGGAAAATGAAAGAAGAGATGTTTAAGCTCAAGTAGCAAATGGCTGAGATGTACCAAGCCTGGTCTACAGGACAGCTACCCCCATCTTATCCAAATAACCCTGCTCCATCAATGACTCAAACTTAGGATAATATCACCACTGAATTATCCCCAAACTTCTCCATTTACCAGCACTACCGAGGCACCACCTCTCAGACACCGCAGTCTCCACCTCCGAAACCCGTTCCATATTTTCCTCCACCTATGACTCTTGTTTTCGTAGCACCTCCCCCTGCTACATTCCACAAATCTCCTAGTGAGCCTACATTCCAGGCCCAGGACAACCAATATTACCCCCCGGAGCCCACCCTCAAAGCCTCCGAAATTCATTCAACCACTCCTCGTTTTGATCTCCCAACCGAAATTGACAAGCCAGCCAAAAATGCTGAGCAAGAAGAGATGTTCAGGAAGGTCAAGAGTCTAGAACAATCGTTCAGAGACATGCGAGGATTAGGTGGGCAAGTCAGTGTAGCCTACAAAGATTTGTGCTTATTCCCAAACGTACAATTACCAGTTGGCTTCAAGATGCCCAAATTTGACTTATACAACGGGCACGGTGACCCAGTAGCCCACTTAAGGGGTTTATGTAGCAAGATGCGAGGAGCTGGGGGAAAAGATGAATTATTAATGGCTTACTTCAGTCAAAGTCTAAGCGGATCAGCTTTGGAGTGGTATACACGCCAGGACCATGGGAGATGGTACACCTGGGATGACCTGGCACAGGCATTCGTATACCATTTCCAATACAATCTGGAAATCATCCCAGATCGATTATCTTTGACAAAATTTGAGAAGAAACATAATGAAAGTTTCAGAGAGTATGGTTTTCGGTGGAGAGAACAGGCAGCAAGAGTGGATCCTCCTATGAAGGAGAGCGAAATGGTAGACTACTTCCTCCAAGCCTTGGAACCGACTTACTATGCCCATTTGGTTTCAGCGGTTGGGAAATCATTCAACGAAGTAGTAAAGATGGGAGGTATGGTGGAAAAAGGCCTCAAGACAAATAAAATCATGAGCTATTCAGCGATTAAGGCAACTACTCAAGCTATTCAAGGCGGGGTAGGAGGAATCGGAAGAAAGAAGAGGGAGGAAGCAGCAGTAGTTGATTCAGGAATTTGGCCGGGACCCAAAGGTTCACCGCTTTACTATAATCAACAACAACCTCGCCAATCAGCTTACCACCATGATTCATCCCAACACTACTATCACCCTTCAGAGCCTCATTTTTCCATTAACCATGCTCAAGCATACAATCAGCCACCTGTTCACACCAATTGGCGTGCTCCTGTCACACCAAATACTTACCCACGAGCCTATCCCAGACCAGGTTTCAGGCCTAGGCCAGCATTCAGAGGAGAAAGGGAACAGAAAAAGAAAACTTACACTTCATTGGGAGAGTCTTACACTAGTCTATTCCATAGGCTGAGACAGCTAGACATGCTGAGACCAATACAATCCAAACTACCCAATCCTCCTCCAAAGAATCTGGATTACACCATTAGCTGTGAATATTGCTCCGGTGCACCAGGCCATGATATGGAGAAATGTTGGCATTTGAAAAATGCAATACAAGAACTGATTGATACTAATAAAATCGAGGTTCAAAACCCCGAAGCCCCAAATATCAATAGAAATCCAATGCCAGCCCATCAAGAGGCTAATATGATAGAAATCATACAAGTTGATGGGGAGACAAAGAAGCCGTCACAAACTGTCATGATGATCAAGTCTCATGAAACCAAGCCAGATAAGCAGTTAATGGAGGAGAAGCCAGTGTCTATGCAGAACAAAAATGGTGATGAACCATCTATGATAGTCGATGAGGGATCATCGAGCAAAGTTGCCACAAAACAAGAAAGGCCAAAAGTGATAGTACCAGGGGTTGCTAACAAACCCATTGTATTCGTGGAAGGAGCCCGTACAGATCGGGTTATTATTGCACCTGTAATTCAGCTGCCAGTCATCAACAACAAAGTCATCCCATGGAACTATGAACAGGTGACTGTAATGTACAAGGGCAAAGAAATCAAGGAAAAAGTGTGTGAGGTGCAAGGCTTGACACGTTCGGGAAGATGTTTTACTCCCGAAGAATTGAGAAAAACTAAAAACAATCCAACGCCAACAAAGAGAGCTGTGACGGAAGAAGAGGCGGAGGAGTTTTTAAGAAAAATGAAACTCCATGATTATTCTGTTGTGGATCAATTAAAGAAGACCCCCGCTTAAATTTCATTGTTATCATTACTGATCCATTCAGAGAAGCACCGTCTGGCTTTGATGAAAATCCTGAATGAGGCTCACATTCCTGAAAAGATCTCTGTAAATCATTTGGGAAAAATAGCCAACAGAATCTTTGAGACAAACAGAATTACATTTGCTGATGATGAATTACCTGTGGAAGGTACCGAGCACAACAGAGCTCTTTACCTCACCGTGAAATGTGAAAACTCCGTAGTAACCCAGGTATTGGTCGACAATGGGTCAAGTGCAAATATCTGCCCTCTCTCCACTTTAAGCAAATTAAAAATTAAAGAGGAGAGGATCCAGAAAAATAGTATTTGCGTACGGGGATTTGATGGTGGAAGCAGAGATTCATTTGGCGACATAGTGTTGGAACTAACAATAGGGCCAGTTGAATTCACAATGGAATTCCAAGTGTTGGACATAACTGTTTCTTACAACTTGTTGTTGGGTCGACCATGGATCCATGCTGCTAAAGCAGTCCCGTCAACACTACATCAGGCTGTCAAGTTTGAATGGGATCATCAAGAAGTAGTCGTGTATGGAGAAGAAAGTTTAAATGCTCAAAGCAGTACCATTGTACCGGTTGAGGGAACAGAAAAGGACCAGGGACCATGGGTATACCAAGTGACCGACACAGTGTCGATAGAGAAAATTCCAGAGGGGAAATACCTTCCAAATCCAAAGATATCCTCTGCATCAGTCATGGTAGCTTATGAAATGTTAAAGAATGGCTTTATACCCGGCAAAGGTCTGGGTTTATCTTTGCAAGGAATTATACAACCAGTATCTCTCCCCGAGAACTGGAGAACATTCGGTTTGGGGTTCATACCCACTGTCAATGACGTGATAAGGGATAGGAAGCTGAAACACCAAGCATGGGTTCTTCCAAAACCAGTCCCACATCTGTCAAAGTCTTTTGTCAAGACCGGTGCAAAAAATTGCCCGATAACAACAATTCCTAAATCCCGGGTCAATCCTGAGAAGGAATTAATTGAAAGGTTCGAGAAATTGTTTAATGATGTGAATATGTTGGAAAGCGGAGAAGGGTGTAGCAACGCAGAAGTTCAATTCGTTGGGCCAGAAACAAAGCTCAATAATTGGAAAGCCACTCCTCTCCCAATTTGAAAGGAGTCTTGGTAGTTTATTTTGATTTTCTTTCAGTTTGTTTGGGTTACTTCAGGGTTGTAATCCCAAAGCTTATCTTACAGTTTGTTTGAAGTGTGCAAACCTTGTTATCTTTCATCATCCAATAAAAAGCAGTTTCCTTTTTATTATCATTCCTAATAGCTTTCTTTTCTTTTTCTTCTTTCCTGTACAGTTCCTTTTACGCTGGCTCTAGTGATATGGCATGCATGAGGAATCCTCAGCCCAGTCTTAAAAATCAATCTGGTTCCGAAATATTAATTCAAGAAATATATTGTGATTATGAATCAGAATATGATGAAGATGAGGTCTTTGAAGAGATTAGTAAAGAGTTAATTCACTTTGAGGAAAAAATCAAACCTAACTTGAGTGATACCGAGGACATCAATATAGGGGACACGAGTAATATCCGAGAAACTAAAATAAGTGTCCATCTGGAACCAAAGATCCGAGAGGAGTTAATTAAAGCACTCATAGAATTCAAAGATGTTTTTGCATGGTCGTATGACGACATGCCGGGCCTGAGCACTGATTTAGTGGTTCACAAATTGCCCACCGATCCAACGGTGCCTCCTGTCAAGCAGAGGCTGAGAAAATTCAAGCCTGACATGAGTGTGAGAATTAAGGAAGAAAATAACCAAACAATTGGAAGCAAAGGTCATTCGAGTCACTCGATATCCTGTTTGGTTGGCTAATATCGTTCCTGTGCCAAAGAAAGACGGCAAAATTAGAGTATGCGTCGACTATCGCAATCTTAACAAAGCAAGTCCAAAGGATAATTTCCCATTACCCAATATCCATATTTTAATCGACAATTGTGCCAAGCATGATATAGGGTCTTTTGTGGATTGTTATGCCGGGTATCATCAAATTCTAATGGATGAAGAAGATGCAGAAAAGACGGCATTCATCACACCATGGGGAACTTATTGCTACCGGGTAATGCCATTTGGTTTGAAGAACGCCGGAGCAACCTATATGAGAGCAATGACCACAGTGTTTCATGATATGATACACAAGGAGATTGAGGTATACGTGGACGATGTGATTATAAAATCAAAGCATCAGGCCAACCACGTTGGGGATTTGAGGAAGTTCTTCTTAAGACTTCGCAGGTACAACCTCAAGCTTAACCCTGCCAAGTGTGCATTTGGAGTTCCATCTGGAAAGTTGCTGGGATTCATAGTCAGTCAACGAGGCATCGAGCTAGACCCATCAAAAATCAAAGCCATCCAAGAATTGCCACCTCCCAGGAACAAAACTGAAGTAATGAGTTTGTTGGGAAGGTTGAATTATATCAGCAGGTTTATTGCTCAGCTCACAACAACTTGTGAGCCAATTTTCAAATTGTTGAAAAAGGATGTTGCGGTCAAATGGACCGATGAGTGTCAAGAAGCGTTCGATAAGATAAAAGGGTACTTGTCGAACCCACCCGTGTTGGTCCCGCCAGAGCCGGGAAGACCTTTGATTCTTTACTTAACGGTTTTGGAAAATTCATTTGGTTGTGTATTGGGGCAACATGACCTCACTGGCAGAAAAGAACAGGCCATCTATTACCTTAGCAAGAAGTTCACAGCTTATGAGGTTAAGTATACTCATCTGGAAAAGACATGTTGCGCCCTAACATGGGTAGCTCAAAAATTGAAACACTATTTGTCATCCTACACTACTTACCTCATTTCTCGGTTGGATCCATTGAAATACATTTTTCAAAAGCCTATGCCAACGGGAAGACTGGCAAAGTGGCAGATATTACTCACAGAATTCGACATCATCTATGTGACTCGAACTGCAATGAAGGCTCAAGCACTGGCCGATCATTTAGCCGAAAACCCGGTCGATGAGGAATATGAGCCATTGAAAACTTATTTTCCTGATGAAGAAACAATGCATATCGACGAGGTGAAGCAAATTGAAAAGCCTGGCTGGAAACTTTTCTTTGATGGAGCCGCTAACATGAAATGAGTCGGGATAGGAGCTGTAATCATTTCTGAAACAGGGCATCACTATCCTGTTACGGCTCAATTACGATTTCATTGCACCAATAATATGGCAGAATATGAAGCTTGTATTTTGGGGTTAAGGCTAGCCGCAGACATGGGTATCCGAGAAATCTTAGTCATGGGAGATTCGGATCTTTTGGTACATCAAATTCAAGGAGAATGGGAAACCCGAGACTTGAAGCTCATACCATACCGACAATGTCTACATGATCTTTGTCAGTGGTTTCAATCAGTGGAATTCCAACATATTCCAAGAATCCATAATGAGGTTGCTGATGCATTGGCTACCCTAGCATCAATGTTGCACCATCCAGACAAAGCTTATGTAGATCCAATACATATTCAAGTCCACAATCAGCACGCTTATTGCAATATGGTTGAAGAAGAATTTGATGGAGAACCATGGTTCCACGACATCAAGGAGTATATCAGGATGGGGATATATCCTGCACAAGCCACAGGAGATCAAAAGAGGACCATTAGGCGATTGGCAAATGGATTCTTTTTAAGCGGAGGAGTTTTGTATAAAAGAACACCAGATCTTGGATTATTAAGATGCATAGATGCCAGACAAGCTGCAGCTGTCATGTCTGAAGTACATTCAGGAGTTTGCGGACCCCACATGAGTGGATATGTATTGGCAAAGAAAATCCTCCGAGCCGGTTACTATTGGCTTACCATGGAGCGAGATTGTATCAGTTTTGTGCGCAAGTGTCGTCAATGCCAAATACACGGAGATTTGATTCATTCTCCACCATCCGAGTTGCACACAATGTCGGCACCATGGCCCTTCGTTGCCTGGGGCATGGATGTGATTGGACCAATTGAGCCGGCAGCATCCAATGGACACAGGTTCATTCTGGTAGCTATTGATTATTTTACCAAATGGGTTGAGGCCAAGACATTCAAATCAGTGACCAAGAAAGCTGTGGTCGATTTTGTCCACTCAAATATCATATGTCGATTCGGAATCCCGAAGGTGATCATCACAGACAATGGTGCTAATCTTAACAGCAACTTAATGAAGGAAGTATGTCAACAGTTTAAGATTACACATTGTAACTCTACCCCATATCGGCCCAAGGCGAATGGAGCGGTAGAAGCAGCCAACAAAAACATAAAGAAGATACTTCGGAAAATGATAGAAGGTTCAAAACAATGGCATGAAAAATTACCATTTGCATTATTGGGATACCGCACTACTGTTCGCACTTCAGTAGGAGCAACTCCTTATTTGTTGGTATATGGCACTGAAGCAGTAATTCCTGCAGAAGTTGAGATTCCTTCCCTTCGGATCATCGCTGAAGCAAAGATTGATGATGATGAATGGGTCAAAACCCGTCTGGAACAGTTAAACTTGATTGATGAAAAATGATTGACCGCAGTATGCCATGGTCAATTATATCAAAGAAGAATAGAAAGAGCATACAACAAAAAGGTGCGTCCCCGGAAGTTTGAAGTAGGTCAGCATGTGCTGAAACGTATTCTTCCATATCAGGGAGAGGCAAAAGGCAAATTTGCCCCTAATTGGCAAGGACCATTCATTGTGACCAGAGTATTATTGAATGGTGCACTATGTTTAAAAGATATTGAAGGCAAATGCATAGATATGGCGATCAATTCTGACGCGGTAAAGAGATATTATGCATAAATTTTTTTTTTTTTGAATATTTGTATTTAGCATTATTTCGAAGATTGGAATGACAAGGCCATTTATTCTACTATCCAAACACTATACCCTTTATTTCCCCCTTTGAGCCATACTTGTTTCTTTCTTACCCCCTCTTGGAAGTAATAATAAAAATAAAAAAAATAAAAAAATCATTACTATTATGTAGTGAACTACGTTTGATCTGATTCCTCAAAGAAGGATACGTAGGCGCCTCACGGCTCGGTCATAGGGTGCACGATATACATAATGTGCACAAAAAGTTATGTCAAGCGACTCCAATCAGAAACTGGGGCAGAAATTGTATTGGAAGTAAGAAAAAGATTCCAAGAGTTGTAATTTTAAACCCATACCAGAACTGTTTAGCTTTTAATACCTTTTCCATTTCTAACCCCATACCAGAAAGACCTTTCGACCAATCTTAGAAAAATGCTGAGTCAAGCAAATGAAGATGGTTCATAACACTCTGATGCAAACAAGAAAAGAAAGTAAAAATGAGAGAGTCTTATAGGTGAAAACCCACACGGGCACCATAAGGCGACGGAAGTTGAGAGAAAAGTAAAATGAGAGAGTCTTATTGGTGAAAACCTTCATAGGCACCCTAAGGCGAAAAGGAAGTGAGAAATAAACAAATGAGGAAGGTTTATCGGTGAAAAACTCTTTGAGACGTTGCAAGTCCAACAGGTCTGTGAAATGAAAAATGAAGTTGGGTTATGGAAATTTTGGCAAAAACAAAAATGAGACAATTGAAAGGAGATTGATTAAAAGACTGGGTTGATTAATCCGAAATGCATACCCTGATCATTGGTGCCAGTAATTCCAATCAGATAAGTCCTTTATTCCTTTTCCAACAGTCATCCAAAACTTGGATTTTTATTTTCATTCTATAATTGTCGAAATCAGCGTATTTCGTCACTAATAATCTTACTTTTCTAAAAGCTTCGAGATAAGTTTTATTCCAAAACAAATAAGAAGGAATGTCAAGGTATACTACCAAGATTCAAGGTTACAAAATACAGCCACGAAAGGTGGGAGATAAAAGATATGGGTATAAGAAAGGTGAAATCGAAAGTGGATCAGCAAAGTCAGAAGGGACATATGATTACAGTTAAAAGGGTTTGAAGGAAAACATACAGAGGGGAATCCTATAGTCAAGGATCAATTACAAGAACAAAACAGTCTTTTCAACCATTCCAAGGCAATAAAGAGAGATGAGGAGAAGCCTCACCATCGGCAAGAATGCCCCAGTTAACCACCCTGCTTTAAACTGATGAAGTTTTCTTTGATTTAAAACAGGGGCAAATACAATATTTGTGTCAAGAAATACCTGGTAGAGAATTAAAGAAGTCAGGCGTCTACCTGGAGAATAAGGATGAGAATTAAAGAAGTCAGGCGTCCACCTGGAGAATGAGGATGAGAAAAGAAGAAGTCAAGCGTCCACCTGGAGAATGAGGATGAGAATTGAAGAAGTCAGGCGTCCACCTGGAGAATGAGGATGAGAATTGAAGAAGTCAGGCGTCCACCTGGAGAATGAGGATGAGAAAAGAAGAAGTCAGGCGTCCACCTGGAGAATGAGGATGAGAATTAAAGAAGTCAGGCGTCCACCTGGAGAATGAGGATGAGAATTGAAGAAGTCAGGCGTCCACCTGGAGAATGAGGATGAGAATTGAAGAAGTCAGGCGTCCACCTGGAGAATGAGGATGAGAATTAAAGAAGTCAGGCGTCCACCTGGAGAATGAGGATGAGAATTGAAGAAGTCAGGCGTCCACCTGGAGAATGAGGATGAGAATTAAAGAAGTCAGGCGTCCACCTGGAGAATGAGGATGAGAATTGAAGAAGTCAGGCGTCCACCTGGAGAATGAGGATGAGAATTAAAGAAGTCAGTCGTCCACCTGGAGAATGAGGATGAGAATTGAAGAAGTCAGGCATCCACCTGGAGAATGAGGATGAGAATTAAAGAAGTCAGGCGTCCACCTGGAGAATGAGGATGAGAATTGAAGAAGTCAGGCGTCCACCTGGAGAATGAGGATGAGAATTAAAGAAGTCAGGCGTCCACATGGAGAATGAGGATGAGAATTGAAGAAGTCAGGCGTCCACCTGGAGAATGAGGATGAGAATTGAAGAAGTCAGGCGTCCACCTGGAGAATGAGGATGAGAATTAAAGAAGTCAGGCGTCCACCTGGAGAATGAGGATGAGAATTGAAGAAGTCAGGCGTCCACCTGGAGAATGAGGATGAGAATTAAAGAAGTCAGGCGTCCACCTGGAGAATGAGGATGAGAATTGAAGAAGTCAGGCGTCCACCTGGAGAATGAGGATGAGAATTAAAGAAGTCAGGCGTCCACCTGGAGAATGAGGATGAGAAAAGAAGAAGTCAGGCGTCCACCTGGAGAATGAGGATGAGAATTGAAGAAGTCAGGCGTCCACCTGGAGAATGAGGATGAGAATTGAAGAAGTCAGGCGTCCACCTGGAGAATGAGGATGAGAAAAGAAGAAGTCAGGCGTCCACCTGGAGAATGAGGATGAGAATTAAAGAAGGCAGGCATCCACCTGGAGAATGAGGATGAGAATTGAAGAAGTCAGGCGTCCACCTGGAGAATGAGGATGAGAATTAAAGAAGTCAGGCGTCCACTTGGAGAATGAGGATGAGAATTGAAGAAGTCAGGCATCCACCTGGAGAATGAGGATGAGAATTAAAGAAGTCAGGCGTCCACCTGGAGAATGAGGATGAGAATTGAAGAAGTCAGGCGTCCACCTGGAGAATGAGGATGAGAATTAAAGAAGTCAGGCGTCCACCTGGAGAATGAGGATGAGAATTGAAGAAGTCAGGCGTCCACCTGGAGAATGAGGATGAGAATTAAAGAAGTCAGGCGTCCACCTGGAGAATGAGGATGAGAATTAAAGAAGTCAGGCGTCCACCTGGAGAATGAGGATGAGAATTGAAGAAGTCAGGCGTCCACCTGGAGAATGAGGATGAGAATTAAAGAAGTCAGGCGTCCACCTGGAGAATGAGGATGAGAATTAAAGAAGTCAGGCGTCCACCTGGAGAATGAGGATGAGAATTGAAGAAGTCAGGCGTCCACCTGGAGAATGAGGATGAGAATTAAAGAAGTCAGGCGTCCACCTGGAGAATGAGGATGAGAATTGAAGAAGTCAGGCGTCCACCTGGAGAATGAGGATGAGAATTGAAGAAGTCAGGCGTCCACCTGGAGCATGAGGATGAGAATTAAAAGAAGTCAGGCGTCCACCTGGAGAATGAGGATGAGAATTGAAGAAGTCAGGCGTCCACCTGGAGAATGAGGATGAGAATTGAAGAAGTCAGGCGTTCACCTGGAGAATGAGGATGAGAATTAAAGAAGTCAGGCGTCCACCTGGAGAATGAGGATGAAGAATTGAAGAAGTTGGGCGTCCACCTAGAGAATGAGGATGAAGAATTGAAGAAGTCAGGCGTCCACCTGGAGAATGAGGATGAGAATTAAAGAAGTCAGGCGTCCACCTGGAGAATGAGGATGAGAATTAAAGAAGTCAGGCGTCCACCTGGAGAATGAGGATGAAGGAGTTAAAAAGAAGTCAGGCGTCCACCTGGAGAATGAGGATGAAGAAGTTAAAAAGAAGTCAGGCGTCCACCTGGAGAACGAGGATGAAGAAGTTAAAAAGAAGTCAGACGTCCACCTGGAGAATGAGGATGAAGAAAGAAAAGAAGCAGTCAGGCACCCACCTGGAGAACGAAGGAATGCAATTGAAGTGTTGAAGTCAAAAGACCGTTCATATAAGAAAGGAGCACATTTAGAATCAATAAAACAGAGGAGTCCAACAGAATCCCTAGCAAGAAATAACAAGAGTTCCAAAAGAAAATACGGGACAATGAAAAAGGAATACGGAATAAGCCAAATGCCCAAGAGTCACCAAGAAATGCAAGGGAATGATCTAGATAAGATTTTTATAATTCCTGTACCATAATCTAGTTTAGTTTTTTGTATTACCTTTGAAGTAAGGTGTAATAAGGAGGTCAGCAAGCAGTAAAAACAGCACGAAGCAGCAGTAACATCACAGTCCCACGGTAGTCCCAGCTACCAAAAACTTCCCGAACTACATTGACCTGATTCCTTTATAGCCAAGGATATGTAGGAAACCTTTGAAGCAGAGGTTCGGTCAAATCTTTCAAAAAATGCTTCCCACGGAGTATTTGAACGGGCAAAAAATCGCTCGTATCCGCTCACTTTATCTTTGCACGAAAACTCTTCGAGTTTCCGCACAAAGAGGGGCAGCTGTGAGCACGTGATTTTTGCCTTTACGAAAACTACTCCAAAATAAATCAAAAATCAAATAAATTTCTTTTACTGTGTAATTCTTGAATTTGCGTGGTGTTAAATATTTGTGTTATGTCCATAAATATTTACTTTGTCATAATAAAATGAAAAATAAAATAAAATACATGTTGCATGCATATAGGATTTAATTCTGCATTTAAAAGATAATTTAAATAAAATCACAAAAAAATATGCAATAGTTCTATTTTCCACTGTGTGATTGATGTTTTGTCTATGTGTTAAATAATTGTTATAGAGTAATTAATATATTTTTGTGAAGTTAAAATTGTTTTATAATTAAACTTAGAAATTTAAATTAGAAAAAAATGAAAAAAAATGTATATATATACAAAATCGGACCTGGATTAAAATCCAGGCCCAAAACCAAAATTAACCCCCCCCCCTAGCCCAATCCAGGCAGCCCAAGTCTGGTCCAAGCCAGACGAGCCGAAACGACAGCGTTTGGTCATAGCTTTTCGGGGACCGTTGGATCAAATCCAACCAACGGTCAAGATCTCACCCCCTTACCCGTAACCCGTAACCCGACCCAATGCCCCGACTCAGCCCGACCCTAGCAGTAAACCAAACGACACCGTTTGGCTAAATGAACTAATCCTGGCCATCTATTCTATTTGATCCAACGGTCAAGATTAACCCACAATTCCCCTATATAAACTCATAATCCTTACCCCGGCCCCCCTAACTAAACACCCCCCTCCTCTCTTGTTCATCGTCTTCCCAAACAGACCCCTAACCCTAGCCACCCCTATTCCCCACCGCCTGAAACCCGGCGGCATCAACGCCGCCGGTCACCACCTTAACAACCTAGAACCCCCTGAACATCCTCTATCCAGTTATGCTAGCCACTTGGCTCGAATCTGCTTGAAGGTTCTCGAATCTTCATTTGAAGATTCGAGCCGAGTTTAAATCTAAACCTAACAGCCCCAAATCGACACCATAGCTTCCCCTAGCCACCCTGAGTATGGATCTATTGTTTGTTTGGCTCAAATCAGTTCTGAGCTTCTCGAATCTTCTTTTGAAGATTCGGACCAAACAAGAACAAACTCAGATCCGTTTTAAGATGACACCAAATGACCCCTAGGCTACCCTCACCCTTGTATCATATTTGGTTCTCTTCGAATCTGACCAGAAATGGTTAAATCCCAAATCGAACTTTCAAGAACCCTAAAAATACCAAACTTTTGGATTCTGTTCAGATTGAGTAAAGATTGAGGTTTAATCGACCTTAGTCGAAGTATTTTCAGTGGAAAATACTTCGACTAAGGTCTGTTTGATTTCAAACAAAATTCGAAGTCGAGTTAAGTTCGAGTCTGATTAAAATTCAGAGGTACTTTTCTATTTCTGTTTGTATATTCTGTATGTATTTTCGTTTGTTTTAATAATTTGTTAATTTTTCATATTTTGTTTTGATTAATTCTGTCATCTTTGTCTCATGCCCGTCTTATGATCAAAATATGAAATTATTTCTGTTGGTTGTGATTGTTTACAATGTGTGTAATCGACTCGATTAAGTTCATCGATTAGTTATATTACGAATTTTCATTTCTGAAAATGCTGACCGAAACAGTCTGCTTCTATTGTTTTAGACTAATTATTGACAAATGTTGTAAATAGTCAACTGATTAATACTCGTCAATTAAATCATGTTTGTTTGTGAATCAGTGAATTCAAATGTATGATGTATATGTTGTTTTCTGAACAGGGCATTGTCAGTATATTGACAATGCTCCTGTGTATGTTTGATCTTAGTTCAATTTGAAGTTCAGTTTGAATTATTATGCTGAACTCAGTGTAATATTGTCAAGTTTGAATTCAAGTTTACAAATGTTGATTAGATGTAATTGTGATAGAAGGTTTACATTCTTAGGATTCAGTCCAAACTTAAGAGAATTGGTTATAGCTGTTTTAAATCAGGTTGATAATTAAGTTTGAACAGATTTTTAAATCTGTTTTGTAAATTCTGTTATGATTTTGCATTTAAGGCAGTAATAATAGTGATCACAGTAGGATTTCTGGGACATTTTTGAGACAGAACAGTAAGGATAACATGATAGCATAATGGGCTGAAAGTGAAAAGTTAGTGGCTATTATTTAAAGTGATAATGGGAAACAAAGGGTAATGGGGCTGCTGAAAAAAAACAGGATAAATAGCACTTAGTTTTAAATTATTCAAAAGTAGTTTTAATGGAAAAACTTTCTGATTTTTAAAGGAGAAAAGGGTCCATCCAGCACTAAATTGTATAGGACCAGCCCTGTATAAATACAGGGAGCTGGACAGACTTTAGGGGGCAGATTTTGAAAGAAGAAAAATCTGATTTAGGAGAAGAAGAGAAAAAATCTGATTTAGAGCTTTTCAGACAGAGAAAAGATCAGAGAAAAAGAAAGAAAAGAGAGGAAAGAAAAAGAAAGAAAGGAGAAGCTAATTTCTAAAGCATAGAAAATACACATAGAAATATATATATATTTGAGAGAAACAGAAATCTGAGAAGAAAAAATCAGATTTGAAGAGAAAGAAGAAACAGAAAAAATCAGAAACAGAAAAATCAAAAAAAACAGGAATTTGAAACAGAAAAGAAACTGAAATCTGAAAATATTGTCCCTTTGTTGAATCTGTTCGGATTTATTTGAATCCATAGTTCAGTTAAAATCTGAAGTTTCCTTTTAAAAATACCGTTACTGTGCATCTGGGTTTCTCGGGTCTCATTATTACTCAAGTCTGTGGAAAGACTGCTATTCTGCTGATTTTGTTACTGCTGCTATTGCTGAAATTTACTCATTCTACCTTCATTTTCAGGTACATGTCTTTTAAATTTTAAGTTGGAAAGAGATTCAACATGACTAATCAATGAAGCTTGAATTGAAATTCTGTTTTCCATTTGTCCAAGTTCATCAGTTTAAATTTCATTTTTGTTTCATGATAGTTAATTAGTAGTGAATTCAATTTGATAGCTATGAGCTAATTGTCTTACTTTGAAAGTTCGTATAAAGCTTTGTAATAATGTTAGCCCTTCATCTCATTAGTTTAGTCATATTTGAACTGTCAAGGTAGGAAACATGGCATAAAGATTGGCCATTAACTAGGCCTTGTGGCGTTGTTAGAATAGAGTGAAAATGTCAAAACCATATTGCTAGTTTATTCTGATACTTGATTTAGTTATGGATGGAATGATATAAGTTGTACGTTCTTATGTGGTATGATAACAGGTATCTATAGAACCATTAGTGGATGGTGAGTTGAGTTGTTATGGCTCATTATGGTGTTAAAATGCTATGAATGTTTCAAGACATACAAATATGTCGCATGTAAGGCAATGTTGTCAATCAATTTGAATAATAATTCTTTTCTTATCAACTTGATGCCTATTCACCCTCATAAATAAATTAACCAAACAATTAGGCCAATTAGATCAAAAGCAAGTATATGAGAATAAAATGAGGTGTACAAGCATAAATCGCAATACTTATATCAATGGTAAGTAGAAATAGAATTTGCACTAAATAAGAAATAAATAAAAATTGTTCAAAAATACTTCTTCCCTTCATAAATCATTTTGTGAGTTTCATATGTCCCTCATTCTTTGGTATATGTATATATGTTGTATTTGTGAAGAATAGTATTAATCATGTTCTTATTCTTTATTTTGAATTTGAATAGTCTTGGATGAACATAAATTATACGCGGAAATTCTAATCGACGGGCAACATTTAATAAATTGTGGATTCTTTTTCAAGAATTAAAGGGTATCTTAAAAGGAGATTTCTCGTGATATAATAAACAATTTGTGGAAATTCCATAACACCATTACAGTATTTTGCGCAATTAGGGATGCGTTCGCGTACCCTGATTATATTTAAAAGCAAATTCGGATTATGCGTACGCGCAATTTCGAGCGAATATTTTAATGGATTTCTCCGCGGATGTCAAAAATAATTTCATATAACCCGAGATGTGTAGTTCATTGTCCAAATAAAAGGATGATGATGTTCCGGATTTTATTTTTAATTTTCGAATATATATTTTTATATAACATGGACAATTTTATTGTGTACACGTACGCGTGGCACAATCCCTGGTACTTATAAAAAATATATAATACGAATATACGTACGCGTAATTCGTCCATATAATTGTAAACAATAAGTAAAAAGTGGTAGTAAAATCATGCAATAAAAACGTATTTAGTAAAAATCAAGATAATTAAGCCAATAATAAAAACAGTTAAGCGACCGTGCTAGAACCACGGAATTCGGAAATGCCTAACACCTTCTTCCGGATTAACAGAATTCCTTACTCAGGATTTCTGGTTCGCAGAATAATAAACAGAGTCATATTCTCCTCGATTCAGGGATTAAAATTGGTGACTTGGGACGCCTTAAAATTCCCAGGTGGCGACTCTGAAATAATTAAATAAATCCTGTTTCGACTGCCCTTCAATTGGAGAAAACTCCCCACGCGCCCCGCGGGTGCGGTAAAAAGGAGGTGCGACATGGACAATTGGCGATCTTTCAGCCCATGAAAATGCAGGAAGTGGCGATCTTTCAACCGATGCAAGACGTAAATAAAGGGTGGTGGTATTTCAGCCATGCAAGAGAGATAAGATGGTGGTATTTCAACCATGCAGATGGAGGTAGAGCTTAACCTCGGAAGGCAGAAAGGTAGTCTTATGCAATGCAGAAGATGCAGATGGAGGTAGAGCTTAACCTCGGAAGGCAGAAAGGTAGCCTTATGCAATGCAGGAGATGCAAATGGAGGTAGAGCTTAACCTCGGAAGTTAGAAAAGTAGCCTTATATAATACAGAAAATGTAGATGGAGACAGAGTTTAGTCTCGGAAGGCAGAAAGGTAGCCTTATGCAATGCAGAAGATGCAGATGGAGGTAGATCTTAACCTCTGAAGGCAGAAAGGTAGCCTTATGCAATGCAGAAGATGCAAATGGAGACAGAGCTTAGTCTCAAAAGGCAGAAAGGTAGCCTTATGCAATGCAAAAGATGCAAATGGAGATAGAGATTAGTCTCGGATGGTAGAAATGTAGCCTTATACAATGTAGAAAATGCATATGGAGACAGAGCTTAGTCTCGGAAGGCAGAAAGGTAGCCTTATGCAATGTAGAGAAATGCAGATGGAGGTCGAGCTTAACCTCAGAAGGTAGAAAGGTAGTCTTATGCAATGCAGAAAATAAAAGGTGAATAGTAATGAAATCTCTTAGCTGATAGATGATAGTTGATATCTGATTGTATAGTATGGTTGCTGTGGATGTCGTGTATGGATAGCAACTATAAATAGGTGATGATTTTGAGAGTTGTATTCCCGAGAAGTATGAGTGTATAGATATATCTGATGATTTTATGACTTGAGTGCCTACATCCAAAGAAAAATTGTGAGTTTTGTAAAGGTGGGGGAAGGTTAGTTCATTTCCCCATGTGCTTCATTTGTCCTGCTTGTCGTTGTGTATCATTGAGGTAGCGTTGCTAAATAAAGCAATTTGATACCATACATGTATGATTTAGAAAAAATGTAACACAAATACATAATTTAAAATAGTTTTCTTTAGATGAACCGACGAATGTGACGTGGTTCAATACATTGCAACCTCTATCGCTTTGGAATTTTTAGGGTCCTTAAAATTCTGCTCCAGTTTACTGGGCTGGTGCTTCTGACAGCTGCGTGCGATAAATGGCTGAAATGAACTTTGGAATTTTGAGGGTCCTCCTCAAAATTCTTCCCCAGTTTTCAATAGCGGGGGGAAATGAAAATTTTATTGAATTGTGACCGAACCCATAGGGCTGCCTACGTATCCCCTCTTAAACGGGAATCAGGTCAGGCGTAGTTCAAATACATTATACAGGAAATCGTAAGAGTTACACATAGTATCGCTTCACTGCATCTGAATTGATCGGCTTCGGCCAAACTTCACCGTCCATTTCTTCAAGTATGAGGGCTCCTCCGGTTAGAACCCGGTGAACCATGTGTGGACCCTGCTAGTTAGGAGAGAACTTCCCTTTGGCTTCATCTTGATGCGGGAAAATCTTCTTTAACACCAGCTGCCCCGGTGTAAACTGCCTCGGCTTGACTCTTTTGTTGAAGACTCTGGACATTCTGTTCTGATAAAGTTGACCATGGCAAACTGCATTCATTCTTTTCCCATCTATAAGAACTAACTGCTCGTAGTGACTTCTTACCCATTCTGCATCGTCAAGTTCTGCTTCCTGTATGATTCTCAAGGAGGGAATTTCTACCTCGGCGGGAAGCTTCTGTACCATAAACCAACATATAGGGAGTTGCCCCGATTAATGTGCGAACTGTGGTGTGGCATCCCAATAAAGAAAAGGATAACTTCTCATGCCATTGCTTATGTTTCTCTATCATCTTCCTTAGTATCTTCTTGATATTCTTATTGGCGGTTTCTACAGCTCCGTTCATCTGAGGTCTGTAAGCCGTAGAATTCTTGTATTTGATCTTGAAGGTTTCACACATGGCTTTCATTAGGTCTCTCTTGATATTGGAACCATTATCAGTGGTGATTGACTCAGGAATTCCAAACCGACAAACAATACGGTCGCGGACATAATCTGCTACCACTTTCTTAGTCACTGCTTTGTACGATGCTACTTCAACCCATTTGGTGAAATAATCAATTACCACTAGAATGAACATGTGCCCGTTTGATGTGACAGGCTCGATAGGTCCGATAACATCCATTCCCCAAGCGGCGAATGACCATGGCAAGCTTGTTGCAGTAAGCTCGTTTGGAGGCACCTTTATCATGTCTGCATGTATCTGACAACGATGGCATTTTTGGACATACTGGATGTAGTCGTTTCCATAGTCATCCAAAAATAACCAGCTCGGAGTATTTTCTTGGCAAAGACAAAGCCGTTCATATGTGGTCTGCAGGTCCCCGCATGAATTTCCTCCAATAATCTGGATGCTTCCTTTGCTTCGACACACCTTAGTAATCCCAAATCAGGAGTCCTCCTATACAGTATTTCTCCGCTATGAAAGAAGTTAGATAATCTCCGAAGTGTGCGCTTCTGAGTAGGATTTGCGAGTTCTGGTCGTCAAATATTCCTTGATATCATGAAACCAAGGTTTTCCATCTGCTTCTTCTTCTTCTACATGAGCATAGTAAGCTGGATGATCATAGATCTTTACCGAAATAGGATTAATGAAGTTCTTGTCTTAGTGCTGTATCATGGACGATAGGGTAGCCAATGCATCGGCAAACTCATTCTAAACTCTGGGAACATGTTGGAACTCTGTCTTTGCGAACCTCTTCCTCAACTCATGTACATGATGCAGATAAGGGAGTATCTTGGAGTTCTTGGTTGCCCATTCTTCTTGGACTTGATGTATAAGCAGGTCTGAATCTCCGATCACTAGCAATTCCTGAATGTTCATGTCAGTGGTCAGCTTGAGCCCTAAGATGCAGGCTTCGTACTCGGCCATGTTGTTGGTGCACGGGAACCTGAGCTTGGCAGACACTTGGTAATACTAGCCAGTTTCTGATACTAGGACCGCTCCTATGCCAACTCCTTTGAAGTTTGCTGCTCCGTCAAAAAACATTCTCCAACCATCATAGGATTATGCAATATCTTCCCCTATGAAAGATACCTCTTCATCAGGAAAATACGTCTTTAGAGGCTCGTATTCTCCATCCACAGGATTTTTAGCAAGATGATCTGCCAGTGCTTTTGCTTTGATTGCCTTCTAAGTCACGTAAACAATGTCAAATTCACTCAACAGGATTTGCCACTTGGTTAGCTTGCCATGTACTTCAAAGGATCCATTCTTGATATGAGATAAGTAGTATAGGCACAGAAATAGTGCCTCAACTTCTGAGCTACCCAAGTCAGAGCACAACAGGTGCGTTCCAATAGAGAATACCTGGCCTCGTGCGGGGTGAACTTCTTGCTGAGATAATAGATAGCCTGCTCCTTTCTTCCCGTTTCATCATGCTGCCCCAGGACACAACCGAAAGCTCCATCCAGTACTACAAGGTAGTGTAATAGAGGTCTACCCGGCTCGGGGCGGGACCAAAACTGGCGGTGTTGACATGTATTCCTTGATTCTGTCAAAGGCTTTCTAACAATAATCAGTCTATTTGGTAGCGGCGTCCTTCTTCAACATCTTAAAGATTGGCTCACAAATGACAGTGGATTGAGCTATGAACCGTCTGATGTAGTTAAGTCTTCCCAAGAAACTCATAACCTCTTTCTTGTTCTTCGGTGGTGGCAATTCTTGGATGGCTTTGACCTTTGACGGATCCAGTTCTATTCCTTGGCAACTCACAATGAACCCAAGTAGTTTTCCTGCAGGAACCCCAAATGCACACTTGGCGGGATTCAGCTTCAAGTTGTACCTTCTTAGTCTATTGAAGAACTTCCTCATATCTTCTATGTGGTCAGTGGCTCTCTTAGATTTGATGATGACATCGTCTACATACACCTTGATCTCTTTGTGTATCATGTCATGGAAAATAGTAGTCATGGCCCTCATGTAGGTGGCCCCAGCATTCTTTAACCCAAACGGCATCATCTTGTAACAATACATCCCCCATAGCGTAATGAAAGTCGTTTTCTCCGCGTCTTACTCATCTATCCATATCTGATGATACCCAGCAAAACAATCAATGAACGACTGCAGTTCATGCTTGGCGCAGTTGTCAATTAGAATATGTATGTTCGGCAAGGGGAAGTCGCCTTTTGGACTGGCCCGGTTGAGATCCCGGTAGTCGACACAGACTCTAACCTTCCCGTCCTTCTTCGGCACTGGCACAATATTGGCTAACCGGTTGACTTGCTTGGTGACTTCTTCCTTGATTTTCAAACTCATGTCGGGTTTGAACTTCCTGAGCTTCTATTTTACTGGTGGACATGTTGGATCGGTTGGCAGTTTGTGAGCTACAATAGTTGTACTGAGACCAGTCATGTCATCATAAGACCAGGCGAATATGTCCTCATATCCTTTTAGAAATTCCGTGTACTCTTTCTTTTCTGATGGTGACAGATGAACACTGATGCGCGTTTGTTTGACATTTTCTGCATCTCCCAGGTTGACAATCTCAGTTTCGTCCAGTTTAGACTTAAGTCTGTTCTCAAAATTCTCAACCTCTTTAACAACCTCTTCTGGTATATCATCTTCTTCTGAGTCTATATACGTTTGTTGCATTGCGTCATTGCATGTCACAATCGTCGGTTCATCAAGATAAGTAATAGTAATGTTGTGTAAATAAAGTAAACGATAAAAAGTAATAAGAGCAAGATTTATAAGAAACTGAAATACTTTGATAAACTTCATAATTGTTTTGAACATTGGAGATCTTATTTCAATATTAAAAATGCGGAAAGAAAGTCAACTAGCGAAAAATAAAGATACTGCATGGTGCTTTGTGCAGCCTTGCTACCCCAATGCTTTTCGGGCCCTGGTGGTTCTGATGGACCAATTTTTGAGGCGTGCTCCTCGGCTCACAGCTTGTATAGAAAGGCCTTCCTCCCCCTCCTCCTCGAAAATGACACAACAGTCCATATTATCATCTTCCAAAAACAAATTCCTCATCGCCGCCAGTGCTTCCTCTTCTTCCGACCCATATATGACATCGGCTGGCTGGAAGGTCTGCTCTAAGCGAAGTATCGGATGCTCCAACGGGTAGTAGGGACTGCGCCATGGTGGCGACCAGTGGTTGAACTCCTCCCAAGTGTATTCATATCCCAAACCAAAAGTGGTACCATGTTTCTTCAACTTGATAGGCTTAGCGATTCCTTGGAGATTCTTGCCAAGTCCCTTGCCAGGTTCGTATCCACACCAATTCAGTATACTTTCAATTTTGTTATCCCACCATTTATCCTTGTCCAAGGCGTTGACTCGCTCAATGTGATGCTAGGTTTCTCCGCCTATCTTCCTTCTTCCTCCGATTGCTGCGATGGTCTTGCGACTGTATATGGGATTGCTACCATCGTCGTGAATAATTAGCTCTTGGTGATTCCACTCGAATTTCACTGCTTGATGTAGGGTTGATGCTACAACCCCAGCGGCATGGATCCAGGGCCGTCCCAATAGCAAGTTGTAAGATGCTGGGACATCTATCACTTGAAAATCAATGTCGAACCAAGTCAGTCCCATTTGCAGACACAAACTGATTTCCCCAATAGTGGACCTTTGGGATCCATCGAAAGCTTTGACATTGATGGTTCCATCCTTGATCTCATGCAGGCTCTTTTCCAGTGTTCTGAGAGTCACCAATGGACAAATATTGAGGTTGGACCCTCCGTCAATCAGGATTCTGGTGATGAAATAATCTTTGCACTGCATAGTGATGTGCAATGCCTTGTTGTGGCTTAACCCTTCAGGTGGAAGCTCATCTTCGTGGAAAGTGATTTTGTGACTCTCCAATACTTGCCCTACCATGTTTGCCATTTCTCCTCCAGTTATGTTGCTGGGCACATATGCCTCGCTCAGCACCTTCAATAAGGCATTCTTATGTGCATCAAAGCTTTGTTGCAGAGCCAAGATAGAGATCTGGGTTGGCGTTTTGTTCAATTGATCAATGACCGAATACTTTTTGGCTTGTATCTTCCTCCAGAAATCATCAAGCCCAGTTTCAGTGACGGTTGGTCATCCAGAGGCCTGCTTACTAGACTCAGCTAGATGTTCTAGAGTATAAACCCTACCGGTTCTTGTCATACCCTGTCTGCAATTGCTTCTCCAGATTTGGTTTTCCCTTTCCTTTTCACTTCGGCGGTGTAATCCCATGGTATGACCTTTGGGTGGAACGGTGTTATGGCTGTCATGGCCACTGGAATGGGCACCTTTGCTTTGGGAGGTAATATAGCAACCTCAAATGGTATAGGTGCCTTTGGGGACCCAAACTCGACCTCAATAGGCCTTGGCGTCTTTGTAGAAGAAGGTGCTTCAAACTCAAGTGGTATGGACATGTTCACTTCAGCGTCTCTAGAAGGTTGCATTTGGACCATAATCGGGTTAAGGTTGACTGTTGGTTTCTTTGGCTCGTCACCTTCAACGATCAATCTAATCGACCCTTTGGGGTCCCAATCGTCTTCTATCTCAATCATGTGAACACCTCCACCCTTGTGGTCTGGTAGAGGGTTGTTACGGACATTCGGAGTAGGCTCCTTTGCCACAATGATCTTGTTGTCAATTAAAGCTTGGATCTTATCCTTCAGAGAGCGGCACTCATTAATGGTATGCCCCTTCCTGCCGGAATGGTATGTACAGGTTTTGTTTGGGTTGACCCATTGGGAGGGGTTTTCGGGGTTTATGACAGGGATAGGGGTGACGTAACCAGTAGCTTCGAGCCTTTCATATAGCTGGTCGATAGGTTCAGCAATGGCGGTATACTGTTTGGGGGTCTGCGAATGAAGTTTGGTCGGGGTCTAGGGAAATTTTGGCGAGGGGGAGGTGATTGATAGAGGGCTTGTTGGGTGTTGTAGGCTTAGTAGACAGGTGCGGGTTGAGAGTATCTGGGCGAAGTGGGCTGATATGTGGGAGGTGTCAATGATTGGTAAGTAGACGGTGGAGCTTGGTAAGAGAGCAAGGGTGCTTGGTAATTTGGGGTAGGCTGATATGTGAGTGGAGGTAATGGGTAGGTTTGGTATTTGATTGGGGACTTTGTTCTCTGTGCAACCATCACGGCACTCACATCCCTTTTCTTGGACGTGCTACAAGACTGTATAGCCTTGTTGGTGGCCTGTAATGCTTCAAAGTTTGCGACCATACCACTTTTAATACCTTCCTCGATCCTTTCCCCTAGCTTAATGATGTCAGAAAATTTCTGGCCTTCAATCAACATCAACCTCTCATAATATTGTGGGTCTTGAGCCTGAACGAAAAACCTATTCATTTGTTCTTCTTCTAAAGCCGGCCTGACCTTAGCAGCTTCTGATCTCCAACGAGTAGCATACTCACAGAATGTCTCCGTAGGTTTCTTCTTTAAGTTCTGGATGTAGAACACATCTGGCGCATTTCCTGTGTTGAATCTGAATCTGTCCATGAAATTGGATGCCATACTTACCCAATTCGACCACTTCTTCAGGTCTTGGCTAATGTACCAAGATAGAGCATCCCCTTTCAAGATTCTCATAAAGAGCTTCATGCGAATCTTTTCATCCTTCCTTACTCCGACCAGCTTGTCACAGTAGGTCCTCAAATGGACTCTGGGATCCCCTGTGCCATCAAACATCTCAAACTTGGGAGGTTTGTACCCTTCAGGCAGTTCGACATCTGGCTGAATGCAAAGGTCTTCGTAATTCAATCCCTCGACCCCCTTACTTCCTTCAACACCCTAAACTTGACTAGTCAGCTTCTTGAGTTCTGCGGCCAAATTCCTAAAAAGAAAGTCTTTGTCATCAGACTCAGGTGTGCTTGAAATAGGTTGAGTATAGTGTGGTATGGTTTCCACATAGATGGGGGTGTTGTGGAGATGATCATTTGTGGAGTTTAGTGGTTGAAGGATGAGCAGTGGGGTATTGTTTGAAGTGTGGCATGTGTTGCAGTGGTGATGGGGAGCCTCGTTGTTCCCGAAGTAGGCCTAGCGACAAGTTGATTTGGAGTACTTACAATGCTAAATGCCTCATTTTATTGACAAAAATAAGACGAATCCTAAAATGACACTAAAATAGCAGAAAATAAAATGTCACTAATGGCCATTGGCCTTATTACATTCTTAAAGCAAAAGAAAAGAATCCTAGCTACTTGGTCCCAAAAGGACCTTCTTCATGTTGAATGTTTTCGTTGATCATATCCTCCAGCTCGCGCAGATTTTCTAATAAGAATGCCATCGCTAGGCGTTCTCCTTTGCCTTCCTCAGTGTTTTGACAGTCAGTGACTCTTTTCCTCACTTTCCCTTCCAACTCCAGTAGATTGTATTCCAGATATTCCAGCTTCTCACTAGCCCTGGTGACTCTCTCTTTCCATTCATTGATTTGGTTACTTGATGGGAGGTTCCTCCACCAGGTCAGCTAGAGTGAGGGTATGTTGGCCATACCAAAGTCAGGAACTTTGTCATTCATTTCTGCAAAACAAAAGGGTGAGGCCATACTTCAGACAGATTCGGCTATTAAATATCAACAATTAGCATGAGCATCATTTAGTTCTCCACATAAATGCATAGACATGGTAGCATTTGTTTGGGTTTCAAGGAAACTTAGTGGAATTTGGACAAGGCTATATTAAAGAGTCATTATGCGAACAACATAACTGACTCGACTAAGTTTGATAGTGATGCATGCACAATTGAACAGAGTAAGGTTTCTATCGGTATTACACCGGTACCCTTAAGCAGACAGCTCAAGAGGGAAAGGCACGGAACCGTCGACTGCACCGCTGATCGACTAGTTTTACCGCAAATACGCCTTTGCCAAATTTAGGGGGTGATAATATTGGAAGGGCGCAACCACTCATTATAAGCGTTGCTATGGTATTTTGCTTGGCACGAGTGGAATATGATGTTGAATATGCAATTACAAGAATGAAACAAGTTGTCACGTATTTGCACATTCATAAAGTAATAATTACAATATTTGCTCATGGCATTGAAGGAAAGCGGTAAAAGAAAGCATTAAAGAAAAGAAACAAAGAGCCAAGTCAGTTTCATAGCAGAAAAGAGGTAAAGACATTAAATAAAGGTAATAAATAAGCAGTGAAGTCACAAGTAACATGAGATGGTAAAAGCCTAAAGAAGTCCCCAGTAGAGTCGCCATGCTGTCGCGCCCCCTTTTTCTAAAAGCGAAATCGGGTTCATGACATTTGGGAGGACAATTCGTTCCCTCTTGGGAATTGAGTTTTTTGGGTTGAAGAGTCGCCACCTAATGATTAAAGTGCATTAGGACACTAAAGAAGAGTTCGAGTTGGAAAACCAGAGTTCGGGTAAGGGCTAGAAATTATCTCGAGGGGAAGGTGTTAGGCACCCCTCAAGATCCACTAGTGTGGTTCCCGGCCATGTTTCAATTGTGACTTAACTAACAAGTAAGCTAATAAAGGTCTCAAACAGAAGGAGATTTACACATAATATTGCAAGTGAATTGAAAGTTTGTAGAAAGATAAAGAAAACAGAAATCTTAAGCAAATAGTCTGGACAGTTAAAAAAGGGATAACAAGTAAAGGGGAAAGGGTCCTAGGTTTACAAACAATATAGATCACATCAATGCAATACCCGGAAATCACTCCTCAGAAGAGGGGTCGTACATGGTATTAGCGCACCAGTCATCATATCCATATCTGCCATTTCCCATCCCGTTAAGATATTGAACGTAGAATAGTGTCGTTACTTATTGCATGTTATTACCTGTCCAGATCCTATCAGTCCCGGAGGCATTTGGGACTACTAGTCCTAAAGGGAGGGAGGTTGGGGCTTTTTAGAGTTTTAAAAGGACAAAATTCTAATGCGACAAACAAAACACATAAGCAAGTAGGGGGGAACAAATAGCAGTTTAAGGGCTCAAACAGGCCTCCTCACTTAAAGGAGCAAATTATTTAGCATGACTTCAAATACTGGTTATAGTCTGAATTAAATTTAAAGTGTTATGACATGTTGCTTCATCACATATTTCTCAGATGAGGAGTCTGAATTAGGCCTTGTCTGGTTGCAATTTATTAAAACTGACACAGTTAAACAATTACCTATTACTTACCTAGGTGGAAGTATACTGATTTCAAAGAAGGGTTACTAATTATAGAACCAATTAAATTCTGCAGATATTAAACAAACATTACTACTGATTTTAGACTTATAGATAAAATAGACGAATCAGATTCAGACGGTTGCTCCTATAGGCATGATTTCTAAGCGTTATTGATTTTAAAACGAGTATGTAAGTGCAGGAGCCCTATAGGCATGGTATCTAGAATGAAGTTGATTACTATTAAACCTATGATTGTTTGCCTAACGACAGATGAATATGCAGAAATGCAGAAACAAAACTATAGTCATGATTTTTATATGCAGAAACGTATAGCCATGATTTCTAATGCAGTAATGAAACAACTCATAGGCAAGATTTCTACGTGAAATGCATAACTTATAGACAGGATTTCTAAATGCATAAGTGTAGAAACTTATACATGATTTCTATATGCAGAAACTTATAGGCATGGTTTCTAATGTAATAATAAGACAACTTATAGGTAGGAGTACTATATGATATGCATAAATGTAGAATATGTAAATAGTAATCCCTATGAGCATGTTGTCTACCCATATGCATACATAAATGACCCTTCCCTTTTTCACTAGAGCCCCATAGTTATTACAAATTATTACAGATCCTAATGAATCAAAAAATACATCAGAACTTCCAGCTGCAACCAAACAGCCTAATTCAGACTCAAGGTCTAGCAATATGAGATAAACCAACTTCCAGGATCCATTTTCCAAAAGCCTTTCTCTTATTTGGGATGTATCAAAGTTCCCAAGAATCTCAAAGGGACCCAGGGCAGTTCTTACACCCTAAACACATTGCAGAATTAGATTATAGTGCAGTGTGAAAGAGTCAGCCCTCAAATGTCCAAGTTTAGAGGGAACTCAGGGTCCCAAAGCATGGCTCATAAGAGGGGGACAGAACTTAGAATCTACGAGTAAGTGTATGTGCATAGAGGGGGATTAGGGAAGGCCATGGCAGGCTGGTGGCCATGCCCAGCAATTTAAGAGTGCTGGCACACCCTTGACCAGCTTGTTAGCCAAAATTGGGAGTTAGGATCGATTGTGGATCAGGTTTGGACCTGGGCAGTAATTTGGATACTGCCAGGCCATGAACCTTAACTTAAACACATAGAAAAGAATAGGGGTAGGGATTCATAACAGAAAATAGATGCAAGGAAAGAACACAGATAGTTAACATTAATCATGAACAACAAAGTAAACAGGATTGCAGAAAACTATAAATAAACACATAGGGGTGAGGCAGGAAAGCTAAATTAGAACATACCAGTTTCAGGGAAAACAAACAAGTAAAAGTAGTCTTGAAAAAGCCAAGTTGCAAGCAAAAGTTCCAAAAGATCCCAGAAAAGAGCAGAATTTGAAAGTTGAAAGTAAGTTGAAAGTATTGATCTAAAAGTTCGAGGTATTGAACTCGAAGTGCTCTTAAAAGTGCAGAAGGGTAGTCCCTTTTATAGTGCAGAGAAACAAGTAAGAAAGGCAAGGAAATATCATTGAAATCGATCTCCCTTTAGTTAAGGGATTCTGATTCCAACGGGTAAACGCCAGTTAAGGAAATAAATTTTAATTAAAACCTTTTAAAGTAGCACAAAAGGGGTAAATACATAGAAGTTATTTAAGGAAAACCATCAATGGTACACGGTTTGTGCCAAATATGGCAAGGGAATCAATCAAATAGCCATGAAACCAAAATTATAGGTTCAATTTGAATGAACCAAGTCAAGAAAGGTAAAGGAGGTTCAATCGAAGAAAAATCAGTGACAATTCATCAGTCTTATTAAAAGGATTTCGGAATCAATCAATCAGTTGGTAAAAACCTTTTGAAAGAAAAATTTCACATATATAAAGCATACCAATCAAACGAAAGGAATCGTCAGGTTTCTCAGAAAAAGAGTCTAACATTGAAAGCCTTAGAGTCACAAACAAAAGGGAATCGAGTTCAGTTACAGACTCATAGTGAGTCTGAAAGCCTAGGGTCCCAAAATGGAACCCTAATATCACTTGCCAAAGAAACCCCCAAATCCTAGGGGTTCGAATTGAGTCAGACATAGAGGTGAGAGGGCAGGTCATTGAAAGAGGCTCAGAAGTCTCTTCCAAAGACATTATGAGAAACAAACATACATGATAGAAAAAACTGATTCAAGGTCATGAGATCATGTTTGAGAAAACTCAGAGTTTAAACAAGTTCAAAAGAAAGAGATGATACGAGCTTAAAAAAAGTAGGTGAAATATGCTTAGCAAGAACACAAACAGAGCTAAATAAAGTGAACAAAATCAAAGAACTCACAATAAACACATATAGTAGAAGAGTAAGGAAAACTTAACACGGATTAACATGTGAGTACAGGAGTAACGTGTATAGTAGAAGAACAGTACATGCGTAGTAAAAGAAGTCATACGAGCATAACACAGACAAACACACATAAAGAAAGAACAAAAAGAATTAGAAAGATGCTTTTGAAAAACCTTTCAGAAACCCTAAATCGAAATTAAACGATTTTGAAAAGAGAATTTAGGGAAAACTTTTAAAAAGTTCAATAGAACACAGACATTTTCCAGATCTAAGAAAATAAGCAAGTAAAGAATCTTGGACAGCTTAGGGTTTCAGAGAAAACCCTAGAAATGAGAAAGGTCTTGAGGAAAGTCAGATCCTGAGTCGAAAAGGCTCATAGTTCTTGAGTATGCCGGAGTAATGGCCGGAGAAGCCATAGATCTACAGATCTGAGAAGGATCTGAAGGAGAACCATCGAGGTAAGGTCTCTAAGCTTCGAACAACCATGGTTTACTGATGGAGGGGAGTGAGTACCAACCATCCATGGCCAGAGAAGCCATGGATTCCGGTGGAGTGGTGGTTGAAGAGGGGTAGAAGGAGGCTAGGGTTTCAGAAAGTTTGAGAGAGTTTGAGAGACGAGAGGTTTCAAAGGAGGCTGAGAGATGGGAAATGAGGGATCAGGGTAGTCGTTTGGGGTTAAAAGAGGTAAGGGTGGTTTATGGTCGTTGATCAAAATGATCAACGGTCTGGATCAATAGTAGGAACCGGGCGGGTTATTTGGAATTGGGTCGTGGGTTGGGTCCAAATGGAATTGGGCTGGTTTAATTGAATCAAATTAAGGGCTACAATTGAAATGTAATGGGGCTGTTATTGAAATAAAAATGGGGCTAAATATTAAATAGCCAATTTCCCTTTTTATTTTATAAAAAAAGTGAAGATGATTTTAAAAAGCAAATACTGAAACAATTAATAGTATATAAATATTGATTTAAAAATTCTGGACCCAATTTTACAATTCTACAATGCTATTAATCTTAAAGTAGGCTATAATTGCAATTATATGCAATTTCGTCTTTTAAATACCAAATAAATTTGTAAAAATATACAAAAATTACCTTAACTATATCTTAGTATAAATATGGGAATAAAATAAATTATTCACCAAAATTGATGATTTTGGGAATAATTATTGGATTTTGTACTGCTAAAAATAGACAATAAATTAGGAAAATACCAAAACACTTGGGCATGCTTATATATGCATATACATGTTATTTTGAAAGCATTTTGTGCATAAAACTACATAGGGAAAAATTGAGTATCAACAGGAACATGGCTTATATATCTCATGGGATATGTATTACGAGCATCGAGTTCGCGAATTTGCAGCTATTGTGGTTGGAGGATGTTATTATAGGCATACGAATTATGCGGTGTGTTGTGTGATTTCGACCTAGGTGTATATGTATGTTTGGTATAGTTTGTGGAATTTGATACAGTGTATGTATGCTATCAAACGTAATAGAAGATTTCGGATATTGGAATTTTGTTCTAAGGCTTGTGGTTTAAGGTAGCAGGAAGGATCTTCAGTCTGGGTTGAGCTAATATGCTCGTTTATATTGTGATGGCATGGGTATGTGCACGTATGATCTTGGCAACTTTGGAACGGTTCTTGGCACGTTCGAGGATGAACGTATATTTAAGTGGGGGGAAATGAAACGGCCTCACCTGTCGTTTTGAGCTCTACCATGTCGTTCGGTGGTTTGAGACCTTGATTAGCTTCACTTTATGTATTATGACTTGAACATGTGGTCAGATTTAAATTTTGGGAAGTAACTTAAAAAGTTGACCAAGTTTTGACTTTTGAGTAAACGACCTCAGAATTGGGATTTGAAGGTTTCAATAGGTTGGTATGATGATTTTGGACATGAGCGTATGTTCGGATTGATTTTTTAGTGGGCCGGAGCGTTTCAGTGCTTAGTGTAGAAAATTTGCATTTTGAAGGTTTTAGAATTTCCTATATTTGATTTGAAGTGGACTTTGGAATTAATGATGTATGTTTGGGATTTTGAGCCTTGAAATAGGTTTGTATTGTGATTGGCTACTTGTGCGTATAATTTGGTGTCATTCCGAAATATTTAAGCGTAATTTGGATTCGTTTGTCAAAGTTTTAATGTTTGAAAGTTAGAAGAAGGATTTTTATTGTCGATTTGTGATTTTGATGTTATTCATGGTGTTTTGATCCTTCGAATAAGTTTGTATAAGGTATTGGGACATGTTGGTGTGATTGGGCGGGGTTCCTCAGAGCTCGGGTGAGTTTTGAGGAGGTTTCGGACCATTTTAGGCCTTTTTGAACTGTTGTTAGCTAATGTTAGGGGTGTGAATCGCGTTCGTAGAGGTATGGGACGGATGGCAAAGAGCAAAGTGCTTTCCAAGCCTTGTGAATTGTGATCCCTGTAGACATGTGATTTTTGACCCTCCCCGAGATTTCACCCATTTTAGCATGTAAATATTTAGTTTAGGCCTAATGTTTTTATTTAGACTAATTTCGACTCTTTTACTTTATTTTGTCACAAAATTAAAAATTACAAAAAATATTTTTATTTATTTATTTATTTAGCTAATTGATATAAAATAGTTTCACTTTTAATTTTAATTTTACTTTAATTAATTGGAAATGAGTTCATAATTTTGTAGTTGTTATTTTAGGAGCTAATATTTTTAGTCTACTAGAGTAAAAAGGCCACTTTTAAAGGTATATTTGGCCAAGTGTGGCCCAATTCGGATATAGCCCACAATCCTAGGCCCAATATCTACTAACCTAACCCTAAAATCCTATATAAAACCTAGATCCCTATACTTTATACAATCAGTCGTTTTCTCTACATAAAAGGACCTAAGAGCTGAAAATACAAAGATATACAAAAAACGACGTTAGACTCTAAGACCTAGGGAGGAGCCTCAATTCACGACCCCATCTGACTCTCATTTTCTTCTTAACTAAAAACGAAAATCAACAGCCATGAACAAAAATGCTTTCGCCGCTTAACAAACACAAACGACCCCCACCCCCCTGAACTTGTCTCTTTCGACACACCCCACCTAACCTAGACACACCCTCCAGTCGTTACCCCTTTCCTCTACACAAACAGAAAATCCTTGAACTTCCAACGTCAGCAACCATCCTTGACCTTTTGCTGGAAAAGCACGCATACACACACAGAGAGAGAGCCGCTGCTAGCCTCTGACTCGCCAGAAACAGCAACTAGACCACCTCAAAACGACCACTATTTCCAGATCCAAAGCTCAAGCTCGAACCAGTCAAAAGTTCCGGTTACCAGCTCTGTGTCGTCCTGTTCGAGGTCGTCGAGTCCGTGTTCCGTTCGGGGTCATTCTCTAGTTCATATTTTGAATTGCAATTTTGTATTCATCAATAAAATGTCCATTTGACTAACTTGGAAGCAAACAGAGGTTCATTTCGTTCGTCTTTTACATAATTATTTGAATGTGTTCAGTGAGTTGTTTGTTCAATGTTGTTTGATATGCCTTAATGATTCTGTTCATTAGCATGCTATTCCGATTAGCTTGTTGGATCCCTTCTGATTGAGCTACTATTTTAGTATGTTTAAAATTAGTTAGTTTAGTGATGATTTGTTTATGTTGATTTAGTGCTTTGAACAATGGAATTGTGAAGTCCAAGATCAAACCTCTGCTCATTTCATTTTCTTCTCGGTATATGAATCTGGGTTATCAAATAAAGTGATTGAATGAAAAGCCGTAGACTTTTGTGTATTGTTTTGTTAGAGAAGTTGATGAATTGTTTCATTACTGAAGTGATTAAATAATTGTAGCTATAGTCGTTGTTCAGTATATAAACAAATGTTGTTACCTACTTTATTACTAGTAATCTGAGATTAATTGGGTCATCGTGATTATGAGTACGGTTCCCATGACATGGTCACAATACGTAAAACTCAATTCGGGTGTGCATTTCATGTGACCCGACCATAATTTCGAATAATAATAATAAAAATAAACATGCTCCAAATCCGGGTATACATTTCATGTGATCTGATTCTCATTTTCAACAAGGTTAAATAGAACGTGTCGTGAACCACGGGTGCATTTTATGTAGCGGGGCTTACGATGTGTTTTAAATAACCTTGAAATTTTCTGAAATATTAAAAGCGTCTAAAAAGTTAAAAATACACAATATGTTTAAAACGTGTAATAAATCAGATAATTAGGCCAATAGTAATAGTTTAAGCAATCGTGCTAGAACCACGGAACCCGGGAATGCCTAACAACTTCTCCCGGGTTAACAGAATTCCTTACCCGGATTTTTGTGTTCGTGGACCATAAATAAGAGTCAACTTTCCTTGATTCGAGATTTTAAATCGATGACTTAGGACACCATAAATTATCCCAAATGGCGACTCTAAATTTTAAATAAAATTATCTCGTTTCAATTGTCACTTAAATTGGAAAAAAACTCCCTTATACCCTTACGAGGGTAGGTAAAAAGGAGGTGTGACAGCTCTGGTGACTCTGCTATAGTTGGCTTTATTTATTATCCGATTTTTGCGTATTTGAGCCTAATGTGCTAAATGCCATTTTTTTACCGCTTTGATATTGTTGAATTGCATATAAATTGTTACGAAACTCTCTTCTCGCTGAGTCTTCTAAATCATCTGGGAAGTGTGCACTTCGTGTGACTTCTCTTCTGTTAGAGTCATATCCCAATTTTAGAACTAGATTCGAACAAGTTGCAAAGCCGGTGAAGCTTCTGTAATCCCGGTACGCTACCCCCCCCCCCCAGCTCGAGCTCTCCGCTCAGGTAAGCCAGGTCTAGAACAAATAAATCTAGGTTTTTAAATCTAGAATAACAAAGCCTCATGTCGGATCCCTAGTAGGAACATTTGTTGCATCACGTGCATTTGACTTAGAGGACTTAACACAGGGGTTGGGTCCATCTAGGACAAGTGTACCCAAAAATAAAAGACCATCCTGATGAATTATATGTGCTACATGTTGCTATCTTCAAGGGGTAAAAGGGTCATTTAGCGGACCAATGAGGTTTGAGGATAAATGAAAAAAAGAGGGTGAAGTGTGAAAATGAAGCAAGTAGGGCCCAGTTATAATTTTCTTTCACACTTTTTCAAAAAAAAAAAAGCAAAAAACAAATACATGAAAAATCCAAAAAGATTTTGCACTTTCCCATCATTTTTCAAAAAAAAACAAAAAAAGAGAAAAAGAAAATCCAAAAAGAGTTTACATGTTTCATCATTTTTCAAAACAAAAGACGAAATATATTTTCTCTGAATTAGTTGTTATTTTTATTTCTCGCCCATATCCAATTTACCCGAACTACGCATACCTGATTCTCGTCTTTTGGGGCGTGATACGTAGGCAACCCACATAGGGTCTGGTCTTCCTAGTGAATCTTAGGTTCTTGGTTTCGCGGGGTCTTAGCCAAATCTTGCATTTTTAGCCACTTTTAGTCATATAGGTTAATTTTAGAAAAATAGTCACAATCACGTCTTGCATGTGTCCAACATGAAGGGTTATTGTCTCACATAGCGTTATAGGTCTTTAACTTATTTGGTTTTAATTTTCCCATAGAGGCGTGAATCTACTTATCGAAGTTTGAGCATGACAAAGCTCCAGGACCATCTTGTCAGGATCGCTCATTCAGGAGTGGATTTAAAGGAGATTTTCTTTTATTTTTTATGTTTTGAGTCTGTTGTTCTTTTTATGTCGTCTTTTAATTTCAAGCTTTGTACAGTAATGTCGAGTCTTTTCTTATTGTACTTTTGTTTTGTATTTGAAAAAGTTTGTTAAAAATCAAAAATCCAAAAAAAAAAGAAGATATTTTCCGTTTTTATATTTCCGTTAGAATTTTCTTTAGAAATTACTACTCCTAGAAATTTAAAAAAAAATGAGATGAAATTTTGAGGTGGTTTTTCCTTTAGAGAATTAATATCTAGAACTCAAAATAAAAATTGATTTTATACTTCCTTTTGGTACATTAAGACTAAAAATTCAAAAAAAAAAAAAGAGAATTTTCTTTTAATACTTCTTTAAAAAGTTTTCTTTAAGGTATTAATTCCAAAAATCCAAAAAGATTATCTTTTGAGGTGCTTCTTTGGAAAATTAATGAAAAATGAAAAAAAAAACTTTTTCTTATTTTCAATAGACTTTAGGATATTGTACATAGAAGAAAAAAAACATCCCTTTTCTTTGGTTTATTTTCAGAGTTTCTTCCTTAGGTAATCAAAAACTGAAATCCAAAAATATTTTTTATCTTGTTCATTTCCCGTTTCGAAATATTTCTACAAGGATATCAAATAAAAATTCAAAATATTTTTTTTTTATTCTTTAGATTTCCTTCCTAAAAAAAAGAATCAAAAAAATATATTTTTCTCTTGTAGGGTTTTTTTCCTTAATAATTTTCTGTAGAATGTTTGTTTTAAAAAGAAAAAAAGAAAAATATATGTTCGTTAAGCTTGAGTTTGGAATAGGTTATAGAACATTAAGTCTAGAAAATTCAAAAAAAAAGTTGCTTCTTTTATTTTCTTTTTTTTTTTGTCAGAGTAGTCAATAAGGTAAAAAAAATAAGAGAACGTTAGTTTGTTTATTTTATTCCTGATCTTCCCGAACTACGCAAATATCTTATTCATGCGGCATCATGATACGTAGGCAACCTACATGGGGTCCGATCGAATCATTTTTTAAAAAAAAACAAAAAAGAGAAAAGGAAAAAAAGGGATGAAGTTATGGGATGTGAGAAATGAGAAGAAAGAAAAGAGTGATATTAGAAAAAAGGGGGAAGGAAAATGAGCAAGCCAAGAAGTGCCAAAAAAGAAAAGAAACGAGAGGATTGAAATGAACAAATTGGGATAATGCCAACTGACCTTCGTACCCTCGAAGTCATTTTAGAACCGATAACTGTGGCTAGGTGCATTGCACATAAAGTGAGATTATCTTATGTTAAATGCCCTAATGCTAACGTGATGACTTCATCTTCATAGCAGAAAGGTGGTTGGTTTGTGATTCTTAAAGTGGTAACTCTTCTCTACAACATAAGGTTGAAAGGCAATGGCAGATGGCAACGGAATCGAGTCGGTTGATACTGGGGCCCAAAAGCAATTAGTTGAACAGGGCAATGGGTTGGTTGAAGAGGTAAGAATGTTAAGACAACACATGGTAGACATGTATCTGGATTAGATGACTGAGAAGGCACCACCCCAGCCGCCACCTAGCTTCTTAGATGCTACCCTTACCCAAACTCCAGTCATAGTGCCAGATGATCCCCCATACTCTCCAGAACCACCCGCTTATCACAGCTTTCCCAACCACCCTAGTAGCTCCACCACTCGTCCTCCAATTATTTTTCCCCGAAATTGTCGTCCTGTCATATCCACTATCCTCAACAATGAACACCCACTCAAAGCTTATGATGCCTAATATTACCCCTCAGAGGTTGCCCACGAGGTTCTTAACTCATACAATCAGAGCCTTCGGAATGAGCATCATGTTGAAAATGAAAAGTTCACTGAAAAAAAAGGGCGAGATGAGCTATCCAGAAAGCTGAAAGGGTCTAAAACGCCAAATCTTAATTTATATGATGGACCTAGAGATCCAGTAGCCCATCTGAGAGGTTACTGTAGTGAAATGAGAAGTGTTGGTGGGAAAGGTAATTTGTTGATGACGTATTTTAGTGAGAGCTTGACTGGGGCAGCCTTACAATGGTATACTCCTCAAAATGTCAATAAGTGGCATGCATGGGATGGCATGACTCAGGATTTTGTTCGACACTTTCAATATAATATAGACATTACCCTGGACCGCTCCTCCCTATCTAAGATGGAAAAGAAACCGGAGGAAAGCTTTAGGGAGTTTGGGCTAAGATGGAGGGAACAAGCCGTTCGGGTCAGTCCCCTAATTGGTGAAGAAGAAATGGTTGAGCTTTTCCTACAAGCCCAGGGGCCCACCTACTTCAGTCATTTGATCCCGGCCTTGGGTAAACCTTTCAATGATGTGGTAAAAATAGGGGAGATGGTAGAAGAGGGAATCAAGTCAGGCAAAATCATGAGTTATTTTGCATTGAAAGACACTACCAAAGGCATTCAGAACATCTCAGGAAGTTTAGATGGAAGAAAGAGAAATAGAAAAGATGTTGTTGAGTCGCGCCAACAACAGGATCCAGTGGGCATTCCTGCTCAACGCTTTCAGCCTCGATATCGACCCCATGTATATCCCCGTGCTCCAGATAATCCTCCCTAACGCTACTTCTCTCCACAAAACCCCTAAAGTCGTACATCACCTTCCCAGTACTCCATCCACAATGCACCACCATATGCTCCACAACCATGAGACCCGTGACGGCCTACACCACTTCCACAAATGCCTTACCCGCCCCCTCAATCATATCAACCACCTACCCACAAAAGGTTCCAACCTAGGCCCGAGTACAAGATGAAAAGGCAAAAGCAAAAGGAAAAGATTTTCACTCCCTTTGGAGAATCATATGCCAGTTTGTTCCAAAGGTTGAGGCAATTAAACATGTTGAAGCTGATTCAGATAAGAATGTTGAACCCTCTTCCAAAGAATTTTGATTATTCTTAAAGGTGCGCATATTGCTCTGATGACTCGAGTCACAGCACAGAAAAGTGTTGGCATCTGAAAAAAGCAATTCAGAAGCTTATTGATGCAGGTGACATTGTCGTGCAAAATTTAGATGCAGTAGACACTAGCCAAAGTCTATCGCTTGTTCGTAATGAGACGCATATGGTGGGTATGATTTGTTTTGAAAAGGAATATGAGAATTCTTCTGAAATCCTCGGAGGTCCACGTGCTGTAAAGCTTTCAGCGCTATCAAAGGTTGATCTTAAGAACGAACCAGCAAAAGGAACCCAAAAGCAATTTGTTAAGAATAATGTGATGAAGACTTGTGAAGGTCCTAGTATTATTGATGCAGAACTCAGTGGCTAAGATGTTGAGCTTGGTGATTGGAAAGATGCTCCTTTCTTGGCTAGCCAAGGATGAGTCTTGGTGGTTTATTTGGTTGTCATTTCTGTTGTCCGGTTTATTTCAGGGTTGTAATCCGGATATTGTCTTGTGACTCGAACCCTTCTATCCTTTTATTTTGTCTAGTTCCTTTAGTCGTAGTAACTCATTTAGTGTTATCTAGGTTTGTTCCAGGATTGTACCCCAGTTTGCTTGCTTTGTTGTTCAAACACTTTCATCGTCTGTCTAATGCAATTTTCTGTTTTCTGTTACTTCTAGTCATTTTGGTTTAGTTCTCTTCTCCTTTTATAGTTCTTTTCATAATGGTTCTAGTGACATGACATGCACGGATAATTCTAGGTCTGGTCTTAAAAGTAAGTCTAATCATGAAGCAATGAAATAATTTTGAAGATGATAAGGACATTTGAGGGAAGTAAGTAAAGGGATTTTGAAATCACTTAAAGGCCGAGTTGTGTGAAACTGGGGCATATAATTTGGGAAGTTAATAGGGTAACAAGAATTCGTTAAAGGAGACTGCATCCCGGACAATTTGAAACAAGCAACTTTGAGTTCAAGTGCATCTCAAGTTACAAGATATAGTCAAGAAAGTTTTCTCCGAATTGACGAAGGGTATCCATTGTGAAGAGGGAATCACCTAACGAGGGATATGTACTTGACAAGGTGCTAAAGAAAAGTGGAAGTCATATCAATGATATCAATGCGGAAGCAGCAAAAGAAATATTGTGCACGATCTTCATTTTTCATTTTCAGGTTGCATGTGTTATACTTAGTATTCTTAGAGATTGGGAGGCCCTTTTTCAGTATCCAAACACTTTATACTCTTTGGCACCCCTTTGAGCTTGTGTTGATTTCTTTGACCTCCCCTCTTTTGGAATCAAGTTAGAATCGTAAAAAATAAATTCATGTCCCCATAGGTTTATTTTAGAAAGTTCATTCCAAAAGAAAAAATTCAAAAAAAAGAGAAGAGAAAAATAGAAAAAAAAGGAAAAACAAAAAGAGAAAAAAGAAAAGAAAAAAAGAGAAAAAAAAAAGAAAAAGGAAAATAGCAACAAAACGTATCTTTGTGAACTACCTTTGACCTGATTCTTGTCACCACAAGATACATAGGCAGCTTTACGGTTCGGTCATACCAAATAAAATATTTTATAATCCCATGAAGTCGAGAATAGGGCAGTGTTTCTTAGAAATTTCATCTCAAAAAGAAAAAAAGAGTCAAATTCCATTGTTTTAGAAATCGAGGCAAAGTTTTTAAAATGGATTCCAAAAGTTGTAAATAAATTAACCCCGTTATCTTAGTTATTTTGAGCCTTTATGATATCCTTTCTTTCTAACCCTATCTAAAAGCCCACATTACAGTCCAAAAAGACCTCCCAGATAATCTTTGAGAGTGTTGAGTTTAGACATGCCAGGAGTATATGATGTTTTACCATGTTTAATGCCTTGTTATCTGTAGAATCCGAGGAAATAAGAAGAAAAGAACAAAATGAGAGAGTCTTATCGGTAAAAAACTTCACAGGCACCATAAGGCGATTGCAAGTTGAGAGAAAGAACAAAATGAGAGATGTTTGATGGTGAAAACCCTTCGGGCACTACAAGTCGAATAAGGATCGTGAATCAGATTGGATAATCGGAGCATTGAAGCCCAGTTTCATGGTTTAGGGGTATAATAAGAGTTGAACATCAAATTTGATTGACAGATTAGGCCACAGGTGCATGTCATGGTCATTAGAGTTGGTATTCACATCTGATAAGTTTCTACTTTGTAGATTTATTGTTAGGAATCATCTCTTTCTATTGTCCTTTACTCTGTTCCTTTTGTCCTGTTTACTTCCTCTTCCAGAGTCTGTTTGGGCAAAACAAGTGAGAAATGACTTCAAAATCTGCCACCAAGTTTCCAATTGCACAAAACAGGATCTGGCTAGCACATCAAAGTGGCATAAGTCAGGAAAGAACAGCGTGCGCACTGAGTTGGTAACAATCAACGTGCTTTTGGATTCATGTGAAATACAAAGGTTTGGTATATGTCAATTCATGAACAATGCAATAGATGGAGGGTGTTGGGTGAACGGATCAAAGGTATTTTCTGTGATAGAATTGACAAAAGAAGTGGTTAACCAGTGACAAGCAAGGTCTTCCAAGCAGAAATCAAAGTTATAGACCTCAAGGCCAAGGCTAGTGGTTTAAGTTAGGAAAGAACAGCATGCGCACTGAGTGGGTGGCAATCAACGTGTTTTGGGGTTCATGTGAAATACAAAGGTTTGGTATACGTCAATTCATGAACAATGCAACAGATAGAGGGTGTTGGGTTTGAACATATCAGAGGTATTCTCCGTGATAAGGGTGATAGATAAAGTGGCCAGTCAATAAACAGGCAAGATCTTTCGAGTTGAAATCGAAGTTATCATGGGAAGTGAAGGAGAAATCGCCCTCAAAGTCAAGGCCGTAAACCAACCACCATGTTTAAACTCACAAGTTTTATTTGATTGAAACAGGGGCAGAAAATTTTGTTTGTTCCGGAGAAACCCTCCGTGAGGAAAGCAGGTGACAGACTGGCTCGGAAGTAAGTTTCTAGTACCCTCCTGGATAACGGGATTCAGTAAGTTGTGGGACCCTCGCAAGTGACAAAGCCTGACGAGAGTTTTACTTTTGGGAAGTATAATTTAGCATTTAAGTTTTTCACTTTTGAGGTAAGACTTGGTTTTGAAATTTTTTAGGATAAGGGAATTTAGCTTAGAACTTATTTTGATAACAACAATTGGTTAACACTCACAGATGTTCCCAATATCAAACTAGGGCAGAAAAATTTCTTTTGTTTTGTCTGTTTTGTTGCAATCAGGCGCCACCTGGAGAACAAGGGAAAATTGCTCAAGTTTCAAAGGAAAGCGGGTCGAGTTCATCAATCGGGCGCCCGCCTGGAAAACAAAGGGAAAGCAATTCAAGTATCAGAGGAAAGGGAGACAATTCAAGTGTTGGTAATCAGACACCCACCTGGAGAACAAAGGGAAAGTAGTTCAAGTGTTGGAAATTAGGAGCCCACCTGGAGAACAAAGGGAAAGCAGTTCAAGTGTTGGAAATCAGGAGCCCACCTGGAGAACAAAGGGAAACAGTTCAAGTCTCAAGGAAAAATAGTGCAAATGTTGGTAATCAGGAGCCTGTCTGGAGAACAAAGGGAAACAGTTCAAGTTTCGAGGAAAGATAGTTCAAGTTCAGCAATCAGGAGCCCACCTGGAGAATAAAGGGAAAACGAGTCAAGTTTCGAGGGAAAAGAAGTACAAGTGTTGGAAATCAGGAGCCCACCTGGAGAACAAAGGGAAAGAAGCAATGTTCAAAGGAATACGGTTCAAGTTCAGCAATCAGGAGCCCACCTGGAGAACACAGGGAAAAGAGTCAAGTTTCAAGGAAAATCAGTACAAGTATTGGCAATCAGGCGCCCACCTGGAGAACGAAGGGAAAGCAGCAATGTTCAAAGGAAGACAGTTCGAATATTGGCAATCAGGCACCTACCTGGAGAATAAGAGAATTCACTTCAGAATGCAATTCTAGTCAGCAACGAAAGAAGCTCGTGGCAAGAATGCAATCCAATAGTCTGAGATGATCAATGGAAGTTATTCACAATCCAGAATTAAAAAAAAGGAAAGGCAAGAAATGAATCCAGATGCATAAGTTGGTGAAAATGTGAGTTGCTCAAGACATGACTGAAGTCACAAGCATGGTATGTCCGGTTTTGGTCCGAAAAGCTGAAGAAGAATGAACTAGCACCTGCAACTAGCAAGCGTCAAGGTTCAAATCCAAAGTCTGCATGAAGAACCATTCAAGACTCAAAATCAAACTTCAGAATTCTTATAGATAGGAATCTTGTAACTCATAGTTGACAGACTTAGTTATTCTTTTTCACTTTTTTGATTTTGATGTAATAACAGGACCGCTGACCGGAACCTTGAAGGAACCTCAATCGGCTCTCCACCTCGGTATACTCCATCACTTTTCCTACTTCTGAACTACATGTGGCCTGATTCCTTTATAGCCAAGGATATGTAGGCAGCTCCAATATCAGGGCTCGGTCATATTCTCCTTCCTCTTAGTTTTGGTCTCCTTAAATAAGGGTCGGGTCAAAAAACCTGTCTAGCCGTTCTTTGTCTAAAAACTCTTTGCATTTCCAGTCAAAGAGGGGTAGCTGTAGACATGTGATTTTTGACCCTCCCCAAGATTTCACCCATTTTAGCATGTAAATATTTAGTTTAGGCCTAATGTCTTTATTTCGATTAATTTCGACTCTTTTACTTTATTTTGTCACAAAATTGAAAATTACAAAAAATATTTTTATTTATTTATTTATTTATCTAATTGATATAAAATAGTTTCACTTTTAATTTAACTTTTACTTTAATTAATTGGAAATGAGTTCATAATTTTGTAGTTGTTATTTTAGGAGCTAATATTTTTAGTCTACTAGAGTAAAAGGGCCACTTTTAAAGGTATATTTGGCCAAGTGTGGCCCAATTCGGATCTAGCCCACAATCCTAGGTCCAATACCTAATAACCTAACCCTAAAATCCTAAATAAAACCTAGATCCCTACACTTTATATAATCAGTCGTTTTCTTTACATAAAAGAACCTAAGAGATGAAAATACAAAGATATACAAAAAAAATGACGTTAGACTCTAAGACCTAGGGAGGAGCCGCAATTCACGACCCCATCTGACTCCCATTTTCTTCTTCATTAGAAACGAAAATCAATAGACATGAACAAAAACTCTTCAGCCGTTTAACAAACACAAACGACCCCCACCCCTCTGAACTTGTATCACGACCCAAAACCGGCCCGGTCGCGATGGCGCTTCTCATGAAGACAAGGCCAGCCGACACAACACCCATATTAACCCCTTAATCATTAAGAGTCATTTTTAAGCCTTTAATTAAACAATATCTCATAACATAAGTCTGAATGAACAGTGCAGAAATAACATACAAGCCCGACATTGGGGTGTCACTAGCCATGAGCATCTACCAAGGTCTGAATACTACAAAAACAGTCAAAATGTACTAAGTACAGATATGAAATGAGAGGAAGGAAGCAGTGCTGCGAACGTTGTGCAGCCACCTTACTAACCCTGATGACTCCGCGTCTGAGCATCCAACACCCGCTACCGGGTTCCGAAATACCTGAAACTGCACACGAGGTGCAGGGAGAAATGTGAGTACTCCAACCCAGTAAGTAATAAGAGTAAATAAAGACTGAGCACTAGGAAACAATGACTCCACATTTCTGTTTAACTCAATAAGTAATACAGGCTTTCAAATCAGAGTACGAGTCAATCGTCTCGTTTAAAATCCAACTTTTGGTAAAAATAATTTTAAAATACCTTCCAACGGTTTTAGTAGGGGTTCAATACCATTTTTAATAAAGGATATGAAAATCATAATCGGCCCCTCAGGCAAAACAGGAGTCATAAATACCTCATAACAAGAAAATCTCAGTAGAAATATCAACAGCCAAATCAGTGGTTAAGTTCTGAACATCTCACAAGCCCCAGCTTGAATGAAAGTTGTTTAAAAACATTTATTCCACGTTTGCGATAGAGGCTCGGTATAAAGATGAGTGAAAGTAGTCAATAAATCAACATATTCGATAGAAACTCACTTAAAGAGGAGTAAAAATCAATAAGTTCATAAACAGGCCTCTCAAACAAAGCATCACTTAGGTGCATGTATATATATCTATCGCCCCTCGGGCTAGCCTCTGACTCACTCGTGACTCAAATTTTACCAATCAGTACTTACACTCAGCACTCATGCTCGATAGGTACCACATAGTTACCGTTGCGGTACGCAGCCCGATCCATATATCGTTGCGGCGTGCAGCCCGATCCATATATCTCGTCGACAGTGCTCACTGGGGGATGCAGACTCCGGAGGGGCTCCTACAGCCCAAGAGCTATATCGCTGCAGCGTGCAGCCTGACCCACATATTGTTGCGACGTGCAACCCGATCCATAGAAATATAATCCTCACAACTATGCCCTAGGCCTATCTCAGTCATCAACCTCATAATCAGACCCTCGGTCTATCTCAGTCATTGACCTCATAATCAGACCCTTGGTCTATCTCAGTCATCAACTCACAATCACTCGGACCATCAGTAAAACAGGGAACCCAGCCCCAACAGTTTTCATATTTTTAAGAAATAAAATGATAAAACTAGATTTAAACAATAAACAGGTAAAACATGACTGAGGACATGCTTTCAAAACAAATAGAGTGAGGAAAAATAGTGAAAGTGCACCTAAGGGTCTCAGCAGGTCGGCACAAAGCCCCAAACATGGCATACAGCCCAAAATATAATATAGACCCCTAGGACATGGAATATCATAAGATTTCAAATCAAATAAGTGACTTAACAATCGTACAGGATGGACCAAGTCACAATACCCAATCGTACACCACTCCACGCTCGTCATATAGCGTGTGTGTAACCTCAAAGTAACACAATGATGTGTAATCCGGGGTTTCAAACCCTCAGGACAGTATTTACAATCATTACTTACCTCGAACTAGCTAAATCTCTAACTCGCAACGCCTTTGCCCCTCGAATCGGCCTCCACGCGCGTCGAATCTATCCACAATCAGAACGAATACATCACAATATGCTAAGGGAACAAAGCTCAAGCGAAAACAATTAACAAAAGGCACAATTTCCGAAATTACCGAAACCCGAGTCCCGGTCCCACGTCTCGAAATCAGGTAAAATTTACATTTTCAGAATCCTCATACCCTCACAAATCTAACCATACCAAAATTATCCAATTCTTGTACTGTTTGGTCCATCAAATCATCATTTTATAGTTTTGGAAGATTCCACAACTTTTCTTCCCAAATTCCATCCCAAATCACGAATTAAATGATGAATTCAATGATAGATTCATGTATCCTAGCCAAATCTGAGTTAAAATCACTTACCCCGATGAATTTCTTGAAAAATCTTTGAAAAATCGCCAAAATCCGAGCTCTCTAGGTTAAAATATTAAATAAAACTCAAAACCTCGTATTTATGGAGTACCCCACAGATTTCCACCTCAGCGGACCGCCCAAAATTGACCGCGGCCGCACAGCTTTCCTCTACAGTGAAAGGCTTTAGTATTATGGTCATACCTTTCGCTACCGATGTCCAAATTGCAATATATTTACCTTTCTGGAAACTAGACACGAAGGTATACAACTTTCGCTTTTAAATCATCTCAAAATTCTTTGTAGATCAAAAGATATGAGCTTCCGAATTAGGACCAGTGAAAAGTTCCCCACCGCGGCCGCACAACACCTACCACGGCTGCACTTCATTTTGTGCGGTCCGCACAGCACATACCGTGGCCGCACTTCTCTTTGTGCGGACCGCGCGGGTGTGTTCCGAGGCTTGCAACCCTTCTGGACCTGCTACAGCTATGATTTTCGGCCTAAAACATCCCGGAACTTCAAACTAATTGCATCAACACATCCCATGACATCATTCAAACTTGTTCAAAACTTCGGAAAACTTACAACAACATCAAATCACTAATTTAACCTGGGATTCAAGCCTAAGAACTCCAAGAACTCTTAAATTATGCTTTCGATCAAAAAGTCTATCAAATCTCATCCGAATGACCTGAAATTTTGCTCAACCATCCCAAATGATACAACGAAGCTACTGAAACTCTTAGAATTCCTTTCCGACCCCTATATCAAAATCTCACCTATCAACCGGAAAGCATCGAAATCTAAATTTTGCCAATCCAAGCCTAAACCTTCCACGGACTTCCAAAATGCATTCTGATCACGCTCGTAAGTCCCAAATCACCTAACGGAGCTAACCAAATCATAAAAATTCCAATCTGAGATCATATACAAACAAGTCAAATATTGGTCAAACCTTTCAAGTTTCAAGCTTTAAATTGGGAACTATTCTTCCAAGTTTATTCCGATTATCCTGAAAACCAAAACCTACGATTTACATAAGTCATATTACATCACACGGGGCAAGTCATGCCCGAGAACTGGTGAGCGAAATGTTAAAGCTCAAAATGACCGGTCGGGTCATTACATCCTCCCCACTTAAACATACGTTTGTCCTCGAACGTGCCCAGAGTTGTTCCAAAAGCCAACCAGTTGCTGAATAACCTCACCATGCACATACCCGGGGGTGATCCTACGTCACCCTATCTCACATAGGTTCGATAGCACAATATAACTGAAATTTCACAATTCATCCTAGTCCACAAACCATAGAACCACATTTCCACTTCTAAAATAACCAACACAATCAAAATCTCACATTTATACTGTGAATAAGTCCGAACAAGCTGTAACAAGCCATATATGCTATCTCCGGTGCAATCACATGATATACCACATAACTCAATACTTGTAGTGATAACGTCTAACCACAGCAGCTGCACACAACATCCGCATACCGATTGAAAAACTCTTATCAACTAAAGTCTCATCCCAACACTTTCATATACTGCCAATGATCACCAAGACACGCGGTAAGCCATAACCATTTCCCAGATCAACCATTCATGAAGCCACTTCTTCCTTGGCAAATACCACAGCAAATTTCTGAACCGAAGCTCGATACTATCCTTCCAACATGCTGAAATCGCATCCGTTCGTATTTATTAATGATCCCAACGATCTCCTCTAATCCAACACATTACCCTAGTGACATGACAGATCAATACAGGCCTAAGCCACAACTTGCACGATACACGTACCAATACGCAACCGTCCGAACATACTCAAATTATGAAAATGACTCAAATGAAAGAGTTGTACCTCAAGCTCACCAGTACCACCACAACACAAGGCTGAGAACCTGTCTCACATTCTAGGAACAGAACACACGAATCTAACTCGCAAGGTCATACCTCCACATAACTTCGCTGCGATATGCGATCCCATCCAATACTGCTCCACATGAACCACCTTAAGTCACATTGCTCGAAATCGACGACCACGCACAATTCGATGTCTGGAACCAAAGCAAATCATCATACCCACGGTGAAGCAAATAACATACACCATACTAACTTGAAAGGACATAACCGATATGCCATTCATCGAGCAACACCCAATCACTCTTCTCGCTCGACTTCCACTATGAAACCCCAATAGAACTGCACCATATGTGCCCATAATTAACAAATCATAACATCTCGCAACACGGAAAGGTAACTCATGGATCTCCCCTGATTACTAATAAGCTCAATAACAATCTAATCAACACATCCTTCAATAATACAATTCGGATCCAACCAAGCCGGCTCAAATTAGAACACGCATCCACATTGGCCTGCCAACGAACTCCTTATCATGAAAATCCTGGAGCTGCTCTTCAACTCCTTTAACTCTGCCGGTGCCATACGATATGGTGCCCGGCATCAAATCAATACCAAAATAAACAACCTTTCCCGACGACATGCCCGGCCACAAGAAACATATTCGAAAATTCCCTTACTACCGGAACTAAATCAATGGTAGGAGCCTCTGCACTGACATCTATCACGAAAACCCAACTAAGAAAAACAATCCTTTCCAGCCGTCCACTGGGTCTTGGAAATATAAAACCACTCCACTAGGACATAATCCGTCAAACCTATCCACTCAATCTGTGACATTTCCGGCATAGCCAACAGCGTCGCCTTAGCGTAATAGTCCAGAATGACATCACACAGAGACAAACAATCTGAACCAAATATCACATCCAAAATCTAACATACCAACAACAAAAGATCCGCTAGGGTCTCCAAATCCCGATAGTCACTAAACAGTGTCGATACACACGACTCACAACCACCATATAGCCTGAATGTGTGAACTTCCCGTCTCCAACTCCATATGGCACATGAATCAACATATCTAGTTCCAATTCCGCCATCTGAATGCATACCACACCTCAAATACTCAATCATTACACGATATATAATCTTGAATTCCTCAATGCCACCAAGCAAAATCGAATATCAGCAGTCGTTCTAACAAGAAAATGCCGCAATACTACCGAAGTATCATCAACTTAATCATATTGCTCTTTCTGAAACATATGCCCTCGTCAAATGTCACGACCCAAATCTCGGTCCTGATGGCGCCCAGCACACTACTAGGCAAGCCCGACCATTATTCAACACATAACCTAATTATCAAAAATAGCGGAAAGAAATATCAATTAAGCAAGATTAAAGTACTGAAGAATTTAACAAAATACACAATATAATCTCACTAGGACTCGGTGTCACGAATCTGAGCCTCTAGAATACAGAATATCATCCTAATACATGGTATATCCAAAGTCTGATAATGCGGAAATAAAGAGATAGGATAGGAAGGAGAAGATCAATGGCTGCGAACGCCGTGCAGCTACCTCGATACTCCCAGAAGCTGGATCTGCTGATCAACTAGATCAACTGAGCCTGAGACTGCCCTGGATCTGCACACAAGGTGCAGGGAGTAAAGTGAGTACTCCGACCCAGTGAGTAATAAAAGTAACTACAGTCCGAAGATAAGAAAATCCAGTAAATACACAAAGTAAGCTAAAATCCAAATATACAGCAACATATGGAACTGAGCAGCTAAACAACAGTATAAATAGAAATACATGAATGCAATGCAATGCATATGATGGTACATTCCAGTACCCACTGCGGCGTGCAGCCCGAGCCATCCATATTTATTTATCGTCGACGGCGCTCACTGGGGGTGTGTACAGACTCCGGAGGGGCTCCTACAGCCCAAGCGCAATATCTTGGTCAGTCATTGTTACCTGACCGGTCAGCCATTGTTACCTGACCAATTTATATCATACAGTGCCATTGTTACCACTGTTCAAGTATATCATCCAGTGTCATTGTTACCACTATTTCAAGTATATCACACAGTGTCATTGTTACCACTGTTTCAAGTATATCACACAGTGTCATTGTTACCACTGTTTCAAGTATATCACACAGTGTCATTGTTACCACTGTTTCAAGTCACTTTATAATCAGTCCAGAAAATAATATAATAAGCCCCTTGGGCATTTACAAAACAGAAGTTCCCAGCCCGGAATACATTTAAAAATATCATTTAAGTTTTCAACACTTAGAATTATGGCTGAGTTTGCAAAACAGCATTTAAAACCTTGGACTGAAATTAAATGATATGCAAATCATGTTAAGTAGTAATATCAATCCTCGAAGGATTTTACAAATCGGCACAAGGCCCCAAACATGGCATTAAGCCCCGTAATATCAATGAAGTATGTGTATCAATCACCAGTATAGTATAAACATCACACGGGATGGACCAAGTCACGATCCCCAATAGTATCCGACCTCACACTCGCCATGGAGTGCGTGTCACGCCTTAATATAGCATTACGATATGAAAGTCCGGGGTTTCAAACCCTCAGAACAGCATTTACATCTATTACTCACCTCAAGACGGCCAAAAGTCTACTCCGCGATGCCTTTCCTTTCGAATTGACCTCCTCGCGCGTCGAATCCTGTCAAAACCACAAGAAATATATTACAATAGGCTAAGGGAATATAACTCAATCGAAAAGACTCGAAAAATATCGAAAATCACGAAATTTGCAAAACCCGAGCCCCGGGCCCACGTCTCAAAAAAATACAAAAGTCACATCACCGGATTCCTCACCTCGCCACGAGTCCGTACATATAAAATTTACCAAAATCGGAGTTCAAATGACCCCTCAAATCTTCATTTTAAAATTTCAATCTCAAACCCTAATTTCTTATAATTTGGCTATGTTTTCATGGATTTCAAGGATGATTCTTCAATAAAATCATGTATTTAACTCATAAACTTACCTCCAATCGATCTCAGTTGAAACTCCCTTCAATCCCCGTCCAAAAGCTCTCAAAATGACTGAAAATGGTGAGAAAATGACCCAAAATCGGATATAAACTCACTGCCCAGATTTTTCGCAATTACTGTTCACCTGCGCGGTACTGTTCACGTGCGGGTTACTGTTCACTGCTGCTAAAAAAATGCACCAGCAGCAAATTTAAATTGCAGCACAACCATGTTTCACTAAAATGGCTCTAACTCCATCATACGAACTCGGAATTAGACGATTCTTGTTCCTATGAGTCAAAAATAATAATACGAACATAACCCTTCAATCGAAACTCAATTCGGAGCTCATTTGCCCAGTGCGATATCCATTTCGCTCGTTAAACAATTACCCATATTTCGCGTCAAAAACCTAATCGCGACTTGATGAAATTAGATCAAAATTTTCAGATCAGTCCTATAATTCATTATCAAAATTCCGTAAGTCTTGGAATCAAATTTGGATCTCTAGAACTAAAAATGAACCTTTAGATCATTACATTTATGCTCAAAACGGCAAAAATCTTCCAAAAACTCTTCCAAAATTTGTCTGAGCCTCATGGGATCCCAACAAAAGTATACTAACAAGTCCCATAATATGACACAAACTTAGTTGTTCCTTCGAATCATCAAAAACAACGCAAAAATACTAAATTCACCACGGATTCAAGCCTATGAACTTTGAAACTTCAAATTTTCACATCCGATGTCGAAACACGTCAAAACTAGTCCGAATGATCTCAAATTTTGCAAACAAGTCCAAAATGACATAACGAAACTACAGCAACTCTCAGAATTTCATTCCGGGCCTCAGATCAAAATCTTACCTATCAACCGGAATTCGCCAAAATACTAACTTTGTCGATTCAAGCTTAATTCTACACCGGTCATCACAAAAATATTCCGGACACACTCCTAAGTCCCAAATCACCTAAAAAAAGCTATCCGAACCATAAAATTCGCATTTCGAGCGCTCTAACACATAAGTCAATATCCGGTTGACTTTTCCAACTAAAGCTTCCTTAAAAGAGACTAAGTGTCTCAAACCTTACCAAAATCATTCAGGAATGACTTCAAATTTTGCACACAAGTCACATTCGACATTACGGACTTGCCCCAACTTTCGGAATTGCATTCCGACCCCGATATCAAAATTTCCACTTCCGGTCGAATTTTCTCAAAAACCTTCAAATTTCTATATTTAGCCAAACGGCTCCAAAATGACCTACGGACCTCCGAATTCACTTCCGATCGTGCTCCCAAATCCAGAATCACCATACGGAGCTACTCCCAGTCTCGGAATTCCAAACAGACATCAATAACACTGAAATGCATTTTAAGCCAAACTGATGCAATTTCTTCTAAAATGCTATCTTCCACAATAGGCGCCAAACACTCTCGGGTTATCCAAAACCCGATCCGGGCATACGCCAAAGTACGAAATCATCATGCGAACCTGTTGGAACCTTCGAATCCCAATTCCGAGGTCTTTTACTCAAAATTCCAATCCTAGTTCATTTCTTCAATTTTAAGCTTTCAAAATGAGAATTTCCATTTAAATTTGACTCCAAACTTCCTGAATTTTAATTCTGACCATACACTCAAGTCAATATACCTGAGATGAAGCTGCTCATGGCCTCAAACTGGTGAATGACGCGTCGGAGCTCAAAATGACCGATCGGGTCGTTACAATCTCCCACACTTAAACATACGCTCGTCCTCGAATGTGCTGAGAACTACACTAAAGTAGTCTAAAATCACTTGTTTAACACCTCATGCACCTTCCCGTGCTACCACCACTCAGTTGAGCACATTAGCTCGACAACTCTGTAGGTATACTCCCTTATTCAAGCAAATAAGCCATTAGGTCCAATTCCAACATCCTGAATTTCCTACCAAGCCTGTTTCCATCATACGACCACCATATCAATCTCCACACGCTGTACCCAACATGGCTGCATAACTTTGTTGAATTCACACTTTGCATCACTTTACTCATAGGACCATAATAACATTCTTTAAACATAATAGTCGAAATTCCACAAATCTGATGCTCCCATTGCATCTCATGACCTACATAGGTCTTGCTCTAGTTTTTACAACACCGATACGACTGAAGAGATGTGCCGAAATTCATAATCAACTGTTGAATCAACAATTCATTGGATCTATACTCCTGACAAGTTCCATTACCTTGTCTCAAACCAAAGATTGATCTTTGCTCTATAATATACTTCATATAATCAGTTTGCACTAACCCCAAATCTAGTAACCTCGTCTCACCCAGTACGAACTGCTCAGGCAATAAGTCACCTCGGACATAATCAAAAATTCCACAAGATGCCACAATGTGCCAGTGGGCTACCAATTCGAACGCGATACAAAAGGAAGGCGAACTCTGGGAGGAACTACTCAACTCGCACACTAACATGGACTTCCTCAGAAAACAGGGAAACAGAACACATAAAAGCAAATATGGGCAATGAACTGAACATCACACTGTTGCGGCGCGCAACTTGATCCAAACATCATACCCATGGTGGCGTGCCACCCGATCCACATATAGGACTCACATAAGGAGATACACGTCGAGCTGAATAGCTCACCACATCCAAATACCGAATATCAGTCAAAAACACACTAAGGTGCATAATACCATTCCCAAGGAAACATATAGCGTTATAGGCTACAACTCAAGCACAACTGAGGTGTGATACATGATCTAAGTCTCAAGAGCCATCCTGCTCATATAACATCACCGCTGAGCGGAACCTCAACACATAAGGAATTTACCAAGCCGTCTCACAACTCATACATCGCAATATATCTTTACATGAATTATCTGACCACGAAATAAGACCGCGACTATCCTTCCATAAAGAGCGCATTGCTGAAATAAACACAACTGGCCTGACGTAAGGCTCACTTCCACATTTAAATCTATCCCCCGACCTCAAGTCGATCCTGATCGTGCCAAGCTAGGCCAATAATATTTCACAGGTCTATAACCCAATAAGCAGAGTGCCCTCCAAGTATAAATTCTCAAATGGATGATATTACCAAAATCCTCATACTTGGTTTAAATTTCTAATTAATCAAGTGACTACATGTCACACTTATACAATCTTCCCGCGGGACAAGCTCCCACCATCTTCCGAAATAATTAACAGGCCTGCACATTCAAACCACCGGCTGCACTAACACTGAAAAGCGATCAGGAATCCCTAACCAGGATGCAAGGCCTTTCTCACAGAACACCGATCTCAGGTGATACTGACGCCAATACCCATCTTACTCAAAACACTGAAACTCCTTTCTTGCTCAACCGAGCTCTTGACATCACATTCATTGACCAAACTGCGACCTTGGTCCTTACTTCAAATTCCATACCACTCACTGCACCTCATGTGTCGATATACGATAGACACGATCTCCATCACAACTCTGGAACCGACGGTAGGCTAATACTTCATCACATAAGACCTTCCATTTAACTCACTTCAGGAGAACTATAGCAACATACAGGCGAATTCTCATAACCGTCGAATATGCCAATCTCTAAGTAGTGGTCCAAGCCGGCATAACCCTTTCCGGGATCCGCCTACTCATAACAGGCCCTAACAGAAGAATGATTCAGAATAACATCAATCACTACGGCCGACAAGCCTCACACGCACCGCCACAAATCACATGCATAACTCGATCATGCTGAACGAACTGATCACTGACACCAATATGCCAACTCAACTATGGCTAATCAATCTACTTCCTTCCAGTTTATCCTTGATTGCCTTAGAAATAATAATATCTCCCTTCAACACCTAACTTATTCCAACCGCACTCACCCTGAATGACCTTAAATCATGAGACCATGTTGTCTCAAAAACCATGACCATTTCATGTCTCTCAATGCTACACCGCAAGTCAAAACATCATAGAACATTCTGTGTCTTTCTTCATAAACCGCTTCAAAAGCTTGACTCTTAACTGTACTTATAGACTTAGAATCATCAGGCACCACACTTTGCCTCTTGAATTCACTAGGACCGCTATTGAGAGCCACCCAGCTCTGACTTGGCCCTGAATGCAACCAACTCTATTGAATTTTATAACATATGAATACCATCTCGATAAAGCACCCAACGGAATCACTTCCCTCGAAGCCTGCACCTATACGAGGCATAAATCATGAATCTTCCCTCAAGTCTAAATTTGAGCCAATAAGGCTAACCATAGCATGCATCCAACAATTCATTTACTCACATTACCACTCATGGTCCTTTTCCGTAGCTGCAATAACCCACCAATATGCCAATAACCAGAATTCACGCAGGTAATAAACCGTGCAATCAACTAATCAACAGCAAGCTCCCCAACTTGGCTCGAAGCCATAGATCACAACACATATACTCTATTGCTGTCATAATATCATGGTGAGATTAAACTCACTCCATCATAAGCTCGTGGAAACACGAATCATCTGGAATTTTAACTCTTCTGCAATTCTTGAATTTACTCACACAACAGTTAAGCCCACTCTCTAGGCGACCAATTTTTTATTTTTATTTTTTTACTAAGTCCTAAATTTTTCAAAAATTTCGGCAGAGCCTCCTTTGTAATTGGTCCTTTCCACCTGCCAGAGAATCACCAAAATCATCCTAACAACACATCCACAACTTGACAAAGCATCACAATGCATATCAATTACATAAATCTAAATTGATACATGGACATGTGTTGCACCTATTTGAATCATAACACATAGAAAATACCCTTCAACCCTCCATTATTGGGCTATTCAACCAAGTAGGAACATATTCTTTCTTTAATATTTTCGACCTTCAAGGTGGTCTCCTTGACTCAACGATTTCGTCATAATACATTTACGGAAGTGATCTCAGCTCCCAGACTTATCTAACTAGGAGACACAAAAAATATTCTTCACGCGCCCATAACTCGGGCTACTCAGCAGATCACAATAAAAAACGAATCACTTAACAGTTCATCTACTATCCAGTAGGCTTCTTCGCCACTACCAAGTCGTACAAATACACCTCGCAACACTAACATACTCATCACGTGGATATCCAACCGCTATTCCGGCTAACAAGGACAATAATGAACATATGAGTTCAAAACACTTGCTCACAAAATCAGCACCTCGGTGCTCAAGCCATTGGCAAAGATTTGGCCTCAAGTCCTCCAGACTGGTCTAACTTCGAACTCACAGAGATTACACCTCGCCCCTCGATCGTGGAATCAAAGCCATCGAGACACATCTGATACTGAGCGCCCGTTGGTGCATACGATCACGCGGAAGGAATTTCAAAAGTTTCTTTTCAAGCTGAATCAAGGACGTACGATAAGAATTCAAGAATGTGAAGTTTTCCTAAAGGTTCGGCAGCCTCTCGAGGATAAGTACAGACGTCTCCGTACCGATCCGCGAGACTCTACTAAACCGGCTCATGACTCGCGAGACCAAGTAACCTAGGCTCTGATACCAACTTGTCACGACCCAAATCCCGGTCGGGTTGGCGCCCAGCACACTACTAGGCAAGCCCGACCATTATTCAACACTTAACCCAATTTATCAAAAATAGCGGAAAGAAATATCAATTAAGCAAGATTAAAGTACTGAAGAATTTAACAAAATACACAATATAATCTCACTAGGACCCGGTGTCACGAATATGAGCCTCTAGAATACAGAATATCATCCTAATACATGGTATATCCAAAGTCTAATAATGCGGAAATAAAGAGATAGGATAGGAGGGAGAAGATCAATGGCTGCGAACGCCGTGCAGCTACCTCGATACTCCCAGAAGCTGGATCTGCTGATCAACTAGATCTACTGAGCCTGAGACTGCCCTGGATCTGCACACAAGGTGCAGGGAGTAAAGTGAGTACTCCGACCCAATGAGTAATAAAAGTAACTACAGTCCGAAGATAAGAAAATCCAGTAAATACACAAAGTAAGCTAAAATCCAAATATACAGCAACATATGGAACTGAGCAGCTAAACAACAGTATAAATAGAAATACATAAATGCAATGCAATGCATATGATGGTACATTCTAGTACCCACTGCGGCATGCACCCCGAGCCATCCATGTTTATTTATCGTCGACGGCGCTCACTAGGGGTGTGTACAGACTCCGGAGGGGCTCCTACAGCCCAAGCACAATATCTTGGTCAATCATTGTTACCTGACCGGTCAGCCATTGTTACCTGACCAATTTATATCATACAGTGCCATTGTTACCACTGTTCAAGTATATCATCCCGTGTCATTGTTATCACTATTTCAAGTATATCACACAATGTCATTGTTACCACTGTTTCAAGTATATCACACAATGTCATTGTTACCACTGTTTCAAGTATATTACACAGTGTCATTGTTACCACTGTTTCAAGTCACTTTATAATCAGTCCAGAAAATAATATAATAAGCCCCTTGGGCATTTACAAAACAGAAGTTCCCAGCCCGGAATACATTTAAAAATATCATTTAAGTTTTCAACACTTAGAATTATGGCTGAGTTTGCAAAACAGCATTTAAAACCTTGGACTGAAATTAAATGATATGAAAATCATGCTAAGCAGTAATATCAATCCTCGAAGGATTTTACAAATCAGCACAAGGCCCCAAACATGGCATCAAGCCCCGTAATATCAATGAAGTATGTGTATCAATCACCAGTATAGTATAAACATCACACGGGATGGACCAAGTCACAATCCCCAATAGTATCCGACCCCGCACTCGCCATGGAGTGCGTGTCATGCCTCAATATAGCGTTACGATGTGAAAGTCCAGGGTTTCAAACCCTTAGAACAGCATTTACATCTATTACTCACCTCAAGACGGCCAAAAGTCTACTCCGCGATGCCCTTTCCTTTCGAATCGACCTCCTCGCGCGTCGAATCTTGCCAAAACCACAAGGAATATATTACATTAGGCTAAGGGAATATAACTCAATCAAAAAGACTCGAAAAATATCGAAAATCACGAAATTTGCAAAACCCGAGCCCCGGGCCCACTTCTCGAAAAATTACGAAAGTCACATCACCGGATTCCTCGTCTCGCCACGAGTCCGTACATATAAAATTTACCAAAATCGGAGTTCAAATGACCCCTCAAATCTTCATTTTAGAATTTCAATCTCAAGCCCTAATTTCTTATAATTTGGCTATGTTTTCATGGATTTCAAGGATGATTCTTCAATAAAATCATGTATTTAACTCATAAAACTTACCTCCAATCGATCTCAGTTGAAACTCCCTTCAATCCCCGTCCAAAAGCTCTCAAAATGACTGAAAATGGTGGAAAAATGACCCAAAATCGGATATAAACTCACTGCCCAGATTTTTCGCAATTACTGTTCACCCGCGCGGTACTGTTCACGCGCGGGTTACTGTTCACTGCTGCTAAAAAAATGCACCAGCAGCAAATTTAAATTGCAGCACAACCATGTTTCACTAAAATGGCTCTAACTCCATCATACGAACTCGGAATTAGACGATTCTTGTTCCTATGAGTCAAAAATAATAATACGAACATAACCCTTCAATCGAAACTCAATTCGGAGCTCATTTGCCCAGTGCGATATCCATTTCGCTCGTTAAACAATTACTCATGTTTCGCATCAAAAACCTAATCGTGACTTGATGAAATTAGACCAAAATTTCCATATCAGTCCTATAATTCATTATCAAAATTCCGAAAGTCTCGGAATCAAATTTGGATCTTTAGAACTAAAAATGAACCTTTAGATCATTACATTTATGCTCAAAACGGCAAAAATCATCCAAAAACTCTTCCAAAATTTGTCCGAGCCTCATGGGATCCCAACAAAGTATACTAACAAATCCAATAATATGACACAAACTTAGTTGTTCCTTCGAATCACCAGAAATAACGCAAAAATACTAAATTCACCACGGATTCAAGCCTATGAACTTTGAAATTTCAAATTTTCACATCCGATGTCGAAACACGTCAAAACTAGTCCGAATGATCTCAAATTTTGCAGACAAGTCCAAAATGACATAACGAAGCTACATCAACTCTCGGAATTCCATTCCGAGCCTCGGATCAAAATCTTACCTATCAACCGGAATTCGCCAAAATACTAACTTTGCCGATTCAAGGTTAATTCTACACCGGTCATCACAAAAATATTCCGGACACACTCCTAAGTCCCAAATCACCTAACAAAGCTATCCGAACCGTAAAATTTGCATTTCGAGCGCTCTAACACATAAGTCAATATCCGGTTGACTTTTCCAACTTAAGCTTCCTTAAAAGAGACTAAGTGTCTCAAACCTTACCAAAATCATTCAGGAATGACTTCAAATTTTGCACACAAGTCACATTCGACATTACGGACTTGTCCCAACTTTCAGAATCGCATTCCGACCCCGATATCAAAATTTTCACTTCCGGTCGAATTTTCTCAAAAACCTTCAAATTTCTATATTTAGCCAAACGGCTCCAAAACGACCTACGGACCTCCGAATTCACTTTCGATCGCGCTCCTAAATCCAGAATCACCATACGGAGCTACTCCCAGTCTCGAAATTCCAAACGGACATCAATAACACTGAAATGCATTTTAAGCCAAACTGATGCAATTTCTTCTAAAATGCTATCTTCCACAATAGGGCCAAAACGCTCCCGGGTTATCCAAAACCCAATACGGGCATACTCCCAAGTATGAAATCATCATACGAACCTGCTGGAACCTTCGGATCACAATTCCGAGGTCTTTTACTCAAAATTCCAATCCTAGTTCATTTCTTCAATTTTAAGCTTTCAAAATGAGAATTTCCATTTAGATTTGACTCCAAACTTCCTGAATTTTAATTCTGACCATACACTCAAGTCAATATACATGAGATGAAGCTGCTCATGGCCTCAAACTGGTGAATGACGCGCCGGAGCTCAAAACGACCGATCGGGTCGTTACATCAAATCACCCCAAATTAGCAATACCATTTCCTTAATCATCTGAAGACCCTTTCTCTAATCACTGAAGCTCGTTCCTCTAATTGTCTGAAACCGCCCGTCGCCTAAGAGTGGTGACCTTCCTTTTAGAACTAAGCCGCAACCTTACACACGCAATTCTCAATCCTTCACAACATACCGCATAACCCGTACCATCCTATGATAACCATGAGAACTTCATATCCCTTCCGAACCGTAAGCAACTATGCATTACACTAGCCAAGAACTTCTTATTGATCCCATCTAGAAGAGAACCATCATACATCCCATGCTCCTCACGCCAATAGGAAAAATATACCTCTCTAACTATGGTGGAAACCATCTAGAACTCCCCGAATTCCTTTTGCACGACACTAACTCATCAGGACTGAATCCTTCTAACTCAACCGAGCTACGCATGTCACCAAAACCCAAAAGAATTGCCACAAAACACTTGCAGAGACTCGTTACCTCGTAAACACCCAAGGAACTAATCATATCCTTACCATACCGATCTGGTCTACTACCACGCTATCCCATCTATCCGAGTTTCCCCTTGATCTACCGTCAGCTTGACACTTTTTCTTGCTACAATGCCACAATTCCTCAACCCAGACTCACCACACGAGACCCAAGCACAAACCACACCATCCAAGACTCATAAGTCGCTGAATACTCTCTCAAATATTCCCAAAAGCACCACATTCAAAATACTTTACTCTGAGAAAACTTCCTGCAAATCTAAATCTGTTACCTTTACCTTCCAGATACCGATACATAGAATCCCATAATTAATATAGAAAATATCACAAGTCTTGACGTCTTCCAATGAAAACTCAGTTTCTAACCAGATATACAACCCTAAAATTCCGCATTTTACATGTAGAATCTTGAACACATTAGAACTATTCTCGAGATCATTCACTCTATTCAAATTGCACTTAGCCTGACCAAATGAACAGAACCACTCGTGCCTCAATAGCACTCTGACACCGCTAAGTATAACCTCATCCTAGAACAACCAAGCCACGTCCTGCTCTATGCACCGATCATCCATTACCAACAACTCAAGACATTCCATGATTCTCATACCCTATGAAGCATAATATAACGTTTGTCAAAATTTTCCTTTACTCGAGCCATCCTCGGTCTCAATTTCCGCAAGCCATAACTAATTCACCAGCACGCCTCAAACTGGAACCAATATAGCACCTAACCGTGCAATCGCCTAATCAATAGCAGACTCCCCCACTTGGCTCGAAGCCATAGATCAACACACACTCAATAAATCATAACGATTATACTCTATTGATGCCATGATACCATAGTGAGATTAAACTCAAATCTTTTATAAGCTTGTGAAAATACAGATCTTCTAGAATTTTAACTTTTCTGCAAATCTCGCATTCCACTCTTGCAACAGTTACACCTACTCTCTAAGTAACCCAATTTAAATTGTAACACATATCCTTCACTCACAAATGAGATTTTCTAACAGACACATAAGGATCGCACAACCTCAGAACATTTCGCAGAAGACAAATCACCTACTTTGCCTCTAACTAACATTTCTATATACCTTCTACCATCATAAACTGTACGCAGTCACTTAGTATTCCTGAGTCTAAACTCATACCGCAACATGAAATTTACTTCACTCACAACTGGGAAACATGAAAAGATCCTTCACACGCCCATAACTCGGGGTTATACCTCAAATTTAAGATGGAATTCAAGCACCTAATAGTTTTTCTATCCTCTAGCAGACCTTCTCGTCGATTCCAAATCATGTGGATACATCTCGCAGTACCAACATACTCATCACATGGTTATCCAGCCGTCACTTCCACTAGTAGGGACAATACCGAACATATACGTTCAAAAATACTTGCTCACACAATCAGCACCTCGGTGCTCAAGCTATAGGCAAAAATCCGGCCTCAAGTCCTCTAGACTGGCCCAGCATCAACTCATAGAGATCACATCTTGCCCCTTGATCAGGGAATCACAAGCCATCAAGGCACATCTGATACTGAGCGCTCATGCACGCATACAAACGCGTGGAAGGAATTCAAGAGTTACTTTTCAAGCTGAATCAAGGACGCACAATTAGAATTCAAGAATGTGAAGTTTTCCTAAAGGTCCTGTAGCTTTTTGAGGATAAATACAGATGTTTCCGTACCGATCCGCGTGACTCTACTAAACTTGCTCATGACTCGTGAGACCTATGTAACCTAGGCTCTGATACCAACTTATCACGACCCCAAACTGCCCCGGTCGTGATGGAACCTCTCGTGAAGACAAGGCCAGCTGACATAACACCCATATTAACGCCTTAATCATTAAGAGTCATTTTTAAGACTTTAATTAAACAATATCTCATAATATAAGTCTGAATGAACAGTGCGAAAATAACATACAAGCCCGACATCGGGGTGTCACTAGCCATGAGCATCTACCAAGGTCTGAATACTACAAAAACAGTCAAAATATAATAAGTACAGAAATGAAATGAGAGGAAGGAAGCAGTGCTGCGAACGTCGTGTAGCCACCTTGCTAACCCTGATGACTCCGCGTCTGAGCATTCAACACCCGCTACCGAGTTCCGAAATACCTGAATCTACACACGAGGTGCAGGGAGTAATGTGAGTACTCCAACCCAATAAGTAATAAGAGTAAATAAAGACTGAGTAGCAGGAAACAATGAATCCACATTTATGTTAAACTCAATAAGTACAATAGGCTTTCAAATTAGAGTACGAGTCAATCGTCTCGTTTAAAATCCAACTTTTGGTAAAAATCATTTCAAAACACCTTCCAACGGTTTCAGTAGGGGTTCAATACCATTTTTAATAAAGGAGATAAAAACCATAATCGGCCCCTCGGGCAAAACAGGAGTCATAAATACCTCATAACAAGAAAATCTCAGTAGAAATATCAAAAGCCAAATCAGTGGTTAAGTTCTGAACATCTCATAAGCCCCAGCTTAAATGAAAGTTGTTTAAAAACATTTATTCAATGTTTTCGACAAAGGCTCGGTATAAAGATGAGTGAAAGCAGTCAATAAATCAACATATTCGATAGAAACTCACTTAAATAGGAGTAAAAATCAATAAGTTCATAAACAGGCCTCTCAAACAAAGCATCACTCAGGTGCATGTATATATATCTATCGCCCCTTTGGGCTAGCCTCTCAGTCACTCGTGACTCAACTCTTACCAATCAGTACTTACACTCAGCACTCAGCACTCACGCTCAATAGGTACCACATAGTAACCGCTGCGGCGTGCAGCCTGATCCATATATCGCTGCGGCGTGCAGCCCGATCCATATATCTCGTCGACGGCGCTCACTAGGGTGTGCAGACTCCGGAGGGGCTCCTACAGCCCAAGCACTATATCGCTGCAGCGTGCAGCCCGACCCACATATCGCTGCAGCGTGCAGCCCGATCCATATATATATATATATATGTTGCTACGGCGTGCAGGCCGATCCATAGAAATATAATCCTCACAACCAGGCCCTCGGCCTATCTCAGTCATCAACCTCATAATCAGACCCTCGGTCTATCTCAGTCATCGACCTCACAATCAGACCCTCGGTCTATCTCAGTCATCAACTCACAATCACTCGGACCATCAGTAAAACAGGGAACCCAGCCCCAACAGTTTTCATATTTTTATGAAATAAAGTGATAAAACCAGATTTAAACAATAAATAGGTAAAACATGACTGAGGACATGCTTTCAAAACAAATAGAGTGAGGAAAAATAGTGAAAGTGCCCCTAAGGGTCTCAACAGGTCGGCACAAGGCTCCAAACATGGCATACAGCCCAAAATATAATATAAATCCCTAGGACATGGAATATCATAAGATTTCAAATTAAATACGCGACTTAACAGTCGTACGGGACGGACCAAGTCACAATCCTCATTGGTACACCACTCCACGCTCGTCATCTAGCATGTGCGTCACCTCAAAGTAACACAATGATGTGTAATCCGGGGTTTCAAACCCTCAGAACAGTATTGACAATCATTACTTACCTCGAACCGGCTAAATCTCTAACTCGTGATGCTTTTCCCCTCAAATCGGCCTCCACGCGCGTCGAATCTATGCAAAATCAGAACGAATACGTCACAATATGCTAAGGAAACAAAGCCCAAGCAAAAACCATCAACAAAGGGCACGATTTCTGAAATTACCGAAACTTGAGCCCCGGGCCCACATCTCGAAATCGGGTAAAATTTACATTTTCAGAGTCCTCATACTCTCACGAATCTAACTATACCAAAATTATCCAATTCCGGTACCATTTGGTCCTTCAAATCATCATTTTATATTTTTGGAAAATTCCACAACTTTTCTTCCCAAATTTCATCCCAACTCTCGAATTAAATGATGAATTCAATGATAGATTCATGTATTCTAGCCAAATCTGAGTTTGAATCACTTACCCCGATGAATTTCTTGAAAAACCTTTGAAAAATTGACAAAATCCGAGCTCTCTAGGTCAAAATATTAAATAAAACCCTAAACCTCATATCTATAGAGTAACCAACTGATCTTCACCTCCGCTTACCGCACAAAATCGACCACGGTCCGCACAAAACTAGTGTGGTCCGCACAAAAACGACCGCGGCTGCACAACTTTCCTCTGCAGTGATAGGCTTTAGTATTTTGGTCATACCTTTCGGTACAGATGTCCAAATTGTAATATATTTACCTTTCTGGAAACTAGACACGAAGGGATACAACTTTCGCTTTTGAATTATCTCAAAATTCCTTCTAGATCAAAAGATATAATCTTCCGAAGTAGGACCAGTGAAAAGTTCCCCACTGCGGCCGCACAGCATTTTGTGCGGTCCGCACAGCACCTACCGCGGCCGCACTTCATTTTGTGTGGTCTGCACAGCACATACCTTGGTCGAACTTCTCTTTGTGCAGACCGCACGTGTGTTCCGAGGCTTGCAACCCTTCTAGACCTGCTACAGCTATGATTTTCGGCCTAAAATATCCCGGAACCTACGGAACTTCAAACTAATTGCACCAACACATCCCATAACATCGTTCAAACTTGTTCAAAATTTCGGAACGCTCACAACAATATCAAATCACCTATTTAACATGGGATTCAAGCCTAAGAACTCTAAGAACTCTTAAACTATGCTTTCGATCAAAAAGTCTATCAGATCTCATCTGAATGACCAGAAATTTTGCACACACATCCCAAATGATACAACGAAGCTACTAAAACTCTCAGAATTCCTTTCCGACCCCTATATCAAAATCTCACCTATCAACCGGAAAGCGCCGAAATCTAAATTTTGCCAATCCATGCCTAAACCTTCCACAGACTTCCAAAATGCATTCCGATCACGCTCTTAAGTCCCAAATCACCTAACGAAGCTAACCAAATCATAAAAATTCCAATCTAAGATCATATACAAATAAGTCAAATATTGGTCAAACCTTTCAAGTTTCAAGCTTTAAACTAGGAACTGTTCTTCCGTTTATTCCTATTATCCTGAAAACCAAAACCAACGATTTACATAAGTCATATTACATCACATGGGGCAACTCATGCCCGAGAACTGGAGAGCAAAATGTGAAAGCTCAAAACGACCGGTCGGGTCATTACAACTTATCTCTTTCGACATACCCCACCTAACCTAGACACACCCTCCAGTCGTTACCCCTTTCCTCTACACAAACAGAAAATCCCTGAACTTCCAATGCCAGCGACCATCCTTGACCTTTGCCGGAAAAACACGCACACACACACACACAGCTACTGCTAGCCTCTGACTCGCCAGAAACAGCAGCTAGACCACCTGAAAACGACCACCATTTCCAGATCCAAAGCTCGAGCTCGAACCAGTCAAAAGTTCCGGTTACCATATCTGTGTCGTCCTGTTCGAGGTCGTTGAGTACGTGTTCCGCTCGGGGTCATTCTCTGGTTCATATTTTGAATTGCAATTTTGGATTCATCAATAAAATGTCCATTTGACTAACTTGGAAGCAAACAGAGGTTCATTTTGTTCCTTTTTTACATAATTATTTGAATGTGTTGAGTGAGTTGTTTGTTTAATGTTGTTTGATATGCCTTAATGATTCTATTCATTAGCATGATATTCCGATTAGCTTGTTGGATCCCTTCTGATTGAGCTACTGTTTTAGTAAGCTTAAAATTAGTTAGTTTGGTGATGATTTGTTTATGTTGATTTAGTGCTTTGAACAATGGAATTGTGAAGTCCAAGATCAAACCTCTGCTCGTTTCATTTTCTTCTCGGTATATGAATCTGGGTTATCAAATAAAATGATTGAATGAAAAGCCATAGACTTTTGTGTATTGTTTTGTTAGAGAAGTTGATGAATTGTTTCATTACTGAAGTGATTAAATAATTGTAGCTATAGTCGTTGTTCAGTATATAAACAAATGTTGTTACCTACTTTATTACTAGTAATCTGAGATTAATTGGGTCATCGTGACTGTGGGTACAGTTCCCGTGATATGGTCACGATATGTAAATCTCAATTCGGGTGTGCATTTCATGTGACCCGACCATAATTTCGAATAATAATAATAAAAATAATCATGCTCCAAATCTGGGTGTAGATTTCATGTGACCCGATTCTCATTTCCAACAAGGTTAAATAGAACGTGTCGTGAACCACGGGTGCATTTCATGTAGCGGGGCTTACGATGTGCTTTAAATAACCTTGAAATTTCCTGAAATATTAAAAACGGCTAAAAAGATAAAAATACACAATATGTTTAAAACGTGTAATAAATCAGATAATTAGGCCAATAACCGTGTTAGAACCACGAAACCCTAAAATGCCTAACACCTTCTCCCGGGTTAACAGAATTCCTTATCCGGATTTCTGTGTTCACGGACCATAAATAAGAGTCAACTTTCCTTGATTCGGGATTTTAAACTGGTGACTTGGGACACCATAAATTATCCTAAGTGGCAACTCTGAATTTTAAATAAAATAATCCCATTTCGATTGTCACTTAAATTGGAAAAAACTCCCTTATACCCTTCCGGGAGTAGGTAAAAAGGAGGTGTGACAATCCCGAAAGATATGGTCACGATCGCGTAGAAGGAGTTTCTGTTGTAAGTGGTCTGACATCGGGAAATATCTTGCAATATATAAGGAATTTGGGGATAATCCAAAAATAAAATTTATAGCCCTTTAAATCTAGTTTTTATAAAAGCAAACCGTTTGTCATTTGGAATTTTACAAAACGTTATGTCTATTATACTGAAGGGTATCTATGAAGAGGAAAACCAAATTTGTACATCACAGTCGCGGGGTTTTGGCCAAGATCGCGATGAAGAAAATAATGGTGGAACATTTGTAAACTGTGATCGCATGGCTAATGACTGCTATCGTGAAGAAGGATGCCTTGTAGGTGTATTTATCATCCAAAATCTGGATTTTGAATATATTCTTCACTTTTACGTTCTTGGAGCACATGGAGGGTGATTTGGGGTGATTCTTGAAGATCATTTTTGCCATATATTATAAGGTGAGTTATTCCTACTCGTTGTAAGTTAAATACATCGATAATGTATGGATTTTAACATAAATATTTGTGGAAATTGTAGGATTTTTGAAGAAAACCCTAGAAATAGTAATCTTGAATTTTGACCACGAAATTGGACATGAAATTAGGAATAAATTATATATTGAGTTCGTAGTGTTATGGGTAATGATTATCTTTGAAATTTTTTTGGAATCAGCGTACGTGGGTCCGGGGGTTGACTTTGTTGACTTTTTAAGCGGAGTTGAGAATTATTATGAATTGTTAAATTACGAGTATTAGAATATATTTTGATTGGTTTGCATGTTGTTTGATTAGTTTTGGATAGTTTGGAATCAAATTGATGTGTTAGAGAGGCATTGGAGCCGGTTATGGGATTTTAGAGCGAGGTAAGTCTCTTGTATAACTTTGTGAGGGGAAATTTACCCTGTAGGTATTATATTTGTTATGTGCTACATATTGTGGAAGCTACGCACGTATGAGGTGATGAGTATACGTTCGTATGTTAGAATTTCTAATTATGTCCGTGTAGACATAGACTCACGTCATGCTTTAATTGTACTATTTGAGTTTCTCTCACCTATTTAAATGCTTTAATTCACATTATAACCCGAGACTAGATTGTCTAGAGTAATGGACTTGTTATTTTTTATACTTGATGATATACTTGATTAGTAGTGGAAATTGTACTTCCTTACGAATGTCTCCCGCATTGTACGAATTCATCGTAAGTTTTCTTGAAATTCATCTATCATACGTATATTTCGTGAGTGGAGTCAAGGACCCATAAAGTTTCATATTCTAATAGGATTGGGCTGAATGCCTCAACAGTACTCTTATGGGATTGGGCCGTTCGCCTCGTAGTACCATGTATCATACTCTTATGGGATCGGATCGTTCTCCTTAGTAGGATTATCTTAATACACTCTTATGGGTTCAGATCGATCGCCTCAGCAGTATATTGTAACACACTCTTATGGGATCAGGTCATTCACCTCAGCAGTTCTACGAAACACTCTTATGGGATTAGGTCGCTTGCCTCAGCAGAATCGTGCATAATGTTTGATAACAAGTCAGTGTACACATGAGTTTTCCTGACTTAAGATGTGACCTTTTACCTGGTGTTGACCATTATGTATTCCATTCGAGGTACTATCCGATATACGAGGACTTTGTGTTTACTATTTTATGTACCTATATTTGTTTTCACTATTTACTTACCATACTTTATGCCTGTATATCTTTATTGTACTTGATTCACTGGACCACTAGTAAGTGTCAATGTCGACCCCTCTTTACTACTTCTTTGGGGTTAGGCTCGATACTTACTGGATACACATTGATCTATACTTCTAAACTTATTGTGCATGTATATATATTTCTGGTGGTCATTTTGGCGCAAAGGCGCAACTATTGTGAGGAATTTACTATGAGATGCATCCCATGTTACGATCCGCAGCACACGGAGCCTCCTTTATATTCATTTTTGTTATCCTGTCTATTTTACATTCTAGAAAGATGTTGTATTAGTATTGTATTTCCTAGTAGATGCTCATGTACATGTGACATCGGGATTTGGGAATTTAGATTTTGCTAATGGTTGTATTCTATCATGATTTTGGGATTATATTTCAGCTACATTTGAATATTCAAAATAATAACATCTATACTTTTAATGAAAATGAACAAACTTTCGCTCTTTATTTCTTTAATTATTTTGAAATGTATTTTGGATTTACTATGGGCATATTCATTGGCTTGCCTAACGGTAGAGTTCCATCATGGCCTACAATGGGTTTTGGATTGTGACAACTAGCAACACGTGTATCAAGCCCACCTTATCTCACCGTATGTGTATCAACCCCTAGCCTTATACCACTGCATGTGTATCAATATCACAACATAATCACAACTCGAACCACAAGTGCCCATATGGCATAACTTTCCAAAAGTCAATAATACCAATGTTTCCATAATAAATAGTTCATGGCTCAACAACAATGTGTACAAGAATCTCAACACTAACAAAATGAATGAGAATTTCTCAACAAGGAAAGATATCTCAACAATTAGCAACTTCACCTCAATGTGATAACAGCTTTTACAACTTCAACACCAATAACTCAACAAGAAGATATTCCATAAAATAACAACTTCAAGTAAAACTAATTCAACAATTAATTGTATTTAGAGATTTTCTAGTAAATTCAGTAGAGATCATGACTTGTACTACCGGTTTTGGGATTGTTGGCTTGTAAAGAAATTTCCTCGAAATCTATAGTTGTTGGTTAAATTTTGCCATTATTTCTATAAGTGTTAGGCTTACCTAGTCCTAAAGACTAGGTGTCATCACAACATCCTACAGAGGAAAATCAGGGTCGTGACAAGTTGGTATCAGTGCTCTAGGTTCATAGGTGCTATGAGTCATAAGCGGGTTTAGTAGAGTCTTGTGGATCAGTATGGAGACGTCTGTACTTATTTTCGAGAGGCTACAGAACTATTAGGATAATTTCACTTCTTTCATTCCTATCATGCGAGTTTATTGATCTCGAGTTTTATCCTTTGTCATTCTATTCTCTCACTAATGGTGAGGACATGAGCTGCAATTACTAATGACGCTGCCCCCAGAGCCAGTGTTTCTAGGTGTTGGGGCAGAAGCAAAGGCAGAGGAGGAGCATGTGCCCTAGCTAGAACACCTATTAGAGTAGCAGCTGAGGAGCCGCAAGTAGCTTTGGTTGGGGGACAGGTACCGGAGGTGCTTGTTGCCACCCCGGGACTTCAGGAGACTTTAGCACAGTTCCTAATCATGTTTGGTACATTGGATCAGGAAGGGTTGATTCCGGTTGCACCAAGATACTTCACAGACAAGGGGAGGAGCTCAGACTCCCGCCGCCCGTACTCTAGATCAGCTAGTCCACGTTGGTCAAGTTACAGGTGCCAAGCCAACACAACATATTGTTCCAATTCAACCCGTGGTTAAGGCAGTAGTATCTGAGGAGGAACAACTTAGACTTGCAAGGTTCAAGAAGTATCACCCTCCTACTTTTAGTGGTTTGGCTTCAGAGGATGTATATGGTTTTCTAGAGGAGTACCACTATATTCTCCGCACTATGGGTATTATGGAGATGAGTAGGGTTGCATTTACTACGTTCCACCTTAAGGGAGTGGCATATCAGTGGTGGCGAGAGTACGAGTTGGGTAGTCCGACCGATGCAGCCTCACTTTAATGGACTTAGTTTTCAGATATGTTCTTGAGAGAAAGAGTCCCCCGGGCCCTTTGGGATGCATGGCATGTGGAGTTTGAGCAGTTGCGCCAGGGAACTATGTCAGTGTCAGAGTATGCCATTAGATTCAGTTATTTGTCCAAACATGCACCTACTTTGGTTTCTACAGTCAGAGAGCGAGTCTGCAAGTTCATTGAGGGGCTCAGCCATGGTATCTGATTCAGCATGGATCTGGAGTTAGAGTTGGATGTTTCATTCCAGCAAGTGGTAGAGATCGCTCGCAAATTAGAGGGCATGTGGGATCAAGAGGGAGAGGTCAGGGAGGCTAAAAGGCCTCGTAGACCGGAGAGATCTACTGGTCCCTATTTTGGAGGTAGAGTACGGCATGGTAGAGGTTTTGTAGGTCAACCAGTTCAGTTTTCACTTCAGGCTTCGCACGGTGTTTCAGGTACCCATGGGTCTCGGGTACACATACCAAACAGCTTCCACAGCTATGTCAGCATAGAGGTTTCATTGAGTTTGGAGATACTAGCCAGATGGTGAGAGATTGTCCCAGACTCCGGACAGATATGTCATAGTGGGGTATTCAAGCTATGAGTTCTATTCTAGTTGCTAATATCCTTACACCGCCAACTTGGGATGCAAGTCAGGCAGGTAGAGGCCACCTAAGAGAGGGAGGACCGGACCATTGATAGGCTTTCTATGGTAGAGCTGAGGCCGCTACACTAGATGATGTTATACAAGTATGGTTTTGATTATTATAGAAGAGCATCATTCGTATTTTGTTTTGGTTCTTCTTATTGGGGTGAGTACTCCTATTTTGCTTCACATATGGGTGAATTTCATGATTTTGTACTTTGTTTATTTGTTTACCCCTATTGGGAGATTCTGTAGTGGTAGCACGTGTATATCATTTTGGTTTGTTCGTGATCGAGAGCTATGAGGCTAGAAGTGACTCTCTGTTACTCATTACGGTAGGTTTTGATGTGATTTCTGGATGGCTGGTTACAATTTGTGATTTAGATGCTCTACCAGTATGGTGGTTTTTTATGTGTTGTGATTTTGTTTAGCGAAATTGAATAGGTGGAAAGATTTTGGTTGGTACGGTGTGTATGCTACTCATGATTCAGAGCTAAGAATGGGATCCTCGCATTTTCATGTGGTTTGATATGTTGAGCCGGCATACGTTCCGCGGTGGGAGTTATATCAGGATGAGATCCTTGTGATTAGTTCATGTGTTTTAATTCTTCCTAGTGAAATTGATTCGTAGTATGGTACTGGTAGGGAGTGGTGCCTGTTGGGCTTGTTTGATAGTTCACTTATGTGTTTCTCTTTGCATACTTAGCCATATTCACGTTGTGCTTATTGGGTTTGAGCTTACGATGTGTGTGCCCACATGGCTTTGAATGTGACACGATGATTCAGGTGAATAGTTATGAGGTCTCTGTGTTTTCCTGCATCATTGTTGGTGTTGTGGAGGTCTAGAATGAGGTTTTAGGTAAGATAAGGTTATTTGCCGGTGTTGTATTTGATTGTGGGTAGCTATTGTGATTAGGGATGTTTTTATGAGCATATGTGTAGTTTGTTACATCTTGTGTTTGTACCTGGTGGGTCTAGGCATGAGTTGTTACAGCTGGTTGAGGCTGATACCGTGTGTTGATATGGGAATCGGGTCTTTTGGAAATGATCGGATGGTGAGAAATTTGGTTCTAAGGTTTACCGGTGTAGGTAGAAGGAATAATTTTCACTTGAGATGGTGTTGTGGGACCTATGTGGATAGGGTGACATGGGATCACCCGCGAGTATATGTATGATGAGTCCATTCAGTGATTTGATGACTTCAGAACGGTTCTTGGCACGTTCGAGGACGAACATTTGTTTAAGAGGGGGAGAATGTAACAACTCGACCTGTCATTTTGAGAATTAGCATCTCATTCGGTGGTTTAAGGCCTCGAGTAGCTTCGTATTATGTTTCATGACTTGTGTGTGTGGTCGAGTTTGGTTTTCGGATGATTCGGGATCAATTTGGAAGAAGGATTCTTGTTTTTTAGACTTAAGCGGTAAGAGTTGACCGGAGTTTCACTTTTGTGTAGATAACTCCGGAATAAAGTTTCGATGATTTCAATAGCTTCGTATGATGATTTTGGACTTAAGCATATGTCCAGATTTGGATTTAGAGTCCTATAAGTTGATTTGATGCATTTTGGCAAAAAATTGGGAAGTTGAAGTTCTGAAAGGTTGAGAAGTTTCACTGAGAGTTGACTTTAATGATATTGGGCTCAAACTTCGATTCGAAGAGTTGGATTAGCTCTGTTATGTCATTTGGGACTTACATGCAATATTTGAGGTTATTTCGGATTGATTTGATATGTTTCGGCACGAGTTTCAGAAGTTGGAAGATTTAAAAAATTCATAAGTTCGATTCGAGGTGCGATTCGTAGTTTCGACGTTATTTAATGTGATTTGAAGCCTCGAGTAAGTCCATGTTATATTATAGGACTTGTTGGTATATTCGAACGGGGTCCCGAGTGGCTCAGATGGGTTACTGATCATTTGGAGCATGTTGGTTAAGGCTGGTTTTGGGCAGAGTCCTGATATGATCGCACCTGCAGAACTTTGGGGTGCAGGTGCGACGCCGCACAAGCGAAGCTTTTCGCAGAGGCAGATTTTGGCCTCGCACCTGTGATTGCGCAGAAACGGAACATAGTCCGCAAGTGCGAGAGGTCAACTGGCCAGTGGACTTTGGAGGTGTGAAAGGTCAACCAGCCAGTGGACTTTGCAGGTGCGGTTCTTTGGTCGCAAAAGCGACGCTGCAAAAGCGGCTAGGTGCGTCGCATGTGCGATCAAGCCTGGGCAGAACATATATTTCGAGGGGTTGAGGATTTATTCATTTTTGGAGTTGCATACCACGGCTTTGGGTGATATTTCATGGGTTTTTCAAGTAATTCATTGGGGTAAGTGTTCTTTACCCAAATCTTATAATATTTCATGAATCCATTGTTATTTTCATCATTTAATTAGTGAATTAAGTTGGAAATTTGGGAAAAATTTATAAAATCTTACAAAAGTGTAAAATGAAGATTTGAAAGACGATAAGAGGTCGGATTTGAGTAATTCTTGTATGGTTGGACTCGTTATTGAATAGGTGTTCGGATTTTGGGAATTTTGTCGGGTTCTGAGGTGCAAGACCGGGGTTGACTTTTTAGTTTTAATTAAAAATCAAAGCTTTATTATCTAAAATTGTTTCCTATGAGTTTTATTTATGATATGAAGTTATTTTGGCTAGATTTGAGCCGTTCGGAGGTTGTTTCACACGAGAAAGTCATTTTAGAGTATCGGTCTAGCTTCTTTGAGGTAAGTGTCTTGCCTAACTTTGGGATGGGGGAACTACCCCTTAGGTTTGAGTCATTTGTTCTAGTTGTGTCGTGTGAATGCCATGTATGCGAGGTGACGAGTACTTACTCGAGCTTATTGTGGAAATTTGACCGTTTAGGGCTCTTAGCTTCTTATGTTCATTAGATGTGAAGTTGTTTTAGCATGTTAAATCCTCCATTTAATAAATTTATCCTTACGTGTCTTATTTTGAATTGATTGATTCATGCTCTACCCTTGTTGCCAATTAAACCTTTATGTGCTTTAATTGAATGTTGTTGCCTCTTTATTTCCTTGTGATCTTTCCCCTAATTGCTTAATCTTAATTGAAGTTATTATTATCTCTTCCGTAATTGCTTAACCTTAATTGAAGTTATCATTATCTCTTGTGTAATTGATCATCCTTAATTGATGTTTTGTTATCCCTTTCATTGTTGACATATTCTTGTTTGGGGTCATTGATTCATGCTATCTCTCTTATCGTCGAATTGTACTTTATGGAATCATTGTTGCACATTATCTCTGCCTTGTTGAGCTATTCTTGATGAGACAATTATTTCCTGTTGTGTCTTTCTTTGTGAGCTCATTCTTCCGTTTCTTTGTGTTCTAAAGTTTTCTTGTGGTGATTTACTTGTCGTACTTTGTATTAGTGTTGTTGTTCTTGCCAGTGTACTCAATGTTGTTGGTCCGAGGGCTATGCGTGGTTGTGGTATTGAAACTGTTTTGAGGAAATATTGTGGCATATGGGCACATGTTGTGAAAGTCATTTTATTGTGTTGTTATATTTTGGCACATGTGGTATTGTTGAGATGATTGTCGAGGTGTTTGCACGTGATTTATCCATGTTGTTGATATTATTGATATTTGCACATGTGGCGAGACAAGGCGGGCTATATATGTGGGTTTGTTCATGTGGCAAGACAAGATGGAAATATTATTATGTGCGTCCGGCGAGAAAAGGTGTGTATTTACTTTATTGTTGCGCACGCGGCGAGATAAAGTGGGCTATGTCGGGGAATGATTTGTGATGATTTGTGATGATCTAGAGGCATTGTTATTGTTGATTGTTTGTGTAGTGGTGTGCCTACCTTGTGTGAGTTATACCTTGTACATTTTTTGGTGATCATTTCTTATGTGTCATTCATTCTCTATACTCTTACTCGTTGACTTGAATTGTGATAGAACACTTGCACAAGCATACACGTAATTAATCACCCATATCGGTTTAAGAAGATGAATCCTAATGTTATTAACCATTTACATGTACTTTCGTCTACTTGCCTTCTCTGGGAGAGTTGTTCTATTGGCATGTGAGTTGTCCGTGAGGTCAGGAGTTATTGTTATTGTTGGCACGTGAGTTGTCCGTGCGGATATTAGAAATTGTCACTCTTTTGGCACGTGAGTCGTCCGTGCAGTTATGAATTGCAATGTGGGCACAAGATGCCACGTGGTTAGGGTTCATGAAATGGGACCTATAATTTGTGATTATGAGGTTTGGTACCTCGTTGAGAATTCTTGAATAAATCTGGTGGTGAAAGCGGTTGTTCCTATTGAGTTGTTACTTGTTTCCCTTTATCTGGTTCACCAGACTTAAACTGTGTTCAGCTTACTCTACAGCGTTATTACATATTTGTTCCCTGTTGTTAATTGTTGCTCTTAGTTTCCTATTACAAGTATTGTTTTGTTATTGTAATCCTGCTTAGCTCTATATTGATATTGTCTCTTGCTAGTTCACATTTACAGTTGTTCAGGTTGTTTATTCCAGTAGGTGTCTTGACTATCCCTCATCACTACTCCACCAAGGTTAGTTTTAATACTTATTGGGTACCGTTGTGGTATACTCATGCTACGCTTTATGCACATTTTTGTGCAAATCCTGGTATTTTGGAGTTGGTTGATCATTAGCTAGATTTTTGGACTTTGCGGTGGAGACTTAAGGTATACCTGTTATCGCGTTCGCAGGCCTCGGAGTCACCTTCTGAAATTTTAATTTGTACTATTTATTCCTATTCCAGAACAATTGTATTTAGAGATTTTCTAGTAAATTCAATAGAGTTTATGACTTGTACTATCGGTTTTGGGGTTGTTGGCTTGTATAGAAATTTCATTTTTTGAAATCTATAGTTGTTGGTTAAATTTTGTCATTATTTCTGTAAGTGTTAGGCTTACCTAGTCCTAAAGACTAGGTGCCGTCACGACATCCTATGAAGGAAACTCGGGGTCGTGATAGTAACAGGCTAACACTTGTCCTGAAATTCTCCCCCTAATCAAGACTCCCAAATCCCATATGGCTACATTGTGGATGCTACTGAATGACAAGGAAGGATCCTCAATTTATAGAAGTTCAAAATATTTTTTTCCAAGAAAAAGGACTAGAAAAAAATGGAAGAATCATATTTTCCTTTTCGTAAAATATAAAAATCAATTATGGTAAATATGTTACTTTTTCCTTCAAGAAATAGGAGAACCAAATATGGTACGAAACTTAGGACAAACACCTAACAAATTAAAGATAAAGAACTTTGGAACTGTCCATTATTTCCTTGGTTTTGAAGTGTCAAAGTTCCCTCAAGGTCATTTTATTAATCATCATAACAAAATATAGAGAGTCAATTCCTATTTATTAATCTTTTACACCTTTTGACCCCTTTATTAAGCTCTCAGTTAACACTAGAGCCAGTTCCTAATCTCTCGATATATAAAAGGTTCGTTGGAAAATTATATTTTCTTCAACATACCAGGCCTAATATTTCATCTACAATTTTTTATATCTCCTAAAATGCCCCATCTGATGGCTAGTCTACAGGTCTTAAGATATCTTATTTAAGGTATTTGGTTGAGCAATGACCCAATTTTTTCCTTGAAATTATATTTAGATTATGATTGAGAAGCTTGTCCCATTTCTAGAAGATCGATCATAGAGTATTATGTTGTTTTGGAGGCTCTCATATTTCTTAGAATTCCCAAAAATAACAAACTATTTCCATCTTAGCTGATGAGGCATAATACATGGCATTGAGGAAAGTTATTAATGAAGTGACACGGTTGATCAGATTGTAAAGTTATACGGCTCTATACACTATTTCTCTTATTTTATATTTTTGTGAAAGTCAGGAAGCTCTTTATATTCTGTTTTTTCTAATTTTTCCAATCAGACTTTTCGTTATTTTAAATGAAATTTTATGTTAGGATTAGTTATACTGTGATTAGTTATACTGAGTTTAATTCTCCTGGTATTATTTCTTATTGACTGATTGTTATGTTGCATTAATCTGAAATTGTCAATTTTACTTCTTTATCCTGGGATTACTTCATTTTGAATTTTTCAATCCCTATAAGAAACAATAAATAAAATATGTATTTTATAAATTTACCCATAATATTGATAGCATTTTTAAAAGTCTTGAAAAATAATTTGGGGAATGAGTAGTTAATGATAAGGGTAAAATATGAAGAAAAAAAAGAATTGTTTTCCTCTTGATTTAGTATAGTGGACAAGTAAAAGTGAAAATTTCTCTATTTTTAATATAGCAGACAAGTAAAAGTGGACGGAGAGAGTAGTTAATTTCTAAATGGTTTGAGGATGACAAAATAGGTTTTATTTGATAAAGTGTTACTCTTAGTTATTAAGACTTCTCAAAAACTTTGATATGATTTTCCATCAATTAGAATTTTCACATTTTACTGAGTAATCATATTAATTCTGTTTCTTTTTTTTGAAGAGCCTAAGTAGCTCATTTTACTCCAAAAAAAAATTGCTCAGCTAGATGTGGCAAAATAGTGATATACAATGATAAATTTAACGCGGGCCCCACATGGACTAAATAGCCTTCAAAAGCACAATTGGATGTGTGAGACGATAAATTAAACGGAAAAGATCATGATATATCCTTTTATTATTAGAAATTAATTAAAATTACACTATGTTATACTATTAGATCAAAAGAACCCCTGTCGTCTTAGTATTCAAACATATATACTTCTAATTTGACGGACCGGACACTTGGCACGCATCCAAGGTTGTTGGTCCATTTGGTCTTAAATTAAACCCGACTCGCTCCATTACCCGGTACTCGGTGAACTAAATTTGATCCACATAATATAGATTACTCTTTTTATTAAATATTAAAAAATTAATTAAATTTGACGCGCCATTGTTAAAAAATACAAACTGCTCTTTAGACTAAATATTGCAACAACTCTCACAAACAATGAGTCAATAAACACAGCAATTACCACCAAAATCCAACAATACAATTTCAAGAACAACGACTCAATTTTCACACTTCTTTTTGAGTCACAACAATTACCACCAAAATCCAACATTACAATTTCAAGAACAATGATTCAATTTTCATACTTCTTCTGGATGACTTTCTTCTCCTAGGAGAAAGCACATTCTCTCATTTGAAGATCGGAATTGTCATAATCTGTGACAACTTAGCTGTAGGTATTAAAGTTGCTTTCGCTGATTCAAGCCCCTTCAAAAACCAGTGCAAAAGAAATTGCTATGACTGAAAAGAAAATCTTCAATTTCTTCTTGACCACAAAAAAAAGAGTTAGAATTTTTTTTTTCTTGGAATTCGAGTGAATGTAGCCCAACTCGAGAATTGGGTCGAAAAGCACAAAAGGATTTGGAAGATGAAAAATATTAGTAGAATGTGAAAAAGAATTGGGTTCAAGACATTGAAGTACCATGTCAAAAAGGTTTAAGCTCTATTCCATTAGCTTCAATCGATTTCAACACAAAATTCATTAGGTTTCTTTTTTAATGAATGAGAGATAGAGCAATAGATTAGAATGCTTATTTGATATTGAGTTCCTGCTAATTGATATTATTTATTACATGCAGGCATGAGCGTATATGCATGTGCCAGATTTTCTATACTCGGGAAGGGAAATTATATGCTTATTTATGCCTTTGTTGGACTTGATGATGTCTTAACCTATGTTTCCTTTAGCTCTATGATTAGTAAACTCAATTGTCTGCATTAGAAATCATGTTATAACATATGATATCTTAAAAAAAATTTAATGTGTTGTGTTCGAGATTCGTTTGCCTTCTTAACTTGATCATAGTATCAGGAATCTATATCTATATATATTATTGTCATGTTACTTGAGCTTCTTTATTCGTATTAAGAGATGATGATTGGGTCCTTAGGGCTAAGTTTGACACGATGTGTATTTCTGTGCAGTTGATGTGATATTGGCACAATGAGTATTTTCGTGCAGTGTGAAATCATATTGTTTTGTTGGTTATTACCGTGCAAAAAATAATGGAAGTTGGGTTCTTGTTATGATTACTCGTTTATTAAGCACTTACATGCCCTTTACTTTGGTTTCTATTAATGTTTGTTGTTTGGGTGATGCCTTCCGTTTGAGTTTCGTATGAAGTTACCTTGATGTTTTCCTTTTGGTATATTACTATTATAGTTATGTCTTTATCTTGTCTGTTATTGTTACACCTATGCTTTTACTTGATTTACTTCTGCCACATGTCCTCTTCGAATCCATGCATTTACTTGTTATTAGTTTGCACTTGTACCGACCTCTAATTATCACGTGAATTACTTGTTAAATGCCTTAATCTGCTACATGTCTTCACTTACTACATGCTTTCACTTATTACATGTCTTCACTTACTATATTCTTTACTTATCATATGCCTTCACTTATTAAATGTCTTTACTTGCTACACGTTTCTACCTGCTACATGATTTCATATTTAATGCCTTCATTTGTTCCATGTTCTTACTTGACAAACATCTTTGCTCGTTTCATTTCATACTCTGCTTTACTTGATTGGATTGAGGGATTATTATATTGGTTGTGTGTTATGTTTTGTGGAAGCTTTGTCCTTATATGTGGGGGACTATCTTAGGGATGTGGTGCTGCTCATCTTGTTTGGTTTGGGTTTGTATTCCTTAGTTTAGTTTCGCATGTTCGTTTTCTTGGTATTACGTGTGAACTTTCCCATGCTTGGCTGTTGTAGAGTAGTTACGTATGAACTTATGATATTATATGTGGGATCGGATTGCACGTCGCAATAGTATTTATTGATATTGGGATCAGATTGCATGCTGCAATAGTGTATATTGATATTAGGATCGGGTTACACGCTGCAACAATGTTTATTGATATTGGGATTGGGTTGCACATAGTAATAGTATTTGTTGATATTGGGATCGGGTTGCACGCCGCAATAGTATTTATTGATACTGAGATCGAGTTGCATGCCGCAACAGTGTTTGTTGATAGTAGGATTGGGTTGCATACTGCAACAGTGTTTGTTGGTGATGTTTTGCTATAATCCTTGCACGTGCTTCCTGGTTATTGCTTCTTTCGTAGATAATGGTCATGAGTTTATGACTTGTTTGATATATGTGAACTTGCTCCATAGCTCTTTAGTTGTTGCTCTTACTGTTATTCGATCTCTCTCTCTTATCTTGTTTTTCCTGCTTATTATTTGCACAGGTACATATTAAGTAAATATCTTAACTTAAAACCTCGCCACTACTTCACTGAGGTTAGTTAATATACTTACTAAATGCATGGAGTCGGTTGTATTCATGCTATACTTTTGCACCTTTGTGTAGATCTTTGAGCTACATGGTTGTGGAAGATGAAGCCTTGCACTGAAGACGTTCTAGCGTTCCATATTCAAGTTGTAACGACTTGACTGATAGTTTTGCTTTCTATACCCCCCTTCCCCTAAATAAGACTACTTGTATGCGCTTTTACTATTTTATGACTTGCGAGGATGGTTAGTTCGGGTTTGAAAGAGTTCTGGTTGAAATCAGAATACTTAGTTCCTAAATAGTGGCATAAAATGGTTAAGTTTGACTTGAGTTAATATTTTGAGTAAACGACCTCGGAACCAAGATTTGACGGTTCCAATAGGTTTGTATGATTATTTTGTTCTTGGGTGTATGTTCGGATCATGTTTCGAATGATCCGGGAGCATTTCGGCGCATAATATTGAAAGTTGGTGCATTGAAGGTTTTGAAGTTCTTTAAATTTGGTTTGAAGTAGGTTTTGGTGTTATCGAGGTCCGTTTTGAATTCCAAGCATGGGAATAGTTCCGCATGCTGATTTGTGACTTGCATGCAAAATTTAGTGTCATTCCAAGTAGTTTAGGTGTGTTTTGGCGCATTTGGAGTAAGTTGGATGAACTTGAAGTCCATAAGTTTATTTTATTTGGTTTGGGATTCGATTCTTAATTTTGATATTGTTTTATGCGTTCTGAGGGTTTGACCGAATCCGTATTATTATTACGAACTTGTTGGTATATTTGGATGAGGCCCGGGGGGCCTCGGGTATGTCACGACCCTAACCCCAAACCCGGTCGTGATGGTGTCTCTCGTGAAGACAAGGCCAGCCAATTAAACCCAATTCACTTGTTAAAACAGTTAAACAACATAAAAATAGTCTAAAACATGATTCAATGAAACTAAGTAGCGAATAATAGCAAGTAAGTGCGGAAGTACAACCCGACACAGCCCTAACCGGGGTGTCACAAGTCACGAGCATCTAACAACACGGAATCCTTAAATGTAACTACAAAGTGTAAATACTGAACTAAGGACATAAAGGAAAAGACATAGGGAGGAGCTCCGGGCTGCGAACGCCAACAGCTACCTAAAGACTCCTCGAGATCCACCTGAAGCTGGAATGAATCAGCACTCAGGAGCGGGACTAGCTACGCCTGAATCTGCACACAGGGTGCAGGGAGTAAAATGAGTACTCCAACTCAGTGAGTAACAAATGTAAATAACGACTGAAAGTAAGAAAATATGTATAACACAATACATTCTATAATGAAGCAGTAAAACCATTTAAAAGCAGTAAACTAGTGAAAAGTTAAGTAACAATCCTTTTTCAACAAGTAAACAGGTAATTGACAGGCAGTTAAGGCAAAGTAAACAATTAGAAGGACGCCCCTCAGGCACAGTATCAACAAATTCGCCCCTCGGGCAACATCTCAGAACAATACGAGCCCATCGGGCTCAATCTCACATCACAATGGGTACCCGCGCTCACTGGGGGTATGCAAACTCCTGGAGGGGCCCTTTACGGCCCAAGCGCAATATCAAGCCACCTCGTGGCATCATCACTGGGCCCTCGGCCTCATATCAAACAAGTCACCTCGTGGCGTACATATTTCAGGCCCTCGGCCTCATAATTAGTGTCAAATCCTTTCAACATAGGCCATCGGCCTTACTCAGTCAAAATCCTCACAAGCCCCACGGGCAATAGTAAAACAGTGTTTCTCAGCCCAAACATCATTTAAAATGTCATTTAAGTATTAAAACTGAGTAAACATGGCTGAGTAGTAAAACAGTGGAAAATAACATGACTGAGTTTAAGTATAAAGTCAAAACAGTGAGGAAATATCAATAAAAATCCCCGAAGGGTTCAAATAGTTGGCAATAGGCCCAAATATGGCATTCAACCCAAATAATGTTGATAGCAAATAGTTTTCAATCAAATACGCGGTAAAATAGTCATTCGGGACGGACCAAGTCACAATCCCCAATAGTGTACGACCCCAGGCTCGTCATCAAGCGTGTGTCTCACCTCAATATAGCACTACGATGTGCAATCTGGGGTTTCAAACCCTCAGAACATCATTTACAATCATTACTCACCTCGAACCGGCTAAATCTCTAGCTCACGATGCCTTTGCCCCTCGAATCGGCCTCCACTCGGATCGAATATATCCAAAATTAGAATGTGGACGTCAAAATATGCTAAGGGAACGAAGCCCAAGCGAAAACAATCAGTAAAGGGCACAAATCCTGAAATTACCAAAACCCGACCCCCGAGCCCACGTCTCAAAAATCAGAAATTTTCACACCAATAGATTTCTTATCTCCTCACGAGTTCATATATATCAAAAGTTCTCAAATCCGACCCCAAATGGTCCTCCAAATCCCCAATCAAAAGTCCAAATTTCCAAGTCATAGCTCTTCAATTTTAGCTTAATTTCCATGATTTTCTAAGTGGAATTCACATAATAATTGAGTTTTAAGTCCAAGAATCTTACCTCCCAAAATTTCCCCTTGAATCCCTGTTCAATCTCCTTCAAAAATCTCCAAAAACGATCAACTATGGAGGAAATATGCCCCAAAATCGTGGACAAGACGAGCTTAAAAACATTCTGCCCAAGCATTTATTCCTTCTTCGCGTATGCGGTCAAACCCTCGCGTTCGCGAAGCACAATCTTACTTTGACCAATTTTTCCTCTATGCGAACGCGACATGACCATTGTGAATGCGATGGTTCCTCAACCTTACCCTTCACGAACGCGAAGCACAAACACGGCCTTAGACCGGCTGACCAAAAGACCCTACGTGAACTCGACTTACATCTCGCGAGCGCGATGCACGAGCCTCCAGCCCCTTCGCGAATGTGGAGCCCCACTTGAAAACGCAAAGGCTAAACTTCCACTGACCTCCACTAACTTCCTCTGACTCTTCGCAAACGCGAGGGTCCACTCGCGAACGCGAAGAGTAAAAACCTGCAACAGCTGAACCTACAACTTCTGCAATTTTCTAAACTCCAAAATGATCCGATTGACCACCCGAGGCCTCCGGGACCTCAACCAAAGGCACCAACATGTACTAAAACCTTATTCAAACTTGTTCCAATCACCAAAAAACCTCAAACAATATCAAATCACCCAAAACACACCGGATTCAAGCCAAACTTTCTAAAATCTTTCGAATTACGCTTTTGATAAAAAAACTCAACCAAACCACGTCCAAATGATCTGAAATTTTGCACACACATCCCAAATGACACAACAAAACTAATTCAACTCTCGGAATTCCATTCCGACTCCTATATCAAAATCTCGCCTACCAACCGGAAATCGCCAAAATATCAACTTCGCTAATTCAAGCCTAAATCTACTCCAAACCTCCAAAACCCATTCCGATCACACTCCTAAGTCATAAATCACCTCCCAAAACTAATCGAACCATAGGAACTCACACCCGAGCCCTCTAACACCTAAGTCAACATCCGGTTGACTTTTCCAACTTAAACTTCCTTAAAAGAGACTAAGTGTCTCAAACCTTGCCAAAATCATTCCGGGCTCGATCCGGCCAACCCGATACCAAAAAATACTAATAACAAAGAATAAAGAAGTAGAAATAGATAAAATGGAGCGGTAACTCATGAGGCGACTGGCCGGGTCGTCACAAGGTGCTATTCGGACAATGTGCAGAACATGGTTGAACTTGGAAGGAGGGCCGAAGCAGCAGGGATTCTGGTGAAATCGCACCTACAAAGATTTTGCCGTAGGTGCGAACTCGCAGAAGCGAGCTAATAATCACAAAAGCGGAGCAGGAACCATACATGTGAACGCGCAGGTGCGAGGAAGTTGATCGCAGAAGCGGAAGGTTTCTAGCCAGCCTAGGTTCGCAGGTGCGACACATTCACCACAGAAGTGGGCTCGTAGAAACGATGTTATGCCCGCAGAAGCGAGAATGGAATACCTAGGCATGGTCCGCATTTGCAGCGATTTTTCCGCAGAAGCAGAGCCGCATGTGTGAAACCACTAAAGGCAGTAAGGTTCATTTAATGTCGAGACTTAGGCTTTTTGGTTCATTTCTTTCACTTCCTGGACGATTTTAGAGCTCTTTGAAGAGGGATTTTCACCTAGCACTTTGAGGTAAGCAATTTCTATACAAGATGAGTTTAATACATGCATTTTGGGTAGATTCTTAACACAAATTGTAAAAATTGTAGGTTTAGTTGAAAAAACTTAGGTTTTGATAAAAATTGGATTTAACAACGAAAATGAATATGGAATTGGGTTGAAATTATATATTTGAGTTCGTGATATTATGGGTATCATTTATTTCGAAAATTTTTGAAATCTGGGCACGTGGGCCCGAGGTAAATTTTAGGGATCTTCCAATTTGGGTTGGGTAATTTCTCTAATGGCTAAATTATGAACTTGTGAGTGTGTATTGATTAATTTATATAACATTTGGCTAGTTTCGGATTGATTGGCACCAAGTTAAGGCTTTAGAGCAGTTTGTGGACCGGAAGTGAGCTTGAGAACGAGGTAAGTCTCTTGCCTAACCTTGTAAGAAGGAACTCATACCCTTAGGTGTACCTTTGTTTTGTATTACTTGTGTTGGGAGCTACTTGCATGAGAGTCTGTGTGTAGCTATATTCCATGATATATCCGGGTAGTCTTAGATCTACATCATGCTTTAATTGTACTATTGTGTTTATTATCCATATTAATTGTCTTGAATAGAGCCAAGACTAGGAATTTTAAACTTGCAATTTTTTTATTTAGATTTCCCCCTTGTTTTTGGAAGAATTGAGGACTACATAATAACTCTGAGAAATCCATGTCCTCTCACGTCCCATGTACTTCTGCGAGCGAGGTAAACTTCTCTACTCTCTTGGTAGCGGTTCGTTCGCCTTGGCAATGTAATAGATACATCTATGGTTCGTGTCATTTGACCCTCAGCAGTGCACACATTATATTGGATCGGGTACGACCTCAGCATAAATCGTGCGTGATAATACTTGGAGCCCCATTATACTTGATATTATTGTATGGCTTGATAGGTTATAATTTATTTAATGACCGAAATTTGTGGAAGTTAGTAGGTGACAATTGGAGACTTTTAAATTGATTATTAGTTAAAGAATCATTTACTCACTACTAGATATTGTGTTATTATTATTATTCACGTATTCCCTACCTATATAGAATTTTTATATTTTAAATTATTGGCCCATAGTAAATATCGATGTCGATCCCTCGTTGCTACTTCTTTGAGGTTAGACTGGATACTTACTGGATATATGTTGTTTATGTACTCACGCTACCTTTCTGCACTAATCGTGCAGGATCTGAGGCAGGTGCATTTGGCAGTCATTCAGGCACGCACCCCCGTAACCCCGAGGCATAGTGGTGAGTTTCTCTCTGAGGCTGTTCTGCAGCACCCGCAGTCTCTCTTTAGTATTTATTTTCTATCTATCTTATTTCAGACAGTAGCATAGGTGTTTATATATTCTACTAGTTGTTCGTACACTTGTGACACCGGGTTTTGGGAACATGCTAGTAGACACTTTATGGTTTTGAGTATTTATTTCACTGTATTTACTCTTTAACTAGCTTATGCTTTACTTTACTAAAATTTTTCAATTCTCACCTATTTAATGCATAAGAGTCAACTACTTTGATATTTTTAAAAAGTATAAATACATGACTAGTTCATCGTTGGTTTGCCTAGCGGTGATGTTGGGCGCCATCACGGCCTATATGGGTAATTGGGTCTTGACAATATGGTATTAGAGCACTAGGTTCACGTAGGTCTCAAAATTTAAGAGCAGACCTGATAGTCTTGCGGATCGGTGCGGAGCCGTCCGTACTTATCTTTGAGAGGCTATAGGGTGTTAGGGACTTCTCTTTCTTCATATCCTATCGTGCAGTTGATATTGTGCTAAGTATTTTTCTCTTATTCTCTCACTGATGGTGAGAACGCGCGCGACAGATGTACCCGACCCATTGAGGAGCTACTCCCCCTATTACTAGAGGTTGAGGCCGAGGGAGGGCTCCAATTCGTGGTAGAGGACGAGGAAGTCCTAGGGTTGCTCCAGTTGTGCCACTAGTGGATCCAATAGAGGATCCTGTTATTGAGGAGCAGGATGACGTGCCCCGCATCAGAGCCGGCCCCAGTAGATTTCATGTCCGTACCAGGATTCCAGGAGGTCATAGGCCGTATGTTGTGGTTTATGGATTTTATGATACGGGCTAGTTTATTTCCAGTAGACCCCACCACATCTTAGGCGACAGGGGGAGCATAGACCCCTAACGCTCAGGCTCCAAGGCATGCAATTATCGTATATCATACCTCAGGCTCACTACTCGTGGGCGGAGCTCAGCTAGTTGCACCGGCTACACCAGAGCCCAGACCAACTATGATCGGCGAGCCGCAGAAGCTATTGGATAGATGGACCAGGCTACATTGTTAGCTTTTGGAGCTGAGCGACATGAGGACTGATGAGTAGGGATTTTGACCGCTTATTTGCTCTCTTTTACTTGTGTTTTAGCTCAAAAAAACTTAAAGGTAATCCCAAAAACTAATGAAATGTGCTTGCTTGCAGGAATATTGGTAAACGAGCCAAAGAAGTCAAAATCAACACATAAAGGAGTCAAATATGAACAAGAACCAAAATAGGGCAAAAAGGCCAGCAGTGCGGCCGTAGATGGGAGATTTAGATAGTAGTCTTTGAGCCAGCTGAAAGCATGTGGACCGCATCAAAATTGTGCGGCCACAGGAGGTCAAGTGCGGCTGCACTCATTATTATGCGGTCCGCAGGAGTGAAGAATCAGAGAGATGGGTTCAAGTCTAAAGGCAAGGAGTGCAGACTGCATCATTTTTGTGCGGCGCATAATCAGAAGTGCGGCCGTTCCCATTTTTATGCGGACCACAATAGCCACGAAGTTCGAAAGAATGTGGACAGCACGATAATTGTGCAGCCGTAAAAGCTCATTGTGCGGACCGCAATAGAATTATACGGCCGCACAACCATCGCAGGGGCATTTTTGTCAGATATTTTCAGCTTAGTATAAATAGAACTTTTGTCATTTTTAGGTTAAGTTTAATTTTTAGAAGTGCACCTGAGCCGTTTTCTTTACTATTTTGAGTAGTTTTATACTAGATTAACTTCTAAACATTAGATTTTCTTTCTCTAATCAATGATTATGTATTCTATCTTAATTTCTTCTTATATTTCTTCATTTTTCATGAGTAGCTAAATTTCTAGCTAGGGTTGTGGCCTAACCCTAGTGTGGGTATTTAATTTAGGGCTTGTTTATGATTGGGTTAGTAATATTCGGACTTGTTCATGCTTGAATTCTAGAATTAATGGTTGTAAACATTGATTCATGCCTATTTGACTTAGTCTCCACTTGAGAAAGAGAGACTAAGACTAGGAAAACTTGGCTGATAAGGAATTGGGGTGAACTTAAGAAATTGATAGCCCCAATTAAAGGGTCAAATCTATAGATAGTAAGACCCGACTTGAGCATATATCACTTGATTTGTGCAATACCCATTTGGACTTGAGAAAGCCAAATTCGGCAAAATCACTCAAACTACCGAGAGGTATAGAATAGGTAATTGCGTGTGATTGCTATATTACGATCCCGACTAATCAAACTTGCCCTAGAATTTACTACCCGTTAGGTAACCACCTAAGTGGAAATCATGACCCTAGATCCTTTATCATTTGAAAAACAACCAAAATCAAAAGCATTGTCTTCTAGTTTATTAATTGCAATCAATAGCTTAAAGTAGAAATAGAAACATCCAACAAGAATGTGGAAGTGCAAATTGAGGTACATTATACAATTATACTAGGTGTATACCTAATCCCATTTCTAACTCCCTGAGGATTCGACCTCGACTCGCATTGGGTTTTATTATTGCTTCGACAGCCTCACTACTTATATTTGTGGTATGAGTTTGGGCGACAACAATTTTTGGTGTCGTTGCCGGGAAGTTAAACGGATTTAGCGATTTATCTAGGTTTTTGTGTGCTTTGTCTTCTTATCCTTGCGAGTCACTAATTTTGTTTTTGAATTGATTTTAGGTATGAAAATGGCTCTTAACAACAAGCCCATCGAAAATGTTCCATTGGGGGAGGAAGTGGACTATGATCAAATGGATGAGCTTTCTCGTGAACCTCAAGCTAATAGACGAGGTCGCCCGCCTCAAGATAATGTGCCCGCCCCTCCCCCACCTCCACCAAGAGCGGCAGCCCACCGATAATTACCAAACGAGGGTTATGCAAGTGCTATTGTCCCGCCACGCATTAGGGCGGGCAACTTCCAAATCACCAATGTGATGCTTACACTACTTGAGCAACGGGGATTCTTCACCGGGGCTCCAAATCAAAATGCCTACAATCTCAAGGGGTTTGTCGATACTTTTGGGGGGAGCAAGAAAACAAATGTCTCTGAGGACGCGCTGAGGTTGAGGCTATTTCCCTTTTCTCTACGGGGAAAGGCATTGGACTAGTTAAAGAGATTGCCCAATCATTCCATCCACACTTGGGATGAGTTGGCAGAGAAATTCATTTCCAAATTCTTCTCTTCGAGACATATGGCCACATTTGGTATGAGATTCTTGCATTCAAGCAAGAACCCAATGAGCCATTGCACGAGATTTGGGAAAGATATCATACCATGGTTAAAGAGTGCCCAAACAATGATATGACTGAGGCCATGATCCAACAGACCTTCTACAGAGGGATCAACACAAATAATCAATGTGTGGTTAACCAAATCGCTGGGGGGAACTTCATGAACACGCCTTATGCCGAAACTTGTGAAATTCTTGATGAGATGGCGTATACCTCTTCGGCATGGCAAAGTAGAGCCAATGTTCCGTAAGGTGACCCTAATGTTATTCACCTACACAAGGAGTTACATGATCATGGGCAAGCTATTGTCAAGTTGACAACTAACATGAACCAATTGGCCAAAGCTCTGTTTCAACAAGTTCAAGGGCCGAATAAGTGCATGCAATGGAAGGTGTGAATATGATGGCAAACAAAAAAGGGCAACAAGGTCAACAAATGCAAAACCGTACGGAATATTTTATGCAAGATGATAGTGGTTATGATCAAGGTGATTCATTCAATAAGCAAGAAGAAGAAGTTCAATATGTCAACAATTATCAAGGCCAAAGAAACAATGCTCAAGGACAAAATCAACAATAATGGAGGTCACAAAGAAACCAAGGCAATTGGAACAACCAAGGCTACCAAGGCAATTGGAGTGGTGGAAACAACAATCAAAGCAATTGGAATAATCAAGGTAACCAAGGCAATTGGAGAGGTAATCATCAAGGAAATTGGAGTAACAACAATCAAAGCAATTGGGGAGGTAATAATCAAGGAGGGCGGAACAACAACAACAACAACAACAACAACAACAACCGGGGGCCGGATTTCAATGGCCTTCGATGTTCAAACAACGAAGCAATCCAACTCAATATCCTTCTCAAGGCCCGAGATTTTCTTCCAATGAAATGGGTAGAATTGAAAACATGTTTAAATAGATGATGGAGAAGAATGTTGACTCCGATGCTCAATTAGCCTCGCACAACACTTCTATTCGGAATTTGGAGGTTCAATTAGGCCAAATCTCACAAGCTTTGAACACTCATCCTAAAGGGGGTACTTCCTAGTGATACGGTGGTAAACCCAAAGGATGGGAATAATACGGGACATGATATGACCGTGACTACTAGAAGTGGAAAAGGTGGAGATATAACCACCTCAAATCAAAGAAGGATTGTGGATGAAGATGTTATGGTTCAAGAAGATGAAATCCCAAGAAATGAGATTCAAGCTAATGAAGAAGTGAGAATTGATATAGGTGAAAGTGTGGATGAGACGCAAGAAGAGGTGAACCCGTCTAGGGAACACGTGATTGACATGCCGGATCCGGTAGTGCTAAAGGCTAAGGCACCAACGCCAAGGCCTCCTCATCCATACCCTCAAAGGATTGCAAATCAAAACAGTGAAAACCAATTCAAAATTTTTATTGATATGATAAAGAGTTTGTCAATTAATGTGTCGTTGGTTGAGGCAATGGAACAAATACCGGGATATGTAAAATTCATGAAGGATTTGGTAACCAAGAAAAGATCAATGAATTGTGAAACCATCAAGATGACCCATCAAGTGAGTGCTATTGTGCACTCAATGGCTCCGAAATTGGAAGATCCGGGCACTTTCACAATCCCTTGCACTATTGGGAGCACTGATTTTTCCAAAACATTATGTAATCTCGGGGAAAGTATCAACTTGATGCCCTATTCGGTGTTCAAAACTTTGGGAATTGGGAACCAAGGCCCATATCAATGAGGTTGCAAATGGTAGATCGAACAATGAAGAGATCTTTGGGTATTATTGATGATGTATTGGTTTGAGTTGACAAGTTCATCCTCCCAACGGACTTTGTGATCCATAATTGTAAAGTGGACTATGAGGTGCCTATCATTTTAGGTAGCCTTTCCTCTCTACAGGGAAGGCTCTTGTTGATGTGGAAGCCCGTGAGCTCACTTTCGAGGTGGGTGACAAAAAGGTGGTCTTCCATGTGTGCAAATTAATGAGGCAGCCGAATAGTAATGAAGTTTGTTCGTTCATGGATTTGGTGACGGATGTGATTGTTGATGATGCTAGTGCCACAATGAATGTTGAAGACAAATTGGAAGTTGTTTTGCTCAAACTTGATGATGATGATGAGGAGCGTGATAGCTATGTGGAGTGTGTAAATTCATTACATGGTATGGGGTTGTACACTTATGAGCCCCGAAAGATTTCTTTGGATCTTGAAAATCGGAAGACTCATCCAACAAAGCCCTCAATCGAGGAGCCTCCTACCTTGGAGTTAAAGCCATTGCCCCCGCATCTCGGGTATGAATTCCTCGGCCCTTCTTCTACTTTACCGGTTATCCTTTCTTTTTGCTTAACTAACATGCACGTAGAGTCCACATTGTAGGTGTTACAAAGGAGGAAAAAATCAATCGGATGGACTTTGGCGGATATCCGGGGTAAGCCCCGCATTTTGCATGCACAAGATTATTTTGGAGGAGGGTGCCAAACCCTCCGCTGAACATCAAAGGAGGCTAAATGAAGCAATGCAATAGGTGGTGAAGAAGGAGATAATTAAGTGGTTAGATTCTGGGGTTGTGTACCCTATTTCTGATAGCTCGTGGACATCTCCGGTGCAATGTCTCCCAAATAAAGGGGGCATGATTGTGGTAACAAATGACAAGAATGAATTGATCCCAGCAAGAACCATCACCGGGTGAAGAGTGTGCATGGACTATATGAAGCTCAACAAAGTTACTCAAACAGATTATTTCCCCTTCCATTTCTTGAACAAATGCTCGATAAGTTGGTCGGACATGTTTTTTATTGCTTTCTTAATGGATACTCCGGCTATAACCAAATCCTTATTGCTCATGTGGACTAAGAGAAGACCACTTTCACTTGTCCCTATGGTACTTTCGCATTCTCGGGGATGCATTTTGGGTTGTGTAATGCACCAGCGACTTTTCAACTGTGTATGATGGCTATTTTTACCGACATGGTGGAGGATATTCTTGAGGTATTTATGGATGATTTTTCTGTGGTTGGAAATTCATTTGAAGATTTTTTGAACAATTTGGATAGGTTATTGGCTAGATGTGAAGAGACAAATTTGGTGTTGAATTGAGAGAAGTGTCACTTCATGGTCGAGGAAGGCATTGTCCTCGACCACAAAATTTCAAAGCATGGTATTGAGGTCAACAAGGCTAAGATTGAGGTGATCTCCAAACTCCCTCCCCCAATACCCGTGAAGGGAGTGAGGAGCTTCTTGGCTCATGTGGGTTTCTATCGCCGATTCATCAATGACTTTTCCAAGGTGGTGAACCCATTGTGAAAATTTTTGGAGAATGATGTCAAGTTCCATTTCAATGAAGATTGTATGAAGGCATTCGAGTTGCATAAGTTCAAGTTGACTACTACTCCTATTATCACCGCACCAGATTGGAGCTTGCCTTTTGAGCTCATGTGTGATGCTAGTGATGTTGCAATTGGAGCGGTGTTGGGGCAAAGAATCAACAAAATCTTCCATTCGGTCTACTATGCTAGCAAGACCATGAATGATGCCCAAGTCAACTACACAGTGACCGAAAAGGAGCTACTTGCTATTATTTTTTCCATGGAGAAGTTACAGACGTATTTGATGGGTACTAAGGTGATTGTTTATACCAACCATGTGGCGCTTCAATATTTAATGAGCAAGAGATATTCTAAGGAAAGGTTGATGCGGTGGGTGCTACTATTGCAAGAGTTTGATCTAAAGATTCAAGACCACAAGGGTAGTGAAAATCAAGTGGCGGACCACTTATTCCGTTTGGAGGAGGACGGGAGGCCAAATGATGGCCTTAATATCAATGATTCATTTCTCGACGAGAAACTCCTAGTCATCTCAATGACCGGGATGCCATGGTTTGCCGATTTAGCCAATTATCTTGGGAGCGGCATTATACCGAATAAGTTCTCTTCAAATCAAAGGAAGAAGCTCAAACGGGATTGCTTGGATTATTATTGGGATGAGCCGTATCTTTTTTGGATATGTACCGATGGTGTGATCCGGTGATGTGTGCCGGAAGAAGAACAAATGGGAATTCTTGAGGTTTGCCACTCTCCGCCATATGGTGGTCACCATGGTGGAGCTAGAATGGCTAAAAAGTTTTTGACTTGTGGATTCTATTGGCCTACCCTATACAAGGATGCTAGTGAGCTTGTCAAGCATTGTGATGAGTGCCAAAGGGCCGGTGGGATTTCTAAGTAGAATGAGATGCCCCTTACCACCATTTTAGAGATTGATATCTTTGATGTTTGGGGTATTGGTTTCATGGGTCCGTTCGTGAGATCTTGTGGGAACACTTACATTTTGGTAGTTGTGGACAATGTGTCAAAATGGGTTGAAGTTGTGCCTTTACCCAACTACGAAGCTCGAAGTGTGGTGGCATTCTTGAAAAAGAACATCTTCACAAGGTTTGGTACTCCGAGGGCCATTATTAGTGATAGGGGTTAGCATTTTTACAACCGAGCTTTGATACCTTACTCACAAAGTATGGTGTCACTCATAAAGTCTCAACCCCCTACCATCCTCAAGCAAGCGGACAGGTTGAAGTCTCCAACCGGGAGATCAAGAGTATTTTGTCAAAGACAGTCAATGCCAACCAGACGGATTGGTCAAGAAAACTTGATGATGCTCTTTGGACTTATAGAACGGCCTACAAAACACCGATCGGGATGTCTCCATACCGGTTGGTGTTCGGGAAGGCATGCCATCTTCCGGTAGAACTTGACCATAAGGCCATGTGGGCTTTGAAGAAGTTGAACCTTGAATGGGATGTCGCGGAAAATCTAAGGGTGTCACAATTGAATAAGCTTGATGAATTACTGTACCATACCTATATAAGTTCGTCCTTTTACAAGCAGAATATGAAGTACCTCCATGACAAGTACATCCACAACAAGAAGTTTAAAAAGGTGATCTTGTGCTAGTGTTCAATTCCCGATTAAGGATGTTTCCGGGCAAGTTGAAATCTAAATGGAGTGGCCCCTTTGAAGTAGTGAATGTAACCCCCTTTGGTGCTCTAGATTTGAAAAATAAGAATGATGAGGTTTTTAGAGTCAATAGGCATTGGGTTAAACATTATCTTGGCAAGGTTGATGATGGCCACGTTGTGGCGGTTCTTCATTTCAAGTGATTGGTAATTTGCGTCGTGCCACGATGTTAAATCAGGCGCTTCTTGGGAGGCAACCCATGTGTCTTTTTCTTTTTCTTGGTTTTTTTCTTTAGATTATATAGGCTTTGTTTTGTGCTAACTAGTTTTGAAGTGTATGAAGGAATGGGTGTGCATTGCAGGGACTGTGCGTGAAAAATTTGGCTAAGTGTCACAATAGTGTGGACCGCACCAAAATTAAGACCGCACAACCACTCTGCGGCTGCACAATTCTGTGTATGGTCGCACAAATGGAAGGGCAAAAATGCATAGTCTCTGAAGTTTGGCCTATCAAAAGTTCTTAACAAATTGCGGCCGCACACATTTTTGTGATGTCCGCACTAATTTTGCGGCCACACTCACTTTTATGCGGTCCGCAACGATATTTCACATGGGCAGGTAATGTGTGCGGCTGCACTCAAAATTATGCGGCCGCACTCAGGTAGATCCGGGCCTGACGGGTCAAAACTATAAATAGAGTCTCTCACATGTTTTTACACTTTACACTCTTCGACTAAGCTAACACAGTGCATATCCCCATTGCTCTCAAATCTTCCCTCATTTCATCAAGTTAGATTCTTGCCTGCATCTTCATTACTGGTATGTTAATTTCATCTATAGATTCTTCATTTTTGTTTTGTTTTGTTCTTTGATTTAGGGTTAATTACATGCCTAAGAATGTCAATAGTTAGTCATTGTTGCTTAGCTTCATGTGGGTAGCATCTTGAATGTTAATTGGGGCCTGGGTAAGTAGCTAAACATGTTTAGTTGCTCAAACCATATCTAAATTGTGAAAAAGCTGCATGAACCCTAACTCACTGTCGGTGGCATTCAAATTGTGCAGCCACACTCATTTTTGTGGCGTTTGCACTTTGAGCTTTGCAGCCGCACACACTTTTGTGCGGTCCGCAGTGGACTTGTGCGGCCGCACTCAAAATTGTGCTCCTGCAGTAGACTTATGCGGCCGTACTCATTATTGTGTGGTCCGCACTGATGAAACATCAGAGACACCGGTAGTTTGAACTTAAGTTTGTGCGGTCGCAGTCAAAACTGTACAGTCCACACTGGGTAGTTTGTCGCCGCACTCACTTTTGTGCTGTCCGCACTATCCTTCTGAGACTATTTTCCTGCAACTTTGAACAATGATTCTATATACATTATGAACCTTAATTCTAATTGATTTCTATTACTTATGTGTTGCAGAGAATGGTTCGATCACATGGCAAAGGAGATATATCAAAAGGGAGGGAAGAACCCTCCCGAGGTCGGGGCCGAGACAGAAGCAATCTTCCTCTAGCAATTCAAAGAGCAATAAGTAAGAAAGCCACAGCCAATAGAGCCCCTAATACCTCTGAGAACAGTGAGTATGTTCCCTCCCAGGAAGCTTCTGAGGGTAACTCTATGCAAGCAGCCGGAAACCCAATCAAAACAAATCCCAGGGTGATTTCATTTGGTAGATGAGTCATCTTCCGCTACCAGTTCGTCTGAAGGTTCGGAAGAGGGCAGTCAAGATTCTGAGCCCTCTTCCTCACATGCTCCACCTGCTCCAATCAATTTAGACGATGATGATAATGTCCCAGATGATGGTATAGGGGACGATACTATAGTGGGAGGTTTAGAGAGGTTAAGGAGGCCAGAGATATGGGAAGATAGATTTATTAGTGCCACTGCCTTTGCAAAGTTTATAGAATGGTAGACATAGAGGTCGCTAACTCTTGAGCGATAATTGTTTATGAAATATTTGCACAAGCATAACCCCAATGTCCTTAGACAATTTCAGGAGCGAAAAGGATGGAAATGGTTCACCCACAACATTCTATAAACAAATAAGCACTTGGTCAAAAATTCTATGCAACCGTTGTTCACACAAAAAAGGGTACCAAGGTGATAAAAGTGCGAAATCTGAAAATCTAATTCGACTCATGTGCATTGAATTCATATGTGGGGTTTGAAGAAGTGGAGGCAGTGCAGTATTTGAAGATGCTATCTATGGGTGATGCAGCTCGCTCGTGGCTAGCTGAGATTCTGGCAATCCGAGGGTCAACATCTCTGTGGCTCGAGTTCCAATAGTTCGAGCAACCCTAAACTTTGAAGCAAAAGGGTGGCAGATATTCGTGTGTAACCGCATTTATCCTTGCCTCAATGAGAACTTACTCCCACTTCTCCATGCAATTTTAGTGGCATCCATTATGGCTGGGTATCCGATTAATGTTGGTGCCATAATGTCCACTAACATCTCTTTAGCTGTCCAGAAGGGTGAAAGATCATATCCGTACCCAAACTTCCTCACAAAATACTTCAAGGACCACAAAGATGGAGCCAAGGCATTATGACAGTAAGGTAAAGGCCAAGAAGCCTTTCGCATGGTACCACCTCCAGGGAGTTAACAACTCGATGTTCAAGAGTAAAGCCACTACCTCCACTGGCCAGTCTGAGGAGCCAACGGTAGTGGTTACTAATTCAGCTGTCGAGCCCTTCACAACAGCCTGTACTTCTACCGGGACATCAGCCATGCCACTTCATCTTCCAGACCACCTGCTTCTGCTAGACTATCTGTGACATTACCAGTGCCGGCTTCATCTACATATCCTCAGACTGAACTGTGAGTCTCCCAGACTTTGGCGAGTCTCAACAACTGGATGAAGGCAGCTACTACAAAGTTGACTGACATATCCAGTGTTGTTGCAGCATAGTCCTCAGCCCCAGTAGAGCCACAGGTACCTCCTTCAATGGAGGAAACATTGAAGAAGATTCTAGAGGACCAGAAAACTATCATGGCTAAAGTGGTAGCACAAGGAAAAGTCATTGAGGATTTGGGCGAACAAGTCAAAAAGATGAGAAGTCTCAGGCATCAAAGAAGTCGGTGGATATGTTGGGAAAAGAGATTGAAAATATTACATCTTCTGGTGATTTACCATTGGACCTGCTTATGGAGTCAGCAGCACAGACACCACTAATAGTACCTGAGGCACCTGAGGCAGCAGCCAGCTAGTCTGAGGAGCCAGCTGCGACTGCCCACTCCACTGAAGAGATAATCCAGATGTTCAGCAACCCTATTGTCCCACAGTCAGGTGATGATGAGATACAGCTTGAGACCGAGGGTGCTGATGATCCTATGTAGATTGAGACCACATAGGGAGTTCTCTTAACTTTCTACCATTTTCATGTTCTTATTTTTGTTAAGCATTGAGGACAATGCTTATTTTCATTTGGGGTGGTCTATTTTGATTATTTGATTTTGACATTTGACATTTGGCCTGTAATAACTCTGATACTATTTTTCTTTCATCTTTACTTTCCTTTTGGTATGTATATATTCTCCCCATTTGATATAGATATTCATTTCCCTTATGTATATATTCATTTCCCTTATGTATATATTCATTTGACTTCGGTTTGTATATTCATTTATCTTGCTTTCCGTAGTTTATTTCATAGCTTCTTTAGTTTGATTTTCCTACGTAGTATAACTTATTATTTACTATAGTAGCTTCTTTTTAATTTGCTAGCTTCTTTTTACGTTTTGAGTGAGCAATAAGCCTTTTGTTTACTTAATGCCACGGTTCTTTCCAAAGGTGGATTATGTGTAAATCGGGTGGCTCTTCCCAACGATGGATGGCGTGACAACCTTCTTAAGGGATTGAGTCTGTTTTCTTTTATGCTTTGGAAAATATATTAGTAATAAATAAAAGGGGTCTCAAGCATTCTTCACTTGGTACCAACACATTTACCTATGATCGTATGGTTAAAAACAAGTTGTTGGCAGAAAATAGCTTTAGTTGTGACCCTAGTTGTGACCCTTTTGACTCTTGTGTTGACTTAAGCAGTTATCGAGTGGTTCAAGTCAATCCATTTGTGATTCTCAATCTTAGCTAGGGTTGTTGTGGGCCCTCGACTCGGTTCTCTTTAGAAAACCAGAAGCGTGAGAGGTGAGATGTTTAGTTATAAGTACAAGTACCCGTGCCAATAGTCCAGAACCTTCCTCGAATGTGTTTCTAGGCGAAATTCTAAGTGTAGCTTGTCTTGAGAAATGATTGTAGGCTCTCCTTGATCAAATTTAAAATTTGAAATCTTCCATATCCTACCAATGTGATATACCTAGTCAACCTCTTTGAGCCGAACCCCTTTCTCTTTCAATAATCATGCTACAAGCCTTTATCCGTTTTGTAATGATCCTCTCTTGGCACCTGATCTTTCCTTAGCATTCTTGAGAAACAATTGGCAAAAACATAAGTTTGGGGGAGAGATGAGGAGTTTGAAAGTGATAAAAGGTACAAATAAGAGGAATAAAGGAAGAAAAGGGAAGCCAAAGAAAAGAAAGAAAGAACAAAAAGAAGAATTCCAAAAAAAAGTGAATAAGGTAGAAATTTGAAAGGATTCAAAGAAAACAATGACGAAAGGCATGGAGTAAATATAAAAGGAGAAAAATGAATGCCATGATCAAGAAAGAGTGATGATACGTCTCTCTAGTTCCCCCGAGGAAGAAGAAAATGACTCAAAGAGTCGAGAAAGTATGAGCCGAAAAGAGAAAATGGAGTGCTTAAGGAAAGATGAAACTATTCTATTCCAACAACTCCTACCTTGGTCCAAAAGCCTTCATTACATCCCGCAAAAGCCCTACATGATTTCAAGTTGAGTGAGATTACATTAGTGGTGATTTACATAAGGGGCAAGCTTATGGTACTTGAAGCCAGCCTTGTGACGTTCTTTTAAGAGAGATGAGCAAACTTTTCACAATCTTTGCTTCGAATGTTACATTCTAAAATAAGATTTGATAATTGAGAGTAGAGGAGGAGGAGTTTGGGATCTACAATGACCTACATGAAAGAGCGAGCTTCCTTAATAAATATAGTCAACTCTTGATGCTCTAGTGTCACACTAGAACTATTGTACTCAAAAGGTCAAATCATTGCGTAATTGATAATTCATATGTGTTGTGGATAATTGTTGGTCCCAATTGATGTGTAATTGATTCACCTTAGGTTAGCTGAAATATCCCTTTTTCTAGTGAAGGTAGGAATTGTCTTATTTGCTTGAGAATAAGCAAAAACTTAAGTTTGGGGGAGTTAATAAGTAGGGATTTTGACCGCTTATTTGCTCTCTTTTACTTTTGTTTTAGCTCAAAAATGCTTAAAGGCATTCCCGAAAACTAATGAAATGTGCTTGCTTGCAGGAATATTGGGAAACGAGTCAAAAAAGTCAAAATCAACTCATAAAAGAGTCAAAAGTGAACAAGAACCAAAACAGGGCAAAAAGGCCGCAGAAGAGAGATTCAGAGAGTAGTCTTTGGGCCAGAAGAAGGCATACAGAATGCACCAAAATTGTGTGGCCGCAGAAGATCAAGTGCAGCCGCACTCATTATTATGTGGTCCGCGGGAGTGAAGAATCAGAGAGTTAGGTTCAAGTCCAAAGGCAAGGAGTGCGGACCGCATCATTTTTGTGCGGCCACACCCATTTTTATGCGGACCCCAGAAGCCCCGAAGTTCCAAGACCAAGTTCCAAAGAATGCGGACCGCACGATAATTGTGCGGCCGCAGAAGCTCATTGTGCGGACCACACTAGAATTATGCGGCCGCACAACCTTCACAGGGGTATTTTGGTCTTAGTATAAATAGAACTTTTTGTCATTTTTAGGTTAAGTTTAGTTTTCAGAAGTGCACCAGAGCCATTTTCTTTTCTGTTTTGAGTAATTTTGTACTAGATTAACTTCTAAATATTAGATTTTCTTTATCTAATCAATTATTATGCATTCTATCTTAATTTCTTCTTGTATTTCTTCATTTTTCATGAGTAGCTAAATTTCTAGTTGGGGTTGTGGCCTAACCCTAGTGTGGATACTTAATGGGTATTTAATTTAGGGCTTGTTTGTGATTGGGTTAGTGATATTTGGCCTTGTTCATGCTTGAATTCAAGAATTAATGGTTGCAAATATTGATTCATGCCTATTTAACTTAGTCTCTACTTGAGAAAGAGAGACTAAGTCTAGGAGAACTTGGCTAACAAGGAATTGGGGTGAACTCAAGAAATTGATAGCCCCAATTAAAGGGTCAAATCTAGAGATAGTAAGACCCGACTTAAGCATATATCACTTGATTTGTGCAATACTCATTTGGACTTGAGAAAGCCAAATTGGGCAAAATCACTCAAACTACCGAGAGGTATAGAGTGGGTAATTACGTGTGATTGCTATATTATAACCCCGACTAATCAAAGTTTCCCTAGAGTTTACTACCCGTTAGGTAACCACCTAGGTGGAAGTCACAACCCTAGATCCTTTATCATTTGAAAAACAACCAAAACCAAAAACATTGTCTTCTAATTTATTAATTGCAATCAATAGCTTAAACTAGAAATAGAAACAACCAACAAGAGTGTGGAAGTACACATTGAGGCACATTATACAATTACACTAGGTGTATACCTAATCCCATTTCTGACTCCCTAAGGATTTGACCCTGACTCGCGTTGGGTTTTATTATTTATTCGACCGCCTCACTACCTATATTTGTGTTACGACCCGGATTTCCCACCCTCGGGAGTCGTGAGGGCGCCTACTAATGAGAGTTAGGCAAGCCAATCCTTAACTGCTTACATCATTATCAAATTACTTCTTTTAACATTTAACAGTGATAGCATGAAAATAGCGGAATTAAATAAATAAGCGGAAGACTTACATTAAAGAAACTGAACGTAAATGCGGAAATCAACATAAGCCTCTACCCAAGAACTGGTGTCACATTACTCACGAACTACTAAGAGTACTAAATACAACCGTTTGAAAGAAGATATAAATTGTTTGTCTCGAATACATGGGATAACAGGCCTATGGACGCCTGCAATGCTACCTAGGTGTCTCACTGGACTGAAGGCTAGCTCCCAAGCTACTGCTGCGGTCCGATACCTAGATCTGTGCAAAAGAGAAAGAGTGTAGTATCAGTACAACCGGCCCCATGTACTGAGTAAGTGTCGAGCCTAACCTCGACGAAGTAGTGACGAGGCTAAGACGAGGCAGTGTAACTTAACCTGCAACATTATATAATATAAAGAAATAAAACAATTCTACACCAACAAGAAAGATAAACTGTAACATTAAATAAAATAGCTCAGTTGCCTATTCCAGGCCTCAGCTATAAATAAAATCTCACACAAATCTCCAAATTTCCAATCTTCACATTAAAATAACCATATGTGTAGAGTATGAGAAACAATAGAGTAAAACAATAAAAAAAAATTCCAAATCTTGTATTAATAATCAGTAAAACATAAATGTCCTCCCTTATCACTGTCTTGTTGCGGCGTGTAACCCGATCCCACCTGTCCACCCTTATCTCTATCATTTATTTCACCTGTCCACCCTTATCGCTATCATTTATTTCACCTGTCCACCTTTATCGCTATCATTTATTTCAACTGTCCACCCTTGTCGCCATCATTTATATCACATATCCACCCTTATTACTATCATTTATTTCACTTGTCCACCCTTGTCGCTATCATTTATTTAATTTATTAAAACTTTCACAATTCAGGCCAAGCCTTTCACAACACTTTTATCTCAACAAATGTAAACAGAAAACTGTACTTCTCATAAACTCATCAATATTATCTCAAAATGAAACCAGTAGGAATATATATATATATATCGTAAAACAACGTCAACCCACTCAATTTTTATGTACAATAATAATACCAAGGAAAACAACAAAAAAATAATAATAATTGCAATAAGGCTTCACAACAAATTAACAAGCAAAGTAATCATAGAAACAACAATGAACATGAAACAATTAAAACATGAAGCAATTATATTGGAAATTGGGAAAGGATCATATAAGCAGAAAATTTGGTGGTGCATAGATACTCGTCACCTCACCTATACACCACACACATGAAATTTCACATAATAATTAAGTTGGGGATTCCTATTCCCTCAAGTCAAGGTTAAACCAAGCACTTACCTCGCTTTGCAAATTCAATCAATTACTCGACCACAACTTTCCCTTTTGAATTTGTCTCCAAATGCTTCAAGTCTATTCACAAATAATTCGAAATACTCAACACGGATCGTAGGAATGAATTGCATAAGAATTTACTAATTTTCCGGATAAAAATCCGAAATTCATTTTAATATTCAGTAGTGGGACCCACATTTCGAATCCCAAAAAAACTTACGAAATCCGAACACCCATTCTGATACGAGTTCAACCATACCAATTTTATCCAATTCGGATAACAACTCGACCCTCAAATCTTCAAATTAAACTAAGAGAGTTTTCAAGATTTTCCCAACTAAAATCACCAATTAAGTGCCAAAACTAGTAATAGATTCGGGTAATCTAACCAAAATTAAGTTAAGAACACTTACCCCGTTGTTTTCTCGGAAAATATCCCGAAAATCGCCTCTCCCCGAGCTCCATTTTGCTAAAAATGGAAAATGGGTTCAGAAGTTACATTCTGTCCAGAATGTTTTTGGGGTACTGTTCACTCGTTTTTACTGTTCACGGGGTACTGTTCATGGCTACTGTTCACAGGGTACTATTCATGGCTACTGTTTACGGGGGTACTATTCATGGGTTCTGTTCACGGGTATTGTTTCTGCAATTTTTCTTAAATTTTCTGCAATTTTCCTTAAATTTTCTGCAATTTTCCTAAGTCCGAAATCACTCTGAGACACCTCTGAAACACTCCCGAGCCCTCGGGGCTCCTAACGAAACACATACACTAACTCAACAACATCCTACAAATTTAACCGTGCGATCAAATCGCTAAAATAACGTCATATACCACGAATTAAGCTTTAAAATCCAAGAATTCTTTCAAATTTCATAAAACATCGAATTTTCCATTTTTGAGTCCGAAACACGTCAAACGACGTCCGTTTTCAACCAAACTTTACAAAAAGTGCTTAATCCATATATAAGACCTATACTAGGCGCCGGAACCAAAATACGGGTTCGATACCATCACTTTCTAATCAAATTTCATTTCCATTTTCCTTAAATATTTTCAGGAAACAATTTTTACTCAAAAATTCATTTCTCGGGCCTGGGACTTCAGAATTTGATTTTGGGTATACGCCCAAGTCCCATATTTTCCTACGGATCTCCCGGAACAGTGAAATTACGGGTCCGAATCCGTTTACCCAAAATGTTGACCGAAGTCAACTCAATTGAGTTTTAAAGCTTTAGTTCACAATTTAATCCATTTTTCAGAGCAAAAGGATTCATCGATTGCAGATGGCCGGTAATGGGATTCACCCATACCACCAATAATGGCCTCCAGCTCCAGGCCCTCCGCCTGCCTCTGCTGTAGCTCCGCCACATCACCACCCTCCCTCAATGCCTATCGACGAGGTACGGACAATATTCATCTCTGGGCTACCGCAGGACGTAAAGGAGAGAGAATTGGTCAACCTTATGAGGTGGTTACCAGGTTATGAAGCATTTCAGGTCAATTTAAAAGGCGAAGTTCCCATGGGGTTTGCCCTATTCTCTAACCATCAATTCGCTATCGGTGCCAAGGACGCCCTTCAGGGTTTGTGTTTTGACACGGGGGCCAAATGTATTCTGCACACGGAGATGGCAAAGAAGAATCTCTTTGTCAAAAGAGGGATTGTAGTTGATTCAAATGCACATGACCAGAGTAAACGTTTGCGTACTGGGGGTGATTACACACACTCTAGTTATTCAAGTCCCTCTCCTTTCCACCCCCCTCCCCCTGCACCTGTCTGGGGACCACATGGGTATCTCGCTCAAGCTCCTCCACCATACGATCCATATGGAGGCTACCCTGTTCCTCACATGCCAATGCCTGCACCTGCTCCTGTGCCAGCACCAAGCAGTTATGTGCCAATCCAGAATACTAAAGATAACCCTCCTTGCAATACCCTATTTATTGGCAATCTTGGAGAGAATATAAACGAGGAAGAGCTCAGAGGCCTTTTCAGCGCACAACCTGGTTTTAAACAGATGAAGGTTTTGAGACAGGAAAGACATACGGTGTGTTTCATTGAATTTGAAGATGTGAATAGTGCCACCAATGTCCATCACAGTTTGCAGGGTGCTGTCATACCGAGCTCTGGTTCAGTTGGCATGCGAATTCAATATTCAAAGAATCCATTTGGGAAAAGGAAGGATGGCCACCCAGCTGCTGCCCCTAATGCAAATGGAGCTCCTCCGCCTCTTACCTACCAGTAGCTGCAGGGGATGTATTCTGTTCTCTATGCTCTGCCAAATACAAACACATCATGCAGCTGTTGCATGCATCCTTGCTATCATCAAGTCATGAGCATTAGCATCTTGACATGAACATCTTTTTGGATCATATCATATTTTATCCAAGACATGCATTTGAAGCACGGTCATCTCAAAATTTGTCAGCTTATTCAGGGTTCACATTTTATGACATGTCATAGGAAGGATGCATTTAATTTCTGGTGTTAAATCTTGTTGGTCTATTGTGTCACATGCTATTCTACATTTTGAGAATTGCTTTGCGGAATATATTTTAGTGCTAAGATAAAAAAAAAATCCATTTTTCACATAAAAACCTTCCGGAAAATTATACGAACTGCGCACGCAAGTCGACGAATTATTGATACCGCTTTTCAAGGTCTTAAAAATACCGAGATGATTATTTAATTTAAAGATGATATTTTGGCTCATCACAATTTGTGGTGTGAGTTTGGACGATATCAAGGACCCCCAGGACTTTATTTATCTTTGTAGGGGCAGACTACACATAACATGAGGATATTGGAATCCCACGGGGTGAACTTTACCACCTTTCAGCTGGAGGGCAGGGCCCGTAGATGGTGGTAGTCCTATCTTCTCGGTAGACCAGCAGGTTCTCTTCCCTTGACTTGGCCAGTTCACACGTCTCTTTCTGGATAGATATATTCCACCCTCTAAGAGGGAAGAGTTGCGATTTCATTTCGAGTAGCTCTAGCAGGGTCAGATGTCGGTGACCGACTATGAGGCGAGATTTTCTGAGTTGTCTAACCATGTACTTATGATACTCCCCACTGACGCAGAGAGAGTGCGGATGTTTGTTGTGGGTTTTCACTTTGGTATCTAGGCCACTATGGCCCGAAAGGTTAATATGGGGACTTCTTATGACCTAGTTCTGGAGATAGCTCAGAGGATTGAGGGTGTTCGTCAGTGGGGTCGAGAGTAGAAGCCGCGGGACAAGCAGTTTCAATATTTTGGAGGGTTCAGTGGTGCTCCGTCTGAGGGCAGAGGTTTGTTCGTGAGGGGTCAGTCTAGCAGGCCTACATATCTAGCATTGTCGCCTTCTTGGGGTGCTCCAGTGCTGCCCTATTTTAGCGCCATTCTAGAGAGCTCCTACCATCCACAAGCTATTCAGAGTTCCTCTAGTAGGCATTCAGGCTATCAGGGCCAGACTTCAAGTCAGCAATCCACCATTCCGAGGGTTTGTTTTGAGTGCGGGGATCTTGGCCACATGAAGAGGTTTTGTCCTAGACTTTGGGCCAAGGCAGTGTAGAAGGGTTATCATCTTATGATTACCGCACCAACTGCCGTCCGACTGCCTAGAGGCGTAGGGCAGGTGGGTAGGGGCCGTCCTAGATGTGGAAGCCAGTCAGGTGGCGCTTCAGCTAGGTTCTCTGCCTTTCCAGCCAGACCAGATGCAGTAGCTTTAGATGTCGTGATCATATGTAATGCTTCTGCCTTCGGTAGGGATGTTTCAGTACTATTTGATCTAGGTTCTACGTATTCATATGTTTCATCTCTATTTGCTCATTTTCTAGGTGTTCCTCGTGAGTCCTTAGGTACTCTTGTTTATGTGTCCACGCCAGTGGGCGATTTTGTTATTGTGGATTGGATCTATCAGTCTTGTATCATGACTTTTTGTGGTTATGGGACTAAAGCGGATCTTTTGTTGCTTGATATGACCAACTTTGAGATAATCCTGGGCATGGACTAGTTGTCTACATATCATGTCGTCCTTGATTTCCATGCCAAGACTATTACCTTGGTGATGCCAGAGTTTCCTAGATTGGAGTGAAAGGGTTCATCTGTCAGTGCATTTAGTCGGGTTATCTCTTTTATCAAGGCTCGACACATGGTCGAGAAGGGCTGCAGAGATTCCGTTGATTGGTTCAGCGCCTGTGGTTCGAGAGTTCTCTGATGTGTTTCCTTCTGATCTACCAAGCATGCCACCATATTGTGATATCAATTTCTGTATTGATTTGGCTCTAGGTACCTAGCCTATCTCTCTTTCACCATACCGCATGGCTCCAAAAGAGTGGAAGGAGTTGAAAGAACAACTTGAGGAGTTGCTAGCAAAGGGGTTCATCAGACCTTGTGTGTCACCTTGGGGTGCACCGATGTTGTTCGTGAAAAAGAAAGATAGGACTATGCCGATGTGCATTGATCACCGCCAGTTGAACAAAGTTTCCATTAAGAACAAATACCCATTGACGCGTATTGATGACTTGTTTAACCAGTTGAAGGGTACCATGGTGTTCTCTAAGATCGACTTGAGATTAGGGTATCATCAGTTGAAGATTCGTGATTTGGATGTTCCGAAAACGACTTTTCGGACTAGATATGGCCACTATGAGTTTCTAGTGATGTCGGCTTGCCTAATGTTGTGGCAGTGTTTATGGAATTGATGAACCGGGTGTTCTGGCCATATATTGACTCGTTTGTCATTGTCTTCATTTATGACATATTTATCTACTCACGTAGTATGGAGGAGCACTAGTAACACTTGAGAGTGGCGCTTTAGACCTTGTGGGAACAGAAGCTATATGCTAAGTTATCCAAGTGCGAGTTCTGGTTAGATTATGTGGCGTTATTGGGGCATGTTGTATTAGGCGAGGGTATTAAGGTAGATCCTAGGAAGATCGAGGCAGTTTAGGGTTGGCCTCGTCCTACCTTATCGACCGAGATCAGGAGTTTCTTAGGTTATATTATCGTCGGTTTGTGGAGGGATTCTCTTCTATTGCAGCACCTTTGACTAGATTGACCCAAAAGGGTGCTCCGTTCCGATGGTCTGATGATTGAGAGGCGAGCTTTCAGAAGCTCAAGACCGCATTGACTTCAACATTAGTGTTAGTGTTGCCTTCTGAATCAGGGATGTATACTATGTATTGCGATGTTTCACTCATTGGACTGGGTTGTGTATTGATGCAGGAGATACGAGTTATTGCATATGCTTCATGTTAACTGAAGCCCCACAATAAGAACTACCCAGTACATGATTTGGAGTTGGCCGAGATAGCTCATGCTCTCAAGATTTAGAGGCATTACCTTTATGGGATGTCCTGTGAGGTTTACACCGATCATTGCAACTTGCAGCATTTGTTCAAGCAGAGGGACCTCAACTTAAGGCAGTGCAGGTGGCTTGAGTTACTATAGGATTATGACATTACCATCATTTATCATCTGAGCAAGACGAATGTGGTTGCGGATGCCTTGAGCAGAAAGGCTGAAAGTATGGGTAGTTTTGCATTCATTTTAGTAGAGGAGAGGCCATTGGCTTGGGACATTCAGTCCTTGTCTAACAGACTTGTGAGGTTGGATATTTCAGAGCCCAGCCGAGTTCTTGCATGCATCATCGCTCAGTCTTCATTATTCGAGCATATCAAGGCTCGTTAGTTCGACGATCCACACTTGTTGGTTCTCAGAGAGACAGTACTACAGGGTGGTACCAAGGAGGTTGTTATCGGTGAGGATGGTGTTCTGCGGCTCCAGGGTCTCCTATGTGTTCCTAATATTTAATGGTTTGAGGGAGAATATTCTAGAAGAGGCACACAGTTCTCGATATTCTATTCATCCAAGGGCTACGAAGATGTATCACGACCTGAGGCAGCATTATTGGTTGCGGTGGATAAATATAGACAAAGTTGAGTATGTGGCGAGATGTCTAAATTGCCAACAAGTCAAGTATGAGCACCAGAGGCTAGGTGGACTACATCAGCAGATGGTTATACCTGAGTGGAAATGGGAGCGCATCACTATGGGCTTCATAGTTGGGTTGTTGCAGACCTTAAGGAAGTTTGATGTAGTTTGGATCATCTTCGACAAGTTGACCAAGTCGGTGCACTTTATTCTGGTTGTTACTACGTATTCTTTAGAGAGATTAGCCTAGATTTACATTCAGGAGATTGTTTGGTTGCATGGTGTGCCTATTTCCATCATTTTATATAGGGGCCCTCAGTTCACTTAACACTTCTGGAGAGCAGTTCAAGGTGAGTAGGGTACCCAGGTAGAGCTCAGCACAGCCTTTTATCCAAAGACTGAAGGGCAGTCGGAGCGGACGGTTCAGATTCTAGAGGATATGCTCAAGGCATGTGTCATTGAATTAGGAGTTCAGTGGGATAGATTATTTCCCTTGGCTGAGTTTGCTTACAACAACAATTATCAGCCCAACATCGAGATGGCTCCATTTGAGGCTTTGTATGGTCGGTGATGTTGTTCTCCCATCAGATGGTTTTAGTTTGGTGAGGCTAAGCTATATGGTATTGATTTGGTGAGAGATGCCTTAGAAAAGGTAAAGTTGATTCAGGAGCAACTTCGCATAGCGCAGTCCAGACAGAAGAGTTACGCTGATCAGAAGGAGCGGATTTATCATTTTTGGTGGGCGAGAAGGTTCTCTTGAAAGTCTCACCGATGAAGGGTATCATGAGGTTTAGAAAGAAGGGCAAGTTGAGCACAAGGTTCATAGGTCCATTTGAGGTATTTAGAAGAGTTGGGGAGGTTACTTATGAGCTTGATTTGCCTCCTAGTCTATCGGGAGCTCAGCCGATTTTCCACGTGTCGATGCTCCAGAAGTATCATGTCGACAGGTCGCATGTGTTAGACTATAGCACGGTTCAACTAGATGAGAGCCTGGGTTATGAGGAGGAGCCAGTTGCCATTGTTGACAGACAGGCTCGCTAGTTGAGGTCCAAGAGGATTTCTGCGGTAAAGGTTCAGTGTAGGGGTCAACCAGTCGAGGAGGCGACTTGGGATACCGAGAAGGACATGCAAAGTAGATACCTACACCTATTCGTCACTCTAGGTATGTTTCACTTACCTATACCAACACCTACAAACGACTTGGGAGACCCGTTTGAGGAGAAACGTTTGTTTAAGAGGTGGAGAATGTAACGACCCGACCAGTCATTTTACTTTCTAGATCTCTATTCCCCTAAATAGGACTCCTTGTATGTGCTTTTACTTTTTTATGACTTGCGGGGATAGTTAGCTCTGGTTTGGAAGGGTTCAGGTTGAAATCAGAACACTTAGTTTCTTAATAGTGGCATAAAATGGTTACGTTTGACTTGAGTTAATATTTTGAGTAAACGACCTCAAAACTGAGATTTGACAATTTCATTAGGTTCGTATGATGATTTTGGACTTAGGTGAATGTTCTTATCGGTTTTCAAATGACCTGGTAGCGTTTCGGCACATAATGTTGAGAGTTGGTGCATTGAAGGTTTACAAGTTCTTTAAAATTGGTTTGAAGTAAGTTTTGGTGTTATTGAGGTCCTTTTGGGATTTCGAGCTTAGGAATAGTTCTGTATGGTGATTTGTGACATGCACGCAAAATTTGGTATCATTTCGAGTAGTTTAGGTGTGTTTCGGAGTAAGTTGGAAGAACTTGAAGTTCATAAGTTGATTTGATTTGGTTTGGGGTTTGATTCTTAGTTTGGATGTTGTTTTACGCATTTTGAGGGTTTGAGCGAGTCCGTATTATGATTACGAGCTTGTTGATATTTTTGGACGAGGCCCGGGGGGACTCGGGTGTTATTCGGACGATGTGCGGAACATGGTTGAACTTGGAAGGAGGGCTGTAGCAGCAGGGTTCTAGTGCAATCGCACCTGCAAAGAATCCGCCACAGGTGCGAACTCGCAGAAGCGAACCAATGACCACAGAAGCGGCCTGGCATGGATTGGCTAGTGGTCGCAAGAGCCGCACATGCGAATGCGCAGGTGCGAGAAAGTTGATCGCAGAAGCGGATGGGTGCCAGCCAGCCTGGGTTCGCATGTGTGACACATTCGCCGTAGAAGCGAGAATGGCAGTCCTAGTCATAGTCCGCACCTGTGGCGATTTTTCCGCAGAAGTGGAGACGTAGGTGCGGCAGTGTGATCGCAGGTGCGAAACCACTAAAGGCAATGAGGTTCATTTAATGTCAAGACTTAGGCTTTTTGGTTCATTTCTTTCACTTATTGGACGATTTTAGAGCTCTTTGAAGAGGAGTTTTCACCTAGCACTTTGAGGTAAGTAATTTCTATATAAAATGAGTTTAATACAAGCATTTTGGGTAGATTCTTAACACATAAATTGTAGAAATTATGTGTTTAGTTGAAAAAACCTAGGTTTTGATAAAAATAGAATTTAACTACGAAAATGATTATGGAATTGGGTAGAAATTATATATTTGAGTTCGTGAGGTAATGGATAGCATCTATCTTTGAAAATTTCCGGAATCCGGGCATGTGGGCTTTGGGTTGAATTTTAGGGATCTTCTAATTTGGGTTAGATAATTTCTCTAATGGCTAAATTATGAACTTGTGAGTATGTATTGATTAAGTTATATAACATTTGGCTAGTTTCGGATTGATTGGCATCAAGTTGAGGCTTTAGAGTGTATTTGTGGACCGAAAGTGAGCTTGAGAACGAGGTAAGTCTCTTGTCTAACCTTGTAAGAGGGAACTTATCCCCTTAGGTGTACCTTTATTGTGTATTACTTGTGTAGGGAGCTATGTAAGCACGAGCTGACGAGAATTCGTACATAGATATATTCCATGATATGTTCGGATAGTCTTAGATTCACATTATGCTTTAATTGTACTATTGTATTTATTATGCATATTAATTGTCTTGAATAGAGTTGAGACTAGGTATTTTAAAGTTTCAAATTTTCGATTTAGATTTCTTATTTTTTGAAGAATTAAGGAATAAATAATAACTCTGAGAAATCCATGTCCTCTCGCGTCTCAAGTGCTTCCACGAGCGAGGTAAACTTCTCTACTCTCATGGGAGCGGACCGTTCATCTCGGCAGTATAATAGATGCATCTATGGTTTGTGTCATTCGGCCCTCGGCAGTGCATATATTATTTTGGATCGGACCGTATGATCTCGGCATAAATCGTGTGTGATAATATTCGGAGCCTGATTACACTTGATATTATTTTATGGCTTAAGAGGTTATAATTTATTTAATGACCGAAATTTGTGAAAGTTAGTAGGTGACAATTGGAAACTTTTAAATTGATTATTAGTTAAAGAATTATTTGCTCACTACTTACTATTGTGTTATTATTATTATTATTATTATTATTCACGTACTCCCTGCCTATATAGAATTTTTGTATTTTAAATTGTTGGCCTATAGTAAGTGTCAATGTCGACCCCTCGCCATTACTTCTTCGAGGTTAGACTGGATACTTACTGGGTACATGTTGTTTATGTACTCACGCTACCCTTCCGCACTAATCGTGCAGGATCTGAGGCAGGTGCATCTGGCAGTCATTCAGGTGCACACCCCCATTACCCCGAGGCATAGTGGTGAGCTGCTCTCTGAGGCTACTCTGCAGCACCTCCAGTCTCTCTTTAGTATTTACTTTCTGTCTATCTTATTTCAGATAGTAGTATAGGTGTTTATATATTCTACTAATTGTTCGTACACTTGTGACACCGAGTTTTGGGAACATGCTAGTAGACACTTTATGGTTTTGAGTATTTATTTCACCATATTTACTCTTTCTTTAGCTTACGCTTTACTTTACTAAAATTTTCCATTTCTCATCTATTTAATAAATAAGAATAAACTACTTTAAAAATTTTAAAAAAGAATAAATACATGACTAATTCATTGTTGGCTTGCCTAGCGGCGATGTTGGGCGCCATCATGACTTATAGGGAAAATTGGGTCGTGACACAAGCTACCTCTTGTTCATGGTAGTTTAGGACTTAAACTTTGTTTATGTAAATTTCAAACAGATATTGTACTTATTCTTCATTTCTGTTTGTAAGTCTAAATTATAGTGGCTCATGAATTGTACTACTAGTCCTTGCAAGATTGTATAAAATTCAGCCGTTTATTTCTTTTTATTTATAATCAATCATTTCAGTTACCCTGTTCCATGTTTGGCTTACCTAGCATTAGGGTTATATGCCATCACAACTAGGTGATTTTTGGATAGTGACAGAAGCAACGTATATAGAGTTATCTCTACTTTAGTACCGATCAATTTTTTTTAAATTAGGTACAAATTAAATGAGAGCCACCAAATAGGGTGCCCCATGAAACATTTACCCTGGCAAATAATAGGCTCCTTTGTAAAATAGTCCAATTTGAAGCTAGACCTTTTATGAACCACTTTGGCCGCTTGGGCCAGGTATAACATATAGAAAGAGGGCCACCATTGTTGGCTTTTTTGTGTAAAAATTGTACGAGTTGCCCTATTTGGTCTCCCACATTTAACCTATACCCATTTTTTTTAAAAAAGATTTTAATTTGTACCCTGTTTTTAAACAGCTTCAGCCCCTTTCTCCTCCTCCTTCTCCTCCTTCGTTTTCTTCTTCTTCTTCTTCTATTAACAACTGAAAGGCACTATGATTAATTTCGCTTTTAGTGTAACCTGAACAAAAAAATCAAACAACAAACAATAAAAGAATATAACTTTCTACCTCGACTAGGTAAGCAGACAAACAATCCGTATTTTTTTAATCTCTCGCAATACTGTTTTACATTTATGATGAACTATATGGAAACTGACCCATTACTTCTTGTTTTGAATAAACTAATTCTATCAGATTCACTAATTCTATCAGATTCATGGGAAGATATTGAACTGGTATTAAACTTGTATTTTAGTCGCATGTAATTATTGTCTCCTTTTTCATCTTAAGTTGGCTGCTGCTTCACTTGGAAATACTGAGATTCAAGCTTTTGCTTATGGTCTTATGTAGGGCTGTGCACGGATTGGATCGGATCGGATTTAGCATATTTCGGATTCGAATTTCGGATTTCGGATTCTAGAAAATGCAATCTGAATCCGATATGAATTATATCGGATCGGATCGGATTTTAAAGTTTGGATCGGATCGGATATCGGATCGTATTATTATGCCTCAAAGTTAAACTAATATGTATATTTTCTTTGTAAAAGAGGCAATACATTAAGAAAAATTCATGTTTATGCAATTATGAGAGTACTATGGTGCCAATATAGCTAAATCTAGCAATTGTAAAGGTAATAACTTGGAGGTTGATGTAAATTAAAGTGTAGTATTTATACATGTCCTAATAATTTCGGATTTCGGATTGGATTGGATTAAAATATACTAATCCGAAATCCGAAATTTTAATAAACATAATCCGAAATCCGAACCAATCCGAAATCCGAAATTCAAAATTGAATGGATCGGTTCGGATTTCGGATATCCGATCCGAATGAACAGCCCTAGTCTTATGGATTCAACTTAAGCTTATATAGTGCTGAAACTTTTACAAATGAACTAAATAACTTCAACATCTTCTGCTGAAGTTTTTGAAAAAGCTTATCCATGACAAAAAAAATTCAGCTTATTTAGTGCTGAAGTTTTTACAAATGAACTAAATAACTTCAACATCTTCTGCTGAAGTTTTTGAAAAAGCTTTATGACAAAACTAATGAATTCAGGACAAAAAAACTTCAGCTATTTTAGTGCTGAAGTTTTTACAAATGAACTAAATAACTTCAGCATCTTATCCAGAACAAAAAAAACTTCAGCACTGCCTTTGGTACTTCAAGCCCGTCTATTAGAATGCTGAAGTTTTGCGTGATTGCCTTTGCTATTTCAGCCCCGTATGCTGAAGTTATGCGAAAAAGTGGGTACGCTTGTAAATTTTTTTACAAAGAGGGTACAAATTAAAACGTGACCCAAATAGCGAGTATAGATGCAAATCAATGTAAAATTACCAAAAAAAGATTCCCCCGAGAAACAAGCACAAAGTTGGCAATATTGGGATAACGGATAAGCTTGCATATCAATGTAAAATTACCAAAAAAAGAAACTTGCATGCTCCTTCCATTTTAGTTTACAAGGAGTGTGACAAACTTTCTATATTAGTTCGTTTAAAAGAATAACATATTTTAATATTTAAAATAATTTACCTTTAATTTGTTTATTTCAGGAGCAACTCAATAAATTTCGTCGCCTAAGGGGAAACTCTATTGAGAGTCCCTTAAATTCATTATATAAAATATTTACACTAACAATAAAATTTACTTTTAAAATAATAAATTTAATTATTTAAGACAAAAATAAGCGAATTTCAAAAAATATTTAGGAAGAAGAGCACAAAAAATAAGGTGGTGGACTATCGGATGTTTAGGTCCATAAATTTTGATTTGGCTGTCATCACAAATAAGAAAAACAAATAAACGTACATAACGCAGTAGCTTGAGTTTTGAGATTAACAGTGTCATAAATATTTACTCCTTATCATCAATTCAAATGATAATTGTAGTTCATTGTATTAAGTAACACTTATTGGTGAATATATAAAATAAATTATAAATAACCTAGTATAATATGTCGAACTACACTAAAAGAAAACCGGTGCATGAATGCTTTTGTATTCATACAGTTTGAGAGAATATTGTAAAAGAAATTTATTATGTTATCGATATGTATAACTTAATTCCTATATAAAAAGAATAAAATTAAAATTAAAGATTGAAGCAATTATACTAATTAATCACTAAAAATTATCATAATTATGAACATATTGATATAAAATAACCTTAATCAAATAACAAAAAAATATATGGTAACACTTTTTTATACTAATTATTTATAATCACGATATTATTGCCCAACAAAGATTTTATTCTTCAAGCTTTTAAGATTACAAATAGTAAAAGTATTCTTTTTAAAAAAAAATATTGTTATCAAATCAATCTACATCAGATAGAGGAGTATTAAAATATCTGGGAATCTTTGAGACCATATGTGTTTCTTTCCATTGTCTATTTTCTGACCAGATATTTTGCAGCAACTTAGCTAATAACATTCCTACATTTTAATTTTGTATAAGAACTTTAGAACTGAAGAGCAACAAACAGAGTGAATCATGATATTTACCTCATAAAAAACATAATTTTTTTATATAAGTCTCTTGCTATAACAAAATAAAATAGTTATGTTATAAAATAAAGACTGTAAAGTAAAGACAAGTATAGAGAGAAACTGATATATTATTCGAATTCAAACTGATGTACATAATGAACTGAAATCTCTTCTATTTATAGAAGAAAGGAAGTTGCTGTGTAAGCTCCTACTGCAAGCTGCTGTGTAAGCTGCTACTGCAAGCTGCTGTGTAAGCTGCTACTAAAGCTGCTGTGTAAGCTACTATTATACTATATATGGATAATCTTCTAGCGGGGGTAATGTTTATCCATAACCGGGTACCGAAGTGATAAGCTTCTTCAGGAAGCTTATTTCCAATAGAGTACTAAATAGATAAACATATTTACGGCGGAGCCCCATATGGACAAGCTTCTTCAGGAAGCTTATTTACAACGGAGTACTAAACGAACATCCATAATATAATATATTTATAACACTCTCCATTGGATGTTCATTAAAAAATAATGTGCCTCATTAAAACCTTACTGGGAAAAACCACGTGGGAAAAAATCCCAATGAAGAAAAAAGAGTACACATATTTAGTAATACGTATTGCTAGGTGCCTCATTAAAAACCTTATAAGGAAAACCCCATGGGAAAAAAACTTTAGTAAGGGAAAAAGAGTGCATCGCGTATTTTACTCCCCCTGATGAAAACCTTGTTTCAAATATTTGAGTCTTCGCATTCCAATCTTGTATATCATCTTCTCAAAAGTTAAAGTTGGCAAAGATTTAGTGAATAAATCTGCTGGATTATCACTTGAATGGATTTGTTGCACACCAATATCACCATTTTTCTGAAGGTCGTGTGTGTAGAATAATTTTGGTGAAATGTGCTTCGTTTTATCTCCTTTTATAAATCCTCCCTTCAATTGGGCTATGCATACAACATTGTCTTCGTATAAAATTGTGGGTCTTTTCTCATATTCCAATCCACATTTTTCTAGAATAAAATGAATTATTGATCTCAACCATACGCATTTTCTACTTGCTTCATGAATAGCTATTATCTCAGTGTGATTTGAAGAAGTAGCAACAATAGATTGCTTTATGGAGCGCCATGATATGATAGTACCTCTATATGTAAATACGTACCCGGTTTGAGACCTAGATTTATGGGGATCAGATAAATAACTTGCATCTTCATAACCAACAAGGTCTGCACTATCTTTGTTAGCGTAAAACAAACACATATCAAGAGTTCCCTTTAAATATCGCAATATATGCTTAATCCCGTTCCAATGTCTTCGTGTAGGAGAAGAACTATATCTTGCTAGTACATTAACAAAAAATGCTATGTCAGGCCTTGTAGCATTAGCAAGATACATTAGTGCACCAATTGCACTGAGATAGGGTACTTCGGGACCAAGGAGTTCCTCGTCTTCTTCTGGAAGTCGGAACAAATCCTTATTCACTTCAAGTGATCGAACAATCATTGGTGTACTCAACGGGTGCGCTTTGTCCATGTAAAAGTGTTTTAAAACCCTTTCTATATAGGCTGATTGATGGATAAAGATCCCGTCTGCTAAATGTTCAATTTTCAGACCAAGACAAAGTTTTGTCTTTCCAAGATCTTTCATCTCAAATTCTTTCTTATGATATTCAATTGCCTTTTGGAGTTCCTTCTGGAGTTCCAACAAGATTTATGTCATCAACATAAACAGCAAGTATAACAAATTCTGATGCCATTTTCTTTATAAAAATATATGGACAAATAACATCATTTATGTAACCTTCTTTCAGTAAATATTCATTAAGGCGATTATACCACATGCGCCCAGACTGTTTTAAACCGTACAAAGATCTTTGTAATCTAATTGAATAAATTTCCTGAGATTTTGAATTCGCTTCAGGCATTTTAAATCCTTCAGGGATTTTCATATAAATTTCATTATCAAGTGAACCGTACAGATAAGTTGTAACTACATCCATTAGATGTATTACAAGCTTTTCATGCAGTGCTAAACTGATGAGATATCTAAATGTTATGGCATCCATAATAGGTGAATATGTTTCATCAAAATCGACTCCAGGTCGCTATGAGAATCCTTGTGCAACAAGGCGAGCTTTATATCTTTCAACTTCATTTTTATCATTTCTTTTTCATACAAAAATCCATTTATGACCAACTGGTTTTATACCAGCAGGTGTTTGGACTACTGGTCCAAAGACCTCTCTTTTAGAAAGTGACTTTAATTCCGATTGAATTGTCTCTTGCCATTTTGGCTAATCAGATCTTTGTCGATATTCTTCGACAGATCGAGGTTCAAGATCCTCACTATCTTGCATAATATTAAGTGCAACATTATATACAAAAATATTATCCACCACTATTTTAGATCAATTTAAATTAATCCCATCACCGATCGAACTTATTAAAAGTTCTTCACTCACATGAGCTTCGGGTTCATTGATTTCTTCAGGAATCTCAAAACTAATCAGATCTTGGGTCTCTTCAGGAGATCCCTTCATAGTATCGTTTTGATCATTTGTCGATTTTCTTTTTCGAGGATTTCGATCCTTAGAACCCAAAGGCCTACCACGCTTCAGGCGTGCTTTAGGTTCACTAGCTCTTATGCTAGTATATGGTCTTACTGGGACATCAATTCGGATAGGCACATTCTCTGCTGAGATATGTGATTTAGTTATCCTTTTCAAATCAGTAAATGCGTCTGGCATTTGATTTGCTATATTCTATAAATGGATGATCTTCTGGACCTCCTGATTACATATAGGGATACGAGGATCAAAGTGAGATAATTGGCACATATACAGCACATCCGAAAATTCATAGATGGACAATATTTGGTTCATGACCAAAAACTAATTGTGACGGAGAATATTTATTATAATATATCGGTCAGAGACGGATAAGTGATGCTGCATGCAAGATAACATGGCCCCAAACAGTAGTAGGCAATGTTATTTTCATAAGTAGAGGTCTTGCTATCAATTGCATGTGTTTAATAAATGACTCTACAAGGCCATTTTGAGTATGAACATAAGCTACAAGATGTTCAACTTTTATCCCAACTGATAGACAATAATCATCAAAAGCTTGAGATGAGAATTCTCCAGCATTATCAAGGCGAATAGCCTTTATAGGATAATCTGGGAATTGTGCCCTTAATCGAATTATTTGGGCTAATAGCTTTGCAAACGCCAGGTTGCGAGATGATAATAGGCACACATGAGACCATCTTGAAGATGCATCTATTAGGACCATAAAATATCTAAACACCCACTTGGTGGGTGAATAGATCCACATATATCCCCATGTATACACTCTAAAAAGCTAGGGGATTCAATGTCAACCTTCATTGGTGATGATTTAGTGATCATTTTGCCTTGATAACAAGCATCACAAGAAAATTCCTCATTTGTAAGAATCTTCAGGTTCTTTAATGGATGCCCACTCGAATTTTCAGTAATTCGTCTCATCATTATTGATCCAGGATGGCCCAAATGGCCATGCCAAAGCACAAAAGTATTTGAATCCATAAACTAGAAGTTTACGATAGAGTGTGCTTCAATTGTACTAATTTTTGAATTGTATAAACCAGAAGATAAAGTTGGTAACTTTTCTACAATGCATTTCTGGCCAGAAATATTCTTTGTAATACAAAGATATTCCCTGTTCATTTCATCTATTGTCTCAACATGATACCCATTTCGGCGGATATCTATAAGACTCAACAAGTTTCTTCGGAACTTGGAGGAGAACAATGCATTGTCTATAATAAGTTTTGTTCCCTTAGACAAAAATATAATGGCTCTTCCGGAGCCTTCAAATAAGAAAAGTATTTCTGATCCTTGAATATGACATGAGTTGTTCCACTATCAATAGCACAAATATCTTCATGATTTGTCTTTGATCCAAACATAATTTGAGGATTATCCATATTCTTCAAAAGGACATAAATAAAATATATTATAGTAAACATCATTATCAAAGCATAACTTTTATTTATGTACAACAATTAACATAACCATACTATCTATTACAAACAACAAAAATTAAAATATTTACATTTTTACAGATTTACTACCGATTACATGACTTGTTTCTCCTTCTGGGAGTGCAAAGTAATCAGCTACATCCAAATGCATGAAGTCTAAATTATCTTCAGAAATAAAATTTGCTTCAACATTTTTCTCTGTCTTCTTTAGGGAGGCTTGATAAAGCTCAACCAGGTGCTTTGGCGTACGCCATGTACATGACCAGTGCTCTTTTCCTCCACTTCTGTAGCATGCATTTTATGCATTTGGTGCTTGCACCGCTTCATGCTTTTGTTCCTTCCTTTTCCACTGCTGGTGGTGAGGAGGCTTCTTTGGTGTATTATTATTACCATGATTAGAGTTTCTCCCCGACCACGGCCATGACCACGACTGGGGCCACGAACTCTTCCACATTTAGCTTGGTGGAAGTTCGTCTCATTCACTTCAGGGAATGGACAAGAACCAGTAGATCGACTTTCATGGTTTTTCATTAATAGCCCATTATGTTGCTCGACTATAAGAAGATGTGAGATAAGTTCAGAATACTTTTTAAATCCCATATCTCGATATTGCTGCTGCAGGAGCATATTCGAGGCATGAAAAGTGGTGAAAGTTTTCTCCAACATATCATGATCAGTAATATTATTACCATATAATTTCAATTGGGAAATAATTCTGAACATAGCAGAATTATACTCACTTATAGATTTAAAATCTTGTAGCCTTAGATGAGTCCAATCATATCGTGCCTATGGAAGAACGACCATCTTCAGGTGGTCATATATATCTTTCAAATTATTCCACAGTATGACTGGATCTTTAACAGTAAGATATTCCATTTTCAAGCCCTCGTCAAGGTGATGGCGTAGGAATATCGTTGCTTTGGCACGGTCTTGGTTTGATGCCTGATTTTTGTCTTTGATGGTGTCTGCCAGACCCATCGCATCAAGATGAATTTCGGCATCAAACACCCAAGACATGTAGCTTTTGCCCGATATATCCAGGGCTACAAATTCAAGTTTAGAAAGATTTGACATTATTTAGGAAAAGAAAGTTCTTACCTCTAATACTTTCAAAGTATTTGCTTGAGATGACAGAGTCTCGTGGTGATAACGTGTTATAAAATAAAAACTGTAAAGTAAAGACAGGTATAGAGAGAAACTAATATATTATTCGAATTCAAATTGATGAACATAATGAACTGAAATCTCTTCTATTTATAGAAGAAAGGAAGCTGCTATGTAAGCTGTTATTATACCAGATATGGATAATCTTCTACCGGGGTAATGTTTATCCATAATCGGGTACCGAAGTGATAAACTTCTTCAGGAAGCTTATTTCCAATAGAGTACTAAATATATAAATATATTTACGGCGGAGTTCCATATGAATAAGCTTATTCAGGAAATTTATTTACAACGGAATACTAAATAAACATCCATAATATAATATATTTATAACCAGTTAATGATTTAAGTAACTTTTTTTGCACCTGAACAATTCTGCACAAATAGTATATGTTCCCACTTGTAATAAACACACTACAATGGGATAGAGTAGAGCCAACAAAAGATAACTAAGCCAACAAGGCCTTAAGATTCTCACTCATCTGAATTGTCATCTCCGGCGATGGCATCTATATTACCGTCGGGACTCTCCCTCAGCAGCTCCTCCGCCGCTCTCCACCACCAGCTTCCTTGCCTGCTCTTCTTATCTCCGCCGTGCCTAAAGTTTGCTACTTTCGGTAAATGTTTCCTCTCCGTCCGCCGCAAGCAGTTTTCCGTTACCGCCAGCAGCAACACTTTGACGGCCAATTCTGCACAGGTATACCTCCCTCCTTGTCTAAATCTTATATACTGCTTGAAATTAAATGCTTAACTTTATACTGGCAATTTTATACAATCAAGTCCGGTAATTGCAGGTAATTCTATTTGATAGGTAACCTAGAACAAATGTTAAGTAACCTTCCATAACAAGTAAAATCTATAACTAATTCTGTATGTGAATCTCCTGCATAAACATGCAAGAGTACAAACAAGATTTGTTTACCTAGATAAGTGGATTTTAAGTAATTTGGTCTTCAGATGCAACCTATTATGGCATATGCAATTGTTAACGTTAATCACAACAGTTAGCTCAGAAGTTGAAGCCCTGTTCAATAACTTGAAACACTGGTTTCTTACGCATGGTTATGTAGAAATTTGATAACCTTCTTTAGCTTCTTAAAATTAATTGGTATGGGTTACACATCAGACATACTGATGGATGGAAAAGAAAATTTATTAAAACTTTGCACATATTTAAGTTATTATAAGTAGTGTTAATCAATCTTGGATTCAAAAAATACAGTTAGGATGAACTATATTTTTCATTTGTGAAGAGCAACATATTTGTTTCTTGTGTGAGTGGATTTTGTTGATACACATTTGTACTTTGTCTAAAAGGAAATTGAAAAGGAAAAGGAACATTACACACTGTTTTTCAAATTAACATTCATTCTTGTATTTTGGAGTTATCCGAAAAGTCTTTGGTATTTCTAAACCAGAAACCTTCCCCTGTCTCCTTCTACACTTTTTCTATGTCATCTAGGAGAATAGGTGAGGCACACACTAATGCTGACAAAAGTTCAAACTCATCAAAATTTAATTTGAGCTTCATCTTTTGGACCAATTTCTATTTACACAATAGAATGTGGCCTCTTGCCTAACAACTCATGGTAAGTCCATTGGCTTTGAGGAAGAATGTTTTAACCAGAGTTATTTGTGTGCTTGATTTGTGTTTCAAGTTACATTCTAGGACTGGCAATAATGAAATGCATGCCACATAAGGTTATTTAAATAAGGAAATAAAATGCATCTGAGTTTTAGGAACTTTTTTGAGTTTGCACTTTTCTAAGCCTCAGCCCTAACGTTGTGATAAAAAATCAGTCTCATTTTCGCGTGGGGAGAAACTGAACTCTATAATATGTGATTATTATATTCAAGCATTTAATCTTGAGTCTGTCAAAATTCTTGGCCATAGTGGATATTCCCCCGGTTATTACCATTTACTAGTCAAACTTCTTTTGGTAACTTCCTGTCCATAGGAAAAAAAGCAAGCTCGAGCAGCACTGGACATGCAGAGCAAAAAGCGCAGGGGGTGCAAACATGACTTAGTTAGAAGCTGTGCTATAGATCTGGATGTGTTCCATAGATGTGGGATTACGTGCAACTCTTTTACTATCATCTTCACTGCAATGAAATGTAGATATCTCGCACGTCCACTTTCTTTTGATAAGTTGGCTATGTGAGCTAGATTATGCAATCCTTGACCAATTGGTGTTAGAAGCAGTCAACTTTAGATTTCATCTAACCTTAAGTATAGCAATAGATTATTTTCACGTAGTAAATTGTACTAACACGTATTGGCTCCTTCACATAAACCTTGCTCACAACTGGCTGCTTGATAGAATTATGTGGCTGTTTTCATATTTATTCTAGACCTGTTTACTTTCAAGAAGTTTTCCGTTCCTTTTTATATATATATGATTTTAGTTTGAACTATAAATGCATTCTTCTTTTCATCAAGAAGTTCCAGTTCCTCATGAATGTCCACCAAATGATAAGCTTATATATACTTGTGGCAGCCAACAAATGGTGTATATACAGTAGGTGATTTCATGACGAGAAAAGATAAGCTACATGTGGTAAAGCCATCAACATCTGTAGATGAAGGTATTTTAGTGCTCAACTTCATCGCTAGCCACCATCATGTTGTTAATTCCTGATATATGATTATTCCTGCAACAGCCTTGGAATTGTTGGTAGAACGCCGAATCACTGGTTTCCCTGTGGTTGATGATGACTGGAAATTGGTAAGTTCTGTTTTCTAATGTCATCTTTGCAATATTGTAGATGGAAATGTCACTTAAATGACCGTGTATTTCCTGCTTATGTAATATTCAGTTTTGATAGTTGATACTTGAAAGCTAATACCTTGAATAAATTTCTGAAATGGTTCCCGAACTATAAGTTTGGTCTTGATTTCATCCTCAAACTTTGAATTGCTTCTCACTTTATAACATTTAATTTTGAAAGGTCCTATGCATCCGAAACTAAGGGTTATTTTGCCCTATGCATCTGAAACTAAGGGTTATTTTGCCATGCTGCGTGTAAAGCACTTGACATCTGGAAGGGTATAAAAGAGATTTAAAATAGAAGCTTGGAACAGTTAAATAGAATAGCAAATTGGAAAGAAAAATAGAATGTCAAAAACAAAAAGAAAAAGGAGAGAAAACAGCTTAGCTGCTTTTTCATGGAGGGTGAGGGGAATGGCTTATGTAGGGACTGGTAGGGATGTTGCTATGGTTGGGAAGGAAGGGGAAGAGATGTGGGCAATGGGTGCTGGGAAGAAGAGGGTGTGTCCATCTGGTGAGAGAAGGCGATGCCAGAGGGGTGGAGGTTGGTTGGGGTTGGGTTGTGGGGAAGCTATGCCGCAGGCGGCTTTGCACGATTAAAAAAGGTATTATGGGAAGCTCTGTGCCATCGGAAGGGGTTGGCTGTTATAGCTAGGGGAGGGGTTTGGGAAAGGAAACCCTATGACAGGTTCTTTTTTTCTTGTGAAAATAGTTTTTATACTTCTCATCTTGTATTTTCTTGTCTTTCGGGGTTTTCCGTTAAAGATGTCAAGTGATTTTCACGTGACATAGGAAAATCACTTCAATTTCACTACAGCTAAGAGGGAGATTTTAAAAAGAAATTTAATAAATAGAGTACTAAAAGGAAGTGATTGAGGACTGTTTCAAGAATTATTCCTTGTTTCTTATTCAACTTCATAGAAACACATATTATTATATCAAAGTGTTAGGAAGGATTTAAGTCCTCTGCAATATCTATCTTCTGTGAGAATAGAGGTCTCTAATAATACATGCGGATCATCAAATTTAGATAGAGTACAATGATATAGGACATAATCTTTGTCATTTAAAAACTCATAATTTACTCTGATGCGGGCCTTTAGACAGAAGCTTAAAACAGATCATCTAATTGTTCCAAAACTTTTCTAAGAGTAGTTTAATGGATTCGATTGAGCATGAAAGATAAAGATGGTGTTATTTACTTCATATATTTATTGGAAATTCTCATAGTTGGTGATATAAAGATAAATTATCTTTGTTCTGACACCTAGATATTTCTCTTTAAGTGTTACATTTTACAGCTTTCAATAAGTAGTTTTTATTTTTGTTGTAGTTCACCACCATGTCAAATAGTGGTGAAGAGCTACTTTGTTTTTTTTTTGTTTTTTTTTGTTTCCTGTTTTATGTTTTTATGTTCTTTCTGCGTTTCTATTGGAACTTGGCATAGATAGACTTGATCGAAGAAGTTTCTATTCTTTGGTTGGCTTTCCAATGATCTTCTGAAAGTAATGACATTAATGATTCCATCTTTGTCATTTACTTTCTTTTCTTTGTCAGTGTTGCATTATAGTTTTTCTTGGTGAATAGTCATGATGTCTTATCAAATTAGCTAGTTTAGGAAAACTGAAGTTTGTAAAATTCTTTTCATTTTCCATAAAACATTTCTTTTTGCAGTAGAAGTTTGAAAATTGCTTTTGAAACTTTTGCAGTTCTTCAAACGCTTTGGTTGTACATGAATTAGAATTTCTTTTGTTAACATCCATGAATTATAAAGTACATATTCTTCTGGAAACAAAATTTTGCGTTCTTTTTTATTATTCATAGTTGATTTCTGAATTATTTAATGGCATGTGAATAGGAATATCTTCTGTATCTCTCACTTTTGGTAATTTTACTTTCTAGAGACTGATTCCTTTTTTGTTGGTATTCCAAGTCTGAATCGGACTCAAGTATTTTGAGTGCTCCTCAAAATTTTAAGAAACTTATTTAAGTAATAGAACGTGTAACTGGCAGTACGAAAATATGAAAGTAAGAATGCTCAAGTTGCAACCATAACCCCTATTCATGCTTCTTTATATCGTATGGATATGATCATATACATTAGCTTCAAATATTAAGTTCAAAGATATTTCAAAAATAATATGCTTGTCTTGTATTATGATAAATCAAAGATATTTCACTCAGAAGCTTGAAGTTCTCTCCTGCTGCAGGTTGGTCTTGTTTCTGATTATGATCTATTGGCTCTGGACTCTATATCAGGTATAATTTTTAGTTCTGATGCTAGAACGATATTCTGTGGAGATTAGAAAAGATCCCATTGGTTTTAGGCCCATGTTTTATTAGGATCCTTTCCAAAAAGCTATGTTGCTCAGACTCTCCAAAAATGTCATTGGGTGCGTGTCCTCCAAAAATAGTACATTTTTTGATGATCCGACACGGGTGAGATAACATTTTGGAGAGTCCGCACAACATAGCCGAAAAGACCTGGAACCTTTTTGGTGTTAAAATCTGTTGATAGTATTTTGAGTTGGGATTTTGAAGTCGTCTTCGGAGGAGAATGAGTGCATCTCTTTCTCTTTTCCTTAGGTACCGGAGGAGCTGATGCAAATATGTTCCCGGAAGTGGGCAGCAACTGGAAAGTAAGCAAATTTTGTTTTGTTGTTAGATCATCTCTTGAATGCTTGTTGATCATCTAATGTGCTAGTTCCTTAAAATAAAATTTGTTTTTTCCAATGTGAGACCTCAAATTAAAAAAACTTTCTACTTATTTGGATGTCACAACCCCAAAACCGACCCGGTCGTGATGACACCTATCGTGAAACTAGGCCAACCGACACATTTCCAAATAACCCACATTTCATTTAAAACTTAAGTTAAACCATTTTTTAACTGAAATCCAATAAAAGATATAAAGTCAAAACTAAAACAAAAGCGGAAAGTAAAAGCCCGACCTCGGGTGTCACTAAGTCATGAGCAATACTACAATAGTTCCGAAACAAGACAAGACCAAAATAGTCTGGAAATAGCAACAATGTACTAATAGGAAGATAGAGAAGGAGAAAGGCGGAACTGTGATCGCCAGGCAGCTACCTCGCTATCTCCGTGACGTCCGCGACCCGAATAGTCAACAATCACTACCGTGCCCTGAGATGCCTGAATCTGCACACAAGGTGCAGGAAGTAACGTGAGTACACCAAATCAGTAAGTAACAAGTCCAAACTATGGACTGACATATAGTGACGAACCAAACCTCAACAGGTAATACAATTAAACTGTACAGTAAAGTAGGTGTGCTTGCAGTTCAAGTATTCAACTCAACAGCAAATAAATACAATCTGAACAGTGTGGAGTATAAAGCTCAGCAAATCTCTATGTACCAATGCACAGAAAGTATGAAAAATGTACCATGTACCTCCACTCTCAAGTGCTCAACCACTCGGTACTGTGTATGGCCATCCGACCCAGGGAAGATCCATCCCGGGATATATACACATAACTGACCGCAGTCATCCAGTACCGAGGAAGGTCATTCCAGCCCTATGGAGAAGATCCATCTCCAGGTATAAATACTTGAACAAGATCCATGTCCAGGGAAGATCCATCCCTCAATAATATCAACTGTGCTCGCTGGGGGTGTGTAGACTCCGGAGGGGCTCCTTTCAGCCCAAGTGCTATCACAAGCCAACGAAGGCATAATCAATATTCCGGTGCGGCGTGCAACCCGATCCCATACCATCACTCATAATTAGGCTCTCGGCATCACTCAGTCATAACTCTCCAGTGTCTCACACACGGGCTCACAATACCAAGAAACTAGCCTGAAACAACGATATGATGTACCAAATAACAATAACTGAGATTGAGACATAATATAATATGCATGGACAAGATTGAGTACAAAATATCAATGAAGCTAATGATATGACAGCAAGAAACGACCTCTCGGGTCTCAACAATTATCGGTGTGAAGCCTTAACATGATAATTAGCATGATTTACAGCTTATTAACTTAATCACATAATCATTACACAGGTATCAGCAAGAAAGAGTCACTAAGCGGTGCCATGGAATGATCCAGGCCACAATTCTCACGGTGCACGCCCACACGCCCGTCACTTGGCATTTGCGTCACCTCAATATTAATCATAGAACACATAGTTCGGGGTTTCGAACCCTCAAAACCAACTTTGGAAGTGTTACTTACCTCAACCAAGCCAAAACTCTAACCCGCGATGCCTTTGCCTCTCGATCCGGCCTCCAAATGCTCCAAATCTAACCAAAATCAGTATATCATCATCAATACACGCTAAAGGAATGAAACCCACACGAAAATTATCAAATTAGACCCAAAATTCCGAATTTGCTCAAATCGGGCCCCCGGGCCCAAATCTCGGAATCCAACAAAAATCGTAAAACTAGAAACTCCTTTCACTCCCGAGTCTATACATACCAAAATCATCAAAATCGGACCTCAAATAGCCCCTCAAATCCCCAATTTAAACTCTCCAATTTCAAGCCCTAATCTCCCAATTTCTTCTCTAATTTTCCCACTAATATCATGATTAAACAATGGAAAAATCGCCATGAACACAAGATACAAGGTCCAAGTAGCTTACCTCACTGAAAACACTTAATTCCCTCTTGAAATCACAGCCCCAAGCTCCAACTCGTCCAAAAATGGTGAAGAAATGGCAGAAAATCGCGAAGAGGGCCTTTTATACTTTCTGCCCAGCTATTTCCGCATCTGCGGACAATATCTCGCACCTGCGGGCCGCTTCGGCGCTCAAAAATCTGCACCTGCGGAAATCACTTAAGTCCTCAGACGCCGCACCTGCGCCCCAGGTCTCGCACCTGCGGGCTCGCAGATGCGGTCCAACCATCCGCTCTTGCGACCAATGCCGCTTTTGCGGTCTCTTTTCCGCTTCTACGGCTCGCACCTGCGGTCCCCAATCCGCTAGTGCGGTTATGACAGAAAACAGCAGCTTCAGTTGCAACTCCAATCTTTCCAACTCTCCGATAAGGCGATAACCATTCGAAATCATCCCGAGGCCCTCGGGACCTCAACCAAACTTACCAACAAGTCATAAACCACTATTCAAACTTATTCAAACCGTCGGAACACTCCAAACAACACCAAATCAACCTCGGATTCAAGCATAAGAACTTAGAAACTTTCAAATTCCACAAACAACGCCGAAACCTATCAAATCACCTCCGAATGACCTGAAATTTTATACACACGTCACAAATGACACTGCGGACCTGCTCCAATTTCCAGAATTCCATTCAGACCCCAATATCAAGATTTCCACTGCCGACCGAAAAAGGCCAAATTTTCAATTTTGCCAATTCAAGCCTAAATTTACCACGGACCTTCAAAATACATTCCGAACATGCTCCTAAGTCCAAAATCACCTAACGGGGCTATCCGAACCATCAGAATTCACATCCGAGACCTTCTACTCATAAGTTAACATTCGGTTGACTTTTCCAACTTAAGCTTCTAAATAAGAGACTAAGTGTCTCATTCCAATCCACGACCACTCCGAACCCGAACCAACCAACACGTTACGACTAAATACAGCTGAACAATACTTAAAGAAGCAGAAGTGGGGAGAACGGGACTGTAACTCATGAAACGACCGGCCAGGTCGTTACATTGGAGATATAGATAATCTTAAATTTCAGCATGAAATGCTATTACCATTAGCTTTGTAGCCCTTTTTCAGGAAAGTGGATATTTCACCTTATAATTTTGAAGATCCTGAGAACAAATTAACTGAAAGAGAACAACTTTTAACACCAAATCTTTGAGACGCTTAACACCAAATCTTTGAGATGCTTAATTGTTGATATTTAGCAAGTTGGTTAGATCATAAGTGGTATAGCTGTCCCCTAAAGGGAGAGGATAGCTTCCAATGTCTAGGAACTCAAAAGAAAGAGATTGATGACTGAAATTGTGAACGATCCTCATGATCGTTTTACTTACAATGTTGACCAACTCTTCTTGTAATCTGCTGCATTATTGTTAGTGGTTATGTTCAACAACAGGAAGTAAAGAATGCGAACCTTTACTCTTCCAGAAAACTTCTTATGGACTAAAGTAGTGATCACAAGGATTTGAAGTCATTAACAAGTATAGTGCATATCAAATATTCCTTTTTTTCCTCTGCTAATAAAGGTGAAAGCTACATTAGCAACTATATCAATTATGTTGGGAGGACATTGGATTCCAGTTTTGGGAATTATGGAACCAGCACTGGGAGCTGGATAATTATTATGAGCATATGGATATAGTGTAATGTTTCTTGTTTAATTGGTTGCAAATGTTTATAACTGCAAACCTAGAGCTTCAATAAAGATCACTCAAGTATATCCGGGTTAGTATAGTGAATAAAAAATGGTATTTAGGTTTTAGCTACCTATCCAAATTCAAACCTTTCTTTAACTATATCCAAATTCATCCAATCCGACAATTGTAACACGAATCTATGACGAGTTACAATTTTTTCCTTCTCAAAGGCATTGCATAGAGAAAGATAAGAGCCAATTGGAAACCATGTTCTCAAACAGTTTTACTGGCGTTTTCATTTACTAATTAACAATTGAAAGTTGCGTTGTAGACTACACTATAGCACACGAACCTTAATGCACTCTGTTATAGTGTGATTGCACGAGCTACTCAAAAACAAACCTTCGATTAATTGATCAAGAAAAGAACATAGGAAATGCATCCAGCAAAAGCTGGCAACGTAGACAGCTTGTATGAGTCTGTATGGGGCATTGTTTGAGCACATTGCTGAAGTATGAAACATGCTCTTCATAGTTCATCCTTGCTGACTGAGATATGGCTGTTGAGAAGTTAATCCATTGGATTGCCTTTTTTCATCTGCTACATTCCAATCAAAAGGGGAGCCTTGGCGTAACGGGTAAAGTTGTTGTCATGTGACCAGGAGGTCACGGGTTCGAGCCGTGGAAACAGCCTCTTGCAGAAATGCAGGTTAAGGCTGCGTACAATAGACCCTTGTGGTCCGGCCCTTCCCAGACCCCGCGCATAGCGGGAGCTTAGTGCACCGGGCTGCCTTTTTTTTTTAACATTCCAATCACTAACCAATGGCATCTTGTAAACTCTGGTGGTTAGGGATCTTACTTGAACTATCTGGTTAGCATCCCCTGTTCCAGCTCCGAACCTCAATGATTATGTATCAAGTGATATGGTTTTGAATTCATCTTACTCACTATGGGATGTTTCTGACCAGATACTCCGTCCATGATGGACTAACCTCCGTCTTTCCTTGTCCCAAAATTTGTCTCCTTTTCGAATAGTAGACTTTCTTATTTCTAAGTTAATCTTACTTTTTTCATGCTGAACTATGGCAGATAGAAGTGTTGGTATTAATTGTCCTCTGCGTTACTTTAATACTTGCATATATGGTTACCCGATTACCTTCCTCAACTTGAAAACATATTTGCTTTTCTGTATGGAGGAGCAATGAAAATGCGCTTGATTTCAGAAAATCAAAATTGCTATCACACGACAATCAAAGCTATTGAAGTTGACACATCCAATTTTGACTTATAATTGCAGACATTCAACGAGGTTCAAAAGTTGATTAGTAAGACCAAGGGGAAAGTGGTTGGTGATTTGATGACACCTGCTCCCCTAGTAGTTCGGGAATCTACCAACCTTGAGGATGCAGCAAGGTTATCATTAATTCTTGATTTCAACTTAATCTACAGTTTTCATTTATCCTATTTTATGTTTCTATAGCATTAGTTGGACGAGACACCAAAGAGTTTGTCTCATTTATTACTTCTTTATTTGTCAGACTTCTACTCAAAACAAAATACCGACGGCTTCCTGTTGTTGATAGTGAAGGTAAACTGGTAAGATTCTGAGACCTTGCTTTTGTGCATCTGTACTTCTCTAAGTCATGATATGCTAATCAATCGTCGTATAATGAAGGTGGGAATAATAACAAGGGGAAACGTTGTGAGAGCTGCCCTTCATATAAAACGGGTCATTGAAATGGAAGGCCAGCAGTGATCAATTGGATTTAGCTGTAGAAGTGCATAAATGCAGTTCAATTTGACAAGGCAAGAATCATATGTTGTGCACATAATAGAGTAGATAATACAGTTCCACGGCTCCATGAAAAATATGTTCGAGTCAAAACTCTTCACAGGTATGAGCCACTGAAGAATATATCATTTGTAATTGGAAGGAGAATTTTAGGTGGACATTAAAAAGAATGCTTCTTTGAGGTATGGAACTAACACTTATTGATCGGAAATGATTTGATTCAATTTCATTTTTCATATATTGTGGAACCAATACGTGGATGGGCTCCAATCTATTGCTTCCACTAGGCTATAGCTTTGGTAATTACATGACTACAAAGCTATTATTTTGATGTTGGAAGTTTGCTGAGTTTGGTTAAACCATAATTTGGATCTCCAAAAAAGCATTAGCTTAGTTTTGTGGTTAATCCAGCTATTGCGACAGGCCTAAGTTTTACCTCATTTCTATTTACTTATGCGACACTGGTAGTAGGTAACACATAATTTGATGTAGAATGAACTCACTTGTCTCAATTTGAAAATTAAATTTGTCATTTACCTTTTACATTAATAAACTGCAGGCTGCCAGCTTATGGTGCCCCGGTAGTCTCGTCATTGACGACAGTGAAGAAGCCACACATGCATTAAAAAAAATTAGTAGCTTCTTTTCACACTTAAAACATGTAATATAAAATAAATTCAACTTAAGTTACAAATGTATGATTATCAGGTTGGCTTACTATGTTCAAATGTATGATTATCAGATTGAATTAATCAGTTATATACTAGTAGTTACTGCTAGTATATAACTTCTTTTACAGGGTATATGTATAGAAGCTAAATTCAAAATATCCGTATCTTCCCCTGTATCTGCATATATTGAATATAGTAAGCCAACAGGCATTGGTAAGGTGTGGACCATCAGAATTTGAGTTTAACTAATGTCCGGTATGAGAATTTTGACGTTGTCTTTACTTGTTGTAGGAGGTAACATGATTAATTTTCAAAATTACAGATTCAACTAATGGAGGTTATGTACAGATATCTTTTGGATATAAAACATGATAGTTCATCACAGGGCACGCCGGCTCTAATGTTATGAATAGTAAGGCTTGGGCCTTAGGCCACCCAAATTTGAGGGTCTCATTTTAAAAAAAAAGGAAATTTTACCACCTAAGGAATAGGTTAGTACCCTATTTATATTAAATAAATACCATTTTAAAATATTACATCCTATAAATACCTTTTATAGTTTATAGCAAAAAATCTAAATATAGTTCCATCCTACAATTAAGGCACCATATATGCTACAAAATATTTTTTTCTCTCGTTTTTTATATTTTCTCTCACCTAATTAGCGTATATCTCCTCTGACCAGCTTCTCTCTCTCTTCTTCCATACACTTTACCTCTTCTCCCATAAACCCACGTTTCATAAATCTTCCCCCACCCTAAATCTCTATTTCTCCGCCATTATCACCTCTACTCTCTTCTCCCACATACCCACGTTACTCCAATTCTTTGTCCTCTCTGTATTTTCACAGCATAATCAATCTTTATTATTATTTGGCATACAAAAACAGATCTATAAAACAACAAATTTCAGCAAGAAAAAAGGAAGAAATATAGAGATAGAGAAAGTAGAGGAGAAAGAGATCTAACCGTCCATCTCAACGATAGGGTTTTCAACCTTGATTTTGTCGAAAGCCATGTTTACAGATGAAAGAGGTGAAACTGCATTCACATGTATTCAGCAACATTCATTTATATATTTTAGATGTATTAAAAAGTTGTGATTATTCTCTTGTATTCAGTTTTAATCAGTTGTAATTAACTATTTTATTTGGCAGTAGTATTCAAGTGTTTTATACAACTGTATTCAGTTGTAGTTAGTTATATTCAACTATTTTATTCAGCAGAAGTTATTTGTATTTTGTTGCATTCAAGAGTTTTATTCAGCTGTATTCAATTGTATTTTGTTGCATTCAATAGAAAAAAAGGAGAAGAGAATTGGGAAGTTCGATCAGATGTGTTGCTCTGGTTTTTCCTTCTTTTCACGTTTTGGAGTTGCTTTCTTTGAGCGAAATACAAATTAGTGTGTACACGTTTTAGTTCTTTGAGTTAAATTAGGAGACTATCATGTGATTTGATTTCCTTCCGTTTTTAACAAGTTTAAGTTCCTAGAATTTGCGCAAAAAAGTTACTGTATTTCATTGAAATTTCGCTTGAATACAGTTAAATACAGCTAAAATTTCGCTTGAATACAGTTAAATACAGATAACACTTAGCTGGATTTTCCGTTTTTACGCTTATTTTTTTCTTGTATTAATGAATACAACCGTTTAAATACATGAAATACATTGTATAAAAACATAAAAAGTATCTATAGAACGTAATATAGCAAAGGGTATCTATAAATGACTAATTAGGACTAAAATATGGTGCTTTGTGAAAAATTCTCTAAAAAAAATAATAGGTGTAGAGGTATTTAAAAAATAATATTTCGTCATCCTAATATAAAAGTAGAGTTTTTAATATTAAAGAAGCGAAAGCTCTTTAGATATATAAATAAAATAATAATTTGACTTACTTAAAAATTATTTTGTACTCATTCATTAGATAAGTATAAAAAATTTACTCTCTCTTTCTTAATTTGTCCAGGTCAATCTTTTTCCCCCCAATCTCTTCATATTTCAGAAATCCCTATATATTTTCTATCTTTCTTTTTAATATTCTTACCCATTTTTTTTCTTCAAGATTTCATTACTCACTTTTTGTTCTCCAGATTTCATTAGTTCAAAAGTTCAACAATACTTTTAAGCTTCCAATAGTTCTATACTTCTATTGCTCAATAAGATCTTATCTAAGATCAGCAATATCTCAAGAAAAATTACATGAGTTAGCTATATTGTCAATTGAAAAAGAATTATTAGAGAAAAATGATTATAAAAAAGATTTTAACAACTTTGTATCTCAAAAAACTAGAAGAATAGACTTTAAATAAAAATTATATCTTATAACTTTCTCTTAAAAATTTAGGCATCATATTAAACTTTGGCTTTAGGCATGCATGTGCTCGAGCCGCCCCTGATTCATTAGAACCCCACAATTTTTGGTACTATTTTTTTATTTATTCTAGAACACAAAGCATTGAAGTGGACAAGCGTACCTCAATATCATGCTTTATGTCCAAGAATAAAAATCTTACTCCTTTAAATAATTTTACAAAAACACAAATGTAATCAGAGGTCTGACCAGCACACCATCACATTTTTTTGTGTCTGCAAGTATTTTTAAGAGTTTCTTTGGAAACCTCCTTTTTTTAAATTTCAGAAGAAAACCCCCATCATTTGACCGAAAACACACACACGCAGAGACAGAGAGAGAGATTACAGACCTAGAATATAGTTGAAAATCATTTTTGCTTCCAACTTTGCCTTAAAAGATCAAACTCTCCTCCAACTTTTTAACAATAAACATCAACCTTAGAATATGGAACAAAGACTGAAGTAAAACCTTCCAAACACCATACATATGGAAAAAAAATAATGTTAATGAATCGTCTGGAATGGTTGTTTCCAATTTGTTAATTAATAGCACGAAGCTTGTGCAAAAGTTTGATGCCTTATAATTGTAGTTGCTGCATATTGGGCAGTCTTTCCAAACTAGTACTACTTCTGGTCCATTCTATCTGCACTTTAAGGTCTTTGTAAACTCTTTAAGAAAAATATTCCATCTCTCTTTAAATGTCTCATTTATTTCTATTAACACTACACTAATTGGAACAATAAGAATGATTTTGAACAAGAAAATTAACAGTAACTGCTTATTTTTCTAAAACTTGAATATTTTTAGATAATTTTAATTCATCAAAACGACTAACATTTGACCTGAGGGAGTAAGTGTTTTCAATTAACCTATATGGTTCAAAACATACAAGGTAAGCATTTACATTTATTTGGCTCAACTGGAATCAGCAGTCAGTTAATTCGTCTCCTTCAAGGGTAAACTTGGGAGTTAATTAATAGAGGTAACGTGAGAGTTGAAGAAGGAATGCACAAGGCAAAGCGACTTCCTGCTTGTAAATTAGTTACCAAATACCTTTCTCCTTCTGTCCTCCCCACCTCTCTCTATCTTCCAACTACTCTTTTTCTCAATATGATACCATGTATCTCTCTACTTTTAGAAGGAAACCTAAGAAAACTTTATGGGTTCAACCTTTAATGTTCTTAGCATTGAACTCATTATATTTTTTAAATTATAAATTCAAATATTATATTTATTGTATTTTAGTGGGAATTACATATAAATTTATATTTCATGTTAAAAATATTAGGTTCAAATGAATTTGGTTATGAAATCCTACGTCCGCCGCCAATAGGAAATCATTTTACCTTGATGGTCAAATAGGAAATGGAAACATGTCAACTTCCTTCTGTCTAGGTTGCCATAAGAGCTTGCTTTACGTGCGCTTAATCCAATTTTGCCGCGATTCCAATGTCTTCCTCATAGCCTGCACTTTGCTTCAATTTCAATCCAGATAAGAGTTTAAAGTTTTAAGTTAGTAGATCTCAAGTATTATTTCACATATATCACCTCTGTAAAAGTGTGCAAGATTAGTAGACATGTACGGTTAGAGTTAATTTCATGTAAGGCCACATAATTTTATCCACTATAACAATAAAATTACAAATTTATTGTCACATTAAAATAATTGAATTATGTATGAATTGCTCATTAAATGAGAATGACCAACTTATACTTTTGAGAATGATATAACACCTTTTCTATTTTTTTAAGGACTTTTCGTAAAGCACTATCGCTTAAAGCCTAGTAACTATAGTTTGCCTAATTACTATTCGTAGCTACTGTTTAATTGTTATAAGATTGTATCACTTGTATTTAGACGCTCAACGAATACAAGATGTATCTGAATCAAGTATATTCGTTCGCACAAAAGGATATGACCGGTATCGACTGTATACATGAGTTTATACAAATGATACAACTTGTATCAGTTGTATTCGTTTCGACAGAACGAATACAACTTAGGCGAAATACAGAAAAACAGAAAAATAAAATGCTCTTGTTGAGAGTCTCAAGACCTCCGCTAGCTAAGCAGGCGCTTTAACCAACTGAGCTAAGAGACTTATTTCTATTCCTAATAATTAATCTCTTATTTCATAAATTTCCTATAAAATTCAAATATAACTAGAAATGAGATTTGCTGAAAGTATAGCTACGAATGATAAATACAATGTATATGTTTGATGACCCGCATAATTTTTCCATAAAAATTTAAGTCACCATGTAATTGTCGATTACCCATATAAAACAAAAGATAATTTTTTAAACATTTAAATGCAACAAAAAGAAAAAAAACGATTGCTTGGCACCGAAAATATGATTTATTGTCATTTTTATTTTTCAGAGCAAGTTGCAGGCTATGAGGGGGTGTGAGAGGTTGGACACTGTGGGCCTGAGAAGAGGTAGAGGAAGGTCAAAAAAGAATTGTGAAAAGGTGATTAGGTAGGACATAATGCATCTTGAGCCGACTGAGGACATGACTTGGTAGAAAATGTACTTTCCTTCCATTTCGGTAGCTGTAGTATTACACTTGTTTTGTCTTTTTCTTGAATTTCCGGTATTATCTGATATTGCTTCTGCTTCGGCTAGTTAGTATCTCGCTGTGCTACTATTTTTTTCTCCTATGACTCCCTATTATATCTATATTTCAATGTGTTTTATTGTTGTGGCTTTGCTTGCCTGAGCCAAAGGTCTCTTGAAAACAACATCTCTATTTACACAATGTAGGAATAAGACATGCGTATACACTATCCTTCTAAGACCCCACATGTGGAAATATAATAGGCTTATTGTTGTCGGAGCAAGTCACACATAATTTAGTTACTTAATGTGATTAAGAAATGGCTTTATGACTTCCCTCTAATTGTACCTAAACTTCAATGATCATACCTTGAATTATCCCTATATAAATGTATAGTTTTTATTCAAAATTTTTTATTATATAAATGAGCATTTGCCAATCCTCAAGTCTGAATGTTTCTTTAAAGCTCAGTTATCTTCCCTCTCTTAAGCCCATTTTTCTTTGCAGGGATTTCTGAATAAATCCTAATATCGATTTCCTTTTGTACCCAAGCAAAAGAGAAAACTAAATCTTTTTCATCATCCAACGACACAAAGATGAAGAACAACATAGGCAGTAACACAAAACTCATACTCCTACATCCTTATATCCAGAAGCAAGGGAGCTCCAATCGTTTATTATGGGTTCTTGCTATTATTTCATTCTTCACTCTTGCCTTTCTTCTTACTCTTATTTACGCCAGAGAATCCATTACCAGTTATACCTCTGTAGCTGCAGTCTCTGCCATTACTGGTTCAACCAATCCTCCATTGTCAAAGGCAGTGGTTAGGGCCTTAACGCATTATGCTTCAAATTCCAATAACACTGAACATATGTCATATACAGATATCAAACAAATTGCTGATGTCCTCCGACAATGTCAACAACCTTGTAATCTCCTTGTTTTCGGCCTTACACACGAGACCCTTCTCTGGAAAGCCTTAAATCACAATGGACGAACAGTTTTCATCGACGAAAATAGATATTATGCTGCTTACATTGAGGAAAAATACCCAGGAATTGAAGCTTACGACGTGCAGTATACAACCAAGTTAAGTGAAATGAAAGAGCTGATTGCAGCAGCGAAAGAACAGGCACGAAATGAGTGTAAGCCAGTGCAGAATTTGTTGTTTTCGGAGTGTAAACTTGGACTTAATGACCTTCCTAACCAATTCTATGAAGTGAATTGGGATGTTATTTTGGTTGATGGACCAAGAGGGTATTGGCCTGAAGCACCTGGTCGAATGTCTGCTATTTTCACTGCTGGAGTGCTGGCGCGGAGCAAGAAGAGTGGCAACCCGAAAACACATGTTTTTGTGCATGATTTTAATCAAAAAGTTGATAGAATTACAAGTGAAGAGTTCTTGTGTAAAGAGAATTTGGTGAAGTCAAAGCATATGTTGGGGCATTTTGTCATAGGAAGAATGGATCCCAACAGCTACCACTTCTGTCGCAACCATATATAACATCACACCAGCAACTTCGGTCTTCGATCAATGTATGGTAAGGTGAAGTTCATTTCATAATTTAATTAAAGAGACATGTGTCAAGTTTTGAACATATTACGCTAGAAGAAAGAGGGTCCAGAGGAGGTGTGAAATAGCTCGATCTGTTTAAAATGAATTCTTGTATAAATGCAAAGGCCACTGTTTGTAAAAATCTATGTACGTTCCCTGCGGCAAATTGTATATTTTTACCTCAATGTAAAGTGTACTAAATTATGTATGGTAACGTGAATGAATTTCATTATTTGAAGATGTGTCAGATTTTGGATATATTATGCTAGGGAATAGGTAGAGGGGACACGTGAAAAATTAAATACTAAGTAACTCTCTTCTGGCGTAGCTCAATAAATGAAAAGGCAACTAGTTCTCTCAAAGTGCATGTATGTACGTACACTGCGCCAAATTGCTTTTGTTTACCTCAGCGTCAATAAGATTTCGGTCCAAAAAACTAATGAAACTTTAATCTAGTCGCTAATTTTGTTTACCCCTTTACAATGGGGTGGTATGACACCCGTTAAGATGATAAAATTTTTATATACCTACGTTGAAATTTTTTTAAATTAGATTAAATATCTGATCTTACCATTCGCAGCCATAAATTAGACAAAAGTGCCATGACTGATATATCTTTTTGAAAGATTTTCTCGTGTGTAAATTTTAACTTGGGAATTATCTTGAACCTTATCCGACCTTCCTTTTTCATATGCTATCTTTTTTTTCCAATCATTTTCCTTTTCGGCTACCTCCCAATTTTCTATTTTCATTATTTTTTATATTTTTCTTTTCTTTATTCTATTGTTATTTATATGTGGTATCTAACACGAACACTCAAAAAAGAGACTCCAAAATTATAAAATTTTATAAAATAAGTATTCCTGTTAATCTCAAATTTATGAGTTTTCATTCCTATTAATCTCAAATTTATGAGTTTTCTTTTTTTATATCCGAAAAATTTCCGTCTTAATGGGAATATTAAATATAATTTAAAGAAGATGAGATTTGTGATATTAATTTTTGAGAACTTATAGTTTATTTAATTCTATACTTGTGGAGTCTGATTTATCTATTGAAGATATTTTTTAAAAATTTCTTATTCTGCTTGATGTAATTCCGTTATTGAAAATGTTATCTTACTTGTGTAAATTTATTTTTAATATAAAAAAATATAATTTCCTAGTGAAAATGTTGATTTTACTTGTGTTAGTATAATAAATGTATGATTCCTTATTTAAAATGCTATTTACGTCTATTTTTTAATATCTGAGATGTAATTTTTTTATTTGCAAATAAAAAATACTTATTAAGTTGACCCCAATAAACATTCCTAATAAATTTCATATTAGTCATTACAAGGTATACATTAAAAGAAATTATGGCACTCGTTACCTTCAAATCCTAGATCCGCCTCTGGTTACATCGTGCCATATATGAGTGAGTGTTGCATTTGCTTTTCGTGATTGGTATTATTGATAAATGGTATATAATATCGAAATAATAATATAATTGAGCATAATATTCAAAATATGTAATGTATATTACAAAATATCTTTATTTTAAATAATTATTTTCTATAATACGTGCATGGAATATATATTTTAAAATTTTTATTTTCTTTCATTCTCAATTGTGTAAATAATTTTTTGAGTTTTTTTGTCAATATCAAAATTATTATTATGAACAAATTGTTCTAATTAACTTTCCACTATGCTCAATATTTTTTTATTCCAAAATTGTATATGCTTAAATACTATTTTAATTTTTTTAATTTATAAATAAAATTTATTTATTCTAAGGTAAGTCCATAATATAATTAAAAAGAGAAAAATTATTATATTAAAAAGCTAAAAGAAGATAAAAGTTGATAATTTAGAGGGTAAAATAGATATTTTGCGATGATAATTTAGAGGGTAAAATATATATTTTGCGATAAAAAATTTGAGAAATCTAATTGAGTGACCTTCTGAGTACTATTGGCATAGTTAAGTGACTTTGTTGTTACAAACGAAAGAAAGATGACTTTGATAAATAGTTTCGGATAATTGAGTGACCAACTGAGTAATGAACGTACCCTTCAAATTATGAGAATTATCTAGATGGAAACGAGTATTGCATACTTTGAGCGGTCTCTTTTGTCATTATTAATTTCCTTAAGGTTATGATGCTTCTAAGTTTAAAACGAATCTGATTTTCGAAAATTCCATTCTAATCTAAGCTCAGCAATTTATATCTTTTTGTATGAAATTACTTCCAATTCCGTTTTCTATTGACAGTAAGTTTCAAAACACTAATGAATAATCATTGCTATTCAGGAAAGTTTCTTCCCACAATAGTTACTTAGATCATGTTTTTTTCTCAATGGGATCAAATTACTCGAAAACAAGAATAGGAGAAGCCAAGCTGGATTCTTTTTAATCTAAGAGGCAGCTTACTCCAAAGACCAAAGCTTATACTCAGTACTTACAAATTAAATACATAAATAACTATATCAGCCTGTGTCTTGTAAATTGGGATACTTGCTGTATCTTTCCCAATATACATACATCGGTATTACAGATCTGAAAAATTATACTAGAGAATTGCCTTGCCACGGTAAATAAATCAGAGGTGAGGTTTATTGATGGCAGCATAAGTAGTTGAACGAGCCCTGGCACGGAGATGGCGATGAGGTCGACGACCAGAAGAGAACTCATCAATATTACAAGGTACTTTACTTAGTGATTCCATGTCTGGACATTTCCGGGGCTGCAAGAAGAAGGATTCACATTCTTCAGGTTTTCTCTGGTTCTCAAGATCCAGTATGCAATTCATGCTAATATCAAGAACCTTCTCCTTTATCAGCTTTCGACATTCTGGTCCAACCTGTTGAGACATAACATAATTAAGACATTAGGAATGTGCTTTTTTATTTATTTTATTTTATATATATATACTTATGTTTTTAGATAAGATGCGCAGAAGAGTAATAAGATAAAAACTCATCCGAGTGTTTACCGCAAACTTAGCATAACATATGTTTGCATATGTATTTTTCTCACTTAATCATAATTCATTAATATATATTTTTGTCTCACTAAATCACTTAACCATGAGTAGTTGATATAGTTTGGTATAAACACGTGATGCAGATAAATTTTTAGTGCAATATAAGGTTTTGAGTTCAAATCTCACCATTATGTTTAAAAAAAAACATGCTGAGACATAATAATATAATTAAGTTATTAAGTATATGTACTCTCTAATAGGCTAAGCATTAAAATGAGATGGTAACAGGATTTAATAGTAACCTGCGTAAAATAGTTGAATTTCAAGGTAAGTTTTTCCAAGTGGCCGAGCTTGCACAGTGATTCTGGCACGGGACCATACAACTGATTATAAGATACATTGAGCAGTTCCATATCCCTTAAGCACCCAAAAGAATGAGGTATTGGACCTGTTAACTTGTTCACACTAGCATCAAATACAGTTGCCAGTTTCAGCAAGCCTATCTCATAAGGTAAGCAACCACTAAGTTGATTATTCAAGAACAGAACCTCAAGGATATTTCTACAAGCATTGCCAATGCTTTTGGGGATTTGACCAGTGAATCTGTTGTTGGCTAGTGTGATAAACAGGGCAGCAGTACGGCCAAATGTTTCTGGGATTTCACCAGAAAAACCATTGTTGTTAAGAAAAAGAACATCAAGATCCAATGTGAATACTTGAGGGTCCACTGGACCTGTTAACTGGTTGAATCTAACATCCAAATAGGTTAAATTTGTAGCACCAAGAACAGCTTTTGGGAAAGGCCCAGCAAGCTTGTTATTACTCAAATCGAACTCGAAAAGTTTAGGGTGCGTTTTGGTTGATATTTCAGGTACGGGGCTAGTGAAGTTGTTGGAGTTGAGATGGATGACGACTAAAGTCTTGATTTTTTCAATGAAGTTATTCAAGGCCAGTTGATTGCCGTTTAAGTGGAAACCATTGAAGTCGATGGCAACAACGTGGTTTTTGTAGCAAGTGTAACCTTTGTAACAGCAAACATCGTTGCCTACCCATGTTCTTGTTACGCCAAAGGGGTCGCTAGTTATTGTCTTTTTGAATTTTTGAATGACTTTTATGACTTCTCTTAGTTCTGCGGTAAGATAACCTGGGGTGGTTGGTGGGGGTGGTGAGTGTTTGGGATGAGGAGGAGGAGGAGGAGGAGGATGAACTTTAGGTGGTGGTGGTGGAGGTGGTGGTGAGGGTGAGGGTGGTGGTGGAGGTGGTGGTGAGGGCGGTGGGGATGGAGGCATGGGAGGGGGACATGGTGGCTCTGCAGGAGGCGGCGGCGGAGGAGGAAGAGGACATAGCGGTTCGGGAGGAGGTGAATACCAATCATCTCCATTAGAAGGAGGATAGGCAGGAGCAATGGGAGGGACATCACCTATGATTATGATTTCTATTGCTTCTCTTCTGTCATTTTTGCTAGCTGAAGAAGTTAAGGCAGTTGCATGGCAGAATAAGGAGTTTGAGATAAAGAGGAATTGAGCTACTAATGCTGTGGAAAAGAAGTGAGCGCTAAATAAGTTTCTTGCCCTCATATTTTCCTACTATTACTCTTCTTCAGAAGTAAAGGGTAGATGTTTACCCTATATAGCCATAAAAAGAGGTATGCCCAGCCCTACAACTGTTACGTACCTATCGAGATACAAACTATAGTTACTAGAGTATTCACCAACATTTACAACATGTGTTTTTTAAACTATTTTCATATAAGGAGAATTGGGCCTTATATATACTATTTTCATGTTGCATCCTGATATGTTAGTTTTAATTTTAATTTATACTATACTAAAGAGCTTTTTTACTAATAGTATAATTTTACTTGTAGTAGGTTGTTTGCATAATTTTTTCCAGGTGAGTAGTTCCACCTATATGAGTAGTTATTTTTTACCTTTCAATAGAAAACAAAAGAAATGAAAGCAGAGCAAATAGAAATGTAAATAAAACTAGAATGTTTAGCAGAAGACTGCAAATTTGCCAAAGGCTGGTTTGTCTGATGATTCCTGAGTCACGGCTTGTATTCGCTTTAAATGTTCTAAATATATGCAAGGGAAATAGATACCAATCAGTCTTTCATTTGAGGCCACAGTCTAACATCTTTTTTAATTGGGTGAAAGGAAAAAAGAAAGAAAGGGAATGCGGAATCTTGCTCTCATTGGTGAAAAGACGTAGAAATTTTGTCAAAAAGTTTCTTGGTCTTATTATTGGTTATACTGTAAATGCACGTAACAATTGAAAATTAAGTATGATCATTAGCTATATGCCGGGGTAAAAAGAAACTTTCTCGCTTGAGTTAAGTTTGAACTGTTGTGTGATATCTAATCTGATCCGTACATGAAATGAGCTTTCAATAATACCACAGATAACTACACACTTCTAACTCAAATCGTTCAAAAGCTGCCATTGTTGTCCAAGCTGAATTTTTAAGAGTCTTCACTTTGCCTTTCACAAATCCATTTCCCTCGAGTTCATCGGTCGGAATATAATGTGCCTAGCAATATTCGATATAGCTATGCTTACTTGCAATTGGAAAATTTTATTTTGTGTCTCGTACAACTGAAACTAGTTGTATGAGGCAACTTTTTTGTCTCACAGTTTTGTGGACCCAAAAGGGTCTACAAATTTGTGAGACAAAAAAGAGCCTCATACAACTAGTGTAAGTTGTATGAGACACAAAATAAAACTTCTGCTTAGCAATTTGCATGACGTCGTTCCTACTGTGATTGCTAGGATCATCCACTGCTTTTTTTGTGGTGGATATTGAATTATCCAATAGTATTGTTGATATTTAATCTTAATGTTGATGTGTTGATAAGTGACAACAACCATTGATGTAATATCATTTGGCAGCCAGCAGACAAGTAGTACTAGCTTTTTTCCCCCCTTTTTTGCCCTTTCCATAATTGAAATTAATTAGCTCTACTAATTTAGATTCGCTTCAAATATAGCCCATTAAAGAAAATGAAAAACACTTCCTACCATAAATTTCTTTATTTTTAGATCTTAAATCCAAAATCTATAGTTAAAGGTAATGAAATATCATCAATCACACCACACTCTTAGTCTAATTATTGTTTGCGCTGAAGGTAGATGGAGCAACAATTATTGGAAGGTCCAAATAGTAAGCAATAATGTTGTAAAATGTCGGCAACTTATACAAAGAACTCTCATCTTTAAATTCCTGTCACCAGTTGGATGAAAAGCTTCCCACTTATTAAAGGCATTAGTTAGGTCCCAATAGAGGTCATAGTACAACATACTTACAAATACTCCCTCGATCATTTTCAAGTTCAGGTTGACTAGTCAGCTAGTGTTGTTCATTATTCAATTTGGATTTACTACTGTGCGCTCTTCCTGCTTTTTCGTATTCTTCTTCAATTTGCAGAACAAATAAAATGGAATGAACATAATGGTACTTGGATTGGTGCCGTGGGAGCCGGGGCAGATGCATTCTTTTTGCTATCTCAACTTATAACTTTCCACATGTTGCAAATATATCTTAAAATCTACTAAAATCTCAACAAATATAAAATTTGAACTAGAGTACAATAAGTTTAATGCTAAAAATCTTAAAAGTTAAACTTGTTAAATATAAATTATAGATCTGCCTCAGCTCAATGGGAGAGTATACCTCCAACCCATTCAGCTGCTTTGAGTTTTTCTTTTCTTTTCTTAGTTAGCCATTGGAGCCAATAACTCTGCTCCAGGTATGCTCTTCAATCTTCATCTTATGGAGCCACTTTGACTTCCTTAGATTTCAAGACTTAATTTTTGTATAATTTCTGTCTACTTACATGTCAAGGTAATTCAACTTTCTTCAGTAAAAAGGTGAAAAAGCATAACGAAAAAGTAGGCAACAAAGGAAGGGTATGTAGACACTAGAGTAGGATGAGATACAAAAGCGTATTCAATAATGCACTTGTCCTTGATTGGTTGTGCAAAGATCTGTGAAAGAGTTTTTAATGGTCTTAAACTACTTCACTTGAGCCTTAAAATAATGAGTTAAAATGTGTAAATTCTGTAAAAAATCGTAGAACAAAAACAAGAGCAGCTGATTTTAACCGGAGGCGGCTTAACCCCTAGGCCACTAAAACAGCCGCTTTAGGCCTCGCAAAATTAGAGGCCCCAAAGGCAGTTCTTTTTATATGTAATTTAAATATTTATTGTATTTATTATTAAATAGTTATAAGAAAATTTTTCAACTATCTTTTGCTACTTTGTCACCAATCGTTAATAACATAGTCTTATATTTTATGTAGTCTTTTTTCGGAGTTGGTTGAGAAAATTCAAATAAAAGTGAAAGACAATTAAATCTGTAGATACTTTCTAGTTCTTCTTACTCCAATTTGAATAAATTTTATTTACAGTTCTAACTTTGTAAGATATTTTCTTTCAAGATCTCTATAGGCATGCTTCAAGCTAATTAGATCGTAAAATATTTATCATCATTGTAAATACAAACTTCTACATGATTATTACTTAGGGAGGCAATGCTATATAGTGAGTTACGTTGACTGTCATGTAAAAAGAAAAAAAGAAAAATTAAACTTAATAAAATCTTATCAAATGTTAGTAATCTTTCAATAAAGATTAAAAGGGTTGGTTACATCGTCAAAATGAAATTGTTGGTTATATCGTCAAGATGAAATTGCATCTCGAAAAGTAAAAAGAATAAACTTCAACAAAAATATCTAAAATTGTTAAACAAGTTTAAAACCTCTTATTACGTCTTGGCTTTAGGCCTCTAAGACCTAGAGCTGCCTCTGATTTTAACATGAAGCAATTGAGGTATGGTTAGTTAAAACAGTCAAAATTTCGGTGGATAAACAACAAATATCAAAGAAGTCAAAAAAAATTGGGCTTTTTTCACTTTTAGCCCGTGCCATAAACTAATTGCATTCGGTAGCCGAAAAGTGTATAAATTTGTACTCCCTCCGTTTCAATTTATGTGAACCCATTTGACTGAGCACAGAATTTAAGAAAAGAGAGAAGACTTTGGATCTTGTGGTGTAAAATGAGGCATATATATTTTGTGTGGCTATAAAACATTGTGTAAAGGTAATTTGTTTCCAAATAAGGAAAGTGGTCATTCTTTTTGACACAGACTAAAAATGAAATAAGTTCACATAAATTGAAACGAAGGGAGTATAATTTTTGTGTATAAAATGCAGAATATATATATACACACACACAAAAACTATATAAATAATATATAATTTTTCTTCTATTATAATAAGCACGACTATACAGTATCATTTTCCGAAAAACAATTAGCACTAATTCCATGTGCCATAGGCCTAGAATAACGTTGGAAGAATTTTGGAAGCACCTACCTCGATAATGATGCGTCTAGAATAACGTTGGAAGAATTTTGGAAGCACCTACCTCGATAATGATGCGTCGTCAACTGGCCAGGCCTACATGACATGAGATGGGTGGTGGGCTACGAGAACATTAACACTAGTATCTCTCCCTCCGAGAACTCTTCACTTTATTTTTTGAGTAACTTGAACTCACAACCTCTTAGTGAAGTGAAGGTTACTTACTACTAGAGCAACCTACCCTTGTCAAAATGAGGACAAATTATAATTTAACATATGTAATGGCAGCAATAAAATATATAATGGGTGGAGTGTTTGAAAAGTAAATGTATCTTGCAAACAAGTGAAAACTCCCCAGGATTTTGCTGATATAATATTGGAAAATTAAGACTGTTAACCAAGTTCTCCCTCCCCCCTCCCAACCCAAGAGAAAAAGAGAAAAATTATCCATGAGAATGCTCCCTCGTCACGTCCATAAAGTTGAGCAAACAGAGCCACCAAAACGATTACGGAGAAATATATAGTCTGACTAGATAATTCAGTAAATGTATAATAACAAAAGATCTGCAGTGTATTCTGTCCATTTAGAATATTTTTAAAATAGTTTCTTGATCTGGATCAAAATCTGATTAGCATCCAACTCTTATTCAATTTTATTATGTTCTCCACCATAAGCTATGATCCATCGCTTAAATGACCACTTAACTATTTGAAATTACCTAATAAAATATTTTTTTTTTGTTTGTAACAAAAAAAGTCACTTAACTATGTCTATAAGCCATTCAACTATATTTCTCATACTTTTTGGTAGGGGTATACATGGACCGGGTTGATTCGATTTTTATTAAAACCAGATCAAACCAACTATATATCAGTTTGGATTAGTTCGATTTTGTCGGGTTTTTCGGATTTTTTGGATATGCCAATCTTACTTTGTTAAATTTTTTATAAGTAAATATATGTTTAATAGCAATTAAAAAAGTTGACAAATATATGATCTATTAAAATATTCTTATGAGAGAATTTTCTTAGTAACACATGATAGTTATTTTTTTAGTTTTCTCACAATAAATTTTGTTGATGTACACTTTCAAAGTTAATCGAATTTAGTAGTTAAACATAAAATCAATATGATACATTGATAATGATATGTTCTATTTAACTTTCAATTATCAAAATATCACTTCAAATTCGAAAAAGATATTAGAGCACTTCATATTCTATTAAATATTACATCTCATAAGAGAATCCCAAATATCTCTAGATATTTTTTAAAGAAAATTTTATATAAAGTCTTAAAATATATATAAAAGTTATATATTTATATGTCGGTTTGGTTCAGAGTTTTTTACTCAATACCAAACCAAACCTTATCGGGGTTTTTAATCTGTTTGGTTTGACTTTTTAGTTTGATGTAGTTTTTCAGTTTGGTTTGTACACCCCTACTTTTTGGTGGTCAAATACTTATGTGATCCTTTTAATTATCAACCTTTTTTTTTTTGTTTTTTACCTTTTAAATATGAGGATATTTTTAATTATTTATTATTAAAAAAAAAACAAATAAAGATTAATAATTTAGACGATAAATTAGGTATTTGGCTATTAGAAGTTTGAGAAATCTGGTTGAGTAACCTTTTGAGTGCTATATGCATGTTAAGTAATTTTTTTATTACAAACAAAAAATATATAATTTTATTAGGTAAATTGGAATAGTGAAATGATAATTTAAGTAATGGACTCGCATGAGCTATAAAACGAAGAGTCGGTTATGGACTTATGGTATGTGACCCATGCAAGAGCTTCATGGTTTTGAGTAGGGCTGTGCATATATCGGGTATAATTGATAGCTCGAACCGAAAAAAGCTTATTGGAGTATCAGTATCGGATTATTGGATCAATGGTTCGGTAACAGTTTAATATTTTTCACTATTGGGTTATCGGTTCGGGCCTCGATTTTTTCAATTTTCTTAACGGATTAACCGATAACCCAATAAAATTTAATAAAATTATAATTTTACTCTTAAGTATATAAATATGTCTAAGGCTTCATTCTCTCTTTTTCTCCTAATTTTCCCAGCCGTATTTCACTCTTCAGACTCTTATTCAATTCTTCATCACTTCTTTTTAAAAAGTCAAAGCACAACCAAATTTTTAGAATCTTAGAGTAAGAACTGTAAGAATGTTTTCTAAAATTTAAAATTTAATTACTTTTTTCTTAAGAACAAATTTCGTTCCTTTCTTTTGAGTTTTACAGTAGATTTCTATAATAAAAATATCCGACAAGAAACTTGTAGCTAGGCAAGTGTCTTCACTTGGCTTTAGTTATTGACTAGTTTCATAGCTTAGGGATTTGGGTTTTAGGATAATTATCGTTTTGTTTTTTTGGTTTCTTTCGACTTGTGTCTTTTTGGTCCATTTTTTCCCTCAATTAGGGTTTTACAATTGGGATTCATGTTATTAGTAGTTAGTTTGGCTCCCAATCCTATCTTGTACATCTAGACACTGAGCTTTTCATTATGGTTTTGGCAGGAAACCAAAAAACTATTATTTATGCAGACACTGCCTAGCTTTTGCTTTCTTTGTGATCTCTGTCACTGAGCTTGATTTATGTAGAAAGACTGCAATCATTGAGAAAATATGTAGTGATAGTGCAATATAGAAAATTAATCAACGATAATAATAATAATGTTGTATAGAAGCAGAATGTCACAACCCAGATTCCTCATCGTCGGGATCGTGATGACGCATACTCGTGAAAGCTAGGCAAGCCAACCGATGCATTCTAACACATTGATTAATTAACTCCAAAGAGTGATATCAAATAAAGCTAAGCAGGTATAAAATGCGGAAGTTCCATAACAACTTAAGTTCTAAAATAAGGCTACCCAACGATCTGGTGTCACAATGTCACTAACATCTAACGATTTCTACAAACATTGGTTTAAAAAAAAATACAATTGTTCTCGAAATGAAAGAGACAGTATATCTATAATATAAGGAAATGGACTCCGGAATCTGCCAACGTCGACAGATCTACCTCAGGTCTCCTGTGGATGGAACGCAACAACCCACGATCTACTCACGAGGTCAAGCACTGAAATTTGAATAGGAAGTGTAGAGTGCAGTATCAGTACAACCGACCCAATGTACTGATAAGTGTCGAGCCTAACCTCGGTAAAGTAGTGACGAGACTAGGACACAAGAACCATATAAACCTGTGCAGTTAAGTCATATACGAATAGAACAATAATAACCGGAAATAATAGATAAAGATGGGGAGGGAAAACATGCTGCGGGGAATATCAAGTTCTAACAGTAATTCAATAGAGAAGCATAATGAACACCATATTTGTATCAACAAGAATAATGAATCAGTAACACATGCACCGCATCACCCTTCGTACATTACCTCTCATAATCATGGCACGACATCACCCTTCGTGCGTTAACTCTCATAATATCGGCACGACATCACCCTTCGTGCATTAACTCTCACAATATCGACTCGGTATCACCCTTCATGCATTATCACTCACTCACAATATCATGCACGACATCACCCTTCGTGCTTTACACTCTTCCTCACCCAAATAATAGAACAATACGTCCCGACAAGGAAATCAACAATAGAAACAATAACATCCAGGCAAGGGAATCAGCTATAACCAATATCGTTTCAACAGTTACTTTACAAAATAAATCTCAACTTGAGCCAACACTCAACAATGGTCAATTACCAAGAAATTATCATAAGTCCTATTCAACATTGATAATCATCAATTTAAGCAGGGGAAGTACATAATAGAGTCACAACAATCATGGTATAAGACTCACGGGCATGTTTGACACCAACATATAGGTACTCGTCACCACACCTATACGTCGTACTCAACAATAACACGTAGCAAATAAGACCACAACTCCTATTCCCTCAAGCTAAGGTTAGACCAAACACATACCTCAATTCCACGGACAAAATCAAGCCTTAATTACCGCTTTACCTCTCGGTTCCACTTCCAATCCGCTTGTATCTAGTAATAATTTAATTAATAACATCAATAAATGCTTAATCAATCATAATGCATGAATATAGTTTTTCCAATGTTTTTACCGAAAAGTCAAAAATCAACACTGGGCCCGCTTGGTCCAAACCTAAAATTCGGACCAAAACCCGATTACCCATTCACCCCCGAGCCTGGATATATAATTGGTTTTGGAATCCGACCTCAATTTGAGGTCTAAATCCCCAAATTTCAATATTCCGAAGTTCTACTCAAAATTCCCAATTCTACCATGAAAACCCTAGATTCTAGGATGAAATCTTGTAAAATGAAGTTAAAGAGTGAAAAAAATGAGTTTAAAATCACTTACATATGATTTAGGGAAGAAAGAGTATTTGAAAAATCACCTTTTATGCTTTAGGGTTTTGAAACAAATAAAAATGGATGAAAAGTCCCGTTTATATAGCCCTCACAGATCCTCAAAATACTGACCATAGAAAAGGGTTGCGGCCGCGAAACTCACCGCTGACAGCGAAATAACGAGCGCGACCGCGGAAGCTTTGGCCTTCCCAACCTCTGACCGCGAAATCCCACCGCGGCAGTGAAATCCCCAGCGCGGCCACGAAATTCTGCCACGGACCGCGAAACCCCAGGTTCAGAGACCTACAATTTTTTTTGGAATTATGCAGCACAAGTCTTTTTCCTAAGTCTATACACCCCGAAGCCTATCCGTAATTTACCCGAGCCCTCGGGGCTCCAAACCCAACATGAATACAATTCTAAAAACATCATACAGACTTGCTCGTGCGATTAAATCACCAAAATAACATCAATAACTACGAATTTAACCTCAAACTCATGATTTTTCTCAAGAACACTTCAAATTTACTATTTTCACCACTGGACGTCCGAATCACGTCAAATCAACTCCGATTCGTATCAAATTTCACAGATACGACTTAAATATTATATTAAACCTGTATCGGGCTCCAGAACCAAAATACGGGCCAAATACCATCAAGATCACATATCATTTCATTTCCAAAAGTCCTTATATTTTTCTAGTAAATAATTTTCTTTAAAAAATTCTTTTCTCGGGTTAGGGATATCGAAATTTGATTCCAGGAATACACCCAAGTCCCATATTTTACTACAACCCTGCAGGACCATCAAGTCATCGGTCCGGGTCCGTTTACCAAAAACATTGACCAAAGTCAACTTTAATAAATTTTAAAGGCCAAATTTAATATTTTTTTTCTTAAATTTCACATAAAAGCTTTCCTGAAATGCATCCGGACCGCGCACACAAATCGAAGAGGAAAGAAATGAGGTTATCAAGGCCTCGGAACCCGGATTCGGATTCTAAAATACAAGATGACCCTTTGGGTTATCACATTCTCCACCTCTAAAACAACCGTTCGTCCTCGAACGGACATAGAAAAGTACCTGAATCAGTAAAAAGATGGGGATATCGGCTTTGCATATCGGAATCGGACTCCCAGGTTGCTGCCTCAATAGGCTGACCTCTCCACTGCACATGAACTGAAGGGAAATTCTTCGATCTCAACTGACAAAGCTGCCGGTCTAGAATAGCTACCGGCTCATCCTCGTAGGTCAAGTCCTTGTCCAACTGGACAGTGCTGAAGTCTAACACATGGGATGGATCGCCGTGATACTTTCGAAGCATGGACATGTGAAATACTGGATGCACAACCGATAAATTTGGCGGCAACGCAAGTCTGTTAGCCACCTCTCCTACTCGATCAAGAATCTCAAAAGGACCGATGAAACTAGGGCTTAGCTTGCCCTTCTTTCCAAATCTCATCACGCCCTTCATGGGCGACACCCGAAGCAATACTCGCTCTTTGACCATGAATGCCACATCACGAACCTTACGGTCGGCCTAACTTTTTTGCCTGGTCTGAGCTATACGAAGCCTATCCTGAATGATCTTAACCATTTCCAAGACATCCTATACCAAATCCGTACCCAACAATTGAGCCTCCCCCGGCTCAAACCACCCAACTGGCGATCGACACCATCTACCATATAATGCCTCATAGAGAGCCATCTGGATGCTCAACTGATAGCTGTTGTTGTAGGCGAACTCCACTAATGGCAAGAACTGATCCCAAGAACCTCCAAAGTCAATAACACAGGTGTGGAGCATATCCTCCAAAATCTGAATAGTACGCTCGGACAGTCTATCTGTCTGAGGATGAAATGCTGTGCTCAACTCGACCTGTGTACCCAACTCACACTGAACCGCCCTCCAGAAATGCGAGGTAAATTACATACCTCGGTTTGAAATAATAGACACATGCACACCATGAAGACGAATAATCTCCCTGATATAGATCCCAGCTAACCTCTCCGAAGAATAAGAGACTGCCACAGGAATGAAATGTGCTGACTTGGTCAGCCTATCAACAATAACCCATACTGCATCGAACTTCCTCTAAGTCCGTGGGAGTTCAACAAAGAAGTCCATAGTAATACGCTCCCACTTCCACTCGGGAATCTCAATCTTCTAAAGCAAACCACCAGGTTTCTGATGCTCGTATTTACATGCTTAATTCAAACACCGAGCTATATAGGCAACAATATCCTTCTTTATCCTCCTGCACCAATAATGCTGCCGCAAGTTTTAATACATCTTAGCGGCTCCCGGATGAATAGAATACCGGGAACTATGGCCCTCCTCTAGAATCAACTCACGAAGTCCATCCACATTAGCCACACAAATACGACCCTGCATCCTCAAAACTCCATTATCTTCAACTGTAACTTGCTTGGGACCACCGTGCTGCACTGTGTCCCTAAGGACTAGCAAGTGAGGATCATCATACTGCCAATCTATGATATGCTCAAATAATAAAGAGCGAGCGACTGTACAAGCTAAAACATGGTTGGGCTCAGAAATATCCAACCTCACAAACGGATTGGCTAAAGCCTGAACATCCAAAGCAAGCGGTCTCTTACCGACTGGAATATTTGCAAGGCTGCACATACTAGCTGACTTCCTACTCAAAGCATAGGCCACTACATTGGCCTTCCTCAGATGATACAAGATGGTGATTTCATAGTCTTTCAATAGCTCCAACCACCTTCTCTGCCTTAAATTGAGCTCCTTTTGCTTGAACAAATACTGCAAACTCTTATGATCCGTGAACAACTCACATGACACGCCATATAAATAATGCCTCCAATCCTTAGCGCGTGAACAATGGTTGCTAGCTCCAAATCATGAACTGGGTAATTCTTCTCGTGAATCTTCAACTGCCGCGAAGCATATGCAATAACCTTGCCATTCTGCATCAACACCATACCACGTCCAATACGAGATGCGTTATAATATATTGTATATGGCCCTGAACCTGTGGGCAAAACCAATACCAGCGCCGTGGTCAAAGCTGTCTTGAGCTTCTGAAAGCTCGCCTCACACTCGTCTGACCACCTGAACTAGGCACCCTTCTGGGTCAACCTGGTCATTGGGGCTGCTATCGATAAAAACCCCTCCACAAACCAACGGTAATAACTCGCCAAACCCAAGAAACTCCGGATCTCTGTAGCTGATGTGGGTCTAGGCTAGTCCTTGACTGGCTCAATCTTCTTAGGATCCACCTGAATACCCTCTGTTGATACAATATGACCCAAGAAGGCAACTGAACTCAACCAAAACTCACACTTCGAAAACATAGCATACAACTGACTATCTCTCAAAGTCTGAAGAACGATTCGAAGATACTGCTCATGCCCCTCTCAGCTACGAGAGTAGATCAAAATATCATTAATGAAGACAATCACAAAGGAATCCAGATAAGGCTTGAACACCCGGTTCATCAAATCCATAAAAGTTGTGGGGGGCATTTGTCAACCCAAATGACATCACTAAGATAGTAGCCAGATCTCAAATCAATCTTCGAAAACACTTTGGCACCCTAAAGCTGATCAAACAAATCATCAATCCTTGGCAATGGATACTTGTTCTTGATAGTGACTTTGTTCAACTGTCGATAATCAATACACATCCTCATCGATCCATCCTTCTTCTTAACAAACAACACTGGTGCACCCCAAGGCAAGATGCTAGGTCTGATAAAGCCCTTATCAAGCAAATCTTGCAGCTGCTCTTTCAATTCTTTCAACTCTGGCGGGGCCATGGGGTATGGCAGAATGGAAATGGGCTGAGTGCCCGAAGCCAAATCAATGCAAAAGTCGATATCCCTATCGGGTGGCATCCCTGACAGGTCTGCAGGAAATACCTCTGGAAACTCACGAACAACTGGCAAGGAATCCATAGAAGGAACCTCAGCACTAGAATTACGAACATATGCCAAGTAAGCCAAACACCACTTCTCGACAATATGCCGAGACTTTATATAAGAAATGATCCTACTGGTAGAATAACCGGGAGTCCCTCTCCACTCCAATTGAGGAAACCCCGGCAAAGCTAAGGTCACGGTCTTGGCGTGACAGTCCAATATAGCATGATAAGGTGATAGCCAATCCATCCCCTATATGACATCAAAATCAACCATATCTAGAAGTAAGATATCTACAAGGGTCTCAAGTCCCCCACTAATAACCATACACGAGCGATAGACACGGTCTACAATAATAGAATCACCCACCGGTGTGGACGCATGTACATGAGCACTAAAGAATCTCGAGGCACAACCAAATACATAGCAAAATAAGATGACACATAGGAGTATGTAGACCCTAGATCAAATAGAACTGAAGCACCTCTACTGCAAACAGAAAGAGTACATGTGATAACAGCGTTAGATGACTCAACCTCAGGCCTGGCTAGGAAGGCATAACATCGGGGCTGGGCCCCACCACTCTAAACTACATCCCCGTGACGGCCTTCTGCTGGTTGGCCTCCACCTCTAGCGACCTGACCTCCACCTCTAACACCTTGACCTCCACCTCTAGTTGCTTGACCCCTACCTCTAGCTAGCCGAGGGGGCAGTGGAATACCCGGTGCCTGAACCATGGCACGAGAACCCTGATGCTGAGAACTGCTCGATACTCGAGGGAAAAATCTAGTAATGTGCCTCGGATCGCCACAAGTATAACAAGTCCTCAGCTGTTGGGACTGCTGACCTTGAAACTGACCTTGACGGCCTGAGTAACCACTGTAAACATGTAATTTTTGACCCTCCCCAAGATTTTACACATTTTAGCCTAAATATTTAATTTAGGTTTAGTATCGCTATTCTAAATAGTTTTGACTCTTTTACTTTATTTTTATCACAAAAAATAAAAATTATCAAAAAAAAATATATCTTTTCATCTTTAGGTTAAAGCCAATTAGTATATTTATATTTATAATATTATAACATTTGAAAATACAAAAATTAGTTTCACTTTTAGTATTTAGTTTTATATTAGTTTATTTTAATTTAGAGTGATTTTTATATTTTATAGATACATTGTACTATTTGGTGTTCCTACCCTAGATTCAAACCCAGAAGACATGGTCTAACCCAATTCCCTAAATCCAAAACCAATTACCCTTAGCCCATAGATCCAAGACCAATACCCATAAAAGCCTAACACTTTAAAAGGATCCTTCTTCTTCACAACCTAGACCTAGCTAAAACAAAAATACCTACACCCTTAGTCAGCCGCAACACTCCTAGAATTCTAAAAAAACTCCAAGAAAAAAACGGCAGTTGTTCAACGTGTGGATTCCGTTATTTCTCTCAATCTCCTTCAAATTTTTTGGATTAGGAGCTGATTTTCGAACAAATTTAACCTTAATTAATTGAAATTTAAAATGGATCATCATTCAAAGAAACAACAATCTATGAGCAATCTGGAGATTGATGAGGTAGAAAATTCAAATTGCGTGGAGGAATTCGACGACACGTCATCGTCGTTTTCTCCTCCAAAACTACATAAAACATCAACACAAGAGGCCAGCATGAGTGGACTATAAAGCAGTCCACTAAAAGTAAAATAAATCGAACTCATGGCTTCCGATCACTATCCCGTGAGTTCTAACTATTAGAAAATGAAATTATCAAACTTCCTTGATATTTAAAAGCATAAATACAAAAAGTAGGCATTTTATTAACTATGAAATACCTTCCAAAACTCAAACTACAAAGAAAAAAGAGGCGATATAGCCATACTTACGTCATAAGGATCGTCCTAATGTTATTGCTTCTTGATTTTATACCCAGGATGTTAATCTTCTTGGAAAACCTTGTAGAGAGATTAAGGGTAAGTTTATGGGGGTTCTCTGGCCGTTTTCTATGAAAAAAATGAAGAGAAAGATGATTTAAAACCTATATATATATATATATATATATATATATATATATATATATATATATATATATCAACTTTTGAAAAGTCAAAGAGGTGTTAGCTTGGCACCCTAGCATTGGCCCTTCTTCTGACGCTTATATCTTTTTAGTGACACACCTTCTTGTCACCTTTGCAGTCTGCGCAGTCTTGTAAAACTACAAATATCTCTTTACTTTGATGTTGTATCTATGTACGGTTTAATGATTTAGAAACTAGACTCGTAGATCTTCAATTTGGTAGGTATATCAACCCCTAATTCCAAGTATATTGGGAGAAAAGCTCAGCTAAATTTTACGAATTTCTAACACATGGTCCTAACTTGGCAGTACGAGATGTCGGGTTTTTTAGTATAAATTTTCACGGCGCCTTACATTTTGTCACTACCCAAACCGATGGGCTGCAACGGATGCCTAAGTACTATCTGTCAAACACCCCTAAGCATGCGTCTAAGATATGAACTTGAATAGCATCTGCTGCATTACGAAAATAACATATGTGAAGGAAACCTGTCATCAAGGCATACATACGTATACATGCAAAATATAGTGGTCGAGCCGGCAAGGTTGTTATAGATAACTATGCATCGAAAACTGAAAGCCAACAAGGCGACATACAACCTAACTAGACATATTGTCTACAGACCTCTAATAGAAACATAACTGTACAAAGACGGGACTGAGCCACATTATACCCATGTACCTATATATATATATACAAACGCATGTTATACCCATATATGTATACAAGCATATCATACCAAAATCAAAAGCAACTCCGGATCAAGTGGAGCACGCCAACTCTCGCTGATCAAGGATCCTAAGAAGGGGGACCATCAGCTTGCCTACCTGCACTTGCGGGCATGAAACGCAGGCCCCGTGAAATAGGGCGTCAATACGAAAAATGTACAAAGTATGTAAGGCATGAAAATTAGTACGTAAAAGACATAGATGAAACATGGAATAAGGAAATACATCCTTAAATCTGAATAACTTTATAAATTCTGTGTCACGACCCTAAATTCAGACCCGGTCGTGATTGCGCCTCTCGTGAAGACAAGACCAGCCGACATACTTCCAATTCATTTTAAGCAATTATAATGATAAATATTAAGATTTTAACATAATAAAATCCCAAAATAAGGTGAATACTACAGTTGTGGAATAGACATAGCCCGACATCGGGGTGTTACCAGTCATGAGCATCTATAATAATAATACAAGTCTGAAAGTGTTTAATCAACTATTACATAACTAAAACAAAATAAAGTAAGATAGAGGGAGAAGCACTGGGTTGCGAACGCCGGACAACTACCTAGTGAATCTCCGAAGTCTGCAGGAAAGCTCTCAACCCTCGCAAGCAGGACCTGATAAGCCTGAATCTGCACACGGGGTGTAGGGAGTAAAATGAGTACTCCAACTCAGTGAGTAAAACTAATAAAGCAAGATTGAGTAATAAGAAACCACGTAAAGGCACAACAACATGCTATAAAGAAACAGTAAAAGCCAGTAAAAACAATGAAGCAATAAAAATATGTGAAGTCACTTTAGCTCAGTTTAAACTTCTTAAAAAATGCCTTTTTAACAATTAAGCAAGTAAGTGACAGGAAACTAGGAAAGATAAACACATAAAGAATCGCCCCTCGGGCACAATGTCAACAAAATCCACCCCTCGGGCAATATCATAGAAAAACACCAGCTCCTCGGGCTATATCTCACACCATAATGGGTACCCGCGCTCACTAGGGGTGTGCATACTCCTGGAGGGTCCCCTTACAGCCCAAGCGTAATATCAAGCCATCTCATGGCATAATCACATAGGCTCTCGGCCTTATATCAAAAGCCGCCTTGTGGTGTACAAATCTCAGGCCCTCGGTCTCATAATCATAATCAGGTGTTTCCTCACAACATAGGCCCTCGGCCTTACTTAGTCAGAATCTCACAAGCCACTCGGGCAATAGTAAAATATGGTGCTCAACCCAAAATATCATTTAAAATATTATTTTAAGTGTTAAAGCAGAGTAAACATGGCTGAGTTATGAAAACAGTTGATTATAGCATGAACGAGTTCAAGTATAAAGTCAAAATAGTGAGGAAATATCAGTAAAAATCCCCTAAAGGTTTAAATAGTTGGCACGAGGCCCAAATATCGCATTCAGCCCAAAATATGATGATAGCAAACAGTTTTCAGTCAAATACGCGGTAAAACAATCATTTGGGATAGACTAAGTCACAATCCCCAACAGTGCACGACCCCACGCTCGTCATCTAGCGTGTGCGTCACCTCAATATAGCACAATGATGTGCAATCCGGGGTTCCATACCCTCAAGACAACATTTACAATCATTGCTCACCTTAATCCGGTCAAATCTCTAGCCCGCGATGCCTTTGCCCCTCGAATCGGCCTCAACTCGCATCAAATTTATCCAAAATCAAAATCACGACGTCAAAATATGCTAGGGGAACGAAGCCATGAGAAAATAATCAATTTGTAACATAAATCCCAAAATTACCAAAACCTGACCCCCCGGACTACGTCTCGGAATTCAATAAAATTCACATCAATAGATTCCTTATCTCCTCACGAGTTCATACATATCAAAAGTCCCAAAATTCGACCATAAATGGCCCCTTAAATTCTGAAGTCCAGGCCTCCAATATCAAGCCCTAGTTTCCCCAACTTTAACCCTTAATTTCCATAAATTACAAGATTAATCCGTGAAATAATACCATAAAAAAGAGTTTTAGGTCCAAAATCCTTACTTTAGTGAATCCCCCTTGAAATCCTTGTTCAAATCGCCCAAAAAGCTCCAAAAACCGACTTAGAAATGGTGGAATAACCCAAAATTCACGAAGGAAATAATTTATATGTTCTGCCCCAGCTAAACCACTTTTGCGGTCCCAAACTCGCACCTGCGGACCCGCACCTGCGGTCCCAGGTGCGCTTCTGTGCCAATTACTTAAGTGGCCAGTAATCTGCATCTGAGATGCGCTGCTCGCACCTGCGCGCAGGTGCGGTTCCCTAACTGCTTCTACGGTTCCTGCCCTCCTTGCCTTCTTCCGCTTCTGCGCCCCTTTTCTTCACATCTACGGTATTGCACCTCCGGTCCCCAGTCCGCAGGTGCGGAAACAACAGAACCAGAAAAATTTGCTGCTTCACCAAACTCCCAAACTCTCAGTCAACCATACGATATCACCCCGAGGCCCCCGAGACCTCAACTAAAAGCACAAACATATCCCGTAACCTTATTCAAACTCGTTCTAACCTTCAGAAGCTCAAAACCACATCAAAACACCAAAATCACATCGAATTCAAGCCTCTGATCCCAAAAATCTTTCGAATTCCGCTCATATTTCACCTGCTAATGTTGATACCCAGTTTTTCCCTGTATATTTTTATATGCAAAATACTTTCAAAATAGTATATATATGCATATATAAGTATTTACAAATATTTTTATTATTTTTCCTTAATTTTAAAGTCTTTTAAAATCAATTTTATTGCCTTATTTTATCAAGAAAAATCCAATAACTTTCCAAAATTATCATTTTTGGTGATTCACTTGTTGAATTCTCATATTTATGCTAAACTACAACTCAGATAATTTTACATGTTTTTACAAATTTATTTAGTATTTTTAATGCTCAACTGCATGTAATTGTAATATTAACCTCATTTATGATTTGATTGCATTTATATTTATAAAAATTAAGTCCAGCATTTTTAATTGATAATTATATGTTATAAATTATTTTAGTACTTTTAATTTATTTCAAGAATTTAATTTGCTATTTTTTATAATATAAATGGGGAAAAATGGCTATTTAAAATCTAGCCAGATTTTATTTCAATTGTAGCCCAAATTCTACCCCAATTAAACCCAATTGAACCCTAGCCTAATTCCTAAAATTACCCGACCCACAGCCCGTTTGAATGACCCGCCCAACCCTCTTTTAATCCAGGCCGTTGATCGAAATGATCAACGACCACATTTCAACCTTACCTTTTTTAATTCACCAACACCCCCAACCCTAATCATTTCCACCTACCAGCCGCCTTTGAACCCTCCACTCTCTCAAACACTCTCGAACCTTCTCAAAACCTAGCCGCCTCATACCATCTCCGCCCTGAAAGCCACTGGAATCTATGGTTTCCAAGGCTTTGAGAGTCATACACCGACCTCCTATGACTCCCACATGCCTGATTTTTGAAGATTCAAGGCCTGACCATGAAAGATTGTACCCAGACCTCTGTTGACTCAAGGTCCCACGGCCATCTCCGACCTTATTCCGGCGTACCATGGTTGTTCGAGCTTGATTTTGACCTCTTTGACTTAGATCGGTGACTCTTCAAAGCCTTTCTCACTACTGGGGTTCCTCTGAAACCCTAACCCTTCAAGGTTTTCTTCGATTCTTTTAGATCTGTTGTGTATCTATGCTTTCCCTAAGTTTCAAACGATTTCTCTGGCTTTTCTTTCAAAATTACTTTCGAAACCATTTCTTTTCCGATCTAGGGTTTTCAGGAAAAATGTTTAAGTGTTTCTCTGACTTTCTTTATTTTTTCTTTTGTGTGCATCTACCCTGCTATGTTCTTATATTTTTTCTTCTACCACGTTCTTGCATACTTCTTCTACTGTGTTTCTATATCCTGTTCTTGTATGCTTCTTCTACTGTGTTTTCTATATTCTATTCTTGTATGCATCTCATACTGTGTTTTCCTATACTATGTTCTCATATGCTTTTCTGCTGTGTTCTGGTACTTTCTTCTACCATGTTCTGATATGTTTCTCCTACTATATTTCTCTACTGTGTTTTAAGTGTTTTACTATTTTCCTTCTACTAAGTTTTGTTTAAGTTTCTTCTAAAAACTTCTCAACATGTTTCTGCTACTGATCTTATCAGTTTTTTCCATTACGTTTCATGTTAGCTTCTTCTACTCTATTTTCTTTGAATTCTTCCGCTATGCTCTACATGTTACTTTTCTATCATGTTTCTCACGAGTTTCAGTTGCTGAGAGGAACATGGTAGAGGTTTCAGTTCTTTCTTAGACCTCTGAACCTATTTTGAATCTCTGAAATGAGTTTCAAAACATTTGTTCTTCATATTATTCCAGCTCTTGCTAAACTCTTCTGCATTGGATCTTCTACTGATTTTACAATGACACCACAGTCTTTTTCATACTTAACATGTTCGTATGCTCCTTATATATGATGAATTTCCTTCTAAAATGGTTTTCAAATTTGCAATTAGTTCAAATTTCCTTCTGAATAGGGCTTGATTGATTTCTTTCCATTGTTTGCTGATTTTCTTTGTGACTCGGCCTAAGTTAAAACCCTTCTTCATCTTTTCTTACTCGGTTGATTCATGCAAAATCTCAGACCCTTTTGATTTATTACTTGTTAATTGATTTTCTTACCTTATTTGCACAAACCGTGTATTTCAAAATCTTATCCTTAAATAACCTTTATGTACTTGCCCCTAATTCATGCTTTGCACAAAATGTTTATTCAATTTCTTTCCTTAAATGATTTTTACCTGTTTTGAATCTGAATCCCTTAATTAAAGGGATTCTTGTGTAATTGATTGACAATCAGTTCCTCAACTATTTTCTTAGCTTATTTTTGCCTGATTTTACACTATAAAAGGCACGACCCTCTTCACAAACAAAGACACTTTCACAATCCATCTGAACTCTTACTTACACATAATAGTATTCTCTCTTCTTGTCTGCACTGTGGCTTTTACAAGACTATTGCATTTTCTCTATTTGTTTCTTTGAAACTGGTATGTCCTAATTAAGCTTCAACATCATCACAATGTGTTCATTTACAATTTTGATATCCATGTCTACTTTACTGTTTCTGCTGTGAATCCTTGCTCCCTATCCCCATTATCCCTATGTGTTTGAGAGGTGTGACTTAAGGCATGGCGATGTGAGTTGTTGCCCATGAATTAAGTTTGAACCAATGGGGTCTTAACCTCTAAGAAAATAGGCTGGAGGGTGTGCCAACATCTCCCATTGCTGGGTATGCCCATCAGCCTGCTTTTCTTTTGCTCTTGCAAATTCCCCCATTCCCCTACACCCTTATGTGTACTGATTTTAAGTTCCCCCTTTCCCTTTCCCAATGCTACTTTCGCACTTACACTCTCTCTGAGTTCCTAAGTTTTGCCCCCCCTCTTGTGAGCCTTGCCTTGGGACCTTGAGTTCCCTCTGAACTTGGACACCTGAGGGCTGGCCCTTCCACACTACACTATGGCTTAATCTGGTGATACATTTGGGTGTAAGAACTGCCCGGAGTTCTTATGAAACTCTTAGGGAACTCTGACACATCCAAATTGGAGAAAGGCTTTGAAATAAGATCTATTGGAGTTGGTTTACCTCATACTTCAGACAGGAAGTCTGAATCAGGCTCTCCTTGGTTGTACTTTTTCTGATTGTATTTTTTCTTTACTTTACTCTTTCTGGGATGTAATAACTTTGTAATAAGACTCTCGGGGATGGCTAGTAAAAATGGAGGGGTAACTATGTATGCAAAAAAGGGGTAGATAACCTGCCTATATGAGTTTATGAATTCCTGCATTCTCATATAAACACCATGTCTATAGGAATCTTACATTCTCACATAGATATCATGTCTCTAAGAATTTCTGCATTCTCATGTATAGATACCATGTCTATAGGAATCTTGCATTCCCATATAGATACCATGCCTATAGGTTATTTCTGAATTTCTGCATATCATATAGATATCCTGCCTATAGGAATTTCTGAAATTTCTATGTATCATATAGATATCCTGCCTATAGGTTCTTTCTGAATCTTGCAAATGCATTCCTCATTAGGCAAACATGTTTATAGGTCTTAAATAATCAACTACAATTAGATATCATGTTCATAGGCTTTAAATGAAAGTCAGCATCTAGATGCCATGCCTATAGGATTTTTGCATTTTATATTATGTTTATAAAAGTGTCCAAAATTGACAACACATAGAAAGCATGCCTATAGGAGCTTTAATCGAATCTGAACCACTTCACTCGCTTATAAGTCTAAAACCAGTAATAGTGACACATGCTCTTTTGCTAAAATTTGCCTGTCTTTAATAACAAATGATTTTTTGTTAAATCAGTATGTATTCATGTTTACTTCATTGTTTCTGGAATCAGTAGATATCATGCCTATAGGGTATTTGTCTAACACTTAGGCAAGCCATAGGGTGGAAGTTTATAAACTGAATCAGATTTCATATGCTACAACCAGCAGGCAGGCCTGATTCGGGCTTCTTATCTAAACTGTGTAATAAATTAGTCTGCCTCAACCTTTTAAGTTTTAATCAAACCCTAAACAGTACATGTGCTTTCTTTGGTTTAAAGGAGGTCTGTTTGAGCCCTTTTATTTGTTTATATGCTTCCCCAAACTTGCTATATGTGTTTGTTTGTCGCGTTAGTATTTTACCTTTTGAAACCACAAATAAGCCCAATACCTCCTCCCTTTAGGATTAGTAGTCCCATGTGCCTCCGGGGCTGATAGGATTGGGGCGGGTAATAACATGCAATAAGTAAACGAGACCATTCCGCGCTTTAATACCTTAACGGGGTGGGAAAGGGTAGATATGGATATGATGACCACACGATAACATCACGTGTAGCCCCTCACTGAGGAGTGACTACCGGATGTTGTGTGGGGTGATTCATATTATTAATAAACTTAGGACCCCCCTTCCCTTTGTTTTCTTTGTTTCTTTTAAATCTTTTTAAACCATTTCTTTTAAGAAAATCAACTCTTTTTAGTTCCTTTTTCTTACTTTTGTTTATTTGTAACCATTACATGAAAATCCCCTCTTATTTGAAGCCTTTATTTGCTTATGTGTTATTTGCACTAAAGTCACAACAATAGTTTGGTCGGGAACTACACTAGTGGATCCTAAGAGGTGCCTATTTCAAGCCCTTACCCAATCTTTGGTTGCTCAAATAAGCGTATAGAATTGCATTCAAAACATCCATAACGACTTCACCTTTCAAATTAGTGTATGAAAAATTGTGTCACCTACCTGATAAGATCAAACATAAAGCTTATTGCATAATTAAGTTGCTTAATCTTGATCTTAATCTTGCAAGTGAACACATGTTATCGCATATGAGTGATTTGGAGGAATTTAGATTTGATGCATATGAAAATGCATGAATTCTTATGAAAAATACAAAGTGGTGGCATGATCGTCTGATTAAACCAAAAGAGTTTCATGAAGGGGACAAAGTCTTACTATATAATAGTAGACTTTGGTTGTTTCAAGAATAATTCAAGTCAAGATGGATGGGTCTGTATGTTGTGAAACAATCTCGCCGTATGGTGCAATAAAAATTCAAGATGAAGAAAGGACAAAAAGAAACAATGTGAATAGGCACTTTGTTGAAATCCTTTGTTGGAGGATTTGACAAGCAATCCTCTTGCATTGCGATCAAATAAGCCTAATTGATAGAGTCAAGCTGATGACTATAATTCAGAACTACTTTCAACCCTTTTCTATACTTTTGTAGAGTAATTTAGTTGATTGTAGAATAGGACTACAAGTGTGTAGGAGTTTGGTACTTCTAGGCATAGGGATTGGCATGAACTAGACATACAGTAAGTACAAAATGGAATTGGGGAGTGAACCGTGGGCTAAATAGAAAAAAGAGTAGAATTTTGAGAAAATTAGCCTAGCACGCTGTGTGGGGCTCTACGCCCTATGCCGTTCTAGGCCAAATGGGATTCTCTAACAAAAATTCATCTCTTTGAACTTTCCCACTACCACAGCACGTGGGGGCTGCACCCAGCGGCGCGATAGTGTATTTTGTTGGCCAATTATATAGAAAAAACAATTACTGAACGCGACCTACCCCTTCTTCTGCCTACCCCTGCCCCTTTTCTCCCACTTCTTCATTCTCTTAACTTCTCTATAATCCCTTTCTCACACCCCCAAATTCCACTTCTTCCCTAACTCCACCCCACTTCAAATCATTCCATATCCATCCCTTATCAATATAAGACGTCGCCTTGTTCTTCTTTTTCTTCTTCTTTCATCTTAAATGATACACTTCAATAGGACCAAAATCCAATGCATAGTTTGCTAGGTGATCTGCCAGCTTGTTCCCTTCTCTGAAAACATGTGATATTCTTAGGTTGCATCTCTCCTTCAATCTCCTTATTTCCTCCACTTGTTCCACAATGTTCCATGGAGGTTTTCATATGCCATCTATTATATTTTTCAGTAACAACGAGTCCGTTTGTAGCCATATGTTAGAGTAATTCAATGACCTGCATATTCTCAATGCCTCCACCATTGCTTCAGCTTCAGCTTCATTGTTTGAGCCCTCATTAATTTCCCTACCTGCAGCATACTGAACATCACCATATTCATATCTCAAGCACACTCCAATCTAACTTCTTCCCGGATTGCCTCTAGATGCACCATCAGCATTAGCTTTAATCCAACCTTCCAATGGAAACTCCCAAAGCACTATCTCAAATTTCAGCTTAGGAGTATAATTCTCAAGCACCAATAACATGTCCTACCATTTATGAGGAACATACAGTCCTGGTTTTCTCAGTGATTGTAATGTGTTGGACAGCTGATAAATAACCCGACTAACAGATACAACTTCACCATTTTTTAAGCTATTTCTCCTTTTCCATAATTCCCAACAGATACACGAAGGTAGGGCTTGTAGTATTGGTTTAATTTTTGGCAGTACAGGTGTTGTCCAACACTTTGTTATTGCCTGATGCAAACTCAGTCCCTCTGTTGCTATTCCTGCCCTATTTAGAAAAAATTTCCACACTGTCCTTGCTGCATTTGCTGTAAAGAATAGGTGTGTTAGTGTTTCTTCATTTGGTTCTGCACAACACCAACACTTAGATGCCATTTTAGCTTGAACCTTATGCAACCTTTGTTTGTTCATTTGAGTAGGAGAAAGCTCAAATTGTCTTTCATGAACTAGGACCACTTCTTCTAGGCTAGCAATTTTCTGAAAAATATCTCCATACGTAGCTTTACTCCAAGTAGACAAGGCTTTCTTAAGTTTCTTTAATTTATGATTAAAGGTCACAAAATGATTAGCAGCAAAGTCAGCCTTCCAATTTTCCTTTACCAAATCTTTGAATGATGGATGTTGTACCCAGAAGTTAAGAAATCTGAATGATTTCTTGATAGTGAGAGACTCAGTATCACATTTTAATAGCATAGGACAATGGTCAGATCCAATTTTAGACAAATGTGACACCTCCACCCCCGGGAAAGTCTATTGAAATTCTATGTTACCAAGACATCTATCCAGCCGCTTGAAAATACAGTCTTCCTATGATCTACCATTCCACCATATGTAAATGCTCCCTTTAAAGCCCAAATCAGTCAAATTGCTGGTATTGATGCAGTGCCTAAAATCATCAACTTCATTTAATGATATAGGTAATCCACCAAATTTCTCCTACTCATCCCAAATTACATTAAAATCACCTCCCACAAGCCATGGTACTGTCATGTCAGAAGCCATTGCATAGAGTGAATCCCACAATTCTATTCTTTCAATAACATCACATTTTGCATATACCAATGTGAGAGTGAGCTTGACATGTGTTTCTGTATGGAATAATCTCAGTGTAATCTGATGTGTCGTGTTATACAAAATATCCACATCAAAAACTTCATCAATGAAAACCCAAATTTTGTTTGAGAAATTCACTACTGCTTGGGCCAAGCCTATCCGTCTTCTGTAGTTTTTCACCTTGTTAGACTGTTGCATAGGTTCAATAATCCCTATAAATTCAAAGTGATGTTGTCTATGCATTGTGATCAATCTTTCAAATGCCTGCATTGTATTAACAGACCTCACATTCTATATAATTGCCTTTATCATTGATCTTTGGATTTAGAAAGTGTTCTTCTAGTTTGTATACCTACTGCTGGAACTGTGAAAATTTCTTTTGCTTGTTTTTTCTTTCCTTTAGCTGCAGATTTCACCCACTCAATGTGCCTAGGTGATAAATCACCTTGCTTAGCCACGTTGAGGAAGTTTTGTATTGTTGACTCCTCATCCAAATCCCTATTTGTCTGATCAATTGGTAAGTCAATTTTCTTTGTATTTTCAGAAAAAATTATATCTGTACTTCTCTTCACATTATTCAGCTTTTTATTTGCAGAGCTATTTACATGTTGTAGCTGGCCAGAGTTCAATGTAACAGTATCCTTTTCTGCATTCTGCACAGCAACCTTCATAGTTGTTTCTTGCTTACCTGGATCCTTAGCAATGTTTTTTGTTTTAGCAGTACTATCTTCTGCACTCTCTTGTTTTGATTTATTCTGCTCAGACTTGTTGATACCTGCTATTGATCCACTAGGGTCCTCATCATTACACAATCCTGCTTTATCAGGGATTAATTCTGCACTTGGAGAAATCTGGATTTCAGCATTTTGTGTCACTTTGTTTTTTGCGTTTACACTTTGATCCTCTTCGTTGTTTGTTTCCCCTCCTGTTTCCTTGTCGCTTGCTATTCCATCTGGAATTTCTCTCTTTGCTTCATCTTCCTCAGGTTGGTTTGACCACAATTTATTTCCATTCCACTTTATTTTATCATTGCTTTTAAAAAGTTCAAAATCAGTATCTTCCACTTGGTCATTGTCACTGGTTATCTCCTCTTCCTGCCTTGTTATTGCATCAATTGTATTCACTTTGTCTGCATTTTGGGCCAACTCTACATCTACCCTTGTGTCTTGTGATGGGATCTCTTGACATGAGGTGTTTACACCTACCACACTATTAGAATAATTTTTCTGTACCCAAGCGGCTGTCTATTCCCCATTGCTAACATCTTTTGTTCTAAATGCTGCAGGATTAAATGACTGGACTGTATGATTCATTCCTTTTCCACCTCCAGTAGCATTACAGCTGCTACCAGCGATAGAAGCTACAGTCGCATTACAGCTGCTACCAGCGATAGAAGCTACAGTCGCATTATTGTTTGGATTAAAAGCATGAGCATCTGGGTTCAAATTTCCAGTTGAAGCATTATCCTTAGATACAAAATCGTTTTGACAAGGTGTCTGCTCCACTACATCTAATTGATTGAATTCATTAACTGCACCTTCTTCAACCTCCAACAGAGAAAGTTTGTTTGTTGTTTGTACCTGTTGTGTTGTTTCATTATTGACCGGAACAATTTCCTTTCCAGTAATGTCATTTGCATCATTATTCTCGCTTTGTTTACCCTTGTTCTGTCCTCTGTTATTTCTAACTTCCTTCCATTGATGCTTGACATTACATACCACTTTTCCACTAGTAAGAATCATCATTGGGGAGTTGTGTATTTCATTTTTATTTTGACTTTGAACCACAGCTTCTTTAGCATACCTTTGTTTGTCTTTTTTGCTTTCCATTAATTCCGGGTGAATTCTCCAACATTCAAACATGTCATGTCCTTGTATCTTGCACTCTTTGCAATACTTTGGTAAGTAATCATACCTAATAGTAACGCATTCAGTTCTAGCAGTTCCTGACGTTTCATTAAGAATGTCCATTCGCACCTTCGTAGGAAGATTATCTAGGAGATTAAGTAAAACCTTAACTTTGGCACAACTTGGCCTTGTCTTATTAATTGTGGCCAAATCCAGGTGAAGTGGCTTTCCCACAGCAGAAGTCAAAGAAAAAAGGCATTCATTAACAAAGTAGGTTGGTAACAAATTTGGAAACGAAATCCACGCCATTACCTTAGCTGTTTCCTCTCCTGCTTTGAATTTAGCATCATATATCAAAGTTCTCAGTTGGTATTCCCGTCCATATTTGTCTTTAACATAATACACACCCTTCAATGAAAATTCAACAAAGTCTTGCCATAACGACAATCGTATTAACACATGTCTGTCACAAAGGTAGCCTATTTTACAGTCTCCTTTAATTCCACATTGTTGCGGCACAATTCGTCTTAATTCAGCAATTTCTGGCCACCCATATGAGAATTTGCAAACTACTGCATGATGTAAGCCTTCGATCATGTTCATTCGATCAACTTCTGCTTCAGTCAAAGAAACCATTGGTTGTCCTTGTAATATGACTACTTGATGCTGTGGTATAGGAGCAATAGAAGACTGTTTTGTCACTAATCCTTTCCCTGTTGCATTGATCACAACTTGTTTCAGAATATTCGAAAAATCTAGGGGCTTGGGTATTGATGTAGTGTTGTTGGGGATGGTGGAGGATGCTTGGGGTGGCTGACCAGCCATTGTTGCTAGCTGGTCGCTGGCCAGCTTGGCCATGAACGACCAATAAGAAGCTGCTCTCAATGCTGTATTTCTGAAGGTCGCTCAAATGCAAGTGAACAAAACAGATATAATTCTTCCACATTCCTACAAATATGTATTTCAACCACAATCCATATAGTAGATCACATCGACATTACAACAAGTCAGTAGCGCTGAAGATTATTGCCAAAGAACTGGGCAGTAGCAAAATTGAGTGATGAAAACTGTCTGCTACAGTAACTCGTGGAAAAGAAATTAAGATCTATAAAAATTGGCTATAGATCTGATGTTGAAACCAATTGGATGTTATTAGTAAAGAAAATATGTATCTTTTGACACCAAGTTTGGTTAATTCCACCACCGGCCACCGGAGTTATGACTGGAAAATGATGACAAAATTACTATTCCTTCTCTTCCTAGAGAGAAGGCCGTGCTCTGAATATGGTTCAAGAATTTTCACCAGTCGAGTATTCAGATGGCTCTATATGAGGATTTTGTGGGAGACGGTGTAGATCTTCAGTTGGTTTGTTTGAGCCGAGTAAGGCTAGGATTTTGGGTACAAACTTAGTGCAGGATGCTTTGGACAAGGTGAATGTGATTCAGGAGCGGCTCCGTACAGTGCGGTCGAGACAGACGCGTTATGCTGATAGGAAGGTCCGTGATGTGTCTTACATGGTTGGGGAGAATGTTCTACTGGATGGAGTTATGAGATTGAGAAGAAGGGTAAATTGAGTCCTCGGTTCATTGGGCCTTTTGAGGTACTTCGAAGGATTGGGAAGGTAGCTTATGAGCTGGCTTTGCCATCCAGCTTATCGAGTGTGCATCCGATATTTTATGTTTCTATCCTCCGAAATTATATTGGCGATCCGTCTCATGTGTTGGATTTTAGCACGGTTCAGTTAGATGGTGATTTGACTTATGATGTGGAGCCACTAGCTATTTTGGAGCGTCCGGTTTGAAAGTTGAGTTCAAAGGATATAGCTTCAGTGAAAGTGCAGTGGAGAGTCAGCCCGTAGAGGAGGCTACCTGGGAGACCGAGCGGGAGATGCAGAGCAGATATCCTCACCTATTTGAGGCTTCAGGTACATTTCTTGAATTGTTCGAGGACGAATGTTTGTTTAAGAAGGGGAGGATGTAATGACCCAGCCGGTCATTTCATGAGTTACCGCTCCGTTTCCCCCATTTCTACTTCTTTATGTCTTGTTCAGCTGTATTATATGGTATCAGGTTAGTTGATTTGGGTTTGGAGTGGTTTTGGAGAGGTTTGAGACACTTAATTTTCTTTTGAGTAAGCTTAAGTGGGAAAACTCAACCGGATGTTGACTTATGTGAAAAAGGGTTGGGATGTGAAATATGATGATTCGAATAGCTTCGAGAGGTGATGTAAGAGCGTGATCGGAATGTGTTTTGGAGGTCCGCAGTAGATTTAGGATTGAATTGGCAAAAATGGATTTTTGGTGTGTTTCTGTTTATAGTGAAAATTTTGATATAGGGGTCGGAGTGGAGTTCCAAGAGTGGCAATAGGTTCGTTGTATCATATGGGATGTGTGTGCAAAATTTCAGGTCATTCGGACGAGGTTTGATAGACTTTTTGATCGAAAGCGAAATTCAGAAGTTTTTGGAGTCCTTAGGCTCGAATCCATGGTTGATTTGTTGTTTTGATGTTGATTTAGGTGCTTTGAAGATTGGTATTTGTTTGGATGTTGGTATATGACTTGTTCGTACTTTTAGTTTAGGTCTCGGGGGCCTCGGGGTAATTTCGGATAGTTGATGGGAGATTTGAAGCTGGAAATTTGCAGCTGAAGTTGCTGGAGCTCCTATCATAACCGCACCTGCGACTTGGGGACCGCAGGTGCGGGCCCGCAGAAGTGCAAGGAGGGATGCAGATGCGAAAATGGGAGAGAGGAGCAGGAACCGCAGATGCGGATGTTTGAGCGCACCTGTGATAGAGCAGGTGCGGAATTTTGATCGCAGGTGCGGTCCTTGGGCGGTTAAGTGAATTCCATAGATGCGCACCTAGGATCGCAGGTGCGGGTCTACAGGTGCGAGATTTCGACCGTAGAAGCGGTTTAGCTGGGGAAGAACATATAGATTTAGCTCTTCACAATTTTTGAGTGGTTTTTCACCATTTTCATGCAGGTCTGAGCTTGGGAGAGCAATTTGAAGAGAGAATTCAAGAGGGTTACATGGAGATAAGAATTTTGGACCCTAAACTTGTTTCTATGATGGTTTTTGACTGATTAAGCTTGAAATCTATGGAAATTAGTAGCAAAAATTAGGTGTTTAGGGCTTGGAAAATTGGAGAGCTTAATCTAGGGATTTAAGGGGTCATTCGTGGTCGGATTCTGGTATTCTTAGTATGTATGAACTCGTAAGAGTGTAAGGATTCTAGTTTTGTGAATTTTATCGGAAATCGAGACATGGGCTCGGGGGTCGGGTTTGACCAATTTCGGGATTTGTGATGTAATTTGATTATTTTCGCACTGGCTTTGTTCCCTTAGCATATATTGATGTTATGGTTCTGATTTTGGTTAGATTCGGGGCATTTGGAGGCTGAATCAAGAGGAAAGAGCATCGCGGGCAAGAGTTTGGCTTGGCTTGAGGTTGTAAGTAATACTTCCAAACTTGTTCTGAGGGTTCGAAACCCCAAACTATGTGTTCTATGATTACTAATGTGGTGACGCAAATGCCAAGTGATGGGCGTGTGGGCATGCACCATGAGAAATGCGTCCTGGATCATTCCAGAGCACCGCTTAATGACTCTTTCTTGCTGATATCTATGTTGTATCTATGTGATTAAGTTAATGAGCTGCAAATCATGCTAATTACCATGTTAAGGGTTCACGCCAATACTGTTGAGACCCTAGAGGTCATTTCTTGCTATCATGTCATTAACTTCATCTATATTCTATACTAAGTCCTGTTTATGCATATTATATCATGCCTCAGTCTTGATTATTACTATTTGACATATCATATCATTATTCGGGCTAGTATCATGACATTTTTGAGCCTGTCTCTGTGAGACTGGAGAGTATTGACTGAGTGTGGCCGAGAGCCTGATATTGATTGACAATATGGGATCGGGCTGCACGCCGTAGCGAAATATTGATCATGCCTTCGCTGGCATTGATATAGCGCTTTGTCTCAGAGAAGCCCCTCCGGAGTCTTTACACCCCAGTGAGCGCAGTTGATGATATTGAGGGATGGATTTTCCCTGGACACAGATCTTGTCTGAAGTATTGGTATGGAGATGGATCTTTTCCATGAGGCTGGATTGGCATGTTTCCTCGGTACTGGGTGACTTATAGTCTGTGATGTATGTTTACCGTGAAAATGGTAACAACAATTAAATTTGTAAATGGTACTCTAATAGTATGTGATCTATTTTTATGCTAGTTATTAGAGCAGTTGATGCTAGGTGTATGAAGTTTAATGATGAAATACAAGTTAAAATGGGGCAGTAATCAAACCGAGAGGCTTGCTACCCGGGCTTCGGACTGATCGATGAAAGGCCTCGAGGTCGATATCTAGCTCGAGCTCGAGCTATTGGGAGTAACCGAGAATGGGACCACAGTTAAGATATAATTAAAGAAGGCTCTTTTTGGCCAATATCAAGCAATAAAAGAAGAATAAGTATGAAAGCAATAAATGGAAAGAGTAGTCTCGAGCGAGTAAGTTAGAGAGAAAAAAGAGAGAGAGAGAGAGAGTTATTATTGATCTTGTGTAGAGTAGTTGGAGCAACATCTGCCCTTTACAAAGTGGTGAGCTTCCCCTTTATATAGGGGGGGGGGGAATACAACATAGTACAGAATGTATTAATTGTAAAGACACGGAGATGGGACGGCTAAACATGATATCAGAACCTACTGACGCCATTTGCTCACCTCGGGGATTCCCCACCATCGGGATCATTGTTGGGTCGAACGTGAATGAACCTCGAGGGGGAGAACTTGGCCACAGTCACGCAGCCTCGAGATATCGATATGATTCCCCGAACATACCCTGATGGTGAGAAATCCGAGCTTCCGATTTTACTGTATACAGATAGTCTTCGCGTTTCCTAGAATGAAGTAATAGGAAACGATTTTGAACCGTCGTATTGAGGTCGTCATTGTCGTGACGTCAACCAATAATTGCATTAAATGACACGTTCCAGAAAACTGTGCAAAGGTCGCCGTCAAATGCGATAATCGAGGAACCCACGAACTGCCATTGGCTCATCCTTTTCGCTGCCCAAGCGGTTCCTATAAATGCATCGACTGTTTGATATTCCTTACTTTCAACCCATCTCCAAATTCATGAGTCAGAACCCTTTGTCTTCTATACTCTTTTATCTTTTTCTAGAAAAGTTTTACCATTGATATGGCCAGGACTTCTAGGATGGTTCCTTGGCGGGATGAAGTCGCATAGCCCTCTCGACCGTCTAAAGAGAAAACCGGAGAGATTTGTTCCTTGAAACAATGCACCCCACCTGATCTCGATATGTCAATAGATTTTAACATCGATGCTACTTCATCAACACCGGGCCAGTGTGAGCACGTGTATCAATATATTAGTGTCGTGACCAACATACAAATGGTGAGGAAAGACTGCTGATTGAATGAGGCAGTGGAAGTGGAAATTCCCGGTCCTGGTGAGAATATAACGAACCACAAGGTCAGTTTTCTTTATGTGTATACCTACCCGTTCACCTTGGGTCCTGACAAATCTTCTAAGTCTTCTCCCCTGGAGGTAGACCCGGTCATCCTTGACTTATGTGACAAGTACCAAATGACGCTTGGCCAGATCTATCCTTCTTTCTGAAGGATAGTATTGATGCTCCACCATTTTACCTAAGGGGTTTGGGGGTGAGTCTTTGACCCTCAACCATTTGATCAGGATGTATAGTCCTTGATTTTATCGAGGTTTGATCAGGCTCCGCCATCGATAAAAAAAATCATTCTTTTTGAGCATCGGCGAGGGGAAGGCCCGAGGGTGGATGAGCAGATTTGTCCGGGTGAAGACCTCAGATATTAACCCGACCTAGAAGATGCCTTTTCTGGAGAGATGGAACACGCAACATAAGAGACTTTCCCTTACCCTTTTTTACAACTTTTCTTTGAACTAACGACCTCTCTGGCTTCTTGCAGCCGCTATTTGGTATCCCGAGGCGATTATGTATTGGTCGGGATAGATTGGGCGGTTGGACAAGGCATTCCCATATCTTGCTCGGTCTTGGACTAACCTGGACAAGAAGCGATGGGTGGCTAAGAACCATGGTAAGGTTTCTTTGTCGCCTACGCCGTGTACTTGGGTTTCTTCCTGAGCCCTTAGCGAAAGCATCTTGTGGTAATTGTGCTGGTGCAAGTCTTGGAAAGAATATGCAGATGAGGCCGCCCCCTGGCGGCGAAGTGGAGGCATCGCAGCCCCACAAGGGTAAAACGAGAAAAGGCAAGGCAATTGTCACTCTTCCTACGTCAAATAAAACCAGGTCACTCGAGCATCGAGCTGCTACTGGAACTTCTGCTTCAACTTCAGAGGTGAATCCTGACAACAAGGAAGAGGATGACGATGAATGTCATCTAGAGCGGAAGACGAGGTTGGATGTGAAAGCCTCGCAGGTGCCTCGGTCGGAGGTTGCTGAGTCCGAAATGGCTGACTTTGGTCGGTCTCGTGAATCAGAGACCCTCGAAGAGGGTATTAATGCGGCTTCAAATCATGCAACTGAATTCGATACAGTTTCCGCTGAGGGGACTGCTGCCATCGACCCTGAAGGGTCGGGTCCCGGAGCCTTTTAGGAGTATGGGTTGCCTTATGGAGAAGTCGACGACCTGAACAACTTCTTCTCATGCTTCCAGGTCTTGTCAGGGGAACTACGGGATGCTCAAGAAGTGGTCGGCACCAAAGTGGGGATTCCTCTCCAAGGGGGAGGATCTATTGCCAACATCTTTGATGGTGTTAGTGATAGTGCCGATCTTGATGTTCCAGGCACCGTCAAAGTGGTATAGAAGCTCATGCAGCAGGTGACAGCCATTTCTCGTGCATTTCTTTTATCCTCGGACATCATCCCTTGTCTTTCTAACTTATCCGCTATGCCGCAGTGCAATCAGATGTACGATCATGCCATCCTTTGACTCCACGAGGAGATTTCTTATCATGAAAAGGAGTGTAAGAAAGCTACCTCGATGCTGCGAGATTCGGAGGCTCGCTCTGCCCAAGGAGGCAAAGAACTAGGAGAGTTCCGAGCTACTTTTGAAATGGAGCTTCAAGAAAAGGCCAACCTTGCCGCACAGGTATTTTGCCTTGCTTGTACTTAACTTATGTTCCCGTGTTTCGACATAAAATTGGTTCACCTTTCTCTTTTAGGTCGAGCAGAATGGTTCATAGATTGAACAACTAAATACAGAGATCTTCGGGCTGAGAGAGCGAAATGAATTTGCATCGGGGGAAACTTTGCTTTCACGATTTAACTTTTGACTCTTGACGTTGGCCTATCAAGACCTGTTCTCGAAGCAATCGGGATCCTGAAACTGGCCATGCCCCGGGGTTAAATCAACAGCTTCTCTCGGATCGATGCTCGTGATGTCAGGGATCTCCCCGAGGCCTCGCGGGGTAACAATATTTGAATGATCCGATAAAAAAGGGGGCCCGGGATGATTTTGCCATTACGTTTCCCTAGGAGAGGGTGACGTTACGCGGCCAGAATTAATTGGCCCTCTTGGGTAGGCGGGTTGTTGTTGCTTAGCCCCTATATATTCATTCATCCGTCTTTCCAACGGTGAATTTGCTGCTTTGAAAGGCTATCTCTTCTGCAGAGCCTGGCGCTTTGTGCTAGTCCTTCCTTTCCCTTATTTCTAAAAGGAAACTTTTTTTTTGCTCAGAAGATCATCTTTCCCCTCCTATTTTATCGTACCCATGACTGCTATGTCGACGTCCAATCATCGGGTGGAGGAGAGCTCCTCCTGTGTTCCATATTTGGTTAGCGCCAGCGGCTCGCCTCTGATGTCAAGGAAGCGAGGCTCGAGATGCTCTGCCTCAAGGAGAGCTGTCATGCCGGGGAAACCTCCCAATGTTCCGGGCAACCGAGATCATGTGTCGAGGATTATTTCATTAGTGGGAGAGGAAAGCCTCGAGATGATCAGAAAAGATTGCGGATGGGGAGAAGGCGTTATAATACAAGTGATGTGCCGGAGAATTTCGGCACATTTCAATACTAATTGTTTAGATTTTAGCTTGTTTTAATGCAGTTATCTCCGTTACTTATGTAGTTTTGTTGTTTCTGCAGTACATAAGGATTGAGAACCCAAGAACATGGAAATGGAAGCAAAAAAACAAGTAAAGAGCAAAATGTAGCAAAAATACTGGTCTGCGATACACTATGCGATCGATCACAGATCAGACATGCGAGCCACAGAATGCACGTCAAATCGCAGACAAAAGCATAGATCTGGGTTAAATCTCAAGTCAAGAATGCGGTCCATTATGCTACCGCAGAATCAACATGCGAGCCGCAGAGTGAACCGCAAACAAACCATGAAGGTCACTGAAGGATGAAGATGCGATGCAAAATGCGATCGCATTTCTGCAATGCGATCCGCATAATTGGAATGCGAAGAAGACCTGTAAACTAGGGTTCCAGTCTGCGATGAGGATGTTCAAGATGCGGACCGCATACGTGCTCTGCGATAAGAATGCGATTGCATATCAGACCTGAAATGGCATTTTTGTCCATTTTCTGTCCCAATTTTGAGTCCACTATAAATAGTTTTATGATGTCTTTGTGGGCTCATCTTGTCTAGTCTTTGAACCTCATTCCAAGATATTAATATTCCTCACTTTTGGAAGCGGGTGAAGATTCTCTACTTTGTAAGCTTTTATGACATTAAATACTCTTTGGTTTTTGTATTGTAGTATGAGTAGCTAACTTTAAATACTAAGGTTGTGAACCCTAAATGGGTGTTATGCTAATGAGTGTTTAACATTGAATATATATATAATGGTTGGTTGATATTTGTTTACTTCGCATTCTTCATTTATTATTAGTGGTTGCAAACATTAACAAGTGCCATTAAATTCTTGCTTTGCTTGGGAAAGTGGGTTAGAATTTGGTAGATGTAAATATCAATGACTTAAGGCTTTAAACCTTATTTAATAGAATCGCGTAGGAATAAGTGGGTTTTACTTGGCATATATTGATGGTTCTAAATTGCAACTCTTTTATATTTGGAAAAATTATAAAGAGGAAATACTACTCAACTATTGGGAAATGTTGGGTAGTCACTTAGACATCATTTGCATATCAAAAGAACCTTCCATTAGAAATATATCATATTAACAGCGATAAGCATTACACTCCATTAAAGGGGACACAACCTTGGTTTATTTAATCCAATTATTTACTCTATAAATATTCCAATTAGTTGATACTTCCAAACAAACTCAATTCATACTCTTGTTACTATAAAATCATTCTCTTGTTACTGTTAACCGAATAGAGATACGACTTTAGTCAAGCAACACACTATAAGAGTAACCTTTTCACACCTATTCCCTGTGGGATTGACCCCAACCTTGTTGGGTTATTATATTTGACACCGACCGCCTTACACTATTTATTAAAGTGTAATTTGAGCGTATCAAATTTTGGCGCCGTTGCCGGGGAATACGTTTTTGAAATTACTATTAATTGTGTACTTTACTTAACGTCTATTTCTATTCCATCACACTTTGCTTGCTTTGCTTGGTGTTGATAGGAAAACATGTCTGAATATGCTGATGATGCGGAGACAGAAATGAGAGATAATCCTTTCGCAGACATCGAGAAGTACATTGATGATACTAATGCCATGGTACCGCCAGCTGTTGGAGCTGCAATATTTAAAGTGGAACACAGTCTAATTCTGATGCTCAAGGCAGAAGGATTTTTCAGAAACTCCACAGATCATGATCCAACACAACACCTTAGGAATTTCTTGGGTGTGTGTGCAATGCACAAACAAAATAATGTCTCTGACGATGCCCTGAGGTTGAGATGCTTCAAGTATTCTCTAGCTGGGGATGCGAGGAAATGGCTCCAGAATCTGCCACCCAACTCTATCCATTCTTGGCCCGAACTTGTCCGGGCGTTTTTGTCCAAGTGGTTCCCGCAGAGCAAAAAGTCTGAGTTGCAGGATAAGATTTTCTTTTTCAAGCAGATACAGGGAGAGAAGTTGCATGAGGCATGGGATCGCTTCAAATTATACTTGGTGAGGTCTCCAAACCATGGTTTTCCGGAATCCATGTTGTTGGAAAAACTTTATATGGGTTTGGATCCGATGAACCAAGGCATCGCCAAGAATGCAGCTGACGGATCTTTCATGGACAAATCATTTTCAAGAGTGACACAAATCCTGGACAAAATGGCAAAGCACAACCAAGCATGGCATTCAGAAAGCATGCTTGAAAAAGTTAGAAAGCATGCTTGAAAAAGTATTGCAAAACCAAGAAAAGTCTGACCCGTCTATGAGAAACATGACCGAAGTTGTTGGCTCTCACACCGCATCTATCCAAAAGTTAGAGATGCAGATGAGAGACCTTTCAAGAGAGCAAAACACAAAGCAAAAAGGGCAACTTCCTAGTGATACCATTTCGAACCCGAAGAGTGGTGGAAGTGGCTCAACTTCTCACGTCATGGCAATAACTACTAGAAGTGGTAAGGTTTTACAAGGTGACATTGAGCAAGAGGTTGTTGGGGAAGAATCCGAACAAGAAGTTGAATCAGAAGAGCAAGGGGTTGTTGAAGTTGAAAGGGTGCCGGAAAAAGAGAAGGTGCAAGAAGTGAACCAAGAAGGGGTGAAGGAAAAGGATAAGGAGACATCAAAAGCTCCACCTCCTATTCCTAGACCTCCTCCGCCTTTTCCTCAAAGATTTATTAAAAGGGTTGATGATAGCAAGCTTGAGAAATTCAATGATATTCTAAAGCAATTGTCGATGAACATTCCATTCTTGGAGGCTTTTCAAGAAATGCCAGGGTTTACCAAATATTTGAAGGATTTGATCACCAAAAAGAGGACCACAAAGAATGAGGTGGTAAACATGACTCACAGGATTAGCTCTATTATTGCCACAAGCCCTGTCCAAAAGAAAGAGGACCCGAGAGCATTTATTATTCCATGCACTATCGGGGAGCGTGACTTTGCAAAAGACCTTTGTGACAATAGGGCTAGCATCAACTTGATGCCACTTTCCATCTACAAGCAAGTGGGATTAGGATGCTGAGGCCAACAAGCATGAGGTTACAAATGGTCTATTGATCTATTAAGCGACCGGTAGGAATTGTTGATGATGTGATTGTGAAAGTTGGAAAATTCCATTTGCCCGCCGACTTTGTAATTCTTGACTGTGTTGTTGATAAAGAGATCCCTATCATCTTTGGGAGACCATTCCTAGCCACATGAAGAGCACTCATGGATTCGGAGTGAAATGAAATTAAGTTCCGGGTGAATGATGAAGAAGTCACATTTCAAGAGAGCAAGGGTATGAAATTACCCCATGAGTATCATAGCATTTCAGTGATAGATGTGGTTGATGAGGTTGAAGATGCCGTCGAATTGAAAATGGAAGAACAATGCCTTGGTGAGACATTGGCGGCTATCTTGGTAAACTTTGATGGTGAGGACATGGATGGGTACATGGAGTCGGTAAATGCATTGGAGGGTCTTGGATCCTATACTTACACTCCGGAAAAGCTTTCTCTTGACTTGGAGAATAGGGCCACACCTCCTGCCAAGCCATCAATCATTGAGCCACCACAACTAGAGCTCAAGCCTCTGCCGCTGCACTTAAGGTATAAATTTCTTGGCTCTAATGATTCTTTACCCGTAATCGTTTCGTCTTTGATAAATAATGTGCAGGTAAACCAATTGTTGGAAGTCTTGAAAGAACATAGGCAAGCCATTGGATAGACCATTGCGGACATTCGTGGAATCTCCGCGGGAATTTGTGAACATAAAATCCAATTGGAGAGCGAAACAATGCCAAGTGTGGAACATCAAAGACGGTTGAACCCGTCAATGCAAGAGGTAGTAAAGAAGGATAATATCAAGTGGTTGGATTCCGGGGTAGTTTACCCCATTGCCGACAGTTCGTGGGTGAGCCCAGTACAATGTGTGCCAAAAAAGGGTGGCATGACCGTGATTGAAAATGAGAAGAATGAGCTCATTCCAACGATAATTGTGACCGGATGGCGAGTTTGTATGGACTATCGGAAACTTAACAGTGCTACTTCCAAGGACCACTTACCTATGCCTTTTATTGATCAAATGCTTGATCGACTAGCGGGTAGGTCATTTTATTGTTTCCTTGATGGTTACTCCGGCTACAATCAAATCAACATCGCTTTGGAAGATCAAGAGAAAACTACGTTCACTTGCCCGTATGGCACTTTTGCTTTTAGCCGGATGCCATTTGGCTTGTGTAATGCTCCGACCACTTTCCAAAGGTGTATGATGTCCATCTTCTCCGACATGGTTGAGGACTTTCTTGAAGTCTTCATGGATGATTTCTCGGTGGTTGGTGATTCGTTTGAGCACTGTCTTAACAATCTTGTACAAGTGCTTAAGCGATGCGAAAGGACCAGCCTTGTGCTAAATTGGGAGAAGTGTCACTTCATGGTTGACGAAGGCATTGTGCTTGGGCACAAAATTTCAAAGCATGGTATTGAAGTCAACCGGGCAAAGATTGAGATTATTTCTAAGCTTCCTCCACCGACCTCCATGAAAGGTGTTAGAAGTTTTCTAGGGCATGCCGGGTTTTACAGGCGCTTCATCAAGGACTTCTCCCCATGTGCAAACTCCTCGAAAAGGATGCCAAGTTTGTGTTTGATGAGAACTGTCTTAAAGATTTTGAGGAGTTATATCAAAGGCTCACCACAACACTCATTATTGTCACGCCCGATTGGTCACTTCCTTTCGAGCTCATGTGTGACGCCAGTGGTGTAGTCATTGGAGAAATGCTTGGCCAACGTCACAACAAAGTTCTCCACCCGGTGTACTATGCAAGTAAAACTCTCAATGGGGAACAAATGAACTACACGGTAACTGAGTAAGAGCTTCTTGCTATTGTGTATGCTTTTGAAAAATTCCGGGTTATTTGTTGGGGTCCAAGGTGGTGGTATACACTGATCATGCGACTCTTTGATATCTCATGGAAAAGAAGGATGCAAAGCCTCGATTAATTCGATGGGTCTTGTTGTTGCAAGAATTTAACTTCGAAGTCAAAGATCACAAGGGAACTCAAAATCAAGTGGCAGATCATTTGTCAAGGCTTGAGGAAGAAGGGAGACCACAAGGAGATCTTGAAATCAACGATGCATTCCCTGATGAGCACATATTGGCATTATCTAGCACTTTTGCTCCTTGGTATGCCGATATTACTAACTACTTGGTTAGGGACCTTATCTCGGACGGATTGGAATCTTATCAAAGAAAGAAGTTTTTGAGAGACTGCCGGCAATACTATTGGGAGGAACCATACTTGTTCCGTGTTTGTGCTGACAATATTATTAGAAGGTGTGTTCCCGAAGAAGAGGTTATGCCAATTCTCAAGGCATGCCATGACTCACGGTTGAGGGTCATCATGGAGGAAATCGGACGGCGGCTAAAGTTCTTGAATCAGACGGCGGTTGAGGGTCATCGGTTGGCTAAAGTTCCAAGAGGCATGAAATGCCAATGCACTTTGTGATGGAGATAAAGATCTTTGACGTGTGGGGAATCGACTTCATGGGCCCCTTTGTAAGTTCTTGCGGGATGAAATACATCTTGGTAGCGGTGGACTATGTGTCCAAATGGGTTAAAGCAGTTGCCTTACCAAACAATGAGGCAAGGAGTGTGACCGCCTTCTTGAAGAAAAACATATTCACTCGGTTTGGCACTCCTAGAGCCATCCTTAGTGACGGTGGATCTCATTTTTGTAACAAGGCATTCTCGGGGCTGCTTGAGAAGTATGGCGTAAAGCATAAGGTGGCCACACCTTATCATCCACAATCAAGTGGTTAAGTTGAGGTTTCCAACCGGGAGATCAAGAGCATTCTAGCAAAACCTGTGAATGCAAATAGGACCGACTGGTCAAGGAAGCTAGATGATGCATTGTGGGCGTACCGCACGGCCTACAAAACCCCTATTGGTACTTCTCCTTATCGGCTAGTCTTTGGTAAATCATGTCATCTACCCGTGGATTTGGAACACAAAGCTATGTGGGCGTTGAAAAGGTTGAACATAGATTGGGCTGAAACTGCAAATTTGAGGTTAACAAAGCTCAATGAAATGGAGGAATTTCGGTTCCATGCTTATGAAAATGCAGTTGTGTACAAAGAATGGATGAAGTTTGTCCATGACAAGAAGAACTTGAAAAGAGAGTTCAAGACGGGTGATTTGGTCTTGCTCTTTAACTCAAGGCTCAAATTGTTTCCGGGCAAGCTTAAATCAAAATGGTCCGGTCCATTCAAAGTGGTCAATGCCTCTCCTTATGGAGCTGTGGAATTAGAATCAACAGATGGGTCCCGGACATTCAAGGTAAATCGCCAATGCATCAAGCACTACTTTGGCACAGATGGGGGAAAACATTTGGTGGAGCAGCTGGCTCTCAAAGGTGGTCCATGCCCGACCATTGAGTGAAACCAAAGGAACATCAACTTCGTCGTGCCGCGACGTTAAATCAAGTGCTTTATGGGAGGCAACCCATGTGTGGTAACACTATTTTGTTTTATGAAATTTTAGTTTTTGATAGATAGATTTATTTGAGAAATTTAAAGTGTGTGTCAGAGTGCGGGGGGTTCAAAAGATAACAACAATTGGTACGAATGCATAAAAAGTGGAAGAAAAACCACTAGGTGAATTCTGTTGCACAAATGCGGTCGCATTTTAGCTATGCCGACCACACTCTAACCACAAACCTAAGCAGAGATTTGGGTTGCGTTGAGGTGGTGCATTATGTGGTCCGCATTTGATTTATGCGACCGCATTTTGCACCGCATTTGCCTCCCTTCAGCTTGGTCCTTAACCTCATCGCATAACACACATGCGGTCGCACTGTGTGTTATGCGGTGTCCTATCCATCGCAGAATCAACAAGGTAAGTCAACAAAACAAAAAGGGGGGGAGTAAAAAGAATAAAGAAAAACAAAACGAAAAAAAGGGGGAAGAACACGAACGGACTTTGAACCAAATCAAGCTCAAATTGTGTGCAACCAAAGGACTACATTTGTCACACTCATTGTCCCAGTCATCAAACTCTGCTGGTATGTACCTGTTTCTCCCTTGTTTTATCTTTGATTTCCACTGTAGGTTCAGAGATTTTTCGTTTAAATCCTGTGCAAAAATGTGTTTAGATGCTTGTGTAGTTGCTTCTCTGTAGTGTAGATGCTTTTGGGTTGAAAATAAATTGGGGTATGGGGTAGAATGAAATAGGACCACCATTGTTGAAAGCTTGGGTGACCTGTGTAGAAGAAGGCATCTGCGGCCCGCATTGTGACGCATTTTGGCCGCACAACTAAACCCTAAATCTTCTGAAGAAGATGATGAAATGCGGTGTCTTTGCGATCGCAGATTTGACATGCAAACCACAAATTCACCGCAGAGTGATACAGAGATTTCAGTTTTGAACCATATAGCGATGTCAATTCTGCGATGGTTATGCGGTCCGCATAGTAGTTATGCGACCGCATAACTCACCGCAGAATGAGAACACCTATTGGGACTACAAGATCTGCGACAAGTCTGCGGTCCACATTATGGTTTTGCGATTTCATACCAGATCACATTTTCTTTCTTCCTTTTGATTCATCTGTATCTTCTCCGTATTGTTAATGATGTCACTCACTCTTCACCATTGTGCAGATATGGGTCAAAAGAGACGCTCATCAAAGCGGGCTTCCACCAGTAAGCGATCGCGGATAGAGGACAACGTGTCGAGCCCCTCCCAGTCTAAGGCGGAGAGATCAGGCCCTCAATCAATATAGAGGCTGAAGATAGAAGGAAACGAGGTGAAGATTTCCAGCTCTGATTTGGGGTTGATGGGTCCAGGGAGGTATTTAGAAAAGGGCTCACAAAGTGCAAAATCCTGGGCGAGAAACAATTGAGCTTGAACGGGCTCAAAGACAAATACCCCCATATCCTGGAAAACATAAAAACACGGAGATGGGAGAACTTCACTGAGCCACCCACGGAGTACAATGAGACCCTTGTGACGGAATTCTATGCATCCTATGGGGCCTCTAGGACGAAATACCACAAACACAACAATGTTTTCACCGACCAGGTGCTTGTCCGGGGAAAGACTGTTTTCTGCAATATTGAGGCCCTTAATGAGTTCTACATCAAAGGATGGAGAGCAGGCACAACTGAGTACACTGAAAAATTCAAAAATAAGGAGAATGAATGTGGATGGATTGCCTCAGTGATAGAAAAAGGGACTCCCACTTGGGTCGATCCTCAGCACAAGATATATAAGGAAGATCTCACAAGAGAGGGTCGCTACTGGCTTAGTTTTGTCACTTCTCGGTTAGTACCAACTCAAAATGAAACTAAAATAGCCATCGAGAAGGCCCTTTTGATTGCTTGCATCATGAGTGGTATCAAGATAGATGTGGGAGAGTTGATCTTCCAAGTAGGGATCCGAGCAATGCAGCATGTAACTTCACTTCCTTTCCCTTGCCTAATCACAACTCTGTGTAGAGATGTGAAAATTCCTATCCTGCCCACTGATAAAACTAGATAGGAAACGAGGGATATTGATATCACACGTATCATGGATATCTCTCGTATCACTGTTACTACTGCCCCATCATAGGTTCAGGTCCAAGATCCGATTGATCTAGAGCACAGTGACTCCTAGTCACCAGTGACTCCTCGGGTTACAGTGGCCCCCACTTCCACTTCCGAGCCTGCTTCTCAGTCCACCACTGTCCAGCCTACCATCACCATTCTTGTTGTCTCGAAGCTTGGTCTACTGGCTCAGCATGCCAATGCCAAAGTAGATCAGTTTTGAAGACATTGACAATTCTAATCAAACAAGCTCTGACACCCATGCAATCCTCAGTGACGGCCCTCCAACAACAACAGTGAAAATATGAGGATCGTCTACAGCAACTTGAGTTCAGGGTGGAGAAGATAGAGCGGGGTGAAGTTAGTGGGTTGCCTGGACTCAAGAAGGAGGTTGCTTCTATGAAGAACGAGCTCCAAAAGATGCAAAACGTGGAGTTTGATCAATCATCCCTCCTTCCCACAGATGGTGATCAGGTGACAGGCACATCACCTCCGGACTTAGGTCTTGACTTCACTGCATTGATGACAGATACTGCCCCTCCTACTGTCGGAGCTTCCCAGCCTAAAGCCCCTCCAACCCATATTGTGATCCATTCTGGGAAGGAGTTTGGAGGTTCTGGTAAATTAGAAGATGAGGAGGAAGATAGGAGCGAGGATGAGGAAAGTTCTAGATATTCAAGCAATGATGGCCCTCAGGATAAAGGAAAGCATATTGCGGATGCCTCTGTCGAGGATGCTATTATTAAGGAGGCTGATATTGTAGAAGTGGAACAAGTAGATATGCAGACAGTGATCCAGCGGTCTCTAGTAGACATGGCCAACCCTATAGCTCCATCAGTCACCCCGCCATCAGTGGGTGAGAGTAGCAACTCACAGGCTCTAGCACCAGCTCCAGCTCTAACTCCAACTCCTGCTTTGGACCAGCCTGAGAGCATTACTCCATCAGGAGAGGTCACTCCTCAGACCGAGCTCTCATCGGTCCCAACTTCCACATCCGAGGGTGACCCCTCCAGTACTCAGCCAGCTACTGACTCCCATAGCACTTAGTGTGCCTCAGGGAGCCCCCCTCAAACTCATCTCTCTGTTTTTATGCATTGGGGACAATGCATGCTTTTAGTTGGGGGTGGAGGGTAGCATTGTAGATATTTTTGTGATATTGGAAACTGTTGTACATATGCATATCTTTATGTTACAATCAGACTCTTGTACTTATGTGTATTTTGTGTTCTGTATATATTAGTATGACTTCGGTACATGAGTTGTGTTATGAAATTCGTGATGATGTTAATATTAGTGTTTGTTTTGTGTTCATAATAGCGTTGTGTAAATATGATACCGTTGTCCATATAAAAGAAAAACAACAAAAACAAGTCGATAGTGATTAGGAATCAATTCCTCTTGGTTTTTCTTCTCCCGGTTCTTTTCCAAGGGTGTAATAGTAGAACCAGGATCGTAGAATGAATCATTTTGACCGGTTTGGTGTAATTTCCTAGTATCAAGCATGTGTGTCTGTACATAGCATATACCCCTCCACATATTGTGTTTGTCGACTTTTCCCAATGATGGATAGATTGACAACTTTTTTAAGGGAATTAGTCCTTTTGATCAACTTTGTGAACTTGAGGCTTGCTCTGTGACTCTATGGCGACCTAGAGTTATACATGTGTCTATGATGAAAGCCTTGAGTTGCCAAGTGTTGACTCGAAAGCTTTAAATTATGTGAATGAAACAGTTTGTGTACCATGTGTGTGTGAGTTCTCTGTGTGTATATAACTCTCGTGTTTACTTCTATCATCTAGAACTTGCCCGATTGGTTTTTCAATGCTAATAATAGTATGTTTGGTTGGAGGGATGATCTTACGCATTCTTTGTCTTATTTGCTAGACCTCTGTAGCCTTTCAAGCCGACATGTACATAAATAATATCACTAGTACCCAATTTGAGCCTTTAAGCCTTTTCTTTGGCCAACTCATTACAAACCTCTCTTTTTTATGTAAAATAATCCCCTATCTTGAACCCGTCCCTCCATGAACATTGAGAACGAGGGTAAAAGACTAAGTTAGGGGTGGTGTCGCAGTGGATATTGGTAAGGTTGTACGTTGAGTTAAGACCACATGCCTCAAAAGTGTTTGTTTTAGATTATTCAAGCTCCAAAAGAGAAAAAAAAGAAGAAAATATGTGTATGTATATAAATTATGGAGCCTTGAATAAAATTAGAAGAGGTTTGTAAGGTGGTTCTATATTGGAAACTAGACGCAAATGAGGCTATGAGGGTTTGAAAAGAAGCAAAGTAAAAAAAAATGGAAAATTGTGAGTAGTGTTCAAGGAGGGTGAAGTCACTTGTACCCAAATGTCTATCCAACCCTTCCCGAAGCCTACATTACAAGCTTAAAAAGTCCTTATGAGACCTCCAACCGAACATTCTTGAATAAGCGGTGAATTAAAATAAGGGCAAGCATATGGTATGAAATGTTGTAACAATTGAAGTTCTTTCTGAGAGTGAGTGTATTTGTAAATTGTTCCTTTTTGTTGTCCTTGTAAATATTGTGATTTTGGGACCTTCTTTCTAGTGAGGGTACATGAACTGTGGAGTTAAACAAAAGTTGAGCTTTTGAGTCAAATGCAATTGCACTCAGCTGAGGGTAACATTTTGTTGCAATGTCTGAGGCTCAAGGTTCACAAGTTGATTAGTTTTCCTTGTATATACTATCAGTTCAGGAAAGGTAAAACAATTATAGATGCATGCTTGAAGTACTAGCAATGAACACCACTCGTAGTCATTATCGTTTCATGTTTTGTAAATAAAGTCTAGAATAGGCTAAGTTTGTTTTAGTTGCTTGAGGACAAGCAAGAGTTTAAGTTGGGGGTGTTGATGTGCCGGAGAATTTCGGCACATTTCAATACTAATTGCTTAGATTTTAGCTAGTTTTAATGCAATTATCTTCGTTACTTATGTAGTTTTGTTGTTTCTAGGACTGAGAACCCAAGAACATGGAAATGGAAGCAAAAAGACAAGAAAAGAGCAAAATGTAGCAAAAATGCTGGTCTGCGATACACTATGCGATCGCAGATCAGACATGCGAGTCGCAGAATGCACGTCAAATCGCAGACAAAAGCAGAGATCTGGGTTAAATCTCAAGTCAAGAATGCGGTCCATTATGTGACCGCAGAACCAACATGCGAATCGCAGAGTGAACCGCAAACCAACCATGAAGGTCACTGAAGGACGAAGATGCGATGCAAAATGCGATCGCATTTTGTGCAATGCGATCCGCATAATTCGAATGCGAAGAAGACTTGTAAACTAGGGTTCCAGTCTGCGATTAGGATTTTCAAGATGCGGACCGCATACGTGCTTTGCGACAAGAATGCGATCACATATCATACCTGAAAGGGCATTTTTGTCCCTTTTTTGTCCCGATTTTGAGTTCACTATAAATAGTTTTATGATGTCTTTGTGGGCTCATCTTGTCTAGTCTTTGAACCACATTCCAAGACATTAATATTCCTCACTTTTGGAAGCTTTTGGGTGAAGATTCTCTACTTTGTAAGCTTTTATGACATTAAATACTCTTTGGTTTTTGTATTGTAGTATGAGTAGCTAACTTTAAATACTAAGGTTGTGAACCATAAATGGGTGTTATGCTAATGGGTGTTTAACATTGAACATATATATAATGGTTGGTTGATATTTGTTTACTTCTCATTCTTCATTTATTGTTGGTGGTTGCAAACATTAACAAGTGAAATTAAATTCTTGCTTTGCTTGAGAAAGTGGGTTAGAATTTGGTAGAAGTAAATATCAATGACTCAAGGCTTTAAACCTTATTTAATAAAATCGCGTAGGAATAAGTGGGTTTTACTTGGCATATATTGATGGTTCTAAATTGCAACTCTTTTATATTTGGAAAAATTATAAAGAGGAAATACTACTCAACAATTGGGAAATATTGGGAAGTCACTTAGACATCATTTGCATATCAAAAGAACCTTCCATTAGAAACATATCATATTAACACCGATAATCATTACACTCATTAAAGGGGACACAACCTTGGTTTCTTTAATCCAATTAATTACTCTATAAATATTCGAATTAGTTGATACTTCCAAACAAACTCAATTCATACTCTTGTTACTATAAAACCATTCTCTTGTTACTGTTAAACGAATAGAGATACAACTTTAGTCGAGCAACACACTATAAGAGTAACCTTTTCAAACCTATTCCCTGTGGGATTCGACCCTAACCTTGTTGGGTTATAATATTAGACACCGACCGCCTTACACTATTTATTAAAGTGTAATTTGAGTGTATCAAGAAGTACCATCCCCCGAGGAGAGCATTGTGACATATGTTGAGGGATTTTTGAGCATATACACGCATGTTTTCGCGCCGGGTTCCCCTGACCGGATCGTGCTCGATTTCTATTGGAGATATCAAGTTACACTGGTGAATGATCATCCCTCCATTTGGAAAATAGTGCAGGCGATGATATATTTTCCTGATAAGGCCATGGCAGAGTTTAACCTCAGCCATCTAGTGAGGTTATATCGACCACTACGTTACTCGAGCCTGATTGCTCTTTAGTGTCGATCCACCTGATCTCCTATAGTTGGCAATGAGGAGGTTGAGGACCGAGAATGAATGAATCAGTTCATTAGAATTCGAACGATCGATGTCATTCCCAAAGAGTTTTTTCCATTTCTTGAGAAATGGAACTTCACACATAAGTGTCTCATCTGAACTATCATCGTTTTGACCGGAGGCAAGCTCCGTAGCGATAACTTTCTGTTCCTTATTTCTAGCAAATCATTGGTCACCGAGTGACATCCCTGATTTAGCCGAGTGGTCTCATAATCTAGCAGCTCTCGATTTATGATAGGCACCTGTGGCTATATCTGTCTAAAGGGACATGGGAGGCAAAGCATCGTGCTAGGTGCCCAACGCTCTATCTCCTAAAAAATGGTGTTTTTCTTGCCGGCTTATTTGATTCAACTGTCGTAGGTCCCGGGGGTTCCTTTGAAATGCGGTCGTGTCCTCCGGGGAAGGAGGAGAGATTGTTGGCCTTGGGATCAAGGAGTGTTGACAAAAGAAATGATGCTCCGGGGTGCGAGAAATCTTGCAGTGAGGCGAATCCCTCTCAGGGGTTAAAGAGAAGCGATTCGATCGATCGACCACTTTCTATAAGTGGTATGCCATTGGATGTTGCTTCGGCCTTCGGCAAGGCTCAGCAGTTTGGCCTCATGGTAAGTTTTGACTACTATTAGATTATTCCAGCCCCGTCCTTTTCTTTTTTCCCTTTTTCTTTTTCTTTATTTAGCTTTCTTTCACAGGCCTTTGACAGGTTTAAATTCGAGCTGCTTCGTAGCGAGGCCTTGTTGCGGGAGGCTTTGGATAGAGAGAAATCCCTCAAGCTTCTTTGTGTGGCAAAGGAAAGCGAGCTGGTTTCCTTACCTGGCGAGGTGGATCGGAGCCGGAGCTATGAGATCCGCCTAGATAAAAAAGTACCCTGCACTTCATGCTGGCTTGCACTCCCTTTATATCTTGGCATCCAGATGTTTGATGTTTCAGTTGGAGGACAAGGCGGATGAGCTGGAACAGCTCTAGGGCGAGGTTGGCCGAGCCAAACGCGAATTCAAAGAGCTGCAAGTGCATGTAAGTACCCATTTTGTGGCCAAAGAGAGGGCTCAAGCTAGGGTTTCTTCTCTTGAGGCACAAATCTAGACTGTTCGTGCGAACGATTCTACTCGGGCGAACATGATTGCAAGGCTTTCGTCCTAGCTTTCGAAGGGGAAGACTGAGGTGGTGAATGTCCGAGCCAAGGATGTGATGAGTAATACCAGGGCGGGACAGAAAGTGGTAGCCTATTCAAAGAGTGTTGCCGCTACTAAAGCTGAGCTAAAGAGAGCCCTTGATCGTGCAAGCAGTAGCAAGGAGTATGCGAGCAGCAGATCCTGGAGGGAAGTCCTCGATGAGATTCATGCCAGAGGCTTCGATCTCTCGGGTGAGATCGAACAAGCCAAAGGGGAGGAGTATGATGCCATGTTCCTTCTGTCTGATGCTGAAGACGGTAAGGAGGGAGTTGCCGGGCCATAGTTGCCGAAGGGTGGAATGTTTATTCCTTGCCTCTTTCTTATATACATAACTTTCATAATATGTTGTAGACTGAGCTTGCGTTTCACCGCCTGTATGTAAAAATAAGAGGGGGAACCCCGCAATTTGTATCTTCTGTATTTCTGTTCGTCAAGATCTCAATCGGGTCGATTTGACCTTTTGATTGGTAGAAATATCCGAACTTGTAATATAGCCCTGATGTTCTTTAGGCCGACAACAGTGACTATTATTGTTTGCCCTTGGGCATACGCATTTTATCCATTTTTGGGTTCAGTCTCCGAGTCGGGCACTGACTCGAGCTCAATCGAACCACATGTTTAACGTCTGCATGGACTGGCGACAATGGCTCTTATGCCTTGGGTCGAAGCGGCCTTTAATGTATGTGGCCCTGAGGCTTGTGGAGCTGGCAACGATGGCTCTTATGCTATGCCCTTAGGCATGTATAGTTAACTATTTTGGATCCTGTCTCCGAATCGGGTTACAACTCGAGCTTAATTTAATCCTCAAGTTTTCAAATTTTAAGCTGGCGACGGTGGATCTTACTCTTTTGGTCATTGCGACCTTTTAGTGTGTGGCCCTGAGGCTCATTTGGCTGGCGACTGTGGCTCTTACGCTTTTTCCCTTAGGCATATGTAGGCTTTGTTTTTCCCTCGTTAAGGACTTTTTTGAAATAATTTTTCCTGACCCGTCATCGGTGTGGTGATGTTCTAGCACCTCAGAAGGTTTAGCTCGTAGGCTGAGTAGCTGGAAGACTTGTGATTTGAAGCTGACATGGTCGAAGCTTGTTTGCCTATTGAGGGTAGCATGTTTAAACCAGTTCTTTTTGAAGTAGATTCGAAGTAATGGCCTGTGATTTTGTTAGCGATGGTCGAGCGTCCCCGAGTAGTGTTAATTTGATTGGTGAAGCCGTTTTGACCGCAGTCATATGTGTTTCGCCGGAGCCATTTTTTGATCCCGAGTGGGATAGTTTAGGGGTCTACATCGAGAGTATGCCCTTTCGGGAGTCTTACAAATGCGACACATAGCCTAAACATCGGGATTAAGTTTTATGCCAGTAGTGAGGTCTTACAAAATTTTCATGCCTGTTGAGGTCTTACAACTTTTTCATGCCTGTTGAGGTCTTACAGTTTTTTCATGCCTGTTAAGGTCTTATAGTTTTTGTACGCCTGTTGAGGTCTTACAGCTTTTGTTGTTATGTAACATAGATCTGGCTATGCCGAGTTTGCCCGCTCGGGGTCTTACGACCTTGGGTTTTCCAGTGAATGGCGATTGACGGAGTCATCGAGTTTTCTTAGGCTCGAAGGCTATTACTCGTGAGCTCGGAATTGCCTCATTGGGGCTAGCTTATGAGACCACTCGGCAAAATTCGAGACCTTGTCCGGAAACCAAGGAGTTGCTACCAAAAACATATATGCAAAAAAATGTCGTTATGGAGCCCACCTCCAGACAAAGTGATAAAAATATAGGTATAACACTTACGTGTGAAATTTTATTTCTCAAGAAAGGGTAGAAACTCTCCAGGAATGACATCAATCGCCCGAGCTCGAATGAATCGGCTCATCCATCCTCGGTCTTCATTCTCTTCACCATCATTGGTAGGAAACCGGGTAGATCGACACTGCAGAGTGATCAAACCTCGATATAGCAGTGACCGATATAACCTCACGAGATTACTAAGGGTAAAATCGAGCCTGGCCTTCTCTGCAAAGTATCTTATCGTTTGCACTATCTTCCAAAGGGATGGGTGAGCTTGAACCAAGGTAACCTGAAATATACGATAGAACTCAAGCATGACCCGATCGGGGGGACCCGATGTAAAAGTGTGCGTATGCACGCTCAAAAACCCCTCAATGTAGGTCATGATGCTCTCCTCAGAGGAAGGTACTTGTAGCACCACCCCTTCTCCCCATCCACAGTCTTTTCTGGTCATTTCGATTTGCTTCTCCTCTACTGTGAGATGAACCTTGACATATGCTCCCGATGTCCTTGGATGTTGGGAGGTCTCTCCAACGTAAAGTCTTTCCTCGAGACAAAGAACCTCGAGGCCCACTCACCGGGCACCAGCGGTGTACCACCGACCAGACACGGAACAGAGGCAGAACTCTCCTATCCTTGATGGGCGGGTATCGATGTAGCAGTCATGGTTGTGATAGAATAAAAGGAGGAGGATATAGATCTGGGCAAAATTTTTGAATTATTGCAGCGAGAGAACTAGCGCAAAGAACCAAGTTCTATGGGAAAAATGGTTACTCAAAGTAGAAGAATCTCCATTGAGGAAGAAATTGAATGAATATATAGGGGCTAAGCAGCAGCTGCTTGCCTACCCAGAGGGCCAATTAATCCTGGCCATGGTAACATCACTGTTTCCTTGGGAAATGTAATGGCGGGATCACCCGGGATCACCCTGTGGCTCCCTTTATCAAATTGCATGAATGCTAGTACCCCACGAGATTCGATAGGTATCTAGACCTCGGGGGCTTCTTGTCGTCACAATCATAGGCCCCAAAGAGGCTATCAACCTAACTTCTATATAACACCTAATTTTTGGGGTCCCGATTACTCCAACAATGGGCTCTAAAGGATTAATATTACGATTCAAAGATTAGCTCTGCGATAGCAGCAAGATATAAAGAATGGAAAGACTTGGTGCAGAAATACCCCTTTTTCATAGCCAAAATTGTATTTACAAGGGACGTCTTTACAAGACTCACTCCCCTGGGAGTACATGCATAGAAAGAAAAAAGGAAAAAAGCAAAAACGTCACAAGGACTACTCTTCATCGCCACTATCCTTCGAACCATCTCCATGATCCTCATCTAGGATGACCAAAAGCGCCAACTTTATCTCTAGCTCTCGGGCCTCCTCAATTCCAACTGACAGATCGACACCTTCGACCTCAATCTCCTCTAAGGTTTTCCTTCTTGCCTCAGCCATAGCATGTTTGATGGCCCGAGCTAGTTTTTGCTCGGCCTTTATGGATACGTCACGGGCTATTTGATTCACCATGGCTGCATCCTTTAGGTAAGTAGAAACATTTCATTCAATCTTGGACTTGGCTGCAACCAGCGCAACAATCTCTTTTCGAGCATCCTTGAGAAGATCATCAGTTGATACCAACTCCGAGGTCACTACCTCATTTTGTTTCCTCAGCCTGAGGATCTCCACATTCAGTCACCCAATCTGTGAGTCATTTTGCTCGACCTACAAACAGAAAAGTAAACTAGTCAGTATCGAATTAACGGAGCTTGCCTGACTCTTTCTCCTTCCGGGCAGAACGAGCCTCCGACTCTCGCAGACTCAATGACAGATTCTCAAGCTCTTTATCATGGCATGAAAGCGCCTCATTAAGCTTGGAGAGGGCATGATCATACATCTCCTTGTACTATAGTAAAATCAAAGAGTTAGAAGAATGAAGGAAGATGCTCGAGGCTAAAAGAAATATACTTAAAGCAGCTATCACCTTTTGCATGAACCTCTCCGCCTCTTTGACAGAGCCGGGAGCATCAAAATCGGTGTTCTCGCTAACGTCATCAAGAATATTGCCAAGCATGCCTCCCCCTTGAGGGGACCCCAGGCTTTGGCGGCGTTCGCATCTTGAGCGTCCCTTAGTTTCACTAATGAGAACTGAAAGCCTGAAATTAAAGCATCTATGTTACCAATGTCTCTAAGGGTCAACTCCTTCTCCTATAATGCTCCGGGTCGCGACCCTTCAAGTTCAGCAGCAACGGTCCTCCTAGCAGAAACCACACCAAACCCGGTCATGGGGTCCGAGGCCACATTGACATCCTCCTCGAGGGTCTTCAATCTACGGGATCGACCTGAGCCAGTTGTTCCCGATTTAGCAGCCTCTAGCCGAGGCATTTGGGAGGCTCCCACGCTCGACCTTGTCCTCCGTGCTAACAGGCACTCGCCATCATCATCATCATCCTCATCCTCAAAGCGGGGACTTGCTCCAGAAGTTGAAGCTGAGGTCGTAGTAATGGCTCGATGCTCGCGTGACTTGGGTTTCTTTTCCACGGAAGGATCAACAGCCGCCCTACCTTTTTCTCTTTTTGCCCTTGCCGGGCTTTAAAATCTTTGTCTCGCCACCAGAAGGTAGCCTCATCAGCATATTCTCACCATGGCCTGCACGAGCGCAGTAACCGTAATTTATCAACACAAAGGATATGGGAAAAAATGTAATTCTAAGGCATAGGTGGTAAGGAAGCTTTACCATGATACTTGGCCACCCATAGCTTCTTATCCAAGTTGGTCCAAGACAGAACAAGATAGGGGAACGTGGTGTCCAACCGTTCGATCCACCCCAAAAAATCCGAGACCGCTTCGGGGTACCAAGCGGTGGCTGCAGGAAACGCAAAGAGGTCATTATTCCAGAAGAAAGGAAAGAGGATCACAAAACATGACTAAGGAAAAAGTTCTTACACTATGTGTTTCACTTCTCCGGGAAAGGCATCCTCCCGGCCAGAAATATGTCCGAGGTTCTCACCCGGCCGAACCTACTCATCCACCCTCGATCCTTCCCCTCGTCGGTGATTGAGAAAAATGATTTTTTGGATCGATGGTGAAGCCTAATCAAATATCGATAAAATCAAGGGCTGTACAACCTAATCAAATGGTTGAGGGTAAAGGTCTCGCTCACAACCCCTTCGGTGAAATGGTGGATCATCAAGACTATCCTTCAGAAAGAAGGATAGATTTGACCGAGCGTCACTTGATATCTTTTACAAAAATCAAGGATAAACGGATCTATCTCTAGGCAAGATCCAAAGTAAATGGGTAAGTATACACATGAAGGAAGCCAGCCTTGTGATCCGTTATATTTTCACCAGGGTCGGGAATCTCCACCTCCATTGCCTCATTCCATCGGCAATTTGTCTTCACCGTCTCTATATTGGACACGACACTAATGTATCGGGACACATGTTCATATCGGCCCGATATGGATGAAGTGGTATCGATGGTAAAATACTTCGACATATCAAGCTTGGAGGGAGTACGTTGTTCTAAGGTAGGTATGTCTTTGGGTTTCCCTTTAGATTTCTGAGATGAAGAGGCAACCTCGTCTTTTTGCGGAACCGTCTTAGAAGTTCTAGCCATGATGAAGGTGAAATTTCTCTGAGAAAGCAAGAAGAAAGGATTCAAGTAGGGATGGGTCTAGCTTTGCAAATCTGAAGTAGTTGGGAAAGTGAAAGTTATCCAACAATTGGTGCCTTTTTAAGAGTTGTGTGGGAAGCGGAAGGGACGAACTGGTGGCGGTTCATGGGTTTCTCGATAGTCGCATCTAACGACGACCCTTGTGTGGTTTTTTAAGCATGACATTTAATGCTCTAATAGGCTAACGTCACAACGATGACGCCCTCGGGTTAAAAGTTCATAATCGTCTCTCATAACTCTTATCTAAGAAACGCGGGGACTATTTGTATACGGTGAAATTGGAGAGCCCGATTTCTCGACATCGAGGCACCTTAAAAAACCATCTCATAATTCTCGAGGCTACAAGGTTATGATCGTGTCTCCTCCCTCAAGGTTCGTCGACGCTCGATCTTGGGATAATGTTGACCACAGCCACGGTAGAAATGGGGAGTTCCCAAGGCACGTGGCTAGGACTGACAAAACCTAGAGAGCTACTCTAAGACCCGAATCAGAGTGCCATCTAGTTGTCACATCTCTGTATCTTTGTAATTAATGCTTGATGTACTATGATGAGATTCGCCTCCTATATAAAGGGTATCCTTGCCACTTGTAAGGAGTTGTCACTCCCATTGCTCTACACGAAATATATAAGAACTTTCTATTTGCTCTCTAACATATTCTCTTGATATTATTGCTTTCATTTATTATCTTCATATTTGTTCATCATTTATTGCTTATCATTGGCCATAAAGAGCCTCCGTTAATTTTATCATAACTGTTAGCCATATTTCGACTGCCTTAGATAGCTCGTAGTCGAGCTCCAAGATTGACCTCGAGGCTCCGAATCCACAAGCTCGAGGCCCCAATAATGGCCCAACGGTTTGATTATCTCCCTATCCTTGACTCTTATTTCATTTCTAAGTCTCACATATATAGCATCAGTTGCCTAACAAACTAGCATAAAAATAGATCACGTATTTTTAGAATCCCATCAATAAATTTAATTGTTATTAGCATTTTCACGGTAAACATAATCTAAGACTAATTAGTTTTGAATAATATGAATCCTCTCATGGGTTATCCTAAGGTTTAATCTGTTTCATGCATTTTTTTTGTTAATCCTCTACATGTTCTGAACTTTGCACCCTATAAACATGTAATCAGTTAGCTTGTTACTTAACTCACATGTCTTGTTTATTTAACTCAAATATTTCTGCCTAATTGCTATTGTGATTAAACCATGACTATCTTGACTACTAGCATGAATGTTTAGCTTAACTAGACTTCAACCTTGAACTATGAGTTTAAGCATAAATTTTGTATGTTTCCTTGATGCAGTTCTCCCTGTAATTCTCTGTTCTAAATTCTGTTTCTTCTGAAATCCAACTATCTTTTAAAAACCTGGCCCTTCTCTCTTTACATACTCTTATTCCCTTAGGCTCTCAACCACCCCAGTGTGAGCACTGCCTAGGGTCCTTGAGACTCCTTTGAACTTTGACACACTGGGGGGTAGGTTTCCATTCTTTTATTTACTCTTTGCTGAATGTATGGTTCTGGTGTGAGCATTGCCCGGGGTCCTAAGGCTCAATGGGAACTTTGACACGCTGGAAGCCTGGTTTTAATGTGCTGTGATAAATCACTGCTATGCTTCAAAGCTGTTATGCGGGAAGTCCTGGATCCCAGGTTCATTTGGGCCTATAAAGGCTCCTTATAGTGTAACTATTACCTTATGGTAATCCATTCGACTATTCTGGTCTGTAATAACTATGTAATAACAGATTTGGGGATATTTAGTAAAGCTGGGGGTTTATTTTATATCTTTTGCTAAAACTGGATAGAAATCATGCCTATAGGATTTAATTAAGCTGATTGAACTGTGTGAGTACGTTATTGTATTTAGAAATCCTGCATATAGGATTTTCGTGATCATTTTGATTTTGTATTTGCATACTAGAGGTCTTACTTATAGGACTTTCATTCAATTTTATTCATTAGGAATCCTGCTCATAGGGTTTATACATGTTTTCAACAAATGTGCATTAGTAATCATGCCTATAAGATCTTGGTGTTTGAACTAACTGTCCTTCCTGACAATTTGTTTAATTTCTATCTCTACACAATCAATAGATATCATGCCTATGGGGTCCAAATCAATAAAGTTAATAGATATCATGCCTATGGGGTCCATACATAGTTAATAGATATCATGCCTATAGGATTTAAATCAATTTCAAACCTAGAAATCATGCCTACATGGTTTAAAGCAATAGATAGCATGCCTATAGGATTTAAGTCAATTCAACAATTAGAAAGCATGCATATAGAAAAATAAAATCCATCTCTTTACGAGCTAAAATTAGTACCACACCCAGAAATCTTGTCTATTGGTCTTTAATTAATAATCAATAAGAAAGAATGCCTATAGGATTCTGTTAATTGATTCTGAATTCAATCTCTCTTGTTAATCACTTAGGCGATGTATCTATAGGCCTTAATAACGATTCTGGTTTATAATTGTGACATATTACTGCCTGAAGTGCCCCGATTCATGCTGAATAAAATCAGTAGACAAATGAATAAGTTTTAATGCTGGCCTCAATAAAACTGCCTTTATACTCTATTTTCTCACGTAGACATCCTGTCTATATGATTCCAAAGTTAATAAAATTTGCTTATTCAATAGTGTGCTTTTGTTGCCTATGTGTTGAGGTCAATGTGAGCCTGTACTTGTTCTTTATTTGAAAGTCCTACTTGTTTTGTTTGTCGCCTAGATTTCACATTTTTAAGAAAAATAGGTTGATCAAGAACTATCCCAAATAGAGGTCCTAATACCTCCAGGGCCATAGGAAAGGGACGGGTAGTGCACGCATAGGGTACAATTTAGAATCAACTAGTACGCTTAAGTAACAACTTAAATATAGTAATTAGGTAGTCAAGGAGATGATATCCTGTGCGCTAATGCTATCAGTAACACCCCGACTTGTGGGAGTTACAAAGTATTGCCTGGAATGATCCTATAGACTAAAAACATAGGACCACCCCCTATACCCTGTTTAAAATAAATTAAATATTGTATTTGTCTAAATTGTTTTCTCCCTTTAGACTAATTCACTTAGTATAAGTTCGGCCGGGACCCACCGTTGTGGACCTCGAGGGGTGCCTAACACCTTCCCCTCAAAGTAATTTCGAGCCCTTACCCGATCTCTGGTGATGTAAACTGGTTATATGAGTTACCTGCTCTAGGTGCCCTAACGCACCTTAATCTGTTAGGTGGCGACTCTTTGAATTTGAAATCTTTACCCTCTTAGAAAAAGAGTTGTCCCAGAAATGTCAAAACCCGATTTATGGAGAAAAAGGGGGCGCGATAGCATGACAACTCTGCTAGGGATATCTTTAGGCTCTTACCATAACTAACTTGTTTGTGAATTAGTCTCTAAGAATGTCTTTATTATTCTGTTAATACTTGCACACCCCTTCCCTTTCCCACTCTATGTGAATTTATTTGACTATCTTCATTCATGATTTCTCTTCCTTGTTTATCACTTTTTAATGTGGAAACTGACTTGTCTCCTTGTCTTTCTTTCTTAAATGTCTTTACAATGATTAAATACTGCATTTTATCATTATTCATCATGCAAATACTTGGCAACATATAATTTTCTTTTGCATAACTTCATGCTCAACATCATATTCCACTCATGCGTACTAATATTATAGCGGCGCTAGATGAGTGTCCGCGATCTTCTTAAAATCACCTTTTAAATTTGGAAAGACTTATTTGCGGTAAAACTAGTCGATCAACGGTGCAGTCGACAGTTCCATGCCTTTCCCTCTCAAGTTGTCTGCTTGAGGGTACCAGTCTAGACTTCTGTAGAAACCTTCTCTAACAATAACTGTACATGCATCATGATCAAACCTTTCCTGGGTTAATATGTTGTCCGCATAATAACCCTCTAAGAAAGCCTTGTCCAAGGTCCACCGGGATTTCCATAATCCCAATGGGTGCAACCACTATAGGTGTATCATTTGGAGAGATAAATGCTGACATGCTAATCGTTAATGTGTAAGTAGTCGAACCCGAAGGGGGCAAGGGTCTAACTCTGTTTGTTTTTGCAAAAAATAAGGCACGAAGTTCCCAGGTTCGATATGGTTCGAAGTATACCACCATTGTTGTTAGATTGGTGGGAAAACCTTTCGCCAAATGACAAAAATTATGTGAAAAGGGTTCTTGGAAATTTACCTTCTTTATTGGACATCCAACCAAACAACATGCTGATCGAGGCTATTACTATGTTATGGGATGGAGAAAGAGCTGTATTCCGTTTTAGCAACATAGAAATGACTCTTTTTTTGGAGGAAATAAAAGGATTCTTTGGATTACCATGGGATAGTCCCTGCTTAATAGTACTGGAATACCTCACTACCAAGGGGTTCCTAAAGATGATGGGTCTGAGAAAAAATGATGACTTGGAGTGCCTGAAGAAGTCCTACATACCCTTCAACTTCCCTTATGAACGATATGGACACAACAGATCTTACCGTATCTTTCATGATGAATTCTCCATCACTTCCCTGGGTTGGACTCACCGTAGGATCGTTGTATTCATTGTCTAAACCAAGGGGACAAAATTCATACCTGGTTGGCCATGGTAACAAAAGCTTTAATGGATGGAATTGAGGGACAAACCTATACTATTGTTCCGATGATTGTAGTAGACATATACCGGGTTGTGGATTGTTGCAATAAAGGGTTCAATCATTTTGAGGGTTTCAACTTTCTACTGCAGATTTGGTTGTCAGAACATCTTCAGAGGGGCCAATACTGCCAAGTGTTTCCACGGAGACCATGGAATGATCACATAGCTTTCCACCATCCTAAAAGAATGACCTTTATACCAGACAAATTTGCACAACTGGAGAATGCTACAGAATGGGCACAGTTTTTCAGCAATTTCACCGAGGACCAGGTTCACTGGATATTCGAGTGGTTCCCTACTAATGAATTCATCATCAGATCTACGGATGTTCTGCACTTGGTGTTGATTGGGTTAAGAGGAACACATCTCTATGTTCCTATCAGAGTCATGAGACAAGCCGGTAGAAAACAAGTCATACCACAAGTCTCCAAAATAAGCCATTACATAGCAGATTTTCTAGATGACGCCATTCAATAAAAATGAGAGGCCCAGAACATGTGGCATTTGAATATTATCATGGAAAAGGATACCATCGAGCTAGATCAATATAACGCCGGTCATGTATACTTCTACCCATCATGGTTAGAAGATGACATAGCAGGAATGGTCGAGCCAGGGGCTGGTCAAAGAAAAAGAGTCATAGATGAGGTTGCTGAAGCACAAGTGAAGTATGAGAGGCTGCGCAAAAGTGTCCTTGAGACCAAAGCCAGGCATTTGAAACAATAGAAGTTAGGCATGGAGGCAATTACCGAGTGGAATGAAATAGCTACAAGGTCGACATAAAGGTTGGAATATTTGGAGCAGGGACTAATGGAACTGGAAGGGAAGATGAGAAAAAGGGTCGTAGATTGTCACAATGCAGAGGGAAATGAGGGAGGACACCTAGAAAGGGCATACATGCTGCTGGACATGCACGACCTGAGAAATGTGATTGATAGAGCCAAGAGGGTCAAATATGGGGAAGGTTCCTCCGGGACCAAGTAGATTAGGTTTATTTGTTTTGACTCATTTTCAAATTAGAATGCAATAAGGCAGATGCCATTAGTAGCTCATTTATTTATAGCCGTTTTTTGGTTCTTCTTATTTATTACATTAATGAAATGAGGCATTTATCAACATTAAATCTCTCCATATCTACATGTCGCTAGGCCTACCTCGGGCACCACGAGGTTCTCCAAATTAGGACGTGGATTTATATTCCCGCAATACGTGTTAAATACTGCAAATTCTTCTGAAAATCCTTAATAACTTTTTTATCTTTTGTTTTTTTATTTTGATTATTCCCATCTCTTAAGATTGGTTCACACATACTGACATCGTCAACATATCACACCAGATCTAGAGGCCCTCCTCATCCTCCTCCTTTAAGTAATCCGAAAAGCAATAGAAAGGCTAAGATGGATGATATGAGTGGTATTAGGAAAGAAATGCTACGCACATGGAAAATGTTGAAACTTCAAACGGTCGGTGTCACTCCCCAACCTCGGGAGGCACGATCGGTGCTCAATCAGGAGAACTCAACTGAGCAAGCCTTTCACAAGCATCAGACCACTGGAATTTAACTACTTTCTGCGTCAATTTAGTCAATGGTAAGGCAAGAGTAGAAAATACCTCCACAAATCTTCCGTAGTACCCGGCCAAACCCATGAAACTGTGAATCTCTGTTGGAGTGGTAGGTCTAGGCCAATTCTTCACTGCTGCAATCTTTTGAGGATCAACACTAATTCCTTCCCTAAAGACGACATGACCCAAGAACGTGATAGATTCAAGTAACAATTCACATTTTGAAAATTTTGCATACAGGTGATGTTGCTGAAGAGTCTGCAGAACTGCCCTGAGATGGTCAGCATGGTCCTCCCGACTTCTGAAATACACAAGAATATCATCGATGAACACTATCACAAAGGAGTCTAGAAAAGTCTTGAAGACTCGATTCATAAGATCCATGAAAGCTGCCGGGGCATTTGTTAGCCCGAAGGACATCATGAGAAATTCAAAGTGCCTATACCAAGTTCTAATATTTTGAAGTCAACTATGCGGCCAATTATGTGATCGCATAATCAATATGCAAGCCGTATAGTCATCACATAATCTCCTTAGAATTTTGCGAGGGGCAGTTCTGCGGTGCATTATGCGACCACATAACAGGTATATGGACCACATTCTTATCGCATACCTGGGTAGTTTGTTCATATTTTGGGGGCCATTTTGTGGTCCGTTTTTGCGGGCCGCATGTCAATTATGCGATCGCAGATTGTGTCGGGGCTCCTATTTTTTAACTTTTAAAACCCAACCCCATCCCATTAAAAACACCCCATTAGACCCCTTTTATGTTTTTTTACTGCAAATAGAGTGAGATAAGGAGTTCTGGAGGGAGAAACTAACTCTCACCAAGTCACTACGATCCTTGCCCAAATCTTTGAAGACTTTCAAGTAAAATTTCTAGGCCTTCATCCTAAGAGGTAAGTACTTGTGCCCTAATCTATAATTTCGAAATTTTTATTAAAATAAATGATTAACAAGTGGGTTCACGGGTGTAAGGATTGATTATATTGCATGCATGATTGATAATGGGGTATGGGGAGATTGTGAGTTAAAAAGACAGGGATTGGGGTGCAAAAATGATAAAAATCTCTCACAAAAGGGTCCTAAAATCACAATGCACATTTAGTGCTCGATAATATACTCAAATGAGCTAGAATCTTAATCATGTCTGTAATTTTTTACTCAACTTGTAATTCTCATAAAATATATTGAAGTTGCTAAGAGTTCCGGAATTTTGTAAGAATTTAAGGAAAGCTCTATTGAGGTATGTATGGCTAAAACCCCCTCTTTTGAGAAATTGAGCTCCGTTGGTGTATATGCAAATATGGTAATACTGAAATTGGATTGATGAATTGAATGTTATTTCACATGAATTGGTTTTGGAATTATATATACGTGAAAGGTGTGCCTCAATGTGTTCAATATAACAATGGTTTAAGGGTTATTATAGAAAATAAACTAGTGATGTTGTATGAGTGATCTTTCTTTCTGTCTAATTTAAATGAAAGCACGGTTTATTGATCATAGTGAGTTGGGTAGAAGGTGTCAAAAAGGCTTGCTCAGTTGGGTTCACTCAATTGAGTGTCGGTCGTGCCTCCCGAGGTTGGGGTGTGACAGTCGGAGTACTCCGGCCCAAAATGATTTGGTCCTATGGTTGGAACTTGAGCAGGTCCACAACCTTGCAAACCTCTCCCTCACCCTAAACGTCCCAGATGTTAACCAACAAAATTCTCAAAACCTAGTAACTCCTCAAAACACACCAAACCAACGTCCACAAAATCCTCTCCCACCCCATCTATATGCAACTCCTCCCCAAAATCCTATCCCTCCACCAATACCCACTCCTCCTCAACATCAACATCCTCCTACTCAATACCCACAAACCACTTACCATACTCCTCAGAATATCTCACAACTTATCCCAGATCCACAAAATTCAACTAATGATCACCACTACACTGCAACACCTGGCACCCACCAAAACAATCCCGTATACGTGGAGACCTTACCTCACTCTACTCAGCCAATCTCATACACTCCAGAATACGCCAAGAAGGACCTGCTCATTAAGAACATAGCAGAGGAGCTCAAGAAGCTCACAAGCTGAGTCTAGCGTGTTAAAGGAGGCAAATGCATTGAAATTTTAAATTATGAGGATCTGTGCATTCAACCAGATGCAGAACTGTCGGAGGGTTACAAACCTCCTAAGTTTGAAATGTTTGACGGGATGGGTGACCCAAAGGTACATTTGAGAACATACTGTGATAAGCTCGTGGGAGTTGGGAAAGATAAGAGAAATCGCATGAAGTTGTTCATGAGGAGTCTCACTGGAGATGCCCAGTCTTGGTACATAAGTCAAAATCCCAAGAAATGGTTCAATTGGGTGAGAATGGCGTCGGACTTCATGGATCGATTCAGGTTTAACATAGAGAATGCATTGGATGTCTTATACATACAGAATCTAAAGAAGAAACCAACGGAGTCTTTCCACGAGTATGCTACTCGATGGAGGTCAGAAGCTGCCCCTACTTCTTTCTTCTTTGATAAACCCTACCATGGTTTGTCACAAAGATGCATCGGTTCTATTCGATCTAGGCTCTACTTACTCTTATGTGTCTTCTTATTTTGATGCGCATTTGGGTGTATCTCAGGATTCTTTGAGTTCCCCTATTTATATTTCTACTCCTGTGGGATATTCTCTCGTTGTGGATCGCATTTATCGGTCGTCTTTGGTTGCTCTTAGTGGTTTTGAGACCAGAGCCAATTTATTGTTACTCAGTATGGTTGACTTCGATATTATCTTGGGCATAGAGTAGTTGTCGCCCCATTATTCTATTCTTGATTGTCACGCCAAAACGGTGACGCTTGTTGTACCACGTGTTGAGTGGAGAGGTACTTTACATTACACTCCTAGTAGAGTTATTTTTTTTCTTAATGCTCAGCATATGGTTAAGAAGGGGTGCGATACGTATTTAGCTTATGTGAGAGATGTCAGTATTTATACCCCTTCAGTTGACTCAGTTCCAGTAGTACGGGATTTTCCCGATGTATTTTCAGCAGATCTTCCAAGCATGCCGCCTAATAGAGATATTGATTTTGGCATTGATCTGTTGCCGAGCACTCAGCCCATTTCTGTTCCTCCATATCGTATGGCTCCTCTTGAGTTGAAGGAGTTGAAGGATCAGTTAAAGGAATTGCTAGATAAGGGTTTTATTCGGCAGGAGCTCATCTCTTATTTGTGAAGAAAATTGATGGTTCTACGCGTATGTGCATTGATTATCGCCAGTTGAACAAAGTGACAGTTAAGAACCATTATCCATTGCCTCGTATTGATGATCTGTTTGACCAGCTTCAGGGCGCACAGGTGTTTTCTAAGATTGATTTGCGCTCAGGTTACCATTAGTTGATGATTCGGGAGCCAAATATCCCGAAGACTAATTTCAGGACTCGGTATGGTCATTACGAGTTCCTTGTTATGTCATTTAGGCTGACCAATGCACAGCAGCCTTTATGCGTTTGATGCACAGTGTGTCCCGGCCGTATCTTGACTCGTTCGTCATTATCTTTATTGATGACATTCTACTGTATTCCTGGAGTCAGGAAGATCATGAGCAGCACATGAGGACTGTGCTTCAGACTCTAAGAGGAAGATGTTATATGCTAAGTTCTCAAAATGTAATTTTTGGTTGGATTCAATGGCATTTTTAGGCCACATGGTATCGAGTGAGGGTATTCAAGTGGATCCGAAGAAGATAGAGGCCGTGCAGAAGTGGCACAGACCATCCTCAGATACCGAGATCCGCAGTTTCATTGGTTTTGCGGGCTACTACCGTCGTTTTGTGGAGGGGTTTTCATCGATTGCAGCCCCTATAACCAGGTTGACCCAGAAAGGTGCTCCATTTTAGTGGAAGAAAGAGTGTGAGGTGAGCTTTCAAAAGCTCAAGACAGCTTTGACCAAAACCCCAATTTTGATACGGCCTAGAGGTTCCGGGTCTTATACGGTCTATTGTGATGTCACGAGGGTTGGCCTTGGAGCGGTGTTGATGCAGGATGGTAGGGTGATTGCCTATGCGTCCAGACAATTGAAGATACATAAGAAGAACTACCCTGTTCACGACCTTGAGTTAGCTGCCATTGTTCACGCCCTGAAGATTTTACGCCATTACTTATACGGTGTTCCCTGTGAGATTTATATTGACCAATAGAGCTTGCAACATTTTTTCAAGCAAAAGGATCAAAATTTGCGCCGTAGGAGATGGTTAGAGTTGCTAAAGGACTAAGATCTCACTATTTTGTATCACTCGGGCAAGGCCAATATGGTGGTCGATGCTTTAAGTCACCGGGCAAAGAGTTTGGGTAGTTTGGCTTATTTACCAGCATCAGAGAGGCCTATGGCGATGGATATGCAGGCCTTAGCCAGCCAGTTATGAGATTGGATCTTTCGGAGCCCAGTCGGGTTCTAGCTTGCATGGTTTCTCGGTCATCCTTACTGTATCGTATCAGGGAGCGGCAGTATGATGACCCTCATTTGCTTGTCCTCAAGGACAAGGTTCAGCACGATGATGCTAGGGATGTGGCTATTGGTGATGATAGGGTATTGAGGATGCAGGGTCGGATTTGTGTACCCAATGTTGATGGGCTTCGAGAGTCGATTCTAGAAGAGGCCCATAGCTCGCGGTATTCCATTCATCTGGGTGCCGCGAAGATGTATCAGGATTTTAGACAGCACTATTGGTGGAGGCGGATGAAGAAAGATATAGTTAGATTTGTAGCTCGGTGTCTCAACTGTCAGCAGGTGAAGTATGAGCACCAGAGATCGGGTGAGCTGCTTCAGCAGATAGAGATTTCGGAGTGGAAGTGGGAGCGGATCACCATGGAATTTGTAGTTGGGCTCCCACGGACTTTGAGGAAGTTTGATGCTATTTGGGCGATTGTGTATCGGCTTACCAAGACCGCTCATTTCATTCATGTGTGTACTACTTATTCCTCGGAGCGGTTGGCGGAGATCTATATCCGGGAGATTGTTCGTCTACATGGTATTTCGGTTTCCATCATTTCAGATAGAGGTACTCAGTTTTCATCACGGTTCTAGAGGGCCATTTAGCATGAGTTAAGTACTCGAGTAGAGTTGATTACAACATTTCACCCTCAGACGGACGGACAGTCCGAGCACACTATTCAGATTCTTGAGGATATGCTCCGTGTAAATGTGATTGAGTTTGGACAGTCTTGGGATCAGTTCTTGCCATTGGTAGACTTTGCTTATAACAGCAACTATCTGTCTAACATTCAGATGGCACCGTATGAGGCTTTATATGGGAGACGGTCTAGATCCCCGGTGGGTTGGGTTGAGCCGGGTGAGGCCAGATTATTGGGCACAAACTTAGTTTAGGATGCTTTGGAGAAGGTTAAGGTGATTTAGGATAGGCTCTGTACAGCCCAGTGCAGACAGAAGAGTTACGCAGACTAGAAGGTTCGTGATGTTTCCTATATGGTTGGAGAGCGGGTTCTGCTTTGTGTTTCACCTATGAAGGGCGTTATGAGATTTGGGAAGAAAAGGAAGTTGAGTCCAAAGTTTATTTGCCCTTTTGAGATAATGAGGCATGTTGGGGAGGTTGCTTATGAGCTTGCCTTACCTCCCAGCTTGGCAGGAGTTCATCCGGTATTTTATATTTTGATGCTCCGGAGGTATCACGGTGATCCGTCGCACGTGTTGGATTTCAGTTCAGTCCAGTTGGACAAGGATGTATCTTATGTTGAGGAGCCATTGGCAATAGTGGACGGGCAGTTCAAAAAACTGAGGTCAAAGAACATTGCATCGATGAAGGTTCAATGTCGGGGCCAACCGGTCGAGGAGGCGACCTGGGAGACCGAGCAAGATATGCGCAGCCGTTACCCTCATCTTTTCACTACTTTAGGTATGTCTCTATGCTCATTCGAGGATGAACGGATGTTTAAGTGTAGGAAGATGTGACTACCCGACCGGTCGTCTTCAGAATTAATGCCCCGATCCCTTATTAACTATTTTCCCTAAGTTTATTTCTGCTATTCGATTTGTTGGGATGTTAAGTTTTGAGTTTCGGAGAGTTTTTGGATACTTAGTCCCTAAATGAGAGTTTAAGTGTTAAAAAGTTGACCATAGTCGGAACAATGTAGAGATGGTCTCGGAATGGAAATATGGTGGTTCAGTTAGATCCGTGGGGTGATTTTGGGGTTAGGAGCATGTTCGGATGGTGTTTTGGAGGTCCGTAGCAAATTTAGGCTTGAAATGCCGAAAGTTGAATTTTGGAAGTTTCCGGTTCGATAGTGAGATTTTTATCCGAGGGTCAGAATGGAATTCCGAGAGTCACAGTAGTTCCGTTCTGTCATTCGGGATGTGTGTGCGAAATTTTAGGTCATTCGGATGAGGTTTGATAGACTTTTTGATCGAAAGCGTATTTGAGAAATTTGGAGTTCTTAGGCTCAAATCCATCGTTAATTCAAGGTTTCGCTGTTGTTTTAGGTGTTTTAAGGATTGGTACAAGTTTGAATAAGGTATTAGGTGATGTTTGTGCTTTTGGTTGAGGTCCTGGGGGGCTCGGGGTGATTTAGGATGGTTGACGGGAAGTTTGAGAAATGGTTGCAGTTGCTGTTTTTTTTTGCTGCTTCTGCTATTTTCGCATCAACAGTTTGGGGACCGCAGATGCGGTGCCGCAGATGCTGGTAAGGGACCGCAAAAGTGGATTTTGGATTTTCCTTCAGTTTTCGCAGATGCGGAAGGAACACCGCAGAAGCGGTGTCGTATTTGCCAAAATGTAATCGTAGATGCGGTTTCTGGGCATTTAATGAAAGTTGCAGATGCGACATGGTTTCCGCAGATGCGGTCTCAGGGTCGGAGATGCGGAAATCGCTAGGCAGAACGTATAAATAGTTGCCTTTGCGAATTTGAGGGATTCTTTCACCATTTCATACGGGTTTTAAGCTTTTGAGATAGATTTTTGTGGAAAACAAAGGGGAATCACTTGGAGGTAAAATCCTTGACTTCATAACTCGTTTTTATGTGATTAAAGACCTAATTAGTGGTGAGAAATTTTGGGAAAAATGGGTAATTAGGGTTTGAGTTTAAGAGGCCTTAAATTGAGGATTTGAGGGGTCATTTGGACTCCGATTTCAGTGTTCTTGTTAAGTATTGACTCGTGAGAGTATGAGGTTTATAAAAATGTAAATTTCACCCGATTCCAAGACGTGGGCCCAAGGGGCGTTTTGGTCATTTTACATAATTTTGCGTATTAGCTTAAAATTTTAATTGTAGAATCAGTTACTTGAAGTGTTATTTACATTATGTAATTGAATTGAATAGATTTGGGCCATTTGGAGTTGAGTACTCCTGGCGAAAGCGTGTTTTCGGGTTGAGTTTGAGCCGGTTCGAGGTAAGTGGCTTGTCTAACCTTGTGCGGGGACCTTCCCCTTAGGATATGATATGATTAATTATTGAAAATTCCTTGTACGTGAGGTGACGAGTGCGTACTTGAGCTAATTGTTGAAAATCTAGTTTTTCCTTAAGTATTTCAATTGAGTTCTTTTTCCTGTTTTATTTTACATGTGAATTCAGCATGTTGCTGGTTTTGAAAAGCATGTTTAGTTGATTTAATTGCCCATTTGCTTAAACTGCCTTAATTGTATTACGTGAAGCATGTTAGGTTAGAATTAACTGTTTACTTGGTCCGAAATTTTGCATCTAATTGAGTATTATTGTGATGCTTCTATGTGTTTTAATTTGGGACTACGGGACGGCATCCAGGGATATCCCCTGTATGTATTTATGATATGGATTGAGGTGCGGGATACCAAGAGATCCCCGGCACGTATATTGAGGATACCAAAAGATCCCTAGCATATATTGAGGATACCGAGGTTCCATATATTGAGGATGTCGAGAGATCCTTGGGATACCAAGAGATCCCTGATATATATTGAGGGTACTAACAGATTCTCGGGATATTGTGAGATACCCAGTTACTTTCTTGTGGTTTGCCTTCATCTCTATTTCCGTTATTGTACTCTTATTATCCTATGTAGATTCTTACTATAGATTTTTAGCTGTACTGCTTATCTTATACTGTCATGTCTCATATTCTCTATATTTATTTAATCTCAGTAGGGCCCTGACCTTCCTCGTCACTACTTAATCGAGGTTAGGCTTGGCACTTACTGAGTACCGCTGTGGTATACTCATGCCTTTTATGCGCATGTTTTTCATGTGCAGATCTAGGTACATCTACTCAGGCCTATCATCCTTGAGGGAGGCAACTGCTTAGAGACTTCGAGGTACATATTCCGCGTCCGCAGACCGACAAGTCCCTTTCTATTCCTGCTTTTAGTATTTAGCCCTTCTATACTTCTGTTATTATAAGACAAAATTCCGGAGTTAGAGCTATATAGTGTTTCTTTTCTTAGCTTGTGATTCATTGGTTTCCGGGTCTTGGATTTGGATATTTGGTTTTGAGATTTATATGTGGTGTATGTCGAGTGGCACATTTAAACACTATTACTGCTTTATTTCTATTTTAAATTGTTTACTTCCGCAAATTTTTGTTTTTCTTCCGCAATTTAGGCTTAAATAGTCCTAGAGACTAGGTGCCATCATGATGGTTCACGAAGGGCGAATCGGGGTCGTGACAAGTTGGTATCCGAGCTCTAGGTTCATAGGAGTCATGGATCACAAGCCAGTTTATTAGAGTCTCACTGATCAGTATGAAGACGTCTGTACTTATCTATGAGAGGCTATGTAATTGTTGGGAAAAATTCCACTTCATTTGATTCCTTGTCGTGCGATATTTTGACATCACAATTCTAAACTTCTGTCTTCTATTCTCTCACAGATGGTGAGGACACGTGCTACTCAAGATGATCAGGCACCCACGCCCTCTCCTGCAGCCGTTAGAGGTTGGGGCCGGGGTGGAGGCCGAGGACGTGCACGTGGTGCAGCCAGGGTACCTGCGCGAGCTGCCGCAGAGGTACCACCAATGGATCCAGCTAGAGTCCAAGCACCTGACACGCCTAATGCTACTACTACCCCAGCTCTTCAGGAGACTTTGGCACAGTTCATGAGCATGTACACCCCTTTGGCTCAGACAAGGTTGCTTCCCCTTGCTGCAGCTACATCCCAGGCCGGGGGAGGAGCACAGACTCTCACCGCCCCCACTCCTAAGTAGCGAGTGCATGTTGAGCAGGTCCCTGAGATTATCCCTGTGCCACCTGCAGTGCCAGTTCAGCCCGAGGATAGGGCAGCGGCTTCCGAGGATGAGTATCTGAGGCTTGAGAGGTTCAAGAAGTACAAGCCTCCTGTATTTAGTGGTCTAGCATCGGAGGATGCTTTGGGATGTCTTGATGAGTGTAATCGCATTGTCCATACTATGGGTATCTCATGATCGAGCGGGGTTTCTTTCACCACCATCCAGTTTCGAGGAGCCGCCTATGAGTGGTGGCGCACCTATGAGTTAGACAGTCCAAATGAGGCTGCTTCACAGACTTGGGCTCAGTTTTCAGATCTGTTCCTGAGAGTATGTTCCCCAAAGCCTCAGAGTAGCATGGGACATAGAGTTTGAGCATTTGCGCAAGGGTACTAGGACTGTTTCAGAGTATGATGTTTGTTACACCAGTTGGCTAGGAATGCACCAGCCTTGGTTTGTACTATCTGCGAGAGGGTTCGCGGGTTTATTGAGGGCCTTATTCCTAGCATCAGATCTAGCATGGCTCGTAAGTTAGAGATGAATATTTCTTATCAGCAGGTGGTGAGAATTTCTAGGAGGATTGAGGGTATGCATGCTAGGGAGAGAGAGGAGAGGGAGTCCAAGAGGTCTCGAGAGTCGGGCCATTATTCTGGGGCCCGTATCCCAACTGCAGGTCACCATGGTAGGGGTTATATGAGTCGCCCTGTTCATTTAGCTATTCCAGCAGCCAGTAGTGCTCCAGCTCCTCCTAGGCCTCAGGAGCCTTATTATGCACCTCCGGTTTCTAGTGCGCCTCTTGTGCGGGGTTCTTTTAGAGGTCAGTACAGTAGACCTAGCCCTAGCCAGTCACAGTCACCACCTCCTCCTAGAGCTTGTTTTGAGTATGGTGACACATGCCACGTGGTGAGTAGTTGCCCTAGACTTGGGAGGAGTGCACCTCCACAGACTTCTCAGCCACAGTGTGCCCCGCAGAGTTCTCAAGCTATGATTACAGCTCCAGTTGCTACCCCACCTACTCAACCAGCTAGAGGTGGAGGTCGGGGAGGTAGAGGTCACCTTAGAGGGGGGAGGACAGGCCAGATACTATGCCCTACCTTTCCGTACCGAGGCTATTGCCTGCGATTCTATCATCACAGGTATTATATTGGTTTGTCACAGAGATGCATCGGTTCTTTCGATCCAGACTCTACTTATTGTTATGTTTCTTCTTATTTTGCTCCACATTTGGGTGTATCTCGGGATTCTTTGAGTTCTCCTGTTTATGTTTCTACTCCTGTAGGAGATTCTCTCGTTGTGGACCGCGTTTATCGGCCGTGCTTGGTTGCTCTTAGTGGTTTTGAGCCCAGAGCCGATTTATTGTTACTTAGTATGGTTGACTTTGATATTATCTTGGGCATGGACTGGTTGTCGCCTTATTATGCTATTCTTGATTGTCACACCAAAACCGTGACACTGGCTATGCCAGGTGTACCACATGTTGAGTGGAGAGGTACTTTAGATTACACTCCCAGTAGAGTTATTTCTATTCTTAAAGCTCAGCGTATGGTTGAGAAGGGGTGCGACACAGTTGACTCAGTTCCAGTAGTACGGGATTTTCCTGATGTGTTTCCAGCTGATCTTCCAGGCATGCCGCCTGATAGAGATATTGATTTTGGCATTGATATATTGCCGGACACTCAGCCCATTTCTATTCCTCCATATTGTATGGCTCCTCCTGAGTTGAAGGATCAATTATAGGAATTGTTTGATAAGGGTTTTATTCGACCTAGTGTATCACCTTTGGGTGCTTCTGTCTTGTTTGTGAAGAAAAAAAGGATGGTTCTACGCGTATGTGTATTGATTATTGCTAGTTGAACAAAGTGATAGTTAGGAACCGTTATCCTTTTCCTAATATTTATGATCTATTTGACCAGCTTCAGGGCGTACGGGTGTTTTCTAAGATTAATTTGCGTTAAGGTTACCATTAGTTGAAGATTCGGGAGCCAGATATCCTGAAAACTGCTTTCAGGACTCGGTATGGCCATTACGAGTTCCTTGTTATGTCATTTAGGCTGACCAATGCCCAATAGCCTTTATGCATTTGATGCGCAGTGTGTCCCGACCGTATCTTGACTCGTTCATCATTGTCTTAATTGATGACATTCTGGTGTATTCCCGGAGTCAGGAAGATCATGAGCAACACCTGAGGACTGTGCTTTAGACTCTAAGAGGAAGATGTTATATGTTAAGTTCTCGAAATGTGAGTTTTGGTTGGATTCAGTGGCATTCTTATGCCACGTGGTATCGAGTGAGGGTATTCAAGTGGATCCGAAGAAGATAGAGGCTGTGCCGAATTGTCCCAGACCATCCTCAGCTACCGAGATCCGTAGTTTCATTGGTTTGGCGGGCTACTACCGTCGTTTTATGGAGGGGTTTTCATAGATTGCAGCCTCTATAACCAGGTTGACCCATAAAGGTGCTCCATTTCAGTGGACGCCAGAGTGTGAGGTGAGATTTCAGAAGCTCAATACAGATTTGACCACAACCCCAAATTTGATATGGCCTAGAGGTTCTGGGTTTTATACGGTCTATTGTGATGCCATGAGGGTTGGCCTTGGAGCAGCGTTGATGCAGGATGGTAGGGTGATTGCCTACGCGTCCAGACAATTGAAGATATATGAGAAGAACTACCCTGTTCATGACCTTGAGTTAGCTGCAATTGTTCACACCTTGAAGATCTGGCGCCATTACTTATACGGTGTTCCCTATGAGATTTATACTGACCATCGGAGCTTGCAGCATTTGTTCAAGAAAAAGGATCTAAATTTGTGCCAGAGGAGATTGTTGGAGTTCCTAAAGGACTATGATATCACTATTTTGTATCACCCAAGCAAGGCCAATATGGTGGTCGAACCTTTGAGTCGTTGAACACAGAGTTTGGGGAGTTTGGCATATTTAGCAGCATCAGAGAGGCCTATGGCGATGGATATTCAGGCCTTAGCCAGCTAGTTTGTGAGATTGGATCTTTCGGAGCCTAGTCGAGTTCTAGCTTGCATGGTTTCTCGGTCTTCCTTATTTGATCGTATTAGGTAACAGTGGTGTGATGACCCACATTTTCTTGTCCTCAAGGACAAGGTTCATCACGGTGATGCTAAGGATGTGGCTATTAGTGATGATGGGGTATTGAGGATGCAGGGTCGGATTTGTGTACCCAATATTGATGGGCTTCGAGAGTTGATTCTAGAGGAGGCCTATAGCTCGCGGTATGCCATTCATCTGGGTGCCGCGAAGATGTGTCAGGATTTGAGATAGCACTATTGGTGGAGGCAGATGAAGAAAGATATAGTTTGATTTATAGCTTGCTATCTAAACTGTCAGTAGGTGAAGTATGAGCACCAGAAATCGGGTGGGTTGCTTCAGCATATAGTGATTTCGGGGTGGAAGTGGGAGCGGATCACCATGGACTTTGTAGTTGGGCTCCCACGGACATTGAGTAAGTTTGATGCTATTTGGATGATTGTGGATCGGCTGACCAAGTCCGTTCATTTCATTCCTGTGTGTACTACTTATTCCTCGGAGCAGTTGGTGGAGATCTGTATCCGGGAGATTGTTCTTCTGCATGGTATTCCGATTTCCATCATTTCAGATAGAGGTACTCAGTTCACATCATGGTTCTGGAGGGCCGTTTAGCATGAGTTAGGTACTCGGGTAGAGTTGAATACAACATTTCACCCTCAGACGGACGGACAACCCGAGCGCACTATTCAGATTCTTGAGGATATGCTCCGTACGTGTGTGATTGAGTTTGGAGGGCCTTGGGATCAGTTCTTGCCATTGGCAGAGTTTGCTTATAACAATAGCTATCAGTCCAACATTCAGATGGCACCGTATGAGGCTTATATATGGGAGACGGTGTAGATCCCTGGTGGGTTGGTTTGAGCCGGGTGAGTCCAGATTATTGGGCACAGACTTAGTTCAGGATGCTTTGGAGAAGGTTAAGGTGATTCAGGATAGGCTCTGTACATCCTAGTCCAGACAGAAGAGTTACGCAGACCGGAAGGTTTGTAATGTTTCCTATATGGTTAGAGAGCGGGTTCTACTTCGGGTTTCACCTATCAAGGGCATTATGAGATTTGGGAAGAAAGGGAAGTTGAGTCCGAGGTTTATTGGCCCTTTTGAGATATTGAGGCCTATTGGGGAGATTACTTATAAGCTTGCCTTACCTCCCAGCTTGGCAGGAGTTAATCCGGCATTTCATGTTTCGATGCTCTAAAGGTATCACAGCGATCCGTCGAACGTGTTAGATTTCAGTTCAGGCTAGTTGGACAGGGATCTATCTTATGTTGAGGAGCTAGTGGCAATATTGGACAGGCAGTTCAGAAAACTGAGGTCAAAGAACATTGTATCGGTGAAGGTTCAATCGCGGGGCCAGCCGGTCGAGGAGGAAACCTGGGAGACCGAGCAGGATATACGTAGCCGTTACCCTCATCTTTTCACTACTTCAGGTATGTCTCTATGCTTGTTCGAGGATGAACGAATGTTTAAGTGTAGGAGTATGTGACGACTCGGCCAGTTGTCTTAAGAATTAAGGCCCTGATCCCTTATTAACTTCTTTCTCCAAGTTTATTTATGCTATTTCGATTTGCCGGGATGTTCGGTTTCGAGTTTCGGAGAGTTTTAGGACACTTAGTCCCTAACTGAGAGCTTAAGTGTTGGAAAGTTGACCGTAGTGGGAACAATGTGGAGACCGTCTCGGAATGGAAATCTGGTGGTTCCGTTAGATCCGTTGGGTGATTTTGGGGTTAGGAGCGTGTTCAGATGGTGTTTTGGAGGTTCGTAGCTAATTTAGGCTTGAAATCCCGAAAGTTAAATTTTTGAAGTTTCCGGTTCGATAGTAAGATTTTGATCCGAGGGTCGGAATGGAATTCCGAAAGTAGGAGTAGCTCCGTAGTGTTGAATGTGACGTGTGTACAAAATTTCAGGTTATTCGGACGAGGTTTGATAGACTTTTTGATCGAAAGCGTATTTGAGAGTTTTTGAAGTTCTTAGGCTTCAATCCGATGCTAAATTGGTGTTTTCGATGTTGTTTTAGGTATTTTAAGGATTGGTACAAGTTTGAATAAGGTATTAGGTGATGTTTGTGCTTTTGGTTGAGGTCCCGAAGGCCTCGGGGTGATTTCGGATGGTTGACGGAAAGTTTGAGAAATGGTTGCAGCTGCTGTTTTTTCTTGCTGCTTTTGGGTAAGGGACCGCAGAAGCGGATTTTGGCTTTTCTTTCAGGTTCCGCAGATGCGGAAGGGACACCACAGAAGCGGTGTCGCATCTATGAAAATGTAATCGCAGATGTGGTTTTTGGGCATTTAATGAAAGTCGCAGATGCGAAGTGGTTTACGCAAAAGTGGGACCGCAGATGCGGTCCCAGGGTCGCAAATGCGAAAATCGCTCGGCAAAAAATATAAATAGTTGCCTTCGCGAATTTGAGGGATTCTTTCACCATTTAATCCGTGTTTGAAGCTTTTGAGAGAGATTTTTGAGGATGTCAAAGGGGAATCACTTGGAGGTAACATCCTTGACTTCATAACTCGTATTTATGTGATTAAAGACCTAATTAGAGATGAGAAATTTGGGAAAAAATGGGTAATTAGCGCTTGAGTCTAAGACTCATTAAATTGAGGATTTGAGGGGTCATTTGGACTCTGATTTCAGTGTTTTTGTTATATATAGTCTCGTGAGAGTATGAGGTTTCTGAAAATGTAAATTTCACCCGATTCCGATATGTGGGCCCGAGGGGCCTTTTTGTCATTTTACATAATTTCACGTATTAGCTTAGAATTTAATTGTAGAATCAGTTACTCGAAGTGTTATTTACATTATGTAATTGAATTGAATAGATTTGAGCCAGTTGGAGTTGAGTACTCGTGGCAAAAACGTGATTTCGGGATGACTTTGAGCCGTTCGAGGTAAGTGGCTTGTCTAACCTTGTACGAGGACCTTCCCCTTAGGATATGATATATTTGACAATTGAAAATTCCTTGTATGTGAGGTGACGAGCGCATACTTGAGCTAATTGTTGAAAATCTAGTTTTTTCTTAAGTATTTCAATTAAGTTCTTTTTCCTGTTTTATTCTACTTGTGAATTCATCCTGTTGGTAGTTTAGAAAAGCATGTTTAGTTGATTTAATTGCCTATTTTCTTAAACTGCCTTAATTGCATTACGTGAAGCATGTTAGGTTAAAATTAACTGTTTACTTGGTATGAAATTTTGCATCTAATTGAGTATTCTTGTGTTGCTTCTATGTGTTTTAATTTGGGACTACGGGACGACATCCCGGGAGATCCCCTGTACGTATTTATGATTTGGACTGAGGTGAGGGATACCAAGAGATCCCTGACATGTATATTGAGGATACCAAGAGATCCCTAGCATATATTGAGGATATTGAGAGATCCTCGGGATATAGAGATCCCTAGTATATATTGAGGATACCGAGATATCCTCGGGATATTAAGAGATCCCTAGCATATATTGATGATACCGAGAGATCCTCAGGATATCAAGAGATCCCTAGCATATATTGAGGATACCGAAAGATCCCTGATATATATTGAGGCTGCTAAGAGATCCTCAGGATACTGTGAGATCCCCGGTTACTATCTTGTGGTTTGCCTTCATCTCTGTTTCCGTTATTGTACTCTTATTATCCTGTGTAGATTCTTACTGTTGATTTTCAATTGTACTGCTTATCTTAAATTGTCATGTCTTATATTCTCTATACATATTTATTCTCAGTAGGGCCCTAACCTTCCTCGTCACTACCCAACCGAGGTTAGGCTTGGCACTTGCTGAGTATCGCTGTGGTGTACTCATACCTCTTCTACGTATGTTTTTCATGTGCAGATCCAGGTACTTCTACTCAGGCCTATCATCCTTAAGGGAGGCGACTTCTTAGAGACTTCGAGGTACATCTGTCGCGTCCGCAGACCGAGAAGTCCCTTTTTATTCTTGCTTTTAATATTTAGCCCTTCTGTACTTCTGTTCTTATTAGACAAAATTTCGGAAGAGCTATGTAGTATTTCTTTTCTTAGCTTGTGATTCGTGGGTTTCCGGGTCTTGGATTCAGATATTTCGTTTTGAGATTTATATATGGTGTATGAGCGGCAAATTTAAACATTGTTACTGCTTTATTTTTGTTTTAAATTGTTTACTTCTACAAATTTTGGTTTTTCTTCCACAATTTAGGCTTACTAGTCGTAGAGACTAGGTGCCGTCACGATGGTTCACGGAGGGCGAACCGGGGTCGTGACAATATGTGGCAAGAATATGATGATTGGTCACATCCATGGCGTGGTCCCTATTACCCTCTTGAGCAGCCGATGCCGCATTTGAGTTAGGCCTTTCACTGGGACACAATATGGGGATTTGCGAAGAAGGAAGCTTTGGCGGGGCTAAGGAACTTGTTTCTTGAAAACGAGGATATGGATTCCAATGTGATAGTTGAGGAAGAGGAGGAAGAAGGCCTTATCCTCAGACCATGGAGAAGGGCGATGTTTTAAAAATTAGACTGTTGCACCATACCAGGCCCGTCAAGTTCCTGGGTAGCTTGGTGATTAGCCTGACTTATTTTTAATAGCCATTTTAGGCATTTAACATATTTCTAGTATTTCGTTTTAAAGATGCATTTTGTTTCAAAATTATTGTTCGATTCATCGAGTCGTACCTATTTTGGATGTTTTCAATATTTAATGCATTGTTATTTAGTATTTATTGTTATCTTTTACATATTCCCTCTACAACATTACTATTTCTTACCTTTGTGAACCAACAACTGTGACATGTAATGAGACAACATAACGTATGGATAATGACTCAGAAGAAGAGGATGAAATACCTGAGGAAGTTATCAGAGAAGTTGATAATTTTTAGAACAAACCTAAGTCCAGCCTGGACGAAATCGAGGAAATCAATTTGGGAGATTCTAAACCATCAAAGAGACTCGCATAAGCATTCACCTATCATCATAAGAAAAGGAAGAATATACTTGCTTCCTGAAAGAGTATGAGGATATTTTTGCATGGTCATATGATGACATGACTGACCGTAGCACATCCATAGTGGCTCATAAGCTGCCTGCCAATCCAATGTACCCGTCGGTGAAATAGAAACTCAGAAAGTTCAAACCAGAGTGGGTATCAGAGCAGTTTGGTGTTAGAAACAAGTCAACATTATACGGTATCCGCAAATCTTAGGTTCCCAAGTACTAAGAACATGGTAGAATATGAGGCTTGCATCATGGGGCTCAATTTAGCCATCGACATGAACATACAAAACTTGCTGGTAGTTGGTCATTCAGATCTTCTGGTACATCAAGTTTAAGGAGAATGAGCTACAAAAAATACCAAGATACTACCATACCTGTATCGTGTGCAAGAACTAATGAGGAGGTTCACAAAGATAGAATTCAAACATGTTCCCAAAATTCAGAATGAATTTTTAGACGCACTGGCCACCTTGTCAGCAATGATACAACATCCAGACAAGAATTTCATCGATCCCATTCCGGTGAGGATCCATAATCAGCCGGCATACTATGCTCATGTTGAAGAAGAAATTGATGGAAAACTATGGTTCCACGACATCAAAGGGTACTTAGCAAAAGGAGAATACCCGGGGCATGCAAACAATACTCAGAAACACATAGTTCGGAGGTTGTCCAATCACTTTTTCCAAAGTGGAGGAACCCTGTATAGAAGAACTCCTGATTTGGGACTGTTAAGGTGTGTTGACGCAAAAGAGGCTTCAAGATTGCTCGAGGAGAAACATGCCGGAACCTGCGACCAACATATGAACGGCTTTGTCTTGGCCAAGAAGATACTCAGGGCCGGATACTTTTGGATGACCATGGAGACAGACTGCATATGATATGTACCAATGTCAGATACATGCAAACATGATACGAGTGTTGCCAAACGAGCTTAATGCAACAAGCTCACCTTGGCCTTTTATTGCCTAGGGAATGGATGTCATTAACCCAATCGAGCCCACCACTTCTAACGGGCACCGGTTCATTTTAGTGGACATCGACTATTTCACTAAATGGGTTGAAGCTGCGTCTTACAAAGTTGTTATCAAGAAACTCGTCGCATATTTTGTCAGAGATCGCATTGTTTGTCGATTCGGGGTTCCCGAGTCCATCATCACTGATAATGCTGCCAATCTCAACAGTGATCTGATGAAAGGCATATGTGAAACTTTCAAGCAAACATAAAAAATTCACAGCATACATGCCTCAAATGAACAGAGTCGTGGAAGCCGCCAATAAGAACATCAAGAATATACCAAGGAAAATGGTAGAATATCACTAGCAATGGTATGAGAAGTTACCATTCACCTTATTGGGGTACTGTACCATAGTACGCACATCAACCGGGGCAACTCCCTATCTACTGGTTTATGGTACCGAGGCTGTCATTCCCGCCGAGGTAGAAATTCCTTCTTTAAGGATCATACAAGAAGCCGAACTCAGTGATGCAAAATGGATAAGGAGCCGCTATGAGCAACTAGCCCTCATAGACGAAAAGAGGATGAATTCAGTGTGTCACGGTCAGCAATATCAGAATAGAATGTCTAGAGCTTTCAACAAAAGGGTCAAACTAAGATAGTTTGTACCGGGGTAGCTGATGCAGAAGCGGGTCTTTCCACATCAAGATGAAGCCAAAGAAAAATTTTCACCTAATTTGCAAGGTTTGCACATAGTTCATAGGGTAATAATAGGAGGATCACTCATACTTGTAGATATGGATGGAGAAATCTGGCCAAAATCTATCAATACAGACGCAATCAAGAGATACTATGATTGAATTGTTTATATTCTTTCATCTGATGTATTTGACCTACGCTTGTCCTGATTTCCGTTTAAGATGGGATATGTAGGAATCCATGTGGGTTTGGTTACATATTAATAAAATTTTATTTCCCCCAAAACCAGAAACTAGGTTAGAATTTTGAGGAGGACCCTCAAAATTTCTGAGCAAGTCCAGTCGACATTGTCATATGAAAAACAGTCAGAAATCGGTTAAGTAACTGGGGTAGAATTTTTAGGTGAATTCTCAAAATTCCATAGCAAATCCAAGTAACTTCATTACATGCAGAACGGCCAAAGGATCACTCACTAAACTGGGGCAGAATTTTAAAGAAGACCCTCAAACTTTTAATGAAAAGAAGTCGCAATGTCTCTAAAAGTGTCACAATCATTAGTTCATCTAATTTACTTGATATTACACACCGCTATGTTTTATAAAATGAATCTATTTCATCAATAAGTGCATATTTTCGAAAACTTTATTTCTATGGCCACTAAGTTTTACCCAGGGTAACTCAAACAAGGTCTCTAAAGCAAAGCAAGCAGACAAAGTCACGAACCAACCTCCCCGCAAAACTCACGATTTTTCTTTGAATGTAGGGACAAGGAATAATGACAAGAATGTGCACCTTAAAATAATTATCTTGGTAACAACCGGACCGCCAAGTGCAAATATATCTCTAGCTAAGAAATATTCTACTCCTATTTGCTATTCGTCTAATGCATAAGGCTAAGCATTGCCTTCCCTTTGTATGAGACTAAGCCCAGTCTCAAAACTCGTATGAGGCTAATCCCTGCCTCCATATTTGCATAAGTCTAAGCATTGCTTTCTCTTTGTATGAGACTAAGCACTGTCTCAAATCTTGCATGAGGCTAAGCTTTGCTTCCCTATTTGAATAAGGCTAAGCATTGCCTTCTCTTTGATTGAGACTAAGCCTGTCACAAATCTTGCATAAGGCTAAGCCCTGCCTCCCTATTTGCATAAGTCTAAGCATTGCCTTCTCTTTGCATGAGACTAAGCCCTGTCTCAAATCTTGCATGAGGTTAAGCCATGCCTATATATTTGCATAAGGCTAAGCGTTGCCTTCTCTTTGCATGACACTAAGCCCTGTCTCAAATCTTAAGGCTAATCCCTCCGTCCCTATTTGCATAAGGCTAAGCACTGTCTTCTCATAAGACTAAGCATTGTCTCTCTCTACTTAAGTGTAGCTTTATTCTAAACTTTGCATTATCTTCTTCTCTCGGGGCTAAGCTTTTCCCCCAAACTCTGCACAAGGCTAAGCTTTGCCTTTGTTATTACCTTTGGTATCATGTCTCTGCACTTTATGGGCTGATGTATGGACAACTTGTCCAAAGGCATCATAGTTCGAAGGCATTATCCTCATATCCTAAAGACACCATGTCATGGCCCGAGGATCTCTCAATACTGCACATCATTATTCAAAGGCGTCACGGTTTAGAGGCACTATTCTCATGGCTCGAGAACATCATTTCATGGCATGCGAATCCCTTATCTCATGATTCATTGCTCAGGACGTCATGTTCTAAGGACTCCATCCTTATTGAAAGACAACATTCATGGTCCAAAGGGAATTTGCATCATGGTTAAAATTCTCACAATAATCTATATACTTGCATGCGGTGTGTTTTCAAGTTTTGCAGGTAATCCAGCAAGTAACCGTTCATCAAACGAGAGCAATTGTCGCTCCGGTTTCCGCTCATACCATTTATACCTAGCCGTTATTTCAAACGTAACTGATTCCTATCAATTACTTGTCTTTACGCTATGACCGCTCAGATATCTGCCCTATAATACATCAATTATGCTTCAGATTCATATTCATAACTCCGCATAAACCCATCTGATATTATCATTCCCACAAGGAACCTTTCCTAAAACATACAATCGTTCCTATAATAATTCCATCGGTTCCATTCACCGTTGGGTTCAGAACTACACACGGCCTGATTCCTGTAAAACTTGGGATATGTAGGCAGCTCAATTACTAGGGTGCGGCCCATATTTTTCAAAACACCCCATTCGGTCAAAATCGGTCCTCAATTTTTTACTCGACAACTCTTTCATCCTTCCCGGGTAAAAAGAGATAGCTGGTAATACCCAATTTTTCCCTCATATATTTTTAAATATGCATATATATTTTCAAAATAGTGCACATGCATTTACAAATATGCACAAGTATTGCATCTCAATCTCGAGAGATTCGAACAAAATCTTGTCAAGAATCTCTTATATTTTGGTTATTCTCGTCCTTGTTCATCCCAATATCTGTGAGTACGAATATTTTTTGTATCTTTCAAGGTTTTGGATCTTTGGTTCAAACCAGATTTTGCTTCATTGTTGGTTCCCTTTAATAATATTATTTACCTTGTTACTCGTCGAATCTGTCTATTTTTAGTTGAATCTTTCACTTATCCTAAAACTAGGGTTCAAGATCTTTCCAAATCTAAAATGATTTCTTACTTTTCAGTATTTCTCCTTTAATATTTCAGCATATCTATCTCTATGTTTATAATTTTTTTATTACTTCTGATTAATTTTTCCTACCCTAAAATTTAGGGTTTCTGATTTTTCAATGACGAACTAAATCTGTGATTAACCTTTAGTATTTCCATCTTTATGTATCCTTATTATAGTTTTCCTTTTGGTTATTTACAGTGATTTTAATTACCCTAAAAAGTAGGATTTTTTTATTCTTCAAAATTGAACAAAATATGGTTCAAGCCCTAATTATTTCCATCAATATGTCTTTGTGCATTTTATTAAAACTCTTTTGTACTTCTGTCTATTTTTACTTACATTAAATTTAGGGTTTTTGTTATTTAATTATCTTTCCTTTAATAATTCTATCTATCTGCCTCCATGAATCTTTCACTCTTGTCGTTAATTGTTGACTGATATTACTTACCCCAAAATCAGGGTTTTTGAAATCTATACTGAGATTTCAATCTTTCCTGTCTTGTACGATACTGATATTTCCTCACTTTATTCGGTTACCTATTCTCATTATTTCTTTACATTGTTTAATCTGTTAATTGACTATTGATTGATTCTGTATCTTAATCTAAATAGTCCTGCCTGATTTTATGGTATTGTGTTCTGTTAATTGATTGAAGTCGATTTAAATTGATTGTGAAATTATTTTCATTCCTTGTTTATGTATGATTGACTTATTACCTTATTTGTGTGTTCTAATTCAGTGTTATTTAAACCCCGCTCCATTTCCATTAGATGACTCGAACTCTCTTATTCTCACTAAAAAAGCTTAAGCTCTCCCTCTTGCTCTCTCGTTCTGATTTTTGTGCTAAGTATCTCTTGATTTTGTCCAGCTGAAAGTCAAGGCCAAAATTATTCTAGAACCTCATTGATGTGGTTTACTTACTTATTTTCTCACTCAACCGGTATGCCCTAACCTTCGCAAATTCTATTCTCTATGTTTTGCTCAACTAGCCTGTTTTAATTTTTAGCACGATTATGTCCTTCACCTAATTATGTGATTCCATTTAGTGACACTGTTTACCTAGGACTAATTAGTTTTGAATAATATAAATCCTCTCATGGGTTAGCCTAAGGTTTAATCTGTTTCATATATTTTTTCTTTAATCCTCTACATGTTTTGAACTTTGCACCCTATAAATATGTAATCAGTTAGCTTGTTACTTAACTCACATGTATTGTTTGTTTAACTCAAATATTTCTGTCTAATTTCTATTGTGATTAAACCATGAATATATTGACTACTAGCATGAGAGTTTAGCTTAACAAGACTTCAACCTATTTGAACTATGTGTTTAAGCATAAATTTTGTATGTTTCCTTGATGCAGTTTTGCTTGTAATTTTCTGTTCTAAATTCTGTTTCTTATGTAATCCAACTATCTTTTACAAACCTGGCCCTTCTCTCTTTATATACTCTTACTCCATTAGGTTCTCAGCCACCTCAGTGTGAGCACTGCCTAGGTCCTTGAGACTCCTTTGAACTCTGACATACTGGGGGCTGGTTTCCAATCTTTTATGAACTCTTTACTGAATGTATGGTTCTAGTGTGAGCATTTCCCGGGGTCCCTAAGGTTATTTGGGAACTTTGACATGCTGGAAGCCTGATTTTAATGTGCAGTGGATAAATCACTGCTATTCTTCAAAGTTGTTACGCGAGAAGTCCTGGTTCCCAGGTTCATTTGGGCCTATGAAGGCTCCCTATAGTTTAGCTATTACCTTTATGTAATTTATTTGACTATTCCGGTCTATAATAACTATGTAATAATAGATTTAGAGATATTTAGTAGAGCTAGGGGGTTTATTTTATATCTTTTTCTAAAACTGGATAGAAATCCTCCCTATAGGATTTAATTAAGCTGATTGAACTGTGTGAGTACTATACTGTGTTTAGAAATCCTGCATATAGGATTTTCATGATCATCTTTATTCTATATCTGCATACTAGAGATCCTGCTGATAGGAATCCTCTAGTGGTGCGATTTTTAGGTGCTAGCAGACCGGGGCTATCCCAAGGCAACCCGGCAAACCCCCCTATTTCTTCTAGAAGGGGAGTCATTTCTATGTCTCCAAAATAGAACACAACCCTTTCCTTATCCCAAAATAGAGTGGCAGCCTTGATCCATATCTTGTTTGGTTGAAGATCCAATAGTGATGGAAAATTCCCTAAGACATTTTTCACATGATTTTGGTCACTTGAGGGAAGATCCCTCCACCAGCCTATCAAAAGTGGAGGAATATGACCATACCGAATCTGGCGACTTCGTGCCTCATTTTCTATAAAACAAGAGATAGTTAGACCCTTTCCCCCTCCAAGTTCGTCTATTTATATAGTAATGATTAGCATATTGGCTCTTATTTCTCCAAATTAATACACATAATCGTGGTTACGTCTGTTGGAATTGTGGAAAACCCGATGGACTTTTGGACGAGGGTTATCTTAAAGGGTATTTATGCGGACAACATATTAACCCGGCTAGGTTTGACCATAATGCATGTACAATTAATCAGAGTAAGGCTGCTATAGAGGTCTAGACTAGGATACTCAAGTGGAAAACTTGAGGGGGAAAGGCACGGAACCGTCGAACACACCCCTGATCGACTAGTTTTACTGCAAATACGCCTTTTCGAATTTAAAGGGTGATATATAGGAAGAGCGCAAACACTCATCAAGCGTTGCTATAGGATTGATTACGCACGAGTGGAATATGATGTTGAGTATGATTTATGTAACAATAAACAGAATGTTGTCAAGTATTTGCATGTAAAAAAATGATAAATGTAGCATTTAAATAATTGAAAGATAGTTACGGAAAAAGAAAACAAAGAGACAAGTCAGTTTCAGAAAAATAAAGAAATCATAAATACTTGAAAATAAGGAGTTAAATTCAAATAGGGGAAAGGGTACATGGGAAAGAGCATGCTTGGACTAATTCACAAAAAAATAAGTTCGTTATGGTAAGAGCCTAAAATATTCCAGCGGAGTCACCATGCCGTCGTGCCCCCTTTTCTCCTCGCGGAGGTCCGGGTTTCGATATTCATGGGGGAAAACCTCGTTTCCTTTTGGGAATTGGGTGTTTGAATTTGAAGAGTCACCACCTAACGTATTAAGGTGCGTTAGGGAATCTAGAGCGATTTACTCATGTAACTAGTTTGCATTACCAGAGATTAGGGTAAGTGCTCGAAATAACCTTGAGGGGAAGGTGTTAGGCAGCCCTCGCGGTCCACAACGGTGGGTGCCGACCTAACATAAACTATATGAATTAGTCAATTAACAAGTAAGCAAGTATTTACAAATAAAGGTAGTTTTCACAGTCTAAATACATGTATGATCATGAAAATTCAAATAATGAAAGTAAGAGAGGTTTGGACAACTTACACATTTATATATAAAGAAAAAGAAGTTTAGAGAATTTAAACACATATGGGAATTGGGAAAAGGAAGTCCTAAGTTTATTAGCCTACAGGATCATGACCATGCAATGCCCGGTAATCACTCCTCAATGAGAGGGGATACACGTTGCATTAGCGCACAGGTCATCATATCTTTTACCACCCATTACCCTCCCCTTAGTGGGTATATAAGCGAGTTTAATTAACGATCTCTAAGAGTGTTGTTACCCGTCCCTTGTAGTCCTAGAGGAGTTTAGGACCTCTAAATCTGGACAGTTCTAGAAAATCTAAGGTGTTTAAAAGGGAAAATCTAGGCGACAAGCAAAGAACATATAAAACAATCAAATAGGAAAAGCAGTTAAAAGGCTCGTGTTTTCCTCCGCATGTATATATAAAAATAAACAACACGTCTCAAACAACCGATTTTGAGTAAGTTTAGAAAGCATAGGAACATGATCTAGATGAACATCACAAAATAGAACATGCAACATTTGTTTTAAGGGAAGTGACAGAATCATAACCAGTTTGCGTACTAGTTTTATAGCCTGTAAGACTTAAGCAGTTCATACACAATTAAAACGCAATTTCCAGTTTTATATAAGGACATTAATCACCTGAAGCTTGCATAGGTGTGGGGACTATGCGTAATCACAATTACAGGAACTGTTTAAATAGTTGAGATTGTTCAACCTATGAGCATGCTGATCTAGGAGATAAAGGTTATAACAGGTGCTTTATTTGCATCATGACGCCTATGTGTATGGCTGTTTAAACCTTTTCATAGCCAGTTGTTTATTACAATAGAAATATACATGTTCAATGAAAGAGTTCCTAAAGGACATAGTATCTAATGCATACATGAGTGATAGTTTTATTAAGGCAGGATTATTAGCCTAGGGGCAGGATCTCTAAGTGACAATACTTTGTGCAAAATTAAAGCATGGAATAGTGATATGTGGCATGTAGTATGTTGAAACCATAAACGTGAAGGTTTTAAAATCATGTTATCCAATGCAGAAGATCGTCATGGTTTAAATGCAAATGAACACACTGTCCTAGAATATGGACTCTAATACAGATTTGCAGAACACAAATCCTATAGCATGTTTTCTACCAGTTTTACCCACAGTTACATTCAACTACCCTCCCCTTCCACTAGTCACCCCAATATATTTTTACAATTAATTGCTACAGACCAATGATTGAATAAATTACATAAATAAAACATAAATTAAGCCATAGAGAGCCTGGAGTAGGCCCAAAGCAAATTCTGGTGTACCAGGCCTTTAGTAGTCTCAAATGCCAATGATTTCATAGCCAATTTCATGTCCAGGTTTGTCAGAGTTCTCTAAGGACCTCAAGGATCCCGGGCAGTGCTCACACCCAGACTTTTCACGATAAGGATTGAGTAATTGCATTGTGGAAGAGCCAACCCTGATATGCCAGAGTTTAGAGAGATCTCAAGGATCTCTAAGCAGTACACATACCAGAGGGGCAGGACTTAATAACCTAAGAGTAAGTGAGAGTGCATATTTTTGAAAAGTTTTTGGTAGATAGTATAAAGAGGACTCTTAGGAGTGAAAGATTTTCTGAAAACCAGAACTAATTTGGTGGTAAAACAACTTGAGAAAAGTATGAAAACTCTTTGAAATCAGAACACAAATCATAGAACAACCAGATTCAGAAACACTTGGCAAATAGATTCCACACAAGGAGAGAGAGGTTGGGACACATTGAATGCACCTTAGTGTATAGTGGAGCACATAAACAACAGGATGCACAGAATTATCAAGGGTTCTACAGAATTCTCAAGCCACATTGAAACCACTGAACACATGATAGAATCAACAACACAACTAGAGTTACCTGAGAGATTAGATGACTTAGCATGAGCAAAACAGAATAGACAAGAACTTAAATGGATAGGCTAGGCAAATATCAACAAGTATTCATATTGTAGACATGCCGAACAAAACAATATTTAAACATGCTAGATAAACAGTAGACATGCAAGCATAATTTAGACATACTAATCACATATTGAACAAGATAATGTTAGGCATGCTAAGCAAGACAGTAAACAAGACCAAGAATGGCACTCATAATTGATAAATTAAGGCAGTAATGAAATACATAGGGTTTAGAATATAAAATTTAATCAGAGGCATACCAGCTAGGAAGAAGAACACCGAATGTAGAGCAAGGATTGTGCAATGGTTAGCCTTAGCTTTCAGCCGGCTAGGCCAATGAATATCACAAGTAGCAGAGAAGAACATGGAGAGAGCTTTTGGACTGTAAGTGTAGTGGTGAACTAATGTTCGTGTCCAGAAGTGAGAATAGAGGAGAGTATATATATTAATCAAGAGTTAAACACAATAAGGTAAAAAATCAGTTATGTAGCAATTAGGAAAATTTACAGAGGTAGTCATACGTAAAATCAGTAAAGTCTCCCCTAATCAAGGGGTAATCAATTAACGGTGAAGAATATGACAGATATTTAAGGAAAAAATCAAGTAGGACTTAGGTATAGAGTAGGTAATAAGGGGTGAATAAACAGGAGTTCAATTAAGGAAACAATTAGTAAGAATCAACAAGTATCGCAGTTAATTCAAATAAGGGAAGAAACTAAATAACGCTGCAAATAAAGGAATAATCAAGGCTCAACATATAATTTTTAACAAAACAAATTAATAAATCAAGAATTCAAAATAACACTGATTTAAGGAGAAAATATAGATTTTTCATGAATAGATAAACATAATGAATATAGACACATAAAATCAGTCGAGAAATCGGAACAAAGAACCTTAGTAGATGTACATTAGGGTAAAATCACAAGATATTCAAATTAAACGAAGGAGAAACCATGCAAATCAAAACACAGAATAAATCATGCAACAAGTAACACGGACAAACTTAGAATCCAAACAAAAATGTCGAAAAAATTGGGGTTTTAGCATAAACTAGTTAAGGTTGAAGCAAACTCTTCGAAATAAGTCAAAAACACATAAAAATAGAAGATCAAATACTTAAAATCAGCAAAACGTTTTGAACAAAGAGATTTTCAGGAAACCCTACTTTGGGAAAATGGGAAGACACTCCAAAATCAGAAGATTTTTATAAAACTAATGTAAAATAAGTTCAATCCATCTTAGATCTTGTACAGATCTAGGAAGTTCAATGGACGAAATTAGGGTTTCGATAAAAATAACATAGAGATGAAGAAGTAGGCTTAGAAATCCATAGGTTTAAGGCGAAATAGGAAGATCTTACTTGAAATTGAACTGGAACAGCCTGAAATAGGCAAGTAAGGGCCACAGGTGTAAGCGGACTGACCCTGGTCCCTCGAGGACCTTAGGGATGGCGGTACCAGCATAGGATAAGCCACTATAGGCCTGGGGATGGTGGGAAACCACCATGAACGACAGTGGATGAGTGATGGCGAGGGTGAGTTAGGGTTAAGATTAGAGAACATTTAAGAGGAGGAGAGGTGAGTGTCGGTGGGTGAGAGGAAAGAAATGAGAGGTTTGGTGGGGGGAGTCATTAGGGTTTAATTATGGTAGGGGAAATCTATTTTATTGATCAAAATGATCAACAACCAGGATTGGCTAGGGTATTGGGTCGGGTGAATTCAGATTGGGCCTAGGGGTTTTGGGGTGGTTTTGGTTTAATATTAAGGGGTTTTTGGGCTGGTATTAAAATGGTTAAGTTTGAAATAAAAGGGCTTTTTGTTAAATAACCAGGTATTTGAATAAAATTTATTTATAAAATAATTAACAATGAGAAAAAAATAATTTTCATGCACGGGGATACTTTAACAAAATTATTAATCATTTTAAAAATATAATGGGCTAATTTCTGATAAAATAATGTAGTGATGTATGTGTGGGCTATAATTGCAAAATTATTGCAATTGTAACAAAAAGATGTAAATCTTGCCATTTATGAAATAATTTGGACTTAATAGGACCATAAATAGTAAAATTAAATCAAGAAATGTTTTAAAACATTTGTGATGCAATTATGTAATTATTTATATGAATAAAATACTGAGATAAATTAATTTAAAAAATATAAAAATTATGGAAAAATATCAGTTGATGCTAATGCGTAGTTTTAAAGGTATATATGCATTTTAAAAAATATTATAGGAAAAAAGTGGGTATCAACAAATATTATGCCTATAGGATTTAAATCAATTTCAAACATAGAAATCATGCCTAGAGGGTTTAAAGCAATAGATAGCATGCATATGGGATTTAAGTCAATTCAGCAATTAGAAAGCATGCCTATATGAAAATAAAATCTATCTTTTTACGAGATAAAATTAGTACTACACTCAGAAATCATATCTATAGGTCTTTAATTAATGAGCAGTTAGAAAGCATTCCTATAAAATTTTGTTAATCGATTCTGAATTCAATTGCACTTGTTAATCACTTAGGCAATGTATCTGTAGGCCTTAATAATGATTCTAATTTATAATTGTGATATATTACTGCCTGAAGTGTCCCAATTCATACTGAATAAAATCAGTAGGCAAATGAATAGGTCTTAATACTGGCCTCAATAAAACTGCCTTTACACTCTGTTTTCTCACGTAGACATCCTGCTTATAGGATTCCAAAGTTAATAAAGTTTGCTGATTCAATTGTGTGCTTTTGTTGCCTATGTGTGGAGGTCAATGTGAGCCCGTACTTGTTCTTTATTTGAAAGTCCTGCTTGTTTGTTTGTCTCCTAGATTTCACATTTTTAAGCAATATAGGTTGGTCTAGAACTATCCCAAATAGAATAACTAATACCTCCAGGGCCATAGGAAAGGGACGAGTAATTCACACATAGGGTACGGTTTAGAATCAACTAGTACGCTTAAGTAACAACTTAAATATTGTAATTGGGTAGTAAAGGAGATGATAGCCCATGCGCTAATGCTATGAGTAACACCCCGACTTGTGGGAGTTACAAAGTATTGCATGGAATGATCCTGTGGGCTAAAAAACTTAGGACCACCCACTCTACCCTATTTAAAATAAATTAAATATTTTATTTGTCCAAATTGTTTTCTCCCCTTTTAGACTAATTCGCTTAATTTAAGTTCGGTCCGGACCTTGGGGACCTCGAGGGGTACCTAACACCTTCCCCTCAAGGTAATTTTGAGCCCTTACCCAATCTCTGGTGATGTAAACTGGTTATATGAGTTACCTGCTCTACGTGCCCTAACGCACCTTAAAACGTTAGGTGGCAACTCTTTCAATTCCAATTCTATACCCTCTTAGAAAAAGAGTTGTCCCAGAAATTTCAAAACCCAATTTCGCGAGAAAAAGGGGGCACGACATCCGCGGATGCGGAAGTGCTAATCAAAATCATTTATATCGAGGATTTGGCAATTGTTTCTTCATATTTTGAGTTTTAGACTTTGATTTTGGAAGCTTCTTTTTGGGGTTTTTCAAGGAAATTGATTGGGTAAGTGTTCTTCACTTAATATTTAGTATATTCCTCATTTTTATTATTTAATTTGTGTTTTGGGTTGAGAAAAATGTTGGTTTTTTAAGAAAATTTTTAAAATGAAAAATCATGATTTGAAGAACAAAATGGTATCGGAATTTGATAATTTTGTATGATGGAACTCGTATTGGAATGAGTATTCGTTTTTGTAAAACTTGTCGGGTTCCAAGGTACGTGCCTGGGGGTCGACTTTCGGACCCATTTTTTGATTTTGTTAAACATTGAGAATTTATGATCTAGAATAATTTCTTATGGGTTTTATTTGTGTTTTGTAGTTATTTTGGTTTGATTTGAGCCAACCAAAGTTCTTTTCACCCGAGAAGTTCATTTTAGAGTATCGGTCTGTCTTCTTTGAGGTAAGTATCTTGCCTAACCTTGTGGGGGGGATTTCCCCTTAGGATTTGAGTCTTCTATGTTGATTGTAGTTCGTGTACATGAGGTGACGAGTGCGTGCTTGGACTTATTCGTGGAAAGCTGCCTTTTAGGGTTCTTAGGTCCTTATATTAATTGTGTATGAAGTTGTTCTTGATATGATTGAGTTCTTATTCATTAGTTTTACCTCTACATGCTTGAATTAGAATTAATTGCTTTAGGATTCACTCTTATTGCCTATTTGACTCTTATTTGACTTAACTAAAGATTTTACCTCTCTTATTGTCATGCTATCTTTTCAAAACTGCTTATCTTTATTTGGAATTATCATCATCTCTTATAATTGTTAGTCTTAATTGAGGTTATGATTATCTTTCCGTTGTCTTTCTTTAATCGAATTGTCGAATATTCTTCGTAATTGACCAACTTTAAAAGAAGTCAAGATATCCCATTTTTAGTGGACTTGTCCTTATTTGGAACTATTTGACTCCTGTTAATTTTCCTTGTTGCCCAATGGTATATTGTGGAATCGTTGTGAAAATATTATTTCCTTCCTTGCTGAGCTGTTCTCTCTACGCCTAGCATTCCTTACTGTGGTTATTCCTTGCTAATGCATTCTACCGGTTCTTTTTGATTTAATATTTTTGAGTTGATTTACTTGTTGTACTTGTATTATTGTCATTGTGGTTGTTGTACTTGTTTTGGTGATGCACGAGGTTTCTGCCATGCTGTAACTATTATCTCTGTTGGTTGCGTTGCATATTTACTTTGGGACTATGAAGCGGTATTCCAGAATATTCCCCTGTATATTTACTTTAGGACTACGAAATGGTATTCTGGTAGATCCCTATGTACTGCATATTTATTATAGGACTACGGAACGGTATTTTGGAAGATCCCCCAGCACTGCATATTTACTTTGGGACTACATAACAGTATTCCAGGAGATCCCCCAGCATATTTACATTTGGAACTACGGGACGGTATCCTGGGAGATCCCCTATTGTTATCACTGTGATCTGAGTTGTTGCCTTTCATTGATTCTATTCCTGTGTAAACATTCGACGTGTTGTCCGTTCATATCCTTATGTTTACCAGATGATATGAACTATGTTAGGACACTTGCATAAGCATACATGTAGCTAAGTACCCTTATTAGATAAGAGGTTTTCTTGATATTGTTGAATATAGATACACACCTTTGTTTACTTGCTTCCTATGTGAGAGTGGCTATATTTGGCACGTCAGTTGTCAGTATGATTATGAGTTCTGATGAGGGCATAGGATGCCAAGTGTTAGGGTTCAGGTATTGAGACCCGTGAGTTGTAATTTATCTGAGTTTCGATACTTCGTGAAGGTTGTTGACTCAAATTAAATGTGAATCTATCGTAGTTGCCGAGTTATTATTTGTCCTTGATGTATCTATGGTTTCAGATTTAGGTTGTGTTTCCATGCATTCTTCTGTGTCATTAATTTGGTATTCCGTTGATACTTGTCATTTTTCCTTTCTTATTGTAATTATTGTATTGTTACTCATATTGCGTAGTTTTCATGTAGAAATCATGCATTATTGTTCTTATACTTGTTCAAATTATTAGACCAGTAGGTGTATCGACTGTTCCTTGTCACTACTCCACCGAGGTTAGTCTTGATACTTACTAGGCACCGCTGTGGTGTGCTCATTCTACACTTCTATACATTATTTTGTACAAATTCAAGTTTGGTCGCTAGTAGCTATGTGGATTCTTGCCTAGGAGACTCAAGGTAACCCTGTTGTTGAATTCGCAAGCTTCGGAGTCACCTTCCTATTTTGTATTCACATTGTTTTACTTATTTCCAAACACTTGTATTTAGAAGTTATAGCGAACTCTGTAGAGCTTATGACTTGTGCTGCCGGTTTTGGGAAATTGTAAATTTTGTAGAGGTTTCTATTTCGAGACTGTGAAATATTATTTATTATTATTGTTGTTCAGTGCAAGTTAGGCTTACCTAGTACCTAAGACTAGGTGCCATCACGATGCCCAGACAGAGGGAAAGTTGGGTCGTGACATTCACCAAGTGGGAGTTTGAACTCGTGGCAGCAAATTAATTCTAGACCCCAGGGTTAAAGACCACCAATTTTTTAGAACCAGCCGATGCAGCGATACCATCAATATCAGCCACAACAGTCAAATTAGCCTAGTATGGAAAATCTTTTGAAGGATTTCATCAACAAGTCCCTAGAGAGGTTCGATACTCATAGTTCAACTATTCAAAATATGGAAAGACAAATTTGCCAAATTGCCAACATATTATCTAAGATGGCTCTTGAGATTCTACCCTCTAACATAGAATAGAACCCAAAAGAAATGACCAAGGCTGTGTCATTAAGAAGTGGCAAAATATTGACTGATCGAGTTGTGAAAATTAGAACTAAGACGGTGAACAAGCAGAAGAAATAATAGAGGAGCTAAAGAGTGGAGAACAAAAAGGTGAGTGTAATGAGATACAAAAGGTGGTTGAAGAGAGAAGACACATGCTATCTATACCATTCTCTCAAAATATGCAAAAAGGATAAATTAGATGTGCTTTGGGAGGTTCTTGGCGATGCTCAAGCAGCTATATATGAACGTTCCCTTCACAAAGGTTCTTACTCAGATACCCGCTTATGTTATGTTGTTGAAGGAAATCTTTTCCAGCAAAAGGAAGCTAGAGGAAACAATAGTGGTCAAGTTGAATCCCCACTATGGTGCCATATTACAAAACAAAATTTCTCAAAAGTGTAGGGATCCAGGAAGCTTCACCAACCATGCTCGTTGGTGAGTGAGAAATTCGACAAGGCCTTATGTGACTCTAGTGCTTCTATAAATTGAATGCCTTTGTCTGTGTTTACAAAACTTGAATGTGAGCTTGGAGTGATCAAATCCATACCAGTGTTCTTGCAACTAGATGACCAGACCACCATCATAACTGAAGGAATTATTTAAGATATTCTAGTACCGGCGGACAAGTTTGTATTTCCCATAAACGTTATTGTGGTAGACATGGAAGTGAACAAAGAGGTGCCTTTAATTCTAGGGAGGCCTTTTCTATGAATAGTAGAGCAATTCTTGATATCTACGAGGGGTAGCTTATGCATAGAGTGGGTAACTAGAAAGTGGTGTTCCGGATGAACAGAATAATGAAATATCCTAGTGATGAGGCATCTGCCTACTCGTATTTTTAAGCTTGATATTATTGGGGAATTAGCTAAAAACTACAAATTTGAAAACTAGTAGGTGACTCTTTAGAGAGGTGTATTACTCAGTATAGTAAACTGGAGGATAAAGATCTTGAAATAAAAAGAGGCTAAAGCTCTTGAGACTGAGAATCAAGTAGATGAAGATGAGAAACTCAAAAAGGAGGCGTCTAAGCCTAGTGTGGAATTGAAAGTCCTCTCTACTCACTTGAAATATTCATTTCTTGAGACAAATAATTTTTTGTGATTATTTCTTCTTACATGATAGGTGCATAGGAACAAACGCTGGTGGAGATGCTGAGGAAGTTCAAGAAAATCATTGGTTATACTATAGCTGATATTCAAGGAATTAGTCCAGCTATTTGAATGCACAAAATTTTGCTAGAAGAAAATAGCATGCTAGTGGTGCAACCCCAACGCAAGCTAGACAAAAATTTAAAAGAGGTAGTGCACAAATAGATTATAAAGTTTTTAGATGTAGGAGTGATTTTTCCCCTCTGATAGCCAATAGATCAACCCTGTGCAAGTTGTACCGAAGAAGAGAGGTATGATGGTGGTGAAGAATAAAGATAATGTATTGATCCCTACAAGAAAAATCACAAGATGGTGAATTTGCATTGATTACAGGAGGTTAAATGATGTAACAATGAACGAACACATCCCTTTATTGATCAGATGGTCAAAAATGTGGTTGGACATGGTTGTTACTATTTCTTGGATCGGTACTCTAGCTACAATCAAATACTTATTGCCTATGAAGATGTTAAAAAGAGTACTTTCACTTGACTTGTAGGAATTTTGCTTACATGATGATGCCTTTTGGGTTGTGTAATGTAGTAGCCACCTTTCCAATGTGCATGATGTATGTCTTCTCAGATCAGAATAGGAAGTGCCTATAAGTATTCATGGATGAATTTACTCTATTTAGTGATAATTTTGGTGACTACTTGAAGAACTTAGACCTTGTTCTTAAACGTTGTGAAGTCTCCCAACTAGTTTTTAACTGGGAGAAGTGTCACTTCATTGTAAAAGAGGGAATTGTTCTAGGACACAAGGTAACTGCACATACATGGAAGTTAAAAGAGTGAAGGTTGATATAATTGCTAGACTTCCACCACTGACTTATGTGAAGAGCATAAAGAGTTTCTTGGGACATGTTGGGTTTTATAGGATGTTCATAAAAAAAATCCTGTATTACCAAGCCATTGACTACATTGGTAAAAGAAAAACTTGTTAGTGCTCTGGTTGTGGTGATACTTGAATGGAGCCAGCCATTCAAGATAATGTGTGATGCTAGCGATGTAGCTGTAGGAGCAACTGGTTCAGATACTGACGACAACAAAAACCAAGAAGTTGAAAATTAAGTTGAGTATGAAATGGATGAGAAGAAAAAGAAATAAAGGTCATTTGTAATGGTAGATGGTGAAACAGAATTAGAGCTAGAGACTTTGTTAAAAGCTTGGGGCTCATCTATACTTAGAGTAGAATATTAAGTAATGCTCAAGTGAATTATACGACTACAAAGAAGGAGATATTTGATGTGGCCTTTCCTTTCAACAAGTTTAGATCATATCTCATGAGGGAGTAAGGTGATTTTGTACACTAATCACTCAACTTTGAAATATTTGTTGAGCAAGAAGGAGACCAAGCCACATATACGGTGTGTATTATTGCTTCAAGAATTTGACCTTGAGATCAAGGATATGATGGGTACTGAAAATCAAGTCCATATCATATATCTCGACTTGAGAGACCTCCCATGGAGATAATGGAAATAAGGGAGAGTTCCCCGATAAGAAAATTTTCTCCATTGTTGCGGTCATCGAAAGAGCACCTTGGTATGCTGATGTAGCCAACTTTTTGGATAGTGGATGGTTGTCTCGTGATTTCACTCATGATCAAAGAAGGAAGATTCAAGGTGATGTAAAAAGTTATTTTTGAGATGACCTCGTCTTATTTAAATTGTGTACAGATGGTGTAATTCCTAGATGTGTACCTTGTATACAGCGAAATCGGAGGGTCCAATTCCTCGTCATCGAGGTACCTCAGAAGATCATCTCGAAGCCTTGAGACTACAAGGCTATGGTCGAGTCTCCTCCCTCAAGGTTCATCAATGACCAACCTTGGGATAATATTGAAAATGGGAATGGTATAAATGGGTAGTTCCCAAGGTACACGGCTAGGACTGACAGAGCCTAGTGGACTTACCTAACCCTGAATCAGGGTGTCATCTAGTTGTCCAATCCCCACTTCTTTGTCATTAATGTATTTTGTACTATGTTGGAATTTCCCTCCTATATAAAGGGGATCCTTATCATTTTAGAAACCCCTATTGCTTCAATTGCTCCACACGAAATATACAAGAACATTCTTTGTGCTCTCTAACATATTGTCTTGATATTATTGCTTTCACTTATTTTCTCCACTATTATTTGTCATTTATTACTTTTCTGACCATAAAGAGCCTTCACTGATTTTATTATAACTGTTAGCCATACTTTGACTACCTTCGATAGCTCCCAACCGAGCTCCAAAATCGACCTCGAGGCCCCCGATTCGACAAGCTTGAGGTCCCGATTGTTAGACTATCAGTTTGAGTATCACCCTTTCCTTAACTCACATTTTGTTTCTAAGTATCACATACATAGCATCAACTGCTTAACAACTAACATAAAAATTTATCACATATTTTCAAAGTCCCATAATCAAATTTAATTGTTACTACTATTTTCACGGTAAACAGTTTAGCGCCTACCGTAGGGCTAAAAATAATAGTGATTATTTTCTTGTCGATTTCATCACAAAACACAAGTTATCTTTCACACTTTTTCTTGTCCAAGATCTTTTATTTTAGGTCAAAATATCTAATTCAGTGAATGAAGGTGAAAACAACAATCTTGAGGACCACGGAGAAAACGGTGTGGCCGTTCCAGGTGTTGGTGTGCCACTACAAAATCCCGGGAATGCGCAAGAACAAATACCCGTGGATGCGGTCTCATGCGACGCCCAACACATCGACATAATCTCCCACACCGACAGGAGTGTGCACAAAGGGGATCCACAAGAAGCGCAGAAAACCCCAACCAGAGAAGAATGAGAGGTTAGCCTTCATGTTATTTTTGAAATGTTACAGGCACAACATCTAGCCATTGCTCAGCTGCAATGTCACCAGAAAATTTCTAGCACGGTAGCACCGGGGACAGATCCCCCAGCTGAATAGGTACCGAAAAGATCGAGCAATAGTGGGTCGATGACTGATCCCGTCATCATAAAAATGCTCGAGGACCTCACCAGAAGGATCGAATCAAGCGATAAAATGATAGAAGCCAACGAAAAGAAGGTCGAGACCTACAACTCCATGGTCGACCAAATTCTGGGTGCACCCCTAGTCCTGAAAAGCGTGGATTTGAAGAAGTTCATACAAAGGTCATTCCTAGAGGAAGAGGCTCCGAAACCCATTCCATAGAAGTTCAGAATGCCAGACCTTCCAAAATACCATGGGACCACGAGCATATTACCGCTTACACCTATGCATTAAAGGGCAATGACCTGAAGGACGCTGAGATCGAGTCTGTCCTACTAAAAAAATTCGGGGAAACACTTTCTAATGGGGTGATGATGTGGTATCATAATTTGGCCCCAAACTCCATAGACGCATTCGCCATGCAGGCAGATTCCTTCATAAGGGTACATGCCAGTGCCATCAAAGTAGCAACAAGAAAATCTGACATGTTCAAGATCAAGTATAGGGAGAGCGAAATGCTGCGAGAATTCGTATCTCGATATCAAATGGAACGAATGGAACTACCACCAGTCTCCGACGACTGGGCAGTGTAGACCTTCACTTAGGGTCTGAATGAACGAAGTACGTCAGCTTCGAAGCAGTTGAAGCAGAATCTAATCGAGTATCTCGTTGTGACCTGGTCGAACGTCCAAAATCAATACTAGTCGAAGATCATCCGTACATCGAAGACAGAAGGAACGCCCCGAGGCGCAACCCACCTTGCAATGATCGAAGGATAGACCGAGGATAGAATCCTCGGGGACTTATCAACAAAGCCGGATTTGAAAGAAATACAGGGCCAACGGGGGCACCACGCTTATCAGAATACAACTTCAATGTCAATATATCAGATATCGGGTCTGCCATCAGTAAAATCAGAGATGCCAGGTGGCCTAGACCTGTGCAATCAAATCCTTCACAAAGGAATCATAACTTAGTGTGTGAATTCCACAACACGCATAGCCACAGGATCGAGGATTGCCACTAGCTCTGAGAAGAGGTATCTCGGCTACTTAACAAAGGTCACCTACGAGAATTCCTCAGCGACCGAGCCAAAAATCGGTTCCGGGAATGAGAGGCGGCAAGGAAGAACGAAATGAATGAGCTACAACATGTCATCCACATGATCTTGGGAGGCATTGATGCCCCACAGGAACCCGTGATGAGAAGGACAAAAGTATCCATCACTAGAGAAAAGCGAACCTGGGGGTATATATCCGAGGATGTCCTCACATTCAGCGAAGCGGGCACCGAGACCTTGTATCATCCCCACAATGACGCACTGGTAATCTCTTTCCTTGTAAATACTTTTCAAATAAAACGTGTACTCGTGGATCCAAGTAGCTCGACCAACATTATCAGGTCGAGGGTAATAGAGCAGCTCGGACTGCTTGACCATATCGTGCCCACCACTCAACTCTTCAACGGATTCAACATGGCAAGCGAAACAACAAAAGGGGAAATCACCCTTCCAGTCAATGTGGCCAGCATAATCCAAAATGCAAAATTTCACGTCATCGAGGGAGACATGATGTACAATGCCTTTCTCTGAAGGATGTTGATGCTCTGTCTAAAAGCAGTACCATCCACCTTCCACCAAATGATGAGGTTCCTGACAAAGATGGAAATTAAACTATCTACGAGGAACAATATATGACAAAAGAAATGTTTGCGGTGCACGATGTGGCGTCGGCACCAATACCTCCACCCGCAAAGGGGCCGAAGGGTAATCAAACTACATCTTCGGTTAAGCCCGATTAAACAAAGCAAAGGACCGTACCACATCCTCATCACAAGCAAGTAGAACACATCAAACCTCGAAACATCACCGGCACATCCCACACTAAGGTATAACCATCTCCCTTTTCATTTTATACTTCACGCTAACCTTTATGCAGGCACCTGACCGAAGCAGTTAAAGCGGTAACCCAGCCCGAAGACCTTAAGGTTTTAAAGCATCTGTTTCACTCTTTTACTTCGACCGAGTTTTTGTCCTGAAAAAGGTTTTACCGGCAAGGTTTTTAATGAGGCAACACCCACATGGTACCTAAAGAAGACTCAACAAGTATTCAAGGTTTCTTTTCCAATCAACCTCAAACACTAATGGGAATCCCCTCAGAAAGCCATCCACTCGGAAAAACCAAGGAACGCCAAATGGGGTCCAGATAGAAAAATGATGTACCGGGCCAAATGGATGAATGAACCGTGTCCGTATAGCCGGGACTCGATGGCAAAAACATGTATACTCGTATCGAGTAATCAAAAAGTATCTTTTATCAAAACATCCCACACTTCAAAAGAAGCTCGACACCTTCGCAAAAATGACTCCTCCGCCGAAAACGTGATGAGAACTCAGGGATTGGCGTCAATAGTTCAACACTTGAATGACCTCCGGGCCGGGACTCCAAACTCATAAGCCCTCAATGAGGCAACATAAAAATCATGAAATATATCCAAGGCCAAAAGTGCCCCGAACACTCGGGGACTGGCATCAAAATCTCAAAAAACACGCGACCTCAGGGTCAAAATCTCCGAAATTGTAAGCCCTCAATGTGGCAATACAAAGTTTACAAGCAACGGCTTCCAAGACAAGATACCCTCGATTACTTGGGGAATATCGCCAATAGCCATTCATTAAAAAACCCGAGGCCATAAGACCCCGAGAAGGTAGACTCGGTCTCGTAAGGCCTACATAAGGCAGCAATAATATCTGTAAGACCTCAAGCAAGGCATGAACAATACTTGTACCAAGTATCCAAAACTGTAAGACCTTAAAAGGAATGTAAAACTTGTAAGACCTTACTAAAGGCATAAACCCGATCTCAAAGTTTCGGCTATATATCAAACTTGTAAGACCCCTAAAAAGGCATACCCTTGATATAGATGCCGAAACTACTTCACTCGGGACTTAAAGGTTCTGACCGAACATAAATGACTCTGGCCACAAGGTTGTACCAATCGAACTAACGCGACTCGGGGACGCCCAACCGTCGCTATAAAATCACAGGCCTTTAATTACATCGAATCTACTTTGAAAAGCACCGGTTAGACAAGCTACCCTCGACATAGGGAAAAGAGCTTCGACCACATCAACTCCAAATCACAAGCTTCGAGACACTGAGCCTCTAAGCCAAACCTCTCAAATATAAAGGTCAAATGAGCTCGAGTCGTAACCTGATTCGAAGACTGAACCCAAAATAGTTAACTAAAAAATTCGCATTGAACAGAAGCATAAGAGCCACTATCGCCAGCCTAACACTCAGCCACTTGAGGGTCAAATAAGAGAGAGTAGATGCCCGACTCGGGGAATGGGTGCAAAACAGTTGGCCTAAATATGCCTAAGAGCAAAAGCGCGTAAGAGCCCACTGGCCAGTTCACCTGGCCAAATTCGAGACAAAAGGAGATACAGAAGAAGTAAAGCCGAAAGGTTTTCTTTTATACACATACGGAAAAATGCAATCTCTATATACAAGCATGCTTCGAAAATGCTATATACAAATGGCGAAATCTATGCCCCCTGGGAGCTACGACCTGCTGGCCTCATCTTTGCTTTCTTCAGTGTCGTACAGAACTAATTTAGCATCGCGCTCGTCTGCCCTCGCCCGCGCTAACTCTTCCGAGAGGACGAAACCTCTAGCACGTATCTTCTCGAGGGTCTTTCTTCGAGACTTGCAACGAGCATATTCTTTGATCCTCTCTTTATGGTCGAGGATCCTTATCAGCTCAGCTTGAGCATCGGTAGCGTCCTTTAAATTGATCACCATTTCCTGGTCAGCCTTAGCTCGGCCCATTACAGCTTCAGCCCGGGCATCAATGATCTCGGTCCTGACCTTTGAAAGCTCAAATTCGAGTGAGCTTCTTAATCATATCAGTTTGAACGAAGCGTTATCATGAGTCAAGCGAAGTTAAGCAAAAGAGGGAACTTTAGCTTAAGCACCCTCCCCCCCTAAAGCTTGAGCCTCCGCCCGAGCTTTTAGCTCATCATGCTCACACCTGGCTAGGTCATCTTCATCTCGAAGGCGCTCCAAGGCCTCCGTCATTTTTCTGCAACTGATATAAACGAAGCGTTAGCCTCAGAAGCTAGAAGGTGGAACGCATGCTCACTGTGGCCAGAAAATTACCTGCTCCTTCAAGTAGTTCTCATAATTCATGCTTCGGCTCACATCATACCACAAATGCACTAACTCGACTTCCTTTTCATCACATAGGAGCCTGAGGGATCTCTCCTCATCCAGAGCTTTCAGTAACCTAGATTCACAATGAAGCAGCTTGGACTTAAGCTTGTCGAAGGCCTGCAAAAGAAAACCCAATAAGGAAAAAAGGGCACAAAGCTCGAAATGCTTATGCCGAAACTCACCATGAAGTAAAGCCGTTGGACTTCATCGAAGGCCGAGCGCACATCTGCCAACCTAGTTCTCCTAGCTCTGAAAGGATCGAGTCAGGTCGAGGCACAGTCACTCGATGTATGCGACCCCGGGTTTCTAGTATCTCTCAAAGTACTATCGACAGAAAAAGAAGGCAACAACAATGGAGAAACCCTCTTTCTAGAACTAGGAACCATGGACGCGGTAGGCTAGAATGATGCTTCCACTCCGAAGCCCCGGCCCCATTTTAATTTTCTTTGAGCATCATCACTCTGTAAAAGCGTCTCTCACTTATTGTTGTCTTTTTTTAGCCCGGAAGCTGGCAACTCTTCCCCCTCTCTAGAGGAGCGCAGTCTCGCCTCAAAGGGCTCTCTGATGCCTACAACAACAAGATTAATACGCATAAAAGGAAAATCCTCTCCAAATGAAGGAAGGGAAAGGAAAAAATAGCACAACACGTACCATGATGTTTTTCTTCCCATCTGCCCTGGTACAAAGCTCGCCACTTGCGCTCGTCGCAGGTTGAGTGGGTCGCCAACTTCCGCACCCAATTCGGCTGATCAGGAACGGCGCCCAGTGCCCATGAAATAGCTGCAAAAAATGAAAAGAAGGCATGGTTTCAAAACCAACTTTTGCCATAGACAAAACTGAGAAGGCACAGAATGCACCACTTACGCGTATGGTTCCATTCCTCAGGGAATGGCATAAACTCCACGGGGATAACATCAGCGGTCCGAACTCGAACGAAGCGACTCATCCACTCCCGATCTCCATCTTCCTCATTGTCAACAATGAAGGGCATGGTCAATCGACATCAAAAGGTTAGCAGACCTTGATGGTGAAAGGGTCGGTACAGCCTAATGAGATGACTGAGCGAAAGTTCAAGCCTCTCCTTCTCCGCGAAGAATCTTATTATCAACACTATTTGCCAAAATGACAGGTGGATCTGCGCCAGGATAACCCGATAGTTCAAACAGAAGTCTAGCACAACCCTATCAAGGGAGCCTAGTGTAAAAGGATACGTGTACACATTCAAAAATCCATTAGCACGATCCGTGATGCCCTCAGTCAGGGAAAATATTAGTAACACTATTTTCTCCTCCCCCCCATCCTCAGTCTTTTCTCGCTAACTCAAGGTGTTTTTCTCCTATCAAATAAGTAATATTCAAGCTACATACTCGTTGGTCCTGAATACCGTATGCAAAACTCTCCCCTCTTTGCCGAACAGACCCTGATGTAGCAGTCACGGCTATGGCAAAATTAGAGAACTAAAGCAGGAATCTATGTAAGTACGTTAATACTGAAGTAATGAAAGACTTAATGCAGAAAAAGAAGGGTAACTACTTAGAATTATGGGATCTCCTAATGAGCAGAAGTGACCCAATATATATGGAAAAAACGGCAACAATTCACCTTCCTGAAAGGCCAACAGCATCATCGCCAGTTCCGAGGTGGTACCTGGCCTCGAGGACCTCCATCCAAAAGAAGTTTGTTTGCCTAAGAAACCAACAATATCCATGCTCGATCCAAGGAACGGCGAAGGACTCCACGAGAAGCCATACTAATCAATCAAAAATTAGGAAAAAACACTTGCATCTAGGCTCAATATTGGTAGCAACCGGTAGAGTCATACATTCAAAATCTCCATAAACGTAAATAAAAGGGAATACATCAAGCATCAAAGACAAAATTGAAGAAACTTCTTTGTATTCCGAAAACACTTGATTACAAAAGCCCTCAAGGGGTCATAACATATAATTCCAAAAGCCCACAAAGGGTCCTTACACAGAAACGAAGAAGCAAAAGTATACACATACAGTGAAAAGTCTAGAGCCTAGAGCCTAGTCTACTCTTAAAGGTGCATCCTCGGCAGTAGCATCTTTGAGCTCCATCTCTTCAGGCATACATCCTCGGCGACAATATCTTCGACCGCCACCTACTCTGGGTTACATATCGATCCTCTAGAATAATATCTTCGAGGGTGAAGATGAAGAAGAGGAAACGGACGCTGAAGAAGCAGAAAAAAAGACATAGCCCACTGAAGCCAGAGGTTGAAGATTCGACGGGCATCGACCCTACTTGCACATTTGCTTCGGGTCCACCTTCCGAGACATTGTGCCGTACAAGTCTAATGGCCGGTGGTGCCATTTTATCCTTTGGAAAACCAAGGGGATGAAGTGATACACCAGGCTAGGGTAGGAGAGTGAGAAGCGGTGTATAGTCCGAACGCTCTCCCGAGCAGCGATGTAGAGTCCAAAAGTCCTCCTAAGTTAGAAGAAGTCGGCCTTAGTGTCCCATCACTTTGAACCAACGATGACATCAATAGCAACCATAACAACAACTACTATTGTGACAAGATAGTCTAATCTCGCTCGGCAAAGAACAGCCCAGGAAAAAGGCCATGCGTGGCTGATGAGAAAGTCGCCATAAGACCTTAAGGCCATGGAACCCAAACATGATGGGTAGCAATGGAGGAGGATAGTGGGAAGAAAGGAATGGGGAGGTGTTAAAAGGCACTTGGATAAAAAGAAAGTACCGCAAGGCCCCCATTTATAGGGGGTGATAGTATGGCCAACAACTCCATCAATGACTTTGAAAGACGGATCGGCAGGCGCAATCAATGCATAATTGGAAAGTGGTTCGACGATGGTACGATCACTTTGCAGAATGGGAATCAACAGTGCATTGAATGACGCTGAAAAGACAATTCCATGGTATGTATGGTTATCGTGAAAGCCTACGTCATAAGTATGATATCGTCAACGTGACAACATCACAGGAAGTCTGAAGAGTTAGATGTCAAAATCGTTTCTTGTCACTCTTCTCTAAGGAACGGGGTGACTATCTGTATACGACGAAATCGGAGGGTCCAACTCCTCGTCATCGAGGCACCTCAGAAGATTTTCTTGAACCCTCAAGGCTACAAGGCTATGGTCGAGTCTCCTCCCTCGGGGTTCGTCGACGAACGACCTTGGGATAATATTGACCACCGCTATGGTATAAATGGGGAGTTCCCAAGGTACACGGCTAGGACTGACACAGCCTAGTGGACTACCCTAACCCTGAATCAGGGTGTCATCTAGCTATCCCATCTCCATTTCTTTGTCATTAATGTATTTTTTAGTATGTTGGGATTCCCCTCCTATATAAAGGGGATCCTTATAATTTAAGAAACCCTTGTTGCTTCAGTTGCTCCATGCAAAATATACAAGAATATTCTCTTTGCTCTCTAACATATTCTCTTGATATTATTGCTTTCACTTATTTTATCCATTATTGTTCGTCATTTATTGCTTATCATTGGCTATAAAGAGCCTTCGTTGATTTTATTATAACTGTTAGCCATACTTCGATGCCTTCAATAGCTCCCAGCCGAGCTCCGGAATCGACCTCGAGGCCACCGAATTGACAAGCTTGAGGCCCCGATTGTTAGACTATCTATTTGATTATCATCTTATCCCTAACTCCCATTTTGTTTCTATGTCTCAGATACATAGCATCAACTGCTTAACAACTAGCATAAAAATAGATCACGTATTTTTAGAGTCCCATAATCAGATTATCATTTTCACTGTAAACATACCTGAAGGAGAAATGGTTAGTATTTTGTCTCATTGCCATGATGGAGTAACCGGAGGACACTATAGTGGAAATCGCACTGCAGCAAAGGTCATGAAAGTAGTTTTTATTTGCCAACTTTGTACAAATATGCACGGGCGTATGTGGCTACATGTGTCAAATATCAAAGGGCAGGTAACATTAGTAAGAGATATGATATTTGTTTAATACCTTTAAGCATTTCATTCCCCTTTTCAACTGCAAAACTGACTTGTTTTTTTGTTTCTTTCCTTTATTTCTTTTACTGCTTTCCTTTACTGCTTTCCTTTATTACTGCTTTAAATTTGAAGAACTGTTGTATTTACTGCTTTCTCAACGTGCAAATACGTGACAACCTGCTTTAGTTATTGCATAAACATGTTTTCAACATCATATTCCACTCGTGCCAAACAAAATACCATAGCAACACTTATAATGAGTGGTTGCGCTCTTTCGATATTATCACCCCCTAAATCCGGAAAAAGCGTATATGCGGTAAAACCAGTCAATCAATGGTGTAGTCGACGATTCCGTGCCTTTCCCCCTTGAGTTGTCCGCTCAAGGGTACCAGTCTAAAACCCTATAGAAACATTACTCTGTTTAAACTGTGCATGCATCATAATCAAACCTAGCTGAGTCAGTTATGTTGTCCGCATAATGACTCTTTAAGATAGCCTTGTCCAATGTCCACTAGGTTTCCCCAAAACCCAAACGGACACTACCACGTTCTGTGCATTTATTTGGAGAACTAAATGCTTTATGCTAATTGTTGATGTTAAATAGTCGAATCTGGTAGGGGTAGGGTTTTAACCCTTTTGTTTTGCAGAAAATAAAGAACGAGGTCCCCAACTTCGGTATGGTTAGCATACCCTCACTCTTGCTAGACTGGTGGAGGAGTCTTCGATCAAATGACCAAATCAATGAGTGGAAAGAGAGGCCCGCCAAAGCTAGCGAAAAGTTGGAATATCTTGAATACAGTTTGTTGGAATTGGAAGCAAAAGTGAGGAAAAGAGTCACCGACTGCCAGAACGCTGAGGAAAACGAAGGAAAACACCTGGCAAAGGCATTTTTACTGGAGAACCTAAGCGAACTAGAGGATTTGATCAATGAGAGCATTCAATATGGGGAAGGCCCTTCTGGGACCAAATAGATAGGAATCTTTTCTTTTTTGCTTTAAGAAATGTAATAAGGCCAATGGCCACTAGTGACATTTTATTCCTTGTTATTTAGTGTCGTTTTGGGATTCATCTACTTTTTATCAATAAAATGAGGCATTTAGCATCTACCTTTTGTCGCTAGGCCTACCTCGGGCACAAAGAGGTTCCCAAATTAGGACACGATTTACATTCTTGCACTATGTATTTAAATATCGCGACATTTTCTTATAATCCTCACTGACTTATGACCTTTTGTTTTTACTTTTTGTTTATTTATCCCCTCCCCCAAAGGTTAGTTCGTGCACTCTGGCATCGTCATCATATTCCTCAAGATCAAAGGGCCCTCCACCCACTCCTCCTCCTAGTCCTATCAGAAGCAGGAACAAAGGAAAAATGGAAGATTTTAACAACACTAGAAAGGAAAACTCAACTGAACAGGTAGAGGTCACTTATGGTGCTCAGGTCTCTAAAGAAAGTATGTCTCAACTCGAGCAGAAACTGTCTAAATTTCAGGGGGAACTTGATCAGGTTCGGAATCTGGCAAACTTGTCATTTTCCCTCACCACTCCAGATATCAATTTTCCAAACGCTCAGAACCCCACGCCTACACAAAACATCCCATACCACAAAACCACCCCGCTCCTCACCACCACTATAATACTTGCCACACATCCAACAGTACTCTACTGCTCATCCCTGAACCTTCGAATTCCATAAATGACCATTTCCACGCCCACCATAACATCCCCATCTATGTGGAGACCATGCCACACTCCACCCAACCCATTTCAAGAACACCCAAGTCTGATGATAAAGACTCACTCATCAGGAGTCTGGCTGAAGAGCTTAAGAAGTTGACTAGCCTAATTCAGGGCATCGAAGGAAGTAAAGGGATTGAAGGGTTGAACTACAAAGATCTTTGCATACAACCCGATGTCGAACTACCCGAGGGGTACGAACCTTCTAAGTTCGAGATGTTTGATGGTACAGGGGATTCGAGAGTTCACTTGAGAACATACTGCGACAAGCTGGTCAGAGTAGGGAAGGACGAAAGGATTCGCATGAAGCTTTTCATGAGAAGTCTGAAAGGAGATGCTATATCTTGGTACATTAGCCAAGACCCAAAGAAATGGTCGAACTGGGTGAGTATGGCATATGACTTTATGGACAGGTTCAGGTTCAACATAGAAAATGTGCCAGATATGTTCTACATCCAGAATTTAAAGAAGAAGCCCACGGAAACATTCTGCGAGTACGCTACTCGTTGGAGATCAGAAGCTGCTAAGGTCAGACCGGCTTTAGAAGAAGAACAAATGAACAAGTTTTTCGTCCGGGCTCAAGACCCAAAGTACTATGAAAGGCTGATGTTGATTGAGAGCCAGAAATATTCCGACATCATCAAGCTAGGGGAAAGGATCGAGGAAGTCATCAAAGGTGGTATGGTTACAAACTTTGAAGCTTTGCAAGCTACAAATAAGACTTTACAGTCTGGTGGTACATCTAGGAAAAGGGATGTAGGTGCCGTAATGGTTGCACAAAGAGCCAAATCCCCTATCAAATACCAAGCCTATCTGATACCTCCACTCACATATCAGCCTACCCCGAATTACCAAGCACCCTCACCCTCTTACCAAACTCTACCACCTACTTACCAATCACCCCCACCTCCTACATATCAACCTACTTCACCCCGATATTCCCAACCCCCACATGTTTACCAAGCCTACAATGCTCAGCCATCCCACTATCAATCACCTCCCACACGTCAGAACTTTCCTAGACTTCGAACAAATTTCAACCGCAGACCCCCCAAACAGTATACCACCATTGCTGAGCCAATTGACCAGTTGTACGAAAGGCTCAAAGCTGCTAGTTATGTCACCCCTATCCCTGCTATAACCCCTGAAAACCCTTCTCAATGGGTCAATCCAAATAAGCCCTGTGCATACCATTCCGGCATGAAAGGGCATACCATTGATGAATGTCGCTCTCTGAAAGACAAGATCAAGACTTTGATTGATAACAAGATCATTATGGAAAAGGAGCCTACTCCGAAGGTCCGCAACAACCCTCTGGCGGACCATAAGGGTAGAGGTGTTCACATGATTGAAATAGAGGATGATTGGGATTCCAAAGGATCGATCGATTTAATCACAGAAGGTGACGAACCAAAAAAGCCAATAGTCACCCTTAATTCGATTATAGTCCAGACTCAGCCTTCTGGGGATGCCAAGGTAAACATGTCTGTACCACTTGGGTTTGAAGCACCACCCCTGCAAAGACGCCAACACCAATTGAGGTTGAGTTTGGGTCTCCAGCAAATGCACCCGCACCATTTAAAGTTGCGATTTTACCCTCCAAAATACATGCTCTGTTCGGAGTAAAGGTGCCCATTTCAGTAGCAATGTCGGCCGTAACATCGTTCCATACAAATGCCATACCTTGGGATTACACAGCCGAGGCAAGAAGGAAGGGGAAAGCCAAGTTCGGGGAAACAGTTGTGGCACAGAGTATGACAATAACTGGCAGGGTTTATACTCCGGAGCATTTAGCTCAGTCGAGTAAGAAGGCCTCTAGTCGGCCAACTATCACTGAAACCAGGCCCGATGATCTTTGGAGAAAGATACAAGCCAAAGAATACTCAGTCATTGATCAGCTGAACAAAACACCGGCACATATTTCTATCCTCACCTTGCTGCAAAGTTTCGATGCACATAAGAATGTCTTGTTGAAGGTGCTGAGTGAGGCATATGTACCAAGCAACATCACCGGAGGAGAAATGGAAAACATGATAGGGCAGGTATTGGAAAGTCACAAGATCACTTTTCATGAAGATGAGCTGCCACCAGAAGGGTTAAGTCACAACAAAGCATTGTACATCACCGTGCAATGCGAAGATTATTTTATCACTAGGATCCTGATTGATGGAGGGTCCAGCCTCAATATTTTTCCGTTGGTAACACTCAGGACATTGGGAAAGGGGCTGCATAAGATCAAGGACGGGGCCATCAATATCAAAGCTTTTGACGGTTCCCAAAGGTCCACTATTGGGGAAATTAGTTTGTGCTTGCAAATGGGGCCTACTTGGTTCGATGTCGATTTCTAAGTAATAGATGTGACGGCATCTTACAACTTGCTATTGGGACGACCGTGGATTTATGCCGCTGGGGCTGTAGCGTCAACACTACATCAGGCAGTGAAGTTTGAGTGGAATCACCAAGAGGTGATCATTCACGGCGACGGTAGCAATCCCATATACAGTTGCCAAACCATCCCAGCGATCGGAGGAAGAAGAAAGATAGGCGGGGAAACCTATCACCACATCGAGCGAGTCAACGCCGTTGACAAAGACAATGGTGGGACAACAAAATTGAAAGCATATTGAACTGGAGCGGATATGAACTTGCCAAGGGACATGGAAAAAACCTCCAAGGAATCGCCAAGCCTATCAAACTGAAGAAACATGGCACCACTTTTGGTCTGGGATACGAGTATACTTGGCAGGAATTCAACAACTGGTCGACACCATGGCGCGGTCCATACTACCCGCTGGAGCAGCCAATACCACATTTGGAGTAGACTTTCCAGCGTTATCTATTGGTCGGAAGAAGAGGAAGCACTGGAAGCAATGAGGAATTTGTTCCTAGAAGATGATGACATGTATTGTTATGACATCTTCAAGGAGGAGGGGGAGGAAGGACCTTCCATACGGGCGGTAAGCAGAGGAGCATGCCTCAATAACTGGACCATCAGAACCACCAGAGCCCGGAGAGCCTCGGGGTAGCAAGGTTGAACAAGAATCATGCACTATATTTTCTTTTACTGCATTACTATTACTTATCTTGATGAACCAATGACTGTGACATACAACGAGACAACGCAACAAACGGACATAGATTTAGAGGAAGATTATATACCGGAAGAGATTGTTAAAGAGGTTGAGAATTTTGAAAATAGACCTAAGTCCAACCTAGACGAGACCGAGATTGTTAACTTGGGAGATGCAAAAAATGTCAAAGAAACTCGGATCGGCGTCCACTTATTACAGTCAGAAAAGGAAGAGTACACAAAATTTCTAAGAGAATATGAGGACATATTTGCCTGGTCATATGATGACATGACTGGTCTGAGCACATCTATTGTGGCCCACAAACTGCCAACTGATCTGATATGTCCACCGGTAAAGTAGAAGCTCAGAAAGTTCAAGCCAGATATGAGTCTGAAAATCAAGGAAGAAGTCACTAAGCAGGCCAAAGCTAAGGTTCTCAGTGTAGTAGAATATCCGACATGGTTAGCCAACATTGTGCCGGTACCAAAGAAGGATAGGAAGGTCAGAGTCTGTGTCGACTACCGGGATCTCAACCGGGCCAGTCCAAAAGATGACTTCCCCTTTGTTGAACATACACATCCTGATTGACAATTGCGCCAAGCACGAGTTGCAATCATTTGTAGATTGTATCGCAGGTTATCATCATATCTGGATGGAGGAAGAAGATGCTGAGAAAATGGCTTTCATTACGCCGTGGGGAATGTACTACTACAAAATTATGTTGTTTGGGTTAAAAAAATATAGGGGCCACCTACATGAGGGCCATGACCACCATTTTCCATGATATGATACACAAGAAGATCGAAGTATATGTAGACGATGTTATCATCAAGTCCAACAAAGCCACTGATCACATGGAAGATTTGAGGATGTTCTTCAATAGACTAAGAAGGTACATCCTAAAACTGAATCTCGCGAAGTGCGCATTTGGGGTTCCTGCCGGAATATTACTTGGGTTCATCGTAAGTTGCCGAGGAATATAACTGGATCCATCAAAGGTTAAAGCTATTCAAGAATTGCCACCACCAAAGAACAAGAAGGACGTAATGAGTTTCTTGGGGAGACTTAACTATATCAGCCGGTTCATAGCACAATCTACAGTTATCTGTGAGCCAATCTTTAAGATGTTGAAGAAAGATGCTGCTACCAAATGGACTGATGACTGCCAAAAGGCCTTCAACCGAATCAAGTAGTACCTGTCAACACCACTGGTTTTGATCCCGCCCGAGCCAGGTAGACCTCTATTGCTTTGCCTTACAGTACATGATGGAGCGTTCGGTTGTGTTCTGGGGCAGCATGATGAAACGGGGAGGAAGGAGCAGGCCATCTATTACCTCAGTAAGAAGTTCACCCCATACGAGGCCCGGTATTCTTTGTTAGAGCGCACCTGTTGTGCTTTGACTTGGGTGGCGCAGAAGCTGAGGCATTATTTCTGTTATCTATACCACATATCTAATATCAAGGATGGATCCTTTGAAGTACATCTTTCAGAAGCCCATGCCCACTGGCAAGCTAGCCAAGTGGCAAATTCTGTTGAGCGAATTTGACATTGTCTACGTGACTTAGAAAGCAATCAAAGGACAGGCACTAGCAGATTACCTTGCTAAAAATCCCGTGGACGGAGAATACGAACCCTTGAAAATATATTTTCCTGATGAAGAGGTATCATTCATAGGAGAAGATATTGCAGAGTCCTATGACGGTTGGAGAATGTTTTTCGATGGAGCAACAAATTTCAAAGGAGTTGGCATAGGAGCGGTCCTAGTATCAAAAACCGGTCATCATTATCCAGTGTCTGCCAAACTCAGGTTCCCCTACACCAACAATATGGCCGAGTATGAAGCCTGCATCTTAGGGCTCAAGATGGCCATTGACATGAACATTCAAGGGTTGCTAGTAATTGGAGATTCGGACTTGCTTATACATCAGGTCCGAAAAGAATGGGTGACCAAGAACTCCAAGATACTCCCTTATCTGCATCATGTATAGGAGTTGAGAAAGAGGTTCACAAAGACAGAATTCCAGCATGTTCCCAGGGTCCAGAATGAATTCGCCGATGTACTGTCTACCCTATCATCCATGATACATCATCCAGACAAGAATTTCATTGATCCCATTCCGGTAAAGATCCATGATCAGCCAGCTTATTGTGCTCATGTCGAAGAAGAAGCAGACGGAAAGCCTTGGTTTCATAATATCAAGGAATACTTGGCAAAAGGAGAATACCCAAAACTCACAAACGCTACTCAGAAGTGCACGTTTCGGAGGTTATCCAACAATTTCTTTCACAACGGAGGAATCCTATACAGGAGGACTCCTAATTTGGGATTACTAAGGTGTGTCGACGCAAAGGAAGCATCCAGGCTATTAGAGGAAATTCATATAGGGACCTGCGATCCACATATGAATGGTTTTGTCTTAGAAAAGAAAATACTCCGAGCTGGTTACTTTTGGATGACTATGGAAACAGACTGCATCCAGTATGTACGAAAGTGCCACCGCTGCCAGATACACACATACATGATAAAGGTGCCTCCAAATGAGCTTAATGAAACAAGCTCACTGTGGTCGTTCGCTGCCTGGGGAATGGATGTTATCAGACCAATCAAACCTGCCGCATTAAACGGGCACAGGTTTTTCCTAGTAGCAATTGATTATTTCACCAAATGGGTTGAAGCAGCATCTTACAGAGCAGTGACTAAGAAAGTCGTGGCAGAATTCGTCCGCGACTGTATCGTTTGCTGGTTCAGGATCCCGGAGTCAATTGTCACTGATAATAGTTCCAACCTCAACAGTGACCTGATGAAAGCCATGTGTGAAACCTTCAAGATCAAACACAAGAATTCTACAGCCTACAGACCTTAGATGAACGGAGCTGTAGAAGCCGCCAATAAGAATATCAAGAAGATATTGAGGAAAATGATAGAGAAGCATAAACAGTGGCATGAGAAGTTATCATTTGCTTTATTGGGGTACCGCACCACAGTCCGCATATCAACTGGGGCAACCCCCTATATGCTGGTTTACGGTACAGAGGCAGTCATTCCCGCCGAGGTGGAATTTCCTTCCTTAAGGATCATACAGGAAGCAGAGCTCGACGACGCAGAATGGGTAAAAAGTTGTTACGAGCAGCTAGCTCTTATAGACGGAAAGAGAATGAATGCAGTTTACCACAGTCAGTTCTATTAGAATAGAATGTCCAGAGCTTTCAACAAAAGAGTCAAGCCGAGACAATTCACACCGGGGCAACTAGTGTTAAAGAAATTTTTTTTGCATCAAGATGAAGCCAAAGGGAAATTCTCTCCCAACTGGCAGGGTCCCTACATGGTTCACAAGGTTCTGACAGGATGAGCCCTCATACTTGCAGAAATGGACGGAGAAGTTTGGCCAAAGCCGATCAATTCAGACGTAGTCAAGCGATACTATGTGTAACCTTTATGCTTTCTTTTATGATGTAGTTTGAACTACGCCTAACCTGATTCCCGTTTAAGAGGGGATACGTAGGCATCCCTATGGATTCGGTCACAATTCAATAAAATTTCCACTCCCCCCCCCCCCCCCGCAATTGGAAATTGGGGTAGAATTTTGAGGAGGACCCTCAAAATTTCGAAGTAATTTCAGCCATTCACCGCAAGCAGCCGTCAGAAACAACAGCCCAGTAAATTGGGGCAGAATTTTGAGTAGGACCCTCAAAATTCTGGAGCAAGAAAGTTGCAATGTCTTGAACCATGTCGTAGTCGTCGGTTCATCTAAAGAAAACTATTCTCGATTATGTATTTATGTTATATTTTTACTAAACCATGCATGTCTGTTACCAAAATTTCTTTGTTTAGCAACGCTACCCCAATGATACGCGTAGTATCATTGAAATAGAGCCGAGCAGGTCAAGCAAAGTCAACGGGGATACGAACTAACCTTTTCCCTTTACAAAACTCACGATTTTTCTTTGGATGCAGGCACCTAAGTTGGAAAATCATAGAATATATTATACACTCATACTGATGAGGAATACAACTCTCAGAACCGTCACTTATTCACAGTTGCTATACGCACACAATATCCCTAGCAGCCACAATATCAAAATCAGATATCAGCTAAGAAAACTCTACTACCACCTGCCTTTTATTTCTTGTATAAGGCTACCATTCTGCCTTCCGAGGTTAAGCTCTACCTCCATCTGCATTTCCTACATTGCACAAGGCTACCATTCTACCTTCCAAGGTTAAGCTCTACCTCCTTCTGCATTTCCTGCATTGCATAAGGCTACCATTCTGCCTTCCGGGACTAAGCTTTGTCTCCATTTGCATGGCTGAAAGATCGCCACTTTATTTACATTCTACATGGCTGAAAGATTGCCACTTCATTTACATCCTGCATCAGCTGAAAGATTGCCACTTCATCTACATTTTTCACGGCTCAAATATTGCCACTTCATCAACATCTTGTATGGCTGAAATATCGCCACTTCAGTTACATCTTGCATGGCTGAAAGATCGCCACTTCATTTACATTTTGCATTGGCTGAAAGATCACCACTTCATCTACATCTTGCATTGCTGAAATATCGCCACTTCATTTATATCTTGCATCGGCTGAAAGATCGCCACTTCAGTTACATCTTGCATGGCTGAAATATCGCCACTTCATTTACATCTTGCATGGCTGAAATATCGCCACTTCATTTACATCTTGCATCGGCTGAAAGACCGCCACCTTCTGCATCTCATGGGCTGAAATATCGCCAATCTATCCAAAGGCGTCATTGTTGGGAGGCACCATTTTCAAAGCCCGAGAACGCCATGCCATGGCCTGAGGACCCCTTTTATCTTTTTCATATCATTATTCAAAGGCGTCATAGTTTGGAGGCATCATTCTCCTAGCCCGAGAGCATCATTTCATGGCCTGCGAATCCCTTATCATACGCTTCATGCCCAGGACGTCATGGTCTGAGGACGTCATCCTAACCGTCCAAAGACAACATTCATGGTCCGACGGGAACTTGCATCACGTTTAAATTTCCGCACAATATACACTTGTATTGCTTATTTGCAGGTAAACCGGCGAGTAACGGCCGTCTCAACAGGAGCAATCTCGCTCCAATTCCCGCAACCCTGTTAGACTTTAACCATCCATCCCAACCCAAACATCGCGTCCGTCTTGAAAAATCTCCATCGGCATATTCCAACGACGGATCCTGAACTACATATGGCCTGATTCCTATAAGACCAGGGATATGCAGGCAGCTCAGGAACTAGAGCATGGTCAACCTCTTCAAACCATTTCGTTCGGTCAAAATCGGCCATCATATCTTTACCCGACAACTCTTTCATCCTTCCCGGGTAAAGAGGGGCAGCTGTTGATATCCAATTTTTTCTGTATATTTTTATATGCAAAATACTTTCAAAATAGCATATGTATGCATATATAAGTGCTTACAAATATTTTTATTATTTTTACTTAATTTTAAAGGCTTTTAAAATCAATTTTATTGCCTTATTTTATCAAAAAAAATCCAATAAGTGTCCAAAATTATCATTTTTGGTAATTCACTTGTTGAATTCTCATATTTATGCTAAACTACAGCTTAGATAATTTTTGCATATTTTTACAAATTTATTTAGTATTTTTAAAGCTCAACTACATGTAATTGCAATATTAGCCTCATTTATGATTTGATTGCATTTATATTTATAAAAATTAAGTCCAGCATTTTTAATTGATAATTATATGTTATAAATCATTTTAGTACTTTCAATTTATTTCCAAAATTTAATTTGCTATATTTTATAAAATAAATCTGAAAAATGGCTATTTAAAATCTAGCCAGATTTTATTTCAATTGTAGCCCAAATTCTACCCCAATTACACCCAATTGAACCCCAACCCAATTCCTAAAATTACCTGACCCACAACCCGTTTGAATGACCCGCCCGGCCCCCTTTTAATCCAGGTCGTTGATCGAAATGATCAACGACCACATTTCAACCTTACCTTTTTAATTCACCAACACCCCCAACCCTAATCATTTCCACCTACCAGCCACCTCTGAACCCTCCACTCTCTCAAACACTCTCAAACCTTCTCAAACCCTAGCTGCCTCATACCATCTCCACCCTGAAAGCCACCGGAATCTATGGCTTCCAAGGCTATAAGAGTCCTACTCCGGCCTCCTATGACTCCTACGTGCCTGATTTCTGAAGATTCAAGGCCTGCCCTTGAAGGATTGTACCTATACCTTTGTCGACTTGAGGTCCCATGGCTATCTCCGGCCTTATTCCGGCGTACCATGGCTGTTTGAGCCTGATTTTGACCTCTCCGACTTTGATCGGTAACTCTTCAAAGCCTTTTTCACTACTAGGGTTCCTCTGAAACCCTAACCCTTTGAGGTTTTCTCCGATTCTTTTAGATCTGTTGTGTATCTATGCTTTCCCTAAATTTCAAATGATTTCTTTGGCTTTTCTTTCAAAATTACTTTCGGAACCATTTCTTTTCCAATCTAGGGTTTTCTGGAAAAATGTTTAAGTGTTTCTATGACTTTCTTTCTTTTTTCTTTTGTGTGCATCTGCCTCTGCTATGTTCTTATATTTTTTCTTCTACCACGTTCTTGCATGCTTCTTCTACTGTGTTTCTATATCCTGTTCTTGTATGCTTCTTCTACTGTGTTTTCTATATCATGTTCTTGTATGCATCTCCTACTGTGTTTTCCTATACTATGTTCTCGTATGCTTTTCTGTTGTGTTCTGGTACTTCCTTACACCATGTTCTGATATGTTTCTCCTACTATATTTCTCTACTGTGTTTTACGTGTTTTACCATTTTCCTTCTACGAAGTTCTGTTTAAGTTTCTTCTAAAAACTTTTCAGCATGTTTCTGCTACTGATCTTATCAGTCTTTTCCATTACGTTTCATGTTATCTTCTTCTACTCTATTTTCTTTGAATTCTTCCGCCATGCTCTGCGTGTTACTTTTCTATCATGTTTCCCACGAGTTTCAGTTGATGAGAGGAACATGGTAGAGGTTTCAGTTCTTTCTGAGACCTCTGAACCAATTTTGAATCTCTGAAATGAGTTTCAAAACATTTGTTGTTCATATGATTCCAGCTCTTGCTAAACTTTTATGCACTGGATCTTCTATTGATTATACAATGACACCACAGTCTTTTTCATACTTAACATGATCGTATTCTCCTTATATATGATGAATTTCCTTCTAAAATGGTTTTCAAATTTGCAATTAGTTCAAACTTCCTTTTTAATAGGGCTTGATTGATTTCTTTCCATTGTTTGCTGATTTTCTCTGTGACTCGGCCTAAGTTAAAACCCTTCTTCATCTCTTCTGACTTAGTTCATTTATGCAAAATCTCGGACCATTTTGATTTACTGCTTGTTAATTGATTTGCTTACCTTATTTGCACAAACCGTGTATTTCAAAACATTGTTCTTAAATAACCTTTATGTACTTACCCCTAATTACATGCTTTGCACAAAGTGTTTATTCAATTTCTTTTCTTAAATGGTTTTTACCCGTTTTGAATCTGAATCTCTTAATTAAAGGGACTCTTGTGTAATTGATTGACAATCAGTTCCTCAACTATTTTCTTACCTTATTTCTGCCTGATTTTACACTATAAAAAGCACGACCCTCTTCACTAACAAAGACACTTTCACAATCCATCTGAACTCTTACTTACATATAATAGTATTCTCTCTTCTTGTCTGCATTGTGGCTTTTACAAGACTATTGCATTTTCTCTATTTGTTTCTTTGAAACTGGTATGTCCTAATTTAAGCTTCAGCATCATCACAATGTGTTCATTTATAGCTTTTATATCCATGTCTACTTTATTGTTTCTGCTGTGAATCCTTGCTCCCTATCCTCATTATCCCTATGTGTTTGAGAGTTGTGACTTAAGGCATGGCGATGTGAGTTGTTTCCCATGAATTAAGTTTGAACCCATGGGGTCTTAACCTCTAAGCAAACAGGCTGGAGGGTGTGCCAACATCTCCCATTGTTGGGTGTGCCCATAAGCCTGCTTTTCTTTTGCTCTTGCAAATTCCCTTATTCCCCTACACCCTTATGTGTACTGATTTTATGTTATTCCCCTTTTCCCTTTACCCTTTCAGAATGCTACTTTCGCACTTGCACTCCCTCTTAGTTCCTAAGTTCTGCCCCCTCTTGTGAGCCTTGCCTTGGGACCTTGAGTTCCCTTTGAACTTGGACACCTGAGGGCTGGCCCTTCCACACTGCACTATGGCTTAATCTGGTGATACATTTGGGTGTAAGCACTGCCCGACGTTCTTATGAAACTCTGACACATCCAAATGGGAGACAGGCTTTGAAATAAGATCTCTTGGAGTTGGTTTAGTTCATACTTTAGATAGGAAGTCTGAATCATGTTCTCATTGGTTGTACTTTTTCTGATTGTATTGTTTTCTTAACTTTACTCTTTCTGGGCTGTAATAACTTTGTAATAAGACTCTTGGGGATGGCTAGTAAAAATGGAGGGGTAACTATGTATGCAAAAAGGGGTAGATAACCTGCCCATATGAGTTTATGAATTCCTGCATTCTCATATAAACACCATGTCTATAGGAATCTTGCACTCCCATATAGATACCATATCTCTAAGAATTTCTGCATTCTCATGTATAGATACTATGTCTATAGGAATCTTGCATTCCCATATAGATACTATGCCTATAGGTTATTTCTGAATTTCGGCATATCATATAGATATCCTGCCTATAGGAATTTCTAAATTTTCTGCGTATCATATAGATATCCTGCCTATAGGTTCTTTCTGAATCTTGCATATGCATTCCTCATTAGGCAAACATGTTTATAGGTCTTAAATAATCAACCGCAATTAGATATCATGTTCATAGGCTTTAAACGAAATTTAGCATCTAGATGCCATGCCTATAGGATTTCTGCATTTTTTACTATGTTTATAAAAGTGTCCAAAATCGACAACACATAGAAAGCATGCCTATAGGAGCTTTAATCGAATCTAAACCGCTTCACTCGCTTATAAGTCTAAAACCAGTAATAGTGACGCATGGTCTTTTGCTAAAACTTGCCTTTCTTTAGTAACAGACGATTTTTTCTTAAAGTATGTATTCATGTTTTCTTCATTGTTTCTGGAATCAGTAGATATCATGCCTATAGGGTCTTCGTCTAACACTTAGGCAAGCTATAGGGTGAAAGTTTATAAACTGAATCAGATTTTATATGCCACAACCAGCAGGCAGGCCTGATTCGGGCTTCTTATCTGAACTATGTAATAAATCAGTCTGCCTCAATCTTTTAAGTTTTAATCAAACCCTAAACAGTACATGCAAGTCATGCTACATTATGTGCTTTCTTTGGTTTAAAGGAGGTCTGTTTGAGCCCTTTTATTTGTTTATATGCTTCGCCAAACTTGCTATATGTGTTTATTTGTCGCCTTAGTAGTTTACCTTTTGAAACCACAAATAAGCCCAATACCTCCTCCCTTTAGGATTAGTAGTCCCAAGTGCCTCCGGGGCTGATAGGATTGGGGCGGGTAATAGCATGCAATAAGTAAACGAGACCATTACGCACATTAATACCTTAACGGGGTGGGAAATGGTAGATATGGATATGATGACCACGCGATAACATCACGTGTAGCCCCTCACTGAGGAGTGATTACCGGATGTTGTGTGGGGTGATCCATATTATTAATAAACCTAGGACCCCCCTTCCCTTTGTTTTCTTTGTTTCTTTTAAATCTTTTTAAACCATTTCTTTTAAGAAAATCAACTCTTTTTAGTTCCTTTTTCTTACTTTTGTTTATTTGTAACCATTACATGAAAATCCCCTCTTATTTGAAGCCTTTATTTGCTTATGTGTTATTTGCACTAAAGTCACAACAATAGTTTGGTCGGGAACTACACTAGTGGATCCTAAGAGGTGCCTATTACCTTCCCCTTGGGATAATTTCAAGCCCTTACCCAATCTCTGGTTGCTCAAAACAAACCCCTCCTAGTGTCCTGATGCACTTGAATCATTAGGTGGCGACTCTTCAATTCAAAACCCAATTCCCAAAAGGGAACGAGTTATCTCCCAAATGTCATAAACCCGATTTTGTGAGAAAAAAGGGGCGCGACAGCTGACAATTGAGACATTGATCTACAAATCTCACAATGTCTTTCTTCATTCTCCTCCACCAATAATGCTACCTCAAATCCTAATACATCTTCGCGGCACCCGCATGAATGGAATACCTCAAGCTATGGGCCTCCTCTAGAATCAACTCCTGAAGCCCATCTACATTGGGCACACATATTCGGCCTTGCATCATCAACACCCCATCATCACCAATAGTCACATCTCTAGCATCATCGTGCTGAAGTCTGTCCTTAAGGACAAGCAAATGCGAATTGTCATATTGGCGCTCTCTGATGCGATCATATAAGGAAGACCGAGAAATCACACAATCCAATACACGACTGGGCTCCGGAATATCTAACCTCACGAACCGATTGGCCAAGGCCTGAACATCAACTTCAAGAGGTCTCTACCCAACTAGAATATATGCCAAACTCCCCATACTCACTGCCTTCCAGCTCAAAGCATCGGCCACCACATTGGCCTTCCCCGGATGGTACAATATAGTGATATCATAATCCTTTAGCAACTCCAACCACCTCCACTGCCTCAAATTGAGATCCTTCTACTTGAACAAGTGCTGGAGGCTACGATGATTAGTAAACACCTCACAAGACACACCATACAAATAATGCCTCCAAATTTCAACGCGTGCACAATGACAGCCAACTCCAAATCATGAACGAGATAGTTCTTCTCATGGGGCTTCAGCTGACGAGAATCATAAGCAATAACTCTACCCTCCTGCATCAATACACACCCGATACCAACTCTTAAAGCATCACAATACATGGTATATGAACCTAAAGCTAATGGAAAAACTAAGACTGGAGCTGTGGTCAAGGCTGTCTTGAGCTTCTGAAAGCTCTCCTCACACTCCTCTGACTACACATATGAAGCACCTTTCTGAGTCAACTTGGTCAAGGGCGATGCGATAGGTGAGAATCCCTGAACAAACCGGCGATAATAGCCCGCCAAACCAAGAAAGCTGCAAATCTCTATGGTTAAGGACGGTCTAGGCCAACTCTGAACTGCCTCTATCTTCTTCGGATCAACCTGAATACCCTCACTGGACAACACGTGCCCCAAGAAAGCCACTAAACTGAGCCAAAACTCACACTTGGAGAATTTTGCATAAAGCTTCTCCTCCCTCAATCTCTGCAACACAACTCTCAAATGCTCTGTGTGCTCCTCCTGACTACGCGAATACACCAGAATATCATCAATGAAAACTATGATGAACGAGTCGAGATAAGGCCGAAACACGTTGTTCATCAAATGCTTGAACACTGCTGGGGCATTGGTCAGCCCAAAAGACATCACCAAGAACTCATAATGACCATATCGGGTCCGGAAAGCTGTCTTAAGAATATCTGAGTCCCTGAATTTCAACTAGTGATAACCTGAATGGAGATCAATCTTGGAGAAAACTCTTGCCCCCTAAAGCTGGTCGAATAAATCATCAATGCGAGACAAAGGATACTTGTTCTTAACTGTTACTTTATTCAGCTGCCTATAATCAATGCACATCCTCATGGTGCCATTCTTCTTCTTCACAAATAGAACCAGCGTACCCTAAGGTGACACACTAGGCCGAATGAACCCCTTATCAAGGAGTTCCTGAAGCTGCTCCTTTAACTCTTTCAACTCCGCTGGTGCCATACGATATGGCGGAATAGAAATGGGCTGAGTGCCCGGTACCAGGTCAATACCAAAATCAATATCCCTATCCGGTAGTATGCTCGACAAGTCTGCGGGAAACACATCGGAAAAATCCCTCACAACTGGAGCAGAATCAATACTGGGAGTCTCTATACCGACATCCCTCACAAAGTCTAGATACAAAAGACAACATTTCCCAACCATATGCTGGGCCTTCAAGAATGAGATTACTCTACAAGGAACATAATCAGTCACACCTCGCCACTCAATCCGTGGCACACCCGGTAAAGCCAATGTTATTGTCTTAGTATGATAGTCCAAAATAGCATGACATGGAGATAGCCAATCCATGCCCAAAATAACATCAAAATCCACCATACATAATGGTAAAAGATCTACTCGAGTCTCCAGACCCCCAATAGTCACCACACATGACTGGTACATACGGTCTACAATAATAGTATCGCCCACCGGAGTAGATACATGAACAGGTGAAACAAGAGACTCACGGGGCGTATCCAAATATCGAGCAAAGTATGATGACATATAAGAAACGGTGGAACCGGGATCAAATAATACATAGACATCTATATGGAAGACTAAAACAATACTTGTAATAACAGCATCAGAAGCAATTACATCAAGTCTAGCTGGAAGTGCATAGAAACGGGCCTGACCGCCACCTGATCGACCTCCCCCTCTAGGGAGATCCCTAGTTGACTGACCTCTACCCCTAGCTGGATGGGTAGGTGGTGGTGAAGTAACTGGTGCTGAAGCCAATGACTGACTCCTCTACTGAGATGAACCCGCAAGATGACAAGGACACTGCCTTCACATATGACCCATCTCTCCACACTCATAGCAACTCCTTGGTACTGGAGAAGGCGACTAAAGGGAACCCCTAGCACCAGAATGAATAGCAGATGCAACTGGCATAGAAGAGCCCTAAACTGATGGAGCACGGGACGAACTCTGAGCTGGAAGGGCACTAAGTGATGACTGGCCCTGATAAGAACTGTGAGAACTATGACCCGATGACGCCCTACAATAACCTGGGCGAGCTGGCTGATCATGCTTGAATGCATGGCCTCTTCCATGACTACCAAATCTTCGAGGCCTCTTGGCCTCCCTCTCCTCTTGCTCCTAGAGACAAGCTGACTCAATCTCATGAGCAATATCTACAACGTCCTCAAAAGTAGCACCAGTCACCCTCTCTCTGGTCATAAGAATATGAAGCTGATAAGTGAGGCCATCAACAAACCTCTTAATCCTCTCTCTATCTATTGAAACCAACCAAATCGCATGGCGAGCTAACTTATAGGACCTCATCTCATACTACATCATAGTCATCTCTCCCTGATGCAATGACTCAAACTGCCTACGTAGCTCCTCTTTGCGAAACTATGACACATACTTCTCCAAAAAGATAACGGAGAACTGCTACCAGATAAGCGGTGCTGCACCAACAGGCCTACGCCTCTCAAAAGCCTCCTACCAAGTGAAGGCAGCTCTAAAAAACTAATAAGTAGTGAAAGTGACCCCACTGGTCTCCAGAATACCCGTTGTATGAAGCATCTCCTGACACTTATCCAAGAAACCCTGGGCATACTCACCCTCTGCACCACTGAAAGTTGGAGGCTGAAGTCTACCAAACCTCTCCAACCTACGTTGCTCGTCCTCTGGCATGGAAGGAACTACATAGTCCTGAGCAACTGCAACTGGCTGGGTTGGATGCACCCCCAGTGTCTAAAGTCCCTACATGACCTGCTCAAGTGTGCGAGCAGCGAGAGTCTGAGTGCCTCCCCCGACCTGAGAAGTAGCTGGGGCTATAGTAACTGAGACCGCCTAAGCTAGGCCAGTGCATACCGATAGAATCTGAGCCAAGGCCTCCTAAAGACTTGGAATCACAATGGGCACAACTGGTGCCTGAGCTGGTGCTGCTGGAGCGTCCACAACTGGGACCTGATCCTGAACTAGGGTGGCTGATGGATCTGCAGGTGCTACCCTTGTTGTTGTGCGGTCTACACCCCTGCCCCTACTGCAACCACAACCGCGTCCTCGACCTCTAGTGGCCACAGCTAGTGGTACTAGTGGTCGTCCATCCTGACCGGTAGTGCGTGTCCTCACCATCTGTGAGAGAATAGAACAACAAAAGTTTAGTACTCGGATATACAAATTCGCACAATAGGAATTTTAAAAATATGAAGTTTTTCCTAAAGGTTTTGCAGCCTCCCGAGGATAAGTACAGACGTCTCCATACAGATCCGCGAGACTCTACTAAACTTGCTCATGACTCGTGAGACCTATGTAACCTAGGCTCTGATACTAACTTGTCACGACCCTAAACCCGGACCCGGTCGTGATGGCACCTCTCATGAAGACAAGGCCAGTCGACATGCTTCCAATTCATTTTAAGCAATTATAATGATAAATATTAAGACTTTAACATAATAAAATCCCAAAATAAGGTGAATACTACAGTTGCGGAATAGACATAGCCCGACATCGGGGTGTCACCAGTCATGATCATCTATAATAATAATAATACAAGTCTGAAAGTGCTTACTCAACTATTACATAACTAAAACAAAATAAAGTAAGATAGAGTGAGAAGCACTGGGCTACGAACGCCAGGCGGCTACCTAGTGAATCTCCAAAGTCTGCAGGAAAGCTCTCAACCCTCGCAAGCAGGACCTGATGCACCTGAATCTGCACACGGGGTGCAGGGAGTAAAGTGAGTACTCCAACTCAGTGAGTAATAATAATAAATGCAGATTGAGTAATAAGAAACCACGTAAAGTCAAAACAACAGGCTATAAAGAAGCAGTAAAAGCCAGTAAAAACAATGAAGCAATAAAAATATGTGAAGTCACTTTATCTCAGTTTAAACTTCCTAAACAAATGCCTTTTTAACAATTAATCAAGTAAGTGACATGCAACTAGGAAAGATAAACACATAAAGAATCACCCTTCGGGCACAATGTCAACAAAATACGCCCCTCGGGCAATATCATAGAACAACACGAGCCCCTCGAGCTATATCTCACATCACAATGGGTACCCGCGCTCACTGGGGGTGTGCAGAATCCCGGAGGGTCCCCTTACGGCCCAAGCGCAATACCAAGCCATCTCGTGGAATAATCACATAGGCTCTCAGCCTTATAGCACAAGCTACCTCGTGGTTTACAAATCTCAGGCCCTCGGCCTCATAATCATAATCAGGTGTTTCCTCACAACATAGGCCCTCGGCCTTACTCAGTCAGAATCTCACAAGCCACTCGAACAACAATAAAACATGGTACTCAGCCCAAAATATCATTTAAAACATCATTTTAAGTGTTAAAGCAGAGTAAATATGGCTGAGTTATCAAAACAATAGATTATAGCATGACTGAGTTCAAGTATAAAGTCAAAATAATGAGGAAATATCAGTAAAAATCCCCTAAAGATTCAAATAGTTGGCACGAGGCCCAAATATGGCATTCATCCCAAAACATAATGATAACAAACAGTTTTCAGTCAAATACGTGGTAAGACAATCATTCGGGATGGACTAAGTCACAATTCCCAACAGTGCATGACCCCACGCTTGTCATCTAGCGTGTGCGTCACTTCAATATAGCACAACGATGTGCAATCCGGGGTTTCATACCCTCAGGACAACATTTACAATCATTACTCACCTCAATCCAGTCAAATCTCTAGCCCGCGACGCCTTTGCCGCTCGAATCGGCCTCAACTCGCGTCAAATCTATCCAAAGTCAAAATCACGACGTCAAAATATGTTAGGGGAACGAAGCCCAAGCGAAAATAATCAATTTACAACATAAATCCCGAAATTACCAAAACCCAACTCCCGGGCCCACATCTCAGAATTCGATATAATTCACATCAATAGATTCCTTATCTCTCTATGAGTTCATACATATCAAAGTCCCAAAATCTGACCACAAATGGCCCCTCAAATCCTCAAGTCTAGGCCTCCAATACCAAGCCCTAGTTTCCCCAACTTTAACCCTTAATTTCCATAAATTACAAGCCTAATCCGTGAAATAATACCATAGAAATGAGTTTTAGGTCTAAAATCCTTACCTCAATGAATCCCTCTTGAAATCCTTGTTCAAATCCCCTAAAAAGCTCCAAAAACTGATTTAGAAATGGTGGAATAACCCAAAATTCGCGAAGGAAATAATTTATATGTTCTGCCCCAGCTAAACCACTTCTATGGTCCCAAGCTCTCACATGCGGAACCGATCCTGCAGTCCTAGGTGCGCTTCTGCGCAAATCACTTAAGTGGCCAAAAATCCGCATCTGCGATGCTTTGCCCGCACCTGCACCATCGCAAGTGCGGTTCCCTAACCGCTTCTGCGGTTCCTTCCCTCCTTGCTTTCTTCCGCTTCTGCGCCCCTTTTCTTCGCATCTGCAGTGTCGCACCTGCGGTCCCCAATCCGCAGGTGTGGAAACAACAAAACCAGAAAAATCAACAGCTTCACCAAACTCCCAAACTCTCCGTCAACCATTCGAAATCACCCCGAGGCCCCCAGGACCTCAACCAAAAGCACAAACATATCCCATAACCTTATTCAAACTTGTTCTAACCTTCGGAATGCTCAAAACCACATCAAAACACCACAATCACATCAAATTCAAGCCTAAGATCCCAAAAATCTTCTGAATTCTGCTTTTGATCAAAACGTATACCAAACCATGTCCGAATGACCTGAAATTTTGCACACACATCCCAAATGACACAATGGAACTATTGCAGCTCCCGGAATTCCTGTCCGACCCCTATATCAAAATCTCACCTATCAATCAAAAAATGCCAAAATACCAATTTCGCCAATTCAAGCCTAAATCTACTCCAGACCTCCAAAACACATTCCGATCTTGCTCCTAAGTCTCAAATCGCCTCCCGAAGCTATCTGAACCCTCGAAACTCACATCCGAGCCCTCTAACAACTAATCAGCATCTGGTTGACTTTTCCAACTTAAGCTTCCTCAAAAGAGACTAGGTGTCTCAAACCTTACCAAAACCTCTCTGAACCTGAGCCAACCAACCGATCACATATAGAACTGATAGAAAAAGGAATAAGAAGCAAAAATGGAGAAAACAAAGCGGTAAATCATGAGACGACTGGCAGGGTCGTCACATTTTGAAATGTTTATAATGTCATGCACGTGCGTATAAATGTTGTGCCATGCATAGATATGGCTGTACATAATATCATTAAGTCGCTTAGGGAATCCCACAATATCGTCTTGGCCACTGTGGGCAACATTATCAACATATACCAGCTGATCAGGTGGTGGTGCGTATATAATGTCGTAACCTTTTCCCATATCCCATATACATATATTGACATATATACGCGTATATAATGCCATCTGGTCATGGGTCAATGCACATGTATAAATGAGTGTAATGCATGAAAAATACGTAATAATCTCAATATTCCTTTCGGATAAACTTTTCCAACTGCATATTATTCTAAGACCCATGAACAGAAGATAATAATAATTCTCATGGGGAATCAAGAATATAGACACCCCTACTATTTCTATGAATAGAGTAATTTATGAAAACTGTGTTTGCTCGTTTCTTCAGTATAATTTGGACCATGCCAAAAGAAAGAGGGGGGGTTAACATACCTGTTCCTTGAATTATTGAACGAAATGAAGCTTCTGCTTCTACGAAATATGAATGAAATATTGCTTCTGATCTATGAAGCTTTCTTTTTAAACTTAATCTTGCTTCTGCTTTAATTGTTTTGAATAGAAATGTCCTATGTATAAGACTTGGACGTACTAGTTCATAATTATTGGGTATTATCGCTCGACCCGTATTTTATTCCAAATTGGCCACTTTCAACGAAACTCATTTTCTTTAACTCTTGTACCACTTTATCCTTCGTAACACTTATTTATCGCTTGTTATAAATAGCGTAAGTACATTAACGTCAAGATGATCTCATCCCCGAGTCTACGTCGGTTAACTGAAAATAAAATTTTAACGTACGAAAACGCGAGATGGAACATCCTTCCCCCCTTAGAAACATTTGTCCTCGAATGTTCAACTCCCCATGATCTATATAACTTTGGCAAGGTTGCCTCTTTAACAACACCACTACCAACTCTCCCCATAGAAGATTAATAACCCAACGATACACAAGACCATAATTATAAATAACGACAATGGTCTCACATGACCAACGACAAGAATTTATACATATACCTTATGATTATGACATCTCAGTCGGACCCTTCTCTGGAGGAGGAAATAAGTAGGGATATCTAGACTTCATGTTTTCCTCGACCTCCCAAGTCATTTCTTCCACATTGTTGTTTCTCCAAAGTACTTTCACGAAGGCTACCTCCTTATTCCGCAGCTTGCGGATTTGTCGGTCTAGGATGGCAACTGGAACTTCCTCATATGATAAGTCTTCTATAATCTGTACATCATTCGTAGGCACCACTCGGGTAGGATCGCCAATGCACTTTTCGTAACATAGATACGTGAAAAACCGGATGGACAGACTCCAATTTCGAGGGCAATTCTAACTTATAAGCTACTTGGCCCACTTTCTGAATGATCCTATAAGGCCCAATATACCGTGGGCTATATTTTCCTTTCTTGCTAAATCTCATCACACCCTTCATAGGTGACACCTTTAAGAATATCTAGTCATCAACCCCAAACTCTAAATCTCATTGCCGCATATCAGAATATGACTTCTGATGACTCTGAGCTGTCAATAGTCGATCCCGGATAAGGTTTACTTTTTTTAGAGCTTGCTGAACCAGGTCTGGCCCATGTAATCCATATTCTCCAACATCGAACCACCCTATAGACAACCTATATTTCCGTCTGTAAAGAGCTTCGTATGGAGCCATCCAAATACTGGAATGGTAACTATTATTATATGCGAACTCAATAAGTGGCAGATGATCGTCCCAGCTACCTTTGAAGTCCATTACACAAGCTCGTAACATATCCTCCAGTGTTTGAATAGTACGCTCAGTCTGTCTGTCTGTATGGGGATGAAATATTGTACTAAGGCTTACTTGAGTCCCCAATCCTTTTTGGAAGAACCTCCAGAAGTTAGCTGTAAATTGAGTTCCTCTATTCGAAATAATAGATACAGGGACACCATGCAGTCGTACTATCTCCTTGATATAAAGCCTCACATAATCCTCTGAGGAATATGTAGTTATAACGAGTAGAAAATGGGATGACTTTGTAAGCCTATCAACAATCACTAATATCAAATTGAACTTATGCTGGGTTCGAGGTAAGCCTACGATGAAGTCCATATTGATTACTTCCCATTTCCAAGTCGAAATCTCCATCGCTTGCAATAACCCACCGGGTTTTTGATGCTCAATCTTAAACTGCTGACAGTTAGGACACTAAGAAACAAACTCTGCTATATCCTTTTCGTTCCATCCCACCAATACACTTCCCTGATATTATGATACATCTTTGTTGCTCCTGGATGGATAGAATAACGAGAATAGTGAGTTTCTCCCATAACCTACCGGCGTAGCCCTGCAACATTAGGCACACATAATCGTCCTCGATATTTGAGGACCCCATCTTCTGTGATTTCAAACGGCATCTTCTCCTTCTGAAGAGTGGTATCCCTATAATGAACTAACACAGGATCCTCGTACTAACGTTTCTTTACTTCAGTTACTAAAGAGGATGTTGTCGTATCCTGAAGAGTAATTCCAATGTCACCTGAGTCTAGTAACCAAACTCCAAGACTAGCTAGTTGATGAACCTCATAGGTTATTCCCCTCTTTTCTAGCTGTAAATACGACATGCTACCCATAGATCTAAGGCTGAGGTCATCGGCTACTACGTTCGCCTTCCCTGGATGGTATAAAATATCAATGTCATAGTCTTTAAGTAGCTCCAACTATCTCCTTTGACGTAGATTCAATTCCTTTTGCTTGAAGATGTTCTGGAGGCTCTTATGATCCATATAGATATCAACATGAATGCCATACAAGTAGTGTCTCCACATCTTTAGTGCATGAATCACCGCGGCTAACTCTAAATCATGGGTCGGGTAGTTCTTCTCGTGCTTTCTTAGTTGTATAGAAGTATAAGCCACAACCTTACCATGTTGCATCAGTACACAACCTAATCCAATGACTGAAGCATCACAATAGATCACATAACCATCGGTCCCTTCTGGAAGCATTAGAACTGGTGTTGACGTTAATCCGTCCTTCAATGCCTGGAAACTCCGTTCGCAAGCATCAATCCATTGAAACTTTTCTCCCTTCTGAATCAACTTTGTTAAAGGTGCTGAAAGGGAAGAAAATCCTTCCACAAATCTCCTATAATAACCTGCCAAACCGAGAAAGCTACGAACCTCCGTCGGTATTATGGGTATAGGCCAAGTCTTTACTGCCTCAATCTTTTGTGTATCCACCCGGAAGCCTTCACCCAAAATTACATGCCCAAGGAAAGCTATAGAGTTCAACCAGTATTCACATTTAGAAAATTTTGCATACAACTTCCTTTTTTGTAGAACTCTGAGCACAATACGCAGATAATCTGCATGCCCAGCCTCTGAACGAGAATATACTAATATATCGTCAATAAATACAATTACGAACAGATCTAAAAAAGGCATGAACACACGGTTCATTAAATCTATGAATATTGCTGGGGTATTGGTCAGACCGAACGACATAACCCGAAACTCAAAGTGCCCATATCTAGTCCTAAATGCTGGCTTCGGAATATCTTCATCCTTAACTCTTACCTGATAGTACCAGGACCTCAAGTCTATCTTTGAAAAACACTTGGCACCTTGTAACTGATCAAATAGATCATCAATTCTCGGGAATGGGTACTTATTTTTTATCGTCACCTTATTCAGTTGCCTATATTCAATACATGTTCGTAAGGAACCATCTTTCTTTCTCACAAACAACACAGGTGCTCCCCACAGTGACATACTAGGTCTGATAAAACCTTTTTCAAGCAAGTCCCTTAGTTGTTCGTTTAACTCTTTCAGCTCTGCGGGGGCCATTCTATAGAGGGAAATAGATATTGGATGAGTATCCGGTAGTAGGTCAATGGCAAACTCAATTTTTGGCTCTGTCGGGAGACCTGGAATGGACTGAATGGTTGATGACTCCACTTTCACATCCTGAACCCGAACTAAGTGATAAATACAGCCCTTTCTGATCATATTCCTTGCCTTGAGATTGGAAATGAATCTTCCTCTCCGTGATGTCGTATTACCTTTCCACTCCAAAACAGGCTCCCCAGGAAATTGAAATCGGACTATCTTTGATCTACAATCAACATTGGCATGACAAGAAGCCAACCAATCTATACCCACTATAACATCAAATTCTACTATATCTAACTCGATTAAGTCTGCTACAGTAGGTCGACCATGAACTACTATTATACAACCCATATATACTTGCTTAGCTATCATCGAGTCCCCAACATGTGTAGACACCTCAAAAGGTTTAACCAATTCAGGTTTTATTTTAAACTTACTAGCAACCAATGGAGTAACATATTATAAGGTGGAACCTGGATCAATTAGTGCATATACATCATATGAGGAGACTGATAATATACCTGTAACAATATCAGGTGATGAATCTTAGTCATGTCGTCCTACCAACGAATAAATGCGGTTCTGAGGACTGCTCGGGCTAGATAATTCGCCTCTGCCTCTACCACGACTTATTGGTGCTTAGGGACCTTACCCAAGGGGCGTACTGATGATGACGAACCAGCTGCAAATCTCGACGGCTGAGCTATGCTTGCATCACCTCTCATCGGGCAATCCCTCATAATGTGGCCCGGATAACCACAAGTATAACAAACACCTAACCCCATACAGCACTGCTCGGTATGCTGCTTACCACATTGAGTACATCATGGCAAGGGTGGCCTCATCTGCTTTGACTCACCCCTATACTGAGAACCTGAGGCCTTGAAATTTTGACCAGACCCTGAATATGTAGAACGATCAAATCTCTTACCGCCAAACTGAGGGGGCACGCTAGCCGGAGGCTGGGATGGATACCTTGAGTACTACTGCCTCTGACCACCTTGAAACTCACTAGAAGGACCCGAAGACCTCGCTCTCTTATTTTGGGCCCTATCATGCTCACGATCGGCCCTCTATTTTTGTTTATGCTCCTCTACACCTTGAGCATATGCTTGAATACGAGAAATATCCATGTTTGGCTGAAGTGAGACCGACATACAATCATTAAGCAAGTGAGGCTCTAATCCCATCACAAACAGGTGAACCCGATCCTCCGTCTTAGATACAATAGTGAGAGAATACCTAGCCAATTAAACTGAAGACTGTACTCTCGAACACTCATGTTACCCTGTAGAAGGGTCAAGAACCTATCAACTCTGGCTCGCCTAAGCTCTGGTGGCAGATAATGACGAAGAAAAGCATCTGTAAACTCCTGCCATACTACTCGAGGGGCATCCTCACCTATGGACAATTCCCAATACTAGTACCAATTAACTGCAACATCTCAGAGTTTATAGGAAGCTAGCTCAACTGACTCAGTCACAGTGTCCTTCATTACCCTTAACGTCCTCTGCACCTTATCAATAAATACCTGAGGGTCCTTATTTGGGTCTGCCCTAGTGAATACTGGAGGGTCTAAATTAATGAAGTGACAAACCCTCGCACTAACAAACCTATATGCATGACCAATACCTATTTCCTGATGCCGAGCTTGCGCGGCTACTAATCAGGTTAATAGCTAAATAGCATCTCTCATCTCCTGACCCAGTGGATCCGGCTGAGGTGTTGAGTGTACAGGGGAGGGTGCTGGAGCTGGTACCACTCAAAAAATTAAGTATGTAAGGCATGGAAATTAGCTGAATAATCAAGTATGTAAGGCATGAAAATTAGTACGTAAAACACATAGATGAAACATAGTATAAGGAAACACATCCTTAAATCTGAATAACTTTATAAATTCTGAAACGTTTATAATGTTATGCACGTGCGTATAAATGTCATGCCATTCATAGGTATGGGTATACATAATATCATCAAGCCACTAAGGGCATCCCATTATATTGTCTCGGCAACTGTGGGCAACATTATCAACATATACCAGCTGATCAGGTGGTGGTGCGTATATAATTCCGTAACCTTTTCCCATATCCCATATACATATATTTACATATAGACGTTTATATAACGCTATCTAGTCATGGGTCAATGCACATGTATAAATGAGTGAAATGCATAAAAAATACGTAATAATCTCAATATTCCTTTCGGATAAACTTTTCCAACTGCGTATTATTCTGAGACCCATGAACAGAAGATAATAATAATTCTCATGGGGAATCAAGAATATAGACACCCATACTATTTCTATGAATAGAGTAATTTATGAAAACTGTGTTTTTGCTCGTTTCTTCAGTATAATTTGGACCATACCAAAAGAAAGAAAGGGGGCCTTAACATACATGTTCCTTGAATTATTGAACGAAATGAAGCTTCTGCTTCTGCAAAATATGAACGAAATACTGTTTCTGATCTATGAAGCTTTCTTTTTAAACTTAATCTCGCTTATGCTTCAATTGTTTTGGATAGAAATGTCCTATGTACAAGACTTGGATGCTATTTTCTTGTCCAAAAGGAACCAAACACTTTAATGTTAAGCAAGCCTTTTAAAAGATGACTCATTCTTATGACTCATATAAATGATTTACACGTTACTTTATCATACTAAGAATATATGACTATGAGTCATATGCTTAAATGGTGGTTTACTGCCACATTTCTTTTGGGTATAATTAATTAAGTTTTGTCTGCTTATTAGTTAATTGGGTAATGTTCTGTTATCCGATAATTAATCAATTACCCACATAATTTAAAAATTACCACAAATTACTTAAAATTCTATTTATTTTTAAAATACTTCGTATATAATTTGTATATTATACTACCATGGCCATATGATACCTTGCATGGTACTAGTTCATAATTATTGGGTATTATCGCTCGACCCGTGTTTTAGTCCAAATTGGCCACTTTCAATGAAACTTATTTTCTGTAATTCTTGTACCCGTTTATCCTTCGTAACACTTATTTATCGCTTGTTATAAAAAGCATAAGTACGTTAACGACAAGATGATCTCATCCCCGAGTCTACGTTGGTTAATTGAAAACAAAATTTTAATGTACGAAAACGCGAGATGTAACACACACGACTATCATATGTCTAAAGTAACTCATAAAACATAATTTCCTTATAATGTTAAGCACCCTAGTCTCATCCCAAAAGTACATGTTATAACATTCCCAACTTGTCGACTTTCAACGAAACTTATTTTCTTTAATTCTTTTAGCTTCTAAGCCTTCCAACCCTCTTGGTATTAGTGATAAAAAATATTTGTAACCTCCATGTTAACATGATTAACTTACTTTATGTACTTTCAAAAATGGTATTATTTCTGAGCTTACATCAGTTGACTTATGACGTACTCTCATGTACGAAAACATATGATGTAACACCATTCCCCCTTTTGGAACATTCATCCTCAAATGTTGACTGTTGCGCTTATTAGTCTCATAACTTATAGCTTTTACGAATACCTTAATACTTTCCATGCCCTCTAGGCCACTGTTCTACGAATAAATCTAAAGGCCTAGGCATCCCTCCCCCTCTTTAGGCCTCTTTCTCACACCACGACATGTGGTCGAGATTCTTCCAATCTTGTAATTGTTGCTGCCTTCTCTCATACAGCCTGTACGACTCTTTCCTTGTACGAGCGCCTATAGGTGCACTGAAGTCCTTCGCTTGGTACGTTGTCGAACTTACGACTATTGCTATATTTTGTTTCATAGCCTCAGTTATTATTTTATGGCATTCCTGCATCTTAGTAGGTTATATTATACCATAACACTTACTTCGATTTATTATTACCGAGGTCTGCTATCCAACCCCACATTACTCTCTCCCTACTTAGCATGTGTGTATAAATCTAAGTCCTTTAATGATTCCCTATTTTGTTCATCTTAAGAATGACAGCCTGATCTCATGTCGTACTTTGGAACTTTTATCCATCTATTGTTGATTCACCTTATTGTTGATCTATAATATGCCACTGATAACTTGAAACGTCTTATGTAATATATTGTCACTAGGGCTCACGTCTCATAGGGGAACATCTGGAGCTATTTGCCTGATCCACCTAGGGACGATACTATACTTCAATAACTGTATTTCATCGTACCCCAATGTGATTCATCTTATGGGGCTATTCTAATCTCATGCAATTCATGAAATCCCTTCTCTTTGAATAATTACTTAATCGAAGGCCTTTATGTCACCCACTTAGCATTTATCACAGTTACACCCTTATTCTACTACCAGGGCAGCACTCCCTCATTTCTAAATACTCCTAGTCATAAACTTCTTCGAGTATATTCATGTTATATAGGGCTTTCTATAACTTAGGGGAACCATCAACGCTCTTGTTTTGATGGGCTTAAACCTGAGGCTTTACCTATTCTCTTCACTTTCGCAATCACCTCTTCTTATCCTTTGTAATGACCGCCGGTCGTTTTAAGAATTAACTCCCCGATCAGCTATTAACTGCTTTCTTCATGTTTGTTTCTGCTATTTTGATTTGCCGGGATGTTAGGTTTTGAGTTTCGGAGTGTTTTGGGACACTTAGTCCCTAAAGGAGAGCTTAAGCTTTAGAATTTGGACCACAGTTGAAGCAGTGTGAAGATGACCTTGTAATGGAATTCCATCAGTTACGTTAGCTCCGTTCGGTGATTCGGTATTAGGGACGTATTCGTATTGTGTTTTGGAGGTCCGTAGCTTATTTAGGCTTGAAATGCCGAAAGTTGAAATTTTTGAAGTTTACGGTTCAATAGTGAGATTTTGATATCGGGGTCGGAATGGAATTCCGAAAGTTGGAGCCGCTTATTATTGTCGAATGTGACGAGTTTGCAAAATTTCAGGTCATTCAGATGAGGTTTGATAGATTTTTTGATCGAAAGCGTAATTTCAGAGTTTTTGGAGTTCTTAGGCTTGAATCCGACATTAAATTGGTGTTTTGATATTTTTTGAGTGTTCCGAAGGTTGGAACAAGTTTGAATGATGTTTTAAGATTGGTTGGCATGTTTGGTTGAGGTCCCGGGGAGCCTTGAGTGTGTTTCAAATGCTCAACGGACCATTTTTGGACTTGGAGAAGGAACAGATTTTTGCTGGTATTTGTTGCAGACTTTTCTTCATCGCGATCACGTGAGCAGGATTGCGATCGCGAAGGCTTAGATGAGGTAGAGGGAAATTTTGCTCTTCGCATTCGCGTGAAGAGGAATGCGAACACGTAGTAGTGCTGAATCGCGAACGCGTGGGCTAGGCCGCGTTCGCATAGAAGAAATAAGGCGGTAGTGAATTTAATTTTTTCTCTACGTAGTCGCGTGAAGCTATCCATAATCGCGTAGATCTGAGGGAGCTAAAGCATCGCGTTCGCGTACGGGTTTCCGCGTTTGCGTAGAGTAAATCTGAGGCGCGTGGTTTTTGCTCTTCGCGATCGCCGCTGGATTTCTGTGATCGCAGTGAATGCATACCTGGGCAGATTTTAAAAACCCAAAATCGAGGGTTTAAGCTATAATTCATATTTTGGACTTGGGAGCTTGGGGAATTGCAATTTTGAAGAGATTTTTACCAGAGCGATTTGGGTAAGTAATTCCTACTCGGTTGAGACTAATTTACATGAATCTACACTTAAATTCATCCTTTAATTTCGAATTTATGGTGAAAAATTGGGGGAAAGTTCTTGGACCTAAATTTTGAGTTTTGATTGGGGATTTGGCATTGTATTTGGATAATTTTGGTATGGTTAGACTCGTAAGAGTGTGAGGATTCTAAAAATGTAAATTTTACATGATTCCGAGATTTGGGCTGGAAGAGTATTTTAGTCATTTTACCTAATTTCACGTATTAGCTTAGAATGTATTTGTGGAATCAGTTACTTGAAGTTATATTTATGTTATGCAATTGAATTGAATAGATTTGGGCCATTTGGAGTCGAGTACCCATGACAAGAACGTGGTTTCGGGTTGATTTTGAGTCGGTTCGAGGTAAGTGGCTTGTCTAACCTTGTGGGGGGGCTCCCCTTAGGATTTGGCATTATTGATATTTGAAATACCTTGTACGTGAGGTCACGAGTGCGTACTTGTGCTAATTATTGAAAAATTCGATTTTCATTAAGTAATTATAATTATGTTTTCTTTCCTGTTTATACTAGAAATTTAAGACTGTTGTTAGCTTAGGGAAGCATGTCTATTCGACTTATTTGCTTTACTTACTCAAACTGCCTTATTTGGATTAGTAGTAGCATCCTAGGCTAGAAATACATGTTTTACCTTGGTATAGAATTTAAATAAAATTGTATATCCTTCGTGTCGTTACTGTATGTTTACTTTGGGATTACGGGACGGTATCCCTGGAGATCCCCCCTGCCTGTTTACATTTGGGACTTCAGATCGGTATTTCGGGAAATCCCCCTGCACTTTTATATTGGAACTACGGGACTGCACCTGGTAGATTCCCCATGTACTGGATATTTACATTTGGGACTACGGATTGGATTTCCGATAGATCCCCGCGCATTATGAGTTGGACTATGAGACTGCACCTGGGAGATCCACTGGATATTTATATTTGGGGACTACAGGACGGTATCATGGGAGATCCCCCGGTTGTTATCTCTGAGTTAAGCTGTACTCTTTTCCGTGATTATCTTGTCTTTGTTATAGTTGTTGTTGTTCTTTCTATTCTGTATTATTTCTTACTGTTGCACTTAGTTATACTGTCTCATTCTATACTATTATACCTTATATTTCATTTAATCTCAGTAGGGCCCTGACTTTCCTCATCATTACCCGACCGAGGTTAGGCTTGACACTTACTGAGTACCACTATGGTGTACTCATGCCCTTTCTGCGCATGTTTTTTATGTGCAGATCCAGGTACTTTGACTTAGTCCTATCACCCTTGAGGCGAGGCGAGTGCTCCAGAGATTTCGAGGTATATTTGTCGCGTCCGCAGACTGAGGAGTCCCTTTCTATTCTTTCTTTAAATATTAGCCCTTCTGTATTTTCTTTTGTTAGACATTCTGGAGTTAGATACTTGTAGACATCCAAAAGCTTGTATTTTCAAGAGATTTCGGGTTTTGGGAAATGTTGTTTAGTTTCGAGAGTTTGTGTTATATATGTCGAGCGGCATCTTAAATGATTTGTTTTATTATTACTATAGTCTATGGTTAATTTTATTCTGTTATTACTGTTTCTGCAAATTTTTAGGCTTACCTAGTCGTAGAGACTAGGTGCCATCATGATAGTTCAAAGAAGGCAAACTGGGGTCGTCACAAGTTGGTATCAGAGCTCTAGGTTCATAGGAGTCATGAATAACAAACCAGTTTATTAGAGTCTCGCGGATCGGTACAGAGACGTCTGTACTTATGTAATTGTTAGGAAAATTCCACTTCATTTGATTTCCTTATCGTGCGAGATTTTGATATCCCAATTCTAAACTTCTATCTTCTATTCTCTAACAGATGGTGAGGACACGTGCTACCCGAAACGATCAGGCACCCGCGCCCCCTAATGTAGCCGTAAGAGGCCGGGGCCAGGGTAGAGGCCAAAGATACGCATGCGGTGCATCTAGAGCAACTGCACGAGCTACCACCAAGGAGCCACCAGCAGTTCCAGTTGGAGCCCAGGCACCTAATACGCCTACTGCTACTACTACTCTAGCACTTTAGGAGACTCTAGCACAGTTCATGAGTATGTACACCACTTTGGCTCAGGCAGGGTTGCTTTCCCTTGCTGCAGCTATATCTCAGGCCGGGGGAGGAGCATAGACTCCCGCCACCCGCACTCCTGAGCAACGAGTGCATGTTGATCATGTTCCACATATTATTCCTATACAGCCAGCAGTCCCAGATTAGCCCGAGGATAGGGCAGCGATTTCCGAGGATGAGCAGCTGAGGCTTGAGAGGTTCAAGAAGTACAAGCCTCCGGTATTTAGTGGTCTATCATTGGATAATTCTCTAGGATTTCTAGATGAGTTCTACCGTATTCTCCGTACCATGGATATATCAGGATCGTGCGGGGTTTCCTTCACTGCTTTCCAGCTTCGAGGAGCTGCCTATGAGTAGTGGCGCACCTATGAGTTAGACTGTCCGAACGAGGCTGCTTCCCTGACTTGGACTCAGTTTTCAGATATGTTCCTGAGAGAGTATGTCCCTTAGAGCCTCAGGGATGCATGGCGCGCAGAGTTTGAGCATTTGCACCAGGGTACTATGACTGTCTCGGAGTATGTTGTCCGTTACACTAGCTTGGCTAGACATGCCCCAGCCTTGGTTTCTACTATTCGTGAGAGGGTTTGCTGGTTTATTGAGGGGTTTATTCCCAACATCAGTTCTTGTATGGCTCGTGAGTTGGAGATGGATATTTCTTATTAGCAGGTGGTGAGCATTGCTAGGAGGATTGAGGGTATGGATGTTGGGGATAAAGAGGAGAGGGAGGCCAAGAGGTCTCGAGAGTTAGGCCATTATTCTGGTGCCCATGCCCCAACTGCAGGTCGTCATGGTAAGGGTTATATGAGTCGCCTTGTTCATTCAGCTCTTCCAGAAGCCAGTGGTCAGCTCCTTCTAGGACTCAGGAGCCTTATTATGCACCTCCAGTACCTAGTGCGCCTCCTGCGCGGGGTGCTTTCAGTGGTCAGTCCAGCAGACCTGGCCCAAGCCAGTCATAGTTGCCACATCCTCCCAGAGCTTGTTTTGAGTGTGGTGATACACACCATATGGTGAGGGATTTCCCCAAACTTAGGAGGGGCGCACCTCTACAGACTTCTCAGCCACATCGTGCCCCGTAGAGTTCTCAGCCTGTGGTTACAGCTCCAGTTGCTACCCTACCTGCTCAGCTAACTAGGGGTAGAGGTTGGGGAGGTAGAGGTTGCCCTAGACGTGGAGGTCAGGCCAGATACTATGCCCTTCCTGCCCATACCGAGTTGTTGCCTCCGATTCTGTCATCACAGGTATTGTCCTGGTTTTCACAGAAATGCATCGGTTCTATTCGATCCAGACTCCACTTATTCTTATGTGTCTTCTTATTTTGCTCCGCATTTGGGTCTACCTCGGGATTCTTTGAGTTCCCCTATTTATGTTTCTATTCCTGTGGGAGATTCTCTTGTTGTAGACCGTGTTTATCAGTCGTGTTTGGTTGCTCTTAGTGGTTTTGAGACCAGAGCCGATTTATTGTTGCTCAGCATAGTAGATTTGATATTATCTTGGGCATAGACTGGTTATCGCCTATTATGCTATTCTCGATTATCACGCCAAAATTGTGATGCTGGCTATGCCAGGTGTACCACGTGTTGAGTGGAGAGGTGCCTTAGATCACACTCATAGAAGAGTTATTTCTTTCTTTAAGGCTCAGTGGATGGTTGAGAAGGGGTGTGACACGTATCTAGCTTATATGAGAGATGTAAGTATTGATACCCCTTCAGTTGATTCAGTCCCAATAGTGCGGGATTTTTTGATGTGTTTCCACCTGACCTTCCGGGCATGCCGCCGGATAGAGATATTAATTTTGGCATTGATCTGTTGCTGGGCACTCAGGCCATTCTATTCCTCCATATTTTATGGCCCCTCTTGAGTTGAAGGAGTTGATTGATCAGTTATAGGAATTGCTGGATAAGGGTTTTATTAGGCCCAGTGTATCACCTTAGGGTGATCCTATCTTGTTTGTGAAGAAGAAGGATGGTTTTATGCTTATGTGCATTAATTATCACCAGTTGAACAAAGTTACAGTGAAGAACCGTTATCCTTTGCCTCGTATTGATAATTTGTTTGACCAGTTACAGGGTGCATGAGTGTTCTCTAAGATTAACTTGCATTCAGGCTACCAAACAGTTGATGATTTGGGAGCCAGATATCCCGAAGACTTCTTTTAGGGCTTGGTATGGTCATTAAGAGTTCCTTGTTATGTCATTTGGGCTGACCAATGCCCCAACAGCCTTTACGCATTTGATGCACAGTGTGTTCCAGCCATATCTTGACTCATTCGTCATTATTTTTATTGATGATATTCTGGTGTATTCCTGGAGTCGGGAAGATCATAAGCAACACTTGCGGATTGTGCTTCAGACTTTGAGGGAAAATAAGTTATATGCAAAGCTCTCAAAATGCAAGTTTTGGTTGGATTCCGTGGCATTCTTAGGCCACGTGGTATCGAGTGAGGGTATTCAGGTGGATCCAAAGAAAGTGGAGGCAGTGCAGAGTTGGACCAGACCATCCTCAGCTACAGAGATCCGCAGTTTTCTTGGCTTGGCAGGTTATTACTGTCGTTTTGTTGAGGGATTTTCATCAATTGCAACCCCTATGACCAGGCTGACCTAGAAGGGTGCTCCGTTCCAGTGGGCGGAAGAGTGTGAGGCGAACTTTCAGAAGCTCAAGACAGCTTTGACTACATCCCCAGTTTTGATATTAATACTGCCTATTGTGATGCCTCGAGGATTAGCCTTGGAGTGGTATTAATGCAGGACGGTAGGGTAATTCCTTACGCATCCAGACAGTTGAAGGTACATGACAAGAATTATCATGTCCATGATCTCGAGTTAGATGTTATTGTTCACGCCTTGAAGATCTGGCGTTATTATTTGGATGGTGTGCCTTGTGAGATTTATACTGATCACCGGAGTTTGCAGCATCTGTTCAAGCAAAAGGATCTTAATTTGTGCTAGAGGAGGTGGTTAAAGCTGCTGAAGGACTATGATATCACTATTTTGTATCACTCGGGCAAGGCCAATGTGGTGGCCGATGCTTTGACTCGTCGGGCTGAGAGTTTGGGGAGTTTGGCTTATTTACAAGCAACGGAGAGGCCCCTATTCAGGCCTTAGCCAGCCAGCTTGTAAGATTGGATCTTTTGGAGCCTAGTCGAGTTCTAGCTTGCGTGGTTTCTCGTTTTTCATTCTTTGATCGTATTAGGGAGCGTCAGTTTGATGACCCTCATTTGCTTGTCGTTAAGGACAAGGTTCAGCACAGTGATGCTAGATATGTAACTATTGGTGATGATGGGGTATTGAGGATGTAGGGTCAGATTTGTATACCCAATGTTGATGGGCTTCGGGAGTTGATTCTAGAGGATTCCCATAGTTCGCGATATTCTATTCATCTGGGTGCCGCAAAGATGTATTAGGATTTGAGGCAGCACTATTGGTGGAGGCGGATGAAGAAAGATATAATTGGGTTTGTAGCTCGGTGCCTCAATTGTCAGCATGTGAAGTATAAGCACTAGAGAATGGGTGAGTTGCTTCAGCAGATAGAGATTCTGGAGTGGAAGTGGGAGAAAATTACCATGGACTTCGTAGTTGGACTCCCACGGACTTTGAGGAAGTTCGATGCCATTAAGGTGATTGCGGATCGACTGACCAAGTCCGCACACTTCATTCCTATGTGTACTACCGTTCACATCACGGTTCTGGAGGGTCGTGCAGCATGAGTTGGGTACTCGGGTGGAGTTGAGTACAACATTTCACCCTCAGACGGACGGACAGTCCAAGTGCACTATTCAGATTCTTGAGGATATGCTCCGTGCGTGTATGATTGAGTTTGGGGGGGGGGGTCTTATCAATTTTTTCCATTGGCATAGTTTGCCTATAATAACAGCTACCAGTCCGGCATTCAGATGGAACTGTATGAGACTTTATATAGTAGGCGGTGTAGATCCCGGTGGGTTGGTTTGAGCCGGGTGAGGGTAGATTATTGGGCACAGACTTGGTTCAGGATGCTTTGGAGAAGGTTAAGGCGATTCAGGATAGACTCCGTACAACCCAGTTCAGATAGAAGATTTACATGGACGGGAAGGTTTGTGATGATTCCTATATGGTTGGAGAGCGGGTTCTACTTCGGGTTTCGCCTATAAAGGGCGTTATGAGATTTGGGAAGAAAGGGAAGTTGAGTCCGAGGTTATTGGGCCTTTTGAGATATTGAGGTGTGTTGGGGGGGTTGCTTATGAGCTTGCCTTACCTCCCATCTTGATAGGAGTTCATCCGTTATTTCATGTTACGATACTCCTGAGGTATCACGGTGATCCTCGCACGTGTTGGATTTCAGTTTAGTTCAGTTGGACAAGGATCAATCTTATGTTGAGGAGCCAGTGCCAATATTGGACAAGCAAGTTCAAAAGCTAAGGTCAAAGAACATTGCATCAGGGAAGGTTCAGTGACGGGGTCAGCTAGGCAAGGAGGCGGTCTGGGAGACCGAGTAGGATATGCGCAGCCATAACCCTTGTCTTTTCACTACTTCATATATGTCTCTATGCTCGTTCGAGGATGAACAAATGTTTAAGTGTAAGAGGATGTAACGACCTGGCCGATCGTTTTTAGAATTAATGCCCCGATCCCCTATTAACTGCTTTCCCCGTGTTTGTTTTTGCTCTTTTGATTCACCGAGATATTGGGTTTTGAGTTTCGGAGTGTTTTGGGACACTTAGTCCCTAAATGAGAGCTTAAGCTTTAGAATTTGGACTGTAGTAGGAACAGTGTGAAGACGGCCTCAGAATGGAATTTTATCGGATCCGTTAGCTCCGTTGGGTGATTTCAGGTTTAGGGGTGTATTGAGATTGTGTTTTGGAGGTCCGTAGCTTATTTAGGTTTGAAATGCCGAAAGTTGAATTTTTGAAGTTTCTGGTTCGATAGTGAGATTTTGATATCGTGGTCGGATTAGAATTCTGAAAGTTGGAGTAGCTCAAGTTGTAGTAGCTCAGTAGTGTTGAATGTGACGTGCTTGCAAAATTTCAGGTCATTCGGACGAGGTTTGATAGACTTTTTGATCGAAAGCATAATTTGAGAATTTTTGGAGTTCTTAGGCTTGAATCCGATGTTAAATTGGTGTTTTGATGTTGTTTTGAGAGTTCCGAAGGTTGGAACAAGTTTGAATGATGTTTTAGGATTGGTTGGCATGTTTGGTTGAGGTCTCGGGGGGCCTCTGGTGTGTCTCAGATGCTTAATGGACCATTTTTGGACTTGGAGAAGGATTAGATTTTTGCTGGTATTTGTTGCAGACTTTTCTTCATCGCGATCGCGTGAGGAGGATCATGATATCTAAGGCTTAGATGAGGCAGATGGAAATTTTTCTCTTCGCATTTGCGTGAAGAGGAATGCGAATGCGTAGTTATGGGCAGTGCTGAATCGCGAACGCGAAGGCGGCAGTGAATTTAATTTTTTCTCTACGCGGTCGCGTGAAGCCAGCCACGATCGCGTAGATCTGAGGGAGATAAAGCATCACGTTCATGTACGGGTTTCCGCGTTCGCATAGAGTAAATCTGAGGTGCGTGGTTTTTGCTCTTCGCGATCGTGGCTGGACTTTCGCGATCACAATGAATGCATACCTGGGCAGATTTTAAAAACCCAAAATTGAGGGTTTAAGCCATAATTCATATTTTGGACTTGGGAGCTCGGAAAATTGTGATTTTTGAAGAGATTTTCACTTGGGCGATTTGGGTAAGTAATTCCTACTCGGTTTAGATTAATTTCCATGAATCTACACTTAAATCCATCCTTTAATTTCGAATTTATGGTGGAAAATTGGGGAAACGTTCTTAGACCTAAATTTTGAGTTTTGATTGGGGATTTGACATTTGATTTAGATAATTTTGGTATTGTTAGACTCGTGAGAGTATGAGGATTCTAAAAATGTGAATTTTACCTGATTCCGAGATGTGGTCCCGGAGGGCATTTTGGTTATTTTACCAAATTTTGCGTATTAGCTTAGAATTTATTTGTGGAATCAGTTACTTGAAGTTATATTTACATTATTCAATTGAATTGAATAGATTTGGCCATTTGGAGTCGAGTACTCGTGGCAAGAACGTGGTTTCGGGTTGATTTTGAACCGGTTTGAGGTAAGTGGCTTGTCTAACCTTGTGTGGGGGAACTCCCCTTAGGATTTGGCATTATTGATATTTGAAATGCCTTGTATGTGAGGTGGTGAGTGTGTACTTGTGCTAATTGTTGAAAAATCTAGTTTTCATTAAGTAATTATAATTGTGTTTTCTTTCCTGTTTATACTACTTGAAATTTAAGCTTGTTGTTAGCTTAGGGAAACATATCTATTCAACTTATCTGCTTTACTTGCTCAAACTGCCTTATTTGGATTATGTGCAGCATGCTAGGCTAGAAATACCTGTTTTACCTTGGTATGGAATTTGAATTGAATTGTCTATCCTTCGTGTTGTTGCTCTGCATTTACTTTGGGATTACGGGACAGTATCCCGTGAGATCCCCCTGCCTGTTTACATTTGGGACTGTGGATCGGTATTCTGGGAGATCCCCTACACTTTTATATTGGAACTACGGGACCACACCCAGTAGATTCCCCGTGTACTGGATATTTATATTTGGGAATACAGATCAGATTTCCGGTAGATCCCCGCGCATTATGAGTTGGACTACGGTACTGCACCCGGGAGATCCACTGGATATTTATATTTGGGGACTACAGCATGGTATCATGGGAGATCCCCCGGTTGTTATCTCTGAGTTGAGTTGTACTCTTTTCCGTGATTATCTTATCTCTATTATAATTGTTGTTGTTCTTTCTATTCTGTGTTATTTCTTACTATTGCACTTAATTATATTGCTTATCTTATTCTATCATACCTTATATTTTTATTTTATCTCAGTAGGGCCTTGACCTTCTTCGTCACTACCCGACCGAGGTTAGGCTTGGCACTTACTGAGTACCGTTGTGGTGTACTCATGCCCTTTCTGTGCATGTTTTTCATGTGCAGATCCAGGTACTTCGACTCAGTCCTATCACCCTTGAGGTGAGGCGACTTTTCCAGAGACTTCGAGGTATATTTGTCGCGTCCGCAGACTGAGGAGTCCCTTTCTATTCTTTCTTTAAATATTAGCCCTTCTGTATTTTCTTTTGTTAGACATTCTGGAGTTAGATACTTGTAGACATCCAAAAGCTTGTGTTTTCATGAGATTCTGGGTTTTGGGAAATGTTGTTTAGTTTCGAGAGTTTGTGTTGTATATGCTGAGCGGCATCTTAAATGCCTCATTTTGTTATTTCTGTAGTTTATGGTTAATTTTATTATGTTATTACTGTTTTCGCAAATTGTTAGGCTTACCTAGTCGTAGAGACTAGGTGCCATCACGATAGTTCACATAGGGCGAACTGGGGTCGTGACATCCTTACTCCGATCCACTAAAACCTTGTTGCTCTACCATACTTTAGCTTGCGAGCTACACATATCTATTTATGGTACTCATAGCCTTCCTTTAACTTTCTAGCACTATACATTTCCTTATGTTATTCTGTAACCTCAAGCGAAACATCACGCCATCTCTAGCTCTTCTGTACTCTCTTAACTAGACCTCTACGTACCTGAAAATCATAAGATAGAAGATATGCTAGTAACGACACCACTATCATTTATGGATATTGAATCACGATGCTTCTAGCCCTCTATCGGAAGTCTAGACTATTACCAATCTTCTGCACTTGAGTATCTCGTACCTTCGTCACATTTACCTTACTTACCTTTAAATATTGCATCATATATTCTGTCTCTTTCATAAACCTCCCTTCCACATAGGTGGAATTCACATCCACAACTTGAAGCTCTAATATAATACTTGCACCTCTAGTGCATACACGATCCGGTGGGAGCTTCATACTGACTTCTTATTAGGTGGGTACTCTTCTAACTGGATTTATCGTAGAGCCGTTATAGAATATGGCTACTGTACTATCTCTCTCGTACCTCTGATATTAAGAGTGATTCCACAATGTTTTGAATCCCGATTTCTATACTCATCGGGGTCTAATAATCAGATTCCTGATTCACTTAGCTGATGTAACTCTTTAGTTTCCTCTCCTATGTCAGCCTTTAAGTAGGCTTAAGCTATCTTCTGATCTGCGACTCAGGGTATTAATTATTACTTTCGCTTTTGGTGGACGCTATGAAACATCAATAATATAATCTTCTAACAATTCAAGCATTTGTCTATGATGTGGACTCAATTCTTTCTTTTAACTTATACCGGAGTTTCCTATAGCTGTAAAAATGTCAACTATATGCTGCATGAATAATACTCTGAAATCTTAAGTGCGATCATAATGTAACTAACTATGGTTCATAGATCAAATAATTCCGTTCGTGCCTTCTCAGTTGTCTTTAAACATAAACAATTACTTATCCTGGTCTTTCTGGCACTTGTTGCATGAATATTTAGGCTTATCTTGATGCCCACATATATTAGAATTTCGTGCAACTCATATGATTATGAATATCGCTTTTGATTTTACTTCACGTTCATACGTCACGATAGGTGCCACTTTCTTATGGAGTGCATACAATATTATAGTGAGACTGTTGTTACAAGATCACTTCTTCTTTAGTTAACTATGCTTATGTTGAAGCATTCTTCCTTATTTCCTCAGCTAGTCTTTAGTTGTAGCACTTATGGAAGACCCTCTGACTCTTGTAAATCTAGGATATTTTTATATCGTATACCCGATGAAATTTTTGATGTACTTACTCGCCAATAATTATCCATTACTTATCTCTGCACCCTTATGCTCGTAGGGTTACTTCTGAACTGAAATTTCGATTGTCTTCCTGGTGGCACCCTCTTTTATTTCCGTAACACTTATACAGTACCTTTTACTACTCCAACTCCTATCTAAAAATTTCTCAAGGATTACGATGTCGTATCAGCGAGACTGAATTTCTTATGCTGGGTTTCACTACGTTTATCTTGCATGATCTACTAATTTATCTGAGACCTCGTGTCTAGCCATAACTAAGCTCTTCCTGGATCAACTACTAACTACTCGTCAGTCCATGCTCATATTTATATTCAGTGTAATCTCTCTTAGGTTATTCTCATTGTCTTAACTTATCTCTTGCACGGGCTTCTTATGTATCAAGTGCTAATTCACACTTATTTATCTATAACGTCATGGGTGGGAACCCTTACTGCCTCTCCCTGGCGTCGCGCTTGCATAATGTTCTGGGGTCTTAACATATCTGTAAGACCCAAATAAATGCAATTTCATTCCTTTCTCCTTTTTACCTTATTCTTCCTTTACAATTCTATAGTTATCAGAACACTTAACTTCGACTTAGTACCATATCATACAATCTTCCCTCTTTAGGGGAGTACTAACATTTAATGCTATGAAGATTTACCTATAAATATTTTACCTCTTCATCTTCAGCATCTTTTCACGTCTTCACTGACTCTTACTCGCCTTGCGATAACTCCTCTGTACCAAGGATAACTGAATTTCTTATGTACGAGGGTGACATCTAGTGTAACTGGCACACTTAGTCCCTTAAGCTTAACTCTGCTCACAGTGCTTCCTTTCGGGAAGCATCTTCCTGAATGACCTTTAAAGGTTATTCTTTTGTTGTCCATTTTATTATTGCTGGAACGTAATCTCTGAAATTCTCACGTTGTCGGCTATTATCAAATCCTTCAGTCCCTAAATGATGTTCAATTTTTTTCTTTTTTACTAGCCCATACTAATTTTTATTACTCCGGAGTTCTAAATTAGCCTTATAGTAATTATGTTGGAGTCACCAATTAATTTCTCAAAATAAGGATATGACTTTATGACATATACTCTTTTATAGTCTCAAGACATGTCATCTCTTATTTTTTCCTTCACTTGACTATAGACTTTGTCATCCTGTCATATTTTGAATTACCGTTATCACCAATTTATCACATCTTACTCATAATACTTTATTTACTCTCTTCTTATTCTCCTGCTAATCTCTCTGTCTATTACCTTATTCTGAAAACTTCAACAATTTTAGCTCCCCTTGCTCCATCTATTGGCTCTTCGGGTCACCTAACATTCTCTCTTGACTAGGGACGGGGGCCATACTAAGGTAAATATTTATCCCTTCTAGGATTCCACTGCATGTCTTATGAAATTTCTGAACATTCTAGTATTCATATCTGACTGTTCTATTCTAGAGTGCAATATCTGGGCGTCTCATAAGGAGATTTATTACCATGTTTGCACTATCCTTCAAAGTTTAGCAAATGAGAAGAATCCATCCACTATTTTGGGTTACTCTAACCCCAGCTGGATCCTGATGTCCCATCTTTCTCTTAAACAATAAATGTTAGCTCCCGTAGGGCATAACTGAGATGGTGTGGCCAATTTTATATATCTCTGTTATTGTTGGAAGTAACTCAGAATACTTATATTTCTCTGCCGAAATTGTAAATATTGATAATCTTTACTAACTGGGTACCACGTACCCTTCTTCACCTTGCTTCTTTTACTTGTTGAAAGTTGTGTCTACCTTCTGATTCCTTTATTAGTCTTTCTAGATGTAGGTATCGTTGTATTACGAATAAAATAAAAGTTAGGAGTTCGAATCTTACAACTGAGCTCTACCACACGATCTATAGTAAGAAGAAAGAGTGAAAGTCCTAAATGCCCTGTAGCCTCCTGCTTATAAGTGTAGTGAACAACACACCCATAAATAAGCCTCTACTAGACATGACTTGTAGAATCCATAGGATAGAACTGCTCTGATACAAAGTTTGTCACGCCCCAAACCCGAAGAGGCATGGCTGGCACCCGGTGCCATACTCGGCCCAAGCGTACCACTCTGTAATTGTGAACTCTTGAGGGGTAACCCTCAACTTAGGCCGATGAGGCCATATTCTGAATCATCTAAAAATAATGTCTACAACCAGCAATACCAAACTAAACATCTACATAGGGTTGGTAAAGCCACAATACTAATATAAAAAATGTACAGGACTCGTCTACAAGCCTCTAGGAATAACTGAATTGTATCATGGTTAGGATAGGTCCTCGACCTACCTATCAAACCTGTATATATAAAATGGACTCGACGGTATAGACCTGGTAACTCCGAGGAAGTAGAGCTTACCAACCAAGCTGACTTTGTCTACTGGGAAGGTCTATCCAGCTGTCTATCAAGGCCTGCAAGCATGAAATGCAGCGTCCCCAGCAAAAGAGACGTCAGTACGAAATAATGTACCGAGTATGTAAGGCAACAAAATAATTGCAAGCTAAAACTGAACTGATAATATAATAACTGAAAGTACCTAGGCGTCAAATATAATTTGAAGATATGCTTACCTGCTGATACTGACTCACCTCTCTCAATATAGTAAGTAAAATAGTTTTCTGGTCCTATAAGGCTCGGTATATGTAACTACTCTGCCGTAGTAGGCTCACTCATAGGCGCTTGGCCATACTAGGTTTTGTATCTCGACCATCTGGGCTCTTTCGAAGGTGCTCGACCACAGTAGGCTCGGTATATAACTTACCATCTGATCTGAGGTTGCCAATAGGAGCCTACCTATCGATTATAGCTCGATGGTGGTGAAAATACTGTAATAATGTATATATATATATATATAGACTCTCTGCTCTCTTGGCTAAAAGAAGACAAAACTAAACTGAATATGAAGTTTCGATAAGGGAGAATGTTTTATCTTAGGAGACTAGGACAATGTACATAAATTCAGGAATATGAACTTCTCTTTATGTCTCGTTATCAAACACATGTAGTTACTGGATCATGGCAAAATGAAAGAAAGGTTTAGCCTTAACATACCTTAACTCTGTTGAGTCCTTAATACCTTCCAAGCAATTCTTCAAACAACTCAACTCAATCTATCACAACATAAGGAGATTCAAAATCAGTGCTGTGTAAAGGCTAAGTCCGCATCTTAAACTAGTAGCTCGTTTACGTAAATTTGGGAAGCATCTCCCCTATAACAAGGCCCTCCTCCAATACCATATACCAACAACAACAAGAAAACAACAATAACAATATGTATGCATCATTTTCCAACCTTATCTCCGTCACAATATACCACAAAATAGCCCACATACCCTAATCACTTCATACATAAAACGACAACCAAAGTAGTGTCAAACAACCTAAAAAATATAACGACTAATGACCAGCCCACCATTCCATCATTATGTGGTATTTCTCCACATGTTTTCTCCTCCAAAACTCCATAAAACATCAGCACAAGAGGCGAACACGAGTGGACTACAAAACAGTCCACTAAAAGTAAAATAAATCGAACTCACAACTTCCGATCACCGTCCCGTGAGTTCTAACTCTTAGGAAACGAATTTATCAACCTTGCTTGATATTTAAAATTTTAAATACATAAAGTAGGATTTTTCTTAACTCTTAAATACATTCCAAAACTCAAACTACAAAGAAAAAGAGAGGCGATATAGCAATACTTACGTCGTAGGGATCGTTCTAATGTTATCGCTTCTTGATTTCGTATCAGGGATGTTAATCTTCTTTGAAATCCTTGTAGAGATATTAAGGGTAAGTTTATGGGTCTTATTTGGTCGTAGTCTATGGAAAAATGAAGAAAGAGACGACATAAGGGATATAAATATCCAATTTGTATATATATATATATATCAACTTTTGAAAAGTCAAAGAGGTGCTAGCTTGGCACACTAGCATTGGCCCTTCTTCCAACGCTTATATCTTTTTATCCGATATCGTATGAATGAATGACTAAGAGCGTTAGAAACTAAATTACAATACCTTCAATTTGATATATAATATGTACCAAAAAGACCTCATATAACACACAAAATGTATTGCTCAAAAAGCTTTAGTGACACACCTACTTGTCACATATGCAGTCTGCGCAGTCTCGAGAAACTGCGAATATATCTCTACTTCGATATCGTATCGTTGAACAGTTTAATGTGTTAGAAAATAGACTCGTAGATATTCAATTTGGTAGGTAGATAATCCCCTAATTCCAAGTATATTGGAAGAAAAGCTCAGCTACATTTGACCTAAGTTTTAACACATTTATGAATGTAGCTTGTGATGACCTTTTCCAACTTTTGTTCCGCAACTCGCTTGACTTCAAAACATAACACACGACTAGCATACTACTAAAATAACTCATAACATAATTTCGTTATAATGTTAAGTACCCTAGTCTCACCCCAAAAGTACATGCTATAACATTCTCAACTTGTCGACTTTTGACGAAACTTATTTTCTTCAATTCTTTTAGTTTCTAAGCCTTCCAACCCTCTTGGTACTTGGTATTAGTGATCTTAAATATTTGTAACCTCCATGGTGACATGATTAACTTACTTTTATGTACTTTCAAAGATGATCTCATTTCTGAGCTTACATTAGTTGACTTACGATGTACTCTCACGTACGAAATATGGGTGTAACAAAAACCAATAAATTCGACCCTCAGGCCCAAATAATTGGATTCCAAAAATTTTCAAAGATAAACATTACCCATAACATGGCTAACTCAAATATATAATTTATTCCCAATTCCATGAAAATCCAAAGGTTTTAATTCATATATTTAACTCACAACTAGTAGAAATCACTTACCTCATGACTGAAGATGAAAATGGTGCTCCAAAGTCGCTCCTAGGTCGGCTCCCATGGAGGAAATGAAATAAAAATGGCCAAAACCCCGTCTTTAAAAGACACTGCCCAGTCCGTCCTTCTTTGCGAATGCAGCAAGTCCCTCGTGTTCTCGAAGAACTACCAGCTCCAGGTCCGAAATTACCCTTCGCGAACGTGAGTCCCAGCTCGCGAATGAGTTGCTTAACTAGGCAAACCTTTGCGAATGGTGCACCCTTTGCGAACGCGAAGGCTAAGAATCTCCCACGCACAGTTCCCCTTCGCGAACGTGATGCCCCAATCGCGAATGCAAAGCACAAAAGTAAGCAGCACATAGATACTTCTTTGCGAACACGTGAATCCCTTCGCGTTCGCCAAGAACAAAACTACACCAGACATTAGCCATCACAACTCAACCAAACTTGGTCCGAAACTACCATGAAACACACCCGAGGCCCTCGGGACTCCGTCCAATCAGACCAACCTGTTCCATAACATAACACGGACCTGATCAAGGCCTCAAATCGTACCAAATAACATCAAAACTACGAATTGCGCATCAATTCAAGCCTAGTAAACTATTGGACTTCTAACTTACACATCCGATGTCGAAACCTATAAAATCACGTCCGATTGACCTCAAAATTTGCACACAAGTCACATTTAACATTACGAAGCTACTCCCATTTCCAAATCAGAATCCAAACCCGATATAAAAAAGTCCACTCTCGGTCAAACTTTTCAAAAACCTTCAAACTTTAAACTTTCGCCAAAAGACCCCGAAATAACCTATTGACCTCCAAATCCACATCTGGATGCACTCCTAAGACTAGAATCACCATACGGAGCTATTCCTAGGATCATAATCCCAAAAGGACATCGATAACATTAAAATCCACTTCAACCCAAACTTATGAAATTCATCCAAAATGCTAACTTTCTACAATAAGCGACGAAACGCTCCCGGGTCATAAAACCCCGATTCGGACATATTCCCAAGTCCAAAATCATCATACAAACCTATTGGAACCTTCAAATCTCAATTCTGAGGTTTTTTACTCAAAAGTCAAACCTTAGTCAGTCCTTCCAACTTAAATCTTCCAAAATTAGATTTTTCTTTCCAAATCAACTCTGAACTTTCCGAAATTCAATTCCGAACACCCGTACAAGTCATGATACCTAAAATGAAGTTACTCCAGGCCTTAAACTGCCGAACGATGCACAAGATCTCAAAACGACCGGTCGAGTCGTTACAAGTTGTTTAATAACGGAAAAAGAATCAATTACCGTATATCACTCCCAATTCTACATAAATATCGCTGCTACTTTACTGTATTCCATTTATTTGCGCAACTATATTTATAAATACAGTGAGGTAATCAAGAAATAGGGTGTATATTGTCCTATTCGATTCGACTGTATACATTGTACTAAATTCATAGATATTCATTATTTAATATTATACATTGGATTCAATTTACTATATTCAATTTTACTGTATTCAAATAACAAAAAATCATAAAATACAGTGATATTCGGCTGCATTAAAAAAATATTGACCTTCAAAATACATAAATATAGGCGAAAAAAGTATGTATTTATACAAAAATACAATGTATTTGAGTGTATTTGTACAAAATATAATGTATTTGTATCATTGTATGTGACTAAAATAGCAATGAAGAAAAGAAAGTTCGGTGGAGGTGTCGCTTTTTGGCCAAGTAAAATACTGTATACATTGTATTAAAACTAAAAATGGAGACGAATAAAAATCCAGCCCTCAAATATTCTCAGGCGTAGCCATGGACAGATCTATTCACCTAAGAGGATGAGCCAATAGTGGATGATGACACCGATGATGATTCGAACGACAACCACGATGATGACATCGACGATTTTGTTGATTTAATGGAGAAGAGAAAGGATTGAGAATCTTGTTGATAAAGAAAGATAAGGAAGAGAGATAAAGAACATAATTGGCTTATTTCATGCCTCAATGGTAGGCATAAATAAATACCTACTTTGTTATAAAATAGTAAAGGTAGCTATAAGTAATAATATTTTAAAATTGTTTTGGTTTATAATAAATAGGGTGCAATAGTTTGCTATAGAAGGTAAAATTTCCAATTAAAAAACCAAATTAATCATGTTGGGCCCGTGCAATGACGTGCATACCTTGCTAGTGAAAGAAATATATAAGAAATTGTTAGTAATCTATATTCGAAAATATATTCCAAGAACCAGAAGCAAAGTAAAACCAAAAATGTGGAAGAAATAGAAAATTAATCCAAGTCCACTAGATTCACAGTGTTTCCTTAAGGAATATAATCTCTTCCTAGTACTCGAGGTTTAGGATGATTTCCTTTTAGGATAGAACGGATTACCCTCACTAGTGTTGTCACAACCCAAGTTCTCCCTCCGTTAACCCTCATGACAGCACCTAGTCTCTACGACTAGGTAAGCCTAACATTTACGGAAAAATAAAAAGTAAACATAAAAAATTAACAACTAACAGGTAAATTTTAATAAGAAATTAAGATGCCACTCGGCATATACAATAATCACTCTTGAAATGTACATAAACTCTCCCAAAACACAGGATATCGTAAGTCACAAACTGCAGAAAGAAATTAGTATTTCTATACTCCAGAGTCTAACAAAAAGGAAATACAAGGAATGTTTGACATGGGGGAAAAGTAGATAGGGACTCCGAGGTCTGCGGACGCGGAAGATATACCTTGAAGTCTCTACAACTGGCTCGCCTCACTGATAATATGACTGATAAGTGGTACCTGGTTATGCACATGAAAAACATGTGCGGGAAAGGGCATGAGTACACCACAATGGTACCTAGTAAGTGTCAAGCCTAACCTCGGTCGAGTAGTGACGAGATCATAGTGAGGCCCTACTGGTATAGATATAATAAAATAAGACAGAACAGAATATCGTAGTAAGAATAAATACTGAAATTTAACAAGAATGTATTCATGGAAACACAACAGCTCATAACACCGAGATAACAACAGGGGATTTCCAAGGATACCACCCCATAGTCCCAAAATAAATATTCAGAACCTAGGGATCTCCCGGAAGACCGTTCCATATTCCCAAAGTAAATATGCAGTAAAGCATGATCTCCCGGAATACCGTTTCGTAGTCTCAAAGTAATTATACAGCTCAACCAACAAAAATAACAGTTACAGCAAGAAAACCTACAATTTAGACTAAGTTCAAGTCAAGGAAAATAAGGAATTTCACTAAACATGTTGCACAGAGTTCAGATAGGCAGTTAAGGCACGTAGGCATGCTTTACTAACCTAAACATGATAATTACATATGCTAGTGTAGTCAAATAAGGAGAAACACGTTATTACTTAGTGAAAAATGAAGTTTTACAACAAATAGCCCGTGTACGTACTTGTCACCTAACGTACACGATGCCCACATATCAAAATAGTACCAAATTCTAAGGGGAGTTCCCCCATACAAGGTTAGAGAAGCCACTTACCTCGAGCCAAGCTCAATCAATCAGTCACAATGTTATTCCCATGAATATCCGGCTCTGAGTGGCCTAAATCTAGCTAAAATCAATTACATAACATAAATATAACTACAAGGAACTAATCTAGCTAATGAAATCAAAGCTAAAGCAATAAATTGGAAAATCGCTCAAAAAGCCTCCCCGGGACCACGTGTCGGAATCAGGTAAAAGTCACAAAATATGAACACTCATTCACTCACGAGTCTAACCATACCAAATTTACTCAAATCCGATACCAAAATCTCGATCAAAACCCCAAAATTCGCCCTAAAAACTTTTTCTCAAATTTTCTCCCATTTTTCAAACTCAAATCCCTAATAAAATGATAAAATCAAGCATAAATTAGTGGGATATAATCCTCTGAAAATCCCTTAAATTTTTGCCTTAATATGAGCTTTCTATGTCTAAAAAAGGAGAATGAAATCAAACCCTCGAAATTGCCCCTTTTTTGCCCAGCAAATTCGCTCATGCGACCTCTTCATCGAACCTGCAGTGCCTCACCTGCAGCGCCGCACCTGCAAAAATTCCATCGCAGGTGCATAAATGACTTAAGGGACCCGGTACCGCTTCTGCGATAAGGTGACCGCACCTGTGCGTGCGCACCTGCGGAAACTGGTCCACCTCTACGGTCTCACTTCACACATGTGTTCCCTTAGATGCATCTGCAGGCATCGCAAATGCGGTACATCCCTCATGCATGTGACCCCTGGTCAAGCCTCTAAACTCCGCACATGCGCCCTTTACTCCATACGTGAGATCCCGCACCTGCGGTCCCCCAATCACAGATGCAAAAACACCAGTAACCAACAATCTTCAGCAATTGCATAAGTCCAAATTTTAAACAACGCTAAAAACACAACCAAATCCTAAAATACCATACGAACTTAGTCGAGCCCTCAAATCACATCAAACAACACTAAAAAATACAAATCACCCTCCAATCCGAACTTAATGAACTTGAAACTTCAAATTTCCACAACTGATGCCGAAACCTATCAAACCACGTCTGAATGACCTCAAATTTTGCACACAAGTCATAATCAACATTACGGACCTACTCCAACTTCCAGAATCAGATTCCAAACCCGATATCAAAATTTCCACTACCGGTCCAAAACTCCAAAAATTCGACTTTCGCCACTTCAAGCCTAAATAAGCTACGGACCTCCAAAACACAATCCAGACATGCCCCTAAGCCCAAAATCACCCGACGGAGCTAATGGAATTGACAAAACTCCATTCGGGAGTCGTCTTCATACAGTTCTAACTACGGTCCAAATCCTAAGACTCAAGCCTCCGTTTAGGAACTAAATGTCCCAAAACACTCCAAAAACCAAAACGAAACCTCACAGCAAGTCAAAATAGCAGAACTAGATACGGGGGAAGTAGTTAAAAAGGGATCGAGGCTATAACTCTAAAAATGACCGGCCAGTTCATTACAAGTGTAGCGGTACTTCAAATCTCAATGACCAATAGAACTTAAAGATCGGTAGCAAATCACACTTACTGCTTTTTTTCCTGTTAAAACAATGCAAAAGGAAGAAGGAGAAATCAAAATTTCCATAAGGAAAATCTATGGGAAAGATCACATATTTATAGCCAAAATTTTGGGTAATACCCAAGAGTTGCAACTCTTCATGTAAAGGCTGCAACTCAAAATGGTTATTTTATAAAACGGTCATTTACGCAAAAATGCCAAATTTAAATTCTAACGGCAAAATCAAACACAGAGGAAAATTAATTTACCTTTACAAAAATATCTAATTTGGATTAAAATAATGTTATGTTAATCTTAATATTAACAAATAAATTTAGTCCAAAAAATTAATCAATCAAATCATTTGACCAAATCCAAATCTGAAGCCGAAGCCGAGACGAGCGAGCAACAATGACGGCCTTAACAAATCAAATCATTCTTCTCAACTCTTTAAGATCTAGAAGAAGTGAAATTTTATATATATCCATCAAAACTCTTTTTCTCCTTCAATATAGAACAGTGTTCCTTTGTCAAAGAGGAAAATTCAAAATTTTCATCTTTCCTCCATTTTTCATTCACTTTATTTTAAGCTATAACAAGCTTAAACCCAACAATCCCCCACATGAATGGGGAATGGCTATATTACGAAAATATGCATGAAAAAATGTGTGATTTACAAGCAAGGATTAATCGCATCTGGATAAGTAGGTTTTCCTTTGAACTTTCTGCAGTGAACTTATGTCGGATATACTCGGTCAATCGGTAGATTTGATATCTTTGAACCATTGAACTTTGGTGTATACCTAGACAATCATAAGTCACACAATCAACCCTTAACCATCTTTGGTTCTTTATTGTTATGTTTGTTTCAACCATGAACACTGTCTGGTTTCATAAGTGTGTAAAGAACTGGCCTTGCAAAATTCTCCTTGAAGCGGCTAACACTTCACACTTACATAGTTGATTCGTAAACGTGTCATCTTGTAGATACACTATTTGATATATCCCATATCAAATTTAGAAACCTCTAAAAATCCATAATACTTTATCCTTGGTACTGAAAATTGTCTCATCACAAGAATGGACCAAAATTTTAGTTGACAATGTGGAACCGTTGTGACTTTGTTTGATCTCCTTGAACCTAGATCTTGGGATATTCAGTCTTCTAGGTAGATTTATTACCACAATGATGTGTCCTTGTCCATAGTCCCAATCCCCTCGATGAACTTTCAACTACCTCTCTAGTTAGGCCTTTTATTAGTGTGATGACCCGGCCAGTCGTCTTAAGAACTTACGCCCCGATCCCTTATTAATTGCTTTTCCCGTGTTTATTTTTGTTATTTTGATTTGCTGGGATGTTCGATTTTGAGTTTCGGAGAGTTTTGAGATACTTAGTCCCTAAATGAGAGCTCAAGTGTTGGAAATTTGATCGTAGTCGGAACAGTGTGCGGACAGCCTCAGAATGGAATTCCAATGGTTCCGTTAGCTCCGTTGGGTGATTTCGGGCTTATGGGAGGGTTCGGTTTGTGTTTTGGAGGTCTGTAGCTAATTTAGGCTTGAAATGCCGAAAGGTCGAATTTTGAAGTTTCCGGTTTAATAGTGAGATTTTGATCCGGGGGTCGGAATGTGATTCTGGAAGATGGAGTAGCTTTTTAGTGTTTAGTGTGATGTGTGTGCATAATATCAGGTCATTCAGACGAGGTTTGATAGACTTTTTGATCGAAAGCGTATTTCTAGAGTTTTGGAGTTCTTAGGTTTAAATCCGTGGTTGATTCGTTGTTTCGATGTTGTTTAGGTGCTTTAAGGATTGGTATAAGTTTGGACAGTGTTATTAGACTTGTTTGTGCTTTTGGTTGAGGTCCCGGGGGCCTCTGATGATTTCAGATGGTTGACGGAGGAATTTTTGAGTTTGGAGTTGCAGCTTCAGCTAGTTTTCTGTCAAACCGCACCTGTGAGTGTGGGACGCAGGTGCGGCGACGCAGAAGCGGATCTGTGGTCGCAGAAGCGAAATTGGAGAGGTCCAGCAGGAGCTGCAGGTGCCAGAAGGGAATTGCACCTGCGACACCGCAGGTGCGAAAGGTCTACCGCAGAAGCGGAAACTGGTCTTAAGTGAAAGGTCGCAGGTGCAACCATTGGTCCGCAAAAGCGGGACCACAGATGCGGTCATAGCTGGGCAGAAATATGAAATTTTGAGGGTTTAGTTTCAAAAGTTGGAAATTCGATTTGGAGCTCGGGAGAGGGCGATTTTGAGAGGAAATTGAAGAGGAGATTAGTAGGTAACAATTCTTTAACCCTTTCTAGTTATATCCATCAATCTATAGTTAGTTTCATCATTTAATTTCGGATTGGAGATGAAAATTGGGGAAAAGTTGGAAGAAAGTTCTTAGAACTAAAATTCGACTTTTGATTGGGAATTTGACCTTAGATTTGGATAATTTTGGTATGCACAAACTCGTGAGAGTATGAGGATTCTGAAAATATAAATTTTACCCGATTCCGAGACGTGGGCCCGAGGGGCGTTTTGGTTATTTTACCTAATTTCACGTATTAGCTTAGAATTTCTTTGTAGAATTAGTTACTTGAAGTATTATTTACATTATGAAATTAAATTGAATAGATTTGGTCCATTTGGAGTCGAGTACTCGTGGCAAGAGCATGGTTTCAGATTGATTTGAGCTGGTTCGAGGTAAGTAGCTTGCCTAACCTTGCGTGGGGAACCTTCCTCTTAGGACTTGGTATATTTGATAATTGAAATGCCTTATACGTGAGGTGACGAGTGCGTACTTGAGGTAATTGTTGAAAAACCGGTTTTCTTTAAGTAATTTAAATTGTGTTCCTTTTTCTTGTCTTATGCTACTTGCAATTTAAGCCTGTTGTTAGCCTAGAAAAGCATGTTTAATTTACTTAATTGCTTACTTGCTTAACTTACCTTAATTGTATTATGTGAAGCATGTTAGGTTAGAATTACATGTTTACTTGGTACGAAATTGAGCTTAAATGAGTATTCCTTGTGTTGTTGCTGCGTGTTTTACTTTGGGACTACGGGACGACATCCCGGGAGATCTCCTGCACGTATTTATGAACTTGAGCTGAGGTGCGGGATACCGAGAGATCCCTAACACGGATATTGAGGATACCAAGAGATCCTCAGGATACCGAGAGATCCCTAACACGTATATTGAGGATACCAAGAGATCCCTAGCATATATTAAGGATACCAAGAGATCTCTGGCATTTATTGAGGGTACTAAGAGATCCTCGGGATACTGAGAGATCCATTATCTCCTTGTGATTATTTTTGCCTCTGTTTCAGTTATTGAATTCCCTGCTTTCCTGTAGTAAATTATTATTGTTAGTTTTCAACTGTACTGCTTATCTTATACTATCATATCTTATATTTTTATTTTATCTCAGTAGGGCCTTGACCTTCCTCGTCACTACCCGATCGAGGTTAGGCTTAGCACTTACTGAGTACTGTTGTGGTGTACTCATGCCCTTTCTGCGCATATTTTTCATGTACAGATACAGGTACTGCGACTCAGTCCTATCATCCTTGAGGCGAGGCGACTGCTCCAGAGACTTCGAGGTACATCTGCTGCGTCCGCAGACCGAGGAGTCCCTTTCCATTCTATCTTGTAGTTACATCCCTTCTATCTTTTCTTTTGATGTAGACATTCTGGAGTTAGAGCATTTTATTATATTCGTAGCTTGTGATTCATGGGTTTCCGGGTTTTGGGAGAATGTATTAGTTTCGAGAATTTATATTGTGTATGCCGAGCGGCACTTTTAAACACTGTTATATCATTCTATTTCTGTTTTAAATTATTTTTATTCCGCAAATTAGTTTATCTTCCGCAATTTAGTCTTACCTAGTCGTAGAGACTAGGTGTCGTCACAATAGTTCACGGAGGGCAAACTTGGGTCGTGACAGAGATTGAAGAAAATTATCTCTTGACTTTGTGTAGACAATTGTGATAATCCCCCTAGAGAGTAGCTTCCTAACGATTTTATGCCTTCATCGTATATAACGACATTTACCATTATACATAACGCTTCTAGCCCTTCCAATTGTCGCTTGACTATAACAATATATGCATATTGGTGCCAATGGTTTGGGCCAAAATGGAATATCTTCCAATAAATTTTAGAGCTGTTTAGCTTCTTCACCAGCTTTATCTAAGGCTACCAAATCAGCCTTCATTTTAGAGCGGGCGATACAAGTTTTCTTGAATGACTTTCAAGATTACCAGTAGTGAATACATATCCACTTGTGGACTTAGAATCAGTTGAACTAGTGACCCAATTTGCATCACAGTTTCCCTCAATCACTGCAGGATATGTATTGTAGTGCAAAGCAAAGTCTTGGGTATGTTATAAATATCTCAAAACTTATTTCATCGCCATCCAATGAGATTGACCCGGATTACTTGTGTATCACCTCAATTTACTTATAGCACAAGCTATATCTGGTCGAGTACAATTCACGATATACATTAAACATCCCAACACACTAATCCAATTGTGATATGCTTTGGCCTTTGTTCTTTGCAAGTGAAAGATTCACGTCAATTGGAGTCTTTGCAACTTTAAAATCTACGTGCTTGAATTTTTCAAGTATTGTTTTAATGTAATGGGATTGCGACAATGCCAGACCTTGAAGAGTCTTATGGATCTTAATACCCAGAATTAAATCTGCATTCCCAAGTCTTTCATAGCAAACTAGCTAGTTAGCATACGCTTAGTCGCATTTATGTTGGCAATGTCGTTACTCATTATCAACATATCATCCACATACAAGCAAATAATGACTATGTGATTTAGAACATTGTTAATGTACACACATTTATCACATTCATTTGATAAATTTGGAACATTCATCATAAAATCATTTGAAAATATTGTTTGGTTAAATTTCGCATGTCATTGTTTGGATGCTTGTTTTATTTCGTAAAGCGACTTAACAAGTCTACATACCTTCTTTTCCTTACCTAGAACCACAAACCCTTCAGGTTATTCCATGTAAATTCTTCCTCCAAATCTCCATTTTAAGAAGACCGTTTTAACATCCATTTGTTGAATTTCAAGAACATATACCGCATCTAATGCTATTAACGTCCATATGGATGTAATTATTGTAACTCGAGAGTATGTATCAAAATATTCAAGACCTTCTCATTATCCATACCCTTTGACCACAAGCCTTGCCTTATATTTTTCAACAGTGCCATCATCTTTTATTTTCCTCTTAAAAATCAATTTAAAACCCAACGATTTATTGCCGGGAGGAAGATCAATCAATTCCCATGTATGGTTGTTCAGTATTAATTCTATTTAACTATTGACTTCCTTTTCCCAAAATAATAATTCGGAAGAAGACATAGCTTCTTTAAATGTTTGAGTCTCATTTTTCAATAAGAAAGTCACAAATCTGGTCCAAATGAAATAGACGTTCTTTGACATTTACTACGTCTTGGATCCTACTGATTAGACGTACTATCTTTTGTTTCTTCCCGATGTTGTTTAGATCCTTCACCAATCGACTCACATTCTTTTTTATACTATATATATTTTCGAATAATTCAGCATTATCTAATTCTATAACCATAATATTATGAATGCCGGAATTTTTTGATTTATGAACCAAAATCGATATACTTTACTATTTGTTGCATATCCTATGAAAATACAATCAACGGTTTTAGGTCATCTATTTACCTTTTTGGGTTTAGAAACTTGTACTTTTTCCAAATACCCCTGCACATTAGAATAATTCAAGTAGGACTTCCTTCCTCTCCATTTTTCATATGGAGTGAATTGTCTTTTGCCATGGGGTACTCCGTTTAGTATCCAGTTAGCTGTAAGAATGGCTTCCCCCTACAAGTTTTGTGGCAAACTAGAGCTTATCAAAAAACAGTTAATTATCTCATTTAATGATTGATTCTTTCTTTCCGCAATCTCACTGAATTGGGGCGTGTAAGGGGCCATTGTTTGATGAATAATTCCATATTCTAAACATATTTCTTCAAAAGGAGATTTTTATTCACCACTCTATCACCTCTTATCATTTTGATTTTCTTGTTAAGTTGTGTTTCAACTTTATTTTTTTATTGCTTCAATGCATCTATTACTTCATATTTACTATTAAGTAAGTAAACATATCAATATTGAGTACTGTCATCAATAAAAGTTATAAAATACGTCTTTCAACCGCGAGATGGTATTGACTTCACGTCGCAAATATATGTGTGAATTAAGTCTAAAAAATTTAAATTCCTTTCAACTGACGTATAAGGATGTTTAATATACTTAGATTCCACATATATTTGACATTTTTATTGGTCGCATTCAAACTTAGGCAATACTTCCAAATTAATTTATTCTTGCAAGGTTTTATAATTGACATGCCCCAAACATATACGCCATAAATCATTTGACTCAAGTAAGTAAGAAGAAGCTGAAATTTTATTATTGTCAATAACCATTACATTCAATTTGAAAAGGCCATTAGTAAGGTAAATTTTTCCTAAGTACATCTTATTCTTACTTATTACAACTTTGCCTAAAACAAAAACACACTTAAACCTGATCTTGATGAGAAGTGAAATAGAAATGAAGTTCTTCGTTATTTCAAGAACATGACAAACCTTGTTTAGAGTCACCACCTTGACAGAGGTCATCTTCAGGAATATCTTTCCATAACCTTCAATTTTGGCCATTGCAGAATTTTTCTATAAAAATAGTCATGCCGTGTCCAACGGGAGCATATGAAGCAAATACTTCTCTAACAACACAAACATGGCAGGTGGCCCCAAAACCAATCCACCACTCGTTAGGATTTCCCACTAAGTTGCATTCAGACAACATATCGAACAAGTCATCAATATCATCATTTGTTTCAACCATATTTGTTTGACCCTTTTTCTTATAGTTCTTTGGAGCACGACATTCTGCAGCTTTGTCTCCAAGCTTTCCACAATTATGGAAATTTTCATCGAATTTCTTCTTGCTGGAATAATTCTTTGGTCCAGAAGACTTCTTCTTCTTCTTTTTTGGATTAGTTGGAGCAGTCTCAACAATATTTACTCCCATAATTGTTGAGTTTCCACGTATCTTCTTTTCTGCAGCTTTATTGTCCTCTTTGATCCTAAATCGAATGATGAGATCTTCAAGTTTCATCTCCTTGCGCTTGTGTTTCAAGTAGTTCTTAAAATACCTCCATAAACGAGAAAACTTCTCAATCATTACTGCAACTTGAAATGCCTCATTGATGGTCAAACCTTCAATGGAAAATTGATAATTAGTAACACAATTAATACTTTCAATAGAACCATTAATTCGGATTATACCTTCAGCAAGGAGATCATGAATTATAACTTACAGCTCTTGAACATAGGTAATGACAGGCTTGCTATCTACCATCTTATAGTCCAAAAATTTGGCTGCAACAAACTTCTTAAATCGGGCATCCTCTGTTTTATATTTCTTTTCCAACGGATCCTATAGTTCTTTCGAAGTTTCCACATTACTATAGACGTTTTAAAGATCATTCTCCATTTCTCTAAGAATGTAATTATTGCATAAGAAATTTGAGTGCTTCCATGCCTCAGTCATGATAAAACGTTCATTCTCAGGAGTTGATTCTAGCAGAACTAGAACGTCCTCCTTGATAAAATTCTATAAACTCAAAGTAGTCAAATTGTAATGACCCGACCGGTTGTTTTGAGAATTAAAGTCTTGTTCGGTGGCATAAGGTCTCGAGCAACTTCGTATTATGTGATATGACTTGCGTGTATGGTCGAGTTCAGTTTTTGGATGATTCGGGGTTTGGAAGAAGGTTTTAGAATCATAAGAGGTAAGAGTTGACCGGAATTAGACTTTTGGGTAAATGACTCAGAAATGGGGTTTTGACGATTCCAGTAGCTTCGTATGATGATTTTGGACTTAGGCGTGCATCCAGATTTGGATTTGGAGGTCTGTAGGGTAATTTGAAGCATTTCGATAAAAAAAATGGAAAGTTGAAGTTTTGGAAGGTTGAGGGATTTGACTGAGAGTTAACTTTGGTGATATCGGGTTCGGAATGCAATTCTGAGAGTTGTATTAGCTCGATTCTTAGCGCGATTCATAGTTTCGACGTTGTTTGATATGATTTGAGACCTCGAGCGAGTCCGTGGTATATTATGGAACTTGTTGGCATGTTTTGATGGTGTCCCGAGGGCCTCAGGTGTGTTTCGGATGGGCTATGGGCCATTTTTCCATGTTGTTGGACTGCTGCTTTGCTGGTACCTAGTTTTCTTCAGCGCGTTCGCTCCAACTCCTCCATGTTCACGTAGTGTAATTTTGGAGGCAGGAAATATTTGTTCTTTGCGTTCGCATGCTACTTCCCGAAATCGCGTACGTGTGCAACACCCTTCTCCACATTCGCATCACTCTGTCCGCGTTTGCATAGGGGCTTCTGGTGGGGCAGTGTACCCTTCTGCGTGATCGCATTCCTATTCACGTGATCGCTTAGTGATTTTTTTTGGTCAATGTAATTTCTTATACGCGATCACATTACTTTTTCTGCGATCGCGATGTGGTACACCTAAGTAGCATAATATATTTTTCAAAATCGAGTGTTTGGCCATTTTTATCATATCTTGACTTGTAAAGCTCGATTTTGAGCGATTCTTCATGGTTTTTCAAACAAATCAGTGGGGAAGTGGTCTTCACCCAAAATTCACTGCATTTCATGATTCTATCAGTATTTTTATCATTAAATTAGTGGTTTGAGTTGAGTAAAAGTGGAAAATTTTGAAGAAATCCATTAAAATGTAAAATGATGATTTGAGAGACGAATAGGTATCAGAATTTGATTAATTTGGTATGGTTGAACTCGTATCGGAATGAGTGTTCGGGTTTTGTAAATTTTATCAGGTTCCGAGGTGCGGGCCCGGGGAGTTACTTTTGGGTTGACTTTTTTATTTTTTGTTAAAGATTGAGGCTTTATTATCCGGAATTGTTTCTTATGAGTTCTATTTATGATTTGAAGTTATTTTTGCTAGATTTGAGCTGTCCGGAGGTTGTTTCACTCGAGAAGTTTATTTTAGAGTAATGGTCTAGCTTCTTCGAGATAAATATCTTGCTTAACTTTGTGTGGGAGAACTACCCCTTAGGATTTGAGTCTTTGGTGATAATTGTGTCATGTGAAGCCTGTGTACGCGAGTTGACAAGTACGTGCTCGGGCTTAGTTGTGGAAATTTAACTATTTAGGTCTCTTAGGTTCTTATTTTCATTAGATATGAAGTTGCTTTGTCATGTTAAATCCGCCATTTACTAAATTCAGCCTTACGTGTCTTATTTGGAATTAATTGCTCCGTGTTTTACCCTTACTGTCGATTAAGCTCTTATGTACCTCAACGGAAGTTGTTGCCTCTTTTACTACTATGTTATCCTTTCCGTAATTGTTTATCTTTGATTGAAATTATTATTATCTTTTTCATAATCTGCTTATCCTTAATTGAATTTACTGAATCTCTTCCGTAATTGCTCCACCCTAAGTGAAGATTTGGAAGTTCTTAGGTTCTTATGTTACCCTTAATTGGAGTCATTGATTTATGTTATCCCTCTTACCGTCGAATTGTACTTATGTGGGACCATTTCTACATAATATCTCTTCCTTATTGAGTTATTGTTATGTTGTACCATTATCTCTTGTTATGTCTTTCATTGTGAGTTCGTTCTCCCGCCTTTTATGTACTGGAGTTCCTGGGTTGATTTACTTGTTGTATTCTTGTGTTATTGTCGTTGTTGTTGTGGTACTCAGTGTTGTGTTTGCACGAGGTTTATGTCGTGCGTATTATTATTGTGGCACGAGGTTTCTGTCATGCTGATTGTTATTGTGGCATGAGGTTTCTGCCGTGCGGATTGTTATTGTGGCATGAGGTTTCTATCGTGCGGATGTTATTGTGGCATGAGGTTTTTGTTGTGCGGTTGTTATTGTTGCACGAGGTTTCTGCCATGCGATTATTATTGTTTGCACGAGGTTTCTTCCATTCCGTTGAGATTTATTTACGATTTGAGACTACGAGGCGGTACCTCGAGAGGGCTCTGTTATCATTTTCCCTTTTTCGGTGCACTTGTCTTTGATAATTGTTGTAACGACCCGATCGGTCATTTTGAGCATTTGGACTTTGCTCGGTAGTTTATAGGAATGAGTACCTCCGTATGATGTATTATGACTTATGTGAATTATCAGTTTTGGTTTTCAGGTTATGCGGAATCGATTTGGAAGAATGAATTTCATGGTTTAAGCTTTAAGTTGGAAGAGTTGATCAAGTTTGACTTTTGTGAATTTGACCCCCGAATGGAGTTTTGATGGTTCTGTTAGGTGTGGATGGTGATTTTGGTCTCGAGCGTATGCCTGGATTTGCATTTGGGTGTTTCTAGGAGGTTTCGGCACAAATTGGCAAAAGTTGGAAGTTTGAAGGTTTGGAAAGTTTATAAGCTTGATCGGAAGTTGACTTTGATGATATCGGATTTGTATTGTGGTTCCGGGAATTGGAATAGCTTCATATGTCATTTGGATTTGTATGCAGAATTTGGGTTCATTCCGAGTTGATTTGGTATGTTTTGGTGCGAGTTTTGGAAGTTGAAAAGTTCAAAGTTTATCAAGTTCAAATTGAGATGTGATTCGTCGTTTCGATGTAGTTATGTGTTATTTGAGGCCTCGAGTAAGTACATATTATGATATGGGACTTGTTGGTATATTTGTATGGCTAGTGTCAAGTTGTTCTACGCATTCGCAGGTTCTCAGACGCATTCGCGTAGGTTTCTGCAAAGTGAGCATCGCGTTCGTGCACGCGTTCGTGTAGTAGTTCATTCTGAGCTGGGCAGTGGCTGCTTCTTCTTCTCGTTCGCAGTGTTTGTTACACGATCGCATAGAGTAATTTTGGTGGCAGTATATTTTGTTCATCGCAAATGCGATGGACTTCCCGTGTTCACGTAAGAGGAATGCCTAGGCAGATTATAAAGTGCTTTATTTCGGGGATCTAGGCCATTTTTACATTTTTGGAGCTATGGAGCTCGGATTTAGGCGATTCTTAAAGCAATTTTCACCATGTGGACTGGGGTAAGTATTCTCTACTCATTTTTTATTTTATATAATGAATCTATCTTCGCCTTCGGCATTTGATTGAGAGTTCCAATAGAGAAAATTTGGGGTTTTAGCCTAAAGTTTGATAGAGTAAGTTTTTGAGTTTTGAACATAGATTCGGAGTCGGATTTGAGTGAAACTAGTATGGTTGGACTCGTAATTGAATAGGTTGTCGGATTTGGAGAGTTTTGTCAGGTTCCAAGGCACGGGCCTAGGTTCTAACTTTTTGGCGGATTTTGGGCTTTTGATTAAGGATTCAACCTTTATCGTTTGGAATTATTTCCTTGGGTTTTATTTGATGTATTTAAGTTACTTTTGACTAGTTTCGATCCATTCGGAGGTCGTTACGCGTGGGATGGCATTTTTTAGAGCATCATTTAGCTTGCTCAGTATTGGATTTGGCTTGTTCGAGGTAAGTAACACTTCTAAACTTGATGTTGAGGGTATGAAACCCAAATTACGTGTTATGTGATTGGTATTGAGGTGACGGGCGTGTAGGCGTGCACCTTGTGAATATTGACTCTGTTATTTTTATGGTACTGTGTAGTTACCTGATCTTACCTGCAACCATGACATTTCTACGTACTTGAGCTATTGAGATGTGATCCATATTAGAAACCATGTCTAGGCTACATGCTTATCCTGTTGGGACCCACTGAGGTTATTTCTGTTGTTGAGTTATCTGCTTTCATTGCATTATATACTCAGTCATATGCATTCATATGCATATCATATCTCAGTCTCTGTTACCATTTATTGACACATCATATCATCATTTTGGCTAGTTTCATAGCATTGTGATCCCGAGAGACTGGAGAGATTGATGAATGAGCAAGGCCGAGGGTCTGATAGTGAGGATGTTTATGGGATCGGGCTGCACGCCGCAACATGTTTTGTTGATTTATGCCATGATTGGCTTGTTATAGTGCTTGGGCTGAAGGAGCCCCTCCGGAGTCTGTACACACCCCCAGTGAGCACAGGTACCTACTAAGTGTGAATGCCAAGTGACGAGTGATTGGGAGGATTGAGTTAATGTGAGGATTGAGTGGCTGTGAGGACTGAGAAACTGTAAGGACTGAGTGGCTGTGACGACTGAGTGACAGTGAGGACTGAGTGAATTGATACTCTGAGAGTATGCATATGGTTTTATCACTACGTCGCATCGCATTTAACATGCACACTTGACATACAGGCATAGAGATGCATTTTTCCTTATGTTGTACGGTATCATATCATTCATAACTTCTCAGACATATTGACATATAGGCAGAGAGATGTATTTTCCTCATGCCATTTGAAAATGAAACATTTACCTGTTGCGAGAATTTTCGGAAAATTTCAGTTTTCAAACTTTCTCATATTTTTGGCAATTTCGGTAAAAGATTTGGGTTTTCACTGATATACTTGAAAAGCAGTCCTATTTTTCTGGAAATGAGGATGATCTGAGCATTTTATCTCTGAATTACTTCTTTTATTACTTTCATTTGTTATTTATTGAGTATATGGGGTCGGTTATACTCATACTACACTTCTGCACCTTGCGTGCAGATATTGGCTGCTAATGTTGTTGTGTTCGATAGGAGCTGGATTTGAAGATGTACCTACATTTCGGTTGTATCTTCCTCTTGTTCATGGTAGCCGTAGATTTATAAAAATAAATTTATTTATGTACATTTCTAACATATGATATATTTACTTCATACTAGCTTTGTAAAAATTAAATTCTTAGAAGCTCATGACTTGTAATACTAGTCCTTGGAAAATGTATAGGATTTGGATATTTTCTTTTACTTAATTACCTTATTAAATTTCATTGGAATTGGATAGTTGTAAATTAACTTACCTAGCGGGTTAAGTTAGGTGCCATCACGACTAGTTAGATTTTGGATCGTAACAGTTGTCTTCCTTAGCATACTGCTAATTGTTTTCCTCTGTGTTGCCCTATTTGCTCAGTTCTATGTGGCTACCCTTGTTGTGTTTGTCGTAATGTCCATTCATTGTTGTCTCATTTACACTGTACATTTAGTGGTGATAGTTTCTTATGTGTCATTCCTTATCTCCACTCTTAATTGTGGACTTGAATTGTGGTAGAACACTTGTACAATCATACACGTAGATGAATCATCCACATCGATTAAGGAGATGAGTCCTAATATTATTGACCATCATGTGTACTCTTGTCTATTTGCCTTCTATGTGAGAGTTGTACTCTTGTCTCCTGATATTATTAGAGACTAGGTGCCATCACGATATCTTATAAAGGGAAATTGGGTCGTGACACAAATAAATGAACATCTTTTGCTGCCAACATTTGAAATCAATCCCGAAAAATTTTTCGGGCTCTGCCTGAGCCGACGCTAGCACGGAATGACTGGAAGAAGCAATATTGCTCTTTGAGCCAACCACGGGGGTTACTGTTTCTGTCATTTCTGTTAGTCACACAAAACAAGAAAAAAAAATTAATTAACGGTGAAATATTTAAAATCTTCGAACCGAATAAAATTTAATAGAAACAAATTAAATAACATGGTAAAGATTTTATATTTTCAAACCGAATACAAAACGAGTAGAAAATCATAAAGATTTTAATCTCGTAATTGAGTAAAAAGTCACAAAGACTTTAATCTCAACCAATGAGTAGAAAATCCGAGGATTTTAATCTCCAAAATTAGAGTAGAAATCACTAGGATTTAGTCTCCCACAAACAAAATATAAGATGAATACATAAAAAAATATTAAGTTCCTTAAGCTTGTTAGTAATCTGTATTCAAAAATATATTCAAAGAACCAGAAGCAAAGTAAAACCAGAAATGTAGAAGAAACAGAAAATTAATCTGAGCCCACTGAATTCAAAGTGTTTCTTTAAGGAACTTAATCCTCTCCTAATACCCGAGGTTTAGGATTATTTCCTCCCAAGATAGAACGGATTACCCTCACAGGTGTAGTAGCGGTACTTCAAACCCCAGTGACCAATGAACTTAAAGATCGGTAGCAAATCACACTTATTGCTTTCTTTCTATTAAAACAATGCAGAAGGAAGAATGAGACATCAGAATTTTCGTAAGGAAAATCTTTGGGAAAGATTATTTATAGCCAAAAAGTTGGGTAATACCGAAGAGTTACAACTCCTCATTTAAAGGCTCCAAATTTAAATTCTAACGGGAAAATCAAATACAGAGGAAAATTAATTTACCGTTACAAAACGGCTAATTTGGATTAAATATATTAACCTTAATATTACCAAATATCAAGCTGAAGCCGAAGCCAAAACCGAGCAACGACGACGATTGTGCGAGGCTTGCCTTCTTCTCATTTCTTTAAGAGCTACAAGAAGTGCAGTTGCATATATAACAATCAAAACTTTTTTCCTCCTCCAATATAGGACAATATCCCTTTGTCAAAGAGGAAAATTCAAAAAAAATTATGTTTTCCCCATTTCCTATTCACTCCATTTTAAGTTATAACAATCTTAAACCCAACAGCAGTGGACTTGGAGAATTTCCCTACTGATAACTAGGAAAGCAAGATAATGTGGAGACATGTGATCTGATAATGTCTATGAGTTCCACTGAAGGTTTGCACTTTGAAGTGCCGCTACTACAGAATAATAATTTATTTTGTTTTATCTTGGAAGTAATTAAATTCCAAAACCTTAGGCAAGATCGAGGAGACTAAATTCTTTAAGGACGCACAGATGCTCGGAACTTCATCTAGCTAGTTTTAACTAACATTCTGCTTCTAATTACGCTTTTAATTGTTGTGAATACAGAAAGATAACAATTCACACATCTGCCTATGGATTTTTCAATGCACTATCAGTGCTTTATTTGCTTGTGGCAGTGAAGATATTCCAGATCTTGAAGTACTTTGAACTTTAGCATTTTGATTATTGATACAATGCCAATTGGGGTAAGGTAGTAGTACTAAATATTTAATTTATTCCATTAATTCCTCGTGATTTGACCACTATGGTGCCATTGGCCTACCATTGCTTGTTAATGCAGAGAAAATAATAAGGAATTTGCGGAAATGGAGTGGTGCTTGTAGAGAATTTCTCTCGTCTTCATTCCAGTGGCAATGAAAAGATATGTTTATAGTGAATATATGAGCATCATAGGCTACCCACATCCAGTCATCTCCGTAATATATTGCCCTATATGCACAATGCCCCATTTGCCATACACATGAGGAATCAATCACTCACTTATTCTTACAATGTCACAATGCAAAATTGCTCTGGGAACGCTTGCACATTAATTTATCCAATGCAAATTTAGATAGACTACATGACAATACTTCATATACACTGTCTCAACTCATTTTGCGAACAACTACTCATAGCACACAAATCTCTCCTCAGATCTTAATCCCTTTCACCCTTTGGAATTTATGAAAAATTAGGAATCGTACTATTTTCGACGAAAAATATATTCCACTAGACCCCAATCACATAATAAGCTAAGCTGCAGAATTTTTTTACGTAGGTATCAATCATACTAACACTATACCGCAAAAATTACAGATGCATGTTAAATGGAACCCTCCCAATAATGGTTGATTTAAACTTACCTCGGATGGTGCATGTAACATAGCCAATCAAAAATATGGTTTTGGTGGAGTAATTCGAGACTCATAAGGTAGATGGTTACTAGGATACATGGGTTCCTGACCTATGGGGAACATAATCTACATGGAACTTACGACATTACAGGAAGGGCGAAGGTTTTCCCTACAACATAATTTCACACCACTGGAGGTCAATGTGGACTCAACAGAGGTAATCTCATCCCTTCTTTCACATAATCCACATTACTCATCTTTGATTGATGAATGCAGATATCTACTATACCTTCTGGGTAGTCCTTGGGTGACACATGTATATAGGGAGTAAAATCAAGTGGCAGATCAAATGGCCAAACAAGGGACAACTCTACCCATGCAAACCACAACTACTGAACTTTTGGAGGCACCACTTTTTGTAATGCACAAGTACATTGATGAACAACGTGGAGCACTCCACCAACGTTCCACAACTGCAAACAACACGTTGGGACACACATCTTTTTGTTTACATATGTTGTCCAACACTTGTATGGGTGCACAACGATATTTTTGTATTTCTGTACTGCAGTTCGCCCCTTGTACTAATCCTTAATATATATATAATATATATATTTATATATGCATCTTTGATAGACAAACAAAAGGTACTGGGATGGGAAAAGGTTAAATATACCCTTCTATTATGCGAAAAGGATTAGGTTTACCCTCTGTTATACTTTCGGTACAAAAATACCCCTAACATTAGCTAAATAATTAAATATAGCCTTTCTTTATTAGAATTGTCCAAGGTGGAGACCGTATCCCATGTGGCGCTACTATTTTGATGAGGTGGACACCACGTGGCATGCCACCTCACCAAATATTAGAATCAGCCATGGAAACACATAAGAAGAGCTAAGCAGAGAAGCAGTTTGGGAATTTTCACTGTTGCATTGTATTAACAAAAAATGATGATGTACAAACTGTATATACTCAACTAAACAAATAAATAACCTAAATTCCTAGAATAATAATGAGATACTCTAACTTTGTATTAATTACAAATTGACCCCAAATACTAACTAAGTATGCCATACTTCAATACTCCCTCTCAAGCTGGAGAGTGAAGTATATTTAACACACCCAGATTGCTTAGATGCTACCAAGATACCAACCCCTTGGTAAGCAAGTCAGCCAACTAGTCCTTGGTATGCACATACTTGGTCTCCAAAACACCTTGAGTTATCTTCTCTTGAATGAAATGACAATCAATTTCAATATGCTTGGTGCGTTCATGGAAGATAGAATTGGAAGCAATTTGCATGGCTGCTTTGTTATCACAGTATAGAGTAACAAGTTGGAGTACAGAAACACCTAGTTCTGCAAATAAGCCCATTAACTAAGTGATTTCAACAACAGCAGTGGTCATACTCCTGTATTCAGCTTTTGCACTGCTTCTGGAGACTATGTGTTGTTTCTTAAACTTCCATGAGATTAAGGTATCTCTAAGCTTCACCAAATAGCCACTGATAGACCTTCTAGTGACAGGAAAATCTCCCCAGTCCGAGTCACAAAAAGCAACTAGAGAATGCACAAGTGACCTCTTAAGGTGAACCCCAAGTCTAGGAGCATTCTTGAGATATCTGACCACTCGAAGGGATGCATCTATATGAGACCTCTTAGGTGCATGCATGAATTTACTGAGACTCTGAACAGCATAACATATTTCTGGCCTGGTAACTGTAAGATACAGAAGCTTCTGAATGAGCTTCTGATAACTGGTTATGTCCACTAAAGGATCTTCAGTGGACGAATAGCCTGCTACCTTATCAAACTCAATTGTGGTCAGTTTTTGATTAATTACAAGAGGGGTAACTACTGGTTTAGCTCCACTAAGCCCTAGTTATGATAATCAACTCTAGAGTGTACTTCCTTTGATTGAGAAGGATCACATGTTTAGATCTTAATACCTCAATACCAATGAAGTATCCCAATTCACCTAAATCCTTGACTTTAAATTGTTGATGCAAGGAATGTTTGGCTTCATAGATTAACTCGATGCTACTCCCAGTTATCAATAAATCATCAACATAAATCAGTATCACAACAATGTGCTGATCAACTTTCTTAGTGAATAGAGAATAGTCAAATCTACTCTGTTTGAAGCCTGCATTTAGCAAGGCTTGAGTAAGCTTCAAGTTCCACTGTCTGGAGGCTTACTTGAGTCCATGTAAGGATTTCAAAAGTCTGTAGACTTTCCTCTGCTCCCCCTATCTCTAAAACCCCTATGGTAAATCCATGTATACCTCTTTTGAGAGATCTTCTTGTAAGAAAGCATTGAAGACATCCATCTGGTGCAATTCCTAGTCCTTAGAGGCTGCAAATGCAATGACTGATCTGACAACTGGTGAAAAAGTTTTATTATAATCCAATCCTTCTTGTTGGTTGTATCCTTTAGCTACTAATCGAGCCTTAAACCTCTCTATCTCACCACTGACTTTATATTTGATCTTGTAGACCCACTTGGAGCCTATACAATTCTTCCCAGGAGGCAAGTCAGCTATTTCCCATGTTTTGTTATCTTCTAAAGCCTAGATTTCTTGCCTCATGACCTCTATCCACTTAGGATCTTTCACTGCTTCTCTGAAGTTGTGTGGCTCCCTTAAGGCTGAAAAAACTAAAATATAGTCTTTTTACTTCTGTGACATATGGTCATATGAGAGGAAGTGAGAGATAGGGCAAACACAATGTGATGATGTTGAATTGGTGGTCACATAATCTTGTAATCATATAGGAGGATTTTTGGTTCTGGTAGACTTCCTAGTTGTTGTAATAGAGCTGGACTCTTCTGGTATATTGGATTGATTGTCAGGTGTATTAGGACATGGAGACTCCACCTCAGTTGGATCAGATACTTGATCAATAGAGGAGTCTACCACTGGATCACCATGTACTACTTGGTCTTCCACCAGACGTGTAGCTTCATCACTAATTTGAATGCTTGGTTCTTCTATCCTTGCTGTTGTTACTGGATTTGCAGGCTCATGTTGAGGAGCCAAAAAATCTGTAGAATGATCCACTACTGATGGAACAGGAACCTTATCTGTCTTGGCAAAGGGGAATTCATTTTCCTAAAACACAACATCCTTGCTAACAAAAAAAGTATGAGTGGCCAAATCATATAATCTGTATCTTTTCTGAGTTGTGGAGTAGCCTATAAGCACTGCATGTCTTGCTCTTGCTGCAAATTTATCCTCTTTCAACATATTTGTGGCATAGCATAAGAAATCAAACACTCTCAAGTGAGTGAGTGATGGTTTCCTACCATATAACAATTCAAAAGAACTTTTACCATTCAGAATTCTGGAAGGTAATATGTCCAGTATGTAAATTGTAGCTTGTACACACTCACCCCAAAATCTACTAGGAATAGATACCTGAAACTTTAAGGCCCTTGCAATATCTAAGATATGCCAATGTTTTCTCTCCACTATGTCATTTTATTGTGGTGTATACACACAACTGCTTTGGTAAATGACACCATGTGCATGCAAATAGTCATTTCACTGACAGTTGAAAATTCAGTCTCATTGTCTGTTCGAATCACTTTAACTGTGGTATCAAACTGAATTTGCACCATGCAAAGGAATTGATTTAAGAAAACAATAGTCTCACTTTTTAATTGCATTAAAAAAAAATCCAAGTTGCTCTAGAGAAATCGTCCACAACAGTGAGAAAATAGTATTTATTATCATGAGTAGTAGTCCTATATGGTCCCCATACATCCATATGCACTAACTTAAAAGGCTTAGTACTTCTACTCTCACTATTAGGAAAGCTTAGTCTAGTCTATTTGCCTGAGGTCAAATAATACATTTATTATGAGCTGCATTATCTACTCTATGGTGCAAGAAGGAAATATGCTGCATCACTAGAATAGAACGGTGCCCTAGTCATTTATGCCACAAACTACTAGATTCTGCACTTGTTTTTCCTGCTGCATTAGCCTGAGCCACCAGCTGTTTGGCACCTTTTTCCTTTCAGCAGATACAAGCCATCATTCTCTCTACCAATCTCCTTCACCCTGCAATTGTAAAGATCCCGAAATATACATAATTCAGGTAGAAAAATGGAAGCACAACACAAATCCCTAGTTAGTTTTGAAACTGACATCAGGTTAAACTTAAAATTAGGGACATCGAGCACATTTTCCAGCTTGTTATCTCCTAGCAACCAAGCACTACCAATGTGAATGATATCAATGCTATCTCCATTAGGCAGCTTAACTTTATTGTTACCAAAATTATCAATATTTTTCACATCACTCAACATATCCAATGTAGAAGTTACATGATGTGTAGCCCTAGAGTCTACTATCCAATTTAATGTATGCACAGTTGATGAAAGAGAGACAATTGTACCTACCATATATGCCTGAGTCTGTGTCTAGGTTCATTTTTACTGAGCAAATTCAGAATTTGCTGGTACTGTACTTCAGTAAAGAAGTAGTCTCCACTCCTGGTGTATGAGGTTACTGGTGTGTTCATATTAGTAGATCCTGCATCATTGTTAGATGCTGTGATAATGCCTCTTCCCTGACCATTTCTTGGCTGATATCCACCTATTTTGTTCTTGTAGTCATCTAGATGACCAATTAGCTTGTAACAATTCTCCTTAGCGTGTCCTCTCATGTGACAATGCTCACATTGCAAAGGCTGCTTCTTCCAACGATATGGTTGACCTCTTCCAACCTGTAATGCCAAAGGATCTACCTTGTTCATCCCAGTGTTGTTATTGATGGCCCATTGACTTCTATCCTGTATTATTATAGCATAGGCTTGATTAAGTGTTGGCTCAGTTGTCTTCATAAGGATCTGCCTCCGTGCCTGATCATAAGTGTCACTAAGCCCATTCAAAAATTGCATCATCCTCTGTTGCTGAAGATGCACAACATGTTCCTTTGACTTAGAACAACCACAGTTAGGAAATGGAACCAAACCATCATGCTCTACCCATAGTTCTTTCAATTTGGTAAAATACACGGCCACAATATCACCTCCTTGTGAAAATTTTGAGATTTCAAGATATAATTGAAAGATTCTCACTCGATTTACCTTAGCAAGCGCTCCATAAGATCTTCCCACACGACACGAGCATCAGATGCATAAATGATTCTACTGATTAATTCTTTCAAAACTAAGTTCATAATCCAGGAATGAACAATCGCATTGCATGTTTCCCACTCCTCATGGAGTGCCTCTTTAAACGATGCCTTATTAAAGTTCCTGTTACAAACCCTAACCTGCGTTTACCTGTCAGTGCGAGTCGTATCAATCTACTCCACAGGCTGTAGTTTTCAGAATCAATGAGTCGAATAGGAATCAATACCAAACCAGGTGTGTCAGAAGGCTGCAAATACAAGGGATGAGTGTGATCTTCTCTTCTCTTCCGCCATTGGAGATCGATTGAAGAAGCTCAAAAAAAATAGTGCTGAGATTGATCAAGAGATACTTACAAATTGCCTAGCTGTGCGAGTGAAATCAAATGAAGCTCCTGCAATTTTGCTCTCTCATGACTCTGATACCATGTTAAAATCAGCCATGGAAACACAGAAGAAGAGCTACACAGAGAAGTAGTTTGAAAATTTTCACTGTTGCATTGCCTTAACAGAAAATGATAATGTACAGGTTGTATATACTCCACTAACCGAATAAATAACCTAAATTCCTAGAATAATAATGAGATACTCTAACTTTGTATTAATTACAAATTGACCCCTAATACTAATAACTAAGTATGGCTGACTAAGTATGCCATACTTCAATACCAACCTCAACCCATTTTACCCCTTCCCTCCACTTCTTCCGCCACTAGCACCTCCTCCACACCACCACCACCACCACCACCACCACCACCACCACCACCACTGTTACCAATAACAACACAATGGCCACCATATATTCTAATTTTTACCAGTTTCTGAGCGAAAAGTTTTGTGGTCTTATGTACAATATTGATACTGACATCCAGTGGTGGAGGCAGGATCTCCACGAAGGGGGTTCAAAAAAAAAATTGTATCTAGTGAGAATTGAACTCATGACCTTATGTAGATTTTGAACCCCCTTGACCACTAAACTACACTTTTGGATTGTGGTAAGGGGGTTCAAAACTTAATATATAGAGGTAAAAAACAGATTTTGCCTTATATATACAGTGTATTTTTTCGACGAAGGGGGTTCGGGTGAACCCCCTTGCGCCCCCCTAAATCCGCCCCTGCTGACATCCTATCCAATATTCATTGAAAGGATCTTTATTTTTTGAATCTTGGAAATGATTCTTAGAGTGACTTTTGGAAAGGAAGTAACATAATGTAAATTTTTTTCTTTTCGTTGTATCATCTTATATCTGTTCTTTTTTCATTTTAAAATAGCTAACTTTCTATGAAATTTGAAGTATTACGGATAGTAGTTTGTTCAAGAATATCAAAAAAAAAGTTCTCAAACATTTTCCTACATTCGGCTTCCAACTTCTTACAGTTTTCCGTATATGGTATTATTTCCTTCTCAAAAAATTTCCTAAGAAAAAACTTTCGACGAAAAAAATGTACACTCATGCGCTCTCACAAAGATCCCTATGTTGAAACGTCTACATGAATTTGTCTATAAAATGGTGGTAGTGGATGGGGAAGAGGTGCTAGCTAGTGGTGGAAGAAGAAGTGGAGGAAAGGGGTAAAATGAGTTGGGGTTGGTGAGTTGGCATACCACGTGGTGTCCACATCATCAAAATATGGCAGTGCCGCATGGGATAAGGTCTTCACCTGGAACAATCCTAACGGAGGAAGGGTATATTTAAACCATTTAGCTAACGTCAGGGCTATTTTTGTACCGAAAATATAATGGAGGCCAAATCAGATCATTTTCGCATAGTTGAAGAGTATATTTGACCAGGGATTTTAAGGATTCACTGGGACAAGTTTCATATTCCTTTATCCCTGTTAAGACTAGTTTTTCAATGTGAAATTTGAATAGCAAGCTGAGATGTCAAAAGTACTACGGAAAGCCACTCATATCTATTATCATACAAAACGCTGCCTCACATCACCTTGATTAAAATGCATATCCCTTGTCTCAGTATTTTACACCAAATAGTGGAAGTACTTATATTTTTTAAAATTTTACTTTTCAATATAATTGATTCTTCTTTAATTATTACCAGTCCTGGTGTTGGAGGAGCTATGGTAAATTAGTGTTCTTTGAGCATGTTTAATTTCACGATATTAATTGCACCAAAATAAGGTTGCTCGCACCGATCTGTGTTGTTGAAAATGATCGAGTACTATGGGCACTTAATAACTATGATATTCAATTCGTCTGCAAATAACTAGCTAATTCATTGGATCTTTATGAAGGTAATGTTACATGGAGATGCTTTAGACCCCACGGATCGGACTTGTCATATATACTCTCGTTAATTGCAAAGATAGTACAATGAAATTTTGCTTTACTAGGATATTTTTGTTTGAAATGTCCAAATAATTGGAATGTGCCTTTATTAGTCTCGTCACTCACTAGTTATTAGCATACCAAGGCACATCCATTCTCCAATAAACAAAGAGAAGAAAGGGACACTCATATCATATCTATCATCGTTTAGGACAAAATTAATTATTTCCAAACGCTAGCTAATCCACTTGCATTTTGTTGAGACCCCACAAGTCCAAATCTTTGAGATTTTGCCTAGATCTTATGATGGCTTCACTTCACTGCAGTAAGTTTTTAATCTGGCAGCTGCAAACAAGAGGCATTGCTGAGATGATCACCTAGGTATAACACCTGCAGGGTCGCCGGTTCGAGTCACCCAAGGAACAATAACTTCGACAAAGAGGGATCAAAGAGTAATTAAAGTCGAAACAAAATTAAAGGAATCTGCTGATCTGCACAAATAGTTGACTGGATGGTCCCCGGCCCAACAGCTGAAGGTAGTCTTTGTATCTTGGAGTATATATTTCGATTTAATGGCTTCTAAAAAGTTGTCGTATAGATATCTAATAGAATGGTAGCCTACTCACCTATAGTAGTATTGCTGCTTTACTTTTATGCTTTTTAAGATATCGATCCTAATGTTGTTCATCAAGCACGCATGGAAACTTCTTTGCTGGTTGTCTAGCTACATTGACATCTTAATCTTTGTAAGAAGCTTGATGCGCATTGAAAACTTCCCCTTTACTTCTGCTGAGAAAAATGGAAACAAACGAATTGCGTATGCTTTAGTACATTTCTTTCTCTACAAAATACCATAAACCTCTTAATGTAGAAAATATTATTACAGTTGAAAAGATAATCTACGTGGTATGCCCATTGAAAACATCAGTTTACTTCATACACAATTAAAATATTTTTTTTTACTCTGTATACCTGTTTTATAAATTTAATTTACCATGTATACATACTATAGTCTAAAATATAATACCGTGTATTCCAAATTAGAATATTCTGATATATTTGGTTTGGATATTATATTCCAAATTAAAAAGTTATCATATGATTGGTTTGGATACTATCACTATACGTATAACGCTTCACCTATACAGATACCTACATATGTAATTTCTACGAGCCTGGAACCAAAATGTGGTTCTTTTGGACTCAAAGAACCAAAATGCATAAGGAAAAAAACTGGTGACCATTTTATATATAACGCCCTTTTAAAGGGCGCTATACCTTAACGGCTGTTTGCCCACTTAAGTATAGATTATCGCGCTATACATATTATGTGGACCCACCAATAGTTCTTCTGTGCTTAAATGACATAACAATAATTCAACTGGGTATAGCGCACTTATTTAAAGCGCTATAACTCAAAAAATACTACCCCCTGATTGATTTTCGCTTATTTAAAGACGTTAAGGATTTTGTAAAAATCAATTCATAAATATTCTCAAGTCTTGTGAAATATATTAAGTTGTATTGCATTTTGTCATAATGTCTGAAGAGCAAGAATTAGGGTTTCATTATATTGGGGAGGTGAGGTTGTGATGGCGAATAACTCAGTAAGCTATAGTTTTTCTCCACAGTGTCATGTTAAGTTGCCACTTATAATGGAGTAATAGATTGGTATCGTTGTTATGTAATAAAATGAGTGTGAGCAAATATTCGGTGAATATTAAAGTAACTTGAAGATATCCATATTCTGTGACTCCGCAAGAGGTTGCTTGTTATGCTAAGTTTAACATTGAAGACGATAAAACTTCGAGAGATTTTTGAGGACTCCGGATGAATACCGGGAATTTCTTGTGATAAAACTGTTGGAAATGTATGTCAAGGCTGAAGACGTTCGCAATAATGAGGTTGTGCAAAGTAGTGATATCCCTCAATTATCGGATGATTATTTTGGAGCAGTTTTAGCCTAACAGGTTTCGGGTGAAAGAGTTTGGCATGATCTAAACTTATCTCCACGGGCGAATGAGGAGTAAAAAAATAATTTTTCCCCTATTTTACATAATCCACAAGTTGAGTGGTAAACTTCTATTTTTCTTTGTGTTACAATGTATATTTTTAGGTATTAAATTTGTATTAATGCTTATATATTCCACAGGGGGTACCGATCAGATATGAATTTTACAAGTTATGAACCAACGACCAATTGAAATATGCCTCGTTTTGGTATGTTGGATCATGGTGGTCCATTTGGGAGTCATCATCAACATGATAATGTGCATCATGGGATATCAACACATTATGATTTGTAAGTGAATATATAAAGTTATATGTAAAGTTTGGATCAATTAGAGTAACTCATTATTTTATTAGTTGTGTAGTGAAAACAAGCAACTTGATGGACCTGTCGTTACTCAATTGCCTGAAGACGGCATATTTAATCGGGATCTGGCAGATGCATAGAATCAAGAAGAGAATAGTGATTATGACAACAATGCTGATGAGTTTGGAGATGACACACTCTTCCCTGATAAGGGTGATGATAAGGAGAAAGAGAAGGCTGAACCTGATTTGACGAGTGAGCATGTTCCACCTCCCATTAGACCAAGAGTGTACGAGCCCCGCATGCCATTTCATTCAAGGGAGATTCCCTACCTTGATCATTTTCCAAGTATGCCGGATGCAGATGAATTCATAAGGGATATTGACGAAATTAAGGCAGCAATGTGGGATGAATCTTGAAAAACTGTGTTGTCAAAGGGCATGCTTTTTCCTGATAAAATGCGCCTAAGCAGGGCGTTGCGAATGTACATCGTAAAAGAGTATTGTGAGATGATGGTAGCAGATTCATCTCCGGATGAATACAAGGTTATTTGACGTAGATGGTTTACGGGTTGTAATTGGATGTTGCGTGCAAGGAAGAAAAAAACAAATATGTGGGTTGTGTTAAATATATTGGCACCCACAATTGTGAAATGGATACATTCAGTGGGAATTACTTTAACTTGGATGTTGACTTGATTTCTCTTGTCTCGATTCCACACATTGAAGCATCCATAAGGTACAAGATCAAAGAGTGTATAGCATCTGTCCACCAGGAATATGGGTGTACCATTACTAGAAGAAAGGCATTTCTCCGGTGCAAACGTGAGTTTGAAATTGTTTATGATAACTGGGATAAGTCATTTGCATCTCTACCCAGGTACATGGCCGCATTGCAACACCTTAACCTCGGGAATGTTGTTGAATGGAAGCTTGAGCGGAGTCTGGGAATACCAGAATATATATTCAAATATGTGTTCTGGGCATTTAAACCAGCAATTGATGGTTTTTTGCATTGCCGGCCGGTAATATCCATAGATGGCATTTGTGTCTATGAAAAGTATGATATTAAGTTGTTGATCGTTGTTGCAGTAGATACTAATGGAAGTATATTTTCCCTAGCTTTTGCTATTTGTGCCAATGAAAGTCAAGAGACGTGGACGCTATTTTTGAACCACTTGAAGGAGCACATTGTCAACGTTCAGGTATTTGTCTAATATATGATCGGCATCACGGTATTTTAAGTTCCATACAGAATTTGCCTGCATGGCGGGAACCGTATGCATACCACCATTTCTGTGTGAGGCACCTGAAGGCCAATTTCCAGAAGGCACATCCTAGAAAGGACTTGCATGATTTAATGTGGATGACTGCAACAAATCACCAAGAGTGTAAATTCAGGAGGCGTACGAAATTGATCAGGCATGAAGACGAAGGAGCCTATCGTTGGTTGACATGACATGAGCTTGACAAGTGGACATTGCATGCTGATAGTGGCAGACGATGGGGAATTCTCACTACAAATGTGTCAAGTCTTTCAACGGGTTATTGAAGTCTGCACGTGGATTGCATGTCACTGTCATGGTGCCGATGTCATTCAAGCAGATGGCGGAGAGGTTTGTTGAAAGGGCTAGAGGTGCATCGCCATTGATGGAGAGAGGTGTTGAATTTATGCCAATACCAATGAAAATATTTGAGAAATACAGGAGGCGAGCACATTGGCATTCATATTTACAGTATTGTAACTAGCAAATATTTTTGAAGTTCGCACTGCTATCCATCAAAATTGGGGGAATAATACACACACTGTAAATGAAGCCAGAAGGTTATGCTCTTGTGGGAAATGGTCCTTCTACCACATGTCGTACTCGCATGCCATGAAGTGCTTTCAACATACAGGTTTCGCAGTAACCAGCTACGTTGATAAGGAATATAGTGTTGTTGCATACTTAAACACCTATAGTGAACAGTTGTAGCCAGTATGTGCTGAGCATTATTGGCCGCCGGAACTATTTAAAATGGTGTGTAACAAGGAGCATTTGCATCAGCGATAAGTGCAAAAATGAATGTGTATAGGGAACCAAATGGATGTTGGTGATACCGTTTATGCGCGTAAATGTGGAATATGCTCACAAATAGGACACGAACGTCGTAAATGTCCTTCACCTGGTTTAGGTAGCGGTGGTAATTTAGCTCCCAGTGGAAGTTCATCCATTATGCCCAATTATCAAGAATACATGTAGTGTTTTTTTTTCCAGTAATTTGTTGTAATAAGTGTATGTACATATTCATCTTGCAGAATGTACGAAATAAAATTATATTTTCATTGGTGTTAAGTCTTATTGATATTTAGCTTTAATACTTCAGTACACCCCAAGAAAAAAACAATAGTCATTCGCCATTATCATCGTTGTTTGGCTCTATTTCATTATCACTGTCTTCGACTTCTTCGTCAACATCGTGTGTGTACCCTTCGGGACCAAGGGCATCGTAATCTAGGCCCTAGTTGACAAACATTTCTCGCATTTCATCGCTATCATCAAGAAGATCATTTGCTTGATTTCTACAATAATATGTGACACCTACGTCCAATGTCTATGGCAGAAACTTAGGTAGTTCCTCCCACTCGACAACTATTGGGAAAACATGATAATCATTGTTTCTACGCAATTTATCATTTTCTAATAAATCACAGTGCTAATCCTTCGTTCCTCCCAAGAAGTTAAGATCATCCATTGCATGATGAACATCTAGTGCCTTTTCCATCTCTAGAATCTCCTTAATCAGATGCCTAATCACTTCTGGTTCATCTTTATGTGTGTTTTTTTGGAAGGCTGCACACAATGTTTGTGGCACACCAAGCCCATGCCACCGACATAGTACTTTGTAATCACACCATTTTAAGTAAAAGGGAACCCATTGTAGTTTTTCGCCCCAAATTTGCATACCTTCAAGATTTGTAGAATGCACTTCGCCCTCAAAAATGTGCCCTGCAACTTTGAGATCGGTGTGTATATTGATAGGTTGATTTTCCAAGGTACGCAAAACAACGTACCACTTGTCATCACTCAAGTCAGTGTGCAACCTAGCATATTTTTTTCAAGGTAGGGATCAATAGTATTAAGACGTAATCCATAGGGATCTGTTGAACTACCTTCACCCTTTTGCCTCTTTTTGAACCACTTGTTAAATGTTAGTGGCATTTTTTAAATGGACGTTGTAATGTTTATTCAAAAGGTCTTTGAAATACATATGACTTGGTTAAGTTTAAGAAGCTTTCTTATACCTGAAAGAATCATTATCACGCGAAGCATAGCGCGATGAAATACCACGTTATGTGTATTGTCTTGTCGACCTGAAAAAGCTATCGTTCTGGAAAAGCTGTATTGTATCCTAAAGAATCATTGTCACGCAAAGCATACCACTGTGAAATACCACGTTATGTATTTTTTTTCTTGCCTATAAAAGCCTAGCGCATTTAGTTATTTTTGCATCAAGTAGAAAAATCGTTTCATTAATTTTGCATTAACAAATGTCTGGACGCAATGACGTACGTATTGGTTATTGTGGCGAACTTGCGATTCTGAAGTCATATTGGTCAAATGGTAATGTGGGGCGCAGACGCTGGATATGTCAACAACTTGTAAGTTATTGTTTTGCGAAAAATATTTGTTAATATTTTTTATCTAACATTTTAATTAATAATGTTGTGTTATAATCCCCATTTGTAGGACAGAAATAAATATAGATTTGAAGAATGGTATGATAAATCCATTTATCAGGAATACTACAAATATTGTTTGCAAATTTTTGGAATATGATCGGTGAATAAGAACTCCAGATCTTTAAGATGCAACGACAACTTGCGGCAGTGAAAGAGAAACTAAAAAAGGCGGAAGAATAAAAAAATAGGATGGAAGAGAAATTTAAGTGGTTGAAGCAGAGAATAATGGGTGATAGTGTAACACCTCATAAATTCGTCTTAGGTATGAATGAGTTAAAGGAGTAATAAGGTTATATTTTGGACATGTGAAGTTCCTTCGGGATGATAATGGGTGAAAATAGTTTTTTCAAAATCAAGATGGAAACTAAGGTGCATAAGATTTGATAAAATCGACTAACGTCTTCCAGAAGGTTTTAGTGAGAATGTGTAAGGCATTTGGAAAAAATTAAAGAATGAAAATTGTAGGCTTTGAAATATCTTTCCAACGATATATTAAGGATCCCAAGCGGAACTCTGTGCAAAAAGTTATGCCCGTTTTACAGAATGGTGCGTAACCACCGCGTTCGGCCGCGTTTTACCGCGGATGTGAGGCAGTGCTCCAGCTATTTACCGCAGCCGGGACCGTGGCCACGCCTACTGGGACACGGTGGACGATTTGGGAAATCATTTTTTTAGCCTTATTTCGTCCCCCACAGCCCCAAAACATAAAAACTTTCTCTAGAAAGGAAAGCTCTCAAAAACCTAACTCCTTAAGGGTCCCTCCACCACCCAAGGTAAGTTTTAATGGTGATTCTAAGTTAATTTCAATTTTCCAACATCTTATTAACATGGGTAAACCCTCCATATCATTAGATATTCGATTGGGACATCATTGTTGAGAGAAGGAATCCTATAACTCGAATTCAAAAGGATTGAACTTCAAAAAGGTAATGTTTTCACCCTCTAATTGATTCTCGCATTGGATTAATGATTATAGATTCTAGTTCATGAGATATGAGTTGATGGGTTTGATAGAAAAGTATGAACAATTATAGGTTTGGCTTGTTGATTGTTGATTATTGGTTAAGGGTGTTGTTTACCTTATGGGTGATAAAGAATAATGTTGATTATAACCATTTGAGACTTTAGAATTTATTTAGGAGCAAGAGAATGGGTTATTGGGTGTAGAAACACCATTAATAAGGATTATGAAGCTTTATGCCACCAAGTGTTTGAGAAAATGCCTAAGTGATCAAAACATGAGTATTGTTGCTAATTTGGAATCCCTTTGACTTGTATTGATATAGATTAAAGTTGAAAGGGTTGGCGAATGTTGTATTATGCTCAAGAGCAGGAAGTTAAGGTATGTGAGGCTAACACTCTATATTTGGGAATGTCAATGATTCTCCCTATACGACGTTTCTTTTATGACGTATCAATTTCCTCAGAAATATAGTTAAGCCTAGTTCCTTGAATAGTTGTAGATTCATAACTATGACGTTTCTAGATTCATAACTCGTTCATGACTTTCATTCCGAATGTTGTGATCTCAGTGTGTATTCAATATAGACTTGGGTTTGATGCCCCCGAGTCTTAGTATAAATTACTCAGTATGCCATAAACAGTTGAAATTTCAGTGTTCATAATCAGTTCAAGAATACATGCCTCAGTCTAGTCCTATTCAGTATTCCAGTATGATGTAACCCAGTGTGATCCAGTATTCCAGTATTATGTAACTCAATGTGATTAAGTATTCCAGTATCATATAACTCAGTGTGATTCAGTACTTCACTATCATGTATTGTAGTATGATTCTCAGTTCTTGATTTTAAATCCCTGAATGTTGAACACCTGTATTTGGGGCTGAGGCCGTAGTTTATATGCTTTATGCATACTTAGGCCTAAGGCCGTAGTTTATGCTTTATGCATTTTTGGCCTGAGGTCGTAGTTATGTATACGTATACTTGGGCCTGAGGCCGTAGCTTGTGCACATATATATTGGGCCTGAGGCCATAGCTTATTCAGATAAACAGGTTGTTCATCATTCAGAAGAGTGAGTATTCATATCCTTACTTCCTTTATCATTTCAGTTATCAGTTCAGTTACCAGTTATCAGTTCAGTTATCATTTATCAGTTTAGTTATCCGTTATCAGTTATCATTTCAATTTCAGTTTCAATCGTTATCATTTCAGTTATCAATTATCAATTCTCAGTTATCAGCTTAGTTTCAGTTTCAGTTTCAGCATTTTTAATTTTTTCTTTCTGTTGCTTTACATACGAGTGCAATTCAAATGTACTGACATCCCTTTTTCCCAGGGAATGCATCTCACAATATAGGTAATGATTTATAGGTTGACGATTCAGAGCGCTAGGACTCTCGTATCAGCTGTTTGGTGATCCCCAGTTCTTTCGGGGAATTATAATTATCTTATAGTCTTTAGTATTTTCAGACAGTCAATGTTTTCAGCACTTCATTAGAGGCTTCATAGACTAGAGTAACAGTTAGACAGAGTCTCAGGTTTTTCATATTAAGCTATATTTGCTACAAATACGTTTCAGAAATTGTATTAGTATTTCCGTACTTTGATTTATATCATTCAGACTTTAAGTATATCAGCATGTGTTAGTTTATCTTCCGCATTTAATATGTTATGATATCACATGTTGATTCAGTCAAGCCAGTTGGTTTGCTCGGTCATATGTAGTCAGGCACTGAGTGTCGTGTTATGTCCAGGCCCAAGTTTGGGGCATGACAAAGCTTGGTATCATAGTACTAGGTTCAAGTGTCTTAGGGAGTCTATGAAGCCGTGTCTAGTACAGTTTCCTTTATATGTGTGTGCCGGCCACTCATATAAATGGTTAACTACCAAGACATCCAGGATTGTCTCATTTCTTTCTACTCTAGATCGTGCATGAAGCTTAGAGCCATTGTTAACCTTCTCTTCCTATCGAATTCCAAATGTATTGGATGCCCAAGCGATGCGCAGGAGAAACCTAAGGTCCTAGAGAGGATAATTGCCCATTGGGGTATAATTATGGAGTACAGGTTGGTAAATATGAGATTTAAGAGGATGTTAAAAGTGGGATGCAATAGATAGTAGTACAGATTAAAGTATAACCTTATCAGAAAGTACAAAATCAGTTATGATGTCTTATGGTTATCAGTTTACCTCAGTTACCAGTTATACAATCTTTCAGTTAGCAAGTTTATGGTTATTATGGATGCCAGTTATCAGTTATTCAGTTACCAGATCTCCAATTTTCAGTGTATCAAAATTCTTGTGACTAGTGAGTATACAATGAAGCCTATGGGTGCTAAAAGAAAATGTAAGTAACAGTGATCATAGTAAAATCTTCGCATATTATAGGTCCGGATTAAGACCCAAGAATCGCCAGATGGTGTAGTAAGTGATTTATCAGATAATGGTGTACTCTGAAGGATACGTTTTTGTATGGTAATCGTATGTGGTTACTTCAGAGAACAATTTCATTTAAATTTTGGAAATTGAGCCACAAGCTGGATGATGATAGTTCAGATGCCAGACCCTAACATTGGTCATTATAGTTTTAGACAGAAAAGAGGCTAAGGGCAAAATACATAGGAGTCAGAAACGTTTGTTATTACCAAGATGTCATTTCGTACAACTCATGCAAATGACAAGAAGATATGATATATGAAATGAGAACCAAGAGCAGGCGACAGTGAATTTTAGGAAATGATTTTAAGTTGTTTAGATTTATTCAAATCAGAACTAGAAAGTACCATATTAGTGAATTTGTATACGAAGTGGCTATTATTGTGAGATAAAAGATATGGCAGTTCCCCTTCACATGATGTGACTATGTGTTTAGGCCGGAGGTTTATAGTCTGATATGATTTTGAAGTGTATAGAAAGTTTGGAGTTAGATATTCCAATTTTGTTTAAGATAGATGAACTTTCCCTAAGTGTGATCCATGTACATTGTTAAAAAAAATCAGCTCGGCAGTAAGAGAGCCAACTATAGAAGAATAGCCTTTAAGAATTATCGAAAAGGGGTCTTCCCAAGATTGACAGTGTGAGCAGAGTTAAATTATTAAGATTGTATATGATAGTTGTGAATACATTAGCTTTCTATTAAGTGAATAATTTAGTTTTCCTAGTAAGAAAGATTTCTCAGAGGTAAGTTTGGAGATGAGTCGTCATTAACATAGAGTGCAAAGAATTGTAGAAAATAAGGAAAGTTATTTGGATCCCAACAAAAAGAGAAGGATCCGCAAGTATAAGACCCTTGGTTTAATGGGTGATGTGAAATCCATCAGTAAGTCCAGATGGAGATTTGAAACTCGAATAGTTAGCATGGGATATGAAAAAGAAAATTAGTTCGGTAATGAGGGAAAGTTGTATAAATACCACAAGGGATTATGTCTAGCATGTGTAAGAAATACAAAGTGAGTAGAATGATCACCAAGTTTAGTTATTGATGATAAAGTGATCACAGGAAAGCTATAAAATCATGCCTATTTATGTGTCACGAGGGTAGTGCCACTGCATGAGACTCTAGTCTTCGGAGTACTAGTCAAAGACTTAGCTCACAACAATTCTATAAGTGTTTTCAGGAAGTGCTTAAGAAGATAACATGTGGGAAATATAACTCATGATTGAGGGAGATAAGAGAACTCTGGTAAAAGAAGTTCACCAGCCAAGATAGGAGTTCGACTTTGGACTCCGAAGATGACGGAGTTGTTGTCTAGAACAGGACTTGTTCCCCTTAGTAGCCAAAGAGAACGAGAAACAATTTGATGATCACTAAGTGTTGCAGTTGAAAGAGGAGATTCACAAGTATAAGACGATGGTTTTTGAATGAGGGGGAGATGATAGTACTTTGAGGTACCAAGACAGATTGTGTGTTCCTGACATAGATGGACGTAAAGAGGGAAGATCATGTTAGAAGCCCATAATTCCATGTATTCTTTCTATCCAGTTTCCCCAAATATGCATTATTACCAAGGAGATTTATTGGTTGAACGACATGAAAAAGAACATCCCAGACTTTGTGGCCAATTGTCAGCAAGTGAAAGTCGAGCAGTAGAAAGCCTATTATTTTATCACAGAATACACATATTTTGAGTGGAGTTGGTAAATATGTAATTTATAATAGGATTATCTTGCTCGTTTTAAAAGCATGATTTGATTGGATTATTGTAAATTTACTTACCAAGTCAACACACTTTTTGCCAATAAAGACTACAGATTCAGCAAGAGATTATGCCAAGTTGTACATTTAGAAAAAGTGTCTGATTGCATGGGACTCCATTATCCGTTATTTGGGAATGTGGTGATTAGTTTAAAATGAAATTTTAGAAGTCATTTTAGAAAGGATTAGGCACAAGTTTTTCATCCTTTGAAAGATGGTCAGGCAGAGCGCATTGTTCAAACAATTGAGGAAAAGTCCTTGATGTTAAAAGTAATTGGGATGATCACATACCTCTCAATGAGTTTTCTAATAATAACACATACCACTCTAGTACCAAGATGGCACCGTGCGAGACTCTATATGGGAGAAGGTGTAGATCGCCAATTGGTTGGTTACAGATGGTGATTGGGTGTTTCTGAAAGTTTCGCCTATGAAAGGCATTATGAGATTTGGGAAGAAGGGAAAGCATAGTCCCTACTATATTGGGCCATATAGAATCTTGCAAAAAATCGGTCAATTATCTTATGAGTTGGAGTTGCCACCAGAATTAGTGGTGGTACAACCAGTATTTCACGTGTCATGTTATAACATCCAAGTTTCTAGTATTCAGATACTCATGCCAGTTCAGTACTTAGATACTCATGTCAGTTTAGTACTCAGATACTCATGCCAGCTCAATACTCAGCTACTCATGTCAATCCAATACTTAGATATTCATTCCAGCTTAGTACTTTGATATTGATGTTAGTTCAATACTCAATTATTCGTGCCAGTTCAATATTCATATATCCATGTTAGTTCAGTATTCACGTATCCATGACAGACCAATATTCAGACAATGCAGTAGTCATTCAATTTAGTATCGCAACAGTTCAGTAATCATGTATTCATTCAGTTTAGTAGGCAAGTGTTAATAATAGTTCATGTTTCCACCAGACCCATTTAAGGTCCGGAGTTAGCAGAAGGTACAGTCAGGACAATTATTCGAGGATGAATGATCCCAAGGGGGAGATAATGTAACACCCCGTAAATTCGTATTAGGTATGAAGGAGTTAAAGGAGTAGTAAGGTTATATTTTTTACATGTGAAGTTCTTTCAGGATGATTATGAGTGAAAATAGTTGTTTCAAAATCAAGATGGAAAGTGAGGTGCATAAGATTTGATAAAATCGACTAAGTTTGCAGAAGGTTTGTCTTCTAGAAGGTTTTAGTGAAAATGTGTAAGGCATTTGGAAAAATTAAAGCATGAAAGTTGTAGGCCTTTGAAATATATTTCCAATGATATATTGGGGATCCCAAACGGAGCTCTGTGCGAAAAGTTATGCCCGTTTTAGAAAATGGTGTGTAACCACCGCGTTCGACCACGTTTTACCACGACAGCGGACGTGAGGTAGTGCTCCAGCTATTTACCGCGGTCGAGACCATGGTCACGCCTACTAGGACGCGGTGGACGACTTGGGAAGTCATTTTTTTAGCCTTATTTTGTCCCCCACATCTCCAAAAACATAAAAACTTGCTCTAGAAAAGAAAGCTCTCAAAAACCTAACTCCTTAAGGGTCCCTCCACCACCCAAGGTAAGTTTTAATGGTGATTCTAAGTTAATTTCAATTTTACAACATCTTATTAACATGTGTAAACCCTCTATATCATTAGATATTCGATTGGGATATCATTGTTGAGAGAAGGAAGCGTAGAACTCGAATTCAAAGGGATTGAACTTCAAAAAGGTAATGTCTTCACCCTCTAATTGATTCTCGCATTGGATTAATGATTATAGACTCTAGTTCATGAGATATGAGTTGATGAGTTTGGTAGAAAAGCATAAACGGTTATAGGTTTAAGGTGTTGATTGTTGATTATTGGTTAAGGGTATTGTTTACCTTATGGGCAATAAAGAATAATGTTGATTATAACCATTTGAGACTTTAGAATATATCTAGGAGCAAGAGAATGGGTCATTGGGTGTAAAAACACCATTAATAATAATTATAAAGCTTTATACTTACCAAGTGTTTGATAAAATGCCTAAGTGATCAAAACATGGGTATTGTTGCTAATTTGGAATCCTTTTGACTTGTATTGATATATATTAAAGTTGAAAGGGTTGGCGAATGTTGTATTATGCTCAAGAGCAGGAAGTTACGGTATGTGAGGCTAACTCTCTATGTTTGGGAATGTTAATGATTTTCCCTACACGACGTTTCTTTTATAACGTATCAATTGCCTCAGAAATATAGTTAAACCTAGTTCCTTGAATAGTTGTAGAACTTCTATTCTCTAGCTTCATAACTCGTTCATGACTTTCATTCTGAATGTTGTGATCTCAGTGTGTATTCAATATAGACTTGGGTTTGATGCCACCGAGTCTTAGTATAGATTACTTAGTATGCCATAAATAGTTGAAATTTCAGTGTTCATAATCAGTTCAAGAATACATGTCTCAGTCTAGTCCTATTCAGTATTCCAGTATGATGTATCCCAGTGTGATCCAGTATTCCAGTATTATGTAACTCAATGTGATTCAGTATTCCAGTATCATATAACTCAGTGTGATTCAGTACTTCACTATCATGTATTGCAGTATGATTCTCAGTTCTTGATTTTAAATTCCTGAATGTTGAACACCTGTATTTAGGCCTGAGGCCGTAGTTTATATGCTATATGCATACTTGGGCCTGAGGCCGTAGTTTATGATTTATGTATTTTGGGCCTGAGGGCGTAGTTATGTATACGTATACTTGGGCCTAAGGCCATAGCTTGTGCACATATATATTGGGCCTGAGGCCGTAGCTTATTCAGATAAACAGGTTGTTCATCATTCAGAAAAGGGAGTATTCATATCCTTACTTCCTTTATCATTTCAGTTACCAGTTATTAGTTCAGTTATCAGTTATCAGTTCAGTTATCCGTTATTAGTTATCATTTCAATTTCAGTTTCAATAGTTATCATTTCAGTTATCAATTATCAATTCTCAGTTATCAGCTTAGTTTTAATTTCAGCATTTTTAATTCTTTCTTTCAGTAGCTTTACATACCAGTGCAATTCAAATGTACTGACGACCCTTTTGCTCGGGGTCTGCATCTCACAATGTAGGTAATGATTTACAGGTTCACGATTCAGAGCGCTAGGACTCTCGTATCAGATATTTGGTGATCCCCAGTTCTTTCGGGGAATTATAATTATCTTATGGTCTTCAGTATTTTCAGACAGTCAATGTTTTCAGTACTTCATTAGAGGCTTCATAGACTAGAATAACAGTTAGACAGAGTCAAGATTTTCCTGTTAAGCTATATTTGCTACAAATACGTTTCAGAAATTGTATTAGTATTTCTGTACTTTGATTTATATCTTTCAGACTTTCAGTATATCAGCATGTGTTAGTTTATCTTCCGCATTTAGTATGTTATGATATCACATGTTGATTCAGCTAGCCAATTGGTTCGCTCGGTCACATGTAGTTAGGCACCGAGTGTCGTGTTACGTCCAGGCCCAGGTTCGGGGCGTGACAAATAGTGACTAAACAAACACATATATGTATTGAGTGTATTATTTTATCTTTATGTTTTACGTGTCATGTATTTTCATTAGTTGAACCGAATTTAAATTATGTTAAGTTGCTATATTTGTTTTTGTGTTGTAGTATTAAAATAACAAAGAGCCTGAGAAATAAAAATATAATGCACATATAATGTAAACCATAAATAGTGTTGCTATTATTTACTGAATGTCATATGTACATAAAATAAAATATAAATCAATGTGCCCCACAACCTTTATGCTTTAAAGCAGCCGCTGGCCTGAGGTGCATCACATCCCACCCGGCTACACTATCAGGATCATCCTCATCATGTCGCCTCTTTATCGGAGGATGAGCTGCAACATGATCGACAGTAAGGCTGGCAGGCTCGGTAGAATGGGTTGTCGGTCCAGCAGTAACCTACAGAATAATAAGATATTTTAGTATATAAAATATATATTAGTAATGTACGTGTTAGCTAAAAAAATTAAAATATCTTACCATGGTCTCAACGGGCTCCTGAATATAATCATCTGTTTCAAGTATGTCAGTGTCACACAAAGTGGCCTCTGTGACGGGCGAGAATGATAGCTTAAAAAATAGGCTTTAGATATTTATGACTAATCAATGAGATAAACAGAAATATAAATAATAGTAATACAAACTAACCAAATCCTGTGAAAGATCCTCTGCATCCCTCGATGATGAGGCATAACTCAGTCGGCGTCCACTATCCACATCTCCTAGCGGACGAACAACAGCAACTGTCGATGGATCTGGAGGGGTAGGAAAATACTCGTCCCAATTATGTGAGATAATGGTTGTGCCCGCGATCAACAATGGAGCTGACGGGGTCACCTGTGAATTCCCTAGAGTAAGCTGCAGGCTGAATGAGGGAATATCACTAGGAGTATGGTCTTCTCAGGATGGTCACCCAGCTGATCAACTCCAACATTCTCAATAGGTGCCTCAACGCCCCCTTGTTCGGGACTACCTCCTCACTGAACCCCACGACCTCGTGGAATACCTCTGCCTCTCTAGGCACGCCTGCTACATCGACCACATTCTGGATCCATTGCTGGCCCATGCTGGTACTGCTCTGGCACCACATAATCAGCCTCGTATCCTAAGTGCGAATCATCTCGGTCTCATTTCAATGTCCCGGCAGCCAGATCTATAACCTGCCAGTCATACTCATGCAAAACGGCCGCTCCCTTGCTGGTATGCTGTTGCATCTGCAGTCCCAACTGGTAGAACAGATGTAGGCCAATAGCCTTTACAACATGTAAAATATTTATTACAGAACGTTAGGTTAATGTTATAACTAAGTATACCAAATAACATACTAGTGCTTCATGCCTCCCTGCATATGGAACGAACTGACCGTCAATGCGATGAACAGGATTCCTGATGAAAAGTCGGGCAATGCTGTGGTACCAGCTCAAATACTCATTCTCACTATCCATATGCTCGGGTGGAGGGGGTGGCGGAATCAGGTCATGTCGCTGGTCCCAACTCTCGATCTGCAACTCTAGCCATGCCACATATGTCTGGTCAACCCTGGAATGATCATCCCGCTGGTAATGTATCCTAATCCAAGCGGGCGGTTGAGGTACAAGCTGTAGTCGACCAAACTGGCGAATGACTCGCTCGGTGGCATGATGCTCGACAATATCGAGACACATCAACGAGATGGAAGAGCTCTACATAAGTTCACCGGTCAAGCAATAATTGGAAAAACTAGCTATTAGCTCGTCGTTGTATGACCTTCAAATGAACTATTACGTAAAAACAAGAACCGTGAGTATACGCAACACATATAAAAGCCAAGTAAACTTAAGTATACAATTACCTGTGTGGCCTCCAGCTAATCCAACAAGTCCCTGCAATAGGGGAGATTATGTCGAGCCTCGTACTCACATTCGTATCCTCGCCTATTAATCCACCTCCTAGCTAATAGGAGAAATGGTGGAGGTGGTGCACCCGGATCGATGGGTGGTAGAGGTGGCTGCAACTGTAGGAACTGCTCCTAGGACCAAACCTAATATACAATTTGGACGTAAAATTTAAGGTATTTAGGATGTATATTATAATGAAGAGAGTATTTGAACCTGCAGCAGTGACAAAAATCCTGCAACGTCTCGCTGGGTGCCCATGCTCGTCCGGCACATCTGCTTGTACAAGTAACCAAGAACAACAGCACCCCAGTTGTAATCATATAAATCATCTAGCCGCTCAAGATGATGAAGAAATCTCAAGCTGACTAGGTTTCCCGAAGTGTTCAGAACAATACCTCTCTAAACATAAGCAGCAGCAACCTCGTGTACCTGTTACTATGAAGATCCGGTGTATCATCCGTAATGTCAGCATGTATCGCCTCCAGATGCAATCGGACGGGTGTCAATTGCAGACGACTAGCCCCAACCAATGCACCCTCATCCGCTGGCTGGAAATCGGTGAGTCGCTGCAACATCTCCAGGTACTGATCTACCGTATACTCTCTAATGGCATGCGGTAAAACAACGAGATATCCATCAACCGGCGACCCATATAGAACCTCCACGTCCTGCAGCGTGATAGTGGCCTTGCTAATGGGCAGATGGAATATGTGCGTCTCTGGTCGTCACCGCTCTATCAAAGCCGTGATCAACGACCAATTCAACTATAGCCAGCCGATCTCAACAATCCTATAAAAAACCCGTATCCTGGAGGCGTCTGACTATATTGGGATGGAGATGGTGGGCCCTAAGAAAGTCCCACATATTGTCTACTCTTCTGGCACAGAACGTTTGGGCCAATAATTGCCCCTCCCATATGTAGGAAGACCTATGCTCGGCCTATAGCATTGGTAGCTCTAGGGAGGCAGGTCCGAGATACAAAGGCAAAACCTCCATGATGAGTACTGTAATTTGAATAATATTAATTACATTATTTTTTTCATTGCTTAAATATATTGCAATACCTTTAATATTAAATTTTATTCGATACTTTTGTTATATTGTTAATTAGGTTGATACATTTTCAATATTATAATTTTATATTTTATATGTTACTTTTACTTTTATTATTTTATATGTTAGTTTATTATTTTATATGTTTGTTTGTTACTCACCTATTTTTTACTATAATAAAATTAAATAATTAATTATCATAACTATACATGATTTAACTGTTAAATATTCACATTTTGGTTCTGGACTCGATATTTGAGGCCTAGTAGCACCAACATATCCTGAATTCTTGTGCTCATGATGAGAAAATTTCTCCGATTTATCACTCAGCATGTCTGTTATTTTAAATGTTAGTTTATTATTGTATATGTTATTTTATTATTTTATATGTTAGTTTTATTATTTTATATGTTTGTTTTATTATTTTATGTGTTTGTTTGTGACTCACTTATTTTTTACTATAATAAAATTAAATAATTTGTTTCCATAACTATACAAGAGTTAATTATTAAATATTCATATAACAATACCTAGTTTGATAAAAAATTGTTGTTTCTCCATGTTATTTTCTTATGCTTGTTTACTAGAATTGGAGAGAGTTTGTGTTTGAATTATCAACTTTTTGACGTATTTTTTGGTATAATAGATACTTAAATGATTAATTTCAATAACTACAAGGATACTACGTTAAAGGGCACTGCATTTTTCAATATACTACGCTAAAGGGTACTACATTTTACTACGCTAAATGGGTACTATATTTCAAATACGAGCACTATATTAGGCCACATGATACCACTACAGGGAACTAAAGTAACAATTTATCTATTTTACTAGTCTTTTAGCAAATAAATAATCTAAACCGGATAAAAATAACAAATATATTTAATCACAAAACAATCACGAAAATACATATACCACAATAAAAAGTAACTAGTTAATTTTTTTTAACAACTAATAACAATTTCTCTATTTTACTAATTTTTTTAGCACACTAATACCATAGTCCGGACAAAAAACAACAAATCATTTAAATCGCAAAACAATCACAAAATAACATATAGCACATTAAAAACAACTAATAAGCATTTTTTATACGTTTTAACAAAAACTAGGTCGGAATACCTCGATTTAAAGTTTATGAAAAGTTGAAAATTTGGTGATTTGAGTTGAAACGAGTAACCCACTCCGAGATAATGCCTTAGCTAGGACGTGGGACCGAGAATCTATGCTTTTTGTAGAACCAGTAGGCTCCACTCGAGCTTTTTTCATCAACAATGGGGGAGGGGGAGGGGACTGCTGGTTTTATTTTTTAATGGGGGTGAGGGAGGGATCGTTTTCTGTTCTGTGGGGAAAGGGAAAGGGAAAGGGACGACTTTTTATATAAAAAGGGCGCTATACTTAACTGGGCTAACAGTCGTAAAGGTATAGCGCCCTTTAAAAGAGCATTATATATAAAATGGTTACCAAATTTTTCCCCCACACATTTTGGTTCTTTGAGTCCAAAAGAACTACATTTTGGTTCCGAAATATACTAATATAGCATTGGGACTCATGTACCTTCCAGAACTAGAGGTACACAAGCCTACTACGGTTGTATGGTGAAACCGACAATGTAAAAAGTTTACCACTTAACTATGTTTGACTCAAAAGATATCGAAACTTTTTTGAACAAATCAATCAAAGAAGATGAGGGGGTAAAGCTTAGTCAGACATAATTAATTCCAGATCAAAGAGCTAGCAGTATGGATCGCATGTGGGATGAAAGAAATATAAATTATCTTATTGAGATTCAATATTGTATCTCTCATCGATCAATGGGGAGACAGCTTTACATATTTTCCTAGAGATCACTTCTTCTCTCTCAAGAATACAAGAAGAGAGCTTTTTTTTTCTTCAGAGAGAGATAGGAGGAGACGCCTCCTTATTGAAAGCTTTCCCTTGATATATATAATCGAGACACCCTTGCCCTTTGCTTGGACCGACATCCGCCTACCTCCAATGTGTCTTAGTCGTCCCTTTAAGCGCTGCTCCTTCCGGCTCAACGGATGTCGGGAAAAGGGTGTAGAGTGGGATATGTTATCTTTCACTGCTCGGTCCCTTAGGTGGGACATTGATCAGTTCGATCGTGATGGTCAGATTTTGACCAATATAGTTAGTCCCTCCATCTGTCGTGGTCGTCCACTATCGGGCTTGGCAGACGAATCATGATTGCTACGAAGTCGAACAAAATCTGACTCCTGACTTCCCGTTCCTCAGTTACACATTTTTTAGGCGGGGTGGCAGCATTTTTTTGATACTCATAGACCGTTGCGGTGGTTTCGGGACCGAAACGTCGTTTGTCAGCAAAGCGACATTTCATGGTTACCGCCATTATAACACACGTTCCTAGGGAACTGAAATGTTTCATGCCCTATCAGATTCGCTTGGCGACTCTTGGGTTTCGTGCTTGGGGGATTTATGACTCTTATAAATAGAGGGAGCTTGTCATTCAATTGGCACACTTCTTTTACTTTTTGCTTAAGAGAATTCTGCAGATATATTTTATCTGACATTCCAAGCTTTTTGTTGTCTTTCTGCCGTCTCATTTGTACAAAATAGCTGACAATTCCTCTTGCGCCGATCTACCTGCCACAGTTTCGGCACCGAAAAATCTTGCTCAGGCCACCAGAGGGGTGGAAGACGAGGAGGTCCCATCGATAGCCGAGATTCTGCCTCGCCTTGGGAGAGCATTGGCTGACTTCAGCAGTCTTACCGGGGCAGAGCCGGAGCTTGTCCCTTCTGTTATGAGAGAAGTAGGCATTGCAGCGTTGAAAACTAGGTGGGGGATTCCAGGCTACGTTGACATGCGACCGGCGGAAGGAACCGACATCGTTCACTTTGACCGTCCTAGGTACTGTGTATTTTACGCCTACCCCTTCCTAATCGGATACACGCTTCCTCTCCCTCTCCTGGTGGTAGACTTCTGCTGTTTTTATGAGGTGTGCCCCGTTCAACTTTCACCGTTCCTGTACAAGCTATTCCTTATGTTGATCAAGTTCGCAAAACTTGCCGGTCGTGAGATCACTTTGAATCATCTGCTCAGTATCTTCGCCCCTCAGCTTATCCGCGACACGATGCTTCATATGCGTCCTCGGGGATCGAGGAGTCTGGTGGTAAGAATAGATGACAGGGCCAACCACCGTTTCTATGAGAACTATTTTTACGTGTAGACTGAGCACATTGTGGCAGACCCAACGGGATTCCCGGAGAGGTGGAACTTTGCACATAAGTTTTTGTAATTTTAGTCGATGAGATGCCCGACCATTTTCTGTTGTGCTAAACTTTATCATGTCTTTGCAGTTGAGCGATTGCCCCCTCCGACTGTCGAGGGTATTCGCGAATGGGTAAGTGCCATCCTTTCCCATATATTAGGGGTTCACACATGGTCGACCTTTAACGAAAGGTTCAAATGCAAGCCTCTTACAGGTGAGATAACGTTACTGTTTGATATTCTTCCTATCTTTTTACTTGGTTCTCATGTATCGTTTATTGGTATTAGGGAGGGTTCGGAGAGCAAGGGCTGCTCCGTTAGCTTTTCGTCAGTCGGCCTCATCTACTCGCCCTGTCGCGGTACCCATCGCCCAACCTTCGTCGAGGGATGCTTCAGTTGAATCTGCAGCCTTGGTTACACTCCTATGAGGGTGACTTCTCAGGCTGAAGTTCTGACCCGCATTGCTCACCCGACGGGTGAATCTTTATCTACTGGGGAAGAGGAGGGGAGTTTGGGACTGCGCCCCCAAAAGTGATTCATATAGACGACTCTCTTACGACTGGATCTGGAGAGGGGGTTGTCATGGCTACCCCCCCCCCCCCCGTTGGGACGGGACCAGCCGTTGCCTCGATTCAATCAGAGATTCCTACCATTATCGGTAGTCAGCAACCTATCATGATGGAAGATCAAACTTCTGGGGATACCGTTATAGTTTCGGACGTACCCTCGTCCTCTGCAGTTGGTCGTGCTCCCCCTTCGGCTGCCAAAAGAGGGAAAGGCGTGGTGGTCAATGATTACGAATTCGAGTCGGACCTCGACCCTGATAATGTCAGGATGTTTGAGGAGGGCCTTCCTCACTCGATGGTTTGTACGAGAGGCTTGGCTCGTATTCTTGAGATCCCTTTGGATACCAATCTTTTGGGGGACACAGAGGATCTGGTATAGCAGTTCAGCCTGTTATGCTCTGCAACTGAGAACGCCGCCCTTCGGTCCGTTCCTGATGTTGATTTAATGGATTAGGTGGCCGCTATGGGCTTAAGAGTATGTTATGCTTACTTTTGCTTTTCCCTCGCCTTTCTTGATGATACGATTTTAACCTCTTTGCATTTTTCAGACGTATATGGTGGAAGTGGAAAGCATTTGCAGGGCCAACATTCGGGCCAACATTCGGGCCAAGATTTTCTTGAAAATGTTAGAGAAATATCGTCGCTACCGCAACAAGTGCCACGAGATACATGAGCGGCTGAAGGCAAACCCTGGTAATCGGGCTCTTGGTGAGGAGTTGGAGAAAAGGGACCAGGAGTTAATGCAAGCTATCCCCAGCAAGAGTGTGCTTGAGAAGAAATTTCGAATTAAGGACGAGGAGATCGAGTTGGGCAAGGGAGTCACCGAAGAATGTGAGCATCTGTAGGAGAGATTGAGGTCGATACAGTCGAAGATGGATCAGAACTTGATCAAGGTCGAGGCGATGAGCATGGAGTGGATGGGGAAATTGACCGCACTGGAGAACAAGATCGCTGGGTTGGAGAGCATCGAGAGTGCTTGGTTCGAGGCTTCGGCGAGGGTGGTGGCCCTGGAGAACACCATCCGCATCCTCCAATCCGAACAAGAGTCGGAAAGAGCAATGACTACCCTCATGGAAGCAAGGCTCGATGAGCGCATCAGCGAGATTTATCAAGAGGCATTGGTTCTGGGAGATCGGGGCGCAGCACTGGAGGCAAAAAATGGGAGACTGTTGGCTCAGATTGGGTCTTCCTCCACCACCGTTCCCCGCCATATGCACGAGCTTTGGGTTTACGCTGAAGCCCAGCGGGATATATATAAGAGTTTGTGGAGGTGGGTACTGTGGATGAGGTTGCCTATGAAGAAGCGCGAGTGAAAGCGTGGGAGGCTCGAGTCAATTGTGGGTATGATGCAGCGACGCCTGAAGCAAATGGGGGTGCGGATGATGAGAATGGAGGGCTTTTTGGAGATGGTGATGGTGATGGCGGTGATGATGCCGAATGAAAAATGTTGTCCTTGCCTGTACTTACTTTCAGTTGTTTGTTTGTTTTTTTTTTGTAATTGTTCATCGTCGATTGTCGTTGTTTCTTTCCCCTTTCCTTTTCATTCTTCTTTCTTCCCCCTCCTTTTTTTATTGTTGTCTTGGGACATATGTAAGCGGTGATAGTCCGCACAATGACTTTGTATAAAGGAGAGTTTCTTCTTCGTTATTTGCCTTGTACTTTACCTTTATTTTAACGGTTTATGGCTTTGGTGCGAGATAGGCGCCTATATGGCGAATCCTGGTTTTTCTTTCCTTCTATTCCTCCTGATGGCTTTTGGCCTTAGAAATATTTCGAACTAATAGAAATAGTGAACCATCATTATTCGATCGATGTGGAATTCTTCTTTTGGCGAAGGTCCTTGGCCTTAGGGTGTTATTTCGAACTTATCGAAATAGTAACCCGTCGTCATTCGATCGAGGTCGAACTCTTCTCTTTTTGGCGAAGGCCCTTGGCCTTAAAGGGTGTTATTTCGAACTTGTCAAAATAGTAACCCATCGTCGTTCGATCAAGGTCGAACTCTTCTCTTTTTGGCAAAGGACCTTGGCCTTAAAGGGTGTTATTTCGAACTTGTCGAAATAGTAACCCGTCATCGTTCGATCAAGGATGAACTCTTCTCTTTTTGGGAAAGGCCCTTGGCCTTAAAGGGTGCTATTTCGAACTTATCGAAATAGTATCCCGTCGTCGTTCGATCGAGGTCAAACTCTTCTCTTTCTAGCGAAGGCCCTTGGCCTTAAAGGGTGTTATTTCGAACTTATCGAAATAGTAACCCATTGTTGGTCGATCGATGTCGAACTCTTCTCTTTTTGGCGAAGGCCCTTGGCCTTAAAGGGTGTTATTTCTAACTTATCAAAATAGTAACCCACCGTCATTCGATCGAGGTCGAACTCTTCTCTTTTTGGCGAAGTCCCTTGATCTTAAAGGGTGTTATTTTGAACTTGTTGAAATAGTAATCTGTCGTCGTTCCCTTGGCCTTAAAGGGTGTTATTTCAAACTTATCGAAATAGTAACCCGTCGTCATTCGATCGAGGTCGAACTCTTCTCTTTTTGGCGAAGGCCCTTGGCCTTAAAGGGTGTTATTTTGAACTTATCAAAATAGTAACCCGTCGTAGTTCGATCGAGGTCGAACTCTTCTTTTTCTGGCGAAGGCCCTTGGCCTTAAAGGGTGTTATTTTGAACTTTTCGAAATAATAACCCATCGTCATTCGATCGAGGTCGAACTCTTCTCTTTTTGGCAAAGGCCCTCGGCCTTAAAGGGTGTTATTTCAAACTTATCGAAATAGTAACCCGTTGTCGTTCGATCGAGGTCAAACTTTTCTCTTTCTGGCGAAGGCCCTTGGCCTTAAAGGGTATTATTTCGAACTTAACGAAATAGTAACCCGTCGTCGTCCGATCGAGGTCGAACTCTTCTTTTTTTGGCGAAGGTCCTTGGACTTAAAGGGTATTATTTCGAACATGTCGAAATAGTAACTCGTCATCGTTCGATCGAGGCCGAACTCTTCTCTTTTTGGTGAAGGCCCTTGGCCTTAAAGGATGTTATTTCGAACCTATCGAAATAGTAACCCATCGTCGTTCGATCGAGTTTGAACTCTTCTCTTTCTGGCGAAGGCCCTTGGCCTTAAAGGGTTTCATTTCAAACTTGTCGAAATAGTAACCCATAGCCGTTCGATCGAGGTCGAACTCTTCTCTTTCTGGCGAAGGCTCTTGGCCTTAAATGGTGTTCTTTCGAACTTTTCGAAATAGTGACCCGTTGTCATCCGATCGAGGTCGAACTCTTCCTTTTTTGGCAAAAGCCCTTGGCCTTAAAGGGTTTCATTTCGAACTTGTCGAAATAGTAACCCGTCGTCATTCGATCGAGGTCAAACTCTTCTCTTTCTAGCGAAGGCCCTTGGCTTTAAAGGGTGTTATTTTGAACTTTTAGAAATAGTCGTCTGATCGAGGTCGAACTCTTCTTTTTTTGGCGAAGGCCCTTGGCCTTAAAGGGTATTATTTCGAACTTGGAGAAATAGTAACCTGTCGTCGTTTGATCGAGGTCGAACTCTTCTCATTTTGGCGAAGGCCCTTGGCCTTAAAGGGTGTTATTTCGAACTTATCGAAATAGTAACCTGTCATCGTTCGATCGAGGTCAAACTCTTCTCTTTCTGCGAAGGACCTTGGCCTTAAAGGGTGTTATTTCGAACTTATTGAAATAGTAACCCGTCATCATTCGATCGCGGTCGAACTCTTCTCTTTCTGGCGAAGGCCCTTGGCCTTAAAGGGTTTCATTTCGAACATGTCGAAATAGTAACCCATCGTCGTTTGATCGAGGTCGAACACTTCCCTTTTTGGCGAAGGCCCTTGGCCTTAAAGGGTGTTTTTTCAAACTTATCGAAATAGTAACCCATCGTCAGTCCCAGATTTTGGAGAGCCAGATATCTTCTGGGAGAGTCCCAGTCCGTTTGGCATTGCTCACAATGGAGGATACAATGTCGGAGAATGTGAAACGTTGCTGTTTTGCTTAGGTTCGTTCTGAGCACAAATTGTAATTTCCTTGTCTGGCTCCTATCTTCCGGCTCGGAGGTATTATCGGTAGGCGGTATCACAGTTGTTTTGTAGTAGTTTTTCGTCCTTTAATTGAGGTGTTTCTTTATTCATTCGCCTGCGCGACCATTGTATTCCTACTTGAGCATAGAGTAGGAGGCGAGTTAGAATGAAACTTTCTTTGTCCTCGTCCGGTGGTCCAATGGGGGAGAACTGGTTGATAACGCCGTTCCCCATGTTTGGTGTATCGATGGTTGATGGGGCGAAGGTTTCTAAGCTTGGTAATTTTGCTCGGCTGTCCTCCCCCTACTGCACTACTCATTTGTCTCGCGTGGATTTTTTCTTCGCGCTCCTTTTGGTGAGTGATCGTATTTGTTGTCTTTGATCTGGGAGAGACTAGGAAATTTCACTAAGAAATCCCCACAGACGGCACCAAATTGTTTGACTCAAAAGATATCGAAAACTTTCTGAACAAATCAATCAAAGAAGATGAGGGGATAAATCTTAGTCAAATATAATTAATTCCATATCAAAGAGCTTGTAGTATGGATCACATGTGGGATGAAAGAAATATAAATGATTTTATTGAGATTCAATATTGTATCTCCCATCGATCAATGGGGAGACATCTTTTACATATTTTCCTAGAGATCACTTCTTCTCTCTCAAGAATACAAGAAGAGAGCTTTTTTTGCATCAGAGAGAGATCGGAGGAGCCGCCCCCTTTATTGAAAGCTTTCCCTTGCTATATATAGTCGAGGCACCCTTGCCCTTTGCTTGGACCGACGTTTGTCTGCCTCCAATGTGTCTTGGTCGTCCCTTTAAGCGTTGGTCCTTCCGGCTCGACGGATGTCGGGAAAAAGGTGTAGAGTAAGCTATGTTATCTTTCACTGTCCGGTCCTTTAAGTGGGACGTTGATAAGTACGTGACAGTCAGATTTTGACCAATACAAACTACTTAATCAAAATCTATATATCCTCTAAATGACTGTTTTCGCTCCTCAAAAGTGAGCAAATACTTGTTAAAATTATTCTATGTATATGCAACAAATCTCCTTCACTAAAAATGGAATGGCAATGATTTCATGGGAAAATTTTGCCAGATCAAGCATATATGGGTATGTGTTGGCCAGCCAAAGTTGTGGGGCCGTTAACTAATTCAAGGCATCTAAAATTTGGGGAAAAAAGAAGTTAAAGGCATCTGAATTCTGAAATGCTTCGGCTGTAGCTCCAAGGATAAGGACGCCACATCCGCCAAGACAATTTTGTGACAGTGACCTAATTTTATTTCATTGTCACCTTCTTCCTCTTTCCTATCCACCTTTCTCTGCTTTGATCATTACGCTTTGGTTTTTATAATGACGTAGTAATGTGTAATTTTTATAGCTTCTCGTACTCGCTCAAAGAGTATGCAAAAACACAAAGAGTAGCTATGAACAACTATAGTAGCAATGATTCATCTTTTTTTTTTCCCGCTAAATCCCTAGGATATATACAGGATAATAGTAATGTCGTTCTTCTCTCTCAAAATGTCTTGTATATTCCGTAAGTTTCTTATGTTGTAGAGTCTCGACTCTCAAGAACTACAAAATTGTTATTTTCGATAAAATATTTTTAACATTAATGATACAAAAATAATTTTATAAATTTACTGATATAATGGATAAAATACTATGACACGTAAAATTAACCATGAATACTTTTCAACTACACGAACATAATATTGATACATTGTTTGTTTGGTCACATAAAATAAATAATTTTTTATTTGCCGCATAAGAAAAAATAGAGAGAGAGAAATTCTGAAACTATGATATACTAGTAGTAATATTGGAGACATAATTGTTTTGGTACTACTGTACCCACCAGTGTGTACGTGCCACCTTGATCAATTTAGTTCTCATCCATTTTGCCACTTGCTTCTTTATTGGATAATAAATTCTGCACTTACACGAAAAATAGAAATTGAAAATTACTACACTAATAATTGACATTGAGTGCTCATATAGGAAAATTCTGATTTTGAAAGCTATAGGGTATCAGTTAATACTATGAGCAGGGATAAATAAAAAGAAAAGGAGAATCCAACGGTTGAGGGGCTGTCATCTGCGGTGACCCGGAGCCGCTTTCGCCCAATACTTGGGGAATCCAACCCAACCATACACACCCCCCAACTCCACTTTACCCAACCCCATACTAATACTATCCACTACGCAATCACACAAAATATATTATTCTCGCCCTCCTAATGTTGGGGGTGGAGTTTGAATTTCGACAATTAAATTTTTTAATTTTATCGTAAATTTGGACATAAACTTTTTAAGTGTTTTCAAACAAAATTTATATATTTGAAAACTATATAAAAATACTATAAATCACGATAATTAGCAATTCAAAACATCTAAAAGACATGAAAAAAATCACGGTCAAATGACTCCTAGTGGTGCAATAAAAAGCTTTTTTCAAAAAAAAAATTTGGTCCGAGCAATAAAAGAACTAACACAAATGAACTCTAGTTAACTGCACAGTCTAAGTGACAAAAGGAAAAAAAAAACTGATGGTTAGACTCCTTTATATGTACGCACTTCATTCTCCTTGCCATGTCCATACTCTTCTTCTCTCTCCTATTTCTTGCTTAGTTTCTGTATTGGGGCAAAGAATTTGATCTTTGTCTCCACTTTCCTCCTTATTGACAACTCTTAATCTTTCTTCATGCCCTAAGCTAGTGAATAAGCTATACCATATATTTTTTAATCATGAGTTGTAATGGTTGTCGAGTCCTTAGAAAGGGATGCAGTGAAAACTGTATTCTTAGACCCTGTTTGCAATGGATTGAAACTCCTGAAGCTCAAGGCCATGCCACCATTTTTGTTGCCAAGTTCTTCGGTCGTGCCGATCTCATGTCCTTCATTTCCGCTGTCCCTGAAAACCAACGGCCCGGTATGTACACTCTGAGCATAATTTTTTTTGCACTGTTAGCATAACTTGTGTACACTGTCATGTACACAAGTTAATTAAACTCAATTTCTTTTTGTTTTCTTCATCTAATCTCTCTTCTATTTTTTGTTTCTGAAATGAGAGATTGGATGTATTGGTAGGTCTATTTCAATCCTTGCTATATGAAGCAGCTGGAAGGACAGTAAACCCAGTGAACGGAGTTGTGGGACTATTATGGACCGGCAATTGGCACGTTTGTCAAGTGGCGGTGGAGACAGTCCTCCGCGGCGGCACGTTAAGCCCGATACCGGAGTTATTTGGTAAGTCATCAGAACTTGATGAGGAATCTGAATGCACAAACGTGTTTAAGCTTCTAAATCATACGCGATCGAAGATGCAAAAGCGGCGTCGTTCGTCAGATGAAGCAGCAGCAAAAGTGTTGCAGTTGGAAAATCTTGATCTCAGTTTATTAACACGAGGTTTTCAGAGTGAAATCGTGTATAGTCCGTCAAGAAATTCAGAGGAATCTGTAACCACTACGTGTTTCGAGAGTAGTCTTGGAGATCATCAAGGAAAACAACCCAGACTCCTGAGCTTGTTCACTTAGGTTTTTTATTAACTTGAAACCTTTTTTTTTTTTCTAATGAGGAAGGGTTTTTTTTCCGGAATATAGATTCTGGTGAGGTTTTTTGTACATTACTGGCTCAGGATTCCCCTTTCTTCAACCTTTTAATTTCTGATATAGTACAAGAAAGTAGAAGCATGCATGGGGGAAAAAATGAAAGTTTGCCGGTGATTCCTTCTTTTGCTGTTCTTTTTGTTTCTTTGCTTTCTTTTTGGTGTCTAATAACCACTCTAATGAACGTTGGACATGAATAGAACGATATGTTTACTGATCTCACTTGTTTTAAATTGTCAGACACTGAATGATCGATATTGTTTTTCTTGAGTTTAACTTCTACTCAATGACAGTGTGGAGGAACTTTTACAACATTAAGTCATAAAATATAATTACAGATAACCATTTAAAAAAATACTATGATTAGTAACTTAGAAAATAAAGCATGTTACTTAGCTTGCTAAACATGTTAAGCAAGTCTATATACAGTATATATATGTTAAATCAATTTTCCTTATATTTTTTATTAATATAGTTGAATGTTTTCCTGTTTCTTGAAGTAATGGCGTCCTGATCCTATTTTTTATACAATAACCCAGTGTACATACTAGATATGTCAAAGGAAGAAAATAAAAAAAGAGAAAAGAAAGAAGCGGCCGATGGTGCTATTTAGCTGAATATGCTTGACGTTTAAGTTTACCAAGTCTAACTAAGATAAGATTTTGGATTTACAAGACATACATTTAGTCACCATTACATTACCAAAAACGTAACTTGGAAATCATTGTCAAAGAACCCTAATCTGTATTTATGTTTGGAAAAATGGGAAGCTTCAAGGTTTGATCATGCAAATGAAGGTGGCTGTTGCGAAAGCCAAATGTATATAGTGTGAATGAGTCACAACTACTATATCAAAAATTATGGCAGCCACTAAATAATAAATAAGACAATAATACAACAATAAAAGGAATACTAGAATTTACAAGGTTCGGCCAATTTTGCCTAATTTCTCGGACACAATTAATATTTTATTCCACTCCAAAATACAAGTCAAATAATACTAAAGAGAGAAGATACAAATGTCTTAAGGAGATGAGAAGGCAAATGAGAGGTGTGTATAAATCCTAAACATTAGGCCTCCTTTTATAGAGAAAAATTCCCAAACAAAAGTGTCAACCACCGATGTGGGATATTTGACAACTTCAACAAATCTCCACCTTGGCAAAATTCCACATCTTCAATTTTCTCTCAATAACAAATTTTGGCTGTGTCTTCATCTTCAATCTTCAGTGTTCAACAATGTTGAAACTTGACCGCAGTCACCACTTTTGTTAGCATATCAGCAGGATTCTCTGTAGTATGAATTTTATTCACCGTGACTCCACCTTCTTCTATGATTTCTCGTACGAATTGATATTGAACATCAATGTGTTTCATCCTTGCATGATAAACTTGGTTTTTCGCTAATTGAATGACACTTTTACTATCACAAAAAATTATGATACTTTTTTGTCTAATACCAAGCTCCTTTAGCAACCCCTGAAGCCAAATTGCCTCCTTCATAGCCTCTGTAATAGCCATGTACTCTGCCTCTGTCGTAGACAAAGCAACTGTTGACTGCAAAGTAGACTTCCAACTAACTGGTGCAATTGCAAAAGTAAACACATAACCAATAGTTGATCTTCGTTTGTCCAGATCACCTGTAAAATCTGAGACACAATATCCAACTACAGACTGATTGTCTTCCTACTCAAAAACTAACCCAACATCTACAGTATTATGAAGATACCGTAGAATCCACTTCACAGCTTGTCAACGCTCATTTCCAGGATTATGCATATATCTGCTAATAACTCCAACAACTTGTGAAATGTCAGGTCTCGTACAGACCATTGCATACATCAAGCTACCAACAGCATTTGCGTATGGTACCTTTGACATATACTCTCGTTCAGCTTCATTTTTTGGCGACATAGTAGTGCTTAGCTTAAAATGGGGAGCAAGTTGAGTACTAACTGGCTTAGTCTTCTTATCTATGCCAAAACGTTGTAGTACTCTTTTCAAATATTCTTTCTGAGATAAACAGAGTTTCTTTGAACGTCTATCTCCTATTATCACCATGCCAAGAATTTTCTTTGCCTCACCTAGATCCTTCATCTCGAACTTCTTCTTCAGTTGAATCTTCAACTTATCAATTTCTTCCGAATTCTTGGAAGCTATCAACATATCATCAACATCTAGGAGAAGATATACAAAGGAACCATCTTTAAGCTTGCGCAAATACACACAATGATCGTATTTGCTTCTCTTGTACCTTTGCCGCAACATAAACTTGTCAAATCGTTTGTACCATTGTCTAGAATTGTTTCAATCCGTACAACTTCAAGTTTGCACACAATATTTTCCTTTCCAACAATTTTGAATCCTTCTGGCTAAGTCATGTAGATTTCGTCCTCCAAGTTTCCATGTAAAAGCGCAGTTTTTACATCCATCTGAACTCGTTCCAAATCCAACTATGTTACCAAAGCCAACATAATTCTAATGGAGGAATGTTTTACAACTTGAGAAAACACTTCATTGTAATCAATTCCCTCCTTTTGAGTATATCCTTTGTCCACTAATCTTGCTTTGTAGCGAACATCTTCTTGGTTAGGAAATCTCTCTTTCTTTGCAAATACCCATTTGCACCCAATTGCTTTTTATCCCTTCGGGAGATTGGCCAATCTCCATGTATGATTCTGATAAAGGGATTGTATTTCATCATTCATGGCAATCCTCCACTTATCTTCTTCTGAATTTTGGACTGCGTCTTTATAAGTGGTCGGAACATCATCAACTATAATTGAGGCGGCACAAGCAACCGTCTCTATGAGAGGAACAGGTTTTGTTATTATCCTTTTTGGCCTGCTAGTTGCTATTGATTCAAGTTGTTGTTGAGGTTCCTGAGTTGGAATCTCCCTCTCTACTGGCTCTTCTTCCATAGGATAATCTTCATTTGTTTCCTCCTCTGTTTCTTGTGTAGGAAAAATAAATTTTCACTCAAACTCCACTTGCTTAGAAGCACCCTCATTTTGTTTGGTATCTTCTGTTACCTTATTTACCATAGCAGATTCATCAAAGGTAACATCCCTGCTGAATATTACTTTCTTTGTCATAGGACACCATAAGCGGTATCCTTTGACTCCAGAAGTAATCCCCATAAAAATAGTCTTCTTTGCCCTTGGATCCAATTTTGACTCTGTCACATGATAATATGCAATTGAGCCAAACACGTGCAAATAGTCATAATCTACAGCAGGCTTTCCATACCATTTTTCAAATGGTATCTTGCCGTTAATAGCAGTAGATGGTAGACGATTAATGAGGTGGCATGTATATGTAATTGCCTCAGTCCAAAATTCTTTGCCCAAGCCAGCATTGGACAACATGCACCGTACCTTCTCCAGTAAAATCCGGTTCATACGTTCTGCCACTCCATTCTGTTGTGGAGTATGTCTGACAGTGAAGTGTCGGATGATGCCATCATTTTCACAGACCTTATTGAAATGATCAGTTTTGTATTCACCTTCATTGTCTGTGCGAATACACTTGAAGTGTCTGTTCGAATACCTTATTGAAGTGTCTGTTTGATTCTCCACCATCGTTTTTCATTTGAGAAAAATTCTCAACACTTCATCTTTGCTCTTCATTGTATACACCCATACTCTTCGGGAAAAATCATCAACAAAGGTTACAAAATAGTGCTTCCCACCCAATGAAGGTGTTTTGGAAGGACCCCAAACATCAGAGTGTACATAATCCAAAATGCCTTTAGTATTATGGATCGTTGTACCAAATTTAACCCTTGTCTGTTTCCCTTTGACACAATGCTCACAAAACTCCAAGTTGCAAGCCTTTACTCCTTTTAACAATCCTTGATTTGATAGAGTTTTCAAGGATTTTCCTCCAGCATGTCCCAAGCGCATGTGCCATAGCTTGGTTGCTTCTGCCTCTTTGTCGTCACTGGATGTTACTGTCGCTGTCCCAATAACTGTACTGCCACGATAGCGGTACATATTATTGTTCTTCCGATTAGCCTTCATTACCACTAGTGCACCGGAGCATATTCTCATCACTCCATTTTCTGCAATGATTTTGAACCCTTTTGATTCTAGGGCTCCCACAGAGATGAGATTCTTCTTCAAACCCGGTACATATCGATCATATGTTAATGCTCTGATCATTCTATCATGGTTCCTTAATCGTATTGAACCAATGTCATATGAGGTAAGAGGGTTGTTGTCTACTGTGTGGATGACTCCATATTCTCCTTCTTGAAAATCCACGAGCCAATCCCTGTTGGGACACATATGATAGCTACAAGCTGAGTCCATCAACCATATATCTGATGATGTTGATGACTCTGTTGTAACTAATGAGAAGTCTGAATAATCATAATCAGCTACATTTGAATCCATAATGGTCTTTCCATTGTTATGTTTGGCCTTATTTTTCAACTTCGGATAGTCTTTCTTCCAGTGCCCCTTTTCTCGACAAAAGCACATTCATCTTTGCTGGGTCTAGATCTTGACTTGGATCTTCCCTTCTTTGTGCTCGTTTGATTTTGAGGACGACCCACCACACCCAGTGCTTCTCCTTCTCAGCCCTTCTATTTTTCTCCCTTTCTTTGTTCATAGATGTACAAAGCCGAACAAACTTCTCTAAGAGAAACTTTGTCATTTCCATGGAGTAGAGTAGTTTCCAGATGCTCGTACTCATCAGGAAGTGACCCCAACAATATCAAGGCCAAGTCACCATCATCAAAAGTTGCATCCATATTTTGCAAATTTGTGACCAACTTATTGAAACTGGTGATATGTTCATTCATTGTGGTACCAGGAACATAGGTGAAGCAAAACAGTCTCTTCTTCATGTACAATTTATTTTGACTGTTTTTCTTCAAAAATTTATCTTCCAGTGCTTTCTATAATTTACTTGTAGAAGTTTTCTTTGTGTATGGATATTTCTGCTCTCTAGCAAGGTAGGATCGAATGGTACCGCAAGCAACACAGTTGATAATTTTCCAATCTTCTTCTCCAATAACATCTAGTTTCTTTTCTTCAATGGCAAGATCTAGCCCTTGTTGAAAAAGGACATCTAGAACCACGTCTTGCCACATTCCAAAATGTCCTGACCCGTCAAAAATTTCTACCGCAAATTTCACATTTGACACAATTCTTGCCATAAGCGAAGATGTCAACGATGACGTATTATTGACACTTGATGTAGATTCTTCTTGTTTATTGTCTCTCATTTTTGACACAAATATTATTTAATAACTGACAACACAAATCAAATTTTTTTCTTTTCTAATGTGGAAGATCAAACTATGCTGCAACCACAGAGCATACTTAGACAGTACATTGGCCCAGATACCAATGTTGCAGAAGCCAAATATATATAGTGTGAATGAGTCACAACTACTATACCAAAAATTATGGCATCCACTAAATAATAAATAAGACAATAATACAACAATAAAAGGAACACCAAAATTTATGAGGTTCGACCAATTTTGTCTACTTCCTTGGACACAACCAATATGTTATTCCACTCCAAAATATAAGTAAAATAATATTAAAGAGAGAAGATACAAATGCCTTAAGGAGATGAGAAGACAAATGAAAGGTGTGTATAAATCCTAAACATTAGGCCTATTTTTATAGGGAAAAATTCCCAAACAAAAGTGGCAACCACCGATGTGAGATATTTGACAACTTCAACATTGAAACTACTAATTAATCATGTTTTATTTTAGTTGAGACTAAGCTTTTTAGTTGAGAATAAGCTGACAAAGCAAAAATTCTAGTTTGATCATAGCCGATGATACAGAATTAAAATTATGAGAATAAAATGAAAGCAGGTTGTTTTGTAGCTGGAGCTCCTAGTTGATGGGAAAGGGTGTCAGAGCCGATATATATGCCTAAGAATTGCGTGGCGAGAAGGTTGTACGCATTGATCTGATTGTAGGAATCCATATATAGTTATCCAAATATAGTTAAACAAAAGAAAAGAAACGAGATTTTGATTTCAAAAGCTACGAAAAGAGCATTTCCGATATTCTCTTCCACAACCTTATTTGCCTCGCCTATTTTTTTCATGAACATGGGTCAATAGATTTAACTTGTTATGATGGAGATTGTAATATTTTAGTCACTGTTCTTTGCATTAACTTTTTCTAAGAACTTAATTAAATTGTAAATGGAGGGACCTGGATCTGGCATTGGGCTTGGTCCAAGATAATAGGATATGGAGAAAGGCGGCTTTTGGAGTGAGTAATGGGGCGTTCGAGTAGTCAATTTGTACGTGTTATGTGTGTTTTTTATTAAAGGATGAGTAAGGGAGGACCTATTGATGAAATTTGAAGCTACCCTTTGTTGGGAAAAGAAAATACTACTGAGTACTTGTTAATACTTGTTAACATCATCAGAATTCATTGCATGAAGATGAAAGAAGATGGAACCCTAGAGTTCCTAAATCGTTTAGAAAGAGAAAGAAGAGCCCCTTTATTACTTTTGTCTGGAATATTCTAATGACTCGTTACCAAAATACAACAATATATATGATGTCCCAAAAATAAAAATGAATGAAATAAAAAATTGATAAAAGCTATGTACATAAGGTTGGCTTGATGGGCTGCTTTGTTGACACTGTTGGGTTGTGCAGCTGTTGCTTGTGTTGGGCCTGTTGGGCCTGGTTAACACCCCCTCCCCCCTCAGGCTGGAGGGTAAAAACACACCAAGTTTGTGAAGAATACCATAGTAAGGCTGCCTAGGGAGAGCTTTAGTCATGATGTCTGTGAGCTGGGCAGAGCTGGGAACAAAATGTAAAGAAATAAGGCCTGAATTCAGGCATTCACGTAGATAATGACAATCAATCTCTATGTGTTTCGTACGTTCATGGAAGATAAGATTCTTGGCTATGTGTAATGAAGCTTGACTGTCACAGTGAATAGGAACAGGACTCTCAATAGGCAGACCAAGATCACCCAAAAGTCAAACTAACCAAGAAACTTTAGAAATAGTCTTCCTTAAGGCCCTGTACTCAGCTTCAGCTGAAGACAAGGATATGGTGGGTGCTTCTTGTTTTTCCATGAAATGAGGCTACCTCCAAGAATTATAAAAAACAGAGAGATTTGCGAGAGATAGCACAGGCAGCCCAATCAGAGTAAGAATAACCAAGGAGTGAAAAATCAGAACTGTTGGACAGTAGAATACCTTGAGCTGGATCATTCATAAGATACCTTAGGACATGTAAAGCAGCCTGCATGTGAGGCATTTGAGGCTTTTGAAGAAACTGGCTCAAGTCCTGTACAGAAAAAGAGATAACTGGCCTGGTGTGTTGAAGGAAGTTGAGTTTACCTATTAATCTTCTGTAGGTGCTGGGATCAGTTAGGGGTTCTCCCATGTCTAAGACCAGTTTGGATGAAGAATCCAAGGGAGTAAGAACAAGAGTGAAATGCTGGCAATTAAATTCAGCAATGAGATCAGTGGCATACTTCTGCTGAGTCATGAGATAGCCTTGAGGATGTTGTGAAATTTCTAACCCCCAAAAATGGTGCAATGTGCCCAGGTCTTTGATCTTGAATTGAGAATCCAAGAAAGACCTTAAGGAAATCAATTCTGATACATCATCCCCAGAAAAGAGTATGTCATCCACATATACAACAAGGACCACCAGAGAACTAGAGGTTGATTTGGTGAAGAGAGAATAATCATTGACTAGAAATGTAGCCTTGAGATAGCAGGGCTTCAGACAGTTTTGAAAACCACTGTCTAGAAGCCTACCTTAGGCCATAGAGAGACTTCTTAAGTCTGCAAACCAGTGGTGGAGATATGGAAGAAGAAGAGATGTCAAGCCCTGGGGGAACTTTCATGTAAACCTCCTCACTTAGGTCACCATGGAGAAAGACATTGTTGACATCAAGTTGAAAAACAATCCAACCTCTCTTAACAGCCAAGGTTAGCATACATTTAATGGTGGTCAATTTGACCACATGGGAGAAGGTCTCAGTGAAGTCAATGCCTTCCCTTTGAGCATTACCCCTAATGACCAGCCTGGCCTTATACCTTTCAATAAAGCCATCAACTCTTTGTTTGATCTTGTAGACCCATTTACAAGGAATGGCTTTCTTGTTGGGAGGTAGAGGAACAATGTTCCAGGTCTGGTTTGCTTCAAGAGCCCTAAATTCTTGTAGCATAGCCTCCTACCATGCAGGGTTTGATGATGCTTGCTGGTAAAACTGAGGCTCATGCATATGATGCTCACTAAAAATAACCAAGGAGGGAGCAGGAAGTGAAGCAGAATTGCAGACATAATCATTTAGGTAGATAGGTTTGTTAACTGTTCTAAGAGATTTCTAAAAGGAAGAGAATTATGAGAAGGTAAAGGAAGTTCAGTGGGTTCAGTGGGTGGACTAGGAATTGTAGAGTTGGGATACTGAATGTTGGAGATGACAGGACTGGGAGGAGAAGGAGAAGATGTTAAAGGAGGCATAGTAGTACTGGGAGTAGAAGAAGAGAGGTCTTGAGTAGCAGAAGGATTGAGAGGATTTGGAGATGGGGATTCAGTAAATGATTGTTCAACAGAAGGAAATAAAGAGGGAGGAGAAGAAGAGTTAGATCTGTAACGAAAAACATGTTCATGAAAAACTACATCTCTAAAACAAAAAACAGAAGAACTAGAAAGGTTCAATAACTTGTAACCTTTTTTTTCTACAGGGGTAACCCAAAAATAAATAGGAAATAGCTCTTGACTGAAATTTATCCCTGCCAACCTTGGGAGATGTTGTAAAACAAAGATACCCAAAGGATTTTAAATGTTCATAAGCAGGCGGACTACCATGTAATTTCTCATAAGGGGAGAGGTTGAGAAGAAGAGGTGAGGGCATTCTATTGATAAGGTAAGTTGTAGTAAGTAGGCATTCTCCCCAAAACTTGACAGGAAGCTTAGACTGAAATAGAACCGTGGCCACTTCCAAAAGGTATTTGCGTTTTCTTTCCACAACACCATTTTGTTGTGGAGTGTGAGAAATGGTTGTTTGATGAAGAATACCCTTATTTCCAAAGAAATTAATGGCTTCAGTACTATTCCCTAATTTAAAGGTATTATCTGACCTAAAAGTATGGACATTTTAATGAAAATAAACTTTGACCATGGATGTAAATGCCTTAAGGATAGATAGAGCATTACCCTTACAAGAAAGAATATGTGTCCAGGTTACTCTAGTATAATCATCTACTAGAGTAAGAAAATACCTGAACCCATTATATGTCTTTGTGTTATAGGGTCTCCAAATATCAATGTGAACAAGTTAGAAAGGAGCAGTAGACTGTATGAAATTGTCATGAAAAGGTAATCTTTGTTGTCTAGCCATTGGGCAGATTGAACAAAGGAAAGATTGTTTAGAAGAGACTTGTCAGACAAATAAGGAATAGATCTCATTTTGTGAAAAGGTATGTGACTAAATCTTTGATGCCAAAGCAAGTCCATTTTATTGATAGTGGATGTTTGATTACAAGCAGAATCAACAACAATTTGATTACAAACAGAATTATCACTAAGTAAAGGTTGATTGAAACAAGGAGTAATAGAACTTGGCTAATTACATGAAACTGAACTAGGATTTGTTATAAAGGCAGCAAGAGAAGATGGAAACAGATCAACATCTGATGTAGATAGTATAATCTCCCAGCAGCCTTACCAATTACCAGTGGCCTCTTCAGAGAAAGGCCGCCCCGTAAAAGACAATTGGTTTTGGTAATTACTGCTATACAATCCAACTATGTGATAAGTTGACGAATATAAATCAAATTGAATTGGAAATAAGGTACAAGCAGAACATTCACCAGTATTATGTCATGTCTACGATGTAATGAACCAGTTGATATAACTTTTACTTTATATCTATTGGGTAAAGTAACTAGAAAGGGTTTAGGTAAATGTGTGAGATTATGAAGGAGATGTTTGTGTAGAGTCATATGGTTAGTGGCTCCTGAATCTAAGATCCAAGGTTGTATACCTAGATGTGAAGATGCACATGCATGAGAAACAGGATAATCAGCAGCATAGGCATTAAACAAACCTGCAAAGTGAGCAAAAGAAGAACCTTTTGTGGAGGAAATATCAGGAGACATGCCAGTAGAGAGTTGAATTTGCTGAAACATACTCAGGAGAAGTTGGTATTGCTCCTAGGTGAAACCATGAGCTGAATTATCAGAGGAGGCAACATCAAGAGAGCAAGAAGGAGGGACATAAGGAACTTCAGTCTGGACACAAGATGCTGACTTCTTGTTCTTGGTGAACTAAAATCAGCAGGAAAACCATGCAACCTATAACATTTGTCCACAGTATGTCCAGTTTTCTTGCAATACTTGCAGGACACAGAATTTGCATTCCTTTTGGAGTCAAAATTGATTCTCTGAGTGAAGTTCTTGTTTGTGTTATTGAAGGAGTTGGGAGAGGCCAGAAAAGAAGCAGAATCACTAGTGAAACTGGGAGCATGAGGTGTTTCTCTCTGACTCTCATCTTGTTGCAAGATGGGATATACTTTACTTATGGGTGGTAAGGGACTCATCATCATGATGGTGCTTTTGACAGTAGAATAAGACTCACTTAATCCATTGAGGAATTGAAACAACTGTTGATCCTCAATGAATTTGGGAAGAGCTCCACATGAACATGTAGGTACCACATAAGATGAATTCAGTTCATCCCAAAGCTTTCTAAGCTTAGTAAAGAAGTTAGCTATATCTTAAGAGCCTTGCACAGTTGTACTTATCTCTCTCTGAATTTTTAGACATTTCGACCCATTGGACTGCCCAAATCTCTCATTTATGTCTTTCCAGACCTCTTTGGCAGTCTTAAAGCACATTACACTTGTGGCAATCTCTCTTGATATAGAATTTATAACCCATGACTTCACCATATCATTACATCTTTCCCAATAAGGAAAATAGGGTGAGTTTGGGGTAGGTTGGGCAACTCTCCCATCTAGGATCCCTAGTTTATTTTCGGCAGATATGGAAGTGAGCATGCTATTTCTCCAAAGAACAAAACCTGTCCCATTAAAAGGTATTGAAACCAATTGAATACCAGGACTGTCTGAAGGGCGGACATACAAAGGGTGAGAAGGATCTAAGGTAAAAGTCACGAAGCCTCCAGAATTGGAGGTTGTGGTATGATCTACAGTATCATGAATACTAGCCATGCTAACAATTTCAATGAAACTATAAAATCATACTTAAAAAAAATACTAGAAATTGAAGTTGATATGAGACGAAACTACAATTTTCACATGAAAATCACAGGATGTTCCTCATTCATGGAAAGAAATAAGTCCTAAATCTGTAGATGGGAGATAGGAAGAATATTACCGATATTGCGAGCAAAATCCGAACATAAACCCTAGGACGAAACTCAATCGGAGCATAAAGTGTTGAGAACCGCTGAATTCCGGCAATATAGCATCCACAGAGTCGACGTTAAGCCAAAATCGTAGAAATCCCCAATTTTCTCTGAGAATATCTTACCTCAGACGAAAACCTCGATTTCAACAAACCAAACAAAAAGATGAAAACTCCAGTCAAGGGTGACGTCGAAGTGAAGATGAAGGTGAGCTGATACCGAAACCATGCACTGATACCATGTTAACATTACCAGAATTCATTGCATGAAGATGAAAGAAGATGGAACTCTAGAGTTCCGAAATCGTTTAGAGAGAGAAAGAAGAACCCCTTTATTACTTTTGTCTAGAATGTTCTAATGACTCATTTCCAAAATACATCAATATATTTGAAGTCCCAAAAATAAAAATAAATGAAATAAAAAAATTGATAAAAGCTATGTACATAAGATTGGCTTGATGGGCTGCTTTGTTGACACTGTTGGACAGTGCAGTTGTTGATTGTGTTGGGCCTGTTAAGCTAGGTTAACCATACTTGGTGTTTGCACGAAACTAAAGTAATTAATTAATTTTAAAACTCACAAATAAAATTAAAATACATAATATAGTTTATTTATAACAAAGAGAAATTTATATATATATATATATATATATAACACTTATTTTACATAATTACATTCATTTATTTGATACAAACATAATCATAAAATACTACAGTAAATAGTACTTTTCATTGAAAAATCGGAGTGCGTGGGAGAAGTTTGTTTTCCGCATCTTGATCAGCCAATTGCATAAAGGAGTAAAGTCCATGTCAGTTTGGCCTCCCTCTTCCCCTTGTGCCCCTCTTTTTCTTTATATTTCAAAGTTGGTAAATATTTACTCGCATTAGTTTCTTACATCAAATCAAACTATATAATCTTAATAATAATGGAAGATCCAGCATTTTAAGGTAATGGGTGCTCAACATTAAATAGTGCTAGCAAATGATGGGAGGAGTCGGATTGATATGGATAGATTGAATACGTGTTAGACAATACGGATAAAATTTTCGAATCACTCATATTTAAAACGGATAAAATATAGATTGAATGACGAAAAATATGAATATTCATATTTTCATGAATATTATCATCATTCTGAGAATTCCATACCCCAATATAGACTGTCAAATTTGGTGGTGGTAAATTGAATATATTTTCTTGTTGTACCACGATAAACTAAATGAATTGAAGAAAGAAAAACGGCAAAGTTAAGGATAAAATGGAAAGCCACGTAAAAGGAAGACGAAAAAGAAAGTCAAAGAGTGCACTACTTCTGTCACGACCCAAACTGACGGGTCATGATGGGCACCTATTACTTTACTAAATAGAGTACCTACATAACGTATCTTTTCATGTCATACTATCATAGATAACTGAGTCGGAAGGCTACCGTGAGATAAGTAGAATACAACATGTGATACCAACTTATACATAAGACATACGGGCCTATAAGGCCAAAATAACCACTCGTATACTGAACGTAGGCCGACAAGCCCATATAATCTTTTACGTACATGACATCTGTCTACAAGCCTCTAAGAATACATAATTTTCATAAAGGTCGGGATAGAGTCCCGCCATACCAAACAAAATACGTTTAAATCATACTAACCAAACAAGTAACTCCGAAACAAATGGAGCCCACCAACATCTTCCGCTCAGCTGATAGCTTACTTGGAGGGCTCTCGACCTGTCTATCGGGACCTGCGGGCATGAAACGCAGTGTCCCCAGGCAAAAGGGACGTCAGTACAAATAATGTACCGAGTATGTAAGGAATGAAAATCAGTAAATAATAGACATAAAACATGGAGTAAAAGACTCGACATGTAAGTCTGAACAACTTTATGAATCTTTTAATATTTAAAACGTCATGCATATACATATAAAAGTCATATCATGCATGGGTATATGCGTTCATAACATCATCAAGCCTCTGGGGGCATCTCATCATATCATCTCGGCCATTATGGGCAAATCATCAACGTATACCAGTTGATAAGGTGGTGGTGCATATATAACGCCGTAACTTTTTTCCATATCCCATATACATGTATATAACGCTATCTGGTCATGGGTCAATATAAATGAATGCAATGCATGATAAATAAGTCAATAAAATCTTTCGGAGTGTTATAAGACCACTATGCCTTTGATTAATATCATGAAATAAACTTTATCAACTTATGTATTTTCTGAGACCCATGAACAAATGATAGAATAATAAGATACATGGGAATTCAAGAATATAGTCACTTCTAATACTTCTATGAATAGAGTCATTTATGGAAGTTGTGCATTTGCTCGTTTCGTTTGAATCGTACGGATCATGCCAAAAATAAAGAAGGGATAGCCTTAACATACCTGGGGTAGAGAAAAATCTTTATGATATTCTTGAAAAATATTGCACTGTACTCCTTTAGAACCGTAAGATTTTACGTTGCTAAGGTTTTAATAACTCTCATTAGAATCACTTGGTTGCAAGAAGTTTTGTTGAAAACTTGAAGAATGGCTAACGTTCTGTTATGAAGTGTAGTATTTTGTAAGGAAATCACATCTGATTGTAGGGCAGGGTGGTTTGTATTGAAAATGTTAGAGAAAAGCTGGGGGGGGGGGGGGGTTCTAACGCCTATTTTGACAAATGTCTAAATTAGGAAAAAGGTTATGTCATTTCTTACTTGATCAAACTTACCAAACTTATTAAATGTCTTATACGTAAGTGTTATATGTATGCCACCTTTCAATCAAGATTGTGAGTCATTTACTTTGAATATGGGGCTGCCACATCATGCTATTTAATTTTTATCTAATATATCCCTAATTAATTAGGTAATATCCATTACCCAATAATTAGCCAATAACCCACATAATTAAGAATTATCTCAACTTACTTAAAATACTACTCACTTTTAACATACCTTGTACACCTTACTATCATGGTCATATAGTACCTTGTATGACACTAGTCCATAAATACCGGGTATTATCGCTCGGACTGTATTTTATCCCAAATTGTCAAGCTTCGACGAAACTCATTTTTTTCCATTTGCTTACCCCCTCACCTTCACGAATTTACTTATCCATTGTTTGAAATAGCATAATACTTGTAACCTCAAGATAATCTCATTCCCGAGCTTGCGTCAATTAACTTTACGTCAAAACCTTAATGTCCGAAAATGCGGAATGTAACATCTCATTTCGAGCTTTCATCAATTCACTTGTGGCATACTTTCATGTACAAAAATATGGGGTGTAACATCATTCCCCCCTTTGGAACATTCGCCCTTGAATGTTGACTGATGCTCTTATTATTTTCATAATTGATGTCTTTCGAATACTTTAGTACTCTCTTTGCCATCTACACAACTGTCCTGTGAATAAATCCAAAGGCTAGGGCATTCCCTCCTTTAGGCCTCTTTCCCACACCATGATTTGTGGTCGGAATCCTTCCAATCTTGTAACTATTTCTGCCTTTTATCATGTAGCATGTACGACTCTGACTCTGTAAGTGTGTCTATGCGACTCTTCTCTCCTTTTTCCTCCAGCTTTTAGCCAATATCTAGGCCTCACTTTGTAAATATATACAAAGCTTGATAAAATGTCCCTCTGGCATCTATAGGTATACTGAAGTTCTTCGCTTGGTACTTTGTTGAACTTGCAAATATTACTATATCTTGTTTCATAGCTCTGATTATCTATCTCTATGACTTTACTGCAACAAGGTAGGTTATACTATACCGTAACTCTTATTTTAATATATCATTACTGAGGTCTGCTATTGAACTCCAGGTTACTTTCGTTGCTTATCTCATATGTATAAATCTAAGTCCTTTAATGTTTCCTCATTACTTGTTCATTTTAAGAACGACAGCCTAATCTCACCTCATACTTTGTGACTTTTGTCCATCCACTATTGATTCACCTTAATGTTTGTGATGACCCGGCTAGTCGTCTCATGAGTTACCACTCAGCTTCCCTCATTTCTGCTTCTTTATGCTTTTTTATTCGTGTTATGTGGTATCGGGTCGATAGGATCCAATCCAGAATAATTTTGGTAAGGTTTGAGACACTTAGTCTCTTTTGAGGAAGCTTAAGTTGGAAAAGTCAATCGGAGGTTGACTTATGTGTTAGAGGGCTCAGATGTGAATTCTGATGGGTCGGATAGCTTCGGTAGGTGATTTAGGACTTAGGAGCGCGATCGAAATGAGTTTTGGAGGTTCGGAATAGATTTAGGCTTGAATTGGCGAAGTTGATATTTTGGCGATTTCTGGTTGGTAGGAGAGATTTTGATATAGGGGTCAGAATGGAATTCCGAGAGTTGCAGTAGCTCTGTTGTGTCATTTGGGATGTGTGTGCAAAATTTTAGGCCATTCAGACATGGTTTGGTTAGGTTTTTGATCAAAAGCGGAATTCGGAAGATTTTGGAAACTTAGGCTTGAATCTGATGTGTTTTGGTTGATTTGATGTTGTTTGAGGTGTTTTAAAGATTTGTACAAGTTTGAATAAGGTTTTGGGATATGTTTGTTCCTTTGGTTGAGGTCCTGAGGGCCTCAGGTGAGTTACGGGTGGTCAATCGGACCATTTCATGTTGTTTGGAATTGCAGAAAAACTGCTGAAGTGTTGCAGAGAATTTGACCTTCGCGTTCGCGGAGGGTTAGTTGAGAAGGCAGATGATTTTAGCCTTCACATTCGCAAGGAAGTCTCCGCGTTCACGAAGCGCTGGATGTTTGTGGATCGCGTTCGCGAGAAGGGGAGCGCGTTCGCGTAGAGGAAATTGGTCAGCTAGGTTTAAGGTCGAGTTGTTCATCGCGTTCGCGAGGGAGGGTGTGCGTTCGCGAAGAGTTAGTCTGAGGAACCATCGCGTTCACGATGGGCATGTCGCGTCCGCGTAAGATGATTTTTGGTCAAAGTCATTTTGTGTTTCGCGAACGCGAGGCGTTGACCGCATTCGCGAAGAAGGAATTAAGGCCTGAGCAGAATGTTTAAATACTCGTCTTGTCTGGGATTTTGGGGTTTATTTCTTCCATTGTTGGTTGTTTTTGGAGCTTTTTGAAGGGTATTGAAGAGGGATTCAAGGGGAATCACTTGGAGGTAAGATTCTTGGACTTAAAACTCGATTCTAGTGTGAATTTCACCTAAATAACCATGGAAATTACCAAAAATTGAAGAACTAGGGCTTGAAAACTTAGACCTTTGCTTGAAGATTTGAAGGAACATTTGAGGTCGGATTTTAGAACTTTCGATATGTATGAACTCGTGGGGAGATAAGGAATTTATTGATGTAAAAAAAATTGAATTTCAAAACATGGGCCTGAGGGTCCGGTTTTGGTAATTTTGGGATTTATGTTGTATATTGATTGTTTTTGCTTGGGCTTCATTCCCTTAGCCTATTTTGACATCCTCGCTCTAATTTTGGATAGATTCGATGCGGGTGGAGGCCGATTCGAGGGGCAAAGGCGTTGCGAGCTAGATATTTGATCGGTTCGAGGTGAGTAATGATTGTAAATGATGTTCTAAGGATATGAAACCTCGGATTGCACATCGTTGTGCTATATTGAGGTGACACACACGCTTGATCACGGGCGTGGGGTCGTGCACTATTGGGGATTGTGACTTAGTCCATCCCGAATGACTGTTTTACCACGTATTTGACTGAAATCCATTTGCTATCATCATTATTTGCGTTGAATGTCATATTTGGGCTTCGTGCCAACTATTAAAACCTTTTTGGAGCTTCGTGCCAACTATCATCACTGTTTTCATACTCAGCCATGTTTACTCTGTTTTAACACTTAAATGATCTTTTAAATGATATTTTGAGCTGAGAAGCATATTTTACTGTTGCCCGAGTGCCTTATGTGATTTTGACTGAGTAAGGCCGAGGGCCTGTATTGTGAGGATACTTTTGGGTCGGACTGCATGCCACAGCAGTGATACACTGATTATGATTATGAGGACGAGGGACTGAGATATGAATGCCACGAGGTGGTGTAAGCACGTGATTTTTGCCCTATATGAGAATTACTCCCAAAAAATTCAAAAATAAAATGATTTTTCTTTGGTGTACAATTTTGTGATATTTTGAAGAATTATTTGTATTTGTCTGTGCGTGTTTATTCGCTAAATTAATAAAAAATACAAAAATATGTCGCATTTTGCATGTAGGATTTAATTCTACAATTGTTAGTAATTAAAATTGTTTTACAAAAATTAAAAATTACAAAAATAGGCATCGTTTGCATTTTTAGCATTTAATGTCCAAATATACAATTTTATGCTTAATTAATACTTAATTGTGCGTTAATTGTTATTGGGAGTTAATTTGCGCCTTTATAACTTAATTTAGTTCTTAATAATAGTTTCAGTATTTTTATAATTTAGTTTTAGAAAAATAAAAGAAGAAAGAGAGCGAAAATATAAAGAAAGTCGGAATTGGGCCTCTTCTTCAATTTCAAGCTATAGGCCCAAAAAATGGCCCAATCTTCCCTACGACCCAGTCCATTTCGAACTGGGTCGACCGAGTCCATTAACCCAACACCCCTTCTTCATTTTTGTCCAACACAAAACAAAACCAAAAAAAAAAAAAAAAAAAAGTGAATTATCACTATTAATAGTTTTATTTTTTGTTTTTTATATATATAAAAAAAATCCGAAAATATTTTATTTTATTTATTATTTTTATTTTAAAAAAAATATATATATATAGTAATTTCGGAAATGATTTTAAAAAAATAAAAAAAAAATAAAAAAAAAATGTAAAAGAATGTAGAATTTTTTTTTAAAAAAAGTAAAAAGTTTTAAAAAATTTAAAAGTAAAAGAAGGTTGGAATTAAAAAATAAATATAAAGATATCTGAAAATTTAAAAAATTTAAAGTAATTGAAAGTAGCATTTTTAAAAGAAAAAGAAAAGATAGTGGTTTATTTTTTAAAGAAAAGTTAAATAAAGTGAGATTCTTTTTAAAAAAATAAAAAGTGGGATTTTAAATAAGATAAAGTAATTAAAGTTGGAATTTTAAAAATAAAAGTAAATAAAGGTGGGATTTCTTTTTCTAAAAAAATAAAAGCAATTTGTAAGTGGGATTTCTTTTAATTAAAAAAATAATAAAATAATAAAAAACAAATCTGAAAATTTCGAAAATTTTGCTATAAATAGAAGAGAAAATTTAGGAAGAAGGGTGGAAAAAAAGAGAGGAAAAACTAGATAGAGAGAAGAAAAAAAGGGGGCGGAGTGAGAAGTATACACCCGATATACATTCTGTATACACTGAATATACAGGGGCAGAATTCATTTTGGAGAGTTTTGAAGTTGAAAAAAAATAGTTACTGCTTTATTGTCTCGCTTAAGATCTGAAATAGTCAGAACCTTCCTGCCTTTTACTTCTTCACTATACTTGGAGTCGTTTATAGTCTCCTGGGTTTTCTGCTATTCCTACTGTACTGGTTTGCGATGTTGCTGAATCTGCTGTTGCTGTGTTATTACTGCTGCTGACTTCTCCTTCTTTTGTTCTTGTACTGCTGTTTCCAGGTACACATTTGTTCAATCTCGGCTTGAAGCAAAAAAATGAAATATTAATCAGGCTTTGTTCCTGTTGAATTCCTCCTGTTTAGATTTGTGGTTGAATATAATTTTTCTTTCTTCGTATAAAGATGTAGTTGAATGATTAATGAATAATGAGGTTGCATATGTATACTTTCTTCATCTAATAATGTTATTTTAAATTACGGAGAATAATTAATCTGTTTTTGATATTATGGTCAATCTCATGTTCTAGTATTATTGAATAACAGAATATAAAATGAAAGCAGTTTTTCTTTGTACAAACTCGATCGCAATTTTCCATTCGCATTAGCCATAAACTAATAACTAATAAGTTACGTTTTTCAGCATGTAAATAATTAAGAGATTTTCTTTTAATTTAGAGACGAACTTAATAGAAAATATAGTCATTGTAGGTTTATCCTGTAAAAATAAAAATGAGACGAGCCTCGCCAAATAAAACGTATAGATTGCGGGGCCCTCACAAAATGTATGGTTTAATTAGAATTCGGAAGGACCGTTTAGCGAATTTCACGGTCTTCCCCAAAATAATAACGCGATAGTCTCTTTAGGCGCGTGTTTAATATTTTACTTTCTTAAGCCTGGGTGTGCATTTCATGCGACCCGAATCCAAATCCCAAAACATCAAATAAAACGTGTTCCGAATTGTGGGTGCATTTCATGTAACGCAGTCCAAAGACGTGTTTTAAGCGATGTTCATATTTCTTTTAAAAACAATAATAATAAAGCGGTTAAAAGATAAAATTTGCACATAAGTTCATATTTGTATAAAATCAGACAATCAAGCCGGATATAACAGTTGAGCGACCGTGCTAGAACCACGGAACTCGGGAATGCCTAACACCTTCTCCCGGGTTAACAGAATTCCTTATCCGGATTTCTGGTACGCAGACTGTAATATGGAGTCATTCTTTTCCTCGATTCGGGATTAAAATTGGTGACTTGGGACACCCTAAATCTCTCAAGTGGCGACTCTGAAATAAATAAACCAATCCCGTCTCGATTGTCCTTTAATTGGAAAAACTCCCTTGCACCCTCGCGGGCGCGGAAAAAGGAGGTGTGACAGCTCTGGCGACTCTGCTGGGGACTTTTACCCAGAACCACTGGTTCAGGGTTTAAGAATTCGAGCTTAAAATAACTGTTATAGTTGGCTTTATTTATTATCTGATTTTTTTTATATATGCCCAATGTGCTAAATGACACTTTTACCGCTTTAATATTATTTGAATTATGAATATATACAACTGCTACGAAACCCCCTTCTTTCTGAGTCTTCTAAATTTATGGTGCACACGTGCGCGTGGCCCACCTTTCTGTTAAAGTCATACCAAATAAGACGAAGTTGGGACAAGTAACTAGGCCGGGTAGACTTTCGTGCTCCCGGTACGTTGCCCCCGCTTCGGCTCAAACTGTCCGTTTGGGTAAGCCAGGGCTAGATCAATATGCCTCAGGTTTTTCACTTAGAATAACTCAGCTTCATGCCGGATCCCTAGTAGGAGCGATTATTTGCATCACGTGCATTTGACTTTGGAGACTCAACACAGGGGTTGGGTCTGTCTAGGACAGGTGTACCAAAAAAAATGACCATCCTGATGCATCTTACTTGCTGCTACTTGCGCATTTATTTGATCCGGATTTGTGTGTTGACTGACTTTTGAATATGATGAATAATATTTTAAAATTGAAAAAAAAAAAAAGAAATAGCTGTTAGGGAATTGACTGTTTATTTTTGAAAAAAAGCCAATGCCCAAATAACTGTCAAAACTCTGCCGAAATTTTGAGAAAATGAAAAAAAAATGTTTTATTAGTTTGTTTTATTAAAAGCAAAGGAAAAATAGAAAATGAAAATAAAAAAAAAGAGTCTTATTTTTAAAATGGTTTTTATTTTATTTTATTTGCTTATGAAAATGCAAAAAATAAAAAAAAATAATAAAAAAAGGTCTTTCATTATTTGTCGCAAATATATATATATAAATCCGAAAAGTTTTTTTTTATTTCCAAAAGATATATATATCTTTATTTGTTGCAAAGAGTATTTTTCTTGCCAAGAAAATTTAAAATAAAATTCCAAAAATATGTCTTGCAAAAAATAATATAAATATCTTTATTTTCCATTGTTGATAAAACAAAAATAATAAAAATGTTTTCTTTTAAGAAAAAAATCCGAAAATATTTTGATTCCTCTTTCAAAATTGAAAAGAAAATTCAAAATTCAAAAAATATTTTTTAGAAGCATTTCTTTTATCAAAAGAAATATTCCAAAAATATTTTTTTTAGAATAAAAAAAAAAAGACAAATGGAAATTCAAAAAAAAAAAAAAAAAAAAACTTCCTTTTGAAATTCTCAAAGTTCAAATCAAAAGAAAAGGAATTTTTACGAGTTTTTCTTTCAAAAAGAAATCAATCAAAAAAATATATATATACTTCCTTTGAGCAGTTCTTTCACAGTTCCAATAAAAAAAAATATTAGTTCATTTACTTATTCACGAGGCCCGAACTACGCGGGTTTGATTCTCACTGGATGTGAGATACGTAGGCAACCCTCATCGGGTCCAACCCCCTTTTTTGCTAAAATAGCCAAAAACCAATAAATAAATAAAAAACGTGTCAAAATTTTAATTTTGTCATAAATAAGTCGGGCAGTGTCCAGCCTCCCATTTGCTAAAAAAAATAGCCAAAAAAAATATGTCTAATTTTAATTTTGTCATAAAGAAATCGGGTGACGCTGTTTTATCAAGACATAGCCGAATGTTCCCGAAAAGGACGCCGGAAGGCTGACTTTGCATAAACAGCCACTTTTGGGTCATGTGTAGGATTTTGGTTCAGTTGACCCACACGGCCTTAAAAAAAAAAATCTTCGTCCCCGAGGCGCTGAAGGGCCGTGTTTGCAACACCCGGTTTTTATTGTAATTTGAAAAAAAAACAAAGAGTCAACGGTTAGGTGAATACCATTTGGATTTTTGGTCAAAATAAGCCGACCCAGCTTTGACCACGTCTTAAACCGTTCTTGCCAAAATAACCCTAGAGTATCTTTCAATTATTGAAAGGCTATTTTCTTAAAAGAATGAACAAGTTTGTAAAGTGTCGTAAAATAATACTCTCCGGCCTCAAAATTTGGAAGGGGCCACATTTGAAAAATAACCGTTTGGTTGTCTTTGTCAAACGGGAAAAGAAGCTGGTCGTTTATTTTTGGAGTTTGTAAATCTTTTAATTAGAATATGTGGGTTGTTTGATTTTCGAGTTTGTAGGTCATCTTCAAACCTTTGAAACCCAGTTTTGTTTAATATGAAAATTGAAAAAAAAATGATTAGTATTGTTTATCTTTTATTGGCCCGAACTACGCGGGTTTGATTCTCACCGGATGTGAGATACGTAGGCAACCCTCATCGGGTCCAACCCCACCTTTTTGCTAAAATAGCCAAAAACCAATAAATAAATAAAAACGTGTCAAAATTTTAATTTTGTCATAAATAAGTCGGGTGGTGTCCAACCCCCCCTTTTTGCTAAAAATAGCAACAAAAAAAATATATGACAAATTTTAAAGAGTCATAAATAAGTCAGGGTGGTGCTGTTTTTGTCAAAAATAGCCGAATTTCTCGAAAGGGACGCCGGAAGGCTGACTTCGCATAAACAACCATTTTTGGGGTCATGGGTAGGATTTTGGTCCAGTCGACCCACACGGCCTTAAAAATCTTCGTCCTCGAGGCGCTGAAGGGCCATGTTTGCAACACACGATTTTATTGTAATTTGAAAAAAACAAAACAAAGAGTCAGCGGTCAGGTGAATACCGTTTGTATTTTTGGTCAAAATAAGTCGAGCCAGCTTCGACCGCGTCTTAAACCGTTCTTGCCGAAATAGCCTTAGAGTATCTTTCAGTTGTCGAAAGGCTATTTTCGTAAAAGAATGAGCAAGTTTGTAAAGTGTCATAAAATAATCCTCTCCGGCCTCAAAATTCGGAAGGGCCACATTTGCAAAAATAATCGTTCGGTTGCATTTGTCAAACGGAGAAAGGAAGTTTGCCGTTTGTTTTGGAGTTTGTAAAACTTTTGATTATAATATGTGGGTCGTTTGATTTTCAAGTTTGTAGGTCATTTTTAAACTTTTGAAACTCAATATGAAAATTGAAAAAATGATTAGTATTGCTTATCTTTTGTTGGTCCGAACTACGCAAGGTCTGATTCATGCGGGGTCATGATACGTAGGCAATCTCCATAAGATTCGACCACACAACAAAAAAATGAAAAAAAAATGGAAAAAAAAAAGAAAAAGAAAAAAAATGTTGTTAATAATGGGGACCAACGGAGTCCATTCTAACCTGTTTCGCTTTGAATCACAAAGAAAGTTAAGGTGGTTGGTTTGTGGTAAGCCGGAAATACAAGACCCAGAAGCACACTTTGCAGGGATCAGGCTTGATAACAGAAGCACTCGAATCCTATTGGGACTTGTTGACTAAGGTTGATGATATTAAAGCTGATAATGGTCTTGGCAGTATTGATGCGAACGCTCAAGTGGCTAAGATGCCAATTTTGATAAAGTGGGAGGACGCTATGTTCCTTGGTTAGCAAAAGAGAAGCGGGTGGTGTCTTATTTTGTTGTCATTTCTGTTGTCCGGATTATTCTTAGGGTTGTAATCCGAATATTGTCTTGTGTCAAACCTTCTTATCTTTCCAGTTTGTCATATCAATTTGTTTAAGTTTTGTCAAGGTTGTGTTAAGATTTTATTCTGGTTGTTTTGTTTGTTTTATTATTCAAACCATTTCACCGGTAGTCTAATACAAAAGCCGGTCTTTTATTGTTTCCAGTCATCTTTTGTTTAGTCCTTTTATCATTTTGTTCAGCGCCGATTCCAGTGACATGACATGCGCACACAGTTTGGGCCTAGTCTTAAAAGTTAATCATAAAACCCTGGGAAGGTGATCAAAGCATTTAAAGGAAATAAGAACGGTTTGAGATTATTTGGAGCCCGAGTCATGTGGAACTGGGGCAAGTTAAACAAAAAGAAAACCGTTAAAGAAAGATTCGTCTAAATTGGCATGAGGGTCGTTCATAATAATGAGAATGAGAGTGTCGCCCAACGGTGCTTTAGAAGTGACAAATGAACAAACAGATGTTGAATATAATTGTCAAGTCCAGCACCATCGGAAGAGACTATAAATCTATTGTTTAATTGTGTTGTTTGCACTTGACATGTTTTGAAGACTGGAATGACGAAGGCATTTTGTTCTGCTACCTAAACATTTTATCCTTCGTTACCCCTTTTGAGCCTTTTTTATTTTTCTTTCATACCCCTCGTTCGGAATCAATAGCAATGACTAGGAAATACGAGCCTGGAAGGTAAAGAAAAAAAAATCAAAAAAAAAATCAACAAAAAACGAAAAAAAGAGAACAATGATAAAAAAAAAAAAAAAAGTCAAATGAAAACAGAGGAATTGGGAACTACGTTTGACCTGATTCCTCAAAGAGGATACGTAGGCGCTTCACGGCTCGGTCATAGGGTGCATAGTGTGCATAATGTGCATGGTATGCATGGTGTAATAAATAAAAAAAATATAATAATAAATAATCCCCAAGCAAGAAACTGGGGCAAATGTTGCATTTGTTGTAAATAAATCTAATTCTGAAGGTTGTAACTAATAACCCAAAAAATAATGCATTTTTGAGCCTTTAATACCTTTTTTTTTCTAGCCCTATCCAAAACCCACATTACGGTCCAAAGAAAGACCTTCTGATCAGTCTTCAAAAGATTCCAAGTCAGACAAATGAGAGTCTCACCGGTGAGCATAACATTTTGTTCCACAGCAGAAAGGACTCTAATCTCCAACAGAAAGAGTCATACCGGCAACACTCCAAAACCCCAGCTGAAAAGTGATACAAATGAGAGAGTCTTATCGGTGAAAACCTTCACATGCACCATAAGGTGATGAAAGTTGAGAGAAAACCCCAAAATGAGAGAGGCTTGATAGTGAAAACCCTTCGGGCACTACAAGTCGAATAAGATTAAGAATCAGATGGGGAATTGCCAATTGAAGATCTTGAAAGATGATTGACGAAGGATAGGCCACATAGGCATGTCATGACCATTAGAGTCGGTGTCTGCGTTTGATAGGGTTTTATTTATAGTTTCTTTTGTTAAAGAGTCATCTTTTTCCGTTGTCTTTTATTTTGTTCCCTTTTATCTTTTCCTTTCATAGAAAAATTCCCCAGTAGAGTCTGTTTGGTCAGAACCAGTGGGAAATGATTTCAAAATAGGCCATCAGCTTTCCAAGATAAGATCTGACTAATACATCCAAGTGATATAGTCAGGAAGGAACAAGCGCGAGGCCAGTGTCAAGAAAGATATCCCCAGCAAAAGGATTGACGAGTGTCAAGAGAGATATCCTTGCCGAAATCAAAGGTTATTAAACCTCAAGACCAGAGCGCATGGACAAAACAAGAAAAACAATAAGCATGATTTGGGAAATTCATGCGAGACTAAAAGGTCGGGAAAATGCAAGTTTCCGAGTCATGCCACGAAAGAAGAGGGATATCCCCAGCAGAAAAGGATTATCCCCAGCAAATAATATCATCCCCAACAAGTTGTGGAACGCAGAGCAAGGAAGGGAAAAGGGAAAACCATCCCAGTGGGAGTATCACAACCAACCACCGCGTTTTAAACTAACAAATTTTGTTTAAATTGAAACAGGTAAAGGAAGTGGCATTGATGACAGAAATACAGGCCATAAGGGAGACTGTCAAACTGGGGCAGAAAATTTTCCTTTCATTTGGAAATTTTTCTGGAAGTCAGATACCTATTCAGGGTAAAATGAATATAGCACCAGTCTCAAGGGAAGTGATCTTTGAACCAGTTTTACCCCCAGCATAACAAGTTTTAATAAAAGAAGTTGTTCTCCAACAGACAGAACAAAGGGATGACATTTGTGCTCATAAGAGCAAAAACCATTATCATCCCCAGCAGCTTCCAGAAGAATGATGCATCAATTTGAAGGGATAAAATTCTCCAGCAGCATTATCCTCAACAACGTTATCCCAAGAAGATAACACTTTTATCCCCAGCAGTGTTGAGAGAAAATAAATTCTGAAAAAAAAATGAATTTGAAGGAGGGGAAGAAAGGAGACTCCCACAGTGGTATTATCCCCAGCAAGCAAGAACAAAGCAGAGCGGAGGATAAAAAATTGAAGAAGAAGTCAGGCGTCCACCTGGAGAATGAAGATGAAAAATTGAAGAAGAAATCAGGCGCCCACCTGGAGAACAAGGGAAAACAGTTGAATTATCAGAAGTCAGGCGTCCACCTGGAGAACAAGGAAGAACAGTTGAAGTATCAGCAATCAGGCATCCACCTAGAGAACAAGGAAGAACAGTTGAAATATCAGAAGTCAGGCGTCCACCTGGAGAACAAGGAAAAGCACCAAAACTGGGGCAGAAGATTTTCTGCCATTGTCGAAAATTTTCTCGAAAGAACGAGGAAATCAATTCAAGTTTTAAGAGATAGCAAGACAACACGATTCGAAGAAAAACAGTCGGAGGTAAGACAATTCCAAGATTTTGAAAATGGGTTCATCCGCCCTCGAATAGGATATTTTGGGTTCATCCGCCCTCGAATAGGATATTTTGGGTTCATCCGCCCTCGAATAGGATATTTTGGGTTCATCCGCCCTCGAATAGGATATTTTGGTTCATCCGCCCTCGAATAGGATATTTTGGGATCATCCGCCCTCGAATAGGATATTCTGGGTTCATCCGCCCTCGAATAGGATATTCTGGGTTCATCCGCCCTCGAATAGGATATTCTGGGTTCATCCGCCCTCGAATAGGATATTTTGGGTTCATCCGCCCTCGAATAGGATATATTGGGTTCATCCGCCCTCGAATAGGATATTCTGGGTTCATCCGCCCTCGAATAGGATATTCTGGGTTCATCCGCCCTCGAATAGGATATTCTGGGTTCATCCGCCCTCGAATAGGATATTCTGGGTTCATCCGCCCTCGAATAGGATATTTTGGGTTCATCCGCCCTCGAATAGGATATTTTGGGTTCATCCGCCCTCGAATAGGATATTTGGGTTCATCCGCCCTCGAATAGGATATTTTGGGTTCATCCGCCCTCGAATAGGATATTTTGGGTTCATCCGCCCTCGAATAGGATATTTTGGGTTCATCCGCCCTCGAATAGGATATTTGGGTTCATCCGCCCTCGAATAGGATATTTTGGGTTCATCCGCCCTCGAATAGGATATTTTGGGTTCATCCGCCCTCGAATAGGATATTCTGGGTTCATCCGCCCTCGAATAGGATATTTTGGGTTCATCCGCCCTCGAATAGGATATTTTGGGTTCATCCGCCCTCGAATAGGATATTCTGGGTTCATCCGCCCTCGAATAGGATATTCTGGGTTCATCCGCCCTCGAATAGGATATTCTGGGTTCATCCGCCCTCGAATAGGATATTCTGGGTTCATCCGCCCTCGAATAGGATATTTTGGGTTCATCCGCCCTCGAATAGGATATTTTGGGTTCATCCGCCCTCGAATAGGATATTTGGGTTCATCCGCCCTCGAATAGGATATTTTGGGTTCATCCGCCCTCGAATAGGATATTTTGGGTTCATCCGCCCTCGAATAGGATATTTTGGGTTCATCCGCCCTCGAATAGGATATTTTGGGTTCATCCGCCCTCGAATAGGATATTTTTGGTTCATCCGCCCTCGAATAGGATATTTTTGGTTCATCCGCCCTCGAATAGGATATTTGGGTTCATCCGCCCTCGAATAGGATATTTTGGGTTCATCCGCCCTCGAATAGGATATATGGGTTCATCCGCCCTCGAATAGGATATTTTGGGTTCATCCGCCCTCGAATAGGATATTTTGGGTTCATCCGCCCTCGAATAGGATATTTGGGTTCATCCGCCCTCGAATAGGATATTTTGGGTTCATCCGCCCTCGAATAGGATATTTTGGGTTCATCCGCCCTCGAATAGGATATTTGGGTTCATCCGCCCTCGAATAGGATATTTGGGTTCATCCGCCCTCGAATAGGATATTTTGGGTTCATCCGCCCTCGAATAGGATATTTTGGGTTCATCCGCCCTCGAATAGGATATTTGGGTTCATCCGCCCTCGAATAGGATATTTTGGGTTCATCCGCCCTCGAATAGGATATTTCGGGTTCATCCGCCCTCGAATAGGATTTTATTTTTTAAAGTTGTTGAAATCAGGAGCCCCCTCTGAAGAACATAATGGCGATGTATTGGTTGAAGAGAGGAATGACATTCATTTTTAAAGTTGTTGTTGAAGTTGGGAGCCCGCCCATAGAACAGAGGCATACATTTCAGTCTTTAATTTTCAAGCATTGAACTTGGGAGCCCGCCCAGATAACAGAGGCATACATTTCAAGTCTTTAATTTTCAAGTATTAAAATTGGGAGCCCGCCCAGATAACAGAGGCATACATTTCAAAATCAAGTCAGAGGACAATAAACAGAGGGTTACAATAGGAATCCCCAGCAGGAAACAATAAAATTCCCCGGCACCGGGAAACAGAAGGTTGCAACAAGAGGTCACAGTACAAACTCAAGTACATGTGTCAAAAGAAGTAAAGCACCGAAAGAAATGCAAGCAGACAAGGAAGCAAGGACACAAAAACAAATTGTACTCTAGCCTAGCTTCTTGTTTTTTTTAAGCACGGTGTAACAAGGAGATCGGTAAGCAGCAGTAATAACATGCAACAACAGTAACATTGCAGTCCAACGGTAGTCCCAGTTACCAAAATTTCTCGAACTACATTGACCTGATTCCTGTTTAGCCCAGGATATATAGGAAACCTTTGAAGCAAAGGTTCGGTCAAATCTTTTTCAAAAAAATGCTTCAACGGAGTACTCGGATGGGCAAAAATCGCTCGCTTTATCTTTGCACGAAAACCCTTCGTGTCTCCGGGCAAAGAGGGGCAGCTGTAAGCACGTGATTTTTGCCCTATATGAGAATTACTCCCAAAAAATTCAAAAATAAAATGATTTTTCTTTGGTGTACAATTTTGTGATATTTTGAAGAATTATTTGTATTTGTCTGTGCGTGTTTATTCGCTAAATTAATAAAAAATACAAAAATATGTCGCATTTTGCATGTAGGATTTAATTCTACAATTGTTAGTAATTAAAATTGTTTTACAAAAATTAAAAATTACAAAAATAGGCATCGTTTGCATTTTTAGCATTTAATGTCCAAATATACAATTTTATGCTTAATTAATACTTAATTGTGCGTTAATTGTTATTGGGAGTTAATTTGCGCCTTTATAACTTAATTTAGTTCTTAATAATAGTTTCAGTATTTTTATAATTTAGTTTTAGAAAAATAAAAGAAGAAAGAGAGCGAAAATATAAAGAAAGTCGGAATTGGGCCTCTTCTTCAATTTCAAGCTATAGGCCCAAAAAATGGCCCAATCTTCCCTACGACCCAGTCCATTTCGAACTGGGTCGACCGAGTCCATTAACCCAACACCCCTTCTTCATTTTTGTCCAACACAAAACAAAACCAAAAAAAAAATAAAAAAAAATAAAAAGTGAATTATCACTATTAATAGTATTTTTTGTTTTTTATATATATAAAAAAAATCCGAAAATATTTTATTTTATTTATTATTTTTATTTTAAAAAAAATATATATATATAGTAATTTCGGAAATGATTTTAAAAAAATAAAAAATAAAAAAATAAAAAAATAAAAAAATGTAAAAGAATGTAGAATTTTTTTTTAAAAAAAGTAAAAAGTTTTAAAAAATTTAAAAGTAAAAGAAGGTTGGAATTAAAAAATAAATATAAAGATATCTGAAAATTTAAAAAATTTAAAGTAATTGAAAGTAGCATTTTTAAAAGAAAAAGAAAAGATAGTGGTTTATTTTTTAAAGAAAAGTTAAATAAAGTGAGATTCTTTTTTAAAAAAATAAAAAGTGGGATTTTAAATAAGATAAAGTAATTAAAGTTGGAATTTTAAAAATAAAAGTAAATAAAGGTGGGATTTCTTTTTCTAAAAAAATAAAAGCAATTTGTAAGTGGGATTTCTTTTAATTAAAAAAATAATAAAATAATAAAAAACAAATCTGAAAATTTCGAAAATTTTGCTATAAATAGAAGAGAAAATTTAGGAAGAAGGGTGGAAAAAAAGAGAGGAAAAACTAGATAGAGAGAAGAAAAAAAGGGGGCGGAGTGAGAAGTATACACCCGATATACATTCTGTATACACTGAATATACAGGGGCAGAATTCATTTTGGAGAGTTTTGAAGTTGAAAAAAAATAGTTACTGCTTTATTGTCTCGCTTAAGATCTGAAATAGTCAGAACCTTCCTGCCTTTTACTTCTTCACTATACTTGGAGTCGTTTATAGTCTCCTGGGTTTTCTGCTATTCCTACTGTACTGGTTTGCGATGTTGCTGAATCTGCTGTTGCTGTGTTATTACTGCTGCTGACTTCTCCTTCTTTTGTTCTTGTACTGCTGTTTCCAGGTACACATTTGTACAATCTCGGCTTGAAGCAAAAAAATGAAATATTAATCAGGCTTTGTTCCTGTTGAATTCCTCCTGTTTAGATTTGTGGTTGAATATAATTTTTCTTTCTTCGTATAAAGATGTAGTTGAATGATTAATGAATAATGAGGTTGCATATGTATACTTTCTTCATCTAATAATGTTATTTTAAATTACGGAGAATAATTAATCTGTTTTTGATATTATGGTCAATCTCATGTTCTAGTATTATTGAATAACAGAATATAAAATGAAAGCAGTTTTTCTTTGTACAAACTCGATCGCAATTTTCCATTCGCATTAGCCATAAACTAATAACTAATAAGTTACGTTTTTCAGCATGTAAATAATTAAGAGATTTTCTTTTAATTTAGAGACGAACTTAATAGAAAATATAGTCATTGTAGGTTTATCCTGTAAAAATAAAAATGAGACGAGCCTCGCCAAATAAAACGTATAGATTGCGGGGCCCTCACAAAATGTATGGTTTAATTAGAATTCGGAAGGACCGTTTAGCGAATTTCACGGTCTTCCCCAAAATAATAACGCGATAGTCTCTTTAGGCGCGTGTTTAATATTTTACTTTCTTAAGCCTGGGTGTGCATTTCATGCGACCCGAATCCAAATCCCAAAACATCAAATAAAACGTGTTCCGAATTGTGGGTGCATTTCATGTAACGCAGTCCAAAGACGTGTTTTAAGCGATGTTCATATTTCTTTTAAAAACAATAATAATAAAGCGGTTAAAAGATAAAATTTGCACATAAGTTCATATTTGTATAAAATCAGACAATCAAGCCGGATATAACAGTTGAGCGACCGTGCTAGAACCACGGAACTCGGGAATGCCTAACACCTTCTCCCGGGTTAACAGAATTCCTTATCCGGATTTCTGGTACGCAGACTGTAATATGGAGTCATTCTTTTCCTCGATTCGGGATTAAAATTGGTGACTTGGGACACCCTAAATCTCTCAAGTGGCGACTCTGAAATAAATAAACCAATCCCGTCTCGATTGTCCTTTAATTGGAAAAACTCCCTTGCACCCTCGCGGGCGCGGAAAAAGGAGGTGTGACAGGTGGCTTGATTGATATGAGGCCGAGAGCCTAGTGATGATGCCATGAGATGGCTTGATATTGCGGTTGGGCCGTAAGGGGCCCCTCTAGGAGTCTGCATACCCCTAGTGAGCACGAGTACCCATTGTGATGTGAGATTGAGCCCGAGGGGCTAGTATTGTTCAGAGATATTGTCCGAGGGGCTGGTATTATTCTGAGATGTTGCCCGAAGGGCTGGTATTATTCTGAGATATTGCCCGAGGGGCGGATTTGTTGATACGGTGCCCGAGGGGCAAACCTTTATGTGTTTATCTTTTCTTAATTGCCTATCAATTACCGTGCTTAATTGTTGAATAAAGGCTTTTCATGAAGTTAAATTTGAGTTAAAGGATTTTTACCTATCTTTCACTAGTTTATTGTTTTAATGGTTTTACTGCTTCATTATAGCATGTTTTTGTGCCTTACATGATTTCCTGCTTTCAGTCTTTATTTATGATTATTATTCACTAAGTTGGAGTACTCACTTTACTCTATACACCCTGTGTGCAGATTCAGGCGTATCTGGTCCCGCTCCCGAGTGCTGATCATTGGCTCAGGCGGATCCGAGGAGTCTCTAGGTAGCTGTTGGCGTTCGCAGTCCGAAACTCTTCCCTATCTTATTCTTCATGGTCTTAGTTTCTGTATTAAACTCTGTAGTTTGATTTGGAGTATTCCGGATTGTTTAGATGCTCATGACTAGTGACACCCCGGTATCGAGCTGTGTTGGGTTGTTCTTCCGCATATTTATACTGTTGACTGGTTAAACCTTGGGTTATTTATCATGTTTTAGACTTGAATCTTATTGTTTAACTGCTTAAAATCGAAATGGGAAGTTCAGCTGGCCTTGTCTTCATGAGAGGCGCCATCACGACTGGGTTTGGGTTTAGGTTTGTGACAAGTTGGTATCAAAGCCTAGGTTACATAGGTCTCACGAGTCATGAGTAGGTTTAGTAGAGTCTCAAATCGGTACGAAGACATCTGTATTTATCCTCGAGAGGCTACAGAACCTTTAGGAAAAATTTCACATTCTTGAATTCTTATCGTGCGTCCTTGATTCAGCTTGAAAAGTAACTCTTTGAATTCCTTCCACGCGTTTGTATGCGCGCATGAGCGCTCGGTATCGGATAAGCATTGATGGCTTGTGATATCCTGATCAAGGGGCGAGATGTGATCTCTGTATGTTGATATTGGGCAGTCTGGAGGACTCGAGGCCGGATTTTCGCCTATAGCTTGAGCCTTGAGTTGTTGATCTTGTGAGTGCGTGTTTCTGGATCCATATGTTCTGTTGTGTCCCTATTAAGGGAGGTGATAACTAGATAGTTACGTGATGAGTGTGATGTGACTGCGAGATGTATTCATGTGATTTGGAAACGACGAGAAGGGTCTGATGGAGGATAGAAGGACTATTAGGTGCTCGATTTTTATCTTGATTTGAGGTATATCCCTGAGTTTATGGGTGTGTGAAGAATCTTTCCATGTTTTCTAGTTGGGAGTGGAGTAAATTTCATGTTGCGATCTGAGTTCAGACTTAGGAAGTTTAAGTGACTACGTAATGTTTATGACGGTGGAAGGTATACAGAAATGCTAGGTTGAGGCAAAGCAGGTGGGTTATCTCCTGCGGAGTATTCTGAGATTGTGTGATCCTTATGTTGTCCGTTAGAAGATCTCATTTACAAATGAAATATATGTGTTGCAATTTAAGTTTGGGTCGCTTAAGAGAGTGAGTTTAACTGTTACTAGAGTGAATGCGAGATTTGCATAAGAGTTAAAGTACCAGATGGTTTGTATTTCACAAACTTATGAAGGATCGAGTTTAATCTCACTATGGTACTGTGGCAGTAATAGAGTATATGCGTTATGAGTTATTGAGTGTGTTTCGATCTATGGCTTCGAGCCAAGTGGAGGAGTCTGCTATGGATTAGTTGACTGCACGACTATGTGCTATGTTGGTTCCAGTTTGAGGCGTACGGGAGGTCGATCAGGTGGTGGTCAATCCCGTTTCTATGCACCTCTAGGCAGACCCGATGCTATTACTTCAGATGCTGTTATTACAGGTATTGTTTCAGTCTACCACAGAGATGCCTCTGTATTATTTGATCCTGGTTCCACCTTTCCTTATGTGTCATCATACTTTGCTCGTTATTTGGGTATGCCCCATGAAATTCTTGCTTCACTTGTTCATGTATCTACCCCGGTGGGTGATACTGTTATTGTAGACCATATGTACTGGTCGTGTGTGGTAACTATTGGGGGTCTGTAGACCCATGTGGATCTTTTATTATTGTGTATGGTGGATTTAGATGTCATTTTGGGCATGGATTGGCTATTTCCGTGTCGTGCTATTCTGGACTGTCATGCTAAGATAGTCACATTGGCTATACCGGGTGTGCCACGGATTGAGTAGCGAGGTGTGACTGATTATGTTCCCAGTAGAGTGATCTCATTCTTGAAAGCCCAGCATATGGTTGGGAAGGGTTGTCTTTCGTATCTAGCCTTTGTGGGGGATGTCGGTGCTAAGACTCCCAGTATTGATTCCGTTCCAGTTGTGAGGGATTTTCCTGATGTGTTTCCTGCAGACCTGTTGGGCATGCCACTAGATAGGGATATTGATTTTTGAATTGACCTGGTGCCGGCCACTCAGCCCTTTTCTATTCCGCCGTATCGTATGGCACTAGCGGAGTTGAAGGAATTAAAGGAGCAGCTTCAGGAACTCCTTGATAAAGGGTTCATTCGGCCTAGTGTGTCACCTTGGGGTGCGTCGGTTCTAATTTTAAAGAAAAAGGATGGCACTATGAGGATGTGCATTGATTATAGACAATTGAACAAGGTAACAATTAAGAACAAGTATCCCTTGCTTCACATTGATGATTTATTCAACCAGCTTTAGGGAGCGAGAGTGTTCTCCAAGATTGATCTCCGTTCAGGTTATCACCACTTGAAGATCAGGGACTCAGATATTCTTAAGACAACTTTCAGGACCCGATATGGTCATTATGAGTTCTTGGTAATGTCTTTTGGGCTGACCAATACCCCAGCAGCGTTCATGCATTTGATGAACAGCGTGTTTCGGCCTTATCTCAACTCATTTATCATAGTCTTTATTGATGATATTCTGGTGTATTCGCGTAGTCAGGAGGAGCACGCAGAGCATTTGAGAGTTGTGTTGCAGAGATTGAGAGAGGATAAGTTTTATGCAAAATTCTCCAAGTGTGAGTTTTAGCTTAGTTCAGTGGCTTTCTTGGGGCATGTGGTGTCCGACGAGGGTATTCAGGTTGATCCGAAGAAGATAGAGGCGGTTCGGAGTTGGCCCAGACCGTCCTCATCTATAGAGATTCGAAGTTTTCTTGGTTTGGCGGGTTATTATCGTCGGTTTGTTCAAGGATTCTCATCTATCGCATCGCCCTTGACCAAGTTGATTTAGAAGGGTGCTTCATTTGTATGGTTGGACGAGTGTGAGGAGAGCTTTCAGAATCTCAAGACCGCCTTGACCACAGCTTCAGTGTTAGTTTTGCCATCAGCTTCAGGTTCATATACCGTATATTGTGATGCTTCGAGAGTTGGTATTGGTTGTGTATTGATGCAGGAGGGTAGAGTAATTGTTTATATTTCTCGTCAGTTGAAGCCCCATGAGAAGAACTACCTCATCCATGATTTGGAGTTGGCTGTCATAGTTCACGCGTTGAAGATTTGGAGGCATTACTTATATGGTGTGTCTTGTGAGGTGTTTACTGATCATCGTAGCCTCCAGCACTTGTTCAAACAGAAGGATCTTAATTTGAGGCAGCGGAGATGGTTAGAGTTGCTAAAGGATTATGATATCACTATATTGTACCATCCGGAAAAGGCCAATGTGGTGGCCGATGCCTTGAGCCGAAAGGCGGTGAGTATAGGGAGTTTGGCATATATTCCACTTGGGGAGATACCTCTTGCAATTGATGTTCAGGCCTTGGCCAATCGGTTCGTGAGGTTAGATATTTCGGAGCCTAGTCGGGTATTGGCTTGTGTGGTTTCTTGGTCTTCCTTATATGATTGTATCAAAGAGTGCCAATATGATGATCTGCATTTACTTATCCTTAAGGACAGAGTTCAGCACGATGATGCTAGAGATATGACCATTGGTGATGATGGGGTGTTGAAGATGCAGGGCCGAATTTGTGTGCCCAATGTGGATGGGCTTCAGGAGTTAATTCTGGAGTAGGCCCATAGCTCGCGGTATTCCATTCATTCGGATGCCACAAAGATGTATCAGGATTTGAGGCAACACTATTGGTGGAGGAGAATGAAGAAAGACATTGTGGGATTTGTAGCTCGGTGTCTCAATTGTCAGCAGGTGAAAGCATCAGAGACCGGGTGGCTTGCTTCAGCGGATGGATATTCCAGAGTGGAAGTGGGAGAGGATCACTATGGACTTTGTAGTTGGACTTCCACGGACTTTGAAGAAGTTCGATGCTATTTGGGTGATTGTGGATCGGAACCAAGTCCGCGTACTTCATTCCTATATGTACTACCTATTCTTCAGATCGGTTGGCAGAGATTTATATCCGGGAGATTATTCGTTTGCATGGAATCCTAGTTTCCATCATTTCAGATAGGGGCACTCAGTTTACTTTGCAGTTTTTGAGGTTTGTGCAGCGAGAGTTGGGTACTCAGGTTGAGTTGAGCACAACTTTTCACCCTCAGATGGACAGGTAGTTCGAGCGCACTATTCAGATATTGGAGGACATGTGGCGTGCTTGTGTCATTAATTTTGGAGGGTCATGGGATCAGTTTCTACCGCTTGTAGAGTTTGCTTATAACAACAGCTACCAGTCGAGTATTCAGATAGCTCCATATGAGGCTTTGTATTGGAGGCGGTGTAGATCTCTAGTTGGGTGGTTCGAGCCCGGTGAGGCTAGGCTATTGGGACAGACTTGGTGCAGGATACTTTAGAAAAAGTGAAGGTGATTTAGGAGAGGCTTCGTACCGCGCAGTCGAGGCAAAAGAGTTATGCTGACAGGAAGGTTCGAGATGTGTCCTACATGGTTGGCAAGAAGGTTCTATTGAAGGTTTCGCCCATGAAGGGTGTTATGAGATTTGGGAAGAAAGGTAATTGAGTCCTCGGTTTATTGGGCCTTTTGAGGTGCTTCGGAGGATTGGGGAGGTGGCTTATGAGCTTGCTTTGCCACCCAGCTTGTCGAGTGTGCATCTGGTATTTTATGTTTCTATGCTCCGGAAGTATATTGGGGATTCGTCTCATGTTCTGGATTTTGGCACGATTCAGTTGGATGATGATTTGACCTATGATGTGGAGCCAGTAGCTATTTTGGGTCGTCAGGTTCGAAAGTTGAGGTCAAAGGATATAGCTTCAGTAAAAGTGCAGTGGAGAGGTCGGCCCGTGGAGGAGGCTACCTGGGAGGCCGAGCGAGAGATGCAGAGAAGATATCCTCACCTGTTTGAGGCTTCAAGTATGTTTATTGACTCGTTCAAGGACGAACGTTTGTTTAATTTGGGAGGATGTGACGACCGTCCAGTCGTCTCATGAGTTACCACTCTGTTTACCCCATTTCTACTTCTTTATGCTTTGTTTATCCGTGTTATGTGGTATCGGGTTGATCGGATCGAATCCGGAATGATTTTGGTAAGGTTTGACACACTTAGTCTTTTTGAGGAAGCTTAAGTTGGAAAAGTAAATTTGAGGTTGACTTATGTGCTAGAGTCTCGGATGTGAGTTCCGATGATTCGAATAGCTTCGGAAGAAGATTTAGGACTTAGGAGCGCGATCGGAATGAGTTTTGGAGGTTCGGAGTAGATTTAGGCTTGTATTGGCGAAGTTGATATTTTGGCGATTTCCGGTTGGTAGACGAGATTTTGATGTAGGGGTCGAAATGGAATTCCGAGAGTTGCAATAGCTCCGTTGTCTCATTTGGGATATGTGTGCAAAATTTTAGGTCATTCAGACATGGTTTGGTTGGGTTTTTTTATCAAAAGCGGAATTCGGAAGATTTTGGAAACTTAGGCTTGAATCCGATGTGTTTTGGTTGATTTGATGTTGTTTAAGGTGTTTTAAAGATTTGTACAAGTTTGAAAAAGGTTTTACGTTATGTTTGTGCCTTTGGTTGAGGTCCCGAGGGCCTCGGGTGAGTTTCGGGTGGTCAATCGGACCATCTCATGTTGTTTGGAATTGCAGAAAAACTGCTGAAGTGTTGCAGAGAATTTGACCTTTGCGTTCGCGAAGGGTTAGTTGAGAAGGCATATGATTTTAGCCTTCGTGTTCGGGAGGAAGGCTCCGCGTTCTTGAAGGGCTGGATGTTTGTGCATCACGTTCACGAGAAGGGAAGCGCGTTCGCGTAGAGGAAATTGGTCAGCTGTGTTGGAGGTCGAGTTGTTCATCACGTTCGCGAGGGAGGGAATGCGTTCGCGAAAGAGTTAGTTTGAGTAACCATCGCGTTCGCGATGGGATATCGCGATGGGATATCGCGTTCGCGATGGGATATCGCGTTCGCGTAAGAGGATTTTTAGTCAAAGTCATTTTGTGCTTCGCGAACGCGATGCGTTAACCGTGTTCGTGAAGAAGGAATTAAGGCCTGGGCAGAATGTTTAAATACTCGTCTTATCAGCGATTTTGGAGTTTATTTCTTCCATTGTTGGTCGTTTTTGGAGATTTTTGAAGGAGATTGAAGAGGGATTCAAGGGGAATCACTTGTAGGTAAGATTCTTGGACTTAAAACTCGATTCTAATGTGAATTTCACCTAAATAATCATGGAAATTAAGCCAAAAATTGAAGAACTAGGGCTTGGAAACTTAGACATTTGCTTGAGGATTTAAAAGACCATTTGAGGTCGGATTTTAGAACTTTTGATATGTATGAACTCGTGGGGAGATAAAGAATCTATTGATATAAAAAAATTTTGATTTCAAGACGTGGGACCGGGGGTCGAGTTTTGGTAATTTCGGGATTTGTGTTGTATATTGATTGTTTTTGCTTGGGCTTCATTCTCTTAGCCTATTTTGACGTCCTCGTTCTGATTTTGGATAGATTTGACGTGAGTGGAGGCCGATTCGAGGGGCAATGGCGTCGCGAGCTAGAGATTTGACTGGTTCGAGGTGAGTAATGATTGTAAATGATGATCTGAGGGTACGAAACCACGGATTGCATATCGTTGTGCTATATTGAGGTGATGCACATGCTTGATGACGAGTGTGGGGTCGTGCACTATTGGGGATTATGACCGAGTCCGTCCTGAGTGACTATTTTACCGCGTATTTGACTGAAATCCATTTGCTATCGTCATTATTTGGGCTAAATTTGGGCTTCGTGCCAACTATTTGAACCCTTCGGAGGCTTTTATTGATATTTCCTTATTGTTTTGACTTTATAATTGAACTCAGTCCTGATATATTTCACTATTTTCGTACTCAGCCATGTTTACACTACTTTAACACTTAAATGATCTTTTAAATAATATTTTGGGCTGAGAAGCATGTTTTACTATTGCCCGAGTAGTTTATGTGATTTTGACTAAGTAAGGCCGAGGGCCTGTGCTGTAAGGATGCTTTTGGGTCGGGTTGCATGCCGCAATGGTGATACACTGATTATGATTATGAGGCTGAGGGTCTGAGATATGTACGCCACGAAGTGGCTTGATTGATATGAGGTCGAGAGCCTAGTGATGATGCCACGAGATGGCTTGATATTGCGGTTGGACTGTAAGGGGACCCTCCAGGAGTCTGCACACCCCCAATGAGCGCGGGTACCCATTGTGATGTGAGATTGAGCCCGAGGGACTGGTATTGTTCTGAGATGTTTCCCGAGGGGCTGGTATTGTTCTGAGATGTTGCCAAAGGGGCGAACCTTTATGTGTTTATCTTTTTCTTAATTTTTTGTCAATTACCATGCTTAATTGTCAAAAAAGGCTTTTCATGAAGTTAAATTTGAGTTAAAGGATTTTTACCTATCTTTCACTGGTTTACTTTTTAATGGTTTTACTGCTTCATTATAGCATGCTTTTGTGCCTTACGTGATTTCCTGCTTTTAGTCTTTATTTATGATTATTACTCACTGAGTTGGAGTACTCACTTTACTCTTTGCACCCTGTGTGTAGATTCAGGCGTATCTGGTCCCGCTCCCGAGTGTTGATCATTTCCGGCTCAGGCGGATCCGAGGAGTCTCTAGGTAGCTGTTGGCATTCGCAGCCCGGAGCTCTTCCCTATCTTATTCTTCATGTTCTTAGTTTCTGTATTAAACTCTGTAGTTTGATTTGAAGTATTCCGGATTGTTTAGATGCTCATGACTAATGACACCCCGGTATTGGGCTGTGTTGGGTTGTTCTTCCGCATATTTATACTGTTGACTGCTTAAACCTTGGGTTATTTATCATGCTTTAGACTTGAATCTTATTGTTTAACTGCTTAAAATCAAAATGGGAAGTGTCAGCTGGCCTTGTCTTCACGAGAGGCATCATCACGACCGGGTTTGGGTTTAGGGTCGTGACAATGTTGATCCATCTATTACCACTGATAACTTGGTCTCTTATGTAACATCGCCGCTAGGGTTATCGTCTCATCGGGGGCATCTGGAGTAATTAGATTTATCCACCTAGGGGGTGATACTATACTTCCATAACTATACTTTATAGCATCCCAATGTAACTCACCTTATATGGGTATTTTAGTCCCTTACAATTCATGATATCCTCTTCAAGTCTTTACTCAATCGAAGGCCCAAACGTCATCCTTTATCTATCACAATCACACCCTCATTCCACTCTAGATGCTATTAGTCTTAGATTCCCTTGAGTTTATTCAGGCTATACTGAACTTTCTATAACTTAGAGAAACCATTAGCTCTCTTGTTTTCATGGGCTTAATCTCGAGGTCTTATCCATTGTCGTTACCTTCTTACTCGCCCTTTCTCATCCTTACTCTTGTCATAAAACCTCGTCGTTTTACCATACTTTAGCTTGCGACCTCTACGTATCTATTTATACTATTCACACCATTTCTTCAATTTGCTTTCACCATAGATTCCATTATGTTATTCTGGAAACTTCAAGCGAGACATCACATCGTCTCTAACTCTTCTATACTCTCTTGGTTAGATTTCTCGGTACCTAGAAACCATAGGCTGGAAGATATACCATTGACGATGCTGCTATCATTCCTGGATATTGAATCCTTATGCTTTTAGCTTTCCATCTGAAGTATGGACTATTCACAACCTTCTGCATTTGAGTACCTCGTACGTTGTTCACTTTTTACTTACTTACCTTAAAATATTGTCTCACATTCTTCTATCTCTTCCATAACCTCCCTTTCACATAAGCATAATTTATCTCCACAACCTGAAGCTCTATTATAATACTTGCACCTTTGGTGAATATATAATTCGGTGGGAGCTTTATACTGACTTCTTATGAGGTCGGTACTCTTTAGTTGGCTTCATCGTAGAGCCGTTATGAAATATAGCTACTGTACTATCTCTCCTATACCTATGCTATTTAAGAGTGATCCGGGGGTCTATAATTCTCTTAGTCCACTCCTGTTTTACTTAGTCGATGTAACTCTTTATTTCCTCTTCTTTTTTATCAGCCTTTATGCAGGCTTAAGCTATCTTCCGATCTGCAGATCTTGGTATTAGTTATTACTTTAGCCTTTCATAGGTGCTGAGGGATATTCATGATAAAATCCTTTAACAATTCAATCCTTCGTCTATGACCTGGGCTCAATTCTTTCTTTTAAGGTATACCAGAATGTTCTACAGTTGTATATGCTACATGTATAAAACTCCAAACTCTTAAGTGCGTTCATAATGTTACCAACTCGGGATCATTGATCGAATAATTCCTTTCGTTCCTTCTTAGCTTTTTTTAACTTAAGCTATTACTTTTCCTGGTCTTTCTACCCCCTTATTGCGTGTATACTTAGCTTTCTTAGTTTCCACGCATGCTAGAGTTTTCGTGCAACTCATATAATCTCGAATATTACTTTTAATTTTACTTCCCGTTCATTAGCCACGGTAGGTGCCATTTTCCTTTGGAGTTCTTACAATGTTGTTGTGAGATTGTTGTTACACGACCATTTTCTCTTTAGGTCGTTGTGTTTAGGTTGAAGCCTTCTTCCTTATTTCCTCAGCTAGTCTTTCGTTGTAGTACTTAGGGAGAACCCTTGACTTTTGTAAAGCTGTGAGCTTATCACGGACCTTTTGATGTCCTTCCTTGCCTATAATTATCCGTAGTTTCCTACCTCCATGTCCTTGTGCTTGTAGGGTAGTTTCTGAACTGATATTTTGACTGTCTCCCTAGTGACACTCCCTTTTATTCCTGTAACATTCATACGGTACCTTTAACTACCTGACTCCTATTTGAATATATCTCAAGTATTATAATGACATTACTGCAAGGCTAAATTCTATATGTCTATAACCTCTTGTCTAGTCATAACTAGGCTCTTCCTTAATCAACTACGAACCCTTACTGGCTCCTTATCTATTAATAACATTTCGGGCAGGAACCCTTACTTCCTTTCCTTGACGTCGTGTTTGTATAATGTTCTGGAATCGTAGCATATTTGTAGGCTTTGAATAAGTGCAATCTCATCCCTTTTCATTTTACCGCATTCTCCCTTTTAACACTCCATAATTACTAGATCCACTTAATTCTCACTTAATGCCAAACTATTCCATAGTCCCCCCCTTTAGGGGAGTACTAAGAGTTGGAGCTACGATGACCTGCCTATAGATATTTTTCCTCTTCATCTTTGGCGTCCTTTCACATCATCAATGACCCTTACTTGCTTTGTGGTAATCCTTCTGTTACCAAGGACAACAAAATTCCTTACTCGCGATGGTGACACTTAGTGTAACTAGCACATATAGTCCCTTAAGCTTAACTTTGCTTACATTTCTTGCTTTAGGGAAGCGTCTTCCTAAGTGACCATTCTCTGAATTCATCATGGATATTCTTCTCTTGTCTATTCTATTATCACTGGAACGCAATCTGAAATTCTCATGATATTGACTATTATCAAATCACTCAGTCCCGAATTCATTTTTAGTTTATCTTGTTCACCAGTCCATACTAATTTCTATTACTTTAGGGTCTAACATTTCTTTTTGTTAATCACATTAGAATTGCGAACTTATGTCTACTTTTCGATTCTTTTTTTCCTTTTTATCGTAAAAGTGGATAGGCATTCTTGCCTTAGGGATCCTTATCAAGAAGTTTAAACATCTTAGTATACACATGGTCTGCCGAATACTTCATATTTATCCATCATAAGCATGATGCAAAAATCAAGTTCTTCTAACTCAACTCTTCCACAACTATATCTCTTACCACCTGTCTTTTTGGATGTAGGCATCATTGTATTATGAATAAGATAGAGTTTAGGAAATTGAGTTCTTACATCTGAGCTCTACCATACGATCTAGAGTAAGAAGAAAGAGTGACAATCCTAAATACCATGTAGCCTCCTGCTTATAAGTGTGGTGCACAACACACCCATATACAAGACTCAACTAGACACGGCTTGTAGACATCCCTAGGACAGAATTGCTCTGATACCACTTCTGTAACGACCCAAACCGATGGGTCGCGATAGGCACCTGGTACCTTACTCAACCGAGTACCTATATAACATATCTTCTCATGTTATACTATCATAGATAACTGAGCTGGAAGGTTGCCGTGAGATAAGTAGAATACAACATGTGATACCAACTTATACATAAGACATACGGGCCTATAAGGCCAAAATAACCACTCGTATACTGAACATAGGCCGACAAGGCCATACAATCTTTTACGTACATAACATCTGTCTACAAGCCTCTAAGAATACATAATTTTCATAAATGTCGGAACAGAGTCCTGCCTTACCAAACAAAATACGTCTAAATCATACTAACCAAACAAGCAACTCCGAAGAAAATGGAGCGCACCAACATCTTCCGCTGAGCTGATAGCTTACTTAGAGGGCTCTTGACTTGTATATCAGGACCCGCGGGCATAAAACGCAGCGTCCCCAGGCAAAAAGGACGTCAGTACAAATAATGTACCGAGGATGTAAGGAATGAAAATTAGTAAATAATAGACATGAGAGAAATATGGAGTAAAAGACTCGACATGTAAGTCTGAACAACTTTATAAATCTTTTAATATTTAATACGTCATGCATATATGTATAAAAGTCATACCATGCATGGTTATATGCGTTCATAACATCATCAAGCCTCTAGGGGCATCCCATCATATCATCTTGGCTATTGTGGGCAAATCATCAACGTATACCAACTGATCAGGTGGTGGTGCGTATATAATGCCGTAACCTTTTCCTATATCCCATATACATATATTATACATATATATGCGTATATAACAACATCTGGTCATGGGTCAATGTAAATGAATGCAATGCATGATAAGTACATCAATAAAATCTGTCGGAGTATCATAAGACCACTATGCCTTTGATTAATATCATGAAATAAATTTTATCAACTTACGTATTTTCTGAGACCCATGAACAGATGATAGAATAATAAGATACATAGGAATTCAAGAATATAGGCACTTCTAATACTTCTATGAATAGAGTCATTTATGGAAGTTGTGCATTTGCTCGTTTCATTTGTATTGTACAGATCATGCCAAAAAAAAAGAAGGAATAGCCTTAACATACCTAGGGTAGGAAAAAATCCGTATGATAATTTTGGAAAAGATTGAATCATACTCCTGTAGAACCGTAAAATGTTATGTTGCTAAGGTTTTAATGACTCTCGTTGGAATCACTTGGTTGCAAGAAGTTTTGTTGAAAACTTGAAGAATGGCTAATGTTCTGTTATGAAGTGTAGTATTTTGTAAGGAATTTTAGGAATCTTGTAGGAATTTTGTAAGGAAATCACATCTGATTGTAGGGTAGGGTGGTTTGTATTGAAAATGTTAGAGATGAAATTGTTTGTAACTAAGAAATTTTTTTGAAAACGCTTGGGGGGTTTCTAACGGGCGTTATAACGCCTATTTTGACAAATGTCTAAATTAGGAAGAAGGTTATGTCATTTCTTACTTGATCAAACTTACTAAATGTCTTATACGTAAGTGTTATATGTATGCCACCTTTCAGTCAAGATTGTGAGTCATTTACTTTGAATATAGGGCTGCCACATCATGCTATTTAATTCTTATCCAATATATCCCTAATTAATTAGGTAATATCTATTACCCAATAATTAACCAATTACCCACATAATTAAGAATTATCTCAACTTACATAAAATACTACTCACTTTTAACATACCTTGTACACCTTACTATCATGGTTAAGTAGTACCTTGTATGGCACTAGTCCATAAATACCGTGTATTATCGCTCGGACTGTATTTTATCCCAAATTGCCAAGTTTCGACGAAACTCATTTTTTCGATTTGTTTACCCTCTCACCTTCACGAATCTACTTATCCATTATTTTAAATAGCATAATACTTGTAACCTCAAAATAATCTCATTCCCGAGCTTGCGTCAATTAACTTTACGACGAAAGCTTAGCGTACGAAAATGCGGGATGTAACATCTCATTCCCGAGCTTTCATCAATTCACTTATGGCATATTTATGTACGAAAATACGGGGTATAACAACGTAAGAATCGAACTCCTGATCACGCAGAGCGCATGCTTAGATTCCATTAACCAGGAGCACCCATCAATCTGTATGAGTAATAGGTGCTACCTAAATATATATATCTATTTCAGGCAAAATTGTCGATAAAATTATATGTACGATACCATGGGTAATGGGTTCTTGAGCACCATAATTCTCTATGTGGATCCACCCACGTTAGTAGATAAAATTAAAGTACAAATACATGGTCAGTGATAAATATGTGAACATATATTTTTCATTCATTTATTTGATGTAAACATTAAATGCCGCAAATAAAGTTTTACTTGTTGAAATGCGTATCTTATACAGTTATACTTGTATATGGGTAAAATCGGGTTCATTGTACACCCCGGTCTCCGATAAGATAAGCCAAGCTTGAGACATGATGACAAGGGACCAAAATCAAGGCAAAGGTCTTATTGAGTTAGAATCCGGGGGCATGACGACCATCCTTGAGAATATCGGGGTCATGGTTCGAGATTCGTCCTAGCCTTGAACGACTTCGAAGAACATTGTCGGTAAATCAAGCATGGCTAACAGAAGGCCGTAATATCCGTGATCGTCTGAATATCGTGGTGGAGATCTCGGCACATATCGAAGAAGAACCGACAATCAGTTAATCAAAGAACCGATATTCCAAAGTAATACATTACTATTTTTTTACTTTTATCATAGCTCTTTTTCTTGTTTATCAATATTGGTTACTGTGAGCCCGGATCGAGGGTGAATGTTACAATAAGGATGGGATCACCCTCCTCGCGTGGTTCGAATTCACTATAGACTTGTTCATTCTAATTTAATTTATCGTTTTATATCAAATTAATTTGCGTATCCTTAAAAACACTTACAAATTTAATTGTTATCCAATTTTAAAGGTAAATAGTTTGGCGCCCACCATGGGGCTAAGGATAATAGCGGCAATTTGATACAAATTCCCATTACACGTCCTATTTTACACTTGTTCTTTGGAATATCTTTGATTTCAGGTTAAAGTTTGAAATGTCGAACTCCTAGTCTGCCCCTCTAAACGTGGATGCTGCGTACGGTAACCATGGAGAGAACAACAATGTAGCACCCGGTAATGAGGTGCCCCCAGCCAATCTCAACAGTGTTCCAGCCGCGGACCCGATCGACGTTAGCTCACATGTGGCATCAATGCAAATTTACCTACCAATCCTGAGAACAACGTCCGCAGGGAAATACGATCGATTGCCCAAAATACGCACAACGGTGAAGGTGATCTTCGAAATGTTACAAACTCAACATGCAGCAATAGCCCAGTTATAGAACCAAAGCTGTGCGTCGAGCAGAATTGAGCCCGAGCCATCCCGGAAAGTCACCCTTAGAAATGAACCAGTCACGGAGAGGCCGTATGAAAATAAATTGGGTACCAACCCCAAGATCATAAAGATTCTTGAGGAGCTAAAAAAACGGATAGAATCGGGAGGGAAGAAAATCAAAGCCAATGAAAAAAAGGTAGAAACCTACAACTACAGGGTCGACCAAATCCCAGGAGCACCAGTGATATTAAAAGGCTTGGATTCCAAGAAGTTTGTTCAAAAAACCTTTTCCTCCGAGCACAGCTCCAAAGCCGATACCTAAAACATTGCGCATGCTCGAGATTCCTAAGTACAACGGAGCAACCGACTCAAATGAGCATGTGACCTCCTACACATACGCCATGAAAAGGAACGACTTGGAGGATGATGAGATCGAGTCGTCTTGCTGAACAAGTTCGGGGAAATTCTATCAAAGGGAGCTATGATATGGTGTCACAACTTACCTCCTAATTCTATTAACTCGTTTGCTATACTTGCAGATTCCTTTGTAAAACCATATTCCGGGACTATCAAGGTCAAGACCAGGAAGTTAGACCTTTTCAAAGTGAAACATAGGGATAATGAGATGCTTAGAGAATCCGTCTCCCGATTTCAAATGGAAAGGATGGATCTGCCTCCAGTCGTGGACGATTGGGCCGTTCAGGCCTTCACCCAACGACTCAATGTTCGAAGCTCGTTGGCTTTAGAGCAATTGAAACAAAATCTGGTAGAATATCCGGTTGTTACTTGGGTGGGGTCGACATATATAACCAGTATCAATAAAAAATCAAGGTCAAAGATGATCAGTTTGGGGCCTCTTCCGGGTCCATTTATCCCGTTAGAGCGATCGACAAAGTCAAGAGAGACGTTGATCATGAACCAAGATCAAACAGGGATCGGTATCAGCCATAAAATAGAGACCAAAGAGGTAATGGGTCTAGGCGAAACCCTATGAGAAGTGAAAAGAGGAGCGACCGAGTTTAAAACAACCGGGTACTCATGAGCAATAATAGATTCGACAGGCCTATCAGGGCTAAGGAAGCGCCAAGGTTATCGGAGTACAACTTTAACATCGTTGACGCCTCCATTGTATCCACCATCGGGCGCATCAAAGACACCAAATGGCATCGACCTCTATAATTCGATCCAACCCAATGGGATCCTAAATTAATATGAAAATATCATGGCATTTACGGCCACAGAACAGAGGATTGCCGATAATTAAGAGAGGAAGTAGCCCGACTATTCAATAACAGACATCTCCGAGAGTTCCTGAGCGATCGAGCCAAGAATCAATTCAGGAATAGAGATTCTAATAAATAAATCAAGCAGGAGGAACATCAACATGTCATTAACATGATCATTGGTGGGGTCGACATTCCCCAGGGGCCGATGCTAAAGCGTACCAAAGTATCCATCATAAGGGAAAAACGGACTCAAGATTACGTGCCAGAGGGAACCTTGTCTTTTAACAATGAGGACGCTGAAGGCATCATACAGCCCCACAACGATGCACTAGTAATATCTTTACTCATAAATAAATCTCGAGTTAAGCGTGTGTTAATTGATCTAGGTAGCTCGGCCAACATCATCAAATCGAGGTTTGTGGAACAACTCAATCTACAAGATCAAATTGTGCCTGCAGTCCGAGCTCTAAACGGATTCAACATAGCATGTGAGACCACTAAAGGGGAGGTAACATTATTGGTGAATGTCGTCGGAACCATTCAGAAAACCAAATACTATGTGATCGAATGAGATATGAGGTACAATGCTCTATTCGAGAGGCCATGGATCCAAAACATAAAGGCATTGACTATGCACCAACTATTGAAATTCCCAATGCTAGGAGAGATTAAAACAATCTACGGAGAACAACCGACCGTAAAGGAAATGTTCGCAGTTGAAGAGGTGATCCTAATATCTGCACTTTCAACAACAAAAGGTCTGGGTTCGGTCACCAAGAAAGAAGCCAAATAGCAATTACCAACACTGTCCCCGACCCAACCCAACCAGAGAAGCAGGGGACAGGTAAAGATGATGACTACGGGGTTCCCAGTTCTTTTATATCCCCCGATGACTCTGACGCCACCAAATTGGCGATCGAAAAATTGGACTAGGTCATATTGATCGAGCATTTGCCCAATCGTAAGGTATACCTGGGCACGGGGCTTATGTTCCGAGCTTAGGAAAAAACTCATTAAATTACTTATAGCTAATGTAGATTGTTTTGTTTGGTCTCACCTTGATATGACAGGGATCCCCCGGAAATAATCACTCACAAGCTGAGCTTGGATTCGAATTTCCATCCAATCAAACAAAAAATGAGACCTCAATCCGAAGTCAAGCATGCATTCATCAAAGACGAGGTATCTAAACTCCTTAAAATAGGGTCCATTCAGGAGGTTAAGTACCCAGATTAGTTAGCGAACGTAGTGGTAGTCCTTAAAAAGGGGAATAAATTGACAATGTGTGTAGACTATAAAAATTTGAATAAGGCATGTCCCAATGACTCTTTCCCTTTGCCCACATTGATCGCATGATCGATGCAACGACCGACCATGAGATCCTCAGTTTTCTCAACACCTATTCCGGGTACAACCAAATTCGGATGGACCCGGGCGATCAGGAAAAAAACATCTTTCATCACTAATTATGACACCTACTGCTATAACATAATACCATTTGGATTAAAAAATGCCAGTACCATTTACCAATGCCTAGTAAATTGGATGTTTAAAAAACAGATAGGAAAATCAATGGAGATTTACATTGACGATATGTTGGTTAAGTCCCTACGTGGAGAGGAGCATTTAAAGAATTTGCAGGAAACCTTCAACATATTGAAGAAATAATATATGAAGCTGAACCCCGAAAAATATGCATTTGGAGTCGAATCTGAAAAATTTCTTAGATTCATGGTGTCCAACAGGGGGATGGAGATCAATCCTGGTAAAATAAAGGCCATAGAGGACATTACCGTAGTGTATAACATCAAGGTTGTGCAAAGATTAACCGAAGGCATAGCCGCTCTGGGTCGGTTAATCTCGAGGTCCTCTAACAAGAGCCATCAATTCTTCTCACTGTTGAAGAAGAAGAAGAAGAACTTCTCATGGAACCCAGAGTGCCAACAAGCCTTGGGGGAGTTCAAGCGGTACCTCTCGAGCCCGCCTTTGCTTTACACTCCGAAGGCAGACGAACAGTTGTACCTGTACTTATCAGTATTCGAGGTAGCAGTAAGTGCAGTCCTGGTCCGAGAAGAAGAAGGTATGCAATTTCCTATCTATTATATTAGCAGAACTCTAGGCAAGGGCAAAACCAGGTATCCTCACTTAGAAAAATTGGCGCTCGCTTTGCTAAGCGTCTCTAGGAAACTCAAACCGTATTTTCAATGCCATCCCATATATGTTGTGACTACCTACCCATTAAGAAACATAATACATAAACCCAAGCTCTCGGGACGATTGGCCAAATGGGCCATGGAAATTAGTGGGTACGATATCGAATATCGAACTTGAACCGTCATTAAATCTCAAATTTTGGCGAACTTTGTGGCTGACTTTATGTCGGACCTAATACTCGAGGTAGAAAAGGAGTTGTTATTGAACTCGGGGACTTCCTCGGGAATCTAGACCCTCTTTACGGATGGTGCTTCGAACGCAAATGTGTCCAGACTTGGCATCGTGTTGAAGCCACTGATAGGTAATGTAGTTAGACAATTTATTCAGACTGTAAAATTGTCTAACAGCAAGGCTGAGATAAGGCCATAATTGTAGGTCTCGAACTGGCTAAAAGCCTAGGGGCAGAGGTGATCGAAACTAAATATGATTCCCTTCTTGTGGTAAACCAAGTCAATGGGACGTTCGAAGTCAGGGAAGAGTGAATGCAAAGATACCTGGATAAACTGCAGGTAACCCTACATCGGTTCAAGGAGCGGACTTTGCAGCATGTACCTCGAGATCAGAACAGCGAAGCCGATGCTCTTGCTAATTTGGGATAGTCGGTCGATAACAATGAATCCAGCTCAGGAACAGCCGTACAACTCATGAAAACTGTAGTGAAAGAAGGCCACGCCAAGATAAACTCAACAAGCTTAACTTGGGACTGGAGAAATAAATATATAGGCTACCTAAAGACCGGAAAATTGCCCTCGGACCCTAAAGAATTGAGAGCTCTACGTACGAAGGCGGCCCGATTTAGCTTGTCCGAAGACGGTACCCTATTCAGGAGAACATTCGATGGACTACTCGCCATATGTCTAGGACCAGGATATATCGAGTATGTCTTGGGGGAAGTCCACGAAGGCACCTGCGAAAATCATAATGGGCGCTAAATATTAGGTTCGGATGGTAATCAGAGCCAGCTACTACTAGATCGACATGGAAAAGGACGCAAAGGAGTTCGTACTAAAATGTGACGAATATTAGAGGCATGCTCCGATGATTCATCAGCCCGGGGAGCTGCTACACTCGGTCTTGTCACCTTGGCCATTTATGGAACGGGGAACGGACATCGTTGGTCCCCTACTATGGGCACCTGGTAAGGCTCAATTTATATTATTTATGAATGACTATTTTTCTAAATGGGTAGAAGCCCAGGCATTTGAGAAAGTTAGGAAAAAGAAGTTATTGATTTCATTTGGGACCACATAATATGCCGGTTCAGAATGTAATCCGAGATTGTGTGCGATAACAGGAAGCAGTTCATCGAAAGTAAAGTGAGCAAGTATTTCGAGGACCATAAGATCAAAAGGATCCTATCGACACCCTATCACCCTAGTGGGAACAGGCAAGCGGAGTCCACGAAAAAAATCATACTCCAAAATCTCAAAAAGAGGTTGACCGACGCCAAAGGAAAATGGAAGGAAATCTTGCCCGAAGTCCTATGGGCATATCGTACGACCTCAAAATCCAGTACCGGGGTCACCCCGTTCTTATTGGTTTACTGCGCCGAAGCTCTAATACCGGTCGAAGTAGGAGAATCGAGTCTCAGGTTCCGAAATGTGACCGAAGAGTCAAACAATGAGGCTTTGAATACGAGCCTAGAACTGTTAGACAAAAGGCGCGAGGTCTCCCTCATCCGGATGGCCGCACAAATCAAAAGATCAAAAGGTATTACAATCGAAGAGCCAATCTTCAACACTTCAGTATCGAGGATTTGGTACTAAGGAATGTGACATTGAGCACCCGGAACTCGAATGAAGGAAAGCTGGGGCCGAATTGGGAAGGTCCATATCGAATTACCAAGATCACCGACAAAGGATCGTACAAACTCGAAGTAATAAACGGTGAGCGACTACTGAACAACTGGAACGTGACCCACATAAAATGATACTACTGTTGAGGTATGACTCCATTCATTTATTTTATTTACATATTGGACTAACACTTGCAAGTGAAGATCAAGGAATGTTAAGACTTTTAGGCCTGAAAGCATGCGTTGCACTCTTTTTTCCTTGAGTCGGCTTTGTCCCAAATGGATTTTCCAGCAAGGTTTTTAACGAGGCAATAGTGGATCGTGCTAACTTAGGATTGAAGATCAGTTATGAACCGGAGTCGAGGATCACATCAGCAGTATCCTAAACCTCTCTACGATCAGCCTCGAATAATGGGGGCCATCACCCTCGGATAATGATTTTAGCAAGGAAAGAAACTTTGTGCTCGAACAAGTTTAGGCTCGGTGGATAGGAATTACTATAAGGGCTAAACGGTCAAATGAACCGTGCCCACATAGACCACCCAAGCCATAACACGAAGCTTGTACATGTTTGAAATCTTATATATTACACACAGACATGAAAGAAAGTTTCTACCTAGCAGATAAATATTTTGTCTCTAAAAATTATTATGTTTTGTTCCCTAAAAGACACCGAACCCAAGGGTCACCTTTATCCGGATCTAAAGGATCATCCTCGCTCGGGGACTACCGTCCAAGGCAAGTTCGGACAACCCGGGCTATCAAAGCCCGGGAGAACAAAACCTATTGGGCAATGCCCAAACTTTAAAGGCTACGACGTCCCCATTCGAGGACTGCTGTCCTAGGCAAGCCCGAATGATTTAGGGTAACAAGCCCCTCGGGCAACACCCAAACTTCAAAAGGTTACGGCCATCCCCATTCGAGGACTGTTGTCCTGGGAAAGCCCGGATGACTCGGGGTAACAAGCCCATTAGCCAACACCTAAACTTGAAAGGCTACGGCCGTCCTAGAACGGCTCGGAGACATCTGAGACCCGTAACCAAAACATAAGACCTTCAAAAAGTTCTAAATCGGTTCAAAGGCTACCTTCGGCAAAATCATAATCTAAAAATTCTAAGTAAATACTTCAGGAAATGCTTCCGGTCATACCAAGGCCCCACGTATCTTGAGCAAAATAATACCAAAAACGAGCATTGTTTGAACCTCCGAACAAGACCTAATTATTACGTGCTAAAGCATTCAAAATCTTTGCAATTGTAAAGAAAAAGCGACAAAGCTTGAAATTTGTCGAAGGAAAAAGGCCTAGTATATATATATTAAAAGATCTTTACAAAGGCCAAATGGCCTCAACAAAAAATCTGAAAGTTCAAAAACATCTACAAAGCACCCAAGCAGCTTGGTCTTCGCCGGAGCCCGCCTCATAACCAGGACCATCGGGGTCCTCTCTGCCCCCAGATCCACCGGAACCCTCCGAGTATTCTGTGTCATGGGGATATGCCAACTTCTTGGCCCCTCAGCCTCGAATCCCTTAGCATTTTTTATCTCGACTAATAAATCAAAACCCCGAGCATGAACCTCCTCTAGGGCCTTCCTTGGGGATTGCCATTTCATATATTCAACGATGTCTTTCAGGCGGTCCTGGCTGCCTCAACATCGGCTTTGTACTGGGCTACCATCCTATCGGCATCGGCCCTGGTTATTTCAGCCACTGACTTGGCTGCTTTAAGCTCTTTGGCAAAGGTATTCTGATCAGCAACAGCCGAGCCCAATTGAGACTGGAGGTCCTCGACTTTTTGGGACCGGGCCTGAGCTTTCTCCCTCATTGATCGAAGTTGGGCCTCAACAGAGGCTAGCTGCTCCCGGGCAGTCTCTTTTTCTGAGGCCAGACGGTCCATCTTGCCTTTCCACTCCTCGGCCTCGACCTTGATCACATCCATCTTGGCTCGTAGTTGGTCGATCCGGTCAATCTTCTGTTGGACCTACGGGTTCTGACCATTAGTCACCGTGTCTAGCCCATCATCACTAACTTCAAAGATTTTTACCTATTCTGGCATGTTCTTTCTGAGTCGTGCCCAACTCGGCTCGAAGGCTCTTGACCTCTCCTTCATGTTGCTCGCTGAGAAGTTTGCACATGTCTCTCTTCTCAGCAAGCTCTTTAGTTTCGGCCTCATGCTGGCTCAGCTCATCCTAATACTGGAGGAAGGTTTCATGGTAAAGCACCAAGGCATGCAAATATGAGAAGAAGTATTAGGATCATCAAGAACTAAAGCTGAAAAATAAAAAATTTATCAACACCTTACCCGGTTCAGCGCCTGTTGCGTTTCGTTGAATAGGCATGGCGCATCCACCTCATTCATTTTTGCCTGATCTTCGTTGGTTACCAGACACCAGAGGTAACTAGCTACCCCAACAGGGGCGGAATGAATCCGAGCATCCTCCGAGATGGTGATAACAATGGACCGCTTCCGACCAGAATATATGCTCAAAGCTAAAAAACCGGTTGACCAACCTCGGGCTCGAGCTCGGCCCGCCAATCTTAAAGGATGAACTCTTCTTCGGCACCTCTAATTCACCCAAACCAGTAAAGTACTTAGGGTCAGATGAGTCTACACCGTCAAAAAAGCTTCGAAGGGGATCACCAGCTCCATGGACCCCCTCGTTAGATTGCTCCTTCGTCGTTTGGGATTTATCAAACATTGATTCTGTGAACGAAGGCGATCGCATAATGTCTATAACACCGGGCGGGGCAGAACCGGCGTCTTGAGGGTTCTCGACCCTCATTGTTGCGTTGGCCTCACGAACTTGAGAGGGATTAGCCTCCGTCATTTACTCCTCAGTCGTCGCCTATTCCTCGGGCACAGACGGCTCATGGGCCAGAAAGAGATCATCCTCCTCGGGCTCGTCCTTGAGCCGGAGGAGCGAGTCCAATTTGAGAACTCGGGAGCTGGAGATTTCCTTTGGTTTACAGACCAGCCTCCTTTTCGTTTTCTTTTTCTCCAAGCTCGGGGAACTCTGAGCCCTTCTCTTTTTCTTTTCTCCGGCCTATCCCGAAGTAGGAGACTTAACAAGTAAGCCCTCATCTCCGACCGGAGGCCTAAGCTCGACGATCTTAGGCAAACCTACAAAAGGAAAAAAATAAAAAGTAAGAACTCGATGCTAGGGGAAGAAGTTCAATGTGACTCACTCTAGAAAGGAACTTTACCATAGGAACGAGCCTCTCAACGGCCTTTAAAAAGATTGCGCCACGAACACTCGAAATAGGGATCTGCGACACAATACCCTCAAGCCACTCCTTGAGTCAAGGAATTGCATTTGGAACTCGAGCAAGGCTTGCACCACAATAAACACTGATAAGAAAAGGGAAGGTAAAGCATGAAATCAATGCTTAAAGAGAGTCATACTTACATGATACGTTCCACCTCTCAGGGAACAACCTCTACTCGGAGGGTACTAGGTCAGTGGTCCTCACCCAGACAAAGCGTCCTTGCCAGCCGTGTCTCGGTCCTCGTCGATGCTAAAAAATGGGGCTTTGCTGGCTCGGCGTACAAGCTTTATTAGTCCCCCTCAGAAGATTCGGGAACTGTACAAGCGGAGTAAATGATCGATGGTAAACGAGAACCCATTGACTTTGTTCACAAAGAATCGAAGGAGGATCACAATCCTCCACAATGATGGATGAATTTGGCCAAGGAATATGTTATACCTTCTGCAGAAGTCTAAGATGACCGGGTCCACCGGGCCCAATGTAAAGGGATAAGTGTAAACACTTAGATATCCCTCGACATGGGTAGTAATGGCTTCGTCGGAGTCGGGGACCACTACGTCTTTGTCGGCCCAGTTGTAGTCTTTTCGGACTGAGGGGAAGACCTCTTCGGTGATTGAGCAAATATATCTCGAGGCCTCCTCACCCCGACCTTGTACCGATAAAGGAATCTCAACCTTGAAGTTATCGGTGACCGAAAAACCCCTAGGAATGAACATTTTCAAGGGGGGATCTTCTGCCAGTTCATGAACAACCACTTCAGGAGCGGTCTCCTCAACATCAGTGGTCGGCCACGAAGAAGAAGGAACATCCTTTTTGAGGAACAGATTTTAAAGTTTTTGCCATGGTAATGAAGGAAAAGCTTGGAAAAAATGGATAAAGATTGAAAGTTGAAGGATCAGACTTATTGGCTTGAGTAGGAGATGAGTAAATTTTTTTGCAAAGTACTAAAGAACCTTGAGTGACAGAGGTAAAATTGATAGAAAATATTGAAATCCTAAGGTACGAGGGTAGAAGGCTTAACGTGAAGTAAAAAATGAATGAAAGAGGGGGTATTTATAGGAGTTTAGCGACATTTCACGTCCAGGGACAATCGACCGGCGGCTGACATGCATTTAATACCATTATGACATGACTGACGAGACATTTCAGGTGTTTTGTCGTTTTCGTACGATGTATCGAAGTAGGAATCAAGAGCTCATGTCATTTCTCGTCATTTACTCTCCGAGAAACGAGGAGACTATCTGTATAAGGGTAAAATCGGGTTCATGTTACACCCCGGTCTCCGATAAGATAAGCCAAGCGCGAGACATGATGACAAGGGACCGAAATCAAGGCAAAGGTATCATCGAGTCAGAATCCGGGGGCATGACGCCCACCTCGAGAATATCGGGTCCATGGTTCGGGACCGGTCCTAGCATTGAATGACTTCGAAGAACATTGTCGGGCAATCAAGCACGGCCAACAGAAGGCCGTAATATCCGTGACCGGCCGGATATCACGGCGGGGATCTCAGCACGTATCGATGAAGAACCGACAATCAGTTAATCATAAGATTTTTTTACCTTTTATAGAGTCGTACCTAGAGTAGGACTCCCCTACTATATAAAAGGAGTCTGATAATTCATGACACACATTGTAACACGCATTCCAAAGCAATACATTACTATTTTTTATTGTTATCAAAGCTCTTTTTCTTGTTTATCAATATTGGCTACTGTGAGCCCGAATCGAGGGTGAACATTACACTAAGGCTGGGATCATCCTCCTCGCGTGGTTTGAATTCACTATACATTTACTTGTTCATTCTAATTTAATTTATCGTTTTGTATCAAACTAATTTGTGTATCCTTAAAACCACTCACAAATTTAATTATTATCCAATTTTAAGGGTAAACAATACTAGTTTGATTATGTTTTCACCTTTTTTCCCCACTTAGAGGTACTACTACCAGGAGTATATTTTTTATTTTATTTCTGTGAACTGCTCATTTGATTTTCTTTGAGTATACTTCTAATTAAGTACATGAAAAATATCGGAAAGCTGAAGCCGAGATTCACGAACCTGAAAGGAACCTCATTTCTTTTTATCTTTGTTGGAAAAGTTGGCTGCGTCTCGCCGCATTTGCAAATGGAGATGGCCCACGGAACCTTCTTCTCTGTTCTTGGTTACGTTTCCACTTCGTGCGGTTCCTTGCCTGTTAAAGAAAATGAAAAAAAAAACAAAAACAAATAAGTCTGAAGCACAAAATGGCATGAAACGTATCTAATCTCCGAGGGTCGGTTGGTTGGAATACGGATTATGTCGGTATAAGTTATGCCGGTATAAGTTATGTTGGAATAAATTATCCTGGGATTAGTTATGCTGGAATTGTTGTTTATTCACTATTTAGTATGTTGTATTAAGAATGACAATTACATAATTTCTAAGAAGAATGTACAAGTTATACTGGTGCTAATTACCCTACCCTTTATAAGGTATAAGCTATCCCGGTATTAAAATTAACACCGGGATAACTTATGTCTGATTTGCTAACCAAACAGAGTATTAAGGTGATATTAAATTTTTATACCATCCCTATACCTTCTTATACCTCGTACCAAACACCCCTAAATTAGTTAATTACAATACTTCTTTATGGTTTTTGTGTCATTTCTCAAGCGCCATGGTAATGCGTAATAGTAGAGTAGGGGAAGTGGGGTTTGGGGGTAGGGCAGGAACTAAATAGTTACATTAATCTCTTGTTTTACTTTGACATAAGGAGTAAAGAACTTAATTTTAATTGTGAATTCGAATATAGATTTTTCCAAGTTTAGAAAATAAGATTTGGCGTATGAAAACTATATAAAAAGTATTATAAATGAAATAGTTAATTATTTAAATGTTAAAAAATTATTTAAGAAAAATATGGTCAAAGAATAATTTTGAGATTTTTACATTTGTATACACTATATTGAAGCTATATTATTCTTCCTACTCAAGTTTTACTATAATTACATATTATATACCCAATTATCATTTATGTACATTTTAAGTGAATTAATGTTAATAATTAGTGTCCTAAAATTACTCTAACATATCTTCCACTCCCCCATGTTTCTCTCTCCACATTCCACCCCCTCTCCCACGTATCTCGCCCACGTATCTTGCACTAGTGGTTATGTGTTCACCCTCGGTGGGGGTGTTGTGGCATGAAAATCAGCTAAACAAACAATAATAGCTAGATTTACCATGGAATCTGAGTTTGTGGAATTGGAATTAGCTGGCAATGAGGCCGAGTGGTTAAAGAACCTTTTGGCGAGTATTCCACTAGGAATAAAATCGCATCTTCTGTGTCGATGCATTGTGATTGCCAAGCTGCAATAGCCATTGCTAAAAATAAATTCTTTAATGGGAAGAGTAGACATATCCGATTGAGATATAATGTGATAAAGCAGCTGCTGAAAGATGGAATTATTTCATAGATTATGTGAAGTCAGAAGTGAATTTGGCCGATCCCCTGACTAAACCTTTGGGAAGAAAATTAATATCTGAAACATCGAGGGGAATGAGACTTTTTTCAATTTGAGTTATATCAACTATGATGGTAACCCAACCTATGTGATTGGAGATCCCATGAAGTAGGTTCATATGGGTGGTAATAACAAGTCATTAGTTGATCAAATGTGCACTATTAAATTATATCCCTTCCTATGATATGTGTATATATAGTGCAAGACTGCAAGGAATGGGAGGCTGAGTTATTAAACTCTTAATCTAATCCATAGCCTAATTTTAGGTGGTGTATTGTGCTGCAGAATACACTTGATGGATAGACCTATATGAGTGTGGAGTGGGGCCGCTCCTATGAAATTTATGGTAAAAATTTTCTAGAGCACTCATAAAAACCAGGCGCGTGCATGGCCTATTAGCGCAAAACCGCGACAAACAACAAAGTGTGTTGGAGTATAATGTGATAGATAAGACACTAAACTTGCAAAAGAATTTTTGGTTCATAGAAGTTCTAAACTTCACCAATTATTCTGTAAGTTTAATCTTGTTTTATCTAGGTCTGGTTCATAGTCCAAGAGACACCAGATGCGACGTGTTATGCTCATTTGTGAAAACCCAGGATTTTTTTTTATTCCATTATGATATTCTTTTTGAGATATGTGGGAGATTGATAGAAAAAATAATATTTTAATATCTCAAAAAGGTCACGGCGAGACGAGCCGTTTATCATTACGATAGGTGTCTTTCATATTAATGTCTATGTTCATTCCTTAATATAATATTAATTGCTCTTTATTATACAAATTACTCTTATTATTTGTAACAGATTGTACAATACAATCTTGAAATATAAAACTCATTTTGAATACTTATATGTATATATGAGATTTGAATGTTTGACATTTTGTAGCCTTAAATGGTTTTACGTTTTGTTATTAAAGCCTTAATGACTTTTTGGACGTTATTCAGTGAATTGTAAACTGACTAATTAGTCTTCGTATTGATGTTTCAAAACATTTAAATTCTCAAATGAAAACGTCTGTTTCTATGTAATAGTCATTTTGCTTTGAAAAGCCATTATGGCTTTGCACGTTTCCAGTCAGAGAGTCCATTTGGTTTGAACTATATATATTTCTATTTTCTATCTTTTAAAGGGGTGCAAAAAAGTTAAAAACTTTTCTTCTCTTTTCTTTAGTGCTGGGTTTTCTTCTTATAAATCTTTGTTGTTTCTGTTCCTAGTTATACTAGAAGAGCTTGTTGAATCCTGGGGGATACGCCTAATATTATTTATCACGGTGTGAGCGAAATATCCTTAAGGACAGTATCTTTGACACGCCTCAAGCTAAACCTTTTATTCTCCATAATCATCCTATTTTTTCTAACAACAATTACAATAAAAAGTATAGGGGTTGGAAGAGTGGAAATAACAGCGGAATTTAGGTTAATTTGAAATGGGATCAAGAACCTATGTTACAGACTTACAGTTAAATTAGGTTGATTTGAAACAGGAAAATATACTCCATATACAATCACTGCTATGTTGACCATCAACCAAATATACTAAGAAGCCACCTGCAACTTACCATATTACACATTCTTGAAGCAAACCACTAAAGGATTCTCTTTATATAGCCAATATGATATTGTTTTTACATATTGTCAGCAAATACATCTTCTCTTATACTTGAGCACAAATATTGGATTCAAGCAAATAAGTTGAATAGAACAAAGATATTCAAAGTGAAATTGTTACACTGCTGCAATATATTGAGGAAATACAAGCAAGTTCTTGTTTCCTATGATTTCTGCTCATATATTGAATATTCAATTTTAAGTGAATTAGACCTGTTACTTATTCATAATTCAGACAAAATGTTTATCCTGAGTAATGCTATTGTTAAACAATTTCCATTTGTCACAGTTTCAACAAAGGCATTTGTATCAAAATCAATTGTTGAAGTACTAGTAGTTGATTGTTGAAGTACCTCTTCATATGTCAATGCATTAGATAAACTTGTAGTGAAAACTAAAGAAAGTATCACTAGACCCCCTTGAACTTTTCTAGATAGACCAAGAAAAAATAAAGAGAAGACTTACCTGTGAAGGAGTCGGAAATAAGTGAGCAAACTTTTCGGGGATATTTCCTATTTTCATTTGAAATAAGCTTGTTAGCGCATTTAATTGTGATCTCATATTTGCCATCTCTTGCACCTATTGTGGAGGTAGAGCACTAGTACTAGCTGGGCCCATATAAGAACCACCACCTCGTCTTGACCCATGAAACACCAGTTTCTACTATGCTTCAACCGGCAAGAGTCTGTATCAAAGTTACATGTGGGACAAGCAAACTGAGTGTATGTGTTCCATCCAGATAAGCTGCCAAGCCCAGGAAAATCACTAATTGTCCACATCAAGGCTGCTCACATTTTAAAAAATTTATTCTTTGAAGAGTCTAATGTCTGCACTCCATCGTACCACAATTCTCTCAACTCTTGGATAAGAGGTTGTAAGTACACGTCAATGTCATTGCCGGGCATTTGTTTTCCTAGAATGATCATTGAAAGAATGAATGAAGTTTGTTTCATGCACTTCCAAGGAGGACGATTGTATGGAATAAGAACCACATGCCAAATACTATAGTTTATTGCCATTTCTCCAAAAGGATTGAAACCGTCACTAGCTAGGCCTAGTCGTACATTCCGAGGATCTACAGCAAATTCAGGATGAAGCAAGTCAAATGCTTTCCATGCTTGATAATCCCTTGGATGTCTCATCAATCCATCTTGATAACCCACGGAAGAATGCCATCTCATAGACTCAGCAGTTTTAGAGCACATGAACAATCTCTGTAGCCTTGGCTTTAGTGGAAAGTAGCGCAAAATCTTTGCGGGCTGCTTTTTTTATTGTCCTTCCACCTAGTTGTCTTGCACTTTTGCATTCTTGTAAGCCTTCATCTTCCCCAAAATATAACATACAATCATTTGGGCAAGCATGGATCTTGGTATAATTAAGACCAAGTTTGTTGGTGGTTTTTTTGGCCTCATAAAAAGAAACAGGAATCTTGGCATCTTCAAAGACATCTTTTAACAATTCTAATATCATACTCATCGCTTTGCCAGTCATTCGACACAAACACTTGATATGATACAATTTGACTAGAAAGGACAATTTGAAATACTTCTCGCACCCTTCATATAATGGTTGATTGTCATCTTCTACCAGCTCATAGAACTGTGCATATTCTTCATTATGCCTTCATTAATTGTTTCTTCACTATTCATAGGCTCACAAGACACACCAGGCTCATTGACATTGTTCCCTATGAACCTAAATGCATCGTTAATCATGGTTACCATTGGATCTTAGGGCTGCAGAGTTTCTTCTATGACATGTGTGCTCTGAAACATTTGTGGCATAGTTGGATTTGATTCTTCACCATGCAAATACCAAACTTTATAATTTTTTGGAAAAGGCTTACAAGTCAGGTGTTCTTCAACTACATTTCTTCTTTGCCACTTGTTAAAACCACATTTCAGACACGGACACTTAATTACACGCCCATCAATAGACCCATACTCAAAAGCAAAATCCAGAAATTTTCTAAGCCCATCCGCGTATTCAAATGTATTTCGTGGTTTGCTAATCCAAGATTTATCAATTGGCATGGCTAGAAAAGAAGATATAAGATAACATCACAATATAAAAATGAAAAAGCTAGTTCATAGCCACTTTATGGAAATCAAAAGAATAGTAATCACTAAATCTAACTTTTTAACTTCTGAAGAATAAACGGAAACTAAAGCGAGAAATAAACAAATAAAAGAACATGTGAAACTTATTCAGGGAAAAACAAAAACTACAACATGCATGAATTATCCATATTGTCAAATTAATTTTGTTTATATCATCAGCATACATTATTTGATACGTTTTCAGTGAAGTAACTTGTCTTTAGTTCACAAATGAGCAATGCTAATCTTTTTTGTCATCAAACTGTACAGCTAATATCAAATTGACCAAGCAAAAGCAAAAAAAAAAAGGAAAGAGGGATTTTGTGGACATTTTTCTCAACTCATGGCAAATACATGCCAAAAAGCAGGGAAATTGCACATGGAATCTGACTGATGTTCCCAAAACTTAGCAGAGAAGAAAGAAAAAGTCCTAATACATAGTTTCTAATGCTAAATTGGCTTACACACAAAGAGCAAATGTAATAGGAAGACATATATTTGTTCAAAATTAAAAATAAGAATTAATACACACATAGTTGGTTATTTCTAAAGACTGGATCTATAGGAATTATAGTTAGGATGAAAAGTATAAGCAGTAATAACTTTTAGGTATGTATGTTAAAATTTAAAGAATTTATTAACTTATTTACAATTGTTAGGAAAGGAGGCAGATTATTCGGTATTTGAAATGAAATGGATCCGGAAGCCGAATCGCATAGCTGATCTGGAAGCAGAATCGCGTAGAAGATTCACATAGCTGATCCTGACTGACTTGAGATAGATGCAATCTTTATGAGTAACCGAAGCAGTAGGAGTGAAGTAGAAAACTCAACGAGACTTTGAAAACATAACTACAAACAAAGTTACATACTGTAAGGTGATATTATACTGGAGGTATTACAGGCCATTCATTTGTACACGATATACATAAAATCAGCCTAATCGTTTTACCAGAAGAACATATTTCTTGCACAAGCTTTAGGTAGCAACTAACCTTTCAGACAAAGCACCACATCAAAAGGATACAGAATTGCTCTAACTGTTTTAGATTCCTTGGCTACCTATCAAGGCCATAAATGATATTTAGGTTAATATTAGCAGAACAAAAACTAAAAATATCAAAATTTAAACAAACACAAACTTAATTGAATAGAAAAGGAACAAAACTTGACACAAAAATAAACGAAAAATAAAATAAAACTATTAGCTGAAATTGACAGCTAAACAGTGAAATCGACGGCCGAATCAATAAAATTGATCGCCAAACGGTGAAATTGATGGCTTAAGCAGTGAATCGACAGCTAAAATCAGTGATTTAAACTGTACTTCGTCCAATACACATACATGCACGCCGAAAATCAATGAAATCAATGGCTAAAACAGCAAAATCGAAATCTAAATCAGTGAAATTCAAACACATTACCTAAATCTGATCTCCTTACATAAAAGCTAAAGGATTTGGGAGAATCGTTACATTACAGTGATTTGGGGGAATCGCTTGTTTAGAGAGAATGAGAGAGAAGGTGTAGAGAGAGAGAGAGAAGGTATACAATGATTTGGGGAAACGCTGTTTTGGGGCTTTAGTTTACTCTGTTTAGGGCTTCAGGTGTTTGAAATTTTGAATGGATATATTATATCATTACATTACGGAATAATAACATTAAATGAATTATTAAAAATTTTGTCTAACTAGCGGCGGTTTAGAACCGCCGTAATTATTTAAAAAATGCCGGTTTTACATCACGCACTAATGGTGTCTGGAACGCTGCCATATTATGATATATATTGCGGCGGTTTTGTTGAACCATCATTATTTAACCGCCGCAATAATTCCGATTTTTTGTAGTGAGCTCTTTCATGCCTCTTGTTATAACTTCTGGTGTCTTTAATTTCTAACGTATGAAGACTTCTATTTATAGTTGTGGAAGGGAAGAGTTATGATAAGAACAAACTCTTTCCGACCAATCAGATTGAAGAGTGACAAGGCTGCCTTTGATTGGCCACAACATGTCATTTGCACACGTGGTGCGATTTAATTGGCCTTTTAATGTGACTTGGCATGCTTTGTCATTTTGACACGTGACACCAAACTGGGCCTCTAGGAAGATGACATCTTGCGCTTAATGAAGTGAGCTCATCACTTTAGCCCAACTAAATGGGCTAACCCAATGAGTTAAGACTTATTTATTTAATCCATATATATTGGACTTATATAATTAATTCAATTATATTAGCCCGTAGTATTTATTTGGACTAATATATCTTGAATTTAAAATATAATCCAAATTATTTTATGAATTTAATTTTAATAAAATTTATATGCCTACACCCCTGCCTTGTAATCTCCTCCCCATTCCTCCTATAAAAAAATTACACGACTCCTTTAGCGCCACATTCTTTGTGCCTTTCGCCATCTTCCTTCCTAATTAATTCAAACTGACAAGAATTCTACTTATTTTTCTAAACCATAAGTCAATATTAAAAATGATGAGACGCTATGGGACATAGTTGTGATCTGGAAGTTTTAAAACAAAAACAGTTGATGTTTATTTTTTTATTTTTGCTAGTTAGTAAGATCTACAAGAATATATAAACCAATATTTAGCGAACAACAATTTGAAATAAAAAAGTGAAAAGAAAACTCAAAAGCTTGTGTTATTCCCTGTTAACGATATAACGGGAAAAAAAGAAGAAAAAAAAAACACATAAACATACAGGCTTAACAAATGAAAAATGTGATAATGGGCTTAGCCGAACTAAATAGAAGTTTCACGGGCCTGTCCTATAGTAGATTGACAGCCCATTACGTATCCGCTTGAGCGGCATTTGCATCTATACCCGTTTTTTGGGTCACATTTTAACTTGTGCCCGCTTTGTAAAAAAATTGCAAGCGTACCTATTTTTTCGCGTAACTTCAGCACACGAGGCTGAAGTAGAAAAAGCAATCACGCAAAACTTCAGCATTTGTTTTTGTAACTGACGAAGTTTTTGTTTTTGTAACTGGTTAGAGCTAAAGTTTTGCTTTGTAACTGGCGAACTTCAGTTCTAGAGCTAAAATTTTTATTTTGTAACTAGCGAACTTCAACTCTATAGCTGAAGTTTTTCTGATTTGTTCTTGTATCATATGTTGGAAAAGGCTTCACTTTTTCCACTTCATCATCCATTACCCTCTGTTTAATAAGAAAGGGAGGGAAGAAAACATGTTAGATAGGAAAAAAGAATGTACCGTAAAAACTGAATACAATAGTTTATTGACAAACATAGAATTTGAAAAGGAACATGGAATAATGGCCAGGAAACCGGCCATATATGACTCAATACCACAAGAGGATGCGTACAGAGAACAAGTACCAAAATGTGAAAAAGGATAATACCAACAGAAAAATGAATGTTACAGGAAGCAGAACTCTGGAACAAGTTGAGATGAAAGAAAGGACAATTACGTAGAAGTAATGATTAAACAATTAAGCAGCAACGGGAGAAATCTGTTTTAGTTTGTATAACAATGATCTCTGAATTACCCCAAAAAAAAGGAGAAGAAGAAAATGAAGGAGAAAAAGGAGGATGAGAAAAGGGGCTGAAGTTGTTTAAAAAGTGGGTACAAATTAAAAAAAAATTTTAAAAAATGGGTATAGGTTAAATGGGGGCGACCAAATAGGGCGCCCCGTGCAATTTTATGACACCAGATTAGATTCTGAATCTATGAATAGGAAAAATGACATTATATAGCCGCTGTAAAAATAATAGTAGAAAAATATAAAAAATTTATATATTTTTTGTATATATATACATTCTAGATATACAACAACTAAAAAAATTGAATGTCACGACCTAATCCCCGAACCCGGTCGTGATGGCGCCTCTCGTGAAGACAAGGTCAGCCAGACCAAAACGGAACACCTTTTTTAAACAGTTAATCATCATAAACAGTAATAACATATAATATAATGCTCATAAATTTCGGAATTTAACGATAATAACAGCAGGAACTATCCCGACACAGCCCAACTCGGGGTGTCACAAGTCATGAGCTACTACAGAATCTGCTATAGGTCTACAAAGTACGGAATCAGATACAATAGTCTGAAGAAAATATAAATGATAGAGGATAAGAGAGACAAGGGGCTGCGGACGTCAACAGCTACCTCGTAACTCCAAATCACTGCCTAGCTTGGAAGGAATCAGCGCTCAGGTGCGGACTCTGCTATACCTAAATCTGGACACACGGTGCAGGGAGTAATGTGAGTACTCCGACTCAGTGAGTAATAACAATAAATAATGGTTGACAGTATGAAATCACGTAAAGACACTAAGCAGTTCTATATCAAAACAGTAAAATCATTTAAACATCAGTGAATGAGGAAATCATGTGAAATTCTTTTAACCAGGTAAAACAGATATAATTAGTATAAATCAGCTCCTCAAGCATTTTAGTTCATTTATTCGTTCTTATCCTCAGTTCTCAATTCATATACTTCTCACGATAACTGAGTCAATAAATATATATACCGCTGCGGCGTGCAGCCCGATCCGTATATCGCTGTGGTGTACAGCCCGATCCATAATAATAATAGTCGATTGCGCTCACTGGGGGTGTGCAGACTCCGGAGGGGCTCCTTCAGCCCAAGCGCTTTATAATTGCTGCGGCGTGCAGCCCGATCCATATAAGTAATTGCTGCGGCGTGCAGCCCGATCCATAATATATATATATATATATATATATATATATATATATATATATATATATATATATATATATATATATATATATATATATATATATATATATATATATATATATATATATATATATATATATATATATATATATATCCTCGACCCCTCTCAATCATTTAAAATCACAGCCTCTCGGGCATAATGTACGGTCGGGATCTCGGCCCTCATATCTCTTCCTATTTATGGTTAACATTTCAAAAATTTGGTTCATATCATTCTTAAACAATTGGAAACATGACTGGGGATATAAATTCTTTAACAAAGTAAGTGAGAAAAAACAGTCAAAAATCCCCTAAGGGTTCTACAGGTCGGCACAAGGCCCCTAGCATGGAACGAACCCAATTCACAACAATAAAGTATATGTCTCAATCAAAAATGTAGTAAAATATCATTCGGGATGGACCAAGTCCCAATCCCCATAGCATTGAACCTCACGCTCATCACACAGCGTGTATCTCAACTTAGTATAGCACCACGTTGTGCAAATCCGGGGTTTCAAACCCTCAGGACATCATTTAAAATCATTACTCACCTCAAACTGGCCAAAACTCTAGCTCGCTATGCCCTTGCCTCTCAAATTGGCCTCCACGCGCGCCGAATCTATCCAAAAATCAAAATGAATAGGTCACAATATGCTAAGGGAACATAGCCCAAACGAAACATTCGAAAAAATATCAAAATCTCGAAATTAGCAAAACCCGAGCCCCGGGACCACGTCTCAGAATCGGGTAAAATTTACATTTTCAGAATCCTCATACCCTCGCGAGTCTAACCATACCAAAATTATCCAATTCCGATACCATTTGGTCCTTCAAATCATCATTTTATATTTTTGAAAGGTTTCACAATTTTCTTCCCAAATTCCATCTCAAATCACGAATTAAATGATGAATTCAGTGATAGATTCATGTATTCTAGCCAAATCTGAGTTAAAATCACTTACCCCGATGAATTTCTTGAAAAAGCTTTGAAAAATCGCCAAAATCCGAGCTCTCTAAGTCAAAATATTAAATAAAACCCAAAACCTCGTATTTATAGGTACCCCTCAGGTATCAGCTAGTGCGGGCCGCACCAAAACTCATGCGGTCCGCGCAAGCCAGTGCGGTCCGCGCAAAGGCATCGTGCGGCCGCACAGGCCTCCCTTTGCAGTGACAGACTTTAGTATTTTGGCCATAACGTTTGCTACAGGTGTCCAAATTGCGATATCTTTATCTTTCTGGAAACTAGACACGAAGGGCTACAATTTTCTTGTTTGAATCACCTCAGAATTCCTTGTAAATCAAAAGATATGATCTTCCGAAGTAGGACCAGCGGATCGTTCCCCACCGCGGCTGCACACCATTTTGTGCGGTCCGCACAGCACTCAACGCGGGCGCATCTATTTTTGTGCGGACCGCATGGGTGAGTTCTGGGGCCTGCAACCCCTGTAAACCTGCTACAGCTATTATTTTTGCACTAAAACATCCCGAAACCTACCCGGAACTCCCGGAACTCCCGGAACTTCAAACCAATTGTACCAACACATCTCATGACATCGTTGAAACTTGCTCAAAACTTCGGAACGCTCACAACAACATCAAATCACCAATTTAACATAGGATTCAGGCCTAAGAACTCCAAGAACTCTTAAATTATGCTTTCGATCAAAAGGTTTATCAAATCTCGTCCGAATGACCTGAAATTTTGCACACACATCCTAAACGACACAATGAAGCTACTGCAACTCTCGGAATTCCATTCCGACCCCTATAGCAAAATCTCGCATATCAACCAGAATTTGCCAAAATATCAATTTCGCCAATTCAAGCCTTAATCTTCTCTACATCTCCAAAACCCATTCCGATCGCGCTCCTAAGTCACAAATCACTTCCCGAAGCTAACCGAACTATCAGAACTCACTTTCGAGCCTTCTAACACATAAGTCAACATCCGGTTGACTTTTCCAACTTAAGCCTTCTTAAAAGATACTACGTGTCTCATTTCTTACCAAATCCTCTCCAAACTCGAACTAATAAACTCGATCACATAAAACACAGATAACGAAGCGTAAAGATGCTAAAATGGGGGAAATGGAGCGGTAACTCATGAGACGACTGGCCGGATCGTCACAATACCCTTTTCTGCCAATCAAATGTAAATAGTTTCTGGCGCGGGTTAAAAATAATAATACACCATCTAAATACTTATTACACCATGTCTACTTCCAGTATGTAAAGGGCAATTTGCAGCTATACCCTATATTTACGCCACCTTTTAACATATACCCTATTTTTAAAAACTATTGATTTCGTAACCAACTAACAAAAAATCCATAATAATATGACCATTATACCCCTTCCAAAACATATAAAAGATGCATCACGCATACCAGATTCAAATTCCAGATCACCTCCATCTCTCCTCCATCACTCCGTCTCTCCTCAGATCGCCTCTCGCAAACCAGATTTGAACCAGATTCAAATTCCAAATTCAAAATTACAAAATACATTGTAAGTATTCAAATTCATCTTTAGAATTCAAAACAGTTTTTGAAACTGATTGATTTCTTGATATATGTTTTCTGATTGATTGATTGAAGTTGTTTGACGGATGAAACATGAACTCTTCACTGATATGCTGAATTTGCATTCTAAATCTGTTTCACGTTGAATTCTAACATTCTAATCCGACAAATTCAAATATGCTAAAGTTTTCCACTGCATAATATGCTGAAATTTTGGGTTTATTTGTTAAACAAGCTGAGTTTTTACATATGCTGAAGTATATGTCTTGTTTAATTGCTAAAAAAGCTGAAGTTATTTAGTTTATCTTTAAAAACTTCAGCAAAACGAGCTAAAGTTTTAAAGTATTTACACCTTCAGCAAAACTTCAGCATAGGTGCTGAAGTTTTTTAGTTAATTTTTAAAAACTTCAGCAAAACGAGATGAAGTTTTTCTCCTACACTAGGTAAAATAAATAAAACATAAATTAAAATTACATATTGCACAAATTCTTCAGCATATGTGCTGATGTTTTTTAGTTAATCTTTAAAAACTTCAGCAAAACTAGCTGAAGTTTTCCTCCTACACTGGGTAAAAAATAAAAACATAAATTATAATTTAATATTGAACAAAAACTTCAGCATGGGATGCTGAAGTTTTTTAGTTCATCTTTAAAAACTTCAGCAAAACGAGCTGAAGTTTTCCTCTTACACTGGCTAAAAATTAAAACATAAATTAAAATTACATATTGCACAAAAACTTCAGCACCTGTAAAAACTTCAGGAAAATGCTAAGTTTTTTAGTTCATTCTTGAAAACTTCAGCAAAACGAGTTGAAGTTTTCCTCCTGCACTATGTATTTTATTATGATTTTTTGGAAAAACTTCATACCAAAAAATGCTTAAGTTTTTCGGAATATGTAAAATATTTTTCATATAATTTTTAGTATGCTGAAGTTTTTTTAGTTCATCTGCTAAACATGCTTAATATTTTGTCCCGCAATATGTAATTTTCGGATAAGTTTTTGTTAATTCCTCTGTTATTTTCTACGTTTAAAAATGATTAATATTAAATAAAAAAACGAACAAAAACATTAATACAAAAACATCATTTTTCATTAAATAAAATAAAACATAAATTAAAATTACATATTGTACAAATTTATGCTGAAGTTTTTTAGTTCATTCTTGAAAACTTCAGCAATGGGAGCTGAAGTTTTCCTCCTGCACTATGTATTTTATTATGATTTTTTTGAAAAACTTCATACCAAAAAATGCTTAATTTTTGGATGAGTTTTTGTTAATTTTTGCTGAAGTTATTTAGTTCATTTCCTCTGTTATTTTCGAGTTTGAAGAGAATTAATATTAAAAAAAAGGCACAAAAAACTTAAAATAAAAACAGAATATTACATTAAAACATAAAAAGATAAATTAAATTACATATAAAGGAAATAACATAATAACTCTTTAACTAAAAGGATTATCCAATAAAAAACTTAATCGTCCATATCGTCATCGTCACTGGATGATGGACGAGTGCCTTCATCACCAAGATTATCAAATTGTGCAAGCATCACAAGCGTATCAAGCTTGTTGTTGATTTCTTCCAGCTCCCTGTCGTACTTGTCTATGAGCTCATCCAGTTTCAGCTCAAAAGCCTCTATAATGTCTTGTTTAATTTCGTCAACTATTTGCCTTATTACAGCAACCATTTTTCTCCGTTTTGTATTTTATCTTCTAAAATATATGTGTTTGAGTGAATAAACTGACAAGGTATAGCGTGCTTATATAGGTGAAAAAAACTTCTGCATGGTATATGAAAAGTCAAAGAGGAATTTTAAATGTTGTCTAATGAAAAGCATGCATGAATGTGATAGGAATGCAATTATTACACTAACACATACCCCCAATGCAATATAATTACTGTTTTAATTGTGTTTGTTACGTTTACTCCTGTATACTATGCAATTAATGCTGAAACATGCTGAAGGTTATTTAATTCATTTGGTAAGCTTCAGCCCAATGTTCTGATGTTATTTAGTTCATTTCTAAAACTTTAGCACTTAATAAGCTAAAGTTTTTGTCTGCATTCAATAGTTTTTGTCATAAAGCCTTTTTAAAAAACTTCAACACTTGATAAGCTGAAATTTTTGTCTGGGATTCAACAGTTTTTGTCGTAAAGCTTTTTCAAAAAACTTCAGCTCAATGTGCTGAAGTTATTTAGTTCATTTCTAAAACTTCAGCACTTAATAAACTGAAGTTTTTGTCCCTCGATTCATTAATCCTGACATACATTTTTTTTCAAAAAAACTTCAACAGAAAATGCTTAAGTGATTTAGTTCAATTGTAAAAACTTCAGGACAAACAACCTAAATGTTTTACTCCTGCACTATGTAATTTTCACCTGCATGCTGAAGTTAAATTTAGTTTATGCTCATGTCATGACCCCAGTTTACCCTCCGTGAACCATCGTGATGGCACCTAGTCTATACGACTAGGTAAGCCTAACAATATGGAAAATAAACCAATTTTCGGAAGAAATAATAAAAAACGAAATAGTGAAATAAAACAGTGTTTAAAAGTGCCGCTCGGCATACACAATATCAACCCTCGAAATCTAAATACATTTCCCAAAACCCGGAATCTCATGATCACAAGCCTTTGAATGTCAACAAGTATCTAACTCCAAAATACCTAACAAAGGAAAAGAAAATACATAAGGGCTAATACTTAAAAGGGAGAGTAGAAAGGGACTTTTTGATCTGCGGACGAGGCAAATATACCTCGGAGTCTCTACAAACGCCTCGTCTCAAGCGTGATAAGTCTGAGTGGAGGTACCTGGATCTGCACATGAAAAACATGTACAGAAAGGACATGAGTACACCACAACAGTATTCAGTAAGTGCCAAGCCTAACCTCAGTCGGGTAGTAACGAGGAAGGTCAGGGCCCTACTGAGATTAAATGAAACATAAGATATGAAAGTATAAGATAAAGCAGTACAATTGAAAGATAACAATGAGAATTAATACAGGATAATAAGGATAACAACAACTGAATCAGAGGCAAAAACAATCGCAAGGAATACCATTCTTCCCAAAGCTAATAACTGGGGATCTCTCAATATCCCGAGGATCTCTTAGTACCCTCAATATATATGCTAGGGATCTCTTGGTATCCCGATGATCTCTTGGTATCCTCAATATATGTTAGGGATCTCTTGGTATCCCGAGGATCTCTTGGTATCCTCACTATATGCTAAGGGTCTTTAGGTATCCGGGGGATCTCTTGGTATCCTCAATATACGTGCTAGGGATCTCTCAGTATCTCGCACCTCAGCTCAACTCATAAATATGTACAGGGGATCTCCCGCGATGTCATTCCATAGTCCCAAAGTAAAACACACAGCAACAACAGAAAGAATACTCAATTAAGCTCAATTTCGCCCCAAGTAAAGCAGGTAATTCTAATCTAACATGCTTCACATAATACAAATAAGGCATTTTAAGCAACAAAACAATTAAGTCAATTAAATATTCTTCTCTAAGCTAACAACAGGCTTAAATTTCAAGTACAGTAAGCAGGAAAGGAAAACACAATTAAAGCTACTTTAGTGAAAACAGGTTTTTCAATAATCAGCACAAGTACGCACTCGTCATCTCACGTACAAGGTATTTCAATTACTACAATAGCAAATCCTAAGGGGAATGTCCTGCACACAAGGTTAGGCAAGCCACTAAACTTGAATCAGCTCAAAATCAACCTGAAACCACGCTTTTGCCACGAGTAATCGACTCCAAATGACCCAAATCTATTCAATTCAATTGCATAATTTAAATAACACTTCAAATAACTGATTCCACAAAGAAATTCTAAGCTAATATGCGAAATTAGGTAAAATAACCAAAATGCCCCTCGGGCCCACATCTCAGAATCGGGTGAAATTTATATTTTTAGAATTCTCACACTCTCACAAGTCCATACATATCAAGAACACTGAAATCGGAGTTCAATTGTCCCCTCAAATACCCATTTTAAGGTCTCTTAATCTCAATCCCTAATTACCCATTTTGCACTGATTTTTCTCTAATTTTTCACCAGTAATTAGACCTTTAATCACATATAAATGAGTTATGAAGTCAAAAATATTACCTCCAAGTGATTCCCCTTTGGTTTCCTCAAAAATCTCCTCCAAAGCTTCAATCCCGTCCAAAAATGGTGGAAAAATGAAGAAGGGTCGCAGATGGGCTATTTAAATACTGCCCAGATATTCCTTCTTCTCGAACGCGGAAGGACCCTAACTTTCGCGAAGTACAACTTCACTTGGGTCCAGCTTCCTTCATTGCGAACGCGATTCCCAGGTCGCGAACGTGATGCAACATCTCCTCTAGCTTCGCGAACACGGGAGACCCTTTGCGAATGCGAAGCATTAAAACTCCCCCAGCCCCAGCTCCTCTTCGCGAACGTGAGACCCTACTCGCGAACGCGAAGAAGGAAACCAGAACTGGGCTGCTGCAATTTTTCAGTAATTCCAACAAATTCCAAAATGATCCGTTGAGCATCCGAAATACACCCGAGGCCTCTGGGACCTCAACCAAATATGCCAACCAATCCTAAAACATCATTCAAACTTGTTCCAATCTCCGGAACGCTTAAAACAACATCAAAACACCAATTTAGCATTGGATTCAAGCCTAAGAACTTCAAAAACTCTCAAAATAGGCTTTCGATCAAAAAGTCTATCAAACCTTGTCCGAATGACCTGAAATTTTGCACACACATCACATTTAAAACTACGGAGCTATTCCAACTTTTGGAATTCCATTCTGACCCTTGGATCAAAATCTCACTATCGAACCAGAAACTTCAAAAATTTAACTTTCGGCATTTCAAGCCTAAATTAGCTACAGATCTCCAAAACACAATCCGAACATGCTCCTAAACTTGAAATCACCCAACGGAGCTAACAGAACCATCAGAATTCCATTCTGAGACCGTCTTCACACTATTCCGACTACGGTCAAATTTTCAGAATTTAAGCTCTCATTTAGGGACTAAGTGTCCCAAAACTCTCTGAGACTCCAAATAATTCCTTCTGGCAACTCACAATAGCAGAAAAAAAGACGGGAAAAGCAGTTAATAGGGGATCGTGGCGTAAATTCTTAAAACGACCGGTCGGGTCGTTACCGCTCAAGTCTTGTCCTCCATTAATCACCTTCTTCATGAGCGTTTTTTCGAAAACTTCACTATAAACAAGCTGAAAATATTCTAGTATATTTGCTCAACTTCAGCTTCAATGTGCTTAGATTTTTTATGAACTTCATAATTAAATTCTTCTGTTCAATTTCCTAATACTTGCCGCTAAACATACTTCTGCAGGATGTGTTCGATTTGCGTTGTTATTACTTTCAATGGGAGGTGAACTCTTGACTTCAAATACTTGGATCATGATACAAAACTTGTTCTACTTAATAAGCAAATATCATTCAATACTTTCCTGAAGAAAATTAGTGAAGTTACAAATATTGATTCAAGCAGATATTCACTAAAAATATGGTTTGATATCAAACTAAATACAAGCAAAGGAATGCTTGTAACTTCAGATGAAGAACTCAGTACCTGTATACATTTGCTTATAACTGATTCAGCCTACAAGAATTGCCATTTTGTCATCGAAAAAAATACAACATTCAAAATCTGCAGCATTCAAACAATCTCTTGCATATGCAATAGATTCAGAACCTTTTGCTGATTATCAACATGAAGTAGGACAGCCAATAATGGAAGTAGACAACGAGCAACAACTTTCTAATATTACAATTGCTTCAGAATATATAATGCTGCAACAATTACCCACTTCTCCAATAAATTCATACCAGTTTGTCGATGACTAAGAAGAAGAAGGACAACTAATAATGCAAATTGACAACCAACACACAATCCAACAAAGTTTTTTGTTACCTTCTGCAATGATAAGCAACAATGAAGATGAAGTAAATATGGATCTTATACCGATAACATCAGATAGAATTGAAGAAATTGCAGAAACTTCTAGTGCTTCTCAGAAATCAAGAAAAAGAGTGAGGAGAAAGCTGAAAGAATCTCTACCATGTAAAATACTTAGGCACGATGCATTACCTAAGGATGTAAGAGTCGGATCAACTTTTGAGAACAAACAAAACATGACTAAATTTTTCTGCAGCTTGGAGATAAACCAGAAAGTTGAATTTACTGCTGTTAGATCATGTTCAAAGAGATACGAGCTGAAATACATCTTGGAGAAATGTGGTTGGAATGTACGTGCTACCAGAATAAAATATTCCACACTATTCAGGGTGATAAAATATTATAACAATCATGAATGCTCGGTTGATGCAAGAAAATCAGATCAGAAGCATGCTACATCAAATTTTATAAGTGAACAAACTATAGAACATGTTTGAGACAAAAAGATAGAGGTTACACCAGCCTTTGTAGAAAATTAAATAAAAAAGAAATTTGGAATTGACATTGGTTATCACAAGGCATGGCGCGCTATTCAAAAAGTTGTTGCTTGCATAAGGGGAACACCGAAAGAGAACTACCAGATTCTTCCTTTATACTTACACATGATGGTGCGCAAAAACCCAAGAACGTACACAAGCATAAAAAGAGATGAGAAGAATAGGTAAGCAAAACAATACTAACCATCAACCCGGAGTTTCAAATGTTCCTATTTGAAAAACTTCACACTTTATGATTTGTTTTTTTGTGTTTCACTATACAGATTTGCTTATATGTTATTTGCTCCTACGACATCAATAGCTGGTTAGTCCTAATGTGTCATGACCCCAAATACCCAATCAATGGTGCCTATCACACTACTAGGCAAGCCAACCCAAACCATCAATCACATCAAATTTCTTTTATAAAACCATTTTTCCAACATAGGATTAAATACCAGTTTTCATAAGAAGTGTTTAAAACAGCTAAAATATTGCGAAATCCAATAAAAACATAAGACAACACATCCCCAAATATCTGGTGTCACGAGTCTAGAGCCTCTACTACATAACTGACTGTCTGATACAACAAAAGTCTAGCAAAAATGCGGAATAAAAAGAACAAGATAAGAAGGAGATAACAGGGCTGCGAACGCCATGCAGCTACCTTGAAATCTCCGGTAACCTCTGTATCAGCTGAGGACCCTCACTCTGCCACTCAGGCACTTGGATCTGCACACAAGGTGCAGGGAGAAACATGAGTACACCAACTCAGTAAGTAACTAAAGTAAATAAGGTCTAAAAGCAGTAACGAGTAGTTTAAAATCATATAAAGGAGTAAACAACAGAATAACAGATCAAACTCCACAGCTTAAAAACCAGTTTCGTCATAAAAACTTCAATTTCAATTGGAATACTTAAAATCTTTTACTTAGCCACTTTTCAATAGAGTCTTATTTCAAAAAAGAAGAGTGAAATCAGTGAAAATATCATAAATGGGCCCCTCGGGCAAGGTATCACTCAGAATATGACCTCTCAGGCAGCCTCTCGGTCACTCATGATTCAGCTCTCGTCACTCAGTACTCACTCTCAGTACTCAGGCTCATTAATATCTCATAATAGTAATAATCATAGTAACCGCTGCGGCGTGCAGCTCGATCTATAGTTTATAGTCGACTACGCTCCCTAGGGGTGTATAGACTCCAGAGGGGATCCTACAGCCTAAGTGTAATATCGTTGCGGCGTGCATCCCGATTCAATATACATATCGTTGCGGCGTGCAGCCCGATCCAGTATATATATCGCTGGGGCATGCAGCCCGATCCATATAAGTATCGCTGCGGCGTGCAACCCGATCCATAATATATACATATCATATCCTCACTATTAGGTTCTCAACCCCTCTTAGTCATTAACCTTACAGCCTCTCGGGTGCAACAATAGAAATTAGGGAACTCAGCCCAAACAGTCCTCACAATTAGAAGTGGAAAGATAAAACTAGTTTTAAACATTTAAACAGGTAAAACATGACTGAGGATATGTTTTTAGCAAGTAAAGTGAGTAAAAATAGTCAAAATGCCCCTAAAGGTTTCTACAAGTCGGCTCAAGGCCCCAAACATGGCATACAACCCATAATACAGTATAAATATCCAAAATACGAAATAATATAATATTTCCAAATCAAATACGCGGCTTAATAGTCGCTACGGGACGGACCAAGTCATAATCCCTACTGGTGCACGCCCATATGCTCGTCACCTAGCATGTGCGTCACCGCATTTATCAAAACAAGTCAAAAATCGGGTTTTGTACCCTCAGTTCCAGATTTACAACGGTTACTTACCTCAAACCAATGAAAATACTACTCTATGACGCCTTTTCCCCTCGAATCGGCCTCCACTCTCATCGAATTTATCCAAAATCAGAATCACGGTGTCAAAATATGCTAAGGGAACAAAGCCCAACGAAAATAATCAAATTATACAAAGAATCCTGAAATTACTAAAACCCGACCCCCCTGGCCCATATCTCGGAATTCAATAATTTTTTGCATCAATAGATTCCTTATCTCCCCACGAGTTCATACATATCAAAAGTTCTCAAATACGACCCCAAATGGTCTCAAATCCTCAATTAAAGGTCTAAATTTCCAAGCCCTAGTTCTTCAATTTTTGGCTTAATTTCCATGATTTTCTAGGTGGAATTCAGATAATAATCTACTTTTAAGTCCAAGAATCTTACCTTCAAGTGATTCCTCTTGAATCCCTCTTCAATCTCCTTTAAAAAGCTCCGAAAACGACCAACTATGGAGGAAATAAACCCCACATTCGCGGACAAGACAACCTTTTAAACTTCTGCTCAGGCCTGAAAATCCTTCTTCGCGAACGCGGTCAAAGCCTCGCGTTCGCGAAGCACAAAAATAACTTTGACCAAAATCCTCTTACGCGAATGCGAACGCGATGCTTTACCCAGACGAACCTTCGCGAACGCGTTCCATCCATTGCGAACGCGATAGGTTAATTCCACTGAAGCTCAGCCTCTCAATTCCTTCTATGCGAACACAACTACACGCCCGCGAACGCGATGCACAATCTCGTAGCCCTTTACGAACATGTAACCTTCCTCGCAAACGTGAAGGCTAAATTTACACCTCCCTCAGTTGACTCTTCGCGAACGCGAGGGTCCACTCGTGAACACGAAGAGTAAATACCTGCAACTGCTGAACCTGCAATTTCTGCTACTTTCTTAACTTCAAAATGATCTGATTGACCACCCGAAACTCTCCCGAGGCCCCCGGGATCTCAAAAAAGGCACAAACACATCCTAATACCTTATTCAAACTTATTCCAATCATCAAACACCTCAAATAACATCAAATCACCCAAAACACATCGGATTCAAGCCAATCTTTTCTAAAATCTTATGAATTCCGTTTTTGATCAAAACCCCAATCAAACCATATCCGAATGACCTTAAATTTTGCACACACATCCCAAATGGCACAATGGAACTACTACAACTCTCGGAACTCCATTCTGACCCCTATATCAAAATCTCACCTATCAACCGGAAATCGCCAAAAATCCGATTTCGCCAGTTCAAGCCTAAATCTACTCCGAACCTCCAAAACTCATTCCGATAACGCTCCTAAGTCCAAAATCACCTCCCAAAGCTAACCAAATCGTCAAAACTCACATCCGAGCCCTATAACACATAAGTCAACATTCGGCTGATTTTTCCAACTTAACCTTCCTTAAAAGAGACTAAGTGTCTCAAACCTTACCAAATCCTTTCCGAATTCGATCCGACCAACCTGATACCACATAACACGGATAAACAAAGCATAAAGAAGTAAAAATGGGGGAAACATAGCGGTAACTCATGAGACGACTGGTCAGGTCGTCACATCCTCCCCAACTTAAACAATCGTTCGTCTTCGAACGAGTCAAGAATCATACCTGAAGCCTCAAACAGGTGAGGATATCTGCTCTGCATCTCCTGCTCGGTCTCCCAGGAAGCCTACTCCACAAGCCGACCTCTCCACTGCACTTTCACTGAGGCTATATCCATTGACCTCAACTTTCGAACTTGACGACCCAAAATAGCTACTGGCTCCATATCATAAGTCAAATCATCATCCAACTGAACCGTGCTGAAATCCAAAACATGAGACGGATCCCCAATGTATTCCCGAAGCATGGAAACATGAAATACCGGATGCACACTCGACAAGCTAGGTGGCAAACCAAGTTCATAAGCAACCTCCCCAATCCCCCGAAGCACCTCAAAAGGTCCAATGAACAGCGGATGCATTTTCCCTTTCTTCCCGAATCTCTTAACACCCTTCATGGGCGAAACTTTCAACAGAACCTTTTCACCAACAATGTAGGACACATCCCGAATCCTCCTGTCAGCATAACTCTTTTGCCTCGACTGCGCTGTACGAAGTCTCTCCTGAATCACCTTCACCTTTTCTAAAGCATCCTAAACCATGTTTGTCCCCAATAGTCTAGCCTTACCGGGCTCGAACCAACCAGCTGGATATCTACATCGCCTCCCATACAAAGCCTCATACGGAACCATCTGAATACTCGACGGGTAGCTGTTGTTATAAGCAAACTCTACAAGTGGTAGAAACTGATCCCATGACCCTCCGAAATCAATGACACAAGCACGCAACATATCCTCCTATATCTGAATAGTGTGCTCGGACTGCCCATCCGTTTAAGGGTGAAAAGTTGTGCTCAACTCAACCTGAGTACACAACTCTCGCTGCACAGGCCTCTAAAACTGCAAAGTAAACTGAGTGCCCCTATCTGAAATTATGGAAACTAGGACACCATGCAGTCGAAAAATCTCCCGGATATAGATCTCTGCCAACCGCTCTGAGGAATAAGTAGTATACACAGGAATGAAGTGCGCGGACTTGGTCAGCCGATCCACATTTACCCAAATAGCATCGAACTTTCTCAAAGTCCGTGGAAGTTCAACAACAAAATCCATAGGGATCCTCTCCCATTTCCACTCGGGAATATCCATCTGCTGAAGTAAGTCACCCGGTCTCTGATGCTCATATTTCACCTACTGACAATTAAGACACCGAGCTACAAATCTGGCAATGTCTTTCTTCATTCTTCTCCATCAATAATGTTGTCTCAGATCCTGATACATCTTTGTGGCACCCAGATGAATGAAATACCGCGAGCTATGGGCCTTTTCAAGAATCAACTCCCAAAACCCATCTACATTGGGCACACAGATCCGACCCTACATCTTCAACACCGTATCATCACCAATGGTCACATATCTAGCATCATCGTGCTAAACTCTGTCCTTAAGGACAAGCAAATGCAGATCATCATACTGGCGCTCTCTGATGCGATCATATAAGGAAGACCGAGAAACCACACAAGTCAATACCCGACTAGGCTCCGAAACATCTAATATCACGAACCGATTGGCCAAGGCCTGCACATCAACTGCAAGAGGTCTCTCCCTAATTGGAATATATGCCAAACTTCCCATACTTACCGCCTTCCGGCTCAAAGCATCGGCCGCCACATTGGCCTTCCTCGGATGGTACAATATAGTGATATCATAATCCATAAGCAACTCCAACCACCTACGCTGCCTCAAATTAAGATCCTTCTGCTTGAACAAGTGCTGGAGGCTATGATGATCAGTAAACACCTCACAAGACACACCATACAAGTAATGCCTCAAAATTTTAAATGCGTGAACTATGTCAGCCAACTCCAAATCATGAACGGAGTAGTTCTTCTCATGGGGCTTCAACTGATGAGAAGCATAAGCAACAACTCTATCCTCCTGCATCAAAACACAACCAATGTCAACTCTCGAAGCATGACAATACACAGTATATGAACCTGAAACTGATGGAAAAACTAACACTAGAGTTGTGGTCAAAGCTATCTTGAGCTTCTGAAAGCTCTCCTCACACTCGTCCGACCATACAAATGAAGCACCCTTCTGAGTCAACTTGGTCAAGGGCGATGCGATAGATGAGAATCCCTGAACAAACCGGCAATAATAGCCTGCCAAGCCAAGAAAGCTGCGAATCTCTATGGCTGAGGACGATCTGGGCCAACTCTGAACCGCCTCTATCTTTTTCGGATCAACCTAAATACCCTCACTGGACACCACGTGCCCTAAGAAAGCCACTGAACTGAGCCAAAACTCACACTTGGAGAATTTTGCATAAAGCTTCTCCTCCCTCAATATCTGCAATACAACTCTCAAATGCTCCGCGTGCTGCTCCTGACTACGCGAATACACCAGAATGTCATCAATGAAGACTATGACAAATGAGACAAGATAAGGCCGGAACACACTGTTCATCAAATGCATGAACGTTGCTGGGGCATTGGTCAGCCCAAAAGACATCACCAAGAACTCATAATGACCATATCGGATCCTGAAAGCTGTCTTAAAAATATCCGAGTCCCTGATCTTCAACTGGTGATAACCTGAATGGAGATCAATCTTGGAGAACACTCTCGCTCCTTAAAGCTGGTCGAATAAATCATCAATGCGAGGCAAAGAATACTTGTTCTTAATTGTTACCTTGTTCAATTGCCTATAATCAATGCACATCCTCATAGTTTCATCCATCTTCTTCACAAATAGAACTGGCGCACCCTAAGGTGACACATTAGGCCGAATGAACCCCTTATCAAGGAGCTCCTAAAGCTGTCCTTTTAATTCTTTCAACTCCGTCGGTACCATGCGATACGACAAAATAGAAATGGGCCGAGTGCCCGGCACCAGGTTTATACCAAAATCAATATCCCTGTCCGGTGGCATGCCTGGCAGGTTTACAGGAAACACATCTGGAAAATTCCTCACAACTGGAATAGAATCAATACTGGGAGTCTCAACATCGACATCCCTCACGAAGGCTAGATACGAAAGATATCCCTTCCCAACCATATGCTGAGCCTTCAAGAATGAGATCACTCTACTGGGAACATAGTTAGTCAAACCTCGCCACTCAATCAGTGGCATATCCGGTATAGCTAATGTGACTATCTTGGTATGACAATCCAGAATAACATAACATGAAGATAACCAGTCCATGCCAAAAATGATATCGAAATCCACCATACACAGTAATAACAGATCCACTCGGGTCTCCAGACCCCCAATAGTCACCACACATGACCGGTACACATGGTCTACAATAATAGTATTGCCCATTGGGGTAGATATATGAACAGGTGAAACCAAAGACTCACGGGGCTAATCCAGATAACGGGTAAAGTATGGTGACACATAAGAAAAGGTGGAACCGGGATCAAATAATATAGAGGCATCTATGTGGAAGACTGAAACGATACCTAAAATCACAGCATCTGAAGCAACAACATCTGATCTACCCAGAAAAGCATAGAAACGGGCATGACTACCACTTGATCGACCTCCCCCTCTAGGGCGACCCCTGGCTGACTGACCTCCACCCCTAGCTGGCTAGGAGGGTGGTGAAGTAACTAGAGCAGAAGTCGAAAGTTGATCCCTCTGCTGAGACTGACCATCACAAAGACGAGGACACTGCCTCCTCATACTCTCCGCACTCATAACAACTTCCCGGTGCTAGAGATAGGGACTGAAGGGAACCCCTGGCACCAGAGTGACCAGTAGAAGGACTTGGCATGGAAGAACCCTGCACTGATGGAGCACAGGACGAACTCTGAGCTGGAAGGGCACTAAGTGATAACTGGCCCTAATGAGAACTGTGAGAACCATGACCCGATAATGCCCCACGATAACCTGGGCGAGCTGAATGAGCCTGCCTGAATGGATGGCCTCTGCCCAGCTGGAATTGACCCCTCGAAGGAGCACCACTAAAGCTACCAGATCCTCGAGGCCTCTTGGTCTCCCTCTCCTCTCGCTACTGGTAGCAAACTATCTCAATCTCGCGGGCGATGTCAACAACCTCCTCGAAAGTAGCACCTGTCACCCTTTCCCTAGTCATGAGAATCCAAAGATGATATGTAAGACCATCAACAAACCTCATAATCCTCTCTCGATCTGTGGGAACCAACCAAACCGCATGACGAGCTAACTCGGAGAACCGCATCTCATACTGCATCACAATTATCTCCCCTGATGCAACTGCTCAAACTGCCTGCGCAACTCCTCTCAGCGAAACTGTGGCACATACTTCTCCAAAGAGAGAACAGAGAACTACTGCCAGGTAAGAGGCGCTTCACCAATAGGCCTACGCCTCCCACCAAGTGAAGGCAAACCTAGAAAATTGATAAGTAGTGAAAGCGACCCCACTGGTCTCTAGAATCCCCGCTTTACAAAGCATCCTCTAGCACTTATCTAAGAAACCCTAGGCATCCTCGCCCTCTGCACTACTGAAAGTCAGAGGCTTGAGGCTACCAAACCTCTCTAGTCGACGCTGCTTGTCGTCCAGCATAACTGGCACCACAAAATCCTGAGCTGGTGTAACCGACTGGGCTGGAGGTGCCCCCGGTGTTTGGAGTCCTTTGCATAACCTGCTAAGGTGTGCGAGCAACGGGAGTCTGGGTGCCTCCCCCGGCCTGAGAAGTAGCTACGGCCGTAGTAACTGAAACCACCTGAGCCAAACCGGTACACACTGATAAGATCTGAGCTAAAGCCTCCTGAAGGCCTGGAATCACAATGGCACAGCTGGTGTCTGAGCTGGTGCTGTTGTAGCGTCCACAACTGGGACCTGATCCTGAACTGAGGCAACTGGTGGATCTATAGGTACCGCCCTAGCTGCTCTACCCCTACCACAGACTCGACCATGTCTTCGGCCTCTGGTGGCCCCAATTGGTGGAACTGGTGGTCGTCCACCCTACCTGGTAGCACGTGTCCTCACCATCTGAGAGAATGGAATAACAAAAGTTTAGTATTCGGATCAACAAGTTTGCACGACAAGAATTTCAAGAATATGAAGTTTTTTCTAGAGGTTTTGCAGCCTCTCGAGGATAAATACAGACATCTTCGTACCGATCCGCGAGACTATACTAAATCGGCTCATGACTCGCGAGACCTATGTAACCTAAGCTCTGATACCAACTTGTCACGACCCCAAATACCCGGTCGTGATGGCGCCTATCAAACTACTAGGCAAGCCAACCCAAACCATCAATCACATCAAATTTCTTTTATAAAACCATTTTTCCAACATAGGATTAAATACCAGTTTTCATAAGAAGTGTTTAAAACAGCTAAAATAATGCGGAATCCAATAAAAACATAAGACAACATAGCCCTAAATATCTGGTGTCACGAGTCTAGAGCCTCTACTACATAACTGACTATCTGATACAACAAAAGTCTAGCAAAAATGCGAAATAAAAAGAATAAGATAAGAAGGAGATAACAGGGATGCGGACGCCATACAACTACCTTGAAATCTCTGGCAACATCTGAATCAGCTGAGGACCCTCACTCTACCACTCGGGCACCTGGATCTGCACACAAGGTGTAGGGAGAAACATGAGTACACCAACTCAGTAAGTAACTAAAGTAAATAAGGTCTGAAAGCAGTGACGAGCAGTTTAAAATCATATAAAGGAGTAAACAACAGAATAACAGATCAAACTCCACAACTTAAAAACCAGTTTCATCATAAAAACTTCAATTTCAATTGGAATACTTAAAATCTTTTACCTAGCCACTTTTCAATAGAGGCTTATTTCAAAAAAGAAGAGTGAAATTAGTGAGAATATCATAAATGGGCCCCTCGGGCAAGGTATCACTAAAAATATGACCTCTCAGGCAGCCACTCGGTCACTCGTGATTCAGTTGTCGTCACTCAGTACTCACTCTCAGCAGTCAAGCTCATTAATATCTCATAATAGTAATAATCATAGTAACCACTGCGGTGTGCAGCCCGATCCGTAGTTTATAGTCGACTACGCTCACTGGGGGTGTACAGACTCCGGAGAGACTCCTACAGCCCAAGCGTCATATCGCTGCAGCCCGCATCCCGATTCAATATACATATCGTTGCGGCGTGTAGCCCGATCCAGTATATATATCGGTGGGGCGTGCAACCCGATCCATATAAGTATCACTGGAACATGCAGCCCGATCCATAATATATACATATCATATCCTCACTATTAAGTTCTCAACCCCTCTCAATCATCAACCTCACAGCCTCTCGGACGCAACAAAGAAATTAGGGAACTCAGCCCAAAGAGTCCTCACAATTAGAAGTGGAAAGATAAAACCAGTTTTAAACATTTAAATAGGTAAAACATGACTGAGGATATGTTTTTAGCAAGTAAAGTGAGGAAAAATAGTCAAAATGCCCCTAAGGATTTCTATAGGTTGGCACAAGGCCCCAAACATGGAATACAACCCATAATACAGTATAAATATCCAAAATACAAAATAATATAATATTTACAAATCAAATACGCGGCTTAATAGTCGCTACGGGACGGACCAAGTCGTTATCCCTACCGATGCACGCCTATACGCTTGTCACCTAGCATGTGCGTCACCCGCATTTATCAAAACAAGTCAAATACTGGGGTTTGTACCCTCAGTTCCAGATTTACAATGTTTACTTACCTCAAACCGATGAAAATACTACTTCGTAACACCTTTGCCCCTCGAATCGACCTCTACTCGCATCGAATCTATCCAAAATTAGAATCACGGCGTCAAAATATGCTAAGGGAACGAAGCCCAAGCGAAAACAATCAAATAATACCAAGAATTCGAAATTACCAAAACCCGACCCCCTAGGCCCACGCCTTGGAATTCAATAGTTTTTTGCATCAATAGATTTCTTATCTCCCCACGAGTTCATACATATCAAAAGTTCTCAAATCCGACCCCAAATGATCCTTCAAATCCTCAATTAAAGGTCTAAATTTCCAAGCCCTAGTTCTTCAATTTTTGGCTTAATTTCCATGATTTTTTGGGTGGAATTCACATAATAATCGAGTTTTAAGTCCAAGAATCTTACCTCCAAATGTTTCCCCTTGAATCCCTCTTTAATCTCCTTCAAAAAGCTCCAAAAAGGGCCAACTATGGAGGAAATAAGCCCTAAAATCGCGGACAAGACAAGCCTTTTAAACTTCTGCCCAGGCCTGAAAATCCTTCTTCGCGAACGCGGTCAAAGCCTCGCGTTCACGAAACACAAAAATAAATTTGACCAAAATCTTCTTATGCGAATGCGACAAGACCCTCGCAAACGCGATCCTTTACCCAAACGAACCTTTGCGAACGCATTCCATCCATCGCGAACACGATGGGTTAATTTCACTGAAGCTCAGCCTCTCAATTCCTTCTATGCGAACGCGACTACACGCCCGCGAATGCGATGCACAATCTCATAGCCCTTCGCGAACGCGCAACCTGCCTCGCGAACGCGAAGAATAAATTTCTACCTCCCTCAACTGACTCTTCGCGAACGCGAAGAGTAAATACCTGCAACTGCTGAACCTGCAATTTTTGCAACTTTCTTAACTTCAAAATGATCCGATTTACCACTCGAAACTTACCCGAGGCAACCAAAGGCACAAACACATCCTAATACCTTATTCAAACTTATTCCAATCATCAAACACCTCAAATAACATCAAATCACCCAAAACACATCGGATTCAAGCCAAACTTTTCTAAAATCTTCTGAATCCTGCTTTTGATCAAAAACCCAATAAAACCACGTCCGAATGACCTAAAATTTTGCACACACATCCCAAATGACACAACAGAACTGCTGCAACTCTCGGAATTCCATTCTGACCCCTATATCAAAACCTCACCTATCAACCGGAAATCGCCAAAAAATTCGATTTCGCCAATTCAAGCCTAAATCTACTCTGAACCTCCAAACTCATTCAGATCACACTCCTAAGTCCCAAATCACCTCCCAAAGCTAACTGAATCATCGGAACGCACATCTGAGCCCTCTAACACATAAGTCAACATCCGATTATTTTTTCCAACTTAACCTTCCTTAAAAGAGACTAAGTGTCTCAAACCTTACCAAATCCTTTCCGAATTCGATCCGACCAACTCGATACCATATAACACAGATAAACAAAGCATAAAAAAGCAGAAATGGGGGAAACAGACCGGTAACTCATGAGACGACTGGCCGGGTCGTCACATACTGTAGACCCGTTATTACAGTAGATGCAATATTTTTAAAGTCAAAATATTGTGGTGTTATATTTGTTGCTGTATCGAAGGATGCAAACAATCAAATCTTTCCTCTATCTTTTGGTGTATCAGATTCAGAAAACAATGAGGCATATATTTGGTTCTTCGGGGAAATGAGAAAAGCAATTCAAGCCCATCGTGAACTGGCTTTCTTGTCAGATAGAAACCAATCGATCGCAAACGGGATTAGAAAATTTTATCCTGAAGCTCACCATGGTATCTGCCTTTATCACTTTGAGAAAAATTTAAAGCAAAGACATGCAAAAGTCACGGTAATAAATCTTTTTCAAAGTGCTGCAAGGTCATACAAACGTGAAGATTTTAATCAGTTAATGTCCCAACTCAAAAGTGTTGACAAGAAAACATACAATTACATAATGGAAGATCCTCCAGAGAGATGGGCTCGATCGTGGTTCCCACAGCGACGTTGTAATATGCTAACAACAAATATGGTAGAACTAATGAATTCTGTTTTACTAAAAGTGAGAGAGATGCCTATTTTAAGAATGTTAGATTTCATCCAAGAAAAGTTGGGAGAGTGGTTTTATGAACGGAGAAAAAAAGCAAATGAAACTTTTCACAGAGTATCAATATGGGCAGAAGAAGACATGACTAAGAATATGGACTTGGCTTGCAAAATATTTGTGAGTATATTTATTAACTTCAGCTTTTTATATCTGTTGCAGTGATTTACTGCTTACATTTAAAAAACTTCATACTTTTTCTTTTTGAAGCAACAATACAGTAATACAGTTTATCTTAATTTTTTATTCCTTGTTAGGTGTTCAATCTTGATTCAATATTGTTTAGAATAAATAGTAAAGGTATCGAATTCATTATGGACTTAAAGAAGAGAACTTGTGACTGCTTGGAATTCCAACTTGATGGATTGCCCTGTCCACATGCAATTGCTGCTATTAATAAGAGATATTTGCAGAAATCTGATTACTGCTCAAATTGTTATTCAAAGGAAACATGGTTGAAAATATATGAAGGACATGTGAATACCGTGGGAGATCAAAAATCATGGGATATACCATAAAATGTAGAATTTGAGATCACAAAACCTCCCGATATAGAGATTTAACAAGGAAGAAGACAAAAGAAGAGGCATATCCCTGCGACTGAATTAGTTTCATTGAAGTCTACCAAATGCAGTCGATGTAAACAAGTTGGGCATAACAGAACAACTTGTTTGTCTTCTCCAGCACCTCATCTATATTCCAAGAAACACACTAAAAAATACTCCAACCTTCAATAATCCTTGGTCTGAATTTAGACTTTCATTATTGTATGACATATTTGAAATGTGATTTTTTTCATAGGAATAAAAAAAAATCTCTTGGACTATTTTATATACTGCTAAAGTACAAATCACTTATTTTTGTTGCGCAAGCTTACAGGTTTGGTTGTATTTTAAAAAAGTACGCAATGACTTCAGCGAGAAAAAACTTCAGGTTACAGTATGTAAAATACATATCCTTAACAAACAAACAAACACACACACACACACACATACACACATACACATACGCGTACAACACACAAAACAAATGCATGTACAAACAAAAGCTTCAGCATCTCTAGGCTGAAGTTATAGAAAATGAACTTAATAACTTCAGCATATTCTCTAATGAATATGCTGAAGTAAACAAAAAAGTACAGCATAAAAACATAAAAAGGATTACAAAAACTAAACATAAAAACCAACTAATTGTATTAACTCAGAACTGACTAGAAATACAAAGCAAATACCAACAATAACAAGGATAATGCAACAGAAAGCTACGAAGAAAGAGGATGAGAATTACATTGATACAGAAAGAGATGAGGGCAACACACAAAGTACAAACAAAAACTTCAGCATCTCTAGGCTGAAGTTATAGAAAATGAACTTAATAACTTCAGCATATTCTCTAATAAATATGCTGAAGTAAATAAAAAAGCACAACATTAAAACATAAAAAAGGATTACAAATACTAAGCATCATCACCATCATCATCATCAGAACAGTACTCCTCAATTTCTCTAAATATCTCATCATCATCAATATCCGAGATAACGATAGGGTACTCAGGCAAAAGACCATAGAGTCCAATGAGATCATTCTTCAACTTGTTGAATTCATCACGCAACTGACTTTGTTCAACGATTACTCTGTCCATAAGAGAAAAAAGAGTCTTCAGGTTGTTTTGCAGCTTGGAATAGTCATCCCCAATGGGAAACTTAAAACTATCAAACTGCTGTACAACCTTGTCAAACGAGGTTGAATAACTTTCACAACTACGTTACAAGTTAATCCTGTTCTGGAATGATTCATTGGCAAAAAGCTGTGGTCTGATTCTCTCTCAATCAGCCTTTATTTGATCCCACAAAAGCATAAGATTAGACATCGGTTTGTTATTGTACCACTCACACTTCAAACTCTCCCACTTCTACATAATTTCATCCATATTAGGCTTCCTACTTCCGCTTGGACCAGACATGCTTTCTTTAACAAAAGCTAAAAGACTAAGGATGAATATAAATTTAAAGAAATATGATGGAAGTCTATGAATAACTATGAAATTTTCAAGTGAAGAGATTGTTAATATAGACAAAGAATGCACCTAATCAATTTAATATCTATAAATGTAAAAGTAACTTTTCAAGTGTTTATACTGTTTTACGTTCAGCGAAATTGAATGAAACAAGATAAGTAGGTGGTAAAACAAGTAGGTGATAAATGCAAAAAGAAATGTAACTTCAGCCCAAATCAGCCCACAGTTTTTCTATAGTAAAAAAATAACTTCAGCCTGAAATTTTTTACATAATCAATGTAAGTGCAAAAGTAACTTTTCGGGTCATTTACTATATGATCAAACAAATTTAAATGAAATATAAATTAGGTGATAAAAGACAAAAAGCAGCTAGTAATTACAAAAAAGATAAGTATCAAGTTAAAAAATACCAAAACATGCTGAAATTTTTGTCATAAGCTTTTTCAAAAACTTCAGCAGAAACTGCTGAAGTTATTTAGTTTATTTCTAAGCACTTCAGCACATAATAAGCTGAAGTTTTTTGTCGTGGATTCAATAGTTTTGTCGTAAATCTTTTTCAAAAAATTCAGCAGAAACGTAAAGCTTTTCCAAAAACTTCAGCCCAATATGATGAAGTTATTTAGTTCATTTCTAAAAACTTCAGCACTTGATAAGCTGAAGTTTTTGTCCTGGATCCAATAGTTTTTGTTGTAAATCTTTTTCAAAAAACTTCAACCCAATGTGCTGAAGTTATTTAGTTCATTTCTAAAAACTTCAGCACTTGATAAGCTGAAGTTTTTGTCCTGGATTCCATAGTTTTTGTCGTAAAGCTTTTTCAAAAAACTTCAGCCCAATGTGCTGAAATTACTCAGTTCATTCCTAAAAACTTCAGCACTTGATAAGCTGAAGTTTTTGTCCTGGATTCAATAGTTTTTGTCGTACAGCTTTTTCCAAAAACTTCAGCAGTTTAGTGTATTTCTAAAAACTTTAGGACTTGGTAAGCTGAAGTTTTTGTCTTGGACTCGATAGTTTTTATTGTAAAGCTTTTTCAAAAAACTTCAGCAGTTTCTACGGAAGTTATTTAGTGTATTTCTAAAAAATTTAGCACTTGATGAGCTGAAGTTTTTGTCCTACAATCATCACTTTTGTTATGACTTTTAACCAAAACTTCAGCTTAAAAAGCACAAGTTATTTACTTCATGCTGAAGTTTAGCATGCTGAATTTCAACAAAAATATACTTAAAATTCATGAAAATAGACATAAATATATTTGATTCAATCTAAGTCAACTAAAAAAACTAATTAATGCGAATAGAACAAAAATTTAAAAGACATCACATAATTCACACAAAATAATGTATATTCACAAAATCCAATTTTGTTTTCACTTACACCCTTGAAAAAAAAATTAGTTTTTTGTTTACAAGTTATTCTCTATTCAAAAATTCACAAAGTCTCTTCATATTCTCCATAGTCATGTCCTAGTTGCTCTTCTAGGGTTTCATAACCGCTATCTTGTTACCAATTTTCATGAGTCCAAAGATTTGTAGCCAATTCTCTGTTGAATACCAATGCATGCCTTTGGTTATGCAACTCTAAAATTCGCTCCCAACTGAACTTTACTACTATAATTTTTTTAGGAACTCTCATATTCTTTCATAACAACTTTACTACTATGATTTCATGCTTACATATGAGACCTAGACATTAGCAAATCTCAGTGTCAAACTTAAGACATATGCCCATGCTGAAGAGCTCCTGGCATAATAGCTTTGCACCATATACACATCAACCTTCACTATTTCTTCAACTGATTCACAGAAGCGGCAATACGGGCCTCTTACTTTACCACCTTGTACGGACCTCTAAATTACATTTGTCATATTCTTGCATTTCCCACATATGTGCATCTGGGAGGAGTCACTAAGTGTGAAAAGACGTTCATGCAAATTCACTGCAGCACCATGAGCTATAAGACAGTCACGCTCCGTTTCACCAAATTTAATTCCACCGAAGCATTTTCTGTCAGCCACAGGTTGGCGAAGTTTACTACTATAATTTTTTTAGCAACTCCCGTCTTCTTTCATAAGAAAAAAAAATAAGAAAATATTGGCAAAGACGTGCTTACTGGTGTGCAGCTGGAAATTTGTGGGAAGCAAAGATAATGAAGAAGAAGTCCAAAATACTTCATATGTGACGGAGAGTGGCCACATCAAAAACTCGAGCTCCAGGAAATTTGCTCTTTTTACTAAAAGTTAGATTTATCAACTAGTAAAAAGAGCAAATTATCCTGGAGCTCGAGTTTTTGATCTGGCCACTCTCCTTCACATATGAAGTATTTCGACTTTTCCTTCATTATCTTTGTTTCCCATGAACTCCCTGCTACACCCAATAAGCATGTCTTTGCCAACATTTTTTTGTTTTTCTTTGAATATAAATTTAAAGAAACATGATAGAAGTCTATGGATGACTATGAAATTTTCAAGTGAAGAGATTGTTAATATAGCCAAAGAGTTCATCTAATCAATTTAATATCTATAAATGTAAAAGATATCAATTTAATATCTGTAAATGCTGAAGAGATTGTTAACTGTTTTATGTTCAGACAAATTGAATGTAACAAGATAAGTTGGTGGTAAAACAAGTAAGTGGTAAATTCTAGTAGTTGGTAAATGGAATAAAAAATAGTAAAAAATAAGGCCACAATTTTTCTATAGTAAAAAATAACTTCATTTACTATATGGTCAGAAAATTTAAATGAAAGATGAAGTAGGTGATCGGTGATAAATGACAAAAAGTAGCTAGTAAATGCAAAGAAGATAAGTATCAAGTTAAAAAAATACCAAAACATGCTGAAGTTTTTGTCATAAAGCTTTTTCAAAAAACTTCATCCCAATGTACTGAAGTTACTTAGTTCATTTCTAAAAACTTCAGCACTTTATAAGCTGAAGTTTTTGTCCTGGATTCAATAGTTTTTGTCGTAAAGCTTTTTCAAAAAACTTCAGCCCAATGTGCTGAAGTTACTCAGTTCATTTCTAAAAACTTTAGCACTTGATGAGCTGAAGTTTTTATCCTGGATTCAATAGTTTTTATCGTAAAGCTTTTTCAAAAAACTTCAGTAGAAACTGCTAAAATTATTTAGTGCATTTCTAAAAACTTCAGCACTTGATAAGCTGAATTTTTTGTCCTCGACTCAGCAATTTTTGTCGTAAAGCTTTTTCAAAAAACTTCAGTAGTTTCTGCTGAAGTTATTTAGTGGATTTCTAAAAACTTCAGCACTTGATAAGCTGAATTTTTTGTCCTACAGTCGACACTTTTGTTATGACTTTTAACGAAATTTTCAGCTTAAAAAGCAGAAGTCATTTACTTCATGCTGAAGTTTTTTCAACAAAAATGTATTTAAAAATTCATGATAAAAGACACAAAACATATTTGATTGAACACAAGTCAACTAAAAAACTAATTAATGTATATTAACAAAATCCAAATTTTGTGCAGCCAATCCTCTAATCATAAAATTCACACAAAGTCTCTTCAAAATCTCCATAATCATGTCCTAGTCGCTCTTCTGGAGTTTCATAACCGCTATCTTGTTTTCACTTTTCATGAGCCCAAAGATTAGTAGCCAATTCTCTCCTGAATGTCAATGTCTGACTTCGATCGAACTTGAAGACATCTTCTTTCTTCAACCGCATATCAATGAACTTAAGAGCAAATACACCACAATCAACACTACAAGAAGAACATGAAAAAGAAATTGAAGAATAGTTAACACAAGGGCAAAATATAATAAACATATGCATGGTAAAACATATGCGAAACACGTACTTGTTAGCCTGCAGCGGTGTGTTCATCCACTTAATTTGAAATTTTTCCACATGACTTTTCCCATAACTTTGATTGTTTGTACCAAAGTACAAGCATTTGAGACAGTGTGGGATCAACCGGGCATAATTTCTCACATGTTCAAGCATACACTCATATGTTACATCGCTTATGGAATCATACACATATATAGTTTTATCTTTAAACTCCAGAATTCCAAAAAAGTAGTGCGAAGATATCTGGCCCTACAGTGGCTTGAGTCGAAATGGAAAGAATACTTTTTCAACAGATGCCCACGTGATACCACAGGAAAGGTCGAGGCCTTTTACGTAGTTGGTCACCTTTTCATTCGTTGATTCTTCAACAAAACAACTAAAGTCGGTAAATGGCTCAATAACCGCTTCTTCTTGTTCTTAATAATCCTCAAGTTCTTGTTTTTTGGATGCCCTCTTTCTCTTTGATTTGCTCTTTTTTTGTCGTCCATTCTCTTTTCCTTTCTTTTTCTAATTTTCTCCATCTGTTGTTCTGAAGGATGAATACTATCCAACTTGGTCATATACCGATCAACAACTAAATCTGTTGCTGCACTTCTTGATTTTGGATAACTTGGAAGGTGATAACAATATTTTTTGCGCAAGAAATATATGCTCACTTCCATATGCTGCAAATGGACAACAACAAATGAAAACATGTGAAATAAAAACATCAGCATGCATAAGTATGAAGTTTAGAAAAAAACGCATTACAAAACTACAAATAGCATGACAAAAACTTAAGCATATTCAGTTTGAAGTGTTAGGAAATAATCTAAAAACTTCAGCATGTTTGATTTAAAAGTTTACAAAAAAACTAGAGAATGCATGTCAAAAACTTCAGCAAGGTTATGTTGAAGTTGTAGCAAATAAGCTAAAAAACTTTAGCAGTTTACTATGAATAAAGCTGAAGTTTGCCAAATTACAGTACAAAAACTTTACTATAAAAAAATGCTAAAGTTTTGGGAAATACAGTTGAAAACCAATTCAAAAAACAAACTTAATAACTTATTTCATCCAAAAGAACAGAGGTAGGATCCACAAGCTCGGTAAAAAATAATTTTGGAATATCAATTCCAGCTAATCTGAATGGATTGGAATTATATTCACCGGCATCCGTCTCCAACCACTCTGTAAATCTTTGCATCAATCCACTGTCTTGATTAACACAATGGAAGGGACACCTTCATGTAGTCTTTCCTAATTTCCAATCTTGCCCCTTCGCTTTTTTTAGGAATGACGTAAGGAGATCTCAACCAAATACTCTCCACACGAATCCTTTTTTCTTTTTTATCTGGTTTTGTTTTTGCTTGCTTTTCCTGCTGTTCCGTCACAACTAACTGCTGCTGTTCAGCAGCAGGGGGAAAAACCAAAACCATCATGGCAGATACTTGACCAACTCCCTGCTGTTCACGACATTCTTGTATCTCTTCACCAACAATAACAGCAGCAAAATTAGCATCTGAATCAGTCCCTTGTGTACTACCCAGCAAAAATGAACATAAATTGAGGTTGAGGATATCACTGGTATCACACATAGGAGAACTGGAAATCTTCCTTCTCTTAAGATTTGGAAGAAGTTGCGATGCACCACATTAGATCTGCAAAATCAAGGAAAATATAAATATAAATACAACTGATATAAAAACACATTAGGCAAAAAAAACAGCTTGTAATCGAATTGCAGAAAATAACTACCTGGTCTAAGTGTTGAGACACAGATTGCATTTGCATTCCAATAGATCCAATTCCTTTACCTTTAGATACACCTATATCTTCATGCAAAAAAAAAACTAAATAATACTGACTAAATTTTATAATATAATACAAACACACTTCACACCTGTCTGTGAGCCAACAGGTGTGAATAAATGTATTTCTCTTTTTTGATATAGCTGAATAAGCTCACCAAATTCTTTTTGAGCTGCATCGAGTCTTTCTGAAAAATCATTCAAAAACATAACAAAGAAAATAAAGTATGTAAAATTTAAAACTGTAAAAAATATACTTGGATCAAATGTAATAAATTCATGATCTATAGAATACCTTGACTTTTCTCTTCCGCTGTGGTTTCCCCAGGCTGCATGCCTTTGTCGATATCAGCAGTTCCAGCTTCATTCAATTGTGCACCAATGTCGAGGAGCATTGGAGTATTCTCTGGAAGGTTTTTCTCAACTCTATCTTCATTCAATTCAGCATCATCAGAGAGTTTTTGAGTTGTGTCAATTGAAGCACAACTAGTTTCAACTTCCATTGCATATTCATAAAGAGGGGGAATAGATATATATATATATATAAAATAGAAAAAATTTATACCTGTAGTGAAAATTTCACTACAGGATATTATCAAAAAAATCAATTAAAACTTCAACTCTAAGAAGGCTGAAGTTCGCCAGTTACAAAACAAAAACTTCAGCTCTAGAGCTGAAGTCCGCCAGTTACAAAACAAAAACTTCAACTCTAGAGCTGAAGTTCACCAGTTACAAAAACAAAAACTTCAGCTTCTAAAGTTGAAGTTCACCAGCTACAAAACTGTGATGACCCGGCCAGTCGTCTCATGAGTTACCGCTCTGTTTCCCCATTTTTGCTTCTTTATGCTTCGTTATCCGTGTTTTATGTGATCAGGTTGATCAGTTTGAGTTCGGAGAGGATTTGGTAAGAAATGAGACACTAAGCCTCTTTTGAAAAGGTTTAAGCTGGAAAAGTCAACCGGATATTGACTATTGCGTTAGAGGGCTCGGATGCGAGTTTTGATGGTTCAATTAGCATTGGAGGTGATTTATGACTTAGGAGTGTGATCGGAATGGGTTTTGGAGGTTCGGAGTAGAATTAGGCTTGAATTGGCGAAGTTGATATTTTGGCGATTTTCGGTTGATAGGTGAGATTTTGATATAAGGGTCGGAATATAACTTCGAGAGTTTTAGTAGCTTCGTTGTGTAATTTGGGATGTGTGTGCAAAATTTCAAGTCATTCGAACGTGGTTTGGTTGGATTTTTGATCAAAAGCGTGTTTCGGAAGATTTTAGAAACTTAGGCTAGAATTCGATGAGTTTTGGGTAATTTGATGTTTTTTGATGTGTTTTGATGATTGGAAAAAGTTTGAATAAGGTATTGGGTCATGTTTTTGATTTTGGTTGAGATCCCGGGAGCCTCGGGGTGATTTCGGATGGTTAACGGGAAGAATTGGGACTTAAGAGATTTTAGAAAATTGTTGCTTCTGGTGTTTTTGCACCTGCGGCTTGGGGACCGCAGGTGCGGTGCTGCACGTGCGAGGGGGGAGGCCGCAGATGCGAAAGTTAGTTTGGCGAGCAGTTTCCGCAGAAGCGGTCAAGGTGGCCGCATCTGCGAAGCCGCAGATGCGGAATTTCTATTGCAGATGCGATTCTCGCTATTAAGTGAGGGACCGCAGAAGCGGCTATTTTGACCGCATATGCGGTCCCGGAGAAGCGAGTTTTGGACCGCAGATGCGGAAAAGTCTGGGCAGAAGGTATATATTTCATCCTTCGCGATTTTTGAAGGGTTTAACCATTTTTGAACTCGGAATTGGGAGCTTTGGGCGATTTTGACGAGGGAAATCAAGGAGACTTCGTTGAGGTAAGGATTTTGGACTTAAAACACACTTTTATGGTAATATTTCATAGATTGGGACTGAAATTTAAGGAATTAAAGAACTAAAAATGGAGGTTTAGGGCTTGAGTTTAAGAGGGCTTAAATTGAAAATTTGAGGGGTCATTTGATCTCTGATTCTTGTGTTTTTGATATGTATGAACTCGTGGGGAGACGAGGAATCTAATGATGTGAAAATTTCTAAGTTTTGAGAAGTGGGCCCGGGGCTTGGGTTTTGGTAATTTTGGGATTTTGGTATTTTTCGATTGTTTTCGCTTGGGCTTTGTTCCCTTAGCATATTATGACGTATTCGTTCTGATTTTGGTTAGATTCGACGCGCGTGGAGGCTGATTCGAGGGGCAAAGGCATCGCGAGATAGAGAGTTAGCCGATTCGAGGTGAGTAATGATTGTAAATGATGTCCTGAGGGTTTGAAACTCCAGATTTGTACATCATAGTGCTATATTGAGGTGAGACACGCGCTTGATGATGAGCATGGGGTCGTATACTATTGGGGATTGTGACTTGGTCCGTCCCGATTGATGATTTTACCGCGTATTTGATTGTAAACTATGTGATGTCATCATTATTTGGGCTGAATGTCATAATTCGGCCTAGTGCCAACTATAATAAACCCTTCGGGGTTATTTAGTGATATTTTCTCACTGTTTTGACTTGTTACTTGAACTCAGTCATGATATTTTCCCACTGTTTTTCTATTCAGCCATTCTTTCTCAGTTTTCAAGACTTAAATGATATTTTAAATGATGTTTGGGTTGAAAACATTGTTTTACTATAGCCCGAGGGGCTTGTGATAATTTTTTGGACTGAGTAAGGCCTAGGGCCTATATTGTGAGGAACACTGATACTGATATCTTGCGATAATATTTTGGACTGAGTAAGGCCGAGGGCCTATATTGTGAGGAACACTAATACTGATATGACGCCGAGGGCCTGAGATACATATACGCCATGAGGTGGCTTGATTGATATGGGGCTGAGGGCCTAAATTTGATGCCACGAGATGGCTTGATATTGCACTTGGGCCGTAAGGGGTCCCTCCCCGAGTCTGCACACCCACAGTGTGCGCGGGTATCCATTGTGATGTGAGATTGTGCCCGAGGAGCGGAAATTGTTGATATTGTGCCCGAGGGGAGAACTTCTATATGTTTACTTCATCGTAACTGTCTGTCAATTACCTGTTTATTTGTTGTAGAAGTACTTTATTTTGCTTTTCATTGGTTTACTGCTTACAAATTACCTATTTAATTGCTTCATTATAGAATACCCTGTGTATACGTGTTTTCTTACTTTCAATCATTATTTATCTTTATTACTCACTGGGTCGGAGTACTCACATTACTCCATGTACCTTGCGTGCAGATCCAGGTTCCCTAGAGGCCGAGTGAGGGCTTTTCAGTCGTTCAGCATTTGCCGGGGATTTCGAGGTAGCTGCATGGCGTCCGCAGCCCTAATTTCTCCCTTTTATCTTATTACTTTTCCGCATTCCTAGACTATCTATGTAGTAGGATGTTCAGACTTGTATTAGAGGCTCTAGACTTGTGACACCAGATCAGTGTGAGCTATGTAATTCTTATGTCTTGATGACTTCCGCATATCTATCTTGCTGTTTTAAACACTTATTATGATAATTGGTAATTAAACTGTATTAGCAAATGATTTATTTAAAATGAAAATGGGTTGTGGTTTATAATTGGTCCGGCTTGCCTAGTAATGTGATAGGCGCCATCACGACCGGTATTTGCGGTCATGACAACTTGGTATCAGAGCCTAGGTTACATAGGTCTCGTGAGTCATGAGCCGGTTTAGTAAATTCTTGCAGATCGGTACAGAAACGTCTGTATTTATCCTCAAGAGGCTACAAAACCTTTAGGAAAAATTTCATATTCTTGAAATTCTTATCGTGCGAACTTGTTGATCCGAGTACTGAACTTCCGTTATTCTATTCTCTCACAGATGGTGAGGACACGAGCTACCAGACGGGGTGGACGACCAGTAGTGTCACCAGCGGAGGCCACCAAAGGCCGTGGACGCGGTCGTGGTCGTGGTAGAGGTAGAGCAGAGAGGGCAGCACCTGTAGACCCACCAGCTGCCCTAGATCAGGATCAGGCTCCAGCTATGGATGCTCCAGCAGCACCAGTTCAGGCACCAGCTGTGCCCATCGTGATTGCAGGTCTTCAGGAGGCCTTGGCACAGATCTTATCAATTTGCACTGGCCTAGCTCAGGCAGTTTCAGCCACTACAATAGCAGCTACTTCACAGACCGGGGGAGGCAATCAGACCCCCGCTGCTCGCACACCTGAGCAGGTACTGCAGGGACTTCAGACGCCGGGGGCACCTCCAACCCAGCCAGTTGCACCAGTTCAGGAGTTCGTAGTACCAGTTATGCCGGATGATGAGCAGCATCGACTTGAGAGGTTTGGTAGACTCCAGCCTCCGACTTTAGCAGAGCAGAGGGCGAGGATGCCTAGGGTTTCTTAGATAAGTGCCAGCGGATGCTTCGTACAACAGGGATTCTTGAGACTAGTGGTGTGGCATTTACCACCTTTCAGTTTTCTGGGGCTGCCTTCCCTTGGTGGGAGGCGTATGAGAGGCGTAGGCCTGTTGGTGCAGCGCCCTTTACTTGGCTGCAGTTCTCCATTCTCTTCCTAGAGAAGTATGTGTCGCGGTCCCGCAGAGAGGAGCTGCGTAGACAGTTTGAGTGGATGCGACAGGGGGATATGACTGTGTCACAATATGAGTCGAGGTTTTCTGAGTTGGCTCATCATGCCATCTGGATGGTTCCAACAGATCGAGAGAGGATCAGGAGGTTTGTTGATGGTCTTACTTATTAGCTCCGTATTCTTATGACCAGGGAGAGTGATGGGTGCTACCTTCGAGGAGGTTGTTGATATCTCTCGGGAGATTGAGACTGTTTGCCGTCAGGAGCAAGAGGAGAGAGAGGCCACGAGGCCTCGAGGATCGGGCAGTTATAGTGGTGCTCCTTCGAGGGGCCAATTTCAGCATGGTAGAGGTCGTTCATTCAAGCCTATTCAGTACGCCCGCCTAGGTTATCGTGGGGCATCTTTAGGTCATGGTCATCATGGATCTCAGCAGGGCCAGTTGTTACTCAGCGCCCTCCCAGCTCAGAGTTCATCTCGTTCCCCATCGGCTCAGGGTTCTTCTATGCCGAGCGCATCTGCTAGCCACTCCGGTACGAGGGGTTCCCTTCAGCCCCCTTTTCCAGCACCTAGGATCTGTTATGAGTATAGCGAGATGGGCCACATGTGGAGGCAGTGTCCTCATCGGGTTTCTAGTTCATCCCAGTAGAGGGGTCAGTCTTCGGCTTCAGCGCTAGTTTCTTCATCACCCGCCCAGCTAGCTAGGGGTAGAGGTCAGGCAGCCAGGGGTCGCCCCAGAGGGGGAGGTCGATCAGGCGGTGGCCAGGCTCATTTCTATGCTATCCTAGGTAGGCCAGAAGTTATTGCTTCAGATGCTGTCATTATAGGTATTGTTTCAGTCTGCCACAAAGATACCTCTGTATTATTTGATCCCGGTTCCACCTTTTCTTATGTGTCCTCATATTTTGCTCATTTTTTGGATATGCCCCGAGAGTTTCTTACTTTACCTGTTCATGTATCTACCCTGGTCGGTGATATTGTTGTTGTAGACCGTGTGTACCAGTCATGTATGGTGACTATTTAGGGTCTGGAGACCCGAGTGAATCTATTGCTATTGAGCATGGTGGATTTTGATGTCGTTTTGGGCATGGATTGGTTATCTCCATGCCGTGCTATTCTGGACTGTCATGCTAAGACAGTCACTTTGGCTATGCCGGGTGTGTCGCGGATCGAGTGGCGTGGTGTGACTGATTATGTTCCTGGTAGAGTGATCTCTTTTTTGAAGGCCCAGCGTATGGTTGGGAAGGGTTGCCTTTCATATCTAGCGTTTGTGAGGGATATCAGAGCTGAGACTCCCAGTATTGATTTTGTCCCAGTTGTGAGGGATTTTCCCGATGTGTTTCCTGTAGACCTGTCGGGCATGTCGCCGGATAGGGATGTTGATTTTGGTATTGACCTGGTGTTTGGCACGCAGCCCATTTCTATTTTTTCATATCGTATGGCACCAGCGGAGTTGAAAGAATTGAAGGATTATCTTCAGGAACTCCTAGATAAGGGGTTCATTCAGCCTAGTGTGTCACCTTGGGGTGCACCGGTTCTGTTTGTGAAGAAGAAGGATGGCACAATGAGAATGTGCATTGATTATAGGCAATTGAACAAGTTAACAATTAAGAACAAGTATCCTTTGCCCCGCATTGATAATTTATTTGACCAGCTTCAGGGAGCGAGGGTGTTCTCCAAGATTGATCTCCGTTCGGGTTATCACCAGTTGAATATCAGGGATTCAGATATTCTTAAGACTACTTTCAGGACCAGATATGGTCATTATGAGTTCCTTGTGATGTCTTTCGGGTTAACCAATGCCCCAGCAGCGTTCATGTATTTGATGAACAGAGTGTTCCGGTCTTATCTCGATTCATTCGTCATAGTCTTCATTGATGATATTCTGGTGTACTCGCGTAGTCAGGAGGAGCACGCGGAGCATTTGAGGGTTGTGTTACGGAGATTGAGGGTGGAGAAGCTATATGCAAAATTCTCCAAGTGTGAGTTTTGGCTAAGTTCAGTGGCTTTCTTGGGGCACGTGGTGTCCAGCGAGGGTATTCAGGTTGATCCAAAGAAGATAGAGGCGGTTCAAAGTAGGCCTAGACCATCCTCAGCCACAGATATTTGTAGCTTTCTTGGTATGGCAGGCTATTATCGCCAGTTTGTTTAGGGATTCTCATCCATCGCATCGCCCTTGACCAAGTTGACTCAGAAGGGTGCTTCATTTGTATGGTCGAACGAGTGTGAGGAGAGCTTTCAGAAGCTCAAGACAGCTTTGACCACAACTCCAGTATTGGTTTTGCCATCAGCTTTAGGTTCATATAATGTGTATTGTGATGCTTCGAGAGTTGGGATTGGTTGTGTATTGATGCAGGAGGGTAGAGTTATTACTTATGCTTCTCGTCAGTTGAAGCCCCATGAGAAGAACTACCCCGTTCATAATTTGGAGTTGGCTTCCATAGTTCATGCATTGAAGATTTGGAGGCATTACTTGTATGGCGTATCTTGTGAGGTATTCACCGATCATCGCAGCCTTCAGCATTTGTTCAAGCAAAAGGATCTTAATTCGAGGCAGCGGAGATGGTTGGAGTTGCTTAAGGATTATGATATCACTATATTATACCATCCGGGAAAGGCCAATGTGGTGGCCGATGCTTTGAGCCGAAAGGCAGTAAGTATGGGGAGTTTGGCATATATTCCAATTGGGGAGAGACCTCTTGCAGTTGATGTTCAGGCCTTGGCTAATCGATTTGTGAGATTAGATATTTCGGAGCCCAGTCGGGTGTTGGCTTGTGTGGTTTCTCGGTCTTCCTTATATGATCGCATCAGGGAGCGCCAGTATGATAATCCATATTTGCTTGTCCTTAGGGATAGAGTTCAGCATGATGATGCCAGAGATGTGACCATTGGTAATGATGGGGTATTGAGGATGCAGGGCCGAATTTGCGTGCCCAATGTGGATGGGCTTTGGGAGTTGATTCTGGAGGAGGCCTATAGCTCGTGGTATTCCATTCATCTGGGTGCCGCGAAGATGTATCAGGATTTGAGGCAGCATTATTGGTGGAGAAGAATTAAGAATGATATTGTGGGATTTGTAGCTCAGTGTCTCAATTGTCAGCAGGTGAAATATGAGCATCAGAGACCGGGTGGCTTGCTTCAGCAGATGGATATTCCTGAGTGGAAGTGGGAGAGGATCACTATGGACTTTGTTGCTGGACTTCCACGGACTTTGAAGAAGTTCGATGCTATTTGGGTGATTGTGGATTGGCTGACCAAGTCTGCGCACTTCATTCCCGTGTGTACTACCTATTCTTTAGAGCGGTTGGCAAGGATTTATATCCGGGAGATTATTCGTTTGCATGATATTCCGGTTTCCATCATTTCAGATAGAGGTACTTTGTTTACTTTGCAGTTTTGGAGAGCCGTGCAGAGAGAGTTGGGTATTCAAGTGGAGTTGAGCACAGCTTTTCATCCTCAAACGGATGGGTCATCCGAGCATACTATTCAGATATTGGAGGACATGTTGCGTGCTTATGTCATTGATTTTGGAGGACCATGGGATGAGCTTCTACCACTTGCACAGTTTGCCTACAACAACAGTTACCAGTTGAGTATTCAGATGGCTCCATATGAGGCTTTGTATGGGAGGCAGTGTAGATCTCCAGTTGGTTGGTTCGAGCCCGGTGAGGCTAGGCTATTGGGGACTGATTTGGTACAGTATGCTTTGGAGAATGTGAAGGTGATTCAGGAGAGGCTTTGTACGGCGCAATCGAGGCAAAAGAGTTATGCTGATGTGAGCACGTGATTTTTGTTTTTGCGCGACAATCGCTCCAAAAGAATAAAAAAAAATAATAACAATTGGTCCTGCTGTACAATTTTCGGATTTTACATGGCACTTTGTTAATTATTTATGATTTTTTGCCCATTTTATTTTATTAAAACAAAATACAAAAATATATGTGTCATGCATAATTTGAACCTTAATCCGGTTGTTAAATAGAAAATCATAAATAGGCATCTTTGTCAGTGATTTTGTTCTTGCTTGATTTTACCTATTTTAAAATATTTTAAGGTGTGTGCAAACAATTGTATTAAGTGTTTATTTAATTTTAATTTGATTTACCTAGGTTTTTGTTTTTAAAATAAAGAAGAAAATAAAATAAAAAAAAGGAAGAAAGAAAGAAAGAAATCTTTTCGGACTTGGGCCAATTTTAAACAAATTGGCCCAAACAAACAATGCCCAAAACCAGGCCTGTCCGGTCCAGTCCAAGCTGACACCAAGGACGTCCAAACGACGTCGTAATGGCTGTGTCTGATCTGAGCCGTTGATCTCCGATTGATCAACGGCCAAGATCTCTCACCCCAAACCCACTAACAGACCCGACCCGTCTCACCCGGACCGACCCCAACCCTTTACCCTTGAAACGACGTCGTTCCCTGTTAGTCGAAGGATCCTGGCCCTTCATCACATCTCATCCAACGGCCAGGATCCACCTACCCACTAACTATATAAACTCATAACACTACCCTGCCCCCCCTATCCAAACCCCAGCCTTCGTCGTCTTCACCAGAACCCCCAAACCCTAGAGCCGCCCCTGTACCCTTCACCATGAAAACCGGCGGCACGGACGCCGGTGACCTCGCCCTTAACACCATAGAACCCCCTTGCCATCCGGAACACGGATCTGTTAACCACGTAGTTCGAATACCATCCCACCTTCTCGAATCTTCATTTGAAGATTCGAGTCAAAACTCGATCTACACCGTTTAACCCCAGCTTCACACCAGACACTCCCCAGACCCCCCTCGTGATCAAACCATACTTGGTTTGGTCCGAATCTGACCAGGGAAGCATGAATCCCGGATCTAGTTTTCGAACCTTAGGGTTCCTCGTCACTGGTCCGTATCTTGTTCAAGCCGAAGAGATTAAGGTCTAATGGACCTTAATCGAAGTGTTTCTCATCTGAGAAACACTTCGATTAAAGTCCGTTCAGCCTTAAGAAAGGTCTGTCCGAGTCCGAGTTAAGGTTTTGATCTTTCGAGGTTTAAGGTGAGTTCTTTCTTTTCTTATTTGTTTTGGTTCATCTGATTGTTGTAAAGGTTTGTTCATGTTTTGTTTGTGTACTTGACTTTTATCAACTGTGCCTTGACCACTTTGCCTGAACCTCTGTTGTTTGATTGAGTCTTTCCATTTGTTTTGATAATGTGTATGTAAGTATTGTGCAATTAGCTGATTTTCAAATTTGGACTGACTAATTGATTCCTCGAGTACCACTTTGCTTAGTCAGTATAATTCAAATCATGTGTCGATACTGTTAAATGTCTGATTTTTTGTTACGATTGTATGTGTTATAACTAGTATAGTCGAGTCGACATATGTCGTCAATTAGTTTCAGTTGTCCGAACAATAACAAATCGATTTACTTTTGATAAGCATGGCTTGAATCACTTAGGAACTGAGTTTAGTGCTTATAATTAGTAATTTGAATCAGAAGTGTAAAAGAGCAATGTTCTGTTTAGTCACAGTTCTGAAATTGGAGAGCATGTGCACTTATGCACAACATGTGCCCTGCCTAAGTGTTTTTGAATTAAATAGTTTGACAGCATGTGCTGTCGGACTACATTCTGCTGCCCATTACCTTGGTTTAGTTCAAAAATATTAAACCTTACCTAAAAGTAAGTCTGTCAGGGAATATCATGGGCTGGTGTTCTTATTTAAATAGTAAGTGGAATCTGAAAATAAGGGATCACATGGGAGGATGTTCTGATTTGTGTAAAACAGGCTGTTAAAGGGTTGATGGGAGGCTGATATAAAGAGAGGGGAGACACAGTGAACAAAGAGAGGGATGGAATAGAGGAAGAGAGCTGAAATACATACATATTAACACACATAGACAGACATAAGAGAACAGGGAGATAGAGAGAGGGGACTGAGATTGAATACTGAGAGCTAAGTCTTGGAAAAGAGAGAACACCGAGAAAGAATTCTTTTTGATAGCTCAAATTAGATTTCAAGACTGAAAATTGACATTGAATTTTGAAAAGAAAGGAGATAGGGAGAAGGATATCATAAAAATCAAAAATTGTTTTTCTTCCTGCTGTTTGTTCAATCCTTAGTTGGTTCGACCTGTTCAAATAAGTTCTGATTTCCTCTCAAGTATCAGCTAGGTTTTGTTGTTTGGTTCGTATTGGCTGCTTTTCTCTTGGAATTGGATTGTCTGAATTCTGAGTCCACTCCCCTGCTTATTGCTGTCATTTTGCTGCCTCTTCCCATTGGCTATAGTTGCATCTTGCACTGGGATTTGTTCTGTTACTATCTGCTGTTACTGCTGCTGTTTGGTGTATGCTACTATATGTCTAACTGACTTCCCTGCTTCTTCGTTGTAAGCATTTCCAGGTACACATTTCAAGCCTCCATATTTGTGTAACCGATTGTAACAATGAAAAGCATGAATCGAAAAGTCTGAAGGAATTATAATCATCTGTTTGTTCTATTTACAACCCTTTATAAATGTCGTTAAGTTATGTAAATTTTAGTTTGTAGTTCAATAGGGAATATATCAGCAATTGTGTATTTAATTGAAGCTCATGCCGATCTAAACCACGATATGTAATTCGTTTAAAGGTATACCGGATGTAACTATAATTCATGGCATATGCAACCATTAGTGTGATTGTTAATTCAAACTCGTTCTTCAGCATATTTTGAATATATAGGGTGAATGGTCCGTTTCAATTTCGCAGAAAATACAATACAGTTTTAGATTCTCGAGTTTCAACTTCATTAGACAGTTTATAGGATGAGTTTCAAATATCATTAGTCGCATCTTCTAATAAGTGGTTTTAATTAATTCTGGCTAAATGAGTTAAAGTTAAGGAGCTCTTGTAGTAGTCGTAGCATTTCATCAATCTTGTATATAATTCTTCTATCAAATTAAAAGCATGTTTCATGAGGTACAACGTTTTTTCACTCTGTAAATAATTAATCAGACGATTAACAAAAATCAGGATTTGGCCAAAGCATATAATTGAATTAGCATGCATCTTTTCTTCTATTTTTAGAGACAAACACATTTAGAAATGTAGTCGCTTTAGGATGTTCCTTCTAAAATAATGAGACGAGCCTCGCCAAATAAAAATGTAAATTGCGGGGCCCTCAATAATTAACCATAATAAATATTTAGAATTCAGGACTGGCCGTTTAGTGAATTTCATGGCCTTCCTCAAAGAATAATAACGCGTTTAGACTTTTTAGGCGCGGCTCAATTAATTTAACCTTCTTAAACACGGGTGCACATTGATGTGACCCAAATCCAAATCTCAACGAAGTCAAAATGTGTTGACGATCACGGGCGCATTGATTGTGACGTGGTTCGAGATGCATTTTCACGACGTTGCAATTCTATAAAATAAATGATAATAATAAAAGCAGTTTAAACTTAATAAAAGCACGTAAGTCACAACATGTATTTAAATCAGATAATTAGCCATTATAACAATTTAAGCGACCGTGCTAGAACCACGGGATTCGAGGGTGCCTAACACCTTCCCTCGGGTCAACAGAATTCCTTACTTAGAATTTCTGGTTCGCAGACTTCATTTGGAAAAGTCGAAAATTTCCTCGATTTGGGATTCAAGATAAACCGGTGACTTGGGACACCAAAAGCCAAACCTTTCCCAAGTGGCGACTCTGAATTAAATAAATAATCCCATTTCGAATATTGTCACTTAAATTGGAAAAACTCCCCTCGCGCATTTAACCCTTAGGGGCGGGGCGCGCAAAAAGGAGGTGTGACAGCTCTGGCGACTCTACTGGGGAACGTACCCAGAACCACTGGTTCAGGGTTCAAGAATTCGAGCTTAGAATAATTGTTATATTTGGCTTTATTATCTGATCTTTATTACATGTTTTTGCATAACGTGCTAAATGTTGTCTTTTACCGCTTTGATATTATCTGAACCGTATATAAACTGTGCTGAAACCCTTCTCTTCTTACCTCCGGGGAGAAGCTCGCTGGTCGAGACTCCCTATTCTGTTAGTGTCAACACCTGAAATAAGAAAGAGGTCGGACAAGTTACAAAGCCGGACGATCTCGCGGGTCCCCGGTACGTAGCCCCCTCCTCGACTCGAGTTGTCCGCTCGGGTACACAGTCTAGAACAAATACCCAGGTTACGAACCTAGAATAACTTGACTTCATGCCGGATCCCTAGTAGGAACGCTTATTTGCATCATGTTGCATTTGACTTAGGGGGCTCAACACAGGGGTTGGGTCCGTCTAGGACTAGCAACCTGAAATGAAAAGACCATCCTGTTGCATCCTATTTGTTTCCGTGCATTTATTTGTCTCGGACATGCATGCTGCCTGACTTTGGAGTATTTGAAAAATATAAACAAAAAAAAATAACAGTGTATAGGACTAATTTTCTACTTTGAAAAATAGCAATGCCCAATTACTGTCAAAACTCTGCCGAAATTTTGCGACAATAAAAAGGAAAAATGTTTTTTCTTCAATAATTTGCTTTTCTAAGGAAAAGAAAAAAAACGAAAAGATAGAAAAATAGTCTTTTATTTTTGGAAAGTTGTTTGTTGAAAAGGAAAGAATTTTGTTCTAAAATAATTCGGTTAATTTGACCGAACTACGCGGGTCTGATTCTCACCGGATGTGAGATACGTAGGCAAACCTCATCGGTTCCGGCCCCAATTTTTAAAAATCCAAAAAAAAATATATTTCCCTTTAGTTCTTTCTTTATAAATGTTTCTTTAGAAAATACAAAAAAAAAAGAAATAAAAAATAATATAGAAGTTTTCTTTAAACTCAAATAAAAAAATAAATAAAACAAATAAAAATAGTCTCCTTCTTTCTGAAGTCTTTCATGTGAAATAATGTAATAAGAATTAAAAACCAGCAATAAAAATCCAAAAAAAAATACTCTTTGCTTTTAGTCTCTCTTTTGTAAGATATTTTTAAAAAATAAAAAATATATATATTTGAAAAATTGAATTTCAAATATTAGGATTTTTCTTTAGAAGTGATTTTGTAAATAAATAAAACTCAGAATTCCACATCATTTTCTTAAAAGTCCCTCTTTCAAAATTTATGATGCAACATCATATACATTCTTTCTTCCGTAGAAAAGGTAAAACAAAACGAAAAAAAATCAACCAAACATATTTTCTTTTCTTAATAAATTTCCAGAATTCAAGTCAAAAGCAAATAAATTTTAGAAGTCTTTCTTTTAAAAAATAAAACAAAAATCAAAATAAACAAAATTTTCTTTCTTCTTTTAAAGTATTTCTTTCAAAAATTCCAAAAAAAAAATAAAATAAAATAAAAAAAACAAAGAATAGTCAAATCTTTTGAGCCCTATGCTAAATGAGCACTTGCTTCTTTATTTTTATACTTGTTAGTTTCGAACTACGTAATGATCTGATTCACGTAGGCATCATGATACGTAGGCAATCCTCATCGGATCCGGTCGCATTTCTTTTACTGCAAAATAAAAAAAATATAATAAAAGAAAAACAAAAAAAAATAAAAGAAAAGAAGGGGAAATACTAATAAAAGGAAAAATGCCAGAATAACGCATGCTCTCGTAGCAAACATATAGTAATCCACTTAACTGTATAGGTGCATCATGCCCAACGTGAGATTAACTATTTGTTATTTGCTGCAAATTAACCGTACGTTTGTCGATGAGTATCCCAGGGTTTTTTGGAAAGACGGTTGGTTTGGTGAAAGTCTGGTCTCGCACTCATACTTCACGAGGTCAAGGAGAAGTGTTCAACTACCTCTCGTTAGGACCAAAAGCAGTACTCACACTTATTTCACCAGGTCAAAAGGAAGTGTGGAAATGTCTTTAGAAATTCCATTGCAAACAATCCCTGTTTCCGAGGAAAGCTCGATCTCAGCCGTCCTCACACCTGAATCCGCAACTGCGGAGGAAAATAGAATCCTACGGCTCCGCATGTTGGAAATGCTGGACGGCTGGAATAATGGGAAAGAGCCGCCAAGTGTCGTCCCCGGATTCCCTGAATTATTCTCCAGGTCAAGTGGGACTTCTAATGTTCCCATAAATTATCCTGCTACCCCATTCGGGTACCCATCCACCTCAGCCTTCTCTGCCGGATCGCCTTCTGACCCTCATCCCCGAATGTCAGCCACCGATGCAAGCATGAACATCTTTACTGCATCGCCTTGCCCGATTACGGCACAGCCTGCCACGTACAAGCCAAGCTTTGACTCATCCTCTTTTACATTCCAAGCACCATCGTTCTCAATGGAACCAACTAGATTCGCTACCAGCACTAATCCTCTACCGCCTCAGTGCGAGCTTGCACCCGGGCAGGATCAGAACCCCAGAATTGCAGAACAAAATGAGATTGCCAAGAGAATGAGAAACCTTGAACAAAGTTTGAAAAATATGCAAGGATTGAGCGGACAAAAGAGCGTCTCTTACGCCGACCTATGCATGTTCCCTCACGTGCACCTGCCAGCGGGTTTCAAGACCCCAAAGTTTGAGAAATAGGATGGGCACGGTGACCCCATTGCACATCTTAAAAAATACTGCAATCAATTGCGGGGAGCCGGCGGAAAAGAAGAACTGCTAATGGCATATTTTGGAGAAAGTTTGGTGGGAGTCACTTCGGAATGGTATATGGACCAGGACATATCTCGCTGGCATATATGGGATGATCTTGCCAGACTTCGTAGGGCAGTTTCAATATAATATTGACATCGCACCAGACAGAAATGCTTTGTCAAACGTAAAGAAGAAACCCTCGGAAAGTTTCAGAGAATACGCCATCAAGTGGCGTGAGCAAACGTCAAGGGTAAAACCTTCCATGGACGAGATAGAGATGGTCAATACTTTTCTCCAGGCTCAAGAGTCCGACTATTTCCAAAACATGATATCGGCCATGGGAAAGCCTTTCGCAGAAGCGATTAAGATTGGAGAGATGGTGGAGAACGGTTTGAAAACGGGAAGAATTTTGAGTCAGGCAGCCATAAGGGCAACCTCCCAAGCCATCCAAAGCGGGTCTGGAGGAACGGCAAGAGGGAAGAAAAAAGAGGAAACATCCATGACAGTGTCAGAGGTGGGAGAATATCATAATCCCGGGCTTTGTTCTTCGGAAAGAACCTCGCAACATTATTTCCCCCACCAAAATGTGACCTACGCTCCTCAGCCCTACATGGTCATGAGCACCCAGCCTTATATCCAGCGGACACAACCAGTCAATCGGGGGCAGGCCCCACATCCTAGGAATCAGCCTCCTCACCGAAACCACTACAATCCTCGACCTCCTCAAAATAATTTCCGTCCTCGGGAACCACCCAGGAGACCCAACTACACACCAATCGGTGAACCCTATTCCACCCTATTCCCTAAGCTTGTCCAAATGAATTTGTTGCAGCCCATACCACCGAACGGGCAGAACCCAGGATAACCATCATATCAGCGGGGTGTCAGATGTGCATACCATTCAGGGGTAGAAGGGCACGACACCAACGACTGTTGGACATTGAAACAAGCTGTGGAGAATCTGTTAAACCAAGGGAAGATTGTGTTGAGAGACGAGGATATCCCAAATGTGACCAATAATCCGTTGCCCGCCCACAACAACGGGCCGATAATTGGGATGATTTGTGAAGACGAGGAAGTTGATCCGGCACTTAAAGCCATAATTGCTATTGCTGATACAGAAAAAGGACCCAGGGTAACTCCGGAGCAAGAAAAAGGAATAAGTGATGTATTCAAGCAGGCCTCCATGGTATGGGGGACGATCAAACAACCTCGGCCGAACGAGCCAGTGTTTGTCGGACGCATACCACAGGAACCAAAATACAACAAAGAAGGAGATGATAAGGTGTCCCCGCTCGACGAGAGCGAGGAAATATGTGAGGCGACAAGGGAAAAGCTATGCGAAATACAAATGGTCTAGCCAGGAGAGGGCACTAGCACCGTTGAAGTATCGTACATGGGACCCAGCACCTAGTTTCAAAACTAGAAGGCTACGCCACTCTTGATCAAACGGAAGTCCTAATGAACCTGTCTTGCCACTTTCTCTGCATCACTAGTAACCCCAGAGGGTGACTCAGATGTTTTTCTTCAGTTTCATGTTTTTTAATTTTCTGAATGTCAACCTTTTTCTTTATCTTCCCCAAAATGCCAAGAAATGAAATCATGCTTGATTACTCACTTTCTTCTTCTATGTTTTCTTTTGTGTTCTCTTCAATTCTGATAAATGCAGCTTTAAATAACATGACATGTTTGCGGACTTCATGCCCGGATCACGAGAACTCCGATCAGATTTCAAATAATGAGTCAAAAATTTGAGATATAAAGAATTTGAAAAATAGGAACAACTAAAGAAGATTGGTTCATGGTTTGGAAAATGTCCGTCACTAAAGCAGAGTTTGAGAGCAGTAAATGGGTTTAGACCCGTACAGAATGATAACCTTAATAATTGCGGTTTGTCACGAGCAATTGTACCAAAAAAGAAGGGTCCATACGTCATCGAAAAACATTACCAAATGGAGCATTTGTATCTGGGCAACGTCGAAAGAAACGACGTCAGCCTTGCTTGGAAAGCAGGTGCAGTGATATGTCTAAATCACTCTGGCGATATCTTTGCACAGTTTGAGATGACGAAGGCTTTCATTCTCGCTACCCAAACACTATCAACCCTTTGCAAACCCATTTGAGCTGGTTACTCTTCTTTGATTACCCTCTTTGGAACCTGAAAATATTATTGAAAAAAATGAATGAAAAAAAAAGAAGAAGAAAGAATTGGAAGAATGAGGAAATATATATATATATATATATATATATATATATATATATATATATATATAAAAAGAACATTATGAACTACGTCTGACTTGATTCCGAAAGGATACGTAGGCAACCTCTCCTTGAGGTTCAGTCACATCAAAACAAAATCCAGGAATTCCCCCCCCAAAAGTAAAACTGGGGCAGAAGTTATAACGATTCAGCAATAATCCCACCCAAAAGGTTCCAAAGTTGTAGTTCAATCCAAATTCTTTTCACCCCAAACCTTTTTCAAGTCCTTCTGATCAATCAACGAAGCATTCCAAAATAGGAAGACGGAATTATTTGGGTCCGATACAACAAATGAGGAGAATAAAGATAAGAGAGTCTTGTCGGTGAAAACCTTTGGGCACCGTGAGGCGATGCGAGAAGAGAAATTGAAAATGAGAGAGCTTGTTTAGTAAAAACTCGCAAAGAGTACTAGCAGGCGACAGTAAGAAGAGAAATGAGAGAGGTCGACTAGCGAAAACCCGCAAAGGGCGTTGTCGGCCAAAAAGATGATTCCACCTCAGAAAGTCCTGGCAAGGTTCCCGGGTTTTGAAAAAAAAACATAAAAAAATATATAGATCTGTTTTGATTCATGAGGAAATGCAAGTTCTCGGAGGTCGGGCATCCAGTCCAAAAGGCATGTCATGTCAGTTTGAAACTGGCATACACTCCAGATAAGTCCTTCTTTTCTCCCCGAAAGGGGCGTTTCTCTTTAAACTCATATGTTCTCCTTTACATAGTTTTCTTTGAGTTCTTTTTTTGATCTAACTCTTAATTCCGTAATAATCGCAAAGAAAGGTGGCAGGACCGGTTATACAGGGCTCTGTTTGGCAAGAGTCAAATAAAATGTACGACCTCAGTAGCGTGTCAGTCCCATCCCGACTGGCCATGGTAGTTGATTTGCTTCCAAAACCGACAAATCCCCACAGGGTATCCCTTGTTACAAATTCCCCATGGAGTTTCCCCTTGTACAATTCCCCAAAGAAGTCCACCCCAGCACATCCCCATCAAGTTTGTTACAAAAAAAAAAAAAAAATCCTCACAGAGTTCGCATTGGACAAATCCACACGGAGTTCCTCTTGTACAAATTCCCACAGAGTCCCCCTGATAAAATCACCTAGCAAAACGGGACGGAAAAACCAAAGCCTTATAAGGCAAATCACCACAAATCTGGAAACGCAAGTCTAAGTAGTCCAAAGGGTTTCGCAAGTAAATCTAATCAATGGCAGAGTTTTTCAACAAGAATTAGGCTAAGACAAAGCAATTGAGACGGTCAAGGCCCCCAAAACCAACCGCCATTTTCAAACTGACAATGTTTTCTTTGTCCAGGAAATTGAGACAGGTGCGACCTGAAGCAGCCATGCATGAAGCTGGTGTAGCCCAAAAGAAATGGAGCACACAAGCATTGAAATAGCTTGCAGCGGGAAAACGACCAATGGTAAGTTTCCCCATAATTCTTTCGTGCATTTCCGGTAAAAAAAAAAGAGAGAGAGAGAAAGGGAGAACCAAAGGAAGGAAAGAAGATAAGGAATAAAAAATGAACATCTCAAAAGAAAAACAAATCATGGTAGCATAGGACCTCGTTCCTCAACTATCCCGATATAAACCCCGAATCTCCCCGGCATAACCCAAGGAACTTTTTCTATCCAAATTCCCGGCATAACCCGAGGACTCTTTTCCTTTTCGGCATAACCCGATGACCTCCCCGACATAACTCGAGGACTCTTACCTTTGCCGGCATAACCCTATAAATCTTCCCGGCATAACCCGACGAATCTTTTCGGCATAACCCGAATCCTCCCGGCATAACCCGATGAATCCCCTCGGCATAGCCCGATGAATCTTTCGGCATAATCCGATAAATTTTTCCGGCATAACCCGACGAATCTTTTCGGCATAACCCGAATCCTCCCGGCATAACCCGATGAATCCCCTCGGCATAGCCCGATGAATCTTTCGGCATAATCCGATAAATCTTCCCAGCATAACCCGATGAATCTTTTCGGCATCACCCGATGAATTTCCCGGCATAACCCGATGAATCCCCTCGGCATAACCCGATGAATCTTCCCGGCATAACCCGATGAATCCCCTCGGCATAACCCGATGAATCTTCCCGGCATAACCCGATGAATCCCCTCGGCATAACCCGATGAATCTTCCCGGCATAACCCGATGAATCCTCCCGGCATTAACCCGATGAATTTCCCGGCATAACCCGATGAATCCCCTCGGCATAACCCGATGAATCTTCCCGGCATAACCCGATGAATCCTCCCGGCATAACCCGATGAATCTTCCCGGCATAACCCGATGAATCTTCCCGGCATAACCCGATGAATCCCCTCGGCATAACCCGATGAATCTTCCCGGCATAACCCGATGAATCCTCCCGGCATAACCCGATGAATCTTCCCGGCATAACCCGATGAATCCCCTCAGCATAACCCGACGAATCTTCCCGGCATAACCCGATGAATCCTCCCGGCATAACCCGATGAATCTTTTCGGCATATTCCGATAAATCTTCCCGGCATAACCCGACGAATCTTTTCGACATAACCCGAATCTTTTCGGCATAACCCGAATCCCCTCGGCATAACCAGATGAATCTTTTTCGGCATAATCCGATAAATCTTCCCGGCATAACCCGATGAATCTTCCCGGCATAACCCGACGAATCTTTTTGGCATAACCCAATGAATCCTCCCGGCATAACCCGATGAATCTTCCCGGCATAACCCGATGAATCCCCTCGGCATAACCCGATGAATCTTCCCGGCATAACCCGATGAATCCTCCCGGCATAACCCGATGAATCTTTTCGGCATATTCCGATAAATCTTCCCGGTATAACCCGACGAATCTTTTCGGCATAACCCGAATCTTTTCGGCATAACCCGAATCCCCTCGGCATAACCCGATGAATCTTTTCGGCATAATCCGATAAATCTTCCCGGCATAACCCGATGAATCCTCCCAGCATGACTCGGTGAATCTTTTCGGCATAACCCGAGAACTCTTTTCCATGCAGTCAGCATTAGGGTTTTAAACCCTAAACTGAACTTTTCCATTCAGCCAGCATTAGGGTTTTAAGCCCTAAACTGAGCTTTTCCATGCAATCAGCATTAGGGTTTTAAACCCTAAACTGAATTTTTCCTTTAGTCAGCACTAGGGTTTAAAACCCTAAACTGAACTTTTTTCCATTCAGCCAGCATTAGGGTTTTAAACCCTAAACTGAGCTTTTCCATGCAATCAGCATTAGGGTTTTAAACCCTGAACTGAATTTTTCCTTTAGTCAGCATTAGGGTTTTAAACCCTAAACTGAACTTTTTTCCTTTCAGCCAGCATTAGGGTTTTAAACCCTAAACTGAGCTTTTCCATGCAATCAGCATTAGGGTTTTAAACCCTAAACTGAATTTTTCCTTTAGTCAGCATTAGGGTTTTAAACCCTAAACTGAATTTTTCCTTTAGTCAGCATTAGGGTTTTAAACCCTAAACTGAATTTTTCCTTTAGTCAGCATTAGGGTTTTAAACCCTAAACCGAATTCTTCTTTTGTTCGGCATTAGGGTTTTAAACCCTAAACTGAACCTTTCCTCAGCTAGTCGGTATTAGGGCTCCAATCCTGAACTGAGCATTTTTATCTTCCTTCACCAATTTTATGAACTTCCTGGCGAATAATTAACGAAATTTTCCTAGTGAAACTGGGGCAGAAAATTTCGTTCGTTTGTTTTCTCCCGCAGGTCTAACCTCGAGCCACACGATTCGAAATGACCCACGAGATGAGTCCCAGCTCGGAATCAAAGAAAAAAAAAATGTCCCGAGATATCAGAGTAAATGGAAGGCAGATTGACTCCAACATTTGATTAAGGTCTTGAACCCTGCTGATCGCGTCTCACTCAGCATCCCAGAGATTAAACAAGTCGCAGCAACTTGCAAGCATCAAGATTCAGATCGGAGTCTACAAGCAGAATCAGCTAAGACCCAAGATCAAGTCACAAAAGAATCATAGATAGGAATCTTGTAACTAGCAGTTGACATGCATATAAGTAGTTAGTTCAGTTTTCAATTTTCCTTTGGTTGTAATAAGGCGATCAGTGACACAGCAGTGACAACAGCAACAGCAGTAACAGCAAGCATTGCAATCCCATGGTAGTCCCAGCTGCCAAAGTTTTCCCGAACTACATTGACCTGATTCCTGTTTAGCCCAGGATATGTAGGAAATCTTTGAAGCAAGATTCGGTCAGATCTTTCAAAACATGCTTCACACGGAGTAGTCCATAGGCAAAAATCGCTCATACACGCTCACTTTATCTTTGCACGAAAACTCTTCATGTTTCCGAACAAAGAGGGGCAGCTGTGAGCACGTGATTTTTGTTTCGCGCGACAATCGCTCCAAAAGAATAAAAAAAATAATAATAATAACAATTGGTCCTGCTGTACAATTTTCGGATTTTACATGGCACTTTGTTAATTATTTATGATTTTTTGCCCATTTTATTTTATTAAAACAAAATACAAAAATATATGTGTCATGCATAATTTGAACCGTAATCCGGTTGTTAAATAGAAAATCATAAATAGGCATTTTTGTCCGTGATTTTGTTCTTGCTTGATTTTACCTATTTTAAAATATTTTAAGGTGTGTGCAAACAATTGTATTAAGTGTTTATTTAATTTTAATTTGATTTACCTAGGTTTTTGTTTTTAAAATAAAGAAGAAAATAAAATAAAAAAAAGGGAAGAAAGAAAGAAATCTTTTCGGACTTGGGCCAATTTTAAACAAATTGGCCCAAACAAACAATGCCCAAAACCAGGCCTGCTCGGTCCAGTCCAAGCTGACACCAAGGACGTCCAAACGACGTTGTAATGGCTGTGTCTGATCTGAGCCGTTGATCTCCGATTGATCAACGGCCAAGATCTCTCACCCCAAACCCACTAACAGACCCGACCCGTCTCACCCGGACCGACCCCAACTCTTTACCCTTGAAACGACGTCGTTCCCTGTTAGTCGAAGGATCCTGGCCCTTCATCACATCTCATCCAACGGCCAGGATCCACCTACCCACTAACTATATAAACTCATAACACTACCCTGCCCCCCTATCCAAACCCCAGCCTTCGTCGTCTTCACCAGAACCCCCAAACCCTAGAGCCGCCCCTGTACCCTTCACCATGAAAACCGGCGGCACGGACGCCGGTGACCTCACCCTTAACACCATAGAACCCCCTTGCCATCCGGAACACGGATCTGTTAACCACGTAGTTCGAATACCATCCCACCTTCTCGAATCTTCATTTGAAGATTCGAGTCAAAACTCGATCTACACCGTTTAACCCCAGCTTCACACCAGACACTCCCCAGACCCCCCTCGTGACCAAACCATACTTGGTTTGGTCCGAATCTGACCAGGGAAGCATGAATCCCGGATCTAGTTTTCGAACCTTAGGGTTCCTCGTCACTGGTCCGTATCTTGTTCAAGCCGAAGAGATTAAGGTCTAATGGACCTTAATCGAAGTGTTTCTCATCTGAGAAACACTTCGATTAAAGTCCGTTCAGCCTTAAGAAAGGTCTGTCCGAGTCCGAGTTAAGGTTTTGATCTTTCGAGGTTTAAGGTGAGTTCTTTATTTTCTTATTTGTTTTGGTTCATCTGATTGTTGTAAAAGTCTGTTCATGTTTTGTTTGTGTCCTTGACTTTTATCAACTGTGCCTTGACCACTTTGCCTGAACCTCTGTTGTTTGATTGAGTCTTTCCATTTGTTCTGATAATGTGTATGTAAGTGTTGTGCAATTAGCTGATTTTCAAATTTGGACTGACTAATTGATTCCTCGAGTACCACTTTGCTTAGTCAGTATAATTCAAATCATGTGTCGATACTGTTAAATGTCTGATTTTTGGTTACGATTGTATGTGTTATAACTAGTATAGTCGAGTCGACATATATCGTCAATTAGTTTCAGTTGTCCGAATAATAACAAATCGATTTACTTTTGATAAGCATGGCTTGAATCACTTAGGAACTGAGTTTAGTGCTTATAATTAGTAATTTGAATCAGAAATGTAAAAGAGCAATGTTCTGTTTAGTCACAGTTCTGAAATTGGAGAGCATGTGCACTTATGCACAACATGTGCATTTTGTGCACAGCCTGTGCCCTGCCTAAGTGTTTTTGAATTAAATAGTTTGACAGCATGTGCTGTCGGACTACATTCTGCTGCCCATTACCTTGCTTTAGTTCAAAAATATTAAACCTTACCTAAAAGTAAGTCTGCCAGGGAATATCATGGGCTGGTGTTCTTATTTAAATAGTAAGTGGAATCTGAAAATAAGGGATCACATAGGATGATGTTCTGATTTGTGTAAAACAGGCTGTTAAAGGGTTGATGGGAGGCTGATATAAAGAGAGGGGAGACACAGTGAACAGGGAGAGGGATGGAATAGAGGAAGAGAGCTGAAATACATACATATTAACACACATAGACAGACATAAGAGAACAGGGAGATAGAGAGAGGGGACTGAGATTGAATACTGAGAGCTAAGTCTTGGAAAAGAGAGAACACCGAGAAAGAATTCTTTTTGATAGCTCAAATAGATTTCAAGACTGAAAATTGACATTGAATTTTGAAAAGAAAGGAGATAGGGAGAAGGATATCATAAAAATCAAAAATTGTTTTTCTTCCTGCTGTTTGTTCAATCCTTAGTTGGTTCGACCTGTTCAAATAAGTTCTGATTTCCTCTCAAGTATCAGCTAGGTTTTGTTGTTTGGTTCGTATTGGCTGCTTTTCTCTTGGAGTTGGATTGTCTGAATTCTGATTCCACTCCCCTGCTTATTGTTGTCATTTTGTTGCCTCTTCCCATTGGCTATAGTTGCATCTTGCACTGGGATTTGTTCTGTTACTATCTGCTGTTACTGCTGCTGTTTGGTGTATGCTACTATATGTCTAACTGACTTCCCTGCTTCTTCGTTGTAAGCATTTCCAGGTACACATTTCAAGCCTCCATATTTGTGTAACCGATTGTAACAATGAAAAGCATGAATCGAAAAGTCTGAAGGAATTATAATCATCTATTTGTTCTATTTACAACCCTTTATAAATGTCGTTAAGTTATGTAAATTTTAGTTTGTAGTTCAATAGGGAATATATCAGCAATTGTGTATTTAATCGAAGCTCATGCCGATCTAAACCACGATATGTAATTCGTTTAAAGGTATACCGGATGTAACTATAATTCATGGCATATGCAACCATTAGTGTGATTGTTAATTCAAACTCGTTCTTCAGCATATTTTGAATATATAGGGTGAATGGTCCGTTTCAATTTCGCAGAAAATACAATACAGTTTTAGATTCTCGAGTTTCAGCTTCATTAGGCAGTTTATAGGATGAGTTTCAAATATCATTAGTCGCATCTTCTAATAAGTGGTTTTAATTAATTCTGGCTAAATGAGTTAAAGTTAAGGAGCTCTTGTAGTAGTCGTAGCATTTCATCAATCTTGTATATAATTCTTCTATCAAATTAAAAGCATGTTTCATGAGGTACAACGTTTTTTCACTCTGTAAATAATTAATCAGACGATTAACAAAAATCAGGATTTGGCCAAAGCATATAATTGAATTAGCATGCATCTTTTCTTCTATTTTTAGAGACAAACACATTTAGAAATGTAGTCGCTTTAGGATGTTCCTTCTAAAATAATGAGACGAGCCTCGCCAAATAAAAATGTAAATTGCGAGGCCCTCAATAATTAACCATAATAAATATTTAGAATTCAGGACTGGCCGTTTAGTGAATTTCATGGCCTTCCTCAAAGAATAATAACGCGTTTAGACTTTTTAGGCGCGGCTCAATTAATTTGACCTTCTTAAACACGGGTGCACATTGATGTGACCCAAATCCAATCTCAACGGAGTCAAAATGTGTCGACCATCACGGGTGCATTGATTGTGACATGGTTCGAGATGCGTTTTCGCGACGTTGCAATTCTATAAAACTAAATGATAATAATAAAAGCGGTTTAAACTTAAATAAAGCACATAAATCACAACATGTATTTAAATCAGATAATTAGCCATTATAACAATTTAAGCGACCGTGCTAGAACCACGGGATTCGAGGGTGCCTAACACCTTCCCTCGGGTCAACAGAATTCCTTACTTAGAATTTCTGGTTCGCAGACTTTATTTGGAAAAGTCGAAAATTTCCTCGATTTAGGATTCAAGATAAACCGGTGACTTGGGACACCAAAAGCCAAACCTTTCCCAAGTGGCGACTCTGAATTAAATAAATAATCCCATTTCGAATATTGTCACTTAAATTGGAAAAACTCCCCTCGCGCATTTAACCCTTCGGGGCGGGGCGCACAAAAAGGAGGTGTGACAGCTGATAGGAAAGTTCGAGATGTGTCCTACATTGTTGGCAAGAAGGTTCTATTGAAGGTTGCACCCATAGAGGGTGTTATGAGATTTGGGAAGAAAGGGAAATTGAGTCATCGGTTCATTGGGCCTTTTGAGGTGCTTCGGAGGATTGGGGAGGTGGCTTATGAGCTTGCTTTGCCACCCAGCTTGTCGAGTGTGCATCCGGTATTTCATGTTTCTATGCTCTAGAAGTATATTGGGGACCCGTCTCATGTTTTGGATTTTATCACGATTCAGTTGGATGATGATTTGACCTATGATGTGGAGCCAGTAGCTATTTTGGGTCGTCAGGTTCGGAAGTTGAGGTCAAAGGATATAGCTTCAGTGAAAGTGCAGTGGAGAGGCCGGTCCGTGGAGGAGGCTACCAGGGAGACCGAGTGGGAGATGCGGAGCAGATATCCTCACCTATTCGAGGCTTCAGGTATGTTTCTTGACTCGTTTGAGGACGAACGTTTGTTTAAGTTGGGGAGGTGTGACGACTCGGTCAGTCGTCTCATGAGTTACCGCTCTGTTTCCCCCATTTCTGCTTCTTTATGCTTCGTTATCCATGTTTTATGTGATCGGGTTGATCAGTTTGAGTTCGGAGAGGATTTGGTAAGAAATGAGACACTTAGTCTCTTTTGAGAAGGTTTAAGCTGGAAAAGTCAACCAGATGTTGACTATTGTGTTAGAGGGCTTGGATGCGAGTTCTGATGGTTCGTTTAGCTTCGGGAGCTGATTTATGACTTAGGAGTGCGATCGGAATGGGTTTTGGAGGTTCAGAGTAGAATTAGGCTTGAATTGGCGAAGTTGATATTTTGGCGATTTCCGGTTGATAGGTGAGATTTTAATATAAGGGTTGGAATGGAACTCCGAGAGTTTCAGTAGCTTTGTTGTGTCATTTGGGATGTGTGTACAAAATTTCAGGTCATTCGGACGTGGTTTGGTTGGATTTTTGATAAAAAGCGTGTTTCGGAAGATTTTAGAAACTTAGGCTTGAATTCGATGAGTTTTGGGTAATTTGATGTTGTTTGAGGTGTTTTGATGATTGGAACAAGTTTGAATAAGGTATTGGGTCATGTTTGTACTTTTGGTTGAGGTCCTGAAGGCCTCGGGGTAATTTCGGATGGTTATCGGGAAGAATTGGGACTTAAGAGATTTCAGAAAATTGCTGCTTCTGGTGTTTTTGCACCTGCGGCTTGGGGACTGCAGGTGCGGTGCCGCACATGCGAGGGGGGAGGTCGCAGATGTGAAAGTTAGTTTGGCGAGCAGTTTCCGCAGAAGCGGTCAAGGTGGCCGCATCTGCGAAGCCGCAGATGCGGAATTTTTATCGCAGATGCGATTCTGGCTATTAAGTGAGGAACCGCAGAAGCGGTAGTTTTGACCGCATATGTGGTACCGCAGAAGCGGGTTTTGGACTACAGATGCGGAAAAGCCTGGGCAGAAGGTATATATTTCATCCTTCGCGATTTTTGAAGGGTTTAACCATTTTTGAACTCGGAATTGGGAGCTTTGGGCGATTTTGAAGAGGGAAATCAAGGAAACTTAGTTGAGGTAAAAGTTTTGGACTTAAAACATACTTCTATGGTAATATTTCATGTATTGGGACTGAAATTTAAGGAATTAAAGAACTAAAAATGGAGGTTTAGGGCTTGAGTTTAAGAGGGCTTAAATTGAGGATTTGAGGGGCCATTTGAGCTCTGATTCTTGTTTTTTGATATGTATGAACTCGTGGGGAAACAAGAAATCTAATGATGTGAAAATTTTTGAGTTTTGAGAAGTGGGCCCGGGGCTCGGGTTTTGCTAATTTCGGGATTTTGGTATTTTTCGATTGTTTTCGCTTGGGCTTTGTTCCCTTAGCATATTGTGATGTATTCGTTCTGATTTTGGTTAGATTCGACGTGCGTGGAGGCCGATTCGAGGGGAAAAGGCATCGCGAGCTAGAGAGTTAGCCGGTTCGAGGTGAGTAATGATTGTAAATGATGTCCTGAGGGTTTGAAACCCCAGATTTGCACATTGTAGTGCTATATTGAGGTGAGACACGCACTTGATGATGAGCGTGGGGTCGTATACTATTGGGGATGGTGACTTGGTCCGTCCCGATTGATGATTTTACAGCATATTTGATTGTAAACTATGTGTTGTCATCATTATTTGGGCTGAATGCCATAATTGGGCCTAGTGCCAACTATAATAAACCCTTCGAGGTTACTAAGTGATATTTCCTCACTGTTTTGACTTGTTACTTGAACTCAGTCATGCTATTTTCCCATTGTTTTTACTATTCAGCCATTCTTTCTCAGTTTTCAAGATTTAAATGATATTTTAAATGATGTTTGGGCTGAAAACACTGTTTTACTATAGCCTGAGGGGCTTGCGATGATTTTTTGGACTGAGTAAGGCCGAGGGCCTATATTGTGAGGAACATTGATACTGATATGAGGCCGAGGGCCTGAGATACATATATACGCCACGAGGTGGCTTGACTGATATGAGGCCGAGGGCCAAGATTTGATGCCACGAGATGGCTTGATATTGCGCGTGGGCCGTAAGGGGCCCCTCCCAGAGTCTGCACACCCCCAGTGAGCGCGGGTACCCATTATGATGTGAGATTGAGCTTGAGGGTCGGAAATTGTTGATACTGTTCCCGAGGGGCGAACTTCTATGTGCTTACTTCATCATAATTGTCTGTAAATTACCTGTTTATTTGTTGTAGAAGTACATTATTTTGCTTTTCATTGGTTTACTGCTTACAAATTACCTATTTAATTGCTTCATTATAGAATACCCTGTGTATATGTATTTTCTTACTTTCAGTCATTATTTATCTTTATTACTCACTGGGTCGGAGTACTCACATTACTCCCTGCACCTTGCGTGCAGATCCAGGTGCCCCAGAGGCCGAGTGAGAGCTTTTCAGTCGTTCAGCAATTGCCGGAGATTTCGAGGTAGCTGCATGGCGTCCGCAGCCCTGATTTCTCCCTTCTATCTTATTACTTTTCTTCATTCCTAGACTATCTATGTAGTAGGATGTTCAGACTTATATTAAAGGCTCTAGACTTGTGACACCAGATCAGTGTAGGCTGTGTAATTCCTATGTCTTGATGACTTCCGCATATCTATCTTGTTATTTTAAACACTTATTATGATAATTGGTAATTAAACCGTGTTAGCAAATGATTTATTTAAAATGAAAATGGGTTGTGGTTTATGATTGGTCCGGCTTGCCTAGTAATGTGATAGGCGCCATCACGACCGGTATTTGAGGTTGTGACCAAAACAAAACATTCATCAAAAAACATGTTGTAGTTTTTACAATAAAACAAAACACAAATTCAAATCCAAAAATAATGCTGAAGTTCATAAAAAATATAACAAAAAAACACAAAACATGAAACAAAACTTCAGCTCCTATCTAAGGTATCATTGAACTATTATAAACTTCACACTTTATACCTGTAGTAAAAATTTCCTGTGTATCTTCACCTACAAGTTCCTTGCAAATAGCTAGTGTTTGTGCATACCGATTGTCTTTCGCAATAGTGCTAGACACATCACTCGATGTCAGTTCTAAAGTACCAACAGGTGCTTGATCGCCATCACCAAACAAATTGCCTTTTGCAATATCACTTCCCAAAGCACAACTCGGTGCATGTTTTTCAGTATCAACAACTTGATCATCTGCACCTTTCTCAGTTGTTAACTCTTCATCATTTCCATCTTTACTCAATCTATAAACACTAGATTGTTCCTCTCCAACTTGTTGTTGAACATGTTCATCGCCTTCAACAGCCGCTTCCTCACGTGTACCGTTATCATCTTTGATTTTATGCGACGCATCATGAGCAACATGTTCTTCAGTATCAACAACTTGATTGTATACACCTTGCTTGCTTCCAACATTCTCAGTTGATAAATGTTCATCATTTTCATCTCTGCTCAGTCTATCAACACTGGAACATTGCTCTTCAACTTGTTCTTGAACATGTTGATCGCCTTCAAAAACTGCTTCCTCATGTGTAGAATATACATCTACAACTTTATGCGATGCATCATCAACAGTATTAATATTCGATAAATGTTCGTAATAGCCGTTCATACTATCATATTGTCGATGATTACTCAAATCAAAATTGCTATCGTCTATTCTATTTGATTTGTCGACAATCTTAAACAACTGTTCAAACTTCTCATCGAAATATTCATAGAAAAAAATTACTAACAATGATTAATCTGAATAACATTAGCAGAAATAAAAAGACTTCTCTATAAATTAGCTTACCTTCACTTTTTCAAAAACCACATCCACAATAGCAGACCGCTCATCCTGTTTAAACTTATCGAAAACTTCTTTAACGATCGTGCTTCTTTCTTTTTCTGCATGCCTTTGAACCTCCATCGTTACCCTCTAGTATAGACACACAACAAAAATTCAGATATAAAAGAATGTTGAAGTTCAGCTATTATGATGTTGAAGTTCATAAAGAATAGAACAAAACTTCAGCTCAAAAACATACTGTACTTTTACAAAAACACAACCAAAAAACTTCAGATCAAAACTTACAGAACATATTGTGTCGAGTAATTCATTCTCATTAAACTCCGTTGTAGAATGGTTAAAACGAATCTGGGTACGAGATGATTCGCCAATAAAAGGAGTTCGATTCGATTCTTTTGATCGACTCCGACTACGTGGTGATTCGCCAATAACAGGAGTTCGATTCGCTTCTTTTGATCGACTCAGACTACGTGGTGATTCACCAGTTGAAGAAACCGCATTAAGTACCTTTGAATGAATCTGGCTGCATGGTAATTGTCCAATTAACGGCATTGAATCCAATTCCCCTTCTGTAGGAATTATATCCAATACCCTAAAGTCGCAATATCTCTGTTTAATACAAAAAAGTATGTTATGAGGGGGAAAAACTAATACATCAACATATTAACACAAAGACAAAATAAATCAACTAACATCATGACTACTGAAGAAATCAAAAAGTTCGTTATATTTAGGTTCTCACACACATACATAACGTAACATCCTGAGGGGTATCAAGGTACTCATCCTCTTTTATATACTTCTCCCGAATATCTGGGAAGCGCTCATAGAACCAAGCACATAACGGATATGGAAATCCACCAACTTTATACTCAGTTGAATGAAATTTGTCCTGCTTGTCCAATGCATGTTTCAATGAGTAAATGAGCTTCTCATAACACACATTACCCCAAGAATATTCAGCACAAACCTTATCATCTTCAACAATAGCTGCATACTCCTCCAGCACAAATGATTCAGTCTTTTTCCCAAATAAAATACACTCTACAACAAGAATTACCATAAGCTTCACAGCATCATCATCATTCTCGCATACGTGACTGTGATTCACAGCATTCTTTGGAATTTCATTTTGAGTCATAAAATCTCGAATATCCTTCAAGGTCATACCCTTGGACTTACCAAAATAGCGCTTCAGAATATTGCTCTCTCGATTAATTATTTTTTCAACATTATGTGATGTGATCCGCAAACCGCACATAATGTGAAAGTCTTCAGGGGTGAAGGAAACATCATGGCCAAAATTTTTGAAACTAATGGAGTCTCAATCATTGGTGAATATTCGAGAAAGACACAAACAATGAACCAACTTCATGCTGCATTTGAAATTCTCCATAGCCATAATATATCGAAATGTACCATTATTAAGTTTATCCCGTTGTTTAGGAGTCAAGAAACTTGCAATTAAACTCTTCAAATCGTGGTTCCCCTTCCAGTAACCCTTAGAGTTAAACCAATCTCGTAACTCAAAATATCTTTGCCCTGGTCTTGTAGGTGGAGCAGCAGGGACATAAGGACCTGGGGGTATTATAGGTTGTTTAGGTGCATTAGCTGCTTTGCGTGCTTTAGCTGCATTAGGATCTTTAGGTGCTTTAGGTGTCATCTATTCAAAAAAAGTAAAAGATACAAAAGATAACATCAGGACATTATCAAAAAAATCAGTTAAAACTTCAACTCTAAGAAGGCTGAAGTTCACCAGTTACAAACAAAAACTTCATCTCTAGAGCTGAAGTTCGACAGTTACAAAACAAAAACTTCAGCTCCAGAGCTGAAGTTCGCCAGTTACAAAAACAAAAACTTCAGCTCTAGAGCTGAAGTTCGCCAGTTACAAAACAAACACTTCAGCTCTAGAGCTGAAGTTCACCAGTTACAAAAACAAAAACTTCAGCTCCTAAAGCTAAAGTTCACCAGTTACAAAACAAAACATTCAGCAAAAAAGATGCTGTAGTTTTTACAAAAAACAAAACACAAATTCAAATCCAAAAATAATGCTGAAGTTCATAAAAAACATAGCAAAAAAACATAAAATATGAAACAAAACTTCAGCTCCTATCTAAGGTATCACTAAACTATTATAAACTTCACACTTTAATAGTATCATATATTTAACTTTCAAAATTTTTAAAAATTTCGACGTTTTATAGAATTTTCATCAACAACACAAACACACGTTCAAAAAATCTAAAAACACAATCGTAAAAGTAAAACTAATGCACTTATCAAACTAAACCTTAAGAAACTATTTTATTATAAATACATGACTATCAAAACCAAAACCAGAAATTAAATCGTAAAAATTAATACTAAAATAAAACCCAAAAAGTTAATGCAATGTATTTGTGATTAAATCGTAATGTTTTTGGGGAACAATAACAACGACGACTAGCAGTTGAAAATCAAAAACAACGATGAAAACCGTTTGATTTCAAAGAAGAACAAATCAAAAAACGCGAATAACGGGAGAAAGAGACAAAGACACTAGAGGACTAGCGTATACTTGGAGAGAAGTAGTCTTTTAATAAAGAAGGGCAAAATAATCTTTTTAAAAGGCTTTTAACAAAAAAACAGATACGGGTACAAACAAAAAAACAAAGCAGCTACAGGTTAAAAAGGGGCGCCCTATTGTTAAAAGGTACAAATTCCTTATTAAGCTCAAACGCCCAAAAAAGATAAATTAAAACAATGGAATTTAGGGCTAGTTCATTTGATGAGCTCCTACTTTTCATAGTTGACTTACAGTATGTACGAAGGTACAAATTGCTTAATAGGCTGAAAAGCAAAAAATTAATTAAAACTATAAGGTTGAAGGCTAGCTCATTTGGCGAATTCCTATCTTAATTTGACTTACAATACGTACAAAAGTACAAATTACTTAATAGGCTCAAAACCAAAAAAAATAATTAAAAATATAAGGTTGAAGGCTAGCTCATTTGATGAGCTTCCGATATTCCACAGTTGAGGTAGAGGTTTCAAACACCATGAACAGTGTCCTCCCCCCCCCCCCCCCTCCACACCCCTAATGTAGTTAAAAAAACTATAACTATAGAATTCCAGATTTAGTCATTTTTCGGTATAGGAAATTTGAGTTTTGGTGAGTTGTATAAGAATTTTTTTTTTTTGGAAAGTAATAGAGTTGTAGAAGAAATTAATACAAAGTCCAGTGACTTTAATGATACAGAAAACTATTTTGTGACTTTATAGATACAAAGAGTAAAATTCAATGACTTTAAATGCAAAAATAGTGTTCTTACTTATTTAACACGTCGGATAAAATTCAATAATCATGCGATAATTTTAGTTAATTAGCTTGGTGCAAATATGAAAGTATTATTGGAGATTGGCACATTCTGCAGTACTATACAGTTTAGCTTTTTCTTTTTTGGTACATTGAATAAAAGTACTAAATCCAACTGTTTAGTAGTGCTTGGTTTTTAGAACAGACCAGCTGACTTGTACTTTATCAAACTCAACTTCTTCTTGTGAATATATATGCCAAGTTCCAACTATCATTGGAACCCAAACACTACCCACTAAATGACTAATCCTTAAAACCCAAATAAAAACAACCTCAGACTTCCCCAGTCACTACTCACCTGTAAAACCCGCACGTGCCTTTGACTTCTATTAGAAGCTTCGAAATTCAGCACTTAAAAGCCCTAATCTTGTCACCCTTTGACCCGAAGCCCGAAGCTCCATCACTTGCTGATCCTACTCTCATACTCTGCCAAAATTCAACTCCATTTTTCTTGAATTCATTACTTCATTAGCTCAGGTGAGTTTCTCTTTTTTCTTTTTCTTGTTTATTTTTGCTGCTTTGGACTTTTATTGAGGTTTATGGTGTTTATCTACTTCTGATCGCGATTACACTTGTGGGTTTGATTTTGAAGTTTATAATTTTACTTGGGGTGTAGTAAAGTTTGTTTCTTTGCATTTTTTATTTCTTATTTCTACTGTTTCTTGAAGAATTCAGTGTCAATTTTCAGAATATTCCTATGCTTGAATTGTTTGGTTACTGTTATTGTAAGCTGGATTTTGGACTGGTTCCTTTGCACCCACTTGCTTACTTCTAGAATGTATCATGATGAGAGTCAAAGCAGTCTTGTGAATGCCGAGTTCATCTGGTCCTTACTGGAACTTAAAGTTAGTTTTCTTCTGTATAGTCAACTGAATGTGTCAAAATGTTTTACTATGCTTAACACATGCTAGTAATATAGTGTTAAGGTTTTCTGGTTTGAGGGCAAGGGTGTGACTAAGTAGTTGGAGGGTAAAATGGCCATATTCACTTGGTTATCTCACTCTCCTTTTGTGCAAAGTAAAAAGATTCCACCTTTCTTGCCTCAAGTTGTGGACACTGAATCATCGATCCGGTGCTGTTGATTTCTAAGGTTGATTTCTAGTACTACAAATAATAGAAAGAAAAGGAAGCAAGTTTGCATCCTATAGACGTCTAGGACCTCCGACCAATGAGGTGACAACACATGCATACACATGAACTTCTAATGACTGAGTTCCACTGAGTAGTTGGAGGTTTCCTCTTTAAATTACAAAATTCAAAGACAGTTGTACTTGTGAATTCTTTGTGAGATTGAATCCTATCACATAGAGTCTTGCAAGATTGCATAGAGAAAGAGAAAGAGATCCGTCTTGCTTATGCATGCTTCTTCATTGGATTGAGAGTGCAGTAGCCACTTCTTACCGAACTTTTTTTTTTTTTACCACTTACCAAACTTAATGATCTCTTTTTCTGTTTTAATTGAAATTGTGGAATTGAGAAGTTTATAAATCACTGTGCAATAGGAAAGACATATTGAGTTTAATTTTTCTTCTTCTTGCAGAAATTGATCGCAGGATGTAGGGAGCATATAAAGTGGATTTTGCTGCTGAGATCAGCTTTGTTGATGGATTGAGTAGAGATGCTCTTTATCCTATGAATTTCGTGGTTCTTTTCCTGATTGTTTAACTGTTTCTGGTCAAGGTTCAAAGTGCACTCGAGAGTGAGAATGCCCATAAATCGGCATTGCCCCCGAATTGACACTTACGAGTTGAAGCTTCGGATTGAAAGGAAGATTGGTCAACAGAGGGCAGAGAAGTATTTTACTGTGTTGAGCAGATACTTGAGTCTAAAGCTTAGCAAGTCAGAGTTTGAGAGATTCTGCATTTGTTTGTTGGGGAGAGAGAATATCTGCCTTCACAATGCACTTACCCGAGCAATTATAAAAAACGCTTGTGCTGCTAAGACACCTCCGACAAAAGACTGCAAAATGCAGGCTTCATTACATGTCAAAGTCCCAAATGGATGTCAAAGAGGAACTCTCCAATCACTGTGCCGGGACTCATTTCCTCAATCTCCGAAAAAGGGGAGAACTCCTACCCTTCGTGATCGAAGATTCAAGGACCGGCCGAGTCATCGGGGGCCTCATGAGAAAACACATTCTGCTGCTGCTTGTGAAGATACTGCACCAAAAGCACAAGAACATCAAACTGCTACTGAGTTGATATCATTGGGTAGCATTTGGAGTAGAAGTCATTAACTGCTCCCCTTGGCATCTCTCCGAGTAATCGGGGAACAAGAAAAGTAGCATGTCGCAGGTCAGCTCTTTTGCAAAGCATAGAAACTTGTAATAGCACTGGTGATTTGCCTGACTCCAACTCCCTAAAGAAATGGTTGGAACAGAAGTCAGAGGCAGAAGGCCTACAAATATCAACAGATTCTGTAAATGTGTTGCATCATGGGCTTGATGCATTTATGAAGCGATTATTAAAGCCTTGTTTGGAATTAGCAGGATCAAGGTCACAAGACAAGTGCATCCATGACCAAGCTGTATCAGTTTCAAATAAAACAAGGCCGAGAAGATACATTCAGAAACCAAGTGATCTCTTTTCTGTTTCAATGCTGGATTTTCGCTCTGCAATGGAGTTGAATCCCAGGATACTAGGGGAAGATTGGCCAATACAGCTTGAGAAAGTTTCGTTGCATGCATATGAAGAATCATTGATCGATTAGTGCATTGATAGCGGTAAGTCTGTGACGTCAAGTCCATCTGAAAGTGACGAGTTGAGCTGTGCTTTTGAAAGGCGATCAAACAGTGATGCTAATACAGTTTAATACAAGCACTGGTAAAGCTTCAACGTGGTTTAAAGCTACGCAAAATTTTGGATTAAGGTTAGGTTGTATATACTACATCTTAGAGCTGATTATTTCTAAATTGAGAGTTGTTATTACCTCGTAAAGTAGCAAGATATCAATACTTGTAAGATTCTAGCCATTACAGATAAAGAGTTAAGTAGGCTTCTTTTAACTACTATCTATAATCTTTCATGTAACTGACTGTTGTCTGTTAATAAAGCTTAATTTGTTAGTATCTGTTTAACACTTGTAGCACCTTTGAGAGATGGATCCCCTACTCATAAATTGAGATCTAAATAGGAGTATGGCTACAAGTCAAGTTGATATGAAAAGACAAATATTTTGATTTGAAAAGATCCCTTATTAGACTAAGTGGGCGTTTGGACATAAGAATTGAAAATTCTGGGAAAAATGAACTTTTTTCAAGTGAAAAATGGTATTTGAAAATTAGAGTTGTGTTTGGACATGAATATAATTTTGGGTTGTTTTTGAATTCTTGTGAGCGACTTGAGTGAAATTTTTAAAAAATAGCTTTTGGGAGTTTTTCAATTTTTCAAAAAATTCATCTTCAAGCGAAAATTGAAAATTCTATGGCCAAACACTGTATTTAAAAAAAAAAAAAAAAAAAAAAAAAAAAAGTGGATTTTTTTCGAAAAAAGTAAAAAAAATAAAAAATCATGGCCAAACGGGCTCTAAGCCGAGAACAAAAGCATTGGGCAGACGGGTTAAATGTGTAGCTTCTACTTGAAAGTAAAGTAGTAATAGAAAATTAATTTTTGAGAAAATATTGTGTGGGATAAGGGAGAAATATGTATTATTCAAAGTTCGAGATGAGTTTGAATTTTAAGAAAAATTGTAGGGGAGAATGACTTTCACCCTGATATAAATTGTAACGTGAATATTTTTATGTTTCTCATTTTTATATATATTTTGACGCTCGAAAGCACTTTTTTTTTAAAAATAATTATCTTAACACAAACGGTTTCTCACTACTTTCGGTAAGTCAAAAGTGCTTCTCAACTAATTTGGCCAAATTGCTGATTGCACATCGAATTCTGTAAATTCTTTAGGAAAATCCCAGCATTCTGTTGTCGTTTGGCAGTAATTAATTATAAGGCTGTATTGTTTCCATAATAAGTTGAACTAAACAAGGTTGTTGTTGAGGATTCTTGCCTATGCTTAAAACGCAGAAGTTAAAACACTTATATAACATAAAACAAAGGAGAACAAAAGACAGAAATATAGCTAAATCCATTACTGCTTTCCCAAAGATTCAAATACTTCAGCCAAAACCAACAGCTTTATGGCAAATTTAGCCGCATCATGATATCGAATAACGCCTATCTCTACTAATTGGTTTATATCTTCCTTTGCTGGCCGATGGCATGATTACATGATCAGCTCCAAATGATATTGGATACAGTTTCCCAAGCGTTTCGGAAACTGAGCTTATGAAAGATTTTCTTCGCAGACGAGGTTTATCAGAAGATATTGGAGTGGTGATCTCCACAGGGGTACTAGTAGCTGATATATCACCACATTTTTCAATTTCATTCAACCTCGTTTTCATTTTCACTAGCTCGAATTTTAGATCTTGATTTTCTCTTTTTAGACTTGAGACTTCATCTGTAACAGGGTTATTGTCGGTGGATGACTCATCTGCCCCGTCTAGACTACCATCCATAACTTGGCGAAGGCGTTGTTGTTCAAAGTAAAGCACTTGCACAACAGTCTGAACAGGGAGCCTCTCATTCTGAGCAGCATGAGCACAAGCTTCTCGAGTTAGCTTTTGACAGTTCATAACACTGCAAACTCTTTTTCTCTCAATGTCACTTAGAGCTGGATGTGCCTTCAAATTTTGAAAAAGCTAGAAGATTAGACAACTATTCTCCGGTAAATTTATTATTATTTAAGAGTAAGTTCTGTACACTAACGGTACATAATTCTTTTACATTATCAAGTCAAAATGACATAGACCAGTAGATAGCTATTCATAGCAAGCCTGATATAGTAACCTAAAAAATAGAGTAATAACCTGGTATTTCCGATTAAATTGAGATGAGAGTATGAAAGATTTTTAGGCTATGAGTGTATAAAAAGGGCAGCCCGGTGCACTAAGCTCCCGCTATATGCGGGGTCTGGGGAAGGGCCGGACCACTAGGGTCTATTGTGCGTAACCTTACCCTACATTCTGCAAGAGGCTATTTTCACGGCTCGAACCCATGACTTCTTGGTCACATGGCAGTAACTTTACCAGTTACGCCAAGGCTCCCCTTCTATGAGTGTATATGACCTAAAATCCTTTATTTATGACGAAGATCAACTAAGCATGATCTGAAGTTTCAAAAGTCTTTCTTGCCACAGTATGACAAGCTGCTTAGCTATAAACCTGCTTATTATCAAATGTAACTGTTTGTTAAACTGTACATTTGATCTAAAGATGACACACTTGAAAGAACATCAACATATAACATGTTTAATATCCTGTAAATGCATAGGCAGAAACACGTGATATCGTAACCTAAGATGCAGGGCAATTCTAACATAAGATGGCTTCTGTAGCAGAGAAGTAAAATTCAACCCTTAGTTTCACTTGTATATTGAAAAAACATCTTCACTTAACTGAATTATGCCTTTAATGGATTTATGCAAGAGATCATAAGGATTCAAATACCACTTAACATCCCAAGCCACAATATTTCCACTGTTTAGGTGCAACCTATCAAAAATATGTCATTAAAGAATTTGATATTTCAATCAAGGTACTAAAGCAGTTGATTAAGCCATTACTATTTAGCAGTTGGCTTCAAAGATTTGTTTTTGGAGGAGTTAATGAATGCTTATAATACATATTAAATTAAACATTTAGTATGACCTAAATATACGATCATGCCCTTGTAGGTGTACTAGTGCACATAGAAAAATTGCTCCACCGGGCGAATGATTCAACGTGCATACCTTCAAATAAGTGTCAATGGCCTTGTACATCCTATCTTCTGTGATCCTTGATTTCTCTGGAATGACTTCAGCAATACTGATAAACTGCGAAACAGAGAGATTATTGTCTGAGGCTATTTTAGCAAGGTAATCTTCCATGAGTTCCCCAACTTTCTCCATTTCAGTTGCTAATGGCGGCACATACTCTTCATCGTTGAAGCCAAACTGATTTTCCACCATTTCATACTCAATGAAATACGTCATGATACGTTGCACGATTTCAACATCAAATAATGTGTCTTCTGTGAAGGAAGAATATGAAGGAATTAGCAAATCATCTAATACAGCTTGTCCAAGTTGCAACGCGATTCTCCTCTCCAGATCAACCCTACAAGCAACTGTGGTTTCAAGATATATTGCAGCGCGAAGAAGCATTGAGAGAAAACTAACTGACAATGCATTTTTCTCCCTTGGCAGAAGACTAACTATGGTTTCAACAACAACCCTCTTTTCATGTACTTGTCTCAGCTCAGTCATTTTCCTCTCATTTCCTGATATTTCCTGGAATAACAAGAAAATCATATGCATAAATATTTCAATTATCCAAATTGAGCACATGCCTAAAATACTTTCTTATGTTTGAGCCTTGGTCTAAAATAATCCTTTAACTATTCAACTGAGCAGGTTTAGTCCTTCGTGTTAAAAAAAAAAACTGCGCACATTTTGTGTATTAAATATAACAGCGGCCATAGGTGTTCAATTTTGATTAACATAAAAGATCACTATTTATGTTACTTTCTCTAACCAAATAATCCTCCCTGAGGGTAGGGATAAGGTCTGCGTACGTATTACCTTCCCCAGACTCCACTGTTGTTATTGTTGTTATTGTTGTTGTTATTATCTCTAACCAAATAATCTAAACTCATGGGATGAGGACTCACCAAATTTTGAAGGGATTTCTGCGAATAGAGCATCAATACTGGTCCAAGTGCATACTGTTTGTATCCCCTAGCCATCATAGCAATTAGAACCCTTTGGAAAAAATCAATTCTAAGGACAGTTAAATCCTCAGCCCACCAATCAACAACAATGGTCCTCGGATTTGAAAATGTGGAGGAATTCGTCAAACTATTAGCGTCGACCTCTATTCTACCTGACTTACAAAAATGGCTATCCTTGCAAACCATGTATGCAATTGTATCTATGCTTCTGTTCACCAATTTTATATTTTCTGCAATTGGAAGAAGTTTTTCTGAAGAGTGCAAGACGGAAACTGCACCTGCAATGCTCTTAAGTGCTAACTCGTTTAAGTAGGCTTCTGATAATCCTACCAAATTTCCAACTGCATAGTCATCTGTCATATCAAGATATTCTGCTACACATCTAAGCAATGCGACGTTTCCTGAGCTTATCTCAAAGTTTATTCCATAACAAAATTTTGCTGCAAATTCAAATGCCTCTGCTCCACCAGGAATGTCAGGGATTTCGAATACAGAAAGATTAGCATCATTGGATTTTGCGACCAACTTCCTTATATATCCGCACTTTGAGACTAGTGGGAACTGCATGGAACATAAAAGTACTCATTATCAAAGACTTCACCTTTTAGTTAAGAGTTTAACTTCTACTTACTGACAGTATAAAATAATTTTAGATGACTATAGGTAACTGCCATAATAAGTGTAACTAGTTACTGAAAAGAACAATCTTGATTTGTGTTCTAGTTGAAATATATTAGGAACTTCTTAGAACAAGGAAAAAGGTTGTACCTTGTGCAGAGCAAAGGAAGTTCCTGCAACATGAACAGTTATATCACTTGGGATCTCCTGGGATAAAATCCTGCAGATAATATAAAGGTCACTCATTCATCAATGCCTACATTTTACCCTCCACTACTGATCATGTTACACGGAAAAATTGCATAAAGACGCGTAAAAGTACGCTGGAAACAACAAAAGAGAGAGAAATAACTGAAGATAGACTACGTACCATTCGGAGGTCCTTTTCATAACATTGGAAAGAAGCTCTTTTTTCTTAGTGAACATGTTAACAGTAGTTGAAGGTTGTGCAGTCTCGTCTGAACCAAGATCAACCATATTGGCCTATTATATAATTCTTGATAAAGCAAAAACTAGTATGTACTATGTCCTTTCCCCTGCTTCTTTAATTAATTCTCTTTCACCCACAAAAGAATAAGAGATCAACAGTTAGGGAATAAGTACAACTTCAGTGTTGGTCCGTAAACTGCATTATATATTACTGTCAGCAGCCAGTATCAATCATAAGATTGCAGAATTCCCATTATAGGCCAGAAAGTTGGCAGTGGAAAGATTGTGTACGAGTGAGCCTCTACTAGACACATGACACGAGTAGTGTTACATATGTTTATGTGAAGGTACTGGGGTTAAATATATTAGGATATAGTAAGGGATTTCGTTCAGAGTGTGTAGAAGTATAAGCACATCCAGTTTTATACAAATGATAAGATGATGGTGCCAAAAGAAAGGAAGTTTCTATCTTGGGATCATTTTCGTCCACAAAACTGTCAATGACTGACTTTCATTGTAATTGTAACCAGGAGTGGCAAACAGGCAGGTCGGGTCGGATATGGTTCGGGCCGAAAACGGGTAATGAAAAAAAGGATAAATTATCCGATCCGATACATATTTAATACGGATAAAAAAAACGGGTTAACCGGCAAATAATATGAGTAACCATATTATCCATGACTTCTTGCATATGATCACTTTTGGGAGAATTCCTAATCTCCCTAACTTGAGGAACCTCTAATTTGAGGTTTTACAAATGTAAAAGTTAAAACCATTGGTTATCCATTTTCTAAATGGATAATATGGTTCTTATCCATATTTGAACCGTTTTTAAAAAGCTCATTATCCAACCCATTTTTTAGTGTATAATATGGGTGATTAACTGTTTTCTTTTAACCATTTTGCCACCACTAATTGTAACATTCAGTACAACAGTACGTTAGTACCTAAATAAAGAAAGGCTAACTTATATACACTCACAGTATAATTTTTTTACAATATTAGTTAAAGGGGAGCCTTCGTGTAACTAGTAAAGTTGCTCTCATGTGACCACGACGTCATGGATTCAAGCCGTGGAAGTAGTCTCTTGCAGAAATATAAGGTAAGGCCGCGTACGATAGACGCTTGTGGTTCGGCCCTTCCCTGAATCCCGCGCATAACGGGAGCTTCGTGCACGGGGCTGCCCTATTAGTGTATTTAGCTTGTTATAGAGATTATTTTACTCTATATTTCAAAATATCAGATCGTGTTTACATGTTACTGCATGTTATGTAACCTAATGATTTAATAATATTACATACTATCATTATACATAACCTAAACTACATGAGTTAGGTGTGGCATATACCAATTTGTCCCAGTGAAAACAATCGCCGAGTGTTGGGATCGAAATAACATGGTGCATGCAGAAACTAACAATACAAAGCTTGATGGACGATAAATCAGACGACAAAAAAAAATATACTAAACTAAGCATAATAGTTTATAATGAGTTGATCAATTGATCTACATATGATAAAACTAATATAAAAGAAGAAAAATTATCGAGGGAAAAATCTCCCCCTAAACAAAACACTCTTTAATGACAACATTGTGGATTTTTTTTTTGTGCACTTGTACGAAGTAAAGATCCTTAATTTATAGATGTGCAAAACTTGTCTTCCAAGAAAAGGATAAGACATATTAAGGAGATTTAATCTTTTTAGGAGTCTTTTTTCATTCCTTCAAGAAAGAGAGTCATAATATATTAGAAATTAAGGGCAAATTCTAACACCAAGCTCCAGGTCGGCAGAAATCTTTCCACTAGAGGATGCAGAGAATTAATTATAAGTCAAACTAAAACCTGAACAATGTAGTGGCTGGAGCAATGAATGAGGAAATAATACCCCCACAGCCCTACACACCACGTCTGATGTCGCGGGCCTGCGCGAATAAGACGGGAGTCGGGAGCAAGAAGTGGGATTTATCAATGTGAGAATTAGGGTACGGAAGAAGCACATTAATTAGTACTGTATCTTCAGATGGATATGGCCAAGACTCAAAGGTGGACACAGGATATAGTGACATGACACTCCTTTTTTGAGTGGATATATGTGCGCTTTCTGGATAACAATTTTGCACTATATACAGATACACCAACCTGTTGGACATGGATAAGTTTGATATTAAGAGATCGAGGCCCTCATGAAATGAACTATCCAATGCTGTAATGAAATGAACTTGATAGAACACACAATGCAAATAGAAGCTTAATTTGGCTAGATTGAAAGCCAAAAATCTAGTCACTCTTATTATCGAAGGCTAGACATGTCCCTATTTACATGTCACTGGCAATAAACATACCATATATAGTATAAACTAACCTAGTATTTCATGTGAGTCACTTAGTATCAACAAAAACCTGACGGCCCTAAAGAGCAACATGCCCACGAGGGCACCACTACCAACTCTGACCTATTAGATAGGGACATTACCAATGTTGAAGATAGTTTGGCTCACTTTCAAGTCGCTCATTTGAGAAGCTAGCGGCCAAGACGAAGGGCGGAGGAGGTCTCACTTTCAACAAATGAACCTGACCTTTATATATATTTAGATTCATATACTACATTAGTGATAAATTGTCAAATAGTGGTTGAAAAATGGTTCAAGAGAGAAACATCATATTAAACTTTAAATAGTTTAGTGAAATTAAATCTTAAAATTTCTGGAATTTCTTTAAAATTAATATTATGATTACAAATATTGTGTGTCATTAAAAAAAATGAAGTATTCTTATATCTCGACACAAGTACTGTAACTTGAGGTGCATGTGACCAAAGATATGACAACTCATTGACATAATTAAACGTCCCAAATAATACCTAGCTAGGGGAATAGTTCCTAGTGTCGTATATAATTTAGTGCTTTAATTGAGATAGATGTGACCGAGGCTACCAATAGTTGTTGTCACCAAACCCCACACTATACCTAACAAGGGAAATAGTGAAGTTTTAGTGATCTTCTAAATATTGCTATCATATTTTGCCATTCCATCTGCTGTTTTGTTTTGCTCCATGTAGTTATGCTCGATCAAGGGGTCTCTGAATTAGCTGGCAAAGGCATGCAATCATAAATAATGTTAAGAGTAATGTGACCCTAGTTTTGTGACACTGATTGATCTTAGTGTATAATTTATTGATCGGACAAGAGGTCAATCATAGGATTGGAAAAATAATAGACCATGCTACATTAACTTAAATTTAGAAAAATGAGGACAGTATCAGGCCACAAGTTGCTCCTATGTAATCTCTGCGGACTATTTCTGTCTTCTTTCTTCAATAAGTGTTGCAGCGCAGACAGACGTATGTAAATTGAACCCATAATGTTCAATGTGGAGCATAAATTTACGTGTAAAAATTAACTAAAATTGAAACAAATAATAGATATGAACTTATAGCTTTAAAATTATAATGGGCTCAATGCTAAAAAATTAGAAGTTAAATGGTGGGATATCTCATGGGATTAGTTATCCCACCTTCTATATGGGATAGTTAATCTCATCATTTTAGTGCAAAAGTTATCCCGAGATTAGCTAATACCTCAAATCAAACATGGGATGAAGTTAGTTCCAATTTTTATCCCCGGATTATTATTTTTATCCCATGTACCAGACGACCCCATATAGTTTAAATCTTGTATCCAACTCCGATAGACACATTGATTGCCTTTACTATCCTCCGATTCAGAGGGCGTCAATAGAATCTATTGAATCCTGTACCAAAACAGTCGAAGGCAAATTCAGAATATTAAGTCATGAGTCAAAACAACAGGGTTCACCTCATGTTGCAAAACTAGCAAACAGTATATGACATACAGAAAATCAAGCGATGAAATTCCAAAGAAAGCAGATATAAGTGCTTCGAAATGCTTAATAGTGCTGCAGAAAAAGATGCATATTCCAGCAGGATAACTTTTTAGGTTGGACCAGTGAGTGATGGAGGCAGGTACTTATACAAGGGAATAAAAAAGAACACTAGAATGTTACAATTGAGATTTGAATTTTTGAACATCCCTTACACTACACTAGAATATCTTTTTAGGGGATTCAACAAACTTATATACATTAGTTTTTTGACTTTTTAGTTTAGGGCTTCCTGCTTCTATAATAGTATAGATTAAAAAAATATGTACGTTGTAATTGGGCTATTTTTAAGTCCCGAACATGTTAAAGGATCCTTCTACCACTGATCAAATTAAAGGTCTTGGTTTGAGCTATTGGAATGAAAAAAATTCTGGCAGGGAGTGCTTTCCCTTTTATATGGTCCACACGTGACAAGAATCTGAGTTTGTTGTTGTAACACTCCTCAAATTTATAAAAGTTTCAATACACGCTAAATATAGAATATAATTTTTATAATCTTAAATTATACTTCTAATACAGATTTAAACCCTTGTGATTGATTGTTGAGTTACTTCTCTATGTATAAATAATTGGATATACAATTAAAGAAAATATTAATAATTTTAATATTATTAATTATTAATAGTAGATAAAACTAAACACTAGTTAAGTCAAAAAAAAAAAGGGGCAAATAAGAAAAGAGAGCACGTGAAAGGCCTTAGCCCATAAGGGCTATGGAAAGAAAAAGGATTTTAAAAAAGGGTTTACACAAAGAAACAGGACAAGCGTCTCTTCATGCACGAAATACAGAATCGTGAAATAGAGCCTTGCTACTCAGTACTCACGCGGGCAATAGGAAGTTCTAAGTTTCTTTACAAATCACTAACTCTTGAGCTCAGGTATATAAAATTCTCTATTGTCAATTATTCTACAGTGGTAGTAGGTAAGAATTGAATAGTTAATTCCCTTCTTTTTCCGTATCAACAGTAAATCCCAGGTTTAGGTGTGAAACTTTGAAATTAATTAAAATGCACTGGTTGTTGTAGAATCAATTGTTTGACGGGTATAAATTGGATTGGGGTCTACGTATTGGCTCAAGGAGTATTGAGGTGAGTTGATATAACCCTTTACTAAAGTGGCTTAACTCACAAAAGCGCGCATACAAGATGTTTGATGAATTGCTTAAAAGAGTTTATATTTACTTAATTGGAACGAGTGAGTACCTATTAACTTAGAATTGTTCTAGCAAAAGTTTCGATGATTTATTATGATATATATGCATAAATTTTCAGATTTTTGTGTTATTCTTATATGTTATTTTCATGTTGAAAATTTATGAAGAAGCAAGAATCTTTAGAAATACTTTTAGATGTTTATTTCATTCTTATGTCATACTTTTTATTTAAGGATACCAGCATGAGCATGTACATGATGTTCCAAAAAGAAAAGATTTAGACTTGAAAAGTCACAAGAAGAAGTTTTAGAAAGAAAAGATTTTTGGGAGTATCCTTTATTCTGAGAAGGGGTCATCGCCCAGGCCGAGGATCCTGATCAAGGCGTTGACTTCCTGAAACTACTTGTGCCAAAGTAGGGAGCACACGAGCCGAGGGTCTCGTTGCTGAGAATTTACTTAGTCATGCTAAGGTATGATACATGAGCGCTGAGAACCATGAAGCGAGTGGCACCTCGTGGATTGGGCCTATTCGATCAGGTTAGGATCGAACCTGTGCCGATCACACGGTGACTGAGACAGAATTAAGTCAAGATAGTTGGAACTCCCAAAGTATAAAGCGAAGTATTTTTTTTTAAGAAAGAAAAAGAAAATAATTTCTTTTAGAATATTCATAAACTGTTATTATGCAATTATTTTAGAATTGTTCTTATAAGCTTTATGTTTTACATGCATTTAGAACCTTTGCCCGTAATGTACATGTTATTAAAGTTTCGCCCCCTGTTGTTGAGACTCACTGAGTACAACGGATGGTACTGATGTTCTCTTTTGGGAACCTACGTTGGTTTGCGGTACAACGTAGGAACCGGATTTGCAGGCGAGCAGGCTACGAGTTAAGACTTCCTTCTCTTCCAGTGCTATTGGTGAGCTCCGCTTTTGTTCGTGGAGTATTCCTTAGAGTTATCTTTATTTAGTTATTTCTTTGTTTACTTAGAGAACTGGCCAGGAAATCTCATGTCCTGAGTAGTGCGTCAGTTTATCAGTAGAGGCTTCATAGACATAGTCGTTGGGTTAAGATTCATATGTTTTTGATAATAACTTAACATTAATTCAGTAGTTACTACGAATAAAGTTTTGGAGTTGATTTATTTAAATATTTAAATTAATCAAAAGTATTTGGTTAGAGTATTGCCTTGTTGCATATAAAGTTTGGAGTTATAATAGATTTGATAAGCAGAGATGGTTCGCTCGGTCATGTTTAGTGATCGAATGCAGGTCCCGACTTATTCAGAAAATGGGTCGTGGCAGTTGGACCATTGGACTCCGGATGTCAGATAACTATACTCAAATAAACATGTAAATGGGACCCCTAAACTAAGAAACCGTGGAAAAAGTACGAAGTGGACATATCAACTAGACTAGGGCTCCATATAGGTAAGAAAACATACATGACAAATTTGTAGAAAGAGCTTGCCGCGCTCTGAAAGCCTTTATTTTTTCAAAACCAGTTCCATGATAAGATGAAGTAATAAAAGATGAAGAAGATCTGATCATAAAGATGAAGGGCACTGAAGCCTAAAGGCACCAGTATTATAGTGGCCAAAATCTGATTTAACTCACGGACGTGGCTCCCAACTCTCAGCCGCTTCCATCGTTTTAACTTTTAACAGCGCGATTAGACGCATCAATCCACTATAAAAGGATACAAAAATTCTATTCAACTATCAATTCAAGCTGAACAAGGAACCCACTTATCCGAAATTACTCTAAGCTCTTTCTGGTGGTTCCCTCTCTACTGTTAAGCATGCTTAACTCTCCTCTCTTTGTATTGGCTGCCTCAATGCGCCACTATCACTTACCAAGCTCCGCTGATAAATGAAATGTTTTGGTTAGCCATCAACATTTGGTATCTAAGCATCTCCATTGTGTTCCATGTTGTTCTTACAGATTTTTAGAATTGTATTGACAAGCTAACTAAGCAGTCATTACTCTCCATCTGACAATCATAGTCTATGTAAACGAAGCCAAGCTTAAGCATTCAACTTCAGGGTTGGGTTTTGTTATTTAAATGTACTTATGCGTGCTTCGTTCCAAAGAAACTCAACTTAAGGTATTCGTTTTTCTTTGCAGGCATGGTATGTTGATCAAATTGTTACTCTCAAAAGACAATGTGAGATATAGAATCCGCTGCTACTAACAGCTTTTCGATAGCATACATGTTTTCTCCTGGCGCTGCAAAATTAGCAGCTTACTATGACAGTATCTGGAATATTGCAGCTCTATCAAGTCATAGCCCTTTGCAGGTCGGTCGTTTTTGTGCATCAATCAAAACGTTGTCTGGCCATTTTTGGTGGCTATTTATTAGTTTGAAAGCTGAAGTTTAGCTATTCTATTAAGATAACAGCTGGTTTCTGGTATTCCTTCACAAGACGTTTCAGTTTCAGCATTTGCATGTTCAGTTTCACATAATAAATTGACTCAATGGCAGGAGGTTTCACAATTAGGACAAACCACTAACACAACTTGAGAGTCTCGCAAACGAGCACACACATACAAGCAGTTCACAACTTGATTGGGCTGACTGTTGCATCTAGTGACGGGCAGATAATACAGACTTTTTTCTGCTAGGATGTTTGACACCTAATTAAACAGTTCACTTTTTGAGATGAGGAAAACAGGCATAGATATCAGATTTTGGATGTTTAGCTTCAGCATGTTCCTTGCACTTCACCTCTGATGTTGTGCACATAAATGTCTGCATACACACCTTGCACTGCCATCATCCATGAAATGAAAGTTAGCCAACAGTCATATCATACATAAAAGGTTCATTTAGACTGCAACTTGTGGGCCTCAAACCCAACGTAGAAATGATAGCCAATAAAATCTTCATTAGTCATAAGCCATAACAATCGTAACAAACAGGTCTGCTGGTCAAATTATAGGAATCGGATTTAGAAACTCCTAATCCACTATATCTAAGTCACAACTCACATGAGCAATGCAGTCATACAACTAGTCCCTTATCAGCCAACAGTTGAACAACAGAAATGATACATCTTACCTCCAACCCATTAGAGGTGACGTCCTGGTAATAATATAGGTGATAAAAGAAGAAAGAAAAGAAATTGGGGGGGGGGGGTGAGGAAAGGTGAGTCCACGTTCCGTTCTGACGATTAATACCAAAAAACAATAGTAGCACGCTGAGGATTTTCACGACTAAGACTGCTAGAAATTTCATAAAACATCATTAAGATTCATCTAATAAAATTGAACCATATCAAGTTAGAAGTATTATAGTGGCATTTGACTTGTGGCTTCGTTTAAGTGTCTAAATGGAATATACAGACAGACAAGTATAGGCGGCTGTATTTGGCCATCTTCTCATTATTGGACTTGTGGAGTCATGGGTCTACTTGCTTTGAAACATAAAACCAAAAAAAAGGCATTTTTGAAATCGAAATTTCTCTAATTAAGATACTTAACTAGAGGCAAAGAGAAGAAGAGTGAAAATATAACAAAATATATCAGCTAATAAAAAATTCATGTCTAAATCCTTGCTTTCTGTAACCTTAGGTCCGGCTCTTATATGGGCTCGCGGCATTGTGTAATGTCGGTATGTATATAGAGGGCTGGTAGTTAAGGCATCTGCTGACAGCAGCCATCGCTAAGGACTTACTCACATTGGTCCCTTGATAAGATAATATTGAAATTGATGTAGATATGTGCTTTTAGACAGGAATTTTTCATCAGCTGCCATATTTCTGTACCATTTTTCACTATCTTTTGCTCTTTCAGTTAAGTATCTTAATATGGAAAAATGTGGACTTTAACATTTTCTTTTTTGGTTCTATGTTTTAAAGTAAACTGGTGGGACCCATGAGCCCACTTGTCAAGTAATGGGAGATCCTCACATAAGTTATGTTGTTGTGCGACGCATAAAATAAAAATTCTAATCTTTAAAACCCTAAACAGTTGGCAAAACCGATAGGAAAGTCAACCTAGCCAAAACTTTATATCACTGTAAAGAGTAGATTGACTTTGAATCAGTTCAAAAAGCCCCTCTAAGGGAATTTTGGGCAAAGGCTAGTTCAATTTGATAAACCGTACACTAATTGAAAGCTTTTAAAAAGTGTGAAGTTTCAAATACAAACTAAAATAAATGCAGTAACATAACTTGAATCATTATTAGGTATAAAACCAATATCAATTGATTCTTTACGTACTGCAGCAAAAAACATAGAGCTTTCAAGCTTTTGGTAGTGACAGAAACTCATCCTTCTCTTCAAAACATTCTAAGCTTCTACATCCTAGTTCTTATTGATACCTCACCTCCTTATTGCATGGCATCTTCTGAATCTCTAGAGACAGAGATGAAAACTTCTATACCACCTAAGCCTCCCAGTATAGCAAAATCACTTCTGAACAAACCTAAGAAACCCTCATTCCAAGAAACTCCAGTGGCTACAGTACCCAAAGCAAGCTCAAAATTCTTCTGATAAGGCTGAAGCAAAATCTACTGTCTCATTACTAATCTGGGAGAATAATTCACCAATTCCAAATGATGATTATGATGCCATATTCTTCCCTCCAGAAGAAATAGCCCACATCTATCAGCCTTTGAAATTCTCCATCACTGAGAAACTGTTTGGTAAACAACTGAGTCACCAATATCTCCGACCAAAAATCAGAGACCTATGGAAGCCTAGTGAAGATTTCCAACACGGAGAACTTGGATGTGATTTTTACATTGTAAAGTTCTTGAAAGAAGAAAATATACTCAAGGGTTTTGCTTAATAGCCCTTAGTTCATTAATGATTTCTTTCTTTCAATTAAGATGGGAACCTAATGTTGTAGCTACTCGAGCAAAAATTGCTCTCTCAACAATTTGGATACGACTACTACAACTACCCACTGAGTTCTATGATAGAGATTCTTAAGAGAATTAGAAATAAAGTGGGTAGGTTGTTAAAGTCGATACATGTACTTCTTCCACTCTCAGGAGATGGTATGCTCGTATATGCGTAGAAGTACCAATTGATACCCCAGTTTACTCATCTCTTTGTTGACAATCAGAAGCAGCAAATTTAATACGAAGGAGACAACATTTTGTGCGAGGATGTTGCATATTAGGACACATTCAGCCATCCAGTCCTGCAACTATAATGCTCTTAAACCAATTGACGATTCTTCTATTCCTTAATCTGAGCAAAAAACTGCTTCTTTATCTTTGCAGGAGACCAATTCAAATGCTGAAAATTGGAAATGGTTACTCTACCTAGGAGAAAAAGAAACAATTGAGTTATCAATTCTCATCTGTCCCTGATCACAATAACCAATCAAAGGAACAAGGTATTAGTGAAGAATTTTATGCCAATACAGATAAGTAGAGGCCTAGTGGTCATTGAAGTGGGTTGAGAACCATGAGATCTCAGGTTCGAATCCTAGCGGAGGCAAAAATAGTAGGTGATTTCTTCCCATTTGTTCAAGCCTTGATGGACAAAGTTACCAGATACCCGTTACTGGTGGAAAGTAGCAGGTATCCCGAGAAATTAGTCGAGGTTCGCGCAAGCTAGCCTGGATACCATGGTTACCAAAAAAATCAAGCACAAAGAGAAAAGTTTCAACGTTATTTTTATGATAATTTCACTATTAAAAAGTCTCTTGCTCCTATTAAGCTCAGCCTTAGTAGAAGTGGGTAGCGGCACTGGGTGGACGGTCTATCCGCCCTTAAGTGGTATTACCAGCCATTCTGGAGGAGCAGTTGATTTAGCAATTTCTAGTCTTCATCTATCTGGTGTTTCATCCATTTTAGGTTCTATTAATTTTATAACAACTATCTTCAACATGCGTGGACCTGGAATGACTATGCATAGATCACCTCTATTTGTGTGGTCCGTTCTAGTGACAGCATTCCCACTTTTATTATCACTTCCGGTCTTCTGTGTATTAAGAATAGCGATTCAAATTTGATTAGCCAAAACAAAGCCCCTATTAAAATTCAAAATAACACTTGCACCACCACTAAGACCAAGAAAATAAGTACACATGGAACTCAAAAATCAATCTAATCTCGACAACAATATGTTGATGCTCAAGTACTATCATATTTTCTTTCACAAGCACTAAGATAATCAGTTAAATCAACACATTAAATTTCGTATCCAGTTAAATTCCTCATAAAGTCCCTTCAACGTTCCAACTACACGTTTGTTACATAACGTATAAATAATGAAATTAAAAGCAGTACCTGGATACTCATGGCTTTTTTGTTGGTGTCGAGCTGACTTCCTGCGTATATGGGACAATTTAGGTAGTTAACATAAAAGTGAGCTAAACCATTTATGTAAAAAAAAATTGTGTCTAAAACAACTCTAAAGGCACTAGAGCTAAAATATGACTTATTTTACCAATAGTTCAATAATAATTAAGATCTGTATTTCCAGAGAAATATATTAGGATTCGAGTAGATTCAAGAGAGGGAATACCTTTGGAAGCTTTCGATTTCTCGAGATTTTTCTCGCGAGCCATCTTGGCTTTCTGACCGTTGCCTCCACCCATGATTTTGCTTGATCGGAGAGGCCGGAAAAAGAAAACCCTAGAAGAGCTCTTTTTGTTTCAGCGCTAAAACGTGGCGGGGAAGGGCAGCTGAAGGGTATACAAAGGGAGAGAGATACACATACAGCTAGGGGTGTTTGTTTTCGCCGTATTTAGATATTTCGGTTCAGTATTTTCGGTATTCGATTTCTTAAAATCCTATATCAATACCTACTTAATTAAATTGATTCATTTCGATTTATTCGATTCGGTAATTTTGGTTTATTCGATTTGAATATTAGAGCTATACACTCTAATATTCTTAATTAAAGTACTCAAAAATACAAAACTGAAAATATTTGTTGACAAAAAATTTGTCCAAAACTAGCAAATATCGACCCAAATAGAGAAAATTATACATAAAAAAAAGTATTTGATCATTAGAAATATATTGTTACTTGTTTAGAGTTAATTGATGAACTTTGAGAATAAAGGAAAGTAAAATTTTAGGTTTTTTATATTTATATCATAATTGATAATATGTGTTTTGTGTAATATAATATATATTTCGATACGGTATCGGTATTTCGGTATTTTATTTTAAAATACCAAATATCATACCTAATACAAATTTTTTTTAAAACTTAAACCAAATACCAAAATATCATATATCAAATACCAAAATTTTCGATTTCAGTACGGTATTTCGGTATTTACCAAATTATGCCCAGCCCTATATAGAACGACTCCGGAGTTGGGGCATTAGGGGCCCGGAACCAAAATGTTGTTTTTTTTTTACTCAAAACATCGACCTTTTTATATTTAGTTCATGTGCTATATACCCCTCGCATAAAATATTTGCTTACTTAAGGAGCTTTATTCCTTCTTCAAAAGTTCATTCCAAAAAATTCATTCTATAGTATCCTTTATATTTTTCTTACTGATTCTGTATTGGTCAAAATTTGGCAACTCGGTAACAGCAAATAAGTCGTGCTAAGGATGGGGTAGACCACGACATTATAACGAAGGGCTCGCCCTCGTAAGGATCATTACCGATGACGAGTAACTGGAGTTACAATTGTAATGGTAGGATTGGCTTAGAAAAGGACACCAGGAATATTCCCTTGGATATTCCTTATATTGTACTTTTTAGGGTTTTTTGGGAGCATCCCTTATAAATAGTAAGAGATAGAGAACAAAAAGGATCTCCACTTTCTGATAAAAGCACATTGTAAAGGTTGACTCAAGAGAATATACAAAGGTAGTCTTGTTCACTGATTACATTAATCAAGCACACGTTGTTCAATCTTTGTTCACAAGATCCAAAGGTTCTATATCCATCTTCATTTCTCACTTTTTCATGTCGCTGACAGAAGAAAGGAACATCTCAATCATACAAAAATTGGGTTGGGTGGTAAATCCTTTCTTATTACACTTATTGTCATTATCTACATTTATCACATGTTCATGTTACCATATTCATTGTCAATCATTGATTATTAAATCTATTATTTAATGCTCTTGAACATTGTTCGTCTCGCGAATATTCTGTTATATTTGGTCTAGAATTTATTAAGTTCAACTAAAATTCGCCCTTTAATTTATCATTAATTGGTTTAATACTTGTTTGGTCAAACAATTAGGCGTCGTCTGTGGGGAGGTTTTAGTTGAAATTTTAGTTCCTTCTAGATCATAAAAAAAGGACATTCATCTCTTCTTCGTTTGCACAAACTAGCGATGGCAGGAAAAGGTGATGCAAGACAGAAAGCAATAACAGGTGTCACTACCAACATTTTGAACACCATCAATGAAGATGACAGAGAAGACAATGAGAATGTGACACCAAGCGTACACCCAGGCGGAGTGATTCACCTCCCCCTCATGAAAGTGTAATTGCTTCACACGAGAGGGGAGCGTCTACATCCACAGCTAAGGAAGCACCACCAGCAGTGAAAAAATTATTGGAAGAGTGCTGACAAGTACTCTAAAAAACATACTCGACAAACCCGTTCAAAGGGAGAATAGAAATACTGCACAAGCAGATACCACAACGACCACCGACGAACAACCCCCCCCCCCCCCAAACAGGTAACACTTACATTATTGTTGATGCAGGTAATGACGCACTTGCAGCCATTCTAATGAAAATGGAAGAAATAGAAAATGAGAACAAAACACTCTACGACCAGATGAGAGAATATCAAGAAAGGGTCGATAAGATACCGGGCGTCCCAAAGCTACTACCAAAACGAGACGTTGGTCAATTCGTCAAACAACCGTACAACGAGAAGGCGGCTCCACATGCCATACCCAAGACCTTCAAAATGCCACCATACTTGAAGATATATGATGGTACTACAGACCCCGAAGATCACATCGTTCATTATGTCACAGCGGTGAAAGGAAATGACCTTTCGAAGGAACAAGTACCATCAGTGTTACTAAAAAAGTTCGGCGAGACACTAACGGGGGGAGACTTTACCTGGTATTCACAATTACCTACACGATCAATAACAACATTCGAAGAAATGGCCGACAAGTTCGTCACCGCCCATGCCGGGGCTAAAGAGGCGGAGGCTAGAGTGAATGATATATTCGTCACTAGGCAATCGCCTGGCGAGGGACTCAGGGACTTCCTCGCCCGGTTTAACAGAGTAAGAATGAGTCTACTAATTGTATCAAAGGGGATAGCGGTGGCAGCCTTCCAAAATGGATTGAACAGGAATGGGTCGAGAGCAACCAGAAAGTTATTAAGCAGGCTCATGAAATACCCTCCCACCACTTGGGAAGAAATTCACAATGCTTACTGCACTGAGGTGAGAGCAGACAAGGACGATCTTAACGGTCCGACCCAACGGTTAACATCAGTCCAAACGGAGTCGAGAAAAGATCGTCGTAACAACGGTCGAAGAGATCAGTCAGGTCCCCGCCTTAAGCGAGAAAGGCATCAACACTATGTCAGAATAGCCATCCCACCGTCTCCTCGACGTGCGGAAGGGCCGTCCAGACCACACATAGGGACTCAGCGAAACGAAAGAGATATGCCTCCACTCTTATCTGCTCACAATTTTTGTGTCTCCCCTTCAGTAATAGTGTACGCACTAGAGAAGCTTGGCACAAAGGTGAAGTGGCCTCAAAAAGTGAAGTCCGACCCAAGTATCCAAAAGTCGAACGTCCTCTGTGAATTTCACTAGGAGCGGGGTCACAAAACCAAGGACTGCATAGCCCTACGGCAAGAGGTAGTAAACATGCTGAACCAAGGGCACCTAAGGGATCTGATGAGTGACCGAGGACGAGCCAACTTTGGCCGCGGACGTGAATAACACCAGGGCCCTCCAAAGCCACCCTCCCCCGCCCGCACCATCCAAATGATCATCAGCGGAGGTGATGAAGCAGCAATCAACCATGTGAAGTTCACCGCCATGTACAAATTGAAGCGGTCGATCACCACGAACGGTATGATGACCTCAGAGACATTATCATCTTCGATAAGTCAGATACCGATGGATTGTCTTTCCCGCATTACGATGCTTTTGTTATTACTTTACGTATCTCAAATACTGATGTGAAAAGAATAATAGTAGATGATGGAAGCAGCGCGTGTATTATTCACCCTCAAGTTCTCACACAAATGAGACTAAAAAACAAGACAATACCACATTGCATAACACTAACAGGTTTTAATAATGCAGTTGAGCAAACCTCAAGGGAGTAACGCTACCCGTTCTGGCCAGGGGCGTCACCCTAGAAACAACATTCCATGTCATGAACCAGGACACAACTTACAACGCCATCATAGGACGACCATGGATACGCGCCATGAGGGTCATCCCGTCAAGCCTGTATCAAGTGATCAAGTTCCCTACTCCATGGAGGATATTTAGCATCCAAGGCAAACAACGCACTACCCAAGAATGCTATCGTATCGCTCAGAATTGCGCATACACCTAACAGCTAAAGGGAATAGACTTAGAAGCATAACAATTACCAAAGTCAGAGACCTGACTCGATGCACAAAAAGACATTATCAGGGATCCCGACATCGTGGAAACCGCAAGGTCAATGGTAGAAGACCTCGACCCCGTCCAATTAGATAGCAGCGACAACAACAAAAAGGCCTACATCGGACATAAACTCTTGGAACCAGGTAAATTTCATAAATTTTTAATTAATAATGTCGATTTGTTCACCTTCTCCCATGTAGATATGCCGGGTATCCCAAAAGACGTTGCCACACACAAGTTGAAACATCGATCCACTCTACCCCCAGTACGACAAGTAAGAAGAAAATTCAATGTTGCAATCAACGAGGCCGTTAGTGATGAGGTAGAAAAACTACTCGCTAACGGTTCTATCCGAGAATCAAAATATCCCCAATGGGTCGCTTATGTGGTCATGGTAAAAAAGAAAAACTGGAAATGGCGGATGTGCGTAGATTTCACGGACCTAAACAAGGCATGGCCGAAAAACTCCTTTCCGTTGCCTTACATCGATCAGCTCATCAACGCAATAGCGGGGCACGAAATTTTAAGCTTCTTGGACGCCTACTCAAGTTACAAGTAGATCCTCATGGAGGAGAAGTACAAGGAAAAGACTACTTTCATCACCTATCAGGGAACGTACTGTTACTGGGTCATACCATTCAGGTTGAAAAACACAGGGGCAACGTATCAAAGGCTGGTCACCAAGATGTTCAAGGATCAACTCGGCAAAACAATGTAAATTTACATCGACGACATGTTGGTCAAATAAAAAAAAAAGATCACATCGACCAACTGAAAGAGGCCTTTAGTATACTAAGGTAATACGGTATGAAATTGAACCCCGAAAGGCGTAACCTCGGGCAAGTTCCTCGGTTTTTTAGTATCACAAAGAGGCATCGAGGTAAACCCCAATCAAATCAAATCCATTGAAGGGATACATGAAGTATTAACCAACAAGAAACATGTGCAAAAATTGACTGGCCACATAGCCGCCCTATCGAGGTTCATCTCACGGTCATCCGACAGGTGCCATAAATTCTTCAATGTGCTGAAAAAAAACAACGGGCTCTAGTAGAATTCATAATGCATCGATGCCTTAAGAGAACTAAAGGCGTACTTGTCCTCGCCCCCACTACTTACCAAAGCAGAACCTGGCGAGCGCCTCCTAATATACTTGGTCATATCAGAGGTCGCGGTAAGCGCGGTGTTGGTCTGCGAAAACAAAAGTACACAATCTCCAATTTATTACATTAGCAAAACCCTGGTTGACATCAAAATGAGGTACTCAAACTTTGTTCCAGGCCCTTCATCTTCCGAGCCATTTCCTCTTGCAAAGGATTCTAGACAACCTTTTCTTGCCCTACCGAGAAGTCACATTGCGGAGGTTGAGTAAATGAGTATGAGGTCGTGTATGTTATTTTTTGTTGAAGTTGTGGACCCTGAAAGGTAAACATTGGAGGCTCAACATACGGGCGTAGTAAAGTTGGTTGTGTTGTGGTGCAGACTGGTGGCGCAGAGAACATCGATGGCATTGACGCCTAGTCTATCGAGTGTTCATCTAGTTTTTCATATTTCCATGCTCCGAAAGTATTTCGGCGATCAGTCTCATATTTTGTACTTCAGCACGATTCAGTTGGATGGTGATTTGACTTATGATGTGGAGTCGGACGCCATTTTGGATTGGTAGGTTCAAAAGTTGAGGTCAAAGAATATAGCTTCAGTAATGGTGCAATGGAGAGGTCAGTCAGTCGAGAAGGTTACTTGGGAGACTGAGGGGGAGATGCGGAGAAAATATCCACATCTATTTGAGACTCCAGGTATGATTCTAGACCCATTCGATGATGAACGTCTGTTTAAAAGGGGGAGGAAGTAACGACCCAACAGGTCATTTTGAATATCCCTATTCCCCCATTTATTGCTTATATTGTGCTCATTTTTTGTTATGTGATTTGCCGTGATAGTCGGTTTAGTTCCGGGGATGTTTTTGAATGAGCTAGGACACTTAGTCCCAAGGTTAGAAGTCTAAGTTGAAAGAGTTAACCAGATGTTGACTTATCTGTAAACGACTCCGAAATGGAGTTTTGATGATTCTAATAGCTCCGTAATGTGATTTTAGACTTAGAAGTGTGTCCGTATATTGATTTGGAGGGTCGTAGATGATTTTGGCTTGAACTGGCAAAAGTTGAAAAAATAGAAGTTTAGAGAGTTGAGAAGTTTGACTAATAGTTGACTTTGTTGTTACTAGACTTGGATTTTGGTTCCGAAAGTTGGAATAGGTCTGTTGTGTTATTTATGACTTGTGTGCAAAATTTGAGGTTAATCATAGTTGGTTTGGTATGTTTCGGCATTAGTCTTGGAAGTTAGAAGTTCATTAGGCTTGAATCGAGGAGTGATTCGTGGTTGTAGTGTTGTTTAATGTGATTTGATGCTTCGAGTGAGTTCGTATGATGTTTAGGACTTGTTGGTATGCTTAGTTGAGGTCCAGGGGCCTCGGGTGTGATTCGCATCATGTTCAACGCATTTTGAACCTTGAAGAACTGTTGATATTTCTGTTGCTGGTTTCCTTATACGCATTCGCGAGAGAGGTCTCACGCGAAGAGTATCAGGAAAGGAGGTGAAGATTGTTCTTCGCATTCGTGAAGAGGGCACCACGTTCGCGAAGGTTTGGGGAAATTGTTCATCGCGAGAGGGAGCTCGCGTATCCGTAGAAGGATGTGACCGGCTGGGGGCACCAGGCCTTAGTCTTCGTGTTCGCGGTCAGAGGGATGTGTTCGCGTTGGCAGAGCTCTGTGAAGCATTACATTCATGAGGGAGCCTTCGCGTTCTTGTATAAGGATTTTTGGGCAGTTGAGTTTTGTGCTTCGCAAATGCAAGGCACTTTCCGCGTTGGCGAAGGTCATCTAGGCAGAATATAAGATTTAAAAAACGAGGGTTAGAGTAAAATTTCATAATTGGACTTTGGGAGATCAGATTGAGGCAATTTTTGGTGGGATTTTCAAGGAATTGACTGGGGTAAGTGATTATAACTTGGATTTGGTTAATATACATGAATATATCATTGATTTTATCATTTAATTAGTGTCTTGGGTTGGAAAAACTGGGGAAAATTTGTAGAAACTTCATAGGCTTTAATTTGAGGATTTGAAGGTCGATTTGTGATTGGAATTGAGTAATTTTGGTATGGTTGGACTCGTAGTTGAATGGGTGTTCATATTTTATTAATTTTATCTGATTCTAAGACATAAGCCCAGGGTTGACTTTTTGACTTTTATTAAAGAACTTAGCTTTATCATATGGAATTGATTCTTATAGCTTGTGTTAATTGTATCGAGTTGATTGTGGCTAGATTCGAGGCGTTTGGAGGCTTATTCGTGAGACAAGGGCTTGTTGAAGTAGAGATTTATACGGTTTGGGGTAAGTAACACTTCTAAACTTGGTTATGAGGGTATGAATCCTTAAATTACATGTTATGTGGTTTGTGTTGAGGTGACGCACATGATAGGTGACAGGCGTGTGGGCTTGCACCATAGAAATTGTGACTAGGTCGATTCCGTGGAACTGTGTAGTCATATAATCTTGTTATTATCCATGTATTCTCCATGTATTAGTAAAATTAAGCTGTGATTCATGTTAGAAACTATGCTTAGGTTATATGTTAGTAATGTTGGGACCCGCAGAGGTCGTGTTTCTATTGAATTACTTGCCTAATTTGAAATTATGTACTCAGTCACATCTATCATTTGCATATCATATCTCAGTATCTATTATCATTTATTGATACATCATATTATCAATGTTTGGGTCGATTGTCATGAGATTTGTGAGCCCGAGAGACTGGAGAGATTGATGACTGAATGAGGCCGAGGGCCTGATTTTGAGCGATGTTTATGGGATCGGGCTGCACGCCGCAACAGGTTTTATTGATTCATGCCATGATTGTCTTATATTAGCACTTGGGCAGGATCCGCCCCTCTGGAGTCTGACTTATTAGCAGTGAGCGCATATACCTACTGAGTGCGAGTGACGAGCGATTGGGAGGATTGAGTGACTGTGAGGACTGAATGCTGTGAGGATTGCGTGAATTAATACTCCGAGATTGCATATGACTTTATCATTGTGTTGCATTGCAGTTGACATGCATAATTGACATGTAGGTATATTGTTATATCGTTCCTCATATCAGTCACACTTGACATATTTATCCATGTTGAACTTAAACTGTTAAACTTGAAAGCATGTCTACATTTCTGTATTGTTTAATCTGTATTTGGACTGTACCAGTCTGAGCTTGTCATTGCTTTCAGCCAAAGGTTAATCTTGTTATTTATTGAGTACATTGGGTCGGTTGAACTCATACTACTCTCTGCACTTTATGCGCAGATCCAGGTACTTCTGAGTACGGAGTCTGCTAGCTTTGGAGCTTTATCTGTTGGAGACTATTGAGGTAGCTGCCTTGGTGTCTTCAAACATTGACTCTTCTTCTTTTCAGTTATTTCTACTGTTCTATCTTTCTAGACAGTATTTTTAGCAGTCAGACTATGTAGTCATTTAGATGCTCATGTACTCAATGATACTCAGATTCTTGGGGGATTTTGTATTGAGTCATGGTATTTCTTATCAGTTAATTATGAGATTTTTACTACTTAAGTTTATTTCAGTATGTTTTAAATTAAAGTTGTGTGTTATTTGTGAATTGTTGGCTTGCCTAGTAATTCTATAGGCGTCATCACAACATGTGAGATTTTGGGTTGTGAAATCCAGCTTCCGAAGGATTTGTTCTTGGTAAAACCTCTAGAGACTTTCCTTTTGAGCTTTAAACATTTAGCTTGAACATGACCATACCTTCCACATTTAAAATATTTTCCATCATTTTTGTCATGTTCATTGAATTGCATGGTTCTTCTAGATGACATTATTCCCTTTTTCGTATTTCTATATCTTCTTATCAGTCCATTCATATTCCTTGAGACCATGGCAATTTCTTCTTCCAGTGCATATACATTGTCATCATTGTCATTTCAGATCCTTCAGTTCTGGTTTTGAAAGCAACGATTTTCTTCTTTTCTTCTTGACCACGTTTATTGAGATGTATTTTCTCAAAAGATATAAGGTCTCCACGCAATTCATCATATGACAGGTTGTCCAGATCTTGAGATTCAAGTACAACTACCTTTGTCTACCATGTAGTAGACAAACTTCTTAGGATTTTTCGAACTTGTTCACCACTGGAACGTGGTCTACCAAAGGCTTTTAGATCTCCAATGATTTTGCTGACTAGTACAAACATTTCTTCAACGGATTCACCTTCTTTCGTCTGGAAGAGCTCATAGTCATGAACTAGCAAATTTATCCTTGTTTCTTTCACTTTGCTCGTTCTTTTATAGGTAGCTTCCAGTTTATCCCATATTTCCTTAACTGTATCACAACTTAAAATTTTCTAATATTCTTCTCCACTGATAACATTATATAGAAGATTTTGTGCCTTGACTTTGACTTGGATTACAGCCACTTGCTCATCAGAATAACCGTCTATATCTTCTGGATCAGTGGATGTTTTTCCTTCAGCTTTCTTATTAGACTTTGCTGCTGGAAGTGGATAGTTTCTCTTCTTGATTACACGCCACATTTTGAAGTCGTAGGACTTTGCATATATTTTCATGCAAACTTTCCAGTGGGAGAAGTGTTGTCCATTGAAATATGGTAGTCTTACTTGAGATGTCCCTTCTTTAAATAGTGCACCAGCGGTTATATAGGTGAGACCTGCTCTGATACTAATTCAAAGTACAAGAGGTAGGGGTGAATTGTAACTCTTTCTTTTCTTTTACAAGGTAGTTGACTAATTTTCTTTCTAGTCGATTGGATTCTTGATGCGAGATAGATATAAACAAAGTATAGAAAATAAATAGTAGGAAGTAAATGACACCCGATATTTTATTCTGATTCGAATTCAATGTGAAACCTACTTCCAGTCTCCTTGGGTTACAAGGGAGTTCTCTTTCAGGTATTTGAAATCTTTGATACAAGTATGTTGGTGTTGTTATACACCAACATCTTCTTCACGATATTTTTTTTTTGCTTCTGATACAATGCCTCACCATTGATTCTTTTCTCTCTTTCTTCTCTCCCTGGTTACACAGTAAATCTAGAATAGACTACAATGCTTGTTTGGAGTAGAATAAAAAGATTGATAGTGGTTCGATCAAAGTATATTCTTCTATTGTGTCTCTTGTTGTATATATGTAATTTGAATGCCAAGTCTTCTCAGTATGACAAATCATTAGATGATGGGCAACCCAAAAGAATTGATCCTTGGAATCAATTAGAATCAATCAAGATTGATTTCTTCCAAGAATAAAAGAGTAGCTTTCTATTCTTTGTCTGTTGCTTCCTTGATCAGCGTGATTGATTATTCTCAGCAAGCTGTTGCTTCCTTGATAAACGTGATTGATTATCCTCCGTAAATCTTCCATGCAGATAAATTGCTATACCTTTCGTAAATAACTGGAATCAAATATTTGTTCTCCTTGATGCTCGTAATCATAACATGATTGGTTCCTTAATCCTTGCTTCTGGATCTTTGATAGAATCTTGATTTCTTCTTTATTCGTACTCTTCCACTTTACTTTCTGACTTTCTTTTTTAAAATTGTTTTCCTGTAATAAAAGTAAGTTATTTTTCCATCATTAAAACATATATCTAACCGCTTTTATGCTATATAGGCTCCATTAATATTCAGTTTGAACCCTTCTTTATCATTTTTATGACGCCATCAATTTCACGTTGATTTTTTTTTTTTTTTTTTTGCTCTATAGATTTCATCGATATTCAGTCTGAACCCGCCCCTCCCATGAGGATGCCTAGGATATGAATTGGCTTTTTATGGATAAGTTCGAGCCATTATTAGCAAGCAATAAATTTCACCTTATTGGGTGGACATTGGACAATATACAGAGCTTATTTCTTTTATTTGAGATTATTTGCAAACGAAGAAACTACTAGGGAAGTTATTTGCATCTGCAACTAATCAAACAACCAGATTATATTAAATGCATTTAGAATCTTATAGAGTTGTCGCTTTCCTAAAATAGACAAGAAAATACATTTTGAGCAACAATGTCCAATGAGTCGACTTTCTTTATAAAGAGAAAATAATTGCTTGATTTTATTTACTGTTTCATATTGACTTAATACCGAGATCATTTTCACAAGTGAAACAATTAAATTCGTGATATGTTTAAAGCTAATAAGCTCAAATTATTGATTAGCATAACTAATGAAATTGGGAAAATATAACTACTACGTAGATAATTAGAACTAATTATATAAATCTTTTGAGATTCACTCCAATTAAAAGAGCCACACCCTATACTACTTTAAATTAGAGAGTATTTCTCATTTTAAACTCTACTTTGAAGAAGAGTGGCAAGCCAGCCATGGGAACTTGCCGCTAGCCATGAAAATCGATGGCTTCAAGCAATCAGAGGAGAAGAAAAAGTTGAAAAAAAAATGGATTAACCATTTTTGAGTAACTAAAGCGTTCAAGGAAAGTGGAAAATACACATTTTGTCTCCGAAAAATGTATTTAATAAGTACATATTTAAAGGAGTTTATGTCCTCAATAACTATTCTCGGAATTCAAATGTCTAAAGAAAATAATTGTACAAATTTAGGGCCGCCTATGTATTTAGCCACCTATCTTTTATTCAACAGTACAATATATCAAAATTATTCAACTACGTACATTGAACCAGGTACAAAAATGATTACAACATGGCACGCAACAAAGGTACTAGAAAGGTTAAAAACAGAGAATTGCACAAATTCTTGGGTAATCTTAGTAGTAGGAAACCATATGTTTAGGTACATAGTATGGTCGACTCGAGGTCGTTTTCTTTGTCTCTACTCCCCTCATGATCGTTAGCAAGACTGTCCTTTTTCGCCACCTTACTTTCCTTTTTTTCAAACGTTGCCAACACACAGAATGACAGTGACACTCCCCCAACCCCCACTCCCCCCACCCACCCCTACACCCCAACTCCCACAAAACCAGAATATACTTTGCTCTGTTGTGCAAAATTCCCTTTCCCTTTTCTTTCATCCCTTCAAATTTTCCATCATTTATTTTGTATTTTGTACCCACTCTTGTTGCAATATAGGTATGGTTTTCTTTCAAGAACTCCTCTTCACTTTAGGACTCTCGTTGCTTTTTTATGCCATAATTGTCAAGCTGCATCCGCATAGTTTCATGCAAGGTAGATACTATAGTTGGAGTCTTCAGTCTAGTGTCACAGCTGTCCCGTCTAGGTCAAAAAATGACGCTAGTAAGAAAAGTGCTTACTATATCAAAGACTTAGCAAGAAGGAATGATCAGAAAAGCAAAGAATTGAGGGTCAAAAAAGTTGTCGAGGAAAATCCTATGGAGGATGTTGGCATATTTGGAACTGCAGTATTAGAAGAAAAGATGAAGAAAAATGAACAAGAAGTGTCAAAGGAAGAAGGTGAGACATACGTTAAACAAAATGTCGGTGGTGATCATGACAACGGGGTGAAAGAGAAAGTAAGTGACAAAAGTTGTTATGTGGCCCCGAAATTTCGGGAATTTGAAATTGGGTCCCTGTATTATGTTGAAGAAATTCCAGAGGAACTTGAATTTCAAGAAATTGAGAACAACCCAAGTGAGAAAGATGGGGTGGCAAAGGAGGGAGCTGGAAATTTAGAAAAGCAAGATGTATTAGTGGAGGAAGATGACAAGGGGTTATTAGAAGATTGGGAAGGTATAGAGAGAACAGATTTGGAAAAGCAATTCGGTGCAGCGGTGGTATTTGTTGATTCCAAAAAGAATGATGAAGTTCTTGACAATGAGTTGAAGATGAAGCTTTATGGGCTTCACAAGATAGCCACTGAGGGGCCGTGTTATGGACCGCAGCCGATGCCGTTCAAGCTTTCAGCTCGTGCAAAATGGTACTCTACTTTTTTCTTATCTATGATTCTAATTAATTTTGTCTTGAACTTCTAAAACGATAAATAATTTGGGACAACTATTTTTAGAAATCACCTTGAAACGGAGGGAATAGTAGTTTGGATGTGTTAATTGAGCATTTAGTTCATCATAGATGCATGGGAGAATGATCAAAACAAACGGACTAGGCTCAGCTTCCGTAAAAAATATATATAATAAAAGTAGTTTTGTAACTTTTTAAGGTAAATTTAGTTACTTTAATGTGATAAATAATAGTAGGTTCATAGTGGATAAGATAGTTTTTAAGTTGTGGAACTAATTGTCAGATATGCCCTGAAGCTCCACTCAGTTGTGGGGGTTCAATTTCTGAAGTTTGAAAAGATCCAAATACACAATTGTATTCTTGTAAACACAGGTCCTATTTACCTCCTCTTGCTATGTCTGATCTCCTGGAAATCATCAGACATTGGGACCTCGGGCATCATATCTAGGACCAATTGGCACCAAAGAAAAAGAAAAGTTGGAACTATGGAACTGAAACTTCAAATCCAAAATTAAAGTCGGTTTAATTCCACACAAACTGCATAATGTCTGAATATCTTCAGAGTAAAGAACAACAAAAGTTTAACCTATACTTGCATATATAGATCTCAAAACCATGCATAGAAATGTTAATCATGAGGCCTAAAATGTTGTATTCCCAAAATTTTGGTATCCAATGCTGCAGCATTAAACGAACAGCATAATACGCATAGTTCATTAGGAAAAACTTGAGGTATCCTTGTCGAAAATTTCCAGATTTCAGACCCTTTGGCAACAGGCTATGTATGTTATATTTTGAATTTAACAGTTTGTTATATATGCTGTTCAGGAGCTCTTGGCACAGGCTAGGAGATATGAGTAGGGAGAAGGCTATGGAAAAGTATGTAGCCCTTCTCTCAGATAGAGTTGCAGAATGGAAGATAGATAAGACTGATGTAAGAATCACTGAATCAGTTTTATATACAGCTCCCTCTTTCTGATGTTTTACAAATTTTCTCAGTGATTAGTTGGTAGAGGGTAGCACTAACTGCTTTCTTAAAACTGAACAAATTTCCTCTAAAAGTTCTGTTCTCTCGCTGATAAATTGGTGGCAGGTTAACTATGAACTGATTTCTCGAGACATTGAAACATCTCAGGATAGACGGCACTTCTGCACAAGTTTCTCGGTTAAGATGAAAGGTACCTTTCGCCAAATTATTGCCATGAAATAAACCACATTGAAGACTTTCTTTCTGAATTGCATCAAGTTGATATGCTTATAAATCCGTCAAAAGTTGTAAAGCTATGTGATTATGTCCATTTGAGTTACATACTGTCTTTTTCTTGTAGAACAAAGCTGTTTTGGTTAAATTACTTAACAGACTCATGAAGAAGGATTCAGATGCCAATGTACTTTCTTTTTCCTAGATGGTTGTCCTTGCTTTAATTTTATATCATGAAGAGTTTTCTGTGTGACTCCTAAGTTAATTGAGCATGGGAATTCAGAACTTTGCTCCACACAAACCCAACTCAAAAGTGATTAAATTTGTGAGAATATTTGTTTAGTTACCAGGCTCAATGTCTTAGCCTACAAAATTTCACAGTTCAGAAACATGTCGACTATCATGTGCTTTTTCGACATCTTGATTTGATGTCTTCAGCTTCTTGTCTTTCTTCTTTTGATTTCTAGTTTGGATTTCATTTTGTCTTGCTCTTTTGTTCTTCAGAATTATAATATGGTAAGGTTCATAGCTTGGATTGAATCATAGAAATGCAAATGCTTGAAGAGCAGCATGTTAAGTCGCATTCTTGTGGTGGTAGCTCTCCATTAAAGAGTTTTTCTATTTTCTCTATGCAGCTTTCCAGACTGGTACCTATGAATGGGACCAATGAATTTTATTGTGGTCACTTCAGTTATTTGCATGAGAGTCGACGTGCAAAGTTTATAGTAATGTTCCAGTTCTGTAAATTAAACTGGTCATATGATTGTCTTGTCAACTTCTCTTCTCTGTATTCAACTAGGTAGTATGTATATAGACGTTTTGCGAGGAACTGAGTAGTAGTGCTACAATGGTGCCTCGGTCATGGATACATGTAATGTAAAGGCAGGTTAAAATAGTGCAATAGTGCACTGAAAGCACCAAGGAAGTTGTTGATTCTTCTTAGCCACCGGGTGTAAATGTATACTTTCCTCAGTAATCTATCCCTTTTGCTAGCTGTATTCAGTTTACTCATACTTATGTCTTGCCAGTGACGGAGCCACATTCAATCGACACCCCTTGGCCGAAAAATTACATTGTAGATAAATTTTTCTGTTTTAAAACTTACCCGCACCGGGTGTTTACACCAAACCAATAGATATATAACATATTTTACATGGATTTGCCAATAGGCAGGAAATAGTGCCATTGAACAGACTTTGTTGGCCTCTTTTATTTATTAAAAATAAAATAAAATGGGAGGAACTGTGTTAGTAAACTGGATCTGGAACTGTGTTAATGAGCTAGTACATTGCCTTCTTAAAGGGAAAGGGAAAGGGAAAGGGGAAATGCAAAACCAGATGGCTTCCTTAAACGTCAAAATGGCTGTTGCACTGTTTGTTACTTGGTGCTTGACTAATAAGACACACAACTTTTCTTGTTCGTTTAATAAAATCTCTTTCTTTTAGCGGCAGACCGGCATGTGGTGCTTACTGTAGCATCCCTTCCAACCTTTCCGCAATCCAAAACTAATTGTAAATCTTTTTTCCCCGTCTTATGACCAAGAAATTCGTGAGGGTCCGTGACACATCAAAATTCAGTTAATAATTTAGTCACTCCTCTACCATTAAGTCACTTATATATCAAGACACAAGTTTTTGTCTGCTGTAGGATTAAAAGATCCATACGTCATAAAGTGTGCTCATATCCACAAGACCAAAACATCGGATATTAAATTCCTTACTCGTTATTAAAAAGGGAGTTGTGCAAATCAAACTCTCCCCTTAAAATGAACATAGGCTTGGTCAAGTGAAGTAGCCACTCTACTTAGGTGACGTCTGTTTAAAAAGCACCTGAAAAGAATTTTCCAATTTCTTTTTAATTTTTGCAAAAGGTCAAAATTCTCTCTCTTTTTTTTTTTTAATCAAACAGCATTACAGACCGACATTGTTTTGGTCCAATAGTCTGAATACTCTGAACTGGCTAGCCAGTTTTCGGATTGGTTATTCAAAAATAGCCGGCGTTTGTAAAATCATTAAAAAATAGTCACTATTTTGCTACAACATCGAAAATTCCAGCAAATTATACTGGAGATCGATGCACCTGCGTATGAACTTCCAACATATTATGCTGAAACTCTAACACGCGGAAAGTTCCAGTATAATATACTGGAGATGGAGCACCGATGCTCCAATCTCCAGTATATTATGCTGCACCGGTATATTATATTGGATCCCCAATATATTATACTGGAGTGTTTTTTCGGATTTTGAATAGTATTTTATTCAGATTTATCTTTACACAAGAAGTGGTTAAATTTTGATTACTTTTGAAACTGTGGCTATTTTTGGATGACCGCCTCTAAATCTGGCTATTTTTGAATTTCACCCCTCTGAACTTCTCTAGTGAACACTGGTTCTCTTTCGAGCCCAGAAGCAAACAATTCTGGGTTTCAAGAAAGCAGCCCAATTTAGGCTGGCAAGCGAGTTCCCAGTCCCCCGGAACGATCTCACTTTCATCTGAATGCGATGAATCAACTGATGAATCTGTTATTCATTTCTTTATCTGCAGCTGAAACACACAAGTAATCCAATTTTTTGAGATCGGGCGAACTTTCTTCCCTCCCGCCCAAACTAGCCATGGGCGTAGTAATTGAGAGGGATGTGTGGGAGCCAAATCCAACAATGTATTTATTCATATTCGTATCATGCTGCTTGTCCGTCTTCTGTTTGCCAATCAAATCCAATAGCGGCGGCAGAAGTTCTTCGGTCTTTGATCATGCCCCTCCCTCTTCTTTCATTCGTTTCCAAAGACGTTTCCTCCTCCTATTTTCTCTTTCTTCAGGTATTCTTAAGTGTTATGTACTCGGTGCAATTTACTCGATATATATGTTATAGCTATGATTCATATCAAACTACTTTCACAGTTATGGAAGGCTTATGGGAAGTATTTGGAGAATATGAGATGGCATACAATGGCATTAGTAGGGAGCAGATGATTGTTTCTCTCTGTCTTGGATATGTAGCTGCTCTCTTTGGTGGTATTTTTCTAGGCATGCTCTCTGATTTGATGTAAGACTTCTACTGATTTTTTCTAAATTTACTTTCTGTTTCTCTGATTCCTAAGGGGAAAAAAACTCTACTTCCATTAATTAAAAAAACTGAACAACAAATTCTTATGATATATTACCTCCCCTCCGATTTATATGAGGGAGTTCGACTAGACACATAGTTTAAGGAAGAAAGAAGTTTTTTTTTTTAAAAAAAAATTGTGGTCTAAAATAAGGCACATGCATCACATTAAGTTAAAATAGAAATTTTAAAGTCAAATTATTTCTAAATATAGAAAGATGTCGTTTGTTTGGAGACAGACTAAAAGGAAAGAGCGTCACGTAAGTTGGAACATAGCGAGGACGTTACTCTTCTTTCATTTTTTGAAAATCTATACTACATATTTGGGGAAATTTCTATAAGTACATCATACTTGGGGAACTATGAATTTGCAACTCTTCTGTATTGTGCCATTAGCATGAATATGGAGTGCTTTCTTTAGCTAGGATGTGTTTTCAAGTATATGGTGCTGCGCATGTTTACTATTATTAAATTGATTATTGCTATCAAGTTGTGATGGAATTACCATTTAACACATCTCCCCGTGCAGTGGCCAGAAAAAAGTCTGCTTGTTATTCTGCTCGCTGCACCTTTTTATTGCCATATGGAAGAGGGTAACTGCAGATCCAAGTGTTTGGCTTGCTAGCATCTGTCTCTCTCTTGCGTCAATGATTTTTTTCTTCAACTTTGAAACAGGGATGGTTGTTGAGCATGATAAGGTATGTCTTAATAACTTCTTTTCTTTTTCTTTCTTTAGGGAAAGGGGGGTCATTTGCTCTGCATGTGAGAAGTACAAATGTTTGCCACCTGCTAGTTCGAGGTTTTTTGTCCTTTTATATTTTATTTGGCATAAATGAATGGAGCAAAGAGAAAAAGGAGGGAGCCATATAACTATATTCTTTTGAGAATAGGTTTCTTAGCTATCAGTTGCAGCTCAAGTGCTTTTAGTTGATCATTTGCCAAGTTCATGTTAACTTTAGGCGCAAGTTCAGATTTTATCAATGACATTGGAATTATGTCAGTTAGTTTCATATAGTTACTAAGATATAGTCTCTTTACGGTCACTATTTGCAGCTGGGACAGAGGCAAGACTTGATGAATGACATGTTTTGGTTAATGACTTTTGCTGAATCTGCATCTTTCATTGGAAGCCAAGTGCTTGGGAATTGGTTAATTGGTGGTAATGGAAAGAGAAGCATGCTTTCTCCTTCCGGTGCAGTTGTGGTGTTGGCTTTTATTGCTCTGATTCACGTTAGCCGGAGGTGGAAGGAAGATCCAAAATCAACTAGTCTTAAGGATTATCACTCTAAATTTCATACATATATACTCAGTGGTACAAGTTTTCTGCTCTTGTTCTTAATTCTTTTACCTCTTCAGGACCTTTCCCTATCATGTACATATACAATAATGTGGGCGGAGTCACTAATGGTGGTTGGATAGCGACGAAAGTTATGGACTTTTTCCTGTTGTGTTCAACTGTTCATGCATTCCATATTGAACTCAATGGGCTCACATTACCAAAGGATTTAAGTGAGATAAGTATGTCCATAGAGTAAAATATCTAGGTCATATCTAACCTTTTGTTTCTTATGTTATTTAATCCACTTTAAGAAACTAGAATTTTTTGGATGATCATGATATAGTATGGCCTGACAGTGTGAATATGCATATGTATGAAACAAATCATATGGACGATGAATGCAGCATGATAGTCTTTGGAATTCAGCTTGGTTTAATTTTTTCTGTTTAATGCACAAATAAGTCTAAACAATGAACAATTTTTATTGTTGGCAGATAGAAGGATATGGCTTTTGTCATGGGCACAAGCTTCTGTTCACTTCTCCGTTTCAGTTTTTTGGATCCTTTGGGCTCCGACCATTGTGGTATGATTTTCACTGCCTTTGGATGGATGAAACAAACTTTACGAAAACCTAATTCTCTAATCTACCTAAATATGTAATTATTTTCCTTCTTTTGGATTGGTGTGCTAATGAAATATTTCAAGAAACCACGCATGACATTTCTCCCTCCGTCTTTTTTTAAGATCAGTGTTACTCCCTCTATCCTTGTTCAGAGGGATCTTATGGAGTTTCTGGATAGTACACATGGAAAACACAAGTGTGACTTCTGTAACCTTACTCTTTAAAATTAGTTGTTGAAGTTTGTAGCTGAAGTTTATTTTGTGAAACAACACAGTCGATGGTCAGATTTGAATTGTAAGTCAGAATGAAGGTTGTCAAGGGAAAGCTGTCATGACCCAATTTTGGACCGTGACCAGCGCTCAGGAGCTAGTGCTCCTAAGTAAGCCTCATCGGTATTTTACAGAAAATCGAACAGAGTTTCCCCTGTTTTTGGACTATCCAAAAATAAACCTGTCTTAGAAATCAACAACACAACCAACCTATATCGACCAAACAAGCTATAATCCTCATTCACGAAATATTTCCAACACAATAATACTAATTTCATCTCCAAGTATATGATAGGGAAGTCTAATACGAATCACGAGTCTATATCAACAAAAGAATACTTACGACACTCATAAAAATGACTATGGAGCAACTCTAAGAGTTTCAAGAAAGAGACTATAACAAATAAATAACAATCTTTGCCCACGCGAATAAATGCGGGGCTCACCAAGAACTGCCAACTCGTGTACTCTAATTAACAGAATCCTTGCCTGCGTCTACTGCTGTCTCTGTAAAAATAATAGCTAGAGGTGAATCGCTAGCTCAGTGAGTAATAATATTTAACCACAACCAGTTTTTTTTAATAGGGGACAAGTCAGAAAACATGCTTGTATAATAATTACAAAATAAAATGCCCTTTTTTAAAACGGTAATAATAATTAGTCCCATCATGTGTTTGCTGTAACAAAATCAATTAAATAATTCAGTAATAAACTTGGTAAATAATGTGTCATACCAAATCTATATATTTGGGAGGTTTTCAGAAAATGATCATGTAATCTGTATCACTGTGTGGACCCCTTCGTAAAAGGAGTCAAGTATAACTGTAGGTCCCTACTCGAGGGAAAACTGTAACTGTATGCTAGTTCTACCTTCCCACTAGCGAGGGCTATAACTGTAATCGGTAATCTGTAAATACAAGGTGCACCAGGTCTAACGAACCCGCCGTTAGCTACGGGATCCTTCAAAGTCTCCTCCCATTTATACTCTTTCTTGTAAATAGTAAATACTCATACAAAAGCATTTTCAAAATAATAAAGGGCATATCATTCCTTATCAAATCTTGTAATTTTATTTCGGTAACAGTAATCATGTCTCAAGTAACAGTAAAACATGTCTAGTAACAGTGAGAATACTTCAAATAACTGTAACATCTCAAGTAACGGTAAAACATATCTAGTAATGGTGAAAATATTTTGATTAATCGGTAAACATCTCAAGTAAACTGTTCGGTATCATATCAATTAAAAGACTTGTCCCACATGCAATTTCAAAGCATCGGTAATGCATTTATTTTCAAAATCATATATAAACCATGCAGGTTATGAAAGCACAAATTGTGGTAAGATTACTACTCACAGTACTCGTGTCGAAATACCAAACTCGTCGCCTCGAGCGATCTGTACGACTTTCTTCAATCAATCTATAATCACATCAATATCGATCTTGTGTTAATTGCCTCATTTAGGCTAAATCCATCACTAATTTAGAATACCCAATCCTCCGAGTTTTATATTTTATCATCAATTCGCCGAATTATATTTACCCATGCTACAGTTACATTGACCAACTTCCAATTGCATAATTTGCCCAGAATAACTCTTATTGGTATTTAATTTCTTATACCTTGTGAAACCCTTCAAATATATGAACTGAGATAAAAAATAACTACCAGAAGAAAGGAACCCAGATGAGAAATTCGAGTATTATCCGTAAGAACCAGTGCGTTTTTAAATTTTCTCAAGGTTTGGCTCTAGCCTCTTTCTTCTTCTTCTTTTCCTTTGTTTCCTCCTCTATCGTTTTTTTTTCTTTCTTTCTTTGTTTTTAGATTCTGTTGCTTAGCAGCAACTTTTCCCCTTTTCCCTTTTTGTTTTCCCGTTTCTGTTCTTATGGGCTTTAGCCCATTGTCCTAATTTATTTATTTTTTATTAAAGACATATATGCCCTTAAGCATTCTTCTTATTACTTTGTGCCGAGGGTGAGATGGCATTGTTGACTTGTTGTGTATGGCACAGCTGGATGCAATCTAGTGTATAACCAAGTCTATGCTCAATGTATTTTGTAAATTAGCTATTTTAGGATCCATTTTCCTGTAATTTGACATTTATAAACATGTCTTTTACACTCCCTCACAAACTTTGGAACATTACTGATATCATGAAAAATCGGATTTTATTTCCATTCTGGCTCCAGTATCACCATGTTTGTTCCTTTATCTGAAAGAATTGATATTTCCTCTACTAAGAGTTTGTTATATTTCTAGGCAGATGGCAGAGAGGTTCTGTTAGGTTTAATATATCCGTGTTTGCTCGGCGCTAAGATGCTAGGAAGCACTGCATTTCCGTGGTTCTTCAATGGACCTTTATTACTTCGAACAGAGGACTGCTTAGTGTATGCTTTTGTTGTTATGGGATTCGTCATGTCCATCGTAGCTTATGATTATCAGGTAGTTTAGTCATGTACTTTTTTTATGCTGTTCAGATATCAAGCTTTTTAAGTCAATTTTATGATTTGCCATGTTATTGCAGGAAATAAAAGTTCTTGTGATGCTATTCTCAATATTTCATGCTTGCATGGGACTGGTTTTGCCTTCATTTGCCAGATTGAGAACCATGTAACTTACAATACTGTACTATAAATAAATCATGATTTCTTAATTATCTCATATATTTGGTGGAGTCTTTCTTTTGCTCAAGTTTGTTTTCTTCCTATACTATGCAGGTACGTGCCTAATGAACTTCGCGGAGGAATGATGAGTTTATCTCTTGCTCCTTCAAATGCTCTCGTGTTATTTTTTCTAGTGCAGGTCTGTACTAAATACATCCTTTAATCTGCTATCACATTAAGAGAAACCATATACACTTTTTACAGGTACATCTTGTGTGCTCTAAAACCCGTTAAAGAACGTCGCATTTGGATGGTAAGCACCTGGATGCAGGTTGCTTAGAAATTTAGGGGTCTCACGATTTATCAACATCCTCTGCAGCCAAGATCTAGCAACCCATCTTCTCTTATTCTCTTCAGCCCTCTCTTTCCTTTTTCCTTCCCGCCGAAGTAAACAATCAAGATGTATGCTAGAGCATGAAGAATATGCATGAGAAGTTCTGTTTTTCAACCTCATTTATATATTTGCGCTCACAGTTGTGTATTTGAATCATCAGCAACACCTGTTTTCTATGTTCCAAAATAATATTGGTGCATGGACCTATTCTGAAAGAATGACAAGTTAGTGTATCCTATATATGTACATGCATATTTGCCACGAAGACAGGAATAAGGTGCAATTGTATATGTAGACTAGGGACAGGGGAGTTTTCAGTGGATTGAACTTTTGCATCTGGTTTTATTGGCTGTATATGCAAAATGCCAAACATTATCATGAGACTTCTAATTTGTATTTCCGGTGATTTGGTGAATATTTGATACTTCTGATAATCTTGAATCTTTTGTAGAGAGGTTGCTACCTGAATATTGAAAATTTAACCATGATAGCAGCTGCTGCACTTGGTCTCTTTTCCGCTGCTGGATGCATGTATATGTTGAAGCGGCTGGGAAAGCAACCACACCAGAACTGGCATAAGTTGTGACCCCTTCCATATCTGAAGCTCTTTTATCAGAATTGAGTAGCTAGCTCCTGCATGTTGCCCGTTGACTCAAAGATGGTGAAACTTTTAAGCTTCATACTTTCATGAAGAATGCGAATGACATCCTCTTTTAATTGGAAATCAAGGAAAGATGCAGCCTTTAACGAGGTATTTTGAGGAGATTCTACGTGAGAGTTCAATTTGGTTTTCAACACACTTTCCATTCAGATGCATGAGACACTAAAAACGAACATTTTGCAGTTCACTGTTCGGCACGAAGGTAATATCATAAGGAGAAACTAACTCACACCTCGTGTTTACTATCATAGAAGCAAGATAGCATTGGTGGTAGAATTTGGGTTTGCATTTCATCCCCTGGAACAGCTCTCCGGCTTTCTGATGACTGGTGGAACTCTTATCGATGGTCAGCAAATCAATATAGTAGGAAAACTACCAGCTATATCTATTTATAAGTAGCTTATTACAAAAATTGATCAATTTATAAAATATTACTATGTTATAAATCCATTTACACATAAGGTGGATATCTAACTTGAGATTTGGAAATCTTGCCATACCTTAGATTTGTTTTCATGTTGTTATAAATCCAAGTGCATAGAAGGTGGATGTCCAACTTAAGATTTGGAAATCTTGCCATATCTTAGATTTGTCTTCATGTTTAGATTTATGTTGATTTTGAGACTCCTAATTAGATTTAGGAAGTTATGTATCAATGCAATTGTATCTATAAATAGGTTTACTCATGAAACTAAAGAAGACACTTTGAAACAAAAGAAAGAAATCTTCCTTTCTACTATTATCATTCTCTTTTATTATTAATCTTATTACATAGTTCTTGTTATATTGCTTTTATTTCATAACGTTGTCAGCATGATTTCCACCTTCATTTTCACAATTACATCCTAGTTGTGTTCGATTCTCCTTCAGGTATATCACTATATCACTATATATTCATTTGGTTTATGGTAACATATATGCACCAGTATGCTATTTATTAACAAATTCATATACTATTAAGCATTTAATTTAGTTGATCATGGTATTGAAGTTCTCTTACCTTGCTTGTTGTTAAAGAAAATATAACATATAGATCTTAAGTGCGTTAAACTAACCAAAACAATTGAATAAATATGTGTGGACTTGCGTAGAGCAAAACTTATCTTCAGGACATTTTACAAAAATAAAATAGTGATAACCAAGGTGACAAAGTAATAATTGTACATACTAGTTTAAATTACTTTACAATTGGTGGAAAGCAATATTTGAATACATTCACTCTTATCACCGTATATGGTTATTCCTCAAAACCCCGTTTATAGTAAATTGCTTTTCTTTTATCATACTGAATATATCTCTTTGTGTTTATTCATATACTCCATAATTCTTGTTTATTTGACATATATATTATATGTTACTTACACCTCTCTCTTTTTTTTATACTACATGTTTAAAATGATCAACTTCTTAATTAGTTGTCTTTATTTTCTTTTTTTTTTACAAATGTATTTTCATTGAAAATTATTTTTATTCTAACCCATTTGCTTTTGTGATTAGTTTCAATATGTCAAACTTGTCAAAACTTGAATTTGTGGCACTAGACATTACCGAAAAAAATTATTTATCATGAGTCCTTGATGCTGAAATTCACCTTGACGCTAAAGGTCTTGGGAATATTATTATAGCAGGAAATGAAACATCAAATCAGGATAAAGCAAATGCCATGATTTTCCTTCGTCATCATCTACATGAATGACTAAAAACTAAATATTTAACTGTAAAGATCCACTTGAATTATGGATTAATTTGAAGGATCAATATGACCACCTAAAACTTACGGTATTACCAAAAGCTCGGTATGAGTGGATACATTTAAGGTTGCAAGACTTTAAAATCGTAAGTGAGTATAATTCTGCTATCTTTAAGTAAGTTCTCTATTAAAATTATGTAGAGACACTATTACAGATGAGGACTTATTAGAAAAAATATTTTCCATTTTTCACGCTTCAAATGTAGTATTACAACAACAATACCGTGAAAAAGGGATTAAGAAATATTATGAGTTAACTCACATGCCTACTTGTGGCAAAGCGGAATAATACTCTATTAATAAAAAATCATGAAGCACGTCCCACTGGGTCAGCTCCATTCCCCAAAGTGAATGTTGTAGCAACACATGATAAGTCTAAAAGAAAATAAAATAATTACCGTGGTCGTGGACATGAACGTCAAATGGGACGAAACAATTATCGTCATCATAGTGAAAATAAATAGGAGAATAATAAGGGATCGTTTGGTATGAGGTATAAGAAGGTATAAGGGTGATATAAAAATTTGGTTAGCAAACCAGGTATAAGTTATTCCAATGTTAATTTTAACACCGGGATAACTTATACCTTATAAAAAGTGGGGGTAATTAGCATCGGTATAACTTATACCTTCTTCTTAGAAATTATGCAATTGTCATTCTTAATACAACATACCAAACAATGAATAAACAACAGTCCCAGCATAACTAATCTCAGCATAACTTATCCCAATATAACTTATACTGGTATAAATCGTATTCCAACCAAACGACCCCTAAGGGGTTCTCAAAGTAATCCTTCAAAAGGCAAAATTAATATTTGTCATCGATGTGGTATGAAAGGTCATTGGGCACGTATTTGTCGTACACCAAATTATTTTGTCAAACTTTATCAAACCTCCCTCAGAAAGAAAGAAAGAAAACAATATGGATGCACACTTGACCTTTCAAAATAATGATGATGAAGCAGGTCCCTCAAACAAATGTGATTCTGATGCACATCTTGCATATAAAGACGATGATTTTGGAGGCCTTGCAAATATTACTCATTTAGAAGCTGGAAACTTCTTTGAGGATATTGACCAAAGAACTAATCATCTTATTAGGAAGTAAAGCTATAATAAAAGTTATTATTTTTCATTTATGTTTACAACTAGCTTATTTTTCTTGAGTGTATGTTCATAATGCATCATGTGTTACTAGTTTCTACATTTCTAATGTATTTCTTAATTATTTTTTCTGTTAATCTTTCATATTTCTTATGAAGTATTTTTTGACTTTTTTTTATGAAGAACATGAAAATTCCCCAGTTTTCAATTGAACTCAAGATTAATAAAGATGATATATGTTTTCTGGATAATGCTACAACACACACTAATATAAGAGATAAGAGATATTTCTCTTATTTGGTAATGAAAGAAGTCAATGTTAATACAATATCTTGTAGACAAGATTAATTGAAGGTTCTGGAAGAGCAAATTTATTACTATCAGGAGGAACAAATATGACTATTGATGAAGCACTATATTGAAGTAAATCTCAAAGAAACCTATTAAGTTTCAAAGATATTCGCCAAAATGGCTACCATGTTGAGATTACAAATGATTAAAAGATTGAATATCTTTATATTACTACAATAATGTTTGGTAAGAAATAGATGCTTGAAATGTTACCTGCTCTTTCCTTCGGCTTATACTACACAAGTATTAGCAGGATTGAAACACATGCCATAGTAAATGAGAAGTTTACTAATCAAGATAATTTTATTATTTGGCATGATCGATTAGGCCATCTTGGTTCTACTGTGATGCGTAAAATAATTGAGAATTCACAGGGTCATTAAATGAAGAACCAAAAGATTCTTCAATTTAAGGATTTCTCTTGTGTTACATGTTCTCCAGGCAAATTAGTTATTAGACCATCAATGATTAAAGTTAGGATGGAATCCCCTGCATTTCTGGAATGTATACAAGGTGATATATGTGGGCACATTCACCCCCATGTGGACCATTCATATATCATATGATTTCGGTAGATGCATCTAAAAGATGGTCGCATGTGTGCTTATTATCAACTCGCTATATAACATTTGTGATATTGTTGGCTCAAATAATAAAGTTACGAGCAGAATATCCAGATTATGCAATTAAGACAATTCGTCTTAATAATGCTGGGGAGTTTACATCTCAGGACTTTAATGATTTTTGTATATCAACTAGGATAACAATTGAGCATCTGGATGCTCATATTCATATTCAAAATGATCTAGCGGAATCATTGATCAAATGCCTCTAATTAATTGTTAGACCAATGCTTATGAGAACAAAACTTCCCATTTCAATATAGGGTCATGCTATTTTGCATGCAGTAGCACTTGTGCGGATAAGGCCTACAAGTTATCATAAAGTCTTCCCATTACTATTGATTTTTGGTCCAGGAGACAAATATTTCCCATCTTAGAACATTTGGTTGTGCGATATATGTTCCAATTGCTCCACCACAATGCACAAAGATGGCCCCCCAAAGGTTGGGAATATATGTTGGGTATGAATCTGTCACGCCCCAACTTCGGGAGGCGCAACCGGCGCTCAATTGAGTAAACCCAAATGAGCAAGCCTTATCAAACACTTCCTACCCAACTCGATACAAATAAGGAAACCATGCTTTCATTCATTTGTTTAGACGAGGAAAGATAGTGCATTCTACAAGGTTAGTTTATTATAAATCACAACATTATTCCGTAATTAGGTTCCCAAGATTACATACAATTACACTTTAGCAAAACGAGAATTTGAATTACATCATAGTTCGTAGACCCATCCAACACCCGTACATAACCCACACATATGTCAACGGGGCCTCTAGGATACAAAAAATGAGTTTGACAACGCCGGCAACAAGGCCCCGACTATACCTCAAAAGTGAAAGTCCACAATACAAAGATATACAATATAGCCCCTTGAAGGAGGAAGGGGCTCACCAAGATCTTGAGGAGTGGGATGCTTCGCTACACACGACCGGCACTATCCTCTATGGAGCCACCTACATTCATTTAAAAAAATATAGCGCCCCCGACAAAAGGGACGTTAGTGCCATCAAATAACACTAGTATGTATAAGTAAACACCATCAAATTAGAAAGAACTTTCATACAAGAATAAGAAATCACAAGTATAACTCAAAACTTTAAACGATCACCACATTATCAAATAAAAGAATCATACAACTTTCACATCATTTTCCCATAGCTTTTAGTTTGGGGAATTTCACACTATTCATTAGTTGTTCACAATACTCCCACTATCTTGAACGGGGTCCGATCTCGACCCGATCGGCTAGGTTGCCTCATTGAGACATATGTTTCAATCACAATCTCATTTTTCTTCTTTTCCGGAATTCATTCACAATACCTTTCCAATACCATCGCTATCTTGAGCGGAGTCCGATCTCGACCCGATTGGCTATGCCGCCTCATCAAGGCATTGTTCCCTTCTCATAAATCAATTCATTTCACATATATTATTTCATAGGCACTTGGGGCCACGACTTATCAAATAATTCTTGACACTAGGCCGCATTTCACATCGTTCCCAATTTTCAATATTAGCTTTGCCAGTTAGGACAATAGGTGCACACAAGAGCAATTTAAATTGTAAACATAGATAAGATTTCACGTAGATAGCACAACATATTCAGCTGCAAACTCAATTTAAGGTCTAAACATTTCCAATACATAATTCATACCTTTGCCCCTTTCAAGCTGTCAAGATAACACGTTGATTATATTGGGACACATTTTTCACACACATAAGGTTACAAAACCAACTCATGTAAAACAACAAGCAATGCAACAATTCAACTTTAATCTCACCATATTCACACAAACACCGATGAAGCTCAATTTCTAAAAGACAGGGTTTTAGCTATACATACCTCAACCGAGCTTTCCTTAATGCTATAATGTTCTGGAATGTTCGCACCTCAATCTATTTAAGCAATATAGCACAATTTAACTCATAATCAAGAAAAGATCATAATCTAAGCTCTCTTGAGCATTTTACCAAGCAATTAGTGCTCATTAAGGCCTTAGGGTTCTTTTTATGCAAGATTACACTAGCCCATTACCCATGCCTCCTCTTATATAATTCCTCATACTCTTCAAGAACACATGCATGCAATGCAAACCCCCTTATCCCCATGAATTACCTCACTAATGACCTATTGTAGCTATGTGTAAAAATGAGAGCTGAGGTGATGAAGCCTTACCTCTTGGGATGAAGGTTTAGGTCCCTCACTTGATTATCTTCAATGATTCAACAAAGATTTTTGGATCAATATTGATGAAAGTCACTTCCCCCCTCTAAGACCCCCCCTCTCTCTCTATAAAAGCATCAGAAAAACAAGCTCAAATGAGCTATTACACCGTATATAACGATAGGGGGTCGGGTTTAAAATTTAGAAAATTGGAGCCCCGAGTCGGATCTGCGATCGCAAAGATGACATGCGGTCCGCATAATGGACCGCAAAAATGCTCCCCAAGACCTGAACACACTGCCTGGGTATGCGGCAGAAATGCGGTCCGCATACCCGTTCTATGGTCGCATAATGCACCACAGAACTGCCCCTCACAAAATCCCAAGGTAAATATGCGACGACTATGCGGTCCACATATCGGTTATGTGATCGCCTACTTGACCGCATAGTTGACCTCAAATTTGACCAACACACTGACTGACTTTGCGGCGATTATGCGATCCGCATACCTGATATGCGACCGCATTCTCGACCGCAGAATCGCATTTTCTGGAAAACATTATTTCTTGAAGAATTTTACACATCTCTAACACATGATCCTAATTGCCACTACGAGCTTTTGGGTTTAGGGTGGAAATTTTTCACGGGGCCTCACAAAATTTCTTTCTATTATAAAATATCTAGAACCTATGATTGGAGATTTATTTATGTCAAGATTTTCTAATTGCCATTTTGATGAATCAGTATATCCAACATTAGAGGGAGAAAATAAGTTGCTAAAAAAGGAGATATATTGGAATGCGTTATCACTATCTCATTTAGATCCTCGAACAAATTAATGTAAACAAAAGGTTCAAAAGATAATTCATTTGTAAAATGTTGCAAATCAATTGTAAGATGCATTTACTGACTTACCAAGGGTGACTAAGTCATATATTCCAGCTGCTAATACTCCAATTCGAGTTGATATCCCGGTAGGATAATCAATTAAAGCAAATGAGTCTAAGCCACACTTGAAATGTGGAAGACTAATTGGTTCTAATGATAACAATCCTCAAAGAAGAAAAGGAGCAAATGATCAAAGTGACCATAATATGGAGGTAGTAGCTCAAGAAGAGCACAGAGACATAACAAATGATAAGACCTCAATGGAGGTTCAGGTACATGAAAATAATGAGAATGAAGAGATCTCAATAAGATGCCTCAACAGGAAAAAGATGAAACCGAAATAATATTGTTATCGATAATGTTTTTGCTTATAATGCTACCGTTGAAATAATGCAACAAGATGAGTATCTTGAACCAAAATCTGTCGATGAATATAGACAGAGAAATGCTTGACCAAAATAGAAAGACGTTATCCGAGCAGAATTAACTTCACTTGAAAAACGTGAAGTCTTCGGACCTATAGTTCGAGCACTTGGAGGAATGAAGTCACTAGGGTACAAATGAATTTTTGTGCGAAAAAAAAATGAAAAAATATAAAGTCGTAATATATAAAGTCCGACTTGTGACACAAGGATTTTCGTAACGACCTGACATTGATTTTAAGGAGACATATTCTCCTGTGGTGAATGCAATCACATTCAGGTATTTTATCAGTCTGGTAGTATATGAAAAGCTGGATATGCGTCTTATGGATGTTGCCACGACCTATTTATATGGCTCACTAGTCAACTAATTTTTTATGAAAATTCCTAAAGGACTCAAAGTGTCTGAAACATATAAAGATTCTCGGGAAACATGTTCAAGAAAGCTTTAGAAATCCTTATACATATTGAAGAAATCAGTGTGCATGTGGTATAATCGCCTTAGCAAATACCTACTTAAATAAGGGTACAATAATGACCTAATTTCCCCTTGTGTTTGTATAAAAGGATCTGGATCTAAGTTTGTCATAATAGCTGTGTACATTGATGACTTGAATATCATTGGAACTCCTAAAGAGATTCCAAAGGAAGTAAAATGTTTGAAGAATGAATTTGAAATGAAAGATCTTGGAAAGACAAAATTTTGTCTTGGATTATAAATGTCACGCCCCGAGCCTGGGGGCGAGACCGACACCCGGTACCTCACCTATCTTTGCGTACCACTTGCGACTAAGAGACTCTGAACATGTAATATTATACTTTGGCCATGGGCCACATTACAAGATATGTGCGAAGCAAAATATAAAACTGAATAGAGACTAACACTGACAAATGTCAACATAAAGCTGGGTGGCAAGACCGTCATAACTACTATAACTGACAAGTCAACAAAATATACATACAGGGCCTACAAGCCCAACATACTACACTAACTAACGAGATATGTCTACAAGCCTCTACTGATTGATGTACTGTGATCGGAACAGGGCCCCGACCTACCCATAACCTATCTACATATATACACATGATGTACACAAAACTTCTAGACCTGGCAACTCTGAAGGACGGGAAGCTTATCGATAAAGCTGAACTCGGGCAACACCTCCTGAAGAGGTCTACCCGTCTGTCGATCTGAACCTGCATGCATAAAATGAAGCACACCTACAAAGGGACGTTAGTACGAAATAATGTACCGAGTATGTAAGGCAATATACTAAAAGCTGAAACTGAACTGATAGTATAATAACTGAAAGTAACTGGGGGTCAAAGATAATCTGAAGATATGCTTACCTACTGATACTGACTCTACTCTCTCAATATAGTAAGTAAAATAGTTGTCCGGCCCTATAAGGCTCGGTATATATATAACTTCTCTACATAGTAGGCTCGCTTATAGGTTCTCGTCCATACTGGGCTCTGTATCTCGGCCATGCTGGGCTCGCTCATAGGCGCTCGACCACAGTAGGCTCGGTATATAACTTACCATCTGATCAGAGGTTGCCCAATAGGGGCCTGCCAATCGATTATAGCTCGATGGTAATGAAAATACTGTAATATTGTATATATAGACTCTCTACTCTCTTGACTGAAAAAGGAAATACTCAAATGAATATGAAGTCCCAATAAGGAGAATACTGTAACTTATGAGACTAGGAAAATATACGTAAATTTCAGGATATGAATTTTTCTTTATGCTTCGTTATCAAACTTGTGCTACGAGATCATGCAAAATTAAGGAAGAGCTTAGCCTTAACATACATGGAGTAGGGAAAAATCCGTATGATGTTCTTGAAAAAGGTAGCACCGTACTCCCTTAGAATCGCAAAATCTTACATTGCTAATGTGTAAATAATTCTCGTTGGAATTGTTGAAACTTATCGGAATCACGTTGCTTAATGTAAGGTTTAGAATCTTATTTGAAGTGTTTGATAATGAGAAATTAAAATCTTATCATAATGGCCAACGATAGTGTCTTTGATACGGAAAATATTGGAATGCAATCTTATCAGAATGGCCAACGTTAGTGTATTTGATATGGAAATATTGGAATGAAATGAATGTGTAACTAACACATTATGCCACCTAATAAGAAGTGACTAAGAGTCATTTATTTAGGATGTGGTTTGCTGCCACGTGGGGATGGGGGGAGTATTTTAATTTGTATCCACTTATTAGTTAATTAGGTAATGTTCCGATACCCGGTAATTAATCAATTACCCGCATAATTAAGAATTATCTCAAATTACTTAAAATTCTACTTATTTTTTAATATACCTTATACATCATACTATCACAGTCATATGGTACCTTGTATGGCACTAGTCCATTAATATCAGGTATTATTGCTCGGGCCGTATTTATCCCAATCGACAATCTTTAACGAAACTCATTTTCTTTAATTCATGTACCTTTTATCCTTCGTGTCACTTACTTATCGCTTGTTATAAATAGCATAAATATACTAAACTCAAGAAAATCTCATCCCCGAGTCTATGTCAATTAACTGAAGACGAAACTTTAACGTATGAGAAACGTGAGAGGTAACACCCTTCCCCCCTTAGAAACATTCGTCCTTGACCTCTGCACTTATGATAACTAGGGATTCTAGTCTATTTTATACTCCTTTTTGCTTGAGTTTTGGACTAAAAATGTATACAAGTAATTCCTAAAGCTTACATGTTGTGCTTGTTTGCAGGGTTTGGTAAAAAAAAATGACAAGTAGTCAAAACTAGCTCAAAAAGGAGTGAAACCTGCAGAAGTACCAAGAACAAGTCAAGGCACTACTGTAGCGTAAAATCCACTGCAGCTGCAACAGACCCACTGCGACCGCAGTCCATTTAGTGCGGTCTGTGGTGGAAAAGATCAGAGAGATACAATTTTGGAAGCTCAAGTACTGCGATCCGCGATAGATTCTTCGCGGCCGCAGTAGCCTCATCGCGACCGCAATTCATTTTATGTGGTCCGCAGAGAGGGGATTTAGAGAGCTGGGAGTTTGGAGGTTGGAAGCCGCCGCGGTCCGCGGTCCATTTTGTGCGGTTCGCAGTGAAGCCACCATGGCCGCGGTGGCCAGATTCATAGACTGAGCAATGAAGCTAAAAAGCCTCACCGTGGTGCATTTTTCGCGGTCCACAGTACCTCCATCAGGGGTATTTTTGTCCAAAAAATTCGGTCTTGTAAAAATACTTCTTTTTCACATTTTTAGGGTATCTTTATCTTAGCAGAGCACATGAACGACGATTTTAGTCCATTTTGAGTAATTTGTAGCTAGTTTAACACTGAATCTTCAATTCTTAGTTTGTAATCATATTATATGGGTTATTCTTCATCTAAATATCTGATTTCTTCCATTATTATGAGTAGCTAGACCCATTAGCTAGGGTTGTGGCTCAACCCTAGTGTGGGTATTTGATGGATCTTTTGTTTTAAGGCTTAGATATTTATGGGTAGTTGATATTTGGACTGAATTGTATTTTCCATGATGAATTAATGGTTGCAAACACTAATTTGTGCCTTTTTTACTTGGGCTTTTCTTGAGAAAGAGAGCTTGAGTCTAGGAAAATCAGTCCAACAAGGAATTAGGGTGTATTCAAGAGATTGATAGCCCCAATTAAATGGTTAAACCTAGAGATAGTAATACCCGACTTGAGCGTATATTTCTTGCACAATTTTGACACCCAATTGGTCTTGAGAAAGTCAATTAGGAAAAAGTCACTCAAGCTACCGAGAGGTATAGAGTGAGTAGTTTCGTGCATTAGCTATATCGCAATCCCCAACATAACAACTTTGCCTTAGGCTTTAGATCCCGTCAAGTATTCACCTAGGAGAAAGTCACTTCCCTAGTGCCTCTTTAACTATTTAGAAAACCTTACAAGCATTCATGCTTAGTTTAATTTCGCATATCATTAGCATAAAATTAGAAGTAACAAACAAACAAATATGATTGGAAGTGTAATTAAGAGCACTACGCACTGCTAGTTTAGATAGGAATCTAAATCCCAAACATTCTAGCTCCCTGTGGATTCGATCCCGACCTTATCGGGTAAAAGCTGCATCGACCGCTCTTACCAGTTTGTAGTGGTGTAAGGTTGGACCCGATCACTTTTTGGCGCCGTTGCCGAGGAGCTAACAGTTTTGGCTATCTATCTAAATAGTTTTGTGTATTGTTTTTCTTTCCTTCTGTGTTACTAATTTGTGTGTGTCGCCAACTCAGGTACAAAATGGCGGCAAACAACAACAACACACCTTTTGGAGACCTCCCACCGGAGGACGAGGTAGATGACAATATTGGTGATGAGGTTCCTATATTGACTCAAGCTCAAAGGAGAGGCCGCCAGGCCAATGATAATGTTCCAAACCCTCCCCCGCCACCTCCAACAGTAGCTCCTCGGGTGCTTCTAAACCAAGGATATGCTAGTGCAATTGTCCCACCCCGGATCCGGGCGGGCAACTTCCAAATTACAAATATGATGCTGACTTTGTTGGAGTAGCGAGGGTATTTCACAGGTGCTCCCCATCAGAATGCTTACAAACATCTTAAGGGTTTCGTGGATACCTGTTGGGGGAGCAAGCAAACAAATGTGTCAGAGGATGCACTTCGGTTGAGATTATTCCCTTTTTCACTTAGAGGAAAGGCTTTGGATTGGCTTGAAAGGCTTCCCAACCATTCCATCACTACTTGGGATGAGTTGGAGGATAAATTCATTGCAACGTTTTTCTCTCCGGGCCACATGGCGACCTTGAGGGATGAAATCTTATATTTTAAGCAGGAGCCCAATGAACCACTTCATGAGATATGGGAGAGATACTGGACCATGGTAAAGGAATGCCCAAATAAATGATATGATTGTGGCAATGATACAATAGGCATTCTACCGGGGCATTAACACAACAAATCAGTGCATAGAGAACCAACTCGTCGGGGGAAATTTCATGAACACACCATATGATGAGGCTAATACAATATTGGATGAGATGACTGACACGTCCTCCGCTTGGCAAAGTAGAGCCAATGTGCCACAGGGTGACCCCACGATCATTCACTTGCACAAAGAGCTTCATGATCATGGCATACAATAGCAGAACTGACAATCACAATGAACCAGCTAGCAAACACACAATTACAGCAGGTTCAAACTCCACTATAAGTAAATGCTATGGAGGGTGTCAACATGTTAGTGAACAAAAGAAGACAAAGAGGTCAAAAGAACCAAGGGAGTTCGGATCAATATGACCAAGATAGCGGTGGGTTCCAAGATGATGGGTATGATTAGTAGAATGAAGAAGTGCAATATGTGAACAATTATCAGGGCCAAAGGGGCAATTCTTCCAACCAACAACAATGGAGACCCCAAAGCAATTATGGAAATCAACAACAATAAGGGAATAGTAATTAGGGGAACAACAACCAAAATTCAAATTGGGGCAACCAGAATAATAATCAGAACAATTAGGGCAATTGAGTGGCAACAACAACAACTAGGGTGGAAACAACAGTCAGGGTGTTTGGAATAATAGCAACCAAGGAAATTGGGGTCAAGGCTTTCAAAGGCTCTCAATGTATCAACAGCCGAACAATCCATACCCATTTCCATCCCAAGGTCCTAGTTCTTCCAACAATGAAATATGGAGAATCGAAATGATGTTTGAACAGATGATGAAAAAGAGTGCCGACTCTGATGCCTAGTTAGCATCCCACAATACTTCAATTAGAAACTTGGAGGTTCAATTAGGCCAAATCTCACAATCCTTGAATACTTGCCTTAAGGGGGCTCTACCTAGTGATACGGTAGTCAACCCGAAGGGTGGGAGAAATTCCGAACATGTAATGGCAGTAACTATGAGAAGTGGACAAGGCGGTGATGTGAATGCCTCCAAACAAAGAGAAATTTTGAGTGATGAAGTTGAGTTGCAAGATGATAAGATCCCTTTGGTGGTTGAGAATGTGATTGATGAGAACATAAATGAGGAAGTGAGGATTGATATCCAAGATGCCAAGGTGGAAACTCAGAATGACGTGAACCCGTCTAGGGAACACGTAATAGACATGCTGGAAACGGTTGTGCCTAAAGCCAATGACCCTTTGCCAAGGCCACCTCCACCTTATCCTCAAAGGCTTGCGAAGCAGAAAAATAAGAACTAGTTTAAGAAATTTATTGACATGATGAAGAGCTTATCAATTAATGTGACTTTGGTGGAAGCTCTAGAACAATGTCGGGGTACACTAAGTTCATGAAAGACTTGGTGACAAAGAAAATATCCATGGATTGTGAGATCATAAAGATGACCCACCAAGTTAGTGCAATAGTGCACTCAATGGCTCCGATGCTAGAAGATCCTGGTGCTTTCACCATTACATGCACCATTGGGAGAGCAGACTTTGCAAAAACTCTATGTGATTTAGGGGCAAGTATCAACTTGATGCCCTACTCAGTTTTCAAGACTTTAGGTATTGGGAAACCAAGGATGACTTCCATGAGATTGCAAATGGCGGATAGAACAATGAAGAGACCATTGGGTATAATTGATGATGTTCTTGTCCGGGTGGACAAATTTATCTTGCCGGCTGATTTTGTGATATTGGATTGTGAGGTAGATTATGAGGTTATGATCATATTGAAAAGACCTTTCCTTGCAATTGGGAAGGCCTTAGTTGATGTGGAAGTAGGGGAACTCACCTTCCGGATGGGTGATGAGAAAGTGGTATGTGTGCAAGTCAATGAAGCAGCCCAACAGTTCTGAAGTGTGCTTTTTTGTGGATCTTGTCACAATAGTGATAGTTGATAATACTAGTGCAATGATCAATGTGGAGGACCCTCTAGAGGCGGTATTGTTGAATCTTGATGTAAATGAGGATGAAGGTTGGGTGGAATGTGTCAATGCTTTACATGGAATGGGCTCTTACTCTTATGAGCCTCAAAGACTCTTTTTGGATCTTGAAAATAGGAAGACTCCACCAACAAATCCCTCAATCGAGGAACCTCCCATGTTGGAGTTGAGGTCTTTGCCTCCACACCTCAGGTATGAATTCTTAGGTCCTAGTTCAACTTTGCCAGTTATTCTTTCCTCTTGTCTTACTAACATGTAGGTAGATTCTATATTGGCGGTGCTCCAAAAAATGAAAGAAGGAAATTGGATGGACTTTAGCTGATATTCAGGGGATAAGCCCCGCCTTTTGTATGCACAAGATTATTCTTGAAGATGATGCAAAGACCTCCTTGGAACATCAAAGGAGGCTGAACAAGGCAATGCAAGAAGTTGTGAAAAATGAGGTGATCAAGTGGTTGGATGTCGGGGTTGTGTACCCCATCTTTGATAGCTCTTGGACTTCGCTAGTGCAATGTGTGCTGAAGAAGAGTGGTATGACCATGGTTACCAATGAGCAAAATGAGTTGATTCCTACCAGGACTATCACCGGATGGAGGGTATGCATGGATTACTGCAAGTTGAATAAAGTGATCCGCAATGATCACTTTCCATTGCTTTTCTTGATTAGATGTTAGATAGACTTGCTGGGCATGCCTTCTATTGTTTCTTGGATGGGTATTCTGGGTACAACCAAATTTTGATTGCTCCGGAAGATCACGAGAAGACTACCTTCACTTGTCCGTATGGTACCTTTACCTTTTCTAGGATGCCATTTGGGTTATGTAATGCACCGGATACATTTTATCGGTGTATGATGACCATTTTTACCGACATGGTGGAGGACATTTTGGAGGTGTCTATGGATGACTTCAGTATTGTGGGTAACTCGTTTGATGAATGTTTGAAAAATCTTGATAGAGTGTTAGCCTGTTGTGAAGAAATCAACCTTGTGCTTAATTAGGAGAAATGTCACTTCATGGTTGAGGAGGGCATAGTCCTTGGCCATAAAATTTCAAAGCACGGTATAGAGGTGGACAAAGCTAAAATTGAAGTGATTTCAAGGCTCTCTCCCCCTACTTTAGTCAAGGGAGTTAGAAGTTTTCTTGGGCACGCGGGGTTCTACCGGAGATTTATCAAGGACTTTTTGAAGGTAGTGAATCCCTTGTGCAAGTTATTGGAAAAAGATTCCAAGTTCGTGTTCAATAAGGGATGTATGCAAGCCTTCGAACTTCTCAAGCATAAATTGACCACCACTCTTATTAGTACCGCACCCAATTGGAGCTTGCCTTTCGAGCTTATGTGTGATGCGAGTGATATTGTGGTTGGGGCGGTTTTGGGTCAAAGAGTGAATAAAATGTTTCATCCGGTGTATTATGCGATCAAGACAATAAATAATGCTCAAGTGAACTACACGGTGACTGAAAAAGAGTTGTTGGGTATTGTGTTCGCAATGGAGAAATTTCGGCCGTATCTCATAGGCGCCAAGGTCATAGTTCATACCTATCATGCCGAACTCCGGTACTTGATGACAAAGAAGGATTCCAAAACTAGGATGATACGATGGGTCTTGTTACTTCAAGAGTTTGATTTGGAGATTGTGGACCAGAAGGGTTGTAAAAACCAAGTGGCGGACCACTTGTCCCTCTTGGAGGAGGAGGGGAGGCCTCGTGATGGCCTAGAGATTAATGATTCATTTTTCGATGAGCAACTCCTTTCTGTGTCAGTAAATGGTATGTCATGGTTTGCGGACGTTGTTAATTTCCTTGTGACTGGTATAATACCGTGTGAGCTCTCTTCTAACCAAAGGAATAAGCTTAAACGGGACAGTTTGGACTTCTATTGGGATGATTCGTACTTGTTTAAAATCGGCACTAATGGTGTGATCCAGAGGTATGTTCTGGAGGAGGAGCAATTGAGTATCTTAGAGGCTTGTCATTCCTCTCCCTATGGTGGTCATCATGGGCAGGCGAGGACAGCTTCAAAGGTTCTTAGTTGTGGGTTTTACTGACCAACTTTGTACAAAGATGCAAGTGAACTTGTGAAGAGATGCAACGAATGTCAAAGAGCGGTGGAATTTTGAAGAAAGATGAGATGCCTCTCAATACTATTCTCGAAGTTGATATTGTTAATGTGTGAGGCATTGATTTCATGGGCCCATTTGTTAGTTCGTGTGGGAACACATACATTCTAGTGGCAGTTGACTTTGTTTCAAAATGGGTTGAGGCCGTGGCTTTACCTAATAATGATGCCCGGAGTGTTGTTACTTTTCTCAAGAAGAGTATTTTTACTAGGTTTGGCACTCCTCGAGCAATCATAAGTGATGGGGGGTCTCATTTTTGTAATAGAGCTTTTGACACTTTGCTTGCAAATTATGGTGTCAATCACAAAATTTCTACTCCTTATCATCCTCAAGCGAGTGGCCAAGTTGAAGTCTCAAACAAGGAAATCAAGAGTATATTGTCAAAGAAGGCCAATGCAAATAGGACCAATTGGTCAAAGAAATTGGATGATGCTCTATGGGCTTACAAAACTACTTACAAGACTCCGATTAGTATGTCGCCATACCGGTTGGTATTTGGGAAAGCTTGCCATCAACCAGTTGAGTTAGAGAACAAGGCCATGTGGGCTTTGAGGAAGCTGAATCTTGAATGGGATGTGGCAGCAAATCTTCGTGTGGAGCAGCTTAATGAACTTGATGAATTCCGATTTCATGCCTACTCTAGTTCGTCCTTGTATAAGGACAAGATGAAGTACCTTCATGATAAGTATGCTCTTGGCAAAGAGTTCAAAGTGAGTGATTTGGTTCTCTTGTTCAATTCTCGATTACGTATGTTTCTGGGAAATCTTAAGCCGAAATGGAGTGGACCTTTTGAAGTGGTGCTTGTGACTCCGTTTGGTGCACTTGACTTGAAAAACAAAAACGGGGAGGTCTTCAGAGTTAATGGGCATAGAGTCAAGCACTACCTTGGAAAAATTGATGACAGCCACGTGGTGGAACTGATCCATCTAAAGTGATCTGATGGTAACCTGCGTCGTACCGCGACGTTAAATTAGGCGCTTCTTGGGAGGCAACCCATGTGTCTTTCTTTTTGTTTTTCTTTGATTTTCTTTTTAGTGTAGGATTTTCTTTTGGACTAACTAGTTGTGAGATGTGTGTAGGGTTGTTTTGATGCAGTGCAGGACCAAATTGGAAAAATGATGCACTCTCTGAAGTTTGGACCGCTGCCGCATTGCATTTTTCGCGGCTGCAATGGCCTTATTGCGGGGGCAAAATTTCATTGCGGTCCACAATGTTGAATGGTCAAAAGTGGGGGTTCTCTGAAGTTGTCATCGCAGCCGAAATGTATTTTATGCGGTCTGCGGTGCCCTACCGCGGCCGCGGAGCATTTTATGCGGTCCGTAGTGATGTCCTCCCCAATGATTCATGTGTTTAAGTACCGCGGACTGCGGTGTATTTTGTGAGGTCTGCGGTGGGTAGGTATCATATGTCCCAGGTCCTTTTCTATAAAAAGGACCCTAGGCCCTCATTTACACTTTTCGCCCATTTGCTCTTTAAATAGAAAAACAACTGTTCATCACGCCCTCATTGCACAAATTCAATCACTGATTCTCATTCATCTGTGTTGCATCTCATTCCTAGTACTTTGAATCTTTCCCTAGTCTTTAACTTTGTTTTATTTTCTTTTAACTCGTTAGTTGTACTTTTTTTTCTTCCTTTTCCTTTCAATTTGTAGTGTAGGGTTACATAATGTTGTTTAGATTAGGGCTAATTAGTTAAAATTGATGATTAACTACGTAGGGGGTTGATAATATGTGAGTTTAGGCCAAAAATGAGAAAATATTGAAACCCTAGGTTGGTGTTGCTGAGTTATGCTTACCGCCACCGCGGTGGATTTTCTGCAGTCCGCGATGCCTCTCTGAGGCCGCGATGGTTTTTCTGCGGTCCGCAGTGGAAAACTTCAGAGGGGTTAATTTTGAGGATCGCGGCTGCAGCCGATTTTTCGCGGTTCGTGGTGCCTTACCACGACCGCACAACATTTCTTGTGGTCCGCGGTGCTCGGAATCAGAGAGTGGGTATTTTGAACCCCACTTCAATGCGGATCGTGGTGCCATTTTGTGCGGTCCACGGTGGTACCTTTGCGGCCGCACTACTTTTTATGCGGTCCGAATTCAGCTGTTTTAAATCATATTCTTCACTGTTTCTCCTAGTATTGTGATACTAACAAACTCGAAATAAACTCTCCTTGTAGACAATGGTTAAATAATGAGGCAGGGGTGAAAAACAGAAAGGAAATTGAGAGTCTTCCTGGGATAGGGGACGAGGTATGATCAAATTGACCCCCCAAGTTTGGAAGGCAATTGGGGACACCAGGAAGTCAATAAAGGCTGCAGATAGAGCTGCTTCCCATTCAGAGGGAAGTGAGTATTTACCCTCCCGGGAGGCATCTAAGTCTGATTCAGTGCCGGAGTATGTCCCTGACTGGCCGGAGAGGCATAGATTGAGAGATGTTCCCACACCTCCGGGCTCACCTACTGCTCAAGCTTCAGTTCAAATTTCTTCTAAGTCGTCTGAGGGCTCAGCAGAGAGCAGTGATAGTGCAGTATGAGCTTCCGGGTTTGGCAGGATAGATTTGTTAGAGAGATTGCTTACCCCAAGTTCCGAGAGTGGTGGCCCGAGAAGAAATTGATACTTGAGCGGAAATTCATTGAGAATGACCTACTGCCTCACAACCCTAATGTGAAGAGGCAATTCAGAGAGAGATCGGGCTGGGAATAATTTACAAGCACAGTCGAGGAGGAAAATGAGCACTTAGTCAAGGAGTTCTACACTAATGCTGCCCACAAAAAGGGCACTAAAGTGACTAAGGTGCGGAATTTGACAGTAAAGTTTGATGGGAAGTCAATCAATGACTACTTGAGCTTTTCGGAGGAAGATGAATCATTGTACTTAGAAAAGGGAGCATTGGATGAGGCAGTCCATCCGTGGTTGGCAGAATACCTGGCACTCCCGGATACCACCCCATCATGGTTGACATTAGAAGTCCCAATTTTGAGGCGAACTTTAAACTTTGAGGCAAAGGGGTGGGAGACTTTCGTATGCAGCAGACTGGACCCCACTACTCATGAGAACTCTCTACCTATATCTCGGGCAATATTGGTGGCTTCTATCACGGTGGGGTACTCGATCAACATCGGGAATGTTATGTCTAAGGTGATCAAAAGGGTGGTAAATGAAGGTGATAGATCCTACCCCTTCCCAAATTTCCTGAAAATGTACTTTGAGGACCAAGATGTGGAAAAAAGAAAGTTTGATATGAAGGTGAAGCCAAAGATGCCTTTCTCCTGGTACAACCTCAAGGGTGATGACAACTCCAAAGGCAAAAATCCTAAAGGCAAAGCCACTGCTTCTACTGGACAGTCTGAAGAGCCAGTAGTAGTAGTAGCTTCTTCTCAGCCTCCCTCAGCTACACAAGACATTGCCCCAGGACCCTCTACTGTCATTGCTCCAGATATCCCCTCATCCTCAGCTTACCCATTGACTGCCCACCGTTTGAGCCAAACCCTTGCCAGTATCAACAACTGGATGCAGACAACTACTTCTAAGCTGTCTGTGCTTTCTAGCTCGGTAGCAGCCCAGTCCGTACCCCCACAGCCACAGGTTCCAACCTCAGTGGAGGAGACTCTCAAGGAGCTTCTGGACAACCAGAAGAAGCTCCTAGAGAACTAGTAGTTGATATTGGAGGCTGTAGGTACTCATGTGAAAGCATTGAAGGAGTTGACTAAGGAAACAAAGATGTTGAGAAAGACTCGAGCATCAAAGGAGTCTGTGAAGGAGTTGAGGGCAGAAGCGGAAAAGATGAAGGATGCTGATCATTTGCCATTGGAGCTGCTGTTGCATGAGTAGCCTCCAGCAGCTCAGACTGAGCCAGAGCAGGAGCAGGAGATGGAGAGGGCACAGAAGAGGAGGAGAGTGATCCCACACACGGCTGACGCAATGATAAAGTTGGAGGACCTGCAGGGAGGTTCCTCTAGCCAGCCTCAAGTCTTAGAGCAGCCACAAGTCCTAGTGCAGGCATAGGTTACAAAGGTCGAGTCACAGGTTCACGAGCAGTCCCAGGACCCAGAGACCAGACTCATGATCCCATGCAGATGGAGGGCCAATAGAGAATTTCTCTTTACTCTCTATCTTATTCTTGAGCTATTTTTGGTTAGTTAGCATTGAGGACAATGCTAGCTTTCATTTGAGGGGGTAGCCCTATTTTGATGATGTTGGATTGTAAATATTATACTATTTTTGTTTTTATTATGCTTTTTCACTTTTGGTATGAATATAATTTTACCAGTTTATTTCACTTTTCGTATTTTGCAACCTTGGTCTGTATATAAAGTTACTTTCTGATGTATATATTCATTCCCTCTTATGTATATTCATTTAAATCCCCTATTGTACATATTCAGTTTAATTTCTGCATTTTCTTTCATAGCTTCTTACTTCATTTTTGTAGCTTCTTATTTGGAGTTTTACGTGCAATAAGCCTTTGGGTTTCTTAATGTCACGGTTCTTTCCAAAGGTAAAATTTGTGTGAACCGGGTGGCTCTTCCCGATGATGGATAGCATGATAACCTTCTTAAGGGTTTGAGTCTGTTATCTTTTTGTTTTTGTGTAAATAGTAGCTAATGAGTAATAGTGCCTCAAGCAAAGCTTTACTTGGGCCTAACATTTTTGCCTTTAATCTTATGATCAAAAACAAATTGGTGTGTATAGGATGGTGACAGTTGTGACCTTGAGACTCATGTGTTGGCCGATAATCATCAAGTAGTTTTTCGTGACCATTTGTGTTGCTCAAATCTTAGCTAAGGTTGTGTGGGCCCCCGACTCTATCTCTTTAGCAATCCTATAGCTTGTGTGGTGAGAATTTGAATTGCAAGTCCAAGTCCCGTGCCATTAGTCTAGAACTTGCCCTGAATGTTTGTCTAGGTGAAATCTTAAGTATAGTTTGACTTGAGAAGTGATTATAGGCTCTTCTTGATCCGAATGACATCTTGAAAACATCCATTAGCCTACTAATGATAATATTCCTAGTCAACCCTTTTGAGCCATAACCCTTTTTCTTTCAAAGACCATGATACAAGCCTTTACCCATTCTAAAAAGACCCTCTCTTGGCACCCGATCTTTCCTTAGCACAAGGCAAAAGCATAAGTTTGAGGGGGAGACGAGGAATGCAACAAAGTGGTAAAAGGTACAAAATGAATAAAATAAAAGGCACAAAGAAAAAGAAATAAAATCAAAAAGTCAAAAAGAATGAACAATATAGAAGAAATGAAGGGATTCAATAAAAGTAAAGAGATGAAAGGTGTGGAAAGTTTAGAAAGGAGAAAAAGGTTTGAAATGAACAAGAAAGAGTGACACTGTGTCTCTCTAACCCCTAAGAAAGAAGTAAATGACTCAAAAAATCAAGAAAATGTGTGCCAAAATGAAGAAATGAAGAAATGAAGTGCTTAAGGGGAGATGAAACCTACTTAGACCAAATATTTCCTACCCTGAACCAAAAGCCTTCACTATATCTCCACAAAAGCCCTATATGATCTTGAGTTGAATGAAGCTTACATTAGTAGTGACTCACATAAGGGGCAAGCTTATGGTACTTAGAGCCGAACTTGTGACCTTTCTTTGAGAGAGATGAGTGTGTCTTCCACAATCCTCGTTCTGAGTGCTACAACCTAAAAGTGAGCTTTGCTTATGGAGAGTTGAGGAGTATGAGTTTGGGTTCCACAATGACCAAAGTTGTAGAAAGAGTTTCCTTGATGATTTGAGTCAACTCTTGATACTCTTATGTCGCACTAAAACCATGGTGCTTAAAAGGTTGAATGTTGTTAATGATTCATTTGATTTAAGGGCAATTGTTAGTCCCAATTGATGCTAGATGAGGTCACTTTAGGTCAACTGAATTTTCTTGGTTTTATTCTTAAGGAGGTGGGAATTACTTTGTTTGTTTGAGGACAAGCAAAAGTTTAAGTTTGGGAGAGTTGATAACTAGGGATTCTAGTCTATTTTATACTCCTTTTTGATTGAGTTTTGGACTAAAAATGTATACAAGTAATCCCGAAAGCTTACATGTTGTGTTTGTTTGCAGGGTTTAGTCAAAAAAGTGACAAGTAATCAAAACTAGCTCAAAAAGGAGTGAAACCTGCACAAGTACCAAGAACAAGTCAAGGCACTGTTGTAGCATAAAATCCACTGCAGTTGCAACAGACCCACCACGACCGCATTCCATTTAGTGCGGTCCGCAGTGGAAAAGATCAGAGAGATACAATTTTGGAATCTCAAGCAATACGGTCCGCGATAGATTCTTTGCAGCCACAGTAGCTTCATCGCGGCCGCAATCCATTTTATGCGGTCCGCATAGAGGGGATTCAGAGAGCTGTGAGTTTGGAGGTTGGAAGCCACTGCGGTCCGCGGTCTATTTTGTGCGGTTCACAGTGAAGCCACCGCGGCCACGGTAAATTTTATGCGGTCCATGGTGTCCAAATTTAGAGACTGAGCAATGAAGCTAAAAAGCCTCACCGCGGCCGCGATGCATTTTCCGCGGTCCACGGTACCTCCGTCAGGGGTATTTTTGTCCAGAGAATTCGGCCTTGTATAAATACTTCTTTTTCACATTTTTAGGGTATCTTTATCTTAGCAGAGCATGTGAACGGCGGTTTTAGTCCATTTTGAGTAATTTGTAGCTAGTTTAACACTGAATTTTCAATTCTTAGTTTCTAATCATATTATATGGGTTATTCTTCATCTAAATATTTGATTTCTTCCATTATTATGAGTAGCTAGACCCACTAGCTAGGGTTGTGGCTCAATCCTAGTGTGGGTATTTGATGGGTCTTTTGTTTTAAGGCTTAGATATTTATGGGTAGTTGATATTTGGGCTGAATTGTGTTTTCCATGTTGAATTACTGGTTGCAAACACTAATTTGTGCCTTTTTGACTTGGCAATTTCTTGAGAAAGAGAGCTTGAGTCTAGAAAAATCATTCCAACAAGGAATTAGGGTGTATTCAAGAGATTGTTAGCCCCAATTAAAGGGTTAAACCTAGAGATAGTAATATCCGACTTGAGCCTATATTGCTTGCACAATTTTGACATCCAATTGGTCTTGAGAAAGTTAATTAGGGCAAAGTCACTCAAGCTACCGAGAGGTATAGAGTGAGTAGTTTCGTGCATTGGCTGTATTGCAATCCCCAACATAACAACTTTGTCTTAGGCTTTAGATCATGTGAAGTATTCACTTAGGAAAAGTCACTTCCCTAGTGCCTCTTTAACCATTTAGAAAACCCTACAAGCATTCATACTTAGTTTAGTTTCACATATCATTAGCATAAAATTAGAAGTAACAAACAAACAAATATGATTGGAAGTGTAATTAAGAGCATTACGCACTACTAGTTTGAATAAGAATCCAAATCCCAAACATTCTAGCTCCATGTGGATTCGATCCCGACCTTCTCGGGTAAAAGATGCATCGACCGCTCTTACCACTTTGTAGTGGTGTAGGGTTGGACTCGATCATTAGATACCTTGGAATTTTTTTTTGCCAGAGTCTCCTCCGTATACTAAAATAAAACCACCCTGCACGTAGCCAGAAAACATACTATGCATGCCACACTTGGCATCATACATCTATCTATTATAAATTCTAAACGTCAAAAACAAGAGCTTACCTGAGGACCTACTGGCATGAATAGGGCTGTGCTGAGGTATCCATCTCGAGCCATATATCCAGTTTGAAATAGGTAGGGGTATTTAGATTTCATTTCTTCCCCCTCTTCCCATGTCATCTCTTCCACCTTCTTACTTCTCCATAAAATCTTCACGGCTGCTATCTCCTTCTTTAATATATAACTATGCATAAACTTCTATTGTATATATAGATCTGACCGGTAGGAAATGAGCTAATTTCATGAACCTATCGACTATCACCCATATATAATCAAACTTACGATGAGAATGAGGTAAACCCGTGATAAAGACCATGTTTATCGCCTCTCATTTCCATGTAGGGATCTCTATAGTCTGCATTAGCCCTCCGAGCTTCTGGTGCTCTATCTTCACCTACTGGAAACTAGGGCACTAAGTGACATACTCAGCAATGTTCTTCTTCATATCGTTCAACCAATACACATCCTTAATGTCATAATATATCTTCGTCGACCTAGGATGAAAGGAGTACCACGAATAATGTGCCTCTGACAAAATCTTGTCTTGTAGCCCTTCTACGTATCGAACACACAAACGACCCCTATATCTGACAACCCCATTTCCCTTAAGCTCTAACAACGGCTTCTTCTGCTGCGGAACTCGCTTTCTCAACTTGACCAACTCTGGGTCTTCGTAGTGTCTCTCCTTTACTTCAGCTATGAGAGATGATTTTGCAGTATTTTGGAGTACAACTCCACCATTGCCAAAATCTGCTAACCGAATCCCCAAACAAGACAATTAATGAATCTCTCTAGTTAATTGTCTTTTCTTAACCTCTACATGTGCTAAGTTACCCATAGATCGACGACTTAAGGCATCTGCTACAACATTAGCTTTCCCTGGATGGTAGAGAATGTTAACATCGTAATCTTTCAATAACTTAACATCGCCTCTGTCGCAAATTCAACTCTTTTTTCTTGAAGATATATTGCAGGCTTTTATGATCTGTGAATACATCAACATGAACACCATATAAATAATGCCGCCATATCTTAAGTGCATCGACAACCACAGCTAACTTGAGGTCGTGTGTCGGATAATTCCGTTTGTGCTTCCTTAACTGGCTTGAAGCATACACAATTACTTTCCTATGTTGCCTCGGGACACATCCTAACCCGACACCTGAGGCATCACAATACATGTCAAAACCACCTGAGCCCTCTGGAAGTGCTAGAACTAGCACTGAGGTCAACATGTTCTTAAACTCCTAAAAACTTTGCTCATAGGCCTCTGTCCGCTGAAACTTAGTTGCTTTCTACGTCAACTTCGTTAATGGTGCCGAAAGAGAAGAAAACCCCTCTACGAACCTCCGGTAGTATCCTGCTAAACCTAGAAAGCTACGAATCTCTATCGGAGTGGTAGGTTTAGGCTAGGATTTCGCAACCTCAATCTCCTGAGTGTCTACCTTTATACCTCCATCGGATACATTGTGCCCTAAGAATGCTATAGACTTCAACCAGAACTCACATTTAAAAAACTTAGCATACAATTTATTATCACGGAGGGTTTGGATTACCGCTCACAGGTGGTCCACATGCTCATCCTCTGAACGTGAATAAACCAGAATATCATCAATAAAGACTATCACGAACATATCTAAATATGTTCGGAATAGGCTATTCATCAAGTCCATGAACACGACAGGTGCATTCATTAACCCAAAGGACATGACAAGGAACTCGAAGTGGCCATATCGGGTCCTGAAGGCAGTCTTGGGAATATCTTTCTCCCGAACTCTGACTTGGTGGTACCCTGACCTCAAATCTATCTTTGAAATGTATCTAGCTCCCTGCAATTGATCAAACAAGTCATCTATCCTTGGAAGTGGATACTTATTCTTAATGGTTACCTTGTTCAGTTGCCTATAATCGATACACATCCTCAACGAGCTGTCTTTCTTTCGTACAAACAGTACCGGTGCACCCCAAGGTGAGGTACTGGGCCTGGTAAAACCTTTTTCCAGCAAATCTTTTAACTGCTCCTTCAACTCCTTCAATTCGACAGGTGCCATTCTATATGGAGGGATGGATATTGGTTGCATTCTCGGAAGCAAATCAATGCCAAAATTAATCTCTCGCTTTGGAGAAATATCTGGAAGTTCATTTGGAAATACATCTGCGTACTCTTTGACTACTGGAATAGACTGAAGTGTAGGTATCTTAGCATCTACATCTCTAACTCGCACAATATGATAAATACACCCTTTTGCGATCATTTTCCTCTCCTTCAGATAGGAAATAAACCTACCTCTAGGTGTCGTTGTATTACCTACCCATTCAAGGACTGGTTCACCCAGAAAATGAAATCTAGCTATCTTTGATCGACAATCAACTGTGGCATAACAAGCTGCCAACCAATCCATGTACATGATAGCATAAATATCCAACATCTCTAGCTCAACTAGGTCGCCTGAGGTCTGACGACCGCAAACTATTACCATACAACCTTGGTAAACCCGTCTAGCAATAATTGATTCTTCGACTGGTGTAGATACCGTAAAAGGATCACTTAGTATTTTAGGCACTATACCAAATTTCCCCGTGACAAATGGGGTAACATACGATAAAGTAGATCCTGGGTCTATTAAGGCATAAGCATTGTGAGATCAAATGGTCAACATACTTGTCACAATGTCTGGTGAGGATTCCTGGTCCTGCCGACCCACTAACGCATAACTACAATTATGGTTACCACCTGAAATGGATCCTGTACCTCTGCCTTGACCTCTACTAGCCGAAGACTGAGACTCGCGCCCTGAAGGATGCTCATACATAGATGATCCAGTTGATGAATTCGCTGGTTGCGCCATACCCCAGAATTTCTATTTGGGCAATCTCGCATCATATGCCCCAGATGCCCACATGTATAACAAGCATCGGAACTGGCTTGGAATTGGTCCAAGTGTCCTCTATTGCAGATGGCACACCGCGGAAAAAATGGCCATGTTTGCCCCAAACCTCGCTGTCGCTGCAAACTTGATGCTTGAGAGCTTTCACCTGGTCCTGACTGAGTATAACAATCATACCTGTAATCTTGTGACTGAGGTGGCGGAGGTCTAGGTGGCCGTTCGAAGTACTGGGGCCTATAACTACCCTGAAACTGCTTCTGAGACATGGCAAATCTCATCAACTTACACTGCCCTAACTCAGTCCTCTCCGTACCCTGCTGCTGATGCCTACCCTTTCTATATTCTGGGAAAATGCCTGAATCCGGGAGATATCCATAGTATCTTACAATGCAGTTGTGGCACATGCCTCGGTCAACTCTGGGGACAACCTTGCTATAAACTTATGGATCCTGTCCCACATAGTAGCAACTATGGATGGTATATATCTGGCCAATGAGTCAAAATGGAGACTATACTCTCGAATACTCATATTGCCATGCTTGAGGGCTAAATACTAATTGACTCGGGCCTGACAGACCTCCCGTGGTAAGTACTTATCAAGAAAGGCATCTGAAAAATTCTCCCAAATAGCTAGAGGTGCATCACGTCCACTGGACCTTTCCTATCCCTCGTACCAAAGGATGGCTATATCCCGGAGTCGAAAAGCTACTAGCTCAACTGCCTCTTTCTCCGTGGCATGCATAACCCAAAAGATCCTGTGAAACTGATCTATGAAATCTCACGGGTCTTCCCTCTAATATGTCTCTGTGAACTCTGGGGACTAAAAGCAATAAACTCTCGGACCCTTGAACTCCTAGACCCCTCAGAAGGTTCTACACTAGCGGATGCCCTAGCCTATTGTTAGGTAGCTACCAACTGCATCAACAAATGCACCATACTCCTGAAGTCCTGATCAGATGGAAACGGAGGGGGAACTGGATGTGCAGACTCCCTAGGAATCTCCTCAGGTGGCGGAGGAGCCGATAATGGCTGGGTAGGGGTCTCTCCTCGGGCCTTAAATTGGGCTCTATCTACTAGGGGTACCCTGCTAGTCCCCTCACCTACTACTGTTTCTCTCTTATGGCTAGCCGTAGTCTTCCTAGTTATCGTCATCAGTGCATGCAAATGCCAACACATAAGTTTAACTCAAATTTCCTATAACTCAGTGCTACAACACGATTTAGATTTAAAAGAAGGGTAACCAACTCCTAAATATGTTGTAGTCCCCTACTTATATAGTGTGGTGCACCACACATCTATAAACAAGACCCTACTAGGCACGGCTTGTAGACTCCCTTGGACAGAACTACTCTGATACCACTTTTGTCACACCCCGAACTTGGGGGCTAGACCGACACCCGGTGCCTCACCTATCCTTGCGTACCATTTGCGACTAAGAGACTCTGAACATGTAATATCATACTTTGACCATGGGCCACATTACAAGATAATGTGCGAAGCAAAATATAAAATAGAGTAGAGACTAACGCTGACTAAATGTCAACATAAAGCAGGGTGGCAAGGTCGTCATAACTACTATAACTGACAAGCCAAGAAAATACATGTACAGGGCGTACAATCTCAACATACTGCACTAACTGACATGATATGTCTACAAGCCTCTACTGATGGATGTACTGTGATCGGAACATGGCCCGACTTACCCATAACCTATCTACATATATACACAAGATGTACACAAAACTTCTAGACCCGGCAACTCCGAAGGACGGGGAGCTTACTGATAAAGCTGAACTCGGGCAACACCTACTGAGGAGGTCTACCCGTCTATCTATCTGAACCTGCACGCATAAAATGCAGCGCACCCAGAAAGGGACGTCAGTACAAAATAATGTACCGAGTATGTAAGGCAATATACTGAAAGCTGAAACTGAACTGATAATATAATAACTGAAAGTAACTGAGGGTCAAAGATAATATGAAGATATGCTCACCTGCTAATACTAACTCTACTCTCTCAATATAGTAAGTAAAATATATGTCCGGTCCTATAAGGCATGGTATATATATAACTGCTCTGTCATAGTAGGATCGCTCATTGGCGCTTGGCCATACTAGGCTCTGTATCTCAGCCATGCTGCGCTCGCTCATAGGCGCTTGGCCAGTAGGCTCGATATATAACTTACCATCTAATCAAAGGTTGCCCAATAGGGGCCTACCCATCGATTATAGCTCGATGGTAATGAAAATACTGTAATACTATATATATAGACTCTCTGCTCTCTTGACTGGAAAAAGAAAATACTCAAATGAATATGAAGTCCCGATAAGGAGAATACTGAAACTTACGAGACTAGGAAAATATACGTAAATTCCGAGATATGAATTTTTCTTTATGCCTCGTTATCAAACTTGTATAATTACGAGATCATGCAAAATGAAGGAAGAGCTTAGCCTTAACATATCTGGAGTAGGTAAAAAGCCGTATGATGTTCTTGGAAAAGATAGCACCGTACTCCCTTAGAATCGCAAAATCTTATGTTGCTAATGTGTAAATAATTCTCGTTGGAATTGTTGAAACTTGTAGGAATCACGTTGCTTAATGTAAGATTTAGAATCTGATTTGAAGTGTTTGAAAATGAGAAATTGAAAAATTATCAGAATGGCCAACGTTAGTGTCTTTGATATGGAAAATATTGGAATGAAATCTTATCAGAATGGCCAACGTTAGTGTCTTTGATATGGAAAGTATTGGAATGAAATGAATGTGTAACTAACACATTATGCCACCTAATAAGAAATGACTAAGAGTCATTTCTTTAGGATGTGGCTTGCTGCCACGTGGAGATGGGGGAGGGAAGGAATTAAAAATTTTATCCACTTATTAGTTAATTAGGTAATGTCCCGATATACGGTAATTAATCAATTAGCTGCATAATTAAGAATTGTCTTAAATTACTTAAAATTCTACTTCTTTTTAATATACCTTATATATCATACTACCACAGTCATATGGTACCTTGTATGGTACTAGTCCATAAATATCGGGTATTATCGCTCGGGCCGTATTTATCCCAATCGACAACCTTCAACGAAACTCATTTTCTTTAATTCGTGTACCCTTTATCTTTCGTGGCACTTACTTATCGCTTGTTATAAATAGCACAAATATGCTAACCTCAAGATAATCTCATCCCCAAGTCTATGTCAATTAACTGAAGATGAAACTTTAACGTACGAGAAACACGAGTGTAACAACAAATTGAACATTCGAAAAATGGAATATTTATCCATCAATCAACATACACCAATAATATTTTGAAGCGATTTTATATGGATAAAGCACATCTATTCAGTACCCCGATGGTTGTGAGATCGCTTGATACAAATAAAGATCCATTTCACCCTCATGAAAATGATGAAGAGCTTTTAGATGCTGAAATACCATATCTTAGTGCAATTGGGACATTAATGTATCTTGCTAATAATTCTCGACCAGATATAGCTTTTCCCATAAGCTTTTTAGCAAGATTTAGTTCTTCCCCAACATAAAGACATTGAAATGGTATTAAGCATCTATTGAGATATATTAGAGGGACCATTGATACGAGATTATTTTATTCAAATGAATCCAGGCCAAAACTGAGTGGTTATGCAGATGCAGGATATTTATCAGATCCACATAAGGGTCGATCTTAAACAAGCTATTTATTCACAGGTGGAGGTGTTGATACCCAATTTTTCCTCATATATTTTTAATATATATATACTTTCAAAATAGCACATATGCAGTTATAAGCATGCATAATTATTTTTATAATTTTTCTATAATTTTAAAAGCTCCATATCAATTTATTTCTTCTCCTTTTTATTTATAAAATATCCAATAATTATCCTTCATATCCTTTTGTGGTGATTTAGCCATTTAAATTCATTATTTATGCCAACATAGTGTTTAAATATTTTTAGTGCATTTTTTATAATTGTATTTACGTTTTTAGGCTAAATTGCAAATCTTTGCAATAATAGCTCATACTAATGCATAATTACATTATTGATGCATAAAATGGTCTTTTATATTTTTAAAATGTTAAATAACTATTTTTGAATCATTTTACTACACAAAATAATTTTTTGGAACTCACTTATTATTTTTATAAATTATGTAGTTATTAAAAGTGGCTATTTAAAATCTAACCTATTTTTATTTCAATTTTGGTCATAATTCAACCCAACACCAACCCAATTTCAATTTAAACCTGCCCAACCCAAACCCTAATACCCGATACGGCCCCAAACCCTTTTAATCTCGACCGTTGATCATATAGATCAACGACCACAATCAGCCCCTTCCTTTTTTAGTCCCAAACAACCCCCCAAACTCTTTCATTTCCCACCGTCTGCCGCACTGAAATACCTCTCCTCTCTCAAATGCTCTCAAACCTAACCCTAATCGTACCTTGTCGTCACTCATCTATGGCTATCTATGGTGGTTCCTCACCACCCCCAAGCCTCTAGTAGCCTCTCTTGTACTTGTATCACTATCTTCAGGGTCCTCAAGGGACCAGGGTTAGTTTGCTTGCATCTATGACCATTTCTCGCCTGTTTCAGGCTGTCCTGATTTGATTCCGAGTGAGATATTCCTATATCTATGGGTTTATAGGTTTGATTTTTCATCTCTGTGATTGTTCTTCTCGAAACCCTAATTTATCTCTTCTAAACGTCTTAGATCTGAGATGGTTTGACCTATTTAATATGAGTTTTACAAGAGCCTTTTGTTTTTTTATAAGAATTGTGTGATGTTCGAATTATTTTTCATTTTTTTTCTAAACTAGGGTTTTTGGAAATTTCTTTTTCGAAATGTTTGATGGTTTTGGAATGTTTGATCTTCTACTTCTTATATGGTTTGAATGATTTCGTAAGTTTGCTACAACCTTAACTCATTTATACTAAAAGCCCTAATTTTCGACATTCTTTGTTTGGTTTCTGAGTATTGGTGTATTGACTATGTTCTTGCCTTGGTTCTTGTGATTTCTCTTCAACCATCTAAATGTCTCGTGGTTTTCTTATCCTAATATGCCTCTACTGAGTTTCTTAGTTCAACTTTTCCATTGATTCTATATGCCTGTGTTTATTCTGACTATTCTTTTCTTACTTTATTTAAGTTGTCTGCGAAACTTGCTGACTCTTTACGTGATTTTATCTTTGATTGAACCCTTGACTATTCTGAAGTTCTTATTTCCCGATTTGATATGAACTCTTTTCCTTAAACGAAATTTTTGATTCTTACATCTCTACTCGGTTTGATTGAATTTCTTTCCTTAATTGTTTTTCCCTTGCATTATTTGTTATCTGCTGAATCTTATTGATTGTTTCCTTAATTGAAACTTCTACTCATTTACCCCTAATTATCTACTCTATACCCAAACCATACTTGATTCTTTTCCTTAAATATCTAGCATGCTTTTACCGTTGATTTGATTATCCCTTGATTAAGGGGAAGACTTGCTGATATACATGTGTGATTGATTCCATGAATTCCCCTAATTGCTACTTAATCTATCCCTTACCTTATTTTGTTTAACTCTTGATTACTATATAAACTCCCTCCTATTCTAACTTCTGAACAACGGACAACAATTCAAAACTACTACTCTTTACACTCTAAAAGGCTCTCTCTCTCTCTGCTCTCTTTTCCACTTGTGATCCCTGTCATTCTAGCCGGCTGCAAGCTAAGGCTGGGAGTTGCACACTACCTTTCTCACATTTTGTGTTTTTCTTCTTTAACTAGGTATGCTTATGATTAATTTTTAAGAATTAAGCATATGTGTTTACTTACTGCTTTAGTTCATATGACCTAAGTCTATTCATGTTTCTGTTTACTGTTTATCTAAGCATGTCTAATACTGCCTATTCAAACATGTGATTAGTATGTTTCCACTTTACTTGCTTGTTTGTTGTCTTGTTTAACATGCCTACCTATGTAACGTAAGCCTGTTTGGACTAACTACTGTTTTTCCTAAACTTTGTTTCTATATAATTGGTATGCCTTCACTGTTAATACTTGCCTAGCATTTAGGTCCTTGCCTGTTCTGTTTCACTCCTACTAAGTCAGTCAATCTCCTTAAAGTGATTCTAGTTGTGTGGTTTAGATGTCTTCAACTTGTTTCTGTTGTGATCTTTGCTGCATCTGTAGAACCCCCTCAAAACTCTCTATATCATGTTGTTTGTATACTTCATTAAGGTGTACCCTCTATGTTCCCAACCCCTATCCCCTTATGTGAAAATTGTTCCTAAAACTTGTTCTATGACTTGGGTTCTGATTGCAAATTGTTTTCTTCACTTTCCCTCAAACTGTTTTATCACTAATGGTTTTCAGAAGTTCTTTTCAGTCCTAAGACATTTCTATTAAACTCTTTCAAACTATCATGCACTTCCACTTACTCTTAGAATACTAGGTCTTGCCCCTCTGATATGTGTACTGCCTTGAGAATCTGGAGATCTCTCTGAAATTTGGCATGTCAGGGCTGGCATTTCCATACTACACCTAAATCAGTTACTATTTGAGAAAGTCTAGGTGTGAGCACTGCCGGCGATCCTCGAGGTCCTTAGGGAACTCTGACACACCTAGACATGAAATTGGCTATGGAACTTTGGGTATTTGAGACTACTGGAGGTTTGGAAATCATTTAGGTCTTCTTCAGGCTCCCTACAGATTAATTTTTGTTCTTTTTTTATTCAATTCATTGGTCTATAATAATTATTGTAAACAAATAGTGGGGTAATTAGTGAAAAATGGAATGTAGTTATATATTGTAAAATTGGGTAGATACCATGCCTATAGGGTCTATGTTGATTCAAATGTATTTGTTAGATAACATGTCTGCTTTGGTTTGAAATAAGTTTTGTTTGCTTTACTTCCACACAATTAGAAGCCAAGCCTATAGGAATCTAAATCACCTTTTAATAACTGGATACCATGTCTATAGGAGTTAAATCAGTTTCTAATAACTAGATACTGCGCCTATAGGAATTAAAATCAGCTCTAATAGAAATCATGCCTATAGGGATTTCACTTTGGTTAAATGATTGTTGTTTGTTTCACCTTATGCTCAATTAGAAATCATGCCTAGAGGATTTAAAAATAGTTTAGCTAGAAAAACAGATTAATTCACGTGTGTTTATTCTGAATTGGTTTAACTAACTAATATGTCCACTTCTTTAATAAGTTTCAACACTACCTTAAATAATATTGCTAGAAAGCATGCCTATAAGATCTCAAGTTGTCCGTTTAAAACTGTTTTACTGTATGCCTAATCAGTAATAGATACCATGTTCATAGGACATCACTATTATATGCCTAGGCAAGCCTATAGAGCGATTAAAAATCCTGCAACTATAAAATTGCGCTTTGTTATTTGAGACTGCTCACATTAAATAGGTCTAAAATCAGTAGGCAAGCTGAATAGGTCATTGACACTTTGGTCCTTATTCAATACCGCATAATCTCTGTTCACCTAGATATCATGTTCTAAGGTTTTCTCTTAAATACTTGAAACTGTTGTTTGAGACGTGCACTTACTTGTTATGTTTGTAGAGGTAAATGTGAACCTTTAACTGCTCTCTCTTTAAATGCAGTCCTAATTGTTTGATTGACGCCTCGACTTTTATCATTTAAAAACCTTAGGATGGTCTAGAACTACCTAATTAGAGGTCCTAAATACCTCCAGGGCCACGAAGAAGGGACGAGTAGTGCACGTATATGATATCTTTTAAGATTGCGAGAACGTTTTAGGCTATGACCAAGGGGAGGGAATTGGGTAGTAAGGAATATGATGACTACGTGCTGATGTCACGTGTAGCCCCTCGTTGAGGAGTGTTTATCGGGCATTGCGTGGGTATGATCCTGTAGGCTAACCAACCTAGGACCCCTCTTTCCCAACTCCCGTTGTTTAAATAAATTTACTTTTTTTTATATATGTGCAACTTTTTCAAACCTTTTCCCTTGTTCCATTACTTGAGCGCTTAGAATATCAATACATACCTTTTACTTGCAAGTACGTGTTAAAACTGTTTATTTGTTAAAATGACTAATTCACATAGTTTAAGTTCGGTCGGGACCCACCATTGTGGACCGCGAGGGTGTCTAACTCCTTTCCCTCAAGGTTATTTCGAGCCCTTACCCTAAATCTCTGGTAATGCAAACTAGTCCATGAGGTAATTGCTCAAGGTGCCCTAACGCACAATGATCCGTTAGGTGGCGACTCTTCAAATACCCAATTCCTAAAAGGAAACGCGTTATTCCCCTATGAATGTCGAAATCCGAACTTCCCCATCAAAAAGGGAAAAACGGGGTGCGACAAGAGGTACTGCCATATCATGATGTTCAACAAAACAAACGATGGTTTCCACTTCTTCAAATCATGCAAAAATAATAGCTATTCATGAAGCAAGCCGAGAATGCGTTTGGTTGAGATCAATAACTCAACATATTCAGGAGATATGTGGTCTTTCGTGAGGAAAGGATATTCCAATAATAGTGTATGAAGATAATGTTGCATGTATAGCTCAACTAAAAAGGGAATATATTAAAGGAAACAAAACAAAGCACATTTCACCAAAATTCTTTTTCACGCATGATCTTCAAAAAAATGGTGAATTAGACGTTCAACAAGTTTGTTCAAGTGATAATTTACCAGATTTGTTCACTAAGGCATTACCGACATCAATATTTGAGAAGTTGAGATATATGAAGTGTCGTCTCCAAGAAATTAAACAGAATTTTCATCAGGGGGAGAAATACGCGTTGTGAGCACGTGATTTTTGCCTCACAAGAACTACTCCAAAAGAAATCACAAATAATTTTTCTTTGTATGCAATTTTGAATTTTTCGTGGCATTTTATTTGTGCATGTTTATTTTATTTTAAATAGGGAAAAATACAAAAAATAGTAATGTAGGTGCATATGCAGCTAGGAATTAATGTGCCGTTTTAGAATTAATTAATCATGGGCTTATATATCATAAAAATAAAAAAAATATATACAAAAATACATTTAGGATTTTTATATTTTTATATAATTTCTTCGGCGTTTAATGTCTAATTGTGTGAGATTACTTCTAATTAGTGTTTAATATTATGTGATAATACTTATTAGGAATTAATGAGCATTTTAATTAATTTTTAATTGGTTTTATTAATTAGTGAAAATGAAGAAAAGAACAAAAATAGGAAGAAAATTGGACTGGGCCATTTTAATTGACAAAAAATCAGGCCCAAAATAAAGCATTTACCCGGCCCAGGTCTGTCAACCCAAAGACCATCAAACGACGTAGTATAAGGCAAATACTACGCCGTTTGATGGTGCCCGGTCAGTTAATTTCAAAGACAAACCATACGACGCCGTATGGTTGAATTTGATCGGGGTCGTTCGTTGTTTCTGATCCAATGGCTCCCAGAGCTTTGACCAAATCCGATTCCACAACCCGATCCACTTTACCCGGTGAACCCAGTCTCTCAAAGAGACCAAACGACACCGTTTGTTTAAATGAATTAATCCAGGCCATTGATCTCAATTGATCAAACGGCCAGGATTTAATCTTTCCCCTCGTATATAAGCCTAACCCATCACCCCCACACCCCCTAGGCCATACCCCTCATTCCACCTTCGTCTCTAAGCTTTAGAGACCAGATGAACCTCCACCGTTAGCCACCGTGCACCGCCCACCGAAAATCACCTCACGGCGGTTCCGGTGGTCCAAATGACCCCATCTTAACACCATAGCTTCCCCATGACATCCTTTTTCCACATCTGATGTTAGTTTCCCTCGAATCAGGCCCCAACATTTCGAATCTTCGATCAAAGTTTGGTCTGAAAACCCAACTTTCTCCGATGGCTTCAAAATCAACACCATGGTTTCTCCTTACCATCCTCGTTATGGATCCGGTAGTAGTTTAGGTCGAATCTTCCTGGAACTGCTCGAATATTCATTCGAAGATTCGAGCAAAACCTAAAACTACCCTAATGTACCCCAAAATCCCACCAGTCACTCTCCTGACCTCACTTGTAACCAAACCAAACTTGGTTTGGTTCGAATCTGACCAGAAGTGATCAAGCCCCAAATTAGACCTTCACGAACCCTAAAAATCCCAAATCATGGAATCTGCCCAAATTGAATAGAAGGTTGGGGTCTAATCGACCTTAATCGAAGTATTTTCAGTTGAGAACATTTCGACTAAGGTCTGTTCGACCTCAAATTGTCCGAATCAGAATTTCGATGACTAAGTCCGTATAGTCCGGGTATTATGAGGTATTTTCTTTCTTTCCTTCGTGTTTGTTTTCATTATTTACGTATCTGTTTATTTACTGTGTTGATTTTGATTGCTTTTAGTTAAATTGACTCTATTCATTTTCAAAGGATATTTTATGTGGTCCGATTCTGTCTATTATTTATAGTCACCTTAACTGTATGTGTTATAAATTGTGAAATCGAGTCCTAAATTGCATCGCTTAATTAATTCCCTGTTAGTCTATAAGTTCGTCAATAACACTGTTTGATAGTTGTTTTGTTACTGATTTGTTTAAGTGTCAATTGTAATATATAATCGATTAATTGAATAGGTCGTTCATATAATTTGAGTCACTTGGCATCCTATTGATAATAGTGTCTGAGTGGTCTCATGTGTGTTGTGTTTGATCCTTTTTCTCTTAATTATTCACCATCTTTTGCATATATTTCCATTCAAAGTGTTTACAATGTTCTGTATCTAGGATTTGTATATATATGACAATTGTTATTCTAGTTAATCCAATATAGCTATTTCTTGATCCCTATTCTGATGCTACTCAATCTGATTTGAGTCCTAGTGTGAAATGTTGTTTGAGTTGAATAATCTGAATTGGTTATAGCTGTTGGCCAGAAGTAATCTTAGATAACTATTAGATTAAACAGAATTTTAGATTTAAAAGCTGTAATGAAGTAGTGTTTGTATGAGGGCAGTAATATTAAGAGTTTTCAGGGGTATTATGGGAATAAAACAGTTAGGATGGTATTTTAATGTTAGTGCTTTGTTAATGGGATATTAGTATGAATTAATTAATGCACTAATGGGGGACAAAAAGATTGGAGAGGCTGAAAATCAGGGAAAAGGCTTCCTTAGTGGGATTTAAAGTAAGAAAGAGCAGATTTCTAGTGGGGTTTTTCTAATTTTGTTGAAAAGAAGAAGGGTCGAGCAGATTGTATAAAGAGGGGGAGGATCAGAAGAAGAAAGGGGGACCAAAAAAAAACAGAAGGAAGGAAGAGAGAGAATTAAAGGGAGAAAAATTTTAAAAACAAAGGACTCTAATATTCAGAAAAATTAGAACCTTTTGCAGTAAGAATTAGAAGGAAAAGTTAGAGAGTTGGTTTTCTTTCACTTCTAAAAATAAGAATCAGTTTAGTTAAGGGTTTAATAAAAAATTTCAAAGTGTTTCTTTCTTGGAGAGTTTAAAAGGTTTCATGTAGCTTTCCGAGTTTGTTATAGCTGGTCTGTACTGGTCCTTTGTTGCTGATTCTGGGATATCTGTATTACTGTTTGGTACTTCTGAAATTGCAACGGGATTGGGCCCTGAGTTTGCTGTGATATAAACCAAACTGTTTTATTGGTTGTGTGTTGGATTTCTGCTTGTTTCGATCTATTTCTGGGTTGCTGTTGCTTTGTTATCACCACTGCTGCTACTCACTCCATCTTCCTATTCTTGTATTTTCAATACCAGGTACACGCTCGAATTCATTGGTGTAACCTCGATTTGGAATGGAATTAAGTAGTATTTTCAGCATATGTTCATGTGAATATTTGTAGTGATAATCCATCTTATGTTATCATTTTTAGTTTGTCTGAATTATATTGAGTCAAGAATTGGTCAATTAAAGTTGCCTCTACCATTTTTGAACCATTTAATTAGTAACAGATATGGATTGAACTTGGGTTAGTAGTTTACTTCCAGCATTCTTGTTGTTTATATTCACAGTGACGATAGCAAATAATAGATTTTTATTAACAGCTAAATTTTAAGTGAGCATAGTGATACCTTAAATTTTTGACGATAGCACAACGCACCTAATAGTATGTAAGTGTGGTTGTAAGATTTAAAATTGAGGCCATAACTTTCTTATGCATGTAATTAAAGCAGCTTGAGCAAACTTTCGTAATCATTAGTAATTAAGGTTGGCTTAGTTTCAAGTAATTGAAAACAATTAGTTCCAACAGTCCACTTCATCTAACAATGTGGGTTTAAATTAAGAGGATAATTAGTTCTCTTTTGAATATATGTATCATTTGTCAATTCCGTATTTTCAATTTCAATAATATTTGACTTATAGAATAAGGCATGAAATAATCTCATTTTTTATGCAAGTCGCATTGCAGTTTTCCAATTCCGCTTGCTTTAATCCGAATAAATAAATGATGGCTTTTTTTAAACATATAATTAACTAGGATTATTTTTTTTATTTTAGACACCAACCTAAATAGAAATGTAGTCACTTTAGGACTGTTCTTTTAAAAAAAATGAGATGAGCCTCCCCGAATAAAAATATAAAATTGCGGGGCCCTCGGTAAATATTTATTTTAATTTGCTTAGACTGCAGGATGGACCGTTTAGCAAACTTTCACGGCCCTACCCAAAGTAAATGATACGCTAGTCGCTTTAGGCGCGCCTTTAATAATTTAATTTTCTTAAAACTCGGGTGCACATTTATGTGACCCAAATCCAAATCTCAACAGAGTTGAAATGTGCCAACAACCACGGGTGCATTGATGTGACGTGGTTGGAGATATATTTCCATGATGTTGCAATTCTTGATAAAAAAAATAATAATAATGACAAAAGCGGTTAAAAGTTAAAACTTGCACATGAGCTCATAATTGTATAAAATTAAATAAACAAACCGAATACGACAGTTGAGCGACCGTGCTAGAACCACGGAACTCGGGAATGCCTAACACCTTCTCCCGAGTTAACAGAATTCCTTATCCGGATTTCTGGTTCGCGGACTGTAAACAGAGTCATTCTTGTCCTCGATTCGGGATTAAATTGGTGACTTGGGACACCCTAAATCACCCAAGTGGCGACTCTGAAATAAACAAACAAATCCCGTTACGATTGTCCTTTAATTGGAAAAACTCCTTCACCCCTCGCGGGGCGGAAAAAAAAAAGGAGGTGTGACAGCTCTGGCGACTCTGCTGGGGATTCTTTTCTCCCGAAACCACCGGTTCAGGGCTAGAAATTCGAGCTTGATAAATTGTAGTATTTTGGCTTTATTATCTGATATTCTCATATGATCTGTGCTTAATATGCAAAATGATGCTTTTGACTGCTTTGATATTATTTGAACTGTACATATAAAGTGTGCCGAAACCTTCTCTTCTTACCTCCGGGGATGTGCTTACTGGTTAAGACTCTCTATTCTGTTAGTGTCCTACCCTAAATAAAAGAGGCTCGGAAAGTTTCTAAGCCGGCTGGCCTTTTGGTTCCCGGAAAGGAGCTCCTTCCTCAACTCGAGTTGTCCGCTCGGGTGCACTGTCTAGAACAAAGACCCAGGTTTTGAACATAGAATAACGTGACTTCATGCCGGATCCCTAGTAGGAACGCTTATTTGCATCATGTTGCATTTGACTTAGGGGACTCAACATAAGGGTTGGGTTCGTCTAGGACTAGCAACCTGAAATGGAAAAAGACCATCCTGCTGCATCCTGTGTGTTGTGCGCATTTATTTGCTTCAGATCTGCATGCTGACCGGCTTCTGAAATCAAGAATTTTTGAAAAATTTTGTGAAAAAAAAAGAGAAAAATAGCAGTGTAGGGAGATAACTACTTTTTAGAAAAATAAAACCAATGTCCGAGTAGTATCAAAACCCTGCCGAACTACGCCAGTTTGATTCTCACAGGACGTGAGATACGTAGGCAACCCTCGTCGGGTCCAACCTCCCATTTTTGTAAAAATTAATAAATAATAAAAATGTCAAAATTTTTATTTTTCTGTCATAGAGTCGGGTGATGCTGTTTATATCAAAAATAGCCGAGTGTTCCCAAAAGGAACTCCGGAAGGCTGCCTTTGATAAACGGCCACTTCTTATTTTTATTAAATCACACAACCTTAAAATCTTCGTCCCTGAAGTGCTGAGAGGTCGTGATTCAGAAATTCTTTTTTAGGAAAAATGATCATATTTTTTTTCGAATAAATTTTTGCTTGTTTAAATCTTATTAATAAATGTGCAGAATGAGCATGACTCAAAATGAACCTTTTTCAATCATGAATAAAATTCCCCTCCAGTTGCGGCTATGGTGGAATGATTTAGGCAAAGAAGGGCATGACGAAATCAAGAAACATCTGAAAGGTCTCACGAGTTTGTTGGACATCAGGCCTCGAGGAGATATTATAAGGGTACTGGTCCCTCACTGGGATCCTGCGCACAATGTCTTCCACTTCTCGGACTTTGAACTTACCCCAACTTTAGAGGAAATAGCAGGGTACATCGGCAGTGCTGAGGTTCCATTGAGGCATAAATACCTGGTTGCTCCAAGAGCCGTAGCGGTACACCGGTTTTTGGACTCATTAAAGATAGTCAGAACAATCCATAACCCTGACTTGGCAAAAGGTTTTTGCACTATGAGTTTCATATACCAAAGATATGGTCACATAGGAGGATTCGACAAGCCAGAAAACAAGTTGTGCAGCAAAAGTAACCATCGAAAGTGAGATGAACATAGACGGGTTGCTTTCATGATAACCTTCTTAGGGCTCTTAGTGTTCCCAAGCAAAGACGGGAATATCGACATAAAGATAGCTGGGGGAGTCAGTACTTTGCTCACTCAAAAAGATAGCACGCTGGCGCCCATGATTGTATCTGATATGTTCCGAGCTCTCACGGCCTGCAAAGCCGGAGGAAACTTTTTCGAAGGTTGTAACTTGTTGTTGCAAATGTGGATGACCGAACACCTATGTCACCGAGCCCAGTTCCTGAGCCACGGATCTTCTGAAAAGACCTACATAGAGGAGTTCTACACTAGAATTAATGAGGCCCACCTACCTGAAGGAGTCTCGGCATGGACCTCATATTTCCAAACCCTCAACGCCAGTTAAATACAGTGGACACTGGGATGGTTACCAATCGACGAAGTCATATACATGCTAGCAGCTGGGCCCCATTTTCTCTTGATGGGACTTAAGAGCATTCAACCTTATGCGCCGTATCGGGTTTTGAGTCAACTTGGGAGGTGTCAGATAGTGCCGAAAGATGAGGATCTAAGCACCCAGGTGATTGAGATCAGTTCCGATGGCCAGTTTCCTAAAGCAAGGGTCCGCCAGATTTGGACCCAATGTCAATACTTAGAGGCAAATACTTGTGTACTGAATCAGGCAAGAGGGGAAGTTTCACCCGGATATCAGGCTTGGTACAAAGGGGAAATGTCGTCTGGAAGGCCGGCTAAAAGACCTCACCTTCAAGAATTTGCCAGGTCCTCACAAGAGCATTGGGACTGGTTGGCCAAAGAGCGGGAATATTTTGCCGAAATAGGCAAACTGAAACAACAGATTCAGGATCTGAAGTTTGAAAGCAAAGTGCAGTTTGCTGCCAACAAGGGAGAAAAGAACAGATTAGCCAGAGAAAGCGAGATCCTCAAAGCTCAGATCCGGAAGATGAAAATGGATGCCGACAACAGACTAAGAAGCCGGGCTGATAAAAGGTTGATAGCAGGGTTAAGGAATCAGGTTGCTGAAGGCCAGAAAGACTTGGAAAGATCCAAGGCTAGCATAGTAAGATTATGGACCAGGTGGGCAAAAGTTACAGCAACACGGAAAAAGCACCTATGGCAAGTGAAAAGGGATTACGAAATGAGTGTTACAGCATTGAGAGAAATAAATTCCACTCTCAGTGATCGGGTCCTTAAACAAGCCCGGGATGCTAGAACAGATAGGGAACGCTGCTATGAGTCAATAGCCCGAATGGAAGAACAAATGGAGAGGTTCCAAGATCAGCTCATTGACAATACTAGATTATTGGGACTAAAGAATCAACGAATAGAATAGTTGTGCATAGAGAGGGATAGAGTCAGGGGTAGGATCAATAAGATTGGGCGCTACATCACCACGAAGTGCCTAACATGTGAAGAAATGCCCCGTGATATCCTTTTTGCCTCAGTCATGGGTTATGTCCACCAGATCATGGAGGAATTAAAAAGCTTGCAAAGAGGCCTAACACCAAAGCCCGCGGAAAGGCCGAATGATGCCTCGCAGGCACCAAAATTCAAGGCTTTAATGTATCCTTAGTTAAATCCTGCACTTGTTTGTTCTTCAAGAGTCTGTTGTCTACCCTTATGTTCTCTTCAAACATTCTTAAAAAAGTATGGAGCCTGTATTTTCGTTTGTTTTTTTTTCAAATGATGGCTTGTAATAGCATATTTGAGTAATAAAAGGTAAAATTGGGTCTTTATTTTACTTATGGCACGAACTACGCTTGGTCTGATTCGTGCGGGGTCATGATACGTAGGCAATCTCTATAGGATTTGACCGTAATTAAAAAAAAGAAAAAAAAAGAGAGAGAAGAAGAAGAAAAGAAAGGTCCCTGAAACACTCGAAAAAGGCACAAATAAAATAAGCTGGGATGATGCATGCGGTCGGAGCAAAAGCATGTTAGAAATGATTAACTGCCTAAGAGCATTGCATCCCCCCCAACGTGCAAATACAATATATGTTTAGACTCTAACACTGACAAGTTTGTTGTTTTTCCAGTCAATATCAGTTAGTTTATTAAAGCGTACTGGCACCATACCATTATCAAACAAGATCAAAAGGGCCCATACCAGAAAGCATGACTGGTTCAGACAACAGTGTTGAGTCGGAAAAGATGGCAAATCAGATGCTGAAGGAAGCCATGGAAAAAATGGAAAAGATGAGGCTGGAAATGAATGAAATGCAGATAGCCTTAGCTAGAGCCCAAAAGGGGCAGGAACTACCTGTTACTCCTACTCTCCAACCAGGACACACGTCAGAATACCCCTCTCCCGGTCCTTCAACGAGTTTCCCAAGCCATCACTACTATCAGGGAAGAGAGGCTTATGATCCCCAAGCTCCACCACCCAGTCAAAACCCTCTTCCACCAAATATTCCTGTCTTTGTGGCACCTCCCCCAGCCCCATTGCACAAATCATCCAGTGAGCCGCTGTTTCAGGCTCACGATACACAATATTACCCCCCTTGAACTCACATTCAAAGCACCCGAGCCACATACCTATAATCCCCATTTTGAGGTCCCAACAGAGATTGAAAATCCGACTAAGAGCCTAGAGCAGGATGAGGTGATGCGGAAATTTAAAAGCCTGGAGCAGTCCTTCAGGAACATACACGGGTTAGGCAACCAGGTCAGCGTGGCCTATAAGGATCTATGCCCTTTCCCTGACGTTCAATTACCAGCAGGGTTCGAGATGCCCAAGTTCGATTTGTACGAAGGGCATGGCAATCCTATGGCACATCTACGGGGCTTTTGTAGCAAAATGAGGGGAGCAGGGGGAAAAGATGAGCTACTGATAGCTTATTTTGGCCAGAGTTTAAGCGGGACGGCACTGGAATAGTATACAAGACAAGATACGAGCAGGTGTTACACCTGGGATGACTTGGCACAGGCTTTCGCATGACACTTCCAATACAACCTTGAGATAGTCCCAAACCGTCTCACATTGCTAAAGCTTGAGAAGAAACCCGGAAAGAGCTTCAGGGAATTTGGGTTCCGATGGAGAGAACAGGCAGCCAGAGTTGATCCTCCAATGAGAGAGGGAGAAATGGTAGATTACTTTCTACAAACTCTAGAGCCTACTTACTTCGGTCACTTGGTGACGTCAGTTGGAAAATCCTTCAATGAAGTGGTGAAAATGGGAGGTATGATAGAAGAGGGATTTAAGTCCAATAAGATCCTGAGTTACTCGGCAATTAAGGCAACAACTCAGGCCATTCAGAGCGGCACGAGAGGTGCGCTCGGAAAGAAAAGGAGAGAGGAGGTCACAACAATAGAGGCAGGAAATTGGTCCAGATCTAAAGGTCCTTCCCCTCATTACCAACCCAGACCCCATCATCTAAACTACCCACACAATCCATACAACCCTCCACAACCCTACTACCTACCACAAGAACAATATTTTTCCGTCCATCACGCCCAAACTTACACCCAGCCTCCGGCTCGTCTGCAATGGCGTGTATCGGCTCCCCAACATACATATCTACCTCCCCAAAACACATATCCACCTCCACAAAACACATATCCACCACCGAGGGCCTACAGGAATCCTTCAGGGCCAAACTTCCGCGGAAATCAGGCTTTCAGGAACGAAAGGATGCAGAAGCCAAGAACATTCACTCCGTTGGGAGAAACCTATACTACTCTGTTTCACAAGTTGAAGCAGATAGGCCTACTAAGTCCTGTTGAAACCAAATTGCCAAATCCCCTTCCCAGAAATCTGGACCATTCAGTAAGCTGCGAATATTGTTCGGGTGCTCCCGGGCATGATACTGAGAAATGTTGGAAGTTGAAGACTGCCATACAAGATCTTATTGACACAAATAAGATCGAGGTTCAAGCACTAGAGACACCCAACATCAATGAAAATCCGTTACCGGTGCACCATGAAGCCCATATGATCGAACTAGTGCACGAAGGAAGGAAACCAAAAACACCCTCATAAACGGTAATGATGATTCGCGCCAGTGCTAATGAAGAGTCGACCAGTGGAAAGGCTGTGGTACAGTCAGGAAAGGTATATGACAAGCCCTTTGTGGTAGCAGGGAAGGGATCATCTATTACTGTGAAGAAGCCAGAGTCAGTCAGAGCGGTGTTGCAGGGAGTAGCAAACAAACCAATGTTGGTAGTAAAAGGGGTCCACGTGGAACCAGTTGTTATCAAGCCGGTCATACAGTTGCCGATAACAAGTGAGAAAGCTGTGCCGTGGAATTATCGTCAAGTGATAGTGACGCATAAGGGGAAGGAGGTTATGGAAGACGTATGCGAGGCACAAGGGTTAACTCGATCTGGAAGGTGTTTTGCTCCCGCAGAATTGAGAAGGGTCAATCCTGAAACAATAAAGAAACCAGTGACGGAGGAAGAAGTAGAGGAATTTTTGAAGAAGATGAAGGTGCAGGATTATTCAATTATAGAGCAATTGAGAAAAACCCCAGCCCAGATCTCGTTGCTATCTTTGTTAATCCATTCGAACGATCATTGTCAGGCTTTAATGAAGATCCTGAACGAAACCTATGTCCCAGACAAGCTCTCAGTGAACCATTTGGAGAAAGTAGCGCACAAGATCTTTGAAGTAAACCGAATGACATTCTCTGACGATGAGTTACCGGTAGAGGGTACTGAACACAACAGAGCACTCTATCTGATGGTAAAATGCGAAGAATCGGTGGTCATTAATTGATAACGGGTCAAGTGCCAATATTTGTCCTTTGGCCACTCTCAACAAGCTAAAGGTTGCTGATGATAGGATCCACAAGAACAGTGTCTGCGTCCGAGGTTTTGATGGGGGCGGCATTGGCACAGTAGGTGATATCGTACTGGAATTAACCATTGGCCCAGTCGAGTTCACCATGGAATTTCAAGTAATAGACGTGGAAGTGTCGTACAATCTTTTGTTGGGGCGACCATGGATCCATGCAGCTAAGGCAGTGCCTTCTACACTGCATCAAGTGGTCAAATTTGAATGGGATAGACAAGAGATTGTGGTACACGGGGATGATGGCACACACGCTGTCGGTGATGCTATTGTGCCCTTCATAGAAACTGACGATGATAAGGGCCCATGGGTTTATCAGGTTTTTGATGCAGTCTCAGTAGACAAAATTCCTGAGGGCGAGGGCCTTCCACTTCCCAGAATCATAGCTGCAACCTTCATGATAGCATCAGAAATGTTGAATAATGGGTTTGTACCAGGGAAAGGTCTGGGGGTTGATCTGCAGGGAATGATCCAGCTAGTTTCTTTGCCCAAGAACCTGGAAACTTTTGGGTTGGGATTCAAGCCAACCGTAGTAGATGTGAAGCGAGCCCACAAATTGAAAAAAAGAGTTTGGGTCCTTCCTAAACCAGTTCCACGCCTGTCCAGATTATTTTCAAAGCAGGGTGCAGAAAGTTGCTGGTCCCGGAAGTTCTTGGACCTCTGATGGGACCAAACGGAGATTTGAATGAGAGCTTTGGAAGAGTGTTTGCCGACGTCAACATAATAGAAGCTGGAGAGGGTTCCAGTAAGGCAGACATACAATTTGTGGGTCCTAAGGTCAAGGTCAACAATTGGATAGCTACTCCTCTTCCTACTTGGAGGGAGTCCTGGTAGTTGGCTCTGATTTTCCTTTTCTGTTTTCTGAATTATTCTAGGGTTGTAATTCAGATTTCTTTTTATTATGTTCAATACAGTGTGAAACCTTGTTATCCCATAATTTAATAAAACGAAAAGTTTCTTCTTTATTTCTTATCTTATCTTTTATTATTTTAATTTTGTTTCTTTCGTTTCTTTTTTCTGAACAGTTCTTTTCATACTGGTTCTAATGACATGGCATGCACAACGGATCTTCAACCTAGTCTAAAAGATCAATCTGATTCCGAGCTAACCATACAAGAGGTCGATTATGATAATGAATCGGAATACGATGAGGATGAAGCATTCGAGGAGATAAACAAGGAGTTAAGCCAGTTTGAAGAAAAATACAAACCCAACTTAAATGACACAGAAGCCATCAATTTAGGGGATGCCGGCGATATCAGAGAAACTAAAATAAGCATCCACATTGCACCAAATATCAGGAAAGAATTGATCAAAACACTTATTGAGTTCAAAGATGTTTTTGCATGGTCGTATGATGACATACCGAGGTTAAGCACAGATTTAGTGGTTCATAAATTGCCCACTGACCCGGCATGCCCTCCCGTCAAGCAAAAATTGAGGAAGTTCAAAACGGATATGAGTGTGAAGATTAAAGAGGAAGTAACCAAGCAGCTACAGGCAAAGGTTATTCGTGTCACTCGATATCCTGATTGGTGGCTAATGTGGTGCCGGTACTAAAGAAAGATGGAAAGATCAGGGTATGTGTCGATTACCGCAACTTGAACAGGGCAAGTCCTAAAGACAACTTTCCTTTACCCAACATCCATATCTTGATCGACAATTGTGCCGGACGTGAGATCGGATCTTTTGTGGATTGCTATGCTGGGTATCATTAGATTCTGATGGATGAGGAAGATGCGGAAAAGACAGCCTTCATTACGCCATGGGGAACTTATTGCTACCGGGTAATGCCATTTGGTTTGAAGAATGCTGGGGCAACGTACATGAGAGCAATGACCATTGTGTTTCATGACATGATCCACAAAGAAATTGAAGTGTACGTAGACGATGTAATCATAAAGTCCAAGCATCAGGAAGACCACGTAGCAGACCTAAGGAAGTTCTTTCAAAGACTTTGAAGGTATGATATTAAGCTCAACCCAACCAAATGCGCATTTGGTGTTCCATCTGGGAAGCTTTTGGGATTCATTGTCAGTCGGCGAGGTATTGAACTGGATCCATCAAAAATCAAATCTATCCAAGAGTTGCCACCGCCGAAGAACAAGACAGAAGTAATAAGTCTGTTGGGAAGGTTGAATTACATCAGCAGATTTATTGCTCAACTCACAGCAACCTGTGAACCCATTTTTCGGCTGTTGAAGAAGGATGCTGCAATAGGATGGACGGCGGAATGCCAGGAGGCATTCGACCAGATCAAAGAATATTTATCAAATCCACCTGTATTGGTTCCCCCTGAGCCGGGAAGACTATTAATTCTTTATCTAACGGTCTTGGAGAATTCGTTTGGTTGCGTGTTGGGGCAACACGACATTACAGGAAGAAAAGAGCAAGCTATCTATTATCTCAGCAAGAAGTTTACAGTATATGAGGTTAAGTACACTCAACTCGAGAAGACATGTTGCGCCCTAACCTGGGTGGCCCAGAAATTGAAACATTATTTATCCTCATATACTACTTATCTCATTTCCTGTTTGGATCCGTTAAAGTATATTTTCCAAAAACCTATGTCCACAGGAAGGTTAGCAAAATGGCAAATATTACTCACGGAGTTTGACATCGTCTATGTGACGAGGACAGCCATGAAGGCCCAAGCGTTGGCAGATCACTTGGCTGAGAATCCTGTTGATGAAGAATACGAGCCGTTGAGGACGTATTTTCCTGACGAGGAAGTAATGCATATAGATGAGTTGGAGTTACCTGAGGAACCCGGTTGGAAGCTTTTCTTTGATGGATCCGCAAATGCGAAGGGAGTTGGAATAGGAGCAGTGCTTATTTCTGAAACAGGGCATCATTATCCTGTTACAGCTCAACTGCGTTTCTATTGTACCAACAACATGGCTGAGTATGAGGCATGCATTTTGGGTTTGCGATTAGCGGCAGACATGGATGTCCAGGACGTCTTGGTCTTGGGGGACTCGGACCTCCTGGTGCATCAAATTCAGGGTGAATGGGAAACACGGGATTTGAAGCTCATACCATATCGACAATGTTTGCATGATCTGAGCAAGCGATTTCGATCAGTGGAGTTCAGACACATCCCAAGAGTTCACAATGAGGTTGCCGATGCATTGGCCATTTTAGCATCAATGTTGCATCACCCAGACAAAATTCATGTTGACTCGTTGCACATCCAGGTTCGTGATCAGCATGCCTATTGCAACATGATAGAGGAAGAAGTGGATGGCGAGACATGGTTTTATGACGTCAAAGAGTACCTCAGGATGAGGATATACCCAGAGCAGGCTACCGGAGATCAAAAAAGAGACATTCGGCAATTGTCAAATGGTTTCTTCCTCAATGGGGGAGTGTTATACAAAAGAACCCCAGATTTGGGATTGCTGAGATGTATAGACGCCAGTCAAGCCATGACAGTTATGACAGAGGTACATGCTGGAGTTTGTGGGCCACATATGAGCGGATATATATTGGCAAAGAAGATTCTTCGAGCAGGGTATTATTGGCTCACTATTGAGCATGATTGTATCAATTTCGTGCGGAAATGCCATCAGTGTCAGATACACGGCAATCTGATTCATTCTCCACCAACGGAATTGCACACAATGTCAGCACCATGGCCATTTGTGGCATGGGGCATGGATGTCATTGGGCCTATTGAGCCGGCAGCTTCGAACGGTCACAAATTCATTTTGGTGGCCATCGATTATTTTACTAAGTGGGTTGAAGCCAAAACTTTCAAGTCAATAACCAAGAAGGCAGTGGTGGATTTTGTCCATTCCCATATCATCTGTAGATTTGGGATCCCGAAAGTGATAATCACGGACAATGGTGCTAATCTTAACAGCAATTTGATGAGAGAAGTATGTGAACAGTTTAAGATTACACACCGTAATTCCACACCATATCGTCCCAAGGCGAATGGAGCTGTTGAAGCAGCCAACAAGAACATCAAGAAGATACTGAGAAAGATGGTAGAAGGATCCAGGCAATGGCATGAAAAATTACCATTTGCATTGTTGGGTTATCGCACTACCGTCCGGACTTCAGTAGGTGCAACCCCTTATTTGTTGGTATATGGAACTGAAGCAGTAATATCGGCGGAAGTGGAAATTCCATCCCTTCGGATTGTCGCCGAGGTTGAGATTGATGATGATGAGTGGGTCAAAACCCGTTTGGAACAGTTGAGCTTGATTGATGAAAAGAGATTGGCAGCTGTGTGTCATGGCTAGTTATATCAAAGGAGAATGGCAAGAGCTTACAACAAGAGGGTGCGCCCCAGAAAATTTGAAGTGGGGCAACAAGTGTTGAAACGAATCCTGCCACACCAAGCAGAAGCAAAGGGCAAGTTCGCCACGAATTGGCAAGGACCATTCATTGTAACCAGAGTATTGTCCAATGGCGCTTTATGTTTAACAAATATCGAAGGGAAAAGCGTCGACATGGCTATCAATTCCGATGCAGTTAAGAGATATAATGTATGATCTCTTTTGATTGTAATTGTCATTTGTTTGTGGTTGGCATTTATCGGAGAATGAAATGACGGAGGCAATTCTTTCTTCTATCAAAACACTTTAACCTTTGCTTACCCTTTGAGCCTTATTTATTCTTTCATATCCCTCTTTTGGAGTTAGTAATTAAAATAAAGGATAAAAAGAGAGAAAAACAATAATAAAGACAAAAGAAAAATCACAAGAAAAACAAAAGAATTGGGAACTACGTTTGACCTGATTCCTCAAAGAAGGATATGTAGGCGCCTCACGGCTCGGTCATAATGTAACCAAAAAGAAAAATCCCCAAACAAGAAGAACTGGGGCAGAAGTGGTGAAAAGAAAGTTTGATTCCAAGAGTTGTACTGTTTCACCCCTCCAAATTATTTTAAACTTTTGATACCCTTTTTCCTTTTAGCCATACACAAAAAAAACCGTATTGATATCCAAAAAAGACCTCCCGATCAGTATCCGAGAAGTGCCAAGTTCATGCACGTGGAAGTCGGGAACAACACTCTGAACCCCAGCAGAGAAGAGGATCATAAACTGGAAATGAATTGATAGCCGGAAGAATCAATAAACAAAGAGCGTCATATCGACAACACTCCAATCCCCAGCTGAAAAATAAAATAAAATGAGAGTCTTATCGGTGAAAACCTTCACAGGCACCATGAGGCGACGGGAGTTGAGAGAAATGAGAGAGTCTTATTAGTGAAAACCCCTCGAAGGGCACTATGAGGCGACAAGGCGAGATTGGCGGAAAAGGTCCACCTTTGGCAAAAGTTGAGTATTTATTTATCCCCAGCGGGATGAGGCCATCCGAAAGATTGATTGATACAAATAGACTGGGTTGATCGATCCAGAATGCACGACATGATTGTTGGGATTGGTTATATCATTCAGATAAGTTCTTTTCTTTTCTTTTTCCCCAGCGTTTGTTCAGAAAGACTTCTTTTTCTATCTTTAAAATTATCACTCTTTCATTTCTTGGTTTAAAAGATTTTATTTCCCCAGCAGTTTATTTTTGAAAAGGATTTTCAGAGTTTACTACCAATTTCCAAAATGGTGCAAGACGAAATGCGAAAAGGACAAGCCAAAGATAAGGCGACAAAGCGAAAAGAAGTTTGTCGCAAGACCAAATGATGAATGGGTCTAGATCCTAAGAGGCCCAAATTTCCAAGGGAAGTTATGGATCAAATTCCAAGATGATCCTCAGCAGATTTGCGAGATACAGGAACAACTCCGACAGATTCTCGACCAAGATCCACAATGGTCGGACGACACGGAGCGGGGAAGGAAGAGAAACGACAACCATCCCCAGCGGGAATATCAGCCCCAACAATCAATATTCTCCCCAGCAAGTTTTATAGCAATGCAAGGAAAACAACAACAACAACAACAACAACAACCCAGTATAATCCCACAAGTAGGGTCTGGGGAGGGTAATATGTACGCAGACCTTACCCATACCCCGAAGGGTAGAGAGACTGTTTCCAGGAGACCCTCGGCTCAAAAAGCAACAGAAGCCGCTATATTAGTACCATATAAATGCATAATAAAATAACAACAATACAATAGATATGAAATACAGAATATAAAATACGAAAAAGATGGCTGGTATAGTAAAACTAGCAGGTAAAGCCCTGCATCAATAGACGACCAATGACATTCTTAGTCTAACTCCTAACTGGCTAGTCTCACTCTATTGTGCTGTAGAAATATTCACAACTCTCCCCTAACCTACAACCTTAATACTCGACCTCCATAATTCCCTGTCAAGGGCCATGTCCTCAGTAATCCTAAGTCGCGCCATGTCCTGTCTGATCACCTCTCCCCAATACTTCTTAGGTCGTCCTCTACCTCTCCGCGTGCCCACTACCGCCAGTCGCTCACACCTCCTCACCGGTGCATCAGTGCTCCTCCTCTGAATGTGCCCGAACCATCTGAGTCTTGCTTCCCGCATCTTGTCCTCCATGGGGTCCACGTCCACCTTCTCTCGAATATCTTCATTCTTAATCTTATCCATTCTTGTATGCCCGCACATCCACCTCAACATCCTCATCTCTGCTACTTTCATCTTCTGGATGTGTGAGTTCTTTACCGGCCAACATTCAGTTCCATATAACATGGCAGGCCTAACCACTGCTCTATAAAACTTACCTTTTAGTAACGGTGGCACTTTCTTGTCACACAAGACTCTCGACGCTAACCTCCACTTCATCCACCTCACCCCTATACGGTGTGTGACATCCTCGTCAATCTCCCCGATCCCCTGAATAACCGATCACAGGTACTTGAAACTACCCCTCGTGGGAATGACTTGAGAGTCAAGCCTCACTTCAACTCCCGCTTCTGTCGGCTCAACTCCAAATTTGCACTCGAGGTATTCCGTCTTCGTCCTGCTCAACTTGAAACCTTTAGACTCAAGAGCATGTCTCCAAATCTCTAGCCTCTCGTTGACGCCTCCTCGTGTCTCGTCAATTAGAATAATGTCATCAGCAAATAGCATGCACCATGGCACCTCCCCTTGAATATGATGAGTCAGTGCATCTATCACCAGGGAAAATAGGAATGGGCTGAGCGCAGACCCTTGGTGCAACCCCGTAATAACTGGAAAATATTCAGAGTCGCCTCCTACTGTCCTAACCCGAGTCTTAGCTCCATCATACATGTCTTTAATCACCCTAATATAGTCAATCGGGACCCCTTTATCCTCTAAGCAGCTCTATAAGGCCTCCCTAGGAACCCTATCGTACGCTTTCTCCAGATCAATAAACACCATGTGAAGATCCTTTTTCCTATCCCTGTACTGTTCCACCATCCTCCTAATAAGGTGGATAGCTTCTGTGGTAGATCGCCCCGGCATGAACCCGAACTGGTTGTCTGAAATAGACACCGTCCTTCGCACTCTCATTTCTACCACTCTCTCCCAAACTCTCATGGTATGACTTAGTAATTTGATGCCCCTATAGTTGTTACAGCTCTGGACATCACCTTTGTTCTTATACAACGGGACCATTGTACTCCACCTCCACTCTTCAGGCATCCTATTAGTCTTGAATATAACACTAAACAATGCAGTAAGTCATTCCAAGCCTGCTCTATCCACACACATCCACAGTTCAACCGGGATTTCGTATGGCCCAGTAGCTCTGCCCCTTCTCATCTAACGCATTGCCTCCATGACTTCATCGATATCAATGTCCCTACAATTACTTAATTCATGGTGACTGTCGACATTCCTCGATTCCCCAGGTCTAATATCTTGATCTCCTTCTTCACTTAGAAGTTTATGAAAGTAGGTCTGCCACCTCCTCTTAATCTGGTCATCTCCCATCAAAACTTTGCCGTCGTCATCTTTTATGCACCTCACCTGGTCTAGATCTCTAGTTGTCCTCTCTCTCGCCTTAGCGAGTCGGAATAACTTCTTCTCCCCGCCTTTGTTCCTTATTTCCTCATACAAACGAGCAAAAACAGTCGTCTTAGCCTCCGTCACTGCCATCTTTGCCTCATTCCTAGCTACCTTATACCTTTGACTGTTCTCTCTCTTCTCCTCCTCGTTAGTGCTCCCTACTAACCGCAGGTAAGCCGCCTTCTTCACTTCCACTTTACCTTGGACAACTGCATTCCACCACCAATCTCCTTTGTGACCACCATTGCGGCCCGTAGATATCCCTAACACCTCCCTCGCCGCCTTTCTTATACAGTCCGCCATCGTCGACCACATTGTGTTTGCGTCCCCACCACTTCTCCAAGCTCCTATTGCCGATAACCTTCCTTCCAACTCCTTAGCTTTATCCTTAGTTAAGGCGCCCCACCTAATCCTGGGGCGTCCTTGTACTGACCTCTTCTTCCTCCTTACCCTAATACAAATGTCCATCACCAAAAGCCTATGCTGCATTGAGAGGGTCTCACCTAGGATAACCTTGCAGTCCTCGCACAACCTTCTGTCGCATCTCCTAAGGAGGAGATAGTCAATCTGAGTCTTCGCCACCGAATTTTGGTAAGTAACCAAATGTTCATCCCGCTTCGTAAAACTCGAGTTCGCAATGACTAGATCGAAAGCCTTGGCAAAGTCCAACAGCGCAATGCCCCCTCCGTTCCGCTCTCCGAAACCAAAGCCGCCATGCACCTCAGTGTACCCACCTGCAGATGACCCAATATGACCATTGAAATCTCCTCCTATGAATAACCTCTCAGAAGGCAGTATACTACGAACAATCTCATCCAACCCCTCCCAAAAGCGCCTCTTAATATCCTCATCCAAGCCTGCTTGCGGTGCGTACGCGCTAACGACATTTAAAGTACCCTCACCTACCACCAACTTAATAGTCATTAGTCTATCATTCACCCGCCTGACCTCTACCACAGACTCTCTAAGATGGCTATCTACCAGGATACCCACTCCATTCTTACCCCTCAGGATACCAGAGTACCACAACTTATACCCATCCACGTTTTTCGCCCTCGATCCGACCCACCTAGTCTCCTGGACACACGTTATATTAATCTTCCTCTTCTGCAGGATTTTCACCAACTCTATGGATTTACTCGTTAGTGAACCTATGTTCTATGACCCGATTCTCAACCTATAGGCTCCCTTGCCCCCTCTACCTCCCCTGCTACCCGACCTACCCCCTAACCCCAGCCCCCCACTCTGCCCCACCCGAGGACATGCCCTTATTCTATCATCCCAGACTGCAGCCACTACACCTACAACAATCTAGAGAAGACTCGCTAGTGCACAACGTACGCAAATCAAACAAGAAGGAAACAAGTGGTAACTAGTATCCTAGTTGAAAGGTTTAACTATTGCGAAGTAAAGTAACAGTAATTTAACTAACACCAAAAGGGAAAAAGTAAAACTGGAGGTACCAACTCCCGATAACAAAAGGGAAAAACCATCCTCAGCAGAAGTGGCACGACCACTCGCCCCATTTTAAACTAATAAATTTTTCTTTGATTTGAAATAGGGAAAAGAAATATTATTGACCGCAGGAAGACAGGGTCACAAAGAAGATTATCAAACTGGGGCAGAAAATTTTCTCTCATTACGAAAATTTTCTTAAAATCAGATAGTCATTTAGGAAAGAGAGAAGATAACACGAGTGTTGAAGGAAGAAAAATCCCCAGCAGTATACGAGAAGGGAGATACAAGTTTTAAGAGAAAAGCAATCTTGGAAAAAGCAAGATAATCAGTATCATCTCCACCATTGTTAAAAGGAGAAAGATAATTCACCAGCGGTGTTATTCCCGGCAGATTTCAGGGAAGTGAAAGCACCAGCTTTAAAGGAAATAGTCTTTGAAGAAGGAAAATGACACATTGAGGAAATAAAATATTGGTGTTATCCCCAGCAATTTTCAGAGGAATAAAACACCAATTTTGAAGGAAGCAGTTGAAGAAGTCAGGAGCCCGCCTGGAGAATGGAGGCTGAATTATTTTGAGAAAGTTGTCGAAGTCAGGAGCCCGCCTGGAGAATGAAGACTGATTTATTTTTTGAAGATTGAAGAAGTCAGGAGCCCGCATGGAGAATGGAGGCTGATTTATTTTTTTTGAGGATTGAAGAAGTCAGGAGCCCGCCTGGAGAATGGAGGCTGATTTATTTTGAGAAAGTTGTTGAAGTTAGGAGCCCGCCTGGAGAATGGAGGCTGAATTATTTTGAGAAAGTTGTTGAAGTCAGGAGCCCGCCTGGAGAATGGAGGCTGAATTATTTTGAGAAAGTTGTCGAAGTCAGGAGCCTGCCTGGAGAATGGAGGCTGATTTATTTTTCGAAGATTGAAGAAGTCAGGAGCCCGCCTGGAGAATGGAGGCTGATTTATTTTGAGAAAGTTGTTGAAGTCAGGAGCCCGCCTGGAGAATGGAGGCTGAATTATTTAGAGAAAGTTGTTGAAGAAGGAAAATGACATATTGGTGAAATAAAATATCGGTGTTATCCCCAGCAATTTTCATAGGAATAAAACACCAGTTTTGAAGGAAGCAGTTGTTGAAGTTAGGAGCCCGCCTGGAGAATGGAGGCTGAATTATTTTGAGAAAGTTGTTGAAGTCAGGAGCCCGCCTGGAGAATGGAGGCTGAATTATTTTGAGAAAGTTGTTGAAGTCAGGAGCCCGCCTGGAGAATGGAGGCTGATTTATTTTTCGAAGTTGAAGAAGTCAGGAGCCCGCCTGGAGAATGGAGGTGTTAAAATTTTGAGAAAGTTGAAGAAGTCAGGAGCCCGCCTGCAGAATGCAGGTGTTAGAATTTAAGAAGTTATTGAAGTCAGGAGCCCGCCTGGATAATGGAGGCTGGATTATTTTGGGAAATTGAAGAAGTCAGGAGCCCGCCTGGAGAATGGAGGTATTAAAATTTTGAGGAAGATGTTGAAGTCAGGAGCCCGCCTGTAGAACAGAGGGGTACATTTCAATATCAAACAGAAGTCAGTAATCAGGACGAGTACAACAAAGATCCCCAGCATAACAAGCTTTAATGTAGGAAGCAGTATCCCCAGCAGATAGAATGGAACAATAAAACTTTTGCTCAAAAAGTCAAAAGTCCAGTGTCCTCCCTAGCAGTTTTCGAAAGAAAGGCACCAGAGGAAACACAAGCCGACAAGAAAGCAAGGCAACCAGAGCAAGAAGAAAATAGATAAGATTTTATACTTCCTAAGTTTAGTCTAGCTTCTTATTTTCTTTTGGCATGATGTAATAAGGAGATCGGTCACCAGTAGCAACAGCGAGCGACAACAGTAACATCAATCCCATGGTAGTCTCAACTACCAAAACCTCCCGAACTACATGGACCTGATTCCCTTTTAGCCAGGGATATGTAGGAAACCTTTGAAGCGAGGTTCGGTCAAATCTTTTTAAAAAATGCTTCACACGGAGTAGTCAAACGGGCAAAAATTGCTCGTATCCGCTCACTTTATCTTTGCACGAAAACTCTTCATGTTTTCGGACAAAGAGGGGCAGCTGTGAGCACGTGATTTTTGCCTCACAAGAACTACTCCAAAAGAAATCACAAATAATTTTTCTTTGTATGCAATTTTGAATTTTTTGTGGCATTTTATTTGTGCATGTTTATTTTATTTTAAATAGGGAAAAATACAAAAAAATAGTAATGTAGGTGCATATCAGCTAGGAATTAATATGGCGTTTTAGAATTAATTAATCATGGGCTTATATATCATAAAAATAAAAAATATATATACAAAAATACATTTAGGATTTTTATATTTTTATATAATTTCTTCAGCGTTTAATGTCTAATTGTGTGAGATTACTTCTAATTAGTGTTTAATATTATGTGATAATACTTATTAGGAATTAATGAGCATTTTAATTAATTTTTAATTGGTTTTATTAATTAGTGAAAATGAAGAAAAGAACAAAAATAGGAAGAAAATTGGACTGGGCCATTTTAATTGACAAAAAATCAGGCCCAAAACAAAGCATTTACCCGGCCCAGGTCTATCAACCCAAAGACCATCAAACGACATAATATAGGGCAAATACTACGCCGTTTGATGGTGCCCGGTCAGTTAATTTCAAAGACAAACCATACGACGTCGTATGGTTGAATTTGATCGGGGTCGTTCGTTGTTTCTGATCCAATGGCTCCCAGAGCTTTGACAAAACCCAATTCCACAACCCGGTCCACTTTACCCGGTGAACCCAGTCTCTCAAAGAGACCAAACGACACTGTTTGTTTAAATGAATTAATCCAGGCCATTGATCTCAATTGATCAAACGGCCAGGATTTAATCTTTCCCCTCGTATATAAGCCTAACCCATCACCCCCACACCCCCTAGGCCATACCCCTCATTCCACCTTCGTCTCTAAGCTTTAGAGACCAGATGAACCTCCACCGTTAGCCACCGTGCACCGCCCACCGGAAATCGCCTCACGGCGGTTCCGGTGGTCCAAATGACCCCATCTTAACACCATAGCTTCCCCATGACATCCTCTTTCCAGATCTGATGTTAGTTTCCCTCGAATCAGGCCCCAACATCTCGAATCTTCGATCAAAGTTTGGTCTGAAAACCCAACTTTCTCCGATGGCTTCCAAATCAACACCATGGTTTCTCCTGACCATCCTCGTTATGGATCCGGTAGTAGTTTAGGTCGAATCTTCCTAGAACTGCTCGAATCTTCATTCGAAGATTCGAGCAAAACCTAAAACTACCCTAATGTACCCCAAAATCCCACCAGTCACTCTCCTGACCTCACTTGTAACCAAACCAAACTTGGTTTGGTTCGAATCTGACCAGAAGTGATCAAGCCCCAAATTAGACCTTCACGAACCCTAAAAATCCCAAATCATGGAATCTGCCCAAATTGAATAGAAGGTTGGGGTCTAATCGACCTTAATCGAAGTGTTTTCTGTTGAGAACACTTCGACTAAGGTCTGTTCGACCTCAAATTGTCCGAATCAGAATTTTGATGACTAAGTCCGTATAGTCCGGGTATTATGAGGTATTTTCTTTCTTTCCTTCGTGTTTGTTTTCATTATTTACGTATCTATTTATTTACTGTGTTGATTTTGATTGCTTTTAGTCAAATTGACTCTATTCATTTTCAAAGGACCTTTTATTTGGTCCGATTCTGTCTATTATTTATAGTCGCCTTAACTGTATGTGTTATAAATTGTGAAATCGAGTCCTAAATTGCGTCGCTTAATTAATTCCCTGTTAGTCTATGAGTTCGTCAATAACACTGTTTGATAGTTGCTTTGTTACTGATTTGTTTAAGTGTCAATTGTAATATATAATCGATTAATTGAATAGGTCGTTCATATAATTTGAGTCACTTGGCATCCTATTGATAATAGTGTCCGAGTAGTCTCATGTGTGTTGTGTTTGATCCTTTTTCTCTTAATTATTCACCATCTTTTGCATATATTTCCATTCAAAGTGTTTACAATGTTCTGTATATAGGATTTGTATATATATGACAATTGTTATTCTAGTTAATCCAATATAGCTATTTCTTGATCCCTATTCTGATGCTACTCAATCTGATTTGAGTCCTAGTGTGAAATGTTGTTTGAGTTGAATAATCTGAATTGGTTATAGCTGTTGGCCAGAAGTAATCTTAGATAACTGTTAGATTAAACAGAATTTCAGATTTAAAAGCTGTAATGAAGTAGTGTTTGTATGAGGGCAGTAATATTAAGAGTTTTCAGGGGTATTATGGGAATTAAACAGTTAGGATAGTATTTTAATGTTAGTGCTTTGTTAATGGGATATTAGTATGAATTAATTAATGCACTAATGGGGGACAAAAAGATTGGAGAGGCTGAAAATCAGGGAAAAGGCTTCCTTAGTGGGATTTAAATTAAGAAAGAGCAGATTTCTAGTGGGGTTTTTCTGATTTTGTTGAAAAGAAGAAGGGTCGAGCAGATTGTATAAAGAGGGGGCGGATCAAAAGAAGAAAGGGGGACCAAGGAAAAAACAGAAGGAAGGAAGAGAGAGAATTAAAGGGAGAAAAATTTTAAAAACAAAGGACTCTAATATTCAGAAAAATTTGAACCTTTTGCAGTAAGAATTAGAAAGAAAAGTTGGAGAGTTGGTTTTCTTTCACTTCTGAAAATAAGAATCAGTTTAGTTAAGGGTTTAATAAAAAAATCAAAGTGTTTCTTTCTTGGAGAGTTTAAAAGGTTTCAAGTAGCTTTCCGAGTTTGTTATAGCTGGTCTGTACTGGTCCTTTGTTGCTGATTCTGGGATATCTGTATTACTGTTTGGTACTTCTGACATTGCAACGGGATTGGGCCCTGAGTTTGTTGTGATATAAACCAAATTGTTCTATTGGTTGTGTGCTGGATTTCTGCTTGTTTCAATCTATTTCTGGGTTGTTGTTGCTTTGTTATCACCACTGCTGCTACTCACTCCATCTTCCTATTCTTGTATTTTCAATACCAGGTACACGCTCGAATTCATTGGTGTAACCTCGATTTGGAATGGAATTAAGTAGTATTTTCAGCATATGTTCATGTGAATATTTGTAGTGATAATCCATCTTATGTTATCATTTTTAGTTTGTCTGAATTATATTGAGTCAAGAATTGGTCAATTAAAGTTGCCTCTACCATTTTTGAACCATTTAGATTAGTAACAGATATGGATTGAACTTGGGTTAGTAGTTTACTTCCAGCATTCTTGTTGTTTATATTCACAGTGATGATAGCAAATAATAGATTTTTATTAACAGCTAAATTTTAAGTGAGCATAGTGATACCTTAAATTTTTTACGATAGCACAACGCACCTAATAGTATGTAAGTCTGGTTGTAAGATTTAAAACTGAGGCCATAACTTTCTTATGCATGTAATTAAAGCAGCTTGAGCAAATTTTCGTAATCATTAGTAATTAAGGTTGGCTTAGTTTCAAGTAATTGAAAACAATTAGTTCCAACAGTCCACTTCATCTAACAATGTGGGTTTAAATTAAGTTATAGGATAATTAGTTCTCTTTTGAATATATGTATCATTTGTCAATTCCGTATTTTCAATTTCAATAATATTCGACTTATAGAATAAGGCATGAAATAATCTCATTTTTTACGCAAGTCTGATTGCAGTTTTCCAATTCCGCTTGCTTTAATCCGAATAAATAAATGATGGCTTTTTTTTAAAACATATAATTAACTAGGATTATTTTCTTTTATTTTAGAGACCAACCTAAATAGAAATGTAGTCACTTTAGGACTGTTCTTTTTAAAAAAATGAGATGAGCCTCGCCGAATAAAAATATAAAATTGCGGGGCCCTCGGTAAATATTTACTTTAATTTGCTTAGACTGCGGGATGGACTTTAGCAAACTTTCACGGCCCTACCCAAAGTAAATGATACGCTAGTCGCTTTAGGCGCGCCTTTAATAATTTAATTTTCTTAAAACTCGGGTGCACATTTATGTGACCCAAATCCAAATCTCAACAGAGTTGAAATGTGCCAACAACCACGGGTGCATTGATGTGACGTGGTTGGAGATATATTTCCATGATGTTGCAATTCTTGATAAAAAATAATAATAATAATAATGACAAAAGCGATTAAAAGTTAAAACTTGCACATGAGCTCATAATTGTATAAAATTAAATAAACAAACCGAATACGACAGTTGAGCGACCGTGCTAGAACCACGGAACTCGGGAATGCCTAACACCTTCTCCCGGGTTAATAGAATTCCTTATCCGGATTTCTGGTTCGCGGACTGTAAACAGAGTCATTCTTGTCCTCGATTCGGGATTAAAATGGTGACTTGGGATACCCTAAATCTCCCAAGTGGCGACTCTAAAATAAACAAACAAATCCCGTTTCGATTGTCCTTTAATTGGAAAAACTCCTTCACCCCTTGTGGGGCAAAAAAAAAGAGAAGGTGTGACACGCGCTGCACTCTTTTTTCCTCAACCAAGGTTTTGCCCCAATTGGATTTTCCTGGTAAGGTTTTCAATGAGGCAGTTCTCAATGCGTATTACATGATATGCGTACTCTTTTTCCTTTACTAGGATTTTTCCCATAAGAATTTTTTCTAGTAAAGTTTTAACGAGGCACATTATCTTTGGACATCCAAGGGGGAGTAATATAAATCCACTTACACTAAGATGGATGTCCAATTTAAGATTTGGAAATCTTGTCATATCTTAGATTTGTCTTCATGTCTAGATTTGTGTTGATTTTGAGACTCATAACTAGATTTAGGAAGTTATATAACAATGCAATTGTATCTATAAATAGGTTCATTCATGAACCTGAAGAAGAGTTTGAAACAAAAGAAAGAAATCTTCTTTTCTACTATTATCATTCTCTTCTATTATTAGTCATAATTACATAGTTCTTGCTATATTGCTTTTATTTCATAACATACTAATATTAGTCAAAGGTTTACCAATATTAGCCAATTAGCTATTTGTAGCTATTTTTTTCTCTTTTGAGTGGGTATTATTAGAATATATTTGGTATATATTAAGGAGTTTGAATCTTAGTTTTGGGATGATTTGGTGGAGTATTGTGGTGGTTTGAATTAAAAATTCGAAATAGAAAATAAACACAAAAAATGATATGTGTATCGTTTGTGATCACATATGTATTGTATTTATATCAAATGTGTAGCACATCTGTATCCATGTATACCTGTGCGTGCGGTACATGCGTGATATATGTGTCGCAGAAAAAATTTGTGAACTCGATTTTAACTACGAATTTTGATACCAAATCAGTCCAAATCACCTCCAATCTTTCTCAAATTTTGTATATTGACTCATCTATATGTTTTCAATGAATCTCAACCATACCCATTGAAAAAAGTTATTTTTTGCTTAAATTTTTGGAATCTTGTATATATATATTTTTATTTTTTTTATTTTTTATTTTTTATATTTCATCACCTTATTTCATTAACTTGTTTGCTACCTTATTCATGAAATTTCTTTTCCATCTTGCATCTAATGTTGCTGATCACGCTTAAAAATATGGAAGGAGATCTTTGCATGTGATTATTGGAGAGAAAGAACCTTATTTATTTGGGTTTTTAATTTTTATATGTGCTTGACTAGTTTTGGTAAGTTTATGATTGATGGCTAGATGCCGGTAAGTTGGGACTTATTTGGGACATTTATGTAAAATTCACTTATGATTTTATGAGTATCAAAGCATTTTAGATGAAAGAGATTTTTTTTTAAAATTTTATTTGTCTAATTTGGTCCGCTCTTCCTCGGATACATGCAGGATTGTTGAAATATTATCCTTGGACTATGCATTTTATTACTTTCTTTTAAGAAGAGAAATTAGAAAGTCATATAAAGGGGGTTTGCATCTATACCCATTTTTTGGGTCACATTTTAACTTGTACTCGCTTTGCAAGAAAATTGCAAGCGTACCCACTATTTCACGTAACTACAGCATACGGGGTTGAACTAGCAAAGACAATCACGCAAAACTTCAGCATTCTAGTAGACAGGTCTGAAGTAGCAAAGGCAATACGCTGAAGTTTTTTTGTCCTGGATAAGATGCTGAAATTATTTAGCTCATTCGTAAAAACTTCAACACTAAAATAGCTGAAGTTTTTTTGTCTTGGATTCATTAGTTTTGTCATAAAGCTTTTTCAAGAACTTCAGCAGAAGATGTTGAAGTTATTTAGTTTATTTGTAAAAACTTCAGCACTAAATAAGCTAAAGTTTTTTTGTCATTAAGCTTTTTCAAAAACTTCAGCAGAAGATGCTGAAGTTATTTAGTTCATTGATAAAAACTTCAGCACTAAATAAGCTAAAGTTTTTTTGTCTTGGATTCATTAGTTTTGTCATAAAGCTTTTTCAAAAACTTCAGCAGAAGATGCTGAAGTTATTTAGTTCATTTCTAAAAACTTCAGTACTATATAAGCTGAATTTTTTAAAAAGCTTTCTAACATACTAGATAAATAATCACCTTATTCTTTCATAGTGTATTACTACTATAAAATAATCAGATTGCCAATAGTATCTAAATCATAAATTTTGGAAACAATAAACTTGAAAAAAATAGGATTACGTGCAAATATTCACAAATTATTGTCTACTAACTTACGTAATTATTTATAATTTATTTTTAAATAATTTGATAAACATACTTATGGCAATCATCCCATGAACTGAAGTTTCATAGCAGCAGCACCAGCAGTAGAAGAAAGAAGAAGAAGAAAACGAAGGAGGAGAAGGAGGAGGAGAAATAGGGCTCACGTTGTTTAAAAAGTGGGTACAAGTTAAAACTTTTTTAAAAAAAGAGTATAGGTTAAATGGGGGCGACCAAATAGGCGCCCCGTGCAACTTTTACTCATATAAATGAGTTGTTTCTCGGGCCAAGCAAATAATTCTTTAACCCATTTCTTTCATTGTAGTTAAAATTTGGGAGAAATTCAAAAATAGCCAGATTTACAACTGGTCGTTCAAAAATAGCCCAATTTCAAAAGTAATCGAAATTTAGCCACTTTTTATGTAAAGATAAATTTGAGCGAAAACACTGTTCAAAACCCAAAAAATACGCCAGTATATTATGTTGGAGTTCCAGCATAAGTATACTTGAACTCCAGCATATTATACTGGAGTTCCAGGATAAGTATGCTGGAACTCCAGCATAATATGATGGAGTTCCAGTACAAGTACACTAGAAAACAAACATAATATACTGGAGTTCTAGCAAGTATACCGGTCCAGCATAATATACTGGAGTTTGGAGCACCGGTACTCTAGTCTCCAGTATATTATACTGGAGCCAGCAAAGTACACCGGTCCAGCATAATATGATGAATTTCATACACTAGTGCACCGAACTCCAGTATATTATGCTGGACCGGTCTCTGTTGCAGCAAAATAGTGGTTATTTTTATTGACTTGGTAAACGCTGGCTATTTTTGAATGACCAATCTAAAAACTGGCTATACCGTGCTATTTTTACTTAAAATTTAGCAGTAATGATTTGTACTTTTTCTAATTTAATTTTTAGATTCATACTTTTTGTCTAGAATGAGATACACTGCTCGATTCAAACTATAGTGGCAACGTATTATTATTTCGGTCCAGAATGTCTTATTATTGTTCTATGGACTAGGAAAAAAAGGGGGCATTTGCATCTATACTCGCTTTTTAGGTCACGTTTTAACTTGTGCCCGCTTTGCAAAAAAATTGCAAGCGTACCCACTTTTTTGCGTAACTTCAGCATACGGGGCTGAAGTAGCAAAGGCAATAACACAAAACTTCAGCATTCTAGTAGACGGAACTGAAGTAGCAAGTGTGCTGAAGTTTTTGTTTGTAATTGCTGAATTTAAGCATAGTAGCTGAAGTTTTTGTTTGTAACTGGCGAACTTTACTAAAGAACTTCAGCTGCGTCGAATTATCAAAGTGGCAGAATCATTGGATCCAGAGAAGAAAATTAGTTGTTTGACACCGGAGGAGGAGGAGGAGAAAAAGCAAAGGAAAAAAGAGGAAGAAGGGGCAGAACATATGTGTGATGACCCAAAATGTCATCTTTAAATTAAATAATCATTTCGGTATTTTTAAAACCTTGAAAAGCGGTATCAATAATTCCTCAACTTGCGTGTGCAATCCGTATAATTTTCCGGAAGGTTTTTATGTGAAAATGGATTAAATTGTGAACTAGAACTTTAAAACTCAACTTAGTTGACTTCGGTACACATTTTGAGAAAACGAACTCGGATAAAAGTTTTGACCATTCCGGTAGTTCTGTATCGTGACTTGGGACTGGGTCATATGCCCGAAATTGAATTTGGAGGTCCTTAGATTAAATTATCGCCATTTAACGGAATCTAGAAATCTAAGGTTAAAGATTTCTTAGGTTTGACCGGAGAGTTGACTTTTTTATATCGGGGTCGTAATCTAGTTCTAAAAATTTTCCTAGCTTTGTTATGTCGTTTATGACTTGTGTGCAAAATTTGAAGTCAATCGGACTTGATTTGATAGGTTTTTGCATCGAATATAGAAATTGGATGTTTTTAGTTTCATTAGGCTTGAATGGGGGTGTGATTCACGATTTTAGCATTATTTGATACGATTTGAGATTTCGACTAAGTCTGTATTATATTTTAGGACTTGTTGGTGTATTTTGTTGAGGTCCCGGGGGCCTCGGGTGGATTTCAGAAGGTTAACGGATATAAAAAGGTTGCTGAATTTTCTTTTACAGCATGTGAACAGTACCCCAAGAACAGTACCGTATAAGTACCTCGTGAACAGTACCATGTATAGTACCCCGTGAACAGTATCCCCGTGAACAGTAAAAACGTGTGAACAGTACCCCCGAATTCTGGACAGAATGTTTATTTCTCCCATTTTCCATTTTTGTCAAATTGGAGCTCGGGAAGAGGCGATTTTCGAGAGATTTTCAGAGAAAATAACGGGGTAAGTATTCTTAACTTAATTTTGGTTAGATTACCCGAATCTATTACTAGTTTTGGTATTAAATCTATGAATTTAGTTGGAAGAGTTTGAAAACTCTCTCGGATAAATTTGAGGATTTGAGGGTCGAAATGTTATCGAAATTTAGTAATTTTGGTATAGTTAGACTCGTGGTTGGATGAGGTTTCATATTCCGTAATTTTTGTCGGGTTCCGAGATGTGGGCCCCACGGGCGAAATTTTAGTGCAATTTCGGTTTTTAATGGAAAATGTAGAATTTCATATGGAATTAATTCCTATAATTTTTATTGACTGAATCGAATTGTTTATGACTAGATTTGAGAATTTCGGGCATGAATTTGTGAGGCAAAGGCTTGTTGGAATTTTGAATTGGTTGCAAAGCGAGGTAAGTGTTTGGTCTAACCTTAGCTTGAGGGATTAAGAGCTGTGTCCTATTTGTTATGTGTTATTTGTTGAGTACGACGTATAGGCATGGTGACGAGTATCTAAATGTTGGTGTCAAACATGCCCGTGAGTCTTATACTTTGATTAATTTGACTCCGTTCGTAGTGTATATACTCTATATGATAATTTCTATTGAGGAATATGACTTGTGGAAGTATTATTGTTTTGATGTTGTTTCCCTTGCTGGGATGTTTTGATGTTGTTTCCCTTGCCGGGATTTGATTGTTGTACTATTGTTCCCTTACCGGGATTTTATTGTGATTTCATTTATTTCCTTGCCCTTATTTCTTGTGATTGTTGTTTGGGTGAGGAAGAATGTTAAATCACGAAGGGTGATGCCGTGTATGATTTTGTGAGGAAGAGTGTAAAGCATGAAGGGTGATGCCGTAACGCACGATGTACAATTCCGTGCCGATTATATTGATTTTATGGTGAGGAAGAGTGTAAAACACGAAGGGTGATGCCGTGCAATTTATATTGATTCTTATGGTGAGAACGAAAGTAAAAGCACGAAGGGTGATGCCGTGTATTTGTCCTTGATTTTCTTGATTCTAACTGAGTTATGTTGTCATGTACGTTTATTTACTGATTTTCCGTTATTACTTGATTTTATTTCGATGTTATAGATTCTCTTACCCTATTTGCCTTGTATTTGTTGCTTGGGTGAGGAAGAATGTAAAGCACGAAGGGTGATGCTGTGTATTGTTTTGGTGAGAGAGTGTTAAAGCACGAAGGGTGATGTCGTGTATTGTTTTGGTGAGAGAGTGTTAAAGCACAAAGGGTGATGTCGCTTTCTGTTTGATGTGTTTACTTGTTATTAACAATTCAAGTGTATTAACTGTTTAAATCCCTTTACTGTTGTGATCCTTTGTGTTGGAATTCATAGTGTTTACAATACCTCGTCTTATTTTTTTAATATGTCCAATACGTCAAATTTCAAGAATTGTTACATTTTTAACTCAATTGATTTCTCAACTAAAGTTTCCTTAAACCATTTGAGGTTGTACTTTACTTAAAAAGGAATTTCTACTATGTTTTGATTTATTAATTTCTCGTATTAAAGGTAATGATTCCTTCGATATTGTACTTTAATTGAAAATGTTATTTTCTTTATCAAATGATTTCTAAAAATAACTTCATCTTTTCTTGTTGATTTCCTAATTGGGTTGGAAGTTGTACTCTACTTTATGTTAAGTGAAGGAGGCTCCTTGAACATTCTTAATTATATTAGGTTATGGAACCTATGAGCTGAGTAACATGAGAATATTGTTGTGCAATGTGAGACATAAATATGTAGGCACAAGATGCCGGAGAAAATATTATGGTTTTATTTAATGACACGTAAGTTGTCCGTGCGGTTGTGACATAAATATGGGCACGAGGTGCCGTGAAAATATGAAAATGGGCTGAGACCTATATTATTTATGATTATGAAATGAGGTGTCACAAGGTGACCTTTACTCGAAAGAATTATATTCGAAAGATGCTTATCTGAAAGATATTTATTTGAAGGAAATCTATTCGAAATATATTTATTGAAAAACATATTATCTTAGAGATTATTACTTGAAGGATTTTTAGGCGAAAGATTTATATTTGAAGGACTTGATTAATTGATTGCACTTGTATTTATTATTTGTTGAGAAGCATTTATGGTGTTCTTGTCGCCTGCTATTTACATCCCTGGTTGATCGTTGTTGCCATCATTGTTATCTGCTTTCTATTATTTTTGTACGCTATCTTGCATAGGTTTATTTGGTAGTCTGGTCCTAGCCTCGTCACTACTTCGCCGAGGTTAGGCTAGGCACTTACAAGCACATGTGGTCGGTTGTGCTGATACTACAGTTCTGTACATTTTTGTGTACAGATCCCAGTGCGGTAGACTTCGGACCGCAGTGATATTGTTGTTTCTTGTTCATCAGGCGATTTGAGGTAGTCTTGCAGGCGTCCGCAGGCCTTGGCGTCTCCTTCTATCTACTATTCCTGTTTCTTTCATGTATTTTCATAGAAAGTGTTGTATTTATTTCTTTCAGACCTTTATTTGTAGTACTCCTAGACAGTCTGTGAAGTTGTGACACCAGTCTTGGGTAGATTTGTTATGGATTGGTATTAGCAGTATTATTAAATCTTTACAATGCAGTCTTCCGCTTATTCAATTTTGTTGTTATCTAATTATTGGCTCTTAACCGTTATCGGATTAAAAATGGAAATAAGGTAGATAGTTCAATTGGTTGGCTTGCCTAGCTTTCACTAGTAGGCGCCATTACGACTCCCGAGGGTGGGAAATCCGGGTCGTGACAATATGATAGAAGTATTCCTTGGAAACAATTCAGAAAGCATCAGCCTAAGAGCACGTTGTCTAGTAAATTTAACTGAGTCCCAAAAGAGGCAAATACAAACCAATTATCCCAAATCAGAAGAAGAACTTCTTTTAGATAAGAATTTATGGGAAAGAGAACACTATTCGTTCGAGAAGATGAGGGTAATATCACTTTTATCATCAAAAGAGGATGAGAATAAGTGGGAAAAATACTTGGAATCAAAGAAGCAGAGGGAAAGAGAGATTCATTTCGTACTAGAAAGAGAAATTCGTTTGGAGGAGAAGGAGGAGGAGAAATGGGATTGAAGGTGTTTAAAAAGTAGGTACAAATTAAAACTTTTTTAAAAAATGGGTATAGGTTAAATGGGGCGACCAAATAGGACACCCCGTATAATTTTTTACGGAAAAAAAAGATAATGTTATGACCTGGCCATTTCATTAAAGACAATAATATTAGGCAAGAGCTTTGTTATCTATCAATGTTAATGTTTCATCATCTTTCATTCCTCGGTTCTAAAAAAATATTTGTCATATTCATTTACAGAAAAAAAGAAAAAAGAAAAAAGAAAATAGAAGTAATTATCATTCCAATTTGACTTTACTATCCCCTTCTATTCATATTGGTTGTTCTATTTTTCTTTTATATGTCCCTTAAGAAACTATTAATAAAAGAAATTTTTTAATACAATACCCTTATTTATTTCTTTAATCATTCAACATATTTATCTCTTCAATAAATATTCTCTTTATTTATGGATTTTTACTCTTCCATTTAGATTATTTGTGTTAGTTTTTTTTACTTTTAAGAGTATTTAATACTAAGAGAAAATTGGGAAAAAGGATAAATTATATCTTGATTTTCAAAATTGATAGTAATATTTTGGATAAAATATATTTAGTGGGCGTTTCGACAGAATTGTAAAATCCAAAGAAAAAGTGAATTTTTTTTTCAAGTGAAATAGTATTTGAAAATTAGAGTTGTGTTTGGACATGAATATAGTTTTGGGTTATTTTTGAAGTTATTCAAAAATTTCAAAAATACTGCTTTATTTCTTGCTATATTTACTTTTTGTTTGTTGCGTAGCACCGGTTTATGCAAGCTAAAAGAGGGAAACTCATTTGCGAGGGGAAATAACTGGGGGGATTTAAATTTTTAAGACACTTCAAAACTTATATAAATTTTTAAGACAAAAGTGTTAAGAATGAGGTAAAAGGGACACTTTTGTGATTAGAGTTAATGACATAATTTTTAAAAACCCCAAAATTTTCTTATTTACAAATACATCCCCCTCCTACTCCAGCCCGATGGATGTTTTAAATATCCCGGGGATGTTTCAAACTTCACGGGAGATGTTTCAAACATCCCGTGAGATGTTTCATTTATTCCGATGGATGTTTAAAACAACCCAAGAGATGTTTCAAACATCCCGGGATATGTTTCAAACATCACTGGGAGATGTTTCAAACATCCCGGGATATGTTTCAAACATCACGGGGAGATGTTTCGAACATCCCTGGAAATGTTTCAAACATCATGGGGAGATGTTTCGAACATCCCCGGAAATGTTTCAACACAGTACTTATTTATGGGAATGTCTCAAAATTTCTCGAGGGTATATTGCAAAATACCCACTTTGTAAATTTTCATATTTTCTCTTTCTCTTGTATATTTTAAACCAAAGATAAAATGAAAAAAAGAAGAAGAAGATGAAATTATGATATGAAGAGGGAAAGAAGAAAAAGACCAAGAAGAAAATGAAGATGAACAAGAAGATGACATACCTGAACTACCTACAGCAAAAACAAAATTGAAGAGAAAGAAGAAAGTAAGGAAGAAGAATGAGAGTAGGAGTGTGCATTCGAATCGGTTTATCGATAAATCGAATCGTTTATTTGTTATCGGTTTATCAATTTCGAAATTTTCCTTATCGAGTTATCGATTTCGATTTCGATTTTGTCCTCTTCGGTTATCGGTTTATCGATAAACCGATAAGATAAATGATAATCTTGGCTTCTTTTACTACTCTCTCCAGGCCAATCGCCCTACGAACTACGCCTATTACTACACTAGTACTATTTTGCTGACTGCTATTCCTCTCACCACATTTGGCATACTTTTGATTAAGACGTTGTTATGACTATTATGCCCTTTTGTTCCATATAAAATGAATAAACTTTCCATCTGAATTTAGTGTACGTTTTTTAAGTTCTTGAAAATAGTTTATTACGTTACTAATTAGTTTTATGAGATAATTTATTTTATAAAAAAAACTATAATATACTTTAGTTCGTAAATAGCATAAGTTTAGTGAAACAAAAAATGTTTTCAACAATAGAACAGAAGGTTTTTTAATTAGAACAAGTAAAAGCTAGACAATGTTATTTGTGCAAGTTCATTGATTTTTATGTTATAAATCGTTGGAGTGTTGGTGGCATAAATTTGATTCCTTACTTTAGTTTCATTGCATGTGCTTGTTGACACAATTTTTATGTTATAAACGGTGTTCGTCTTATTTTAGCTTCTTTTTATCCATATTAGTTAGGCGTATTTATAGCGATATACTTTCCGTGGAATCCCGCAAATTTTCTAATTGGTGTAATCGATAATCGAATCGATAATCGAATCGATAAGCATCAAAAATCGAAAAATTGAAATCGAAAAATCGAAAACCTTATTGAAACGATAAAGATAAATATATGTATAAATTGATAATCGATAAATAATTATCGATAAGGGTCAAAATCGAATCGATAAATCGAATGCATACCCCTAAATGAGAGAATGAGAAAGAAGAAAGAAGAAAGAACTAATAAGAAACAAGAAAGAAGAAAGAAGAGAGAAATGAAAATTTGAATGAGTATGATTTTTGAAAATTTTAATATTACCAACTACTTTTGTTATTCTTAATTTGACCCCAACTCCTTTAATTACACGTTTTCTTCCGTGTAAGACTTGAGAAGTCTTTTTTACCTCATTTTTTCCAAATAACTGTTAGAAAACCGAAGCAGTGCCACCGCCTTCAACTCCGAAATGAAATTCTTCATCGGAAAGGCCTCTACTCTTCACTCTCATCATCATCAATTTCTGCTTTATATAATTTCACCTCAATCAAATTATATAAACAAATATTATCCCAATTTTATTACAAAGCGGTGGCTCAATACTGGGACCGAGTCGACTCAATCCGAGTTCCCGGGACCCAACGCGTACGAGCTACTAGGTGTATCCGAAACAAGCTCTTTTGCTGAAATCAAAGACTCTTTTCGTAAATTGGCTAAGGAGACTCACCCTGACCTCCTCCCTCTTTCCACGCCCAATTCCTCCTCTACTTCCAAGCAATTCGTTGACATACTTGCTGCTTATGAGGTCATGCATTTCTTCCCTACAATTTCCATTTTTTCAGTCACATTAATCTTTTCTCTTGTTTTTTTCTTTTTAATTTTTTAAATTGTTTTCTGCCCCAGTTTACTTTGTTATCAGGATAAATATAATTGTTGAATTGTTCTTAGTTCAATTCAATCAATGTGCAATATTTGTTATTAGGTAGAATTAAGGATATAAAATACGTAAAGTAAAAAAAATTGAGATGTTTAAGGGTAAATTTCATGGATGATCACTCAACTTTCACTTATTGAACCAAAATTACCATACTATGTTTTGTAACTAAAAAGTCACTCAGCTTTATCCAATATCATCAAAGTCACTAAACTACTTTTTGTAACAAAAAGGTTACTCAACTTTGCTTAAATACCACAGGAAGTCACTAGGAGAAAAACAAAGGAGACGTTTTCTAGGATATTTAGGCAAAGTTTAGTGTCTTTTTTATTACAAAAATTATTTAGCAACTTTTGTGATACTTGGGCAAAGGTGAATGACACACAAAATAGTTTAGTCACCTTGGTACAATAAAATGAAAGTTGAGTAACGGTCCGTGAAATTAACCGGATGTTTAACTTCGCCTATCCTTGCAAAGTATATTTAGTTCCAGGTCTGGATAAAAGAGGAGCATTGTGGGCGAGTAAAAATACGAATCAATGGAAAATTAACTTCGTGAACAGAATGGAGTGGATGCAGATGACTTGTATATAACTGATTTAGCCAGGTTGGAATTAAGGAGTACGAAAAAATTGGGATATTTAAGAGCCTCAATTTTTATGTTGATTGAAAGTTTAATTGAACACGAGAGAAATATAAGCATAGTCTTTGTTGCAGTTTATTGCTTAATTTAGGACCACATGAGCTAAGCTAGACTATGATTTGAATATCAATGTGTAAACTGCTCTGTTGGCTATTACTCCTTTCGTTTCATATTAGATGAGGTACTTTTCTTTTTAGTCTGTTTCAAAACAAATGACACATTTCTAAATTTGGAAATAATTCAACTTTAAACTCTTCATTTTACCCATTTACCCTTAATGAAAAGCTTTTATAGCCACACAAATGTCATGGCCCCACAAACCTTTTACCCCTTAAGCTTTCAAGACCACAAGTTTCAAAAGTCTTTTTTTTTTAAACTCCGTACCGAGTCAAACTACCTCATCTAATATGAAACGGAGGGAGTACAATTTTTTTTGTCTTGTTTTTGGGATCTTCCAAAAACAACCTCTCTGCTCCCTCGGTCTTCTTGAGCCAAGGGTCTTTCGGAAACAACCTCTCTACTCACTCGGGGAAGGGGTGAGGTCTGCGTACACACTACCCTCCTCGGACCCCACTAGTAGGATTTTACTGGGTCGTTGTTATTGTTGTTGTTGTTGTTGTTTTTGGAATCTTCCACATTTATCATGGTATATCCATTTTAATGCTTGTAAAAGTGATCCCGTGCTGTGAAAGAAAAAGGGCCATGATTTAAAGCAAGCACGCTTTCTTGGGGAGAATGAAATGAAGTGAAATCATGTTACTATACGGACATGGACGCCATTATGAATTCTTAGTTGATTCAATAAATCAATATCCTAGAAGTCCTCTAGAAGTTTCGAATTATTACAAAAATGACATTTAAACATGTACAAAAATGACATTTAAACATGTGCACATTTAACATCCTAGTCCTCTATGTAATACTATACTGCATGCATATGGTGGACTATATGGCTCGAGAGGAACAAAAGATGCTTTGAAGATGCATCCAAATGTGTGCTCTAGTGGTCAAAGAAGTGGGTTAGAACCATGAGTTTTCAGGTTTAAATTTAGTGGAGGCTTAAACACGAGGTGATTTCTTCTTATCTGTCCAAGCGTTGGTGGATAGAGTTACCCGACATCTATGCTTGTGGGAGGTAGCCAGTACCCCGTGGAATTAGTTGAGGTGCGCACAAACTGGTCCGGCCACCACGGTTATCACAAAATAAAAAGATGCATTGAAGATATTGCTAAGTCAATTCTTAAGATAAAGGCTAATTGTATATCTTTGTTTTGCTTTGGTGTAGAATGGAACATGTAAATGAGGCTGAAGTAGTTCTACAGCTTCTAGAATTGGTACAGGATAGTTGGGATTTTTTGCTGGTTTTTTGGGTACTCTGCTGATGTTGTACAATTTTAACAGCACATCCTTTGTGGTGGATTATATATGAGATTACTTTACCTTCTCCAACAAAAAAAAGAAAAGTGAAGGGTAATATCTTTATTTACTCGAAAGAATACTGGTATTTACTTGGATAACAAATGGAATGCAGATTCTATCCGATTCTGAGAAGAGAGCGCATTATGACCAGTACCTCTCAGCTCGAAAAACACTTGTTCATGTGCATTCTAGACAAGGTTCAAAAATGTGCATGTATGAATCATATAGCACATCAATCAAGGAGATGGAAGTTGTTGAATGGTTAAAGTGGTATAGACAAACAGTAAATGACATATTGGCTGAAAAAAGGGTAGTATCTGGATCAGGCTATTTTGATGCACTGGAAAGAGATTTCTACTCAGCATTACATTTAGCATTCTACGGCCCTGAAATTGAGTCAGATCTCCTTCCTGAGTGTTTTGAAGCTGAGGAGAGATCAGTATATGAAACAGCTGAGGTTCTGCACCTGGTGTTCGGGCGAGATCTTTTTGGGATGGTCTGTTTCGCCAAAAATGTCCCCGAACTGTCACATGCTTCTAGGGAAAAACTAACATCCTTTACGCCGGGCTTGGGTCATTCCATTGAGAATCTCCCCATGAAAATGCATCCGGAGACAGCTCATACTGGTTCTGATCAAAGGCAATTGAGAAGTTCTAATTACCATACATCAGATGCATACAGAAACTTGGAATTGCATGTTGGAAGGAGGCTTGTTGCTGTGGCCACAAGAGTTCCACCTAGGAGTAGATCTAATGGGATACAGAATGAGGGGTTTGATGACTGCATTCATGTTTACCTCAATTCAGATGAAGTCCAAAGATTTTCTAAAAGTAACTTTATAAACTTCGGATTGAAATCTGCCGTTCCACTGGGAATGATAACAGGGTTGGGGACCAGTCCTGAAGAAGGTTCTTGCGATGTTTATGACAACAATGGCCTAAAAACCCATGTGATTATGAAGCATCGAACATTACTGGTGAGTCTAATATCATCTATTATATTCTTTAGCTTTTATCCTGTCAAATATCTTTTGCTAGAAAAAGAAGGGGATGGAGGGGCGAGTTGGTGCAATGAGCAAAACCAGTTCTTTCCCTATCTGCCAGCTGCTTATGAGAAGTAGTTGTAGATTCCTGTAAACAATGCATAAAGTTGCAAGTGTAGTTCTAAGGTCATTGTCTGAATGCAATAGAAAACTTTCTAGGCTTGCTTTCACTATGCTTTTTGGTGTTTGGCCTTTAATATGTTGGTTGGTGTTGCGGTATACCTGACTTGCAAGTAGTCATGAATTGTTTTCTTTGTCTTATGGACCATTTATGTCCAATCTAAGAGATACTTGGAGTAGTTTAGCATATTCTACACTTCTTCTACCCTTCTTTATCTTACAACCACATGCACCATGAACAAATTTAACATCCTTCCTCTGCACACAAGTGTAGGGTTTTGACAGGAGGTCTGGCTTATCTACAAGCGATGTCTTGTTGTACCTGCAAGCATTCTCCCTTTAATACTCTATGGTTGGCCAAGCATCAAGCTCGTGGTACTTCTGGTTGGATTTTGATATCATAGTTGCTGTGCTGGCAAGTCCTAGAATGGTGGTCCATAGAGTAGTTGGAGCACTCAAAGGGGAAGAGTGAGAGAGCGATCACGTCCATTCGAGATGGCAAATAGAAAACTCATTAATATAGTATAGAGTGGAAGGTATTGATAGAGTTCTTCATTGGTTTTGTCAATGGAGAAAAATGAAGCCTAGAAAGAACTGCGTGTGCGTCTAAGGTGATTTTTACGGTAGTAGTTCAATTGACATCCTTCACCTGGCATATCCAGGGGCAGGGCTAGGAATTTGCGTCTGTGGGTTCTGGATTTTAGAAAATGCAGCTTCATGGCTTCTTCACTACTGATTTTCAACATGGCATCTTTTCCAATCCTGCTTAGAAATTTTCTTGAGCCGAGGTCTATTGGAAACAAGCTCTCTACCTTCACAAGATAGGGGTAAGGTCTGCGTACACACTACCCTTCCCAGACCTCAATTATCGAAATACACTGGGTATATTATTGTTATTGCAGCTTCATGGGTTCTGGATAAATTATTTATATATATTAAATAGATTTTTTAACACAAGTACAAGGTTTGAGCTAAAGCTATTGGCATATGCCGAACCCATAAATTCATTTGTAGCTCCGGCCTTGGGCATATCAGAAGGACGTATGGTGCATAGGTCAGCTCGTTGTGTTAGCGGGATGAGAATGATAGTAGTGGCAGAGCTAGGAATTTATGCAAGGAGATTCAAAAAAATACTAGAACGTTACACTTGGGATTTGAACCTGTAACCTAAAACAATTTTTAAACCCCTTTGCCACTATACTATAATCTTACCAGATGTCATGAGCTTAGTTTATATATAACCAAAAAAAAAAGATTCACATTATAATATTTTGGTGAAGGGGATTCAATTACCCCCTTGGCTCTACATAGCTCCGCCCAGGATAATAGGATTATGTTGGGCTTAATAGCATGGATGTGGACATGAGTTCTTTTTGGATGACGACACAAATTCAATCATGAAGACCAGAAAACTTTAATTTTGAGGGGACATGTCTACATGACACAATTGAATTTATGTTGTAATTAGGTTATGCAAGTTTCTTAAGCGTAGGCGAAAAAAGAATGTTGAAAAAATATATAATTAGATGACTATAACCGCAAAAGAACTCAGATATAGTTATGTCTAAAATTTGGATAAATGTATCCTTTCTCTTGTAGACATAGAAATTCTAGGAGTCTATTCGAGTTGCTTGGAGGCTACTCTACCAGTACCCTAACTTTGAGTCTGCTACAACCCTAAGCCACTCTTATAAAAAGGGTTACATATTACCTTAAAAAAAGATCTCGGAATTTGCGGTCATCTCAGCAATTCCATAAATTCTCGGAATATGCACAAAGAGATCAAATATACGATCTCGAAATTCCATAAAAATCAAGGAATATTCACAAAGAGATCAAAGACATCAAATATTGTCTTTCTCATAGCCGCCGAAGTGATCAACAGATATTCTTCCTTTTCATGGAGATCAAATATATCTCAAGGAAGTTCGCATCATCTTACGTTCGAGAAATACGTTGGTTAATCTCTCGAATCACGGAGAACGATCTAGAGAGGAGAATCAAGGGAACAAATAGAATTGTACCCACAAAGACTCAACAATAAAATTACTCATCTTTTATGTTTGTGATTGCAATTTTTGACGTATGTCGATATTTTATTGCAAACAAATTGGCACGCTCAGTGGGACTAGTTTTGCCCTTCATCTTTTCCTCTTGGAAATCAAAAGCTACAAATTTCAAAATCAACTGATGTGGTAGCCTTCAAACAAAGAGCTATGCAGTGTTGTTAAGAATTTATATCAAGGTAGTGATCATGGGTAATTTAACCAGAGAATCGCTTGTATAGATTCGGAAAGGAAAATCCTTCTATGGATTTATGGAACTAGCAGTACTCTTTCTTGACACACAAGAATTTTTCATTTATTGGAAAGGTGGCATATCTTTGCACGTTTGTGAAATTAATTTCCAACAGATGCAAGGCAAAAAGAAATTCAAAAAGTTGATTATTCACAAGCCACACTTTGAAGAAGATTTATGTGAACAAGTCTCAAAGAAGCACTTCCTTGCGGGTCTCATCATTGGTACTTCAAGTCTTGTCTTCAAGTTTCGGCAAGCCTACCCCCCAAACAAAACTTGAAGAAGGGGGCATTTGTAGACATCAAAATTTTAGGAGTCTTGAAATTCTAGGAGTCTACTCGGGTTGCTTGGAGGCTACTTTACCAATACCCTAACTTTGAGTCTACTCTAACCCTAGGCCACTCCTATAAAAAGGATTACATATTACCTTAAAAAAAGATATCGGAATTTGCGGTCATCTCGGAATATGCACAAAGAGATCAAATATACGATCTCAAAATTCCATAAAAATTCATGGAATATTCACAAAGAGATCAAAGACATCAAATATTGTCTCTCTTATAGCCGCCGAAATGATCAACGCGATCAAATATATCCCAAGGAAGTTCGCATCATCTTACGTTCGAGAAATATGTTGGTCAATCCCTCGAATCACGGAGAACGATCTAGAGAGGAGAATCAAGGGAACAAACAGAATTGTACCCACAAAGACGTATCAATAAAATTACTCACCTTTTATGTTTGTGAATGCATTTTTGACATATGTCGAAATTTTATTGCAAACAAATTGGCACGCCCAGTGGGACCAGTTCTGCTCTTCATCTCTTTCCCATGCAAATAGAAAACCAAAAGTTTCAAAATCATTTGTTACGATGGTCGAGTACTTCAAGTCTGGTCTTCAAGTTTCGGCAAGCGTATACCCCGACAACCCTTGAAGTTGGGGGCATTTGTAGACATCGAAATTTTAATAGATCAAGCCTATACAAAATTTGGGCTAAATCCTAAATTCAAGACACTACTCTTAAAATTCTAGGAGTCCATTAGGGTTACTTGGAGGCTACTCTATTGAAAACCTAATTTGGAGGCTACTCTATCCTATCCTAGGTCACTCCTATAAAAAGGGTCACATATTCCCTTGAAAAGACATCTAAAAAATAGAGATCATCTCGAATATCCCATAAGCTCATGGGATACTCACAAAGAGATCAAGATGTGGTCGGATAATTCTTGATAATCAAATACTTCAAGAAGATCCACAACGTACTTTCATGGATATTAGATACATTCAAGAAATTTCGCATCATCCTACATTCGAGAAATACTCTGCTCCAGCCCTCGAATCACGGAGATAATCAGGAGAGAAGAATCAAGGGAGAAATAGAATTATACGACCAATTGATTAATAAAATTTCTTTATTCTTTTGTGATTGCAGTTATTTTTCATATGTCAAAAATTCGTTGCAAATAGTTAGGTTATGCAAGTTTCTTATGTAGCATAGGCCAAAAATGAACGTTGAAAAAATATATAATTAGATGACTATAACCGCAAAAGATCTCAGATATAGTTATGTCTAAAAATTTGCAATAAATGTATCCTTTTTCTGTTATATGAACCTCTGTTATCCACTCATTTATGATTTCCCAGTGTTTTAGAACGCGAAGGCATAGAACAAGACACTTTAGCTATACTGGGGCGGAGTGTAACCCCAGAAACTTTGAACTCTTAATATTTAATACTCCATCCGTTTTAGTTGTCCATTTTTGACTTTGCACTCCCTTTAAGAAAAAATAAATGAAGTATGTATTTATAATTTTACCCATAATAATGATAGTATTTTCAAAAGTCTTGGGAAATAATTTGGGGAATGAGTAGTTAATGATAAGGGAAAAATATGAAAAAAGATTGTCTTTCTTGATTTAGTATGGTGGACACTGGACAAGTAAAAGTGAAAACGTATTTTTAGTACAGTGGACAAGTAAAAGTGAAAGTTGGGAGTAGTAAAATAACATTAAGAAATAAATTAAAAGATAAATTTCTAAAAAAAATTAAAATTCAAAAAATAAAAGGTATAAATATTTATTTAACTATCTAGGCAAAATATAATATTCTAAGCCATCAAGCTCTTAATTGTAGAACAACATACTCATCGTATAAATTATAGACAAATACTTGAAAACATTTATAAATCAAACACTCTGCGGCGTTTTGAACGGGCAATCCAAGGCGTAAAGCATGCACGAGTCATTCTTCGAGTGTACTGGATAGACAACCTAAGGCATAAAGTGTCCATAAGGCGAATGCCGCACCTGTCATGGCATATGCCCCATGGGACTTTAGCTGTTCCATCTTGCGTCTACAATGTTAAGAGCTTACCTCGCCCCAAAGGAAGTCCCAGACGAGTTACAATTTTACAATTTTTTCTTTCAAAAAAATGGACTTTCCCCTCTTCATGTCTTCTCTAATTTAGTAACTTACTTCTGAACAGTTCGTTGTAGATCAACAGATTGTGTAGGAGAATAAGCACCACAAAAGATGTCATCAAGTGAAACAGAAGAAGTTTGGTGTCCAAAACATAAAGAATGCAAGAAAAAGAACATGTTCGACATGTGTGTAAGAATTTTTTGTCAGTCTCAGATACCTTAAATTTTGGAGCCATGTTTTTTTAAATCTAGCCTTGTGTACTTTCACTTCTTTGAAGCTAAGGAATAGTCATGAGAAGCCCAAGTATTTATGAGCTTCTGCTCTTAGCCATCTAAACCTCAGGGTTCCTTCTTTAATTGGACTCTGTAATGTGACTCCACAAAGATGAACTGTGGATGTACCATGTGTTCCCAGCACATTGGTGGTTTTTCCGATATGATTCTATGGTGGGTATTCCATGGATTGATGGCTTTAATTGACGAAGTTGCTTGACTTCCGTGATGATAAATTCACTTGATGGCTTTAACTAGTCGAAAAACCTTTTTGCATAGATTCATAGATGCACGCTGCAACATCCTGTTGTAGTCCGTGCATGAACCATCACTCTTACATGTGCACCTGTCATTTGAGAATATTGTGCTTCTTAAGCTTTATGTATCCTGGGTTATATGAATTCTTCTTACCATGTGCCATACATGCAGCTCTGGAATTTGTTCTTGGAATGGCTGTCTTTCTCTTGGCTTAAGGAATCATATTCATAATTTTTCCACTTTAATTTGCGTGAGAAATTTGTTTCAGGTAAGACACATGCACTGGTATCGATTAGGAGATGAAGTATCAACCTGTGAGTGCAGATGCCGCAGAGCTAGGCTACCTCCGAGCAAGTAAAGTCCATAACTTAACCTTTTGAGTCAATGCTCATCAGAAGTGCCAGTTTTTCTCTCTAGATTTTTGTCAAACTGTCATGGGACTTTTGTGCCTATTCTTTAGTTACAAAGTAAATGTGGAGAGGTGGGCTTAGAGATGAATCAGACTACAAAACTGGAGTTAATCTATCTTATTGAGTTGGATGGAAATGAAAAGCTGAAATGGAATGACCATTAAAGGAAGTTATGGTTTACTAATTTATTGATGTCTAGTCATCCGCTTTTAGCTTTGAGCTTGGAAAATTGCGCCTCCTGGTCAATGCTGTCTTTTTTTTTACTTACGATCGCTGCAGTCTTCCATTTTCTGTCATCCTCCCTCTCTTTTCATTTTTTTTTGTTACTCTTTCTCAGAAGGTGGAACTATGAAAGCTTATGGTTAACTATTAAGAGACAAATGGTAAGAGAACTAGTAGTTATTTTTGTGCTCAGTAATTAGGGATTATTGTACTTTTCAATGTCATTAAGAGTCATAATTAGGCTCCTTTCCATTTATATCACAAGGCTCTGTCTGCTCTTCCTATGTTGGTACATTGGTGCTTGTTTGTTGGAAGCATAGGAACTTTTGACCACAGTGTCTATATGGTTAGCAGATCAAGTTGTTAGATTTGCTTTAAATCGGTTTTTTTAGTAGTTTAATGAATTACCGGCTCCTAGAGACACCAGTGGCCAAGTATAAAGTTTAGCAGAAGATGATGCCATTGGATTGTGAATTTTCTTTTTAATTCATAACTTAAAAGCCAGGAAATCCATAGAACATTGCGCTTGTGATATTCATATCAGAGTGTTCTCTGGTAAATCACTGTTTTTCTTGTTAGTATACAAGATATAGGTCTCTCATTTTCACTTGGGTTTTTGTTTATTGATGTCATTAGTAATGAGTTTTCTCTCAAACAGATTTTGGCTATTTGAACCTCGATGTGGCATGCATGACATTGGAGGTTGGTATGTGGAGACGTTTGGAAGAGATAAGAAAGGTCGAAATGTACTATCTCAGAGGTATTGGGATCGCTTAGGGGCAAATGATCACTTTGAGAAGTAAGTGTCAGGTTATAGAAGCCTCAAACATATGAAATTAAATTCTCCACCCATTTAATGATAAGCTTATACATTGTTGCATTCTGGCAGAAACAAATTTTTGTATTTTATAAATTTTGCTGATAATTATGCTTTGATGTTTTGCATCTTTGTAAATTGATATTATTGTGACAATGTAGGATGTGTTTACACCCTGCTTGAAAAGATTAATATGAAGATCTTACCTTCCATACTTCTAGTCTAGCAGAAGCCACTCGGCTACAGCTTGTTATCTTTCTCATTATGTCCCATGAATTTGGGAAATGTCTCCAACTGTAATCACCATGTATAATCCTCATCTCTTGATGTTGCATATACGAGTTGCCATACGAAATGTTGTCGGATTATTCAGTAGGCTCGAAAACAGTATTGTGGGGTTTGATGTGCCGATATATTTTTCCATGTGCAGGAGACTGCATCCAGCAATGTACTTGCTTGCCCTTGCCTACAGGACTCTAGATATTGAAGATTCAAGGAGAAGTAAACAGAGAATGAAGGATCTTGTGGAATCAAACATATCTAGAATTCTCAGCTGGTGCAAGAGACTAGTACACTGAAACATAGTGACATTCAGCTTTATGATCATATCCTTGCTCAGCCCCAGAATTTAATAGGCAACTGTATTCTGGTGGTCCTCTGATGGTACAGATGACCACACTTGTTAAAGAATCCTCATATAAGCCTGCATAGGTTGTTGATTTGGATGGCTTGTGGATTGATGAGCCGAACACCATGAGCGTTGAACACAACATAGATTTTTTATATGCTGCAATTGAATTCAACAATCACTGTGAAGCAACTTAAAAGTGCTCTTTCAACCACCAATGAGATTCCTCTGCTTTGTATTTCCTGGTCGCTCATTTTCGGTGCTACGACCCAATGTGATATTATGTAAGGTGACACCAGTCAGCTCACTAAGGAATTGGACCTCAGTGTTTCATTATAAGCTAGTTTGGTTACTGGATGGAATGGATGGAATGCTGAAGCAACATCAATAATGATACCATGTTAACGTGAAGAGTTGCATGCTTACTGCCATTGGTGACACTACATAATGCTAAACTATACTGCTCCTTATATCTTGGAAGCCATATGTGGATCACGACATTATGGGCCGGAAAAGGGATTTGATACCTTAAGTAGGAACCAAGTAACACCTCAAGCCAAGGGAGTGAAGCATGGTGTTAATGCAGATGGCAGCTATTAATTTTTGGGGTGATGGCTTGCATTACAGAGAGGCATTTGATCAGAAGATTATTGTGCACTTTCTGAGTTGCTGTAACTAATTTACTTATTATCCTCATACTTCTATTATTGGCATACTGGTTCTGTGATATATACATCAAATTGTTCTCCATGAATATAACAAAACGATTGGTGGTTAGTATATTTGAGTTCAATTGCACAAATCTTGTAAGCAGCTAGAAACTTTCTTTTTAGGGAGCAGTCAAGAGGTTTTAATTGTTGTTTTCTTATCTTTTTATTTAAGTAGATGTCCTTCCATTTTGTTTATTTCTGAAGTAATTACAGTGGACTTTGACTTCTTTTTTCTTTCTATATTTATTTTTACTGTTCTCATGCTAATTCTTGTAGCTAATGAATCCTACAGCATACGGATTACTTTCAGGATTGAGGGTTTTGGTATGGCATACAGCGAATACCTTTTTTTGTGTATGCTCTCTGTCCAAAAATGTTTAGTTATCTTAGTTTGTGATTATTTTTCCTTCTAGATTTAAATTAGCAAAATCCTGTGCATTCATCGGATGGGATTAGGGTTTTTTTCTCCTCAATCCAGGTAAAATGTTGACACAGAATACCGAGATCGTCACTTCCTCAAAACACAAAACAGTAGTTCCAGAGGTGATTCTTCAACCGTGAATATTAACGGATTGGGAACAAAGTATATACGAACTGTTCAAATTAGATTTTATACTAATGAACCTGGTTTTGCGGTTGATGGAGTTGTAGTTTCTTGCTGGTTAAATTTTCTGCGTAATCTTCATTTGGCTTGTTGTACCAAAAAATTATAATGAAAGCCTATCTTTGGTAAAAGAATATACGAAGTTAAATCTTAAACTGATATAATTAACAACTAGCTGGACGTGTCGCACGACTCCAGTTGTTTTTGTTTCGCTTGTGGTTAGTGGAATCCTCGTGTATTTCTTGTTTGGTTGACCCCAAAAAAAAAAGGAATAAGTAATTTAAACTTTTCAGTACATCAGATCTAGAAAAAATAAACAATCAGCACTCCATTCGGCACAGAGAAGGGGAGAAAGTTATTTATCAAAAAATATATATAGAGGGATGGAATGAAATAGAGAGCACTAATATATTAATAATGTTATAAAATAAAAGCAATGCAGTAAAATGTAAACAAGAAGAGATAGAGTCTTCTTTCACTTTGGTGTAATTTTTCATTGCAATTACATGACCTTTTATAGGCATAAAAAGTAAAGATGATGGACATAAAATAGGAAATTTAATCTTTAAATTATTCACAACATGGGCATCCAATGTAGCATCCAATGTAGTATCCAATGTAGTATCCAATGTATAAACTATTCATAACCATTTCCCTTGGATGTCCATGTAAGATAATGTGTCTCATTAAAAACTTACAAAAAAAAAAAATATTGGGGTGTACATAGTTATTTATAATATGCATTGTTTGCTGCCTCATTAAAAACCTTACCAGGAAAACCCAGTGGGACAAAACCTTGGTTAAGGAAAAGAGTGCAGCGTGTAGTTACTCCCCCTGATGAAAAATCACTTAATGTCTCGAAGACGACGCATTCCAATCTTATATATCAACTTTTCAAATATTGAGGTTGGTAATGCCTTAGTGAACAGATCAGCCAAATTATCACTTGAACGAACTTGTTGTACATCTATTTCACCATTCTTCTGAAGATCATGAGTGAAAAAGAATTTCGGTGAAATGTGTTTTGTTCTATCTCCTTTGATATATCCTCCTTTCAATTGAGCTATGCATGCAGCATTGTCTTCATACAATATTGTTGAAATATTCTCTTTCGAAGAAAGACCACATGTTTGCTGAATGTGTTGAGTTATAGATCTTAACCAAACGCATTCTTGACTTGCTTCGTGAATGGCTATTATCTCTGCATGATTTGAAGAAGTAGCAACCATAGTTTGTTTTGTCGAACTCCATGATATGGCTGTACCTCCACTTGTAAATAAATAGCTTGTCTGAGATCGACCTTTGTGTGGATCAGACAAATATCCTACATCTGCATAACCAATCAATGATGGCTTGGATTCATTTGAATAAAATAAACCATATCAATGGTCCCTTGGAGGTATCTGAATATATGTTTAATACCATTCCAGTGTCTTTGTGTTGGCGAAGTACTAAATCTTGTCAATAAGCTTACTGAGAAAGCTATATCTGGTCGGGAATTATTGGCAAGATACATTAATGCCCCAATTGCACTAAGATATGGTACTTCGGCACCAAGAAGCTCTTCATCATTTTCATGAGGTCGGAATGGATCTTTCTTTATATCAAGTGATCTCACAACCATCGGGGTACTCAATGGATGTGCTTTATCCATATAGAATCGCTTTAAAATCTTTTCGGTGTATGTCGATTGATGGACAAATATTCCATCTTTTATATACTCAATTTGTAGACCAAGACAAAATTTTGTCTTTCCAAGATCTTTCATTTCAAATTCTTTCTTCAAACAGTCTACTGTTTTTGGAAGCTCCCCAGGAGTTCCAATGATATTTAAATCATCAACATACACGGCGATTATAACAAATTCAGATCCAGACCTTTTTATAAAGACACAGGGACAAATTGGATCATTCTTGTATCCTTCTTTCAACAGGTATTCACTCAGGCGATTGTACCACATACGTCCTAATTGTTTCAATCCGTATAAAGATTTCTGAAGCTTTATTGAACAAGTTTCTCGAAAATTTTTATATGCTTCTGGCACTTTAAATCCCTCAGGTACTTTCATAAAAATTTCGTTGTCTAATGATCCATACAAATAGGCTGTAACAACATCCATTAGATGCATATCAAGTTTTTCTTGTACTGCCATATTTATGAGATACCTGAAGGTGATAGCATCCACTACAGGAGAATATGTCTCCATATAATCAATTCCAGGCCTTTGGGAAAACCCTTGTGCCACAAGTCGTGCTTTATATCTAACGACTTCATTTTTATCATTTCGTTTTCGCACAAAAACCCATTTATACCCTACTGGCTTTATGCCTTCAGGTGTTCGAACTATGGGTCCAAAGACTTCACGTTTTCCAAGTGAAGTTAACTCTGCCTGGATAGCGTTTTTCCATTTTGGCCAATCATTTCTCTGTCTACATTCATTGACAGATTTTGGTTCAAGATCCTCATCTTGTTGCATTATTTCAACAGCAACATTATAAGCAAAAATGTTATTGATAACAATATTATTTCGGTTCCATCTTTTCCCGGTTGAGACGTAACTTATTGATATCTCTTCATTTTCATTATTTTTAGGTACCTGGACCTCCCCTAAGGTCTTATCATTTGTTACGTCTTGGGGCTCTTCTTGAGCAACTACCTCTGTGTTATGTTCACTTTGATCACTTGCTCCTTTTCTTCTTCAAGGATTTTTATCTTTAGAACCGATTGGTCTACCACGTTTCAAGCATGACTTAGACTCATTTGATTTAATTAATTGTTCTGTCGGGATATCAACTCGAATTGGAGCATTAACAGCTGGAATATGTGGCTTAGTCACCCTTGGTAGGTTAGTGAATGCTCTGGCAATTGATTTGCAATATTTTGTAAATGAATAATCTTTTGAACCTCTTGTTCACATTGATTTGTTCAAGGATCTAAATGAGACAGTGATAATGCATTCCAATCTATCTTCTTTTTCAGCTGCTTATTTTCTCCCCCTAATGTTGGATATACTGATTCATTAAAATGGCAATCAGAAAATCTTGCCATAAATAAATCTCCAGTCATCGGCTCTAGATATTTTATAATAGAAGGAGATTCATATCCAACATATATCCCCAACCTTCTTTGAGGACCCATCTTTGTGCGTTGTGGTGGAGCAATTGAAACATATATCGCACAACCAAAGATCCTAAGATGAGAAATATTTGGCTTCTGACCAAAAGCCAATTGCAATGGGGAGACTTTATGATAACTTGTAGGCCTTATCCGCACAAGTGCTGTTGCATACAAAATAGCATGACCCTATACTGAAATGGGAAGTTTTGTTCTCATAAGCACTGGTCTAGCAATTAATTGGAGGCGTTTGATCAATGATTCTGCTAGACCATTTTGTGTATGAACATGAGCAACCGGATGCTCAATTGTTATCCCAGTTGAAATACAATAATCATTAAAGGCTTGGGATGTAAACTCACCGACATTATCAAGACGAATTGTCTTAATTGCATAATCTGGAAATTGTGCTCTTAGCTTTATTATTTGAGCCAACAATCTCGCAAATGCCATATTGCGAGTTGATAGTAAGCACACATGTGACCATCTTGTAGATGCATCTACCAAAACCATATAATATTTGAATGGTCCACATGGAGGGTGAATGGGCCCACATATATCACCCTGTATACGTTCCAGAAATGCAGGGGATTCCATCCTAACTTTAATAGTTGATGGTCTAATAATTAATTTTCCTTGAGAACACGCAGCACAAGAGAATTCCTTAAATTGAAGAATCTTCTGATTCTTCATTGCATGTCCATGTGAATTCTCAATTGTTTTACGCATCATATTAGAACCAGGATGGCCCAACCGGTTATGCCAAATAATAAAATTATCTTGATTAGTAAACTTCTCGTTTACTACAACATGTGTTTCAATCATGCTAATACTTGTGTAGTATAAGCCGGAGGAAAGAGCAGGTAATATTTCAAGCACATATTTCTTACCGGTCATTATTGTAGTAATATAAAGATATTCAATCTTTTCATCATTTGTAGTCTCAATATGATAGCCATTTTGGCGAATATCTTTGAAACTTAATAAGTTTCTTTGAGATTTACTACAATATAGTGCTTCATCAATAGCCAAATTTGTTCCTCCTGGTAGTAATAAATTGGCTCTTCCAGAACCTTCAATTAATCTTGTACTACCGGATATTGTATTAACATTCGCTTCTTTCATTACCAAATAAGAGAAATATCTCTTATCTTTTAAAGTAATGTGTGTTGTAGTACTATCCAGAAGACATATATCATCTTTATTAATCTTGAGTCCAACTGAAGACTGGGGAATTTTCATATTCTTCATAAAAAAAGACAAATAATACATCATAAGAAATATGAAAGACAAGCAGGAAAAAAAAAACATTAAGAAATACATTAGAAATGTAGAAACTAGCAACACATGATGCATTAGGAAAATACACTCAAGAAAAATAAATTAGTTGCAAACATAAACATAACAACTTTTATAGCTTCATTCCCCAGTAAGATGATTAGTTCTTCAGTCAATATCCTCAAAGAAGTCCCCAACTTCTAAATGAGTAATATTTGTTAGGCCTTCAAAATCATCATCTTTATATGCAAGATGTGCCTTAGAATCATATTTATTTGAGGGACCTGCTTCATCATCATTATTTGAAAGGTCAAGTGTGACTCCACATTATTTTCTTTTTTCTTGAGAGAGGCTTGATAAAGTTTGACAAAATGTTCTGGCGTACGACAAATACGTGCCCAATGACCTCTCATACCACATCGGTGACACATATTAGCTTTACCTTTTGAATGATTAATTTGAGAACCCTTATTGTTCTCCAATTTATTTCCACCATAATGACGATAATTGTTTCGCCCCCTGCCACGTCCACGTTTACGACCATGTCCACGACCACGGTAATTATTTTATTTTCTTTCAAACTTATCATATGTTGCTACAACATTCACTTCCAGAAATGGAGCTGACCCAGTGGGACGGGCTTCATGATTTTTCATTAATAAAGTATTATTCTGCTCAGCCACAAGTAAGCATGTGATTAACTCAGAATATTTCTTAAAACCTTTTTCACGGTATTGTTGTTGTAGCACCACATTTGAAGCGTGAAAAGTAGAAAATATTTTTTCCAATAAGTCCTCACCTGTGATAGTGTCTCCACATAATTTTAATAGAGAACTTACTTTAAAGATAGCAGAATTATACTCACTTACGGTTTTAAAGTCTTGCAACCTTAAATGTATCCACTCATACTGAGCTTTCGGTAATACCGTAAGTTTTAGGTGGTCATATCGATCCTTCAAATTAATCCATAATTCAAGTGGATCTTTTACGGTTAAATATTCAGTTTTTAACCCTTCATGTAGATGATGACGAAGGAAAATCATGGCCTTCGCTTTATCCTGATTTGATGCTTCATTTCCTTGTATAATAGTATCTCCAAGACCTTTAGCGCCAAGGTGAATTTCAGCATCAAGAACCCATGATAAATAGTTCCTCCCAGTGATGTCAAGTGCCACAAATTCAAGTTTTGATAAATTTGACATAGTGAAAACTATCATAAAAGATGAATAAGTTAGAGAAATAATTATAATAATAAACAATTAAAGAAAACAAAACGATTAAGGTAAAAGAAATGAAAATAGAGCTATATCATGTTAACAATCTACTATTTCATTTTATTCTTGTCATAAAATAGAAATTACATACTTGTTTCATTTCACTTTATATTATTGATATATATGTGTTAATAGAACTGAACGTGACTAACATTATTTATATGTTCCAATAAATATAAAGTAATTAAACTATAAAATTATTGCTTGTCAATTTATTTCTCACAGTTCTTCAAAATGCCTTAAAGATGTGTTTTGATCTAGGGAGTCCATGAATATTATAAGTATGACATTAGTGCATAGCTAGTTTGATGACTTTGAGGTCCTCTAAGAGTTGAGCACGGAAGGAAATAGTTATTTTATCACTGCAATGTACTTAAACTATTTAAGATGCCCAAGCGCACAAGTAATCTGCAAACAATGAGCATATGATATGTACTGCCATAAATAAAATGATTATAATGATCCATACCTTAATAAAATATGGCTCAACTTAGCGGGAGTTAAGAATAAAATTAGAGCTTCGTGCTGATAACGTGTTATAAAATAAAAGCAATGCAGTAAAATGTAAACAAGAAGAGATAGGGAGAATGAAGAAGTGTTTTCTTCTTTCACTTTGGTGTAATTTTTCATTGCAATTACATGGCCTTTTATAGGCATAAACAGTAAAGATGATGGACATAAAATAGGAAATTTAATCTTTAAGTTATTCACAATATGAACATCCAATGTAGCATTCAATGTAGTATCCAATGTAGTATCCAAAGTAATATCCAATGTACAAACTATTCATAACAAATAAGTAATACTCCACTAGTATTTCTTTTTTCCAAATTGAATAAGGAAGGTTGTTGTCCCAAAAGAAAAAGTAAGGAAAGTCAGTGTACTGATCTTTAAACACTTGTTTAAATTGTAACTTCTTCATTATCAACTGATAAATTTTGGAAGACATTTGCAAACATCTTTTGTATTTAATATTATCACAGATTTAATATTTAAAACTAAAAAGAATTGTAGTGGCCACAGATACTAAATTCTCCACGATGACATTGCAATTCAAATATTACGTGCTAGGCGCTTCCCATTGGGACATGTATAGTCCAAGTAGAGTTGGCAGGGCAGCTCTCCTGTTGAATCAGAATTGACCCAGTTTCAGTTTCAGTTTCAGAAGGACAAACCCCCGAGTGTAATAGTGAAAGGAAACTTTCTTCCAGCTAATGCGATCCATTGAGAAAATGAAGAGCAGAGGTAGATTTGGATGGTGGAGCCTCAGATTGCCTTCCGTATTTCTCTTATGTCTCTTCTTCTTCCTTCTCGGCTTCTTCGGCTCTGCTCTCTTCTCTCACCAGGTCTTTTCTCTTTTATTTTTATTTTATTTTATATTTACATGCTTATGGTTCAATTAAAACAGATACTAGTACATTATTTGGACAGTAGGTGCAGTTGAACAATATATCTACTTGAACAATTAATTAACGAAGATGTAAATTTATAGCATTAATCTGCAGTCACTGTTACAAAAAAAATAGACAGACATGTTCTGATTAAACTTTTGGTTATGGTAGGATGTACCTAGTGTGCGGCCAAGACCAAGGTTGCTAGAGTCAGTGGATCAGGATAACTTTGATCCGTTGCCCATTGGCGAGACTGGAGAGCATTCCCTAATTTCCATTCCCTTTCAGGTGTGCTTCTTTCTTTTTAGTTGAGGAACTGTCAACTCGACTTTTTTGGATTTTAATTCTTGTTTCTGAGCAGGGCGAACATAAGTATCTGGTTATTCTGCCGTATATTCAGTTTTTACTTTTAACCATCAATTCCCTTCCTGTTTGAATAACTTTTGAGATAGTTGCTTCTCAAACATGCGCTGTCTATCACAGCTCAAGTATAATAAATTGGTATTAAAGTAAGAGCGACAAAGATAAAATCCCCATACTTCTTTTGGGTGAGGGTATGTTCCCATTCGCTATCGTCCTATAATGAAGTGGTAGCATCTATTATGTACTTAACTTATTCTCATATCTGCGATAGCCAGTGATACCATGTTTAACTTCTTTATTAAATCTATGTTGATAAACTTTAAGTCATCATATACTTATGAACAAGAATAGATTTTTATGTCTTATCTATTAGTAATTTCATTTATATTGCTTTGTTTCCTTGTAAATATATGTGCATTTTTTGGGTAGGTTTTAAGCTGGTTCCCACGTGCATTATACTTTCCCAATTTTGCATCTATAGAACAATGCCAAAGCATAATTAAGATGGCAAAGGAAAATATGGAACCATCATCCTTGGCTCTTCGCACAGGAGAAACAGAAGAGACCACCAAAGGAATTAGAACAAGGTATATACTACTCAATAACCCTCATATTTGTCAACTAATTTCTATTCGGGAACCTTTCTTTCAATGTTGAACATTAACTCCAAGAATTGTATTTAAGTCAATACACTGTCTTAATTTTTGTGTAGTCCTTTATTTATTAGTTAGGTTATTGTTTCCAAAAAACAAATATCGCAGATTTAACCGGTAATCAATTTAAACATGTTTTTCCCTCCCATTTTTGCTAAACTAGGTCGCTGAAAATATGGTGTGTGCATATATTATCTTATTTTGGAAGATAAAGCGAATTCATGATTTTCAAACTACATTTTTTTTTTTTGAATGACTTTCTCTAATTACTTGTGATTTGCTTCTAAAAAATAAGTTATGATAGAACTTTGTACTTCATGTGTCAGTATCTTTGACAAGAAACTACAGATCGTGGCATGAGATTTACATTACCTTGTCAATTTCTCCAGTTCTGGCACGTTTATTAGTGCATCTGAAGACAAAACTGGAATCTTGGATCTAATTGAAGAGAAAATTGCAAAGGCGACAATGATCCCCAAGACACATGGAGAGGTAATGTTCACTAACATGTTTATCCTAAATAAAATGCATTATGCTCTTTTCACCAAATGTCAACTTTGGTTTTGCTTCCATGACTTAGATACTAAAGATCTGGTTAAAAATCCCTACTCCAACCTATCTTGTACAGTTTTATTTCCTTCAAAATGAAGCTGATTGTACCTGAACAAATCCAAGTTCTACCCTCTACATGTTGGTACTTCGCCTATCCTTGTTTAGTCAGCCTCATATCTTAGTTTTAGTATCGGAAAAAGAAGATGATCACTATTTTGAAACTGCTTAGACATCTTATTGAAAATTATAGTTTCAACTACCATTTATATCTAGTTTGATTGACATGGAGTAATTGTGTGGAGTTCAAAATCTAATATTTTAATGAGAAGTATACCAAGAAACGGATCAAAATGTTAATTTCTGACAGCTTTGAGAATTTACAAGAAGAAGTTGGCCCAAATGTAGCTTTTGAGGTAATTTAATCCAATGTTTTAAAGTGAGTAATATGAAAGAGAACTATCTTCCATTTGATGATAGTGGACTATAATCTATGCTACACTAAGAAGAATTACCTCTCTTTTCATGTTGATATGGAGTACTATAGCCTTTGTAAACTCAAAATAATTCTCACTGAAACACTGATTCGTCATGTTAATCTGAGAAGTCATATCTTCATTGGCTATTAAGTTACAGACGGTGGTGAAGTAATACAAGAGTTCTGAATGGTAATGCAAAGACACTCAGATTCCAGTTCATCGAATTTTCCAGGCGCTTTCTGAGACCATTTTATTTGGAAATAGCTAGGATGCAAGAGATAATGGTATAGAGTATGTGATCTTGGGTCACATTTTATGGTTCTGTGTTTCTTCTTCCCTCATTACCCAAAAGAAATTGGATTTTTCTCTGTTGCAAATGGAGTATATGAACCAAGGGTTCAACTGAACCAAATAGTTTCAAAAGTCTAATGGGTTCAGTAGTTAAAACATGAAGGTTGAAACCGTGAAACTCAAAAGTTAAATCCTGGATCGACCTACTGCTTTCTTGGATTTTTATCTTCTTTTAGTCTTGTGTACTGGAAAAACTGTTTTTAGTGACGCTTGTTTATGAACGAATGTGCATGTGGTAATGACGAAAATATATGTTGTACCAATTTATCATCATGAGATGTGTCCTTGTGGCCAATGAAGTGGGTTGAGAACCATGAGGTCCCAGCTTCAAATTCTAGCGGAGACAAAAACACTAGGTGATTGCCTCCCATCTGTCCTAGCCTTGGTGGACAGAGTAACCTGGTATCTGTTGCTGGTGGAAGGTAGCAGGTATCCCGTGGAATTAGTCGAAGTGCATGCAAGCTGGCCTCGACATCACTTATCAAAAAAAAGAAGTCATAAAGAGGAGATGATGCCTCTTTCTTTGTCAATATTCACCTCATACTGATATATAAATGTTGGAAGAAACTTCTAAACAAATTTCGTTCTGGATGTAAGTGCAGAATCTGAATGTATACTGGATTGTTAGTTAGAGGTCACATATGTGGGCCAGCTCATTTAATTTACGGAAATGGCAAGTCATAGTGCTCAAATTGATGGAACTTTTTTTCCTCCCTTAGTGTTGTTTGGCATGTCTTCAGTTGTAAATGAAGTAGTCAAGCAAGGTTATAGCTCTCTCATAATGGTGTGGATACACACCTCTTCTAACAGATTCTTTTTCAGAGGACAAAACCATGAGGCAATGGGTCAAGATGTCCAGTTCTAAGAGATAAATTTACGACAATTTTTGTTGTGTGCCTTAATTTTTAGTGAGGCAAATCTACATTTTGGTTAACATCTGAAACTGCCTGTTGGGAAGTATTTGTGCTGATTTTTCAGAATACTTCGGTCTATTTACCCACTGGATTTTGAGTTACAATGTAACCATGCATATAACGCATGTGTCAATTGACAGCTGGTCAAGCTGCTAACTTGATGATTGTAGGTTAAATGAACATTGGTGTGTATCTGAAGTCTGAACTTTCTGTTTATCGCTCTTACTGATTTTGAATGATTCTCTTCTTCAGTGATAAATAATGATGTTCCTCTGGTCATTTCAGGCATTTAATGTTTTGCGGTATGAAATTGGCCAGAGATATCAGTCACATTATGATGCTTTTGATCCTGCTCAATATGGCCCTCAGAAGAGCCAAAGAGTAAGCATGAACTAAATTTTCAGTGGTGCTATTTTTTCTAAGTTGCTCGCTATATTTCCTGTATCTCAATTGAAATCTTACACAAGAGGACATTGTGGATTATAGAATACATTATTGTTTGGTTATCCGGGCATAAGGATGCTGTGCTTCCATGTTACTCCCAAACACCTCCCCCTCCCCATAACCACAAATTAATTAGAAGAAAGAAGTTTGATGTGTTTGATTCAAGTATTGGGTTCTTATTTATATGGCACATGCTATTTGCATCACCCAAACTGCAGATGATGGTCCTCTGCAGTACTTTACTGAACTCTCTTGAGCATGTTAATGTTAGATGAGAAAATTGCAAACAAGATACATCTTTATCTCAGATTGGACAAGTATTTCCCAAAGGGCAGTCCTTCTTGTCAGATATTCATTTTCATTGAGTATCTTTTTAGTATATTTTGCAAGAAAAAGTATTAAAAGAAATGATTTGCATGCTTTTAAGTCATGTAAACCACCATTATTTGTACAATTTAAATCACTTCTAATGGTAGATAATTTCTCTTCAATCTGATTATAGTTTTAGCATGAACCAAGGTGAGGATGATTGTTTTGGTGGCTTCTTATCTTGCCATGGATGTGACATCCTCTATATGCATTTTTCTTCTTTTCTTTGTGGAAAGATTCTGATCTTCTCTTCGATCCTTGGAACCATGAGGTGAAATGTGCCAAGCAAGTTTACAGGATCTGTACTACACTTTTAATCTTGAGATATCATTGGTCGAGAATTTGTTACTGGTAGTTAATTTTGAGGAATGATTACTTTCACTTGTCTGGACTAAACTTTCATTGATCTCGTCTAGGCGGCTTCCTTCTTATTATATTTATCTGATGTTGAAGAAGGTGGGGAAACTGTGTTCCCGTATGAGGTAAGATCAAGTACCTCTCCACTCTCTTTTGCTCTCTATTTCTACCCATCACCACCTTTCTTGTCTGCCTGGCTTGTAAAATGGTCCTTTGTGTTTATCTACAGAACGGGCAGAACATGGATGCTAGTTATGATTTTAGCAAGTGTATTGGTTTGAAAGTGAAGCCACGCAGAGGGGATGGACTTCTATTCTACTCACTGTTTCCAAATGGTACAATTGATCTGGTGAGTTATTCTAGTTAATTCGGTTACCTTGCATTTTGTGGTTTGTTCATCACAATGTTTTTTGGTATAAGAATCAATAGTATATAAACAGGAGTAATCAGTCAGTTAACAAATTGTTTCAAGGAGCTGATCTGCAATAGGTTAGCTGGAGTACAAGGCAAACTCCGTGCCATCTGTAGCTGCTAGATTGGAGATCTGCCACAATATATAATCCCAGATTAAAAGCTGTGATTCTCGCATAGTGGTTTAATTTCACGTATCAAACTACCCCTGGACGTGACTGACACCCAGCTAACACCACTCGCCAGGCGAACCAATTCCTGTACTCTTAACCTTTTATATAAGCACCGAGAGAAACACGTACAAGTCCAAATGCATTAAGTATCACTAAATACGAAGTAATTATCCAACTAAAACCATAATTTATTTATAAATTCTAACGAGCACTCAAACAATGAATCTCTAACCCAAATTTCATACTAAGACCATGAAGCATCTAACAGAGTAATAGAAGTTTGACTGACGGGCATGCAAACTCGAAAGAAATAATAAACATAAGATAGGTAGAGCTGAAATAGCGGCCTCCACGAACAATGAGGTGGCTCACCTCAGCAACAGAATCCACTCAACGAACTCGTTAGCCACTAGCCTCATCCTCAGCAACAGTATGTGCATAGACATGCAGGTAAGGAGTGAGTTATACGTAAATATAACCTAGTAAGATCCTTGACCCGTCGCTCTGAATACCTCTGGAACAAGTGTTAGAAAAGACAAACACACAATGAGCACCCAAATAATATGCACAGAAATTCTTTTATCATATAATTACTCTATAAGGTCCAAACAATTTTTCAACAGCAATACTATATATATCTCAACACAATCTACACTAAGGACTTGTCATTAACGGCAGTGTAGGAAATTAACCAAACACCCCAACGAGTCCACGACAGCATGCACAATGCCCCAAATTTATCACGGCGGCATACACAATGCCCCAAATATATAACGGCGGCATACACAATGCCCCAAATCTATCACAGCGGCATATACAATGCCTCAAACATATAGCGGCGACATACACAATACCCCGAATCTATCACGACGGCATACACAATGCCCCAAATATATAGCAGCAGCATACACAATGCCCCAAATATATTACGGCCGCGAAGAAATAATTTCTAACGCTCCAACGCCATAGCACGAGGCTACGCCACATCACACTACACCACAAATCACTAATTAAATAATTTCAGCCTTTTACAAAATAATATATATTTGCGGCTGGCCAAGGACCACCGATTGTGCCAAGCGCACGCTCGTCCCAACACATGGACCAGGCAGAGGAAAAAATATACTTTCAAAACGGGTTTTAGAAAAGCAAGTATCAAAGCTTAAAGTCTCACTTACCTCGCTATTGGGAGTTTCCCACCCTTGTAACGTCTAGTACACCAACCAAACAGCCTCCAATGACCTCAATCTATCCAAAATATTGAATAACACACCCTAATTAATCTAAGTGAATAATTTTCATAATCTTAGAACGAGTCAAAGTTAAAGGTAACCCCGAGTCCAATAAATAAAATCTATACACTATTAAGTATTAAACAAAGCACTTTAACAGTGCAAAGCAAATCGGCACAACAATGACTTCAGAAACATCACATTAACTTATACTCCAGTTCTTCAAAATATTAATAACTAGTTTACTTGCCCGCGCTTTGCGCGGTCATAAAAAGTATTTAATATGAAACAATAGTAATGTTATAATATTCAAATATAATTTTTTGTTTGAGAAAGAGTATGTGAGATATCAGGTTAAATGAAAAAACTATGTAAATCAGGATATGTGAACTTGAATAAGAAAAAAAATAATGTATCCTCTATTCCTTTTTCTCCTATTTCTTTTCAACCTAGTCTATTGATCTCAGTCCATCACAACATATTGCATTAAAACTGTAGTCGGCTTCTTCTTCAAAACCAAATGTAGACCTCTCCAACCAGCTTTGTTTCACACCATTCGAATACCCATAAACATAAGAAGAACACAACCGCCATTTATGAGGATGCTTTATGGCCAGTCTTCCGCTACATTACGTGTCGCAATAGGACTGTATCTATTGAGATGCTTTATACTCTAGTTTCAAGTGTTTAAATCGTGTCAAAAACTGTTATCAGGGAGAGAAAAAAGTGTACTTGAACAATGTTTTGCTCAGTAGAACTTCCTTGGGCATCTAGTCAACCGACGCATTTTCGGGCGTTTTAATACAGGGAAATATTCTTTAATCTAATAGACTTCCGAACTTTCAAACAAATTGCAAAATGGAAACGACTCTATTGGACTTTACTAATGAAAGAAAACGGCTGATTGTTTAATTTTAATTTTTTTATTTATTCAAATTAAAAAAACTAAATAAAAAAAGGATGAGGTGAGTGGACAGAAAATGAGGAAAAAAACAGAGAATCTAAACACACTTAAATATTAGTATAACCAACATTGTTAGCATATTAGCGAATTTAAAAAATTATTTATTAGCATGCCAAAAATAAAAATATAGATAAAAGAAATTTCTATGAAAAAGAAGATGTGCAGAATATGCCAGAATCTAAAGAATTAACTCATTCTGAATAAGCTATTCATTCCTGGCAAGAATATGTACATTAACAAATGAAGCAAATCTGCAGAAGCTGATCGGCTTAGATCTCTGAGAAGAATACTCCTCTATCAAATATAAGTAAATTGATATATGTAATATCTTTCAATATTCTAGAATGGGAATTGTTCTAATTGATTTAGTACCTTTTATAGAGTTCCTGCCCTTCTTAGGCCAGCCAGACTATTGCAGGTCATCCTCTCTCTTTAAACTGAAGTGGAGGTTTCAATAAAACTACTGGTCCTTCTACTTTTTTATATATTGCTAGTAAGAAATTCTCAATACAAAAAATAAGGGAGGGCATAAATCTGACCTTATTAGTAGTAAAATACAAGACTAAAAAGTCCTACTTACCACCACTTTGCTACAACAAAATAGTATAAAGGCATGAAAAGAAAGAAATAAACAGCATTCCTTTACGAATGAAACGGGCATAGAAAAATCTCTTGGATAAACAAAATCTAAATCTGAAGTTCAGTAAATATCCATTACAATAATACAATTTAGATCACCCCAATTCAATTTAAGCTCAAGAAACTGGGAAAAATAAATGCCAAAAATAGATTGAACTTCATAAAGCAGAAAATTTGACTTCTTTACAACTTCAATTTTCTTCGTTTCTTCTTGAGTACCGATGGCTGCAAGAACTCAATTTTGAGACACTGCAGAACATGTCTCACCTTTCTTCCAAACCCCCTGATGCTTTGCCTTCTATCAAACATTTATCCTTTCGGAATATGAAAAGTTGGAACAATAACAGTCATTCTTGGAACCATTTTATTTCATTAATGTACTCATCGTAGTGTGGCATTTGCTTAAGTATTTGTATCATAGACAATGTATTTACTGAATAAGATCGGCATGGGAGAGCCATAAATCATCACTAAGAGCTTCTCCAGAGTAAAAACAATATGTCAAACAACAGAAAAGATAAGATCATCAATCATATCTATAGACAAGCATCAACAAAATCAGTACATCTCAAAAGAACAAATAAGTTTTAGAACTATCGTTAATTACTTTAACATAAACAGCATAAAAGACACAATAAATCAACTACTTCTTAAGTTAAATCAAATAGTTTTGTAGCAATTCTTTAAGATTATATCTTGGCAAGGAACTATTCAAAAGTGAAAGAAAATAACGAATGAAAAATCCCTACAGGCCAAAATTATAGAGAGATTAGAAAGAATGTATCACAAACGTAAAGAATACCTTGCCGAAGAATCCGTGCGTAATCAGAGATTTCCTTTCGTTATTATTTGTTTTTTCACTATAGTACCAAACAGTAAGGACATGTAGAAAACCAATGTGTTCATTCTGAAATTTTAATCTTCAAACCTATGTGTTCATTCTTGAATTTTAATCTGCAAAAGAGAAGCATATTGGTCGGTGTATGAACCGAAGCCTTTATGATTGGAAGATTATGAATGGAAGATAGGAAAATTTCAATCTACAGAAGATATCAAAATCCTTTTATGGATGGAAGATTTGGAGGTTACAAACTGGCTAGAGGAAAAAAGAAGAAGAAGAGAAGGAGGCTAATTAAGAAACATGACCTTTGAAAGGCAAAATATTAGGAAAACAGAGACGTATGATTCGTAAAGTTGGCGGCTATCAAAGAGACGTGTCATTTGGAATTTTTCAAGAACTTAAAATGAAGGGAAAATGAGGAAAAAGGCAAAAAAATAGGAAAAATAAATAAATATAATTCCTAAGTTATGAGAGGTGCATGTGGCCCTACTTTATACATATATATAAATATTATTTTCTTATGAATGCTTCCTATCACGGCATAATGAGTTATATCTCCTAATTAAAGATATGCGAAAGTAACTGAATAAGATTTTTCAAACGAACTCCTAAATTGCATCCATATATGAATATTACTAAATTATTTATGTCATCATTGACATAATCATTACCCCAGTCATTACTTAACTATTACTTCCGCTAATTGGCTAACAATTTTCTAGATAATTAAAGAAGCAGATTGTAGTATGCAAGGAAAATTAATTCTACGTTTCAGTATAATATCTGAATTCTCATATTATCTTGTTTAACTCCACTACTATTCAATTACTATCAAATTATATTGTCTTCCGTTATCATTGGCTTGCTCATGAATAGTAACACTTTTTGCTTCCAATCATTACTATGATTATTATTCTTATATAAATAATACCAATAAATAGCAAATTGAACTACAGTAGCATAGCTATGATACCTGATTCTGAAATTGTTTTCTCCGATACTATAGCCGCCGCCCGTCGTCCCTTCTCGTTACGGAAATTGCTTTGCTATATATATATAAAACTAAACCTCAATTACCTCTTTTTCTACTAAACTAAGGATATCAATAATAACCTCTAACCAGCTAGTAAGTGGTGGGCTTGGTCCACTTATTAACCGTTTAAATACTTATTAAAGTCACTTACTTCTACTTTTAAATTGTAATATATAATTGGCTTACTAGCCATTTATCTAATACACTGACTTATATATTATAGTAAATCACCTTCCCGTAGATTAGCATTTTTCCAATAGCTACAAATAAATTAATTCTCTAATCTCACAATTAATAAGTATATAAAAATATATTGGGTTTATTACATTTAAAGTGTTAGGAATTGCTAATCCTAGAAAACCCGTTGAGTTGCCCAAAAACATGTTTATGATTTAGCTCTAAATGATGATGTGGCTAAAACATGCTCAATTAATCATAAGATCGTGATGCTATGAGGATGTGTGTCTAAAAGGATTAGTATGAGTAGCTTGAGTTATTTGCATAAAGTGGTTATACAATGCAACAGGAGCCTATATTGAAAATATCAGAACAAATTTGTACAATCAGATCCATCGCATGGAAGCTGATTGGAGAGATTATAGTATATCGTAGCTTCATGACTGTTTTCATTTTCATTTGCTGCTATATTAGTTTGTTCAATGCAACAATTAGAATAGGCTCTTTGTCTTTCTTTTACTTCTTCCATTTCCAGTGATTTTAATGCACACTACATAAATTACCAAAGGAGGGCATGACCAAAACCAACACAATGTAATGATGCACTTTGATTTCAAGCATGGACTTGTTAACTTTCTAATTTTCACATTTGCTTGAATTCTAATGCAGACCTCACTTCATGGTAGCTGTCCGGTAATCAGAGGAGAAAAATGGGTGGCCACCAAGTGGATCAGGAATCAAGAACAGGATGATTAAACACCTGGTACATTGTAGTGTTGTTCATCAGTTATTTTTTGTAACTTAACAGACTGAAAAAACAAAGTTTTGGAGTAAATAGATTTAAAGAATGAACAACACGGCGCTTTGTCCAAACAAACTTGGGGCTTTGTCTTTTGGAGTAAATAGTGTAACTTGCTTGATTGCAGGCCGCTAAAATCAGCACCACACTTTGAAAGAAATGAAAAAATGAAAGCAATAAAAAAGAAGCAGATATATTTCTGGAAAATAAGATCCAATGAGTATGAAGTAACTGATGAGCTGAAAGGTAATCATAAAGAATAAGTTCTCTTTAGGCCACTTAAATTAAATTATATGGTATCCCATAATCACATTTAGGGGTGTACAAAGGAAACCAACAAACCGCATCAACCTGATAATCCGAGTCAAACCGAGAAAAAAAACCCGACTATTGGTTGGTTTGATTTGGTTTGGTGTTGAAAAAAAAAACCCGACCATAATTGGTTTGGTTTGGTTTTAACTAAGGAAAGTCAATCCGAAACTAAACCAACCTGACATTACATATATAGATATATTTAATATATAAATATACTTATTGTGATGTAATTTATAAATATTTCTTAAAAGATTTCATAATTTTTATTTTTTGAGGTATTATTTCAAGGTTGGACTTAGAACTTTTGAATGTTCCAATAAGCTTTATAGCCATTAACATTAGTAAATTAAATAGTGCTAACATGTCATGACCCGGATTTCCCACCCTCGGGAGTCGTGATGGCGCCTACTAATGTGAGCTAGGCAAGCCAATCCTTTAAACTAATTACTTCATTATCCGATTATTTCTTTTTAACAAATATAAGGCGATGACATGATAATAGCGGAAATTTAAATTTAAGCGGAAGACAATAATAAAATATCTGAAATCTATGTCTATTACAATTACTCAAGCCTTAATCACCCAAAACCTGGTGTCACAGTGTCACAGACGGTCTAAGATTTGCTACATAGAAAGTCTGAAGAAACTATCAATACACTGTTTCTGAAACGAAAAGATGAAACAGGAAATAAAAGATAGAGGAGACGCCATGGCCTGCGAACGCCGGCAAGTCTACCTTGGATCTCCGCGTGGACTGGGGGTAGCCTCCAACTACGGTCCAAGAGCTGCTCTGGGATCTGCACATAGTGCAGAGTATAGTATCAGCACAACCGACCCCATGTGCTGGTAAATGTTCAGCCTAACCTCGGCGAAGTAGTGACGAGTCTAGGACCAGACTATCAAATAAACCTGTGCAGTTCAAATATATATACAGCGGAAAAGAAATACAAAATAACCAGTCAAGTATGAGAGGGGGAGCATTATGCGGGGGAAGATATCAATTCTGAATAAAAAGACAGCAAGTAAACGAAAGAAAATAATATAACTTGGATATCAACAAAAAATCAGTAATCAATAAATGCACGACATCACCCTTTGTGCTTTTACTCTCGCCCTCACCAAAGCAATCATATAATAAAAATGTACACGGCATCACCCTTCGTGCTTTTACTCTCTTTCCTCACCATATAATCAATAAAATCGGCACGGAATGGTACATCGTGCGGCACATCATCACCCTTCGTGCTTTACACTCTTTCCTCGCAATCATACATGGCATCACCCTTCGTGCTTGACACTCTTTCCTCAATAAACAAACAATGCACGACATCACCTTTCGTGCTTTAACTCTCTTCCTCACCCAAACAACAATCACAAACAATAGGGCAATGGAATAAATAAAATTACAATAAAATTCCGGCAAGGGAACAACAATTCAATAATTAAATCCCGGCAAGGGAACAACATCAATAACATCAACATCCCGACAAGGGAGATAACAAATAAATCAACAATAGCCCAGCAAGGGTGACAATATAATGATCTCTTCTCTTTCTCACTTTTACTTCACTATTCACTTCACAACTCGAGCCAATGCTCTAGAGGTTCAATTATCACTTATACTTTCACAATTCGTTATATAACTTGAGCCAACGCTCCTCAATGTTCATAGGTCACAATTCCTTCCACAAACTTTATACAACAAATAGAAACCACCACTAAGGCATGAAAGATACAACGAAGTCATGATAATCACAATATAAAGACTCACGGGCATGCTAGACCCCAATGTATAGATACTCGTCACCATGCCTATACGTCATACTCAACAATTACCACATAGCAAATAGGACTCAACTCCTAATCCCTCAAGCTAAGGTTAGACCAAACACTTACCTCGATGCCACGAACACAATTCACGATTTGATTATAGCTTTACCCCTTGATTCCACCACCAAATCGATCGTATCTAGTCACAAGTTACTTAATTACATCAATAAACGCTAAATGAATCAACCCAATGCAGGAAATGAGTTTTCCAAAGTTTTGCCCAAAAAATCAAAAATCGCCCCGGGCCCACATGGTCAAAACCCGAGGTTTGAACCAAAACCCGATTACCCATTCCCCCACGAACCCAAATATATAATTTGTTTTGAAGTCAGACCTCAAATTGGGGTCCAACTCCCCAATTTTTGAAAAACCTAGGTTCTATCCAAAATACCCAATTTCCCCCATGAAAATCATTGAATTTTGAGTTGAAATCATGTTAAAATATGTTAATGATTAGAAGAAATAAGTTAAAATTAACTTACAATCGAGTTGGAAGAAGAGTTGATCTTGGAAATTCGCCCTAAGGAGTTTGTGTTTTGAAAAGATGTGAAAAATGGGTTCAAAATCGTCTAAGTATAAAAGTTGCAGGCCTCAGATATGGGAATTGCGAACAGGGGTTCGCGATTGCGAACCTCGATCTCTGCTGGCTTGGGAATTGCGAAGGAAGTTGGGAAATGCGAACTGGGAATTGCGAAGGGAGGTTGGGAAATGCGAAGCCTGCAATTCCTTAAGTCCAAAATTTCACCCCGCGACGTATCCAAAACTCACCCGAGCCCTCAGAGCTCCAAACCAAACATTCACACCACCCTAAAAACATTATACGGACTCGCTTGTGCATTTAAATCACTAAAATAACATCAACAACTATGGATTAAACCTCAAAATTAATGAAATTTTTCCAAAACTTTCTTAAACATCAAATTTTGTATTTAAGGTCCGAATCACGTCAAACAGATTCCATTTCTTATCAAACTTCATAGAATTATCTTAAATCACATATAAGACCTGTACCGGGCGCCGGAACCAAAATATGAGCCCGATACCAATATTTCTAATCAAAATTCATTTCCAAATCCTTTAAATAATTTCAGAAAATAATTTTCTTTAAAAATTCATTTCTCGGGATTGGAACCTCGGAATCCGATTCCGGACATACACCCAAGTCCCATATTTTCCTACGGACTCTCTGGGACCGTCAAATCATAGGTCGGGGTCCGTTTACCCAAAACGTTGACCGAAGTCAAATTAATTCATTTTATAGTCAAAATTTATGATTTATTTCACAGATTTTCGCATATAGGCTTTTCGTCTACGCGCACGGACTGCGCACACAAATTGAGCTGATACTAAAAAAGGTTTTTAAGGCCTTTAAACATAGAATTAATTTTAAAAACAAGTGATGACCATCACATTCTCCACCTCTAAAACAACCGTTCGTCCTCGAACGGACAGAAGAAGGAAGTACCTGAGTCAGGGAAAAGATAGGGATAACGGCTCCGCATATCGAACTCGGACTCCCAGGTCGATGTCTCAGCAGGCTGACCTCTCCACTAAACACGAACAGAAGGAAAACTCTTCGATCTCAACTGACGAACCTGCCGGTCTAGAATAGCTACCGGCTCCTCCTCATAAGACAAGTCCTTGTCCAACTGGACAGTGCTGAAATCTAACATGTGGGACGGATCACCGTTATACTTCTGAAGCATGGACACATGAAACACTGGATGCACGGCTGATAAGCTCGGCGACAATGCAAGTCTATAAGCCACCTCTTCTACTCGATCAAGAATCTCAAACGGGCCAATGAACCTAGGACTAAGCTTGCCCTTCTTCCCAAATCTCATCACGCCCTTCATAGGCAACACTCGAAGCAATACCCGCTCACCGACCATGAATGCCAAATCACGAACCTTGCGGTCGACATAACTCTTTTGCCTGGACTGAGCTGTATGAAGCCTATCCTGAATGATCCTAACATTGTCCAAGGCATCCTGAACCAGATCCGTACCCAATAACTGAGCCTCTCCCGACTCAAACCATCCAATCGGAGACCGACACCGCCTACCATATAAAGCCTCATAAGGAGCCATCTAAATACTCGACTGGTAGTTGTTGTTGTAGGCAAACTCTGCTAAAGGCAAAAACTGATCCCACGAGCCTCCAAAGTCAATGACACAAGCTTAGAGCATATCCTCCAAAATCTGAACAGTCCGCTCGAACTGCCCGTCCGTCTGAGGGTGAAACGCTATGCTCAACTCAACCCATGTGCCCAATTCTCGCTGAACTGCTCTCCAAAAATGGGAGGTAAACTGCGTACCTCGATCCGAAATGATAGACTCGGGCACACCATGAAGGCGAACAATCTCCTGGATATAGATCTCAGCTAACCTCTCGGAAGAATAGGAGACTGCCACAGGAATGAAATGCGTTGACTTGGTCAGCCTATCAACAATAACCCACACTGCATCGAACTTCCTCTGAGTCCGTGGGAGACCAACAACAAAGTCCATAGTGATACGCTTCCATTTCCACTTAGGAATCTCAATCTTTTGAAATGAACCACCGGACCTCTGATGCTAGTACTTAACCTGCTAACAATTCAAACACCGAGCCACATATGCAACGATATTCTTCTTCATTCTCCGCCACTAATAATGCTACTGCAAATCCTGATACATCTTCGCGACACCCAGATGAATAGAGTACCGGGAACTATGGACCTCCTCTAAAATCAACTCTCGAAGCCCATCCACATTAGGCACACAGAATCGACCCTGCAGTCTCAAAACTCCATCATCACCTAAGGTAACCTGCTTGACACCTCCGTGCTGCACCATGTCTCTAAGGACACACAAATGGGGATCATCATACTGCCGATCTCGGATCCGCTCCAATAATGAAGAACGAGCGACTGTGCAAGCTAACACACAGCTGGGCTCAGAAACATCTAACCTCACGAACTGATTGGCCAAAGCCTGAACATCCAAAACAAGCGGTCTCTCACTGACCAGAATATAAGCAAGACTGCCCATACTGACTGACTTCCTACTCAAAGCATCGGCCACCACATTGGCCTTTCCCGGATGATATAAGATGGTGATATCATAGTGTTTCAACAACTCTAACCACCTTCTCTGCCTCAAATTCAACTCCTTTTGCTTGAACAAATACTTCAGACTCTTGTGATATGTGAACACCTCACATGCCACGCCATACAGATAATGCCTCCAAATCTTCAACGCATAACAATGGCTGCCAACTCCAAATCATGAACCAGATAATTCTTCTCATGAATTTTCAACTACCGCGAAGCATAGGCAATGACCTTGCCATCCTGCATCAACACTGCGCCAAGTCCAATACGAGATGCATCACAATAAACTATATAAGGCCCTGAACCTGTGGGCAAAACCAACATCGGTGCTGTAGTCAGAGCTGTCTTGAGGTTCTCAAAGCTCGCCTCACACTCGTCCGACCATCTGAACTGGGTACCCTTCTAGGTCAACTTGGTCATCGGGGCTGCGATAGATGATAACCCCTTCACGAACCGACAATAGTAGCCTGCCAATCCCAAGAAACTCTGAATCTCCGTAGCTGATGCTGGTCTGGGCCAGTTCTTGACTGCCTTAATCTTTTTCGGATCAACCTGAATACCCTCTGCTGATACAACATGACCCAGAAATGCAACTGAACTCAACCAGAACTCACACTTCGAGAACTTAGCATATAACTGACTATCCCTCAAGGTCTGAAGAACCACTCTAAGATGCTGCTCGTGCCCCTCCCGGCTGTGGGAATAGATCAAAATATCATCAATGAAGACTATCACGAACGAATCCAAATAAGTCCTGAACACTCAGTTCATCGAATCCATAAAAGCTGTTGGGGCATTTATCAACCCGAATGACATCACCAAGAACTCAAAATGCCCGTACCGAGTGCGAAAAGCTGTCTTAGGGACATCAGATGCCCTAATCCTCAACTGATGGTAGCCAGATTTCAAGTCAATCTTTGAAAATACCTTGGCACCCTGAAGCTGATCAAACAAGTCATCAATCCTTGGCAATGGATACTTATTCTTGATTGTAACCTTGTTCAACTGCCGGTAATCAATACACATTCTCATCGATCCCTCCTTCTTCTTAACAAACAACACCGGCGCACCCCAAGGCGAAACACTCGGCCTAATGAAACCCTTCTCAAGAAAGTCTTGCAACTGCTCCTTCAACTCTTTCAACTCAGGCGGGGCCATACGATACGGCGGGATAATAATGGGCTGAGTGCCCGGAGCCAAATCAATGCAAAAGTCAATATCCCTGTCGAGTGGCATACCCGAAAGGTATGAAGGGAAAACCTCAGGAAACTCACGAACAACGGGCACATAATCAATAGAAGGAACCTCAGCACTAGAATCACGTACATATGCCAAATAGGCCAAACACCCCTTCTCGACCATACGTCGAGCCTTCACATAAGAAATAAACACTACGGGTAGAATGACCAGGAGTCCCTCTCCACTCTAAACGAGGTAAACCTGGTAAGTCTAAGGTCACAATCTTGGCATGACAGTCCAAGATAGCGTGGTAAGGTGATAACCAATCCATCCCTAATATGACATCAAAATCAACCATGTCCAGAAGAAGCAAATCTACACAAGTCTCAAGACCCCTAATCACAACTATACATGAACGATGGACTCGATCTACCATAATAGAATCACTTACCAGTGTAGACACATAAACAAGAGCACTTAAAGAATTACTAGGCATGACCAGATACGGTGCAAAATAAGATGACACATACGAGTATGTAACCCTGGATCAAATAACACTGAAGCATCTCTATCACAAACCAGAACCGTACCTGTAATAACTACATCTGAAGCCTCAGCCTCGGGCCTAGTTGGAAGAGCATAACATCGGGGCTAGGCCCCACCACCCTGAGCTACATCTCTAGGACGGCCTGTTGCTAGCTGGCCTCCACCTCTAGTGGCCTGAGCTCCACCTCTAATACCTCTACCTCCACCTCTAGCACCTCTACCCCCACTCTAGCTGGCTGGGCGGCCTGTGGAACACTCGGTTCCTGAACCATGGCACGAGAACCCTAATGCTGAGAGCTGGTCGATGCTCAAGGGCAATACCTAGCAATGTGACTCATATCCCCACAAGTGTAACAAGCCCTTGGCTGCTGAGACTGCTGACCCTGTCGACCTGAATGACCACCTCGGAAACTCTGAAGCGGCAACGCACTAATAGGAGCAGGTGGTGCACTGTAGGACTGCTGATCAGAATACTGCATCTGAGGAACACGACCACCTGAAGCACCGTGAGAAACCTGGAGTGCTGACTGAAAAAGGCCTATGAGGATGGCCTTTACCACACGAATCCCTACCTCCAGACGAGGTACCACTGAATCTACCTGAATGATGGGGCCTCTTGTCCGACCCATGACCACCTCCCTATGACAGAACCATATCCACTCTCCTGGCCACATTGGCCGCCTCCTAGAAGGAAATCTCACTCCCTATGTCCCTAGCCATCTGAAGACGAATCGGCTGAATAAGTCTATCAGTGATCCTCCTCACCCTCTCTCTCTCAGTGGGAAGTATGATAAGAGCATGACGAGCCAAGTCGATGAATATGGTCTCATATTGCGTAACAGTCATAGAACCCTGCTGGAGACACTCAAACTGCCTCCGATAGGCCTCCCTCTGAGTGATGGGGAGAAACTTCTCTAGAAATAGCTGAGTGAACTGCTCCCAAGTCAAGGCTGGTGATCTGGCTGGTCTAGCCAAACAGTAACCTCTCCACCAAGTCTTGGTGGATCCAGACAAGCGAAAAGTAGCAAAATCGACCCCATTGGTCTCAACTATTCCCATGTTCCTGAGAACCTCATGATAGCTGTCTAGATAATCCTGGGGAACCTCAGAAGATGCACCGCTGAAAGTAGTAGTGAAGAGCTTGGTGAACCTATCCAACGTCCACAAGGCATCGACAGACATAGCTGCTCCATCACCGGTCTGAGCTACCATACTCGGCTGAACTGCTCCAAGTGGCTGAACTGCTGGAGTCTGAAACTAGGGAGCTACCTGCTCCGAAGTGCGAGTAGCAGGAGTCTGGGCTCCTCCTCCAGCCTAAGAGATGGCTAGTGCTACAGGAATCAAACCTGCCCGGGTGACACTCTCCATAAGGCCCACTAGATGGACCAAAGCATTCTAGAGTACTAGGGTAGCAATAAACCTCATCATCAAAATCCACTTGAGGCTCCGCTGCGGGTGCTGCTGCCCTAGGCTAAGCTCGGCCCCTAACATGGCCTCGCCCTCGCCCTCTGCCCCTTGTGGGAGCTGTTGCTAGAGGCTCGGGCTGCTGGTCAGTGGATGAGGAAGTGCGTGTTCTCGCCGTCTGCGAAAGAACAGAGTAGAAGTTCAATTAGCATTGAGAAACCAAACCGCACGATAAGAGATAATAAATGTGAAATTTTGCCTAACTATGTATCCTCTGTGGGATAAGTATAGACGTCTCCATACCGATCCCTCAGACTCTATTAAGCTTGTCTTTGAACTGTGAGACCCATGTAACCTAGAGCTCTGATACCAACTTGTCACGACTCGGATTTCCCACCCTTGGGAGTCATGATGACACCTACTAATGTGAGCTAGGAAAGCAAATCCTTTAAACTAATTACTTCATTATCCGATTATTTCTTTTTAACAAATATAAGGCGATGACATGATAACAGCGGAAATGTAAATTTAAGCGGAAGACAACAATAAAATATCTGAAATTTATGTCTATTACAATTACTCAAGACTTAATCACCCAAAACCTGGTGTCACAATGTCACTGACGGTCTAAGATTTGCTACATAGAAAGTCTGAAGAAACTATCAATACACTGTTTCTGAAGCGAAAAGATGAAACAGGAAATAAAAGAAAGAAGAGATGCCAGGGCCTGCGGATGCCTGCAGGTCTACCTTGGATCTCCGCGCGGATTGAAGGTAGCCTCCAACTACGGTCCAAGAACTGCTTTGGGATCTGCACATAGTGCAGAGTGTAGTATCATCATAACCGACCCCATGTGCTGGTAAGTGTCCATCCTAACCTCAGCGAAGTAGTGATGCGGCTAGGACCAGACTACCAAATAAACCTGTGCAGTTCAAATATATATACAGCGGAAAAGAAATACAGAAATAACCAGTCAAGTCTGGGAGGAGGAGCATGCTGCGGGGGAAGATATCAATTCCGAATGGAAAGACAACAAGTAAACGAAAGAAAACTATATAATTCGGATATCAATAAAGAATCAGTAATCAATAAATGCACGGCATCACCCTTCGTGCTTTTACTCTCGTCCTCACCAAAGCAATCATATAATAAAAATGTGCACGGCATCACCCTTCGTACTTTTACTCTCTTTCCTCACCATATAATCAATAAAATTGGCACAGAATGGTACATCGTGCGGCACGGCATCACCCATCGTGCTTTACACTCTTTCCTCACAATCATACACGGCATCACCCTTCGTGCTTTACACTTTTTCCTTACAAAACAAACAATGCACGACATCACCCTTCGTGCTTTAACTCTCTTCATCACCCAAACAACAATAACCAACAATAGGGCAAAGGAATAAATAAAATTGCAATAAAATCCAGGCAAGGGAACAATAATTCAATAATTAAATCCCGGCAAGTGAACAACGTCAATAACATCAACATCCCGGCAAGGGAGATAACAAATAAATCAACAATAGCCCGGTAAGAGTGACAACATGATGATCTCTTCTCTTTCTCACTTTTACTTCACTATTCACTTCACAACTCGAGCCAATGCTCTAGAGGTTCAATTATCACTTATACTTTCACAATTCGTTATACAACTTGAGCCAACGCTCCTCAATGTTCATAGGTCACAATTCCTTCCACAAACTTTATACAACAAATAGAAACCACCACTAAGGCATGAAAGATACAACGAAGTCATGATAATCATAATATAAAAACTCACGGGCATGCTAGACCCCAACATATAGATACTCGTCACCATGCCTATACGTCGTACTCAACAATTATCACATAGCAAATAGGACTCAACTCCTAATCCCTCAAGCTAAGGTTAGACCAAACACTTACCTCGATGCCACGAACACAATTCACGATTCGATTATAGCTTTACCCCTTGATTCCACCACCAATTCGCTCGTATCTAGTCACAAGTTACTTAATTACCTCAATAAACGCTAAATGAATTAACCCCAATGCATGAAAATGAGCTTTTCAAAGTTTTGCCCAAAAAGTCAAAAATTGCCCTCGGGCCCACATGGTCAAAACCCGAGGTTCGAACCAAAACCCGATTACCCATTCCCCCACTAACCCAAATATATAATTTGTTTTGAAATTGGACCTCAAATCGAGGTCCAACTCCCCAATTTTTGAAAAACCTAGGTTCTACCCAAAACACCCAATTTCCCCCATGAAAATCATTGATTTTGAGTTGAAATCATGTTAAAAAATGTTAATGATTGAAGGAAATATGTTAAAATTAACGTACGATCGAGTTGGAAGAAGATTTGTTCTTTGAAATTCTCCCTAAGGAGTTTGTGTTTTGAAAAGATGTGAAAAATGGGTTGAAAATCGTCTAAATATAAAAGTTGCTGGCCTCAGATATGGGAATTGCGAACAGGGGTTCGCAATTGTGAACCCCGACCTCTCCTGGCTTGGGAATTGTGAAGGGAAGTTGGGAAATGCGAAGGGAGGTTGGGAAATGCAAAGGGAAGTTGGGAAATGCAAACTGGGAATTGCGAAAGGAGGTTGGGAAATGCGAACTGGGAATTGCGAAGGGAAGTTGGGAAATGCGAACTGGAAATTGCGAAGGGAGGTTGGGAAATGCGAAGCCTGGAGGCCTGCAATTCCTTAAGTCCAAAATTTCACCCGCGGCCTATCCAAAACTCACCCAAGCCCTCGGGGCTCCAAACCAAACATGCACACCACCCTCAAAACATCATACAGACTCGCTCGTGCATTCAAATCACTAAAATAACATCAACAACTATGAATTAAACCTCAAAATCAATGAAATTTTCCCAAAACTTCCTTAAACATCAAATTTTGCATTTAAGATCTGAATCACGTCAAACAGATTCCGTTTCTTACCAAAGTTCACAGAATTATCTTAAATCACATATAAAACCTGTATCGGGCGCCAGAACTAAAATACGGGCCCGATACTAACATGTTCTAATCAAAATTCATTTCCAAATCCTTTAAACAATTTCAGCAAACAATTTTCTTTAAAAATTCATTTCTCGGGCTTGAGACCTTGGAATCCGATTCCGGGCATACACCCAAGTCTCATATTTTGCTACGGACCCCTCGGGACCGTCAAATTACGGGTCCGGGTCCGTTTACCTAAAACGTTGACCGAAGTCAAATTAATTCATTTTATAGTCAAAATTTATCATTTGTTTCACAGATTTTCACATATAGGCTTTCCGTCTACGCGCCCGGACTGCGCACGCAAATCGAGGTGATACTAAAAGAGGTTTTTAAGGCCTCGAAATGCAGAATTCATTTTAAAAACAAGTGATGACCTTTTGGGTCATCACATAACAAAAGCCCAAACTAAAATCAAATCAATACTAATGGTAACAAAAGACATTTAATTCAATACTACGAACGGAAATGTATTGAATATCTTCTTTTTAGTTTGCAATAATTTAGATAAAAATGCATAACCTATTTTTATTTTTTCTTTAGCGTTTAGTCATGTATTTAATACTCCATTATTAGTCTACTTATTTTAGCATGATTTAATACTCTTAGACTATGTTTATTTTTATTATGGCTTTTTAATTATCAATATTTATATTACATAATTTTATTGTCTTTATTGTTGAATATTTTAGGATAATGTTATGACACATCTCATATTTTGTATTATTTTCTTGGAAAATACTTTATATAGTTGTATCTTACTAGGACTAAAGAAATATTTTGAGCATAATTTATATGTTTTGTTCTACGAAGATTTGACCGGAAAAAAAATCCGAATAACCCGAGAAAATCCGAGAAAAACCGTGAGTGAAAAACTCAAGTTTTATTGGTTTGGTTTGGTCATTTAATTTAATAATCCGACACAATTGATTTGGTTTGGCCGAACCAACCCGACCTATGTACACCCCTAATCACATTAAAGCATTTAAGTGTTATCTAGTTATGTTAATTTTGTCGACTAATTTGGCCCACTACAAGTATCCACCAGATCAGCTCAGGTTACTAACATATATAGAATGCAGAAACTACTGCTTTTAAGTGATCTAATTGTATAAATATTTACATATTAGATAAATTGCTTTAAACCGATTAAAGACGATTCAATAGACTGAAGTTGAGAAATATTCGTACATATATTTTAGAAAGATTCCATGGGAATGGGTAAACACCACACATTGACATTAACTAGCTAGGTAGGTAGCGCAATATGAAGACCAATTGTTCATCGCAAAATCAAATAAAGCAAAAACCCTCATCTTTCCCAGTCCTCAAACAACCAAAATGATTAAAGAAAAACGGCAACAATCTTCTAAAGATATAAGGAGTGACGTCATTCATATATTTACGTTTTAGTTAGATTTGTCACGATCCAAGCCCATGGCACATATTGTTTGCTTTCGGCTAGGCTCGCACAAATTTATCTTTTTGAGCTTAGTGATGCCCTTGACGGAGGGTGGGTCAAACAGGACTGATAGACTTCTAGGCTGACAAGTTTCTGAAGAAGGGGTGCATATGTCACCTTATGCGAATTCCATATCGGAATGGAAGACGAAAGTAAAAAGCCTTATAAGGCATGACATAAGTTCACATGGTACGCGCGCTTTTGGGATTCGAGGTGGCGTAGCCCAAAAAGGTACGGGCCTAGGCCCAAATAGGACAATACATCCCATGAGCATGGTTCGTGAAAAATATGGTCCGAGAGCCGAATCTCCCCCTGAACGATGGTGGGGCAAACCTCAGCAAGGACGCTGAGTCCCTAAGGGGGTGTATGTGATAATGTGATGCCCTTGACGGTGCGGGCTGATGAGGGCGGGTCAGACAAGACTGCCAGATTTCTAGGTTGGCAAGCTTCTAAAGAAGGGGTACACATGTCACCTTAGGCGAATCTCACATCAGAATGGGAGACAAAAATGAAGAGCCCTATAAGACATGATACAAGTTCACATGGTACTCACACTTTTGGAGCTTGAATGTTAGGATTGAAAAAATCAGGTGTCATGCGAAAGCTAGTAAAGCAAACCTTGAACAAATAAATCAGACAACAAAAGTGAAATATACCAAAAGAGATACAAACATTTAACGTGGTTCGGTCAATTGACCTATGCCCACGACAAATATAAGCAACCCACTATATAAAAGAGAGTACAAAATATCGAGAGAACAACCTCATAAAGAGGCAAACACAAGTGACACACTAATGCTTATCCCGAAATTCTTCCCCCTAAACAAGACTCTCAAACCCCTTAGGGATTATATTTCGGATGCTACTGAATGAGAGGGAAGGATTCTTAACTTATAGAAGTCCAAACCTTTTCCTACAAGAAAAAGACTAGCCAAATATGAGAGATTTATAACTTTCTTCTAAGAATAAGAAAATCCAATTATGGTAAATATGTTGTCATTTTCTTCATGAGATAGGAAAACCAAATACGGTAAGAAAATCAGGCCAAACACCTAACAATTCTCCCACTTGGCCTGAATTTTCTAACAAAATAAACTTGATCCACCTTCTTCATATAATCTTCAATATGTCACATCTCTAAATCTCTACCACAAAGTTTTTCTCAATGTAAGTAGTACCCCGGGCAAATTTCTCAAACAACAATCATGATTGTCGTCTAATGCGGCTAGAACTAAACCTGCAAAGATGAACCTAACTTGAATCTCGCTCTGATACCAGTTGTTAGGATCGAAACAATCAGGTGTTATATATATATATATATATATATATATATATATATATATATATATATATATATATATATATATATATATATATATATATATATATATATATATATATATATATATATATATATATATATATATATATATATATATATATATATATATATATATATATATATATATATATATATATATATATATATATATATATATATATATATATATATATATATATATATATTTATTAATATTACTAGTTTCGAATATGTTTTAAATTATACACATAATATGAGAAAAGTTTATGAGATGTTTTTTTATTGTAAAGATAGAAATTATTTTCTCACAAGAAAAGAAGATTATCTATTTACCATTTTAAGAATTAAGCGTACGAAATTTTTTACTCTTTATATGAGATTAGGAAAATTAGTAGTTAAGAAAATATGTGCTTTTTTTAACATGGATATTTTAATGGAATAATAGTGTATGTATTAATTTTGCATGAAATCACATGACCATGATATTAAAGTATATTATTGTACGGTGCATAAAGTGTATTAAAAATAAGTAGAATTTTAAGTAATTTAAGATAATTCTTAATTATACGGGTAATTAGTAATTGCTTAAAAACAATTTGGATAAGAACATCATGTGGCATATTTTAGCTTAAGAAAGTTATGACTCATGCCTTCGTTAGAATAGGTGGCTTGATTAAAATAGCACTTGGACTTAAAGATAGTTGTTGGCGGAAGACTGAGAGTGTCATAGTATGTTTTCTATATAAAACAACTTGACAACAAAAGTTATGCATCTAGTGGTCTTTTTGCTTTATTTAAGATAGAAAAACAATTGAGCAAGCTTGCTAGATAAGAGAATGAATACCTACCGATGTATCAGGAGGAACTGTATGTATAAATGTTTCAGTACGACATCTATTAAGGTTGGAAATAAAATACACTGTAACAACAATAGTTCCTTTTATGATCTTTAAAATCAGTTCTTTGACCCGATAAATTCATGATATTATGGTTAATCAGTTGCTCAAAAAGAGAATCTGAACACTCCATAAAGTTTATGATATTAACAAAAGAATATGGATAGAAGATGCTCTACTCTTGAGTTACTTATTATCTGATGGGTGTTCAGTGTTATTCGCAAAAAACGTATGTCAGAGAGATTGTCAAGAGAATCGGCTCAGGTATGTTAAAGATAATCCTTCTTTCTTTTGCCATGATCCAAGTAACGATACGTAACGTAATGCTATTCCATAAGTGATTCTACTCTTAGCAGTTAAGGATACCTATGTTATTTATTCTGGTAAAGTGATATTCAAGCATGTCTAAGTATGTATCTAGTTCCCTATTGAGGTATTTGATAAAGATGTTTATATTAATAATATTGTGATACATGCATCTTAATTCATATGCATTTACCACCGAGATACGGTCGGTCGGGCAGTCATGCATTTACCACCGAGCTACGGCTGGTTGGGCGGTTACATATTTACCATCGTGCTACGGCCGGTTGGGCAGACATGCATTTAGCACCGGGCTACGGCCGGTCGGGCAGTTACCACTGGTTAGGCAGTTATGTATCATTATTTACCACCGGTTGGTCAGTCATACATTTACCCCTGTGCGACGACCGGTCGAGCAGTTACCACCGATTAGTTGAGCCAACATGCATCATACGATATGAATAATAGAAATAGTCTCAAAGAGAAGCACCATAGATGTAAGTATAATAAGTATGCATGACACTTCAGAGATTCAGGTTGATTCTTATATGTCTTTAATTAATGTTGACTTATTGTTATTTTTCAGTTCTGCCTTACATACTCAGTACATTAATCGTACTGACGTCATTTTTGTTGTGGAAGTTGCATTCATGCCTGCAGGTATAGGTAATCAGTTTGACGAGCCCTCATAGTAGACAAGGTTGGCATTTAGTCAAGGATCGGTAAGACTCCACCTCATTTGGAGTGCAGCCGAGTCTATGAGTCATCATGTCAGAGTTTTGATACAGTTTTATGGGTAGGCCGGTACCCTATCCCATTTGATGTCAAACAATCTTAGAGGCTTTGTAGAGAAAAGTTCATTTTGTACAGTATGTTAGAGGCCTTGACGGCCCATATGTATTCATGGTTTAAAAATGATAGTTTATTGATATAGTGTTGCCCACTTATAGTTATACATTACGAGTTGTGGCCATGTTGGCCCACGATAGTTACAAAAGGAATAAGTCCAGCTAACTCGAACTATGTATGTTCTAGTTTTGGTCGAACGATCATAAGTTACAGAGTGGTTCTCTCGGGCCAGCACGACACCGAGTGCCAGCCACGCCTCCCCAGGTTTGGGACGTGACAAAGTGGTATTAGAGCGAGTCGTTTCCTACCAACTCTACAAAGCCGTGCCTAGAAGAGTCTCACTTATGGGTGTGTTGCGTGTCACATTTATAATTGAGAGACTATAGGGCATTTAGGAAATGTTACCCTTCTTTTGTTTCTAGATCGTGCCATAGAGCTGTGTCTTAAGAAGTCAATATGAAGCTTTCCCCAGATTTTATATGCACCAGAGGTGCAGGTACTATAGTAGAGCTTTAATGCGTAATGTGGAAGGGAAGTTATGAAAGAAATAGAAGATACGATGCGAGATTGAAAGGTAAGTAAGGTAAATGTGAAGAAAATATGAGATACTCAAGTACAAAAGATTGTGAATAGTCGAGATTTCAGATATAGTTTGGGGTTTAGTATAATTTACAAAGGAAACCCTAGTGAAAATTTTGTAAATCTCTAAGAGTTAATATTCAAAGACGAATGTTCTAAAGGGGGGAAGGATGTTACACCCCGTAAGTTTAACAACCTTGATACCGTTATATATATATATATGATATTTTGAGTGTAACATTTCTATAAAAAAAATAGTTTGAAAAATATGATTTTATATAGTTATTAATATTACTTGTTTCGAATATGTTTTAAATTATACACATAATATGAGAAAAGCTTATGGGATGTTCTTTATTGTAAAGAAGAAATCATTTTCTCACAAGAAAAGAAGATTATCTATTTACCATTTTAAGAATTAAGCGTACGGAAATTTTTACTCTTTATTTGACATTAGGAAAATTAGTAGTTAAGAAATACGTGCTTCTTTTAACATGGATATTTTAATGGAATAATAGTGTATGTATTAATTTTATATGGTATCACATGACCATGATAGTAAAGTATATTATTGTACGGTGCATAAAGTGTATTAAAAATAAGTAGAATTTTAAGTAATTTGAGATAATTCTTAATTATGCGGGTAATTGCTAATTGTCTAAAAATAATTTGGATAAGAACATCACGTGGCATATTTTGGCTTAGGAAAGTTATGACTCAAGCCTTTGTTAGAATAGGTGGCTTGATTAAAATAGCACTTGGACTTAAAGATAGTTGTTGGCAGAAGACTGAGAGTGTCGTAGTATGTTTTCTATATAAAACAACTTGACAGCAAAAGTTATGCACCTAGTGGTCATTTTGCTTTATTTTAAGATACCAAAATAATTGAGCAAGCTTGCTAGATAAGAGAATGAATATCTACCGAGGTATCAGGAGGAACTGTATGTATAAATGTTTCAGTGCGACATCTATTAAGGTTGGAAACAAAATGCACTGTAACAACAATAGTTCCTTTTATGATCTTTAAAATTAGTTCTTTGACCCGATAAATTTATGATATGATGGTTAATCAGTTGCTCAAGAAGAGAATCTGAACACTCCATAAAGTTTATGATTTTAACAAAAAATATGGATAAAAGATGCTCTACTCTTAGGTTACTTATTATCTGATGAGTGTTTAGTGTTATTCGCAAAAAACGTGTGTTAAAGAGATTGTCAAGAGAATCAGCTCAGGTATGTTAAGGATAATTCTTCTTTCTTTTGCCATGATCCAAGTAACGATACGTAAACGTAATGCTATTCCATAAGTGATTCTACTCTTAGCAGTTAAGGATATCTATGTTATTCATTCTGGTAAAGTGATATTCAAGCATGTCTAAGTATGTATCTAGTTCCCTATTGAGGTATTTGATAAAGATGTTTATATTAATAATATTGTGATACATGCATCTTAATTCATATGCATTTACCACCGAGATACGGTCGGTCGGGCAGTCATGCATTTACCACCGAGCTACGGCGGGTTGGGCGGTTACATATTTACCACCGTGCTACGGCCGGTTAGGCAGTCATGCATATTCATTTACCATCATGCTACGGCTAATTGGGCAGACATGCATTTACCACCGGGCTACGGCCGGTCGGACAATTACCACTGGTTGGGCAGTTATGTATCATTATTTTCCACCGGTTGGTTAGTCATACATTTACCACCGTGCGACGACCGGTCGGGCAGTTACCACTGATCAGTTGGGTAGTCATGCATCATACGATGTGGATAATAGAAATAGTCTCAAAGAGAAGCATCATATATGTAAGTATAATAAGTATGCATGGCACTTCAGAGATTCAAGTTGATTCTTATATGTCTTTAATTAATGTTGACTTATTGTTATGTTTAAGTTCTGCTTTACATACTCAGTACATTATTCGTACTGACATCCTTTTGCTGGGGAAGCTGTATTCATGCCTGCAGGTATAGGTAATCAGTTTGACGAGCCCTCATAGTAGACAAGGTTGGCATTTAGTGAAGGATCGGTAAGACTCCACCTCATTTGGAGTGCAGTCGAGTCTATGAGTCATCGTGTCAGAGTTTTGCTACAGTCTTATGGGTAGGCCGGTACCCTATCCCATTTGATGTCAAACAATCTTAGAGGCTTTGTAGACAGAGGTTCATTTTATACAGTGTGTTACAGGCCTTGACAGCCCATATATATTCATGGTTTAAGAATGATAGTTATACAGGGTTGCCCACTTACAGTTGTACATTATGAGTTGTGGCCATGTGGGCCCACGATAGTTACAAAAGGAATAAGTCCAGCTAACTCGAACTATGTATGTTCTAGTTTTGGTCAAACGATCATAAGTTACAGAGTGGTTCGCTCGGGCCAGCACGGCACCGAGTGCCAGCCACGCCTCCCCAGGTTTGGGGCGTGACAATAAATCATACAACAAAAGAGAAAAATACAAAAAGAGATACAAACATTTATCGTGGTTCAGTCAATTGACCTACGTTCATGACGGAGATGAGAAATTCACTATATAAAAGAGAGCACAAAATATCGAGAGAACAACCTCACAAAGAGGCAAACACATATAGCATACTGATACTTGTCCCGAAATTCTCCCCCTAAACAATATTCCTAAACCCTTTAGGGACTACATTCTGGATGCTACTAAATGATAATGAAGGATCCTTAATTTATAGAAGTCCAAACCTTTTCCTACAAGAAAATGGACTAGCCAAATATGAGAGGTTTATAATTTCTTTCTATGAAAAGGAAAGCCCAATTAATATAGTAAGAAAATTAGGGCAAACATCTAACAATTCTCCCCCTTGTCATGAATTTTCTAACAAAATAAATTTGATCCACATTCTTCACATAATCTTCAACAGGTCGCATATCCAAATCTCCACCATAAAGTTTGTCTCAACGTGAGTAGCACCCTAGTCAAATTTATCAGACAACAATAATGATTACCGTCAAATAGGTTGCGGTTGCAAAGATGAACATGTCTTAAACCTCGCTCTAATACCACTTGTTAGGATCGAAAAAATCAGGTATCATGCGAAAACGAGTAAAGTTAATCTTAAACAACGATATTCAAACAACAAAAGAGAAATATACCGAAAGAGACACAAACATTTAACATGGTTTGGTCAATTGACCAACGTCCATAGGGGAGATGAGCAATTCACTATATAAAAGAGAGCACAAAATATTGAGAGAACAATCTCACAAAGAGGCAAACACAAGTAGCACACTAATACTTGTCCTGAAATTCTTTCCCTAAACAAGACTCTCAAACCCCTTAGGGATTACATTGCAGATGCTACTCAATGTGAAGGAAGGATCCTAAATTTATAGAAGTCCAAACCTTTTCCTACAAGAAAAAGGACTAGCCAAATAAGAGAGATATATAATTTACTTCTAATAAAGGAAAAACTCAATTATGGTAAATATATTACCATTTCCTTCATAAGATAGGAAAACCAACTATGGTAAGAAAATTAGAGCAAACACCTAACAGTTCTTCTCCTTGGCCAGAATTTTCTAACAAAATAAACTTAATCCACCTTCTTCACATAATCTTCAATAGGTCGTATCTCCACCACAATGTTTGTCTCAACGCGAGTAGCACTTCGGTCATATTTCTCAGACAACAATCATAATTACCGTCAAATAGGTTACAGCTAGAAATAAACCCGCCAAGATGAATCTGTCTTCAACCTCGCTCTGATATCGCTTTTTAGGATCAAAAAAATCAGGTGTCATGTGAAAGCTAGTTAAGAAAACCTTGAACAATGATAAATCAGACAACAAAAGAGAAATATACCAAAAGAGACACAAACATTTAACATTGTTCGGTCAATTAACCCACGTCCACGACAGAGATGAGCCATTCACTATATAAACGAGTACAAAATATCGAGAGAACAACCTCATAAAGAGGCAAACACAAGTGGCACATTAACACATGTCCGAAATTCTCCCCCTAAACAAGACTCTCAAACCCCTTAGGGACTACATTATGGATGGTACGGAATGAGAAAGAAGAATCCTTAATTTATAGAAGTCCAAAACCTTTCCTACAAGAAAAAGGACTAGTCAAATATGTGAGATTTATAATTTTCTTCTATGAAAAGGAAAACCCAATTATAGTAAATATGTTGCGTAAGGGAGGAAAATCCAATCATAGCACGTTCGAGGATGAACGTATGTTTAAGTAGGGGAGGATGTTATGACCCAACTGGTCGTTTTGAGAAATTGCGTTCAGTTCAGAAGTTTGATGTCGCGAGTAGCTTCAGTTAGTGTATTATGACTTGCGTGCATCATCGGCTTGGGTTTTTGAGAGGTTCAAAGAGGATTTTTATGGAGTGACTTGCATTTGGGAAGCTCGAAGTTGAAATAATTGATCAAAGTTTGACTTTTGAGTATTTGAACTCGGATCGGAGTTTCGATGGTTCTGGTAGGTCTGGATGGTGATTTTGGACTAAATTTTCGGCATCATTTGGCGGAAGTTGGCAATTTAAAGGTTTAAAATTTTCCTATGTTTGACCAGGGTTTGACTTTAAGGCTATCGGGTTCGAATTTTGGTGTCGGAACTTGGAATAGGTCCGTTTCGTCATATGGAACTTGCTTGCAAAATTTGGCGTCATTTGAAGTTGATTTGATATGGTTCGAACGCTTGGTTGCGATTCTAGAAGTTCTTGAAGTTTATTGTGTACTTCATGCGTTTTGGCGTCTGATTCGTGATTCTAGAGGTTATTTTGTTGTTTTGATCGCGCGAGCGAGTTTGTGTTATGTTGTTGGACTTGTGTGGGTGTTTGGTTTGGAGCCTCAGGGGTGTCACGACCCAAAATCCACTAAGGGTCGTGATGGCGCCGGACACCATTGTCAGGCAAGCCAACAACAAATAAATAGTAACTTCTCGTTTTAAATATTTCTGAAATCACTTCTTTTATGCATTTAAACAATAAAGAAAATAAATTTCCACTGAATAAATAGTGATATCTTTAACAATTTCAAAATACTGACTATTTCCATAGACATCCCAGAACCCGGTGTCATAAGTGCATGAGCAATTACTAAGGAATCGAATAAAGTACAATAACTGTCCGGAATACAAATTGGACAGAAAGTAAATACAATACATTGAAAGAGACTATACTGGTTGCGGGTCGCCTAGAGAAATGTAGCTCACCTAGTCCCCGTATCATCCATGCTGCTACGCCCAGTAAGCCACTAGAAATACATATACTTGTGCAACAAAAATGCACAGCAAGTGTAGCATGAGTACAAAAAAAACTTATACCCAGTAAGTATCTTGTCTAATCTCGAAGAAGTAGAGACGAGAGGTCGACTTCGACACTTACTAGTGGTCCAATAATGATACGTCCATAATATAATAAATCGAGGATTTTTATAACATGATTATAATTCAATAGAATGAAGCGAGTAAACAATTCTTTCTTTTATAGGAAATTTCCAAATTCCTTTTCATCATTTATACATTTATTCTCAAGTCAGGAAAAGCAAATATCAACATCTATAAATCCCAAGGCAAGCAATGCAAGCACGCGCAAATCATGTTGAGGACGTACGGCCCAATCCAATAATATTTAAACTGTGCACTGCCAGAGGGTCGAATGGCGCGAACCATAGATACACCTATTTAATCTACCGAGGCGTTCGACCCATTCCACAATAGATAAACACATTCAAACAATCAAATCAATAATTCATCAAGGAGAAAATATTCAGGAAAAGGCAAGTTTCTCTTTTAAAAGTCAAGAAATGATATCTAGCCTTTTTTAGAAATTCATTTACACGACCGATATGTTTTAAGCATTTTAAGTTTGTCAACAAGGTTGCAAGTATTACACGAAAGCATGCTTTTGGGCCCTAAACAACCCGGACTTAAGCATACACAGACTCTTGTCACTTCGTGTGTATGTAGCCCCCGCAAATAGGAGCACATAATCAATTAACTCACCTATGGGACAATTCCCTCTTACAAGGTTAGAAAGGAGACTCACCCCGCTCCGAAATTTCCATAACTGGGTTCCAAGCCCTTCAACGACTCCAATTGATGCACGGGCAAACCAATAAAAATTCACTCTAATATTTGTAACAATTCAAATTATATGAGTTCACAACTCCGCTCGAAAAGTTGACCAAAATGCCCTCGGACCCACGTGCCCGGATTTCGAAATTTCTCGAAGATAAATTCTACCCATAGCTTTACTAACTCAAATATAAAATTTGCTCTAATTTTCATGCTCAAATTCAAGGTGAAAGTCTAAAATTTCAAATTCTAGGTCTTCCCCAAATATTCCAAATTTATACTAATTTTTCATGTCTAAATCCATGTAAGATCACATATTTAACTCAAAAATAGGAAGAAATCACTTACCTAGTGTTTCTTGGTGAAAATCCCTCCTTGAGCTCTCCAAAATCGTCCAAGCCAAATTAAAGAAATGAGCCAAAACTCATGTTTAAAACAATCTGCCCAGGCTTCATCGAGTTATACCTTGCGTTGTGCAGGTTGTACATCCTATTACAATTTTCCCCTGCTATACAACTTCTGTTAAAAAGCCCACAACTCCTTGTGAAAATATCCAAATGACAAACGGTTTGAAGATTTAGAAACTAGACTCGAAGATATTTCATTTGATAGGTTGCACACCATATAACCCTTTATATATTCTGAGACATGAGCTTCTAAAGTCGGCTCCATGCATCAGAAAATTCTGTCGAAACAGCTCCACCAGCCATCTTCAACGACCATAACTTTCTGACAAAATATCCAAATCATGAATGGTTTAACTTTCTGGAAATTAAAATGTAAGAGCTAAAACTTTCATGTTTTGCAAAGTTTCTGATTCCTTATAGATTGCAAGATATGAGCTTCCAAAATCGACTCCTCGTATCAGAATTTTTCTAGCGAATAGCTGCTGCAACAGATTTCAGCAGCTTTTCTTTGTCCGAAATCCATTTCGTTAACCTTCTGAAATCCACCCGAGACCCTCGGGACCTTAACCAACTATACAAACATGTCCTAAAACATGATACGAACTCGCTCGAGGCCTCAAATCACATCAAACAACATCGAAATCATGAATCGCACTCCAATTCAAGCTTAATGAACTTTAAAATTTCAAACTGCTACTTCCGGTGTTTAAACCTCTTAAATCACGTCCGATTAACCTCATATTTTGCGCACAAGTATATTTGACATTACGGACCTAATACAACTTTCAAAATCGAAATCTGACCCCGATATCAAAAAGTCCACTTCCGGTCAAACTTCTCAAAAACCTTCAAATTTCTATCTTTAGCCAAATGACCCACGGACCTCCGAATTCACTTCCGATCACGCTCCCAATACCAGAATCACCATACGGAGCTATTCCCAAACTCAGAATCCCAAACGGATATCGATAGCATTGAAATGCACTTCAACCCAAATTTATGAAATTCTTCCAAAAATGCTAACTTCCACAATAGGCGCCAAAATGCTCCTGGTTCACCCAAAACCTGATCCGGGCATACGCCCAAGTTCGAAATCATCATACGAACTTGCTGGAACCTTCAAATCCCAATTTCGAGGTCGTTTCCTCAAAAATCCAATCCTAGTCAATTCTTCTAACTTAAAGCTTCCGAAATGGGAATTTTCTTTCCAAATCAATTCCAAACTTCCCGAAATTCAATTCCGACCACGTGTACAAGTCATAATACCTGAAGTGAAGCTGCTCATGGCCTCAAACTGCCAAACGACACGCTATAGCTCAAAATGACCTGTCAGGTCATTACATTCTCTCCCACTTAAACATATATTCGTCCTCGAACGTGCTAAGAACTGCGCTGGAGTTGTCTGAAATCACAGTTAAATACCTTGTGCACCTACCCGTGCTATCACAATTCAGTTGAGCACATTAGCTCGAGCAAATCTACAGATATTTTCTTTTATTCAAACAAATGAGCCTTAGAGACCCAGTTTCAACATCCGAAATTCTCTGCCAGGCCTGCTCCCAATATAAGAACACCGTATCAATCATTACACGATGTACCAGAACATGACTACATACCTTTGCTGAATTCTCACCATGCACCACATCATCCATAAGACCATAATAACATTCCCTGATCATAATAACCAATATTCCCCGAATCTGATGCTTACAACGCACCTCATGATATATATAAGTCTTGTTCCAACTCTCGCAATACGTGTAGAAATTTATGACCGACTACCAAGTCAACAAATCATTGAGTCTATACTTCTGACAAGAACCATTACCTCATTCTGAACAAAATAAAGATTTTTGCCCTTAACTATACTTCATATAATCCGACTGCACTGATCCTATATCCAATAATCTCGTCTCACCCATTACGAACTGCTCAGGCAATAAGCCACCCCGGACATGATCAAAAGTCTCATATGATGCCACAATGTGCCAATAGGCTATGAACTCGAATGTGACAAAAAGAAAACGAACTCTGGAAGGAACTACTCAACTCACGCACTAATATGGACTTTCCTTAGAAAATAGGAAACAAGGCATACAAAAAGAGCATATAGAAAACTGTACTCAACATCACACTATTGCAGCGTGCAACCCAATCCAAATGACATACCCATGGTGGCGTGCCACCCGATCCACACATAGAATCATATAGGAGATATACATTGAGCTAAATTGCTCATTATAACAAAATATCGAATATCGGTCACAAGCACGCTAAGTGCATAATACCATCTCTGGGGAGACATATAGTGCCATAGGCTACAAAACTCAAGCACAACTGAGGTGCGATATATGATCTGAATCTCGAGAGCCATCCTGCTCATATAACATCATCTCTATGCGGAACCTCAACACATAAGAAATTCATCAAGCCGTCTCACAACTCATACGACACAATATATCATTACATGAAATAGCTGACGATGAAATAGTACCTCGACTACTTGTCCAAAGGAGCGCATTGCTGAAATGAACACATCTAGCCTGATATAGAGCCCATATTCACGTTTAGATCCATCCACAGACCTCAAGCTGATTCCGATCACACTGAACTAGGCTAATAACCTTTCGAAGGTCCATAATAACTCCCTTTTTCTCATAACACATGAGAACTGCCATCATAACCGGGGCAATTCTCCACGGTCCACCACCCAATAAGTCGAGTGCCCTCCGAGCATAAATTCTCAAATTAATGATATCACCACCATCTTCACACTTAGTTTAAATCTTCAATCAATCAAGTGACTACATGCCACACTTATACAATCTTCCTGTGGGGCACGCTCCCACGACCTTCCATAACAGACAACAAGTACGCATATCTATACCACCAGCCGCACTAACGCTGAGAAAGCGTTCAAGAATCTATAACCAGGATGCAAGGCCTTTTTCACAAAACACCGATCTCAGGTGACGCTGAAGACGATACCCACTTACTTTAAACATCAAAACTCCTTTACTGCTCATCCGAGCTCGTGACATCCTTGACAACACCAAACTGCAACCTTGATCCTCACTTCAAATTTCATACCACTCACTACACCCAATATGCCAATATACGATAGAACACGATTTTTGTTATAACTCCGTAATCACTAATAGATTAACACTTCATCATATAAAACTTTTCACTTAACTCACTTCAGGAGAACCATAGCAACACACAAGTGAATTCTCATAACCGTAGAATATGCAAATCTCTAAGCAGTGGTCTAAGACACCATAGCCCTTCCGGGATCCGCCTACACATGATAGGCCATAACAGTGGAATACTTCTAAATAACATCAATTACGGCGGTTGACAAGCCTCACACGTGCCGTCACAAATCACTTGCATAACTTGATCACGTTGAAAGAACTGATCACTACCACCAATATGCCAATTCAATTATGGCTAAACAATCTGTCTTCTTCCAAATTAATTCTTAATTGCCTTAGAAATAATAATAACTCCATTCAACACATCACACACTCCATCCGCACTCTTCTCGAGTGACCTTAAATCACGAGACCATGCTGTCTCAAATCCCACAAACCATTTCATACCTCCCAAATGCTACACTGCAAGTCAAAACATCATAGAATATTCTGTGCCTCTTCTCATAAGCTGCTAGAAAGCTTGATTCTTAACCGTACCTATAGGCTCGCAACCATTAGGCACCACACTTTGCCCCTTTGAATCCACTAGGACTGTTGTTGAGAGCCACCCACTCTGACTTGGCCTCGAATATAATAAACTCCATGAATCTTCTAGCACATGAATACGCTCTCGACGAAGCACCTGGCAGAATAACTTCCCTTGAAACCCACATCTATACAAGGCATACATCCTGAATCCTTCCCCAAGTCTGAACATGAGCCAATAAGGCCAACCATAACATACCTTTAACAATTCCTTTGCTCAAATTACCATTTAGCTTGAAGCCACTATTACATAACTCTGAAATTCATCCGGATTCTTTATCTCTTATTGACATAACCTTGCGCAATCAATCGCCATAATTCTCGGAATCTTGCTGTAAAACCCCTTTTTATACTCTGAATCATCAACCACATTCGCACGACCAGTCTCTTTGCTTTATAACCAATAGAATTCTTCACAGAAGCTTCGCCAACCATGCGACCGCCGATCTGCTCACTGGAGATAACCCGCCTGTGGAATTTACGTTCTGACATCTTCCAACGCTGCTGCATAGGGTACAATCACTACGACATCAATACCCATCCTGAGTCCAAGCTCACTCTCTAGCTGCACAAGTCTATTCACCCCTCATGGATATCAATTAAATGTTTGGCAACATCCTTCCAATTCAAAGTTACATTGTATCCTTCTTCATTTCAAGTAGCTCCTTTTCGTTATATCAAATCTCTTGTCGCATAATAGCCCATACTTCAAATTAGATCTGTAGACCCCAATCATCAATCACTAAAATTCCTAAGTCATTCCAAACTCTCCTTAAGGTGCGTAGTCATCTTAACACAAAGCCCATATGCAACTCCGCCACTCTCCCACTTTGGCGGAACTCACCCCTCTAATCGACCACTCGACCTTTGCTTCTTATACCTGGCCTTCTAGAAGTTTTAACTACCACCTGACCTCCCCACATGTCTTTCCTCATCCTTTGCTGCTCAGTTATTGCCTTAATAAAATCTATCTTCGTAGCACTTGAACCCACAAATCGCCACTAACTTTAAACCTTTCCGGAGATCATCTTTCTCGAGCCGTCGACATTAGAAATACTGATTCCATCCTGAACCACCGCACCCCGCGATATCCAACAATCGTTTCTCCAATATTATTTCACAATATCCTACCCAAGGGTGAATTGCAGAAGACCATAACACTGGCAAACTTAACACATACAATCGAGGACGACGACGCTACATCGTAGATAAAAATTCCACCACGCTCGAAATACCAAGTCTCGTTACTCCATCACCCCAAATCTGGACATTCATAGGCCAATTTCTTTTCCTCCGCCGGAAATGAAATATCATATCTCTGAATCGTGCACTGAGTAGATTTCTTTTCAACTCATTCACCGCCGTAACATACAGGCAAGTCTCCTACTATCAAGTCAATACTGTGCGATAACCAATCGCGAGCATCATAGCAACCTATGCATAGCCTCCAAGCTCTTAGAAGCACAACTACCAAGACGAAATGATAGAAAATCCTTCCGCAAGGTGACAACAATAGCCCAACCAACTATACGGGGAGAAACATCCCGCACCACATCTGTAGTACCATTACATTTCTTCAATTCTCGATTTATGAAAAGCGCTTCACGTCGCATAAAATTGAGTAGGAAAGAAACAAAGGCATAAGCCTCAAAGGAATCACACTGCACGATGAGGAATCAAGAAGGGAAGTACTCTTAACAGTCCTGTAGCCTCTCGAAGATAAGTATAGACGTCTCTGTACCGATCCGCAAGACTCTACTAGACTCGCTCATGACTCGTGAGACCTAAGGGAACCTAGTGCTCTGATACCATGTTTTCACGATCCAAAATCCACTAAGGGTCGCGATGGCGCCGAACACCATTGTCAGGCAAGCCAACAATAAATAACTAGTAACTTCTCGTTTTAAATATTTCTGAAATCACTTCATTTATACATTTAAACAATAAAGAAAATAAATTTCCACTTAATAAATAGTGATATCTTCAACAATTTCAAAATATTGACTACTTCCATAGACATCCTAGAACCCGGTGTCACAAGTGCATGAGCAATTACTAAGGAATCGAATAAAGTACAATAACTGTCCGGAATACAAATTGGACAGAAAGTAAATACAATACACTAAAAGAGACTATATTGGTTGCGGGTCGCCTCGAGAAATGCAGCTCATCTAGTCCCCGTATCATCCATGCTGCTGCGCCCAGTAGGCCACTAGGAATACATGTGCATGTGCAACAAAAATGCACAGCAAGTATAGCATGAGTACGAAAACAACGTGTACCCAGTAAGTATCCCGTCTAATCTCGAAGAAGTAGAGACGAGAGGTCAACTTCAACACTTACTAGTGGTCCAATAATGATACGTCCATAATATAATAAATTGAGGATTTTTACAACATGATTATAATTCAATAGAATGAACCGAGTAAACAATTCTTTCTTTTATAGGAAATTCCCAAATTCCTTTTCATCATTTATACATTTATTCTCAAGTCAGGGATAGCAAATATCAACATCTATAAATCCCAAGGCAAGCAATGCAAGCATGCGCAAATCATGCTGAGGACGTACGACCCGATCCAACAATATTTAAACTGTGCACTGCCATAGGATCGAATGACGCGAACCATAGATGCATCTATTTAATCTATCGAGGCGTTCGGCCCGTTCCATAATAGATAAACACATTCAAACGATAAAATCAATAATTCATCAAGGAGCAAATATTCAGGAAAAGGCAAGTTTCTCTTTTAAAAGTCAAGAAATGATATCTAGCCTTTTTTAGAAATTCATTTACACGGACGATATGCTTTAAGCATTTTAAGTTTGTCAACAAGGTTGCAAGTATTACACGAAAGCATGCTTTTGGGCCCTAAACTACCCGGACTTAAGCACAATAGTAGCTACGCACGGACTCTCGTCACCTCGTGCGTATGTAGCCCTAGCAAATAGGAGCACATAACCAATTAACTCACCTATGGGGACAATTCCCTCTTACAAGGTTAGAAAGGAGACTCACCTCGCTCCAAAATTTCCATAACCAGCTTCCAAGTCCTTCCAACGACTCCAATTGATGCACAATGCCCCAAAACTATTCAAATAACAGGCAAACCAATACAAGTTCACTCTAATACTTGTAACAATTCAAATTATTTAAGTTCCCAACTCCGCTCAAAAAGTTGATCAAAATGCCCTCAGGCCCACATGCCCGGATTCCGAAATTTCTCGAAGATAAATTCTACCCATAGCTTTACTAACTCAAATATACAATTTGCTCTAATTTTCATGCTCAAATTCAAGGTAAAAGTCCAAAATTCCAAATTTTAGGTCTTCCCCAAAAATTCCAAATTTATACTAATTTTCCATGTCTAAATCCATGTAAGATCACATATTTAACTCAAAAATAGGAAGAAATCACTTACCTAGTATTGCTCGGTGAAAATCCCTCCTTGAGCTCTCCAAAATCGTCCAAGCCAAATGAAAGAAATGGGCCAAAACTCGTGTTTAAAACAATCTGCCCAAGTTTCATCGAGTTGTACCTTGCGTTGTGCAGGTTGTACATCCTATTACAATTTTCCCCTGCTGTACACCTTCTGTTAAAACGCCCATAACTCCTTGTGAAATATCCAAATGACAAAAGGTTTGAAGATTTAGAAACTAAATTCGAAGATCTTTCATTTGATGGGTTGCACACCATATAACGCTTTATATATTCCGAGATATGAGCTTCTAAAGTCGGCTCCATGCATCAGAAAATTCTGCCGAAACAGCTCCACCAGCCATCTTCAATCAGTCATAACTTTCCGAGAAATGTCCAAATCATGAATGGTTTAACTTTCTAGAAATTAGAATGCGAGGGCCACAACTTTCATATTTTGCAAATGTTCTGATTCCTTATAGATTGCAAGATATTAGCTTCCAAAATTGACTCCTCGCATCAGAATGTTTCTGGCGAACAGCTGTTGCAACAGATTTCAACAGCTTTTCTTTGTCCGAAATCCATTCCGTTAACCTTCCGAAATCCACCGAGGCCCACGGTACCTTAACCAACTATACCAACATGTCTCAAAACATGATACAAACTTGCTCGAGGCCTAAAATCACATCAAACAACGTCGAAATCACGAATCACACTCCAATTCAAGCTTAATGAACTTTAAAATTTCAAACTTCTACTTTCGGTGTTTAAACCTGTCAAATCACGTCCGATTAACCTCAAATTTTGCGCACAAGTCATATTTGAAATTATAGACCTACTACAACTTTCGAAATCGAAATCCGACCCCGATATCAAAAAGTCCACTTTCGGTCAAACTTCTCAAAAACCTTCAAATTTCTATCTTTAGTCAAATGACTCCAAAATGACCCACGGACCTCCGAATTCACTTCCAATCGCGCTCCCAATACTAGAATCACCATACAGAGCAATTCCCTGACTTAGAATCCCAAACGGATATCGATAACCTTGAAATGCACTTCAACCCAAATTTATGAAATTCTTCCAAAAATGCTAATTTCCACAATGGGCGCCAAAATGCTCCGGTTCATCCAAAACCTGATTCGGGAATATGCCCAAGTCCAAAATCATCATACGAACTTGTTGGAACCTTCAAATCCCAATTCCAAGGTTGTTTCCTCAAAATTCCAATCCTAGTCAATTCTTCCAACTTAAAGCTTCCGAAATGGAAATTTTCTTTCCAAATCAATTCCCAACTTTCCGAAATTCAATTCCAACCATGTGTACAAGTCATAATATCTGAAGTGAAGCTGCCATGGCCTCAAACCACCAAATGGCACGCTATAGCTCAAAACGACTAGTCGTGTCGTTACAAGGGGCTCTGGTGAGTTTCAGATGTGTTTTGAATTGATTTTGTTAAGTTGTTGAGAACTGGTACTGGTTCTATCGCATTTGTGATGTTTTTGTCGCAAATGCGACTACTGCATTTGCGAGGTAGTCCTTGCATTTACAAACCTGGGCTGTTGGGGAAGGGATTCGCATTTGCGAAGAAATGTCGCTTTTGCGAAGCCTGTTGAGTTCGCATTTGCGGACTCTATATCGCATTTGTGATGAAGGCCTGGGTTGAGTAGGTTCATTTTTCCGAAAGACCAGTGTCCGCATTTCCGACCTTTTTGCCGCATTTGACAAGGCAACATAATTGTTCAAGCTTCGCTTTTGCGAAGGGTTCTTCGCTTTTATGGGGTCCGCATTTGCGAACTCCATGTCACAAATGCGACATCTACAACCTACGTATAACTGAGTAATTCCGAGACTTAGCTTCATTTTGATATATTTTAAACCCTAGCCTTGATGAGAGGCGATTTTGTAGAAGAATTTTCATACCAAATCATTGGGTAGTTACCTGTAATTAATTTTTAATTATATTTTATGATTATGCATTAGATTTAACCTCAAATTCATAAGAATCTAAGGGAAAATTTTGGGGATTTTGTCAAAGTTTTGAAAAATAAAATTTTTGGATTTGAGATTCGAATTGGACTCGAATTTGGAAACCAAATATGTATATGGACTTGTGGGGTTATGGGTAGTCAAAACATACCCTTGGACTCAGGTTTTGACCGGGCGGGCCCGGGATTGGCTTTTGTTGACTTTTTAGAGATTATATAGAGATCATAGCTTTATTAATTAAAAAAATTTTCTCTTACATTGTGTGATGTACAAGTCGTCTTTGGCTAGATTGAGTCGAGCGGAGGTGAACTTGTAAAGGAAAATCTAAATTGCGTATTAAGTTGGCCGAATTGAGGTAAGTGTCTTGTCTAATTTTGTGTGGTGAAAACTACCCCTTAGGAATTGAGTTAGTTGTGCTATCTTGTTATATGAAGGCCGTGTACGCAAGATGACGAGTGGCTACATGGTCTATATGTGGTATTTGACCGGTTTAGATTGTCTAGTTTCTTCCCATGCCTTTGATTGAATTGTCATAACATGTGATATCTCGTTGTTAGTCTATTCTTACATGCTCTATTTGACGTTATTAGCACTTGTTGTACCTCTTACTCGTTATTTGGCTCTTATATGCCTTTGTTGAAGTTATTATCTTCCTTATTGTCTTGTTACCTCTTAATTGTTGAGTTTTTTCTATGACTCTGCACTTATCTGCAACATGTCCAAATTGTTGTGATTGCATACTTAGTTATCACGTGCCTTACCTGTCCTAATATTTTTGTAAACTTTGTTGTATTTCTTTTATTTTTATATGGTTCCTTTATTGCCTTGTAGTCATACCCTTGATTGTAGAAATTCTTATAAATTAAGTTATTGAATTGTTGTTGTTGATTTAAATTATTGTACGGGGGATCGGGTTGCATGCCACAATAGGTGAAATAAGGTAGATGGTGAAATAAGGGGGATATTTATATTGTGATATTGATATAGTTTGAGAGATCGGGTTGCACGCCGCAACATGTGAAATATGGGTGGATTGATATGGTGGAATAAAGGTGAATTATAATATTGACTCTGATTAAATGGTGGGATCGGGTTGTGCGCCGAAACATATATTTATTTATTATTATTGATATTTACATGGTGAAACAAGGGTGGAAAGTGTTGTACGGTGGGATCGGGGTGCACGCCGCAACAGTTTATGTGTTTTGTATTTCTTGTTGTATTGTGTTGGCTTCGATTCTTTCGTACGGGACTCTGAGGATTTCGTATTTCTTATTGTTTTTACTGGTGTTCGAGGACTGAGTTGTTCCATTAGTTTACTACTTTGTCATCATTCCCTGTTTTTCTTTCCTATTACTATTATTTTGGTGAATTAATTTTTAAGATGAATTTACTACACTGAGTCATTATCTTATACTCTGTTGAGCTGTGGTAACATAACAGTTTTAAATAAAAGAATTAATAACATGCTTACCATGATGTTTTTACTTTACTTAAAAAGGAATTGTTACTAGATTTTAATTTAATAAATTCTATATTAAATCTAGTAGCTTATCTGATGTTGTATTTTATTTGAAAATATTATTTTCTTCACCCAAATAATTTCTAAATACACTTATTTTTTCATTGATTTCCTATTTGGTTCAGAAACTGTAATTTTACTTTATGAAATATAAATAAAATCTCTTGAACATCCTTATTAGCATTTGTCGCGGATATTATGTACCGAGCAACACGTGGATTGTGCCGTGCAAAGTGATATAGAAAATGTAGGCACAAGGTACCATGTGCTTTAAAGGTTTAGATGTTGTGATTTATGATATGAGATTACGAGAAGTGGAATTGTTGAAATTGTGTTTTAGAAATTATTTGATTGGTTGAGTTGACATTGTTTTCCCTACTTGAGCACATTTATACTACATTCGTACCCCGACTATGTTGCTACTTAATTACTTGGTTATTTCTCGTTGCTATTCGTGTCCCCCTTATCTTTATTACTGTTTGTAATCTGAATTCTTTCTGCTATTGGCGTTACATTGATATTCCTTCCTTGTTAGCTTTATGTCATATCTTGCACAGATTTACAAGTTCGGTAGGTGTCTTGACCTGGCCTCGTCACTACGCTACCGAGGTTAGACTTGATACTTACTGGGTACCGCTGTGATGTACTCATGTTGCGCTTCTTGCACATTTTTGTGCAGAACCAAGTACTTCAGATCGAGTTGGTTTTGATATTCATGCTTGTGCGACTAGAGACTTCAATGTACATCTGTTGGACGTTCGCAGGCTCCGAAGTCACCTTCTATTGTATTTATTTCCATTATTTCCTATTAATCTGGAACAATGATGTATTCGTTATGTATAATTATTCCTAGAAAGGCTTATGACTGGTACTATTGGTTTTGGAATATTGTATCATGTTGAGATTATTGGTTTCTTTAGAAATTTCTGGTTCATATTTAATAGCTGTTAGTAGAACATGCTATTATTTTAGTATGTGTTAGGCTTACCTAATTTTAGAGACTCGATGCCGTCACGACTCCTTCGAAGGGATTTTGGGTCGTGACACCTACTTTTTTAATTCAAATTTAAAGATAAAAATATTGTAAAAAAATATTCAAAGTAATGCCTTGTAATTTTACTATAGCAATAAAAAACATGGCAAATTTTTCCTAGTCTTCCTCCCCCTTATGGACTGAGTACAATAAGATGCTAATACCACCATTGAGAAGAAAAAGGAACTAATCAAGAAGTGCCAAAATACAAGTTACGCACTAATTTTTGTTCATACAAGTTACATGCTATCTCTTACAAACTTCATAAATCCTTCAAGATTTGGAGGAAGTTCTGTTGGTTGTGGCAGAAAGTAGCTTGTACATTGCCGCTTCTATTGTCAGACGAAGAAGCAGTTCAGCTAGCATTTCTTCATAAGCTTCATCAAAATCAATTTCTTCATCATAATTTTTATTAATAGTATTATAATTATTAGAATAGAGTGTATTCATTAATTCATGGTCTAAAAATTCACCGTGTGCAATATTATAGCAAAATTCAGTGTCGGTAAATTGTACTCCCTCCGTTCCAATTTGTTACGTCTCACATTTTTTGTACTTAAAGTTTCGTCTTCAGTTAATTGACATAAACTCGGGGGTGAGATTATCTTGAGGTCAACATATTTACACTATTTATAACAAGAAATAAGTAAGTGCCATGAAGGATAAAGGGTACACGAATTAAAGAAAATGAGTTTCGTTGAAGGTTGTTGATTTGGGATAAACTACGAGTCGAGCGATAATACCCGATATTTATGGACTAGCACCATATAAGGTACCATATGACCACGTATGATGTATCAAGTGTATTAAAAATAAGTAGAATTTTAAGTGATTTGAGACAATTCTTAGTTATGCGGGTAATTGATTAATTACCCGGTAGCGGGATATTAACTAATTAATAAATAAATTATGAGATTACACAACCCAAAAAAATGTGGCAGCTAGCTAAAGAAATGACTAAGAGTCATTCTTGTTAGGTGGCATAATGTCCCTTCACTCCATTCTAAATATGGACTAAAGACTATAATATTTCCCTTCATTCTTTGAACGAAAAAAAATCCAACATTGGTAAGCTTTCAACCAAAACACACAATCAGAACGTCTTCAACCAAAAAAATTACAACTAGAATGTATTCAACCAAAACTTATCATCTTTCAACCAAATTCCAACGATAATTATTGGAAGCTTAACATTGTACAAATTTTGTAGTTCTAAAGGAGTACGGTGCAATCTTTTCCAAGAATATCATACGGATTTCTCCCTATTATATGTATGTTAAGGCTAAGCCCTTATTTTATTTTGCATGATCTCGTCATTATACATGTTTGATAACAAGGAATAAAGAAAAATTCATATCCCGAAATTTGCGTATATTTTACTAGTCTCGCAAGTTACGTATATTTTTCTAATTTTGTAAGTTAATACCATGTATTTTTGGAAATCACCCTCTACAAGCATGAACCTCTACTAGAACAAAAGCATGAAGGTAGCTTTCTGATTGATGTCATTTTTTTTGTTCTTAAACACTAGAAGATCACTTACCTTATTGCCCCTAATTTTGTTACGCCTACTGATTTTTTCATCATAGTTATGGTACCAGCCATCCTTCTTTTAACCAAACGACGAGTATTTTATAAATTGAGTATTTTCTTCTTCCAGTCAAGAGAGCAGAGAGTTAATATATACAGTATTAAAGTATTTTTTATACCATTGAGCTATAATCGATGGGCAGGCTCCTATTGGGAAACCTCTGATCAGATGGTAAGTTATATACCAAGCCTACTATGGTCGAGCGCCTATGAGCGAGCCCAGTTGGCCGAGATACAGAGCTTAGTATGGTCGAGTGCCTATGAGCGAGTCTACTACGGCAGAGCAGTTATATATATACCGAACCTTATAGGTCCAGATAACTCTTTTACTTATTATATTGAGAGAATTGAGTCAGTATCAGTAGGTAAGAATATGTTCAGGTTATCAGTTCAGTTTCAGCTTTTGGTATACTTCCTTACATACTCAGTACATTATTTTATACCGACGTCCCTCTCTGGGGGCGCTATATTTCAAGCGTGCAGGTTCAGACAGACAGACGGGTAGACCTTCTGAGTAGGTGTTGCCCAAGTTCAGCTTTATTGGTAAGCTCCCTGTCCTTCGGAGTTTCCGGGTCTAGAATTTTTGTTTACATCTCGTGTATATATGTAGACAGGTTATGGGTAGGTCGGGGTCCTATTCCGATCATAGTACATCTATCAGTAGAGCCTTGTAGACATATTTTGTGAGTTAGTGCAGTATGTTGGGCTTGTAGGCCCTGTACACATATTTTGTTGGCATGTTAGTTATAGTAGTTATGACGACCTTGCCGGCCCAGCTTTATGTTGACATTTAGTCAGCTTTTGTCTCCACTCAGTTTTATATTTTGCTTCACAAATTGCCTTGCAATGTATCCCCTGGCCAAAGTATGACATTATATGTCCAAAATTGCTGAGTCACAAGTTGGTATGCAAGGATAGATGAGGCACCGAGTGCTGGTCTCGCCCCCAGACTTGGGGCATGACAAAAGTGGTATCAGAGCAGTTCTATCCTAGGGAGTCTACAAGCCATGTCTAGTAAGGTCTTGTTTATAGATGTGTGGTGCACCACATCATATAAGCAGGGGACTACATGACATTTAGGAGTTGGTTACCCTTCTTTCAAATCTAAATTGTGCTGTAGAACTGAGTTATAGGAAATTTGAGTTAAACTTATGTCACGCCCCAACCTCAGGAGGCGCGACCGACGCTCAATCGAGTGAACCCAATTGGGCAAGCCTTACCATACACTTCCTACCCACCTCGATATTAATAAAGAAACCATACTTATGTTTATCCATTTAGACGGGGAAAGACAACACATTCTACATTGATAGTTGGGTTATGTACGGGGGTTGGATGGGTCTACGAACCATGTTGTAATTCTAAACGTATGTTGCCTATAAATTGTAACTCTATGGGGATCTTGGAATTACACAACCTTCACATCATGTTTCCATAGCCTTTAGTTGGGCATTTCATATTGTTCCACATCGTTCACATTACCACCACTATCTTGAGAGGAGTCCTATCTCGACCCGATCGGCTAGGCCGTCTCCCAGAGACGTTACCAATATTCTATTCACACTTTCCAGTTTCAATAATCAATGCATAACCACCATGTGTATATGTCATGGCATCCGATCACGGCCCGATCGGCTAGGCCGCCTTACCGAGGCGTTACCATTTTCCATTATTCAACTCACTCCAATCTTTGGTTACACATGTATTAGTTTACCGGCACTTGGGGCCACAATTTTCACATTCCACAATTCAAGTTTCACATTGTTTCCATTTTCAACATTAGGTTTGTAATTCAAGAGAGTATGGCAGACAAAAGCAAATAAGGTTGTAGGCGTAGATAAGACTTCATGTAAATGGCACAACAACACACTTCAATTTCAATCTAAGGTCTAAGCATTTCGATACATGATTCATAGTCCTTGCACCTTTTCAAATTATCAAGAATAGCATGTTGATCAATTTGAGACACAGTTTCCACGCATATAAGGTTGCAACACCAAGTCAAGTGAAATAGCAATCAATACAACAATTCAATTTAATCTTACCGTACTCACACAACCAACGATGAAGTTCAATTTCTAAAAGAGAGGGTTTTAGAAATACATACCTCAATAAAGCTTTTCTTATTCCTTACAAAATTTCGGAACTTTTAGCACTTCGATCTATTGTGTAAGAATTACAAATTAAACGGAGATTGAGATTCTAGCTTGTTTTGAGCATATTATCAAACACTAAAAGTGCATTGTGATCTTAGGCCCTTTTTGAGAGAAATTTCAATCATTTTATCCCCTAATTGCTTTCTTTTTAGTTCACTACCTCCCAGTATTCTATGGTGTGATATGCATGCAATAAATTCATTCTTATACCATGAATTACTTCACTAGTGATCCCTTATTGCTAAGCATAGGAATAAGAGCTGAGGTAATGAAGTCTTACCTCTTGGGATGAAGATTTAGGTGCCCTCACTTGATTATCTTCAAAGATTTGGTAAGGTTTCATGGAGTAATTTGATGGGAAACACTTCCCTCTTTAAGACCCTCTCTCTCTCTCTCTCTCTCTAAAAGCATCAGGAAATATGCTCAAAATGAGCTATAACATCGAATATATCGATAAGGGGTCGGGTTTAAAATTTAGAAAATTGGAGCCCCGAGTCAGGTATGCTATCGAATTTGCGATTGCAAAGTGGAAATGCGGCCCGCAGAATGGACCGCAAAAGTGCTCCCAAAATCTAAACATTCTGTCTGGGTATGCGGTCCGCAAACCCGTTCTGCGGTCGCATAATGCACCGCAGAACTGCTCCTTACAAAATCCCAAGGAAATTATGCGACGACTATGAAATCCGCATATCGGTTATGCGATCGCATAATAGACCACATATTTAACCTCAAATTTCACTAACACACTGACTCACTTTGCGGTGATTATTCCCCCTATGCAGTCTGCATACCTGATATGCGACCGCATTCTCAACCGCAAAATCGCACTTTTCTGGAAAACATTATTTCTTGACTTTTTAATGCATTGTTCAATCCAAAAGGATCCGAACCGCGGCGAGCAAGCTCGTTGCGAAGAATTTTTATGAATCCTAACACATGCTCCTAACTTGGCACCACGAGATTCAGGGTTCTGAGTAGGAAATTCACGGGGCCTTACATCCTCCCCCACTTAAGATCATTCATCCTCGAATGAGGATCAAGGTTCACTTAGTAACAGTCTTAATGCAATCCTCTGTTCTTTATAACCTGAAACATGTTGCCAGTCCCCAAATTTAGCTAACTCCCTATATTTTCGAAAATTTCGCCAGAGTTTCCTTTGTATTTAGGCCTATCCACCTGTCAGAGAGCCCCAGAAACTTATCCTAATAGCGAGTACACATTCCATAGACATAAGACATGACATAACTCGTATAATACTGACCATAGCCGCATTAGCAACATGTATATATATAACTAAAACATGACAGCTTTACATATATCAAATCAGAAGATAAAAGTTTATAGGAGCTAAGTGCATAAAAGCTATTACATGACTATGCGAACAAATGTGGGTACTTCTTTTTGATCTCATCCTCGGCTTCCCAAGTGGCTTCCTCAACTTTCTGGTTTCGCCATAACACTTTCACGGATGCAATTTCCTTATTCCTCAATTTCCGAACTTGCCTATCAAGAATGGCAACTGGACTTCTTCATATGACAGCTCTTCATTAACCTCAATAGTCTCAACTGGCACAATAGAGGACGGATCTGCCACTACCTTTCTCAACATGGACACATGAAAGAGCGGGTGTACCATTGACATCTCGGGTGGTAGCTCGAGCTTGTATGCCACCTGACCAATCCTCTGAATGATTCTGTACGGTTCGACATACCTCAGACTCAATTTTCCCTTATTTCCGAACCGCATGATGCCCTTCATAGGGGAAACCTTCAGAAATACCCAATCATCTTCTTTGAACTCTAAATCTCTGCGACGCACATCCGAATAGGATTTGGCGACTCTGAGCAGTTTTCAATCTCTCCTTAATAATCTTCACTTTCTCCATGGCCTGATGCATGCGGTCCGGCCCTATCAGTTCCATTTCTCCAACCTCGAACCACCCAATAGGAGACCTACATCTCCTACCATACAGTGCTTCGAATAGTGCCATCTGGATACTAGCGTGGAAGCTGTTGTTGTAAGCAAATTCTATGAGTGGCAAATGGTCATCCCAACTACACTTGAAATCAAGAGTACAAGAGTGCAACATGTCTTCAAGCGTCTGAATAGTCTGCTCTGCTTGACCATCGGTTTGTGGATGAAAAGTTGTGCTAAGATTTACCTGCGTACCCAAACCTTGCTGAAAATTCTTCCAAAAGTTGGTTGTGAACTAAGCCCCTTGATCTGAAATGATTTAGAATGGAGTGCCATGTAACCAGACTATTTCTTTGATATACAACTGAGCATACCGTTCCGTTGTGTCGGTAGATTTGACTGGCAGGAAGTGCGCTGACTTTGTGAGTCGATCAACAATCACCCAAATTGAGTCTAACTTGCGTGGAGTGCATGGTAACCCTACCACAAAATCCATGTTGATCATCTCCCATTTCCACATTGGAATTTCTATGCTTTGAGCCAATCCACCGGGCCTTTGGTGTTCGGCCTTTACTTGCTGACAATTCGGACATTTTGCCACAAGGTTCGCCACATCTTTCTTCATGTTATTCCACCAATAAATTTCCTTGAGATCATGATACATTTTCGTAGAACCTGGGTACACGGAATACAAGGAAGTGTGAGCTTCTGCCATGATTCTTTCCCGAAGACCGTCAATATTAGGAACACATAGGCGGTCTTGGTACCGTAGGGTACCATCATTCATGCCAAAGGAAAAAGCTGTGGTTTTGTGTTTGAGAATCCCCTTTTTCAGTTGTGCTAACAACGGATCCACGAATTGCTTCTCTTTCACCTCTGCCACAAGCGATGATTCAGCCCTATTCTGCACAATTACCCCTCCTTCATTAGAGTCCGCAAGGCAAACTCCCAAACTAGCCAACTGGTGAACCTCCCTGGCCAACGGTCTCTGATGGGCCTCCAAATGAGCTAAACTTCCCATGGATTTTTGACTAAGTGCTTCTGTCACAACATTAGACTTTTCCGGGTGATAAAGAATATCAATGTCATAGTCCTTGAGTAACTCTAGCCATCTTCTTTGTCTCAGATTCAACTCTTTCTGCTTGAAAATATATTGAAGGCTCTTATGATCTGTAAATACATCCACATGGACCCCATACAAATAATGTCGCCAAATCTTTAGCGCAAACACCACTACTACCAGTACTAAGTCATGGGTTGGATAGTTCTTCTCATGATTATTGAGTTGCCTAGAAGCATAGGCTATAACCTTGCCGTGTTGCATTAACACACACCCAAGCCCGACTCTCGAAGCATCGCAATACACTACAAATCCCTTTGTACCCTCTGGCAGGGCTAACACCGGTGCTGTTGTCAATCTTGACTTTAATTCTTGGAAAATCTTTTCACAAGCATCGGACCACTGGAATTTAACTGCTTTCTGCGTCAATTTAGTCAATGGAGAGGCAAGAGTAGAAAACCCCTTCACAAATCTCCTGTAGTACCCAGCCAAGCCTAAGAAACTGTGAATCTCAGTTGGAGTGGTAGGTCTAGGCCAATTCTTCACTGCTGCAATCTTTTGAGGATCAACCATAATTCCTTCCCTGGAAATGACATGGCCCAAGAACGCGACAGATTCAAGCCAAAATTCACATTTTGAAAATTTTGCATACAATTGATGTTGCTCAAGAGTCTGCAAAACTGCCCTGAGATGGGCAGCATGGTCCTCCCGACTTCGGGAATACACAAGGATATCATCAATAAACACTATCACAAAGGAGTCTAGAAAGGGCTTGAAAACTCGATTCATAAGATCCATGAAAGCTGCCGGGGCATTTGTTAGCCCAAAAGACATTACCATAAATTCAAAGTGCACATACCGAGTTCTGAAGGTTATTTTTGGAATATCCTACTCCCTTATCTTCAATTGATGGTACCCGGACCGCAAGTCAATCTTTGAGAAACATGTAGCACCTTGTAATTGATCAAATAAATCATCTATTCTTGGCAGAGGATAGTTGTTTTTGATTGTGACCTTGTTGAGTTGCCGGTAGTCAATACACATCCGTAGTGATCCATCTTTCTTTCTTACAAACAAGACCAGTGCGCCCCATGGCGACACACTCGTCCGGATAAAATCCTTATCTAGCAAATCCTTCAATTGTTCCTTTAGCTCTTTCAATTCTGTCGGTGCCATTTTGTAAGGTGGAATTGATATAGGTTGCGTGCCTGGTATCACATCGATCCCAAAATTAATCTCCCTATCCGATGGAATTCTAGGGAGTTCATCTGGAAAGACGTCCGGAAATTCATTCACAACTGGTACAGACTTAAGGCTAAGCGCCTCGGCATTGGTGTTCGTGACCCAAACTAGATGATAGATACACCCTTTCTTGATCATCTTTGTGGCCTTAGGGTAGGAAATAAACCGACCTATAGGCACTACATTATCTCCCTTCCATTCAATAACGGGCTCATTAGGAAATTCAAGCCTAATGGTTCTAGTCCGACAATCAAGTTTGGCAAAGCATGAATAAAGCCAATCCATTCCCATTATTACATCAAAGTCGACCATCCCTAAATTAATAAGATCAGTTGCGGTATCCCTACCCCGTACTGTAACAACACATCCCCTATAAACTCGAGCAGTTGTAATAGACTCACCAACTGGGGTAGACACCAAAAAGGGCTCATGAAGCTGATCCAGCTCTATCCCGAATCCCATAGCAACAAAAGGGGTAACACAGGACAAGGTGGAACCAGGGTCAATAAGTGCATACACATCATGAGATTGGACAGGCAGAATACCTGTAACAACATCTGGAGAAGCCTCGGCAGTCTGGCGACCACCCATAGCATAAAACCGGTTGGGTCCTTCTGAACTCTGCGCACCACCCCTAGTTGCACCACGCCCTGCGGGTGCTGGGGTACCTCGAGCTGGGGAAGGGGCTGAAGATGTAGCAGCTGCCTGGCTGGATGACTGAGTTATGCCCCTACCCGCTCCCTGGCGGGATGCACGACAATGTATCTGAATATGACCCCTCATACCACATCCATAGCATATAGGTAGCTCTAGATAGCAAGTCCCTGAGTACATCTTCCCGCACCTAGGGAACGGGGACCTCTACTGCTGTTGGAACCTCTCTCCTAACCGACCCCGCTGATGGGATCCCCTGCTGCCCTGACCGGGCCTGAAGTGACTCCACTGCTGCTGGCTGGACCCTGATGGCGGTACACTGGCTGAAGACTGTGCAATAGACTAGAAAGGCCCTGATGATCCTCCCCTGAAAGCTGGTCTTCCCCCACTTAGTGACTCTCCCATGTTGCCCGCAGACCAGGCCTTTCTGTTATCCTCTCTCTCCATTATGTTCTTCAGTTTGCAGTTCTCTGTAGCCTGAGCAAACGCCACCATCTTCCCATAATTCATGTCAGAATTCAAGGCAGTTGTAGAAGCCTCATTGATAGTCAAAGGATTAAGGCCCTGAACAAATCGACACACCCTAGCCTCCATTGTGGGCAACATATGAATGGCATATTTGGACAAGTGGGCAAACTCTGTGTGGTAATCCCACACACTTCTGTTACCTTGCCTCAAATTTCAAACTCTACTACATGAGCTGACCTTGTCTCAGTAGGCTGGAAATGATCAATGAAGGCATCAGCAAACTCGCTCCACCTCGCCGGAGGGTGCCCCTCCTCTCGGGAATCCTCCCACAACTCAAACCATGAATAGGCCACCCCTTTCAGACGGTAGGCAGCCAACTCTACCCCTTCTGTCTCAGTCGCACACATAACCCTGAGGGTCTTGTGCATCTCATCAATAAAATCCTAAGGGTCTTCTTCTGGATTGGCACCCGTAAACACTGGAGGGTCTAATTGAAGAAACATGTTCACCCTGGAACTAGTAGAATCCCCTTGCTGGCTGGATGAATTGGGCGCAACATTTGACCTCTGAGCCTGAGAGGCCACTAGCTGGGTCAACATCTGAATGGCTCCCCTAAGATCCCCATCAGAAATACCAGAAACGGAAGCTGGGGCTAGAGGCGGGGTAGAAGTATCAATGGGAGGGATAGTGGTACCCTCTGTATATGTAGGAACTGGGGTAGTCTGCTCTGGAATAGAAGAATCAGGTAGAGTGATAGTAGGGCAACTACCCTCACCCGCAGTATCAAGCAGGGAATCATCAGCCACTCCAGAAGTGGCATTAGCGTTGGCTTCCTGGCCAATTCTCGCTTTCTTCTTAGGTGCCATTTACTGAAAGATAGAACAACACACTTAATTAGAGAGGGAAACAGTTTCACCGCACGATCCAGAATATCAAAGAAGGGTGTTATTCCTAAATGCCCCAAGTAGCCTCCAACTTATAGATTTGGTCGACTACACACCGATAAGAAGGACTCTACTAGACACGACTCCGGAACATCCTAGGACACTTCAAAATCTTAGGCTCTGATACCAAGTTTGTCACGCCCCAACCTCGGGAGGCGCGACCGGCGCTCAATCGAGTGAACCTAACTGAGCAAGCCTTACAATAAACTTTCTACCCACCTCGATATGAATAAAGAAACCATACTTTTGTTTATCCATTTAGACGGGGGAAGAAAACACATTCTACATTGTAGTTCATTTTAAACACCACATTAATCTGTAGATGAGTTAGTTTCCAAGATCCCCATAGAGTTACAATTTATAGGCAACATAAGTTTAGCATTACAACATGGTTCGTAGACCCATCCAACCCCCGTACATAACCCACACATATGTCTACGGAGCCTCTGGGATACAAAAAATGAGTTTGACAACGCCGACAATAAGTCCCCGGCTATACCTCAAAAGTGAAAGTCCACAATATAAAGATATACGATATAGCCCCTTGAAGGAGAAAGGGGCTCACCAAGATCTTGAGAAGAGGGATGTTTCGCTCCACACGACCGGCACTATCCTCTATGGAGCCACCTGCATTCATTTAAAAAAATGTAGTGCCCCCGGTAAAAGGGACGTTAGTGCCATAGAATAGTACTAGTATGTATAACTAAACACCATCAAATTAGAAAGAACTTTCATACACAAATAAGGAAATCACAGGTATCACTCCAAAGCTTTAAACAATCACAACATTATCAACATGAAAGAATTACACAACCTTCACATCATGTTTCCATAGCCTTTAGTTGGGCATTTCATACTATTCCACATCGTTCACATTACCACCGCTATCTTGAGCGGAGTCCGATCTCGACCCGATCGGCTAGGCCGTCTCCCGGAGATGTTACCAATATTCTATTCACACTTTCCAATTTCAATCATCAATGCATAACCTCCATGTATATATGTCATGGCGTCCGATCACAGCCCGATCGGCTAGGCCGCCTTACCGAGGCGTTACCATTTTCCATTATTCATCTCAGTCCAATCTTTGGTTACACATGTATTAGTTTACCGACACTTGGGGCCATAATTTTCACATTCCACAATTCATGTTTCACATTGTTCCCATTTTCAATATTAGGTTTGTAATTCAAGAGAGTATGGCAGACAAGAGCAAATAAGGTTGTAGGCGTAGATGAGACTTCATGTAAATGGTACAACAACGCACTTCAATTTCAATTTAAGGTCTAAGCATTTTGATACATGATTTATAGTCCTTGCACCTTTTCAAATTATCAAGAATAGCACGTTAATCAATTTGAGACACAGTCTCCACGCATATAAGGTTGCAATACCAAGTTAAGTGAAATAGCAATCAATACAACAATTCAATTTAATCTTACCGTACTCACACAACCAACGATGAAGCTCAATTTCTAAAAGACGGGGTTCTAGCCATACATACCTCAATAAAGCTTTCCTTATTCCTTACAAAATTCCGGAACTTTTAGCACTTCGATCTATTGTGTAAGAATTACAAATTAAAATGAGAATTAGAGACGAGATTGAGATTCTAGCTTGTTTTGAGCATACTATCAAACACTAAAGGTGCATTGTGATCTTAGGCCCTTTTTAAGAGAAATTTCTATCATTTTATACCCCAATTGCTTTCTTTTTAGTTCACTACCTCCCAATATTCTATGGTGTGATATGCATGCAATAAATTCATTCTTATAGCCATGAATTACTTCACTCGTGATCCCTTATTACTAAGCATAGGAATATGAGTTGAGGTAATGAAGTCTTACCTCTTGGGATGAAGATTTAGGTGCCCTCACTTGATTATCTTCAAAGATTTGGCAAGGTTTCATGGAGTAATTTGATGGGAAGCACTTCCCTCTCTAAGACCCTCTCTCTCTCTCTCTCTAAAAGCATCAGGAAATATGCTCAAAAAGAGCTATAACACCGAATATATCGATAAGGGGTTGGGTTTAAATTTAGAAAATAGGAGCCCCGAGTCAGGTCTGCATGGAAATGTGGCCCGCAAAATGGACCGCAAAAGTGCTCCAAAAATCTGAACATTTTGTCTGGGTATGTGGCAGAAATGTGGTCCGCATACCCGTTCTGCGGTCGCATAATGCACCGTAGAACTGCTCCTTACAAAATCCCAAGGAAATTATGCGACGACTATGCGGTCCGCATATCGGTTATGCGATCGCATAATGGACCGCATATTTAACCTCAAATTTGACTAACACACTGACTCACTTTGCGGTGACTATGCCCCCTATACGGTCTGCATACCTGATATGCGACCACATTCTCGACCACAAAGTTGCACTTTTCTGGAAAACATTATTTCTTGACTTTTTAATGCACTGTTCAATCTAAAGGGGTCCAAACTACGGCAAGAGTTTTTATGAATCCTAACACATGTTCCTAACTTGGCACCACAGGATTCGGGGTTCTGAGTAGGAAATTCACGGGGCCTTACAACTTACGTGTTGGCATTTGTATGTACAGATGACGGTATCTAGTAAGACTATGGTTACCCAGAGGAGAGAGACAACAGTAGGTGAGGGGACTATCAGGGTATCCCTAGTATATGGGGTCCAATCGGAGGCCCAGGGAGAGACCCCTACCCATCAATTATCGGCTCCTCCGCCACCTGAGGAGATTCCTAGGGAGATCTCACATCCAGTTCTCCCTTCGTTTCCATTAGATCAGGACTTGAGAAGTGCGGTGCATTTGTTGGCACAGTTGGTAGCTACCTAACAATAGACTAGGGCATCCACTAGTGCATGACCTTACGAGGGATATGGGAGTTCAAGGGTAGGAGAGTTTATTGCTTTGAGTTCCCCAGAGTTCACAGGGACATATCAGAGGGAGGACCCGCAGGATTTCATAGATCAGCTTCACAGGATCTTTCGGATTATACATGCCACGGAGAAAGAGGCAGTTGACCTAGAAGCTTTTCGCCTCTGAGATATAGTCATCCTTTAGTACGAGGGATGGGAAAGGTCCAGGGGACATGATGGACCTCCAGTTAATTGGGAGAATTTTTCAGATGCCTTCTTTGACCAGTACTTACCGCGAGAGACCCGACAAGCTCGAGTTGATCAGTTTCCACCCTTGAGCAAGGCAATATGAGTGTTTGAGAGTATAGTCTCCGTTTTGACTCATTAGCCAGATATGCACCATCCATAGTTTCTACTCTGTGGGATAATATCCACAGGTTTATAGCAGGGTTGGCCCCAGAGTTGACCGAGGCATGTGCCACCGCTGCATTGCAGGATAGTATGGATATCTCCCGGATTCAGGAATTTTCCCAGAATATAGAAAGGGGTAGGCGTCGACAGCAGGGTGCGGAGAGGACTGAGTCAAAACAGCATAAGAGGATGAGATTTGCCAGGTCTCAGGAGCAGTCTCAGGGTAGTTACAGGCCCCAGTACTTCGAACGACCACCTAGACCTCCGCCACCTCAGCTACAGGGTTACAGGTATGATCGCTATACTCAGTAAGGATCAGGTGAAAGCTCCTAGGCATCAGGTTTGCAGTAACAACGAGGTTTGGGGCAGACATGGCCATTTCTACCGCGGTGTGCCATCTGCGGTAGAGGACACATGGGCCAATGCCAAGTCGGTCCCGATGTTTGTTATACATGTGAACGTCCAGGGCATATGATGCGAGATTGCCCAAATAGATATTCTAGAGGTATGGCGCAACCAACGAATTCAGCAACAGGATCAACTATGTCCGTGCATCATTCATGGCGCGAGTCTCAGTCTTCGGCTGGTTGAAGTCGAGGCAGAGGTAGAGGGTCCAGTTCAGGTGGTAACCCAAATCGTATCTATGCGCTAGCAGGTCGACAGGACCAAGAGTCCTCACCAGACGCTGTGACAGGTATGTTGACCATTTGTTCTCACAATGTTTATGACTTGATAGACCCAGGATCTACTTTATCATGTATTGCCCCATTTGTCGCGAGCAAATTTGGTATAGTTCCTGAAATACTAAGTGATCCTTTTGCGGTATCTACACTAGTCAAAGAATCGATTATTGCTAGACGGGTTTACCGAGGTTGTACGGTGACAGTTTGTGGTCGTCAGACCTCAACCGACCTAGTTGAGCTAGAGATAATAGATTTTGATATTATCATGGGCATGGACTGGTTGGCAGCTTGTTATGCCACAGTTGATTGTCGAGGAAACACAGTCAGATTTCATTTTTCGGGTGGGCCAGTCCTTGAATGGGTAGGTAATACAGCGACACCCAGAGGTAGGTTTATTTCCTATCTGAAGGCGAGGAAAATGATCGCAAAGGGTGCATTTATCATATTGTGCGAGTTAAAGATGCGAATGCTGAGATACCTACACTTCAGTCTATTCCAGTAGTCCAAGAGTACGCGGATGTATTTTCAGATGAACTTCTAGGTATCCCTCCAGAGCGAGAGATTGATTTTAACATCGATTTGCTTCCGAGAATGCAACCAATATCCACCCCCCCATATAGAATGGAACCTATTGAATTAAAGGAGTTGAAGGAGCAGTTAAAAGATTTACTGGAGAAAGGTTTCATCAGACCCAGTACCTCACCTTGGGGTGCACCGGTATTGTTTGTACAGAAGAAAGCCTGCTCACTAAGGATGTATATCGATTATAGGCAACTGAACAAGGTAACTATAAGAATAAGTATCCACTTCCAAGGATAGACGACTTGTTTGATCAATTGCAGGGAGCTAGATGCTTTTCAAAGATAGATTTGAGGTCAAGGTATTACCAGGTTAGAGTTCAGGAGAAAGATATTCCCAAGACAGCCTTCAGGACCCGATATGGCCACTTCGAGTTCCTTGTAATGTTCTTTAGGTTGACGAATGTGCCTGCCATATTTATGGACTTGATTAATAGCCTATTCCGGCCATATTTAGATCTGTTAATGATAGTCTGTATTGATGATATTCTGGTTTATTCACGTTCAAAGGATGAGCATGTAGACCACCTACGAGTGGTACTCCAGACCCTACGTGATAATAAATTGTACGCTAAGTTTTCTAAGTGTGAGTTCTGGTTGAAGTCTGTAGCATTCTTGGGGAACATTGTATTCGACGGAGGTACAAAGGTAGACACTCAGAAGATTGAGGTTGTGAAATACTGGCCTAGACCTACCACTCCGACAGAGATTCGTAGCTTTCTAAGCTTGGCAGGATACTACCGGAGGTTCGTAGAGGGTTTTTCTTCTCTTTCAACACCATTAATGAAGCTGACGCAGAAAGTGACTAAGTTTCAGTGGATAGAGGCCTGTGAGTAGAGTTTCCAAGAGCTTAAGAACAGGTTGACCTCAGCGCCAGTTCTAGCACTTCCAGAGGGTCCAGATTGCTATGCCATGTATTGTGATGCCTCAGGTGCCGGGTTAGAATGTGTCCTGATGCAACATGGGAAAGTAATTGCGTATGCTTCAAGGCAGTTAAGGAAGCATGAGTGGAATTATCCGACCCACAACCTCGAATTAGCTGCGGTTGTCCATGCACTTAAGATATGGCGGCATTATTTATATGGTGTTCATGTTGATATGTTCATAGATCATAATAGCTTGCAATATACTTCAAGCAAAAAGAGTTGAATTTGCGACGAAAGCGATGGCTTGAGTTATTAAAAGATTACGATGTTAACATTCTATACCATCATGGGAAAGCTAATGTTGTAGCAGATGCCTTAAGTCGCCGATCTATGGGTAGCCTAACACATGTAGAGGCTGAGAAAGACAATTAACTAGAGAGATTCATCAATTGGCTTGTTTGAGGGATCGGTTAGTAGACTCTGGCAATGAAGGAGTTGTACTCCAAAATACTGCAAAATCATCTCTCATGAAGGGTGTCACCAATGAAGGGTGTGATGAGGTTTGGCAAGAAAGGCAAACTTAGCCCACGGTATATTGGGCCTTATAGGATCATTCGGAGAGTGGGCGAAGTAGTTTATGAGTTAGTATTGCCCTCGGAATTAGAGTCTGACCATCTGATTTTTCACGAATCTATGTTATTAAAGTGCATTGGTGATCCTACCTGAGTGGTGCCCACAGATGATGTACACATTATAGAGGACTTGTCATATGAGAAAATTCCGGTTGCCATCCTAGACCAACAAATTCGCAAGCTACGAAACAAGGGGGTAGCCTCCGTGAAGGTTTTATGGAGAAGCAAGAATGTGGAAGAGATGACATGGGAAGCGGAGGAGGAAATGAAGTCTAAATACCCCCACATATTTCAAACTAGAAATATGGCTCGAGATGGGATACCTCAGCACATCCCTATTTAGGCCAGTAGGTTCTCCAGTAAGCTCTTATTTTTGACTTTCCGAATTTATAATAGACAACTGTGTGAGTCCAAGTGTGGCACATATAGTATGTTTTGTAGATGCGTGCAAGGTGGTTTTTGTCTAGTATACGGAAGAGACTCCTGCAAAAATTTTCCCAAAGTATGTAAGAGTAGACATTCGAGGACGAATGTTTCTAGGGGGGAAGGATGTTACAACTCGCGTTTTTCATATTTAATGTTTCGTCTTCGGTTAATTGACATAAACTCGGGGGTGATATTATCTTGAGATTAACATATTTACGCTATTTATATCAAGAAATAAGTAAGTTCCATGAAGGATAAAGGGTACACGAATTAAAGAAAATGAGTTTTGTTGAAGGTTGTCGATTTGGGATAAACTACGGGTCGAGCGATAATACCCGACATTTATGGACTAGTACCATACAAGGTACCATATGATCACGGTAGTATGATGCATAAAGTGTATTAAAAATAAGTAGAATTTTAAGTAATTTGAGATAATTCTTAATTATGCGGGTAATTGATTAATTATCGGGTAACGGGATATTACCTAATTAATAAATAAATTATGAGATTACACAACCCCAAAACAAAAACGTGGCAGCTAGCTAAAGAAATGACTAAGAGTCATTCTTATTAGGTGTCGTAATGTCCATTCATTCCATTCTAAATATGGACTAAAGACTATAATATTTCCCTTCATTCTTTCAACCAAAAAAAAATCCAACATTAGTAAGCTTTCAACCAAAACACACAATCAGAATGTCTTCAACCAAAAAAATTACAACCAGAACGTATTCAACCAAAACTTATCATCTTTCAACCAAATTCCAACGATAATTATTGGAAGCTTAACAGCGTACAAATTTTGCGGTTCTAAAGGAGTACGATGCAACCTTTTTCAAGAATATCATACGGATTTTTCCTACTCCAGGTATGTTAAGGCTAAGCCCTTATTTCATTTTGCATGATCTCGTCATTACATAAGTTTGATAACGAGGCATAAAGAAAAATTCATATCCCAGAATTTACGTATATTTTGCTAGACTCGCGAGTTACGTATATTTTTCTAGTTTTGTAAGTTAATACCGTATATCTTTGGAGATCACCCTCTACAAGCATGAACCTCTACTGGAACAAAAGCATGAAGGCAGCTTTCTGATTGATGTCATTTTGTTGTTCTTAAACACTAGAAGAACACTTACCTTATTGCCCCTAATTTTGTTACGCCTATTGATTTTTTCATCATTGTTATGGTACCAGCCATCCTTTTTTAACCAAACGACGAGTATTTTATAAATTGAGTATCTCCTTCTTCCAGTCAAGAGAGCAGAGAGTTTATATATACAGTATTAAAATATTTTTATTACCATCGAGCTATAATCAATGGGCAGGCCCCTATTGGGCAACCTCTGATCAGATGGTAAGTTATATACCGAACCTACTATGGCCAAGCGCCTATGAACGATCCCAGTTGGTCGAGATACAAAGCCTATTATGGACGAGCGCTTATGAGCGAGCCTACTACGGTAGAGCAGATATATATATATACTGAGCCTTATAGGGCCGGATAGCTATTTTACTTATTATATTGAGAGAATTGAGTCAGTATCAGTAGGTAAGCATATGTTCAGGTTATCAGTTCAATTTCAGCTTTCTGTATACTGCCTTACATACTCAGTACATTATTTCGTACTGACGTCCTTTTCTGGGGGCGCTATATTTCATGCATGCAGGTTCAGACAGACAGGCGGGTAGACCTTCTCACTAAGTGTTGCCCAAGTTCAGTTTTATTGGTAAGTTCCTCGTCCTTCGAAGTTGTTGGGTCTAGAAGTTTTGTGTACATCTCGTGTATATATGTAGACAGGTTATGGGTAGGTCGGGACCCTGTTCTGTTCATAGTACATCTATCAGTAGAGGCTTGTAGACACATCTTGTTAGTTAGTGCAGTATGTTGGGCTTGTAGGCCCTGTACATATATTTTATTGTCTTGTTAGTTATAGTAGTTATGACGGCCTTGTCGGCCCAGCTTTATGTTGACATTTAATCAGCGTTTATTCTCCATTCAATTTTATAATTTGCTTCGCAAATTGCCTCGCAATGTGGCCCATGGCCAAAGTATGACATTATATGTCCAGAATTCTTGAGTCACAAGTTGGTATGCAAGGATAGATGAGGCACCGAGTGCCGGTCTCGCCCCCAGGCTTGGGGCGTGACATAATTTATGTGAACCTATCTGACTGGTCACAGAGTTTATAATAAATAAAGATATTTGGAATTTGTGATCCTAAATAAATCAAAAAGGAGTCCAAAATAGTTGTGTGGTTATAAAAGCTTCTCATTAAGGGTAGAATTAAAAGTTTAAGCTAAATTATTTCTAAATTTAAAAAGGGGTCATTCTTTTTGGAACGGACTAAAAAAAAAAGTTCACATAAATTGGAACAGAGGGAGTAATAAACTATTATCGGTATCAAGAATATCAGGTATAGGACGGCTACAGGATTTGGATAGGGGTGTCGGGGGCAGAGGAGGAGGAACAACAGTACCACTAGATTAGTCAGTCTTAGATTTTTCCTTATTCTTACTTTTACCAAAAATATTTCTTAAGGAAGACATCTTAATTAATCAAGTGATAGCAACTAAATAAAACAATAAAACAATAATATTAAGACTTAAGAGTTGGAACGAGCTTATCGAATTGACGAACAACTTGTTGAGAATTGATTATCGTTGAAGACTTGAACTCTTGAAGACTCCAATTCACCAACTTTACAATTTTTTCAAAAATTCTAACAACCTGAATATTTTTTGACTATTTTTTTTGGAATAAAGTAAGCAATAGTAGCAACCTCACAATTTTTTCACTATTTTTTTTAATAAAGTAAACAATTGTAGCAAGTATTGAAAAAAATTAGAGAGAGATTTTGATAGGTTGATATTGATTTTGTAAGAAAAATAAAAGAATGAGGAGGTATTTATAGTAGAAAATAGGAAAAAGTATAATAATAAAAAGTTTGAGGCTAAAATTAGTTGGAGGGGTTGAACGACTATTTTTTTAAGACCCAACGACTACTTTTTTCTAAAAACAAATGACTATTTTTTTAAAAAAAATCTGTTGGGCCCGTTTGGCCCAGTCCATACGATTCCAAAGATAAAACCCGACCCATGAGACCGGCACGAGCCCACCAATCGCGGGCCAAAGGGTCCCAGCCCGTTAAGCCCATTTAGCGGTCGCGGGCTGATCCCGGGCTCGGCCCGGCCTATTTACCAGCCTTAAGTTGGATACTCATAATTGTGTGAGTCCTTTTGTGAAAAATCGTACGGGCTTGACCTAATGTGGACAATATCTCACTATGTTAAGAGTATCTTTGGGCTGTTTTAGCCCAACAACTGGTATCATAGCCAATTATCGGCTGGACTATTGAGATGGCAGAGTGTAACGTGGGGACCTGACTTAATGCCTTTGCCCGTTTACGGGGTTTACGACTTTTATCCGTAGCTTTGAAGACGCATACACAACCTTTGGGCTTTGGTGACCGTAAATACTCAAGATCATGTGGGTTGCACACATTTAATCTCCAATTTAGCCCATAAATGGTGATAGGTCATGTGGAACTTAGCTAAAGAGAGAGATTGTTGGGTGTGTGAACAAAGTTCCACATAGAAAGTAGAAAAAAAAAAGCTACTTAAATGAGTTGGATACTCTTAATGGTGTAAGGCCTTTTGAGAAAAATCGTGTGTGTTTGGTCCAAAGAGGACAATATCATACATTGTTAAGAATATTTTTGGATCGTTTTAGCCCAACATCAACATAATGTAATCCTAAAAGATAAATCTGTGCGGGACTAGGCCCAAAACGGCCAATACGTACCATGAGTTTGCGCCATGACAAATGATTTAATAAAGCTATTATTCTTATACGAACAATCCTTGCTTGATATATACGATAGGAAGTAGCTTATATGTGTCGGAGAATTAAATGTACTTTTTAAAAGGTAAATAAAGAATTTTAAGTTAGATATACATTTTAAAACTTATTCTCTCCACTTTTTGTATCTGCCACTATATTAATAGACAGATTATTCTAGAGAGAGTAGTAGCCGCCAGCCGCATTAAGATGTCATTTTTGTGACAAAAAACCTAATTTAGATAGTTATTTGTTGGAAACTAGTTAATAAATTGGAATATGAAAACTAAAACTAAAGATAACAAATTATACATATTCTTAATTCTTATTGCTCCCGTCATCCCAAGAAAGAATTACAGGAGTCGAAATTTCAAGTCGAACTAAGATCAATGTTTAATTACTGGAACAAAGTTTACGCATTAATAGAGAGACTAGACAACACGGTAGTGACTAGAAAAGGTGTTCAAAAATGTAGATAAAATTATATTTACGTTGATAAGCACAAGACAGGAATGTTGTTGTGTGTCATGGCAATTTCACGTGTGCCTTTAAGGCGCATTTCACGGCAAAGGTTAAAACCGAATCGACAATACTAGCTTGACAGCGCAACACGACGACACCTTCTTCGTCACGTAAATAAAGCAAACCCCTTCAACCAACCAAATAATATATAAATATCAACCATATCTATGCACGAGGGTCCCCCCTTATTATGTGCTAAACTCCATATATATTAATGATATCCTTATCCACCTTCACATATATGGAATTGGGTTCTGAACGTCCAATCATATTCATCTCTTATTTCAATAAGTTTGTAATTAAATATATTTAATAAATTTCTTAATACAAATACAAAATTTAATTAAACAATCCACACATAATATTGTAGCTCCTCTTATGTCCACTTTATTGATCATGCATGTGTTGATTTGTATACTTTAATATATACGAGTCTATTATAAACTTAATAATGCACAGCTAATAATTTCGCCTCGAGTCAAGGGGTGGCTTGTGAATCTGAAACGAATTTATTGCATATGCATAGTTGGAGGTTCTACTAATTTCCACCACACAACTAAACCTAAAAAGCAAGCACAGAGTAATAGTGAAGCAAAGAAATTAAAGAAGAAGAAGAAGATGGGAGTTGTTGAAGAAGCTCACAACGTTAAAGTGGTTGGCTCAGGCGAGAAGACGGTGGTACTTGGCCATGGTTTTGGCACTGATCAATCTGTTTGGAAACACCTTATACCTTACCTAGTTGATGACTATAGAGTAGTTGTATATGACAACATGGGTGCTGGACCGACAAACCCTGATTACTTTGATTTTGAACGATATGCTTCTCTTGAAGGTTATGCCTATGATTTACTTGCCATTTTGGAGGAGCTTCAGATCGATTCTTGCATTTATTTAGGCCATTCCTTATCGTCTATGACTGGTGTTATTGCTTCCATATTTCGTCCTGATCTCTTCTCCAAACTCATCTTGCTTTCTGCTTCTCCAAGGTCAGATCATGACATATATATACATCTTGCCACATTTTCCTATCAGTTAATATAGTTTAATTAATTATAATAGATTATTATCCTATGTTTAGGTTGTCTTATCACTCCTTATTATTAAGGGTTGCTTATTGTTATAAATTAATTTAACCTGTTGGTACAAAGAATAAGTGCACTGCCAGTTCATTATCTTTAATCTGAACTGATAAACTTATCTTGATCCATATTAGTACAGTCAGATCTTTCTATAACAGCATCCCTATATAACAGCAATTCAATATAAAATCCAACTTTTTTCTGAACCAATTTTCATGTTATGTTATAATATATATGTTCTCTATAACAACACTTCACTGTAACATTCAAAAATATTCGAAACAAACGAGATTATTATAGAGAAGTTTGACTGTATTTGTTATTTTGCTAAACAAAATTTCAAAAACCTTTGACCTTTATAAAAGAACAAGATCGAGGTACTTGTTACTTTTTTCTTTTTCAAATTCACTCTTAATTACTACTTCTATTAGTAGTAACATGGATAGTTGCATCAATTAAGAAGGTAAGCTAATAACTAAGTACTCCTCCCGTTTCACTTTAAATAATGTAGTTTGACTTGACTGATAGTTTAATTGGAAAAAAAGATTTTTGAAACACCTTGTCCTAAAAATTTAAGGGGCAAAAGCTTTGGGATCACGATATTTTTGTGGCTAAAAACTTATCATTAAGGGAAAGTATGTAAAATGAAAAATTTAGAGTTAAATTGTTTCCAATTATAGAAATGTGTAATAAGGAAAGTGGGTATATAAATATTCTTCCGTAAGTGACAATTAAGTGAGATCTTTAAGAGTGATAAATGAAACTCTATTAAAATTATTAAAGGTAAATTGGATGGCAGCATCAGTTATAAGAAACTAACTTGGGAATTACTATATTATGTTTGCTTAGGTTCATAAATGCAGATGACTACTACGGAGGATTTGAAAAGGAAGATATTGACCAACTAAGCCAAGCGATGGAGTCGAACTACAAGTCATGGATCGACGGTTTTGCGCCGTTAGTAATTGGCGGTGACATGGACTCAGTGGCAGTACAAGAATTCAGCAGAACCTTATTCAACATGAGACCAGACATAGCACTAAGTGTCTTTCGTACAATTTTCACATTTGATTTAAGGCATTTTCTATCTCGTGTTACTGTGCCTTGTCACATAATTCAGAGCTCAAAGGATTTGGCCGTGCCTGTGGCTGTCTCAGAATATATTCACCAAAATTTGGGTGGAAAGTCAATTGTTGAAGTCATATCAACTGAAGGTCATCTCCCACAGCTGAGTGCACCAGAAGTCACTGTTCCTGTGCTGCTTCGGCATATTTCTCATGATATTTCCAGTGATATTGTTTAGGTTTCAGGATCTGTGTGTGCTCAGGCGAATTGCGTTTTCGTGCTTTTAACATTTTCTCTCCTGATCATTAAAGAAAAGGAGACATTGTTGTGTGGTGCTGTATAAAATAAAAAACAAGTATATTTTCCTCCGTATCTTTTGGGGATTTACTTTATATTTACCAGGTTTTGTTACCATATTTTTTGTTTGTCAATTTTACTAATAAACTTTTAAGTGACTTGATTGCATAATTTTTTTTCTACTAATGCTAGGCGTTGTCTGGTAACCTGCAGGATTGGAAAAATTAATCTTGATATATAATTCGAATTACTTTGTATGCGTTTAATGCATTTCTCCTTGCGATCTAAACAGTACTGGAATAATTCTGTGTTGGGATATACTATTAACCATACGGTTTAGATATAGTATTATATTTTATTCTTTATATAACAATTGTTTATTTGATTTATTCAATTCAATAAATTATTATTTTAAATAGATCATTTGTTATATGTGTGTCCTTTTCGTTATGTAGTAGACAATTTAGTGTATGAAGTCTTAGCTCATGCACAGAAGATTAAATTGTTGGTTCTCATAATTAATAAACTATGTTCACAATCAAAGATATTGTTGGACAAAATATCTTAATGATTGTAGCACAAGATTATCGTACAATTTGTCTTAATTATGGGAGTAGTTTTACTCCAACTTCTTGTGCTAGTATACGCAGTGTATATTGAACGGACCAAGTGGAGAAAAGATGTTTTTGTACTGAATATATAAAATATTTTCTCTAATTCATTAAATGAGCTTATACTCCTAATCTTGATATAATTATTATGATCAATGTAATTTGTTTATTGTTTTGATTTATCAAAAGGTACGACTCTATTTAGAGTTAGTATATGCCTAATAGATTGGACAATAACGAATAACATTTGTGAATAATAATTAGTTGATAGAATCCATGACTCGGTTTCGGGTTTGATGATACCCCATTATGTAAGCTTATAAGTTTTCATGTGAAAACCCGGCAGGTGGATTTTGTATCCGTCACATGAAATAGTTTAAGCGGAATTATAAAGGATTTAATTAGTTAATTGAATTAAATTTCAGTGATTTAATTTAATTAACTGGTATTTGAAATCTTAACATGGGGAGTTAAAATAAGTATTAATGAATTTTCGAAATTCATATTGAGGAGTTCAATTGCAATTTTTTAGTGGAATAAATTGCAATTTTATAGTAAGAATTAATTCATGCTAATTTCAAATTAATACTATAATTAGTAGCCTCTTATTATTTCTGTGGTCCCTGCTATACCTAGTAAAAACCTGGATAGACTTGGGTAAAAAGTAGCTTGGGAGAAAAGTTATCTTTTGAGTTAGAATAGGATTCTACTTGCAGAATCCTACACGTTTTTGAGCCCCTATTCTGGCTTAATTTCGGGTCTATTAAAGGAAGACTAGTTTCACCTAATAACTTACCTTTCAGTTGTATTGTTCTTGCCCACCCAATAGTAAAATCGTCCAAGGTTTTACTAGGCAAATAGCAGAAGATCGCAACCCTAGATTCTTGCTGTTTGGAAGGTTTGTGCAACTACTTCAAGTGGTTAGTGCTTCTAATCTCGTTATTATTGCGTTGTCTAGTTTACATATATTTGATGTCTGGTTTAAATGCTTAATTTCGTTGCGCATGGTCTAACACTTTGTACTTTAATGGAGTATATTATTTTATATCAGTTCAATATGAGATACTAACGTTCGAGGATTAGTTTGTTTTTCCAAACAACCCATATCCAATTGATTTCATCTCTTTTATTCATTATTAACTTTAAAAATAATGACAAAATTGTCAGCAAAATGTATTCAATTCAAATCTAAACAGGTGTTTTAAGATATACCCAATACTCATTTTTGTGCAAATAAATAGCATCCTCCAACATTTACCACAAAAAGCACATGTATTAAATAATTTGGTAACTATTAATCTCAATATTACTAGTCATGCATAACTTTGTACCTAATCCAAATGATCTTTGTGTATTCTCTCTGTTCTTTCCTTGTTCAAAGCAAAATACATAAACATACACTTAAATTGGCTCCAAATGTGTCTAGACATCTGAACTTGTCATATATGTATCTTATGAACCCCTCCCACTGACATGACTAATTATTTGATTTTCACAAAACATTGGGTGCGTGAAGGCCCTTAAAATTATACTTTTGTTTTATTTTTTTCATGTGCACCCCACTTTCTTCCTCACCAATCAAATCATAGCCACCACCCCAGCACAGTCACCAAGCCACAACTTCATCACCACCCTCATGCCACCACTCCAAAAAGAACAACAATAAATACACCATTCTTTCTCTTGTAATTGCTTTATTTCCCCTTAATATGTAACCCACTTCTATTCTCACTCTCTCTTCCCAAAAAAAGAAAAGGTATTATCACTTTTTAAATCTGTACCAGAAACTATTTATATTTAGTGGCCGAAAAAGTGTATAAAACTTGTATAATCTTGGTATATAACATACAGAATGTATATAGACACAAAAAATATACAAATTTTATATGTTTTTCATAATCTCCTAAATTTCTCCCGTTCACCGTCATGATTGTCCCTTTCATAATTTAATCGTACATGGCGAGGGAGGACCTGAATTGTGTTTTCCATTTCACAAATGGGCATTTTAAATTTTTAATATATCTAAAAGTGGATACATATGTTAGAAAAAAGAAAAGAAAAAGAAAAAGGGGATATATGGGGTTTTATTGGCCCCCAAATTATTCTGTGAATAATATGATGGAGCAGGAGTCCCCAAGTTAATCTTTCTTTATTTGTTTTATTGTTCTTCTAACTAGTTGGGTGCCGATACCAGGGGCGAACGTAGAAGGTAATTTTTGGTTCAAATAATTCCAACAGTTTAACTCAAACATTATATGTGTATTAAAAAAATTACCTAACAAGAAGAAATAATAGATTTTGAATACAATAAATCAAATAAATTATAATAGAATTATAAACTTGAATCTATAATGTTCAAATCTCAGATTTTTTTGACCGGGCAAAGGGCTAGCGAGGAAATACTGCAAATGAAAGTGATGTCATATCACCATTCTGCCAAAGATATGAGTTAGATGGTCCCAATCATGAGGTAATAATATAATGCCTGGTTGATGAAATAACAAATTGTACGTTCCCAAAATATTAGGTCCACTACAATTTGTCAAAGAATTTAGCACCAATTTGACCATCGATTTTGGGTATATTTTTTCTATAAAAATTTGAAAATACTATTTGTTCATGGAATATGACCTGTTTTGGAAAAAAAATTAAATCTTTTTAAGTTCCCAAAACTGGTTTAGGATAGTTTTCGGTGAATTTTTTTTTTTTCTACTCATAAAACTTCAAATTTTTTTCAAAGAAAACGCATGTTTAAGCACAACGTCAACTTCCAAAAATTATTTTTTAAAACAACTTCAAAAACTCTTTTTTCAAGTTTCAACCAAATCTATTTCTAAATGCTAGCTTCGAATAGATAACTAATTCTAACATCAAATGTAATAATGGACTTTAATAAAGAAGCATTTGAAAAATACCAAAGAAAAGCCAACTCTTTGCTTTGAGCTGTTTGGCATCGAGCAAGACTAACTCCTTTCATATTGGTTTAACTTCTATCCTTCTACTTAAGCCTTCTTATTTTAATTTAGTTTTGTACTATATTACCATGAAAATTGGAAGAAGTGAATGGTTTGGTGGTTACTGATGGAATGTGATGGAACATGGGGTTCTTTTTTTATTTGAATAATAATAATAATAATAGAATAAGAAAAGACTGTTGAAACATCATAAGTAGGATACCTGTAAGGCTGTAACGTTTTTGGAGTCTAATAATCTTGGAAAATATTCTTTTAATGGAATGAACATTATTTTATCATAAAAGCTGGAGAAGTTAGTAGTTGATAATATCTAATCAATTCTGAAATGATATAAACAGTATCAATCTATATTATAATTCGAATCATTAAAAGAGGTAAAGTTCTGTCTGATGTCATCTAATGCAAAAAAATGTAGCATTGAATTAAAACTAGAACAAGGAATGAACAAATTATAGTAAATTTTTATCTCTCAATAACTAATACATAATACATTTATCTCCCTTTTATTTTTTATTCTCCTCCTCCACATGGATTTTTTGTTTGTTTAACATGCTTTTATTTTGAGTTTTAACATGAATTGCCTCAATAGTCTATAAGAATAAACTGGAAACTAAAAAATACATTGTAGGCATATAAAATTTATTGAATTCAAATTCAATAAATAATTTGGATTATATTTTAAATATATTAGTCCAAATAAATATTTTGGGCTAATATAATTGGATTAGTTATATAAGACCAATATTATTGGGCTAGCCCATTTAATTGGGCTAAAGTGATGAACCCACTTAATTAAGCCCAAGATGTCATCTTCCTAGAGGCCCAGTTTGGTGCCACGTGTCAAATGACGTGGCGCGCCAAGTCAAACGAAAGAGCGAATAGGATCGTGCCATGTGTCAAAATGACAAGGCATGCCCAGTCACACTAAAAGGCCAATGAAATCGCGCCACATGTGCAAGTGACATGTTCTGGCCAATCAAATGCGGTCATATCACACTTCAATTTGATTGGTCGGAAAGAGTTTGTTCTTATCACAACTCTTCCCTTCCACAACTATAAATAGGGGTCTTCATAACTCAGAAAGGGGACCAAAAGTTATAACAAAAAGCAAGAGAGAGTTCGTGGATCAAATGCCACAAATTTCTCAAGCTTCAAGCAATCAAGTTCAAGTTCAAGAAATGAAGGTCAAGCTTAAGAACGAAGAACGAATCAAGATCAAGTTCAAGCAGCCAAGCTCAAGCTCAAGAACAAGATCATCGTTCGTGGAAACAAATAAAGATTCAAGATCAAGCCCAAAGGCCCTTGAATTTATTTACTATTGGAAGGAAGAATCAGAGGATTCATAGAGATTATAACACTCAAATATTTGAAATAAAATACTATGATTATTGCGATATTTTTCGGTCTTGATCTTATTTTCTCGATGCAAATTTATTGTCTACAAATTCTGGCACGCCCAATAGGACAATCTCTACCTCTCATCTCAACTTTTCAATCAGCAAAGTTCAAGAACATTGAAATGGCTTCAAAGAAAATCAACTCCAGATCAACATCCACCAAGGCTGCTAACTCCAGGTTCTATGCTGATGTGGAAAGCATCCTCGATGTCACCTTTGGAAGCTTCGGACCAGTTACGAGGAGCAAAGCAAGCTCTGTAGGACAACAAGCACCCCAAGTGTCGTCCACATCAACCCCTGTTTTCGGATTTTCATCCTCAAAAGGAGCAAGATTTTCCACAAACGCATCTGAAGGAGGAAGCGATATTGTTGAAAAGATCAAGAAAACTCTTGCTCTGCTTGACCTCTCCAGCTCCAAGCATTTTGCTGTGAAGGAAGATTATGATGCTTCAAGCGATGAATCCTCCCCACTTATACCACATAGCGTGAGCCAGTCAAGGATCAATCTGTGTGAAAATCCATGCAACTCTCTGTTATCCACGACAATCATGCAAGTCATGGTGACAAACACTTCATCTATGGAGGAGCAGTTGGCAAACTTGACAGAAGCATTCGCTGGCTTGACCAAATGCATGCAAAATCAAGAGGCTAGAATTGACAAGCTAATAGACAGGGTGGGAATCTTGATGGAAGAAGAATCTACCTATGCACCCGGCAAGCTCCCAGAAGTTCTAGAGAGTGACTCGCCCCCAAGACAAGTAGCATCCACTAAGGCTATCCCTGTCTTATCTGAAGGGATGATTCCAATAGATCAACTGAAGGAGTTCATTGAAGGAACCATTAAGAACAAATATGAAGTTGCTGCCAAATCCTTCCATATATATGCAAAGTCGTACACTGCAAGGGTCGATATGTTGAAGATGCCTGTTGGCTATCAAACTCCAAAGTTTCAACAGTTTGATGGTAAAGGTAACCCAAAGCAACATGTGGCGCACTTTGTTGAGACATGCAACAATGCTGGGACTTATGGAGATTACTTCGTCAAGCAGTTTGTCCTCTCATTAAAAGGAAATGTTTTTGATTGGTACACGGACCTCGAGGCTGGATCTGTTGATAGCTGGGATCAACTAGAGCAAGAATTCCTCAATCGCTTTTATAGCACAAGAGGCACTATGAGTATGATAGAGCTTACAAATACTCATCAACGAAAGGGGGAACCCGACTTTATCAATCGTTGGAGGAATGCAAGCCTCAACTGCAAAGACAGGCTTAGTGAAGCTTCAGGCATAGAGATGTGCATCCAAGGCATGCATTGGGGATTGCGCTACATCTTGCAAGGTATCAAGCCTGGCACATTTGAAGAACTTGCAACTCGTGCCCATGACATGGAATTGAGCATGGCCTCCGCTGAAAATGAAAGGCTGCCCATCTATGAACCTCGCAAAGCGAATGACAAGCAAGAAGTTAGGAAGTGGGGCAAGTTCGCACCTATGAAGTTCACGTCGAAGGTGATCAAGAAGTAGAGTATGAAATCCACTTCTTTTCAAGATAAGCCATGTGGAAAGTTGACTCTAAAAGAAATGCAGGAGAAAGAATACCCATTCCTGGATTCTGATATGCCAGCCTTTTTTGAAGAACTCCTCGAGTTAAATCTCATTGAGCTTCCAGAGATGAAGCGACCAAATGAAGCTGGGAAAACGAACGACCCAAATTACTGCAAATATCACTGACTTGTAAGCCACAATCTGGAGAAGTGCTTTGTCTTCAAGGACAAAGTTATGGACCTGGCCCATGAAAAGAAGATCGTGCTTGAAGATGAGAAAGCAAGAGCGAACCAAGTCTGTACCACCTTTGGCTCATTCAGTCTAGATGAGTTATGCAGTTTAAAAGGAATCAAAAATGAAGAATTACTGGTGAATAACAAAGTTGAAAATGATCAACCTGATGATGATAAAGGTTGGACGTTGGTGACTCGTCGTAGGCGCCAAAAAGGAGCCCACGAAAAGAATCAATAGAACAACCAACAAGGAAGATGTGGTAAATAGACCAACGAAAAAAAATCCAGTTAGCCATTTGAAGAAAGCAAAAATGGAGATGCACCATTCTCAAAAGCCACGAAATCCAATGACCTTGGAGGAGTTTTTACCATGTTGGTTCCGCACAAAGATTTCCCATGAGGGCATTGATGCCTTTTGTTGCCATGCTGACAAAGGATAAGAAAAAAGTGATGACCTACCATTGGCACCATCTTCGGAAAAGCCCATCGAGTCCACTCCTAAAGAAGTTAACGCTTGTGAGGAAAAGGTCATGTTCACAAATGACGATCTTTTGCTAGGTGACACTCCTCATAACCGCCCATTGTACCTGGTTGGCTATATGCGCGATGAAAGGGTAAATCGGATTTTGGTTGATGGAGGATCCTCAGTGAATATTTTGCCAATCCACACTATGAAAGAACTTGGTATCCCTATGAATGAACTCTCAGAAAGTCGTGTGATGATCCAAGGATTCAACCAAGGGGGGCAAAGAGCCATAGGTGCGATCAGGATGGGAATCACTATTGAAGATATGTAATCAAGTGCATGGCTACATGTGATCGACGCGAAGACTTCATACAATGTTTTGCTTGGGAGGCCTTGGATACATGAGAATAAATTTATTCCATCTACCTACCATCAATGTTTGAAATACTACGAGGGTGAAGTCGAGAAGACGGTAGTAGATGATGATGAGCCATTCATCGAGCCTGAGTCACACTTCGCCGATGCAAAGTTCTACTTGAAGAATCGCATTGTGAAGGAGCTGAAGGTTGATGATGGTATGAAAAGCAAGAATGACGAACCCATAACTAAAAGAGCTGAGGTGACTATTCGTAAAGCCAAAGCTGTTACTGAGGAGGTATACGCCAACGTGAATAAATCTCATAAAAGGGGTATTGCATCTTATGGAAAGAAAGTAAGTCTCGCACTCCAATATGTCCCTAAAAGGAAGAAAGACGAGGGCGAATCATATAATCTCCAAACCAAGACGCTAAGGGAGTTAACTCTTCCGGTAAAACGAATTGAGGCAGTAAAGTTGCCCTCAAAATCGCTTGCAGGGTTTGTAGCCAAAATCGTTTGCAGAATGTGGCACTCCCTACAAAGCGAACAGATAAAGGTTTTGATCCTAACGCTTACAAGCTATTTGCAAAAGCTGGATACAATCCCAATGAGCCGTAAAAGTTAAGGAAGCTCCCATCAGAAGCTGCAACGAGGAAACCACATGAAGGTCTAGGATACAAGCAACCGTCACCAGTGCGCATCTCAATAAGAAGGGCGAGTAGCAATTATATCAGTGTAGAAGACGAATCTGCCGCTTCTAACAGGCCTTCTGTCTTTGATCGGCTTGGAAAATCAACTGTGAGAACTTCTGTATTTGAGAGATTGGGTCCATTAAAGAAGGGGAATAAGTTCCAGAGAAATTATCGAAATACAAGAACACCCGCTTCACCCAAAATTCAGAAGATCTCTAAGGATTTCCAAAGTTTGGTTCCTTCTAGAATGAGACGACAAACAAAACTTGTGGTTTCATGTGAAGAAGTACTGAAGGTAAAGCCATATACTGTGGTCTATACTAAGGAACGTGACGAAGATGAAGAAAGTGTAGGTTCTTCGTATAATGTCACTATACAAGGCGAGAATGGTGTTCCGTCTTCGATGGAGGATAATGCAGAATTGGAGCATGTTTCACCGTGTTATCACATATTCTTCAATGATGGGGACCCTCAAGAAGATGAATATGCGAAAGATGCTCCACGTGAACTTGAAGAAGGAGTGAAGACGACAGTTGATGCCTTAAAAGAAGTCAACCTTGGCACCGATGAAGAGCCAAGGCCCACCTACCTAAGTGCTTTACTAGAAGTTGATGAAGAGAACACTTATATTGAGTTACTCAAAGAGTTCAGGGATGTCTTTGCTTGGAGTTACAAAGAGATGCCTGGCTTGGACCCGAAAGTAGTAGTCTATCACCTTGCAGTCAAAAATGGTGCTCTCCCTGTTAAACAAGCTCAAAAGCGTTTTAGGCCAGACTTGGTTCCCTTGATTAAAACTGAAGTTAACAAACTCATCGAAGCTGGATTTATTCGCTAAATTAAATACCCAACATGGGTTTCAAGTATTGTCCCTGTAAGGAAGAAGAATGGCCAGATTTGAGTGTGCGTTGACTTTAGAGATCTCAATAATGCATGTCCGAAAGATGAATTTTTGCTTCCTATTCCAAAGCTGATGATCGATGCTACTACTGGTTACGAGGCAATGTCTTTCATGGACGGTTCGTCGGGCTATAACCAAATACGCATGACACCAAAAGATGAAGAGCTTACTGCATTCCATACTCCAAAGGGTATTTATTGCTACAAGGTAATGCCTTTTGGCTTAAAGAATGCTGGTGCTACTTACCAAAGGGCTATGCAAAATATTTTCAACGATCTTCTCCACAAGAATATCGAATGCTATGTTGACGACTTGGTGGTGAAATCAAGAGAGAAGGGCGACCACATGAAAGACTTGAGGATGGTATTTGAATTGCTCCGGAGGTACCAACTTAGGATGAATCCATTGAAATGTGCCTTTGGAGTTACTTCTGGAAAGTTCCTTGGTTTCACTGTCCGACATTGAGGGATCAAAATTGATCAAGCCAAAGTGGATGCCATTTTCAAAATGCCTGAGCCTCGAGATATCCATGAATTGAAAAGTCTGCAAGGAAAGCTAGCATACCTTAGAAGATTCATATCAAACCTGGCTGGGAGGTGCCAACCATTTAGTCGCCTCATGAAGAAAGGCGTTCCTTTCAAGTGGGACCAAGCTTGTAGCAATGCCTTAGAAAGTATCAAAACTTGATGAAGCCTCCAGTTTTAGCAGCTCCTATACCTGGAAAGTCGTTGATACTATACATTGCGATGCAGGAAAGGTCTATTGGAGCACTGTTGGCCCAAGAAAATAGTGAGGGGAAAGAAAACTCTCTTTACTACTTGAGCAGGATGATGATACCAAACGAGTTGAATTATTCCCCAATTGAGAAGTTGTGTTTGGCGCTAGTCTTCTCAATTCAAAAGTTGAAGCACTACTTTCAAGCTCATGCTGTCCGTCTTGTTTCTAAAGCAAATCCCATCAAGTTCGTGATGTCAAAACCTATTCTTAGTGATCGACTAGCGAGATGGTACCTCCAATTTCAACAATTCGAGATTCTGTACATCTTTTAAAAGGCTGTAGAAGGACAAACATTGGCAGACTTCTTGGCAGATCATCTGATACCTAATGACTGGGAGCTAACTGATGAACTACCTGATGAGGACGCAATGGTCGTTAAAGTTCAACCTCCATGGAAGATGTACTTTGTTGGTGTTGCGCATCGTGGGGGAGCTTGGGCTGGCGTAGTATTTGTCACTCCCTAAGGTGAAGTCTTGCCCTACTCCTTCACCTTGACACAACTTTGTTCCAACAATATTGCTGAGTATCAAGCATTAATACTTGGGTTTGAAATGGCTGTTGATATGAAGCAATTGCAATTGTAAGTCTTTGGTGACTCCTAGTTAGTAGTCAATCAGCTTTTGGGTAGTTACGAGGTTAAGAAGCCTGAACTACGCCCATATCATGATTAAGCTAAAAAATTGATGGGTGGCTCGGTGATGTGACTATTCAGCATGTGCCAAGGAAAGAAAATAAGAAGGCTGATGCTTTAGCTGCTCTAGCTTCATCATTAGCTCTGCTTGATCAAGCGCAAGTTACCGTCTGCCAGAAATGGGTAGTACCGCCGCCAAATGAGGCTGAAGGTGAAGAAAATGAACTCGAGCATCTTGTTACTGTTTCTAAAGTTGAGAAAGAAGAATGGCAACAACCCATTATCGACTACTTATGCTATGGGATACTTCCAGAAAATCTAAGGAGAAGGACTGAAATCCATCGTCGTGCACCTCGTTTCCTTTACTACAAGGAAGATCGTTCGAGGGAGTACTCTTGTGATGCTTAGGAGAAGAAGAAGCTCTCCAAGCATTGCAAGAGACACATTCTGGGGTATGTGGGTCACACCAATCTGGACCAACGCTTCACTTTCATATAAAAAGGATGGGATATTATTGGCCAACGATGATAAAAGATTGCTTGGACTACGCTCGAAGATGCAAGGCTTGTCAATTCCATGCGAATTTTATTCATCAACCTCCTAAAGTGTTGCACCCGACTATTGCATCCTGGCCATTTGATGCTTGGGGATTGGATGTTGTTGGACCACTGCCAAAGTCCTCTGGTGGGCACCTATACATCTTGGCTGCAACTGACTACTTCTCAAAATGGGCTGAAGCTATTGCTCTTAAGGAAGTAAAGAAGGAAAATATTGCAAGTTTCATCCGAGTAAACATTATTTATCGCTTTGGAATTCCTCGTTACATAATAACGGATAATGGAAAGCCATTCGATAATAGGTTGATGAACAAGATTTGTGATCTCTTTGGCTTCAAACAACGTAACTCTTCGATGTACAATGCTGCCGCCAATGGTCTAGTTGAGGCATTCAACAAAACTCTATGCAACTTGTTAAAGAAAGTCGTCTCCAAATCCCAAAGAGATTGGAATGACCGTATGGAAGAAACTCTATGGGCATATAGGATGACTCACCGCACGCCAACACAGGCGACTCCTTATTCCTTTGTTACGACTGGCTATTCAAGAAGGGATCACTGATGAAGAAAATGCTCGACTTCGATTAGATGAGTTGGAGGCTCTTGATGAGAAAGGTTGGAATCTTAACAGAGTCTTGAATTCAAGCTCGATTGCCTCGCTCCTTCAATAAAAGAGTTCTCTCGAGATCCTTTCAAGTAGAAGATCAAGTCCTTGTCGTACGAAGACCCATAATTACTTCCCATAAACCTGTAGGGAAGTTCACTTCAAAATGGGATGGGCCATATGTCGTACAAAAAGCTTACTCAAGTGGGGCTTACAAGCTGGTTGATGCAGATGGCATAAGAATCGGCCCTATCAATGGAAAATTATTAAAGAAGTATTATCCTTGAAATTGCGACGCTCCTCGACGTACGAGCCAAAACTGCAAGTCATGAAGCTCCTTGACGCATGAGCCTAAAATGCATGTTCCTACAAAAACAAAAAAGTCTGCTAGGTTGAAAATCTCGAAAGAGGCGGCCTAGACAAAAGTTAGGACGTAAAAAAAAGGGAGTCCGCTAGGTTGAAAACTTCGAAAGAGGCGGCCTAGGAAAAATTTAGGACGTAAAAAAAATTAAAAAAAAATCACCCAGTCTGAACTACGGTATGACTTGATCCTCTTCGCCGAGGTACGTAGGCAGCTTAGAGTTTCATTCTAAGTTCAGTCGCATAAGTTCAAAGATACATATTGCCCCAATTGTTGTTCGAATGAAGTATAAAGGAATGCAAGATCAAGCTGAAATGCCATCCTCCTACTGAATTTTGACCTCATTTGATTTAAAGGGGCAACCCTCCATGGTAAATTGATATCATCGATGGGCCGATTTTAGGAGGATGTCAAGTATTTGCATTAAAGTCCAGGGATTCTCTATGTCTTCAGGTTCGCCAAACCTTCAAGTTTGTTAGTCTCCAAGTCCGCCCTCTACCTTATAAAAAAAAGGGGAAGAGAAGAGAGACATCAAAAGGAAACACAAGTATAAGGAAAGGATTGCTTGGCACAACGTTTCAAATTCAGTGAGACTTGAACTCAAGATATTTGTGAGAATATGACTCTTAAATTTCGATTGATGGCAAGTAAGACATCTTCTAATTTCGACGTTCCTACACCAAAATATGAATTTTTTTGGTGAGACTGCGCAAATCTGGAATTGATAGCATGGTGCAATGTAAAGTTGATTTCGAAATATTATCTGGGACGATTCAGAAGTTGTTTGATTGAGAATTTTGGATATATTCTAGGTCTTGAAGTCTAGTTTTCTCGAAACCAAACGGTTTGCAATTTCGATATTTCTACACCGAGATATGAATTTTTTGGTGAGACTGCGCAAATCTAGAATTGATAGCGTGATGCAATATAAAGTTGATTTCAAAATATTATCTGGGACGATTATGAAGTTGTTTGATTGAGAATTTTGGATATATGCTAAATCTTGAAGTCTAGTTTCCTTAAAATTAAATGGTTTGCAATTTCGATATTTCTACACCGAGATATGAATTTTTTGGTGAGACTGCGCAAATCTGAAATTTTTAACATGGTTAAATCTAAAGTTGGTTTCAAGATATTATCCGGCGCGATTCTGAAGGTTTTTGATTATGAGTATTGGATATATTTTAGATATTGAAGTCATCAAATGGTTCATTATTTGGACTCTTCCACGGCAAGATATGAATCATTTGTTACAAGCACGTAAAACTGAAAATTATACGACTAAGATAAAAGTCGAACAATGTAAAGCAAAAGAGAAGCTGAAATATTTAAGCCCTAGAAGTCTCCAAGTTGAAGTGTTCAAGTGTATTCAAGTTGAAGTCCCCAAGTTGAAACCTTCAACTACGTCGGTCTTCAAGTTGAAATCTTCAAATCCGCTGATCTTCAAGTTGAAATATTTAGGCCCTCCAAGTCTCAAAGTTGAAGTCTTCAACGTCGTCAGTCTTCAAGTTGAAGTCTTCAAATTCGCTAATCTTCAAGTTGAAATATTTAGGCCCTCCAAGTCTCAAAGTTGAAGTCTTCGAGTTCGTCGGTCTTAAAGTTGAAATATTTAAGCCCCCCAATTAAAGTCTTTAAGTCTTTCGGTCTTCAAGTTTCAGCCTTCAAATTCGCCGATCTTAAAGTTGAATTGTTTAAGCCCTCCGAAACTTCGAGTTGAAGTCTGCAAAGTCCGCCAAATCTTCAAGGTTTTCCAAGTATTCAAGTCGATGTCGTCTTCGAGTTGAAGCTTTATAACTTTCCAATCTTAAGGTGGACATATAAGTCCCTTTGCACCTTAAGTTGGCCTCTTCGCGGGTTTGCCCTTAAAAGGAACTATAATTTTCCATTCTTAAGATGGACATATAAGTCCCTTTGCACCTTAAGTTGGCCTTTTCACGGGTTTGTCCTTAAAAGGAACTATAACTTTCCAATCTTAAGGTGGACATATGAGTCCCTTTTCACCTTAAGTTGGTCTCTCCGGTAGTCGACCCACTTTGAGAGTAATCTCTCCAAGAATCGGGTCACATTGAGAGTAATCTCTCCAAGAATCGGGCCACATTGAGAGTCATCTCTCCAAGAATTGGGCCACATTGAGAGTAATCTCTCCAAGAATCGGACCATTTTGAGAGTAATCTCTCCAGGAATTGGGCCACATTGAGAGTAATCTCTCCAAAAATCGGGTCATTTTGAGAGTAATCTCTCCGATAGTCGGGCCATGAGAGTAATCTCTCCGATATTCGGGCAAGGATGAATACTCATCCCCCACACCCCAAGATTGTCTTCTTCATGCGCGGATCATCTTATTGAAGAAGAACATATCTTTCTCGCTTGACCTACAAAAAAATAAAAAAGAAAAAAGACAACAAAGAAGAAAGCACAAGAAAAGAAGAAGAAATTACCTTCGAGTTAATGCTTCCGAGTCCACAAAAAATAGACTCAAGTGGCTTGCAAATACTGCGAATTGATGCTAACAAATACGAGCATATGAGTTTATATAGGCATGGCAGAGACAACTTAAAAGAATAACATCCGATGTGGGATCACTTGTTGAGGCGGCTCCAAGAAGTAGTTTCCAACTTGAACTGGAATGTAGTAATTTGACTACTGCTCGAATAGTAATATACATATTTCATAATTCAAGTAGGGGTCTAACTAAGCATTTGAATGAAGTTAGATTCTAAATGGAGATTGCACTATTTTTGAGAAACAATTCAAGACCAACGTGACTTGGTCTTGGACTCAAGTCCATGCTAAGCAAAAAGTCATGTTTACGTAAATTTTGCCTAAGGGAATCCATCTGGTACTTGGATTCAAGAATTGTTTACTTAATCTTGAAAGCTGCATATTGAGATGTAAACAAAAATATGACTTTCCTTGTAAAAAGAAAACAAAGGGGTGTTAGTCGTAATACTTCAATCCTTGTCTTTCAATATTTGACAAATATATCCGACAAGACTTGAAGCAGGGGGCATTTGTAGGCATATAAAATTTATTGAATTCAAATTCAATAAATAATTTGGATTATATTTTAAATATATTAGTCCAAATAAATATTTTGGGCTAATATAATTGGATTAATTATATAAGACCAATATTATTGGGCTAGCCCATTTAATTGGGCTAAAGTGATGAGTCCACTTAATTAAGCCCAAGATGTCATATTCCTAGAAGCCCAGTTTGGTGCCGCGTGTCAAATGACGTGGCGCGCCAAGTCAAACGAAAGAGCCAATAGGATCGTGCCATGTGTCAAAATGACAAGGCATGCCCAGTCATACTAAAAGGCCAATGAAATCGCGCCACGTGTGCAAGTGACATGTTCTGGCCAATCAAATGTGGTCATGTCACACTTCAATTTGATTGGTCGGAAAGAGTTTGTTCTTATCACAACTCTTCCCTTCCACAACTATAAATAGGGGTCTTCATAACTCAGAAAGGGGACCAGAAGTTATAACAAGAAGCAAGAGAGAGCTCGTGGAGCAGACGCCGCAAATTTCTCTACAAATTTCAAGCTTCAAGCAATCAAGTTCAAGTTCAAGAAATCAAGGTCAAGCTCAAGAACGAAGAACGAATCAAGATCAAGTTCAAGCAGCCAAGCTCAAGCTCAAGCTCAAGCTCAAGAACAAGATCATCGTTCATGGAAACAAATAAAGATTCAAGATCAAGCCCAAAGGCCCTTGAATTTATTTACTATTGGAAGGAAGAATCAGAGGATTCATAGAGATTGTAACACTCAAATATTTAAAATAAAATACTACGATTGTTGCGATATTTTTCGGTCTTGATCTTATTTTCTCGACGCAAATTTATTGTCTACATACATATCAACTGTAAATACTTAACGATTAGCCACAATTTCATTTCGCACCTCAAGAAGCTAACAGCTTGTTTGGATGGTTGTTACCAGTTATATCGTATCGTATTGTTACTTTAAATACAATGTTTGTTTTTATTGTTACTTAAATTTTATTGTATCGTATCGTTAAATCTGTCGTTACGTAACGATGAAATGTGCCACTTTATGTAACGACCAATTTGGTGTGGTCGCATCGTTTTCTTGTGTTTTTCTCTCAATCTCACCCTTCATTATTATTAAATAATTTTATTTTATCATTTACCCTGCCTTTTTATATACCATTTCATAATTTTTCTTTATAATACTGCAAGTTTATTTATCATATTACTGGTGCATGATACCATGAAACGACGGCAAAACGACACAATCCATCCAAACATTGTATTCATCAAACGATACAGTACAATACAATACAATACGATACGATACATTATGAAACGATATGTAACAACCATCCAAACAAGCTGTAAAAGAATGAACCGTAAGTAAAAATAAGTATGAATTTTATCGTAAAAATTGCACGGGGCGCCCTATTTGGTCACCCCCATTTAACCTATACCCATTTTTTAAACAACTTCAGCCCCCTTTCTACTCCTCCTTCTCCTCCTCAAAGTTATATCCGCCCTCAACCTCTATCTGAAGTCGCACTGCACAAATTGTATTTCTGTCAGTGCAGAAGAAATAAATAAGAAAAAAATAGGAATATATAGTGCAATTTCGCATCATAAATGCCTCTCCGAAAAATATCAAAGTCTTGTTGCTTGATTGAATGGTGGCAATAGATGATCTGTTAAATACGAAGCTACAGATCCTATTTGATAACGCATGGCATTAGCAGCATCATATTGGTTTATGTAAATTGTTAAAAAGTTTCTTGCTTTATCAAATATCGATTAGCAGTTTCTTTGGATGGGTTAGTTGTTGAACTAATCATCTAAATAATTGGTCCGATTAAAGAGTTATAAGATGAGGTATCCTTGCTATTGAATGCTTTATGTGACAGTAAAGCAGCTATTTTCATGTTTTCGTGACAGTATCAGTATGAAGAGAAGAAGACTCTAGAGCTGAAGTTAAACAAAAACTTCAGTTCTAGAGCTGAAGTTCGCCAGTTACAAATAAACTTCAGCTCTAGAGCTGAAGTTCGTCAGTTACAAAATAAAAACTTCAGCTCTAGAGCTGAAGTTCGCCAGTTACAAAAACAAAAACTTCAGCAATTACAAACAAAAACTTCAGCAAATAGAGAACAAAACTTCAGCTACTATGCTTAAGTTCAACAATTACAAACAAAAACTTTAGCACACTTGGTTCAACATACTTGCTACTTCAGTCCCGTCTACTAGAATGCTGAAATTTTGCGTGATTGCCTTTGCTACTTCAGCCCCATATGCTGAAGTTACGTGAAAAAGTGGGTACGCTTGCAATGTTTTTTGCAAAGCGGGCACAAATTAAAACGTGACCCAAAAAGCGGGTATAGATGCAAATGCCCATCGAATCTTTTTAAGGCCCGCCTCTTATGAAATTTAGCTTTAGGCCTCCAACTTTGTAAGTCGCCCCTGGTTTGACCTTATCAAACTAGATGTGAAGGAAGAGATAATTTTAGTCATTTCCCATCAAGATATAATGAAAGTAAAAGCAAATTAACATTTTTAATAAAAAGTAAATCATTCAATTCTTGTATATTTTATTGCAAAATAATTTAAATTAGTAGAAAATCAAAATTATTTAGAATTTAGTATTAGTTAGTTTATTTAATTCTTTTCTAAATTAAATTTTTATATAGGAATAGATTTTCTCGTTTCTAATTAAAATAGATTTTGTACTATCATCAATAAGTGTAATCCTAGCTTATTTTATATGTGAAAAGAGAATGGAGAATTGTATAGAACATTCAAGAAATTTCAAATAAAATAGTACTAGTTTTCCTTCTTCTTTTATCCTCCTCCTCCTCCTCTGAACTCATGCAAATGGGATGACAACAATCCCGTTCGAAGGATTCAAAAATACCCTATAGAATAATTTAGGTACACATGAAAAATTCAACAATGACTAATAGGTCCCGTTTGTCCATAATTTTTATTTTTATTTTCAAAAATATGTTTGTCCATAAAATTTTGCAAATTTTTGATTTTTTTTTTTCTTTCTGAAAATGAGGTTTTCAAATTTAAAATTTTTAGAAAAACTTTTTTTCCCACTCACAAGATTACAATATTTTTTCAAGTGAGATACATATTAATTTCAAATTTCAAATATCATTTTTCAACTTAACTCTAAATACTACATTTTTCAGAAATTATTATTTTTATGTCCAAACGCCTTTTGCAAAACTAGCTAGTCACACCACATTCCTTGGTGTTTGGTGTGGTGCACCAAAATACGGGTAAGGACAAATCACATGCAATAAGCGTAGTCACAGCAACAGAATTCGCTGTTTTTCTGTCAATGTTGTCACAAGCATTTATACGATTGTTTCCACAAAATTAACTGCTGTATAACAAAGTAGAAAACACCACAGCGCATTCGGCCAAGTGATTCACTCTCAGCAGTTTGGCCACAATAAATGCGCCGATGGACCACAAGTCAGGACCAACTTGCAACGTTAGGTGCTTGCGGGTCCGTTCTCTGTCTTTCTTTCTCCTTCAGTCCATTTTAAGAATTTAAGTCATATCCCTTGGTAATAAAGATTTTGTAGTATACGGTTAGTGTAGCTTATATATGGTAAGTTAGTTATTATTTTGTCAAATTATTAATTACTTTTATATAGCTTATATATGGTAAGTTAGTTATTATTTTGTCAAATTATTAATTAACTTTATATAAAAATATAATTATATTTTTTCATAAAAGATTTTAGGATTAATTATTTTAAACACCCTTGTAATATGACTCAATTACGGATACATCCCTTGTATTTTAAAATCAAACACTTATATTTTATACTCCCTACACTACAAGAATTCTACGGTTACAGCCTCCTATGGGGTATATTCTATATTATACAAGACAAATTAAAAGTATAAATAACAAGATTTTATGTATTATTTTTTAGGAAATTTTAAAAAGAGTATGAAACATTTTTTTAAATACATATCTTCTAAATATCTTAAATAAGAAATTAATACAAATTATTTAATGAGATGACTAGAACTTTACATATTTAATAAAATATTTTTATCTTTCGAAACTCTTAAATATAACATTGTTATTCTTATTTTCTTTTAAACATTAAAACCTATTATATAATGAAACAAATAAAAGTAAATTCAAGATAATTTTGAAGCAAAAGAATAAATAAACAAAAAAAATGAAAATGCAAAAAAATATTTTTAATTTAATTGTGTTTTATTAATTATTTTTTAATATACTTAGTTATAGATATTTCTCGATGGGGTGCATATATGCGTACGATTTTCATAATATATGGGGTATAAGTGTTTGATTTTAAAATAATGTGATGACCCGATAGGTCATTTATAGTTTTAATCCTTAATTCTGTGTTTCGAAATCCCGAATAGCTCCGTTTAGCCTTCCTCAACTTGCGTGTGCAATTTTGTCTTTTTTTCTAAGGTTTTTATGTGAAAAATTGATTAAAATTTGAAATCGTGCCTTTAAACTCATTTGAGTTGACTTCGATTAACATTATGAACAAACAAACCCTAATCTGTATTTGACGATCCCGATGGGTCCGTATCGTAATTTAGGACTTGGACGTATGCCCGGAATCAAATTCGAAAGTCTGTAACTTGATTTATCGCAATTTAGTGAAACTTTTAAGTTTAAAGGTTTAAAGAATTTATAAATTTGATCGAAGTTTGACTTTGCTGTTGCGTGGTCCGGATTGGTTTCGGAACTTGGTGCAAGCTCATTACTGTATTTATGACTTGCCTGCAAAATTTGGTGCAAAACGGAGTTGGTTGGACGTGATTCGGACGGTTGTTAAAACGAAAGTTCTTAAGTTTCATTGGAAATTTCATTCATTTTGGTGTCCAATTCGTAGTTCTAGGTATTATTTTAGTATTTTGATCACGCGAGCAAGTTCGTATAATATTTTTTGACTTGTGTGCATACTTGGTTTGGAGCCCCAAGGGCTCGGGTGAGTTTCGGATAGGCTACGCATGTTTTTGAACTTAAGGAAATGCTGGTTTAGCTTCTGGTGGTTTCTGGTGTTTTCTTATTCGTGATCGCGAAGAAAGTCCCCCGATCACGAAGAACGTCTCGCGATCGCGAAGAGCAGTTTGGGACACTGGAGGATATTGTTCTTCGTGAACGCTAGGTTCTGGTCGCGAACACGAAGTGAAGTGGGCTTTCCCTTCGCGAACGCGACTGTTCCTCCGCGAACGCGAAGTAGTGCGGGCTTGGGGGAGCTAGGTTGGTGTGCTACGCGAATGCGAACTCTTGGTTGCGAACACGATGGCCGGGGGGAAGAAGTATCGCGAAAGCGGAGGCCATTTTGGCCGTTGTGCATTGTGAACGCGGTAGGTCCTTCGCGAACGCGATGAATGCCTGACTCATAGACCTTAAAATATTTCAATTACGGGATTTCACCCATTTTTCACCATCTTTCCATTAGAGCTCGGCCTATAGGCGATTTGGAGGAGAAATTTCACCACCATTTCATAGGTTAGTGTACTTCAACTTATTTTCTTCCATTTCCATCATCGCCAATTAATTTTTAGCCTTAATCTTTGTTCCTCCATGGTAGAAAATTAGGGATTTGGGAATAATTAAGAATTTTTGCAAATTCGAAATTTAGACCTCAGTTAGGGTCGGATTTCGAAACTAATTACATAATTGGACTCGGGGGTGAATGGATAAATGGGGTTTGGTCCGAATCTTGGATTTTGACCAAGCGGGGCCGGGGTTGACTTTTTGTGACTTTTGGGCAAAAGTGTAAAAATCTTAATTTTATATATTGTAATTGATTTTCCTAGATTTATTTGATGTTATCAAGTCGATTTTGGTTAAATTTGATTTATTTGGAGGAGGATTCCAGAGGAAAGGCCCTAGTAGAGCTATGAGTGGATTGCGGAGTGAGGTAAGTGTTAGGTTAACCTTGATTTAAGGGAATTAGAAACCCTTGAGTTATGTGCTATGTGAAATTCATGTGTTGTTCGGCGTATATGCAAGGTGACGAGTGTATATACGCTTCCAAAATACTTTTTTTCCCATTTCTCTGCGTTTCATTAATTATTTCATTTCATGACTTAACTGTACATGCTTTAAATGTTTTTCACGCCTTTATTTGCTACTTGTTACTTATCATTCTCGTGTTAAAAATATTAGATTCTCCCATGCTTCCATGGTTTACTGCTACTTGCCTTAAATGACTTGCTTGTACCCTTTAGTTATCATTTCTTTAATTTGTCTAACTGTTTAGTATTAATCATAGTGAATTTTTAATGTGATACGAGATTTCCTTTCTAGTTCTATTTCATATCCATTAAGCGTAGAGAACTCTTATGATTTGAGTTGTTAAATTAATTACACTTATTAATTTATACATATTTTATGGTGGGATCAGGTTGCGCGCCGCAACATGTGAAATAAGGGTGGATTGATATGGTGATTGATAATTAGGGATTTTGACCGCTTATTTGCTCTATTTTACTTGCGTATTAGCTCAAAAATGCTTAAAGGTATTCCTAGACTCTAACGAAATGTGCTTATTTGCAGGAATATTGAGAACAAGCCAAAGAAGTCAAGATCAACTCATAAAGGAGTCAAAAGTGGACAAGAACCAAAACAGGGCAAAAAGGGCTAGCATTGCGGACCGCACAATTCTAGTGCGACCGCAGAAGGAGATTCAGAGAGTATGTTTTGGCCAGCTTAGGGAGTGCGGACCGCACTAAAATTGTGTGGCCGCAGAAGGTGAAGTGCGGCTGCATCCATTATTATGCGGAGCGCAGGATTGAGATTCAGAGAGCTGGAAAATAGAGGAGTGCGAATCGCATCACTTTTGTGCGGCCGCAACCATTTTTATGCAGATCGCAGAAGACCCTAAGTTCCAAGCCCAAGTTCCCAAGAATGCGGACCGCAACACTTTTATGCGGCCACATAAGCCCATTGTGCGGACCGCACCAGAATTATGTGGCCGCACAACCTTCGCAGGGGCATTTTTGTCAGACATTTTTAGCTTAGTACAAATAGTACTTTTTGTCATTTTTAGGTTAAGTTTAGTTTGTAGAGGTGCACCTGAGCGATTTTCTTTACTTCTTTGAGTAATTTTGTATTAGATTGACTTCTTAACACTAGATTTTCTTTGTTTAATCAATGATTATGCATTCTATCTTAATTTCTTCTTGCATTTCTTTATTTTTTCATGAGTAGCTAAATCTTTAGCTAGGGTTGTGACTCAACCCTAGTGTGGGCACTTAATGAGTATTAATTTTAGGGCTTGTTTGTGATTGAGTTAGTGATATTTAGCCTTGTTTATGCTTAAATCCAAGAATTAATGGTTGCAAATATTGATTCATGCCTTTTTGACCTAGTCTTTGCTTGAGAAAGAGAGACTAGGTTTAGGAAAACTTGTCTAATAAGAAATTGGGGTGAACTCAAGAAACTGATAGCCCCAATTAAAAGGTCAAATCTAGATATAGTAAGACTCGACTTGAGCATATATCACTTGATTTGTGCAATACCCATTTGGGCTTGAGAAAGCCAAATTGGGCAAAATCACTTAAACTATCGAGAGGTATAGAGTGAGCAATTGCGTGTGATTGTTATAACAGGACCCTGATAAATCAAAGTTTCCCTATTGTTTACAACCAGTTAGGTATCCACCTAGGTGGAAGTCACGACCCTATATTCCTTTATTATTTGAAAAACAACCAAAACTAAAAACATTGTCTTCTAGTTTATTACTTGCAATCATTAGTCAAAGGTAGAAATAGAAACAACCAATGAATATGTGGAAGTGCAATCTAAGGCACATCATACATTTACTCTAGTTATATATCTAATCCAAATTCTAACTCCCTGTGAATTCGATCCTAACTCGTGTTGGGTTTATTATTGCTTCGACCTCTTCACTACCTAATTGTGGTGTGAGTTTGAGCGAGATCAATTTTTGGCATCGTTGCTGGGGACTTAAACGGATTTAGCTATATATCAATGTTTTTGTGTGTTTTGTCTTTCATTCCTTCCGAGTTACTAATTTTGTGTTTGAATTGATTCTAGGCATGAAAATGGCTCTCAACAACGAGCCCATTGGAAATGTGCAACTGGGGAAGGACGTGGACGATAATACAATGGATAAGGTTCCTATTGAACCTCAAGCTAATAGATGAGGTTTCCCGCCTCACGATAATGTGCCATTCCCTCCCCTACCTCCACCAAGAGCGGGAGCCCACCGACAGTTGCCAAACAAGGGTTATACAAGTGCTATAGTCCCGCCCCGCATTAGGGCGGGCAACTTCAAAATCACCAACGTGATGCTTACACTACTTGAACAATGGGGTTTCTTCACCGGGGCTTCGAGTCAAAATGCCTATAAGCATCTCAAGGGGTTATTCAATACTTGTTGGGGGAGCAAGTAAACAAATGTTTTTGAGGACGCGCTAAGGTTGAGGCGTTTTCCCTTTTCTCTACGGGGAAAAGCATTGGACTGGTTAGAGAGATTGCTTAACCATTCCATCCACACTTGGGATGAGTTGGCAGAGAAGTTTATTTCCAAATTCTTCTCTTCGAGACATATAGCAACATTTCAGGATGAGATTCTTGCTTTCAAGTAAGAACCTAATGAGCCATTGCACGAGATTTGGGAAAGATATCGTACCATGGTTAAAGAGTGACCCAACAATGATATGGCTGAGCCCATGATCCAACAGACCTTCTATAGGGGGATCAACACAACTAATCAATGTGTGGTTAGCCAACTCGCCGGGGGAACTTCATGAACACGCCTTATGCCGAAGCTTGTGAAATTCTTGATGAGATGGAGGATACCTCTTCAGCATGGCAAAGTAGAGCCAATGTACCACAAGGTGACCCTAATATTATTCACCTACATAAGGAGTTACATGACCATGGGCAAGCTATTGCCGAGTTGATAACTACCATGAACCAATTGGCCAAAGCTCAACTTCAACAAGTTCAAGGGTCGAAACAAGTGTGCACAATGGAAGGTGTAAATATGATGGTAAAAAAAAGACGGCTACAAGATCAACAAATACAAAACCATCTGGAACAATTTATGCAAGATAATAGTGGTTATGATCAAGGCGATTCATTTAATGAGCAAGACGAAGAAGTTCAATATGTCAACAATTATCAAGGTCAAAGAAAAAAATACTCAAGGACAAAACCAACAATAATGGAGGTCACAAGGGAACTAAGGTAATTGGAACAACTAAAACCACCAAGGCAATATGAGTGGTTGTAATTCTAATCAAAGCAATTGGAACAATCAAGAAAATCAAGGCAATTGGGGTGGAAACAATCAAAGAAATTGGGAAGGAAATAACCAAGGAGGGTGGAACAACAACAACAACTGGGGGCCGGGTTTTTAAAGGCCTCCGATGTTCCAACAACCAAGAAATCCACCTCATATCCTTCTCAAGGCCCGATCTCTTCTTCCAATAAGATGGGTAGAATTGAAAACATGTTTAAACAGATGATAAAGAAGAATGCCGACTCCGATGCTCAAATAGCCTCGCACAATACTTCTATTCAGAATTTGGAGGGTCAATTAGGCCAAATCTCACAAGCTTTGAACACTCGCAATAAGGGGGCACTATCTAGTGATACGGTGGTGAACCCGAAGGGTGGGAATAATACGGGATATGCTATGGCCGTGACTACTAGAAGTGGAAAAGGTGGAGATGCAACAACCTCAAATGAAAGAAGGATTGTGGATGAAGATGTTGTTGTTCAAGAAGATGAAATTCCAAAAAATGTGGTTCAAGCTAATGAAGAAGTGAGAATTAATATAGATAAAAGTGTGGAGGAGACGTAAGAAGAGGTGAACCCGTCTAGGGAACACGTGATTGGCATACCGGAACCGATAGTGCTAAAGGCTAAAGCACCAATGCCAAGGCCCCCTCCTCCATAACCTCAAAGGCTTGCAAAGCAAAATAGTAAGAACCAATTCAAAAAGTTTATTGATATGATGAAGAGTTTGTCCATAAATGTGCCATTTGTTGAGGTATTGGAGCAAATGCCGGGATATGCAAAATTCATGAAAGATTTGGTAACCAAGAAAAGATCAATAAATTGTGAGACCATCAAAATGACTCATCAAGTGAGTGCTATTGTGCACTCAATGGCTCCAAAATTGGAAGATCCGGTGCCTTCACAATCCCTTGCACTATTAGGAACGCCAATTTTGACAAAGAATTATGTGATATCGGGGAAAGTATCAACTTTATGCCCTATTCAGTGTTCAAAACTTTGGGAATTGGGCAACCAAGACCCAATCCATGAGGCTGCAAATGGCGGATCGAACAATGAAGAGGCCTTTGGGTATTATTGATGATGTATTGGTTAGAGTTGATAAGTTCATCCTCCTAGCGGATTTTGTGATCTTAGATTGTGAAGTGGACTATGAGGTCCCTATCATTTTGGGTGACCTTTCCTTGCTATGGGGAAGGCTTTTGTTGATGTGGAGGCTGGTGAGCTCACTTTCCGGGTGGGTCACGAAAAGGTGGTCTTCCATGTGTGCAAATCAATGAGGCAACCAAATAGTAATGAAGTTTGTTCATTTGTGGATTTGGTGACCAACGTGATAGTTGATGGTGCTCGTGCAACAATGAATGTTGAGGACAAAATGGAAGAAGTTTTACTCAATCTTGATGATTCTGAGGAGAGTGATGGCTATGTGGAGTGTGTTAATGCATTACAAGGCATGGGGTCGTACACTTATGAGCCCCGAAAGCTATCATTGGATCTTGAAAACCGGAAGACTCCTCCAACAAAGCCCTCAATTGAGGAGCCTCCTACTTTGGAGTTAAAGCCATTGCTACCGCACCTCAGGTATGAATTCCTTGGCCCTTCTTCTACTTTACCGATTATTCTTTTTTTGTGCTTAACTAACATGCAGGTAGAGTCCACATTCGAGGTGCTACGAAGGAGGAAAAGAGCAATCGGTTGGACTTTGGCGGTTATTCAGAGCATAAGTCCTGCCTCTTGCATGCAAAAGATTATCTTGGAGAAGGATGCCAAACCCTCCGTTGAACATCAAAGAATATTAAATGAAGCAATGCAAGAGATGGTAGAGAAGGAGATAATCAAGTGGTTAGATAACGGGGTTGTCTACCCTATTTCCGATAGCTCATGGACCTCTCTGGTGCAATGTGTCCCAAAGAAAGGGGGCATGGCTATGGTAACAAATGACAAGAGTGAACTGATCCTAACAAGGACCGTTACCGGGTGGAGAGTGTGCATGGACTATAGGAAACTCACCAAGGTCACTCGGAAAGATTATTTCCTGCTTCCATTTCTTAACCAAATGCTTAATAGGTTTGCCAGACGTGTTTTTTATTGCTTCCTTGATGGATACTCCGGCTATTACCAAATTCGTATTGCTCCAGAGGACCAAGAGAAGACCACTTTCAAATATCCTTAGGGTACTTTCTCGTTTTCAAGGATGCCTTTTAGGTTGTGTAATGCACTAGCGGTTTTTCATTAGTGTATGATGGCTATTTTCACCGACATGGTAGAGGACATTCTTGAGGTCTTTATGACTGATTTTTTTGTGGTTGGGAATTCGTTTGAAGATTGTTTGAAAAGTTTGGATATGGTATTTGCTAGATGTGAGGAGACAAATTTGGTGTTGAATTAGGAGAAGTGTCACTTCATGGTCGAGGAAGGCATTGTCCTCGGTAATAAAATTTCAAAACATGGTATTGAGGTTGACCAAGCCAAAATTGAGGGGATTTCCAAACTACCTCCTCCTACATCCGTGAAGGGAGTGAGGAGCTTCTTGGGTCATGCGGGTTTCTATCGCCGATTCATCAAGGACTTTTCCAAGGTGGTGAACCCATTGTGCAAACTTTTAGAGAAGGATGCCAAGTTCCATTTTAATGAATCTTGCATGAAGGCATTCGAGATACTTAAGTTCAAGTTTACTATAACTCCTATTATCACCGCACCGGATTGGAGCTTGCCTTTTGAGATCATGTGTGATGCTAGTGATGTTGCGGTTGGAGCGGTATTAGGGCAAAGAATCAACAAAATCTTTGATTCGGTCTACTATGCTAGCAAGACCATGAATAATGCCCAAGTCAACTACACAGTGACCGAGAAGGAGCTACTTGTTATTGCTTTTGCCATGGAGAAGTTCCGTCCATATCTGATGGGTACTAAGGTGATTCTTCACACCGACCATGCGACACTTCGATATTTGATGAGCAAGAAAGATTCTAAGGCAAGGTTAATGCGGTGGGTGCTTCTTTTGCGAGAGTTTGATCTAGAGATTCAAGACCGCAAGGGTAGTGAGAATCAAGTGGCATACCATTTGTCCTGTTTGGAGGAGGAAGGGAGGCTAAATGATGGCTTTGAGATAAATGATTCCTTCTTGACGAGCAATTGTTAGCCATTTTAATGATCGGGATGCCATGGTTCGCCGATCTAGCCAATTATATTATGAGCAACATTGTATCGAATAAGTTCTCTTCAAACCAAAGGAAGAAGCTCAAATGGGATAGCTTGGATTATTATTGGTATGAGCCGTATCTTTTCCGGATATATACCGATGGTGTGATTCGGTGATGTGTGCCGGAAGAAGAACAAATAGGAATTCTTGAAGCTTTCCACTCTTCACCGTATGGTGGTCATCATGAGGAAGGTAAAACGGCTACAAAGGTTTTGACTTGTGGATTTTATTGGCCTACCCTGTACAAGGATTCTAGTGAACTTGTTAAACGTTGTGATGAATGTCAAAGGGTCGGTGGGATTTCTAAGAAGAATGAGATGCCCCTTACTACCATTTTAGAGATTGATATCTTTGATGTTTGGGTTATTGATTTCATGGGACCGTTTGTGAGCTCTTGTGGGAACACTTACATTTTGGTAGATGTGGACTATGTGCCAAAATGGGTCGAAGTCGTGGCTTTACCCAACAACGAAGCACGAAGTGTGGTGGCTTTCTTCAAAAAGAAGATCCAACCGAGCTTTTGATACCTTGCTCACAAAATATGTTGTCACTTATAAAGTCTCAACCCCCTACCATCCTCAAGCAAGTGGATAGGTTAAAGTCTTCACCCTAGAGATCAAGAGTATTTTGACAAAGACTGTGAATGCCAACCGAACGGATTGGTCAAGAAAACTTGATGATGCTCTTTGGGCCTATAGGACGTCCTACAAGATGCCGATTGGGATGTCTCCATATCGATTGATATTTGGGAAGGCGTGTCATCTTTCGGTAGAACTTGAGCATAACGCCATGTGGGCGTTGAAAAATTTGAACTTTGAGTGGGATGTCGCTGCAAATCTAAGAGTGGCACATTTGAATGAGCTTGATGAATTTCGGTATCATGCCTACACAAGTTCGTCCCTTTACAAGGAGAAGATGAAGTACCTCCATGACAAGTATATCCACAATAAGTAGTTCAAATAAGGTGATTTAGTGCTATTGTTCAATTTCCGATTGAGGATGTTTCCGACAAGTTGAAATCAAAATGGAGTGGGCCCTTTGAAGTAGTAAATGTAACCCCCTTTGGTAATCTAGATTTGAAAAATAATAATGATGATATTTTTAGAGTTAATGGGCACCGGGTTAAATAGTATCTTAGTAAGGTTGGTGATGGCCACATTGTGGTGATTAGTAATTTGCATCGTGTCGTGACGTTAAATCAGGCGCTTCTTGAGAGGCAACCCATGTCTTTTTCTTTCTTCTATTTTTTCACCTTTAGATTAGATAGGCTTTGTTTTGTTCTAACCAGTTTTGAAGTGTATGCAAGAATGGGTAGTCTCTAGCTAACCAGTTTTGAAGTGTGTTGCAGGGACTATGCATAAACAATTTGGCTAAGTGTCAAAATGCATAGTCTCTGAAGTTGGCCTTCAAAATTGCTTAAGGAATTGCTTCCACACATACCTTTGTGCAGTCCGCACTGATGCTGCGGACACACTCATTTTTCTGCAGTCTGCAGCCATTCCTTTCAAATGTAGGTAAGGAGTGTGGTCCGCATCAAAATTATGCGGCCGAACTCAATAAAAAAATGGGTCCCATGGGTAAAAGTATAAATAGGTCCTCTTGCATCTGTTTACACTTTTTGACCTTTTTGAGCCTTGAAGCAAAAAGTGCACAGTAAACCTCCCATTTGCTCTCAAATTTTTCCTCACTTCATCACTTACATCCTCATTACCGGTATGTCAATTTCCTCATTAGATTCTTCATCGTTTGTTTATTTTATTCTTAGATTTAGGGTTGATTACATGCTAAAAAATGTCAGTGTTTCCTTGTTTTTGCTTAGAATCATGTGGGTAACTTGTTGAATGTTAAATGGGGTCTGGGTAATTAGCTAATGAGGTTTGATTGCTAAAACCATGACCATGTGAGACCAAAATTGCATGAACCCTAGGTTAATACTAGTTAAATTTGAATTGTATGGCCGCACACATTTTTGTGCAGTCCGTATCCCTTAGAGTTAGGAAATTTTTGTGCTTGATTTGTGCGGCCGCACTCATTTTTGTGCGGTCTGTAATGATGGAATTTTAGAGACCCTAGTAGTCTGAACCTGGGGCTATGCGGCTGCACTCATTTTTGTGCGGTTTGCAATGGGCAGTCTGCGGCCACACTCACTTTTTTGTTGTCCGAAGTACCCTTCTGAGAATGTTTTTCCTACAACTTCTAATCATGTTTATGCATACATTATGAGCTTCAATTGTAACTGATTTCTATTTCCTATGTGTTGCAGATAATGGTTCGTTCCTATAATAGATGAGATACACCACAAGGGAGGGCAGAACCCTCCCGAGGCCGGGGTCGAGGCAAAAGCAATCAACCTCTAGCAATCCAAAAGGTTATCAGTAAGAAAGCAACAACCAATAGAGCCCCTGACACCTTGAGACAAGTGAGTATGTCTCATTCGGGGAAGCTTCTGAGGGTAACTCTGTGCAAGCACAGCCGAAAACCCAATCATAACAAGAAGCCCATTCACAACACTTCCAAAAAAGATTTAATTTGGTCGATGAGTCTTCTTTAGCTACCAGTTCATCTGAGGGTTCAGAAGAGGGAACCCAAGACTCTCAGCCCTCTTCCACACATGCTCCCCCTGCTTTAATAAACTTAGATGATGATGATGTTCCAGATGATTGGAGATGGGGCGATACTGCAGTATCGGGATTAGAAAGATCAAGGAGGCCGGAGATATAGGAGGATAAATTTGTCAGTGCCAATGCCTTCGCCAAGTTTTGGGAATGATAGCCACAGAGGTCGCTCCCTCTTGAGCGACAGTTCTTAATTAAAGACCTGAACAAGCAAAACCCCAATGTCCTTATACAATTTCAATAGCGGAAAGTTTGGAAATGGTTCACCACCAGTGTCCTAGATGCAAATGAGTACCTGGTCAAGGAATTCTATACAAATGTTGCTCATATCAAGCAGGGAACAAAGGTGACAAAAGTGCGGAATCTGAAGATCCACTTTGACTCATGTGCACTGAACCAATATGTGGGGTTTGAAGAAGTGGAAGCAGTGCAGTATTTGGAGAAGTTAGCTATGGGTGATGCAACTTGTCCGTGGTTAGCTGAGATTTTGGCAATCCCAGGGTCAACACCTCCGTGGCTCACAGCAAGGGTTCTAATTTTCTGGGCCACCCTAAACTTTGAAGCAAATGTGGCAAATGTTTGTGTGTAACTGCATTGACCCATGCCTCAATGAAAACATGCTCCCACTTCCCCGTGCAGTCTTGGTGGCTTCAATTATGGCAGGGTATCTGATAAATGTTGGTGACATCATGTCCACCAACATCACTTTAGTTGTCCAGAAGGGTGAGAGATCCTATCCGTACCTGAACTTCCTCACTGAGTGCTTCAAGGATCAAGGGGTGGAGCCGAAGCATTATGACACTAAGGTGAAGTCCACGAAGCCTTTCTCATGGTACCACCTCCAGAGAGCAGACAACCCTAAATTAAGGAAAAGCTACTACCTCCACTGGCCAGTCTGAAGAGCCAACGGTAGTGGTTACTAATTCAGCCGTCGAGCCGTCTACACGAGCCGGTACTTCCACCGGGACAACATCCATGCCCCCATCTTCATCTGCCAGACCCCCTACTTATGCTAGACAATCAGTGTCATTGCTAGTGCCGGCTTCATCTACATATCCTTAGATTGCACTGTGAGTCTCCCAGACATTGGCGAGTCACAACAACTGGATGCAGGTTGCTACTACAAAGCTGACTAATATATCCAGTGTTGTTGCAGCACAGTCCTCAGCCCTAGCAGAGCCACAGGTACCTCTGTTAGTGGAGGAAGCATTGAAGAAGATTATGGATGACCAGAAGGCTTTCATGGATAAAGTGGAGGCACAAGGGAAAGTTATTGAGGATATGGGAAAACAGGTCAAAAAGATGCGAAGAACTCAGGCATCAATGAAGTCGGTGGATAAGATGAGAAAAAAGATTGAGAAGATTACATCTGTCGGTGATCTACCATTGGACCTGCTCATGGAGACAGTACCCCCAGCAGCACAAGTAGTTCTAGTAGCACAGGCAACACCAGAGGCAGCAGCCGGCCAGTCTGATGATTCGGTTGCCACTTCCCACACTGCTAAGGAGATGATCTAGATGCTCAGCAACCCAGTTGTCCCTCAGCCGGTTGATGATGAGATACAGCTTAAGGCTGAGGTTGCTGATGATCCTATGCAAACTGAGACCACATAGGGAGTTCTCTTAACTCTCTAACTTTTCCCTGTTCTTATTTTTGTTAAGCATTGGAGACAATGATTATTTTTCATTTGGGGGGTGGTCTATTCTGAGTATTTGACATTTGGGTTGTAATAACTCTGATACTATTTTTCTTTCATCTTTTATTTTCCTTTGGTATGTATATATTTTCTCCATTTGATGTAAATATTCATTTTCTTTATGTATATATTCTTCTCCCTTATGTATATATTCATTTGACTTCGGTTTGTATGTTCTTTTATCTCGCTTTCTGTAGTTTATTTCATAGCTTCTTTACTATGCTTTCACTTAGTAGTATAACTTATTTACTTTAGTAGCTTTTTTTTTACATTTTTAGTGAACAATAAGCCTTTGATTTTCTTAATGTCACGGTCCTTTCCAAAGGTGGATTATATGTGAACCGGGTGGCTCTTCCCAACGATGAATGACATGACAACCTTCTTAAGGAATTGAGTCCGTTTTCTTTTATGTTTTGGTAAATATAGTAGTAATGAATAAAAGGTGTCTCAAGCATGCTTCACTTGGTACCAACACATTTACCTATGATCGTATGGTTAAAAATAAGTTGTTGGCAGAAAATAGCTCTAGTTGTGACTCTTTTGACTCTTGTGTTGATTTAAGCAGTTATTGAGTGGTTCAAATCGAGCCATTTGTGATTCTAAATATTAGCTAGGGTTGTTGTGGTCCCTCGACTCTATTCTCTTTAGCAATCCAGAATCGTGAGAGGTGAGATGTTTTAGTTGTAAGTCCAAGTACCCGTGCTAATGGTCTAGAACTTGCCCCGAATGTGTTTCTAGGCGAAATTCTAAGTGTAGCTTGGCTTGAGAAATGATCGTAGGCTCTCCTTGACCCAATTTGAAATTTGAACTCTTCCATGGCCTACCAATGTGATATCCCTAGTCAACCCCTTTGAGCTGAAGCCCTTGTTCTTTCAATACCCACGTTACAAGACTTCATCCATTTTTTACTGACCCTCTCTTGGTACCCGATCTTTCCTTAGCACTCTTGAGAAACAATTGACAAAAATATAAGTTTGGGGAGAGAAGAGGAGTTTGAAAGTGATGAAAGATACAAAGAAGAGAAAGAAATGAAGAAAAGGGAAGGCAAAGAAAAGAAAGAAAGAACAAAAAGAAACACGCCAAAAAAGAAAGTGAATAAAGTAAAGAGTTGAAGGGAATCCAAAAGAAAGGAGGAAAGGCTGTAATAAAGAAAAAAGGATAAAAATAAATGTCATGCTCAAGAAAGAGTGACGTTACGTCCATCTAATTCCCCCGAGGAAGAAGAAAATGACTCAAAGAGTCGAGAAAGTAAGAGCCAAAAAGAGAAAATGGAGTGCTTAAGAAAAGATGAAACCATTCTATTCCAACTAGTCCTACCTTGGTCTAAAAGCCTTCATTACATCCCACAAAAGCCCTACATAATTTCAAGTTGAGTGAGCTTACATTAGTGGTGATTTACATAAGAGGCAAGCTTATGGTACTCAAATCCAGACTTGTGACACTCTTTTGAGAGAGAAGAGCGAACTTTCACAATCATTGTCTTGAGTGTTACATTATAAAGTGAGATTTCCTAATGGAAAGAAGAGGAGGAGGAGTTTGGGATCCACAATGACCTAAATAAAAGAGCGAGCTTCCTTGATGAATAGAGTCAACTCTTGATGCCCTAGAGTCACACTAGAACTATAGTACTCAAAAAGCCAAATCATTGCGTTATTGATAATTTATATATGTTGTATGTAATTCTTTGTCCCAATTGATGTGTAATTGATTCACCTTAGGCTAGCTGAAATATCCTTTTTTCTAGTGAAGGTGGGAATTGCCTTATTTGCTTGAGGACAAACAAAAGTTTAAGTTTGGGGGAGCTGATAAATAGGGATTTTGACAGCTTAGTTGCTCTCTTTTACTTGCGTTTTAGCTCAAAAATACTTAAAGGTATTCCCGAAAACTAATGAAATGTGCTTACTTGTAGGAATACTGGAAAACGAGCCAAAAAAGTCAAGATCAACTCATAAGGAGTCAAAAGTGGACAAGAACCAAAACATGGCATAAAGGGCTAGCAGTGCGGACCGCGTCACTTTTATGTGGCCGCATAAGCCCATTATGCATACCACACCAGAATTATGCGGCCGCAACCTTCGCAGGAGCATTTTTGTCAGATATTTTTAGCTTAGTATAAATAGTACTTTTTTATCATTTTTTGGTTAAGTTTAGTTTGCAGAGGTGCACCTGAGCGGTTTTCTTTACTTCTTTAAGTAATTTTATATTAGATTGACTTCTTAACACTAGATTTTCTTTGTTTAATCAATGATTATGCATTATATCTTAATTTCTTCTTGCATTTCTTTATTTTTCATGAGTAGCTAAATTTTTAGCTAGGGTTGTGGCTCAACCCTAGTGTGAGTACTTAATGGGTATTTAATTTTAGGACTTATTTGTGGTTGGGCTAGTGATATTTAGCCTTGTTTATGCTTAAATCCTAGAATTAATGGTTGCAAACATTGATTAGGAAAACTTGGCTAACAAGGAATTGGGGTGAACTCAAGAAATTTATAGCCCCAATTAAAGGGTCAAATAGACCAGACTTGAGCATATATCACTTGATTTATGCAATACCCATTTGGACTTGAACAAGCCAAATTAGGCAAAATCACTCAAACTACCGCGAGGTATATAGTGAGCAATTGCGTGTGATTGATATACCACGACCCCGATAAATCAAACTTGCCCTATAATTTACAACCCATTAGGTAGCCACCTAGGTAGAAGTCATGACCCTAGATTCCCTTACTATTTGAAAAACAACCACAACTTAAAACATTATCTTCTAGTTTATTACTTGCAATCATTAGTCAAAAGTAGAAATAGAAATAACCAATGAATATGTGGAAGTGCAATCTAAGGCACAACATACATTTACTCTAGTTATATACCTAATCCAAATATTAATTCCCTGTGGATTCGATCTCTACTCGTATTGGATTTATTATTGCTTCGACCGCCTCACTACCTAATTGTGGTGTGAGTTTGGGCGAGATCAGTGATATAAGGGTGAATTATGATATTGATTATGATTATATTGTGGGATTGGATTGCTCGTCGTAACATATATTTATTTATTATTATTGATATTATTATGGTGGAATAAGGGATAATTGTGTTGTACGGCGGGATCAGGTTGCGTGCCGCAACAATTTATGTGCTTTACATTCCTTGTTGTATTGTGTTGATTTCGGTACTTTCATACAAGACTCTAAGAATTGGTATTTCTAGCATTTGCTGGATGTTTTTTTGGAGATTGGGTTACTTTCATGCATTAACTGCTTTAATTCGTTTCCGCATTTTCTTTCCTGCTATTATTTCATACTACGTATAGGTTATTATAAGTGACTGCCTTAGTCCCGTCACTACTTCGTCGAGGTTAGGCTTAGCACTTACAGAGTACATGGGGTCGGTTATAATCATACTACACTCTAGACTTTTTGTGCAGATTTTGGAGTCGGTCCCAGCGGCGGTTCATTGATTGCTCGGGTCGGCTATTGAGTGGTGACTTGAGGTACAGCTGCTCGGCTTCCGCAGCCCCTAAAGTCCCCATCTTCTTTATCTTAGTTGTGTACTTTTCCCTAGATATCTTTATTTTTATTCGGACCTTTATTTGTACTATTCTAGTAGCTCGTGCACTTATGACACCAGATTCGGGATTGTATTATATATTTCAGTTGTAATGATTTTCGCACTTTACCTCAGATTTATTGCATTTATTTCAGCTTCTTTACTTTCATTTAATCTGAACGGTTAAAAGTAGATAAAGTATTCTAACGTTGGCTTGTCAAGCAAGTGAAATGTTAAACATCATCACGGTTCGGAGGGTGAAATTAGGATCATGACAAATTCATAGGGATATATTCGAAATAGAGTCATATTATACGAGTGTTAAATATAACTCCCAAGATTATTGTAAAAATATTTTTATGTTGTCACTGGATAACACTAAACTTTTTTCGTAATTAGATTAAGCTTGGTGAGCAACTAGAAAAAAAAATGTTTGGTTGATTATATTCCCTCTTCGTAACATTATTTGATGTGGACATCATAAATTATTTTTCTATAGAGAAAAGCTAGTAGACAGCCTATCGTTATCAACCATTAATTGTTAAGCTTTCACTTTTCTTTCCACAATACAAAGTAGTTATCGGTGCTTTTAATGGAAAATGTTGATAGGAGAAAGAAAATCTAAATGTTGTTCTTTTTCACTCAAAGTACCTTTTTAAGTGTAAAAATAAAAAGTTATATTTTTATATATAAATCGTGTTTTACCTTAGTGGCCGTTTTCATTATCACGATTTATATAAAACGCGAAAACAAATCGTGATTTAGTGGAATCTGAAAAGACAAGTATATAAAATACGGTACATTAACGTGTTTTATATATATAAATATCAAATCCCCTTCCCTTCCCCATCTTCTGCCCACTTCCCCCCTTCTCTTAAAAAACAAAATCGCACCCCCCTCCACAAAGCTCGCGTGGACCTCATCCGTCCCGTAAAAAGTAGATATTGTTGGTCTCACATCCGATCCAAGCCTTCTATTATTGTGGGTTGCTTATTTCGAAGTCAAAATTTTAAATCTTAAACTTTACAAAAAACATAAATCGAGGTATTCCGATTTAGTTTATGCCCAAACACGTATAAATAATGCATATTAGTTGTTTTGAATTTGTTGTATGTTATTTTGTGTTTTTTTTTTGCGATTAAATTGGTATGTTATTTTTATCCGGACTAAGATATTAATGTTATAAAAAATATGTAAAAATTGTGAAATTGTTATTATTTGTTAATTAAAATGTTAATAAATTACTATTACTGTTTTATATGTATTTTTGTGATTACAATGTATTTGTTTTGTTTTATCTGGTTTAAATTATTTTTTTGCTTAAAGACTAGTAAATCGGAATGCCTTTTAGGTTAGTAAAATGTAGTGCCTTTTACCGTAGTATAATGTATTATATTTTAGCGTAGTTTCCCTGTAGTTTAAGTATCTCTTAAACCCAAAAATATGTCAAAATAATCTCTTATACTAAAAACGTCAAAATAACTTATAGTTAAATAATGTTTCTATTGGGCCGCAAATATCGAGCCTGGAACCCATATATGAATATTTAATAATTAAATATTATATAATTATAAAAATTAATTATTTAATTTACAAACAAACATATAAAATTATAAAACAAAAATGTAAAATAATAAAACTAACACATAAAAGAATTCAGGATAAATTGGCTGCTACTAGGCCGCAAATATCGAGTCTGGAACCCATTTGTGAATATTTAATTATAAAAATTTATAATTTAATTTACAAACTAACATATAAAATTATAAAACTAACACGTAGAAGAATTCAGGATAAATTGGTGCTACTGGGCTCCAAATGGAGCCTGGAACCCATATGTGAATATTTAATTATAAAAATTAATTATTTAATTTACAACTAACATATAAAATTATAATAAAACTAACACATAGAAGAATTTAGGATATCTTGGTGCTTCTAGGCCTCAAATATCGACACTGGAACCCATATGTGAATGTTTATTTATAAAAATTTATTATTTAATTTACAAACTAACATATAAAATTATAATAAAACTAACACATAGAAGAATTTAAGATATCTTGGTGCTACTGGGCCTCAAAAATAGAGCCTGGAACCCTTATATGAATATTTATTTATAAAAATTAATTATTTAATTTACAATCTAACATATAAAATTATAATAAAACTAACTCATAGAAGAATTTAGGATAAATTTGGTGTTGCTGGGCTCCAAATATCGAGCCTGGAACCCATATGTGAATATTTAATTATATAATTTTGATTATTTAATTCACAGACAAACATATAAAATTATAAAACTAACATATAATTAATGTTGTTTAATTTACAGTAGACGACATGGAGGCGCCGCCTATTCATCCCGAAACTTTTAGCGATGAGCTACTCACGTTACAGGGTGACCATAGGTCAGCCCACATATGGGAGGGTGAGTTACTGACCTAGACTCTCCGCGCCAGGAGAGTGGACGACATGTGGGACTTTCTGCATGACAGAGTTCTCCATGCCTGTGTAGTCGCACACATGTGGGACACTAGTTTCTACAGGATAATTGAGATCGGGCGGCTGCAGCTCGATTGGTCTTTGACACGGCCCTGATAGAGCGATGGAGAGCAGAGACTCACACTTTTCACCTGCTCATTGGCGAGGCCACAGTCATACTGCAGGACGTGGAGGTTTTATATGGGCTGCCCGTTGATGGACACCCCGTTTCTCTGTCGCCTCACATGAGAGAGATGACACATGTGCAGTACCTGGACATGCGAGACTCAGATGGTTCGGGCACATTCAGAGGAGGAGCACTGATGCACCGGTGAGGAGGTGTGAGCGACTGGCTGTAGTGGGCATACGGAGAGGTAGATGGAGACCTAAGAAGTATTGGGGAGAGGTGATCAGACATGACATGGCACGACTTAGGATTACTGAGGACATGGCCCTTGATAGGGATTTATGGAGGTCGAGCATCAGGGTTGTAGGTTAGGGGAGAGTGTGAATATTTCTACAGTACAATAGAGAGAGACTATCCAGTTAGGAGTTAGACTAGGAATGTCATTAGGCGTCTATTGATGCAGGGCTTTACCTTCTAGTTGTGTTATACAGCCATCTATTTCGTATTTTCGTTGTTGTATCCTGTATTTCATATTTCATATCTCTTATATATTGTTGCTGTTTTATTACGCATTTTTATGGTACTAATGTATCATCTCCTATTGCTTCTTTTGAGCCGAGGGTCTCTTGGAAACAGCCTCTCTACCCTTCGGAGTAGGGGTAAGGTCTGCGTACATATTACCCTCCCCAGACCTCACTTGTGGGATTATACTGGGTCGTTGTTGTTGTTGTTGTTTCTTTCACTTTTACTTCATAACTCACTTTACCATTTGAGCCAATGCTCCAAAGGGTTAAATCATCTCATATACTTTCACACTTTGTAATATAACTTGAGCCAATGCTCCTCGAAGTTCAAAGGTCATAATTTCTTTCACAAGCTTTTCACAACATAAAGAAATCATCACTAAGGCATGAAAGGCATAACAAAATCAGGATATTCACAACATAAACACTCACGGTCATGCTAGACACCAATGTATAGATACTCGTCACCATGCCTATACGTCGTACTCAACAATTATCACATAGGAAATTGGACTCAACTCCTAATCTCTCAAGCTAAGGTTAGACCAAACACTTACCTCAAACTTCCACGGCCAAGTCAATCCTCAATTACCGCTTTTCCTCTCGAATTCGGCTCCAAATCAATTATATCTATACATGAATGACTTCATAACATCAACAAATGCTAAACAATTTAAATCCATTGCCTAATTATAGCTTTTCCATCATTCTTCCCAAAAACCCAAAAATCGACCCCGGGCCCACTGGGTCAAAACACGAGGTTCGTACCAAAATCAAATCACCCATTCATCCACGAGCCCGAATATATAATTTATTTTCAAATCTGACCCCAAAATGAGGTCTAACTCAAGAAAAATAAAAAAGCCCTAACTCTACCCAAATCCCTAAGTTTCTACCCTTAATCATATATTTTAGGCCTATAAATTCATTAGATGTTGAGGAAAATGGAAGAAAACGAGTTGGAGATTACTTACCCAAGAAGTTTTGGTGAAATGTTCTTCAGGGACCGTCTTGGAGCTTTGGAGAAGAAGAAGTTTTGTATAATTTTGAGAAATCCCGTTTGCATTCTGTTTTTGAAGCTTAAAATAACTGGGCGATTTAAAGCTACCGTTCGCGACAGACTTTTCGCGTTCGCGATGGGTCAGGCCTTTTGGCCTTCGCGTTCGTATCAAGGGGCTCGTGATTGCGAAGCTATAGCTTCTCGAGACCTCTTGTCTGCATGCAAACGAACGCGTTTGCGATTAACAAATTGGGTGGCCCTCCCCTGAACCCTACGCATTCATGAAGGGTTTCCCCCCTCAGCTTTGCGTTCGCGTCCCAAAGCTTGCGTTCGCGATGAAGAAACTAGGAACATGGGATCTTTGCCTTACGCGTTCGCGGGTGGGACCACACGAACGCGAAGAACAAATTCCCTGTGCACTGGCTGCAGAAAACCTGCAACTTTTACAAGGCTAAAACCATTCCGAAACACCTCCGAAACACTCCCGAGGCCTCGGGTCTACTAACCAAACACATGTGCTAACTCAACAACATCATACGAACTTATCCGTGCGATCAAATCGCCTAAATAACCTCAAAAACAATGAATCAAACCTCAAAATCAAGATTTTTTTCCAAAAACTTCATCAAGTTTCAAATTTAGGATTTCAAGTCCGAAACACGTCAAACGACATCCGATTTTAACCAAATTTTACGGGAAGAACTTAAAACAGATATAAGACCTGTACCGGGCGCCGGAAACAAAATACGGGCCCGATACCATCGCTTTCTAATCTGATTTCATTTCCAATTTCCTTAAACATTTTCAGAAAACAATTTTTACTTAAAAATTCATTTCTTGGGCTTAGGACCTCGGAATTCGATTCTGGACATACGCCCACGTCCCATATTTTCCTACGGACCATCCGGGACCGTCAAATTATGGGTCTAGATCCGTTTGTCCAAAATGTTGATCAAAGCCAAACTTATTCATTTTAACATCAAAACTTAGCATTTTTCACAAAATTTGATATTTAAGCTTTCCGGCTACGCGCCCGGACTGCGCATGCAAATCTAGGCGACTCTAAATGAGGTTTTCAAGGCCTCGGAAGCACCTAATGGATAAGAAAACAGGTGATGACCCTTTGGGTCGTCACAATTAAAGTCTAAGGTAATACGCGAAATTATGTAAAATGACCAAAATACCCCTCGGGCCCATGTCTCGGAATTGGGTGAAATTTACATTTCAGAAACCTCGTACTCTCACAAATCTATACATAACAAGAACACTGAAATCGGAGTCCAAATGAACCCTCAAATCCTCATTTAAAGGCCTCTTAAACTCAAGCCCTAATTAACCATTTTTCCCAAATTTCTCACCACTAATTAGGTCTTTAATAAAAAAAAAACGAGTTATGAAGTCAAGGATGTTACCTCCAAGCGATTCCCCTCGAATCCTTCTTCTATCCCCTTAAAGAGCTCCAAAAACGATTATAAATGGTGGAAATAAACCCCCAAGTCGCGGAACCCCTTTTAATATAATGACCAGTATTTTCGCATCTGTGGTCATGGGACCGCATCTGCGGTCCTGCTTATGCAAAACACATGTCGCATCTGCGACTTTCACTTAACGAGCCAGCTTTCGCATCAGCGACTCTAAATCCGCAGATGCGGTACCGCTTCTGCGGTTCCTCAAGAAAAGACCAAAATCCGCTTCTACGCCCCCTTAGCCGCTTCTACGGCACCGCATCTGCGGTCCCCAAACCGCATATGCAAAAATACCAGAAGAAATAAAAGTACAGCAGCTGTAACATCTCCTCAAATCCTCGTTAACTATCTGAAATCACCCCGAGGCCCCCGGGATCTCAACCAAAAGCACAAACATCACCTAATACCTTATTCAAACTTGTACCAATTCTTAAAACACTTAAAACAACCTCGAAACCTTGAATTAACTAAGGATTTAAGCCTAAGAACTCCAAATTTTTTCAAAATATGTTTTCGATCAAAAAGTCTATCAAACCTCGTCCGAATGACCTGAAATTTTGCACACACATCACATTAAACAATGCGGAGCTACTCCAACTTCCGGAATTCCATTCCGACCTTCAGATCAAAATCTCACTATCGAACTGGAAACTTAAAAAATTCAACTTTTGACATTTCAAGCCTAAATTAGCTATGGACCTCCAAAACACAATCTGAACAAGCTCCTAACCCCGAAATAAACCAACAGAGCTAACGGAACCATCGAATTTCTATTCCGAGGCCATCTTCACACTGTTCCGACTAAGGCCAACTTTCCAACACTTAAGCTCTCATTTAGGGATTAAGTGTCCCAAAACTCTCTGAAACTCAAAACCGAACATCCCAGCAAATCGAAATAGCAGAAATAAACTTGAGAAAAACAGTTAATAGGGGAACGGGGCGTAAATTCTTAAGACCACCAGTTGGGTCGTCACATAAATACAACTACAATAATATACAACTTAAATACAAATTTTGTATAAAATTAATATAATATGTCTTTTGTATATTTTGTGTCTGATTTATACATAGTAAAAATAAATTTCATACAACTAATTATATATTATATAATTTATCTACAACTTATCAACAACTTTCACGCATTATTTCTACCAGTTAAATACAACTACAATAATATAAAACTTAAATACAACTTTTATACAAATTTTATACAATATGTCTTTTGTATTTTGGTATCTGATTGATACATAGTAAAAATAAATTTCATACAACTAATTATATATTATACAACTTATCTATAATTTTTATACATTATTTCTGCTCAGTTATATATAACTACAATATTATACAACTTAAATATAATTTTTATATAATGTTGCTCTACTTTCATACAATTGTTAAATAAATAAATAAAAATATATAAGCAACATAGTACAATTTTTTTACAATTCTTTTACAATTTTACGGTAATTTTGTAAATATAATGTATATCATGTCTTCTTTTTCCTTCTTCTTCTTCTTCGAGTTTCAATTTGAAATTCAGCCAAAACCAAGTGTAATTTTTACCAAGATCCCTCAAAATTGAGATATAAACTCCAAACCATATTCCTAATTATTTGCAACAACACCCAATCCAAACAAATAATGGTTTTTGAAAACCCAAATTCGAATTCAAAGCTTTTTAATGGCTGTTAATGGTGGAATTGTTGCTCTCTTTTCCTTTGCTTTACATTATTGAAATTAGGGATTGAGATATAGAGAGAGACGTAGAGAGAATTCTCAATTCTTTGCAACAACACCTAATTCAAACAAATAATATTTTTTGAAAACCTAAATTCGAATTCAAAGCTTCAAAGCTTTTTAATGGTTGTCAATGGTGGAATCGTGGGTGAGTGCAAGATACGTGGGGGAGGGGTGGGATTTGGGATGTGGAAAGAGAAACGTGGGGGAGTGGAAGATATGTTAGAGTAATTTTAGGACACTAATTATTATTATTAATTCTCTTAAAATGTACATAAATGATAATTGGGTATATAAAATATAATTATAGTAAAACTTGAGTAGGGAGGGTAATATAGTTTCATATAGTGTATAGGAATGTAAAAATTCCTTTTGGTACTATAATTTGTAAACGCAGTTCACAATCATCACCTGATTTACTCGACATCCAAGTGGTCCCATGGCTACCCAGAGGCAGATCTAGGATTTGAACCTTATGGGCAAAAGTGATAGTTTCAGCAAGTAAGAAAGTTTTTAATGGTGGATGGTCTATTTTTTAAAAGAAAACGAGAAATAAAAAAGTGCCTACAGGTTTTGTCTTGTGAAAAAACCAAAAGTGAAGTTAAAAAAGTATACAATGGGATTTAAACCCCCGCCAGATGAGGATTAAAACGAAAGTCAGTTCCTCCATTTTCCACTGAACAAACAACTGACATTAATTATGGGTTCCAAAATAAAAATACTAATATATTTAATAGATATCTCAATACAAATACAAGGCCCGATACTGTAGATCCGCCCCTGCGGCTAACCATTTTCCAGTTGTGTCCATTGTTCTTCTTCGAAGACAACAAAACGAGAGAAATTCAAAAATAGCCAGATTTACAAGTGATCATTCAAAAATACTCACAGTTTCAAAAATAATTGAAATTTAGCCACTTTTCATGTAAAGACAAATCTGAACGAAAAAATTGTTCAAAATTCGGAAAAATACTCCAGTATACTATACTGGAGGTCCAGTATACTTATGCTGGAACTCTAGTATGATATACTGAAGTTGTAGTATAATATACTAGTTCAACATAATATATTGGAAATTGGAGCACCGGTGCTCGAATCTCTAGTATATTATACTAGAACTTTCCGTGTGTTGGAGTTCCAGCATAATATGTTGAAAGTTCATACACAGGTGCACCGATCTCCAGTATGTTATGCTGGAACTTTCCATGTTCCAGCAAAATAGTGGCTATTTTTCAATGACTTTACAAACGCTGGCTATTTTTGAATGACCAGTCCGAAAACTGGCTAGCCCGTGCTATTTTTACCAACAAAACACCAAAGCTATAGTCCAGCAAACAAAATCCCTCGAGTACGCGTTACATGTGGCTATGACGTGGTGAGCCCAAAGCCTATTCACATTGAAATTGGCCCCACATTGAGTGCAATATGTTTGATCGTCACTCTACATACTAATAGCCTGTTTGGCCAAGCTGCAAAAATCAACTTATTTTGACAAGTGCTTTTATTCAAAAGTATTTTTTTTAAAAGTACTTTTGGTGAGAATCAGTTTGTGTTTAGTTAATTTATTTGAAATCCACTTCTGAGCAGCAATTAATGTTTGACCAAGCTTTTAAAAACTGTTTCTATGTGTATTTTTCTCAAAAATACTTTTAAAAAAAAATGCTTTTGGAGATAAGCTACTTTTTTCTGCTTCTCCAAAACTGCTTCTACTTCTACTCAAAAGACTCTCCCCCCCGATACTGTAGATCCGCCCTTGTGGCTAACCATTTTCTAGTTGTGTCCATGGTTCTTCTTCGAAGACAACAAAACAGGAGAAATTCAAAAATAGCCAGATTTACAAGTGATCATTCAAAACTACTCACAGTTTAAAAAATAATTGAAATTTATCCACTTTTCATGTAAAGATAAATCTGAATGAAAAAACTATTCAAAATTCGGAAAAATACTCTAGTATATTATACTGGAGTTCTAGTATAGTTATGCTGGAACTCTAGTATAATATACTGGAGTTGTAGTATAATATACCGGTCCAGCATAATATATTGGAAATTGGAGCACCGGGGCTCGAATCTCCAGTATATTATACTAGAACTTTCAACGTGTTGGAGTTCCAGCATAATATGTTGGAAGTTCATACACAGGTGCACCGATCTCCAGTATATTATGCTGGAACTTTCCTTGTTCCAGCAAAATAGCGGCTATTTTTCAATGACTTTGCAAGCATTGACTATTTTTAGATGACCAGTCCGAAAACTGGCTAGCTCGTGCTATTTTTTCCAACAAAACACCAAACCTATAGTCCAACAAACAAAATCCCCCGAGTACGCGTTACGTATGACTATGACATGGTGAGCCCAAAGCCTATTCACATTGAAATTGGGCCCACATTGAGTGCAATATGTTTGATCGTCACTCTACATACTAATAACGTGTTTAGCCAAGCTGCAAAAATTAACTTATTTTGACAAGTGTTTTTTTTTCAAAAGTATTTTTTCTTAAAAGTATTTTGGTGAGAATCAGTTTGTGTTTAATTAATTTATTTGAAAAGCACTTCTGAGCAGTAATTAGTGTTTGACCAAGCTTTTAAAAACTGTTTCTAAGTGTATTTTTTCTTAAAAATACTTTAAAAAAAGGAAAGGGCCAAAACTGCCCCTAACCTATTCGCTTAAGTTTAAAAATACCTTTGTCCACCAATTTTGTAAAAATTGCCCTCACCGTTAAACATTTGGCCCATTCATGCCCCTAAAGTCAACTTTTCGGCCCACTCATACCCTAAAAACTAACGCCCCTATTTTATTTAAGAAAAAAATTTATTATTTATTATGTGTTAATTTCCTATTGGCTTAAATTAAAATCTTACCCCATATCCACTTATTAGCCTACTTCGTCTCAGATTTTCACCCGTCAATACCCACAGATCTCCCTCCCCGTCTCAAATTTTTCGGTCTTAGTTTAATTTTTAAATTAACATTTTTTGTTAAATCAATTTTCTGAGTGAAATCAGGTACATTGAAATTAAATTAATGCTTCATTATAAGATTTATGGTTTAATAAGTTATCTTTCTGCCAACGTTATATTTGTTGTGTCACTATGTAGCTTTTAAGAGTTAATTGAAATCATATGAGAAAATTAGCTTCGCAGTTCATCGGTATTGATTTGGTTAGGAAACTGTAGGCGATGATTAAGCTGGGGATGATGAACAGGGAAAGGGACCAAATAAATAATTAATAAAAAGAAAAATATGAAATTTTAACAAATGAACCTAAATAACGATTGGATCATGAGTCGGGTATGGAATCGAGTGGTTGATGGACTAAAAAGAGTTTAACGGGTTGGAACGACTAAGATGGATCATATATAGATAAGATATGGGTTAGAATTAGATTTTTAATTTTGACCAATACACAATTGCCACATCATATATAATAAAATAATTTTCTTGTTTCAGCAAATGTCCGTATGAAATAAGGGCATGAATGGGCTAGATTTTTAACGGTGAGGGCAATTTTTACAAAATAGGTGGACGGAGGGTATTTTTAAACTTAAGTGAATACGTTAGGGGCAGTTTTGGCCCTAAAAAAATACTTTTGGAGATAAGCTACATTTTTCTGCTTCTCCAAAACTACTTATGCTTCTACTCAAAAGCACCCCCCCTAAAAGCTTGGCCAAACACTTCAATTTTGGGAAAACTTTTGGTTTGGAGAAGCTTGACCAAACATGCTATAATTCTGTTTGTTTGTTTATGTAGGGCCCTCTATTTCCAACGCTTTCTGTAGAAATGACACCAGATAGCCACTTTAAGGGGCTGCTATTTAGGAATTAGCCGGTGCGTCCTGAATTTCAGTTTTTCAGGACAAAAATATCTTGAAGTGTGCTGAAATTAAGATTTTTAGTTTAAAACTGTAGGACATAATAAATATTGGCTAATCTCAAAATAACATTCCCGGCAATGTAAATATTACTCGAATCATTTATAAGATAAACTTTAATAATGTAATAACAAATTTAATCTACTATTATTTCGTAAAATTTCTTACTTTTATGAGTGATCACCTACTATTATAAATTATCAGTACTTTGTACTTATTACGCGTGTTATGTTATGTAAGATGTGATTTCGAGTTGAGAAGCAAGTTTAGAGCTAAAATAGAAGATTTGGAGTTTTGAAGTCTGAATAGAAGCTCAAGACTAAGCTGGGATCACATTCGTGGATCGAAGACCAAGTTTGGATGTTAAAAACTAAAAAAAAAAAATTTACTCTGAGAAAAATGCACCACTACATCGCGAGGCACAAGGTGCTAGTGCAAAATTCCTGCAAAGTGAAAAAAACCTACTCTCTAAACTTTACCATTGGCACGGTGCATGGAGCGATGCATGGCGCACCGTGCCTATGTAATTTTCTCAGAGTATTTTTCTATTTCAGCTTGGAAAAGTTAAGTCCATCTAGACTTGCTTCTACATGGTATAAATACAGCAAAATACATTTTGAAGGGACTTTTGACCTACAAAATATTGGAGGAGCATTGGAGAATCAAAGCACAAGGATTCATCATTCTTTCCTCAACTCAACACCTGAGTTTGGATTGAATTCATATTTTATTATTTTTCAACTTTATTTGTGATGACTTTCTCCATGATTATTGTAACGACCCGACCGGTCGTTTCTTGAGTTACTGCTCCATTTCCTCTATTTCTGCTTGTTTATGTCTTGTTCAACTGTATTATGTGGAATCGTGTTGGTTAGTTTGGGTTCTGAGAGGTTTTGTAGAGAAATGAGACACTTAGTCTCCTAAGTTGACCTTTTAGTTAGAAAAGTCAACCGGAAACTGACTTGTGAGTAAACGATCTCGGAATTGGGTTTTTATAATCCTAATAGCTTTGGGAGGTAATTTGGGACTTAGGAGCATGGTCGGAATGTGTTTTGGAGGTCCGGAGTAGATTTAGGCTTGAATTGGCGAAATTAAAATTTTGACGTTTTCCGGTTGATAGGAGAGATTTTGATATAGGGGTCGGAATGAAATTTTGGAAGTTGGGGTAGGTCCGTGGTGTCACTTGTGACGTGTGTGCAAAATTGCAGGTCATTTGGACGACGTTTGATAGACGTTTTGATTGAAAGCGAAATTTGGAGGTTTTTGAAATTCTTAGGTTTGAATCCGATGATGATTTGATGTTTTGATGTTGTTTTGAGCGTTCTGAGGGTTGAAACAAGTTTGAGTGATGTTATGGGATGTGTTGGAATGTTTGGTTGAGGTCCCTAGGGCCTCGGGTGAGTTTCAGGTGGTTAAACAGATCAAATTCATGATTGAAAAGTTGTAGATTTTCCTTCAGGTCTGTTGCAGACATTTGTTCATCGTGATCGCGTAGAAGGGTCCACGATCGCATAGGCTCAGTTGGCTAGGGGTGAAAAAACTATTCTATGCAATCGCAGAGGTCAGGGCGCGATCATGGTAAGCTGTGAAATCGTTGTTCGCGAATGCGTGGTCAATGTCGCGTTCGTGTAGAAAGAACGAGCTGGTGAGTAGTAGGCAGGTTGTTCTATGTGATCGCGTGGGAGAGGCCGCAATCGCGTAGGTTTGTGAAGCCAATGTTTCGCGTTTGCATGGGAAGCGATGCATTCGCGTAGAGTTAATTCTGAGTCAGCAAAGTTTGTGTTTCGCGATCGTGGGGCTATCTACGCAATCGCAGTGAAGGACTTTAAATCGCTGGGCAAAATATTTAAAAGGCCATTTTTCGCGATTTTTGGCCATAGTTCACAATTTTTGAGTCAGTTTTGGAGCTTTTGCGGGGAGATTGGAGGGGGAATTCAAGAGAACTTCTTTGAGGTAAGATTATTGAACCTAAAACTCGATCCTATGTTGATTCTTACTTGTTGAAACATAAAATTTGGGAGATTTGAAGCTTAAAATTGGGAACTTAGGGCAGGAAATTGGAGATTTTGATTTGAGGATTCGAGAGGTCATTTGTGGTCAGATTTTGGTGTATTTGGTATGTATGAACTCGTGAGAGTGTAAGGCTTCTAGTTTTGTGATTTTTATCGGAATCCGAAGTGTGGGCCTGGGGGTCAGGTTTGACCATTTTCTGGATTTTTGATGTAATATGATTATTTTCGAGTTGGCTCTGTTTCTTAGCATATTTTCATGGTTATATACTGATTTTGGTTAGATTCGGGGCATTTGGAGGTCGAATTGAGAGGAAAGGGCGTCGCATGCTAGAGTTTGGCTTGGCTTGACGTAAGTAACGCTTCCAAACTTTGTTCTAAGGGTTCAAAACCCCGAACTATGTGTTCTATGATTACTGTTGAGGTGACGCAATACCAAGTGACGGGCGAATGGGCGTGCATCGTGAGAAATGCGGCCTTGATCATTTTGTGGCACCGCTTAGTGACTCTTTTATGCTTATATATGTGTTGTAATTATGTGATTAAGTTAATGAGCTGTAAATCATGCTAATCATTATGTTAAGGCTTCACGCCAACATTGTTGAGACCTGAGAGGTTGTTTTTTGCTATCATGTCATTAACTTTATTTATATTCTATACTCAGTCATGTTCATGCATATTATATCATTCCTCAATCTCTATTATTGCTATTTGACATATCATATCATTGTTCGGGTTTGTATCATGACATTTTAGCCCATGTGTGTAAGACTGGAGAGTATTGACTGAGTGAGGCCGAGAGCCTAATATTGATTGACAGTACGAGATCGGCCTGCACTGTTACAACCCATATCCACATGTGTTAGTTCATGCCATATATTAGTTAACATAAATCCAAGAAGGAATTATCTTTTAGATGATAAGAAGTCAATCCTATTGGTCTTAAGTGATACAAGAGTGTATAAGGGTGATTAACCAGTATTAGAAGTTAAACGAATCAAGGATGTTGTAACTCGTATTTTCAGGTAATCTAGCGGTGCTTAATACACTCAAGAGGTCATTTTATTAAGGTATTTTAATCATATAATATCCGTATCATAAGTCTTGAAGTCAAACGAGTTATGAAACAAAAGTCGACAAAAGTTGTCGCAACTTAGGTTCATAATTTTACTTAAACATTGGGTCAAATGTTTCTAATCTTTTCTCATAATTTACAAGGAATTACGGGGTGATCTACCAACCAAATTAAATATATAGGAGTCTAGTTTCCAACTCATTAAACCGTTCATCGATACGATCTCGGAGTAAAGAGATATTCACGTTTTCGCGAGACTGCGCCAAGCACCTCTCTATGGGGCCCACTAAGTTGGTTTAAGATATTTGGACCTATATAGGATGCCTCCAAACCGTTTTAAGTCATTTATTTTCACTATTTTCAGACCTTAGAACCCTAGGAACATCCTCTCAAGGTTCTCTCAAGATTCAAGACCCAAAAAGGGGCAAACAACACAAATCAAGTGTCGGGAATTCCGTGGCGCTAGTAAGTCTCTTGTTCTTCTTGTTGTTGCTCATTTTTGTGTCGTTTCAGCTCGTGTGGGAGGTTGTTTTAAAGGGTTTATGTTCTGTAAATACTCCCTCATGTTCTTAATATCAATCCTAGGTGATTTCAAGCCTTCTAAAGTGATTCTAGTGCCGAAAAACACTAATTGATCGCTAGTTTCGCTCTTTTGTTGTTGTGGCAGCATTGGAGGGATATTTCATGGAAATTTAAGGTCAAATTGGGGTTGTTCTTTCTGTATAAAGGTAAGTAACCTCTTACTCTATATGTATTTAAGATTATCCAAGTTGCGGCTAAGCCATTGAAGCTAGAACTTGTGAAATATATATCGAAAGGCTTGGAAGTAATGTTATTGTTTTGTGGACTGTTTTGCGTTGTTGTTGGGCTGCGTATTTTACTACTATATTGTGGAGTTTTGGAGGAGGAAGGGTGTGGAGAAACACCATATATATGTAGGGTTATGGGCTGATAGTTATTCGTAACATTTCCAGGTTGTTTGACACGACTACGGTGGTCGTCGTATGTATGGAGTGATTAGGCTGTGTGTGGACTATTTTGGGAGGCTCAATATGTTTATTATTGATGTTGTTTGGGCTGTTTTGTGATTGTTTTGAATGGTGTGATGTCATATATATAGGGGAGGTGCTGTCCGTTTCATCGTAAAATAGGTTGTGGTCGATACATAATAGTTATGACGCTTAAATGATAACGATAGTATCGTTTCACTTATTGTAGACTAAGGAGTTTTGACAATTGCATAGCTTGAGATTGGGGAAGTATATACAAGGTATGTGAGGCTATCCCTTTCCTTCTTTTGCACGACTCTGATTGTACATAATGTAATGAACGAGCTTCCAAGATACTCTACTCTTAGAAACTAGCAGTACTTACATTATTTTCCCTCTTATGGAACGATTGATGTTAATGTTTCTTCTCTTATTCTTATATTATCAATGTTGTTCGTACTTCCTAAATCTTATAAGGTTCATAGTGAAGAGTTAGTCCTAATAACGTGTACAGAGGATACCGACCTTACGTCACTCCGAAAGGTTTAGAATGTGATTCTATGAGTCGAGCATGCATTATATATATGTATCTATTTTACTCTATTGAGCCACGCTATAGTTGGTCGGGTACGGCACCTATTGTGCAACCACTGATCAGTTGGGTTTTACCGAGCTCCACGTGGCCGGGTACGATTCTACCGAGCCTAATGATGGCCGGGTACGTTTTTTTACCGAGCCTATTATGGCCGGGTACGATATGATGATGATGATGCCCACAGAGGCGAATGTTTTAAGGGTTTATGTATTTATACATATGTATCATGCATTTCATGTAAGTAGCCCTCAGAGGTACTAAGATGTTACAGGTTGTATATTCTCTATCCTTACTTACATTACTGATCGTATTTATGGTTCCTTGCCTTACATACTCAGTACTTTATTCGTACTGACGTCCTTTTATTTGTGGACGCTGCATGTCGTGCTGCAGGTCCTGATAGACAGGCAGGTGCAGCTCCCCCACCATAGTAGACTGTCCAGTTCAGCGGTGATTGGCGAGATCCCTTCTCCGGACTTGCCTTGGTCTTGGTATTTAATTTTTGTTATAGACATTATGGGTATGTCGGGGCCCTGTTCCGGCTATGTTGCAACACTTATGTTCTTTTAGAGGCTCATAGACAGGTGTCGGCTCATGTATAGTTTGGTATGCCTTGTCGGCTAGTTTTTGTTGTATAGTCTTTCATAGTAGTGTGGTAGCTCATACCTTATACGTAGTTTCTTGATTGTCTGGTCATCCCCTGCTATGTATGTTCATGCCGTCATATTTTATTGCTGGTTGTCCATGATCTAGGTCTACCATTTATATTGATCTCGTCAGCCTTAAAAGATAATAATGAAGGTTAGATGAAATGTACGTTGGTGCTCGGCAAGTGTGGTCGGGTGCTAGTCATGACCCTTCAGTTTGGGTCGTGACAAACTTGGTATCAGAGCAAGTCTGTCCTAGGGGTTGTCTATGAGCCGTGTCTAGTAGAGTCTTGATTATGGATGTGTAGCGCGTCACATTTATAATCAGGAGGCTACATGACATCTAGGGTTGTTACCTTCTTCCTGAATCTAGATCGTGCGTAGAGTTGAGTCGTAAGTGTTTGTCTCTAATATTCACCTTTTTTTTTCTTTTCAGTGATGCCTTCGACTAGGAAGCAAACGATTAGTAGACGGCTTGATACAGCAGCGGGAGAGGGTACCAGTCAGGTGCCCCAAGTCAGAGCAGGACAAAGTGAGGCTCAAAGTGAGATGCCCTCTCATACCTCATCTACTCCATCTCCTCCAGAGGATATTAGAAGGCACCCAGCGCCTCCAGTTCCTCCGTCTAGCACTCCAGACCAGGATATGCAGAGTGCTTTGCAGTTATTGACTAGCTTGGTAGCTGCTCAGGCTTAGAGGCAGAATACAGGTGCTGCTGAGAAACCAGTTAGTACAAGAGTTCGTGATTTTATTAATTTAGACCCTCCAGTGTTTACCGGATCAGACCCCAAGGAGGACCTACAGACTTTTATTGACCAGGTTCATCGTACACTTCGGGTTATGCATGTTAGTGATACAGAGGCAGTAGAGTTGTCTTCTTATCGGCTACGGGATTTAGCGGTTCTCTGGTATGATAGTTGGGAGAGATCCAGGGGTCCGAACCCTCCTCCAGCTGTGTGGAAGGAATTTTCTGAGGCCTTTCTTCGTCACTACTTGCCAGTTGAGATACGACGAGCTAGAGCTGATAAGTTCTTGAACCTTAGACAAGGTAATATGAGTGTGCGAGAGTACATTATGCAGTTTGATTCTTTGGCAAGGTATGCTCCCCATATGGTGGCCGAGATGAGTGATAGGGTGCATATGTTCGTGAATGGGTTGGGACCACATCTAATAAATGAGTGTACGACAGCCTCCTTGGTGGAGGGCATGGATATTTCCCGTATTCAAGCTTATGCCCAGACCCTAGAGGATCGTAAGCGCCAGCAGAGGGCAGTTAGGGAGCAGGATAGAGGCCAGCATAAGAGGGCGAGATTTGCAGGGTATTCTGATGACTTCAGAGGCCGCATCAGGCCACAGTTTTTGAGGAGTTCGGCGCCACCTGTAGCTAGTGCTCCTCCACAGTTTCAGAGGCCTCGATATGATCGATCCTATTCTGGTCCAGGTCATAGTTCGCGGGCATCTGGCTCGCAACATCACAGGGATACTAGTCAGATGAGACCCCCAACACCACATTGTGATCAGTGCGGCAAGGCCCACTTTGGACTGTGTCGTCGAGGTTCTGATGCATGCTATTCGTGCGGCTAGCCTGGCCATATGATGCGGGATTGTCCTAATAGAGGAGGTGATGGTATGGCTCAGCCAACTGGATCTGTGTCTGGTTCTTCCTCATCAGTTCGACCTCCAGCACGGGGTTTTCAGCAGTCGACAGGCCGTGGTAGGGGTAGAGGTGCAGTGCCGAGTTCGAGTGGTGCTCAAAATCGAACCTATGCTCTAGTAGGTCGACAGGATCTCGAGTCGTCTCCAGATGTTGTTATAGGTATTATATCTGTGTTTTCTTATGATGTATATGCGCTGATTGATCCGGGATCTACATTATCATATGTTACACCCTTTGTGGCTAATAAGTTTGGCATTGAACCTGAATTGATAAGTAAACCCCTCGCGGTATCTACTCCGATAGGAGATTCTGTGATTGCTAGAAGGGTATATAGAGGTTGCACTGTGATGATTTGTAGTCGTCAAACCTCGGCAAATTTATTTGAGTTAGAAATGGTTGATTTTGATGTGATAATGGGAATGGACTGGTTGGCCTCATGCTATGCAAATGTTGACTGTCGTACGAAGATGGTTAGGTTCCAATTTCCGGGTGAACCCGTCATTGAATGGAAAGGGAACATTGCTACACCGAAAGGTAGGTTTATTTCCTATCTTAAGGCAAGGAAAATGATCTCAAAAGGTTACATTTATCATCTCGTTCGCGTTAGGGATGCGGAGGCGAAACCGCCTACTATACAATCAATCCCTGTGGTCAACGAATTCCCAGATGTTTTCCCAGATGAACTCCTAGGCCTTCTTCCTGAAAGGGAGATTGAGTTTAGCATTGATGTGTTGCCTGACACTCAACCGATCTCTATTCCTCCATACAGAATGGCCCCGACAGAGTTACGAGAGTTGAAGGTGCAGTTGAAGGACTTGCTGGATAAGGGCTTTATTAGGCCTAGCACTTCACCTTGGGGTGCACTAGTCCTATTCGTGCGGAAGAAAGACGGGTCGTTACGGATGTGTATCGACTATCGACAGTTGAATAAGTCTACTATAAAGAACAAGTATCCACTTCCAAGAATTGATGACCTGTTTGACCAACTCCAGGGTGCCAAGTATTTCTCTAAGATTGATTTACGTTCAGGGTATCATCAGGTGAGGGTTAGGGAGAAGGATATTCCAAAGACGGCCTTCCGGACAAGATATGGGCACTTTGAGTTCTTGGTGATGTCGTTCGGGCTAACAAATGCCCCAGCAGCTTTTATGGATCTCATGAATACTATATTCAGGCCCTATCTTGATGTGTTCGTGATTGTATTCATTGAGGACATTCTAGTGTATTCTCGTTCGGAGGCGGAACATGTGGGCCACTTGCGGATAGTATTACAGACGCTTCAGGATCGTAAGTTATATGCTAAGCTCTCCAAATGTGAATTCTGGCTGAACTCAGTAGCATTCCTTGGCCATGTGATATCTGATGAGGGCATTAGTGTCGACACTCAGAAGATCGATGCAGTTAAGAATTGGCCGAGACCTACAACACCATCAGAAGTCCGCAGCTTCCTAGGGCTAGCAGGATATTATAGGCGGTTTGTAGAAGGATTTTCCTCTATATCATCACCATTGACTAAGTTAACACAAAAAGCTACCAAATTCCAGTGGTCTGACACTTGTGAACGTAGTTTTCAGGAGCTGAAGAATCGATTGACATCTGCACCAGTGCTCACTCTTCCTGAAGGAACAGAAGGTTATGTGGTATATTGTGATGCCTCAGGTATAGGTTTGGGGTGCGTATTAATGCAGCGTGGGAATGTGATTGCTTATGCATCAAGACAATTGAAGAAGCATGAAAAGAATTATCCAACCCATGATTTGGAATTGGCTGCAGTAATATATGCTTTGAAGATATGGCGGCACTACTTATACGGCGTCCATGTTGACATCTACACAGATCACAAGAGTTTACAATACATCTTCAAGCAGAAAGACTTGAATTTGAGGCAGCGTAGGTGGCTTGAATTATTGAAAGACTACGACGTCGAGATATTGTATCATCCCGGTAAAGCCAATGTTGTGGCAGATGCTCTCAGCCGTAAATCAATGGGAAGCTTAGTACATATTGAGGCAGGTAGATGGGGGTTGATTAAAGAGCTTCATCAGCTAGCCAATATGAGAATCAGATTGTTAGACTCTGATAATGGAGGTGTTACTGTACAAAATACATTAGAATCATCTTTGGTAGCAGAGGTAAAAGCACGACAATATGAAAACACTATCTTAGTACGATTAAGAGAAAGCATTCAACAGTGTAAAAGTATGGCTTTTGGGATCGGAAAAGACGGGGCACTGAGATACCAAAGCCGATTGTGTGTGCCTAATGTGGCAGGGTTGCGAGACAAGATTATGAATGAGATTCATCCATCCCGATATTCCATCCATCCCGGCTCGACAAAGATGTATCATGATGTCAAGGAGCAATATTGGTGGGATAATATGAAGAAGTCTATTGCAGAATTTGTAGCCCAGTGTCCCAATTGTCAAAAAGTAAAGATAGAACATCAGAAACCCGGTGGATTGCTTCAAAATATATAGATTCCGACCTGGAAGTGGGAGGTGATTAATATGGACTTCATTATTGGATTACCTCGCTCTTATCATAAGTTTGACTCCATCTGGGTGATAATTGATCGACTTACAAAATGTGCCCATTTTCTTCCAGTGAAGACAACTTACACGGCTGAAGATTATGCAAAGTTGTATATCAAGGAGATTGTTAGGCTTCATGGTGTGCCCATATCTATTATATCAGACCGAGGAGCTCAATTTACGGCTAACTTTTAGAGGTCTTTCCAGAAGGGTTTAGGCACACAGGTAAATCTCAGCACTGCATTTCATCCGCAGACTGACGGACAGGCTGAATGTACCATTCAGACACTGGAAGATATGCTACGAGCATGTGTTCTAGATTTTAAGGGGAATTGGGATGATCATCTTCCACTCATAGAATTCGCCTATAACAATAGCTACCATTCCAGTATTAAAATGGCCCCATACGAGGCACTATACGGGAGGAGATGTAGATCACCAGTTGGATGGTTCGAAGTCGGTGAAACAGAATTATATGGGCCAGATTTGATTCACCAAGCTATTAAGAAGGTGAAAGTGATACAGGAGCGATTGAGGACGGCACAAAGCAGGCAAAAATCTTATTCTGATGTCCGACGTCGTGATCTAAAGTTTGAGGTTGGTGATTGGGTTTTCCTGAGGATCTCACCAATGAAGGGTATTATGCATTTTGGGAAGAAAGGTAAGCTGAGTCCAAGGTATATCGGGCCGTATAAAATTCTTCGACGAATTGGACAGGTTGCTTATGAGTTAGAATTGCCATCCGAATTGGAATTTGTCCACCCGGTATTCCATGTATCTATGTTGAGAAAATGTATTGGAGACCCTTATCGAGTCATCCCTATCAAAGATGTACAAGTTATAGAGGACCTATCATATGAAGAAGTGCCAGTGGCGATATTAGATCGGCAAGTCCGCAAGCTGAGAACAAAAGATGTAGCTTCCGTCAAAGTATTGTGGAGGAACAAAAATATGGAAGAAATGACATGGGAAGCAGAAGAGGAGATGAAGTCTAAATACCCTTACTTATTCAAGAATGAATATAACAAGGATGCTGGTGGAAGGCATGATACATTGGAAGAAGAAACGGCTCTATGAGGTAAGCAATAATTTGAGAATACTCCTCCTTAATACAAAATGGTGATATGTAGATAATGTAAATACACATAATGCTTTGTGTAGCCTTGTGAAGCCATATGTTGGGCTTAATTACTTGCAAGTTTTGCTAGTGACCATTTTATAGGGGAAAATTGATCGGAAATTTCCATTGGAATCCACGATGATTTAAACTCCCCATAAACCCTTACATTCGAGGACGAATGTTCCTAAGGGGGGAGGGTGTTACAACCCATATCCACATGTGTTAGTTCATGCCATATATTAGTTAACATAAATCCAAGAAGGAATTATCTTTTAGATGATAAGAAGTCAATCCTATTGGTCTTAAGTGATACAAGAGTGTATAAGGGTGATTAACCAGTATTAGAAGTTAAACGAATCAAGGATGTTGTAACTCGTATTTTCAGGTAATCTAGCGGTGCTTAATACACTCAAGAGGTCATTTATTAAGGTATTTTAATCATATAATATCCGTATCATAAGTCTTGAAGTCAAACGAGTTATGAAACAAAAGTCGACAAAAGTTGTCGCAACTTAGGTTCATAATTTTACTTAAACATTGGGTCAAATGTTTCTAATCTTTTCTCATAATTTACAAGGAATTACGGGGTGATCTACCAACCAAATTAAATATATAGGAGTCTCGTTTCCAACGCATTAAACCGTTCATCGATACGATCTTGGAGTAAAGAGATATTCACGTTTTCGCGAGACTGCGCCAAGCACCTCTCTATGGGGCCCACTAAGTCGGTTTAAGATATTTGGACCTATATAGGATGCCTCCAAACCGTTTTAAGTCATTTATTTTCACTATTTTCAGACCTTAGAACCCTAGGAACATCCTCTCAAGGTTCTCTCAAGATTCAAGGCCCAAAAAAGGGGCAAACAACACAAATCAAGTGTCGGGAATTCCGTGGCGCTAGTAAGTCTCTTGTTCTTCTTGTTGTTGCTCATTTTTGTGTCGTTTCAGCTCGTGTGGGAGGTTGTTTTAAAGGGTTTATGTTCTGTAAATACTCCCTCATGTTCTTAGTATCAATCCTAGGTGATTTCAAGCCTTCTAAAGTGATTCTAGTACCGAAAAACACTAATTGATCGCTAGTTTCGCTCTTTTGTTGTTGTGGCAGCATTGGAGGGATATTTCATGGAAATTTAAGGTCAAATTGGAGTTGTTATTTCTGTATAAAGGTAAGGAACCTATTACTCTATATGTATTTAAGATTATCCAAGTTGCGGCTAAGCCATTGAAGCTAGAACTTGTGAAATATATATCGAAAGGCTTGGAAGTAATGTTATTGTTTTGTGGACTGTTTTGCGTTGTTGTTGGGCTGCGTATTTTACTACTATCTTGTGGAGTTTTGGAGGAGGAAGGGTGTGGAGAAACACCATATATATGTAGGGTTATGGGCTGATAGTTATTCGTAACATTTCCAGGTTGTTTGACACGACTACGGTGGTCGTCGTATGTATGGAGTGATTAGGCTGTGTGTGGACTATTTTGGGAGGCTCAATATGTTTATTATTGATGTTGTTTGGGCTGTTTTGTGATTGTTTTGAATGGTGTGAGGTCATATATATAGGGGAGGTGCTGTCCGTTTCATCGTAAAATAGGTTGTGGTCGATACATAATAGTTATGACGCTTAAATGATAACGATAGTATCGTTTCACTTATTGTAGACTAAGGAGTTTTGACAATTGCATAGCTTGAGATTGGGGCAGTATATACAAGGTATGTGAGTCTATCCCTTTCCTTCTTTTGCACGACTCTGATTGTACATAATGTAATGAACGAGCTTCCAAGATACTCTACTCTTAGAAGCTAGCAGTACTTACATTGTTTTCCCTCTTATGGAACGATTGATGTTAATGTTTCTTCTCTTATTCTTATATTATCAATGTTGTTCGTACTTCCTAAATCTTATAAGGTTCATAGTGAAGAGTTAGTCCTAATAACGTGTACAGAGGATACCGACCTTACGTCACTCCGAAAGGTTTAGAATGTGATTCTATGAGTCGAGCATGCATTATATATATGTATCTATTTTACTCTACCGAGCCACGCTATAGTTGGTCGGGTACGACACCTATTGTGCAACCACTGATCAGTTGGGTTTTACCGAGCTCCACGTGGCCGGGTACGATTCTACCGAGCCTTATGATGGCCGGGTACGTTTTTTTACCGAGCCTATTATGGCCGGGTACGATATGATGATGATGATGCCCACAGAGGCGAATGTTTTAAGGGTTTATGTATTTATACATATGTATCATGCATTTCATGTAAGTAGCCCTCAGAGGTACTAAGATGTTACAGGTTGTATATTCTCTATCCTTACTTACATTACTGATCGTATTTATGGTTCCTTGCCTTACATACTCAGTACTTTATTCGTACTGACGTCCTTTTATTTGTGGACGCTGCATGTCGTGCTGCAGGTCCTGATAGACAGGCAGGTGCAGCTCCCCTACCACAGTAGACTGTCCAGTTCAGCGGTGATTGGCGAGATCCCTTCTCCGGACTTGCCTTGGTCTTGGTATGCAATTTTTGTTATAGACATTATGGGTATGTCGGGGCCCTGTTCCGGCTATGTTGCAACACTTATGTTCTTTTAGAGGCTCATAGACAGGTGTCGGCTCATGTATAGTTTGGTATGCCTTGTCGGCTAGTTTTTATTGTATAGTCTTTCATAGTAGTGTGGTAGCTCATACCTTATACGTAGTTTCTTGATTGTCTGGTCATCCCCTGCTATGTATGTTCATGCCGTCATATTTTATTGCTGGTTGTCCATGATCTAGGTCTACCATTTATATTGATCTCGTCAGCCTTAAAAGATAATAATGAAGGTTAGATGAAATGTACGTTGGTGCTCGGCAAGTGTGGTCGGGTGCTAGTCATGGCCCTTCAGTTTGAGTCGTGACATGCACGCCGCATCGAGATATTGATTATGCCTTCGTTGGCATTGATATAGAACTTGGGCTAAGAGAAGCCTCTTCGGAGTCTTTACACCCCCAGTGAGCGCAGTTGATTATATTGAGGGATGGATCTTCCCTGGATATGGATCTTGTCCAAAGTATTGATATGGAGATGGATCTTCTCTATGAGGCTGGATTGGCCTGTTTCCTCGATACTGGGTGACTTATAGTCTATGATGTATGTACATTTCGGGGTGGATCTTCCATGGGCCGAATGGGCCATATACAGTACCGAGTAGTTGAGCATTGTGAGTGGAAGTTTTATACGTGACATTGATCATGCTATCTGTGCATTGGTACTTAGAGGTTCCTGAGCTTTATACTTTGTATCGTTCATACTATGTTTAATTACTACTGAGAAACTACATAAATTGTAAGCATGTCTACTTTTCCGTACAATTAACTATTGCAACCTGTTGAGGGTTGGTTCGTCATTACCGTCAGTCCATAGTTTGTACTTGTTACTTACTGAGTTGGTGTACTCACGTTACCCCCTGCACCCCTATGTGCAGATCCAGGTATCTCAGGGCACGACAACAGTTGTTGATCACACCAATTGGAGACTTTCTGTGGAGATTGCGAGGTAGCTGCTTGTCGACTACAGTTCTGCCTTCTCCTCTCCTTATCTTCCTTTAGTATATTTATTTGGATATTCTTAGACCATGTTGGTCATGTTATTTTGAACAGATGTAGTAGTTTTAGCTCATGACTTAGTGACACCTGAGCTCGGGATTGTGTTTCATTTCGCTGGATTTTGATTTCTACTTTTATCTTGTTGAATTTCTGTTAAATTTATGATTTTCTTAAGTTTTTATTTGAGAAATGGAGTAATTAGGAATAAGTGGCTGGCCTAGTATCACGATAGGCACCATCACGACATGGTTAGATTTTTGGGTCGTGACATGTTGGTATTAGAGCCTAGGTTACAGAGGTCTCACGATCCATGAGCAGGTTTAGTAGAGTCTCGCGAATCGGTACGGAGACATCTGTATTTATCCTCTGGGGGTTGTAGAACCTTCAGGAAAACTTCATATTCTTGAATTCTTGTTGTGCGAATCTGTTTATCCTAGTACTAAACTTCTGTTATTCTACTCTCTCACAGATGGTGAGGACACGTGCTACTGGTCAAGATGGACGGCCACCAATACCACCGGTTGGGGCCGCTAGAGGCCGAGGACGCGGTCGAGGCCATGGTAGGGGTAGGGGTATGGCTCGCATAACAGCTAGGGCAACACTTGCAGATCAACACGCTGCCCCAGTTCATGATCAAGCTCCAGCAGGGGATGCTCCAACAGAACCAGCTCAGGCACCGACTATATCTATTGTTATTCCGGGTCTCCAGGAGACTTTAGCTCAGATTATGACTGTGTGTACCAGTCTTGCTCAGGCAGTCGTAATTTCTACTATATCAACTACTTCTCAGGCCGGGGGAGGCACTCAGACTCCCGCCGCCCGTACACCCGAGCAGGTTGTTCAGGGACTCCAAACACCAGAGGCACCACCAGCCCAGCCGGTTGCACCTGCTCAGAACTTTGTGGTTCCAATTATGCTTGATGAAGAGAAGCGTCGATTGAAGAGGTTTGGTAGACTTCAGCCTCCAACTTTCAATGGCGCTGAGGGCGAGTATGCACAGGGTTTCTTGGACAAGTGTCAGAGGATGTTGCGTACAACGGGTATTCTGGAGACTAGTGGAGTCTCATTTACTACTTTTCAATTTTATATAGTTTCCTTCACTTAGTAGGAGGCTTATGAGAGGCGTAGGCCAATTGGTCCACCGCCCCTTACCTAGCATCAATCTCCATTCTCTTTCTAGAGAAATATGTACCGCATTCCCGTAGAGAGGAGCTGCGCAGGTAGTTTGAGTAGCTGCATCAGGGGGATATGACCGTATCGCAGTATGAGATGAGATTCTCCGAGTTGGCCCGTCATGATATTTGGCTAGTTCCCACATATAGGGAGAGGATCAGAAGGTTTGTTGATGGCCTCAACTATCATCTATAGATTTTTCTGAAGAGAGAGAGAGAGTATTTGGCACTCCTTTTGAGGAGGCAGTGGACATTTCTAGAGAGATAGAGTCAGTTCGCCACTAGGAGCGGGATGAGAGGGAGGCCAAGTGGTTTCGAGGATCTAGTAGCTTCAGTGGTGTTCCTTCAGGAGGTTAGACTCAGCATGGCAGAGGCCGTCCATTCAGACATGCTCAACCAGCCATCCAGGTCACCGTGGTAGGTCATCTGGCCATGGTTCTCACAGTTCACATCAGGGTCACTCGTCTCTCAGTGCCCTTCCAGCTTAGAGTTTGACTCAGGCACCATCAGTTCAGGGCTCATCTATGCCTGGTTCTTCTAGTGGGCATCCCAGTGCTCGAGGCTCCCTTCAGTCCCCACCGCCACTTGCTGCGAGGGGTTGCTTCGAGTGTGGAGATTTAGGTCATATCAAGAGGTTTTGTCCCCTTCTTTCAGGAGGTTCATCCTAGCAGAGGATTCAGCCTTCGGCTTTAACACCAGTTGCTTCCCTACCCGCTCATTCAGCTCGGGATGGAGGTTAGTCAGCTAGGGGTCGCCCTAGAGGGGGAGGTCGATCAGGTGGTGGTTAGGCCCGTTTCTATGCCCTCCCAGCCAGACCAGATGCTATTGCTTCAAATGCTATGATTACATGTATTATCTCAGTCTTCCATAGAGATGCCTCTGTATTATTTGATCCCGGTTCCACTTTTCCATGTGTCATAATATTTTGCCCATTATTTGGATATGCCTCGCGAGTCTCTTGTTTCATCTATTCATATATCTACTCTGGTGGGCGATACTATCATTGTGGGTTATGTATACCGATCGTGTGTAGTGACTATTGGTGGTTTGGATACCTGAGTGAATCTCTTTTTGCTTAGTATGATTGATTTTGATATGATATTGGGCATAGATTGGTTATCTCCGTGTCTTGCTATTCTGGACTATCATGCTATGACAACGACATTGGCTATGTCGGGGTTGCCACGGATTGAGTGGCGAGGTTCGACTGATTATGTTCCCAATAGGGTGATTTCATTTCTTAAGGCCCAACTGATGGTTGGGAAGGGTTGTATTTCATACTTAGCCTTTGTGAGAGATATCAGTGTAGAGACTCCTAGTATTGATTCTGTTCCTGTGGTGAGGGACTTTCCGGATATGTTTCCTACAATGTTTCCTACAGACCTGTCGGGCATGCCGCCAGACAGGGATATTGATTTTGGTATTGATCTGGTGTCGGACACTCAGCCCATTTTTATTCCACTGTATCGTATGTCACTAGCGGAGTTTAAATAATTGAAGGACCAGCTTCAAGAACTTTATAATAAGGGGTTTATTCGGCCTATTGTGTCTCCTTGGGGTGCACCTGTTCTATTTGTGAAGAAGAAGGATAGCATGATGAGAATGTGTATTGATTACAGGCAGTTGAACAAAGTTACAATCAAGAACAAGTATCCTTTGCCTCGTATTGATGATTTATTCGACCAGCTTCAGGGAGCGAGAGTGCTCTCCAAGATTGATCTCTGTTCAGTGTATCACCAGCTGAAGAGAAGGGACTCAGATATTCTTTAGACAACTTTCAGCACCCGATTTAGTCATTATGATTTCCTTGTGATGTCTTTTGGGCTAACCAATGCCCCATCAACATCCATGCATTTGATGAACAACGTGTTTCGGCCCTATCTCAACTCGTTTGTGATTGTTTTCATTGATGATATTCTGGTATACTCGCGTAGTCAGGAGGAGCACACGGAGCATTTGAGAGTTGTGTTGCAGAGATTGAGGAAGGAGAAGCTTTATGCAAAGTTCTCCAAATGTCAGTTTTGGCTCAGTTCAGTGGCTTTCTTGGGGCACGTGGTGTCTAGTAAGGGTATTCAAGTTGATCCGAAGAAGATAGAGGCGGTTCAAAAGTTGGACCAGACCATCCTCAGCCACAGAGATTCGCAATTTTCTTGGTTTGGCGGGTTATTACCGTCAATTCGTTCAGGGATTTTGATCTATAGTATCACCCTTGACCAAATTGACCCAAAATGGTGCTCCATTCATGTGGTCAGATTAGTGTGAGGCGAGCTTTCAGAAGCTCAAGACTGCCTTGACCATAACTCCAGTATTAGTGTTGCCATCAACTTTAGGTTCTTATTCCATGTATTGTGATGCTTTGAGAGTTGTTATTGGGTGTGTGTTGATGCAGGAGGGTAGAGTTAGTGCTTATGCTTCTCGTCAGTTGAAGCCCCATGAGAAGAACTACCCCGTTCATGATTTGGAGTTGGCTACCATTGTTCATGCATTGAAGATTTGGAGGCATTATTTGTATGGTGTGTCTTGTGAGGTGTTTACTGATCATTGTAGCCTCCAGCACTTGTTCAAGCAGAAGGATCTCAATTTGAGGAAGCGGAGATGGTTGGAGCTGCTAAAGGATTATAATATCACTATCTTGTACTATCTGAGGAAAGCCAATTTAGTGGCCGATGCCTTGAGTAGGAAAACGATGAGTATGGGCAGTCTTGCATTTATTCCTGTTGGGGAAGAGACCTCTTTCAGTTGATGTTCAGGCCTTGGCCAATCGGTTCGTGAGGTTGGATATTTCGGAGCCTAGTCGGGTATTGACTTGTGTGATTTCTTGGTCTTCCTTATTTGATCGCATTAGAGAGTGCCAGTATGATGATCCTCATTTGCTTGTCCTTAAGGATAGAGTTCAGCACGACGATGCTAGAGATGTGACTATTGGTGATGATGGGGTGTTGAGGATGCAGGGGCGGATATGTGTGCCCAATATGGATGGGCTTCAGGAGTTGATCTTGGAGGAGGCCTATAGCTCGCGGTATCCCATCTATCTGGGTGCCACGAAGATGTATCAGGATTTGAGACAATATTACTGGTGGAGAAGAATGAAGAAGGATATTGTGGAATTTGTAGCTCGGTGTCTCAATTGTCAGCAGGTGAAATATGAGCATCAGAGACCGGGTGACTTGCTTCAATAGATAGATATTCCAGAGTGGAAGTGGGAGCAGATCACCATGGACTTTGTAGTTGGACTCCCATGGACTTTGAAGAAGTTCCATGTTATTGGGTGATTGTTGATCGGCTGACCAAGTCCGTACACTTCATTCTTGTGTGTACTACCTATTCTTCAAAGAAATTGGCAGAGATCTATATTCAAGATATTGTCCGCTTGCATGGTGTCCCAGTTTCCATCATGCCAGATAATGTGTTTACCGTAAAAATGGTAATAACAATTAAATTTGTTGATGGGATTCTAAAAATACGTGATCTACTTTTATGCTAGTTTGTTAAACTATTGATACTATGTATGTAAGACTTAGAAACAAAATAAGAGTTAAGGATAAGGCGAAAATCAAACTGTTAGGCCAACTATCGGTGTCTCGAGCTTGTTGATTCGGGGCCTCGAGGTCGATCCCAGAGCTCGACTATGAGCTATCGAAGGCAGTTGCTACGCAGCTAACAGTTATAATAAAATTAATGGAGGATCTTTATGTCCAATGATAAGCAATAAATGATGAACAAATATGAAGATAATAAATGAAAGCAATAATATCAAAAAAATATGTTAGAGAGCAAATAGAATATTCTTTCATATTGCTGTGGAGTAATTGAAGCAATATAGGCTTATAAAACGATTGGGATCCCCTTTATATAGAAGGGGAATCCCAATATAGTACAAAATACATTAATGATAAAGAAGTAGGGATGGGACAACTAGCTACTGTCATGGTGCAGGTTCAGACTAGCCTCAGACTAGCCTGCCAGATTGTATCGGCTCTGGCTGCACTCCTTGGGAACTCCCCATATCTGATGTGGTTGTGACCAACGTTATTCCTAGGTCGGGCATCGACGAACCTCGAGGGACAAAAACTCAGTCATAGCCTTGCGTCCCCGAGGCTTCAAAATGATCCTCTGTAATGCCTTAATGATGAGAAATGGGACCCTTCGATATCGCTGTATACATAAAGGTACTTAGTTTACTTCGTAATTTTGGAGGTCCGTGCAGAGAGAGTTGGGTACTCAGGTTGAGTTGAGCACAACTTTTCACCCTCAGACGGACGAGCAGTCTGAGCGCACTATTTAGATATTGGAGGACATGTTGCGTGCTTGTGTCATTGATTTTGGAGGGTCATGGGATCCGTTTCTACTGCTTGTAGAGTTTTCTTACAACAATAGTTATCAGTGAGTATTCAGATGGCTCTATATAAGGCTTTGTATGAGAGACGGTGTAGATCTCCTATTGGTTGGTTTGAGCCGGGTGAGGCTAGGCTTTTCGGTACAGAATTGGTGCAGGATGCGTTAGACAAGGTGAAGGTGATCCAGGAGCGGCTTCGTACAACGTAGTCAAGACAAAAGAGTTATGCTGACATTAAGGTTCGTGATGTGTCCTATATGGTTGGTGAAAAGGTTTTATTGAAGGCTTCACCCATGAAAGGTGTTATGAGATTTGGGAAGAAGGGTAAATTGAGTCCTCGGTTCATTGGGCCTTTTGAGGTTCTTTGGAGGATTGTGGAGGTGGCTTATGAGCTTGCTTTGCCACCTAGATTATCGAGTGTGCATCCGGTATTTCATGTTTCTATGCTACGGAAGTATATTGGCGATCCGTATCATGTTTTGGATTTTAGCATGGTTTAGTTAGATGATGATTTGACTTATGATGTGGAGCCAGTAACTATTTTGGAGCGTCAGGTTGGAAAGTTGAGATCAAAGGATATAGCTTCAATGAAAGTGCAGTGGAGAGGTCGGCCCGTAGAGGAGGCTACTTGGGAGATCGAGCGGGAGATGCGGAGTAGATATCCTCACCTATCTGAGGCTTCCAATATCGTTCTTGACTCGTTCGAGGATGCACGTTTGTTTTAGAGGGGGGATGTAATTACCCGGCCTGTCGTTTCATGAGTTACTGCTTTGTTTCCCCCATTTCTGCTTCTTTATGTCTTGTTCAGCTGTATTATATGGCATCATGTTGTTTAATTTGGGTTCAGAGAGGTTTTGTAGAGAAATGAGACACCTAGTCTCCTAAGTTGGCCTTTTAGCTGTAAAAGTCAACCGAAAGTTGACTTGTGAGTAAATGATCTCGAAATTTGGTTTTTATGACTGGATAGCTTCGGGAGGTGATTTGGACTTAGGAGCATGATCGGAATGTGTTTTGGAGGTCCGGAGTAGATTTCGGCTTGAATTGGCGAAATTGGAATTTTGGCGTTTTTCGGTTGATAGGGTAGATTTTGATATATGGGTTGGAATGGAATTCCGGATGTTGGGGTAGGTCCGTGGTGTCATTTTTGATGTGTGTGCAAAATTTCAGGTCATTCGGACGAGTTTTGATAGACTTTTTGATCGAAACCGGAATTTAGAAGTTTTTGGAATTCTTAGGCTTGAATCCGATGATGATTTGATGTTGTTTTGAGCGTTCCGAGGGTTGGAACAAGTCTGAATGATGTTATGGGATGTGTTGGCATGTTTGGTTGAGGTCCCGAGGGCCTCGGGTGAGTTTCGGGGGTTAAACTGATTAAATTCATGATTGAAAAGTTGAAGATTTTCCTTCAGGTCTGTTGTAGACATTTGTTCATCGTGATCGTGTAGAAGGGTTCGCGATCACATAGGCTCAGTTAGGCAGGGGTGAAAAAACTGTTATATGCGATTGCAGAGGTCAGGGCGCGATCGTGGTAGGCTGAGAAATCATTGTTCGTGAACACGTCGTCAATGTCGCGTTCGCGTAGAAGGAAGGAGCTGGTGAGGAGTAGGCAGGTTGTTCTATGCGATTGCGTGGGAGAGGCCGCGATCGCATAGGTTTGTGAAGCCAGTGCTTCACGTTCACTTGGGAAGCGAGGCATTCACGTAGAGTTAATTCTCAGTCAGCAAAGTTTGTGCTTTGCAATCGGGGGGCTATTTACTCGATCGCAGTGGAGGAATTTAAATCGCTGTGTAGAATGTTTAAAAGGCCATTTTCGCAATTTTTGGCCATAGTTCACAATTTTTAAGTCGGTTTTGGAGCTTCTTAGGGGAGTTTGAAGGGGGAAATCAAGAGAATTTCTTTGAGGTAAGATTATTGAACCGAAAACTCGATCCTATGTTGATTCTTACTTGTTTAAACATGAAATTTTGGGGGATTTGAAGCCTAAAAATTGGGAGTTAGGGCTTGAAATTGGAGACTTTGATTTGAGGATTTGAGGGGTCGTTTTTGGTCGGATTTTGGTGTATTTGGTATGTATGAACTCGTGAGAGTGTAAGGCTTCTAGTTTTGTGATTTTTATCGGAATTCGAGATGTGGGCCCGGGGGTCAGGTTTGACCAATTTTGGGATTTTTGATGTAATTTGATTATTTTCAAGTGGGCTTTGTTCCCTTAGCATATTTTCATAGTTATATACTGATCTTGGTTAGATTCGGGGCATTTGGAGGCCGAATCAAGAGGCAAAGGTATCGCGGGCTAGAATTTGGTTGGCTTGAGGTAAGTAACGCTTCCAAACTTTGTTCTGAGAGTTCGAAACCCCGAACTGTGTGTTCTATGATTACTGTTGAGGTGACGTAATGCCAAGTGACGGGCGAATGGGCGTGCACCGTGATAAATACGGCCTAGATCATTCCGTGGCACCGCTTAGTGACTGTTTTATGCTTATATCTATGTTGTAATTATGTGATTAAATTAATGAGCTACAAATCATGCTAATCATCATGTTAAGGTTTCATGCCATTACTGTTGAGACCCGAGAGGTCGTTTCTTGCTGTCATGTCATTAGCTTCATTTATATTCTATACTCAGTCCGGTTCATGCATATTATATCATGCTTTATTCTCGATTATTGCTATTTGACATATCATATCATTGTTCGGGCTTGTATTATGACATTTTAGCCCATGTGGGTGAGACTGGAGAGTATTGACTGAGTGAGTCCGAGAGCCTGATATTGATTGACAGTATGAGATCGGGCTACACGCTGCAGCGAGATATTGATCATGTCTTCGCTAGCATTGATATAGCACTTGGGCTAAGAGAAGCACCTACGGAGTTTTTACACCCCCAGTGAACGCAGATGATGATATTGAGGGATGGATCTTCCCTGGACACGGATCTTATCTGAAGCATTGGTATGGAGATGGATATTCTCCATGAGGCTGGATTGGCCTGTTTCCTCGGTACTGGGTGACTTATAGTCTGTGATGTATATATATTCAGGGATAGATATTCCCTGGGCCGAATGGGCTATATATACTACCGAGTAGTTGAGCACTGTGAGTGGAAGTTTTATACGTGACATTGATCATGCTATCTGTGCATTGGTACTTAGATGTTCCTGAGCTTTATACTCTGTATCTGTTGATACCCAATTTTTTTCTATATTTTTTTAATACATATATATACTTTCACAATAGTATATATGCATATATAAGCATGCATAAGCATTTTTATAATTTTTTATAATTTTTAAAGGATTCAAATTGATTTATTTCTCCCCTTTGTACGCATAAAATTTCCAATAATTATCCTTAAAATTATTTTTGTGGTGATTTAGCCATCTAAATTCTATATTTATGCCAAAATAATGTTGAAATATTTTTAGTGCATTTTTATAATTGCATTTACATTTTTTAAATCAATTTGCGTATATTTGCAATACTAGCCATATTAAAGCATAATTACGTTTTTAATAAATAAAATGAACTTTTATATTTTTAAAATGTTAAACAACTATTTTAAATTATTTTAGTATACGAAATTATTTTTTTAGAAATCATTTATCTTTTTTTTATAAATTATATAGTGTTAAAATGGTTATTTAAAATCTAGCCTAATTTCATTTCAATTTTAGCCACAATACCCAGCCCAATTTTTTGGATTGAATTACCCAGGCCCAAACCACTACCTGCCTGACCCAATCCCGGCAAAATCCTGGCCGTTGATCGTTTTGATCAACGACCCAGATTTTTCCTTTCCTAATTAAACTAGCTGATACCCCCTAAACCTAATTCATTTCACCACCAACCCCGCCACCCTAAATTCCTCTCTACCCTCAAATACTCTCAACCCTAATCTCCAATCACCGACCTCCATCTATGTCCATCTCCGGTGACCTCTCACCCCCCTCTCAGGCCTCCAATGGCTTCTCTCATGTCATTCCTGTCATCTCTAAGGTCCTCAAGGGACCAGGGCCATCTATGTCTGTATGGTTCTCTTTGAAACCCTAATTTCGTTTCTAAAACTCCTAGATTTGTACAGATCTAGGACGATTTGAGTTTTATCCTTGTGTGTTTTACAATAGCCTTGAGTTTCTTTACAAGAATCGTATGATTTCAAGTGATTTTTCATCTTTTTCTAAAATTAGGGTTTCTAGAATTTCTTTTTAAATTTTGTCTGATTATTCTTTGTGTTTAAACTTCTGATTCTCACACATTTTTGACTAATTTTATAAACTTGCTGCAACCCTAGGCCGTTTGTACTGAAAACCCTAATGTTATGTGGTTTTCGTTTGGTTCTGATACGGGTACCTCTGATTGTGTTCTTGCCTTGGATTCTTGTGACTTCTCATGATTTACTTGTCCTAGCATGCTTCTACTAAAATTTTCTTAGTTTAAACCTTCACTGATATTATGAACTTGTGTTTATACTAGACATTCATGCAAAACTTATATGCTTCTCTTCGAATCAGTGTCGTTTAGCCATGGGTTTTGTTAAGGCTATGTGAAATACTGACCATTCATGCTTTACCTCATTTTATATGCTAAGCATGCTGCTTCTTTCATGATTTACTAAACCCTTGATTACTTTGAATCCCTTATTTTCTGGTTTAATTTGATCCCTTTCCATTTAACGTTTTGATTCTTACTTCTTTACCTAATTTGATTAAATTTACCTGCCTTAATTGTCCTCCTTGCCTTGTTTGTATTCCGTTGATTATTATTGATTTGTTTCCTTAATTAAACTGCTGTGCATTTACCCTTAATTACCTATTATATACCTAAAACTTTACTTTATTCTTTTCCTTAAATACCTGGCATGTTTACCGTTGATTGAACTGTCCCTTGATTAAGGGAAGATCTTGTTGATTTATGGGTAATTTCCCTGATTTACTACTCAATTGATCTCTTGCCTTGTTTTGTTAAGTTTTTGACTCCTATATAAACTTTCTATTCTTTTAAGTTCACTACACCAAGAAAAAAAAGGAACTCTAGTTTATCTACACTATTATACTCTCAAAGCTCTCTACTCTCTTTTGTTCCTTACAACTCCTATTAGTTCAGTCGGCTGTAAGCCAAGGCTGATTACTGGCATTATTTTTACTATGTATTTAGCATACTCTCTTTAACTGGCATGTTCTGATTCAATTCACATTCCAAGCTATGTGTTTACTTTGTTCCTGCAGTTTATCAATCTTGATTTCCAGTTTATGAGCTATTTTACTTAATATACAATCATCATGCCTAGATTATTGTATCACAAAGCATGTTTTAAGTTTATGGTTTCATACTGTTTAGCATGACCAAACCCTGCTTGTTCTAAAATCTTGAATGTTTTTTTAGTACAGTTTGTTTTAATGTAATTCTATCTATGACTTAAACCTATGTGTTCTCAATTTAACTTTGTAACTACCATCTATGTATTTGATTGTCATCACTAAGGTGTATTCTAGGTGTCCCCCTACCTCTTTCCCTTGTGTGAAATCTTTTCTGAAGCTGTATGTTCTCCAACCTGCTTTCTGACTATCTTTAAATGTCTTCTTAAACTATTCCTACTCTTAACTCTGTTCTGACTTTCATAAACGTTCTTTCTGCCACTAAGAACTTCTTTCTCTGTCTACCAAACTCTTTCAAAGTCATTATGCACTCCCACATTGGTCCTAGAGTATTAGGTCCTGCCCCTCTGGCATGTGTACTACCTTGAGATCCTTGAGATCTCTTTGAACTCTGGCATGTCAGAGCTGTCCCTTCCATACTGCACTTAAATAAGTTATTGTTGAGATATCCTTGAGGTCCTTAGGGAATTTTGACACACCTAGACATGATATTGTCTATGGAATTTGGATTTGAGGTTATTGGAGGCTTGGGAAGTCATTTGCGCCTGCTTCAGGCTCCCTATAGTTAACTTCTTCTTTTCCTTCTTTATTTGTTTATGTAATTTGTTCAGCTGGTCTATAATAATTATTTGTAAACAACATTGGGCTGATTAGTGAAAAAGGGTGGGTAGCTATATCTGTTGAGTAATTTGGGTAGATACCATGCCTATAGGATTTAAACGGTTTCCATATTAGAAATTATGTCTATAGGATTTAAATGGATTCAATAATAGAAACCACGTCTATAGGTTTAAAATCAACTTCATAATTAGATACCATGCCTATAGAGCGTAAAGTGATTGAGTTCAATTCGTGCTACTGCATGTATTTACATTTGTCTTGCTAAAATCATGACTATAAGTTCCAACATCAGCTCTTAACAATTAGATACCATGCCTATAGGACTTAAAATCAGAAATTCTGCCTATAGAATAAAAATCAATTTAGTTACACAAGTCAGTCTAATTCATGTTAGTTCACTTTGAAATCGGCTTAATCAATTCTTTAATTGAGTTTTTAAAACACTGCCTTAATTCACTACTACTAGAAAGCATGCCTATAGGATCTCAAATTTTTGCTTAAAACTGTTCACTATTTTACTACATCAATGTAGTTATCATGCTCTTAGGACATCACTGTTATACGTTTAGGCAAGCTTATAGGGAAATTTTACATTCTGCAACTCTGAAACTGTGTTTTGCTACTTAAAGCTGTCCAGATTTAACAAGTTTAAACCAGTAGGCAAGCTAAATAGGATTTTGACATTTTGTCCTAATTCACCACTGTATAATCCTTGCTCACCTAGATATCATGTTCTAGGATTTTCTCTTAAGTATTGGACTGTTGTGTGAAGACGTGCACTTACTTTCTATGTTTGAGGAGGTAACTGTGAGCCTGTAACTTGTTTCTTTAAATGCAGTCCTAACTGTTCTTGATTGATGCCTAGATTTTTATCCTTTAAAATCTTAGGAAGGTCTAGAACTGTCCAATGAATAGAGGTCCTAAAATACATCCAGGGCCACGAGGAAGGGACGAGTAGTGCACGCATAGGACATTGTCAAGGTTACTAGAACGATTTAGGCTATGACCAGGGGGAATTGGGTAGTAAGGATGTGATGACTACGCATTAATGTCAGGTGTAGCCCCTAATTGAGGAGTGTTACCGGGCATTGCGTGGGGCGATCATGTAGGCTAACCAACCTAGGACCCCTCCTTCCCAAATTCCCTTTGCTTAAACTTTACTTTTCTATATGAACACAGTTTGTTCAAGTCTTTCCTTTGTCTCATTATTTGAGTCATGTAATGTCCCAAAAACTTGCTCTTATTTGTAATTATGTCTTTAAACTATTTATTTATTAAAGGAATAGTTCATAAGTATAAGTTCGGCCGGGACCCACTGTTGTGGACCGAGAGGGGTGCCTAACACCTTTCCCTCAAAGTTATTTCGAGCCCTTACCCTAAATCTCTGGTAATACAAACAAATCCAAGAGTTAATCGCTCTAGGTGCCCTAACACACCATAATCCATTAGGTGGCGACTCTTCAAAACCCAAATTCCCAAAAGGAAATGATTTATTACCCAAATGAATGTTGGAACTTGAACTTTCTCCGCGAAGGGAAGAAAAGGGGGCACGACAATATCGTTCATATTATGTTTAATTACTGCTAAGAATCTACATGAACTGCAAGCATGTCTACTTTTCTGTATAATTAACTGTTGCTACCTATTGAGGTTTGGTTCGTCACTACCATCAGTCCATAGTTTGGACTTGTTATTTACTGAGTTGGTGTACTCACGTTACCCCCTGCACCCCTGTGTGCAGAACTAGGTATCTCGGGGCACGGCAGCGGTTGTTGATCACACCAGTTGGAGACTTTCTGTGGAGATTGCAAGGTAGCTTCTTGGCGACCGCAGTTCCGCCTTCTCCTCTTATTATCTTACTTTAGTATATTTATTTGGATATTCTCAGACCGTGTTCGTCATGTTATTTCGAACAGATGTAGTAGTTTTAGCTCATGACTTAGTGACACCCGAGGTCAGGATTGTGTTTCATTCCGCTGGATTTTGATTTCTAATTTTATCTTATTGAATTTCTGTTAAAATTATGATTTTCTTAAGTTTTTATTTGAGAAATGGAGTAATTGGGAATAAGTGGCCGGCCTAGTATCACGATAGGCGCCATCACTACATGGTTAGATTTTTGGGCCGTGACAATTATGGAGTAGTTTATTTTAGAGTTTGGTGGATATGGTATTCTGATTGATATTTATGGATTTTAACTCTAGTTATTTTGCATGAATTGGTTTATGGAGCTTTGAATTGATTGCAATTTTTTCACCTAAATATTTTATCAAAAGAGGAATATTTTGGGTGATTATCGTTGCATTATCTTGTTTGTTTTAATTTAGTGGTTCTTCAAAGTAATCGAAAGAGCTTGTCGAATTGTTGATTAAATCAAGTTAGAAGAATATTTGAGAGACGTTTTCCTAAAGACTAGTCCATTTATAATGTATTCTTGCATATCTTTACAATGCTTTATACTAGTTCACTTCGAAGAGTTAAGATTTAATCGAGAGAGGAGTCTTGGCTACATGTTTAAACTAATCATCGAGTGAATTCATGAGAATCACTAGAACATTAGAGTGAATTGAACTAGAGTTAGATCCCAAATAGTTATCTTGCACGTATCATGTCACGACCCTTATTTCTCCCATTAATTATCTTTGTGTTGCTCAACTCTTGTATTTCTTTGATCAATTGTTAGTTGCTTTAATTTTAGTAGTTAATTTTAGCTCGTTATCATTCCAATCAAAGTATTAATCATCTTGAATAGCGTTAAACCAGAAATTACTTGAACATTATTTGAATATAATCCCTGTAGAGATGATAATTAAATTATACTATCTTTGGCCAGCGAACATCATATTCGTGTTGTGTTTTACGCTCGTCATATTTTGGCGCCGTTGCCGAGGATTGGCAATCAATAATGTTTGAAATAGTTTTTGGTGCTAATTTAGGAATTATATTTTTTATTTTTATTATTATTCACGATTCTTTCATTTGTGTGCGAGCAACATGTTAAGTTCATTGGTATATGACTCAATGCTCTTCCAAGGAATTGGTTCCATACAATCTAGAATTGGACAAGCACCTGCAACGGTTGAGATATGCGAAGGAATCAAGTGGATCATTCTTGTTTCAGACTTCAAATCAAGATAAAATGGCAAACAACGAGAATGATAGAGTAGACTTAGCTGCAAGAGTGGCAACACAACATAGAGAACAAGTTGCACGGTTAGCAGCCGAAGCGGCCCTTAGAGATGCTGATGAGTGATAAGTGGGGATTTTGACTGCTTATTAGCACCTTTTTTTCTTCCGTTTTAGTTTAAAAGCAGTGAATTGTGTCCCCGAGACTGATTGGCACAAAATCTTACAAAGTGCGAACCGCAGAATTTCATCTGCGGCCGCAGATGATGAAGGAAAGCCCAGTAGAATTTCTAGCAAATTGCGAAACACACAAGAATTGTGCGGCCGCAAAAGATGAGCTTGAGATAAACTTCAGAGAGTTTGCAAATTCCTAAGTTCCAAGTCCCTCAGAATTGCGGACCACACAAGAATTGTGCGGTCGCAGAAGAAGTGTCTTGCAGTCGCGAAGTAAAGGTGCGGACCGCAGAAGACCGAGTTGCGGCCGCAGTGCTAAATTTGCGAACCATAGAAATGTTGCCTCATGGCCGCAGTTATGAATTATGCAGCTGCAGACCTCTACCTCCTGACAAGATGAAGAAACCTGCGGACCGCATATGGAACTATGCAGCCACAGCACCTCCCGAGGGGAAGTTTTGTCCAAAATTGTCAACTTTATATAAATAGAAGAGTATCACGTAATTAGGTCAAGTTTTGAATATTCCAAGTACTATAGCCGTTTCTCTTTGCTTCTTTAGGAAACTTTAGCTTATTTTTGTGATTTAACATTAGATTTCTCTATTTTAATCTTTCAATATGAGTTTTATTATCTTTTCTTCTACACCCATTATGAGTAGCTATAGGTGTTAATCGGGCCAGGCTGACCCGTTTTCAACCCGCTTCAACCCAGGTCAGTCCGGTTCAGCCCGTTACTGTATCTTAGTGTGCGGGCTGAGACGAGTTGGTCGGGGGCGGGTTTTGGAGGAACATATTTTGGACAACGGTGCACCGTACCCGCTAAGCCCGTTAACCCATTAATGGGTTGTTAATGGGATGTAGCCCGTTATCAGCCCGTTTACTGTTACAAATTTTATTTTTATTTTTATTTTTATTATTTGGACCATTGCCAATGGTCAAAATTTAATAAAAAAAATTACATTAGCCCGGCCCGCCCAAACCCGTTAAGCCCGAACCCAAACGGGACCACAATAACCCGAAAATTCCCAACCCGCTATCAGCCCATTATCCCAGCCCGGCCGATAAACGAACAGGCTAGAGTTTTTCCCGTTCAACACGTCCCAGCCCGCCCGATAAACAAGTATATGAGTAGCTAGAGTTTTACAAGAGTTGTGACCCAATCCTAGTGTATAAACCTTATGGGTGATTAATTTAATACTTGTTTTGAATGGGTATTTATTATTTAGCTTAGTCATGCTTAAATTTTAGAATTAATGGTTGTAAACATTGATTCATGCCTATTTGACTTAGTCTCGTCTTGAGAAAGAGGGACCTAGTCTAGGTTAACTTAGCTAACAAGGAATTAGGTCAATTGAGAGATAGATTAACCCAATTAAAGTGTTCAACCTAGATATAGTAACAACCTGACTTGAGCTCTTATCAACCATTTTGGTAGATACCCATTTATTCTTGAGAAAGCCAAATTAGGCAAAACCACTATCTGACCGAGAGGTATTGAGTGGACAACGTATTGTTGTGAGCTATTGTTACACCCCATGTTTTCTGTTACATCTCGCATTTTTGTACGTTAAAGCTTCGTCGTAAGTTACTTGACGTAGACTCGAGGATGAGATTATTTTTGAAGTTATAAGAATTTATGCTATTTATAATAGGGGATAAGTAAGTTCCGTGAAGGTTAAAGGTAAATGAATCAAAGAAACTAAGTTTTGTTGAAGGTCATCGATTTGGAATAAAAAATGATCCGAGTTATAATACCCGGTATTTATGGACTAATGCCATTCAAGGTACCACATGACCATGATAATAGGGTACATAAATTGTGTTAAAAGTGAGTAGTATTTTAAGTAATTTGAGATAATTCTTAATTATATGGATAATTGGTTAATTATTAGTTAATGGGGGAATTAACAAGTTAATTAAGAGTTAGTGGATGATTAATTAAGAACCTTGGATAAGACGAAGGAACCCTTAACGTGGCATCCAACAAAGTCACAAAATTTGACTCTTAAAGTTCAAATATAGGTGGCATATTTAGAGTAATAGGTGGCTTAGTCATCTAACATGTGGGGCCCACGAAAAGACCAACCATTTATAGAAATTTTATTTCATCATTGTTGGAGAAGCAACCCATTTAAAGAAATTCTCATCAACATTGTACATGAGGGCCATGTTACGGATGGAGCTCCATAGCTCATTTCATATTTCATAACATAATATAGTGTGAGATTTTGCAATTTTAAGGAATACGATACAATCTTTCTCAAGCAGGAGGCTACAGGGAATTTAGGATTGTCACTCTTTCTGCTTACTCTAGATCGTGTGTGTCGCGCCCACTTTTTCCCTCTTTGCATCGGAAAATCGGGTTTATGACATTTTTGGGGTAGGACAACTCATTCCTTTTGGGAACTGGGTTTGCATTTGGAAAGTCGCCACCTAATGATTTAAGGTGTATTAGGACACCTATAAGGTTCATTTGTAAGTTTGTTTGATAACCAGAGACAGGTTAAGGGCTTGAAATTATCCTAAGGGGAAGGTGTTAGACACCCCTTAGGATCCACTAGTGTGTTTCCCGACCAGACAGTTTTTGTGAATTTGTACAATTAGCAGATAGACAAAGATAAGCTCAAATAGTAGGGGATTCAAGTTTGAACACATAAGAGTTTGAAAAACAATTATTAAAAGGTGAATTTTGAAAAGGAGTTACAGCTCTACAAATACTTGAGAATATAAAAGGGAGGAGGGGGTCCTAGGTTTATTTACAATATGGATCACATCAATGCGATACCCGGTATGACACTCCTCAGAAGAGGGGATACACGTGGTAGTAGCACACCGGTCATCATATCCATATATACCCTTCCAACCCCGTTAAAGTATTAAAGCACGGATTGGTCTCGACCTCTATTGCATGCTATTACACGTCCCATTCCTATCAATCCCGAAGGAATTTAAGACTACTATTCCTATAAGAGGGAGGTATTTAGGCTGACTCTTGGGTTTTAAAGGTAAAAAGGCTAAGGCGACATACAAAATACGTAGGACTGCATATTAGGGGTAACATATAAACAAATAAGAGGCCCATATATAACTCCGCAGATAATGCAAATAAATGGCATGACTTAAATACAGTTAGGGTCAGAATTTAAAGTACTACGACAGGATTTTTTAATTGTTGAAGTAGACCATATTTATTACATAACTCAGATAAGATGTCTGAATCAGGTCTGCCTGCTGGTTGTAGCAGTTGCTAATTAAACAATGGCGAATCCAATTTTATTAAGCAATTACTTAATACTTGCCTAATTGTGTACTGGTGATGTCCTATAAGCATGATATCTATCACTGATTAAGAATACAGCAGAGCAGTGGTTAAATTAAACAGGCAATTTGGATCCTATAGACATGCTTTCTAGACCGTATTAATAAAAGAAGTAGGTTGTTTCAACTGATTCAGAACAGTACGAGTCAAACTGATTTTAACTATACTGGTTTGAGATCCTATAGGCATGATCTCTATTATTGCTGATTTCAACTCTTATAGGCATGGTATCTAAGTGTTAACGACTGATTTGATACTATAACCATGGAACATTCAGTGAAGTAGGCAGGATTTCTTTGATTAAAGCGAAATTCCTATAGGCATGATCTCTATCTGTACGAAAATAAAGCATGCAAAACTTGAATTAAAACAGAACAGATCCTATAGGTATGTTCTCTACCCTTCTAATAGCTAAAACATGCATAATTACCTCATCCTTTTTCACTGGCCAGCCCCCAATATTTGTTACAAATTATTACAGACCAAATACTGAATTACATTAGAAAAGTGTATAATAAGAAGTTACAACCATAGGAAGTCTGATTATGACTTCCTCTCTAAGTTATGGAATAAACCACCTCAAAAGCCACTTGTTTCAAAGCCTTTCTCAGACCTGGGTGAGTCAAAGTTCCCTGAGGATCTTAAGGGACCTCAGGCAGTGCTTACACCCAGGTTTGCATAACCAGATAGAGGTGAGTGCAGTGTGGAAGGGTCATCCCTTATGTGTCCAAGTTTAGAGGGAGCTCAAGGGTCCCAAGGCAAGGCTCACACAAGAGAGGCAGAACCTAGGTTCTAAGATTATAGTAGAAGTGCAGAAAATAGTAAAAAAAAGAGTTTGTTTAAAACTGGATTGGGAAATAGTAAGTGGTAAGGGTGATTTGAAAATAGTAGTAGTAAAACTCAAACTACACAGAATCAGTAGTTACACAAAGGGGTCAAGGGGTTTTGGGAATACATTGTATGAAGCATATGACCCCAAAAGAGGTCATGTTTGGTCATGAACAACAATAGATGATGCTGGCATGCCCACAAACTTGCAAGAGAATAAAACACATAGAGGGGACATGGGGGTTTGGGATTCATAAGTCAACAAGTACACACATATGGGAAGAATTGATCTAAGGGGAATGGGGACATATTGCATCATGCTAATAATACAACATGATTGCAGAAACATAAGCAGAAGCATGCAAGAGGGCAAGAAATTGGAACAACTTAAAGAAACATGTTGTTGTTGATGCTTGAAAATTAACTAGGACATACCAGTAGAGAAACAAAGTGTAGAAAGGAAAAGTAGGCAAAAATTCCATAGTCTAGCCTTGGCTTTCAGCTGGCTAGACAAAGCAGTAGCACAAGTAGTAGTAGAGAAAAGAGAGAGTTTTGAGTGTAAGTGTGTGTTCTTGAACTCAATTGTTCGTGTCCTTGAAAGAAGAGGGGTGGGTATTTATAGTTTTGAAAATGAGTGAAGAAGAGGTAAAGTCTTAAACACAAACTTGGAAACAATCACAAGCTAGAATCAATTAACACAAGTTAATTAAGGAATCACTGTTTAACGAGTAGTAGCAGGTTTAATTAAGGAAAGACATCAGTTTGGGGACAGATTGATTATTGCCATATAAGGGGCAATAAAATCATGAAGTAAATAATCAAGTGTAGGTACAAAATAGTCTTATTTTGGGAAATGGTTCAGCAAGACAAAACATCAGAGTAAAGGAAAGGAATCAATTAATTTAAACAAGAGGGTGAAATTAGGGTTCATAAAAGAAAAGCTTTTGCAATCAGTCACAAGATCAAGATCAATCAAGGAAGAAACATGATTCTGCACTTCAGTATATGAATAGAGTGAACAGAAGCATTAGACATGCGAGGCCAAACACATTAGCAAAAGATATAACACAGGCATACAGTAGCAACAGGGTAAGCTAGGATTCAGCAGTAAGAAAAATATTCGGAGCACAGTAGTCGGGTAGGTTAAGTATTCACATAGAATCAAAACTGAAGAAACATAGCAACAGGTAAAGAGAATAAAAAACAAGTAAAGGTCTCACAATATTAATAAGTGAAAATAAAACCCCTTTTAAGAAATTAGGGCTTCGACGGTAGTTGAGTTTAAGAGATGAAAAGAACTCAAATCAGACAAGTCGAACAAAGAAAAGAGAGTCATAAACGAAGAACTTAAGATAAGCACACATTTAAGCAAATAATTTCAGAACTCGGATAAGACTAAAAGGAACTAGGGTTTTAAACATTACTGACTCAAGTAGAAGGAAAAAATAAACAGGTAACATAGCAAAATAATGAAACAACACCAAAATCAGAGAAAAGATCTTTAAAAGAGAGGTTAAGAGAAACCCTAATCGGAAAATGAATAGTCATTTTGAAAGAAAATTTTGAAGAACCTTCGAGAAAGCACTTAAGAAATTCATAGTAAGTACAGATCTAACGTAGATCTGAAAGAAAATTGAAAGAGCTTAAATATTAGGGTTTCGGAAAACCCAGAAAAGGTGAGAAAGACCTTGAAAGTTACTGATCTAACAAGGAAAGTCAAGGACCTGCCTTGAAAGGCCATGAATGGCTGGAGAAAGGTCATGAATGGCCAGAGAAAGGCCATGAACAGAAGTCGAGCAAGGACTGGACCAGATCCCTTCAAGGTCTGGCAATGAAACCACAGAAACAAACACCCAGGAGCCATATGAGGCTGATACACATCTTCAATGGCCACGAGAGGTCATGGATTAGGCAGGGGTTAAGGAGGATTAGGGTGGGATGAGATGGCGACGGCTAGGGTTCATGTGAGGTTTCATAGAGAATTAAGAGAAGAGGGGATTCAGAGGCGGCATTTGGTGAAGAATGAAGTGGTCTTTTGAGTTTAAATATGGAAGGGCGAATGGAGGCCGTTGATCTGAGTGATCACCGGCCGGGATTTAAAAGGGTAGGTGAGGAATCTGGGTTGGGTCATTTAATTGGGTTAGTGGTAGGGTATTAGAAGGAATTGGGCCATGAAATTGGGTTTAATTTAGGGTCAAATTTAGGCTAAAATTGAAATGTAATTGGGCTATTATTTAAATAACCAATTTTCCCCTTTTAAAAATTATAAAAATAGTAAATTAATTTCTAGAAATAATTTGAGAGCACCAAAATGATTTGTAACATATAATTAATAATTTAAAAATACAAGGCTTAATTTCATGAATATAAAACACAATTGAATCTTAAAAGGGCCAATATTGCAATTATATGCAATTCATCTTAAAATACTAAATAAATTTGTAAAAATATGGAAAAGAATACCTTAGCTATATCTTAGCATAAATATAAAAGTCCAACAAATGAATTACAAAAATAATAGTTTTTATAGATAAAAGAGGGAAATACATTGATTTAAAAACCTTTAAAAAGTTATGAATATATATATATATATATATATATATATATATATATATATATATATATATATATATATATATATATATATATATATATATATATATATATATATATATATATATATATATATATATATATATATATATATATATATATATATATATATAGAAAAATTGGATATCAACAATTGCCCCTCTTTACCCGGGAAAGATGAAAGAGTTGTCGGGTAAAGATATGATTACCAATTTTGACCGAGCAAAATGGTTCGAAGAGGTTTAGGCCGTGCCTTGGCTTCTGAGCTGCCTACATATCCCTAGTTTTACGAGAATCAGGCCATATGTAGTTCAGGATCCATCAGCGGAGTATGCCGATGGAGGCATTTCAAGAATGAACGCAATATCTAGGGCCGGTTGAGTGAAAGGTTTACGGGAATGCTTAGGTTTGATGTGGCTACGAGAACTAGAGCGGGGCCGCCCCTGCCGGGATGGTCGTTGCTTGCCAGTTTACCAGCAATTAGAAATAATACAAGTGTATATTGTGCATAAATTTATATATGATGCAAATTCCCGTCGGACCATGAATGTTGTCTTCGGACAGTTAGGATGACGTCCTGAGACCATGACGTCCTAGGCCATGGAGCATACAATAAGGATTCCCAGGCCATGAAATGCTGCTCTCGGGCTATGAGGATAGTGCCTCCGAACCATGATGCCTTTGAATAATGATATGCAAAAGATTAAAAGGTATCTTCAGGCCATGCCATGGTGTTCTCGGGCTATGAAGATGATGCCTCCGAACAATGATACCTTTGGATAATTTGGCGATCTTTCAGCCTATGAGATGCATTATTAGGCGATCTTTCAGTCCATGAGAATGAGATGCAGTATGGGACGATCTTTCAGCTAATGACATGTAGTATGAGGCAAACTTTTCATCCCTTGAGATGCAGTAGCATGATGCGGACAAGACAGAGCTTAGTCTTGTGAATTGAGGGGCAGAGCTTAGCCCGTAAGAGAAAAGAAATAAACGATGCTTGATATAGTGCTTAGTTTCGAAGAAAATTGGAGGCAGATCTTAGCCTCAGAAGGTAGAATGGTAGCCTTATGCAAGTTGGAAGGCAGAATAGTAGCCTTATGCAATGCAAATGCAGATGGAGGTTGAGCTTAACCACAGAAGGCAGAATGGTAGACTTATGCAATACAAATGTAGATGGATACAACATTTAGTCTCGAAAGGCAGAATAGTAGCCTTATACAAGTTGGAAGGTAGAATAGTAGCCTTATGCAATGCAAATGCAGATGGAGGTAGAGCATAACCTCGGAAGGCAGAATGGTAGACTTATACAAGAATACATATGGAGATAGCGTTTAGTCTCGGAAGGCAGAATAATAGCCTTATGCAGATTGGAAGACAAAATAATAGCCTTATGTAGGAACGAAATAACGAGTGATAGTAGAGTTTTCTTTAGCTGATATCATATTGTGATATTGTGATTACTGAGATCATTGTGACAGATGAAACGTTACTGGTGTGTGTTGATAGCAGATGTTTGCAAGTATAACGGTTCGGAGAGTTGTTTTCCTGAATAATGTTTGTCCATGAGTGTATAGTATGTTTAATGATTTTGCAATCCTGGTGCCTGCATCTAGAGAAAAATCATGAGTTTTGTAGGGGAGGAGGGGGAGGTTAGCTCGTATCTCTGCTGGCTTTGCTTGTCCTGCTCGGCTTTGATCTGGTGATACTGTACGTATCATTGGGGTAGCATTGCTAAACAAAGCAATTTCCGTAATAAACATGCATAGTTTCGTAAAGATATGACATAAATGTATAATTAAGAAATAGCTTTTAGATGAACCGACGACTGTGACGTGGCTCAGGACATTGCAACTTCTCTAGCTATGGAATTTTGAGGCCCCCCTCAAAATTCAGCCCCAGTTTGATGAGTTAATGTTTCTAACTGCTGCTCGCGGCGATTGGCTGAAATTACTCCCCCTCAAAATTCTGTCCCAGTTTCCAATTGTGGGGGAAATGAATTTTTTTTATTGCATTGTGATCGAACCCACAAGGATGCCTACGTATCCCCTCTTAAACGGGAATCAGGTCAGGCGTAGTTCAATTTACATCATATAAGGGAAGCATAAAGATTACACATAGTAACGTTTGACCACATCTGAGTTGATTGCCTTTGGCCAGACTTCTCCGTCTATCTCTGCAAGTATGAGGGCTCCTCCTGTCAGAACCCGGTGAACTATGTATGGACCCTGCTAGTTGGGAGAGAATTTCCCCTTGGCTTCATCTTAATGTGGAAAAAATTTCTTTAACACCAGCTGCCCCGGTGTGAATTGTATTGGCTTGACTCTTTTGTTGAAGGCTATAGACATTCTGTTCTAATAGAGTTGACCATGGCAAATTGCATTCATTCTCTTTCCGTCTATAAGGGCTAGTTGTTCATAACAACTTTTTACCCACTCTGCGTCGTCGAGCCTAGCTTCTTGTATCATTCTTAGGGAAGGAATTTCTACTTCAGTGGGAATGACAACCTCCATACCTAAACCAGCATATATGGAGTTGCCTCGGTTGATGTACGGACTGTGGTGCGATACCCCAATAGATAAAATGATAACTTCTTGTGCCACTATTTATGCTTCTCTATCATTTTCCTCAATATCTTCTTGATATTCTTGTTGGCAGCCTCTACAGCTACATTCATCTAAGGCCTATAGGCTGTGGAATTCTTGTGTTTGATCTTGAAGGTTTCACACATAGCTTTCATCAAGTCATTGTTGAGGTTGGAGCCATTATCAGTAATGATCGACTCTGGAATCCCGAATCGACATACAATGCGGTCGCAGACAAAGTCTATCATAACTTTCTTGGTTACTGCTTTGTAAGATGATGCTTTGAACCATTTGGTGAAATAGTCGATTGCTACTAGGATAAACTTGTGCCCGTTTGAAGCGACATGCTCGATTGGTCCGATAACATCCATTCCCCAGGCAGCGAACAACCATGGTAAGCTCATTGCATTGAGCTCATTTGGAGGTACCTTTATTATGTCTGCATGTATCTGACAGCGGTGGCATTTCCGGACATACTAGATGCAGTCCATCTCCAAAGTCATCGAATAGTAACCGACTCGGAGTATCTTCTTTGCTAAGACAAAACCATTCATATGTGGATCGTAGGTCCCAGCATGAATTTCCTCTAGTAGCCTAGATGCTCCCTTTGTGTCGACACACCTTAATAGTCCCAAATTAGGAGTCCTCCTATACAGGATTCCTCCGTTGTGAAAGAAGTTGTTAGACAATCTCCGAAGTGTGCATTTCTGAGTAGGATTTGCAAGCTCTGGGTACTCTCCTTTTGCCAAATATTCCTTGATATCATGAAACCAAGGCTTTACGTCTGCTTCTTCTTCAACATGGGCACAATAAGTTGGCTGATCATGGATCTTTACTGGAATGGGATCAATGAAATTTTTGTTTGGATGCTGTATCATCGATGACAGGGTAGCCAATGCATCGGCGAACTCATTCTGGACTCTAGGAACATGTTGGAACTCCGTCTTCGTGAACCTTTTCCTCAGTTCCTGTACATGATGCAGATATGGGAGTATCTTGGAGTTCTTGGTTGCCAATTCTTCACGCACCTGATGTATCAGTAGGTCTGAATCTCCAATCACTAGCAATTCTTGAATGTTCATGTCAATGTCCATCTTGAGCCCTAAGATGCAAGCTTCGTACTCGGCCATATTGTTGGTGCACGAGAACTTGAGTTTGGCGGACACTGGATAATGCTGACCGATTTTTTATACTAGGATTGCTCCTATGCCAACTCCTTTGAAATTTGCTACTCCATCGAAGAACATTCTCCAACCGTCATAAGATTCTACAATATCTTCTCCTATGAATGATACCTCTTCATCAAGAAAATACATTTTTAGGCGTTTGTATTCTCCATCCACGGGATTGCATCGAAAAATTGGGTTTATGACATTTTCGGTGTAGGACAACTCATTCCTTTTGGGAACTGGGTTTGCATTTGGAGAGTCGCCACCTAATGATTTAAGGTGCATTAGGACACCTATAAGGTTCATTTCAAAGTTTGTTTGATAACCATAGATAGGGTAAGGGCTTGAAATTATCATAAGGGGAAGGTGTTAGGCACCCCTTAGGATCCACTAGTATGGTTCCCGGCCAGACAGTTTTTGTGAATTTTGTACAATTAGCAGATAGACAAATATATGCTCAAATAATAGGGGATTTAAGTTTGAACACATAAGAGTTTGAAAAACAATTATTGAAAGGCGAATTTTGAAAAGGAGTTACAGCTCTACAAACACTTGAGAATATAAAAGAGAGGAGGGGGTCCTAGGTTTGTTTACAATATGGATCACATCAATGCGATATTCGGTATGACACTCCTCAGAAGAGGGGATACACGTGGTATTATCACACCAGCCATCATATCCATATCTAACCTTCCCACCCCGTTAAGGTATTAAAGAATGGATTGGTCTCGACCTCTATTGCATGCTATTACCCGTCCTATTCCTATCAGTCCTAGAGGAATTTAGGACTACTATTCCTATAGGAGGGAGGGTTTTAGGCTGACTCTTGGATTTTAAAGGTAAAAAGGCTAAGACGACATACAAAACATGTAGGACTTCATATTAGGGGAAACATATAAACAAATAAGAGGCCCATATATACATCCGCAGACAATGCACATAAATGGCATGACTTAAACACAGTTAGGGTCAGAATTTAAAGTACTAGGGTAGGATTTTTTAATTGTTGAAGCAGACCATATTTATTACATAACTCAGATAAGAAGTCTGAATCAGGCCTGCCTGCTGGTTGTAACAGTTGATAATTAAACAAAAGCGAATCCAGTTTTATTAAGCAATTACCTAAGACTTGCCTAAGTGTGTATTGGTGATGTCCTATAAGCTTGATATCTATCACTTATTAAGAATGTAGCAGAGCAGTGGTTAATTTAAATAGGCGATTTGGATCCTATAGGCATGTTTTCTAGATCGTATTAATAAAAGGAGTAGGTTGTTTAAACTGATTCAGAACAGTACGAGTCAAACTGATTTTAACTATACTGGTTTTAGATCCTATAGGAATGATCTCTATTATAGATGATTTCAATTCCTATAGGCATGGTATCTAAGTGTTAACGACTGATTTTGATCCTATAAGCATGGAACATGCAGTGAAGTAGGCAGGATTTCTTTGATTAAAGTGAAATTCCTATAGGCATGATCTCTATATTCATGAAAATAAAGCATGCAGAACTTGAATTAAAATAGAATAGATCCTATAGGCATATTCTCTACCCTTCTAATAGCTAAAACATGCATAATTACCCTATCCCTTTTCACTGGCCAGCCCCCAATATTTGTTACAAATTATTACAGACCAAATACTGAATTACATCAGAAAAGTGTAAAATAACAAGTTACAACCATAGGAAGCCTGATTCTGACTTCCTCTCTGAGTTATTGAATAAACCACCTCAAAAGCCACTTGTTTCAAAGCCTTTCTCAGACCTGGGTGAGTCAAAGTTCCCTAAGGATCTTAAGGGACCTCGGGCAGTTCTTACACCCAGGTTTGCATAACCAGATAGAGGTGAGTGCAGTGTGGAAGGGCCATCCCTTATGTGTCCAAGTTTATAGGGAGCTCAAGGGTCCCAAGGCAAGGCTCATACAAGAGAGGCAGAACCTAGGTTCTAAGATTATAGTAGAAGTGCAGAAAATAGTAAAAACAAAAAGTTTGTTTAAAACTGGACTGGGAAATAGTAAGTGATAAGGGTGATTTGAAAATAGTAGTAGTAAAACTCAAATTACACAGAATCAGTAGTTACAAAAAGGGGTCAAGGGGTTTTGGGAATACATTGTATGAAGCATATGACCCTAGTAGGGGTCAGGTTTGGTCATGCACAACAATAGATAATGCTGTCATGCCCACAAACCAGCCAGAGAACACAAACACATAGAGGGGACATGGAGGTTTGGGATTCATAAGTCAACAAGAGCACACATAAGGGGAAGAATTGATCTAAGGGGAATGGGGACATATTACAGCATGCTAATAATACAACTTGATGCAGAAACATAAGCAGAAGCAGGAAAGAAGGCAAGAAATTCGAACAACTTAAAGAAACATGTTGTTGTTGATGCTTGAAAATTAACTAGGACATACCAGTAGAGAAACAAAGTGCAGAAAGGAAAAGTAGGCAAAAATTCCACAGTCTAGCCTTGACTTTTAGCCGGCTAGACAAAGTAGTAACACAAGTAGTAGTAGAGAAAAGAGAGAAAGTTTTGAGTGTAAGTGTGAGTTCTTGAACTCAATTGTTCGTGTCCTTGAAAGAAGAGGGGTGGGTATTTATAGTTTTGAAAATGAGTGAAGAAGAGGTAAAGTCTTAAACACAAACTTGGAAACAATCACAAGCCAGAATCAATTAACACAAGTTAATTAAGGAATCACTGTTTAACGGGTAGTAGCAGGTTTAATTAAGGAAAGACATCAGTTTGGGGACAGATTGATTATTGCCATATAAGGGGCAATAAAATCATGAATTAAATAATCAAGTGTAGGTACAAAATAGTCTTATTTTGGGAAATGGTTCAGCAAGACAAAACATCAGAGTAAAGGAAAGGAATCAATTAATTTAAACAAGAGGGTGAAATTAGGGTTCATAAAAGAAAAGCTTTTGCAATCAGTCACAAGATCAAGATCAATCAAGGAAGAAACATGATTCTGCACTTCAGTATATGAATAGAGTGAACAGAAGCATTAGACATGCGAGGCCAAACACATTAGCAAAAGATATAACACAGGCATACAGTAGCAACAGGGTAAGCTAGGATTCAGCAGTAAGAAAAATATTCGGAGCACAGTAGTCGGGTAGGTTAAGTATTCACATAGAATCAAAACTGAAGAAACATAGCAACAGGTAAAGAGAATAAAAAACAAGTAAAGGTCTCACAATAGTAATAAGTGAAAATAAAACCCCTTTTAAGAAATTAGGGCTTCGACGGTAGTCGAGTTTAAGAGATGAAAAGAACTCAAATCAGACAAGTCGAACAAAGAAAAGAGAGTCATAAACGAAGAACTTAAGATAAGCACACATTTAAGCAAATAATTTCAGAACTCGGATAAGACTAAAAGGAACTAGGGTTTTAAACATACTGACTCAAGTAGAAGGAAATCATAAACAGGTAATATAGCAAAATCATGAAACAACACCAAAATCAGAGAAGAGATCTTTAAAAGAGAGGTTAAGAGAAAACCTAATCAGAAAATGAAGAGTCATTTTGAAAGAAAAGTTTGAAGAACCTTCGAGAAAGCACTTAAGAAATTCATAGTAAGTACAGATCTAAGGTAGATCTGAAAGAAGATTGAAACATCTTAAAGATTAGGGTTTCGGAAACCCCAAAAAAAGTGAGAAAGACCTTGAAAGTTACCGATATAACTAGGAAAGTCAAGGACCTGCCTTGAAAGACCATAAATGGCCGGAGAAAGGCAATGAACAGAAGTCGAGCAAGGACTGGACCAGATCCCTTCGAGGTCTGGCCATGAAGCCACAGAAACAAACACATAGGAGCCATAGGAGGCTGATACACATCTCCAATGGCCAGAGAGGTCATGGATTAGGCAGGGGCCGGAAAATTGGGTTTAATTTGGGGTCAAATTTAGGCTAAAATTGAAATGTAATTGGGCTTTTATTTAAATAACCAATTTTCCCCTCTTAAAAATTATAAAAAATAGTAAATTAATTTCTGGAAATAAATCAAGAGCATTAAAATGATTTGTAACATATAATTAATAATTTAAAAATATAGCGCTTAATTTATGCATATAAAACACAATTGAATCTTAAAAGGGCCAATATTGCAATTATATGCATTTTAGCTTAAAAGTACTAAATACATTTGTAAAAATATGCAAAAAAAATTCCTTAGCTATATCTTAGCATAAATATAAAATTCCAACAAATAAATTACCAAATTAATAATTTTGGAAATAATTATTGGGTTTTTATAGATAAAAGAGGGAAATACATTGATTTAAAAACCTTTAAAAAGTTATGAAAAAATAATAAAACACTTGGATATGCTTACATATGCATATATATGCCATTTTGAAGTTATTTTTCATATTGAAAATATATAGGAAAAAATTGGGTGTCAACAGTGTGGTAAAGCTCAGTTGTAAGAACTCAATTTCCTTAAATCCATCTTATTCAGAATATGACGATGCCTACATCTAGAAAGATGGTTGGTAAGGGATTGAATGTGGTTATGGAAGAGTTGTGTCAAAGGAGCTTGATTTTGCATCATGCTTGTGATGAGTAAATGTAAGGTCTCCAGCAGATCATGTGTGTACTAAGACGTGTAAGCTTCTTGATAAGGAGCCTTAAGGCAGAAATCTACCCACCCATATGGTGAAAAGCAATGAGACATTCAGAAAGTACAAGTTTCAACAAGTAAAATAAGTAAGATGAAGTAGGGTACGAGTTACCCAGTTAGTGAAGATGATCATTATCTATAATTCAGGAAGAGAGATATAAGAATTTTGAGTTACCTTCAACAGTGACATAGGTATGTACAATTGGCCACATCGAACTCAGTTATTCCCTATGGGAGCTAACATATATGGTTTAAGAGAAGGACGGGATATTAGGATCCGTTTGGGATTAGAGTAACCCAAAATGATTGATGGATTATTTGTGTTAGTTGACATTTCTGAAGGATATTTCAAATGTGCGAATAGATCTCCTTGTGAGACATCTAGATGGTGCACTCTAAAATAGTACAACTAGATATGAGTACTACAAAGATAGGCACTGGAAGCTTTGAAGGGATAAATATTATCTTAGTATGGCTCTCATCCCTAGTAGAGAAAGAATGTTAGGCAACCCGAAGAGCCAGTAGATGGAGCAAGGGGAGCTAAAAGAAAAAGAATGTCTTGTTCGAGTTTTCAGAATAAAGTGATAGACATAAATGTTAGCGAGAAATAAGATGAGAGTTAATGAAGCATTATGAGTAAGATGTGATACATGGATGGCAATGTAGATCAAAAAGATGATAGTATTATAGAGTCTATAGTTAAGAGAAGGAAAAGACGAGAGGTGATAGGCTTTGAGACAACAAAAGAGTATAGGGCATAAAGTCATATCCTCATTTTAAGAAATAAGTTCGTGACTCCAACGCGACTACGTGAAGGAAAAGCTAGACCCCAGAATAATAGAAATCAGTATGGGCTGGTGAACAAGATAAATTAAACATGAATTAGGGACTGAGTAATTTGATATGGTCGACATCATGAGAATTTCAAATTTCATTCCGGCGATAGTAGAATGGACAACAGAAGAAGATTCATGAGAAATTTAGAGAATGGCAATTCAAGAAGACGCTTCCCTAAAACAAGCAATGTGAGAAAAGTTAAGCTTAAGGGACTGTATGTGCCAATTATACTAAGTGTCACCCTCGTGAGTAAGAAATTTTGTTATCCTTGGTAAAGAAGGATTATCGCAAGGTGAGTAAGGGTCATCGATGATGTGAAAAGACACCAATGATGAAGAGGTAAAACATCTATAGGTAGATCATCGTAGCTCTAACTTTTAGTACTCCCCTAAAAGGGGGAATATGAGGTGATATGACATTAAGTCAGAATTAAGTGGTTCTAGTAGCTATGGAATGGTAAAGAGAGAATGCAATAAAAATAAGAAAGGAATGAGATTGCACTTATTCAAATCTTATAGATATGCTATGATGCTAGAACACTATACAAACATGACGTCAAGGAAAAGAAGTAAAGGTTCCTGCCCGGGATGTTATTGATAAATAATGAGCCAGTGCGAGAGGTAAGTTAAGACAAAAGGAAATAACCCAAGAAAGATTAAGCGGACTATTGATATCAGAATGGACCAACGAGTAGTTAGTAGTTGATTCAGGAAGAGCCTAGTTATGGCTAGACAATAGGTTACAGACAAATCAATAGATCGTGCAAGATAAATATAGTAAAACCCAATATAATGAATTCAGCCTCGTAGTTATGACATTGTAATACCTTGGATATATTCAGATTGGAGTTGGAGAAGTTAAGGGCACCGTATGAGTGTTACAGAAATAAAATAGAGTGCCACTAGGAAGACGATCAAAATATCAGTTCAAAAGCAACCCTACAAGAACAAGGGCATGGAGGTAAGTAACTACGGATAATTATAGGCGAGAAGGACATCTAAAATTCTGTCGAGTATGCGATGTAATAAGCTCGCATCTTTACAAGAATCAGAGGGTCCCCCCTAAGTACTACAATAAAAGACTAGCTGAGGAAATAAGAAAGAAGGCTTCAACCTAAACATAATAACTTGAAGAAGAAATGGTCATGTAAAAACAGTCTTACTACAACATTGTATGCACTCCATAAGAAAGTGGCACTTACCGTGGCTAATGAACGGGAAGTAAAATCAAAAGTAATATTCAAGATCATATGAGTTGCATGAAACTTCCGGCATGCACGAGAACTAAGATAAGCCAAGTAGACACGTAACAAGGAGGCAGAAAGACCAGGAAAAGTAATAGCTTATGTTTAAAGAAAGCTGAGAAGGAACAAAAAGGAATTATTCGATCAATGATCCAGAGTTAGTTACGCTATGAACATACTTAAGATTTTGTAGTATTATCTAAGCAACATATATGTTGACAATCATACAACCGTAAAAGACTCCGGTATAAGTTAAAAGAAAGAATTGAGTCCAGGTCATAGACGAAGTATTGAATTATTAAAAGATTGTATCATGGATATTTCATAGCACCCATGAAAGGCTAAAGTAATAGCTAATACCAAAAGCCGCAGATCGGGAGATAGCTTAAGCCTACATAAAGGCCGATCAAAAGGAAGAGGAAACTAAAGAGTTACATCAACTAAATAAATTAGGAGTCTGATTATTAGACCCAGAAAGTTATAAACATCATGATTGAGAACATTGCAAAATCACTCTTAATATCATAGGTACAAGATAGATAGTACAGTAGCTATATTTTATAACGGCCCTATAATAAATCCAGTTGGAAGAGTACCAGCCTCATAAGAAGTCAGTATGAAGCTCTCACCGGATTGTGTATACATCAGAGGTCCAAGTATTATAATAGATCTTCAAGTTGTTGATGTGAATTATACCTATGTGGAAAGGAGGTCATGAAAGAGATAGAAGATATGATGCGAGATTTTAAGGTAAAGGTAAACAACGTACGAAATACTCAAATGCAGAATGTTGTGACTAGTTCATACTTCGGATAAAAGGCTAGAAGCACGGGGATTCGGTATCCAGGAATAATAGCAGCATCGTTAGTGACATATCTTCCAGCCTATGGGTTCTAGGTACCGAGAGATCTAGTCAAGAGAGCAAAGAAGAGTTGGAGATGATGTGATGTCTCGCTTGATGCTCTAGAATACTATAAATAAATTTATGGTGAAAGCAAGTTGAAGGAAGGTGGCAAATAATATAAATAGATATGTGTAGTCGCAAGCTAAAGTATGGTAAAGCGACAAGGTTTTAGGAAGACAGGAGTAAGGATAAGAAAGGGCGAGTGAGAAGGTGGCAAAAATGGATAAGTCCTCAGGATTAAGCCCATGAAAATAAGAAGAGCTGATGGTTTCTCTAAGTTATACAAAGCTCAGTATAGCTTGAATGAATTCAAAGGAGTCTAAGACTAATAACATTTAGAAAAGATGGAATGTTGCCTTGGTAGTAGAATGATGGTGTAATTGTGATAGATAAAAGATGGTGTTTGGGCCTTCGACTGAGTTATGATTTGAAGGGGGGGATTTCATGAGTTGTACGTGATTAGAATAACCCCCATAGGATGAATCACATTGGGATGCTATGAAATACGATTATGGAAGCATGGTATCGCCCCCAGGTGGATCAGTTTAATCATTTCAGATGTTCTCCGATGAGACATGAGCCCTAGTGGCAGTATTACATAAGAGGTCAAGTTATCGGTATTAAGACGAATCAACAATGGATGGATAAAAGTTACAAAGTATGAGATGAGATTAGACCATCATTATTAAGATAAACAGTAATGAAAAGGCATTAAAGAACTTAGATTTATGAATATAGGATAAGCAACAAGAGTAATCTGGAGTTTAGTAGCAGACCTCAGTAATGATAAATCGAAGTAAGATGGCAAGGAGAGTACTAAAGTATTCGCAAGCGCTATAGAATATGGTAATGATAAGTGCATCAGTAAACATTCGAGGATGAATGTTCTAAGGGGGAGGGTAGAATGATGTTACACCCCATGTTTTCTGTTACATCTCGCATTTTTTTACGTTAAAGCTTCGTCGTAAGTTAATCGACATAGACTCGGGGATGAGATTATTTTTGAGGTTATAAGAATTTTGCTAATTATAATAGAGGATAACTAAGTGTCGTGAAGGTTAAAGGTAATCAAATCAAAGAAACTGAGTTTCGTTGAAGGTCGTCGATTTGGGATAAAAAATGGTCCAAGTTATAATACCCGATATTTATGGACTAGTGCCATACAAGGTACCGTATGACCATGATAATAGGGTACATAAATTATGTTAAAAGTGAGTAGTATTTTAAGTAATTTGAGATTATTCTTAATTATGTGGATAATTGGTTAATTGTTGGTTAATGAGGGAATGAACAAGCTAATTAAGAGTTAGTGGATGATTAATTAAGAACCTTGGATAAGACCAAGGAACCCTTAATGTGGCAGCCAACAAAGTCACAAAATTTGACTTTTAAGTTTCAAATATACGTGGCATATTTAGAGGAGTAGGTGGCTTAGTCATCTAATATGTGGGGCCCACAAAAGACCAACCATTTATAGAAATTTCATTACATCATTGTTGGAGAACCTAACCATTTTAAGAAATTCTCATCAACATTGTACATGAGGGCCATGCTACGGATGGAGCTCCATAGCTCATTTCAAATTTCATAACACAATATAGTGAGTGATTTTGCAATTTTAAGTAATACGGTGCAGTCTTTCTCAAGAATATTGTACGAATTATTCTTACTTCGATTCGCCATTACACATTTTTTGCAATAGACGGGTGTTAGAGGGATTGTCGGGAGAATCGACTCAGGTATGTTAAGGCAATCCCTTCTTTCTTTTTGGTATGATCCAAATGATACAAATGAAACGAGAAAATGCACAACTTTCATAGAAATATTAGAGGTGCCTATATTCTTGAATTCTCATGTGTCTTATTATTATACTTCTGTTCATGGGTCTCAGAAAAATACGTAAGTTGAAAAAAGTTTACTTCATGATATTACTCAAAGGCATAATGTTCTTATGACATTTCGAGAGATTTTATTGATGTACTTCTCATACATTGCATTCATTTATACATGTACATTGACTCATGACCAGATGGAAATATATATACATATATATGTATATTATATGTATATGAGATATGGGAAAAGGTTACGACGTTATATACGGACCACTACCTGATAAACTGGTATATGTTGATAATTTTTCCTACAGTGGCCGAGATGATATGATGGGATGCCCTCAAGGGCTTAATAATATTATGAACACATGTACTTATGCACGACATGACATTCATACGCATATGTATGACACTATGAGTATTTCATGATTTACAGAGTTATCCAGACTTACAGGTTGAGTCATTTACTCCATGTTTCTTCTATGTCTTTTATATACTTATTTATGTGCCTTACATCCTCGGTAGATTATTCGTACTGATATCCTTTTGTTGGGGATGCTTTATTCATGCACTACAGGTATAGACAATCAGTTTGACAACCACTCATAGTAGACGAGGTTAGTATTCAGCAAAGGATCGGTAAGACTCCACTTCATTCATAGTGTAGTCGAGTCTACGAGTCATCGTGCTAGAATTTTGCTACAGACTTATGGGTAGGTCGGTACCCAGTTCCATTTGATGTCAAATACTCTTAGAGGCTTTGTAGGCAGAGGTTCATTTTGTACAGTATGTCAGAGGTCTTGACGGACCATATGTATTCATGCTTTAAGAAAGATGGTTCATTGATACGGTGCTTTCCCACTTATAGTTATACATTACGAGGTATGGTCATATTGGCCCAGTTACCAATGACAGTACGATAAGAAAGATATGTTACGTTGATACTCGGTTGAGTAAGGCACCGGGTGCCCATCACGACCCATCATTTTGGGCCGACAACTATAATACATCACAATCAATACAATGAGCATAAGATTCTTTATTCCATCACGCAAACACCTAGGTCATGGTCATAACCCTAGGCCTTTTTATATATTTGGAATACATTCAAGAGCATTTACCTCTTAGTTTTATATCTTTGGATTTGAAATTATTAGTTTAATTTTAGAAGTAGAAATAAAAATCTATTTGTGGAAGTGCAATCTAGATATTTCACGTACTCATTCCGAATATATACTACTAACTCTCATCTTAGCTCCCTGTGGATTCGATCCTGATTCTTTGTTGGGTTTTATTATGGCAAACGACCATGTCATACCTCTTTAGAGGCGTGCATTTGGATGAGATCAATTTATGGCGCTGTTTTTGTGGAGTTAAAATGGTGTTAGCTGTATATTTGGGTTTTTGTGTGGATTATCTTCTTTTCCTTCTGTGTTACTAATTTGCGTGAATCGATTAAGGTACAGTTATGACAGCGAACAACAATGAACTCAGAAACATGCCTTTGGGGAATGTGGACAATAAGGATGACCAAGATGATGAGGTTCCTCTTGAACCTCAAGTAAATAGAAGATACCGGGTATCTCATGACAATGTCTCAATTCCACCCCTACCTCCACCAAGAGCGGCTCTACATCGGGTGTAGCCGAATGAAGGGTATGCAAGTGCAATAGTCCTCCCCGGATCAGGGCAGACAACTTTCAAATCACCAATATAATGCTCGCTTTGCTAGAGCAACGAGGTTTCTTCACCGGGTCGCTAAGTCAAAATTCATACAAACACTTGAAGGGGTTTGTGGACACTTCTTAGGGGAGTAAACAAAAAAACATCTCCGAGGATGCTTTGAGGCCAAAGCTTTTTCCCTTCTCTCTACGAGGGAAAGCCCTAGATTGGTTGGAATGATTGCCAAACTATCCAATTCATACTTGGGATGAGTTGGCGGAGAAATTTATTGCCAAGTTCTTTTGTCCTGGGCATATGGCTACTCTTAGAGACGAGATTCTAGAATTCAAGAAAGAGCCCAATGATCTAGTACACGAGACATGGGAGCGGTATAGAATAATGGTCAAAGAGTGTCCCAATAACTATATGACAGAGAATATGATTCAACAAACTTTCTATCGTGGGGTTAATACGACCAACCAATGCATGGTGAATCAACTTGTCGGTGGGAATTTCATGACAACGCCATGTGCGGAAGCTTGTGAGATTTTGGATAAAATGGCAAACACATCATCGGCATGGCAATCCCGGGCTAATGTTCCACAAGGTGATCCGAACGTGATTCACCTCCATAAAGAGTTGCATGACCAAGGGCAAGGCATTACTGAATTGACCACCGCTATGATTCAATTAGCAAATTCTCAACTTCAACAAGTGCAAAGTCCTAAGAAAGTCAATGCCATGGATGGAGTAAACATGATGGTGAACAAAAGAAGGACCAAGGGTCCGCAAGTGCAAAACTGAGTGGATAATTTTGTGCAAGAAGATAGTGGGTTTGATCAAGATCAATCGTACAATGAATAAGCGGAGGAGGTGCAATATGTGAACAACTACCAATGGAAAATAAACAACCCTCAAGGCCCGAATCAACAACAATGGAGACCTCAAAGCAATCAAGGTAATTGGAACTTTAACAATAAAGGTAATTGGAGTGGTGACAACAATCAAAGGAATTGGCATAATGATGTCTCCCAAACTCACACCACAAATATAGGTAGTGAGGCGATTGAAGCAATAATAAATCCCAACGCGAGTCGGGGTCGAATCCTCAGGGAGTTAGAACTGGGATTAGGTATATATTTAGTGCAATTGTCTGATATGACTCAAATTACACTGCCACATTCTTGTTTGTTGTTTTTACTTCTACTTTAAGCTATTGATTGCACATATGAAACTAGGAGACAATACTCTAGATTTGATCCTTTAATTAGGGTTATCAATTTCTTGTTAGCCAAGTATTCCTAGACTTATTATCTATTTCTCAAGTAGAGACTAAGTCAAATAGGCATGAGTCAATTTTTGCAACCATTAATTCTTGAATTCAAGCATGAACTTGGCTAAATATCACTAGACCAATAACAAATAATCCCTAAATCAAACACCCATTAAGTACTCACACTACGGTTGGGACACAACCCTAGATAGAAATTTAGCTACTCATGAAAATGAAGAAATACAAGAAGAAATTAAGATAGAATGCATAATAATTGATTAGCGAAAGAAAGTCTAATGTTTAGAAGTTAATCTAGTAAAAGATTACTCAAAACAGCAAAGAAAAACGGCTCAGGTGCTATCCCAAAACTAAACTTAACCTAAAAATGACAAAAAGTTCTATTTTTACTAAGCTGAATATATCTGACAAAAATGCCCCTACGAAGGTTGTGCGACCGCATAATTGTTTGTGAAGTCCGCACAATGAGCTTCTGTGGCTGCATAATTCTAATGCGGTCTGTATTCCTGGAACTTAGGCTTGGCACTTTGGGACTTCTATGGTCTGCATAAAAATAAGCGCGGCCGCACTTCTGATTGTGCGGCCTCACAAAAATAGTGTGGTCTGCATTCCAGCTTTACTCTAGAATTCCTATCTCTCTGATCTTTATCTTATGTGGACCGCATAATTTTGAGTGCGGCTGCACTGGGCCTTCTGTGGCCACACAATTATGGTGCGGTCTGCATGCCTTTAGCCTTCCAAAAACCCAACTCTCTGAATCTCCTTGTATGCGGTTGCACAATAATTGTGTGGTTTGCACTGTAGGCCTTTTTGCCCTGTTTTGGTTCTTGTTCACTTTTCACTCAGTTATGAGATGATTTTGACTTCTTTGGCTTGTTTCCCAATATTCCTATGCAAAAGCACATTTCATTAGTTCTTGGGAATACCTTTAAGCATGTTGAGCTAAAACGCAAGTAAAAGAGAGCAAATAAATAGTCAAAATCCCTACTTATCAACTCCCCCAAACTTAAGTTTTTGCTTGTCCTCAAGCATTTAAGGCAATTCCTACCTCCACTAGAAAAAGGGATATTTCAGCTGGCCTAAGGTGAATCAATCACACATCAATTGGGACCAACAATTACCCACAACATATATGAATTATCAACAACGCAATGATTTGACTTTTTGGGTACAATAGTTCTAATGTGACACTAGAGCATCAAGATTTGACTCTATTCATCAAGGAAGCTCGCTCTTTCACGTAGGTCATTGTGGATCCCAAACTCCTCCTCCTCTACTCGCCATTAGCAAATCTCACTTTTGAATGTAACACTCAAATTAAAGATTGTGAAAAGATCGCTCATCTCTCTCAAAAGAATGCCATAAGTCCGGCTCTAAGTACCATAAGTTTTTCCCTCATGTAAATTACCACTAATTTAAGCTCACTCAACTTTAAATCATGTAGGGCTTTTTTGGGGGGGTAATGAAGGCTTTTTGGATCAAGGAAGGTCTTGTAAAATAGAATGGGTTCATCTTTCCTTAAGCACTCCCTTTTCTCATTTTGGTTTATACTTTGTTGACTCTTTGAGTCAATTTCTTTTTCCTCGGTAGAACTAGAGAGACGTCACATCACACTTTCTTGGTCATACAATCATTTTTCTCCTTTTTCTCTTTACTCCATGCCTTTCATAATTGTTTTCTTTGAATCCATTCAACTTTCTACCTTATTCATTTTCTTTTGGCATTTTTTTTCTTTTTGTTCTTTCTTTTTTTCTTTTGCCTTCCCTTTCCTTCATTTCTTTCTATTTTGTGTACCTTTTATCACTTTCAAACTCCGCGTCTCTCCCCCAAACTTATGTTTTTTGCCAATTGTTTCTCAAGAATGCTAAGGAAATATTGGGTGCCAAAAGAGGGTCATTACAAAATGGATAAAGGCTTGCGCGTGGTTATTGAAAGAAAAAGGGCTTAGGCTCAAATGGGTAGACTAGGGATATCACATTGGTAGGCTATGGATGATTTCAAACTTCTAATCGGATCAAGGAGTGCCTACACTCATTTCTCAAGCCAGGCTAGATTTAGAATTTCGCCTAGAAAACTATTCAGGGCTAGTTCTAGACTATAAGCATGGGTACTTGGACTTGCAGTTCAATACCTCACCTCTCACACTTCCGGATTGCTAAAGAGAACGGAGTCGAGGGCCCACAAGAACCCTAGTTATGATTGAGAATCACAACTAGAGCTATTTTCTGCCAACAACTTGTTTTTAACCATACGATCATAGGTAAGTATGTTGGTACCAAGTGAATCATGCTTGAGACCCTTTTATTCATTACTACTATATTTGCCTAAACATAAAGAAAATGGACTCAATCCCTTAAGAAGGTTGTCACGCCATCTATCATTGGAAAGATCCATTCAGTTCACACAAAATCCTCCTTTGGAAAGAATCGTGACATTAAGAAAACCAAAGGCTTATTGTTCACTTAAAACGTAAAAAAAGCTAAAAAATTAAAAAGAAACTACTAAAGTAAATAAGAATTTATACTACTAAGGAAAAACAAACTAAAAAAGTTATGAAGTAAACTGCCGAAAGTAAAATAAATATACAAAACGAAGTAAAATGAATATATACATAAAGTAAATGAATATATACATCGAATGGGGAGAATATATACATACCAAAGAGAAAATAAAGATAAAGAAAAAATAGTGTAATAGCTATTACATGCCAAATGTCAATGTCAATCAATGAAAATAGACCACCCCCAATGAAAATAAGCATTGTTCCCAATGCTTAACAAAAATAAGAACAGGGAAGGGTAGAGAGTGAAGAAAACTCCCTATGTGGTATCATTCTCCATAACATCTACAGCGCCCTCGGGCTCCTCTAGCTGTATCTTATCATTACCTGGCTGAGGGACAACACGGTTGCTGAGCATCTAGATCATCTCCTCAGCGATGTGGGCAATCACAACCAGCTCCTCAGACTGGCCGACTGCTATATGTGATGCCTCTGGTACTGCTAGTGCTTCCTGTGCTACTGGGGTTGCATGTGCTCCCTCCATAAGTATGTCCAGTAGTAGATCTCCGACAGATGTAATCTTTTCAATCTCTTTGCTCAGCTTCTCCATCGACTTCTTTGATATCTAAGACCTCCGCATCTTCTTGACATGTTTTCCCAAATCCTTAATGACCTTACCATCCATTACTAGAGTCTCCATAATGGTCTTCTGGTTGTCCAGAATCTTCTTCAATGTTTCCTCCACTGACGGAGGTACCTGTTGCTCTGTTGGGGCTGCTGGGGCAGAGGACTGCGTTCCAAAAACACCGGATATGTCAGTCAGCTTTGTAGTAGCTGTCTGCATCTAGTTGTTGAGACTCGCTAATGTCTGGGAGACTCGCAGTGCAGTCTGACGGTATGTAGATGAAGATGGCACTAATAGTCTGGAAGCGAAATATGGTAGCAAGTCCGTTGTCCCGGTAGAAGGGCCGGCTGCATTGAGAGGTAATGCAGATGCTGAAGGCTCAGTAACCGAATCTTTAAACATTACCGCTGGCACCTTAGACTGGCCAGTGGAGGTAGTAGCTTACCTTTGAATTACGGGTTGTCAGCTCTCTGAAGGTGGTACCATGAGAAAGGCTTCTTTGCCTTTACTTTGGTATCATAATACCTCGGCTCCACCCTTTGATCCTTGAATTATTCAGTGAGGAAGGTTGGGTATGGATATGATCTTTCACTCTTCTGGACAACTAAAATGATGTTGGTAGACATGATGGCACCAACATTAATCGGATACCCAGCCATAATGGATGCCACCAAAACTGAACGGGGAAGTGGGAAGTTGTTGTCATTGAGGCATGGATCAATGCGGCTGCACACGAATGTCTTCCACCCTTTTGCTTCAAAGTTTAGGGTAGGTCGAACTATTAGAACCCCTGCTGTGAGCCACAACGATGTTGACCCTCGGATTTCCAGAATCTTAGATAGCCATAGATGAACTGCATCACCCATAACTATCTTTTCCCAGTATTGCACTGCTTTTACTTCTTCAAACCCCACATATGAGTTCAGTGCACAAGAGTCAAAACAAATTTTCAGATTTCGAACTTTCGTCACCTTGGTACCCTTTTTTATGTGAGAAACGTCAGCATATAATTCTTTGACCAAGTGCTCATTTGCATCTAGAACGCTGTGGGCGAACCATTTCCATCCTTTTCACTCTTGGAATTTTCTAAGGACATTGGGGTTGTGCTTGTTCAAATATTTCATCAAGAATCGTCTCTCAAGAGTTAACAACCTCTGCGGACACCATTCTCTAGATTTTTCAAAGGCATTAGCACTGATAAATCTGTCTTCCCATAGCTCTGGCCTCCTTGATCTTTCTAAACCTCCCACTATAGTATCACCCCCTCTTCCATCATCTGGGGCATCATCATCATCATCGTCCAAATTAATTGGAGCAGCTGGAGCATGTGGGGAAGAGCGCTCAGAGTCTTGGCTACCCTCTTTCGAACCGTCAGAAGAGCTAGCATCAGAAGATGACTCGTCTACTAGGTGGAATCTACCAGGGGCTTATTGTGATTGGGCTTCTGGTTGTGCTTGCACGGAGTTTCCCTCAGAAGCCTCCCCAGATGGGAGATACTCACTGGTCTCAAAAGGTTCAGGAGCTCTGTTGGCTGTAGCTTTTTTGCTTATCGCTCTTTGGATGGCAAGTGGCAGGTTACTCTTGCCTCGACCTCGACCTCAGCCTCGGTAGGGTTCTGCCCTCCCTTTAGATGTATCTCCTCTGCCCCGTGATCTAACCATTGTTTGCAACATATAAGTAATAGAAAGAAGCTAGAATTGAAGCTTAGATGTATGCTGCATAGTTGCGGTAAAGCATACTTAAAAGACACAGTGCAGACCGCACAAAAGTGAGTGCAGCCGCAGACTGCCGAGTGTGGCCGCACAACCCCAGGTTCCGACTACTGGGGTCTCTGATGTTTCATCAGTGCGGACCACACAAAAGTGAGTGCGGCCGCACTAGTCCACTGCGGACAGCAAAATTTTGAGTGCGGCCGCACAACTCATTCACACACATGCCATAACTCAGAGAGCTGAGGACCACACAAAAGTGTGTGCAGTCACAAAGCTCAAAGTGTGGACCACACAAAAATGAGTGTGGTCGCATAATTTGAATTTATTCGGCACTGGTTTAGGGTTCATGCAATTTTGTTCACAAATTCGACATGGTTTGAGCAATTAAACATGATTAGCTACTTACCCAGGGCCCAATTAACACATACAAAGCTACCCACATAATTTTGAAGAACATAATAAACACATTTGACATTTATATGCCTAAAATATACTTAACTAATCAAACAAAACAAGAACACATTTTAAGAAGAAAGAACAAAAATCTAACATGGATTGAACATACCAGTAGTGAATGATGCAGGTGAGGATCTAACTTGATGAAATGAGAGAAGATTTAGAGTTATTGAGATATGCATTGTGTTTGCTAGGCTTCAGGGTTCAACGAGCGTAAAATGTAAAAAGCTGAGAAAGGTCCTATTTATACTTTTGACCCGTCGGGCCCAGAATTAACATGAGTGCGGCCGCACAATTTTGAGTGCGGTCCGCACTCCTTACCTGTATCTCTGAAGAATTGCTGCGGTCTGCACAAAAGTGAGTACGATCGCAAAATTTGTGCGGACCATACAACTTTTTGTGCGGCCGCAATTTGTTAAGGAATTTTGATAGGCCAAACTTCAGAGACCATGTATTTGTGATCTTCAGTTGTGCGACCACACACAGAATTATGCGGCCACAGAGTGCCAGTGCGGTCCGCGTAATTCTGGTATGGTCCGCACTTTTGTGACACTTAACTAGATTTTCTTGCACGGTCCCTGCAATGCACACCCATTCCTTCCTACACTCTAAAACTAGTTAGCACAAAACCAAACCTATCTAATCTAGAGAAGAAAAACAAGAAACAGAAAAAGAAACATATGGGTTTCCTCCTAAGAAGCGCTTGATTTAATGTCATGGCACGACGCAGATTACCAATCATTTAAAATGAAGAACCGCCACAATGTGGCCATCATCAACCTTGCCAAGATAATGCTTAACCTGGTGCCCATTGACTCTAAAAACCTCATCATTCTTATTTTTCAAATCTAGAGCACCAAAGGAGATTACATTCACCACTTCAAATGGCCCACTCCATTTCAATTTCAACTTGCCCGGGAACATCCGTAACCGGGAATTGAACAAAAGCACAAGATCACCCTATTTAAACTCCATGTTGATGATGTACTTGTCATGGAGGTAGGGGTGATTATCGGGCGGATCAGGCGGATATTTATGCTTAACGGTTCGGCTTATCAGTTATCGGTTTATAAATGTAGTAATCCACTAGCCATCCAATAAGACATTGGGCGGACTGGTATCATATTGATGATTATCGTACTGTTATTGGGCGGTGTATCGGCTAGATCATATAGACAATAAAAAAGAAGTAAAGAACTAGAGAAACTATCAGACTTAAGACTTTTAACCGCGGTGGATTTCAACAAATTCAACTGGACATTCATTTTCCTACAACGACTTTTAAGGATGCTGCCAAGTGCCACTGATGAAGCTCCTGTTGATTTTTTGCTTGATGAGGTAAAGAGATAAAATGTCTTTAATACTGTATTCAACAACTATTATGCCGAAGGAACCTTTGGTGCTAGTATCTTCTTTAATGGACTCTTTTCTACAGTAACAGAATTATCAAAATGTTCCTTTCGCCATTAATGTTTTCCCGCTATTGTTTATATTACATCTCTCCTTGACTAGCTCCCTCAGCAACAAGTTTGTTTAGTTTACAATCATAAAGTTTAGAACATAATCAAACTTAAAGTTTACAATCACAGATTCACAATAATAAGTTTGTACATGTTAAAGCACCTTAGTTTAATGGCTGTATTAATTTAACAAAATTAACAAAGGGTTGGGCTTCATCTAACAAAACAACCTGCATAGTTGATCAAACAAATTAACAAAGTGCAGACCATGCATATCTTAACGAGTTAATGGTATATATGATAAAGAAATTGAGTAATCCGCCCCTAAACCGCTAAACTGTTAATTAAAAAATTTCAATCTGTTTACCAACCATTACCCCAATAACCCGATACCAATAAGCCAATAAGCCGTTTTTGCAGTTCGGTTAACGGTTATGGTTCGGTTTTGAACAGTCCTACATGGAGGTACTTCATTTTCTCCTTGTAAAGGGACGAACTTATGTGGGCATGGTACCAGAATTCATCAAACTCATTCAAATGTGCCACTCTTAGGTTTGCGACGACATCCCACTCAAGGTTCAACTTTTTCAAAGCCCACATGGCCTTATGCTCAAGTTCTACCAGAAGATGATATACCTTCCCAAATACCAATCGATACTTTTTCAAAGCTCACATGACCTTACGCTCAAGTTCTACCAGAAGATGATATACCTTCCCAAACACCAATCGACATGGAGACATCCCAATCGACGTCTTGTAGGCCGTCCTATAAGCCCAAAGAGCATCATCAAGTTTTCTTGACCAATCCGTCCGGTTGTCATTCACAATCTTTGACAAAATACTCTTGATCTCCTGGTTGGAGACTTCAACTTATCCGCTTTATTGAGGATGGTGGGGGGTTGAGACTATATGAGTGACACCATACTTGGTGAGTAAGGTATCAAAAGCCCGATTGCAAAAATGCGAACCCCCATCACTAATAATGGCCCTCTAATGATACCCAATTTTTCCTTCATATATTTTAAATATGCATATATATTTTCAAAATAGTGCACACGGATTGTTATTAGATTTACAAGCATGTACAAGTGTTTTTACAAATTTTTTTATAAATTTTTAAAGGCTTTAAATCAATTGATCCCTGCATTTTAGTATACAAATATCAAATAATTATCTCTCAAATTATTTTATGATGATTTAATCATCTAAATTCATTTTTTATGACTATATAATGTTTAAATATTTTAATTTTATTTTTATAATTACATTTGCATTTTTATGGCTAGAATTGCACATTTTGCAATAATGGCTTATATACATGCATAATTACATTATTTACACGAAAAATGACTTTTATATTTTTTATAATATCAAGTAATTATTTTAAATCATTTTTATGGACAAGTGATATTTTTATCATTTACAAATTATTTTATAAAATTGTTTTACTAAGTTAAATGGGTATTTAACTAATAGCCATAAAATTCCTATTTTTTCGGACCTAGGCTACCAAACTAGCCTAATGCCTAGCCCAATTACCCTGACCCAATTATCCTACCCGTCCATAATGTTCCCCATCCTAGAATCGATCCTGAGCGTTGATCTCAGAAGATCAATGGTCCAAAACCCTCTTTCCTTTTTTAATATTCCTAACTCACCAAAGCCTACCTCATTTCCAAAAACGCTGCCGCCTTTGAATCCTCTCCTCCTCTCTTCTCTCTCAACCTTCCCCTAACCCTAGCCCGCCGTCACCTGAACCCCTTCGATCTATGGGGTTTCTCTTCGATCTTGGGCCTTATCTGGCCTCCTATCTCTACTGGTTATACGATTTCTACGCTGTTTGATGTAAATCTCGAGAGACTCGAACCAAACCTGGTTTAAAGTCTCTCCTTTCTCGATTATTCCATCTATGTTCACTCTGATACTTGTGAGTATGAGTATCTTCGTATTTTTTTGGGTTTCAAATTTCTGGTTCAAACAAGATTTGATTCGCTTCTGTCCTTTTTATGAACCTAGCTATTTTCTTGTTAAATCCGTCTAGATCTCTTTAGATCTGAAACGATTTTGTATTTGTTTGGTATTTATCCTTTAAGATTTTATTTTCTTACTATTATTATTAACCGATTTCGTTTACTCTAAAAGCTAGGGTTTTGATTTCTGAGGGATTTTTGCAAAAAGGTTTTAGCTCTTAAATGTTCTCATCTCTGACTTTCTTATTTACTCTTTGACCGATTTTTACTTGATTTAATCCAGCTCCATGTATATGTCTTTGTGTTTTTTAGGGTTTTGATTATTTGACTGTTTATCCTACTGTCCTTTTCCCGTTTACCTTTAATCTTGTCAATTAAGTGTTAATTGATTTTATTACCCAAATTAGGGTTTGAATTTAGTACCCGCATCTTCTTATTAAAATTTTACCTGTTTTACCTTATTTATGTGATTAATTATCCGTGCTACTGGCCTGATTTTGTGTTCTAACTTTTAATTGATCTATGGACTTACTACTTACCTTATTTAGACCGTAATCTAGGTTGCTGATTTACTCCGTGTTAATTTAAGTGATATCTCCATGATTCTCCCTATTAATTGATTCCTGTTAAGCTCTAATTGACTGATTGATTGATCTTTTTACCTTATTTGTGTACCATTGATTCTCCTACCTTATTTGGTTTTACTATACTATATGATATAAACCCTTCATCATTTTGATTTTTATACATGCTCAGAGTCACACGCCTAGGCTTAGAAACACACACTGAGACACACGAACTCCTACTTACACCCTTACACAATTTAAGTTCTTTGATTTGCTGCAGTGTCTAGCCGGCTGAAAGCAAAGGCTAGACTCTTGGATTCCACTGCCTTCACCTTCCTGTTTGTTATCTCCTCAATTGGTATGCCTCAATTTCTATTACCATGCTCTATTCTATATGTTATGTAGTCAGTTCACAATAGACATCAACATGTCTCAATTTCATGTTTGTTTCTCTCTTAACAAGCATGCCTTAATTCATGTTAACCTATCATGTTCTGTGTGCTAGTATGAATAGTTTACCTTAACATGTTTCTGTTTGATCCATGATTTCTGTGTACTTCTTTCTAGACTGGTATGCTTTAATTTCCTACTATCCTGCTCTATGTGTTTCTTTGGTTGGTTATCTTAACTTCCGCATGCTTCTATTCAATATATGTCTACATGTTTGCACCTAGTGGTAATTAATAAACCAAATCAACTTCAGTCATATAAAACCTTGTTGATTCAGTTGTATGCCTCTATTCATAACATGTTTAGATACTGCAAATATGTATGGTCAGTTCTGTTTGTAACTCAAGTGACCCTACGCTTTTGTGATTGCTTTAGTTGACACAGTATTTATACCAATCTGTCTGGATTCTGCTTGTCTAGGTAGAATTCTATTTCTGTTTGCTCCTGAAGAAAAAAATATTTTTTCTAAAAAACTATCCCCTACCCCCTATATGTACTACTTTTCAAATTTCTGCTCTTAGCTACCTAGGTTCCTACCACTGCCAATGTGAGCACTGCCTAGGGTCCTTGAGACTCCTTTGAACTCTAACACGTTGGAGCTGGTTTCCAATCTCTTACGAATCCTGTGTTGAATGTATGGATCTAGTGTGGGCATTGCCCAGAGTCCTTGAGGCTCTTTGGGAACTTTGACACACTGGAAGCATTGGCTTAAAGTGTTATGGATCCTGCTACCTGTGTATATCAGACTTTCTTGCTTGAAGACCTAGCTTCCAGGATTAGTGTTAGGCCTGCCAAGGCTCCCTATAGTTTAATGAATAGTTTTGTGTAATTTATTCATATTGGTCTGTAATAATAATTTCTGTAATGAATAGATCTGGGGTTTTCTAGTAAAAACTGGGGGGTTTATTCTATATTTTTACTTGAAACTCGGGTAGAAAACCTGCCTATAGGTTCATTGGTGATTATGTGAGGGTTACTACTTGTTTAACAATCATGTCTATAGGTCTTCCTGATTGCTTTGTTCTGTACTTTATGCACATGCTAAAAATCTTGTTCATAGATTCTTTGCACTAGAAATCCTGTCCATAGGATCCATGCGCATTTTTCATGCATTAGTAACCATGTCTATAGGATCCTATCTGTTCGATTAGTAATTTTACTGGCAATGTGTTTGAAGAATTCTGCCCACATGTGATTAATAGATATCATGCCTATAGGTTTACAATCGTAGATACCATGCCTATAGGGAATGAAGGAACCAATTTCAAACCTAAAAATCATGTCCATAGGATTTAATCTAATAGATATCATGCCTGTAGGGTGAAATCAGTTTATAAACTTAGGAATCCTTCTAATAGAGTTCAAATCAGTTTCTGTAATTTAGATATCATGCCTATAGGATTTTAAAATTAGTTTCTGCAATTTAGATATCATGCTTATTGGATTTTAAAACTAGTTTATGCAATTTTGATATCATGCCTATAGGGTTTTAAAATCAGTTTCTGTGTTTAGATATCACGTTTATTGGAAATAATGCTTATAGTTAGTTTCAAAACATAGAAAACATACCTATAAGATCTAAAAAGGATGAAAACCTGCTTGTTAAAATCAGTAGTTAGTTTATGAACTATAGTCATTAATTAACAATTTTAGATACCATGTCTATAGGATTCTGCTTTGGTCCTCACTTAGGCATGCTGATAGAGCAATTGAAGAATTCTGGGATTAAAATTATGATTTATTGTTGTTTGAAAACGCGCCCAGATTCAGGTTATTAATAAATCAGTAGGCTAAATTGTTAGGTCCAGATGCCCGCCTTAGTAAACTACTGTTATATTCTGTTTATGCTCATATAGATATCCTGCCTATAGGGTCTTAAATTGATGAAATTCTCTATCTGAATCGCGTGCATTTGTTGTTTACTTGTGCAGGTTAACATGAGCCTTCACTTGCTTCTTATGTGATGGTTTTATCTGAATTTTTGTTTATCGCTTAGATTTTCCTATTTTTAACAATGCAGGTGAGTCTAGATCTATCCAAAAATAGAAGTCCTAAACACCTCCAGGACCATAGGTAAGGGACGGGTTGTGCACGCATAGGATATGAATCAATTAGTATGCTTAAGTAATAACCGGTGGATGGTAAATGGGTAGTAAAGGAAATGATGACATGTGCGCTAATGCTATGTGTAGCACCCCAACTTGGGGACGATTACCAAGTATTGCACAAAAATTGATCCTATAGGTTAAAAAAACTAGGACCCCTTTTACTTCTTGTTTTAAAAGTAATATCTGTTTGTTTAAATAGCTTTATTTCCTTATAAGACTAATTCGCTTAAATTGAGTTTGGCCAGGCCCCACCGTTGTGGACCTCGAGGGGTGCCTAACACCTTCCCCTCAAGATAATTTCGAGCACTTAACCAATCTCTGGTGATGTAAACTTGTTCACGAGTTATTTTCTCTAGGAGCCCTAACGCACCTTAATACATTAGGTGGCGACTCTTCAAATGTCATACCCCACCCTAAAAGGAAGGGGAGTTGTCCCAACAAATGTTGAAACCTAATTTCGCGAGATAGCATGGTGACTCTACTGGAGATATTTTTAGGCTCTTACCAGAACAAACTTGCTTTTTATGAATTAGTCTTAAGCATGCTTTATTTTGTTAATACATGTGCACTCTTTCCCTTTCCCCTTATTTGGATTTAATTGCCTATTTTCAAGCATTTATGATTTCCTTTACTACAGAAACTGACTTGTCTTCTTGTTTTCTTTCTTAAACGTCTTTCAATTATTAAATACCGCATCTATCATTTTTTTCTTAACGTGCAAATACGTGACAACATGCTATTTATTGTTGCATAAATCATGTTTAACATCATATTCCACTTGTGCGTAATCAATCCTATAGCAACGCTTGATGAGTGTTTGCGCCCTTCCTATATATCACACTTTAAATTCGGAAAGGCGTATTTGCAGTAAAACTAGTCGATCAGCGGTGCAGTCGACAGCTCCTTGTCTTCCCCCTCAAGTTGTCCACTTGAGGGTACCAGTCTAGACCTCAATAGAAACCTTACTCTAATTAATTGTACATGCATAATGGTCAAACCAGCCGGGTTAATATGTTGTGCATATAATAACCCTTTAAGACAAGCCTCGTCCAAAAGTCCACCGGGTTTTCCATAATCCCAATGGACGCAACCATGATTTTTTGCATTAATTTTGGAGAAAATAAGTGTCGTCAATATGCTAATCATTGTTGTATAATGGTCGGATCTGGATGGGGAAATGGCCTAACCATATTTGTTTTTGCAGAAAATGAGGCACAAAGTCCCCAGGTTCGGCATAGTCCGTAACATACCACCACTGTTGCTAGATTGGAAGGAGGATCTTCCACCAAGTGATAAAAATCATGTGAAAAGGGTCTTGGGAAATTTGCCTTCTCTATTGGACCTCTAGTCGAACAACATGTTGATCGAAGCTGCCACAATGTTCTAGGACAAAGAAAGAGCCATGTTTCGCTTTGGAAACATAGAAATGACCCCTCTCTTGGAAGAAATATTGGGATTCACTGGGCTACCTTGGGATAGTCCTGGTTTATTGGTGTCGGAAAATCGCACTACTAGGGGGTTTCTGAAGATGATGGGTCTGAAAAAGAATGATGACTTGGAATTTCTGAAGAATTCCTACATACCCTTCGACTTCCTCTATGAACGATACGGTCATATCAAATCTTATCACATTTTTTATGTCAAATTCTCCATCACTTCCTTGGGTTGGATTCACCGCAGGGTTTTTGTGTTCATTGTCTGTTTCTTGGGTATGATAGTGTTCCTGATCAAAGGGGATATAATCCACACCAGACTAGCCATGGTAACCAAAACCTTGATGGATAGGATCGAGGGGCAGACATATACCATTATCCACATGATCATAGCAGACATATACCAGGACTTAGAATGCTATCATAAGGGGTACAAATACTTCGAAGGGTGTAATCTGCTGTTACAAGTTTGGTTGTCAGAGCATCTCCAAAAAGGTCAATACCGTCAGGAACTTCTGTGAAGGCCGTGGAATGATCACATAGCTTTCCATCATCCTAAGAGATTAAATTATATCCCAGACAGGTTTGCTCAATTCGAAAATGGTATAGGATGGACACAACTTTTCAGCAATTTTACCGAGGATCAGGTTCAATGGATGTTCGAATGGTTCCCTACCGACGAGTTCATCATCAGATCTAGGGATGTTCCACACTTGGTACTGATCTGGTTAAGAGGCATATACCATTTTGCTCCCTTCAGGGTTATGAGACAGGTAGGGAGGAAGCAGGTCATACCGTGAGTTGCTAAAATAAGTCACTATAAAGCAGATTTTTAGGATGACGATGTCCCATACAAATGTGAAGCTCAGCATATGTGGCATTCGAAAGTTATCATGGAAAAGGATACCATCGAACCAGATCGATATCACGTCGGTCATGTGTACTTCTACCCATCATGGTTAGAAGATAACATAGCCGGAATATTCGAGCCAAGGGTTGGTCCAGGAAATGGAGTCATAGATGAAGTTACCGAGGCACAAGTGAAGTATAACAAACTGCGCAAAAGAGTTCACGAGTCCGAGTTTAAGGCCGAGCATCTGGAGCAACACAAGACCGATATGGAACTAATTAATGAATGGAGGGAGATGGCTGTTAAATCAAGCGAAAGGTTGGAATATCTGGAGTACAGTCTGATGGAACTGGAGGGAAAAATGAGGAAGGGAGTCACCGATTGCCAGAATGACGAAGGAAGCGAAGGAGAATATTTGTCAAGGGAATACCTATTGCTAAAACTACGGGAATTGGGGAATTTGATTGATGAAGCCAAAAACATCCAGCCTGGAGAAGGTCCTTCGGGGACCAAGTAGATTAGGTTTATCCACTTTTTCAAATGTAATAAGACCAAGTGCCATCAGTGACTTATCTTATTTAGTGTCGTCTTAGATTCATCTATTTGTACATTAATGAAATGAGGCCATTATTGGCACTAAAATTCTCCAAATCAATATGTCGCTAGGCCTACCTCGGGCACAACGAGGCTCCCAAATTAGGATGTGGATTTACATTCCCGCAATACATGTTTAAATACTGCAAACATTTTCAGACTCCTTACTGACTTGTTTACCTTTGTCTTTCTTTATTTTTTATTATTCCCATCCCCGAAGGTTGGTTCGCACATACTGGCATCATCAACATATCACACCAGATTTAGAGGCCCTTCACCTTCTCCTCCTCCGAGTAATCTGAAAAGCAGAGGAAAGCTAAGATGGATGATTAGAGTGGTATCCGAAAAGAAAATCCCGAGAATATTGAAACTTTAGACGGTCGGAGTACTCCGGCCTAGAATGATTTGGTCCTACGATTGGAGCAAAAATTTGCTGGAGTTACAAGGAGAACTTGAGCAGGTCCGCAACTTTGCAAACCTCTCCCTCACTCTGAACGTCCCGGACGTTAACCAACAAAATGCCCAAAACCCAGCACATCCTCAAAATACGCCAAACCAACGTCCACAAAATCCTCCCGCACACCATCAATACGCCACACTACCTCAAAATCCCAATCCTCTACCGGTACCAACTCCTCCACAACACCATCATCAACCAACCCAGTACCCACAAACCACTACCTATCATAGTCCTCAAAACACACCACAACCTACTCCCGATCCTCAAAACTCGACCAACGACCACCACTACACCCAAATCCCTAGAACCCACCAAAATAACCCCATATATGTAGAAACCTTACCTCACCCCACTCAACCAATCTCCTATACACCAGAATCCACTGAGAAGGACCTGCTCATCAAGAATATGGTCGAGGAACTCAAGAATTTGGCAAGTCGAGTTCAGGGTGTTGAATGAGGTAAAAGGATAGAGGGTATGAACTATGAGTATTTATGCATACAACCAGATGTAGAACTGCAAGAGGGTTACAAACCTCCCAAGTTTGAAATGTTTGATGGAACGGGTGATCCCAAGGTTCATCTGAGAATATATTGCGACAAGCTCGTGGGGGTCAGAAAAGATGAAAGGATTCGAATGAAGCTCTTCATGAGAAGTCTTACCGGAGATGCTCTGTCTTGGTACATAATCCAAAATCCTAAGAAGTGGGCCAATTGGGTGAGTGCATCAGATTTTATGGACTGGTTCAGGTTTAATACGGAGAATGCACCGGATGTCTTCTATATCTAGAACCTAAAGAAGAGGCCAACTAAGACCTTCCACAAGTATGCTACTCGGTGGAGGTTGGAAGAAGCTAAGGTCAGACCAGCATTGGATGAGGAACAGATGGACAAGTTCTTTGTCAGGGCACAGGACCCACTGTATTATGAAAGGCTAATGGTCATTAAGAATCATAAGTTCTACAATATCATCAAACTCGGAGAAAGAAATGAAGAGGGTATTAAAAGCGGGATGGTGACAAATTTTGAGGCATTGCAGGCCACGAACAAAGCATTGCAATCAGACGACATATCGAAGAAGAAAGAAGTAGTGCAATAATGGTGGCCCAAGGCCCAAAATCTCTACTCACATACCAAACACCTCCACCTATATACCAACCCTCACCTCCCAGATATTCTCAACCCGCCACAACCTATCACCCTTATAACACCCAGCCATCCTACTATCATTCACCTCCAACTCGTCCAAATTACCAGAAACCCCAACCTAATTTTGATCACAAACCACCCACACAGTACACCGCCATTGTTGAACCCATAGACCAGTTGTACCAAATATTGAAGGATGCAAGTTATGTCACCCATATTCCCGCTGTAGCAATAGAGAATTCATCTTAATGGCACAACCCGAACAAAACCTGTGCATATCATTCTGATATGAAAGGGGCACACCATTGACGAGTGCTGGGCATTGGAAGATAAGATCCAGACATTGATTGATAATAAGGTCATACAAGTGAAGGAAGCTGCACCCAACGTCCGCAATAATCCTCTTCCAGATCATAAGGGAGAAGGGATTAATGTGATAGAAACTGATGAGGAGTGGGATCCCGAGGGATTAATTGGACTTATCAAAGAGGGTGACAATCCAAAGAAGCCCACAGTCATGCTCAATCCTATTGTGGTGTAGGTATAGCCACTAGTTGATGTTAAGGTAACCGCATCGGTTCCATTTGAGGTAGAAGTAACATCACCTACAACAGGACATGTTCCATTTGAGGTAGAAGTAACATCACCTACAACAGGACATGTTCCATTTGAGGTAGAAGTGATCACACCTTTCACAGTGACAGTAGCAACCACACCTCTTTTCAAGTCCAATGTCATACCTTGGGATTATGTTGTCGATGCTAGGCGAAAGGGAAAAGCAAAGATGGAAGAATTTTGTGTCGTACAAGGGATGACTAGAACTGGAAGGATCTACACACCCAAAAATTTGGGAGGGTCAAGCAAAGAGGCTGCTACCAAACAACCTGTCATTGAAATTGGACCAGACGATCTTTGGAGGAAAGTACAGGTGAGAGAATACTCCGCCATTGATCATTTAGACAAGACTCCCGCCCAGATATTCATCATGTCGCTATAGCAAAATTTGGAGGCGCATAGGAGGCTCTGATGAAGGTATTGAATGAAGCTTATGTGCCCAAAAATATCATCAGTGGAGAAATGACCAACATGGTAGGGCTGTTACTAGAGAGTCACAATATCACCTTCCACGAGGATGAACTACCGCCGAAAGGGTTAAGTCACAACAGGGCACTGCATATCACGATACAATTTAAGACAAATTCATTGACAGAGTCCTAATAAATAGGGGTTCAAGCCTCAACATTTTTCCATTGATTACTATAAAAAGGTTGGGCAAAGATTTCCATGAGATATGAGCAAGGACTATGAACCTGAAAGCATTTGATGGATTTAAAAGGTCCATGATTGGAGAGATTAACCTTTGTCTGCAGATGGGACCAACTTGGTTCGATGTTGAGTTCCAAGTACTAGACATATCATCTACATACAATCTTCTATTAGGACGATCTTGGATACATGCCGCTGGGGCTGTGGCTTCCATGCTACCCCAGTTCATGAAATTCGAATGGAACCATCAGGAGGTAATTATCCACGGGGATCGAAGTAACCCCATTTACACTAGTCAAACTGTTCCGGTTGTCGAGATTAGAAGAAGGCTGGGTGGAGAGACTTATGACCACATTGAACATGTCAACTCAATTGAGAAAGACAAGTAGTGGAGTAACAAAATAAAAAGCATACTGGCATGGTCTGGGTATGAACCCAACAAAGGGCTTGGGATACCAAATCGATACAATTGAAACGTCACGACACAACTTTCGGGCTGGGATATCCATAGACTTGGCAAGAATATAATTATTGGTCGCCACCATGGTGCGGTCCTTATTACCCTCTCTAGCAGCCAGTGCCCCATCTGAGTCAGACTTTTCACAAGGCCGATACAATATGGGGATTTGTAGAGGAAGAAGTTTGGATGGGCTAAGGAACCTATTTCTAGAAGACGAGGATATGGATTGCAGTGTGATAGTGGAGGAGGAGGAGGAAGTAGGCCTCACCATTCAGACTGTAGAGAAGAGAGTTATTCTCAGGAATTGGATTGCCACATCATCCCGGGCCTACCGAGTTCCTGGGTAGCTTGGCAATTAGCCTGACTTATTTTAATAGCCATTCTAGGCATTTAAGATATTTTAAATATTTTGTTTCGAAATAATTGCTCGAGCCATCGAGCCGTACCTGTTTTGGATATTTTCAAATTTAATGCATTGCTATTTATTATTCATTATTGTCTTTCACATTTTTCTTCTACAGTGTCATTATTCCTTTTCTTGATGAACCGATGATTGTGACATGTAATGAGACAACATAATATGAGGATAGTGACTCAGAAGGAGAGGATGAAATACCTGAGGAAGTTGTCAGAGAAGTTGAGAATTTTGAGAACAAACCTAAGTCCAACCTGGACGAAACCGAGGCAATCAATTTGGGAGATTCCGAAACCATCAAAGAGACCCGTATAAGCATTCACTTATCACCATCAGAGAAGGAAGAATACACTCATTTTCTGAAAGAATATGAAGATATTTATGCATGGTCATACGATGGCATGACCGGTTTGAGCACATCCATAGTGGCTCATAAGTTGCCTACCAATCCATTGTATCCGCCGGTAAAGCAGAAACTCAGAAAGTTCAAGCCAGATATGAGCCTAAAAATCAAGGAAGAAATCACCAAATAGATCAAAGCCAAAGTCCTCAGGGTAGTTGAGTACCCAACCTGGCTAGCCAGCATTGTATCTATTCCAAAGAAAGATGGGAAAGTCAAGGTGTGCGTTGACTATCGGGATTTAAACAGAGAAAGTCCCAAGGACGATTTTCCACTGCCAAATATACATATCCTGATCGACAATTGCGCCAAGAACGAACTCCCATCCTTTGTAGATTTCTTCGCGGGATCTGGATGGACGAAGAAGACGTAGAGAAAAGAACCTTCATTACACCGTGGGGAGTGTACTGCTACAAGAAGATAGCATTCAATCTAAAGAATGCTGGGGCTACTTACATGAGAGCCATGATAACCATCTTCCATGATATGATACACAAGGAAATAGAGGTGTATGTTGACAATGTCATCATCAAATCCAAGAGTGTCGCAGATCACATAGCAAACTTGAGAAAGTTCTTTGACAGGCTAAGGAGGTACAATCTAAAACTGAACCTTGCAAATTGTGCATTTGGGGTTCCCGTAGGAAAGCTATTAGGATTCATTATCAGTCGCCGAGGAATCAAGTTGGACCCATCCAAAGTTAAGGCTATCAAAGAGTTACCACCACCAAAGAGCAAAAAGGACGTGATGAGCTTCCTGGGACACCTCAACTACATCAGCCGCTTCATAGCAGAGTCCATAGTAATATGTGAACCCATCTTTAAAATGTTGAGGAAGGATGTTGAAACCAGTTGGACCAAGGACTGTCAGAAGACTTTTGATAAAATCAAGGAATACCTATCTACACTGCCAATCCTAGTCCCGCCAGAACCTGGGAGACCTTTACTACTCTATCTGTCTGTATTAGATGGGGCTTTTGGATGTGTTTTGTGACAACATGACGAGACAGGAAGAAAGGAGCAAGCCATGTACTACTTGAGTAAGAAATTCACACCTTATGAAGCACGATACTCTCTGCTAGAATGCACTTGCTGTGCTTTGACATGTACAGCTTAGGAATTGAGGCATTACCTCTGTGCCTATACCACATACCTCATATCCAGGATGGACCTTCTGAAGTACATCTTTCAGAAGCCCATGCCAACCGGGAAGTTAGCTAAGTGGCAGATATTGTTAAATAAGTTCGATATCATCTATGTAACTCAAAAGGCGGTCAAATGATAAGCATTGGCAGACCATATTGCTGAAAATCCTGTGGGAGGAGAATACGAACCATTAAAAACGTATTTTCCTGATGAAGAAGTATCATTTGTAGGAGAGGACATTGCTGAAGCCTACGATGGTTGGAGAATGTTCTTTGATGGGGCTGCAAACTTCAAAGGAGTAGGCATTGGAGAAGTTTTGGTATCAGAAACATGTCAACATTACCCGGTATCCACAAAGCTTAGGTTTCTGTACACCAACAATATGGCAGAATATGAGGCTTGCATTATGAAGAGGTTCACAAAGATAGAATTCAAGCATGTTCGAAGAGTCCAGAACGAGTTCGCAGATGCACTGGCCACCTTGTCATCAATGATACAACATCCAAATAAGAATTTCATCGATCCCATCCTGGTGAAAATCCATAATCAATTGGCTTATTGTGCTTATGTTGAAGAAGAAACGAATGGAAAACCTTGGTTCCACGATATCAAGGAATATTTGGCGAAAGGAGAATATCCAAAACAGGTAAACCATACTCAGAAATGCACTCTGTGGAGGCTGTCCAATCACTTATTCCAAAGTGGAGGGACACTGTATAGAAGAACTCCTGATCTGGGGTTGTTAAGGTGTATTGACACAAAGGAGGCTTCCAGATTACTTGAGGAGATACATGCTAAAACTTGCGGACCACATATGAACGGTTTTATTATAGCCAAAAAGATATTCAGAGCTAGATATTTTTGGATAACCATGGAAACAGACTGCATCAGGTACGTCTATAAATGTCACCAATGGTAGGTACATGCAGACATGATAAAGGTACCACCAAACGAGCTCAATGCAACAAGTGCACCTTGGCCTTTTGCTACTTGGAGAAAAGGATGTCATCGGTCCGATCGAGCCCACCGCTTCCAACGGACACTATTTCATTTTAGTAGTTATCGACTATTTCACAAAAATGGGTAGAGGCTGCATCTTACAAAGTTGTAACCAAGAAAGTCGTCGCATATTTTGTCAAGGATTGTATTTTTTATCGATTCAGGGTCCCCGAGTCCATTATCACGGATAATGCCACCAATCTCAACAGTGATCTAATGAAAGACATGTGTGAAACCTTCAAAATCAAGCACAAAAACTCTACAACATACATGCCTCAGATGAATGGAGTTGTGGAAGCTGCCAACAAGAACATCAAGAAGATACTACGGAAGATGGTAGAAAATCACAAACAATGGCACGAGAAGTTACCCTTTGCCCTATTGGGGTACCCCACTATGGTCCGCACAAATACTGGGCCAACTCCTTATTTACTGGTTTACGGTACCAAAGTTGTCATTCCAGCCGAGGTAGAAATCCCATTTTTAAGGATTATACAAGAAGTCAAACTCAATGATGCAGAATGGATAAGGAGCCGTTATGAGCAACTAGCCCTCATAGACGGAAAAAGAATGAATATAGTATGTCACGGTAGCTTTATCAGAATAGAATTTCCAGAGCTTTCAACAAAAGGGTCAGACCAAGAAAATTCACACTGGGGCAACTGGTGCTGAAGCGGATTTTCCCACATCAGGATGAAGCCAAAGGGAAATTTTTACCCAACTGGCAAGGTCCTTACATGGTTCACTGGGTGCTAACAGGAGGATCACTCATACTTGCAGAAATAGATGAAGAAGTTTGGCCAAAACCTTTCAATTCAGATGCAGTCAAGAGATACTATGTTTAGACTGTTTACATTCCTTCATCTGATGTAACTGAACTATGCTTGACCTTATTCCCGTTTAAGAGGGGATATGTAGGCAACCTTGTGAGTTTGGTCATATCTTAATAAAATCTTTATTTTCCCAGAACTAGAAACTGGAGCAGAATTTTGAAGAGGACCCTCAAAATTTTGAATCAAGTCCAGCCGATGCCATCATACGCCAGACAGTCAAAAATCAGTTAAGTAACTGGGACAGAATTTTGAGAAGGACTCTCAAAATTTTGGGGCAAATCCAACAAACTTCATTGCACGCAGAACAGACGAAGGATCAAACTGGGGCGGAACTTTTAGGAGGACCCTCAAAATTCTAGTGCAAGGAAGCCGCTATGTCTCTAAAAGTGTCACAGTCATTAGTTCATCTAATTTACTTGATATTATATATCATTATGTTCCTAAATAACTCTATTTCATAAATATGTGCATATTTTCGAAAACATTATTTTTGTGACAGCCAGGTGTTACCCAGGGCAACTTAAATAAGGACTATAGAGCAAAGCAAGGCAAAGCAAGAAAACGAAGGCACGAACCAACCTCTCCTACAAAACTCATGATTTTTCTTCGAATGCAAGAACAATGAACATAGCAGGAGTATTCACAAATATACATATATCAAAATTAATATCAATCAGGCCACCAGATTCAAATATATATCCAGCTAAGAAACATTCTACTTCTATTTGCTACTTGTTCACTGCATAAGGCTAAGCACCGCCTTCCCTTGTATGAGACCAAGAGCCCTATCTCAAATCTTGCATGAGGCTAAGCCCTGCCTCCATATTTGCATTAGGCTAAGCATTACATTCTCTTTGCATGAGACTAAGCCATGTCTCAAATCTTGTATGAGACTAAGCCCTGTCTCCATATTTGTATAAGGCTAAGCATTGCCTTCTCTTTGCATGAGACTAAGCCCTATCTCAAATATTGCATGAAGCTAAGCCCTGCCTCCATATTTGCATAAGGCTAAGCATTGAATTCTCCTTGCATGAGACTAAGTCATGTCTCAAATCTTGCATGAGGCTAAGCCCTGCCTCCATATTCGCATAAGGCTAAGCATTGCCTTCTCTTTGCATGAGACTAAGACCTGTCTGAAATCTTGCATGAGGCTAAGCCCTGCCTCCATATTGGCATAAGGCTAAACATTGCCTTCTCTTTGCATGAGACAAAGACCTGTCTGAAATCTTGCATGAGGCTAAGCCTTGCCTCCATATTCGCATAAGGCTAAGCATTGCCTTCTCTTTGCATGAGACTAAGACTTGTCTCAAATATTGCACAAGGCTAAGACCTACCTCCATATTTGCATAAGGCTAAGCACTGCCTTCTCTTTGCATGACACTAAGCATTGTATCAAATCCGCATCCATATTCGCATAAGGCTAAGCACTGCCTTCTCTTTGTATGATACTAAGCCTTGTCTCAAATCTTGCACGAGGCTAAGCCCTGCCTCCATATTTGCATAAGGCTAACCACTGTCTTATTTCTGCATGAGACTAAGCCTTGTCTCAAATCTTGCACGAGGCTAAACCCTGGCTCTATATTCGCATAAGGCTAAGCACTGCCTCCCTATTTGCATAAGGCAAAGCACTACCTTCTCGTGAGACTGTGCATTCTCTCCCTCTACATAAGTGTTGCTCCATTTTCAAATTTGCATTATCTTTTTTTTCTCGGGGCTAAGATCTGACCCCAAACTCTGCACAAGGCTAAGCGTTGCCTTGTTATTACCTTTGGTATCATATCTCTATACCTCGTAGGCTGATATATAGCCAACTTGTCCAAAGGCATCATTGTCCAAAGGCATCATCCTCATAGCCTGAAGATGCCATGTCATGGCCAGAGGATCTCTCAATACTGCATATCATTATTCAAAGGCATAATGGTTCAGAGGAACCATTTTCATGGCCCGAGAATGTCATTTCATGGCCTTCAAATCCCTTATTAAACAATTCATGGCCCAGGACGTCATGGTCTAAGGATGTCATCTTTAATGGTCAAAAGGAATTTGCATCATGTTTAAATTCTCGCAGTAATCTATATTCTTGCGTATATTGTGTTTCAAGTTTTGCAGGAAATCCAGGAAGTAACCGTTCTTCAAATAGGAGCAACCTTCGCTCCAGTTTCTGCTCATACCATTCACACCATGATGTTATTTCAAATGTAACCGATTCCCATCAATTACCCGCCTTTATTTTATAACCGTTCGGATACCCGCCCTGTGATACGACTATAATAATTCAGATCTCCACCCGTAGCAGTGAATAATTTTGAGTTGAAGCAAGGCTTGCTTCAAACAATCCATAACAATTGTGTCTTTAGAGGAAGGCGAATGAAGATCCTAACACTCACTTAATGGACTTTGCGGAAATCATGAACACCTTTCAGTACAATGGAGTGTCAAAAAATGCAATCTACTTAAGGGAATTTCTCTTTTCATTGAAGGATGACGTGAAGCACTAGCTTTGAAGCTTACCAACTAGGTCGATCAGGACATTGGAAGATATGACGGAAACATTTCTTGACAAGTACTTCTCAGCTATAAAAATAGTGAAATTCAAAAGGAAATTCACAACTTCTACCAGAAGGAAATGGAAACGGTCTTCAAATCTTAGGAAATATTCAAGGAGATAATGAGAAGGTGTCAGCATAATGGAATCAAATTGTAGATGCAACTCCAGTACTTTTGGGATGGACTGACACCCTCATCGCAACGAACTTTGAGTATTGCAGTTGGAGGTCCATTGATGAAGAAAACTCCAAAGGAGATTGTCTCTATTGTTGATGAATTGTCTGAGGATGCTAACCAATGATCCGCTGAGAGTAATGACAGAAGAAATCTGTTGGGGTTCACCAGGTGGAATCTAACACATTAGTGCAAGCCAAGGAGATAGGAAAGTTGACCTTAGCAAAGGTCCAGAGCCAGCCACCATCAGTTTGTGATTTTTGTGGAATGAGTCAACCAATGTATGAGTGTCAGTCCTCAGCTACAGATGAAGTTTTAAATACTGTGGGAAGCTTTGACAGAGGAAACTATCAAAGTGGAGATAATTTTAACTCCATAGGACATAGGTACCCAAGTTTTTCGTGGAGTTTTCCAAGTGGTAGTTTGAACTCATGGCGACAGAATAATCTGATACCCCTGGGACAAGGAGCTCAAGGATTTCAAAAGTAGTGTAGGCAGCAATACCAATCCCCATAGTCTAATCAGCCTAGCATGGAAGATTTAATGAAGGCTTTCATTATTAAGACATATGAAATTTTTGAAATTCATGGTGCAACTATTCGAAACATAGAGAGATAGGTGGGGCAGATTGCTAGTTTGTTATCTGAGAGGTCTCCAAGAACCCTTCATGCGGATACCGAAAGGAATCTAAAGGAAACAATAAATGTAGTGTCTTTGAGGAATGGTAATGTATTACAGGACCCCATGGTAACAAAAAATGATGAGTTGATTTGAAATAAAGTTAAGACTGAAGGGGAGTAGAAAAGTGATGAGCATCGTAGGAGTGAAGTGAGGGTAGAGCAAGAGGATGGCCTGAAGAAGAAGAACAAATCTAAAGTTCCAACGAGGACGAAGAAAGACAAATAAATAAGTATTGACGAGACTGAAGATAGTAAATATATGCCTGCTTTACCTTTCCCTAAAAGGAAAAAAGAGAAAAGATGGACAAACAATTTATGCATTTTCTAGAAGTTCTCAAGCAGGTGCATGTTAATCTACCTTTCACAGAGGTACTCTCTCAAATGCCACCATATGTCAAGTTCCTAAAGGAGATCTTGTCCAACAAGCGGAAAGTGAAAGAGACATCGGTTGTCAAGCTCACAGAGCATTGTAGTGCTATTCTACAAAATAAGCTCCCTTGAAAGTATGGATATCCAGGGAGTTTCACTATACCTTGCTCTTTAGGAGTACTAAATTTGAAAAAACTTTGTATGATTCAGGTGCTTCTATTAATCTTATGCCTTTATCTATTTTTAGAAAATTGGAGGAAGAGATTGGAGAAATCAAATCTATACATATGTCCTTGTAGCTGGCGGATCAGACCACAATCATATCTGAAGGAATAGTGGAAGATGTGCTAGTTCGGGTGGACAAATGCTCTTTTCCGGTATACTTCATCGTGGTGAACATGGAAGAGAATAAAGAAGTCCCTCTAATTTTAGGGAGACGTTTCTTGGTGTTATGCCCCAAACCTGGGGTGCGAGACCGGCACCCGGTGCCTTATCTATCCTTGCGTACCAACTTGCGACTAAATGACTTTAAACATATAATGTGATATATTTGGCTATGGGGCCATATTACAAGACAATTTTTGTAGCAAAATATAAAACTGAACAGAAACTAACACTGACTAAACATCAATATAAAGCTGGGCCGACAAAGTCGTCATATCTACTACAACTGACAAACCAACAAAATATACATACAAGGCATACAAGCCCAGATATGTCTATAAGCCTCTACTGACGGATGTACTGTGATCGAAATATGGCCCTAACCTACCCATAACCTATATGCATATATACACAAGATGTACACAAAACTCTAGACCCGGCAACTCCGAAGGACGTGGAGCTTACCAATAAAGCTGATCTCGGGCAACACCTACTAAGGAGGTCTACTCATCTGTCTGTCTGAACCTACACATATGAAATGCAGCATCCCTAGCAAAAGGGACGTCAGTACGAAATAATGTACTGAGTATATAAGGAAATAAAATAACTGAAATCTAAAACTGAATTGATAATATAATAACTAAAACTAACTGGGAGTCAAAGATGATCTGGAGATATACTTACCAGCTGATACTGACTCAACTCTCTCAATATAGTAAGTAAAATAAATGTCCGGCTCTACAAGGCTCGGAATGTGTACTGCTCCACCAGAGTAGGCTCACTCATAAGCTCTCGGCCATGCTAGTCTCTATATCTCGACCATTCTGGGCTCGTTCAAAGGTGCTCGGCCACAGTCGGCTAGGTATATAACTTACTATCTGATCAGAGGTTGCCCAATAGGGGTTTGCCCACCGATTATAGCTCGATAGTGGTAAAAATACTGTAACGTTGTATATATATAGATCATCCACTCTCTTGACTGGAAGAAGACAATACTCAATTGAATATAAAGTCCCGATAAGGGAGAATACTGTAACTTATGAGACTAGGATAATGTATATGAATTCAGGAGTATGAACTTCTCTTTATGCCTAGTTATTAAACACATGTAATTACGAGATCATGCCAAAATAAAAGAAGGGCTTAGCCTTAACATACATGAGCCGATTCTCTTGACAATCCCTCTAACATACGTCAATTGTGAAAAAATATGTAATGGCGGATCGAAGTAGGGGAGAATCTGTATGATATTCTTGAGAAAGATTTCACCTTACTCCCTTAGAATTAAAAAATTCTATTGTTATTGTGTTAAATAGTTTTCGCGTGAAATGTTGACAACAGCTCACTGAGACTGTACTGCATGGGGCGAGTCATTTTCCGTTGACGACTATTTGACTGTGGTTGGAGGCATTGCATCCTTAGATGGATGACCATACACCGAATTATCATGTTGACCGGTATACAAGGTTGCTGCTACTGTTGTTGTTTGGAGGGGTCTTGTTCCCGAACACTTTGGGGAACCTAGTCAGCTTGAGATTTCTTCATCATTTTGAGCGGCTAGATGATTTATCCTAGTATAGTTGGGGCTCTGCTGTTCTCGCCTACTTGTACAGATGTATGTGCCAGGCGAGTATGGACACCCAGTGTGAGGTTGCTGGATTCTTGCCGCTACTACAGGTGACAACATATTTGAATACTCTATTCATTTTAACATACCTAGTAAAAATATATCTTAGCTTTTATGTCAACTTTTTATGTTAGGTTTGGGTCTGGGAGTGGTTCCTGCAGTTGCAACCACCTCTACCACCATTAGATCTGAATGTACCATCGGAGTTGCTCCATCTAGCTAGGAGGTGGGTTCTCCAGGGGGGGGACATTTGCGCGAGTACGAGGCTCGGCATAATCTCTCCTTGTGCAGGGATATATTGAATTTGTTGGATGGCGCATAGGTAAATGTATATCTAAGTTTACTTCACATTGCTTCAAACACAAGTTGCGTATACTGACGTTTTCTGTTTTTCCTTAATAGTTCATCTGGACGCCATACTTCGATGCGATGTTAGCTGGCTTGCCTGATTATTGCTCGGCCGGCCGACTTATGTGTGGCACTTACGTCCCGTTGTTCTGCCTTGATATGATGGAGCATCATGCCACCGAGCGGGTACTTTGCCAGTTCGGCAGGCCGCAGCTCGTACCCATCGCCCACTTGGGAGACCACATATTACCAGCGGGATGATCGTACCAGGGTGGACGACGTATTGTTTGCATGGCTACAGGCTCAGATATTTATATGAGACCGGCGAGCTGACCTGATTCTGCCCCCCTTCAGTGAGACAGCATGATAATGAGCATGAATATATGTCCTGGTACCGTGGCGTTACCCTACATATCATCAAGAATCCCGTTCATCGAGCTGGAGGTCGGTACGTTCCATATGCGGGGAGGTACGAGGCACTGGTATGTTATTTGGTATTCTTACTTATAACTGTGATATAGCGTTCTGTAATTTATATTTTACATGTTGTGTAGGCTATTGATCTACATTTAGTCCACCAGTTGGGACTGCAGATGCAACAGCATTCCTGCGATCCTGCAGTCGCCTTTCAGGAATATGGCCGGCAGTTTACAGAGCTAGCTGCCCGGACACTACATCGAGCCAGAGAGGAAGAGCGCTTAGATCACGACCTTGCTTATGTGATGCCAGCGCACTACCATCGGGGTAGGCCTGTCCCACGCGCGAGGGGACGGGCACGAGGCAGGGCTGTCCTACGAGGCAGGGGTGTCCCACGAGGCAGGGGTGCCCCATGGGGTCGTGGGGGCCATCGAGGAGGTGGTCCCCAGTAAGGGGGCGTTGAGGCACCTGATGAGGATGTTGGAGCTGATGTTCCAGGTTACCTCCCTCAGCCAGACGAGCATTTCAGCCGCATGCCGTCGTACAGCCTTCAGCTAGCGCTGACTCCAGTAGCATCATAGGTGACCCCATCAGATCCATTGTTAATCACGGGCATGAACTTTACCGGAGATTGGGAGCAGTTCTTTTCAGGACCATCAACCGAAATTGAGGATCGGCAGACCCGAGATATGGATGGTGGGCACCAGTTGAGTTTTGGCTCATCGTCGACGGGTGTTGTGCATCTATCACAGGCGTAGGTATGTTTGTATTACTATTAAATTTTAATTTGTTTTTATCTCATTGATTCTCCATAAATAACTTTATAATTTTGTTATTAAGGATTCATCCCAGCCCGTCACGGAGGCCACTTTATGCGATGCTGAGCAGGACACCACCGATGCTTATATTCAGGAGCCCGATGAGACCATGGTAAGAAAATATTTTTGACTTAACATGTACATTACTAATATATATTTTCATATGTTGAGCTTACTTTTTTTTTGTAGGTTGTTGATGGACCGACGGCCCCTTCTACCGATCGTGCCAGCCCTACTGACGATCCTGCTGCAGTGCATCCTCATATAAAGAGACGACGAGATGAGGATGATCCTGATAGCGTATCCGGGCGAGAGGAGATACGCCTTAGGCCAGCGGCTGCATTGAAGCACACAGGTTGTGGGACACATTAATTTTCTATTTTTGTATTTTATGTAAATAATAACAACAATATTTTATGATTACATAATATGCGCATTATGTTTTTATTACCCCGTTTCTTCTTCATTTTAACACTACAACACAAACACAAAGATAGAAACTTACATAACTTAAATTCAGTGCAACTAATAAAAACACATGACACGAGAAACATAAAGATATACTACTATACTCAACACATACATGTCATTGTTTAGTCACCATCCCCTAGTATTCTCTGCTCCAACCACTTAAATTTTTCTTCCAGCTTATTGTTTTCTTCTTCCACCTCTTTGAGTTTCTCCTTCAACTCCGAAACTTCTCGTTTGTATTCTTACTCATATTCCCGCTGTCTTTTGGTCAAATCATGAAGATACTGCAAAGAATCGTTGTAGTATTCCTGATGACAAGGTTCATCAATCCATACCTCAAAATTACAAATAGGTTCGTGGGGAACCCTATAAAACTTGTTCATACACATCCAGTAGCGGCGTCCAACTTCACCATCATCCCAACAGTCTTTCATCATGCATTTTTTGCCGCACTCGCACCTTGGTACATAAAGGTGTTCAAACATTTGTTAAAGCGTAAAAAAAGAAACTTTGCTTTTATGAAAATATTTGCTATTGGTTATTGTTAAGTGCAAAAAATAACAAGAATACGCCTGTTATTTATAGGCAAGGCAACACAAAAAACGTAGCACTTAACCGCGCTATATATATTCACGCAAAATGTGGTCCATAACCGCGCTATGCTTGGCGTGTTAAAGATTCTTTCTGATACAAAACAACTTTTTCATAGTTGGTCAGCTTTTCAGAACAACAAGGCAACACAGAAAACGCAGCACTTAACCGCGCTATATATATTCACACAAAACGCGGTCCATTATCGCGATATGCTTGGCGTGTTAAGATTCTTTCTGATACAAAATAGTTTTTTCGTAGTCGGTCAGCTTTTCAGAACGACAAGACAACACACAAAATGTAGTATTTAACCGCGTTATACATATTGACACAAAACGTAGTATTTAACCGCGATATGCTATGCGTGTCCCTATATATATAGTTACATACTCAAAACATAAAACTCACTCACATACTCACACTAAAGACATAAAACACACTCACATACTCAAACCCTAAACTATGGATGACTCTTCCTCTACCAAACGAGCCCTATCTTACTCTTCTACTAGCAGTGATGCCCAATCTTACTCTTCTACTAGCAGTGCTAATGAAGAAGAGAATCCTCCAATATTTGAAGTGGTTATGACTGATTCATGCATCGACGACAACAATCTGATAAATTATAATGTCCATTAAACTTTATTTCTTTAACATAAAATACTTTTCTTTTTTATACCTTAACTCCAGAATATATATATACATCAGTATTGTATATCTTTGTTCAGTTTCATATTATCTGAAACTTAATAGTAATGTTTTTTTTTAAAGTATATTCCAAGAAAAATCTACAAGCATCTTCCTCCAACATTAGAACACGCGTTTCTTCACCATCGTGGCAAAGAGTGGTATGTAAATTTGAGAGTTGGTGATCAAAGAAGGTTCAAGGTAGGTTGGGGACTTTTTGTGTTGGAAAATTTATCAGGCAAGGTTTCGTCGTCAAATTTACGTTGGTTGATGTTTTACCATTGCGTGTTATCTTCAATGTTGAAGTGAAGGGAGACAGATATCATGTTTGTACTAATCCATTTTTTACTTTTTACTAGGATGTGTTTGTTTTGATTTATCCTTTTATTATCTTTTATTTTCATGTATGTTAATTTAGTTATGGTTGTTGTGCTTTTTTCTCTTGAAATATTATGCTATGAAATTTCAATCTTCATATTGGTCTTCTTTACTAACACCAATAAGTTGAATGTTGGAACTATCATATCATCATCCTAATTCAAAAGGTCATGTTCCAATCTGTTCAAATCATACTTAACAAACATAATTTTATTTGATACATCTTGCAACATAAACAAAACAGCTACTTATTACAACATATTATATTGTTTGATAGTTGGGCACATTAGAAGAATACCCACCACGAGCTTGATTACCACCGTCACCCAAACCGGCTGAAGGACATTTTCGACGGTCGTGTCCTGTTTACGAGAATATGCCACATTTACGCACATAAACGGTATCACCAACATCCATTTAGTTCTGTATACGCATTCTCTTTTGCACTTGTAGCTTGCGCAAATAATCCTTGTTATACAGCATTTTAAATGGTTCCGGCAGCCAATAATGCTCAGCACTCACTGGCTGCAACTTTCCACTATATGTGTTTACGTATGCAGCAACACTGTATTGCCTATCAACATAGTTGGTTTCCCCCAAACCTATTTATTGAAAGCACTTCATGACATGTGAGCACGACATGTGGTAGATGGTCCATTTCCCACATGAACACAACCTACTGGCTTCATTTACGGTGTGTAGATTATTCTTCCGGTGTTGACGGATAGCGGTGCGAACTTCAAAAATACCCCGGTCGTGATCATATTGTAAATATGAATGCCAATGTGCTCGCCTCCTATATTTCTCAAACCTTTTCATCGGTATTGGCATAAATTCAACACCCCTCTCCATCAATTCTGAGGCACCTCTATGCCTTTCAACAAACATCTTTGTCATCTGTTTGAATGTCATCCGGACCATGGCAGTGACAAGCAATCCACGTGCAGACTTCAATTACCCGTTGAATGACTCCGACACATTTGTAGTCAGGGCTCCCCATCGTCTGCCACCATCTGCATGCAATGTCCACTTGTGAAGCTCATGTTGCATCAACCAATTATAGGCTCTTTCGTCTAACTGCCGTATCGATTCCACGCGTCTCCTAAATTTGCATTGTTGGTGATCACTTGCAGCCATCCACATTAAATTATGCAAGTCTTTGTTGGGATATTTCTTCTAGAAATTGGCCTTGAGGTGCCTCACACAGTAACGGTGGTATGCATATGGTTCTTTCCATTCAGGCAAATGCTCTACAGAACTTAATATACCACCATGTCGATCAAATATTAGACAAATACCTGAACGTTGTTTGACAACGTGATTCTTCAAGTGGTTCAAAAATAGCGTCCACGTCTCTTGGCTTTCATTGGTACAAATTGCAAAAGCTAGTGGAAATATTTGTCCATTGGCATTTAATGCAACGGCGATCAACAACTTATTATCATACTTTCCATAGACATGAGTACCGTGTATGGAAATTACCTGACGACAATGCACAAAACCATCAATTGCTGGTTTAAATGCCTAGAACACATATCTGAATATATATTCTGGTATTCTTGCACTCCGCTCATGCTTCCATTGAACAACAGCCCCGGGGTTAAAGTGTTTCAGTGCGGCCATGTACCTGGGTAAAGATGAAAATGACTTATCCCAGTCACCATAAATAATTTTAAATGCACGTTTGCGCCCGAGATATGTCTTTCTTTTGGTAATAGTACACCCATATTACTGGTGGACGGATGTAATACACTCTTTGATCTTGTACCTAATGGACAGTTCCAAGTGTGGAATCAAGATAAGAGAATTCAAGTCAACATCTAAGTTGAAGTGATTCTCATTGAATGTGTCCATTTCACAAACGTGGGTGCTAATATATTTACTCAGTTTCCATAATCTTGTTTCCTTCTTGCTCGCACGCAACATCCATTTACAACCCATAAAGTATCTATGACATAAAATCTTGTATACCTCCGGAGTTGACTCTCATACTGTTATCTCATGACACTCTCTTACGCTGTACATTTTACAAGCCCTGGATAAGCGAGCTTTATCGGAAAAATACATGCCCTTTGCCATTACCATTGGTGTAGACTCATCCCATATTGCTGACCAAATTTCGTCAACATCTCTTGTGAGGGCATACACATCCGGCTTATTGGACAAATTATCAAGGTAGAGAATATACCTTGAATGAAACGACACGTGGGACTCGTACACTCTTGGTCTAACGGGAGGTGGAGGAGCATGCTCTCTCGTCAGCTCAGGTTAGACATTCACTTCCTCCTCATCATCACCCTCGTCAGGGAAGAGTGTATCATCTCCAGACTCATCGGTATTGTTGTCATAATCACTACTATCTTCCTGACTCTGCGCATCTACTAAATCACAAGTAAATACATCGTTTACGGGCAACTGAGTGAGGTCAGGACCATCAAGTTGCTCGTTTTCACTGCACAAACAACAAAATGATAAGCTACTTAAATTGATAAATACTTTACATATTAGCTATATAACTTCACTTACAAGTCGTAATGTGTTGACATTCCATGATGGACATTTTTCTGTTGGTGATGACTCCCGGATGGACCACCGTGAACCAACACGTCAAAACTATGCATATTCCAAATGGGTGTGGGGTCATAACTTGTAAAATTCATATCTGGACGGTACTCCCCTGTGGAATATATGAGTGTTAATACAAATTCAATTCAACAAAAAATAAAAATCGTAACACAAAGAAAAATTAAAGTTTAACAATCGTTTTGTGGATTATGTAAAGTATTAGAGAAATTATTTCCTCGCTCCTCGCTCCTCGCTCCTCGTTCGCCCGCGGAGATAAGTTTAAATCCGGCCAAACTCTTTCAGCCGGAACCTGTTGGGCTAAAACTGCTCCAGAATAACCACCCGATGATTGAGGGTTATCACTGCTTTGCGCAACAACATTATTGCGAACGTCTTCATGCTTCACGTACATTTTCAACAATTTTATCAAAATAAGTTCCCGATATTCATCCAGAGTACCCAAAAAATCTCTTAGTGTTTCATCATCCTCAATGTTAAACTCAGCGTAACAAGCAACCCCTTGCGGAGTCACAGAATACGAATATCTTCCGGTTATTTTCAGATTCACCGAACGTTTGCTCCAGCTCATTTTATTGCATAACAACGATATCAGACTATCATACTCCATTGTAAGTAGCAACTTAGCATGACTCTGTGGAGATAAACTATAACTCACTGAGTCATTCGCCACCACAACCTCACCCCCCCCCCCCCCAATATAATGAAACCTTTACTTTTCGCTCTTCAGACATTATGAAAAAAGGTTGAGAATTTAACAAGAAAAATTTATCACGAAGTTGGAGTGTTTCTGAATGATTTTTCTCAAAACTCTTAACGCCTTTAAATAAAGCAATGCCCAATCCGGGGGGTTCAAATTTTTGGAAGTAAAAATGCAGTTTAAAAGGGCGTTTTACATATTTGAATTATTGTTATGTCAGTTACGCGCAGAAGAATTATTGGTGGGCCCACAAAATATATAAAATGCGGTCCATTACCGCGCTTTATATAAAATGTTGTAACAGACCGCGTTTTATATAAAGTGCGGTAATGGATCGCGTTTTACCTTAATGGTCCAAACGACCGTTAAGGTAAAACATGGTTCATAACCGCGTTTTATATAAAAATGTGACTTTTTTAACACTTAAAAAGTGTTTTGAGTCCAAAAGAACCACATTTAGGACCTGGACTCCCTTAGATTAACCCTCTAACGGATACTGATATTTATCAAGTCGTTCACCCAGTACACTTCAACAAAACTTGGTTCATTATTTGAATTAAAGAACTAGCACAAACTTCATTAACTGAGATTTTTCAACATAAGATATGCCAGACACAAAGAAAATGCTAAGGAAAAGACAGTTTGTTAATGGGTTGTAATTAGTCAAACTAGTTTAAATCTGTTAAAATTCCTTTTTAACTGAAAATAATTTGAATATGGCATTAACACCTTGGAAAATAAAAATTGTAAGAAGAAATTCCATTTTCATAATTGAAATAACTAACAAATTATTTAGAATACAAAGTTCCTATAAGTGACTGACTTGTACACGTCATTAAAAAAGAATTACTAGTAAACATTTCTCAAATTTTCTCTTTGAAAATCATACTAAATATTTTCCCTGTTATTTACTCCCATCTTTTGAAAAACAATCAAGCTATTTGATCTCCCTTTGTGTGAGCTAAGTTTAGGCTGTGTTTTAAAATGAATAAAAGCTAATACAATCCATAAGTAAAAATTTTGCCACTTTTGCATCAGAAACTTTAACTAATAAATAACTGCATATTGAGTCATATAAAAATACAAAGAAAGCGTCAAATGCTGAAAATCTTATCCGGAAAGAATAGATAACTCTCCGAAAATATACGGTTGTGGTCATCTCTGCTCTCTCTCTCCAGACAGAGACCCCAACGTACCAAAAAAGAGTCTTTAAGATATCATATAGCAATAGTGCAAAAAATTAACCAACTATCACTATAATTTAGTCTCTTGCTATAAATAAGGGCGGCTCCGTAAAATTGATGGTCTAAAGCCAAATTTTAATAAGAGACTTTATACTTTTTTCTATTAGTATGTATACACACATATATATAAAAAATTAATCTTGTCATTTTTTTCATACTTGTTATTTATAGCACATATTCTTAAATGACATAAAGTAGAACTTCACATAGTAATATTATTATTTATATTAGAAAAGAAAAATTTAAATAAACGAGATATTAGACATGTATTTGCAATATGTTACCTTTGATATTGTTGTAAAAAATATATTTACTAATATAAAGATTTAAGTAGTTTAATTCAAAGTTTTAAAAATATTTTTATTGTTTAAGAGTAGACACCTTTCTTTCTTTTTTACAATTTTTTTTGTGCTTTTTTATTTTTTCTACAAATATTAATATTGTCTAATTTGAAATAAAATAATAAATTCCATTATTAAAATTTTGGGGGACCTAAATCAAGGCTTTACTAGTCTACTACTAGAGCCACATATCCGCCCCTGACTGTCACGACCCAGATTTTTCACCCTCGGGAGTTGTGATGACACCTACTAATAAAAGTTAGGCAAGTCGATTATTCCAATTATTTAACCCTTTTCATTTTAAATCTCTTAACAGTTGTAAATTAATATTTTATAACAGCGGAAATTAAATAAGCGGAAGAATGAAATTTAACAATTAAGCCAATACCAATACGAATATATAACATAAACCACCCAGAACTAGTATCACAATCTTATGGACTATCTAAGAAAACTACAATTAAATTTTGAACAAGAAAGTACATGTCTGTCTTTGGAATATAAAAGAACAGAAAGAAACTAGATTGGGAAGGGACGCCAAGGCCTGCGGACACCTGCAGGACTACCTCGGGTCTCCTGATGGACTGAAGACAACAACCTCTCTCTACGGTCCAAATGCTCCAGCACCGTGATCTGCACACAGTGCAGAGTGTAGTATCAACACAACTGACCCCATGTGCTGGTAAATGTCGAGCCTAACCTCGGCGAAGTAGTGACGAGGCTAGGACACGACTACCAAATAAACATGTGTAGTCAAAGCATATATGGCAAGAAATAATAACGGAAACAAACAATTAAAGATGGGAACGGGAGACATGTTGCGGGGAAATATCAAATACCAACAGTAACTTAGGAGAAAAACATAAAGAATATTTTACGGTTTGCATCAGTAAGAATAAGGAAACAGTAACAAATCAATATCCAATTTTATTATTTATTGTTGCGGCGCGCAACCCGATCCAAATCATATAACACTGTTGCGACGTGCAACCCGATCCAATCATATATCATTGTTGCAGAGTGCAACCCGATCTAATCATATATCATTGTCGCGGTATGCAACTCGACCCCTCCTATCCTCCCTTATTACTCCATGTTGCGGCGTGCAACCCGATCCCATATAATATTGTTGCGGCGAGCAACCTGATCTCAATATACAATTCAACACTAAACACAAATGAATCTCGGCAAGGGAATAATAAGGAAACAACAATGTCCCGACAAGGGAATCAACAATGAAAATACGCACATCCCGACAAGAAAACCAATGGTAAGAATTAAATATGTCCCGGCAAGGGAATCAGCAATAACTAGACTTATACCAACATTTAACTCCACAAATGAAACCTCATCTGGAACCAATACTCAACAACAACCAAATACCACGAGAATAATTCTTGCCTAACACAGAGATTCAACAGCTTAGGCATTTGCAGTATTTATCAAGAACACAACGATTACAATTTAAGACTCACGGTCATGCTTGACACAAACGTATAGATACTCGTCACTATGCCTATACATCATACTCAACAATCAACACATAGCAAATAAGACACAACTCCTAATCCCTCAAGCTAAGGTTAGACCAAACATTTACCTCAATGCCACGAACACAATTCAAGCCTCGACTATCGCTTTACCTCTTGTTTCCACCACCAATTCGCTTGTATCTAGCCAAAATTTACTTAACGATATCAATAAATGCTAAATAAATGCATGAAAATAGGTTTTCCAATAATTTCCCCAAAAAGTCAAAAATCGACCCTCGGCCCACATGATCAAAACCCGAGGTTCGAACCAAAAGCTGATTACCTATTCACCCAAGAACTCAAATATACAATTTGTTTTGAAATTAGACCTCAAATCGAGGTCTAAATCCCTAAAATTTCAAAATCTTAAGTTCTACCCAAAACATCCAATTTCCCCCATGAAATCCCTTGATTTTGAGTTGAAATCATGTGAAGAGATGTTATAGATTAAAGAAAATGAGTTAGAAATGACTTACAATCGATTTGGAGAAGAACTTTTCTTTAGAAAATCGCCCAAGAGAGCTTAGGGTTTGAGAGAGTTTGAAAAATGAAGAAATATGCATCTAAGCCCTAATTCACTGGTCACAAATGTCACAATTGCGACCATGGTTCGCAATTGCGACCCCCTTCAGGACCTGCTATCTTCGCAAATGCGAAGAATCTGTCGTATTTGCAGCCAAGGGGAAATCTTGTCACCTTCCCATTTGTGAGGGACTAGTCGCATTTGCAAGAAATGGTCGCATTTGCGACCAAGGCCTGCCCAGGCTTGGTTCGCATTTGCAACACTGGGGTCGCAATTACCAAGCCTGTCATTTTCGCAATTGCGAAGCCTGATATCGCAATTGCGAGATCAAAGGCCTGGGCAAAAATACCAGATACCAGCACTTGCTCCTAAGTCCAATTTCACTTTGTGGCCTATCCAAAACTCACTCGAGCCCTCGGGGCTCCAAACCAAACATGCACGCAAGTCCAAAAAAATCATACGAACTTATTCGTGTGATAAAATCATCAAAATAACATCAACAACTATGAATTAAACCTCAAATTCATGAAATCACTCAAGAACATCAAAGTTACTATTTTCTCAACTATATGCCCGTTTTATAACAAACCAACTCCTATTTTTTCTCAAATTTTACAAGTTCATCTTAATTATTATTTCAAACTTGTACCAGGCTCCGGAACTAATATACGGGTCCGATACCATCAAGAAAATGCATAAATTCACTTCTAAAAACTTTTATATTTTCCAGAAAATAATTTTTTAAAAAAAAATTATTTTTGGGGCTTGAGACCTCGGAATTCGATTCCGGGCATATGCCTAGGTCCCAAATTTAATACGGACCTTACGAGACCGTTGGATCACGGGTCCGGATCCGTTTACCAAGAATATTGACTAACGTCAATTTTATTTAATTTTAAAAGCCAATTTCTATATTTTACTTAGTTTTCACGTAAAAGCTTTCTGGAAACGCGCCCGGACTATGCACGCAAATTGAGGTGAGACAAAGACAGGGTTTTAAGGCATTGAAACACTGAATTTACTGGCAAATGTGAATGACAATGACAAGAGCATTTGTTACGACCCTAAACCCGAACCCGGTCGTGATGACGCCTCTCGTAAAGACAAGGCCAGCCAACTAGTCCCAATTAAAAATTTTTAAACAATTAAACATTAACAATCAGTCTAAGCATGAGTAAATAAGCCAAAGACTAAACAAAAGATAGTATAATGTGTGGAATACAGCCCAAACACAGCCCGATACCGAGGTGTCACAAGTCACGAGCATCTACTAGGGTCTAAATACAACTAAAAGTCTGAAGTGTACCAAATACAGACTAATGAAGTAAAGAGGGAGAAAAACAGTGCTGCGAACGCCGACAGCTACCTTGATAAACACCGATGACTCTGCCTCCGATCAGCCAAAACCCGCTACCGTGTGTATAAATACCTGAATCTGCACACAAGGTGCAGGGAGTAAAGTGAGTACTCCAACTCAGTGAGTAATAATCATAACTAAAGCCTGAATGGTAAGAAATCACGTAAAGCATATCAAGATGTTGTATAAAAGCAGTTCAAAAAAACCAGTAAGAAAGTAGTGAAGTTGTAAAAATCTCTTAAAACATCTTATCTCAGTTTAAACTTCTTTGAAAATGACTTTTTCAACAGTTACGCAAATGAATGCAAAACAGTTAGTGCAGATAAGCACAGAAATCCGCCCATCGGGCACAAATACCATTATTTAACAGGTAAATGACAGGTAAATATGAAAGATAAACACATAAAGGTTCTCCCCTCGGGCACAATGTCAACAACTCCACCCCTCGGGCCATATCTCAGAACAATACCAGCCCCTCCGGCAATCACATAGAACGGTACCAGCCCCTCGGGCAATCACATAGAACAATACCTGCCCCTCAGGCTATCGCATAGAACAATATCAGCCCCTCGGGCTATATCTCACATCACAATGGGTAACCGCACTCACTGGGGGTGTACAAACTCCGGGAGGGGCCCCTTACGGCCCAAGCGGAATAACAAGCCATCTCGTGCATCACATCTAGGCCCTCAGCTCCATATCAATCAAGCCACCTCGTGGCGCACAATCTCAGGCCCTCAGCCTCATTATCATAATCAATATCTCACTGCTGCGGTGTGCAGCCTGACCCAAAAGTATCCTCACAATACAGGCCCTCGGCCTTACTCAGTCAAAAATCACATAAGCCACTCGGGAAACAGTAAAACATAATGCTCAACCCAAAATATTATTTAAATATCATTTCAAGTGTTAAAGCAGAGTAAACATGGCTGAGTTTTGAAAACAGTGGAAAATAACATGACTGAGTTCAAGTATAAAGTCAAAACAATAAGGAAATATCAACAAAAATCCCCGAAGGGTTCAAATAGCTGGCACTAGGCCCAAATATGGCTTTCAGCCCAAATAATGATGATAGCAAATAGTTTTCAATCAAATACGCGGTAAAATCATCAATCGGGATGGACCAAGTCACAATCCCCAATAGTGCACGACCCCACGCTCGTCATCAAGCGTGTTCCTCACCTTAATATAGCACAACAATGTACAATCCGGGGTTTCAAACCCTCAGAACATCATTTACAATCATTACTCACCTCAAACCGGCTAAATCTCTAGCTCGCGACGCCTTTGCCCCTCAAATCGGCCTCCACGTGCGTCGAATCTATCCAAAATCAGAACATGGACGTCAAAATATGCTAAGGGAACAAAGCCCAAGCGAAAACAATCAAAATATGACACAATTCCTGAAATTACCAAAACACGAGCCCCGGGCCCACGTCTCAGAATCGGGTAAAATTTACATTTTAAGAATCCTCATACCCTCACGAGTCTAACCATACCAAAATTATCCAATTCCGGTACCATTTGTTCCTTCAAATCATCATTTTATATTTTTGGAAGATTCGACAAATTTTCTTCCCAAATTCCATCCCAAATCATGAATTAAATGATTAATTCAATGATAGATTCATGCACTCTAGCCAAATCTAAGTTAGAATTACTTACCCCGATGAATTTCTTAAAAACCTTCAAAAATATCGCTAAAATCCGAGCTCTCTAGGTTAAAATATTAAATAAAACCTAAAACCTCATCTTTATAGAGTACCCCACGGATTTCTACCTCTACGGACCGCATAAAAACGATCGCGGTCCGCACAAAACCAGTGCGGTCCGCACAAAAACGACTGCGGCCGTACATGTTTTTATCTGCAGTGACAAGCTTTAGTATTTTGGCCATAAATTTCGCTAAAGATATCCAAATTAAGATATCTTCACCTTTCTTGAAACTAGACACAAAGAGCTACAATGTTTATTTTTAAATCATCTCAAAATTCCTTGTAGATCAAAAGATATGAGCTTCCGAAGTAGGACCAGTGAAATGTTCCCCACCGCGGCCGCACAACACTTACCGCGGATGCACTTCATTTTGTGCGGACCGCGCTGGTGGGTTCTAAGGCCTACAACCCTTCTGGACCTGCTACAGCTATGATTTTAGGCCTAAAACATCCCGGAACCTACCCGGAACCCCCGGAACTTCAAACCAATTGTACCAACATATCCCATGACATTGTTCAAACTTGTTCAAAACTTCGCAACGCTCACAACAACATTAAATCACCAATTTAACATAGGATTCAAGCCCAAGAACTCCAAGAGCTCTTAAATTATGCTTTCGATCAAAAAGTCTATCAAATCTCGTCCGAATAACCTGAAATTTTGCACACACATCCCAAATGACACAACAAAGCTACTGCATTTCTCGGAATTCCATTCCGACCCCTATATCAAAATCTCGCCTATCAACCGGAAATCGCCAAAATATCAACTTCGCCAATTCAAGCCTAAATCTTCTCTACAACTCCAAAACCCATTCCGATCGCCTAAGTCAAAAATCACCTCCCGAAGCTAGCCGAACCATCGGAACTCACATCCGAGCCCTCTAACACATAAGTCAACATCCGGTTGACTTTTCCAACTTAAGCCTTCTTAAAAGAGACTAAGTGTCTCATTTCTTACCAAATCCTCTCCGAACTCAAACTAATCAACCCGATCACATAAAACACGGATAACGAAGCATAAAGAAGCTGAAATGACAAAAACGAAGCGGTAACTCATGAGACGACTGGTCGGGTCATCACATCCTCCCCGACTTAAACAAACGTTCGTGACGAACGTGCCCAGAGTTTTCTCAGAAGCCAACCAATTGCTGAATAACTTTACCATGTATATACCCGGGGGTGATCCCACGTCACCCTATCTCATATAGGTCTGATAACACAATACAACTAAAATTTCACAATCCAACCTAGCCCATAAACCTTAGAACCTTATTTCCACTTCCAATATCATCCACAAGATCAGAATCTCACATCTATATTGAGAATAAGCCCGAAACAGCTGTAATGACAAATACCTGCAACCTTAGGTGCAATTACATGATAAACCACGTAACTCAAATGCTCGTAGCGATAACTTCTATTCACAGCAGCTGCCCACAACAACCGAATACCAGTAGAAAACCTCTTATCAACTAAAGTTTCATTCCAACACTTTCATATACTGCCAACAATAGATGAAACACGCAATAAACCATAACCATTTCTCAGATCAACCATTCATGAAGCCACTTCTCCTTTGGCAAATGCCATAGCAAAGTTTTGAGCTGAACCTCGATATTATCCTTCCAACATGCTGAAATCGAATCTGTTCGTATTCATTAATGATCCCAACGATCTCCTCTAATCCAACACACCACTCTGGTGACATGACACATCAATATAGGCCTAAGCCATAACTTGCATAATACACGCACCAATAAGCAATGGTTCGAACATACTCAAATCATGAAAATGACTCAAATGAAAGAGCTGTACCTCAAGCTCACCAGTACCACCACAACACAAAGCTGAGAACCCATCTTACATCATAGGAACAGAACATACAAATCTAACCTGCAAGGTCATACCTCCACATATATTCGCTGTAATACGCGACCTTATCCAAACACTGCTCCACATGGAACACCTCAAGTCACTCTGCTCGAAATTGATGACCACGCGCAATTGATGTCTAGAATCAAAGTAAATCATCATAACTACGGTAAAGCAAGTACATAACACCACACAACCTGAAAGGGCATAACAAATGCACCATCCGCCAAGCAATATCCAATACTCCTCCCGCTCGAATTCTGCCTAGAGACCCCGATAACACCGCACCACATGTGCCGATAACCAACAAATCCTAATACCTCGCAACACGGAAAGGTAACTCATAAGCCTCCCCGGATTACTAATAAGCTCACAAACGAATCAACACCTCTCTCAATAATACAATTCGGAGCCAACCAAGCCGACTTAAGTTAGAACATGCATCCACATTGGCCTACCAACGAACTCCTTATCAAGGTGAAGCTGCTCCTTCCACCCCTTTAACTCTGCCGGTGCCATACGATATGGTGCCCGGCATCAAATCAATACCAAAATCAACAACCCTACCCAGCGACATGCCCAGCCACAAAAAACACATTCGAAAAGTCTCTCACCACCGGAACTGAATCAATGGTAGAAGCCTCTACACTGACATCCATCACGAAAGCCCAAATAAGAAAGACAATCCTTCCCAACCGTCCGCTGTGTCTTCGAAATATAAAACCACTCCACTAGGGCATAATCCTACGGACCTCGCCACTCAATCCGTGGCATTTTTGGCATAGCCAACAATGCCGCCTTAGTGTAATAGTCCAGAATGACACAACACGGAGAAAACCAGTCTGAACCCAATATCCCATCCAAAATCTAACATGCCAAGCACAAAAGATCCGCTCGGGTCTCCAAACCCGATAGTCACTAAATAGTGCCGATACACATAACTCACAACCACAACATAGCCAGAATGTGAGAACTTCCCTGTCTCCAAATCCATATAGCACATGAATCATCATACCTGATCCTAATTCCGTCGTCTGAATGCATACCGCACCTCAAATACCCAATCATTCCATGAAAGATACTCTAAAATTCCCCTATGTCATATAGTATTTAATTCTTTCCTTAAGTGAAAATGGTAAACGATGAGCCCATTATTCATCATTTTTTGAACCTTGCGACATTTGCCTCGGGGATTTCTTAGTTAAAAAAAATGAGACACAAAATAACTTGCTTTCTGGTGTGTGGATCAATCAAATGTGACAAAAAGAAATAGTTAATTTAGAGAATTAGAATTGAAATTAGAAAGTAAAATCGTAAGAACCATGAAAAAAGACTATACATAAAGAAATAAAAATAAAATTGATGAGAAGGTAAATATATTATTTAATTTAGTGAGAAAAATTTATCCAATTAACTCACTCAATCTTATGTCTACTAATGTTAAAAATTATTAAAATTTGAAATCTTTTATTAATAATTATATAAATATAAATTATGGAGTATATATTATATAATAATATAGTTGTATTTTTTTATTTTTGGGGCCTTAATTATTTGGAGGCCTAAGGCAAGGGCTTCACTTGCCTTACCCTAGAACCGCCCTTGCCTATAAGATATTATTACTTTATTTATATCATATCAGCACAAGTGAATTTATGATTTAATTAAATGGTTCAACTTTTATTACCAAACGAATATATTTTTAAAATTATGAATATTTTAGTAGTTTTCGTATAATAAATATTTAGTGTAATTTAATCCATTTTATAAAGTTTCTTCTCCTATCAATATTAAATTTATATCAAAATTATACAATTGTAAAATTAAAGATAAAAAATTTCTTTAATTATCTATCATGTTTCTTTTTTTTTCTTTATGGACTAATTTATAAATAATAATTTTTACTGCAAATAAATTAACTAGTTCATTATACTATCGGCCGTGAGAATATAAATTCACCAACAAAAAAATTAAAAAAAATAGGCTTTAAAAAATCTCACACAAACCGACCCTCAGGTCCTCTCAAGTCTCAAGTCTCACCCCCTCGCCCCCACATCAAAGAACAAACCCAAATATTCCTACTACTTATAACTGTGGCTGCTAAAACAAATTAGTGAAGAAAAGTGGAATAGTTAAATATGGGTATAGTCGAAGAAGCACACAACGTGAAGATCCTAGGATCAGGTGAGCAAACCGTAGTGTTAGCCCATGGGTTCGGAACAGACCAGTCGGTGTGGAAACACTTGGTTCCTCACTTGGTTGACGATTATAAGATCATATTGTTTGACAATATGGGTGCTGGAACAACTAATCCTGACTACTTTGACTTCGAGAGATATTCTAGTCTAGAAGGCTATGCTTATGATGTGATTGCGATTTTAGAGGACCTCAAAATTCCTGGTTGCATTTACGTCGGTCACTCTGTTTCTGCCATGATTGGCGTCACTGCTTCAATCGCTCGTCCTGATCTTTTCACCAAACTTGTCACTGTCTCTGCCTCTCCAAGGTTTCATTTCTCTCTTAATTTTAAAGTACTATTTACTGTTGACCTAGTTCTGTTTGTTTCCTTCATTTTCTGTGTAAACCCCTATGTGTAGGCCAAAATATGTTGCGAATATAAGTAAGAATACATAATTAACTATCTTAGTAATCGAAGTTTATGCAAAAATAATTATCATGTATTTGTTAATTTGGTATAATATCAAATGTGGATTAATTTACACTGTGTTTGGATCATTGTTCCCCATCGTTTCATAATGTATCGTATTGTATTGTACTGTACTGTATTGTATCGTTTTGATGGATACAACGTTTGGATAGACTGTATCGTTTGCTGTTGTTAAATAACATCTTTATTGTTTGGCTTGACTGTATTGTACTGTACTGTACTGCTAAGTTTACTAAAATACCCTCAATTATTTTATTAAAGGTTGGAAAGAGGTATAACACTTGAGACTAATGGTAGGGTCGAAGCATCTATATCTATGATTATTTTTTGCTATTTACATGTTAAATGGCATGTACTTGTCAAAATATGTAGTACTAAATGCTATTCTTTGAAAAATGATATATCAGATCTAATACGGACACAAGTAGAAGATAACTAAACAACCACAATATAGAGAAAACACATGAAGTGGAATGATATTGTTCCGTATCTCAAATAATTCCAAACTTAAAGTGCATAATATAATAAAAATTTCTAGCAACATGACATATAAAATTCATATCGATCTAGTCAAAGTCTATAAAATCCTCAATAGCTAAAGCACAAAAAATATTTAGTCTAACTCAATTGCCAGGTGACGACATCAAGGTTAGTAAAAGAAATTTGCGGTCTTCCAATGGACACCCAATTAGTGTGCGTCACAAGTCTGCATGTTTGCAAAGAAATATATAAGCTTTCATGTGCATACTAGGCTCTAAATCCAACACTTGTACCATTTGCCATATCTCACTCTCAGGAATAGGTGGCATAGTTGAAAGGCGATTAATTGCATTAGCCAAATTATTCATCCCACCTCTCAACATATCAGTCATGCCTTCAAGATGATCATGTTTAGATTTTTTATTCCTGCTAGAAGTCGGTACCTCTGAATATGCATTAGATTTACGTGCTTCCTGAGTTGATTGATATTGCTCATGTTGTCCATGTTCCTCGATATTTTCCAAAGAGGCAGCATTCATGGAAATTAGTTCATCTACCTTATCAATAGTCAATGGACTATCACGTGATTTTCTCAAATTATTACAAGCACCCCTTTTTACCATATCTGCTCCAGTCTCAGCTTGCTTTCCAGTAGCTTTATCCCTTCCATATAGCTCAATTAGCTTATCATAATTTCTAATCGGCTTGTTTCTCCGTTCAGCAGCTTCAGGCTTAGCCTGCACACAAAAAAAGTACAATATAATAATGCAAAAAATGAGGTTGGATACCTAACAAGGATTTTTCCATAACTATTTAGAACAGTCTCATTCTTGTACATTTCAAACAGAGCAAGCACATCTTCTCGACTAGTAGTTGAGCATGAACACAATGCATTTATCCTCTATATCTTGATAAAACAGTTAAGCTGACCATATATTATCTTTTTGAGGATATATCCATCTTTTCTATTAGCAACTTATAGAATGATATGAGAGTATCCCTACCTCTCACGCACCACCCCAAAATAAACATGTTTTATTGCATAAACATAGATCAGAATCCAATTTGTTAATGATAATACAATAACTGAAGTTATCATCGTGGATTATGCGAAAGAACAAAACTGCTAAAAATTAATGTACCTGTATCAATTGATCCCATACTTTAGATTCAGCATTCCACATATTTGTGTTGGAATCCCATGCAAACCCGCTCATCCCATTTTGAAAGGTGTCATAACACTTGCTAAATTTTGTTTTAATATTTCTCATTCGGTTGTGAACTCTCTCCTTCTTAAAAACTTTATCTGGAAATTTTGATTGCATCTCTTTCACTATATTATCAATCGCGTGTGGAGTAAAAGTTCCACCAACCTTGTTTCCAAGTGTGTGCTCATGATAGAATGCATCAATTAAGGCATCATCCATAACATTTGACCAAATACAAATAGTGTTATCTGAAAGATTTGTGTCGCTTGAGGATGCCTTTGACTTTTTCGGCATATTGATAACTACATAATTAAGAGATATTCATAAGACTTAATGAAAAATTAAGCAGACATAAAATAAAATAAATGCCCAAATGAAATAAAATAAATGCATAGTACATAATACATTTTATTTAAACAATAGCCGAAATTAATTTCAAACAACATCAAATAAATAAACACGAAAAAATTTGTTGACTTTTTTTCTCCTAGAAGATTAAACTTGATAATTAGCCCACATGCCAGCTGCTATGCCATCTCTAATCAACTCCCCCTTTCTAAACTCCTCACTACTTTCCCTAGGATTTGGTGGTTCTTCATGCACATCATTATCATTCATAAGCTCCGCATCAACTTGTGCAAGTAACTCATCATTTGGATCTGCACCTCTTAAGTAGTTGTGCAAAATACAACATGAAAAAATAATAAGCTTTTGGGTTTCAACACCATATGACGGTTCAGTTGAACTAGAAATTATAGGAAATCTCTTTTTAAGAACTCCAAAAGCTCGTTCAATAGCATTACACAAAGATGCGTGTCGACGCAGCAGAGCGACGACCGGGGAGCGGGTTCCCCCCTTCAGATTAAATAATTCACGAGGATTTCGAGGTGGATTTCTTGAATACTCTTTCAAGTGATATCGCTCCCCACGATAAGGCGTAATAAGTCCACTTCTCATCATCAATCCAGCATCAACAAGGTAGTATTTTCCTAAAGATAAAAAGTAAAAGCTTTAATTATTTATTCATCACATCTAACTTTCCCTATATAAATATATAAAATATTTACCTTCTGGAAGCTTTAGCGGGTCTTGTCTATTTAACGCTTCTTTCATGATTCTTGAATCAGATGCCGTCCCTTCCCAACCAGCTAACACATATGTGAATTTTAAATCAAATGTGCATGCAACCAATACATTTTGTGTTGGATAATCTTTTCTTCCACGGTATCTAGGTGCTTCACGTTGTGAAACTTTAACACGTATATGTGTTCCATCAATTGCACCAATACAATCCTGACATTATTATAATAAATTATATGCAATCAACCTTGAATTTAGCTAAAAGTTAATAAAATTGTATTTGTGTTCACCTTAAAATATGGGTAGAATCTTGGGCTGCTGGCAATTTCAGAAGGAACTTGAGAGCCATCAGGTTGTTTAATAAATTTTTCATATAACCCCAAGATCGCTCGTAGGACAATATGAAAATGACGACTAACCGACTCCCCAGATCGTCGAAAGATAAAAGCTAACTCGCGATTTGTCGTATTATGCGCTAACAGGTAAAGTGTTTTTGCAACTTGCTCTTCAACTGTAGCTTGAAGTGTTGGTCTAAGATCACCCTCTCTAACTAACATCTCACATAAATCGGTAAAAGCTAAAGGGGTCATTCTAATAATATTACGACAAAGTTCAGTTGAGAATAAATGACTCAATAATTCATGTTTAACTTGTTCACTTTCCAGTCGTATATCATGTGTGATTGTACGTCGGTCATTTTCAATTTCACGTACATAAGTCCAAAACCAAATAGCTACTAAGCAAGCAGCATATGTAGCTAAAGAGCTCACTTGTTCCAATATCTGTCTATTATTTTGATTATTCCGATCAACCATCTATAATAAAATTAAGTGAGATACATTAACCAATATCATAGATGAACTAACCAGAAAAAATACTGAAAAGATTCAACAAAGTGACAGCAGTAATACCAAATAATTGACAGAAAAAACAAGCAGACAAATACACCCCATTAGCAATCTGAAGTAGTTCAACATAAAACGATATGAAAGTGATGTAAATTATACAAATACATAATGATATGAAAGTGATAACAAGCAGACATACATAAAGTAGTTCAATGTAAAGAAAGTGACGTAATAAGAGCAATGATGCAACAGAAATAATACTATAATTCATAGCCGTCGATATTTATATTTCATATGTTTACAAAAGTGAATTGACTACAACGACTCCACTCAACGAAAATAGATGAAAGAGAGGATACCATCGTTGGAAAGAGACCTAACCTGTAAAAAGTTGGTTGGAAATTGGAAAGAGACGATACCGTCTGTTGACTTGCACGGCAGAAACAAGATGAGACAAAGTACTTATTATGGTGAATATAATATAAATAATAGGGTAAAGGGTAAAATTGAAATATAGAATAATAAGTGTGGGCATAATTGGAAAGGAAAATACGAAACAATCCCACCACACGGATTTGGTTGTTTCATAAAATGGGGTTTTTCATTGTTTCGGAACAATGGATTAAACAATACGATACAATCAGTTTTATATAAACAATCAAAACAAACATTGTATGTGAGGTAACAATACAATACAATACAACCGGAAACAACCATCCAAACACAGTGTTATTTTCATTCGGCCGTATTAATTATTCTCATTTTATCCTTAATGTCACGAGTTTATAATTATTATAGAATGTCATATTTGTTTAAGTTTTTTTTAAAAAAAAACATGTTCACATAAAATGAGACAGATAGAACGACAACAACAACAAGCCCAATGAAATCTTACAAGTGGAGTTTGGAGAGGGTAAAGTTTACGCGGACCTTACCCCTACCTCATTAGGGTAGAGAGGCTATTTCGGAAAGACTCTCAGCTCAAGAAAAGTAAAAATGAAATAATGAACAGACAGTAGAAACAATGAGGTAATTAGACATGAGTGCAAATGAAAATACGTGCAATAACAGATATCTAAAAATACGACACTATAAAAATAGAGTCAATCTTGTTAGAAATAATGACACAATGTGAAATAGCAAAGGGTTAGACATAGCAAAATACAAGACAAAATGAGACAAATGAAGTAAATTTTAATTTTTAAAAAATAATTTACAGGCCTAAACAATTTTTTGTTTTTTTTGGGAATGGGGGTGGGGGTTTTTTTTGGGGGGGGGGGGGGAAGTAGTTTGCAGAACAATGTTCTCTAGTTCAATTCCTCGTTTCTCAAAATTCCTGTGTTGATAAGATGTTTGATGACCCAATGGTTGCATCATTTACTAATTTGGTAATCAAACAAGTGCTGTTTACGCAGGGTCTGCAGCTGCACTTTCCTTTTCCCAATGTCTTTGTTTTCTATTGCAAAATATTGTTTTGATCTAACTTTCTATCTTCGGAGTGGTTACTGCGCATGAGGAACTGTTAAGAACTCCACTTCCTTCTTTCACTTTATTTTATATTTTAAGGAAAAATTCAATTCTGGATCTGCCGCTGTGTTCAAGCGATATATTAAAAATTATAATTTCTATTCAGGTATCTGAACGACTCGGACTACTATGGAGGATTTGAACAGGAAGATCTGGATCAATTGTTCGAAGCAATGAGATCAAATTACAAAGCATGGTGTTCAGGATTTGCACCCTTAGTTGTAGGAGGAGACATGGACTCCGTGGCAATTCAGGAATTCAGCAGGACATTGTTCAACATGAGACCGGACATAGCACTAAGTGTGTTACAAATCATATTCCTAAGTGATTTAAGGCATTTGTTGGCTCATGTAACTGTCCCATGTCACATAATTCAGAGCATGAAGGATCTGGCCGTGCCTGTGGTGGTGTCCGAGTACCTCCACCAGCACCTCGGTGGGGAGTCTATCGTGGAGGTGATGTCCACGGAAGGCCATCTGCCGCAACTCAGCTCACCGGATGTTGTTATTCCGGTGCTGCTTCGCCATATTCGTCATGATATTGTCGTTTAATTATTATTAGTACTAGTACTAGTGTAGCAGCAAGCAAAGTTCACTTGCTTGGAATAATGGATGTTGTACAAAATTGACCATCTTGCCTTGTAGTTGCCATCTCCATCTCTTGTTAAATTTTAACGAATATGCAGGATGCATCAGCATAAGAAACCAAAAAGGAAAAGGTCAAACGTATTGAGGCAAAATGTGGGTCCATGGAATGAAATTAATGGGCAGCGTTGGATGGTTCTTCTCCTTTTGAGCTACTACTCCGGTATTAAATATTACTCCCTCGGTTCCAATTCGTGTGAATTGGTTTGACTGGGCACGGAATTTAAGAAAAAATGAAGACTTTTGAAATTTATGGCCATAAATAAGTTAAAAGGGACCCAAAGTATTTGTGTGGTTATAAAAGCTTCTCATTAAGGGTAGAGTCGAAGTTTAAGCTAAATTGTTTTCAAATTTAAAAATGGGTCATTCATTTTAGAACGGACAAAAAAAAAATAGGTTCACATAAACTGAAACAGAGGGAGAGGGAGTACTTAATTTGACATTTTTAGAGAAAGAAGAGGTCATTTATTATGTTCTTTTTCTTTCAAATACACTCTTTCTATCCAACTGGTCTAATACTTAGTTAAGAGAGTTGTTTGGGAATATGTTCGCCAAGTAACAAAGCTTTAGAGAATTTTGTCAGACACTTAGAGAAGGTTTCCCATTTTGTGTGCTTTTACATATTATCGCGGCAGCCTAATAAGAACATATAATCTGGTTAAAATAGCATGGGCAAATCAGTTTTCGGACTGGTTATTAAAAAATAGTCAGCATTTGCTAAGTCATTAAAAAATACTCACTATTTTGCTGCAACAAAGATCAGCCCAGCATAATATACTGGGGCTCGGTGCACCTGTATATGAACTTCCAACATATTATGCTGGACCGGTATACTTTGCTGGCTCTAGTATAATATACTGGAATTATACTAGAGTTCCAGTATATTATACTGGATTTCAGTATATTATGCTGGAGTATTATCCGAATTTTGAACAGTATTTTTATTCAGATTTATCTTTACATGAAAAGTGGCTAAATTTTGATGACTTTTGAAACTATGACTATTTTTGAATTTTCCCCTATAATCTGTGCAGACATGGGGAGCCTATACATACAAATAGCCTATTTGGGCCTTAATCGTGTACACGAGCGGGGGATTTGCATCTACACCCGCTTTTTGGGTCACGTTTTAACTTGTGCCCGCTTTGTAAAAAAATTTGCAAGCGTACCCACTTTTTCGTGTAACTTCAGCATACAGGGCTGAAGTAGCAAAGACAATCACGCAAAACTTCAACATTCTAGTAGACGGGCCTGAAGTAGCAAAGGCAATACGCTGAAGTTATTGGGTTCATTTGTACGATGTTGAAGTTATTTAGTTCATTTGTAAAAACTTCAGTACTAACATAGCTGAAGTTTTTTTGTCCTGGATTCATTAGTTTTGTCATAAAGCTTTTTCAAAAACTTCAGCAGAAGATGCTGAATTTATTTAGTTCATTTATAAAAACTTCAACACTAAATAAGCTGAAGTTTTTTTGTCCTGGATAAGCTTTTTCAAAAACTTCAGCAGAAGATGCTGAAGTTATCTAGTTCATTTATAAAAACTTGAGCACTATATAAGCTGAAGTTTTTTTTTTGTCCTGGATTCATTAGTTTTGTCATAAAGCTTTTTCAAAAACTTCAGCAGAAGATGCTAAAGTTATTTAGTTCATTTGTAAAAACTTCAGCACTATATAAGCTGAAGTTTGAAAAAGCTTTCTAACATATTAGATAAATAATCACCTTATTCTTTCATAATGTATTACTACTATAAAATAATTAGATTGCCAACAATATCTCAATCATAAATTTTGGAAACAATAAACGTAAAAAGAATAGAATTACGTGGAAATATTCACAAATCATTGTCTACTAACTTGCTTAATTATTTATAATTTATTTTTAAATAATATGATAAACGTACTTATGGCAATTATCCCATGAACTGAAGTTTCATAGCAACACCAACAGCAGAAGAAGAAGAAGAAGAAGAAAACGAATGAGGAGAAAGAGGGCTAAAGTTGTTTTAAAACTGGGTACAAGTTAAAATATTTTAAAAAATGGGTATAGGTTAAATGGGGGCGACCAAATAGGGCGCCCCATGCAATTTTTACGCAACGATCTCAATAGCTTTTGGAGGGTAAGAATGGTATAAGAGTATGGGCTAACAGGCGGATAGGCCCAACAGTTTTTCGGGAGTTTGAATTGGGCTAATTGGCGGTAGGCTAGGGTATTGCCTAGCATTTGCCTTGATTTTGGAGTGGAATTTTTTTATTCCTATACACTATTTGAAATTTTATTACCCTTAATATTCATGTTTAGTTAATTACATGGCATAAACAAGTTTTGTTTACAAAATATATGCAATCCACCTTAAAAGGCTCCCAATCCATTATTTATGCCTTCAATCAAGGATATAGTTACACCCTTTTCCTTTTCTTTCTCCTCTTCTCTTTCCTTATGTTTCCACTCATATGTTTTCTCATAAATCATCTTCTGATTTCAATCTCCTCGGTCATCTTTATGTACGCATTGCCCAAAGTCATTTAAATTCAAAGTATCATTAAGACTTGTGCCCTCTAAAGCTATGCTTATTATAATGCCTAGAAACAAATCAAATATTGATAATTTTCCTTTCTCCGTTTTCAGTCAGGAGGACCGTATTAGTCAGTGTTACTTGGTCGGCGAGATGGACTAACTGCAAGTGATAAAACAGCAAATGAACAATTACCTTCACCCTTTGAGCCTCTGGATAAAATCGCTGCCAAGTTTACTGCTAAGGGTCTTGATCTCAAGGATGTAGTAGTTCTCTCATGCACCTTTAATCTTCTTGAATAAGTAGTATTAATTTCATATTCAAAGAGTAATTAGCTCTCCGTTTGAGCTTAGAATGTCTAAGGAAGCAACTCCCTAGTTAAAAAATATAAAGAGATCAAACATATAGTTCTCTATTTTCAGACAAGTCATGCGTAAAGTTAAATCTGTATTGGATTGATGATCCAACCAATTTGTACAATAAAAGTTTTTCATAAGGAAAAAATATTTCCATGCAAGTCTTTAAAGGTATCCAGTTAAATTGTCACGACCCCGATTCGCCCTCCGTGAACCATCGTGACGGCACCTAGTCTTAACGACTAGGTAAGCCTAATTTGCGGAAGTAAACAATTTAAAACAGAAATAAAGGAGTAACAATGTTTAAATGTGCCGCTCGGCTTACACTATGTTTACTCTCAATACCAATACATAAATCCAAGACCCGAAAACCCACGAATCACAAGCTAAGATCAATACTACATAGCTCTAACTCCGGAATGTCTAATAAGAACAGGAAAGTACAGAAGGGCTAAATACTAAAAGTAGGAATAGAAAGGGACTTCTCGGTCTGCGGATACGACAGACGTACCTCGAAGTCTCTAGAGCAGTTGCCTCCTCAAGAATGGTAGGCCTGAGTAGCGGTACCTGGATCTGTACATGAAAAACATGCGCAGAAGGGGCATGAGTACACCACAACGGTACTCAGTAAGTGCCAAGCCTAACCTCGATTGGTAGTGACGAGGAAAGGTCAAGGCCCTACTGAGATTAAATAAATATAAAGATAACAAGATAAGATAAGCAGTACAATTGAAAATCTACAGTAAGAATCTATACAGGTTAATAAGAGTACAATAACGAAACCGAAATAAAGGCAAACACCAAGAAATACCACTCATAACAAGGATGATAACCGAGGATCCCTTAGTATCCCACAGATCTCTTGGTATCCTCAATATATGCTAGGATCTCTTGGTATCCCGAGTTTCTGTTAGTATCCTCAATATATGCTAGAGATCTCTTGGTATCCCGAGGATCTCTTGGTATCCTCAATATATGCTAGGGATCTCTTAGTATCCCGAGGATCTCTTGGTATCCCCAATATACGTGCCAGGGATCTCTTGGTATCCTCAATATACGTGCCAGAGATCTTTTGGTTTCCTACACCTCAAACCAGATCATAAATACGTACAAGGGATCTCCCGGGATGCCGTCCCGTAGTCCCAAAGTAAAAACACACAGTAGCAACACAAGAATACCCAATTAAGCTAAATTCCGTACCAAGTAAACAATTAATTCTAGCCTAACATGCTTCACGTAATGCAATTAAGGCAGTTTAGGCAAATAGGCAATTAAGTCAACTAAACATGCTTTTCTAAACTAGCAACAGGCTAAATACGCAAGTAGAATAAAACAGGAAAAAGAACTCAATTGAAATACTTAAGGAAAAGCCGGATTTTCAACAATTAGCTCAAGTACACGCTCGTCACCTCACGTACAAGGCATTTCAATTATCAAATATATCATATCCTAAGGGGAAGGTCCCCCACACAAGGTTAGACAAGCCACTTACTTCGAACTAGCTCAAAATCAACCCGACACCATGTCTTTGCCACGAGTACTCGACTCCAAATGGCTCAAATCTATTCAATTCAATTTCATGACATAAATAACATTTCAAGTAACTGATTCTACAATTAAAGTCTAAGCTAATAAGCGAAATTATGTAAAATGACCAAAATGCCCCTCAGGCCCACGTCTTGAAATCGTGTAAAATTTACATTTTCAGAAACCTCGTACTCTCACGAGTCTATACATAACAAGAACACTGAAATTGGAGTCCAAATGGCCTCTCAAATCCTCGTTTAAAGGCCTCTTAAACTCAAGCACTAATTAACCATTTTTTCCAAATTTCTCACCACTAATTAGGTCTTTACTCACATAAGAATGAGTTATGAAGTCAAGGATGTTACCTCCAACTTATTCCCCTCGAATCCTTCTTCTATCCCATTCAAAGAACTCCAAAAACGATTAGAAATGGTGGAAATAAACCCCCAAGTCACGGAACACCTTTTAAAATAATGCCCAGCAATTTCCGCATCTACGGTCAGGGGACCACATCTGCGGTCCCGCTTCTGCGGTCATGGGACCACATCTACGGTCCCGCTTCTGCAGAACACATGTCGCATCTGCGATTTTCACTTAATGAGCCAGTTTTCGCATCTGCGACTCTAAATCCGCAGATGCGGTACCGCTTCTGCGGTTCCTGAAGAAAAGACCAAAATCCACTTTTGCGGCCCCTTAGCCGCTTCTGTGGTGCCGCATCTGCGGTCCCCAAACCGCAGATGCGAAAATACCAAAAGCAGCAAAAATACAGCAGCTGCAACATCTCCTCAACTCCTCGTTAACCATCCGAAACCGAGGCCCCCGGGATCTCAACCAAAAGCACAAACATCACCTAATACCTTATTCAAACTTGTACCAATCCTTAAAACACTTAAAACAACCTCGAAACCTCGAATTAATTAACGATTTAAGCCTAAGAACTCCAAATTTCCTCAAAATACGTTTTCGATCAAAAAGTCTATCAAACCTCGTCCGAATGACCTGAAATTTTGCATACACATCACATTAAACAATACGGAGCTACTCCAACTTCTGGAATTCCATTCCGGCCTTTGGATCAAAATCACACAATCGAACTGGAAACTTCAAAAATTCAACTTTCGGCATTTCAAGCCTAAATTAGGTACGGACCTCCAAAACACAATCTGAACATGCTCCTAACCCCGAAATCACCCAACGAAGCTAACGAAACCATTAGATTTCCATTCCGAGGCCATCTTCATACTGTTCCTACTACGACTAACTTTCTAACACTTAAGCTCTCATTTAGGAACTAAGTGTCCCAAAACTCTTCGAAACTCAAAACCGAACATACCGACGAATCAAAATAGCATAAATAAACTTGGGGAAAGCAGTTAATATGGGATGAGGGCGTAAATTCTTAAGACGGCCGATTGATCGCAGGAGACTCAACCTAAGGATGAGTGGGCGCTAATACTTTTACCCAATAGCGATATCAGGGTCGATTTTCCACAGGGAACTTCAAATTGGAGTCGAGTATTTGTATGGTCTAGGATAGTGTTTTAGCTCATAATTGATCTTTTAACATTTTTGGTTTTCTTTTGTTTAAGAGCTACAATTTATCAACTACAGTTGTAAAACTAGGTTATGCTAAAATTATGATTCTAAATTGTATGCAAGATAGATAAAAGCACTAGGGATGCAACATTTACCTAGGTGGTCCACTAACGGGTAGAAATTCCTAATGCAAGAATGACGAATATGGGGCTTATGCTATAACTGTTGCACCTTTTACACCCACTCTCACACCTCTCGGTAGAGAGAGTGATTTTGCCCAATTGACTCTCTCGAGACCAATTGGGTAGGCTAATTTGCACAAGCAACTTATGGTTCAAGTTGGGTAATTACTCTCTCGAGGTTTAACCCGTTAATTGGGACTACCATTATCATGGGTCCATCCCGATTCCTTGTTGGAGTTAATCTTGAGGTCATAGACTCTCTTTCTCAAGAAGAGTCAAGACCCACTAAGCTAGACTTAGTGTTTGCAACCACCAAATCTTAGTGAAAACTTAAGATTAATCCAAATAGCAAACGCCCAACATCATTCATACACTAAACAATCACACCCATCAATTTCCCACACTAGGGTTGAGCCACAACCCTAGCTAATGGGTTTATCTAGACATAGTAGTAACAAAAATCAAAGAAATAATAGATGAAATTGACATAATAGTTAACTACAATGTTAATCTACTTGATTCCACTTTAAAACTAGAAGAAATGGCCCAAAATAGGCTGATAATAGGGTAACACGAGTTCAGCTGCTCTCTGCTCTCGAACCGCTCTCCAAAAACTCCTGCTAAAAAGTAAAATGTTCTATTGATACTACACAGGAAAAACTGGACAAAAATACCCCTGAGGGTCTGGCCCGGACCGCGCACAAATGACGCACGGCCGCGTAGGGCTCTGGGTCTTCATTACTTGTATCTGGTACTGGGGGGCGCGGACCGCACAAAAGTGACGTGCGGCCGCATGAACTTCATCCACGCGGACCACACTGATTAGGTGCGCGGTCGCATGGGCTTTTGTCTCGAGTGATTGCTTCTGTGATTCTCTTAGGCGCGGACCGCACAAAAAGGGATGCGGACCGCGTTGGAACTGGGTGCGGACCGCGCGAGAAGAGGCGCGGACCGCACAACTTATCTTAAAAATATCGTGGCCTCTGAACTTTCCTGCGCGACCGCGTGGCAAAACAGTACGGTTCGCGCAGGTTGAACTTGGATATGCCCAGCTTCTGAACTCTCCTGCGCGGCCACGTGGCAAAATAGTGCGGTCCGCGTAGGTTGAACTTGGATATGCCCAGCTTCTGAGCTCTCCTGCGCGGCCGCGTGACAGAACAGTGCGAACCGCGCAGGGCCTTTTGATCCCCCATTTCAGTTGTCTCTTGACACTTGGCAGATTTCACTCCTTTTTGAGCCGATCTTTAGTATTTGTCATCTTGTCACTCAAACCTGCAATCAAGTGTCATTTGTAAGCATTTTGGGACTATTATATGACAATAAATGCACAAAGCTCAGGTAAGAATGGGTATAAAAAACATGCAGAAATCGCAGTTATCAACTCTCCCAAACTTAAACCTTTGCTTGTCCTCAAGCAAATAAAATGAGACCTACCCCTCAATGGAAAACAACCAAGTAATTCCTGTTTATCCTAAAGTAACCTCAGCAGGCATCAATTGGGACTAGCAATTGCCCTCAATGCAAATGCATCCTCAACATATTTAAACTTGCAAACTTGTGGATCAAGTGCGACACAAGAGCATCAAGAGTTGACACATTTCATCACGGAACCTTTCTCAATTTCTTTGGTCATCATGGAACCCAAACTCACACATCCTTGACTTTCCCTGAGTGAATCTCACCTATTAGGGTATTTGCACACAAATCGAGATGAATGGATTTCTCTCTCGTCTCTCACAAAGAAGAGGCCCTGAGTCCGGCTCTAAGTACCATATGCTTGCCCCTTATGTAAGTATCCACTAATGTAGGCTTCCCTCAACTCAAGATCATATAGGGCTTTTGAGGAGTCATTGTGAAGGCTTTTGGTAAAGGTAGGACGTGTTTTTGTTCAAATGGGTTTAATCTTCCCTTAAGCCCTTCTTTTGATTTATTTTGGCACACTTTCTTGACTCAATTGAGTAGTTCACTTCTTTCAAGGGGTTAGAGGGACACATTGTCACTCTTTCTTTTGCAATTCAAATCCTTTCTCCTTTTTATCACTTTTCTACACCCTTTTCACTTCTTTTTGTCGTCCTTGGATTCCCTTTTTGGTTTTTATTCATTTTTGTCTTTCTTTTTGTCTTTTTCTCTTTTTCATTGCCTTCCTTTTCTTTTGCTTTTGCATCTTTTTAGCACATTGATGCCCTTCCTGTCTCTCCCCCCCAAACTTAGACATTTGCCATTTACTCAAGGGAAGATTTGAGTGCCAAGAGGGGGTTTCGTTAGGAACGGGTATAGGTTTTTAGCATGGTTCATGAACGAAAAAGATTTAAGACTCAAAAGGGTTGAACTAGGGATTATTTCATTGGTAGGTCATGAAAAGTGTTCAAATTTTGCATTTTGGATCAAGGAGAGCCTATACTCACGTCTCAAGTCAAGTTCTACCTATGATTTCGCCTCAACAAACATTCAGGGCAAGTTCTTGACCATCGGCTCGGTACTTGGGCTCGCGATTCGAATTCTCACCACACACACTCAAGGGTTGCCTAAGACGGAGTCGAGGGCCCACAACAACCTTAGATATGATTCAAGTGCCCCATGGCCCAAAATGACCATGTGATGATTATTTGGTCAACACAAGAGTCTCAAGGCCACAACTTTCACCATCCTAAACACAACATAATGTCTTCGACTATAGGATCAAAGGCAAATGTGTTAGGCCCAAGTGAGGCTTTTCCTGAGGTATCCTTAACTACAAAAACTTGAAAATCAAAAAAGAAAAGAAAAATCAAAAACGGACTCAAACCCTTAAGAAGGTTGTCACACCATCTATCATTGGGAAGAGCCACCCGGTTCGCACAATATCTACCCTTGGAAAGAATCGTGGCATTAAGAAAACTAAGGGCTTATTGCAAATGCCAAAACAAAACACAAAGGCTACGAGCCTAACTTTGCAACTAAAACGAAAAATAGAAAATCAAGATGAAAACCTAATGAATATGTACAAACGGGGAGTAGAATATACAACCAGGGGGAAATGAATATATACATAAACTCTGAAGATCATCTGGAATGAACAGTTATACACAAACCATCTATCCACTACTAATGTATAGAAATTAAAAGAAGGTAAAATAATATATACAGTCATCCTGACAGTTAATCCAAATAGTAGGGCCACACCCCCATGAATAAGAGCTAGCATTGTCCCCAATGCTAACTACCAAATAAGACATCAAAAATCAAAAATAAGCAAAGGATATAGAGCGGCCCCTCAAGCCTCATCAAACTGGTCCCCAGCCTGCTGCTGCTGTGCTGCTGGGACAGGTGTCTGCTCATGATCCTGCTCATCAACTGGTGGAACTGAAGAGGGCTCAACATCTGCTGTACTAGACGGGGGAGCCACCTCGATCACTATTCCCTCTGTATTAGGGAGCTTCCTCTTCTTCCTTGGCCTATCCTCCTCTGCCTGTGGCTGCTCTGCTGCTGGCTCTCCAGCTGGATCTCCAAATAATAAGTCGAATGGCATCTGATCCACTAGCAGCTTGTCCACATCCCCTCTCAACTGTGCAACTGACTCCTTGGAAGCTTTCTGTTTCCTTAGCTTTTTGTGCTCCCGATCCAATTTTTCCAAAGCTTTTCCATGTTCCCCAACCGCCTTGGTCAAGGTATCCTGTGTTTCCATCATCTTTTCCTGGTTGACCAGGATCTTTTTCAAAACATCCTCAATGGCGGAGGGAATCTTTATAGTAGCTGGTGCTCCCTGTGACTGCACAACAGTGGTCAAAGAAGATAACTTGGATGTCGCAACTGACATCCAATTGTTTAAACTGGCAAGGGAGTGTGCGAGCTGGTTGGCAGTGAACTGGTGAGTCTTTGATGAAGGAATCACCGGATCAGATGCAACTGATGGACCAGCTGTGGAGGAAGGACCTGGGGGAAGTGTCTCATCAGGAGTAGGGTCAGAGGGCTGCTCTGTCGCAACTGGCTCTTCAGACTGGCCAGGTGCGGAGGAGGTAGAAGCTGGAGTTTTCTTTCCTCTCTTTGGGTTGTCCGGACCCAACTGATCATACCATGAGTAGGGGGCCACTGGAGGTACCGTAACATCATATCTTTTCTTCTTCACTTTCAACTCTCTGAAGTAAAGGGAGAGTGTGTTCGGAAAGGGGAAGTTTTTTTTTGTTTCGTTCCCGACTTGATAAATCACCCTCGACATTATGTTTCCCACATTCAAAGGGAAGCCCGCCATGATAGCTGCCACCGAGACAGCCCGAGGAAGGGGGACAGAGTGATCGTGTGTAGACGGGTCAAGTCGACTACACACGAAGGTTAACCACCCTTTTGCTTCAAAGTTGAGGGTGTTCCGCAAAATCTTTTCCTCTGCCTTTAACCACACAGGGACTGTACCTAGAGCTGCTAAATGCTCGGCCAACTACGGACGAACCTCCTCTTTCAATGCCAGCTTCTCAAGATATTGAGACTCGTCCTCATCTGCAAACCCCAAAAAGTCATTCAGCGACTTCCCATCAAAGACTACTATCTTGTCCCTCACTTTTGTTGCTTTGGAGTTCCGAACTGTGTGGTGAACATTGCAATAAAACCCCTTCACCATATGCTCGTTTGCAAATTCGACTCTCTCTTTGAAGAATCCCCAACCTTCTCTAGTGCGGAATTGTGCTTGCACGTGAGGGTTGAGTGGGACAAGCTCGACGTCAATGAACCGCCTTTCCGGAATCAACTTTCTCTTCGGCCACCATTCCCTGAATTTGTGGAAAGCGACCTCGCTGACAAACCTATCCTCCCATGCTTCTGGTTTCCTGGTTCTCTCTATACCTCCAACCTGTGGTTCACCCCCTTCGGCATATCCTCCACTATCCCCTGATATTGAAGCTGTGGGTGACGTGGAGTAAGTGCTCCCCTTGTCTTTTTCTGCTCAGGACTCATCAGACGAGTCTGAGATAACATCGACCGGCTCCTTGGAAGAGGCTATATCATCATGATCCGGGGAAGGAAGGTCACGGAGTTGGAATGAAGTGGCCCTATGTGTTGGAGAAGACTCCGAGGTAATGCTCCGTGACGGAGCATACTCACTCCCCGTGGAGTGAGATGCAGCTTTATCTGCTTCCCTGGTCTTAGGATTTAGCTTTACAATTCCTTTTCCCCTTCCCCCACGGGAGGAACCACCTCTCCCGGATTGTATTTGTTTCCCCGTTCGCTTCTTAGCCACATGTTTTTGAACTATTGTCTGCAAGGAAGACATGTCTAGCATTGTTAGTAAAAGCACATGATATGAAATGGACAGTTCAATTGAATGAAAGAATTGCAGACGCAGTTTCATAGACAGAGGAACGCGGACCGCACCAAAAGGCACGCGGTCCGCGCAGTTTACTGATTCACACAATGGTTTCTCTGAATGAACCGACGCGGTCCGCACTGTTTTGTGTTGCGGCCGCGTAGCTTCAGCGCGGACCGCACAGAAATGGACGCGGACCGCACAGGTGAACTGCCAAAATGGTGACTTCTCTGAACTTTTCACACGCGGTCCGCACTGTTTTGGACCGCGGCCGCGCTGGACTCACGCGGACCCCATAGAAATGTCACGCGGACCTCATGGAGGCGATTCATCATAGCACACAAAAAAGCCACGCGGACTGCGCAAAAATGCTGTGCGGCCGCATAGGGCAGCTTTAACTGAGGCGGAATTTTTTTTTCTCTTAAGTCCCATTTTGATCGGAATTTGACCCCTCAGTGTCCCTACTCAATTAATTACATGGATTTATGCCCCTAAGTCTCACTAAACAATAGAAATCCAAACTAACAGTCATTAAGAATTAGTGAAAATAAGAAGTTATACTAGTAGAGAGTAATGAGAAGAAACAAAAAATTAGGCTATGCATGAAATGAACAAGATTTGTTACCAGGGATTAGTGAAAAATTGACTAAATGAGCAGGGAGTGCGGATGAACAGTGAAAATTTAGAGCTCCAGATGAAAATTTGCGAAAAGGTTCAAATGAGGCCCAAGGCTTCTATTTATAGAAAACCCTGGGGCTTTCAGCTTACCTACTAGCGCGGCCGCACAAAAATGGCCGCGGTCCGCGCTGGTTTTCTTTTAGTCACATTTTGACTACTCAGCCCACGCGGACCGCACTGCTTTGATGCGCAGCCGCGTGGGAGTTTATCAGAGACTTGGTAATTCTAGTTTCTCACACGCGGACCGCACAGAAAGGGACGCGGTCCGCGTTGAATTTTTTCCTGAGGATGAACTCACTGCTGCTCAAGCCCACGCGGACCGCACTGCTTTGATGCGCGGCCGCGTGGGGCAATTTCCATGGACTGATCATTTTTTTGTACTTCTTCCCTGCACTGGTTCAACATAATCCCTGCAACACTTCACAAATTATCAGCTCAAAAATCCTACTCTACAACAGAAAAACAAAGAAAAGGAAAAAGACATGGGTTGCCTCCCACGAAGCGCCTGATTTAACGTCGCAGCATGACGCATGTTACCATCACAGTCATTTCAAATGAATGCGCGCCACCACGTGGCTGTCATCAATATTTCCCAAATAATGCTTGACGCGATGCCCATTGACTCGGAAGACTTCACCATTTTTTAATTTTGAGATCAATGGCACCAAAGGGAGTTATCCCAACCACTTCAAAAGGGCCGCTCCTCTTGGACTTCAACTTGCCCCGAAATAACCTCAACCGGGAATTGAAAAGAAGAACCATATCACCCACTTTGAATTCCTTCCCTCTGGCATACTTGTTATGAAGGTACTTCATTTTGTCCTTATACATGGACGAGCTAGAGTAAGCATGAAACCTAAACTCATCAAGTTCATTCAATTGCTCCACCCGAAGATTTGCAGCTACATCCCATTCTAAGTTCAACTTTTTCAGCGCCCACATAGCTTTATATTCCAATTCTACTGGAAGATGACAAGCCTTCTCGAACACTAATCGATACGGCGACATACCAATCGGCGTCTTGAAAGCTGTACGATAAGCCCAAAGAGCATCATCCAATTTCTTCGACCAGTCAGTCCTATTTGCATTGACAGTTTTGGATAAAATACTCTTAATCTCACGGTTGGACACCTCAACTTGGCCACTCGCTTGAGGATGATAAGGAGTGGTTACCTTGTGATTTACCCCATACTTGGCTAGCAGAGAGTCAAAAGCCCGGTTGCAAAAATGAGAACCCCCGTCACTAATTATGGCACGTGGAGTGCCAAACCTCGTGAAGATACTCTTTTTCAAAAATGCCACCACACTTCGAGCTTCATTATTTGGCAAAGCTATGGCCTCAACCCATTTCGACACATAGTCAACCGCTACCAAGATGTAAGTGTTGCCACAGGAACTTACAAATGGTCCCATAAAGTCTATCCCCCAAACATCAAAGATGTCAACCTCTAGAATTGTGTTAAGGGGCATCTCATCTTTCTTCAAAATCCCACCAGCACGTTAGCATTCATCACATCTTTTCACAAAGTCACCGGCATCCTTGAACAACGAAGGCCAATAGAAACCACAACTCAACACTTTAGATGCCGTCCTTGCCCCGCCATGATGGCCACCATAGGGCGAAGAGTGACAAGCTTCCACAATACTCAGTTTCTCTTCTTCAGGAACACACCGGCGAATTACACCATCGGTGCATATTTTAAAAAGATACGGCTCATCCCAATAGTAATCCAAGCAATCCCGCTTGAGCTTATTCCTTTGGTTAGAAGAGAGATCATACGGAACCACACCGGTAACAAGGTAATTGGCAATGTCGGCAAACCATGGCATGTCTAGCATTGAAATCGAGAGGAGTTGTTCATCCGGAAAAGCATCATTTATCTCAAGGCCGTCCAAAGGCCTCCCTTCCTCCTCCAATCGAGACAAGTGGTCCGCCACTTGGTTTTCACTACCTTTTCTATCAATGATCTCCAAATCAAATTCTTGAAGAAGAAGCACCCATCTCATTAACCTCGCTTTAGAATCTTTCTTCGTCATCAAATACCTAAGGGCGGCGTGATCGGTATGAATAATCACTTTGGCCCCCATAAGGTATGGGCGAAACTTCTCCATGGCAAAAACAATGGCAAGCAATTCCTTTTTGGTGACCGTATAGTTCCTTTGAGCTTCATTCATTGTCTTACTTGCGTAGTACACCGGATGGAACATCTTGTTGATTCTTTGGCCCAAGACCGCCCCCACCGCAACATCACTAGCGTCGCACATGAGCTCAAAGGGCAAGCTCCAATTTGGTGCGGTAATAATGGGGGTAGTCGTCAACTTTTGCTTTAGAAGCTCGAAAGCCTCCATACATTTCTCATCAAACACATATTTGGCATCTTTCTCAAGCAATTTACACAACGGGTTAACTACCTTAGAGAAGTCTTTGATGAATCTTCGGTAGAAACCCGCGTGTCCAAGAAAACTCCTCACCCCTTTGACAGAAGTAGGGGGAGGGAGCTTCGAGATAACCTCAATTTTCGCTTTATCAACCTCAATCCCTCTTTTTGAAATTTTATGACCCAACACAATGCCTTCTTCTACCATAAAATGGCCTTTCTCCCAATTGAGAACCAAGTTTGTGTCTTCGCATCGGGCCAATACACGATCCAAGTTTTGCAAGCAATCACCGAAAGAGTCCCCGACCACACTAAAATCATCCATGAAGACCTCCAAAATGTCTTCCACCATATCAGTGAAGATTGCCACCATACATCGTTGGAAAGTCGCCGGTGCATTACATAACCCAAATGGCATTCGAGAGAAGGCGAATGTGCCATAAGGACATGTGAAAGTTGTCTTTTCTTGGTCTTCCGGGGCAATGAGAATTTTTTTATAGCCTGAATACCCATCCAGAAAACAATAGAAAGCCCGACCTGCAAGACGATCAAGCATTTGGTCCAATAACGGCAATGGGAAATGATCCTTTCTAGTCACCTTGTTCAACTTCCAGTAGTCCATGCATACCCTCCAACCCGTCACAGTGCGAGTCGGAATAAGTTCATTATTGTCATTAGTCACCACAGTCATTCCTCCCTTCTTTGGCACACATTGTACTGGAGAAGTCCACGAACTATCAGAAATTGGATACACCACACCGGCGTCAAGCCACTTGATGACTTCCTTTTTAACCACCTCTTGCATGGCTTCATTGAGTCTCCTTTGATGTTCAAGAGACGGCCTAGCATCATCCTCCAATATTATCTTGTGCATGCAAAACGCGGGGCTAATACCCTGAATATCCGCCAAGGTCCATCCAATTGCCCACTTGCGCTTTTGAAGAACCGCCAAAGTGGATTCAACCTGCACGTTAGTCAAGCAAGAAGAAAGTATAGCCGGCAAAGTAAAATTAGGACCAAGAAATTCATACCTGAGGTGAGGAGGAAGTGGTTTCAACTCCAACACCGGTGGCTCCTCAATAGATGGCTTGGTGGGAGGAGTTTTGCGATTTTCAAGATCAAGAGATAACTTCCTCGGTTCATAAGAATATGAGCCCATGCCATGTAATGCATTCACACACTCCACCCTTCTAGCATCATCATCAACATCCATGTTCAATAGCACGACCTCAAGTGGGTCCTCAACATTAGCCATAACGCTTGTGTCATCCACTATCAATGCCGTGACAATGTCAACAAACGAGCACACCTCATTGCTATTTGGTTGCCTCATTGATTTGCATACGTGGAACACCACCTTTTCATCACCAACACGGAAGGTCAATTCTCCCGCTTCCACATCAACCAAGGCCTTTCCCGTAGCTAGGAAGGGCCTCCCAAGAATGATAGGCACCTCAAAATCCACTTCACAATCCAAGATCACGAAATCGGCTGGCAATATGAACTTATCAACATGAACAAGGACATCATCAATAATTCCCAAAGGCCTCTTCATTGATCGGTCCGCCATTTGAAGCCTCATAGAGGTTGGACGAGGTTGTCCGATTCCCAAGGTCTTGAAGACCGAATATGGCATTAAATTGATACTTGCCCCCAAGTCGCAAAGGGCTTTTGCAAAGTCGGCACTTCCAATGGTACATGGGATAGTGAATGCGCCAGGATCCTCAAGTTTTGGAGCCATAAAATGCACAATTGCGCTCACTTGATGGGTCATCTTGATTGTCTCACACTCCATTGATCTCTTTTTTGTAACCAAATCTTTCATGAACTTTGCGTATCCCAGCATTTGCTCGAGTGCCTCCACCAAAGGCACATTGATAGTCAAACTCTTTATCATTTCAATAAATTTCTTAAATTGGTTGTCACCCTTTTGCTTGGCCAACCGTTAAGGGTAGGGCGGAGGAGGTCTAGGCAAGGGTGCCTTGGCTTTTGGCACCTCCGGTTCGGGCATATCAATGACGTGTTACCTAGACGGGTTCACGGCCTCTTGAGTCTCCTCCTCACCCTCATCAATTGCAATTCTCCCATAATCATTTGCACTTGGTTCGACAACATCCTCAACTACCAATGGAATCTCATCATTTTGCAACTCATCTTCATCTACCGGAACTCGGTTATCTCTTGAGGCATGCACATCACCGCCTCTTCCACTTCGTATTGTCACTGCTATCACATGATTGTTGTGCCCTCCCTTGGGGTTTACTACCGTGTCACTTGGTAGAGCACCCTTTGGGCGAGTATTTAAAGATTGAGGGATTTGGCCTAATTGCACTTCCAAGTTCCTGATAGATGTGTTATGCGAAGCTAATTTGGCCTCGGAATCTTGACTTTTTTTCATCATTTGTTCGAACATGCTCTCTATTCGACTCATGTCATTGCCCGATGAACTCGACCCTTGAGATTGGAACGGAGGCGGGTTATTGGGCTGTTGATACATTGGGGGCCTTTGATAGCCTTGCCCCCTATTACCTTGACCACCATTGTTGTTGTTCCAATTGTTGTTCCCGCTCCAATTTCCTTGATTCCCAGAATTATTGTTCCCCCAATTGCCTCCTTGATTGTTGTTGTAATTCCAATTGCCGCCTTGTTGATTGCCCCAATTACCTTGGGGTCTCCATTGCTGATTCCCTTGGTTGCCTCTATTCCCTTGGTAGTTGTTGACATATTGGACTTCCTCACTTTGGTCATCAAAACCTTCATTCGAATACCCACCACCATCATTGTTGTTGTCATATTGTTCACAATTACCTTGAGGTTGTTGTCCTCTTTGACTCCTTTTCAACATAGAAACACCTTCCATTGCATTGACTTGGCACGGATTTTGGACTTGTTGCAATTGCGCCTTTGCTAATTGATTCATAGTTGTTGTAAGTTCGGCTATCGCTTGGCCATGATCGTGCAATTCCTTGTGCAAATGGATGACCGTGGGGTCACCTTGTGGCACGTTTGCTTGGCTTTGCCATGACGAAGAGGTGTCGTCCATTTCATCAAGTACATCACATGCCTCTTGGTAAGAAAGTTTCATAAAATTCCCTCCGGCCAATTGGTTCACAATGCATTGATTTGTGGTGTTGATGCCCCGATAAAAAGTTTGTTGAATCATAGCCTCGGTCATGTCATTATTAGGGTACTCTTTCACCATTGTTCTATATCTTTCCCATATTTCATGCAAAGGTTCTGTTGGCTCCTGCTTGAAAGCTAGAATTTCATCCCGAAGAGCCGCCATATGACTTGGAGAGAAGAACTTGGATCCCATGTTGTGATAGAATGATTGAGGAGCCTTTCTAACCAATCCAATGCTTTACCCCGAAGAGAGAATGGGAAAAGCCTCAATCTCAACGCGTCCTCGGACACGTTTGTCTGCTTGCTACCCCAACAAGTATCCACGAACCCCTTCAAGTGCTTGTAGGCATTTTGATCGGAGGCACCCGTGAAATAACCTCGTTGCTCGAGCAAGGTCAGCATAACATTTGTGATTTGAAAGTTCCCCGCCCGGATTCGGGGAGGAACAATAGCACTGGCGTATCCTTGATTTGGTAGAACTCTGGGAGCCACTCTCGGCGGTTACGGAGGAGGGTCTGGAATGTTGTTGTTCTCATTTGCATTTATATTGACATTCTGGCCTCTCCGTGGAAGTTGAGGTAAGACCTCATCTTGTTCTAGATCTCTACCTCCTCCCTCACTATCACATTGCCGAGAGGGTAATTTGCATTAAGAGCCATGGTACCTGATTGATCAACACACAAAATTAGTAAATAAGAAGGAAAGAGAAGCAAAACACAATACTAGTAACACAGATAGTCAACACCGTAAAGTTCCCCGACAACGGCGCCAAAAAGTGATCGCAACAGACTCAACCTAAGGATGAGTGGGCGCTAATACTTTTACCCAATAACGATATCGGGGTCAATTTTCCACAGGGAACTTCAAATTAGAGGCGAGTATTTGTATGGTCTTGGATAGTGTTTTAGCTCATAATTGATCTTCTAACATTTTTGGTTTTCTTTTGTTTAAGAGCTACAATTTATCAACTACAGTTGTAAAACTAGGTTATGCTAAAATTATGATTTTATATTGTATGCAAGATAGATAAAAGCACTAGGGATGCAGCATTTACCTAGGTGGTCCACTAACGGGTAGAAATTCCTAATGCAAGAATGACGAATATAGGGCTTATGCTATAACCGTTGCTCCTTTTACACCCACTCTCACACCTCTCAGTAGAGAGAGTGATTTTGCCCAATCGACTCTCTCGAGACCAATTAGGTAGGCTAATTTGCACAAGCAACTTATGGTTCAAGTTGGGTAATTACTCTCTCGAGGTTTAACCCGTTAATTGGGACTACCATTCTCATGGGTCCATCCCGATTCCTTGTTGGAGTTAATATTGAGGTCATAGACTCTCTTTCTCAAGAAGAGTCAAAGACCCACTAAGCTAGACTTAGTGTTTGCAACCACCAAATCTTAGTGAAAACTTAAGATTAATCCAAATAGCAAACACCCAACATCATTCATGCACTAAACAATCACACCCATCAATTTCCCACACTAGGGTTGAGCCACAACCCTAGCTAATGGGTTTAGCTAGACATAGTAGTAACAAAAATCAAAGAAATAATAGATGAAATTGACATAATAGTTAACTACAATGTTAATCTACTTGATTCCACTTTAAAACTAGAAGAAATGGCCCAAAATAGGCTGATAATAGGGTAACACGAGTTCAACTGCTCTATGCTCTCGAACCGCTCTCCAAAAACTCCTGCTAAAAAGTAAAATGTTCTATTTATATTACACAGGAAAAACCGGATAAAAATACCCCTGAGGGTCTGGCGCGGACCGCGCACAAATGACGCGCGGCCGCGTAGGACTCTGGGTCTTCATTACTTGCATCTGGTACTGGGGGGCGCAGACTGCACAAAAGTGACGTGCGGCCGCATAAACTTCATCCACGTGGACCACACTGATTAGGTGCGCGGTCTCATGGGCTTTTGTCTCGAGTGATTGCTTCTCTGATTCTCTTAGGCGTGGACCACACAAAAAAGGATGCGGACCGTGTTGGAACTGGGTGCAGACCGCGCGAGAAGAGGCGCGGACCGCGCAACTTATCTTAAAAATATCATGGCCTCTGAACTTTCCTGCGCGGCCGCGTGGCAAAACAGTGCAGTCCGTGCAGGTTGAACTTGGATATGCCCAGCTTCTGAACCCTCCTACGCGGCCGCGTGGCAAAACAGTGCGGTCCGCGCAGGTTGAACTTGGATATGCCCAGCTTCTGAGCTCTCCTATGCGGCCGCGTGACAGAACAGTTATCACCGGCCGGGTCGTCACATCCTCCTACACTTAAATATTCGTTCGTCCTCGAACGAGCATAAAGATATACCTGAAGTAGTGAAAAGATGATGGTAATGACTGCGCATATCCTGCTCGGTCTCCCAGGTCGCCTCCTCGACTGGCTGACCCCGCCACTGAACCTTCACTGATGCAATGTTCTTTGGCCTTAGCTTTCTGACCTACCTGTCCAATATTGCCACTGGCTCCTCAACATAAGATAGATCCTTGTCAACTAGATTGAACTGAAATCCAACACGTGCGACGAGTTACCGTGATACCTCCGGAGCATCAAAATATGAAATACCGGATAAACTCCGGCCAAGCTGGGAGGTAAGGCAAGCTCATAAGCAGCCTCCCCAACACGCCTCAATATCTCAAAAGGGACAATAAATCTCGGACTCAATTTTCCTTTCTTCCCGAATCTCATGACGCCCTTCATAGGCGAAACCCGCAGAACCCGCTCTCCAACCATATAGGAAACATCACGAACCTTCCGGTCCGCATAACTCTTCTATATGGACTGGGCTGTACGGAGTCTATCCTAAATCACCTTAACCTTCTCTAAATCATCCTGTACCAAGTCTGTGCCCAATTCTAGCCTCACCCGACTCAAAGCAACCCACCAGGGATCTACACCGTCTCCCATATAAATCCTCATACGGTGCCATCTGAATGCTGGACTGATAGCTTTTGTTATAAGCAAACTCCGCCAAGGGCAAGAACTGATCCCAAGACCCTCTAAACTCAACCACACATGTACGGAGCATGTCCTCAAGAATCTGAATAGTGCGCTCAGACTGTCCGTCCATCTGAGGGTGAAATGTTGTACTCAACTCCACCCGAGTACCCAATTTATGCTGAACGACCCTCCAAAATCGTGATGTGAACTGAGTACCTCTATCTGAAATGATGGACACTAGAATACCATGCAGTCGAACAATCTCCCGAATATAAATCTCCACCAACTACTCCGAATAATAAGTAGTACACATAGGAATGAAATGAGCAGACTTGGTCAGCCGATCCATAATCACCCAAATAGCATCGAACTTCCTCAAAGTCCATGGGAGCCCAACTACAAAAGTCCATGGTGATCCGCTCCCATTTCCACTCCGGAATCTCTATCTGCTGAAGTAATCCACTCGATCTCTTGTGCTCATACTTCACCTGCTGACAGTTGAGACACTGAGCTACAAATACAACTATATCTTTCTTCATCCGCCTCCACCAATAGTGCTGCCTCAAATCCTGATGCATCTTCGCGACACCCAGATGGATGAAATACCGCGAGCTATGGGTCTCCTCCAGAATTAACTCCCGAAGCCCATTAACATTGGGTACGCAAATCCGACCTTGTATCCTCAATACCCCATCATCGCCAATAGTCACATCTCTGGCATCACCGTGCTGAACCTTGTCCTTGAGGACAAGAAAATGAGGGTCATCACACTGTCACTCCCTGATACGATCAAATAAGGAAGACCGAGAAATCATGTAAGCTAGAACCCGACTGGGCTCCGAAAGATCCACTCTCACAAACTGGTTGGCTAAGACCTGAACATCCATCGCCATAGGCCTCTCCGATGCTGATAGATAAGCCAAACTCCCCCAAACTCTCTTCCTGGTGACTCAAAGCATCGGCCACCACATTGGCCTTGCCGGGGTGATACAAAATAGTGATATCATAGTCCTTTAGAAACTGTAACCACCTACTTTGGCGCAAATTTAGATCCTTTTGCTTGAACAGGTGCTTCAAGCTTCGATGGTCAGTATAAATCTCACAGGGAACACCGTATAAGTAATGGCACCAAATCTTTAGGGTGTAAACAATGGCAGCTAATTCAAGGTCGTGAACAAGGTAGTTCTTCTCATGTATCTTCAACTGTCTGGACGCGTAGGCAATCACCCTACCGTCCTGCATCAACACCGCTCCGAGGCCAACCCTTGAGGCATCATAATAGACCGTATAGGACCCCGAACCTGTAGGCAATATCAAAATTAGGGCTGTTGTCAAAGCTGTTTTGAGCTTCTGAAAGCTCGCCTCACACTCCTCCATCCACTAGAACGAAGCACCCTTTTGGTCAACCTAGTCATAAGGGCTGCAATCGATGAAAACCCCTCCATAAAACGACGGTAGTAACCCGCCAAACCAAGGAAACTGCGGATCTCTGTAGTTGAGGATGGTCTGGGCCAACTCTGCACGGTCTCTATTTTCTTGGATCCACCTGAATACCCTCACTCGATACCACATGGCCTAATAATTCCACTAAATCCAACCAAAACTCACATTTCGAGAACTTAGCATATAACTTCTTCTCTCTCAAAGTCTAAAGCACAATCCTCAAGTGCTGCTCATGATCTTCCCGACTCCGGGAATACACCAGAATATCATCAATAAAGACAATGACGAACGAGTCAAGATATGACTAGAACACACTATGCATCAAATGCATAAAAGCTGCTGGGGCATTGGTCAACCCAAATGACATAATAAGGAACTTGTAATGACCATACCGAGTCCTGAAAGTAGTTTTCGGGATATTTGGCTCCCGAATCTTCAACTGATAGTAACCTGAGCGCAAATCAATCTTAGAAAATACCCATGCGCCCTGAAGATGGTCAAATAGATCATCAATACGAGGCAAAGGATAACAGTTCTTCACTGTAACCTTATTCAACTAGTGATAATCAATACACATATGCATAGAACCATCCTTTTTCTTCATGAACAAGACAGGAGCACCCCAAGGTGATACACTGGGCCGAATAAAACTCTTATCAAGTAAGTCCTATAACTGATCCTTCAACTCAGAAGGAGCCATACGATACGGAGGAATAGAAATGGGCTGAGTGCCCGGCAACAGATCAATGCCAAAATCAATATCTCTATCATGCGGCATGCCTGGAGGATCAGCTAGAAACACATCGGGAAAATCCCATACTACTGGAACTGAATCAACTGAAGGGGTATCAATACTGACATCTCTCATAGAAGCTAGATACGCGTCGCACCACTTCTCAACCATACCTGAGCTTTAAGAAAAGAAATAACTCTACTAGGAGTGTGATCTAAAGTACCCCTCCACTCAACACGCGTTACCCCCAACATAGCCAGCGTCACAGTTTTAGCGTGATAATCAAGAATAGCATAATGGGGCGACGACCAGTCTATGCTCAAGATAATGTCAAAATCTACCATGTTGAGCAACAATAGATCAACTCTGGTGTCAAAACTACTAAGAGCAACAAAACATGACTGATAAACGTGGTCCACAATAAGAGAATCTCCCACAAGAGTAGAAACATAAATAGGAGAACTCAAAGAATCCCGAGATACACCCAAATGCGGAGCAAAATAAGAAGACACATAAGAGTAAATAGAGCCTGGATCGAATAGAACCGATGCATCTCTGTGGCAAACCAATATAATACCTGTGATGACAGAATTAGAGGCAACAACCTCGGTACGGGCAGGAAGGGCATATTATCTGGCCTAGCCTCCCCCTCTAGGCCGACCTCTACCTCCCCGAACTCCACCTCTAGCTGGATGAGCAGGTAGGGTAGCAACTGGAGCTGTAATCATAACCTGTGAACTCTGCTGGGCACGCTGTGGCTAAGAAGTCTGTGGAGGTGCACTCCTCCCAAGTCTAGGGCAATCCCTCACCACGTGGAATGTGTCACCACACTCAAAACAAGCTCTGAGAGGACGTGGCGGCTGTGACTGGCTCGGACCTGGTCTGTTCGACTGACCTCAGAAAGTACCCAGCGCAGGAGGCGCGCTAGAAACTGGAGGTGCATAATAAGGCTCCCGGGGCCTAGCAGGAGCTGAAGCACTACTGGATACTAGAAGAGCTCAATGAACGGGGCGACTCACATAACCCCTACCATGACGACTTGCCGCTAGGGTGCAGGCACCACAATAATAGCCTGACTCTCGAGACCTCTTGGCCTCCCTCTCCTCTCTCTCCCTAGCATGCATACCCCCAATCCTCCTAGCAATGTTCACCATCTGTTGATAAGAAATATCCATCTCCAACTCACGAGCCATGCTAGATCTGATGCTGGGAATAAGGCCCTCAATAAATCGGCAAACTCTCTCGCGAATAGTAGAAACCAAGGTTGGTGCATGCCTAGCCAAACTGGTGTAACAGACAGCATACTCTGAAACAGTCATAGCACCCTGGCACAAATGCTCAAACTCTGCGCGCCATGCGTCCCTGAGGCTCTGAGGGACATACTCCCTCAGGAACAGATCTGAAAACTGAGTCTAAGTCAGTGAAGCAGCCTCATCTGGACTGTCTAACTCATAGGTGTGCCACCACTCACAGGCAGCTCCTCGAAGCTGGAAGGTAGCGAAAGAAACCCTGCTCGATCTTCAGATACCCATGGTACGAAGAATGTGATAACACTCATCAAGAAATCCCAGAGCATCGTCCGATGCTAGACCACTGAATACAAGGGTCTTGTACTTCTTAAACCTCTCAAGCCTCAGTTGCTCACCCTCGGAAGCCGCTGCCCTGTCCTCGGGATGAACTGGCACTGCAGGTGGCACATGGATAATCTTAGGGACCTGTTCAACATGCACTCACTTCTCAGGAGTGCGGGCGGCGGGAGTCTGTGCTCCTCCCCCGGCCTGGGACGTAGCTGCAGCAAAGGGAAGCAACCCTGCCTGAGCCAAAGTAGTGTACATGCTCATAAACTGTGCCAAAGTCTCTTCAAAAGCTGCGGTAGTAGTAACAGTAGGCGTGTCAGGTGCCTGGACTCCGGCTGGAACTGCTGGTGGTACCTCAGCGGCAGCTCGCGCAGGTGCTCTAGCTGCACTACGTGCGCATCGTCGGCCTCTACCCCAGCCCCGGCCTTTGACGGCTGCAGTAGGGGGCGCGAGTGCCTGATCATCTCGGGTGGCACGTGTCCTCACCATCTGTGAGATAGTAGAAGATAGAAGTTTAGAATTGTGATGTCAAAATATTGCACGACAAGGAAATCAAATGAAGTGGAATTTTTCTAACAGCTACATAGCCTCTTGTAGATAAGTACAGACGTCTCCGTACTGATAAGCGAGACTCTAATAAAACGGCTTGTGATCCATGACTCCTTTGAACCTAGAGTTCTGATACCAACTTGTCACGACCCCGGTTCGCCCTCCGTGAACCATCGTGACGACACCTAGTCTCTACAACTAGGTAAGCCTAATTTGCGGAATAAAAACCAAAATTTGCAGAAGTAAACAATTTAAAACACAAATAAAGTAGTAACAGTGTTTAAATGTGCCGCTCGGCTTACACCATGTTTACTCTCAATACCAATACATAAATCCAAGACTCGGAAACCCACGAATCACAAGCTAAGATCAATACTACATAGCTCTAACTCCGGAATGTCTAAAAAGAACAGGAAAGTACAGAAGGGCTAAATACTAAAAGTAGGAATAGAAAGGGACTTCTTTGTCTGCGGACGTGGCAGATGTACCTCAAAGTCTCTAGAGCAGTAGCCTCCTCAAGAATGATAGGCCTGAGTAGCGGTACCTGGATCTGCACATGAAAACACATGCGCAGAGAGGGCATGAGTACACCACAACAGTACTTAATAAGTGCCAAGCCTAACCTCGGTTGGGTAGTGACGAGGAAAGGTCAGGGCCCTACTGAGATTAAATAAATATAAAGATGACAGGATAAGGTAAGCAGTACAATTGAAAATCTACAGTAAGAATCTATACAGGTTAATAAGAGTACAATAACAAAATAGAAATAAAGGCAAACACCAGGAAATACCACTCATAACAAGGATGATAACCGGGGATATCTTGGTATCCCAAGGATTTCTTGGTATCCTTAATATACGTGCCAGAGATCTCTTGGTATCCCGAGGATCTCTTGGTATCCTCAATTATATGCTAGGGATCTCTTAGTATCTCGAGAACCTCTTGGTATCCTCAATATATGTGCCAGGAATCTCTTGGTATCCCGCACCTCAGACCAGATCATAAATACGTACAGGGGATCTCCCGAGATGCCATAATGTAATACCCAATAAGCTAAATTTTGTACCAAGTAAACAGTTAATTCTAGCATAACATGCTTCACGTAATGCAATTAAGGCAGTTTAGGCAAATAGGCAATTAAGTCAACTAAGCATGCTTTTCTAAACTAACAACATGCTAAATACGCAAGTAGAATAAAATAGGAAAAAAAACTCAATTGAAATACTTAAGGAAAAACCGGATTTTCAACAATTAGCTCAAGTACGCGCTCGTCGCCTCACGTACAAGGCATTTCAATTATCAAATATATCATATCCTAAGGAGAAGGTCCCCCACACAAGGTTAGACAAGCTATTTACCTCAAACTAGCTCAAAATCAACCCGACACCATGTCTTTGCCACAAGTACTCGACTCCAAATGGCCCAAATCTATTCAATTCAATTGCATGACGTAAATAACATTTCAAGTAACTGATTCTACAATTAATGTCACGACCCAAATTTCCCACCCTCAGGAGTCGTGATGGTGCCTATTAATAAGAGCTAGGCAAGCCAATCCTTAACTACCTTTTTCATTAATAATTTTTTTTTAATTACCAGCGATAACATGAAAACAGCGGAATTAAATAAATAAGCGGAAGTCAACAATTTTTATAACTCAAGACTACGTCTATTACAACCTTCGAAACCTCAATACCCAAAACCTGGTGTCACAGTGTCACAGACTGTCTATGAGTCACTACAAACAAGGCCTGAAGAAAATATCAATAATCTCAGCATCCCGGCAAGGGAGATAATCAACAAAGCAACAAACAGTCCGGCAAAGGAACAATATCAATAATCTCAGCGTCCCAACAAGGAAGATAATCAACAAAGCAACAAACATCCCGACAAGGGAACAATTTAATAACTCTTTCTCTTTCTTTCACTTTTACTTCATAACTCACTTTACCATTTGAGCCAATGCTCCAAAGGGTTCAATCATCTCATATACTTTCACACTTTGTAATATAACTCGAGCCAATGCTCCTCGAAGTTCAAAGGTCATAATTTCTTTCACAAGCTTTTCACAACATAAAGAAATCATCACTAAGGCATAACAAAATCAGTATATTCACAATATAAACACTCACGGTCATGCTAGACACCAATGTATAGATACTCCTCACCATGCCTATACGTCGTACTCAATAATTATCACATATCAAATAGGACTCAACTCCTAATCCCTCAAGCTAAGGTTAGACCAAACACTTACCTCAAACTTCCACGGCCAAGTCAATCCTCAATTACCGCTTTTCCTCTCAAATTCGGCTCCAAATCAATTGTATCTATACATGAATGACTTCATAACATCAACAAATGCTAAACAATTCGAATCCATTGCCTAATTATAGCTTTTCCATCATTCTTCCCAAAAACCCAAAAATCGACCCCGGGCCCGCTTGGTCAAAACACGAGGTTCAGACCAAAATCAAATCACCCATTCATCCACGAGCCCGAATATATAATTTGTTTTCAAATCTGACCCCAAAACGAGGTCTAACTCAAGAAAAATCAAAAAGCCCTAACTCTACCCAAATCCCTAATTTTCTACCCTTAATCATATGTTTTAGGCCTAGAAATTCGTTAGATGTTGAGGAAAATGGAAGAAAACGAGTTGGAGATTACTTACCCAAGAAGTTTTGGTGAAAAAGTTCTTCAAGGATTTTCTTGGAGCTTTGGAGAAGAAGAGTTTTATAAAATTTTGAGAAATCCCGTTTGCATTCTGTTTTTGAAACTTAAAATAACTGGGCGATTTAAAGCTACGCGTTCGCAACAGACCTCTCGCGTTCGCGATGGGTCACGCCTTTTGGCCTTCGCGTTCACATCAAGGGGCTCACGATCGCAAAGCTACAGATCTCGAGCCCTCGCATCCGCGTGCAAACGAACGCATTCACGATGAACAAATTGGGTGACCCTCCCCTGAACCCTACGCGTTCGCGAAGGGTTTCCTCCCTTAGCTTCGCGTTCGTGTCCCAAAGATCGCTTTCGCGATGAAGAAACTGGGCACCTAGGATCTTTGCCTTACGCGTTCGCGAGTAGGACCACGCGAACGTGAAGAACAAATTCCATGTGCACTGACTGCAGAAAACCTGCAACTTTTACAAGGCTAAAACCATTCCGAAACACCTCCGAAACACCCCCGAGCCCTCGGGGCTCCTAACCAAACACATGTACTAACTCAACAATATCATACGAACTTATCCGTGCGATCAAATCACCTAAATAACCTCAAAAACAATGAGTCAAATCTCAATCAAGAAGTTTTTCCAAAAACTTCATCAAGTTTCAAATTTAGGATTTCAAGTCCGAAACACGTCAAACGATGTCCGATTTCAACTAAATTTTACAGGAAGAACTTAAAACATATATAAGACCTGTATCGGGCGCCGGAACCAAAATACGGGCCTGATACCATCGCTTTCTAATCAGATTTCATTTCCAATTTCCTTAAACATTTTCAGAAAAAACAATTTTTACTTAAAAATTTATTTCTCGGGCTTGGGACCTCAGAATTCGATTCCGGACATACGCCCACGTCCCATATTTTCCTACAGACCCTCCGGGACCGTCAAATCACGGGTCTGGGTTCGATTGCCCAAAATGTTGATCAAAGCCAAACTTATTCATTTTAACATCAAAACTTAGCATTTTTCACAAAATTTCATATTTAGACTTTCCGGCTATGTGCCCGGACTGTGCACGCAAATCGAGGCAACTCTAAATGAGGTTTTCAAGGCCTCAGAAGTATAGAATGGATAAGAAAACAGGTGATGACCCTTTGGGTCGTTACATTCTCCACCTCTAAAACAACCGTTCGTCCTCGAACGGATAGAAGAAGGAAGTACCTGAGTCGGGGAATAGATGAGGATAACGGCTTCGCATATCGGACTCGGATTCCCAGGTCGATGCCTCAGGAGGCTGACCTCTCCACTGAACACGAACAAAAGGGAAACTCTTGGATCTCAACTGACAAACCTGCCGGTCTAGAATAGCTATTGGCTCCTCCTCATAGGACAAGTCCTTGTTCAACTGGATAGTGCTAAAATCTAACACGTGGGATGGATCGCCGTGATACTTCCGAAGTATGGACACATGGAACACTGGATACACGACTGATAAGCTCGGCGGCAATGCAAGTCTATAATCCACCTCTCCCACTCGATCAAGAATCTCAAACGGACCAATGAACCTAGGGATAAGCTTTGACTTCTTCCCAAATCTCATCACGCCCTTCATAGGCGACACTCGGAGCAATACCCGCTCACCAACCATAAAAGCCACATCTCGAACCTTACGATCTGCATAGCTCTTTTGCTTGGACTGAGCTGTACGAAGCCTATCCTGAATGATCCTGACCTTGTCCAAGGCCTCCTGAACCACATCCATACCTAACAATCGAGCCTCTCCCGGCTCAAACCATCCAACCGGAGATCGACACCGCCTACCATATAAAGCCTCATAAGGAGCCATCTGGATACTTGACTGGTAGCTGTTGTTGTAGGCAAACTATGTTAAAGGCAAGAACTGATCCCACGAACCTCCAAAGTCAATAACACAAGCTCGGAGCATATCCTCCAATATCTGAATAGTCCTCTCAGACTGCCCGTCCGTCTGAGGATGAAATGATGTACTCAACTCAACCTAGGTGCCCAACTCTCGCTGAACTACTCTCCAGAAACGCGAAGTAAACTGCATACCTTAGTCCAAAATGATAGATACTGACATACCATAAAGGCAAACAATCTCCCAGATATAGATCTCAGCTAACCTCTCGGATGAATATGAGACTGCCACATGAATGAAATGCGCTGACTTGGTCAGCCTATCAATAATGACCCAAACTGCGTCGAACTTCTTCCGAGTCAGCGAAAGTCCAGTAACGAAGTCCATAGTGATCCGCTCCCACTACCACTCGGGAATCTCAATCCTCTGAAACAATCCACCAGGCCTCTGATGCTCATACTTAACCTGCTGACAATTCAAACACCGAGCCACATGTGCAACAATATCCTTCTTCATTCTACGCCACGAATAATGCTGTCGTAAATCCTGATACATCTTCGCGGCGCCCAGATGAATAGAGTACCGGGAACTATGGGCCTCCTCTAAAATCAACTCCCGAAGCCCATCCACATTAGGCACACAAACTCGACCCTGCAATCTCAAAACTCCATCAGCATCTAAGGTAACCTGCTTGGCACCTCCAAGCTGCATCGTGTCTCTAAGGACACACAAATGGGGATCATCAAACTGCCGATCATAGATACACTCCAATAACGAAGAACGAGGGACTATGCAGGCTAATACTCGATTAGGCTTAGAAATATCCAAACTCATAAATCGATTGGACAAATCCTGAACATCCAAAGCAAGCGGCCTCTAACCGACTGGAATATAAGCAAGACTGTCCATACTGGATGACTTTCTACTTAAAGCATCGACTACCACATTGGCCTTTCCCAGGTGATATAAGATAGTGATATCATAATCCTTCAACAATTCCAACCACCTCCTCAGCCTCAAATTCAACTCCTTTTGCTTGAACAAATACTAAAGACTCTTGTGATCAATGAACACCTCACATGACACGCCATACAGATAATGCCTCCAAATTTTCAGTGCATGGACAATGGCTGCCAACTTTAAATCATGCACCGGATAGTTCTTCTCATGAATCTTCAACTGCCGTGATGCATAGGCAATGGCCTTGCCATCCTGCATCAACACTACACCAAGCCCAATGCGAGATGCATCACAATAAATGGTATAAGGCCCTGAACCTGTGGGCAAAACTAACACCGGTGTCGTAGTCAGAGCTGTCTTGAGCCTCTGAAAGCTTGCCTCACACTCGTTCGACCATCTAAACTGGGCACCCTTATAGGTCAACCTAGTCATCGGGGCTGCGATAGATGAGAACACCTACACGAACCGATGATAGTAGCCTGCCAATCCCAAGAAACTTCGAATCTCTATAGCTGATGCTGGTCTAGGCCAGTTCTTGACTGCCTCAATCTTCTTCGGGTCAACCTGAATACCCTCTGCTGATACGACATGACCCAGGAATGCAACTGAACTCAACCAGAACTCACACTTCGAGAACTTCGCATATAGCTATACTTCAGAGTCTGAAGAACCACTTTGAGATGCTGCTCGTGCTCCTCCTGGCTGCGGAAATATATCAGAATATCATCAATGAAAATTATCACGAACGAGTCCAAATAAGGCCTGAACACTCGGTTCATCAAATCCATAAAAGTTGCTGGGGCATTTGTCAACCCGAATGATATAACTAAGAACTCATAATGCCCGTACCGAGTGCGGAATGCTGTTTTAGGGACATCAGATGCCCTAATCCTCAACTGATGGTAGCCAGATCTCAAGTCAATCTTTGAAAAATACCTTGGCACCCTGAAGTTGATCGAACAAATCATCAATCCTCGGCAGTGGATACTTATTCTTGATTGTAACCTTGTTCAACTGCCGGTAATAAATGCACATTCTCATTGAACCATCCTTTTTCTTAACGAACAGCACCAGCGCACCCCAAGGCGAAATGCTGGGCCTAATGAAACCCTTCTCAAGCAAGTCTTGCAGCTACTCCTTCAACTCTTTCAACTCTGGCGGGGCCATGCGATATGGCAGAATAGAAATGGGCTGAGTGCCCGGAGCCAAATCGATGCAGAAATCAATATCCCTGTCGGGTGGCATCCCCGACAGGTCTGAAGGGAAAACCTCAGGAAACTCACGAACAACGGGCACAAAATCAATAGAAGGGACCTCAGCACTAGAATCACGAACATATGCCATATAGGCCAAACACCCCTTCTCGACCATACACCGAGCCTTCACATAAGAAATAATACTGCGGGTAGAATGACTAGGAGTCCCTCTCCACTCTAAACGGGGAAAATCTGGTAAGGCTAAGGTCACAGTCTTGGCATGGCAGTCCAAGATAGCGTGGTAAGGTGATAACCGATCCATCCCCGATATAACATCGAAATCGACCATGTCTAGAAGCAACAAATCCACGCGAGTCTCAAGACCCCCAATCACCACAATACAAGAACGATGGACTTGATTGACCATAATAGAATCACCCACCGGTGTAGACACATAACCAGGAGTACTCAATGAATCACTAGGCATGACCAGGTACGATGCAAAATAAGATGACACGTACGATTACGTAGACCCCGGATCAAATAGCACTGAACCATCTCTATTACAGACCAGAATGGTACTTGTAATGACTGCATCTGAAGCCTCAGCCTCGGTCCTAGCTGGAAGGGCGTAACATCGGGGCTGGGCCCCACTACCCTAAACTACCTCTCTGGGACGGTCTGCTGCTGACCGACCTCCACTTCTGGTGGCCTGAGCTCCACCTCTAGGACCTCTACCTCCACCTCTAGCACCTATACCCTCACCTCTAACTAACTGGGCGGGCCGTGGAACACCTAGTGCCTGTACCATAGCACGAGAACCCTGATGCTGAGAGCTACCCGGTGCTCGAGGGCAAAACCTGGCAATGTGACCCGGATCACCATAAGTGTAACAAGCCCTCGGCTGCTGAGACTGCTGGCCCTGTCGACCTGAATGACCACCTCGGAAACTCTGAAGTGGCGGTGCACTGATGGGAGCTGGTGGTGCACTGTAAGACTTTTGATCAGAATAATACGTCTGAGAACCACGTCCACCTGAAGTACTATGTGAGACCTAGAGAGCTGACTGAAAAGGCATAGGAGGATGGCCTCTACCATATGAATCTCTACCTCTAGATGAGGTATCACTGAATCTGCCTGAATGACAGGGCCTCTTATCCGACCTATGACCACTTCCTTGTGACAGAACCATCTCAACTCTACGGGCCACATTGGTCGCCTCCTGAAAGGTGATCTTACTCCCGGCCTCCTTGGCCATCTGAAAACGAATCGACTGAATAAGACCATCAATAAACCTCCTCACCCTCTCTTTCTCGGTGGGAAGTATGACAAGAGCATGGCGAGCTAGATCGATGAACCTGGTCTCATACTGGGTGATCGTCATAGAACCCTACTGGAGGCGCTCAAACTGCCACCGATAGGCCTCTTTATGAGTAACGGGGAGAAAATTCTCCAGAAATAACACTGTAAACTGCTCCCATGTCAAAGATGGAAACCCAGCCGACCTGGCTAAGCAATAATCCCTCCACCAAGTCTTGGCGGATCCAGACAGACAAAAGGTAGCAAAATCAACTCCATTGGTCTCAATGATCCCCATGTTCCGAAGAACCTCATGACAACTATCCAGATAATCCTAGGGATCCTCAGTAGATGTATCGCTAAATGTAGAAGTGAAAAGCTTGGTGAACATATCCAGCCTCCACAAAGCATTGACGGACATAGCTGCTCCATCGCTGGTTTGAGCTACTACACCCGGCTGAACTGCTCCAGCTGGATAAACCGCTGGAATCTGAATCTGGGGAGCCACCTGTTCTGGAGTGCGAGTAGCAGGAGTCTGAGCCCCTCCTCCAGCCTGAGCAGTGGCTGGTGCTACAAGAAGCAAACCTGCTCGGGTGACACTCTCCATGAGGCCCACCAATCGAACTAGAGCATCCTGAAGAACTAGGGTGGTAATGAACCCTCTGGGACCTGAGCTGGGCCCACCGGAACTGCTGGGTCCAGAACCTCCTCCTCAAAATCAACCTGAAGCTCCTCCACTGGTGCTGCTGCTCGGGACTGAGCTCTGCCCCTACCTCGGCCTCTAGCACGGCCTCACCCTCACCCTCTACCCCTAGTGGAAGCTACTGCTGGGGGCTCGGGCTGCTGAGCGGTAGATGAGGAAGCGCGTGTTCTCGCCATCTGCAAAAGAACGGAGTAGAAATTCAATCAGTATTGGGAAACAGAACCGTACGACAAGAAAGAACAAACGTGAAGTTTTCCTAACTCTATAGCTCTAGGGGATAAATATAGACGTCTCCGTACCGATCCCTCAGACTGTACTAAGTTTGTCTGTGAACTCTGAGACCCATAAAACCTAGAGCTCTGATACCAACTTGTCACGACCCGGATTTCCTACCCTCGGGAGTCGTGATGGTGCTTACTAATGAGAGCTAGGCAAGCGAACCCTTAACTACCTTTTTCATTAACAATTTTTTTTTCAATTACCAGCGATAACATGAAAACAACGGAATTAAATAAATAAGCGGAAGTAAACAATTTTTATAACTCAAGACTACGTCTATTACAACCTTCAAAACCTCAATACCCAAAACCTGGTGTCACAGTGTAACAGACTGTCTAAGAGTCACTACAAACAAGGCCTGAAGAAAATACAATAAACTGTTTCTGAATGAAAGAAAATGAAATAGGGAATAGAGATAGAGGGAGACGCCAGGGCCCACGAATGCCTGCAAGTCTACCTTGGGTCTCCGGTTGGACTGAAGGAGGCCCTCCAACTACTGTCCGTAAGCTGCTCCAATATCTGCACACAGTGCAGAGTGTAGTATCAGTATAACCGACCCCATGTGCTGGTAAGGGTCTGCGCTCAGCCCATTCCTATTTGCCCTGGTGATGGATGCACTGACTCATCATATTCAAGGGGAGGTTCCATGGTGCATGCTATTTGCTGATGACATTATTTTAATTTACGAGACAAGAGGTGGCATCAACAAGAGGCTAGAGATTTGGAGACATGCTCTTGAGTCTAAAGGTTTCAAGTTGAGTAGGACGAAGACGGAATACCTCGAGTGCAAATTTGGAGTTGAGCCAACGGAAGCGGGAGTTGAAGTGAGGCTTGACTCTCAAGTCATTCCCAAGAAAGGTAGTTTCAAGTACCTTGGATCGGTTATTCAGGGGATCGGGGAGATTGACGAGGATGTCACACACCGTATAGGGGTGGGGTGGATGAAGTGGAGGTTAGCGTCGGGAGTCTTGTGTGACAAGAAAGTGCCACCGTTACTAAAAGGAAAGTTTTATAGAGCAGTGGTTAGGCCTGCCATGTTGTATGGAACTGAATGTTGGCCGGTAAAGAACTCACGCACCCAGAAGATGAAAGTAGCAGAGATGAGGATGTTGAGGTGGATGTGCGGGCATACAAGGATGGATAAGATTAGGAATGAAGATATTCGAGAGAAGGTGGGTGTGGCCCCTATGGAGGACAAGATGCGGGAAAAAGCAAATACGTTACCAGAATGATATCTCTCTTTGTATGAAATAACTTACATTGCCATGTAGATTAAATGTAAGCATCTCTCAAACAAATTATGTTTCTATGAAGACTAGATATTAGCATCACTTTTTGTTATTTTGGAAAGTCTTTTACCTTAGTGGGTGTGGGCCCCACTTAGGTGATGACTTAGCCAAGAATTTCTCTAAATGTGACACCTATTTGTTGAGTAAAAGTTACTTAATTAGGCTAAGCTTGCTGCCATGTTAGGGGATAAGATCCATTAAGAATTATCTCAAACTATATAAAATGCTACATACTTTTAACACACCTTAGACACCTTACTATCATGGCCATGTGGTAACTTGTATGGCACTAGTCCATAAATGTCAGGTATTATAGCTCAGACCGTAATTTATCCCAAATTGACAAACTTCGACGAAACTCACTTTATTCGATTCTCTTAACCTCTCACCTTCACGAATTTACTTATCACTCATTTGAAATAGCATAATACTTATAACCTCAAAAATAATTTCATTCCCGAGCTTACGTCGATTAACTTACGACGAAACTTTAACGTCCGAAAATGTGGGATGTAACATCTTATTTCCGAGCTTATATAAATTTACTTATGGCGTACTTCCACGTACGAAAACATGGGGTGTAACATCATTCCCCCTTTAGAACATTCGTCCTTGAATGTTGACTGACGCACTTATCATTCTCTTCAAAATAAAGGAGGCCATAGGTGCACCTAGAGACGATTCGAATGCACACTCTGAAGTCAAGGCAAAGGCCCTAAAAGAGTGAGCTGGAGAGGGTAATCATGACAAGTGTGGGGTGTACCTGAAGAAGGCAGAAAAGAAACTTTCAGCATGGATATGTGCACTGTGTCGGGTGTGCAACGTGGATCCCGACTTTGATTCAGACCCAGAATAGATGATTCAGGGTAGTTCCATTTTACCTATTGCTTTTAATTTGTTTGAAATGGGGACAAGCCACAATTTAAAATGTGGGGTGGGGGATGTAATTATGTATATATATGTGTTTTTTTCTCAGTTAGGAACATTTGAATAAATAAAAAATATTTGACTTTTTCTAACGATTGATTTCCTCTACTGTCTTATTGAGGGATCAAAGTCGAAGAAAAAAAATCTTTTAATTTTGTTTTATTTTCTTAGGTAGTGTAATAGTTTTTCCTTGGTTTTTCTTTGTGTCGCGGTTCTTTTCCAAGGGTTTTACTTGAACCAGATGTAGTTAGCTTTTTCTTTTTGTAGGAAAAAAATTCCTGGGTCATTGTGCTAGTTGGGAGCAATTTTCCTTGAATGCGTATTCTTGAGAGTGGTGAATGCCTTAGTTGTGACGCCTAGGCTCAATTCTTGACTCATGGATAAGTGACTTAATATGTTTGATCTCGACTATGAATGCCTTGATTGGAGAGTCGGGATAGATCCGATCCTAAGTGGGTTATGTGCCAATGTGTGTGTGAGATTGTTGTTGATATTTTGTGCATGTCAGTTAATGTCTAGAACTTGCCCATTGTGTTTGCAATGAGAAATAGAAGTCTTGTTCGGTCTATGAACTGATATAGAATTTTTTTTGTTGAGCCAGATATATGCCTATGACTCGCCTAATTGTTGTGTATCCTAATTAGCCCTTTTGAGTATGTAATCCTATTTTCTTTGTCAACCACACTACAAGTCTGGCCCATTTGTTTGAATTGACTATCTGTTTGAACCTTTCACCTCTTGTGAGCACTTGAATTTGCTATGATCTTGTTAAAATCTAAGTGGAGGTATAGTTGGATTTTGAGTGGAACTGAGAAAAATTGGAAAAACATAGGTGAACTGTTTGAAAATTATAAGAGCCACCTGTAAGGAATTGAAAGAAAGAAGAAAATGAAGTTTCTTAAAAAAAATCACAACTTTGAAAAGAAAAAAATGAGTTTGTGTATGTATTAAGAAAAAATTGATTCCTTGTTAGTGGTAGTTCTCATCTTATTTGTGCTTAAAAAATTGGGAGCTTGGTGTTATTAGGTTGTAAAGGTGGAGATTTAGTTCAACATAAGTGTGGGATTTGAGTTGTTAATGTATATGTATTAAAGTGGCTAGGGAGGTGTAGTCACTCTGTCCAAATTGTATCCTACCCGTCCCCTAGCTTACATTACAACCAAATAAATTCCTACTTAATTTTTGACTGAATGATCTCAATTAGTAGAGTATTACACTACGAGCAAGTCTATGGTACGTCATCTGTGGCACGTGAACTTTAATTCTGAGAGTGAGTGAATTATTTCTATCTAGACTTCCTATTTGTTCTTGAAATTTATTATGTGTGGAACTACTATATATATTTGGTGTGAGGACACATGATTTGCAAAGAAAATGTACGGTTTTTGGCATCTGTGTTAGAGTAAGTGGGCAGGTTGTGAAAAATTGATAACAGGGATCTTGACTACTTATTAGCACCTTTTTGCTTTTGTTTTAGTCCGAAAATATTGATTTACGTTCCCGAAACTAATGAAATTGTGCAAATTACAGGAATGTCGGAAGTTTGGTCGCCCATGATGAAATCCGACTCAATAAGGAGTGTTCCGAATCACAAAGAAATAAAGGGCGCAAAATTAAAGAAGTGCGATCTGTAGAAGGGTTTCTATAGCCGTAGAAGAAAGTGCGGACCGCAGAACTCCATTCGTTGTTGCAAACCAAGTAAAAGCACCCAGCAAAACTTTGGCTAATGTGCGGACCACACATGAATTGTGCGGCCGCAAAACAGGGCTTGCATTTACAAATGACTCAGAGTTCAAAGAGTGTGAAAAAGATCAAGTCCGGAAGCCCCACTGAAGGGCGGACCACACAAGAATTGTGAAACCATAGAAGATACTTTGCAGTCGCAAGCCAGAAATGTACGACTGCAAAATCTGAACACCTCAACTGGAGAAACTGCGGACCGCACATGGAATTATGCGGCCGTAGAACCTCCCGAGGGGCATTTTTGTCAGTGAATTTTGGGCCACTATAAATAGACAAGTTTCACATTTTTAGGTTAAGTTTTGATGTTTAAGCAGCTGTAGCTGTTACATTTTGCCATTTTAGGATGTTTGTGACTATTTTAATGTTTAAACATTATATTTTGTCATTTCAATCTTTGAATATGAGTTTAATTAGTATTTCTTCTTTATTTTCTACAATCCCCACTATGAGTAGCTAGATTTTGTACTAGGGTTGTGACCCAACCCTAGTATAAAGCTTATGGGTACTTAATTTAATGCTTGTTTGTAATTGTGTGCTGATTATTTAGCTTGGTTTATGCTTCAATTTTAGAATTAATGGCTGCAAACATTGGTTCATGCCTTATTGACTTAGTCTCTACTTGAGAAAGAGGGACATAGTCTAGGATAACTTGGATAACAAGATATTGGGTTAATTGAGAGTTTGATTAGACTAAGTAAGGTTCACACTAGAGATAGCATGAGAACCCATCTTGAGCTCATATCAACTATTTTGTTTGATACCCATTTGAACTTGAGAAAGTCAAATTGTGAGCAAATTCACTCTTTGACCGAGAGGTATTGAGTGGGTAACGTATAGTTGAGAGCTATAATACACCCCAATCAGCAACATGTATTAATGCATTTAACACATTAGGCGAACACCTAGGTCATGGTCATATCCCTAGGCCTTTTAACTAATTGTAAAAACACCAAAAATAATCATTCGTTTCTAGTTTCCTTTCTTAGTATTTTCTTAGTTTATAATTGTTAGAGTAATAGTAGAACTAGTAATCAAAACCTTCTGTGGATGTGAAAATTTAGTTAGTCCATTCACTCTCATCAAGTGTATACTCCTATCACCCATTGTAACTCCCTATGGAAATCAACCCCCACTCTTGTTGGGTAATATTCTTCCACCTACTTCCACTCACTATTCAGTGCAGATTAGACGTGGATCAATTTTTGACACCGTTGTCGGGGAGTTAAAACGGTGTTAGCTATATATTTGGGTTTGTTTTTTGAATATCTTCTTTTCCTTATGTGTTACTAACTTGTGTGAAATTTTTTAGGTACAACCATGGTGGCAAATAATGATCTCAGAAATGTGCCTTTGGGGGATGTGGACGGCGAGGATGAGCAAGTTGAGGAGGTACCTCTTGAACCTCAAGCGAATAGAAGAGGTTGAGTGCTTCATGACAATGTCCCCGCTCCACCCCACCTCCACAGCGAGCATCTCCACACCAGGTATTACCCAATGAAGGATATGCTAGTACAATAGTCCCTCCCCGTATTTGGGTGGGCAACTTCCAAATAACCAATGTGAAGATCACTTTGCTTGAGCAACAGTGATTCTTCACCGGTGCTCCAACACAAAATGCTTATAAATATTTGAAGGGGTTTGTGGATGGGGAGCAAGCAAACAAATGTCTCCGAGGATGCATTGAGGCTAAGGCTTTTTCCCTTCTCTCTATGGGGAAAGATTTAGATTGGTTGGAATGATTGTCGAACCATTCAATTCACACTTGGGATGAATTGGCGTAAAAGTTCATTGCTAAGTTCTTCTCTCCCGAACAAATGGCTACACTTCGAGATGAGATTTTGGTGTTCAAGCGAGATCCGAATGAACCACTACACGAGATATGGGAGCGCTATAGAACAATGGTTAAGGAATATCCCAACAAAGATATGACAGAATACATGATTCAACAAACTTTTTATCATGGGATTAACATAGCCAACCAAGTTTGTAGTGAATCAACTTGCCGGTGGGAACTTTATGACTACGCCTTATGAGGAGGCATGTGAGATTTTGGATGAGATGGCGAAACTGTCATCAGCTTGGCAATCCCAGGCCAATGTTCCACAAGGTGATCCGAATATGATCCACCTTCATAAAGAATTGCATGACCATGGGCAAGCCATTTTCAAATTGACTACTACCATGAATCAACTAGAAAAGTCTCAACTTAGTCAAGTGCAATCTCCTAAGCAAGTCAATTCCATTGAAGGGGTGAACATGATGGTGAACAAGAAGAGGGCCAAGGGTCCACAAGTGCAAACTCGAGTGGAGAACTATGTGCAAGAAGATAGTGGTTTTGAGCAAGATGGTTCCAATAATGAACAAGAAGAAGAAGTGCAATATGTGAATAATTTTCAAGGGCAAAGAAACAATTTCCAAGGCCCAAGCCAACAATAATGGAAACCTCAAAACAATCAAGGCAATTAGAATTCTAACAAACAAGGAAATTGGAGTGGTGGCAACATTCACGGGAATTGGCATAAAAACAACAATCAAGGAAATTGGAGTGGAAACAACCAAGGAAATTGGGGAGGTAACAATCAATGGGGATGGAACAACAATAAAGGCACCGGGGGTCAGGTTTTCAAATGCCTCTAATGTATCAACAACCAAGCAACCCACCTCCTTATCCTTCCCATGGTTCAAGTTCTTCAAATAATGAGATGGTGCGTATTGAAAATATGTTCAAGCAAATGACAGAAAAGAATGTTGATTCGGATACCCAACTTGCCTCACACAACACATCAGTTCACAACCTAGAAGTTCAAATAGGGCAAATCTCTCAAGCTCTAAATTCTCGTCCTAAGGGGGCACTACCAAGTAACACGGTAGTAAACTCAAAGGGTGGAAACAACACAGGACATGCCATGGTTGTTACCACAAGAAGTGGAAGAGGTGGGAATGCACCCACCTCAAGTCATAGGCAACTTATTGATGATGATCAAGTGATGCAAGAAGAAGAGATCCCGAACAATGTGGCGCAATCTAATGATGAAGGTCGGACTGATATTGATGATAGTGTGTAAGAGACTCAAGAGGAAGTGAACCCATCCAGAGAACACATTATTGACATACCGGAGCTGGTAGTGCAAAAGGCTAAGGCACCATTATATAAGCCTCCACCTCTATACCTTCAAAGACTTGCCAAGCAAAAATGGTGAGAACCAATTCAAGAAGTTCATTCAAATGATGAAGAATCTCTCAATCAATGTGTTGTTAGTTGAAGCTTTGGGACAAATGTCCGGTTATGCAAAGTTTATGAAGGATCTTGTGACAAAGAAGTGTTCAATGAATTGTGAAATAATCAAATTCACTCATCAAGTGAGTGCAATTGTGCCTTCAATGGATCTTAAGTTTGAGGATCCCGGTGCTTTCATGATTCCTTGTACAATTGGAAGTGCCGAGTTTGCTAAAGCTCCTTGTGATCTTGGGGTAAGTATCAATTTGATGCCCTATTCGATTTTCAAGACTTTGGGAATTGGGCAACCAAGACCCACCTCTATGAGATTGCAAATGGTCGATCGTACTATGAAGAGGCCCTTGGGAGTGATTGAAGAATTCTTGGTTCGTGTTGATAAATTCATTCTCCAGGCGGATTTTGTCATTCTAGATTCTCAGGTTGATTAAGAAGTGCCGATTATTCTTGGGAGACCTTTCCTTGCTACGGGGAACGCTATTTGTGATATTAAAGACGGAGAATTTACCTTCCGGGTTGGTGATGAAAAAGTGGTATTCCATGTATATAAGTCCATACGTCAACTAAATAGCAATGAGGTGTACTCTTTTGTGGACTTGGTGACCGATGTTATTATTGATGATACAAGTGCTACAGTTAATGTTGGTGATATATTGGAGGTCGTCTTGCTCAACATTGATGATGACGAGATGGATGGGTTCATGAAATATGTGAACTCTTTGCAAGGAATGGGGTCGTACAATTTTGCACCCCGAAAATTGTCGGGTTTTCAAATGCCTCCAATGTATCAACAATCAAGCAACCCACCTCCTTATCCTTCCCATGGTTCAAGTTCTTCAAACAATGAGATGGGGCGTATTGAAAATATGTTCAAGCAAAAGACAGAAAAGAATGTTGATTCGGATACCCAACTTGCCTCACACAACCCATCAATTCGCAACCTAGAAGTTCAAATAGGGCAAATCTCTCAAGCTCTAAATTCTCGTCCTAAGGGGGTACTACCAAGTAATACGGTAGTAAACTCAAAGGGTGGAAACAACACAGGACATGCAATGGTTGTTACCACAAAAAGTGGAAGAGGTAGGAATGCACCCACCTCAAGTCATAGGCAACTTATTGATGATGATCAAGTGATGCAAGAAGAAGAGATCCCGAACAATGTGGTGCAATGTAATGATGAAGGTCGGACTGATATTGATGATAGTGTGTAAGAGACTCAAGAGGAAGTGAACCCATTCAGGGAACACATTATTGACATACCGGAGCTGGTAGTGCAAAAGGCTAAAGCACCATTATCTAAGCCTCCACCTCTATACCTTCAAAGACTTGCCAAGCAAAATGGTGAGAACCAATTCAAGAAGTTCATTCAAATGATGAAGAATCTCTTAATCAACGTGTTGTTAGTTGAAGCTTTGGGACAAATGCCCGGTTATGCAAAGTTTATGAAGGATCTTGTGACAAAGAAGTGGTCAATGAATTGTGAAATAATCAAAGTCACTCACCAAGTGAGTGCAATTGTGCCTTCAATGGATCCTAAGTTTGAGGATCCCGGTGCTTTCATGATTCCTTGTACAATTGGAAGTGTCGAGTTTACTAAAGCTCCTTGTGATCTTGGGGCAAGTATCAATTTGATGCCCTATTCGATTTTCAAGACTTTGGGAATTGGGCAACCAAGACCCACCTCTATGAGATTGCAAATGGTCGATCGTACTATGAAGAGGCCCTTGGGAGTGATTGAAGAATTCTTGGTTCGTGTTGATAAATTCATTCTCCAGGCGGATTTTGTCATTCTAGATTCTCAGGTTGATTAAGAAGTGTCGATTATTCTTGGGAGACCTTTCCTTGCTACGGCGAACGCTATTTGTGATATTCAAGCCGGAGAACTTACCTTCCGGGTTGGTGATGAAAAAGTGGTATTCCATGTATGTAAGTCCATACGGCAACTAAATAGCAATGAGTTGTACTCTTTTGTGGACTTGGTGACCGATGTTATTATTGATGATACAAATGTCACAGTTAATGTTTGTGATATATTGGAGGTCGTCTTGCTCAACTTTGATGATGACGAGATGGATGGGTTCATGAAATATGTGAACTCTTTGCAAGGAATGGGGTCATACAATTTTGCACCCCAGAAATTGTCCTTGGATCTTGAAAAAAGGACAATTCCTCCTACAAAGCCTTTTATTAAAGAGCCTCCTACCTTGGAGTTGAAGCCATCGCTTCCACATCTTCGGTATGAATTTCTTGGTCCTTATTCTACTATACCAGTTATTCTTTCCTCTTGTTTGACTAATTTGCAAGTAAATTCCACATTGGCGGTGCTACAAATTAGGAAGAAGGCTATTCGGTGGACCTTGGAGGATATTCGGGGGATATACCCCGCCTTTTGCATGCATAAGATCAAATTGGAGGATGGCGCCAAACCATCTATTGAACATCAAAGGAGGCTCAATGAGGCTATGTAAGAAGTTGTCAAAAAAAAGATTATCAAGTGGTTGGATGCCGGGGTTGTATACCCCATCTCCTATAGTTCAAGGACTTCTCTGGTTCAATGTGTCCCACAGAAAGGAGGCATGACGGTGGTCATCAATGACAAGAATGAATTGATTCCTACAAGGATAGTTATCGGTTAGAGGGTGTGTATGGACTATCGAAAGCTCAACAAAGTCATAAGGAAGGATCACTTTCCACTTCCTTTCTTAGATCAAATGCTCGATAGATTGGCGGGCCGTGCTATCTATTGCTTTCTTGGTGGGTACTCGGGCTACAACCAAATTCTCATTGCTCCAGAAGATCAAGATAAAACGACCTTTACATGTCCCTATGGTACTTTCACGTTTGGTTTGTGCAAAGCATCAATGGCTTTTTAAAGGTGTATGATGGCTATTTTCACGGACATAGAGGAGGAATACCTTAAAGTTTTCATGGATGACTTCTCGGTGATTGGAGATTCTTTTGATGATTGGACAAAGTGTTGGATAGATGTGAAGAAACAAATTTGGTGCTCAATTGGGAGAAATGTCATTTCACCATACCAATTGGTGTTCAGAAAAGCTTGTCATCTTCCGGTGGAACTAGAGCACAAGTCCATGTGGGCCCTAAAGAAGTTGAATCTTGATTGGGATGTAACCGCTAACTTGAGGGTTGCACACTTGAATGAATTGTATGAGTTCCGGTACCATGCTTATGCAATTTCGTCCTTGTACAAAGAAAATATGAAATATCTTCATGACAAATACATTTGGAACAAAGAGTTCAAGGTGGGTGATTTTATATTGTTATTTAACTTAAGGTTGAGGATGTTTCCCGGGAAGCTAAAGTCTAAATGGAGTGGTCCCTTTGAAATTGTGGGTGTGACACTTTTTGATTCATTAGACTTAAAGAACAAAAACAATGAAGTATTCTGAGTCAATGGCACTGGGTGAAGCACTACTTGAGAAAGGTTGGAGAAAGCCATGTCGTGGCAGTCGTTCATTTCACTTGAGGGTATTTTGTGTCGTACCACGATATAAATCAAGCGCTTCTTGGGAGGCAACCCATTTTCTTTTCCTTTTTCTTTTTGTAGTTAGGTGTTTTTTGTGTACTAACTTAAATTGAAGTATGCTGCAGAGATGAGCATGACTTACAAGAATAGTGTGAGAAATGTGGCTAAGTGTTCCAAGGACTACGGACCGCAATTAATTTGTGCGGATGGCACATTTGTTAGTGCCATGGTAGAAGAGCATTGTGGCCGCACATTTCTCTTGCAGATCACACAATTGAGATGTCAAAAATACCAACTCTCTAAAGTTTAAGCTTGTCAGTGCATTGGTCGATCTGCGACTGCACGTGAAATTTGCAGCCGCACCTAAAAATATGCGGACCACAAATGAAGTTCTGAGATGAGGCCCCAGGTGATAGAGTGCGGACCAAACATGAAAATGTGTGGCCGCACTCGTTCTTCTTCCCCTTATCAAATAGTTGGTATAAATAGAGGAACAAGGCTCATTTTACACTTTTCCCTTTTTGAACAAAAACATTGTGCTCTGTTGAATTTTCTTGGAGATTTCTCACTATCCTCACACACCACCACCTTGATCATTCACTCATTTCACTCACTCTATCTGATATGTTTCAATTTCATGATTAATGTTTTGTATTAGTATAATTTCTAGACTTTTAGTTCTTAGGCCATTTGTTATTACAGTTCAATTGTGTGTCCATGTGGGGTAGATCTGAATTGGTAAACTTGATACATGCTCTAATAGGGTTGGGTCAGTACAATTTCATATTTTTACAATGTTTCCATGTCTAATTGTGTGAGAAATTGAATAACCTAAGTAGAAAAATTTGGTTTGTATGTAACTTTTGAAATTTACGGCCGCACTTGAATTTGTGCGGTCTGTAGATGTTGAATTTGGGCAACTCAGTGAAGAAGAAATATGTGGCCGCAAATTAAAATGTGAGGACCGCAGAATTCCCTTTGCGGCCGCAGATCCGCAAATCTTCTGTCATCAGAGAGTACTCACTTTGACACATCAATGTGTGGCAGCACGTCAAATTGTGCAAATCGCTAAAATCCGCTTGCGGCTGTAGATTGGTCAATCTCTATCGAGTTAGCATTTTTAGGATTCGGAGGTGCAGCCCCAAGTCAAATTGTGCGAACCGCACTTCACTTCTACAGCCACACAACAAACATGTGCGGTCCGCGAGTCCCCATCTACGACCATATGCTAAATTGTGCGGACCGCAGATCACTTTCTCTACAAGCTTGATTTAACTTTATACCCCCAATGTGCCTTATGGTTTATCCTTTACTTACATGTCTCTTTTATATGTTCGAACATCTTATTGCTATAGACATGTAATTTTTGACCCGCGCATTATAATTACCCTTAATAGTCCTAGTATTTTTTGAATATTACTTGAGCTTGTTCCTATATTAGTTCACTCTATTTTTAAATTTAATTCTATTTCTAGGCACAAAAAAGGGAAAAATACAAACAAAAAAAAAGTAGTTTCGCTTTTCTATCTAATTCAATATTAGGTATTTTGAAAGATATATTATTTTTTAACCTACTTTTATTTTAATATAATCATTGAAAAAAAATACAAAAAATAGTTTCATATTTTATCTTATTTCTATTTAGTTTAGGTTATTAATATTTTTATAGCAATATACTTTTGTTTTTGCCATGATTTTCACTTTTATTTTTGAATATAATAATTTATATAAAAATGATATATATATAGTGTCATAGTATGATATAGTTTATTTTAATTAGTTAGAATTAATTTTAAATTATTTTTATAAAGAAAAGGTTTAAGCTTATTAAATTGATGGATTTTAGGGCTAGTCGTATCTTAAAGAAGACCAAATAAAGACCTAAAATCTGGGTAGCCCAATCCCAATTCCCCTGACCCGTCCAATTAACCCGTGACCAGCCCCATAACCGATCCGACCCATCTCCCTTGTTAGTTTAATCCTAGCCCTTCATCTACTTCACATCCAATGGCTATAATTAATTATTTAAGCCATATAAAAACACCCTTATAACATTTTACACAACCCTAACCCTACAAAATTTTACCCAGCCGCACCACCCCTCTGCCACCGCTACAACACCTCCAAACCCACCGGAAAATTCCTTCCACGTAAGCAATGTTCCCCTCATGGTCCCTCCTCATCATTAGGATTTGATTTTACGTGTTTTCTTCCTATTTTTCATCTTTGGATTTACCTCTTTTAGGTGAAAATAGGAAAAAGGGGTGCGTACGATTGAGTTGCACTCGATCTACTCCCTCCATTTCTCTTGTGTCACCAATAGAAGAGATTTTCCGATTTTTATTTTGAGGATTCTTGGAAATTCGTCGAGGTTTTTCATATTTCTTGGGGAGAAAGTCTAGGGTTTTCGAAGCTGGCCTATATATTGAGGCTTTTGAGGTCAGTCTTGTTTTGTTTTTTTTTTGGATTCAGAGAGAGAGATCGGAAAAAAGATTCTAGGGTTCTTGGGCTAATTTTCGACTTTGCTTTGTATAAATTTCAGGAAAAAAAATCTATAAAAGAGTTACTTTCTGTCTTCTTCATCTTGGAATTCCGATTTTTGAGTTTTTTTAAAAAACATGGGTTTCGCTTGAAGATCCGAGGTTTGGTTTCGAGTTCGTCGCGGTTTGTTGAACGCAGTTCGGGTATCCGGTCGCGTTTCGCTGCCTCTGTTTGGGAGTTCCAATTGAATATTCTGTCATGGACTCATTCATTGTACAACTTTGTTCAATTTAGTTATTATAGCTGCTGAAATTTCATCAACTAGAAAGCAATTTAAGGTCCATCTCTCTTCTCTTATCTCACTGATTTTTGGTTGGGTCTGAATATGATTTGAGCCTCAACTAGAAGGGATTCGGGAATGCGTAATTTGTTTAGTTCCTAATTGAGTATTAAGAGAAAGTAGTTTGACCAAGATTTGTGAAACTGATTTTGAGGAATCATTCTTTTACACCGAAATATGTGTGAATTCTTTAGTATTTTTTTTGAGTTATTCTAATTAGAATCTGTTGGAGTATTTCAAGTTAGATGTGATGGGCTTCTCCAATTAAACTACCACTTTTGCTAATTAAGTGTGCTTGGCAGCCCAGTGCAACACTTTCAGTTTTTCTTGTGTCTCAATATTAACTCGAGAAATTTAACATCGTCGAGTAATGAAAGTTTAAACTCCCTGATAGTGCTAGAATTTTAGATTAGTTTTAATATAGATAAAATCGTAACGTGAAACTTGAATTGCTAAATGAAATTTAATTTCTTTAATGTAATAAAAATGGAGAGGTTTTGAACATCTTGAAATATCCTCAAGTATATATGCCATGTCAGTTGAGATTAAGTATGTCAATTGTCAAATTTGGTAAGAGACTGTTGAGAGCATATTATTTTCCAGAATGTTTAAACAGAACAAAATGTTAGTTGGTCTTTGTTATCTTCATATACTAAGGTTAGGCCAAATTTGATCAATTAAGTTGATTTCATGTTCACCTCTTCGTGAGCTATAAATGGTTGTTTTCTTATGTTAGTTTGCTATTAAGTGAGTTCGCACCCCTGTTGTTTGTTGAACTGTCGTTGACATCAAATTGCATTTATTTTGATTTGAGTCATTATCAGATTAATTGTTGGCTTTGATTGGATTACTGGTTCTTTAGATTTTGGTAGCATCATTAGAGATTAAGCATATTTTCACATGAGCCATAGTTTAAGGTTCTGCTAGTTGCTTGTTCTTGGAAATTGACATGGTTAAAGGGGGATTTTAGGGGGCTCTTATCATATTTGGATCCACCATTTATTTCTTTTAACTGTTATGCGTGTCTTTCCTAGCTTATATATTTTTTTTGGATGCTTATTTCTTTTGATTGGTCAATATCTGCTTGAATGATTGATTTGCCATGGGAGTGTCAAGGAAAGACCAAGCCTATTAGTATTTATTTCACATGCATACTTTAGGATTAGGCTCGGACTAAATATATAAAAGGTAAAGAATTAAAAGAGATGAGCATGAAATTAAATTTTATTTTTCTTTTAGTTTTATTTATTTTACCTTTATTATACTGTCCGCTAGGAGCATGCTTAGGCCAATCACATTTGGGTAGGCAAACCTTTAGGATGTTCGTGTTATAGCTTCTTTCTGAGGCTAGAGGTCCCCCCTTAATCAAATTATCCAGGGAATCCCCCGAAGGATTTGTATATATTTTATTCCGGGGTATGCCCCGAAGTATTTGTACTTGGAGATCGATATTAGAACTTGTAGTATTCTATTTTTATTTTATTAGGTGGGGACGACCTCGAGCCTCTTTTGATTGTTTATTTTCTTTTTGGGTGTTATTACCTCAATTTGAATGTCTTAAAAGCCAACTTGATTGAGTGCGTAACCGTACTAATTACGGAACTCAGGGAATGCTTAACACCTTCTCCCCGAGTCAAATGAACCCTCTTTCTTAATCTCTGGTGCGGACTTGCTTTTAGAGTCTAAAATTTTTTAAAAGGAAAAATCATTTTAAGAAAAACGGTGACCTGGCACACCGAAATCAAATGTCAGGTGGCGACTCTAAGTTATTTCCTTTGAACACAATTTTGTCACTTTTCAAATTGAAAACCCTTTTCAAGTATTACTAAATATTTTATTTATTTTAAGAGTGTTAAGTGAGGTTTGTTTGAAAAAGGGGTGTGATATCACTGGCGACTCGGCTGGGGGCTTGCAGGTTCGAGCTAGTATTTGATCTTGTTGGCTTTTTAGCATATTCGGTTGAGGTTTTTATGTATTTTGTTTTCTTTATTTGATTTTTATTTTGTTTATGTCGTCTTATTATTTGCTAGTTGCTTATTTGTTTACCGTTTTCATTTTTATGTGTTTATTGCTTTATAACTGTCATCATTTGCATAACCTCGGGTCTTCTTTATGCAACAAGTTTTTTGGAGTACGTATGAGCGTACACGGCCTTTTTGTGAGTCACTCGTGTCTTTAGGGGGGTGGCGTCGGAGCGTGGAGTGGGCGGACAGTTAGAGCAGCCGCCATCGACCACGTGCCGCCCCGAATCGCCTTGTCTAGTGAACCCAAACCGTAGGTTAGCATTTAGGTAATGCTTATTTGCATCATATCATTTAAACCTAGCAGGGTTCGGTCCCAGGCACCGTGTCCCGTTGTAGGAGGCCTATCCAAATTATGTCAAAATGGGCTTATGGCCCAAAAAGACATTTAATCATCCTTATGTGCTACATGCTGCATTTCTTTAGGGGTAAAAGGGTCATTTGGCGGACCAACAATATTTGAGGGTGAAGTATAAAATGAAGCAATTAGGACCCACTCGCATTTTTCTTTCATAATTTTTCAAATATTCAAAAAAAATGAAAAAGATTTTACATCTTTTATCATTTTCCAAAAAATTCAAAAAAGGGAGAAAAAGAAAATCCAAAAAGATTTTACATGTTCCATCATTTCTCAAAAAGACAAAAAAAAGGGGTTTTCCAAATTAGTTGCATTTTTAAAGGCTTTCTCCCATGTCTCATCTTCCGAGACGTGATACGTAGGAAACCCACATAGATTCCGGTCTTCCTAGTATCTTAAGTTCTTGGTTTTGCGGGGTCTTAGCCAAATCTTGCATTTCTAGCCACTTTCGGCCACATCGGTCATTTTTGCATAATGGGGTCATTTTCGCAAAAGTGGTTCAATAGCTCATGTCTTAGGATCTTGAGTCCACAACTAGGTGTCATATTATTTTAAGGTCCGTCCTTTTCAAGTTTGCATCTTTAGCCACTTCTGGCCATATCGGGCGTTTTGCAAAACGGGTCATTTCTGCAGATTAATTTTGGGCCATGATTATTGGGAGTTTGAATCCATATAAGCTTTTGTAAGGTATTCTCATGCCTTTGAGGTCACCTTTCTTGAGTTGGAACTTTTAGCCACTTTCGGCCCCTTGGGCCATTTTGCAAAAATAGCCCAAACGTCCCCTAGGAAATGTTGTGGTGTCACATAATGTCTTGAGTCATTAACCATCTTTTCCCCATTCAGGTATGGATCCACTTACCAATGCTAGAGTATCAATAGTGGTCAAAGTCCCTAGAAGGCTAGTAAAATGGTGGAACATGTTCACATTACTTGAGCAGTGTGATCTGATGGGTAAATTAGGGACTCTTATTTCTTTGATGGACAACATCCCCTGTCCCGACCTTGCAGAAGCAATGTTGACATTTTGGGACCCACAGGGAATGGTATTCAAGTTTGGGGATCTTGAGATGACACCCACCTTAGCTAAGATAGCCGGGTTAACTCGCCTGCCATGCCTAGACAAGGATTTGATTTACACAAGGGCTCATTCAAGCACCAAGTTTCTTTAGATCATAGGGATGGATTTAGAAAATCACATGGGATATTTAGATCAATCTTGGGTACCTTTGGACTTTTTATTCGAGAGATTTGCTCGTCCTACTGGGTATGAGACTTTCACAGATGAATTTTCCATATCATATGATTCTTGGAAGAAGAGGCATCCTATGGTCTTTGCTATTGCATTGTTGGGTCTCATGGTATTTCCTTTGGAGGGTAGACATATTAGCACGTGTCTGGGGTCAATAACCTTTGCACTTTTCCATGATAAACACAGTAGTAAAGTCACCTTGGTTCCGACAATTTTGGCAAAGATCTATCGTGCTTTGACCAGGATTCGAGAAGGTGGGAGGTTCTTTGAGGGAAGCAACTTGTTGCTACAACTGTGGATGATGGAACACTTACATCCTGCCACCATGTTTGAGAAAGATGTGATTGACTGTTGTTTGAGAGATCGAGTGAAGTGCATCGAGCATAATATGACATTCGATAAGTTTTTCTTACCACTCGGAGTTCAGGCTTAGGTTGATTATTTAGGATCCTTGACTGAAGAGAAGATTTTGTGGTCATACCTATGGATTTATTTGGACGTGATCTTAGCAGGATCTCGCGTGCAAGACTTCTTGGTACTGATTGGACTTTGGTGTACTAGACCATATACCCCTGCTAGAGTGATGTGTCAGTTAGGGAGGCGACAAGAAGTCCCCTACATTCCTGATTCTCGTGACTTCACTAGGGAATTTGACATTATGCCTCACAGGGAGGTCGACATCCAGACCTATTGGCGTCATGCAATGAAGATGGGTAGAGATACTTTAGCAGTTGACCCGCATTCACCTGGGTATACCCATGAGTACTTCATATGGCTACAATCTACTCACCGGGGGGTTAGCAAGCCATTGCCTCGACGTGTTAGAGGAGTATTTGACGAGGAGGCCACCTCACGGATATTACTTAGATAGTTGATGGATCGATTTACCCAGGAAGAGGAGGCCCATGCAGCAAAAAGGGTTGGGGTTCGAGCTACACTTAAGTCATTGAGATCATAGTTGGCAGGGTTGGTAGAAAACATAGGTCAGCACCGTGAGTACCTTACTAGAGTCAGCCTTCCAGATGCAGGCACGCATTCTAGGATTCTCATTCTCAGCTTCGAGGTGTCCTTGTGGGGCATAATACAAAGCTTAGCTTCGGCAGGATTGACAAGTCCATTCAGACCTTCATCAGACCCGTCCCAGCCAGGGCCGTCGCATTCAGGAGCATCTTGAGGAGTCATTCTATTTAGATGTTTTGAGATAGTTTCATGTTGTCTTTTACTTTCATGTCTTGTCTAGGATTATCGAGTCCTTTAGGTAGTGTCAGAGTTTGTCATAGTGTAGTCAAGTCTATCATGTCTTTCATTATCATACTTCCCATTGTATTTTAATATCGAAAATTTTAAATGAAAAATCCCAAAAAGATTTTATTTTTAGTTTATTTTCTATCACTCTTCCAGAACTACGCTTGATTTGATTCATGAGGGACATGATACGTAGGCAACCTACAGGGGGTTCGATCAAATCATTTTTGGTTCAAAAAAAAGAGAGAAGAAAGAAAAAAAAGAGTGATAAAGGGTGTTGGTAAAGAAAGAGAAGGAATGATCGAAATTAGCAAATTGGGAGGATGCCATACGACCCTGCGACCCTCAAAGCCATTTTAGAACCGTTAATTGTTGCTAGGTGCATTGCACGTAATCTGATATTATTATTTGATAGATGCCCTAACGCTAATATGGTGGTTTTGTGTTGTTGTCCTTTGTTATCTTTATTTAATAATAGGAAAGTGGTTAGTTTGTTGACATCCTGGCAAGTCATTCTTATAACACCCGATCAAAGCGTCAAACAGTCATGGATAGCAAGGAAACAGACACAGCAGCTTCAGCATCAGACTGGTAGACAACTACTATTGCATCAGCATTAGCCGTGGCTATTTCGACCTCTTATTTGGCCGCTGCAAGATCCGTGGCCAGTCTCTCTCGATCAGAAGTTGTTGAGCCCAACAGAGACTGGAACTCCTCGATTTTCTTGGCTTGCACCAAGGCACTCTCTTTCAAGCTTCAGAGTTGGGTCTCACCGAGGCCAGTTGAGCCCCGGCACTTCGGCCCAAACTTTTCATGCTCTACTAGCCAAAACAACCTCGTACCCTGCTCCGACATCTACTCCTATTTTTGCACCCCCTCCACAAGCTACCCTCCATTGATCCTCTAGTGAGCCCGCATTCCCCGCTCCAGATACCCACTACTATGCACCGAAGCCCACCTTCAAAGTCCCAGATCCTTACTCTTACACTCTCCAATTTGAGCCTCATGTTGAAACTGACGAACCACCTAAGAACGTAGAGCAAGAGGAGATGTTCAGGAAGGTAAAGAGTTTGGAGCAATCATTGAGAAATATGCAAGGGTTGGGAAACCAGGTGAGTGTGGCCTATAAGGATTTGTGTTTGTTCCCCGATGTCCAACTACCTGTCGGGTTCAAGATGCCCAAGTTTGACTTGTATGATAGACATGGGGATCATGTAGCTCATCTAAGGGGTTATTGCAGTAAAATGAGAGGCGTCGGGGGAAAAGATGAATTACTGATGGCATACAGCTAGAGTCTGAGTGAGGCAGCTTTAGAATGGTACACCCGCCAGGACGCTAGCAGGTGGTACACCTGGGATGATATGGTTCAGGCCTTCGCCCATCACTTTTAGTACAATATGGACATTGTTCCAGACCGACTATCTCTGACTAACGTGGAAAAGAAACCTAGTGAAAGCTTTAAAGAATATGGGTTCCGATGGAGGGAGCAAGCTGCACGAGTCAATCCTCCGATGGAAGAAGACGAGATGGTTAAATACTTTCTTCAAGCCCTGGAGCCCACATACTATGGCCACTTGATCTCATCCATTGGTAAGTCTTTCAATGATGTGGTGAAGATGGGAGAAATGGTGGAAGAAGGGCTCAAGTCGAGTAAGATCATGAGTTATTCTGCTATAAAAGCAACCACCCAGGCAATCCAGAATGGTACTGGAAGTTTGCTAGGCAAGAAGAAGAAGGACGATGTCGCTACGGTTGTATTTGGACCATGGCATGGCCAGAGGGGTTCACCTCATCAGTACACCCATCCTCGACCCCAACCTCAAACCTATGCCCAAGCTCCATATAATCCACCCCAACATTACTTTTCCCTGCAAAACCCCCAAATACTCAGCTAGGCCATCCTAATACCTTGTTCATCATGCACAGTCATATGCTCAACCCCCTCCTTACCCACAATGGTGTGCCCCAGCCTCACAGAATACCTACCTAGCTCCACAAAATACCTATCCACCTCCACAACCCTACCAAAACCCCAATGGTTCAAATTTTCGATCAAGGCCGGAGTATAGAAAAGAGAGGCAGCAGCAGAAACAAACTTTTACCCCGCTTGGAGAGTCCTATGCTAGTATGTTTCAAAGGTTAAGGCAGTTGGACATCTTGAGGCCAATTGAGTTAAAGACACCACCCCCCCCCCCCCCAAGAACCTCGATTATTACCTAAGATGCGCCTATTGTTCTGATGCTCCAGGGCATGACATAGAGAAGTGCTGGCATTTGAAAAGGGCCATCCCAAACCAAATTGTATTCCAAAGCCTAAACACACCAAACATCAACCAAAACCCTTTGCCAACCCATGTAGAGACACATATGATTGAAATAGTTCACAAGGTTGGGAGCCCAAGAAGTCTTCTAAGTCCGTCATGATGATTCGGGCCAGTGAAAGTAATTTGGTTAAAACTCCAAACTCTACCAAAGCAAAGCCCTTGACAGTTGAAGGGGCGACAGAAAAGTCGAGCTCGCTCAATTTGAAGCCACCGGTGTTGGTTGTGAAAGGGCCTTCTAAAGATATTGGGGCAAGTCCAGAAAGCTCAGAAGTGGTAGTGCCAGAGATTCCAAGAAAGCCTGTCATAGTTGTGAAGGGGGCTCCTATTACCCCTATCATCATTAAACCAGTAACGTAGCTGCCAGTGGTTGATGCCAAAGCTATTCTATGGAATAACAAACAAGTGATAGTGTCATACAAAGGAAAAGAAATAGAGGAAGAAGTTAATGAAACTGGAGGATTGACTCGTTCTGGGAGATGTTTCACCCCAGAAGAATTAAGGAAAGCCAAGCCATTCAAAGATAGACAAATGCCAATAAAGAAATCGGTCACTGAAAAAGAGGCTGAGGAGTTCCTAAAAAAGATGAAAGTGCAAGATTATTCCATTTTGGAGCAGTTAAGGAAAACACCAGCTCAGATTTCTCTTTTGTCTTTGCTGATACATTCAGATGAACATCGCAGGGTCTTGATGAAGATTTTGAATGAGTCACATGTTCCTGATAATATCACAGTGAATCACTTGGAAAATATAGCTAGCAAGATCTTCGAAGTAAAGAGGATCACTTTCTCAGATGATGAACTTCCTATGGAGGGTACAGAACACAACTGAGCTCTTTATCTCACGGTGAAGTGCAAAGATTCTGTTGTCTCAAGGGTTTTGGTTGACAATGGCTGTGGTGAGAATATTTGTCCCCTGTCTACTCTACAAAAATTGAAGATTGGCACCGAAAGAATCCACTTAAACAGTGTGTGTGTGTGTGTTCGAGGCTTTAATGGGGGAGGTAAAAATTCTATTGGAGATATAATGCTCGAATTGTCGATAAGGCGAGTTGAGTTCACCATGGAATTCAAAGTATTAGATGTGGTTGTCTCCTACAATTTGCTGTTAGGCAGGCCCTAGATACATGCTACTAAGGTGGTCCCGTCTTCTCTCCACCAAATGGTGAAGTTCGAGTGGGACAGGTAGGAAATAGTTGTGCACGGTGATGAGGACCTATCAGCTTGTAATGACACAACTGTTCCGTTTATTGAAGTTGAAGATGATAAGGGACCTTGGGTCTATCAAACTTTCGAAACAGTGTCTGTTGAGAAGATTCCTGAAGGAAAATGCATTCTGGGTCCTAAGCTATCCTCTGCGTCTGTCATGGTAGAGAATTAAATATTGAAGAATGGTTTTGTGTCGGGCAAGGGTCTGGCTCATCTTTGTAGGGTATTGTGCATCCAGTGCGCCCCAATGGGAATCCGGGTACATTTGGTCTGGGATTCATGCCCACAGAGAAGGACGTGAAAAGAGTTAAAAATCTAAAACAGAAGGTATGGTCACACCCCAAGCCTGTCCTGCACATCTCTAAGTCTTTTGTCAAGCCAGGGGCCGAAAAACCTCCAACCTCCTCCATCCCAAAACCTATGGTCGATGTTGATGAAGAGTTGATCAAGAGGTTCCAAAGTCTATTTGATGAGGTCAGTATGGTAGAAGTTGGTGAAGGCTCTAGTAAAGCAGGTGTGCAGTTCGTTGGCCCAAACGTGAAGCTTAGCAATTGAGAAGCTACTCTTCTCCCCACCAGGAAGGAGTTTTGGTAGTTTGCTTCATTTTCCTTTTTGTTATCTGGGTTATTACAGGGTTGTAATCCAGAGTTTTAGTTTTTACTTGTTTTGATGTTCAAACCCTTCTATCCTTTTATTTTCAATGAAATGTAACTTCCCGTTTTCCGGTATTCTTAATAGTGTTTTATTTTGTTCTTTTTCTTTTGTACAGTTCTTTTTATGTTGGTTGCAATGACATGACATGCATGAAGAATTTTCAGCCGAGTCTTAAAAGCCAATCTAATTCTGAAATAATAATCCAAGAAGTAGACTATGATGATGAAATAGAATATGATGAAGAATCACCATTTGAGGAAATTGGTAAAGAGCTAAAACAATTTGTAGAAAAACCAAAGCCTAATATGAGTGAAACTAAAACGATCAATTTAGGGGACCAGGATAATGTTAGGGAAACCAATATAAGTGTGCATTTAGAGCCGCAAGTTAAGGAGAAAATAATCAAGACATTGTTTGAGTACAAAGATGTCTTTGCCTGGTCATATGACGATATGCCGGGCCTGAGCACTGATCTGGTAGTTCATAGATTGCCAACTGATCCAGAATTCCCTCTTGTTAAGCAAAAGTTGCAAAAGTTCAAGACTGATATGAGTGTGAAGATCAAAGAATAAATCACAAAGCAGCTTACTGCAAAGGTCATTCAGGTCACTCGATATCCCGCTTGGTTAGCCAATGTTGTGCTAGTACCAAAGAAGGATGGTAAGACCAGGGTCTGTGTTGATTACTGTGATCTTAACAAAGCAAGCCCAAATGATGATTTTCCATTAACGAACATTCACATTCTGATCGATAATTATGTCAAGCATGAGATTAGGTCTTTTGTGGATTGTTATGCAGGATATCACCAGATCTTGATGGATGAGGAAGATGCAGAAAAGATAGCATTCATCACGCCATGAGGAACATACTGTTATCGGGTAATGCCTTTTGGTTTGAAGAATGCTGGGGCAACTTACATGAGGGCGACGACCACCATATTTCACGACATGATACATAGGGAGATCGAGGTTTATGTAGATGATGTGATCATAAAGTCAAAGAAGCTGTCTGACCATGTTAAGGACTTGAGGAAGTTCTTCCAAAGGCTCCATAGGTACAACCTCAAGCTCAATCCAGTGAAATATGTATTTGGTGTCCCGTTCGGGAAGCTGTTGGGGTTTGTGGTTAGTAGACGCGGTATTGAGTTAGATCCATCGAAGATCAAAGCCATCCAAGAGTTACCGTCGCCAAAGAACAAAGCAGAGGCGATGAGCTTACTTAGAAGGTTAAATTACAACAGTAGGTTTATTGTTCAGCTTACGACAACCTGTGAGCCCATCTTTAAGCTACTGAAGAATAATGCTGCAGTCAAGTGGACTGATGAGTGTTAAGAAGCATTTGATAAAATTAAGAGGTACCTGTCGAATCCACCCGTATTGGTCCCACCAGAGCCCGGAAGACCTTTAATTTTCTATTTGACAGTCTTGGATAATTCTTTCGGTTGTGTATTGGGTCAACATGACATCACGGGAAAGAAGGAGCAAGCAATCTATTATCTCAGTAAGAAGTTCACTCTCTACGAGGTTAAGTACACTCTGCTTGAGAGGACATGTTGCGCCCTGACTTGGGCGGCACAAAAGTTGAAGCATTATCTGTTCTCCTACACTACTTACCTCATTTCTCGTATGGATCCTCTAAAGTATATCTTTCAGAAGCCTATGCCTGCGGGAAGACTGGCAAAGTGGCAGATTTTACTTACAGAGTTTGACATCATCTATGTAACTCGGACCGCGATGAAAGCCTAAGCCTTGGCTGATCACTTGGCCGAGAATCTGGTGGATGATGAATATGAGCCACTAAAGACTTAATTTCCTGATGAAGAGGTCATGTGTGTTGACAAGGTTGACCGTGATGAAAAGCCATTTTGGAAACTCTTCTTTGATAGAGCTGCTAACATGAAGGGTGTCGGAATAGGGGTTGTACTTATCTCTGAAACAGGGCAACACTACCCTGTAACAACCCAGCTTCAATTTCATTGCACCAACAATATGGCTGAGTACGAAGCATGCATTCTAGGTTTGAGGTTAGTTGTAGACATGGGAGTCCAGGAAATACTGGTTTTGGGAGATTCGGATTTGTTGGTTCATCCGATTCAAGGAGAATGGGAGACTCGAGATTTGAAGCTCATACTGTACCGACAGTGTTTGCATGATCTTTGTCAACGATTCAGGTCGGTTGAATTTAGACATATTCCCAAGATTCATAATGAGATTGCTGATGCCTTAGCTACTCTGGCGTCAATGTTACATCATCCGAACAAGGCTTATGTCGACCCCGGGCATATCCAAGTTCGTGATCAACATGCTTATTGTGATGTGGTGGAAGAGGAAATCGATGGTGAACCTTGGTTCCATGATATCAAGGAATACATCAAGTCGGGGTTATATCCAGTACATGCTACATATGACCAAAAGAGAACCATTCGACGTCTGGCTAGTGGATTTTTCTTGAGCGGAGGAATCTTGTACAATAGGACTCCAGATTTAGGACTACTGAGGTGCATAGATGCTAAAGAAGCTTCAACTATCATGGCTGAAGTGCATTCTAGAGTTTGCGAGCCGCATATGAATGGGTATGTCTTGGCAAAGAAGATACTTCGAGCAGGTTATTATTGGCTCATCATGGAACGAGATTGCATCAGCTTTGTTCGCAAATGTCATCAATGCCAAGTACATGGTGATTTGATTCATTCTCCCCCGTCTGAGTTAGACACAATGTCTGCACCTTGGCCTTTTATTGCTTGGGGCATGGATGTCATTGGACCAATTGAGCCAGCAGCGTCAAATGGGCATAGGCTTATCCTGGTGGCCATTGATTACTTTACCAAGTAGGTCGAAGCTACAACTTTCAAGTCTGTGACCAAGAAGGTAGTGTTGGATTTTATTCATTTAAATATCATTTATTGGTTCGGAATTCCCAATGTGATCATGACAGACAATGTTGCTAATCTCAACAGTCATTTGATGAAAGAGGTATGCCAATAGTTCAAGATCATGCATTGGAACTCCACTCTGTATCACCCCAAGGCAAATAGAGCTGTTGAGGTTGCCAACAAGAACATAAAGAAGATACTTCGTAAGATTGTTCAAGGTTCTAGGCAATGGCATGAAAAGTTGCCTTTTGCCTTACTGGGTTATCGCACTACTATCCGCCCTTCTGTAGGTGCAACTCCTTATTTGCTAGTATATGGAACTGAGGCACTTATACCTGCAGAAGTTGAGATTCCATCCCTTCGGATCGTCGCAGAAGCTGAAATTGATGATGATGAGTGGGTCAAAACCCGGCTAGAGTAGTTAAGTTTGATTGATGAGAAAAGATTAGCTGCAGTATGTCATGGTCAATTATATCAGAAGAGGATGGCAAGAGCATACAATAAAAAGGTGTTTCCCCGAAAATTCAAAGTGGGTCGGATGGTATTGAAACACATCCTTCCTCATCAGGTGGAAGCTAAAGGCAAGTTCTCCCCAAACTGGCAGGGGCCGTTCGTTATGACAAGAGTGTTACCCAATGGTGCTTTGTATTTAACAAACATAGAAGGCAAATATGTAGATATGGCCATTAATTCTGATACAGTTAAGAGGTAATATATATGATTTCTTTGCTTACCTTCAGTTGTATTTTGTACTTGGCATGTTCAAAGTTGAAATGACGAAGGCATTTTATTCCGCTACCCAAACACTTTCATCTTTTGCTACCCCTTTTGAGCTTTATTTATTTTCTTTCATACCCCTCTTTTGGAATCAGTAGCAGAAGTAGAGAAAAAAATGAAAATGATGATGAATGAGTGAAAATAAGAAAAAAATAAAAGAAGAAAAAAGAAAAGAAAAAAAAAGAGAAGAGAAAAGAAAGAAATAAAGAAAAAAAGAGAAGAAAGAAGAAAAAAAGAAAAAAAGAAAAAAAAAAGAAAAGAAAAGCAACAAAAACAAACAACTTTCTTTTGAACTACGTTCGACCTGATTCCTTTTAAGGATACGTAAGCAGCCTTACGGTTCGGTCCCATCAGAATAAAAATCAAAATTCCCCAGACCTAAAGAAACTGGGGCAGAAGTTTTGGTTTTGAAAAGATCTGATTCCAAAAGTTGTAATTTTGACCTCTTTCATCTTAAATTAGTTTGAGCCTTCATGCCACCCTTTCTTTCCAACCCTGTCCAAAAGCCTACATTACGGTCCAAAGAAAGACCTTCCGATCAATTTTTGAGGATGCCAAGTCAAGCGAGATAGAGGTATGATTTACATCATGGTAACACTTTGTTCATGGGCACAAAGGAGAAAATTTAAAATGAGAGAGTCTTATTGGTGAAAACCTCACAAGCACCATAAGGCGATGGTGAGGTGAGAGAAAATTTAAAATGAGAGAGTCTTATTGGTGAAAACCCTCACAGGCACCGTAAGGTGATGGTGAGTTGAGAGATGAACAAATGAGAGAGGCTTGTCGGTGTAAATCTTTCGGGGCACTGCAAGTCGAATGAGGCTCATGACTTCACACGGGAATTGGATTAGTGAAAGCCCGATTTTTTTGAAGTATGAAGACATGATATAAACTAAAAATATGATTGGTTGGGCGGATTAGGCTGGTCATTCCGAAATGCATGTCATGATCATTGGAGTTGGTTGCTTCCCTCAGATAAGTCTTCTTTTTCTCATTCTTCTTCATATAGTCATCTGTGTTCACAATTTTCATTTGTTCCTTTTGTCAAAAATCATTTTCACTTTGCTCTTTGAGTCTATCTTTATGAGTCTCTTCTGAGTTAGCCTTGTTTAACAAGAAGGAAAGGATTTCAAAGCCTACTACCAGCTTCTAAATTGCACAAAGGTAAGTTCGGCCAGGCACATCACAATTGATTTGATTTAGACTAAGCAGTATGGTGCTAACTGAGGTTCAGGCAATCATTTGAATCTTGAATTTTGAGAAAATACAAGGACTCAGCAACTTTCAAAATGAAAACTAAATGCAACAAGTGAGTGCAACAAATTCAGATCATTCAGAGGTTTTATGGTCCAGTTCAAATAAAAAGGTCAAAAAACTCCTTACTGGCTCGAAGCAGCTGATCAGAATGAAGCATGGCAGTGGCAGAAGCAGACGCTCAGCAATGATGCCACAAACTAACCACCACGTTTTCCAACTAACAAGACTTATTTGTCTAAACTGGGCAAGAAAATTTGTTAATCCACAGGGACCCTCCCACGAAAAAGGCATGGTTCAGGGGCAAGAAATTCTGTTCAGAATCTTCCAAGACGAGAGCATGGCTCAGGTAAGTTCATTCTTAATTTTCAGGACCCTCCTGGATAAAGGGAGTTAATTTTAAAAAGTCTTCAGGACCCTCCTGGATAATGGGATTTAATTTTAAAAAGTCTTTAGGACCCTCCTGGATAATGGGATTTAATTTAAAATTCTCAAGACCCTCTTGGATAATGGGATTTAATTTAAAAATTTTAGGACTCTCCTAGATAATGGGATTTATTTTTAAATTTTCAGGATCCTCCTGGATAATGGGATTTAATTTTAAAAAGTCTTCAGGACCCTCTTGGATAATGGGATTTAATTTTAAAAAGTTTCAGTACCCTCCTAGATAATGGGTAAGTCTCAGCCCCTCTTGAATAATGGGATTTAGTTTAAAATTTTCAGGACCCTCCTAGATAATGGGATTTAATTTCAAAAGAGTTTTTAGGACCCACCTGGATAATGGGATTTATTTTAAAATTTTTATGACCCTCCTGGATAATGTGATTTAATTTTAAAAATTTTAAGGACCCTCCTAGATAATGGGTAAGTTCTCAGGACCCTCCTGGATAATGGGATTTAGTTTAAAATTTTCAGGACCCTCCTAGATAATGGGATTTAATTTCAAAAGAGTTTTCAGGACCCACCTGGATAATGAGATTTAATTGAAATTCTCAGGACCCTCTTGGATAATGGGACCTAGTTAAATTTCAAGACCTTCCTAGATAACAAGATTTAGCGTAAGTTCTACCTTTAGGAAATATAATTTAGCTTTAAAGTTGTCACTCTTAAGATGAGATTTAATTTGAAATTTTCAGGGCCCTCTTGGATAATGGATTTAGCTTTTAAATTCTTAGAGCTCTGTAGGTGACATGATCCGATTAACACTTACAAATATGCCTAGATCCCAAACTGGGGAAGAAAAATTTCTTTTGTTTTGTCTGTTTGTTGAAATGCCAGGCGCCCACCTGGATAACGAGGGAACACAGTTCAAGTTTTAGCAATCAGGCGCCCACCTGGATAATGAGGAAATACAGTTCAAGTTTTAGCAATCAGGCGCCCACCTAGATAACGAGGGAATACAGTTCAAGTTTTAGCAATCAGGCACCCACTTGGATAACGAGGGAATACAGTTCAAGTTTTAGCAGTCAGGCGTCCACCTGGATAACGAGGGAATACAGTTCAAGTTTTAGCAATCAGGCACCCACCTGGATAACGAGGGAATACAGTTCAAGTTGTTGGCAATCAGGCACCCACCTGGATAACGAGGGAATACAGTTCAAGTTGTTGGCAATCAGGCACCCACCTGGATAACGAGGGAATACAATTCAAGTTGTTGGCAATCAGGCACCCACCTGGATAACGAGGGAATACAGTTCAAGTTTTAGCAATCAGGCGCCGACCTAGATAACGAGTGAATACAATTTAAGTTTTTGCAATCAGGCGCCCACCTGGATAACGAGGGAATACAGTTCAAGTTTTTGGCAATCAGGCGCCCACCTGGATAACGAGGGAATACAATTCGAGTTTTTGGAAATCAGGCGCCCACCTGGATAACGAGGGAATATAATTTAAGTTGTTGGCAATCAGGCACCCACCTGGATAACGAGGGAATACAATTAAAGTGTTAGTGATCAGGCACCCACCTGGAGAACGAGGGAATACAATTCAAATTGTTGGTAATGAGGCGCCCACCTAGATAACGAGGGAATACAATTCAAGTTTTGAAAATCGGCACCCACCTGGAGAACGAGGGAACTCATTCTATACCAAAGTCAAGCTATTGGCAGGCGCGCACTTGGAGAATGAGAGAATTCATTTCAGAGTTACTTCAATTTGCAAATTTAAGAAGCATCTGGAGCCCGCCTGAAGAACAGGGTCCATTTTTTTCAGTTTCATATTGAAGATCAAGTAGAGATTCAAGGAAGATTCAAGACAAGAAGTAGATAGGATCTTATATTTTTCTTTTACTTCTGCTGTAATTTTTCCTTTTATTTTTGATGTAATGGCAGGAACCGCGGACCGGAACCTCGACGACACTTCACTCGGCTCTCCACCTCGGAATACTCTATCACTCTTCTCACTCTGAACTACACGTTGTCTGATTCCTTTATAGCCAAGGATATGTAGGCAGCTCAGACACCAGGGCTCGGTCACATTTATCTTTTCTTTTAATTTTGTCTCTCTAAATAAGGGTCGGGTCAAAAACACGTCTTGTTGTTCTTTGTCTGAAAACACTTCGTGTTTCCCGTCAAAGAGGGGCAGCTGTAGACATGTAATTTTTGACCCACACATTATAATTACCCTTAATAGTCGTAGTATTTTTTGAATATTACTTGATCTTGTTCCTATATTAGTTCACTCTATTTTTAAATTTAATTCTATTTCTAGGCACAAAAAAAGGTAAAATACAAAAAAAGTAGTTTCGATTTTCTATTTAATTCAATATTAGGTATTTTGGAAAGATATATTATTTTTTAACCTAGTTTGATTTTAATATAATTATTGAAAAACAATACAAAAGTAGTTTCATATTTTATCTTATTTCTATTTAGTTTAGGTTATTAATATTTTTATAGCAATATACTTTTATTTTTGCCATGATTTTTACTTTTATTTTTGAATATAATAATTTATATAAAAATGATATATACATATATATAGTGTCATAGTATGATATAGTTTACTTTAATTAGTTAGAATTAATTTTAAATTATTTTATAAAGAAAAGGTTTAAACTTATTAAATTGATGGATTTTAGGGCTAGTCTTGTCTTAAAGAAGACCAAATAAAGGCCCAAAATCTAGGCAGCTCAATCCCAATTCCCTTGACCCGTCCAATTAACCCGTGACCCGCCCCATAACCCATCTGACCTATCTCCCTCTTTAGGTTAATCCTAGCTCTTCATCTACTTCCCATCCAATGGCTATAATTAATTATTTAAGCCATATAAAAATACCCTTATAACATTTTACACAACCCTAACCCTACAAAAATTCACCCAGCCACACCACCCCTCTGCCACCGCTACAACACCTACAAACCCACCAGAAAATTCCTTCCACGTAAGCACTGGTCCCCTCATGGTCCCCCCATCATCATTAGGATTTGATTTTACGCATTTTTTTTCCTATTTTTCATCTTCGGATTTACCTCTTTTAGGCGAAAATAGGAAAAATGGGGTGCGTAGGATTGAGTTGCACTCGATCTACTCCCTCCATTTCTCTTATCTCACCAATAGAAGAGATTTTCCGATTTTTGTTTTGAGGATTCTTGGAAATTCATCGAGGTTTTTCGGATTTCTTGGGGAGAAAGTCTAGGGTTTTCTAAGTTGGCCTATATATTGAGGCTTTTGAGGTCAGTCTTGTTTAGGGTTTATTTTTGGATTCAGAGAGAGACATCAGAAAAAAAAGGTTCTAGGGTTCTTGGGCTAATTTTCGACTCTGCTTTGTATAAATTTCAGAAAAAAAAATCTATAAAAGAGTTACTTTCTGTCTTCTTCATCTTGGAATTCCGATTTTTGAGTTTTTTTAAAAAAAATGGGTTTCGCTTGAAGATCCGAGGTTTGGTTTCGAGTTCGTCGCGGTTTGTTGAACGCAGTTCGGGTATCCGGTCGCGTTTCGCTGCCTCTGTTTGGGAGTTCCAATTGAATATTCTGTCTTGGACTCATTCATTGTACAACTTTGTTCGATTCAGTTATTATAGCTGCTAAAATTTCATCAACTGGAACGTAATTTAAGGTTCATCTCTCTTCTCTTATCTCACTGATTTTTGGTTGGGTATGAATATGATTTGAGCCTCAACTAGAAGGGATTTGGGAATGCGTAATTTGTTTAGTTCCTAATTGAGTATTAAGAGAAAGTAGTTTGACCAAGATTTGTGAAACTGATTTTGAGGAATCATTCGTTTACACCTAAATATGTGTGAATCTTTTCCTCTTTTTTTTGAGTTATTCTAATTAGAATCTGTTGGAGTATTTCAAGTTAGATGTGATGGGCTTCTCCAATTAAACTACCACTTTTTGCTAATTAAGTGTGCTTGGCAGCCCAGTGCAACACTTTCAGTTTTTCTTTTGTCTCAATATTATCTAGAGATATTTAACATCGTCCAGTAATGAAAGTTTAAACTCGCTGATAGTGCTAGAATTTTACACTAGTTTTAGTATAGAAAACATTGTAACGTAAAACTTGAATTATTAAATGAAATTTGATTTCTTTAATGTAATGAAAATGGAGAGGTTTTGAACATCTTGAAATATCCTCAAGTATATATTGTAGACACCTGATTTTTGACCCTCCCCGAGAATTTTCACAATTTTAGCATAAATATGTAATTTAGGCCTAATATAGCTATTTTGACTATTTTTGCTTTATTTCGTCGCAAAAGAGGAAAATTACAAATATATATATATAGAAAATTACAAAAATATATATATAAATTTTAGTTTATGTATTTCTCATAAACTTGAAAAAATACAAAAATTGTACTTTATTTTTGTACTTTATATAATTTCGAAAATTACCAAAAATATAGTTCTATTAATGTTTTATAGTCATTTTAATTTTGAAAAATACAAAAATGTTACTTTATATTTTATCTTTATATTAAAAACGAAAATTACCAAAAATATAGTTCTATTAATGTTTTATAGTCATTTTAATTTTGAAAAATACAAAAATGTTACTTTATATTTTATCTTTATATTAAAAACGAAAATTACAAAAAAATAGTTTTATTAGTATTTTGTAGTTATTTTAATCTTGAAAAAATATTAAAAAAGATCTAGTTTTGTGTTAATTATCAGTCTTATTTTTGTAGTTATTTTGCTTACATAATCAGTTGAGCAACGTCGTGTTCCTATTTCTCGGGTCCGGGCAAAAGAATAATATTCGGGTTCAAACTACCCGGTTTTAGGCCTAATTTCGGACCTAGCCCATAATAATTCGAGTCCACCACACGTGAGGGGACACGCGTGGGGAACACGGACGGAACACCGTACACGGGGAACCCACCACGCGTGGGGGACACAAGTCTCGAACCCCACCACGCGTGGGGCTCATTTTTCTTGGCAGAAGGTTATCAAATACACGGGCAAAACACATTTGGGGGGACTTTTGAAAATTGGAAGGAACAGGACTTTGAAAAATTTGGACGGACTTTGAAATTTTTTTTTGAAGGAAAGAAGGCACTGTGGATCTCCTTCCTCCTTTGAACAAAAACCTAGCAAGAGCTACTGTCCCAGAAAAACCAGTAACACCAAACAACCACCCCGTCTCCTCCTAGTTCCATCACTCCGTCGACCACTACCCAAAACTAACCAGTCCGACACCCCCTCGACCTCACTGTCATCGCCACCACCCAAACACCATGTCCGAAAACCACCCTCAACCCTAACCCAAAACCACCACGAAAACAACCAGTCCTACACCCTCACGACCACCGTCAACCTCCAGCTCCCCCCCCTCGTCGTCACTGTCCAAACGCCATAACCATCGTCCAAACACCACCACCCAAACACTTATCCAAGCTACCAGCCCAACTCCATCACACCCGTCGCAACCCAAAAACTAGTGGTGACGCCCCCCTCACGTCCGAACGACCCCCACACCTCAGCTGCTATCAAGCAGCAGCTGCCGCTGTTTCCTCGTCGGAATCACCACTGTTTCGCCTTCCCCAGTCCAGCGACGCCTCCAGCCATCGATCACTGCCAAGATGATCCTCCATAGCTTCCCTTTCCTCACATCCAAACGACCCCTTTCTGTTGCAGCTTCACGTACCCGTTGCTGCGTCGGAAAAATACAGCAGCAACCAACAATCCCTGGTCCTTGACAGTTTTGGGTCCAAGCTTTCCATTTCCATCGAGGTCATCGTTGTTCGTCGAGGTCCGGTACGTTGAGGTTGTTGTCCGAGGTTTCGTCACAGGTCCAACGCATCGGACGATAATATCAAGTAGGTCATCTCTGTCCGTGTCCTTCATATTTGTTGTTAAGTAACATGTACATGTGTTTGTTGAAATACAATCCTAGTTCATGCGAATAGTATGCAAATGAGCGAGACATACTCATATGATGTTTGTAAGTTGCTATTTCTTGTTAATTAACTCCGCTTGATATTGAAATTTGGTCGCGAATGTATTTCCTTTGTTTCGTCATGTTAAGTAGTTATTCGGCATTTTATTTCTTCATGCTCAGATTATTGTTATCTAAATGTTTGTCTTAATAGTTGTGTGTACATGTAGTAGTAATGTTAAAATCATAGTAGTAATTTAATCCCGCGGAAAAATACTCGTTTCATCAAATAAGTTCAACTTACAACCCATTACCTCGCAAAGTGTTCAAAATGTAGTTATTTTAGCCTTATCCTTTTTCTTTTAAAAAATAAATAAATAAAAATGAGACGAGCTTCGCCAAATAAAAATGTACAGATTGCGGAGCCCTCACAAAATGTATGCATTAAATACTTAGATTCCGGGACGGGCCGTTTAGCAAATTTCACGGCCCCACCCAAAATAATAAAACGCTAGTTGTTTTAGGCGCGCCTTTAATAATGTTATCTCCCTAAACTCGGGTGCACATTTATGTGACCCAAATCCAAATCTCAACGAAATCGAAATGTGTCTCTAATCACGGGTACATTGACTGTGACGTGGTCTGAGATGCATTTCCATGACGTTGCAAATTCATTTTTTAAAATAATAAATGGGACGAGCCTCGACAAACAAAAAATGCAAATTGCGGGGCCCTCAGTAAATACTTGTTTTAAATTTACTTAGAATTCAGGAGGGCCGCTTAGCGAATTTCGTGACCTTCCCAAAATAATAACACGATAGTCTCTTTAGGCGCGTGTTTAATAATCTACTTTCTTAAACTTGGGTGTGCATTTCATGCGACCCAAATCCAAATCCCAAAACGTCAAATAAAATATGTTCCGGATTGTGGGTGCATTTTATGTGACGCAGCCCAAGGACATGTTTTAAGCGATGTTCACATTCTTTAAAAAATCACAATAAAAGCGGTCAAGAGTAAAATTTGCACATAAGTTCATATTGTATAAAATCAGATAATCAAGCCGAATATAACAGTTGAGCGACCGTGCTAGAACCACGGAACTCGGGAATGCCTAACACCTTCTCCCGGGTTAACAGAATTCCTTATCCGGATTTCTGGTACGCAGACCATAATATAGAGTCATTCTTTTCCTCGATTCAGGATTAAAATTGGTGACTTGGGACACCCTAAATCTCCCAAGTGGCGACTCTGAAATAAATAAACCAATCCCGTTTCGATTGTCCTTTAATTGGAAAAAACTCCCTTGCGCCCTATCGGGTGCGGAAAAAGGAGGTGTGACAGCTCTGGCGACTCTGCTGGGGATTTGCACCCAGAACCACTGGTTCAGGGTTAAGAATTCGAGCTTAGAATAATTGTTATTATTTGGCTTTATTTATTATCTGATTTTTACATGTTTGAGCCTAATGTGCTAAATGCTGCTTTTACCGCTTTGATATTATTTGAACTGTATATAAATTGTGCCGAAACCTTTCTATTCTTACCTTCGGGGATGTGCTTACTGGTTGAGACTCCCTATTCTGTTAGTGTCATACCCTGAATAAAAGAGGCTCGGAAAGTTTCTAAGCCGGCTGGCCTTTTGGTTCCCGGAAAGGAGCTCCTTCCTCAGCTCGAGTTGTCCGCTCGGGTACACTGTCTAGAACACCGACCCAGGTTTTTTGAACATAGAATAACGTGACTTCATGCCGGATCCCTAGTAGGAACGCTTATTTGCATCACGTTGCATTTGACTCAGGGGACTCAACACAGGGGTTGGGTCCGTCTAGGACTAGCGACCTGATATGAAAAGGCCATCCTGATGCATCCTATTTGTTTTCCGTGCATTTATTTGTCTCGTACCCGCATGCTGACCGGTGTTTGAATATTATGAATTTTGTGAAATTGAAAAAAAGGGAAATAACGGTTAATGAATTGATTGTTTATTTTTGAAAAAAACTAATACCCAAATACTGTCAAAACTCTGCCGAAATTTTGAGAAAATGAAAATAAAAAACGTCTTATTAGTTTGTTTTATTAAAAGCAAAGGAAAAATAGAAAAAAGAATCGTTGTTCTATTTTGTTTTTCAGAAAAAATATAGAAATACATAGTTCGTCTTGTTATAAAAATAAAAATCAAAAAGAGTCTTATTTTTAAAATGGTTTTTTTTTATGAAAATTCAAAAAATAATAATAATAATAAAAAGAGTCTTTCATTATTTGTCACAAATATATACATGTATATATATATATATATATATATATATATATATATATATATATATATATATATATCCAAAAGTTTTTATTTCCAAAAAATATATATATTTCTTTATTTGTTGCAAAAATATTTGTCTTGCCAAAAAGTCTAGAAAAGTTTTTAGACTCCCATTTATTTTTAAAAAAAAAAACAAAAAAAATCCAAAAATATTTTCCATTATTAACTTCTTTAGAAAGTCTTTAAATTATTTTATTTTTTTTTAAAAAAATGTATAATAAGAAGAAAAAAAATATCCGAAAATATTTTGATTCTTCTTTCAAAATTGAAAAGAAAATTCAATAAAAAAACATTTTTAGAAGCATTTCTTTTATTAAAGGTAAAATTCCGAAAAATATTTTCTTCTTCCTTTAGAATGAGAAAAAAAAACAAATGGAAATGAGAGAAAAAAAATATCTTAGAAGTCTTTCTTTTAAAAAAAGGGAAAATCAATCAAAAATCCAAAAGAAAAACAATTTTACTCCTTTTAAAGTAGTTCTTTCACAAATTCAAAAAAAAGGAGAAGTTAGTTAATCTACTTATTCTTGATTACCCGAACTACGCGGGTTTGATTCTCATCGGATGTGAGATACGTAGGCAACCCTCATCGGGTCCAACCCCACCTTTTGCTAAAAAGCCAAAAACAAAAAAAAAAGCAAAAAAAAAAAAAAAAAAACATGTCAAAGATTTTTAATTTTGTCGTAAATAAGTCTAGTGATGTAACTTCCCCCTTTTACAAAAAATAGCAAAAACAAATATGTCAAATTTTAATTGTCATAAAGAAGTCGGGTGCCGCTGTTTTATCAAGACATAGCCGAATGTTCCCGAAAGGGACGCCGGAAGGCTGACTTTGCATAAACAGCCACCTTTGGGTCATTTTTAAGACTTGGTCCAGTTGACCCACACAGCCTTAAAAATCTTCGTCCCCGAGGCATTGAAAGGCCGTGTTTGCAATGTTGAATTTTCTATTTTTGAAAAATGATAAAAGAGTCATAAACAAGTCCGGTTGATGCCGCTTATGTCAAAAATAGCCAAATGTTCCCGAAAGGAACTCCGGAAGGCTGCCTTGGTACAGACGGCCACCTCGTTTTTTTGTAACGCAACCTTAAAAATCTTCGTTCATGAAGTGCTGAGAGGTCGTGTTCAGAAATCCTTTTGAGAAAAATCGCATATATTTTTGTTTTTACCAGAATAAGTTTCGTTTGCTAAAATCTTATTAATAAATGTGCAGAATGAGCACGACTCCAAATGAACCCTTTTCAATCATGAATAAAATCCCCCTCCAATTGCGGCTCTGGTGGAATGATTTAGGCAAAGAAGGGCATGACGAAATCAAGAAGTATCTGAAAGGCCTCACGAGTTTGTTGGATATCAGGCCACGGGGAGATATCATAAGGGCACTAGTCCCCCACTGGGATCCTGCGCACAATGTCTTCCATTTCTCGGACTTTGAACTTACCCCAACTTTAGAAGAAATAGCAGGGTATATCGGCAGCGCTGAGACTCCTTTGAGGCACAAATATCTGATTGCTCCAAGAGCTGTAGCAATACACCGGTTTCTGGACTCCTTAAAGATAGTCAGAACAATTCATAACCCTGACTTGGCGAAAGGTTTTTGCAGCATGAGTTTCATATATCAAAGATATGGTCACATAGGAGGATTCGACAAGCCAGAAAACCAGTTGTGCAGCAAAAGTAATCGTCAAAAGTGGGAAGAACATAGACGGATTGCTTTCATGATAACTTTCTTAGGACTCTTAGTATTCCCAAGAAAAGACGGGAATATTGACATAAAGATAGCAGGGGTCGTCAGTACGTTGCTCACACAGAGAGATAGTACGTTGGCGCCCATGATAGTATCTGATACGTTTCGGGCTCTCACGTCTTGCAAAGCCGGAGGAAGCTTTTTCGAGGGTTGCAATTTGTTGTTGCAAATGTGGATGACTGAACACCTATGTCACCGAACCCAGTTTCTGAGCCATGGATCCGCTGAAAAGACCTGCATAGAGGAGTTCTATACCAGAGTTAATGAGACCTACCTACCTGAAGGAGTCACAGCATGGACCTCATATTTCCGTACCCTCGACGCCAGTCAAATACAGTAGGCGCTAGGATGGTTACCGATCGACGAAGTCATATACATGCCAGCCGCCAGGCCCCATTTTCTCTTAATGGGACTTAAGAGCATTCAACCATACGCGCCGTATCGAGTTTTAAGGCAACTTGGGAGGTGTCAGATAGTGCCGAAAGACGAGGATCTAAGCACCCAGGTGATTGAGATCAGTCCCGACGACCAGTTTCCTGAAGCAAGGGTTCGCCAAATTTGGAGCCAATGTCAATACTTAGAAGCAAATACTTGTGTAATGAATTGGGCAAAAGGGGAAGTTTCGCCCGGGTATCAGGCCTGGTACAAAGGGGAGACATCATCTGGAAGGCCGACCAAAAGACCTCACCTGCAAGAATTTGCCAAATCTTCACAAGAGCAGTGGGGCTGGTTGGCCAAAGAGCGGGAATATCTTACCGAAACAGGCAAACTGAAGCAACAAGTTCAGGATATGAGGTTTGAATGCCAATTACAGTCTGCTGCCCACAAGGGAGAAAAGAACAGATTAATCAGAGAAGGCGAGATCCTCAAAACTCAGATCCGGAGGATGAAAAAGGAGGTTGATAACCAGCTGAGAAGCCGGGCGGATAAAAGATTGATAGCGGGGTTAAAGGATCAGGTTGCGGAATGCCAGGAAGATTTGGAAAGAGCCAAGGCTAGCACAGCAAGATTGCGGACCAAGTGGGCAAAGGGTACAATGGCCCGGAGGCAGCGCCTGCAACAAGTCATAAGGGATTATGAACTGAGCATCGGGACATTAAGGGAAACGAATTCCACTCTTCAAGAGCGGATCTTCAAGCAAACACGAGATGCCCAAGCCGACAGAAGGCGATGTTACGATGCAATGACCATAATGGAAAGACAAATGGAGATGTTCCAGGATCAACTTGCCAACAATGCACAAACACTAGGATTGAAGAACCGACAGATAAGGCAATTGTTCACAGAAAGGGACAACATTCGAGGAAGGATCGACGAGATTGGGCATTACATCTACATGAGATGCCTGGCATGCGAGCAAATGCCTCGGAAGACCCTCCTTGCTTCCATCATGGGTTGCGTCCACCGAATCATGAATGAGTTGAAAAGCCTGCAGAGGGACCTCACACCAAGGGCCGCGGAAAGGCTGAATGATGCCTCGCGGGCCCCTAAGTTGGAAAATTAATCTTTGGTTGAGTCTTGTTTATTTGGCTTTGTTGCTTTTCCATATGTTGTTTTCTTTTCCTTTAGTCAAAACGGGTTAAGAACTGTGGAGTCTGTACTATTGCTATTCCTCGTTTGAAGTAATTTGTAATAGCAAAATTTTGAGAATGAATTAAATGATTTCACAAGAATTTTGTGTTTCTTTACTTTAAGGCAGAACTATGCCTGGTCTGATTCGCGCGGGGACGTGATACATAGGCAATCCCCATAAGATTCGACCGCTTTTAATAAAGAAAGAAAATAAAATACAAAAATAAAATAAAAAAAACAGAAAAGGGGATAAATGAGCAAACCGGGATGACGCATGTTGTTTAAAAGCGAAGCATGTAGAAATGGTTAACTGCCTAGGAGCATTGCATCCTCTATGTGTCGAGATTAAATCCATTAAACTCTAACGCTAATAAAGTTTGTTGTTTTCTGATCAAGACAGTTAGTTGTTAAAGAATTCTGGCAACACACCCTTACCAAACCAGATCCAAAGGACCGGTAGCAATAAGCATGACTACTTCAGAGAATAGTAACGAGGAAGAAAGGCCGATGAGCCAGTTGTTAAAAGAAGCGATGGAAAAGATTGAAAGGATGGGACTAGAGATGAATGCAATGCAGCTAGCTTTAGCCAAAGCACAAAAGAGTCCTGAGCCATTGGGGCGCATGCCGGAATACCCTCATTCCGGCCCTTCCACAAGCCTCCCGAATCCCCGTTATCATCAAGAAAGAAGCCCTCATGATTCCCAAGCTCCACCACCCCATCAACCTCTCCCAACACCAAATATTCCCACTTTTGTGGGACCCCCATCAGCCACCTTGCAAAGAACGACCAGTGAGCCATTGTTTTAGGCCCACGATACGCAGTACTACCCCACTGAGCCTACATTCCATGCCCCCGAGCCCCAGGCCTACAATCCGCGCTTGGAAGTACCGACAGAGATTGAAAAGCCGGTTAAAGCCCCTGAACAGTATGAGGTATTGAGAAAGTTCAAAAGCCTGGAGCAGTCCTTCAGGAACCTGCACGGTTTGGGCAACCAAGTCAGCGTAGCTTACAAAGATCTATGCCCTTTCCCGGACGTCCAACTCCCGTCGGGGTTCAAGATGCCTAAGTTTGATTTATATGAAGGGCACGGTGATCCCATGGCACATTTGCGGGGATTCTGTAGCAAAATGAGAGGGGCAGGCGGCAAAGATGAGCTGCTGATAGCTTATTTCGGCCAAAGTCTGAGCGGATCTGCACTAGAATGGTATACCAGGCAGGATTCCAGTAGGTGGTACACTTGGGATGATCTGGCGCAGGCTTTCGCAGGTCATTTCCAGTACAATCTCGAGATAGTCCCTGACCGTCTCACATTGTTGAGGACTGGGAAGAAACCCGGGGAAAGTTTTCGCGAGTTCGGTTTCCGCTGGAGAGAGCAAGCGGCCAGAGTCGATCCTCCCATGAGAGAGGGAGAGATGGTGGACTATTTCTTACAAACATTGGATCCAACCTACTTTGGTCACTTGGTGACAACGGTTGGAAAATCCTTCAACGAGGTGGTCAAGATAGGGGTCATGATAGAAGAGGGTCTGAGGTTTGACAAAATCCTGAACTACTCGGCACTCAAGGCAACGACCCTGGCTATTCAGAACGGCACGGGAGGTGCGCTGAGAAGAAAGAAAGAAGAAGTTGCCTCGATCGAGGCAGGCAGTTGGTCCGGATCTGGCAGGCCACACTACAACCAACCCAGACCTCACAGGACAAACTACCCATACAACCCACCACATCACTACTATCCCCCCCAAGAACCGCATTTCACCGTCCATCAAGCCCAGACATACACCCAACCTCCGGTTCGCCCACAATGGCGTGCGCCGGCTCCCCACACTACATACCCAGCTCCACATAATACCTACCCATTACCACAAAATACTTACCCTCCACCCAGAGCACACAGGAACCCTCCAGGGACAGGTTTTTGAGGGAGTCAAGCGGCTAAAAATGATAGGCTACAGAAACATAGAGCCTTTGCTGAGCTGGGAGAGTCCTATACCGCCGTATTCCACAAGTTGAAACGATTGGGTTTGGTAACTCCTGTCGAACCCAGAGAGCAAAACCCCCCGCCTCAAAATATGAACAGGACGATAAGCTGTGAATATTGCTCAGGGATGCTGGGACATGAAACTGAAAAATGTTGGAGATTGAAGCAGGCGATACAAGACCTCATTGATACTAACAAAATTGAGGTCCAGACACCGGAGGTTCCCAACATCAACCAGAACCCACTGCCAGCACACCACGAGACTCACATGATTGAGTTGGTGTATGAGGGAGGAGAGTTGAGAAAACCCTTACAGACAGTGATGATAATTCAAGCCGCCCCGAAAGAAGAATCAACCAGTGGGGGAACGAGGGTACAGTCGCAGAGGGAAGGCGTCAAGCCAGTAGTGATATTGGGGAAGAGCCCGCCCGCCATAACAAGCAAACCCGAGCCAAACAAGTTGATAATATTAGGGACTCCGCCCACACCTACGGTTGCGTTGAAGGGGGTATACAGAGAATTGGTCACTATAAAGCCTGTAGTCCAGCTGCCAATGATTGATAGCAAGGTTGTGCCTTGGAAATACGAGAAGGCAGTAGTGATGTACAAAGGAAAACAGGTGGAGGAAGTTAGTTGTGAAGCACAAGGGCTGACTCGATCAGGTCGGTGTTTTGCTCCGGCGGAGCTGAGAAGAACCAACCCAGCTGCAACCAAGAAACCTGTATCTGAAGAAGAGGCTGGGAGTTCCTGAGAAAGATGAAGGCACAGGACTACTCCGTGGTCGAACAGCTGAGGAAGACGCCGGCCCAGATCTCGCTGCTGTCATTACTGATCCATTCTGAGGAGCATCGTCGGGCCTTGATGAAGATATTGAACGAAGCTCATGTGCCCAACGAGATTTCTGTAAACCACCTGGAAACCATTGCCAACAAAATTTTCGAGGTGAACAGGGTAACATTCTCAGATGATGACCTACCGATGGAAGGTACAGAGCATAATAAAGCTCTTTACCTGACTGTCAAATGTGAAAACTCGGTAGTTACTCGGGCATTGGTGGATAACGGTTCAAGTGCCAATATCTGCCCATTATCCACTCTGAACCAGTTAAATGTCGATCACGGAAGAATTCGCAAGAATAACATCTGCGTCCGAGGATTCGACGAAAATGGAACAGCCACGGTAGGGGATGTTATACTTGAATTGACCATCGGTCCAGTCCTGTTCACCATGGAATTCCAGGTGCTAGATGCCACAGTATCTTATAACCTTCTGTTAGGCCGACCATGGATTCATGCAGCCAAAGCAGTGCCCTCCACCCTACATCAGATGGTGAAGTTCGAGTGGGAAAGGCAAGAGGTCGTGCTACACGGCAAGGACACGGCATGCACCATGGGTGGCGCCATTGTACCTTTCATAGAGACCGATGATGACAAAGGTCCTTGGGTCTACCAGATTTTTGATACAGTGTCGGCAAACAAAATTTCTGAAGGAGAAATCATCTCGCACCCTAGGGTAGCTGCCGCGACAGTCATGATGGTCTCGGAAATGCTGGGTAATGGATTTGTGCCGGGAAGAGGCCTGGGAGTCGAGCTTCAGGGGGTTGTCCAACTTGTCACCCTGCCTAAAAATCTGGAAACTTTCGGATTGGGGTTCAAACCAACCGCAACAGATAGGAAGCAAGCGCGAAAAATGAAGAAGAGGGTCTGGTTTCTGCCCAAACCGGTGCCACGTCTCTCAAGTTCCTTTGTTAGAGCCAGTGCCAAGGGGTCGCCAGTCCCGAAGATCCTAGGACCATTGATTGGTATGGATGGGGACCTGAATCAGAGTTTCGAGAGGCTATTCGCTGATATCAGTATGGTAGAAGCTGGAGAAGGTTCTAGCAGAGCAGAGATACAGTTTGTGGGGCCTAAGGCCAAAACCAACAACTGGACGGTTACTCCTCTTCCTGTCCGAGGGGAGTCTTGGTAGTAGGCTTTGATTTATGTTTTGTTTGTTTTGTTTTGTTCGGATTATTCCAGGGTGTAATCCAAATTTTACTTTTGTTTTGTAAAAGTGTGAACCCTTTTATCCCGCAAGTTTAATAAAGTTCTCTTCTTTTGCCCATTTTAATTTTGTTTTGTTCTTTTTTTTTCTGAACAGTTCTCTTTTTACTGGTTCTAATGACATGGCATGCACAGCGGATCGTCGACCTAGTCTAATAAATCAATCTGAATCCGACTTAATGACACAAGAGGTCGTTTGCGACGATGAATCTGAATATGACGAAGATAAAGCCTTCGAAGAGATAAACCGAGAACTGCGCCAATTTGAAGAAAAACCCAAACCTAACCTAAATGACACTGAGGCTGTGAATCTAGGGGACGCTGATAATGTCCGAGAAACCAAAATCAGCATCCATATTGAGCCGAATGTCAGGGAAGAATTGATCAAAACCCTCATGGAATTCAAAGATGTTTTTGCATGGTCATATGATGATATGCCAGGATTAAGCACCAGTTTAGTGGTTCACAAATTGCCCACTGACCCGGCATACCCTCCGGTCAAGCAAAAGCTAAGGAAATTTAAAACAGAAATGAGTGTAAAGATTAAAGAAGAGATATTAAGCAGTTGTAGGCGAAGGTCATTCGGGTCACTCGATATCCCGAGTGGTTGGCCAATGTGGTACCAGTTCCGAAGAAGGACGGGAAAATCAGGGTGTGCGTCGACTACTGCAACCTCAACAAAGCCAGTCCCAAGGACAACTTTCCATTACCCAACATCCATATCTTGATCGATAATTGCGCTGGGCGCGAGATCGGATCATTTGTGGATTGCTATGCGGGTTATCATCAGATCCTAATGGACGAAGAAGATGCGAAAAAGACAGCATTTATCACGCCATGGGGAACTTACTGCTATCAGGTAATGCCGTTCGGACTAAAGAATGTCGGGGCAACGTACATGCGAGCAATGACTGCTGTGTTTCACGACATGATACACAAAGAAATTGAGGTATACGTCGATGATGTGATCATAAAGTCTTGGTGTCAGGAAGACCATGTAGCAGACCTAAGGAGATTCTTCCAAAGACTCCGAAGGTATGATATCAAGCTTAACCCGGCCAAATGCGCATTCGGGGTTCCATCAGGAAAGTTGTTAGGATTCATCGTCAGTCGACGGGGGATTGAGTTAGACCCATCCAAAATCGAATCCATCCGAGATCTGCCACCGCCAAAGAACAAAACAGAGGTAATGAGTTTGCTGGGTAGACTCAATTACATCAGCAGGTTCATCGCTCAACTCACAGCGACTTGTGAGCCCATATTTCGGTTGCTGAGAAAAGATGCTGCGGTAAGTTGGACGGCAGAGTGTCAAGGGGCTTTCGACCAAATCAAAGGGTATCTGTCTAATCCACCCGTATTGGTCCCGCCTCAGCTAGGGAAGCCTTTAATTCTTTATTTGACGGTCCTGGAAAATTCTTTTGGTTGTGTACTGGGGCAACATGATGACACAGGAAGGAAGGAGCAGGCCATCTACTATCTTAGCAAGAAATTCACAGTATATGAAGTCAAGTACACTCAACTCGAGAAAACATGTTGCGCCCTAACTTGGGTAGCTCAGAAGTTGAAACACTACCTGTCCTCGTACACTACATATCTAATATCCCGTTTGGACCCATTGAAGTATATCTTTCAGAAACCTATGCCCACAGGGAGGTTGGCAAAATGGCAAATTCTGCTCACAGAGTTCGATATCGTCTATGTGACGAGGACAGCCATGAAAGCCCAGGCGCTGGCCGATCATTTGGCAGAGAATCCTATTGATGAAAAATACGAGCCTTTAAGAACGTATTTCCCCGACGAAGAGGTAATGCATACAAATGAGCTGGAGTTACCCGAGGAACCGGGTTGGAAGCTTTTCTTTGATGGAGCTGCAAACGCGAAAGGGGTTGGAATAGGAGCAGTACTCATTTCTGAAACGGGATGCCATTATCCTGTTACGGCTCAACTACGCTTCTATTGCACCAATAATATGGCCGAGTATGAAGCTTGCATTTTGGGTCTACGATTGGTGTGAGCACGTGATTTTTGTTTTGCACGACAATCGCTCCAAAAGAATAAAAAAAAAATTTGGTCCTGCTGTACAATTTTCGGATTTTCGTACGACACTCTATTGATTTATTTGTGACTTTTGCCCATTTTATTTTTATTATTTACAAAAAATGTGTGTGTCATGCATAATTCGAACCGTAATCCGGTCGTTAAATAGAAAATCATAAATAGGCATCTTCGTCCGTGATCTTGTTTTGTTTGATTTTACCTGTCTTGAAATATTTTAGTGTGTGTGCAAATAATTGTATTGAGTGTGTATTTAATTTTAATTTGATTTTTTTTTGCTTAGTTTTATTTTTAAAATAAAGAAGAAAAAGAAATAAAATGATAATAAAAAAAATAAAAATAAAAACCTTTTTCTTCGGACCTGGGCCAATTTTAAACAAATTGGCCCAACAAATTCAGCCCAAAACCCAGGCCTGCCCGGTCCAGACCAGTTGATGCCCAGGGTGTCTAAACGACGCCGTTTTAATCCAGGTCGATCTGGGCCGTTGATCTCAAATTGATCGACGGTCAAGATCGATTCCCCATAACCCACTGAGGAACCTGACCCGTTGCCACCCGGACCAACCCAAACCCTTTACCCTCGAAACGACACCGTTCCACTTAAGCCCTCAGATCCAGACCGTAGATCTAGATTGATCTAACGGTTGAGATCAAGCCATCCACCCCGTATATAAACCCTTCCCCCTTCACCCCGCGCCCTAATCCAAACCCCCTCTGCCTTAGTTCGTCTTCACCAGACCCCAACCCTCCAAACCCTAGCCGCCCCTGCATACCTTCGCCATGAAAGCCGACGGCATGGACGCCGGTGACCTCGCCCTTAACACCATAGAACCCCCTTGCCGTCCTGAACCCAAATCTACCAACCACACACCTCGAATCCTATCCCGCCTTCTCGAATCTTCATTTGAAGATTCGAGTCAAAACTCGATCTACCCCGATCTGCCCTAAATTCATACCAGACACTCCCCAGACCCCCCTCGTGACCAAACCATACTTGGTTTGGTCCGAATCTGACCAGGGAAGCATGAATCCCGGATCTAGTTTTTGAACCTTAGGGTTCCTCATCACTGGTCCATGTCCGTTTGAGCCAAAGAAATTAGGGTCTAATGGACCTTAATCGAAGTGTTTCTCATCTGAGAAACACTTCGATTAAAGTCCGTTCAGCCTTAAGAAAGGCCTGACCGAGTCCGAGTTAAGGTTTTTGATTTTTCGAGATTTGAGGTGAGTCTTGCTTTCTTTTCTTTATTTCTGTTGGCCCATGTGAGTGATTAAAAGTCTGTTCATGTTTTGATTTTGTGTCTTTGAATTTTATCAACTATGCCCTGTCCACTTTGCCTGAACTTTTGTTATTTGATTGAGTATCCTCTTCTACTTGTTCTGATAGTGTGTATGTATGTATTTGTTGTGCAATAATTGAGCTTCAATTTGTACTGATTAACTGATTCCTCGAAGCACAATTCTGTTTAGTCAGTACAATTCGAATCATGTGTCCTATACTTTTGAATGTCTGATTTTGGTGTCGATTGTATGTGCTATAACTAATATAGTCGAGTCGACATGTGTCGTCAATTAGTTTCAACTGTCTGAACAAAAATAAATCGATTTGCTTCTGTTGAACATTGCCTGAATCAATTAAGAACCAAGTTCAGTTACTTATAGTTGTTAATATGATTTCAGAAACCTAAGGCTTGGTCGGTAATTGAAATCTGAATTGATGGCATGTGCACTTGTGCACAGCATGTGCATTGTGCACAGCCTGGTTCCTGCATAAAAGGACTTTTTGATTTAAAAATAGTTTGACAACATATGCTGTCAGATATATTCTGCTGCCCATACTTTGTTTTAGTTTAAGAAGTATTAAACCTTTTAAAGAATGAGCCTGCCAGGAAATGTTGATGGGGGTGAATACTTAAAATAGCTGAGTGGAATCTGAAAAGAGGGGAGCACATGGGAGGTATCTGATTGCCTAACAGGCTGTAAAAGTTTGGAATTTGAACTATAAAGAGGGTAAGACATACAGAGATAAAGGGAACCAAAAAAAGAAAACAAAAAGATTAGAGGAGAGAAATACACACACTGTGAGGATATAAGAGAAAAAGAGAGAGCTGAAAATACATACATGTTAATACATACAGAACATACAGAGAGAGACACACATAGGGAGAGGAGAAGAAATTGTTAAGAAAAGGAAGAGAAAACTGGGAGGGAATTAATAAGGAGAGCTGAAGTTCTGGGAGATAGATATACACACACAAACAGAAAAACTAGAAAAGAACTCTGTTTGATAACACAGACAGACAAAACTAGAAATTGCATTCTTATTTTCTGTCTTGATTTCACTGGTCTTGATCTGTTTGTCCAACACTGATTCCCTCTAAATCCAACTGAGTCTGTTGGTTGTTTTGTTGGTTTCTACTCGAGAATTTGGTCTAGTTGGGGTGTTGATCCCACTCCAATTGTGTTGTGAGTTGTTGCTGCTGCTATTCTGTCCTGCTGTTACTGCTAGTCCTGTTTCTTGTTGCTGCTGATCTTCCCTGTTATTCTCCTCTTCTTCTTTGCATTTCAGCATTCCAGGTACACATTTCGAGTCCCATAATTGATGTAACTGAAACAGTTCGAAAGCATGAAATGAAAAAGGTTGAAGAAGTTCAAGTATTTGTTGTGATATTCATGGTACATTAACGGGTCTGTAAAAAAATTGATTAGTTTATAATTCAATAGTTTGAAAGTATGTGTTGATACTCGACTGAGTTTAGCCCTTTGTATTTTAGTTCAATAGTTGTTTGTTAGTACGGGGTATGTATACTCCGACCTTATACATTGTTGTTTCTGTTTCATTTAGTCTTTTTTTTTCGCGTTCCGTTAGGCAGTACATAGGGTCACATTCAAAGTCCCATTAGTAACAATATCTAGTAGCTAAATCCTTTAATCTAGTCTCAATAAGTTTAGTTAAGTTCAACTCAAGAAATGTTCGGATTAAGTGTTATATTTCGTTAGCTCGTATGCGATTCCTTGTCAAATTAAAGCATTTTTCCGTTAAAGTATAATGTTTTCTTAACTTTGTAGATAATTAATCATAAGAATCGGGATCAGGCCAAAGCATATAATTAAATTAGCATGTACCTCTTCTTCTAGTTTTAGGGACAAATGTATTAGAAATGTAGCCACTTTAGGATATCCTTTCTAAAATAGAGACGAGCCTCGCCAAATAAAAATGCAAGATCGCGGGGCCCTCGATAAATAATCATAATAAATATTTAGAATTCAGGCTAGGCCGTTTAGTGAATCTCATGGCCTTCTCAAAAAATAATAACGCGTTAGGCTCTTTAGGCGCGGTTTAATTAAATCATATTCTTAAATTCGGGTGCACATTGATGTGACCCAAATCCAAATCTCAACGAAGTCAAAAATGTGTTAACAACTACGGGTGCATCGATTGTGACGTGGTTCGAGATGCATTTTCACGACGTTGCAATTCTATAAAATAAATGATAATAATAAAAGCGGTTTAAACTTAATAAAAGCACATAATTCACAACATGTATTTAAATCAGATATTTAGCCATTATAACAATTTAAGCGACCGTGCTAGAACCACGGGATTAGAGGGTGCCTAACACCTTCCCTCGGGTCAACAGAATTCCTTACTTAGAATTTCTGGTTCGCAGACTTCATTTGGAAAAGTCGAAAATTTCCTCGATTCGGGATTCAAGATAAACCGGTGACTTGGGACACCAAAAGCCAAACCTTTCCCAAGTGGCGACTCTGAATTAAATAAATAATCTCATTTCGAATATTGTCACTTAAATTGGAAAAACTCCCCTCGCGCATTAACCCTCCGGGGGCGAGGGCGCAAAAAGGAGGTGTGACAGCTCTGGCGACTCTCTTGGGGAATGTGAACCCAGAACCACTGGTTCAGGGTTCAAGAATTCGAGCTTAGAATAAATTGTTATATTTGGCTTTATTATCTGATATTTATTACATGTTTTGATATAACGTGCTGAATGTTGTCTTTTACCGCTTTGATATTATCTGAATTGTATATAAACTGTGCCGAAAACCCTTCTCTTCTTACCTCCGGGGAGAAGCTCGCTGGTCGAGACTCCCTATTCTGTTAGTGTCAATACCTGAAATAAGAAAGAGGTCGGACAAGTTACAAAGCCGGACGATCTCGCGGGTCCCCGGTACGTAGCCCCCTCCTCGACTCGAGTTGTCCGCTCGGGTACACAGTCTAGAACAAATGCTCAGGTTATAAACCTAGTATAACGAAACTTCATGCCGGATCCTTAGTAGGAACGCTTATTTGCATCATGTTGCATTTTACTTAGGGGACTCAACACAGGGGTTGGGTCCGTCTAGGACAGGCAACCTGAAATGAAAAGACCATCCTGCTGCATCCTATTTGTTTTGCGCATTTATTTGCTTCAGTTCCGCATGCTGACCGGTTTTAAGAAAAAAAAAGGGAAAAATAGCAGCGTAGGGAGATAATTACTTCTTTTGGAAAAACCAATGTCCGAGTAGTGTCGAAACCTCGCCGGAATTCCTTCTAAAATATATATATAAAAAAAAGAGATTGTCTTCTAGTTTGATTTTTAAAAAAAATAATATAAAAATTTTCTTTTTATCATTTTTCAAAATCCAAAAAAAAGAGAAGGTATTTATTTAAAAGTAAAAAAAACGGAAAATTCATAATTCAAAAAAAAATGTTGTTTCTTTCGTAGTACCCTTTTATAAAATCAGACTAATAGTCCAAATATTTTTTTTTTAGTCTTTATCTCTTTTCAAAAAATATAATAAAAAAATATTCTCGTTTTCTAGGTTTATTTGATTTTTTTTTCTATTTACGGTATGCCCGAACTACGCCGGTTTGATTCTCACCAGATGTGAGATACGTAGGCAACCTTCGTCGGGTTCAACCCCATTTTTGATAAAATAGCCAAAATCAATGAATAAAAAATGCGTTTCAAACTTTTAAAGAGTCGTGAATAAATTGGGTGACGCTGTTTTGTCATAAATAGCCGAATATTCCCGAAAGGGATGCCGGAAGGCTGACTTTGCATAAACAGCCACCTTTTGGGTCTTGTTTAGCATTTTTGACCAGTTGACCCACATAGCCTTAAAATCTTCGTCCCCGAAGTGTTTAAAGGCCGTGTTCAAAACTTGATCTCCTCTGTAAAATATTTTGAGTCAAGTCATTTTTGTTAAAATCACCTTAATAAATGTGCAGGATGAGCACGATGCAAAATGAACATTTTTCAATAATGACCAAAATCCCTGTCAAGTTACGGCTATGGTGGAATGATCTAGGTGTTGAAGGACAAAACGAGGTTAAGAAATATCTGAAAGGTCTTGTGGGCTTGTTGGAAATCCAGCCTCGGGGAGATATCATAAGGGCTTTGGTTACCTATTGGGACCCGGCACACAATGTTTTCCACTTCTCTGATTTTGAACTCACCCCGACTTTGGAAGAAATGGCCGGATACATCGGGAATACTGAACTTCCCTTGAAGGAAAAATACTTGGTCGCCCCAAGAGTCGTCACGGTACATCGGTTCCTAGATTCATTGAAGATACCTAGAACAGTCCACAACCCGGATCTGGCAGCCGGATTCTGTACTCCATGCTTCATATATGATAGGTACGGTCATGAGGGAGGATTCAATAATCCAATCAACAAACTGTGCAGCAAAGGTGTTCGTCAGAAGTGGGACAAACACAGATGGATAGCGTTCATGATGATGTTCCTAGGCCTTCTGTTATTTCCAAGGAAAGACGGAAACATTGATTTGAAGATATCTGGGGTCGTCAGCACCTTACTCGCGCAAAGTGACAGTACTCTTGCACCTATGGTGGTATCTGACATTTTTCGAGCTCTTACAGTTTGTAAAGCTGGGGGAAATTTCTTCGAAGGTTGTAACTTGCTCCTACAGATATGGATGACCGAGCGCCTCTGCCATCATTCCGAGATTTTGAGCCATGGTTCCCCGGAAAAGACTTGCATAGAAGAATCTTACACGAGAACCAAAGAGATCAGTTTGCCCAAAGGAGTTCTGGCATGGACCTCGTTCTTTCAAGCTCTTACTGCCAGCTGAATACAATGGACGTTGGGATGGTTGCTTGTTGATGAGATCCTATATACGTCGGCAGCTAAAACTCATTTCTTACTGATGTGGCTTAAGAGCATTCAACCTTACGCACCCTGCCGAGTTTTGAGACAGTTCGGAAGATGCCAGACAGTACCTCATGAGGAAGATCTTAGCACTCAAGTGGTTGAGATAAGTCCTAACGGACAATTCCCAGAAGCAAAGATTCGCCAAATCTGGAGTGAGTGCCAATATTTGAAATCAGATACTTGCGTGCGGGATCGAGCCAAAGGAGAGACGGCGCCAGGTTACCTTGCATGGTATAGAAGGGATCTAAGAGACCCCACATCCGGAATTTCACCGAATCATCGCAAAGGCAGTGGGATTGTTTAGCGAAGGAAAGAGGCTATTGCGCCGAAATCAGCAGGTTAAAGCAACAAGTGGAAAGTTTGAAATATGAGCAAAACGTGCAAGATGCTACCAATATGGGAGAGCGGAACAGGTTAATTCAGGACAACGAAAGACTCAGAGCCCAGATCAAACAGATAAGGGTGGACGCAGATAAACAGCCAAGGCATCGATCAGATGAGCAGCTGATAAAAAGGCTAAAAAGTGAAATCAGGGAATGGCAAGATGGTTTGGAGAAATCTGAAAACGTCATAGCAGAGCTCAGGGCACAGTGGGATACAAGAGCAGATAAGCATCGCAGATACCTGAATCAATTGGAAGGCGACCACGAGAAGACTGTTGCTAAAATAAAGAGAGAGATGGCTGCACTTGAGACCAAAGCAGCTAATCAGGCAAAGGATTTCCAAATTGAGAGCAGATACTGGTACGACTCAATAGCCCAGATAAAGTTGGAAGTACGGCGACTGAAGCATCAGCATATACAGGATGCTCAAGTATTCAAGATATGTAGCGATCAGATAAAACGCCTACTCGTAGAGAAAAAGCAAACCAGAGATAGGATCAAGGCCATTGCCCATGCCATCACCAGACGATGTCTACGATGTGAGAACATGTCCAGCGTTACCGTCCTCTCGGTAGTAATGGGTTATGTCAAGCAGACTATGCATGAGCTGGAGCAACTTGAGAGGGATCTCACGCCTAGGACCGCGGTGAGGTCGAACGATGCCCCGCGGACACCAATTTTCAAAACCATAATGCACTCATAGGTCAAATCTGTATCTTAGCATCTTCTGCTTGTTTTTTCCCATCAGGGTGATTTTCAGTCTATTTTGAGTCTAAGTTTATTTTCAAAGTTCGCTTTTTCTTTTGCAAAATGTAGTTTGTAATAGACCATTTCAACAATAAAGAGGTTGTTTCTTTTACGCCCATTTGTGTTTTTCGAACTACGTAATGATCTGATTCACGTAGGCATCGTGATACGTAGGCAATCCTCATCGGATCCGGTTGCATTTTCTTTTACTGCAAAGTAAAAAAAAACAAATAAAAAAAAAAGAAAAATGGGGAAAACTAATAAAGAGGAAAAATGCCGGAATGACGCATGCTCTCGTAACAAACATGTAGTAATCCACTTAACTGTATAGGTGCATCATGCCCAACGTGAGATTAACTATCTGTTATTTGCTACAAATTAACCGTGCGTTTGTCATTGAGTATTTCCAGGGTTTTTGGAAAGACGGTTGGTTTGGTGAAAGTCTAGCCTCGCACTCATACTTCACGAGGTCAAAGAGAAGTGTTCAACTACCTGTTGTTAGGACCAGAAGCAGTACTCACACTTACTTCACCAGGTCAAAAGGAAGTGTGGAAATGTCTTCAGAAATTCCATTGCAAACAATCCCTGTTTCCGAGGAGAGCTCGATCTCAGCCGTCCTCACACCTGAATCCGCAACTGCGGAGGAAAATAGAATCCTACGGCTCCGCATGTTGGAAATGCTGGACGATTGGAATAATGGGAAAGAGCCGCCAAGTGTCGTCCCCGGATTCCCTGAATTATTCTCCAGGTCAAGTGGGACTTCTAATGTTCCCATAAATTATCCTTCTACCCCATTCGGGTACCCAGCCACCTCAGCCTTCTCTGCTGGATCGCCTTCTGAGCTTCATCCCCGAGTGTCGGCCACTGATGCAAGCATGAACATCTTTACTGCATCCCCTTGCCCGATCGCGGCACAGCCAACCACGTACAAGCCAAGCTTTGACTCATCCTCCTTTACATTCCAAGCACCATCGTTCTCAATGGAACCAACTAGGTTCGCTACCAGTACTAATCCTCTACCGCCTCAGTGCGAGCTTGCACCTGGGCAGGATCAGAACCTCAGAATTGCAGAACAAAATGAGATTGCCAAGAGAATGAGAAGCCTTGAACAAAGTTTGAAGAATATGCAAGGATTGAGCGGACAAAAGAGCGTCTCTTACGCCGACCTGTGCATGTTCCCTCACGTGCACCTGCCAACGGGTTTCAAGACCCCAAAGTTCGAGAAATACGATGGGCACGGTGACCCCAAAGTTGTGAGTTTCTATTTCTTGTTAATTAACTCCGCATGATATTGAAATTTGGTCGCGAATGTATTTCCTTTGTTTCGTCATGTTAAGTAGTTATTCGGCATTTTGTTTCTTCATGCTCAGATTATTGTTATCTAAATGTTTGTCTTAATAGTTGTTTGTACATGTAGTAGTAATGTTAAAATCATAGTAGTAATTTAATCCCGCGGAAAAATACTCGTTTCATCAAATAAGTTCAACTTACAACCCATTACCTCGCAAAGTGTTCAAAATGTAGTTATTTTAGCCTTATCCTTTTTCTTTTAAAAAATAAATAAATAAAAATGAGACGAGCTTCGCTAAATAAAAATGTACAGATTGCGGAACCCTCACAAAATGTATGCATTAAATACTTAGATTCCGGGACGGGCCGTTTAGCAAATTTCACGGCCCCACCTAAAATAATAATGCGCTAGTTGCTTTAGGCGCGCCTTTAATAATGTTATTTCCCTAAACTCGGGTGCACATTTATGTGACCCAAATCCAAATCTCAACGAAATCGAAATGTGTCTCTAATCACGGGTACATTGACTGTGACGTGGTCTGAGATGCATTTCCATAACGTTGCAAATTCATTTTTTAAAATAATAAATGGGACGAGCCTCGACAAATGAAAAATGCAAATTGCGGGGCCCTCAGTAAATACTTGTTTTAAATTTACTTAGAATTCAGGAGGGCCGCTTAGCGAATTTCGTGACCTTCCCAAAATAATAACACGATAGTCTCTTTAGGCGCGTGTTTAATAATCTACTTTCTTAAAATTGGGTGTGCATTTCATGCGACCAAAATCCAAATCCCAAAACGTCAAATAAAATATGTTCCGGATTGTGGGTGCATTTCATGTGACGCAGCCCAAGGACATGTTTTAAGCGATGTTCACATTCTTTAAAAAATCACAATAAAAGCGGTCAAGAGTAAAATTTGCACATAAGTTCATATTGTATAAAATCAGATAATCAAGCCGAATATAACAGTTGAGCGACCGTGCTAGAACCACGGAACTCGGGAATGCCTAACACCTTCTCCCGGGTTAACAGAATTCCTTATCCGGATTTCTGGTACGCAGACTGTAATATAGAGTCATTCTTTTCCTCGATTCAGGATTAAAATTGGTGACTTGGGACACCCTAAATCTCCCAAGTGGCGACTCTGAAATAAATAAACCAATCCCGTTTCGATTGTCCTTTAATTGGAAAAAACTCTCTTGCGCCCTGTCGGGTGCGGAAAAAGGAGGTGTGACATATATGTCATGTCAATTGAGATTAAGTATGTCAATTGTCAAATTTGGTAAGAGACTGTTGAGAGCATATTATTTGCCAGAATGTTTAAATGGAAAAAATGTTAGTTGGTCTTTGTTATCTTCATATGCTCAGGCTAGGCCAAATTTGATCAAATAAGTTGGATTCATGTTCACCTCTTCGTGATCTATAAATGGTTATCTTCTTATTTTAGTTTCCTATTAAGTGAGTTCGCACCCCTGTTGTTTGTTGAAGTGTCGTTGACATCAAATTGCATTTATTTTGATTTGATTCATTATAAGATTAATTGTTGGCTTTGATTGGCTCACTGGTTCTTTAGATTTTGGCAGCGTCATTAGTGATTAAGCATATTTTCACATGAGCCATAGTTTAAGGTTCTGCTAGTTGCTTGTTCTTGGAAATTGACATGGTTAAAGGGGGATTTTAGGGGGCTCTTATCATATTTGGATCCACCATTTATTTCTTTTAACTGTTATGCGTGTCTTTCCTAGCTTATATATTTTTTTTTGGATGCTTATTTCTTTTGATTGGTCAATATCTGCTTGAATGATTGATTTGCCATGGGAGTGTCAAGGAAAGACCAAGCCTATTAGTATTTATTTCACATGCATGCTTTAGGATTAGGCTCAGACTAAATATATAAAAGGTAATGAGTTAAAAGAGATGAGCATGAAATTAAATTTTATTTTTCTCTTAGTTTTATTTATTTTACTTTTATTATACTGTCCGCTAGGAGCATGCTTAGGCCGATCACATTTGGGTAGGCAAACCTTTAGGATGTTCATGTTTTAGCTTCTTTCTGAGGCGAGAGGTCCCCCCTTAGTCAAATTACCCAGGGAATGCCCCGAAGGATTTGTATATATTTTATTCCAGAGTATGCCCCAAAATATTTGTACTTGGAGATCGATATTAAAACTTGTAGTATTTTATTTTTATTTTATTTTTCTTTTATTAGGTGGGAACGACCTCGAGCCTCTTTTGATTGTTTATTTTCTCTTTGTGTGTTATTACCTCAATTTGAATGTCTTAAAAGCCAACTTGATCGAGTGTGTAACTGTACTAGTTACGGGACCTAGGGAATGCCTAACACCTTCTCCCCAAGTCAAATGAACTCTCTTACCCTAATCTCTGGTGCGGACTTGCTTTTAGAGTCTAAAATGTTTTAAAAGGAAAAATCATTTTAAGAAAAACGGTGACCTGCCACACCGAAATTAAATGTCAGATGGCGACTCTGAGTTATTTCCTTTGAACACAATTTTGTCACTTTTCAAATTGAAAACCATTTTCAAGATTTATTAAATCTTTTATTTATTTTAAGAGAGTTAAGTGAGGTTTGTTTGAAAAAGGGGTGTGACAATTGCAACTAACAATCACCTCTGCTTGATACAGACAATGGTTCGATCTAGAGGAGGAGGCGACACTTCAAAGGGAGAGTTGAACCTTCTTGGGGTCGAGGGAAAAGTGCATTGCCCCTTAGCCAGCCAAAGACAATAAGAAAGAAAGCAACAGCCGGCAGAGGGAGAGGTGCAGACTTCTCTGAGTCTAGCTCATATGTCCCATCTAGGGAAGTGTCGGAGGGCAACTCAGCCTATGTTTAGGAGCAGTCGGACACATAGTCGAGGTCACGAGATACCAGCTTAGGGACGAGCCATTTTCATCTCACAACACTTCTGAGGGATCAGAGAGTGCTAGTCAAGCTTCTGAGCCATCGGCTACAACGGTTCTTGAGGCACAGGTTCATGCACCAATTCATGACATCCCTGATGATAGCAGAGGGGGAGATGTCACCACTGCAGGTTTGGAGATGTCAAAGAAGAAGGACATTTGGGAGGATCATTTTTTCAGCTTACAACCTTCATCAGTTTCCATATGTGGTGGCCAGTGAGGTTGTTAACTCTTGAGCGACAGTTTTGTTAAAGGATTTGGAAAAGTATAACTCAGCCATATTGAGACAGTTCAAGTCACAGAAGGGGTGGATGTGTTTCACCCAGAGGGTAGAGGATGCCAAAGAATACCTCATCTGCAAATTCTACGCAAATATGGCTCATATAAAGAAAGGGACGAAGGTGACCAAAGTACGCAACCTTAAGGTGAGGTTTGATCAGCATATGCTAAATACATATTTGGGCTTTGAGGATGTTGAGCCGAAAGAGTATCTGGAGAAGTGCTCACTGCAGGAGAAAGTTCCTGCAGTGTGGAGATTCTAGCACCACCAGGGCCACCACCACCATGGATTACCCCTGGAGTTCATATTCAACGGAACACTTTGAGTTTTGAGGCAAAAGGGTGGAAGACCTTTATTTGTAGAAGGTTGGATCCGTGTAAGAATGAGACTCACCTTCCTATTCCTCGGCCAGTTCTTGTGGCTTCCATTATGGTCGGTTACCCTATCAATGTGGGTGTCGTGATGTAGGCTAACATCTCAGTGATATCATGGCGGGATAGCTCGTCCTACCCTTATTCCAACACTGTTACAGAATATCTAACTGATGCAAAGGTAGAGCCGAGGGATTTTGGTACCAAGATGCAGAAGAAGAAGCCTTTTGATTGGTATTCACTTATAGATGCGAGCAACTCAAAGAAGAAAGCCCAGCCTTCGACTACCACAGGACAGTCTAATGAGCCACCTGTGGTAGCTTCTGAGGCAGTTAATATTCCATCCACCGATTCTGAGCCTTCCACCAGTTCCGTAGCTATGCCTCCACCATCATCTTCAGATCCTACCATAACACTTAGAGTGGCTCTAAAGCCATTGCCCATGCCCACTGCCCCACTATCTATGCTGTGAGTCTCCCGAATACTGGTGAGTCCCATCAACTTGATACAGACAGCTACTGTAAAGCTGTCTGACTTCTCTAGTAATGTTGTAGCATAGTCCACTTGTTAGGCATCTCAAGCTCCTTCTACCATTGTTGAGACACTAAAGAAGATTTTGGAGAACCAGAAGACAATTATAACTACCTTGGTGCAACACGGGTCGGTGATTGAAGAGCTAGGAAAGGAAGTGAAGAATATGAGGAAGTCCTAGGTGTGCAAGAAATCAATAGACAAGCTCCAGAGAGAGGTGAGACTTGCTACAGCTAGAGACTTTACTTTTGACAAGCTGCTTGACCCGTACCAGTCTGCCCCAGATTCTTCAGCCCCATCCACACCGGTAGCACCAATTGGCCAGTCTGACAAGTCAGGCCTTGTTGTTGACACTGCTGAGGCAGTACGCGAGATGTTCGCCAACCCAACCACACCAAGACTTGGGGATGATGAGATTCAGTTGGTAGATCTTGAGGGCGATGACATTGCTAGGGACACTGAGATGTCCAAGGATCCATAGGGAATTTTCTTCACCTTCTCCTCTTTTACTATTTTTTGCTAAGCATTGGGAACAATGCTTACTTTTATTTGGGGGGGGAGGGGGAGGTGGAGTTTATTTGATACATTGGTACACTTGATATATTTGGTCTGTAATAATTTGATGGCATTCTTTCTTTTCTTATTTGTATTTATCTATTTTCTCTCTCTCTCTCTTATTATGTATATTCATTCTATCTTTAGTAGTTTTTGCTCATTAGCTTCTTTATCTTTGCTTATTACGTATTAGCTTCTTTATCTTTTCCATATTAGTTCTTGTTTTGTCACATAGCTTCTTTTTATGCTTTAGTAGATAATAAACCTTTGGTTTTCTTAACGCCACGGTTCTTTCCAAAGGTAGTTGTTGTGTGAACCGGTGACTCTTCCCAACAATGGATGGCGTGACAACTTCTTAAGGGAATGAGTTCATTTTTGTATTTAGGTAATATTAGTAGTAGTAATGAATAAAAAGATCTAATTAAGCCATGCTCTAAGAGTCAACCATGCTCCAATTGGAACCAATGCACTGTGTTTATGGTTAGAGAAAAGGTTTTTGAATGAAATTGCTCTAGTTAGTGACTTTGTGACTCTTGAGTTGAATTTGGCGATCATCGAGTGGTTTATTTGGACCATAATGATCTTTAAACTTGAATGTGGTTGTTGTAGGCTCTCGACTCTATCCTCTTTTACAATCCAGTTGCGTGAGGGGTGAGATGAACTATTTCTAGTCCAAGTATCCGTGCGAAAAGCCTAGAACTTGTCCCGAATGTGTTTCAAGGCAAAATATTAAGTTTTGCATGATTTGAGAAGTGATTGTAGGCTTTCCTTGGCCCATTTTAGCTTTATATTGCCAACCAATGTTGTTATCCCTAGTCAACCCCTTTGAGCCTCTAGCCTTTCTCATTGACAATCATGTTATAAGCCTTTACCCGTTTTGTCGTGACTCTCTCTTGGAAACCAGACATTCCTTAACACTCTTGTAAAACAAATGGCTTAGAACATAAGTTTGGGGGAGAGATGAAAATTTTAAAAAGGTATCGAGGCACAAAAAGAGAAAAGAAATGATCTCTATGAAAAGAAGGCAAGAAAAGAAAAGAACAAAAAGAAAAAAATAAAACGCGAATAAGTGGAAGGGTTGATGGATTCAAAAAGAGATAACGATTCCAAGAATGAGCAATCAAAAAGTAAGAAAAATAATGAAATGAATAAGGAAGAGTGATGTTAAATCTATCTAATCCCCAATGGAAAGATGCCTTTAAGAATTGGCAATTGTGAGCCGAGCAATGAAAGTGTGGAGTTCTTAAGGAAAGGTGTAACCACTTACCCATATGGTACCTTACCCTAATCCAAAGCACTTCATTGCATCCCGAAAGAAGTCCTACTTGATTTCAAATCGTGTGAGCTTATATTAGTAGTGATCTACATGAGAGGCAAGCCTATGGTACTTGAAGTTGTACTTGTGACATTCTCTTGTGAGAGATGAGTGAAGCTTTTATGAATCCTAAGATTGAGTGCTAATTTCTTAAGTGAGCTTGGCAAATGGAAAGTAGAGGAGGAAGAGTTTGGAGTCCACCATGATCTACATGATAGAACAAAAGTCCTTGATGAGTAAAGTCAACTCTTGAAGCTCAAAAGTCATATTAGAACTATATGTGCATTAATATTTGACGTGCAACCTTGTTGATAATTCATGAGTAGTGTGGGTAATTATTGGTCCTAAATGATGTGTGAACGACTCACCATTGACTTGCTGAAATGACCCTTAACTCTAGGGTATGGGAACTAATTTATTTGCTTGAGGACAAGCAAAGACTTAAGTTTGGGGGAGTTGATAGGTGAGGATTTTGATTACTTATTAGCACCTTTTTTGCTTTTGTTTTAGTGCGAAAGTATTGATTTATGTTCCCAAAACTAATGAATTGTGAAAATTACAGGAATGTTAGAAGTTTGACCGCCTATGATGAAATCTGACTCAAAAAGGAGTGTTCCGAATCACAAGGCAATAAAAGGCACAGAATTAAAGAAGTGTGGTCCGCAGAAGAAAGTGCAGACCACAGAATTCCATCTGCAACCGCAGAACAGGGTCTGCACTGACAAATGATTCAATGTTCAAGGAGTGTGCAAAAGACCAAGTCCTGAAGCCCTGCTGAAGTGCGGATCGCACAAGAATTGTGCGGACTTAGAAGATGCTTCGCAGCTGCAAGCTAGAAACGTGCGGCTGCAGAATTCGAACTCATCAACTGAAGAAATTTGCTGACCGCACATGGAATTGTGCGGCTGCAAAACCTCCCGAGGGACATTTTTGTCAGCAAATTTTGGGCCACTATAAATAGACGAGTTTCACATTTTTCAGTTAAGTTTCAAAGTTTGAGCTGCTGTAACCGTTACATTTTGCCATTTTAGGAAGTCTATGATTATTTTATTGTTTAAATATTATATTTTGCCATTTTAATCTTTCAATATAAGTTTAATTAGTATGCCTTCTTTATTTTTTTCAACTCCTACTACGAGTAGCTAGATGTTTTAGTAAGGTTGTGACCCAATCCTAGTGTGTAAACCTGATGAGTACGTAATTTAATGCTTGTTTATGATTGGGTGTTGATTATTTAGCTTAGTTTATGCTTTAATTTTAGCATTAATGGTTGCAAACATTTATTCATGCTTTATTGACTTAGTCTCTACTTGAGAAAGAGGGATCTAGTCTAGGATAACTTGGCTAACAATGAATTGGGTTAATTGAGAGTTTGATTAGCCTAATTAAATGGTTCAAACTAGAGATAGTGATAACCCAACTTGAGCTCATATCGACTATTTTTTTATGCCCATTTGAACTTGAGAAAATCAAATTTGGTAAAATTACTCTTTAACTGAGAGGTATTGAGTGAGTAACATAGAGTTAAGAGCATACACCCTAATAAGCAACATGTATTAGCATATTTAACTCATTAGGTGAGCACCTAGGTCATGGTCACAACCTTAGGACTTTTAACTAATTGGAAAAATACCAAAAACAATCATTCGTTTCTAGTTTACTTTATTAGTCTTTTCTTAGTTTATAATTGTTAGAGTAAAAGTAGAACTAATAATCAAAACCTTTTGTGGAAGTGCAAATTTAGTTAGTCCATTCACTCTCATGAAGTGTAAGTTCCTAACACCCATTGTAACTCCTTGTAGAAATCGATCCCGGCTCTTGTTAGTTACTATTCTTCCAACGACTGTTTCCGCTCACTATTGAGTGCGTATTGGACGGATAAAAAATACTTGGTGCTTTTGAGTCGAGTCTTGAGGCTAGGATATTACAGTATGGTGCTTAGTCTGGTTTAATTATTCTTGGCAGGATGAGTTAGAAACGTTACTTGAAAAGGTCATCTCTATGTGAAATGTAGGTTGATTGCTCGGGGATGAGCAATGGTTTAAGTGAGGGGTGTTGATGATAAGCCAAAAATTCATGTTTTTAACTATATTTCGTACTCTAATTACTACACTTTGATTGTATTTGATCCCAATTGTTAGTACTTTATACTTATTACATATATTATATTATGCAGGATATGCTTTCTAGTTGTGAAGCAAGTTTGGAGCAAAAATGTATGATTTGGAGCTTTGAAGTCTGAGTAGAAGTCCAAGAAATTAAGTCAGGATCACGTTTAGGGGTTGATGACCACGTCTGGATGTTAAAAAGTGAGAAAATAAACTATTACTATGAGAAAAATGCACTACCGCACCGCGGGGCACAAGGTGCTAATGCAAAATTCTTGTAGAGTGAATAAAACCTGCTCTATGAACTTTCCCATTGGCGCGGCGCATGGGGCACCGTGCCGCACCTGTGTTATTTTTTCAGAGTATTTTCTTATTTCGGTTTTAAAAGGGTAGTTCCGACCTAACCCGCTTCTATATGGTATAAATACACCCAAAATACGTTTTTGAAGGGACCTTTGACCTACGGAAGATTGGAGGAGTATTGGAGATTCAAAGCACAAGGATTCATCATTCTTTCCTCAACTCAACACCCGAGTTTGGTTTAAATTCATGTTTTCTTATTTTTCAACTTTATTTTTGATGACTTTCTCCATGATGATGGAGTAGTTGACTTTAGGGTTTGGAGGACATGATATTTTTATTGATATTTGTGGACTTTAACTCTAGTTATTTTGCATAAATTGGTTTAGGGAGCTTTGAATTGACTGTAATTTTGTTCACCGAATTATTTAATCGAAAGAGGAATATTTTGGGTGATTATCCTTGCATTATCTTGTTTGGTTTAATTTAGTGGTTCTTCTATGTAATCTAAAGAGCTTGTCGAATTATTGATTAATCAAGTTAGGAGAATATTCGAGAGACATTTTCCTAAAGACTAGTCCATTAACGTATTCTCGCATATCTTGACAGTACTTTATATTAGTTAACCTCGTGCAGTTAAGATTTAATCTAGAGAGGATTCTTGGCTACATGATTGAACTAATCATCGAGTGAATTCGTGAGAATCATTAGAAAATTAGACTAAATTGAATTAGAGTTAGATTCTGAATAGCTATCTTGCACCTATCATGGCACCACCCTTATTTCTCCCATTGATTATTCCATTGTTACTCAACTCTGGTCTTCGTATGATAAACTGTTAATTGCTTTGATTTTAGTAGTTAATTTTAATTCCTAATCATTCCAATCAAAGTGTTAGTCATCTTAAATAGTGTTAAATCAGAAATTACTTGAACATTATTTAAATCAAATCCCGGTAGAGATGATAATTAAACTATACTACAAATTCATGTTGTGTTTGGCGCTCATCAACGCGCGCTTTCAGTCAAACAATATTCACAATACTGAACATTCCAATCTTTACTACAAACCTCTTTCTAGTTTTCCACATTATTCTTGATTGGTGTCAAGGGATCGAAAGCTTGCATTTACAATGGCATTCATGTGCCTTGTAATGGCAACTGCCACAGGTCAATCTCCTTCAGTTTCACCATCCAAAGCTCAAGTAGCTTCTTTATCTACTAGTACACCACTAGCTGCATCCAGTGGCGGATCTAAGATTTTGGGTTTGTGGGTGCTTAATTATTTTGACGTAAAATTACTATACATTATATAGTACACAATTATTTGAACACGATAGTGAAAAAAGTTAACGTGAAAACTCATATTTTAATATTATGGACACTATAAATCTGTGATAGAACGCAATTAGCCCAAAAAAAAAAGATTGATGGGTTTTACCTTTCTGGAGTAACTGTCATCTTTAAAAGGGGTCGAACTTTGGGATCTTTCTTTAAAAAGATTTTTTTGTTACAGAGAAGAGTTTAAAAGTAAAAGGATAAAAACAAAGTCCAGCTAAAAAGAAAGTAAAAAAAAGTAGTATTAGGTTAACGAATTGTGCTTGAAAAATTAAAAAAAAAAAGGACCTAATTGAGGAAAATATGTATATTTTTTTTATAAAAAAGAAAGTAGCCCTAAATAGAAAAAGAAATAGTTTGTCACTTTGCCTGGTGTCACGACCCAAACTCTAACCTGTCGTGATGGCACTTATCAATGGTACTAGGCCAGCCGACTTTCAAAATGCTTCAATAATTCATTAAAAGATGAACCAAAAGCCTTTTTATAGCAGGATTTTCATAACAAAAAATAAGAGTTAAACTCAATATATAAATGCGGAAAGATAGCCCCAAACATCGGGGTGTCACTAAGTCATAAACATCTATACATAATCAGTCAGAAAATAACACGACTAACATAGTCTGGAATCCAAAATACAACTACAGGAAAAAAAATAGGGAAGAAGAAAGCAAGGCTGCGAACGTCGGGCAGCTGCATCGCTATCTCTAATAATCAGCTACGAGGACTATCAGCACCCTCCGCGACCAACTACTCCTGGATATGCACATGAGGCGCAGGGAGTAACGTGAGTACACCAACTCAGTAAGTAACAGAAATAAATAAGGAACTGAGAAGCAGTGACGAGCTATGCAAATATAGTTCATTTCATAAAATTCAGTAAAGAATAGGCATGCTTTTAATCCAGAAGTTTAAATCAAATCAGTTTGTTTAAGTCGAGTTCAAGTAAATCCAGATAAAATATCTTCCAACAATTCTCAAACAAGGATGTAAGGCAACTGTATGCATTGAATAATGAAATCATATACTGCCTCTCGGGCAATCATCACTCAGTCCTCCTAATCACTCTAACCTCACAGTCACCCATTCCTAACAATCGCTTAGCACTCGGCACTTGCACTCAGTAGGTACCTGCGCTTATTAGAGGTGTGTACAGACTCCGGAGGGGCTCCTTCATCCTAAGAGCTATATCAATGCCAATCATGGCAGAATCAATGAAACATGTTTCGGCGTGCAGCCCGATCCCATAAATATCCTCACAATCAGGCACTCGGCCTCACTCAGTCATCAATCACTCCCGTCTCTCGGTCCCTCAAAAATTAGGAAAACTCAGCCCAACAGCAATAACATGATACAACAAATAGAATAACAAAGATGGAGATGTGATATGCGAGTAACAACTGCGACTGAGTACAAATAACATTTAGCAGGCAATTCAACATGTAATGCAGCCTCTGTGGGCCTCCAATAGTGCCAAAGCATAACCTAAACAAGGTTCCTAACATGATTTACAGTCAATTACTATAACACATAGAGAACATATAGCTAATAACAAATTGTTCAACATTACAGTTTCTACAGGATGGACCAAGTCACAATCCCCTCGGTGCATGCCCACATGCCTGTCACCTAGCATGTGTGTCACCTCCAAAATAATCGCATGGCACAAAATCCAGGGTTTCATACCCTCAGGACCAGATTTACAACTGTTATTTGCCTCAATCCGAGCAAATCTCTACTCTGCAATGCCCTTATCCCTCGAATCGGTCTCCAAACGTCCCGAATCTAGCCACTAACAGTACAATACCATTTACATATTCCAAAGCAATCAATTCCACAAGAAAACTACCAAATTAGACTCAAAATTCGAAATCGGCTCAAACCCGGCCCAAGGCCTACATCTCGGAATCTTACAAATGCCACAAAACCCGAAATCCTATTCACTCACGAGTTTAACCATACCAAATTTATCAAAATTCGACCTCAATTACCCCTCCAAAACCCCAAAGTTCACTCTCTTATCCCCAAGCCCTAAACCCCCAATTTTCACCTCAAAACCTCACTAATTTGGTGTAAAAATTCTTGGAAAAACATCATTGCCAAAGATAATTAGGCTTAAGGACTTAACTTAGTGGTAACCTCGAATTCCCTTTGAAAATCTCCTCAAAATCCCCCAAAGTATGAGTTCAAAAATGTGAAAATAGGAAAAATACCAAAGTGCTCTATTTATAATTTCTGTCCAGCAAAACCGCACCTGCGGTCCTTTTGTCGCTTTTGCGATGCCGCACCTGCGGATCTCACTTCAACTCCCAGGTTCTGCATCTGCGGTCAAACTCTCGCACCTGCGGACCCTGCCGCTTCGGCGATTCCTCCCCACTCGGGCCTTCTCTGCATCTGCGACTCAACCTTCGCATCTGTGTGCTCGTAGATGCTCTTGTTGCTCCATATCTGCGTTTTCAGTCCAGCCCATACTTGCCCGCACCTGCGACCTCTTGCTTGCTTCTGTGGGGACGCACCTGCGGGTTTCCCACGACAGGTGCAAAAACACCATAACACCAAAAAATGTGCCCAACCCAAGTCCAAAATTTCCTTCCATTGGGCATCCGACACACCCCTGAGGCCCCTGGGACACCAACCAAAACTACCAACAAGTCATATAACCCCATACGAACTTAGTCAATCCTTTAATCACTTAAAACAACATCAAAATACCAAATTACCCCCAGATTCAAGCCTAAGAACTTCTAAACTTCAAAATTCCGCAAACGATGTCGGAACCTATCAAACCACCTCCAAATGACCTCAAATTTTGCATGCAAGCCATAAATGACACCACAACCTACCCCAACTCCCAGAAATCAAATCCGACTCCGATATCAAAATTTTCACTGCCGACCAAAATCGCCAAAATTCTAACTTTTGCCAATTCAAGTCTAACTCTACTACAAACCTCCAAATCATATTCCGGACACGCTCTTGAGCCCGAAACCACCTAACGGAGCTAACAGAACCATCAAAATTCAAATCCGAGATTGTTTACACATAAGTCCATATCCGGTCAACTTTTTCAATTTAAACTTTTAATTAAGAGACTATATGTCTCAATTCACTCCGAAACCACTCCGGACCCGAATCAACTAACCTGATATATCATAATATAGCTAAAGAAAACAAAAGAATCAAAAAATGGGGGAACGGGGCTATCACTCTGGAAAAAACCATCCGGGTTGTTACATCCTCCCCCTCTTAAACAAACATTTGTCCTCGAACGGGTCTAGAAACATAGCTAGAGCCTCAAATAGGTGTGGGTATCTGCTCCGCATCTCCCACTCAGTCTCCTAAGTAGCCTCTTCCACGGGCTGACCTCTCCACTATACCTTCATAGAAGCTATATCCTTTGACCTCAACTTTCGAACCTGACGCCCCAAGATAGCCACCAGCTCCACACCATAAGTCAAATCACCATCCAACTGAACCGTGCTGAAATCCAAAACTTGAGATGAATCGTCAATATACTTCCAAAGCATAGAAACATGAAATACTGGATTCACACTCGATAAGCTAGGTGGCAAAGAAAGCTCATAAGCCACCTCCCCAATCCTCTGAAGCACCTTAAACGACCTAATAAATCGAGGGCTCAACTTGTCCTTCTTTCCAAATCTCATAACACAAAACCTTCAGCAAGACCTTCTCCCCAACCATGAAAGACACATCATGGACCTTTCTGTCAATATAACTCTTCTGTCTCGACTGCACCGTGCGAAGTCGCTCCTGAATCAATTTCACCTTGTCCAATATATCCTGAACCAAGTCTATACCCAAAAGCCTAGCCTCACCCGGCTCAAACCAACCCACTGGAGATCTACATTGCCTCCTATATAAAGCCTCATACGGAGCTATCTGAATACTCGACTAATAACTATTGTTGTAAGAAAACTCCACGAGTGGCAAAACCTGGTCCCATGAACCCCCAAAATCAATGACAGAAGCGCGTAGCATGTCCTCCAATATATGGATAGTGCGCTTGAACTGTCCGTCCGTCTGAGGGTGGAATGTTGTGCTCAACTCAACCTGAGTGCCCAACTCCCGCTGCACTGCCCTCCAAAACTGCGATGTAAACTACGTGCCTCAATATAAAATGATGGAAACTGGCACCCCGTGAAGGCAAACAATCTCTCTAATGTAAATCTCAGCCAACCGCTCTGAAGAATAAGTAGTACCAACTAGGATAAAGTGTGTGGACTTGATTAGCCGATCTATAAATACCCAAATGGCATCGAACTTTCTCGAAGTCCGTGGGAGCACAACTACGAAATTCATGGTGATCCGCTCCCACTTCCACTTTGGAATCGCTATCTTCTGAAGTAAGCCACCCGACCTCTAATGCTCATATTTAACCTGCTGATAGTTGAGACACTGAGCTACAAACCTAACCGTGTCTTTGTTTATCGTCCTCCACCAATAGTGTTGTCTCAAATCCTGATACATCTTCGCAGCACCTGGATGGATGGAATACCGCAAGCTGTGGGTCTCCCCAAGAATCAACTTCCGTAGCCCATCCATATTGGGCATATATATCCGGTCCTGCATCCTCAATACCTCATCATCACCAATAGTCACATCCCTGGCATCACCGTGCTGAACCCTGTCCTTGAGAACAAGCAAATGAGGATCATCATACCAGCGCTCTATGATGTGATCGAATAAGGAAGACCGAGAAACACAAGCTATGACCCGACTGGGCTCCAAAATATCCAATCACACAAACCGATTGGCTAAGGCCTGAACATCAACTACAAGAGGTCTCTCACCAATAGGAAGGAATGCAAGACTCACTCAATGCATTTTTAGTCAAGGCATCAGCCACCACATTAGCCTTTCCTGGATGGTACAAAATGGTAATATCATAGTCCTTTAGCAGCTCCAACCATCTCCGGTGCCTGAAATTGAGATACTTCTACTTGAACAAGTGATGGAGACCACGATGATCAGTAAACACCTCACAAGACATGCCGTAGAGATAGTGTCTTCAAATCTTCAACGCGGGAACAATAGCAGCAAACTCCAAATCATGAACATAGTAGTTCTTCTCATGGGGCTTCAACTGACGTGAAGCATAAGAAATCACTCTACCCTCCTGATTCACAACACACCCAATGTCGATCCGAGAAGCATCACAATATACGGTATAAGAACCAGAAGTTGATGGCAGAACTAACACTGGAGTTGTGGTCAAGTCTGTCTTGAGCTTCTGAAAACTCGCCTCACACTCATCTAACTACCTGAAAGGAACACGCTTTTGGGTAAATTTGGTCAAGGGAGATGAAATAGACGATAAACCCTGAACAAATCGACGGTAATAACTAGCCAAACCAAGAAAGCTCCGAATCTCTGTGGCTGTGGACGGTCTGGGCCAACTCTGAACTGCCTTTATCTTCTTTGGGTCAACCTAAATACCCTTACTAGACACCACGTGTCCCAAGAATTCCATTGAACTTAGCCAAAACTCACACTTGGAGAACTTGGCATAAAGCTTCTCCTCCCTCAGTCGCTGCAATACAACCCTCAAATGCTCGGCGTGCTCCTCCTGGCTATGAGAGTACACCAAAATATCATCAATGAATACAATAATGAATGAGACGAGATAAGGCTCAGATACGATGTTCATCAAATGCATGAATACTGTTGGGGTGTTGGTCAGCCCAAAAGACATCACGAGGAACTCATAATGGCCATAACGGGTCTTGAAAGTTGTCTTAAGAATGTCTGAGTCCCTAATCTTCAACTAGTGATACCCTGACCTCAAATCAATCTTGGAGAACACCCTTGCTCCCTGAAGCTGGTCAAATAATCATCAATATGAGGCAAAGGATACTTGTTCTTGATTGTGACTTTGTTCAATTGCCTGTAATCACTGCACATTCTCATAGTGCCATCCTTCTTCTTCACAAATACAACTGGTGCACCCCAAGGTGACACACTAGGCCAAATAAACCCCTTATCAAGGAATTCCTGAAGCTACTCCTTCAATTCCTTTAACTCTGTTGGTGCTATATGATATGGTGGAATAGAAATGGGCTGAGTTCCCGACACCAAATTAATACCGAAGTCAATATCCATGTCCGGCGGCATGCCTAGCAGGTCTGCAGGAAACATATCCGGAAAATCATGCACCACCGAAACTGAATCAATAGTAGAAGTCTCTACACTGACATCCCTCACGAAGGCCAAATAAGAAATAAAACCCTTCCCAGCTATCTGCTAGGCTTTCAAGAATGAGTACTCTACCGGTAACATAATCCAACGACCCTCGCCACTCAATCCATGGCAACCCTGCCATAGCCAACGACATCATCTTAGCATGATAGTCCAGAATAGAATGACACAAAAACAATCAATCCATGCCCAATATCATATTCAAAGTCAACCATACCAAGCAGCAACAGATCAAATCTAGTCTTTATTCCCCTAATAGTCGCTACACACAACCGGTATACACGGTCCACAATAATAGTATCACCCATCAGCGTAGATACCAAGACAGATAAAAGCATCTCGATGACATACGGAGTAATACCCGTGATAACTGTGTCTGAAGCAATGCCATCTGGTTTGGCAGGGAGTGCATAAAAACGAGCTTGACCGCCGCTCGATCGACCTTCCCTTCGAGGGCGACCCCTAGCTGACTGAGCTCCACCCTGAGCTGGCTAGGTGGGTGGTAAAGTAACTAAGGCTAAAGATGTATCCTAACTCCTCTGTTGTGCTAAATCTCTGTGACGATGAGGACATTGCCTCCACACATGCCCAAACTCCCCATACTCAAAACAGCTCCATAGTATTGGTGATGGGGACTGAAGGGAGCCTCGAGCACCAGGATAACTCGTCATCAGGCATGACTGGAACCACATAATCTTGAGCAGCTGCAACCGGTTGGGCTGGTGGTTCCCCCACTTTCTAGAGTCCCTGTACCACCTGCTTGGGCATATAACCGACGGGTGTCTAAGTACCTCCCTCGGCCTGGGAAGTGGCTACTGCAGTAGAAATAGAGATTGTCTGAGCAATACTGGTGCACGCGGTCAGAATCTGAGCTAAGGTCTCCTGAAGACCTGGGATCACGAAGGGCACAGCTGGTGCCTAAGCTGGTCCTACTAGCGCATCCACATCTAGGACCTGATCCTGAACTGAGGCAACTAGTGGATTTGTAGGTGCTGTCCTAGATGATGTGCGGGCTATGCCTCTGCCCCTACCACGACCTCTACCACGACCTCAGCCTCTCGTGGCCCTGAATGGTGGTTGTTCGTCCTGCCAAGTAGCACGTGTCCTCACCATCTCCGATTCTCACAATAAGAATTCAAGAATGTGAAGTTTCCTAAGATTTCTACAGCCTCTCGAAGATAAGTACAGATATCTCCATACCGATCCGCGAGACTCTCTAAACCCGATCATGACTCGTGAGACCTACGTAACCTAGGCTCTGATACTAACTTGTTACAACCCAAACTCTAACCTATCGTGATGGCGCCTATCGATGGTACTAAGCCAGTCGACTTTCAAAATGCTTCAATAATTCATTAAAAGATGGACCAAAAGCCTTTTTATAGCAGGATTTTCATAACAAGAAACAAAGTTAAACTCAATAAAAAAATACGGAAAGATAGCCCCAAACATCGGGGTGTCACAAAGCTATGAGCATCTATACATAACCAATCCAAAAATAACACGACTTACATAGTCTGAAATCCAAAATACAACTAAAGGAAAAAAATAGGGAAGAAGAAAGCAAGGCTGCGAATGCCGGGTAGCTACCTCGCTATCTCTAATAATCAACTACGAGGTCTATCAGCACCCTCTGTGACCAACTACTCCTGGATCTGCACATGAGGCGCAGGGAGTAACGTGAGTACACCAACTAAGTAAGTAACATAAATAAATAAGGAACTGAGAAGCAGTGACTAGCTATGCAAATACAGTTCATTTCATAAAATTCAGTAAAGAATAGGCATGCTTTTAATCTAGAAGTTTAAGTCAAATCAGTTTGTTTAAGTCGAGTTCAAGTAAATCCAGATAAAATATCTTCCAACAATTCTCAAACAAGGATGTAAGGCAATTGTATGCATCGAATAATGAAATCATATACTGCCTCTTGGGCAATCATCACTCAGTCCTCCCAATCACTCCAATCTCACAGTTACTCATTCCTCACATTCGCTCAGCACTCGACACTTGCACTCATTAGGTACATGCGCTCACTAGGGGTATGTACAGACTCCGGAAGGGCTCCTTCAGCCCAAGCACTATATCAATGTCAATCATGGCAAAATCAATTAAACATGTTGCGGCGTGCATCCCGATTCCATAAATATCCTCATGATCAGGCCCTTGGCCTCACTCAGTCATCAATCTCTCCAGTCTCTCAGGACCTCAGAAATCAGGAAAATGCAGCCCAACAACAATAACATGATACATGAAATAGAATAACAGAGACGGAGATATGATATGCAAGTAAAAACTGTGACTGAGTACAAATAACATTTAGCGGGCAATTCAACATGTAACATGGCCTCTGTAAGCCCCCAATAGTGCCAACACATAACATAAACAGGGTTCCTAATATGATTTATAGTCAATTTCTATAACACATAGAGAACAATAACTAACAACAAATTATTCATCTTTGCAGTTTCCATGGGACGGACCAAGTCACAATCCCATCGGTGCACGCCCACATGCCCGTCACCTAGCATATGCAACACCTCCAAAATAATCGCGTGGCACAAAAATTCTGGGTTTCATACCCTTAGGACCATATTTACAACTATTACTTACCTCAATTCGAGCAAATCTCTACTCTGCAATGCCCTTGCCTCTCGAATCGGTCTCCAAACATCTCGTATCTAGCCACAAATAGTACAATACCATTAATATATGCTAAAGGAATCAATTCCACAAAAAAACTACCAAATTAGACTTAAAATCCGAAATCGACTCAAACCCGGCCCGAGGCCCACATCTTAGAATCTAACAAAAGTCACTAAACCCGAAAGCCCATTCACTCACGAGTCTAAACATATCAAATTTATCAAAATCCGACCTCAATTACCCCTCTAAAACCCCAAACTTCACTCTCAAATTCCCAAGCCCTAAACCCCCAATTTTCACCTCAAAACCTCACTAATTCGGTATAAACATTCAAGGAAAACATCATTTCCAAAGATAATTAGGCTCAAGGACTTACCACAGTGATAACCTTGAGTTCCCTTCGAAAATCTCCTCAAAATCCCCCAAAGTTCGAGTTCAAAAATGTGAAAATAGAGAAAAATCTCGAAGTCCTCTATTTATAACTTCTGTCCAGCAAAACCGCACTTGCGGTCCTTTTGTCGCTTTTGTGACGTTGCACTTGCGGAGTATCCATCACAGGTGCGGATCTTACTTAAACTCCCAAGTTCCGCATCTGCGGTCAAAGTCTCGCACCTGCGGACCCTGCCCGCTTCTGCCATTCCTCCCCACTCGGCCTTGTCACAACCCAAAACTCATCCCATCTTGATGGCGCCTATCATGGAACTAGGCCAGCCTCAACTCAACGCAACCCAAAACCACAATACTAAAATCAAATCATTTGCGGAAAAACTTTCTTCATTTTAATAAATTGCTTAAGACATAAAAGAAGGATTCATATTACGATACAACCATCCCAAAATCAGGGTGTCACGGAGTACACGAGTGTCTAAAATACAATCTGGTATTGTCTACTCAATACAAGATGAATCTGATAAAAACAAATACTAAAAGGTAGGAAGGAGAAAGGCAAGGCTGCGGATGCTGTACAGCTACCTTGCGGACTCCAGAAATGCTCTGAAGGAAAGGATCGGCTCTCACTTGGATGCCCTGGCACGTGGATCTACACACAAGGTGAAGAGAATAATGTGAGTCCGCAACTCAGTAAGTAATAATTATAACTAAAGACTGAGTGCAGTGACGAGCACTTAAAATCACATATCTCATAACATAAAAACCTCAGTGGAAATAACAAGATCAAATCAGTAAATAATTTCCGTACATCTTGTAAAAACTCTAGTTTCAATGAAAGTTATTTAAAACATTTGTTCAACATTTTCAATAGAGGCTCAGTATAAAAGCAGAGTGAAAACACTAATTTCATAAAACAATCCCCTCGGGAAAAGTATCACTCATATATATAGCCCCTCGGGAAAGCCTCTTAGTCACTAGTGACTCAACTCTCATCAGTCAGCACTCAGGCTCAATAGGTACCTTATAATAACCACTGCGGCATGTTGCCCGATCTATAAATATATAGTCGACTGCGCTTACTGGGGGTGTGCAGACTCTAGAGGGGATCCTATAGCCCAAGCGTTATATCGTTGCGGCATGCAGCCCGACCCAATATCACTGCGGCATGCAACTCGATCCAACATATCGCTGCGCACACACACACCCACACACACACATATATATATATATATATATATATATATATATATGTATTATATATATAATGTTGCTGTGTACAGTCCAATCCCTAACTGTCCTCACAATCCGGCCCTCAACCTCACTCAGTCATCAACCTCACAAGCCACTCGGGCATTTCAATACAAACTTAGGGAACTCAGCCCCAAAACAACTTCCATATATTAAAATAGAGTGATGAATAAGATTAGATAATAAACAGGTATAAATCATGACTGAGGATATGCTTTCTATCAAAAACAACGTAAGGATAACAGTAAAATACCCTTGAGGGTCCAAACAGTACGACACAAGGCCCCAACCATAGCATTCAGCCCAAGTTAACAGAATCATTTCTAAAACACATAGATATCATATAGATTTTATCAAAATATGCAACTCTACAGTTGCCATGGGACGGACCAAGTCACAATCCCTACTGGTGCATGCCCACACGCCCGTCACTAAGCATGTGTGTTACCTCATTTATCAAAATAGTACAAAATTTCGAGGTTTTATACCCTCAGGTCTAGATTTACAATCGTTACTTACCTCAAACCGGATGAATATCTACTCTGCGATGCCCTTTCCGCTCGACTAGGCCTCAAATCACCCTGAATCTATCATAAATCAGAATCATATCATCAATACATGCTAAAGGAACGAAGCCTACGCGAAAATTATCAAATTAAATCAAAATTCCCGAAATTGGCCAAACTCGACCCTAGGGCTCGCGTCTCGAAATCCAACAAAATTTACAAAAGTAGAAACCTAATCCCCTCACGAGTCCAGTCATACCAAGTTTACCAAAATCCGACCTCGTTTGGTCCCTCAACTCATCAAATTAAACTCTCCAATTCTAAGCCCTAATTTCCCAATTTTCACCCTAATTTCTACAATTTCCATGCCTAATCAACTGAAATTCACCATAGATACGAGTATTAAGTTCAAAAATCTTACCTCAATAAGTTTCCCCTCGATTCCCTCTTCAAAACCCTCCAAAAGCTCCAAAAGCCGAGTTGCAATTGTGAAGAATGACCAAAATTCCCAAAGGGTCCTTTATATACTTTCTGCCCCAGGGGTTTCGCACCTGCGACCCCACAAGCGCACCTACATTTTCGCGTCTGCGGAAAAATATCCGCTTCTGCGGATTTCACTTAACTTGCCAGCCTTCGCATCTATGGTCGCCTTACCGCGTCTGCGGCATCGCAGATGCAGTGTACAAAGCCGCACCTGCGGTTCTCCACGTACCTGTGCCTCCTTTCCGCTCTTGTGGAGCTCGCACCTGCGGTCCTCAATCTGTAGGTGCGGTCACATTTGAACAACAGTGCCAGCTGCAATTTCTCAAGTTCAAAACTTTCCGATGGCCATCCGAAATTATCCCGAGCCTCTCGTGGCCTCAACCAAATATACCAACACATCACATATCAACACACAAACTTAGTCGAACCTTCGGAACACCCAAATCAACACCAAAACACCGAATTAACTCCGAATTCAAGCCTAAGGATTTCTAACTTACAAAATTCACCAACGATGTCAAAATTAGCCAAACCACGTCTAAATGACCTAAAATTTTGCACACACATCACAAATGACCAACGAACCTACTTCAACTTCCGGATATTCCATTCCAACCCCGATATCGAATTTTCCACTGCCGACCGAGAAACGCCATATTTTCAATTTCGCCAATTCAAGCCTAATTCTTTTGCGGACCTCCAAATCACATTCCGGATGCGCTCTCAAGTCCAAAATCACCTAACGGAGCTAGCCAAATCATAAAAATCCAAATCCGAAATCAAATACTAAAAAGTCAAAACTTGGTCAAACATTTCGAATTTAAAACATCAAGTTGAGAATCACTCTTCCATATCTATTCCGATTAGCCTGAAAACCAAAACCGACGATTTACATAAGTCATAATACATCATGCAACTACTCATTCTCGAGAACTAATGATCAAAGTGCAACTGCTCAAAACAACCGGTCGGGTTGTTACATCCTCCCCCACTTAAACATACGTTCGTCCTCGAACGTGCCCAGGGTTGTTCCAAAAGCCAACAAATTGCCATGTAACCTTACCATGCACAAACCTGGGGGGATCCCACATCGCCCTATCCCATATAGGTTCGATAACACAACATAACTGAAATTTCACAATCCAACATATCCCATAAACCTTAGAACCAAATTTCCACTTCTAAAATTATCTATAAGATCAGAATCTCACATCTACACACTGAATAAGTCTGAACACGTTGTGTCAAGACATAACCACAATTCAAGATTGAAATCACATGATATACAACACAACTCAAACACTCATAGCAATAACTTCTAATCACGGTAGCTGCCCAAACAACCCAATTCCAGTAATAAACTTCTTATCAAACCAAAGCCTCATTACAATACTTTCGTATACTGCCAACGATAAATGAAACACGCAAAAAGTCGTAACCATTCCTCAGATCAACCAGTCATGGAGCTCCCTCTCCTTTGGCAAGGGCTATAGTAAGTTTCTAAATGAAATTTCGATATTATCCTTCCAACATGCTGAAATCAAATCCGATAGTATTCATTTTAGATCCCAATGACCTCATCCCATCCAACACGACTATTGTAGTGACATGACACAACAATATAATCTAAAGCTACAACCCGTGTAGTCCGCGCACCAATAAGCAGTGGCCCAAATGTACTCAAATCATGGAAAATGACTCAAATGAGAGAGCTGTACCGCAAGCTCACCATTACCACCACAACACAATGCTGAGAACCCATCACACATCGTAGAACCAGAACACACGAATCTAACCCGAAGGATCATACCTCCACATAACTTTGCTGCAATGCGCGACCCTATCCAAACACCGGTCCACATGAGACACCTCAAGTCACCATGGTCAAAGTCATCAACCACGCACAATTTGATGTCTAGTACCAAAAGCAAATCACCCTAACCACGTAGAAGCAATTGACGCAATGTCACACTAGTCCTAAAGAACATATCCAATGCGCAATCAATCATGCAACACCCAAATACTCGTCTCACTCAAATTCCGTTATAAGGTCCAAAAAGAATAATATCTTTTTGCATAAAATCAACAAATCACAATTCCGTGTAGCTCACAAGAGTAACTTACAAGCAAATCTTGGGACACAATAAGCTCACCAACAACCGAATGGCACCTCCCTCAACAATATCGGTTTGGGGTCAACATGCTCGACTCAATGCCAAACACACATCCACATTGGCCTACCAATGAACCCTAAATCAATTTTGGTCACTCACAATAGATGAATAACTTTCCAAAAGTTCACAATGACTGAATCATGGCACATACACCATCTGACTAGCTTTGCCCACATCTCTATAGTCCACAACCACAAAATAACTGGTTTATGAGAACTCCCCGTATCAAGACCCATAAAGCACATGAATCACCATATCTGATCCCAACTCCACCGCCCGGGTATCTAACATACTTCTACTACTCGATCATTCCACAAGGGATACTCCTATAATTCTTCAGTGCCACCAAGCGAACTTGAATATCAGCAGTCGATCAAACAAGAGAGTGCCACAATACTAATGAAGTATCCTTAACTCAATCACATTGCCCCTTTCTAAAATGTATACCCTTATCAAGCCACACCAATTAGTAATATCATTTACCTAGTCATCTGAAACTATCCATGTTGCCTAAGAATTTATAACCTCTCTTCCAGAATTGAACTGTGACCTCACACATGCAAATCTCAAACCTACACAACATACCGCATATACCATGTCATCCTATGATAAATATGAGAACTTCATAATCCATTCTTAGCCACAAGCAACTACGTACTCAACTAGCCAAGACTTTTCTATTTGATCTCATCTAGATGAAAATCATTATATATCACATGCTCCTCACGCCAGTAGAAAATATACACCTCTAACCATGGTAGAAACCATCAAGAACTCTCTGAATCCCATTTGCACAAAACCAAACCGTCAAGACTGAATCCTTCTAACTCAACCCAGCTACGCATGTCACCAAAAACCCAAGAGCATTGCCATGAAACACCTGTAGAAACTCATTACCTCATAAGCACCCAAAGAACTAATTCTATCTCTTACTTTGTCGATCCGACCTACTACCATGTTGTCCTATTTATCCAATTTCCTTCTAAATTACCTTCAAATTGATACTTCTCCTTGCCATAATACCGCAATTCTCAACCTAGACTCACCACATGAGGCCCAAGCACAAAACCACACCGTCTAAGGCTCATAAGCCATTGAATACTCTCTCAAATATCCTCAAATGCACCACATTCAAAATACTTACCTTGAAGAGACTTCATGCGAATCTAAAGCCATTACCTTCACCTTCCTGATATTGATATGTAGAATCCTTAGTGATATAGAAATGCCACAAGTCTTGACACCTTCCACTGTAAACCTCAGTTTCTAGCCAAATACACATCCTGAAGATCTCCAATTACTATATGTAAATCTTGAATCCTTTAAAACCATTCTCATGAGTCATCCACTCTACTCAGGTTTCGATTAAACTGATCAAACAAACTGAATGACCTGTGCCCCATTAGTACAACAACACCTAAGGAAGTAACCCATCCTTCTAAGCAGACACGGGATATCCTATTCCATAAATGTTACATCGCTTAAAATAACAACTAATTCATCCAATGTTTCTCATATACCCATAAAGCATAACATAACCCTTATCCAAAATTTCCTTTACTCAAGTCATCCTCGATCTCAACCTCTATAAGCCACGACTGATTCGCCGGTATACCTCAAGCTGAAACTGATACGACACTTAGCCGCACAGTCAACTTATCAATAGCAGACTCCCTCACTTAACTCAAAGCCATAGGTCAAAACACACAAAAGCTCACAATGCCCATACTCTATTACTGTCATAATACCATAGTGAGATTAAACCAGATCCTTCATAAGCTCGTGTAACACAAACCATCTAGTATATCAATCATCTGCAAATCTCGCATTCACCCTCGTAACAGTGAAGAAAACTCTCATATACGATCCAAACTAAAATTGCCACACACATATTTCACTAGTAAAGGAGGACTCGCTACAAAACAGCATACGGATCACACGCCCTCAGGACACCCCGCAGGAGATAACCCACCTGCTTCGTCTCAAACTAGCATCTTTTTATACCCTTCCACCATAAAAAACATCACATAATCACTTAATCTTCCCGAGTCTGAACTCATATCACAACGTGAAATTCACTTCATTCCCCGACTAAACAACATGAAAAGATCCTTCAACACACCCATAATTGGCGGCTATATGCCAACTCAAGACAGAAGTCAAGCACCCAATAGTCCTTGTTACATCCTAGCAAACTCTTCCCGCCACATTCAAACAATTTGAACATATCTCGCAATCAAATCATACTCATCACATAGTCATCCAGTCACAAACCCCACTAATAGGGACATTGCCGGACATATCAATCAAAAAGCACGTTCTCACACAACTGACACCTCAATGCTTAAGCTATAGTCAAAACCCGACCTCAAGTCCTCCAAACTGGACCATCATCATCATACTGAAATCATATCTCGCATTTCATCTATGAATCACAAGCGGTCAATGCATATCCGATAACGAGCGCTCAGGTACGCATATGAACACGTGGAAGGAATTCAAAGAGTTACATTTCAAGTTGAATCAATATCGTACGATAAGAATTCAAGAATGTGAAGTTTTCCCTAAAGGTTCTGCGCCTCTCGAAGATAAGTACAGATGTCTCCGTACCGATCCGCAAGACTCTACTAAACCCACTCATGACTCGTGAAACCTATGTAACCTAGGCTCTGATACCAACTTGTCATGACCCAAAACTCATCCCGTCGTGATGGAGCCTATCGTGGAACTAGGTCAGCCTCAACTCAACGTAGCCCAAAACCAAAATACTAAAATCAAATCATTTGCGGAAAAACTTTCTTCATTTTAGTAAATTGTTTAAGACATAACAGAAAGATTCATATTACGATACAACCATCCAAAAACCAGAGTGTCACGGAGTACACGAGCGTCTAAAATACAATCTGGTACTATCTACTCAATACAAGATGAGTCTGATAAAAACAAATACTACAAGGTAGGAAGGAGAAAGGCAAGGCTGTGGACGCCATGCAGCTACCTTGCGGACTCCGAAAATGCACTGAAGGAAAGGATCGGCTCTCACTCGAATGCCTTGGCACCTAAATCTGCACACATGGTGCAGGGAGTAATGTGAGTACGCCAACTCAGTAAGTAACAATTATAACTAATGACTGAGTGCAGTGACGAGCATTTAAAATCATATACATCTCATAACATAAAAACCTCAATGGAAATAACAAGATCAAATCAGTAATTAAATTCCGTACATATCGGAAAAACTCCAGTTTCAATGAAAGTTATTTAAAATATTTATTCAACATTTTCAATAGAGGCTCAGTATAAAAGCAGAGTGAAAATAATAATTTCATAAAACAAACCCCTCGGGCAAAGTATCACTCATATATATAGCCCCTCGGGCAAGCCTCTCAATCACTCGTGACTCAACTCTCATCAGTCAGCACTCACGCTCAATAGGTACCTTATAATAATCGTTGCGGCGTGCAGCCTGATCCATAAATATATAGTCGACTGCACTCACTAGGGGTGTGCAGACTTCAGAGGGGCTCCTACAGCCCAAGCACTATATCGCTGCGACGTGCAGCCCGACCCAATATCGCTGCGACGTGCAGCCCGATCCAACAAATCGTTGCGGCATGCAACTCGATCCACATATATATAGCTGCGGTGTACAACCCGATCCCTAACTATCCTCACAATCCGGCCCTCAGCCTCACTCAGTCATCAACCTCACAAGCCACTCGGGCATTTCAGTACAATCTCAAGGAACTCAGCCCAAAACAACTTCCATATATTAAAATAGAGTGGTGAATAAGATTAAACAATAAACATGTATAAATCATGACTGAGGATATGCTTTCTATCAAAAACAACATGAGGATAATAGTAAAATACCCCTGAGGGTCCAAACAATACAGCACAAGGCCCCAAACATGGTATTTAGCCCAAGTTAACAGAATCATTTCTAAAACACATATATATCATATAGAGTTTATCAAAATATGCAACTCTACAGTTGCCACGGGACGGACCAAGTCACAATCCCTACTGGTGCATGCCCACACGCCTGTCACCTAGCATGTGACTCACCTCATTTATCAAAATAGTACGAAATTCCAGGGCTTCATACCCTCAGGTCTAGATTTATAGTCGTTACTTATCTCAAACCGGACAAAAAACTACTCCGTGATGACCTTGCCACTCGACTCGGCCTCAAATCACCCTGAATATATCCAAAATCAGAATCATATTATCAATACATGCTAAAGGAACGAAGCTCACGTGAAAATTATCAAATTAAATCAAAATTCCCGAAATTGGCCAAACCCGACCACCAGACCCACGTTTGGAAATCCAACAAAATTTACAAAACTAGAAACCTGATCCCCTCACGAGTCCAATAATACTAAGTTTACCAAAATCCGACCTCGTTTGGCCTTCAACTCATCAAAATAAACTCTCCAATTCCAAGCCCTAATTTCCCAACTCCCCCCCCCCCTAATTTCTACAATTTCCATGCTTAATCAACTGAAATTCACCGTAGATACGAGTATTAAGTTCAAAAATCTTACCTCAACGAGTTTACCATTGATTCCCACCTCAAAACCCTCCAAAAGCTCCAAAAGCCGAGTTGAAATTGTGAAGAATGACCCAAATTCGCGAAGGGCCCTTATTATACTTTCTTCCCCAGTGGTTTCTCACCTGCAACCCCACAAGCGCACATGCGCTTCCGCGTCTGCGAAAAAATATCCGCTTCTGCAAATTTCACTTAACTTGCCACCCCTCGCATCTGCGGTCGCCTTACCGCGCCTGCGGCATCGCAGATGTGGTGTACCAAGCCGCACCTGCGGTTCTCCATGCACCTGCGCCTTCTTTCCACTCCTGCGGAGCTCCCACCTACGGCTCCCAATCTGCAGGTGCGGTCACACCAGAACAACAACACCAGCTGCAATTTCTCAAGTTCAAACTTTCCGATGGCCATCCGAAATCATCCCTAGCCCCTTGGAGCCTCAACCAAATATACCAACACGTCAAATATCAACTCACAAACTTAGTCGAACTTTCGGAACACCCAAATCAACACCAAAACACCGAATTAACTCCAAATTCAAGCCTAAATATTTTTAAACTTTCGAAATTCGCCAACGATGTCGAAACCAACCAAACCACGCCCGAATGACCTGAAATTTTGCACACACATCATAAATGACCCTACAAACCTACTCCAACTTTCAGAAATTCCATTCTGACCCCGATATCGAATTTTCCACTGCCGACCGAGAAACGTCATATTTCCAATTTCGTCAATTCAAGCCTAATTCTACCGCGGACCTCCAAATCACATTCCAGACGCGCTCCTATGTCTAAAATCACCTAACGGAGCTAACCAAATCATAAAAATCTAAATCCAAGATCGAATACTAAAAAGTCAAAACTTGGTCAAACCTTTCGAATTTAAAGCCTCAAGCTGAGAATCACTCTTCCATATCTATTCCGATTAACCTGAAAATCAAAACCAATGATTTACATAAGTAATAATACATCATACGGAGCTACTCATGCTTGAGAATTGACGAGCAAACTACAATGCTCAAAACGACCGGCCGGGTCGTTACAGGCCTTCTCTACATCTACAACTCAACCTCCGTATCTGCGTGCTCGTAGATGTGCTTATCGCTCCACATCGGCGCTTCCAATCCGTCCCATGCTTTTCCATACCTGCGACCTCCTCCTCGCTTCTGTGGGGCCGCACTTGCGGGCTTCCCACTGCAGGTGCGAAAACACCAAAATACCAGAAAATCTGCCCATCCCAAGTCCAAAATTTCCTTCCGTTGGGAATCCGAAACACCCCTAAGGCCCCCAGGACCTCAACCAAACCTACCAACAAGTCATATAACCCCATACGAACTTAATCGAAACTTCAAATTACTCAAAGCAACATCAAAACACCAAATTACCCCCGGATTCAAGCCTAAGAACTTCTAAACTTCTATATTTCACAAACGACGCCGAAACCTATCAAACCACCTCCGAATGACCTTAAATTTTGCACGCAAGTCAGAAATGATGCCACAAACCTACTCTAACTCCCGAAAATCCAACCCGAACCCGATATCAAAATTTCACTGCCGTCCAAAATTGCTAAAATTCTAACTTTCGTCAATTCAAGCCTAACTCTACTACAGACCTCCAAATCATATTCTGGACGCGCTACTAAGCCCGAAACCACCTAACGGGGCTAGTGGAACCACCAAAATTTAAATCCGAGGTCGTTTACACATAAGTCGACATCCTGTCAACTTTTTTAATTTAAAATTTCAATTAAGAGACTATGTGTCTCAATTCACTCTGAAACCACTCCGGACCCGAATCAACTAACCCGATATATCATAATATAGCTGAAGAACACAAAAGAAGCAGGAAATAGGGGGATGGAGCTATAACTCTTGAAAAGACGGGCCGGGTCATTACACCAGGTTAGAAAAGTATTGCGCTAGCATTGAGTTTCGAACTCTCGCCCGTCAACATTAAACTTCCAGCACCTTTCCTTAACCAAAACACCCATCAACATTTATGTTTCCTGGGTGGTTTCCGGCTTTCTACATCTGTTTCATTAAGCTTCCTATAGAATTATACCTACTCTAAGTTAAGGTTAATGGGTGCTTAAGCACCTGAATTATACATGTAGATCCGTCCCTGGCTGTATCAGCTTCTATTGCCACCTCTCCTTCAAAGCCTAAAACTCCTAATTCTCCTACAACTTCCCCCACCTCCACCCCAACCACTGCCGCAACTTCTACTCCTCCTACTACAGCTCCAGCATCAACACTGCCAGCTAAGGCACCAGCTGCAGTGCCTATGAGCTCTCCTCCAGCGGCTACACCCGTACATTCTCCACCAGCACAAGCTCCAAAGATAGCTGCTTCTCCACCTACTCTGGTTCCTGTTTCTGCACCATCCTCGGAGACACCACACACCAACCCCTGCACCCAGAGAGAGTAAGATGGGAAGAAGAACACGTAATCTGTACGGTGGAAGATTTATCTACACAGTCAAACACGTAAATATAGTTCAAAAATATTCTTTCGTTAATGTCCATACGCAATTACCAAACCAAAATCTAATGATTTAACCCCTTGTTCAGACTACAAACTTCAGAGTTTATTAAGTAGTACTCAGTCGTTTCATGTTACTAGTCTGAGGATACGCGTATTACGCGTGTACCATATATAATTAAGTATAAACTTTATAAAAGCCACGCTATAGGTATCATTTAAAAAAGTGTCTGAATTTTAAATAAACCAAAAGAAATTGAGTTCCTGAAAATAATGAATTAATATTGATCCTATTTATCTAAAACCTTAAAATAGAGTATTGTTATCACGGGCGCAGGCACCTTATCTCAAACAATATCACATGACACCGCTTTGTAAAACAAAACGTAAATATATATGTATAGATCATAAAAAATGAAAATATTTGGTATAAATATGACACCGCTTTGTAAAACAAAACGTAAATATATATGTATAGATCATAAAAAATGAAAATATTTGGTATAAATATGACACCGCTTATTATTATAGTGATTTATTTATTTGTTCGCTTTTTTAAATGTTGACACCACTTACAAAAATTTGTGTATGCCACAACTGGTTATTACATTGATGGAGTAGTTGAATGCAAAAAAGGAAAAAAAATATCTTTGGACTTGTAAAGATGAAGAATTTAGTTTAGTTATTTCCTTCATACAAAATCCTAAATTAAAGCTAAAAAAAAGTTTGTAACAATGCTTATTTACAGAGCACTAAAGAATTTTAGTGACCTTCAAAGTATAAATTTACCATAAAGAAAAATTAAAAGAAAGGTCCCAACTACCATAATAACTAATACTCCTATATCTATTCTATCAAATCTCTAAAATTGACAAATAAATAAAGAATAATACTTTGGTTGCATTAACAGCCAAATCAAAGGACAAACGTTAACGTTGTTTAGTCTTATAGAGTCCTATTTGCATATACACATTAGAAACAGAATCCTTGATTCTTCTTGCTCGTTCCTTTTCGCTTGACGCATATTTTAATACTTACAGCCTAAGGCGTAAAGAGCTTAAACTACTTTTCATGTCCTTGCAAAGTATTTTCAAGATTAGTTCTAATTGCACTTTTAACATGTGATTACTAAAACAAACCGTGTGTAAACAAATCTAAAAAATACATAAAAGGTGATAATATTGATATTAAATAAATAAGGACCAATTTATGGTTATAAATAATTAATATATATAATTACACACCTAACAAGAAAAAAATATATTATAAAGGGAGAAAAATACGATAGAACATGAGAAAAGATCTTTTAAGGGGTAAATTTCACAAATGGTCATATAACTATGACATTTTTTCACTAAAGTCATATAGCTTTGTTTTCTCATACAGAAGTCATAAAACTTTCACTACTTTACGCAAAAAGCCATAGTTAACCGGCAAAGACAATTCTCGGGTAAATTTTTTCCTATTTTACCATTTTTTATATTTTTTAAATTCAATCTAATAAATTATGACTCAATTAAAATAGAAAATTTTACCTCCTATAGCAAAGACATACACTCTATTCAGAGGCGGATCCGGGATTTGATTCTTATGAGTTCCTACCATAATTTAAAATTTATATGCAATAATAGCTGGGTTCACAATTAGATATTTAATTATAAACTAGTTTTAGTGTACGTGCGTTGCACGTGTATTTTGTGTCTATTAATTTCAAATTCATTTGGTATTTCTCATATAACAAGTTTTTAAAAGATTATTTATTTATATCGTTACAAATTTAAGTTTAATATATTGACGAAAATAAATTAAAGATTTTTATATGGAAGTTTCTTCCTTCATTGAGTTAAATAAAATTAACAATTATAAATATTAGAAATTTATACTTTTTACTTTTACGTACTTTTATCTATGAGTCTCATACAGTTTTTAATATAATAAATATAAGATTTATAAAGAAAATTTACTTATTCGGACGAGGTACACGCTCAAAGCATGCTAAATAGTGTTCACCTTTTTTTACTCTTTATAAAAGGATTACATACTAGACAAGGTTATAATTTAATTATTTTTCTAATATTTAGGATATAAAATCAACTAAACTTTTTATTATTAAATTTTTCCTTAATTATTTGAATTATATTAGAAGTTCCAATAAACTCTGTGGCGAAACTAATATTCTCTCCTTTTGTCCTTTTATTATGTTGAGCCGAGGGTCTTTTGAAAATAGTCTCTCTACCCCTTCAGGGCAGGGATAAGGTCTGCGTACACACTACGCTCCCCAGACCCCACTTGTGAGATTTTACTAGATTGTTGTTGCTGTTGTTGTTGTAGAAGTCCTAATATTTAGGACTTTAAAATCAAGGATAATCATACATACTATAAGGTATATCTAATATTTATACTTTGAGTAATATTTTTTACACCAAAAACATCGTCTATAAGATACACGTGTAACTATATGCTGTATTTATTTCGATGTTAATTGCTATTACAAATAATTCATTCTTATTCTAAATTTTATATAATTTTTATTAATAGACACAAAATATACGTGCAACACATGTACACTAAAACTAGTTTATAATTAAATATCTAACTGTGAACCCAGTTATTATTGCATATAAATTTGAAATTACGGTAGGAACTCATAAGAATCAAATTCTGGATCCGCCTCTGAATAGAGTGTATGCCTTTGCTATAGGAGGTACAATTTCCTATTTTAATTGAGTCATAATTTATTAGATTGAATTTAAAAAATAAAAAAAGATAAAATACGAAAAATTACCGGAGAATTATCTTTGCCGGTTAACTATGACTTTTTGAGTAAAGTAGTGAAAGTTTTATGATTTTTGCGTGAGAAAACAAAGTTATATGAGTTTAATGAAAAAATATCATAGTTATATGATCGTTTGTGAAATTTACCCATCTTTTAAGTTTTTTACATAATGACATAGCCTGCCTCTACAGATTGGGCAATGAATTAATAACGTAAAGTAAATTTTATTAGAGTTTACATAGTGATCTCTATGTAGTACACTCTTGTTCACCTCTTTTGGAGTCCCAAAAAGAAGAGTAACAATATTCACGCGGACCATGTCATCCATGGCTACATGCGTGCTTCGTTCTCCATTGTAGTCTTACGGGCCATCAAATATATACGTATTGTATTTATTGTTGAATTTAGATATTTTTTTCAAATTAGAAAAGGATTAGTATATGGTAAAGTTTATTTAAAGTCCTATATATTAGTTCAAATAAGGAAAGATTTAATAAAAAAAAAATTCGTTGATTTAAAAGTTTAAATATTTGAAAAATAACTTAATTACGATTTTGTCCATTATAAAATCTATTTTTAAAGGACAAAAAAGACGAACGACATTTCACTAAGAGCTTTCGTGCTTTTAATATAGTATAGATAGATGTAGCAATATATTATTTTTTTTAGTTCTTTTAAAAAGAATGATATTTTTTAATTTTAAAAATAATTTCTTTATATTTTTCACCTCATATTTAATGAGATAATTTTAGCCATATAAATATTTATAAATCCACAAATTTAAATTCTTTTTAAAATTTGTTATTCAAATTTTACCACATAAAACGAAATAGACAAAGCAATACTTCTTATCTTCCTAGAAGAAAGTGAATAGAAGTAAATTTGGGTTCATTTACCTCAACAAGGAATATCATAAAGATGGTTCATTAATCATTCTTTACCAAAAACTTTATGTTGGTATAACGACAGCGAAATACTAAGTATATAATATAATTATGTGAACAACTGTATTATCTATAATACTTTAAATTCAGATCAAATGATCATACGCTTCATAAAATATTAATACATACATTAATTATGAATTTCTCACCTGTCACATTTTATGAATGTGTTTAATCCGTAACAATTAAGTGAATAAAAGTATATTTTTAAACAGATTAATTTCTAAAAGGGAATTGTCACACATGTCTCACTAGGGAATGATTTAACCTCTGTTAAATACTTAAATGGACTTGCTATGAAACTTCCAATACCGAATAGTTAAAAGCAAAAACAATATGGGTTCCACTTGACGAGTCGACCTTTAAGTAGATGGTCCAGGAAAAGGAAGATGCAGATTCTTCACTAAAAAGAAAAGGTAGGATCTTTGCAACTTGTAATTCTAAAGTGTTAGAGTCCTTTTTTTAGTTTCACCATCTCCATCGGATATTAATGTAAGGGATTTTTTTATTCCTATATATTATTTAAAATTTTATTACAAAAAATGTTCATGTATTGGTATATACCCGACCTAAATATATTTTAGTTACAAAATATATACAATCCACCTTCTCAATCTATTATTTGTGCCTTCAATCAAGAGATTTAGTTACATCATTTTCCTTTTTTTTCTCCTCTCTCCCCTCTTCTCTCCCGATTGTATCTTTCTCCCCATATATCGAGTAAATAATTTCCCAACTAATTCTACTAACTTCACCCATAGTTTACATTTACACAAATTCATATTCCTTTTTGTCCAAAAAAAAAAACTCTGTTTCTAAAACAAAACAGATGTAAATCTACTAACTTTACTATAAAAGCTGTTGAATCTTCACAAAAATACTTGCAGACGTACACAACAAAAAGAATTAACGAAGTAATGTTTATACCGACACTAAAAATTAGCTAAATTAAATAACACTCCAGTCTTGTCATTGTGTGGCAGAGAAGGTATATTATTACATTAAGTTGACAGTATTTGCCACAATCTTTCTTACATTGTTCTCATTTCTTATAATTCTTTGTTTGCCAACTTCAAAGCTTTGCACGTGCAGAGGCACAATAAAGTTAATACTGGCTAATTCGTTTCTAAACAAATGATTTCAATTGATCAATTATAACTTCAAACTCCAATGCGGGAAAAGGGTAGAGTCAGTACTTGCGTATGCCACTTAGAATAGCTAGGGTAAAAATTTTCTTTAATTTTATGTTAAAAGTAAGAAGGGATCTAATTTTACACGTAAGAAATTTGAAAATAAAAATCAAATGATCTTTACAAGTTGTTTACAAATAATTTATAATTATATATATATAGTAAAAATAAATTTCATACAACTAATTATATATTATACAACTTATCTATAATTTATCTACAACTTTCATACATTATTTCTACCCCAGTTACAATATCATACCACGTAAATATAATTTTTATACAAATTTTATACAATATGTATTTTGTATCTGATTTATACATAGCAAAAACAAAATTCATACAACTAATTATATATTATACAACTTATCTACAATTTATCATACATTATTTTTACTCAGTTATATACAACTACAATATCATACAACTTAAATATAATTTTTATACAACGTTGTTAAACTTTTATACAATAGTTAAATAAAAAAAATATAAACAACATAATACAATTTTTCTACAATTGTACTACACTTTCGTAAATATAATGTATATCATGTCGTCTTCTTCTTCTTCTTCTATATGAAAATCAGCCAAAACCAAGTCTAATCTTCACCAAAACCCCTCAAAATTGAGATATAAACTCTAAACCATATTCCCAATTGTTTGCAACAAATACCCAATCCAAACAAACAATGATTTCTGAAAACCCAAATTCGAATTCAAAGCTTCAAAGCTTTTTAATTGTTGTCAATGGTGGAATTGCTGCTCTCTTTTCCTTTGCTTTACATTACTAAAATTAGGGATTATTGAGACGTAGAAAGAATTCTCAATTCTTTGCAACAACACTAATTCAAATAAATAATGTTTTTTGAAAACCCAAATTCGAATTCAAAGGTTCAAATCTTTTTAATGGTTGTTAATGGTGGAATCGTGGGTAAGTGCAAGATACGTGGGGGAGGGGATGATATGTGGAGAGAGAAACGTGGGGAGTGGAAAATACGTTAGAGTTATTTTAAGATACTAATTATTATCATTAATTCCCTTAAAATGTACATAAATGGTAATTGATTATATAAAATGTAATTATAGTAAAACTTGAATAGGAGGTAAATATAATTTCATATAGTGTATAGGAATGAAAAATTAGATGTTATTATCAAGCTTTAATACTCGAAAATTTCATCAAAACGCTATGTGATATGTTAACCATTCCATTCTTATCACCCCTACCTACCTACCCTTTAATTATCTTTCTTCTACGTCAAATTGACGTCTTCTATGGACCACATCTCCTCATTTCACAACCACTTTACATACAAGACAAGAGAAATTTCCTTTTCCATCTTACTTAGTGTGCGTTTGGACATAAGAATGGAAAAATTCCGAAAAAACAGGAGCAAAATTTTTTAAATGAAAATGATATTTGAAAATTAAAGTTATATTTAGATATGAATATAATTTTGGGTTGTTTTTAAATTTTATAAGTGATTTGAATTAAAATTTTGGAAAATAATTTTTTGGAGTTTTTCAAATTTTCGAAAAATTCTAAATTTATCTTTAAGTGAAAATTGAAAATTTTATGGCTAAACATTAGTTTCGGAAAAAAGTAAATTTTTTCGAAAAATAAAAAATTTCATTGCCAAACGGGCTCTTAGTCCTTTTACCTTCATATTTCACGTGCTTGATAAAATTCTTTCAATTTCAGGTTGAATTTCCCTTTTTAGCTTTACAGTATTAATCATATTTTGTTAAAATGTATTTTCAACTTTTTCGTTAATATATCTCTTATAATCTTATTTGAGATGGGAAGTTCAATACTTCCAAGCTGCTATTTTGAGGACAAGTCAATATAGACAATACTACTCTTGTCCTAGAAGATAAGGATCGTTTACTTTGATAATGATACGTGAATCTCATGTTCAACTTTGATTTGTAGTATTATGATAAGCTTTATAGTTTGGCAACTTTCACTTCATATGTTACTCTACCTTTTTTTGTTTCGGTACGAATTTATGTATGTTTGAAAATTCATTAATCTTAACGTGTTCCTCCGAGTCATGATTAATTTGCTTTAAGCATACATATTAAAAAATACTAAATTCTAGACAAAAATAATTAGTGTGACTAAATTAACCTTAATTAAATGTCGCAGTATAGTTAATGTGAGGAGTAAAAGACTTTTTAGGGATATATACATAAGGATAATTTTGAAAAAATAAATTAATTTTTTTTATTATATAAACAGACACTTATTTTAGACCAAAATAAAAAAATAAATTAATTATTTATTGTGGACCGGAGGGAGTATTAAATACCACTATATAATAATTTTAATTTTGATATATTATATATGTCAAAAGTTATTTAAATTTCATGAACAATTAAATACCATTATATAATTATACGAATTAAAGGAAATATATAAAATATAAAAATGAAAAATAAAAGGAAGCAGATGATAATGATACGAGCATGTGCTTGGCAATGCTTATCCATTTGTACATTATTTGATTTAAAAGGGTTGAATAGTTACTCTGCTTATAGCCTTTTTCTTTCCCACTTTGTCTGTTCTCTCGGCACTCCAATCATTTGACTCACTGTTCACACTTGAAACAACCTTGTTTATCTCAAGTCTTGAGCATTATTAGCATTTAGCATCAATCTGAACCTTTCAGCTCAGAGTTTGCTCATGTGAAGAATTGTTAACCATGTCTTTTGACATCTCTTCCATTGTAGCCAGGTATATTTTGGTCCAAGATTCTTCTTTTCTTCTTCGGCAGAAGGTTTATTCATTATTGGCATGAAATTTTGCTCAAATTAGAGTGACGGGTTATTCATATTCTGCTTTTCTCCTTTGTTATTTGTCTCTCCTTAAGTGGTTTTGCTAGCTAGCAAAGCTCATTGAAGACAACAGCTTTGCTCAGTAAGCTTTGTTGTCATAGAAATTGGACTAAAATTATGCTAATTAATAGTGCACTGTTTCTCCTCCGAACTCCATTTACTTCTATTTCATGAAAGTTTTCAATAGATTGCCAGGTTATGGAGAGAGATACTAGAGCCTTGACCTGAATCTCCATCATCAAATAAATTGTGAAGGGACAAAATGATCAATGTTGACCTTCATGCTATAAATTAAAAGTAGGCATTTGAAGACCATTAGTCCTTAAAGAGTACTAAGTGTTACTATGACTTTGCAATCTAGCTGCTCGTTAGCACATTATTCTGTACTTCACTAAAAAACAGCGGCGGATTCAGAAAGAGAAAGAGAGATCAGTCTCAGTCGAACCAAACTCTCGAACCCGTCCAGAAGTTGAGTATGCAACTTGCGATTTAATCGCTTAAAAAAAGTTTAGCCATAAAGATACCGTTAAAGAGTGTTCTAACATGGGGGTGACACCATATAATTACCTTAAAAAGGATCCGATCCTTTGTAGGAACTACCCGTAATAACGAACTTGCGAAATGGATTCCTGACCCTGGTTCACCTTACTTGTTATTGGAACAATTTAGACGTTGTGGGTTCTAAAGCATGGGTTGTGAAATGTATATCTAGTTCTATTTATGTGACAGGCAAGCCCATGACACATATTGCCCCCTTTGGCCCAACAAATATGATGGATTTCACTTGGACTATGTCATCGTCGAGCCCAAAAGCCTGCGTACCATGTGAACTAGTGCTATGCCTTACTAAGCTTTTCATTTTCCTCTCCCATTCCGATGTGACATTCGCATAAGGTTTTAATATGTACCCCTTCTTCGGAAGCTTGCCGGTGTAGAAGCGTATTAGTTCTTCTCTTTACCCGCCCTAGTCGGCCCACCCTTTGTCATGGGCGTCACAATATGTACTTATTTTTCGCACATCTATATGGTTCGATCCCAAAATTCTGGTCTCTGGTTTATACCAATGCGTACCTGCATTTGGATCCGCCAAAGCCTAAGAACATGGATTCCTTTTTCTGAGGATCATAGATTATGATTCATATGTGGCGTGTAGATGGGAAAAGAGTGCAGTTCCTCTTTAGCTGATACAAACTTGAAAATGTAGTTCTTCTACTGACTAAATTAATGTTAATAGTTGTAAGTGCAGAAGATAGTTGTAAAAGGAAATATGTGTGTGGTGCCATAATAATGAAGCTTTCCTTTAACATTCTCCAAATCCTTGCCAAATATGATATTGGCTTGATACTTCTGTGGCATTCTTTCCTCATGTCTGAAACAAAAAGAAATTAAGGAAATGATGATACTTGAACCACGATACTTTACTGATGTCACGTGCCTCTTCTTTTCTGTTACTAGGTACCTGAATTCTTGCAAGCTGCATGAGGTGCTACCCAATGCAGCTCTTCTATCAGAGCTTTATAAGGTAGTCATTTCTTTAATTTTTAGTTACTCTTCTCTAGCGAAGGAAAACAAAAATCTGTATGTTAATCAATCAAATTTGCTTTATTGTAGTCCTTTTTCTTTCTTAATTCGTGTTTTAGCACCTTCTGGCTGATGTAGATCAATGTAGTAATGAATTCTTACAAGCTGCATGAGGTGAAATATTAGTGAAATATATGTGAACTGATAATTTGCGATATAATACCGAACTTATGTCTATGTATTGAAAATTTGTTGTAATCCTTGCAACATCACTATGTCGTAATACTGTGAAACAAATTTCCTGTTGTGTTAATAGTGTAAAAAGATTTTGCTTTGAGGAATCTAACTTGACATTGATCATTAAAATTCTCAACTTCTTCAGGCCAGCATGCAGAAAAAAGTTCAACAAAGGAGGACTCTGTTAGTTTCACTTGATGAGCTTGAAGATGTTGACATGTCCCCCCTCGTCGATGTATTGCTTAAAATCCATCTATTTGATGTTGATGCAGTGGACGTACTTTGCACTTCACCCTTGGCTGTTAAGCAAGAATCTGTGGTCTCCCTAGTGCGTGCAGTCAATTCAACACTCCGCACTGTTGATCTTCAGGATATGCTATTTAAAAAGGAAATCTTGTGGTATGCCTAAATGATATTATTTTTAATTGATCATTGAATACCATCTTATTTTCCTCATCTATATTTCTCTTACAACTGAATTTTTTTAATGTATCCATACTTATGGCCAGTGGCGAAGCCATGAATTTTCTCAAGGGTGTTCAAACTTGAAATAAGTAAAAAAAATAATCCGACAAAGGGTGTTCAATACATGTTATGTACCTCTAAAATCTAATATTTTACCTATATAAACAATGTAATTTTCCGATAAAGGGTGGTCAGTTGACCACCCTAACCCAAGTGTGCCTTCGCCCCTGCTTATGGCATGCTAGGCACACTAACAGAGGGAAACGAATTAGACAAAGAACCTAATTTTTCCTCTATATAGGATAATTAGAAAAGGTGAGAATATCAGTTTGCTCTTATGTTTCCCCTAGCTGTGACTTATTATTTTTAATTTTTTTTGGTAATCAACTGTATTTCATTAATCACCAAAGAGTTAATTACAAAACCACAGCTAAGCCAACTAAACTAGCTATCAAAACAAAGACATAAACCCTAGCTGTGACTTTAATGTGCATAAGATGATAGATTGCATGTGTTGTTGACAATACCAAGGAATGCCATATTATGGATTTGAGAGGTCTGTAAGTTCGCGATCATGACTTCTGTGTTGAATTTGGGCCTCTGCAGGGACCTTTTTCAGAGCGGTTTAAATTGCCAATCGCTAAAACTGAGGTCCACTGAGATTCAAAAGCTGAATATGGTTGGAAGCTTCATGCAGTTAGACACCCTTAATCTTGACTTCTGTTCTTCCCTCACTAACTTAGAGAGGGATTGCTTTGCTTGCATGCCAAAATTGATGCGTCTCTCCATATGTGGAACTAGAATAGCTGATCTGTGGACAACCCGCGCAGCTTTGACACGCCTTCCTTCTTTGACAGAATTAAGGTTTCAAAACTGCATATGTTGCAAAGATACTGGGCCATGTCTTGCATCATCCAGTAAGATGACAAATCTTCCTGTTTCTGAAATAACTTAATCAGGTCATTCACGCAAGGACTTTGACAGCAACCATAAATTATATACTCAGAAATTTGACTATAAATATTGTATGCAGATGGTGCTGGCAGTCCAGCTTCTGTTGGCAACTTATTTTCAACTTATGGGTTTAAAAGGATAAACCAGGACTCACTTAATGATTCGGCAGATAAAGTATCAAATCATTTTGAAGGAATTCTTTCATCGGATCCCTCTTTTGTTGCCAAAAGTGGAAGGGCTGATTTGCAACATGAGGTCTATGGCTTTTCTTTATGCTTGCAGTTGTTGACTAAAGTTTTACTTGTTTTTTCTCTCTTACATTTTATAGGTTTCAATCCGTGTATCAGGTTTCTTTTGGCGATTTTCATGTTCAAGAGAGAGATGATTGTCCCGAGGATATAAACTTGAAACTGAGAGACAGATCAGTTGTTTCCAAGATGTATCTTTCTTGTCATCCTTCACCAATCTGCTTTGAGAAATACTACAGGGAATACATTATTGCTTCATTGCCTCATCTGGAAGTTCTAGATAACTTTCCTATAAGAAAGCTAGATAGAGAATTGGCAAATACTGTCTTCTCACAGTACTACGAGTACCTGCCGTACAAACGCCAGCGCAAAGAAAATGTTGCAAGTGTTTTGCATATGCGTGAAACAGGTAGAGGTAATGTGTACCACAGCAAATCTTCTCGCATAAAGGAGGCAGTTTCTTGCAGGAAAAGTCCATATTTCTATTCAAGGTCCCTCTGCGCAGCCAAACTTGGTTCATCTGCTTCTCCTTCCCTGCATATACTGTCCAATATCAGCAATAATATCAAAGAAGGAAGTGGGAGCCTTCGACCAAGACAGTTTGAGTATCATCCCACTAATCCTAGTCTAATGGCTTTTGGAACTTTGGATGGGGAGGTGGTCGTCGTAAACCATGATGCTGGAAATACTTTCAGTTACACTCCACTCTTTGGGGTGACTAATAGCATCTTAGGCCTCTGTTGGCTTAACAAGAATCCATTTAAGGTATGCTGTTTTCTCAAAACTAAAATTATAGTTGCTTCGTGGATCATAGTCACATGTACCTTATGAGGTCTTAAATATAGTCTTTATGAAGAAATTTTTTGACGGCAGATAGGGCTCTGATTGTTGAATAATATGCTGCAAATTGGAAGGTTATCAGCCTGTGTTTTGAATTTGATGCAATTCTAAGTACTTAGTGTTGGTTAGTTGCCATCCTAAAACTAGGATGACATTCATATTTTATACAGTAGTGTGCTACAAACCATAACAACATCCAATGGTCGTCGTTTCATTGCATTTTAGTGTGCATTCCCACATGGTGTGACATTTCCAAACTCATATTAGACTATCCCTGCATGTTTGCTGTTCTTTAACTTTAGTCATATGTATCCTCTTCATGTCATGAGCATGTCGTGGGATGTGACTACTTTAGGATATAAGGTCAAATTAGTACAATCTAAGTTCATTAACTGTTGGTGGATAGATCCTATTTTAGGCAAAACCAGAGGGGAAGCGGTGGATTAAATACATGAAATAAATTGGGTAGCCATATTTGGTTGATGTAAGGTGACATGTGTGATCAACCTACATATCTGTCCATTTATGTTCCATTATAAGTATGTATGTTGTATGTTCATGTTCTGTCATTTGATTTTTTGAAATCATACCTAACATTCTAAAGTCTTTTTAAGTACTCTTTTTCATTGTTGCAGGACCATGTAAAAACTGACTTTTGTTTGTTTCTTGACATGTACATGACCACCTTAACAGGATTTTACCCTTTCCTACGGATACAGGGTAGCCTGTAGCTGTAAGTAAAAGTTCGCTGAGTACCAATCTGAAAATTTCATAAATGCATGTAAATGAAAGTTTGTTGAGATTCCTAGCTGACCAATTTATGTTAGAAGATATCTAGTTATTGAAACCCTTGTCCTCCCAAAACTAATATGATCGGATGGAATGTTCCTGCTAGTCTGCTATGTATGCACCTATGGATTTTTCTGCTAAAGGTCTTAATATCCATGCTCTATATTTCTATTAACCAAAAAACATGTAGTACTATATTTTCCATTTTAATCTCCATCACCCCTTTTCTCGGAAACTGCTCATTATTCTCTTTGTTTTCATCTGTTAGCTCCTTGCTGGTTCTGACAATGGCTCTTTGAGATTGTATGACATCAATGACACATCGCCAAAATCAGAGACAAGCTATAGCAGTTCCAGCCCTGCTGTTTTTGAGAAATTTGAACAGTTGACTTCACTTCATGTTAATTCAACGGACGATCAGTTTGTTACGAGTGGTTATTCAAAAAAAGTAGCCATATACGATATTTGTAGTGGCGAGCGCTTACATTTGTTCAGTGATATGCATCAAGAACCCATTAACGTGGCTAAATTTGCACATCACTCTCCAAACCTGCTTGCTACTTCATCATTTGATCGTGATGTCAAATTGTGGGATTTGAGGCAGATGCCAAATCGCCCCTGTTATACAGCCTCGAGCTCAAGGGGAAACGTGATGGTTTGCTTCTCTCCAGACGACCTTTATCTACTGGTATCGGCTGTAGACAACGAGGTACCTTGATCAATGCAACGTATTAAAAATCTCATTTGATGATACCAAATTTCCTTACTATTGGAATAACAAGTTAAAGGTCTGCTTTGTGGCTTCTGATTAGTTTAGACATATTCAAAAGCAATATTTTTGTTATACAAAATCCCAACTTGATAAATTCGGTATCTTTATGTGTGGCTATACCTACTAGTATATTGTAGATGACTTCATGATTGAGGTTTATACTATCTTTATGGTACAGGTGAAACAACTTTTGTCTGTAGATGGGAGGCTGCAGACAGATTTCCGTATAGCTTCCACAGGGAGCGCTCATAATTATACACGATCATATTACATGAATGGGAGGGACTATGTTATTAGTGGAAGCAGTGATGAATCAATTGTTCGCATTTGTTGTGCTCAAACAGGGAGGCGATTGAGGGACTATTATTTGGAGGTAAAAGCCCAAGAACAATTATATCAGTTTTCTCTTTTCCAAACTCGAGGACCAAATATTTGTCGTTTTTTCTAACTAATTAAGATGTTTCAGAATATTTGATATCTTTAATACATGGGATAAACTAGGTGTTGGCTGCCGTAGTAAGGCTTTTACTTCGTTTCTTTATTTCCAGGACAGGGCATTGGAGAGTCCAATATTGGTGCAGTCCTTGAGAAGTGATCCTTTCAGAGTAAGCTCCAATTCATGGCAGTAAATTAGCTGACCTTCATTTAGCTGCCTTAGCCTCTATTTATTTCGTCACATTGTCTATGAATTGAAACCAGATTTTATTATGCAAATTCCAAGTGCCGCTCCTTGCATTTTTATGAAAATCTCTATCGTAGGTGCATTATTTATAAACATAAGGAGAAAATAAAAGAGAAACAAACCCGAAAAAAGAAAAGGAAAAGAATATACCTATTAAAATATGATGATTATATATGTAATTCTTCACTTATGAAACTAAGCTTTTCTATTTTTTTTTTTCTTTCTATTTTTGCGTAAAACCAGCATTTCCACATGGCTGTCTTAGCATCTTATATGCGCCCCAGTTCAAGACGAGACATCATTAAGGTAAGTTTTATTCTCCTTACTTTTTGTTTAATTCACACGATCATTCCTTGTCTTTTTTTCTTCTTTTGGTTTGCATAATAACTTGGGTGTTTTGGTGTGGAGGGGGAATCACCATCATTTATAACGCAATAACTTGGGTGTTTTGCTAGGTCACTTTGCTAGAATCAGGACAATATGGTGATAAAGATTCCATGAGCAAAGATTGTTGCAATCCTTATGGTTATGGAGGTTGAATTTTGCATCTCGCAAATTTGTGTGTATACATGTGTATGAAGCCCAGATTTTTCTGCAAATGAATCTCAGTGGAAGTCTTGCCTAAGAAAAAATATGATGGTTTGCTAGAACTTGTTTTCATTGGCTCTGGGAGCGTGGGCGGGGAAATTGTAAACCATAATTTTTTTTTTCCATATATGCCAATTGCAATTAGAACAGTCAAGATTAGAATATAATATGAAAGTAATTTGAGATCAACTGATAAAAGAAACGCTGTGTTTGCAAAGAAAAATATGATGGTGCTAGAACCTGTCTTCTCAAGAGGAAGAGGTAAAACGAAAAAAAGTTTAATTTCTCTATACACAGAAGACAATTAAAAGAGTTTTTGCATTATCACGTTGTCTAAAAATATATGAAATTAGGTTACCTGCTACAATGTAACATGTTAAAAAATATGGTATAGTACTAAAAGAACTAGGCTGTCTGTTTATAACTTTTAGAACGGAAGAGGGCCTAAACTATCTTTGCTAAATGGTTTATAAATATCCTCTGTTCATCTATCCGTCCAAAAAACTACACGACGTTAATTCTATTAACAAAAATACTCCGCGACTAACGGCAGAATTGGTGGGTCTTTCATTTAATGACGTGACAATTTTTAACTGGACCACATGGCAATCTTTAATCAAGAATCAAATATGGGTCTTATTTTTACCCATTTACCTGGTTCGACCCATTTACCCATTTTTCCGTGCTTTGCAGTATTGGCAAAAATGACTTCTACAAAATGAAACGGGCTTAGCAAAATTACTGTTCAACAGTGTCCTAAAGAGGAAATCGTATCTATTGCTTTTCGCTGTTTGTTCCTAAAAGTTCAATTCCTTGTTCTCCATTCTATTTTGGTTCTAAATTTTGTGATTTATTCATTATCTAAGTTTAAACTACTGATTTGGAGCTTCAATTCGAAGAAGTAAGATTGAATTTGAGGCCACAATTGAAACCCGTCTGTGCCGAGTTCAACAAAGAAGCTAAGTTTGAAATCTGAAAATTAGGGCTTCGAATTCGATTGGATGTTCATGATTCTAGTTGAAAACATCATTTTGAAGCCCAATCTGAAGGATTAGGATCGATTTGAGTGATTTTCTAGGGTTTTGAGTTGAAAATTTTCGAACGGTTTCTCGACGAAGAAGACGAATTGGGTTCCTTCGATTCTGTGGGTGATTGTTCAAATTGGTTTCTGGGGTTTGTTCGGATTGTTGAGACGAGCTTGTGGTTACGTTTTGAGTTCTAGTTGAAGAGGTTTGGGCTGACTTTGGGTTGGCAGTTTGAAGTTGAAATACGACGAACACTTGCTGAACATTTTTGAGCTTCAGCTGCTGAAGATAGCTTCGAATTGTTGTTATAGCCTGATTCATTGAACGAGAATTCATTACTATTGAAGCCTGAATCACTTGATGAACCCCGAAGAACACCAACCGCAAATTTGAAGAACTTTGTGGACTGGTTCGAAACGATCCAAGCAGCTGGTAAATCGAAGAGGAACACCTGTAGAGCTGATTTGAGTTGATTTTAGGTTGAAATATTTTTGGAGATGATTCTCTCAACAAGACGAAGAACTGCTGCCACTGATTTGCGACTGAAAATTGCAGATGTGTTCTCCACTTTTTGGAGTCGTTTGCTATTGATTTATCAAACTTTAATTTATCCATATGGCTGAAGATGGAGGATCTAACATTTCCAATATCTTCTTTGATTCTTGGCATGTTCATTTCCCGAAAATGGGGTTTATGATTGGAGAAGAAGAAAGGGAGAGGTCAGATACCACCCATTTTTGTAAATGGGTCGGATAAGTTAAATGGGTTGAAATAATATCCACTTTTTGTTCCATTCAAAGATTGCCACGTGGCCCAGTTAAAAATTGTCACGTCATTAAATGAAAGATCCACCAATTCCGCCGTTAGTCGCGGGGGTATTTTTGTTAGTAGAATTAATATCGTGTAATTTTTTGGACGGATAGATGGACGGAGAGTATTTATAAAACATTTAGCAAACGATAGGGATAGTTTTGACCCTTTTCCGATTTTAGAAAATGACAAAAGAGAAATTGAAGTACTTAATCACAATCATTGTATTTAAATCAGAAATTGAAGTAGTGTTCCAAAGCCTCTTGAGTTTGTTGATCGGTGAAATGGGTATTAATTAAACAAATGCAAGTGGCTCAAGACAGCCCGCAACCATTATGTGATGCCTTAAAATATTTTTCTGCTCGAGTTAAGCACCGACAGAGAAACAGACAACTAGGAATAAAATTTTAATCGAAATCTTTAGACCTAGCACAGCTACTTCGAACCTTCTTTTACAACATTTAGAATAATGGACTGTAGGCAACGGAGACCTCGTTCGATGGCGTCCTAAAGAGTCAGCAAAACGAAGAGGGTAAGCACACCTACTACAGCCGCCACTCTACTGTTACACAGCCTGTAATGAAACTGGACGCATTTTCTGAGATTCCATTTTTGCCAGTTGCCACTGCTTATCGCTACGTTACCTGACACATGGCCTCCACCTAATCACTATTATTAACGCTGAATCCACATCACTTGCTCATTTCCTCCTTCCTACTTGTGCAATTGTGCCTCTTAATAAGGTCACTCTATAACTACGTACTCATTCATCTACACTTGCCCAATGCCATTAAAATCGTAGACTTGTGTGATTGTTTGCAATTTAATTCCAGAAGATCAGTGGTAGCCTACACTTTACTCTTCAAAATGAATCTTGCCATGATGACCTTGTTGGGATATATACTATTAACCATGAGTTTGATTTAGATATAGTATTTATTATGAAACAATTGTTTATTCAGTTTTAATAAAGTTTTAAATACATCATATATTAGTCCGTGTCCTTTGCTTATATAGTAGATGATTTAGTGTATAGAGTTTAGCTTATATACGGAAGATTAAATCATCGGTTCTTATAAGTATAAAGTTTGAGTTCACAATCTAATAATGGAATTGGACAAACCATCAGGAATGATTGTAGCACAAGATTAAATATAATTTATCTTGATTATGGGAATGGTTTAATTCCAACTTCTTGTGCTAATACATTTTGTATGTATTGAACGGACCAGGTAGAGATAAGTATTTTATACTGATTTAATAAAATAAACTGTCTAGCCATTAAAGGTACTTATACTCTTAATCTTGAATAATTATTATTAGCTGTGTATATTATTATTGTTTTGATTTATTAAAAGGCGAGATTCTTTCGTGGGTCAATATGCCTGGTAAATTGGATAATAATAATGTACATTGGTGAAGTAATAGCTAGTTGATGGAATCCATGTCTCGGTTTAGAGATTGATGATACACCTTTATGAAAGCTTATAAGTTTTCATGTGTAAACCCGGCCGGTGGATTTTGTATCCGACACATGAAATAAGTTAAGCGAAAGTCTAAAGGAAATAATCAATAAATTAAATCGTCAGTAATTTAATTTACTTGATTAGTATCTGAATCTTAATATGGGGAGTTAAATAAGATTTAATGGATGAATTTCGAAATTGGATAAGGAGTGCAATTACGGATTTTTAGTGGAATAATTCGTAATTAATTATGGTAGATATTAATTTCGAAAATTAGAAATTAATTCCATAATTAAAGCCTTGTTAATTAAATTTTGTGGTCCTTACTGTGCCTAAATAATAAGAAATAAAGGAATCATTTTTGTGGTGGAAAAGAAAACCCAACAGGTTTTGGAAAAGGGTCTTAACCTTTAAAACTTGTACTATAAATACATAAGCTTTTCCACCTAGAAGCAGTAGTACATGGTGGCTGAAATTTTTAGCCAAGTTTTCCTAGAAATTTCGCCCACACGAAATTTCTATTTCCGGTATTATTTGGGTAACACAGTAGAAGACCGTAGAATGTTCGAGGATCACGATTGTGCGGGTGATGGAGATTTCATTGAGAAGTTATGGAACTGAAGGCTCACGTGATAGAAGAGATATGTTCATGCTTCAAGAGGTAACCCGTGAAAACCCGTATATACTAATTGTCTAGATTACATGTGATTTTGATACTGGGATTGCTTCGGCTGCTTATTATAATCCATCAATTGGTATCAGAGCACACTCACATCTAATTAGATAACTAAGTTTTTCGTGAAACAAGAATATGGTATTTATGTGCATTTTTTGAATTACATATATATGTAGTTTTCTGAAAAACTGCACTGCTGTTTTGTGAATTAACTGTGCAAAATTTTTGGATTATTTTTGTAATCATGAGATATCTGTTTTCTTATTGATATTTGATTAAGATTATCTGAATTTTTTGGGGTAAACCCTAGAAAAACGCAAAACCTGTTTTTGACCGAATAGCCGGTATTTTCGGAGGTCAGCGAACTTGACGGACTCCGATTAAGCTGAAATTTGGTGGGTCCATCGGAAACGACGGGGTGAGAAAAACGCACTGCTTTAGCAATTAATCATGGTATTTTTCGGCGTTTTGATGTCGTTTGGACTGTGTTTTGGACGTTTTTCTATTTTCTGAAAATTATTTCTTAATAGTTTTAATTCCTTTTTAATTCAATGGTGGTGGGGTGACTCCCCATGGTCCCCATGATTAAATACTAGTCATATAATAGGTTTACACATTGGCTATTAGCAAATAGACGTGTTGTTGTATTAAATTCAATAATAGAGGTGTAGGATTTTATTGACTAGGTCTTGCAAGGTATAATTGATATTGTGTGATGATATAATTATTTTGTAAGAAAGTAAAATTCTCTATTTGATATCCTGGATGACTAATGATTGTAGCGTTTGGCATATTTGTGCATAAAAAATTTCTCAAATTTAAGTTTATGTTTTCATGCCCTACGTGATTATTAGTTTTGGATTTTCTATGAAGAATTTTTTGTTCTCTGATTGGAGTTTCTAATTAAGTGAAATATGACGGTATTTTGTATGAGTTTTATACTGTTGGTATGGCTTTTAAGCTGTGGTCCATATTCTGCCATAAAATAATTTTATGAGCTACATATATATTCACTTGTAAATTGAGAATTTTATGAGTAATAAATAGTTACCACTGAAGTGGGTTGTTTATATGAACAAATGAAAAATTCTTAATAAATTTGTACATGTGAAATTGTGTCTATTCATGGATTGAGCATTATGATTAATAAGTAGGATCCACAAAACGACCTATTTATTTGAGTCATTAAAATCTGCTTAATGTACCATGTGAAAATTATCCTTGATAAACCTACATTAGTGGTGGAGGTTCTTAACTAGAAAAAGAGTTTTATCTTTGGGTACTAGTGATACCAACTCCACCATGAGAAGAGATATTAAGTTTTTCGCCGAACGGGAGAAAATATAATGTTTCAGGTTCTTGTGTATTTAATAAAAGAATAATTTATTGCAAAAGAATATATTATATATCCTAAAAATAGGAAGAACATAATATATGTCATGAGCTTATAGTGTAATTATAAGGAGAATGGAAATCAATATCATATTTATTTTAATTCATGAAACTACTTAAAACGGTTATTCTCTGAGTTTAGTTACAGGCTGGTGGTCATGAATTTGACGGACTCCGATTGACCTGAAACTTGGTGGGTTCATCAAAACGATCTAGTGAGAAATACTCACTGCTATGCAGTGAATCATGTTGTTTTTTGGCATTTTGAGGTCGTTTAGATGGGTTTTCAAGCAGTTTATTAAATTGAATTTGTTATAAATATGAAAAATTATTCTTTATATATCGGCTATATTTGTGTTAAATCTGAAGCATGTGATTTAACTTGATATAATATATATGAAGAATGCAAATCACATGGATTTAATCCTAACTATGCCAAAAATAATTTATTCGAATTTGGTCTAGTTTTGGCGATCATGAATTCCACGATCTCCGAATGACCTGGAATTTGATAGGATCATCGGAAACGATCATTAAAGAAGAACTCACTGCTATGCAGTGAATCACATCGTATTTTGACGATTCGGGATCGTTTAGATGAGTTTTTTGGAGGTTTGACGGATTAAAATGCGATTTACATGCGAAAAGTCATTCTTTCTATCATTTTATTTATGTCTAATCTGGAACATGATAACACATGTTGATTTGACATGAATTGGTATATGATAAAAATGTAGGTCATATTTTAAATTCTTAAAAAATGCTTAAACTGATAATTTTTCAAATTTGGTCGCAATTTTTGGAGATTGTGATTTTAACGATCTCCGATTGATATGAAATTTGGTAGATTTATCAGAAACAGTCCAGTAAACAATAATCGCTGCTATGCAGTGTAAAATAATAATTTTAGTATTTTAAGATTGTTTAAATGGGGTATTGAGTATTTTTTTTAAATTATGGAACTTAATCCTCAGAGAAATGTTCGTGGTTGTGATAAAGTGGTGATAGGAATTAACCCCTATGATCTCCATTTTTTTATTTATAGTGAGATAGTAAATTTACGTGTTGACATTAGGTCTTCCTCCATATCGGATAAATTATTATGAACTCACTGGATATAGTTACTATTTATTGATAACCTGTATTATCTCTCTATCTAAGTTTAAGGGTTGAATCAATTTTGTAACTAAAATATAATCATGATTAAATGGTGATAGAATTATATTTCTATGGTCTTTCACTATTAATTTCAAGTGAGTAATAAATTTACGCGTTGACTTTAGGTCTTCCTCCATATCGGATAAATTTATTGTAAGCTCACTAGGTGAAATACTAATAATTGATATCGTGTACTTACTCTCCATCTGAGTATACATGTTGGATCAATGGAACTAGATCTATTAAAAATGATGTTCACTTGACTTAAATTAACAGTATACTCTCCATCTGAGTTGGGTCTGTTTTAATTATTGAAGTGAATAATCTGGCATTGCATATGTATGTTGCATGAGTAGTTCTTTTCCCATCGAAATTGCAATTCAAGATGCATGGCATATATGTGTAGTGTGTTTAAAATTTTTGTATTAAAAAGTTATATACAGTTGACTGAAAATAATAGTATGCTCTCCATCTGAATTGGTTCTATTTATTTTTGGATTGTATAATTCTTGCATTATATAATATACTTTGCATGAATGATTCTTTTCCCATCGAAATTTATTATTCCAGATGCATGTATGTATATAAATATTGAATGCAGTCTGAATTTTATATTCAGTGTTTTGACTTATTATGATCTATTTAATGTTTTTATCTCAACTCCACATTGATTTTATGCAATTGGTCGTATTACTTGTTAATATTTTCTTTTAGTGATAAGACATTAATTTTAAGGATGCAATATATGTACTTTTGTTAGAAGGAATTTAATTCCGGTTTCTGGGCAAAATAAGAGATGGATATTTGTTTTATTTTTCGAATAACTCTTGAGTTATTGAGCTTAATAAACATTTTATCTCTTGTGGTACATGAATGCATGACTTTGTTATTGTATATTGATGTCTCTCCTCAACAGCACAATATTAGTCTACCTCATAAAAGAATATATTCTTCAAAATTGAGTAAAACTTATCTGTGCACTTTTGTCTAAGTCATATTAATCTGGATAGGATTTCAAGTTGGTCAAGGATGGACCATAAAGTTTATTGAAAGTAGAGGCACTACCAACTTGTGGATCCTGTTTGGAAGGAAATTTTACTAAAAGATGTTTCCCTTTAAAAGGAAATAAAACTGGTGATAAGCTAGAATGAATCCTTTCTGATTTGTATGGTTAAATGAACATACTCGTAAGAGATAGATTTTGAGTATTTTGTGACGTTCATAAATGATTACTCAAAATATTAATATATTTATTTGATGCACTGTAAGTCTTAATGAATTAAGTAATTCAAGGTTTTTAAGACTTGAAACAGAGAAGCACCAAAGAAATATATTAAGTTACTACAATTTGATTGTAGTGTCGAGCACCTCTCTAAAGAGTTTTTTAGTTACATATCAGAATAAGGGATTACATCTCAATTGACTACACCGTAAACTCCATAATATAGTGGTGTAGTAGAAAGAACAAATAAGTCTCTTTTGGATATGGATAGACTAATGACGTGTTATTCATATTTGCCTTATTTATTTTTGGAATATTTCCTGGAAACTGCAAATTACATTTTGAATTTAGTTCCTTCTAAGTTAGTACTGGGACATCTATAGAACTGTGGACTGAATGTAAGTTTGGTCTGTGGCATGTTCAGATATAGGATTGTCCTGCATATGTGCTGAAAGGGAAAACAGATATGTAAGTTGGAACTAAAGATGGATAGGTGCATGTTTATCGAATATCCAAGAAATCGAATGAAGCTTTATTTTATTGTCCTAAAGAAAATAAGGTAATTGTTAAAACAAATGCATTTTTCTAGATAAGGAATGTTTAATAAAACATGTTCCGAGAAGTAAACTATTTTTACAGGAACTGGGCAAAGAAATAACTAGATGTTCAAGAACATCAAAACCCATACATCAGAATTGACGTTCCATTGCATTTAAGTAGTGGGAGAATGTTAATAGACATGATATGCCTTTATCGAGCGGGAGTGATGTTTGAACATTGAACACTATAGTAAGAAGTCACTAATATTTCAATATCGTGAGGTAACGAAGGTAATATTAGTAGTACTTCGTCGTAGTGGGAGAAAGCTAAAGAAAATCATAGTTCGGTGTTCATTCTTGGGATAGTTTCGGTAACAGGATCCCTGAAGAGTTTAATACCAAACTAGATAATTACGACAAAGTACTTCTGGACAAATATTGCATCAGATATAACTTGGTAAGATTCTTTAACAAAACCTTATTTGGTGAAGACTTTTAATAGTCATGTAAAAGAATGCCTCAGAAAGTTGTAGATGCATGGTTATGAGTCTAAGTGGGAGATTGTTGGGGCATATACTATTAACCAAGCATTTGAATATAGTATACTCTCATAATATCATGGTTAAAAGTCTAAGTGGGAGATTGTTGGGATATATACTATTAACCATGAGTTTGATTTAGATATAGTATTTATTATGAAACAATTGTTTATTCAGTTTTAATAAAGTTTTAAATAGATCATATATTAGTCCGTGTCCTTTGCTTATATAGTAGATGATTTAGTGTATAGAGTTTAGCTTATATACGGAAGATTAAATCATCGGTTCTTATAAGTATAAAGTTTGAGTTCACAATCTAATGATGGAATTGGACAAACCATCAGGAATGATTGTAGCACAAGATTAAATATAATTTATCTTGATTATGGGAATGGTTTAATTCCAACTTCTTGTGCTAATACATTTTGTATGGATTGAACGGACCAGGTAGAAATAAGTATTTTATACTGATTTAATAAAATAAACTCTCTAGCCATTAAATGTACTTATACTCTTAATCTTGATATAATTATTATTAGATGTGTATATTATTATTGTTTTGATTTATTAAAAGGCGAGATTCTTTCGTGGGTCAATATGCCTGGTAAATTGCATAATAATAATGTACATTGGTGTAGTAATAGCTAGTTGATGGAATCCGTGTCTCGGTTTAGAGATTGATGATACACCTTTATGAAAGCTTATAAGTTTTCATGTGTAAACCCAGCCGGTGGATTTTGTATCCGACACATGAAATAAGTTAAGCGAAAGTCTAAAGGAAATAATCAATAAATTAAATTGTCAGTAATTTAATTTACTTGATTAGTATCTGAATCTTAATATAGGGAGCTAAATAAGATTTAATGGATGAATTTCGAAATTGGATAAGGAGTGCAATTACGGATTTTTAGTGGAATAATTCGTAATTAATTATGGTAGATATTAATTTCGAAAATTAGAAATTAATTCCATAATTGAAGCCTTGTTAATTAAATTCTGTGGTCCCTACTGTGCCTAAATAATAGGAAATAAAGGAATCATTTTTCCGGTGAAAAAGAAAACCCAACAGGTTTTGGAAAAGGGTCTTAACCCTTAAAACTTGTGCTATAAGTACATAAGCTTTTCCACCTAGAAGCAGTAGTACATGGTGGCTGAAATTTTCATCTAAGTTTTCCTAGAAATTTCGCCCACACGAAATTTCTATTTCCGGTATTATTTGGGTAACACAGTAGAAGATCGTGGAATGTTCGAGGATCACGATTGTGTGGGTGATGGAGATTCCATTGAGAAGTTATGGAATTGAAGGCTCACGTGATAGAAGAGATATGTTCACGCTTCAAGAGGTAACCCGTGAAACCCCGTATATACTAGTTGTCTAGATTACATGTGATTTTGAAACTGGGATTGCTTCCACTGCTTATTATAATCCATCAGACCTTGCTAATTCTTTCGCTCGTTCTAAGTTCTTCTTTCCTTCAACCAGTCGTGGCCTATGACAACCCAAGTAAGACTGCCATCTCTCTCTCACACACAAATACAAGCTGCTGACCAATTTTTAACTTTACTAGTCTCTGGACACGTGCGTTGCACGTGTGTTCTATATCAGTTGGTGCAAAAATTTTAAAACGATATAAATAATATTAAAGCTTGTGCATAATTAGTAACTGAAAATTTGAAAGGAAAAAGCACAAGCTTAACTTGATGAATATATAGTCAACCTATTTATTTTGAATGACTCGATGTCACTATTATATTTTGTAGTTGTAGACACTAAACTAAAATGGTATAACTTTTTCTTATGCAGTTCTTCTAAAATACCACATATTTAGCTCGATAATTTTCTCAAATTTTGATATTTCATCAATACATAGTTTTAATATGAATATAAATAATGTTGCAAGTACTTCACGTCTTAAAGTTTGTGCCTTGTTTTTTTAGAAGTTGTAGCCTCCTTCTTTTGACAGCCGCATACATATCAAGAAGTTATCGAATGAAAGTACTTTTTTCGTCCATTTTTTTAAAAGTTAGCATCACGTAAAATATTAATATATGCAGTTGATTGCTAGAATTTCTTTTAAAACAAACCTTTCATCTTTTGTTTCTTCTTGTCTAAAGATATTCTCCAGGTTTCCTCTTATTGGATTAAAGTACTTATACTTATTTGACTCTATAAACAAAGATAAATCCTAAGCTACATTGATTATCAAAAGGAAACGATTATCCCAAGCAAAAGTGTTAGACAAAATAACCCCTAGTCTTTGAATGTTTATTGCGGAGAAAAGGAAAAAAATAGCTCTAGTAATGGAACCAGTCGTTTTCATAATTAGTCCGGAAAGCAACGCGTAAATTTATATCCAAAGGAGAAAAGAAAAAAAGAAACAAAACAATCAAAATAAAATATAATAATCAAGAATACATGATCAGATATAAGATCGCAGGCATATAAATTATAGTCTACAGATATATATGCTGAGTTTCCTTTAAACACCGGCACTATGAAACTTCCTTTGATCACATATATAGTGAAGATAGCAATAATAACTGGTTAATAAGTGAAAAAAAACTAATTGGAGAGCAATAAAGCAACCCACCATAAGTTCACTGAGATTTCTTTACATGAGTGTTGTAATTGGAGTTGAGCAAAATTAAAAAAGAAAAACAGAAAGAGAATGTTCTTCTGGGAAAAGGGGGCTACTAACAAAGAAGAGAAAATGAAAAAAATGATGGAGTAATTTGACACTTTGGTGTCTGCTTTTATAGTGTAATAAAGTATGAGTAAAGACTATGCATAAATGTTAGTACTATAACCGGTAGAAGCTCAAAGGACCAAACGGAGAAAAGTTAGAATGTGAAACAATGCAACTGATTTTTTTCATTTATTTTAATTTAATAGAAGGCAGCTTCTTACACATGGGCAATATTGTCACTTAGTTTTTAAGGGTATATTTGTAAATCAACTTTTAACTTTGCGTCTTCCCACTTTTAGTATAATATGATATATACTGACAGACGCTGCTATTCATTTATATTGACGATGTAAATAATTTTTATCATATATATAAGCAATGTTATAATATCTATGTAACACGTAATTTATCATCTTTTCTAAGTTATCATACCATTTTTGCTAAAAAAATTACTTGTAATTAATCAGCTTTCGTATAATTAGTTTAAATAATAATTTACTGTCATTGTATAGAAGTTATAATTGATTGCTAATTAGTATTTTATGGTACATAGATGTATTATAATTTATATGTATCTATATGGTGTAGGTTCATGCGATTCTAAGTGCGCAGTGAGGCGTGGGAAAGCAGGAATAGCAAAACGTTGCTTGACCTACTGTGGAATATACTGCAATAAGTGCAACTGTGTTCCTTCGGGCAACTATGGTAACAAGTCGGAATGCCCTTGTTATAGAGACATGCTCAACTCCAAGGGCAAATCCAAATGCCCATGAAATTGAATACTACCACGTACTATCCATCAGTTCTTTCCACTCGATTTTCATCTCTCTTTCTTTTTCGATATGTTACTGCCAACTAGTAATAAAAGTATTCTCATATTCTTTATATTCCACAAATAACATTCCAACATATCATTGGCGCTTGTAATTGTTCGTACTTGCTTTGAATATTAAATGCAAGACTTTTTTCCACTTGGGCTGTTCCATTTGTGCATTTTTTTCCGGTTCTATCTATATCCAGATTTAAGAAAAAGAGGGAGAGAAAAGTTAATTATGATAAACTACAATGCGCTATTTTTTTTTAAAATTAATTTAAACCACCTCAATGGTTAGTGATTAGGCCGACCCCTACCTGTTCGTATCATCACCAAAATAGTGGTTACAATGAGGTGGAAGATTGTCCTCTCCTCCGTGGAATGTTCTAAGGATGAATAATTCATGCTTATAAAAAAATGTCCTCATCGGAATAGCCCAGCGTTACAATTTTATATAGCACATTGATCAGAATTTTGAAATGTCGATCACCAGAATTTTCAATCGTAATGCAAAAAATTATAGTGATTGACTAGAATTTTATGGCCAATTACACAAAATATGGCAATCGTCACCGTTACTTGCAAAATTATGGAACCTCTTGAATTCTGGCGAATCACCATAAGACTTGCTCAAAAAATTCTGACAAGTGTTCTTTAAAATTCTGACCGGCGATTTTATTTTCAAGACTTTTGTTATCGGGTATAAAAATTTAAATGGTGGCACCAAATAATCCTACTTGTGCAAATCACCCTATAGATCACTTGATGAACAGCCCATTTCTTATTTGGATCGTCCAACTCAATCTCTTGCATGCCCCGTTAATAACAGCCAACCTTGCCACCTCCTGTGTACTCCAAGAGAAGCCTTACTTGTCAGTTTCTAAACGTCAGGAATTTATAAACCATTTTGAAGTAAAAATAAAATAAAAATCTATGCACTTTCTTTATTGAAATGTAAGTATTAGAGAAATGTTATAAATATATTATATTATGAATGTTCATTTAGTACTCCGTTGTAAATAAACTCCTGAAGAAGTTTATCCATATGGGATTCCGCCGTAAATATGTTTATCTATTTAGTAATATATTGGAAATAAGCCTCCTGAAGAAGCTTATCACTTCGGTACCCGGTTATGGATAAACATTATCTCCGGTAGAAGATTATCCATACAGGGTATAATAAGCTTATCCTTTCGATACTCCGTTATGGATAAACATTAACCCCGGTAGAAGATTATCCATACCGGGTATAATAAGCTTATCATTTTGATACTCCGTTATGGATAAACATTATCCCGATAGAAGATTATCCATACCGGGTACAATGAGCTTATTCTTTCAGTACTCTGTTATGGATAAACATTACCCCTAGTAGAAGATTATCTATACTTAGTACAATGAGCTTATCCTTTCAGTACTCGATTATGGATAGACATTACTCTCAGTAGAAGATTATCCATATCTGGTATAGTAACAGCTTACACAGCAGCTTGCAGTAGCAGCTTACACAACAACTTCTTTTCTTCTATAAATAGAAGAAATTTCAGTTCATTATGGACATCAGTTTGAATTCGAATAATATATCAGTTTCTCACTATATTTGCCTTTACTTTACGGTCTTTATTTTATTACAAGAAAGAACAAATTCACAATTTGTAATATTATTAAAAGAACTTGACCAATGTGATTAGCCCACATCTTACTTGTCTAAAAGGTGTCACCGTGTCCAGCATCCTTGAAAACAAATTTGAGAGGAACAATAGTTAATGATATCTCTCCACAATTTTAAAGCCAAAAATCACATATGTATTTAAATATTATCAGAAATAAAGTATGTAAATTTCAAATAATTTAATTATAATATAGGAGTATTATTACCCAAATGAGATACATACACAAATAATAAAACAGCAATCTATTTAAAAAGTTTTAGCGTGCGTAAAGCACGAATAAACATCATGCCTCTGTAACTCTTGAATTGGCTCATAAATACTCTTTAACTTTTGGACATTATATTGAGCGACCAATGTATCATTTTGATATAAATATGTCTCTCTTGCTTTATTTAGAAAGAGAAAAAGAATAGAGAGAGAAAACAAAAGAAATTTTTTACGTTTTTGGTTGTTTAGAATATTACAAAATTGTAAGTTTGTTACTTATGATATATGTGTTTTGGGAAAAATTGAATTTACATATTGAAGTGATTGAAAGATGACGTGTCCTGACATGAAGGTTGGTCAAAGGATGATGATTATCAAATAGGCACGAGTTGCAACAGATACGAGCAGAGACACATGAAGTGGCACGAGCGGTTATTCAGAAGACTCAACGCTCGTACCTATTTAATCCAAAAATCAAGGAGAATGAATCTGACAGCACAAGAGAGTACAAATATAGTATTTAATACTAAAAGCGTTAGAGAATCTGTATTGAATCACAATGATTATGTAACGTAGCATTTAATGCCTTTAATTGTCTATAATGACCTTATTATGACAAAGACATAACGTATAACTTGGAGATAGCTATAAAAGGAAGAGAATGAATCATTTGTAAGGACACGAAATACTATCTGAGTACATTGGTTTACTTTGTTTTCTTCTGATTATCTTATTGTTGGCAAAATCACTTTCCTTTATTCATTCTTTGGTTATCAGTAACCCGTGTTCTTCTAAATTAAAACTTTGACTGAAATTCCACTTTTTGGTTAAACAAATTGGTTCCGTTATCGGGAATCTGATAATCTACTCTTTCTTAGCCTAACCTTTTTTGTTGCATCAACTATGTCGAACATCAATGACAATACCGAAGGAAACCAACAACTCCAGGAGAATCCACAGGATGACCACATCCCAATCCCTTCTCCACAAAGCTCCCCTCGAAGATCTCGAGAAGGCACTCCTGACAGATCTCATGCAAATGGAAATGCTCAATTTGAAAATGATGAAGCTATCAATGAAGCTTTGCAAAAGCTAATCGCTCAACAGGTCAATAAAGCTCTTGAGGCTTTTGTAAGCCAATTACCCATTGCACCACCAATACCCACTCCAAATAATAACACTTTGGAGAACCCTCGTTCTGGGCTTGCTAATTCAGGTAGTGGTGGAATCCCCGGCGAGTCACGAGAAGGAGAACCAGGTAACTTAGTCAATTTTGATTTACAAAATTTAGTACTAACATTGCAGAAACAGCTCAAAGAGTAAAGTGACCGCATAGAGCAAATACCTGGAGTACCGCCAGTAATCAAATGGATAGATATGGATAAATATTCATAACAACCTTGGAAGCCAAGTGCTGTTTCCCAATTCCAAAGAAATTCAAAATGCCCGATATTCCAAAATACGATGGAACAACTGATCCACGAGACCACGTGACTGCATTCACAACAGGCATAAAAAGCAACGACTTGACCAAACAAGAAATTGAATCAGTATTGGTCAAAAAATTCGGTGAAATACTCACTAAGGGAGCATTAACATGGTATTCTCTTTTACCTGAAATTCCATAAATTCTTTTGTTGAGCTTGCAGTTCATTTATCAAAGCACACTCGGGAGCTCAAAAAGTCGAAAAAAGAATGAAAGATATTTTCAAAATCAAGCAAGGGGACTTAGAATTGCTTAGGGAGTTCGTGGATAGTTTCCAGCGTGAAAGAATGACGTTACCGCGCGTACTTGACAATTGGGCAGCTATAAACTTCACTAGTAATTTGAATGAAAAAAGCTCTGAAGCCACGAGGCGACTTAAGGAAAGTCTTCGTGAATTCCCAGAAACAACGTGGAATGACGTTTATAACAGGTACAACACGAAGCTAAGGATAGAAGATGATATTATCTCACAATCTCAAAAAGAAGAAACGGTGAGTTCGAGATGGGCGGAAATCGAAAAAAGGTCCGGTAAAAACAGGTACGAACCATATATGGGTCCAGTAGGAAAAGATTCGCGGTCAAAATAGGACCATCTGAGGTACGATCATAGGTCGAGGAATAGAGAGTCGGGCTCGTCATCAAGATTTAGGAAAGATCGAAACGAGCGAGAGTCACGGGATGATGATAGAAATTTGAAAGCAAGGTTTTCCGGTTATAATTTTGATGCAAGCGCTTCCGAGCTCGTAGCTGTTTTAAGAAGCATGGGTGATAAGGTACGGTGGCCAAAAGAAATGAGATCAAACCCAAACAGGCGCAATCCTGATCACTAGTGTGAATTTCACAACGATCACGGGCATAAAACGACAAACTGTAGGTTGCTGCAAGGTGAAGTTGATCATCTATTAAAGCAAGGGTATCTCACTGAATTATTCAGTGAGAGAGGTAAGCAAACATATATGAAGAATAGGCAGGAGACCCCAAAACCACATTCTCCCAAAAGGACTGTTAATGTGATAAGTGTAGGTGAAGACATCAATGGTGCGACGTACACAACAGCCAATAAAGTCTCCAATGTGACAATTACCCACGGGAAGCGGGTGCGACATGTCTTAGAGGAAGAAAGCATTACGTTTGATGATGCAGACGCGGATGGCGTATTATCCCCACATAACGATGCACTGGTAATATCTTTACTTGTATATGATACTAATGTGAAACGAGTTTTGATTGATCCAGGTAGTTCTGTGAACATTATTTTGCTAAGAGTACTACGTGAGATGCAAGCCGAAGATAAATTAATACCAAAGGCACATACTCTGTCTGGATTTGACAATTCCAGCGTAGTGACGAAAGGGGAGGTAATACTTACAACATTCGCAGAAGGAGTTGTCAAGGATACAAAATTTCAGGTGGTAGATATGGAGATGGCTTACAATATGATCCTTGGGAGACCATGGATCCACGAGATGGATGCCGTTCCGTCAACCTTGTACCAAGTTATTAAATTTTCATCACCAAGGGACTATGTCAAATCCATGGGTATCAACATACATCCAGAAGCATCAATTCTGTAGCAGATTCAAGTACGGGAAATGAAGAAAAATAGCAATTACAGAATCCAGTTGAGGGTACCACAACACAAACCTCAACTGAACAAGGACGAATAGACGTGGACTCAAGGCTAGATGCCATTCAAGAACCAGAAGAAAATGAAAATATCAAAACAACGATTGAAGAACTGGAAGCTGTAATATTATTTGCACAATGGCCTGAAAGGAAAATCTACGTAGGGGCCAATCTAAGTTAAGACATGAAAGGTAATGACTCACAAGTTAAATGAAGACCTATCATATCCACCTGTCAAACAAAAGAAGAGAAAGCAAGTAACTTTCAAAAATCAGGTGATTCAAGATGAGGTTCAAAAATTACTAAAAATTGGGTCTATCCGCGAGGTAAAGTATCCTAATTGGTTAGCCAATACTGTTGTAGTACCAAAGAATAATGGTAAGTGGCGAGTTTGTGCAGATTACACGAACCTTAACAAAGCTTGTCCTAAAGATTCTTTCCCATTACCACATATAGATCAACTAATTGATGCTACTGCAGGGCATGAGTTGTTAAGCTTTTTAGATGTGTATTCAGGATATAATCAGATCAAAATGGATCCTGTGGATAAAGAAAAAACTTCATTTATAACAGACAGGGAGACTTACTGTTATAAAGTAATGCCCTTTGGTCTTAAAAAGACTGGCGCAACATATCAAAGATTGGTGACCAAAATGTTTCAAGAACATTTGAAAAAAACCATAGAGGTTTATATAGACGATATGCTCGTTAAAACTCAGCATTCAGGAGATCATATATCACACCTGTCTGATACGTTTCAGATTTTGCAAAAATTTAAAATGAAATTAAATCCTGAGAAATGTGCATTCGGTATTGCATCAGGTAAGTTTTTAGGTTTTCTTGTTTCTAACCGTGGTATTGAAGTGAATCCCACACAGATTCAGAACATTGAAGAAATTCCTGACATGCTTACAAGTAGAAAAGAAATGCAGAGGTTGACAGGAAGAATTGCAGCCTTGGGGAGATTCATTTCTACATCATCAGAAAAATGCTTTAAGTTCTTTTCAACTCTTAAAAAGCAAGATCAGTTCGAATGGACTGAGGAATGTCAGCAGACACTTAAAAATTTAAAGGCATACCTGTCAAATCCGCCATTACTCGCAAAACCAAAGGCTGGGGAAAGACTGCTCATCTACCTTGTTATCTCAGAAGTTGCGGTAAGTGTTGTTTTAGTCCGTGAGGACCAAGGTAAACAATCTCCGATCTATTATATCAGCAAATCTTTATTAGATACGGAGACACGGTATCCTCAATTAGAAAAGCTAGCACTTGCATTAATCATGACATCTTGAAAATTAAGGCCTTATTTTCAGTGTCATTCTATCGCTGTAGTAACTACTTATCCATTACGCAATATATTACATAAGCATGAGTTGTCAGGTAGGTTAGCCAAATGGGCTATAGAATTAAGTGAATATGACATCGCATACCAGTCTAGAACCGCGATAAAATCTCAAGTGTTAGTAGATTTTGTGGCTGATTTTAGCCAAAGAATGCAATTGGAAGCAGAAAAAGAATTGCAAGTGTTCAATGGTTCTAATCCGGGAATTTGGACCTTATTCACTGATGGTTCCTCTAATGTGAAGGGTGCAGGCTTGGGAATTATTTTGATACCACCTACAGGTGAAACCATTCGACAAGCCATTAAATGTCATTCTATAACTAACAATGAGACAGAGTATGAGGCTGTGATTGCAGGTTTAGAACTAGCACGAGAACTCGACATTAATCAGATTGTGATCAAAAGCGATTCACAACTCGTAGTTGATCAAATGCTAGAGATTTATACAGTCAGGAAGCACGGATGTAGAAGTACTTAGAGAATGTACGGGATCTGATCGGACAATTCCAAACCTGGAAAGTTATGCAAATATCAAGAGATGAAAATGTCGAGGCGGATGCCCTAGCCAATCTCGCATCTGCAGCAGACGTGGCAAGCAATGAAAATGTTTTCGTAATTCATTTATTTCATTCAGTGCTCGATATAGACAAAAATGAGGTAAATTTTAATAACTTAGCATGGGATTGGAGGAACGAGATTGTTGCTTTTTTGCAGTATGGAACCGTCCCTGAAGACAAGAAAAAAGCTCACGCGCTTCGGAAAAAGGCTGCTCGATATTGTTTAAAGCAAGGCAATCTTTATCGAAAAATGTTCGGTGGACCCTTAGCAAGGTGCCTCGGGCCTTCACAGATGGAATATGTAAAAAGAGAGATACACAAAGGGCATTGTGGAAATCATGCCGGAGAAAGATCACTGGTAAGAACCATGATTAGGGCAGGTTATTATTGGCCTAAAATGGAAGAAGAAGCGGAAACTTTTGTGGCTAAATGTGATAAATGCCAAAGGTACGGTAATAACATGCATAGACCTACGGAGTTGTTCATATACGAGCAGAGGCATATGAAGAGACACGATCGGTTATTTGGAAGACTCAACGCTCGTACCTATTTAATCCAAAAATCAAAGAGAATGAATCTAACAGCACAAGAGAGTACATATACAGTATTTAATAAGCATTAAATACTAAAAATGTTAGGGAATCTGTATTGAATCACAATGATTATGTAACATAGCATTTAATGCCTTTAATTGTCTATAATGGCCTTATTATAACAAAGGCATAATGTATAACTTGGAGATAGCTATAAAAGGAAGAGAATGGATCATTTATAAGGACACAAAATACTATCTGAATACATTGGTTTACTTTGTTTTCTTCTGATTATCTTATTGTTGGCAAAATCACTTTCCTTTATTCATTCTTTGATTATCAGTAACCCGTGTTCTTCTAAATTAAAGCTTTGACTGAAATTCCACTTTTTGGTTAAGCAATTTGACTGAACACCTTCAATTGAATGTTAAATTTTTTAACGAAGTACAATTTCTCAATTATTGTGTTCTTTTTCTTTAAAAAAAGATGAACAAATTTTTAAAAATTTCCTAATGAACTTGTTACTTTCTTACATAGTGGAGCATCTTGAACTCCTACAATCAGAGCCATCCATGAACTAGGAGTGTCATGATGTACTGCCAAATAACTATAAGAGAGCCAAAAAGAATTCAGATATCAATTAAATTACTCTAGATCTTTCATTACTTTAAAGAGCTTTTGTCACTACCCGAAATACCAATAATGAGGTTGTGATAGTGCCTAACATATACTTTCTAGGCAAGGCAACATTAGCTAATCAGTTAACTATTTTAACAATTTAAAACAGAGTAACAATAATAATTAACGATTGGTAAAACTGAATTATATAAGATAAACCATAATAACACGGTCTAGACTAATTTCAGAAATCCGGTATCACCAATACACGACCAACTATAATCCTACAATGTATGGTTTGAACAAAATACAATTATTTGAAACAAAGTAAATAGTAAAGACATAATAGAAAGGGACTTTGGGGATTGCGAACGTTGGAAAACTCTACCTCAAGTCTCCTATAGCAGACGAATCCGAGCAGAACTCCTCTACGTGCCGGTGGGACCAACATCTGGATCTGTACAAGAAGTGCAGAAGTGTAGCATGAGTACAACCGCTCCCATGCACTATATCAGTGCCGAGCTTAACCTCGACGAAGTAGTAACGAGGCTATGGCAAGACATAATAAACATGTACGAATAATAATAACAGAATACAAACATATAACTAAAGTAGTAAACTCATAAAAACGAACCCGAAGGTCAACTACCAGAGGACCCCAGAATAACTCCACAACTACAAATAACTTCAACACATCATACTCTATTGTGGGGCACAACTCGATCCCAATATCATATCATATCATTATCTGTTGTGGCGTGCAACCCGTTACCAATATCAAAATTTATTTCAACACTGTTGCGGCGTGCAACCTGATCCCAATATCAACTCATTAACATAAACAACTTAACACAACCGATAACGGGATCTCAACACGAAAGGAGAATAAAGCGTGCAAAACATCAAGAAACTACCAGTACAATGGAGGATAACCAATATTTCGTATTTATAATTTTCTATAGATCATCAATACAAGAATAGCTAAAGAACTCAATGAAATCGGAATAACATAGTGAGGTGTAACAAGTAATGTAATGTCAGTGAAAACAAGTTAAGCATGAAGAAGTGAAGTTATATAATTAATACAGGTAAGAACATATATCAAGTAAGTAAATATTGAGCGAGAAATGAATAAATCAAAACAAGTAACAAGTAAATAACATTAACAGCTAAAGCATGGATAACAAGTAAGATCATGTAGCAACCAAAGCTTATAACAAGAGATAACATGGAATAAGTAATGGCATAAATGTAACTAGCCCAATCCCGCATGCTTTAACCCATGACGACGCTTATACACTATCACCTTGCATATACGCTGTTTTCCCACAAAATTCACATAACAAATAGACCAGCAAGTCTTAATTTTCTCATGTCAAAGTTAGAACGACACTTACCTCTTTGCGCAACCAACTCAACAATCAACCACGACTTTTCCTTTCGAATAAGCCTCCAATCCAACCAAATCTATCTAAGTATCGTTCAAACAATTCAAAATAAGCTTTAGAAACTACCTACAAATGAAAAAGGTTCAATCTTTGATGAAATTGAAAAAGTCAACCCTGGGCTCGCTTGGTCAAAACCTGAGATCCGAACCAAAACCTGATTACTCATTCACCCCGAGTACAGTTATTTAATTTATTAAGAAATCCGACCTCAATTTGAGGTCCAAATCTTAATTTCACAAAATACCTAAATTCTACCCAAAATTCCTAATTTCTTCCATAAAAATCCTAGTTTTGCTGTTAAAAATTCATGAAAAGTAATGGGGAATTGATAAATGAATTAGAGTTGCTTACCAATGAATTTGGGAAGAAAATATCATGACCCGAGATTTCCACCATCGGGGCCATGATGGCGCCTAACATCACACTTGCTAGGCAAGCCAATGTTAGAGTTTTATTAACCAATTTCCTTTACATTTCAATGATAAAAAAATAAACAAGCTAAAATAAGTAGAAATAAATGCAGAAGTAAGTAAATAGCATCTTTGTCTATATACTATTACCAATACTATTTCTATTACTACCTAGAATCCGGTGTCACAATCCACGAACAAACTAAGATTTACTACAAATATTTATTCGAAAGAAGATACAACTGTTTATGAAGGTAAGTAAAAAACAGTAAATGTAGGAGCATAGAAGGGGACGCCAGGGCCTGCAGACGCCAGCAGGACTACCTTGGGTCTCCTAGCTGAAAATATTTGCACCCGACCTCTCGATCAACCACTACCTGCTCCAAATTCTGCACAGAAGGTGCAGAGTACAATATCAGTACAATCGATCAGTACAATATCAGTACAATATCATGTACTGGTAAGTGCCTAGCCCAACCTCGACGAGGTAGTGACGAGGCTACGGAGGGGTAACTACAATATAACCTGCATACAGTGTATAATAAAAGCACAACGATGGACATGACAAAATAAAGTAGTAACTTGCAAGGAATGAATACAGAACTCAAGTATCTTATCAATATCCAGCTATAACCAATCCTTAAGTGAAATGCAAATCTATAGAATAACTTACACAGTAGAAGAAAGATACATAAACACATAAACTGATGTGGCGCGCATCCCGATCCCACCATATATCAATATCAATATGAATATTCACCCTTATTACTCCATATCAATCCATCTTTATTCCTCCTGTTGCGGCGTGCAACCCGATCCCACCGTATATCAATATCAATATGAGTATTCACTCTTATTCCTCCTGTTGCGGCATGCAACTCGATCCCACTATATAATAGTATTTCACTGTTATTCCTCTTTAATATATCACTCTTATTCCTCCTGTTGCAGCGCACAACCCGATCCCACCATATCAGCATCAATTACTCAATAAGTACAAAAATTTCACAATTTAATTAAAAACTCTTATAATATTTAGGCCTCAAACCAAAGCAAACGGAAAGCTTGTATATTATGAAACTTCATGCAAATAATACTACTCAGCGAAACCGATCCAAAATATACCATAAAACACCGATAAACCCACTTAAGCAAATAATATGAGATGATGAAACTACGGGGTAGCTAATACCTTTAACAATGAAAAACAATGTCTGACAAGTAGTAACTAAGCATGGAGATACCAATAAAGCATGTAGCAGTTATGGCAGGGAAAGATAATATAATAAGAAGGGGAGAAAACAGGCAAAACAGATAAATTGGCGGCGCATAGGTACTCGTCATTTCACCTATATTCTACACATGAATTTTCACATAGCAATTAAGTCAAGGGTTCCTAATCCCTCGAGTCAAAGTTAGATACGACACTTACCTCGATCCACATGCCACTCACTGCTTAATCACCACTTTTTCTCTAGATTCCACTACCAAACCACTCGTATCTAGCCATAATTAACTTAATAACATCAAATATTGCTAAAGGAATCAATTTTAATACATAAATTTAGGTATCTCAACATTTCCCCCCAAAAGTCAAAAATCGAACCCGGGCCTGCTTGGTCAAAACTCGAGGTTCGGACCAAAACCGATTCACCCATTCATTCCCGAGCCCGAATATGTAATTAGTTCCGGAATCTGACCCCAGATTGAGGTCTAAATTCCCAATTTGCAAAAACCCGCAATTCTTCCAAAAATCCCTAATTCTACCATGAAAGAACAAGGATTAGGACTAGGAATCTAGTGGGTGATGATGGAAATTGAAGAAAATGAGTTAAAGAGTATAAACCTATGATTTGATGTTGAATCCACCTTTCACAAATCGCCCTAGGTAGAGTTCTAATGAAAGATATATGAAATTTTGAAGAAATTCCCGTTTCAGGTTTGTTATAATATCACTGGACAGGCCTTCTTCGCGTTCGCGAAGGGCCTGTCGCGATCGCGAAGCTACGTATCTATTAGCCTACGCGTTCGCGAGATACTCTTCGCATTCGCGAAGGCTTACTCCCACCATCCCACGCATTCGCGAGCCACGTGCCACGTTCGCGAAGAGTATACTTCCCCTCCCAGGTCCCAATGCTCTGCGTTCGCGAAGGGTAATGCCCCCAACGCTCCGCGTTCGCAACCAGTCCTTTTCGTTCGCGTAGAAGAAAGTCTCCTACATGACACTTTACTCTTCATTTTTGCGAAGTCCCTTCGCGAACGCGAAGAAGAAGACACCAAATGATAGCTGAAGCCAAAAACACCAGATTTTCTAAGTCTAATACATCCCGTAGCCTATCCGAAAATCACCCGAGCCCTCGGGGCTCCAACCCAAACATGCACACAAGTCTTAAAACATCATAAGAACTTGCTCGTGCGATCAAATCACTAAAATAACACCTAGAACTACGACTTTAGCACTAAATCCCATGAAAATTTTAAGAACACCTTGAAATTCCTATTTTCACAACCGGACGTCTGAATCACGTCAAACCAGTTCCGTTTCTCAAAAAAATTTCACATATAAGGTATAAATATTATTTTGGACCTGTACTAGGCTACGGAATCAAAATACGGGCCTGATACCAATAAGATCAAACATTAACCAAATTCTTAAAACCATTTAATTTTCAGTCTTTCAATTTTCATCAAAAATTCATATCTCGAGCCAGGGATCTCGGAATTCGATTCTGGGTATACGCCCAGATCCCATAATTCGATACGTACCCACAGAGACTTTCAAAACACAAGTCCTGGTGCATTTACTCAAAACATTGACCAAAGTCAACTACATCAATTTTTAAAGGCAAAAATTATTATTTATATCAATTTCAACATAAAAGTTTTTCGAAAATATGCCCGAACTGCGCACATAAATCGAGGAGGAATAAAATAAGGTTTTGAAGGCCTCGGAACACGGAATCGAGTTTTAAAATGTATGATGACCTTTTGGGTCATCACAGAAAAAGTTCTTCAAAAATCGCCTCTAGAGTATTTGGGGTTGAGAAATGGTGTCAAATGAGTTAAGTCCTGTTTTCCCTCTCTTTTACCCAGCTACAGGTGCCGCATTTGCGAACTCTCATTCGTTAATGCTTTGACTGTAACTACGATACACTGATCGCAAATGCGATCAGTGCATCAGGCCTAATAAAGTTGCAAATGCGGACCAACACTTTGCAAATACGAAGCTCACTCCAAGGACATTGTGTCGCAGGTGCGACTCTGAGTTGCAAATGTGATCTCAGCTTGGTTCACAAATGCGAATTATTCTTCACAAAAGAGAAACTCCATCCCTCAAGCCCTTTTCACAAATGCGATTATGTGACCGCAAAAGCTAGGCTCGCAAAAGCGAGCCATATCTCGCAATTGTGAGATCTGCAATAGACACAAGCAATTGGAATGCACTAGCAGTTGCATAATTATCCAAACTCTTCCGTAGCACATCCGAAACTCACCCCTAGCCCTCGGGCTCCAAACCAAATGTCATGGCCCCAAACTAGACCCGGTCGTGATGGCGCCTCTCGTGAAGACAAGGCCAATCGACACAATTCCCAAATCAACCATTTTCCATTAAAAATTGTTTTTATACCATTTATAAACCAATAATATCATAATGAACATTTAAAAGAAATACAACAAGAGTCTAAAAATGTACTAATACAGTAATAAAATGAGAGGAAGGAAGTAGTGCTGCGAACATCGTGCAACCACCTTGCTAACTCTGATGACTCTGCGTCTGAGCAATCAACACTCGCTACCGGGTTCCGAAATACCTGAATCTGCACACGAGGTGCAAGGAGTAATGTGAGTACTCCAACCCAGTAAGTAATAAGAGTAAATAAAAACAGAGCAGTAGGAAATTATGAATCCACATTTATGATAAACTCAATAAGCACAACATGCTTTCAAATCGGAATACGAGTCAATCGTCTCAATTTTAAACCCAGCTTTAGGTAAAAATCATTTGAAAATGCCTCCAACAGTTTCAGGAGGGGTTCAATACCATTTATAATAAAAGAGATGAAAACCATAATCGACCCCTCGGGCAAAACATAGTTGCATACCGCCCCCTCGAGCAAAACAGAAATTTCACAACCCTTTTCATAACTTAGAAACTTCAGTTTAAATGAAAGATTATTTAAAAAGTTTGTTCAACATTTTCAATAGAGGCTCGGTTTAAAGATATGTGAAATCAGTAATCAAATCGACATGTTCAATAGAAACTCGTTTAATGAGGAGTGAAAATAGTAAGTTTATAACAGCCCCTCAGGCAAAGCATCACTCATGTACATGTATATCTATGTAGCCCCTCGGGTGAGCCTCTCAGTCACTCATGACTCAACTCTTACCAATCAATGCTCACACTTAGCACTCACACTCAATAGGTACCATATAGTAACCGCAACGACGTGCAACCCGATCATATATATAGTCAACTGCGCTCACTAGGGGTGTGCAGACTCCGGAGGGACTCCTACAGCCCAAGCGCTATATCGCTGCGGCATGCAGCCCGACCCAACATATCGCTGCGGCGTGCATCCCGATCCATATACATATCGCTACGGCGTGCAGCCCGATCCATATATATATAATCCTCACAACCAGGCCCTCAACCTCTCTCAGTCATTAACCTCACAATCAGACTCTCGGTCTATCTCAGTCATCAACCTCACAATCAGACCCTCGGTCTATCTCAGTCATCAACCTCACGATCACTCGAACCATCAGTAAAATAGGGAACTCAGCCCAAACAGTTTTCACATTTTTAAGAAATAAAGTGATAAAACCAGGTTTAAACAATAAACAGGTAAAACATGACTAAGGATATTCTTTCAAAGCAAATAGAGTGAGGAAAAATAGTGAAAGTGCCCCTAAGGGTCTCAGCAGGTCGGCACAAGGCCCAAACATGACATACAACCCAAAATATAATATAAATCTCTAGAACATGGAATATTATAAGATTTCAAATCAAATACACGACTTAACAGTCGTATGGGACGGACCAAGTCACAATCCCCAATGGTGCACCACTCCACGCTCGTCATCTAGCGTGTGCGTCACCTCAAAGTAACACAACGATGTGTAATCCGGGGTTTCAAACCCTCAGGACAGTATTTACAATCATTACTTACCTCGATCCGGTCCAAACTCTATCCCGCAATGCCTTTGCCCTCACAAATCGACCTCCGGATGCTCCAAATCTAGCCACAATCAGAACATAACTATTAAAATATGCTAAGAGAACAAAGCCCACTCGGAAATATCCAATTTGCATCAAAATCACGAAATTGCTCAAACCCGTCCCTCGGGCCCGCATCTTAGAACTCGATAAAATTAACATCAATGGAATCCTAATCCTCTCACGAGTTCATACATATCAAATTTACCAAAATCCGACCTCATATGGTCACTCAAATTCTTAAAATCCACTCTCCAATTTCAAGCTGTAATTTCCCAACTCTTCCTCAAATTTTCCACTGATCTTTCATGATTAAACAACATGATTAAACAATGAAATAATCACCATAAACACACGGTATAAAGCCCAAGTAGCTTACCTCTATGGAAACACTTGATCCCCTCTTGAAATCACAGCTTGGAGCTCCAAAATCGCACAAAAATGGTGAACAAAATGACTTAAAATCGTGAAGGGGCATTTTTATACATTCTGCCCATCACTTCCGCACCTGCGATCCCATAAGCGCACCTGCGCTTTCGCTTCTGCGGAAAAACACCCGCTTCTGCGGATTTCACTTACTCCTTCAGATTCCGCATCTACGACCCATGTATCGCACCTGCGGTCAAAGTCTCCGCTTCTGCGGCTAGCACCGCTTTTGCGGTCTCCATTATGCACCAGCGACATCGCACCTGCGGTCACCAAATCCGCAGGTGCGGGAATAACAGAGGCAACAAATTTTCTGCTGTAAAACTCCAAGTCCGGCTTCCCGATAACCATCCGAAACCATCCCGAGGCACCCGGGACCTCAACCAAAAGCACAACCATATCCCATAACCTTATTCGAACTTATACCAATCTTCAAAACACTTCCAACAACATCGGATCAACCAAAACACATCGGATTCAAGCCTAAGTTTCCAAATTCTTCTGAATCACGCTTTTGATCAAAAACCCAAACAAACCACGTCTGAATAATCTGAAATTTTGCACACACGTCACAAATGACACAACAAAGCTACTACAACTTCCAAAATTCCATTCTGACCCCTATATCAAAATCTCACCTATCAATCGAAAAATGCCAAAATCTCAATTTCGCCAATTTAAGCCTAAACCTTCCACGGACCTCCAAAATGCAATTTTGATCACGCTCCTAAGTCCCAAATCACCTAGCGGAGCTAACCAAATCATAAAAATTCTAATCTGAGATCATATACAAGCAAGTCAAAACTTAGTCAAATCTTTCAATTTCAAGCTACAAATTGAGAACTATTTTTCCAAATTCATTCCGATTACCTTGAAAACCAAAATCAATAATTTACATAAGTCATAATACATCACACGGGGCAAGTCATGCCCGAGAACTGGCGAGGAAAGTGCAAAAACTCAAAACGACCGGTCAGGTCGTTACACCAAACATGCACACAAGTGTAATAACATCCTAAAAACTTGCTTGCTACCTCAAATCATTAAAATAACCTCAAATAACAAGAATCGATGACCACAACTCATTATTTTCAACTTTAAATTTCACAATTTTTCACATAACGTGCCGAAATACACTCGGGTCAACTCATACCCCAACAAAACATTCGTACAAATCCAAAAATATAATAAGAACCTACCATAATTGTTAAAACACCGATCCAAGGTCATTTACCAAGAATGCTGACCGTTGTCAACTAAAGTCCCATTTTAAGCCTAAAATCACTTTTTTCTTCAATTTTTTATGCAAAAGCTTTTCGAAAAATGACATGGACCATGCATACAAATCAAGAAACATCAAATGGATCTAATAGAGGTATCAAAACTTGGAAATAAAGACTAGTACTCAAATTACCGATCGGGTCGTCACATAGTTTTACCTGTATATACTATAGAAGAAACTTATTTATCCTTACTATTTAGGTTTTAATTTAATTACAAGTTGATATGCAATTTATTAGTTATATACGGATAAGTTTTAAATGAGTATCCTTGATTTTAGCCTTTTAATGTGGAAATCAAATTCCGCATATCTACCACTTCCACAGATCTCTCTCTATTTTCATTTTTCTGCCCGTCTTATTCTTCTTGGATCTTTACGATTCCCTTATCTTTTATCATATCCTCTTTTCCTTCTTCTGAGAATTCTATAATAGGTTTGATATCATCGCTTATCACCATCGACCAGTCATTGCCCGTTTCCCCGCCAACCATTGAAAGCTATTAAAAGCTTCGAAACTTTGATTTTGAATTTGATTTTTTTTCACTATAATTTATTTTGATTGGGTGTTGTTGCAAACGATCGAAAATATTTTTTGGACTTTATATCTCAAATTTTAGGGTGTTTGGTGAAGATTAGAGTTGATTTTAAATAAATTTTCAGATTGAAACTCGAAGATGTATTAAAGTTGTATTATAATTATATGTAAATTGTAAGTTATGTTTTGTTGTAGTTATATATTTATTTATTTGAATGTTATATGAAAGTTAAAAAATAGTTATATAATATATGAATCGTTGTATAAAATTTGTATTGAAGCTATAAACACTTTCTTTTTACGTAAAGTTATTGATATGTATCAAAATTGTATTAAGAGAGAAAATTTTGATTAGAATTTTAGAGAAGAAGAAGAACACACCACATAAAAAATATATACAAATCATATATAAAACAAATACAAAAGACATATTTGTGTAAAATTTATATGAAATTGTATTTAAGTTGTATGATATTGTAGTTATTTTTAACTAGGTAAAAATGTTGTATGAAAGTTATAGATAAGTCATAAATAAGTTGTATTCTAAACAATTAATTGTATAAAATTTGTTTTTGTAGATATATCAAATTTGAATATTCTGGCTCTCAACTTGTCTAGTTTAGGTGTTGTCTATCGTCAGTGTCTCTATTGCTTTGGTTTGGTGCTACTTTATGGTTTAAGCTATTAAAATAGTTTTATGAGATTTGGTTCTTAATTAAGTCTTGAACTATTTTACGTCACTGTGGTTCGACATTATTGAAATTGCTATACTACAATTAAGGCACTATTGGAAATAGGAGTTGGAGGGAAAAAAAGGAAAGAGTCTAACTGAATCTCTTAATTTATGGTACTGATAATGGATTGTATATGTAGAGATGCGACAGGGAATAGGGAAAGAGGAGAGGAGAGAAAAAAGGAAAAGTGTATAACCGGATAATCTAATTTAAAGCAATAATGATGGATTGTATATAAACTGTAAGCAATCCTTGTTTAGGGTAGGTAATATGCAAAATTAAGATAACTTTTGTAAATAAATTTAAAATATTGTATAGGAATGAAAAAATCCATACTTTAAACTAGTTCTGTCTACACAAGAAAAAGAATGGAGTTTAAACACGTATATGTTAGGTTTTGGGCCTTTTGCAGTGTCACGACTCAATACTCCCTCCATAAGATAACGTGATGACACCTAGTCTCTACGACTAGGCAAGCCTAACAATTTGCGGAATAATAGAAATAAAAATAGAATTTAATTACTAAGCTGCAACATATAACTACATCACTGATAAAAATGCCGCTCGACATGGACAAGTAACCCAACACTCGAGCATACACATTATTCCAAAAACCGGTAGTCACAAGTCACAAGCTCTAAGAATTTGCCTAACTGTTTCTGTACATCAGTAACTAGAAAAAATAAAGGAGGAACAACATAAGAGGGATAAAGGGGGACTCCGAGGTCTGCGGACGCTGGCAGATATACCTTGAAGTCTCCGGAGTAGCAGCAAGTATGCAATTAATAGCGGGGCCGGTAGGAGGTACCTATATCTGCATACAAAACATGTGTAGAAGAGTAGCATGAGTACACCACAAGAGTACCCAGTAAGTTCCAAGCCTAACCTCAGTAGTGTAGTGACGAGGTCAGGTCAGGGCCCTACCGGTATATAATAAGTAAGACAAAAGATATAATAATGTGAAAAGACTGAGAATCTAATAGGGAGAATTTTACAGAAAATAACAACACAACACATAGAGATAACAACAGGGATGCTCCTCAGATACCGTCTCATAGTACCAAAAGTAAATGCTCAATAGAGGATCTACCGAGGTATTGCCTCGTAGTCCCAAAAGTAAATATGCAGGGGGGATCTCTCGAGATACCGTCTCGTAATCCCAAAAGTAAATATGTAGCGGGGATCTCCTGAGATACCGTCTCATAGTCTCAAAAGTAAATACACAACTCGAAATTGATGGAAATAACAGTTACGACAAGAAATCCTACAGTTTAAGAATAGGTACAAGTAAAGGAAAAAGCAGGAATTCAACAGAAGCATGCTGCATAGAGTTTAAGCAAGCATTTAAGACACGTAGACATGCAATATTAGGCTAAACAGGATAACTACACGTATTGGAATAACTCATTTAAGATAAAACAGGTTAATGTTCAGTAAAAGCCGGATTTTCTAACAATTAGCCCGTGTACGCACTCGTCACCTCGCGTACACTGCACTCACATATCACAGAAGTATCACAACAGTATCAAATCCTAAGGAGATTTCTCTCCCACATATGGTTAAGCAAGCCGTTTACCTCGAACGTATCTCAATCAATCCATAAGAACATCCTTTCCACAATTTTCCGACTCCGGATGACCCAAACTAGCCAAAAGCAATTACATACCATAAATAAAACTATAATAAATTAATCTAATTAATGAAATCAATACTTTAGAAAGAAATTAGAAAATTGCCCCAAAAGGTCGACCTGGGCCCACATCTCGGAATTGGGTAAAAATTACAAAATACGAATACCCATTCAACCACGAGTTCACTCGTACCAAAATTACTCAACTCCGATATCAAAATCTCAATCAAGTGAAGAATCATTACCCAATCGATGCCTCTAAAAATCCCTCAAAATTTCGTCCAAGTCTGAGCTCTCTATCTCAAGTTTTGATAAAAGTGGTAAAACCCTCATTTTTTGAAATATTTATAATTTCCCAGTGATTCCTTAATCGCGTTCGCAGAAATAGCCTCGTGATCGTAAATCACAACTTAGCTGCCCCAGAATTTAACCCTATGCGAATACGGAAAACTCCACGCGAAAGCGATGCACTGTCTCTCAAACTTATGCGATCGCTAACGTTCCCACGTGTTTGCGATGAACAAAGTGTGTGGCGTAGCTTTAGCCTCCTTAACACTACGCGAATGCGACCTTGGCCATGCGTTCGCGAAGCACCACATCACACCTACAAGCGTTCGGATATTCCTGCCCGCAAACGCGAAGAAAAAAATCCTTCCTCTACCCAGCTTAGCCTACACAATCGGGTACCATCCCACACGATCGCGTATTTGGAAACCAGATGCTCCAGATCACAGAACTTCAGCCATCTTCCAAAATAAATTCCCAATCCGTTAACCATCCAAACTCACCCGAGGTCCCCGGGACCTCAACCAAACATATCAACAAATCCTAAAACATCATACGAACTTAGTCAGGCCTTCAAATTACATTAAACAATGCTAAAAACATGAATGACACTCCAAATCAAACTTAACGAACTTTGAAACTTCAAACTTCTACAACCGATGCCGAAACCTATCAAATCACGTCCGATTAACCTCAAATTTTGCACGCCAGTCACATTCGACATTACAAACCTACTCCAACTTTCGGAATCAGAATCCGACCCCGATATCAAAAAGTCCACTCCTGGTCAAACTTTCCAATAATTCAACTTTTGCCATTTCAAGCCTAATTCAGCTACAGACCTTCAATTTACAATCCGGAGACGCTCTTAAGTCCAAAATCACTCATCAAAGCTAACAGACTGGACAAAACTCCATTCCGAAGTCATCTTCACACAGTTCAAATTACGGTCAAAATTTTAGAACTTAAGCTTTCATTCTAGGGACTAAGTGTCCCATTTCACTTCGAAACAAAAAGTAAAACCTCACGGCAAGTCAAATAAGCATAAAATGATATGGGGAAAGCAATAAATAGGGGATCAGGGCTATTTCTATCAAATGAATGGCCTGGTCATTACATCAAAATACTTACTTCTGGATCCACCATTAAAGTTTATACCCGGATTGTACAAAAAGATTTAAATTCTATTCACCAGGGTCAATAGTTCTTCTATTTCATGACCCCAATTTTCCACCTTGGATGTCATGATGACACCTAATCTCTAAGACTAGTTAAGCCTAACATTTAATAATAACTTAAAAGAATAATACACAAAAATAATAAAGTAAAACTAATAAATTCAAATAATCTCCCAAAACAAGATCTCAACAACCACTCTCCCAAAGCTGGTGGAACTGAGTCATAAGCTCTACAGAATAATCTGGAATATCTACTACAACACTGTCTAAATAGGAAATACAATAGAATGAAAGGAGCGGGAGGCTACTCCATGGCTTGTGGACGTCGAGCAAGTATACCTTGAAATATCCAGATGACAGCTACAATCAAACACTAACGTCCAGCGTGGGCAGACGTACCTGGATCTGCACAATTTTTTTTGCAGAAGCATAGTATGAGTACACCACAACGGTACCCAGTAAGTATCAAGCCTAACATAGGTAGATAAGTGACGAGGCCTGGTCAAGACACCTACTAGGACTTAATAAGCATAATGAAAACATAATAATGAGAAGTAATGGAATGTAGAGAAATAAATGATATGAAATAATTTAATAACATAGACTAATGACAGAATTATAAGCATAGAGATAACATAAAGGAAGAAATTAAAGAGAACCACAATAGTCAAACACGGACAAAACTGACAAGACCAGGAAGACTAAAAGCAACAATAAGTGTTCCACCAAGTGGTCTTTTCACATGATATACATAAAAAGAATCACAACCGAGTACCACCAATCACAACCGAGGTACCTCCGTGTATTCACATTTCTCAATTTCAATCATAATCTTCCTTTATACCGCTGCGTGAACCTTACATTTAAATAGTTCTGAAAATATTTTTCCAAAAATAGCTACACGCACTTTAGCCCACCTTATGATGCCGCGTGACTTTAAGTAATTCCCTTACTAGCAGCACGCACATAAATCCCACCTTAGGCCGCCGCATGCACATTAACCTATATCCTTATATTGTCGCATGCATATCGAAATCACATCACAATAACAACTCGCATCACAAGTTCCCATATGCCACAATTTATCAATAGTGAACAATATCAATATTTCCATAACAATAGCCCATGGCTCAACCATAATGTGTACAAGAATATCAATAATAACAGTAGATGTAAATTTCTCTATAAGGAAGAAATCTCAACAGTTAACAACTTCGCCTCAATATGATAACGACTTTCACCACGTCAATACCAATAACTCAACAGTGAGAGAGATAATGTGTAACCATGATATAAAATAAGAATAACTCATAATGGGAGAGATAATGTCACGATCCAAACTGATGGGCTGCGACGGGCACCCGGTAGCTTACTCAATCGGGTACCAACATAACGTATCTTTCATATCATTCTATCATAGGTAAACATACCTGAGTAAATCATGAGGGGATACAAATTTATACATATGAAGAACGGGCCTACAAGGTCGGCATAATTCTTTAAATACTTGAAACATAGGCCGACAAGGCCATACAAGTATCCGTATGCATGACATCTGTCTACAAGCCTCTAAGAATATATAATATCACAAAGGTCGGGATAGGGTCCCGCCATACAAATCAATACATATACTAATCATACTGACCAAAGAAGAAACTCCGGAGAAAATGGAATGCACCAACACCTTCCCCTGAGCTGATAGCCTACTTGGAGGGCCCTCGACCTGTCTATCACGACATGCGGGCATGAACCACAACGTCCCCAGGCAAAAGGAACGTCAGTATGCAAAATGTACCAAGTATGTAAGGCACATAAATAAGTATATAACAGTCATGAAAGGAAATATAGAGTAAATGACTCAACCTGTAAGTCTGAATAACGCTGTAATAATGGAATAATTTTAGTGTCATGCATATGCGTATGAATGTCTTGGCGTGCATAGGTACATGTGTTTATAATATCATCAAGCCTATGAGGGCATCCTATCATATCATCTTGGCCACTGTGGGTAAAATCATCAACGTATACCAGCTGATCAGGTGGTGGTGCGTATATAACGCCATAACCTTTTCCCATATTCCATATACATATAATATACATATATACGTGTATAAAACGCCATCTGGTCATGGGTCAATGTACGTGAATGCAAGAATTACGTCAATAAAATCTTTTGGAATGTCGTAAGACCATTATGCATTGAGTAGTATTATGAAGTAAACTCACTTTTTCAACTTACGTATTTTTTTGAGACCCATAAACAGATGATATAATAATAATTCACATGGAGAATCAAAAATATAGACACCCCTACTATTTCTATGAATAGAGTCATTTATGAAAGTTGCGTATTTTTCTCGTTTCATTTGTATTGTATGGATCATGCCAAAAGAAAGAAGGGATAGCCTTAACATACCTGGAGTAGGGAAAAATTCGTGTGATATTCTTGAGAAGGATTACACCGTATTCCTTTAGAATCGCAAAACTTTTGTTGCTAAGGAGCTACAAATTTTCGTAAGAAATTTGTTGAAAGATTACTGGATTGAGTATATTGTCTGGTTCTTTTGAAATATTTAAATTTTTGTAAAGGTTATATGACTTAGATGAAGCTAACTTAAAGTCTTTATGATTCTGAGGCTAATTAAGCCAAACCTAGAAGCCTTACAAGTAATGTCTTATCCTTTTATGTACATCACTTTAAATGGACACCTTAACTAGTATGACTAAGAGTCATATATATAATATGGGTGGCTTGCTGTCACGTGGGGGTGGGGGTGGGAATTGTAATCTTTATCCAACTTATTAGTTAATTAGGTAATGTTCCGTTACCCGGTAATTAGCCAATTTCCCGTATAATTAAGAATTGTCTTAAATTACTTAAAATACTCCTCTTTTTTTATTTTTATTTTTAATATACTTTATACAATATACTATCATGGTCGTATGGTACCTTGTATGGTACTAGTCCATACATATTTTATCCCAAAATGCCAAATTTCGACAAAATTCGTTTCCTTCGATTTTCTTACCCTCTCACCTTCACGAATTTACTCATCACTTGTTTGAAATAGCATAATCCTTATAACCTTAAGATAATCTCATCTCTGATTCTACATCGATTAACTTACAACAAAACTTTTAAGTACGAAATGCGAGATATAACATAACACCTCATTCTCGAGCTTTCATCAATTTATTTGTGGAATATTTTCACGTATATAAATATGGGGTGTAACATCAATCCTCTCTTTGGAAAATTCGTCCTTGAGTGTTAACTGATGTAATTATCATTGTCATAGCCTACAATTCTTGCGAATACTTTAGTGCTCTCCTTGCCATCCTATGCAACTGTTCTATGAATAAATCCAAAGGCTAGGGCTTCCCCCTTTAGTCCTCTTTCTCACACCACGACTTATGGTCGGAATCCTTCTAGTCTCGTAACTATTGCTACCTTCTACCATGCAGCCTATACGATTCTGACCTTGTAAGCGTGCTTATGTGTCTTTTTTTTTCCTCCGATTTTAGCCAATCTCTAGGCCTCACCTTATAAACATATTCATGGCTCAATAAGGTGTTCCTCTGGGCATCTATACTGAAGTTCTTCGCTTTATACTTTGTCGAACTTATGAATATTGTTATATCTTATTTCATAGGCCTGGTTATTCATCCATATGACTTTACTGCATTTCGATAGGTCATACTATACCATAACTTTTACCTTGTTTTTATTATTATTGAGGTCTGCTACCCAATTCTAGGTTACTCTCTCGCTTCTTATCATAGATGTATAAATCTAAGTCCTTCAATGCTTCCTTATTATTGTTCATCTAAAGGATGGAATCCTTATCTCTTCTCATACGTTGTACATCTATTGTCGATTTGCCTTAACGTTGATCTATAATCTACCACTAATAACTTGACTTCTTATGTAACACTGTTGCTAGGGCTCACATTGCATTGTGGAACATTTGACGTGATTTTCTTGATCTCCTTGGGGTGCTACGATATTATACTTCCGTAACCATTTTTCATAACATTCCAGTGTGGTTTGCCTTACATGGGCATTTTAATCATGTACACTTCATGAAATCATTACTTAATCGAAAGCCCGAACATCATCCTTTATATTTCACAGTTACACCCTTATTCTACTTATCAGGGCAGCATTCCATCTCTTTTAAATGCTACTTATGACTAGTAGCTCCTTTGAGTTTATTCAGGATATATTGAGATTTCTATATCTTCAAAAAATCATCAGCCCTCTTGTTTTCACGTGCTTAATCCTGAGAATTTGTTCGTTTCTTGTCACCTTCTCACTCGCCCTTTCTTATCCTTACTCCTGTCTTCTAAAACCTTATCTCTTTACCATATTTTAGCTTACGACCTATACATATCTATTTATACTACTCCCCACCTTCCTTGAACTTGCTTGTACCACAGATTTCCTTTGTGTTATTTTAGAATATCAAGCGAGACATAAACAATAGGCTGGAAGATATGCTGCTATCGACACCATGATCGATACCGAATCCCAACACTTCTACCCTTTTACCTGAAGTATGGACTATTTACAACCTTCTGCATCTGAGTATCTCGTACGTTGTTAACTTTTACCTTACTTACCTTAAAATCTTGCCTCACACTCTTCTATCTCGTTCATAATTTCCCTTCCACATATGTATAATTCATATGCACAACTTAAAGCTCTACTATAATACTTGCACCTATGGTGCATACACAAGTTGGTGAGAGCTTCTTATTGACTTCTTATGAGGTTTGTCTTTTCTAATTGACTTTATTGTAGAGCCGTTATAAAATATAGCTACTATATTATCTATCTTATACCTCTGATATTAAGAGTAATTCTGCAATATTCTCAATCACGATTTCTATAATTTTCTAGGTCAAATAATCAGACTCCTGATTTACTTCGTTGATGTAACTCTTTAGTTTTCTCTTCCTTCTGATCAACCTTTATATAGGCTTAAGCCATCTTCTGATCGGCGGCTCATTGTATGTTAGCCCTTCATGGATGCTAGGGAATATTCGAGATTCAATCTCCTAACAATTTAATCATTTGTCTATGACCTGGACCCAATTTTTTTTCTTTTAACTTATACTGGAGTCTTCTACGACTGTATGATTGTCATCATATATGCTGCATGGCTAATACTTCGAATTCTTAAGTGCGTTCATAATGTAACTATCACTTTTCCTAGTCTTTCTGCCCCTTATTGCGTGTATACTTAGTTTATATTGGTGCCAACACATATTGAATTCCACACAACTCATGTGATCTTGAATATCACATCTGATTTTACTTCCCGTTCATTAGGCACGGTAGGTGCCACTTTCTTATGGAGTGCATACCATGTTGTTGTGTGATTATTATTACAAGACCATCTCCTCTTTAGGTTACTGTACTTAGGCTGAAGCCTTCTTCCTTGTTCCCTCAGCTAGTCTTTTGTTTTAGTACTTAGGGAGGACCTTCTGGCTCTTGTAAAGTTACCAGCTTGTTATATTGCTTACAAGACAGAATTTTTGATGTTCGTACTTACCTATAATTATCCTTTGTTACTTACCTCCACACTCATGAGCTCGCACGGTTTATTTTGAATTGATGTTTTGATTGTCTTTCCAGTGGGACTCTCTTTCATTTCCATAACACTCATACGGTATCTATAACTACCCCAACTCCTACCAGAGTATTTCTCAAGGTCATGATGTCATATCTGTGATGGCGAATTTCCCATGTTGGGGTTCATTCTGTTTATCTTGCACGATCTATTGATTTGTCTGTATCCTCTTGTCTAGTAATAGATAGGCTCTTCTTGAATCAACTACTAATTGCTTGTTGTCCCATTTCTGTATCAATATTCCGCGTAATCTTTCTTGGGTTATTTCCTTTATCTTAACTTACTTCACATACTGGCTCCTTATCTATCAATAACTTCCCGGGAAGGAACCCTTACTTCCTCTCCCTGACGCCGTGTTTGCATAATGCTTTGGTATCGTAGCATATTTGAAGGCTTTGAATAAGTGCAATAGCATCCCTTTTTAGTTTTATCACATTCTTCCTTTACCATTCCATAATTACTAGAACCACTTAATTCTGACATAATGGCACGTCATTCTATATTCCCCCTTAGGGAAGTACTAAGAGTTGGAGCTACGACAATCTGCCTATAGATGTTCTACCTCTTTATTTTTGGCGTCCTTTCACATCATCGATGACCCTTACTCTCCTTACGATAATCTTTCTGTACTAAGGATAAAAAAATTCCTTAATCGCGAGGTGACAATTACTATAACTGGCACATACAGTCTCTTAAGCTTAATTTTGCTCACATTGTTTACTTTAGGAAAGTGTCTTCCTGAATATCCATTCTTTGAATTTCTCAAGAATCTTCTTTTGTTGTCCATTCTATTATTTTCGGCACGAAATATGAAATTCTCATGATGTCAACCATTATCAAATCACTAAATCCCTAATTCGTGTTTACTTTATCTTGTCCACCGGCCCATATTGACCTCTATTATTCTGGGGTCTAGCTTTTCCTATTGGTAATCATGTTAGAGTCATGAACTTTCTTCTTGAAATAAGGATATGACTTTATGGCATATACTCTTTTGCTGTCTTAAGGCCTATCACCTCTCGTCTTTTCCTTCACCTGACTATGGACCCGGTAATACCGTCATCTTTTGGTCTACCGTTGTCATACATGTATTGCATCTTACTCATAATTCTTCCTTTTCTCTCTTCTCATTACTGTGCTAATATTTCTGCCTATCCCTTTCTTGTGAAAAATTCAGCCAGACATTCTTTTGCTTTTTGCTCCCCTTGTTTAATCCATCGGCTCTTCGGGCTGCTCAACGTCCTTGCTCTACTAGGGACGAGAGTAATACTAAGGTAATATTTATCCTTCCAGGCTTTCCGTGCCTATCTTTTGATTTCAATTTTTTCATGCTAGTATTCACATATAATGGTAATATTCTAGAGTGCACCATCTGAGTTTCTCAAAGAAGATCTATTAGCATATTTGTAATACCCTTCGGAAATGTCAACTAACACAAATAATCCATTCGCCATTTTGGGTTATTCTAACCCCAGCCGGATCCTGCTATTCCGTCCTTTTCTTAAACTACACCTGTTAGACTCCATAGGGCATAACTGAGATGGGTACGACCAATTGTACGTACCTCTGTTACTATTGACTATAACTCAAAAAGCTTATATTCCTCTAGTAGAATTATAAATTACTGTTAACCTTCATTAACTGGGCGCCTCGTACTCTTCTTCATCTTACTTCTTTTGCTTGTTGAAACTTGTATTTATCTTCTGAATCTCTCATTGCTATTCATTATAAAGGTAGATAGGTATTCTTGCCTCAAGACTCCATATCAACAGGCTTACAACTTTTAGTATGCCATGATCTGCTGAAGACCTCACATTTACTTATCATAAGCATGATGCAAAATGGAGTTCCTTTGACTCAACTCTTCCATAGCCATGTCTTTTATTAACCGTCTTTGTGGATGTAGGTATCTTCTTATTACGAATAAAATAGAAGTTAGGAATTTGAATTCTTACAACTGAGCTCTACCACCCGATCTAGAGTAAGAAGAAAGAGTGACAATCTTAAATGCCATGTAGCCTCCTGCTTATAAGTGTGGTGCACGACACACCCATAAACAAGACTCTACTAGACACGACTTGTAGACTCCATAGGACAGAACTGCTATGATACCACTTTTGTCACGACCCAAACCGATGGGCCGCGACGGGCACCCGGTAGCTTACTCAACTGAGTACCAACGTAACGTATCTTTCATGTCATTCTATCATAGGTAAACATACCGGAGTAAATCATGAGGGAATACAAACTTATACATATGAAGAACGGGCCTACAAGGCCGGCATAATTCTTTATATACTCGAAACATAGGACGATAAGGCCATACAAGTATCCGTATACATGACATCTGTCTACAAGCCTCTAAGAATACAAAATATCACAAAGGTCAGGATAGGATCCCGCCATACTAATCAATACATGTACTAATCATACTGACCAAGAAGCAACTCTGGAGAAAATGGAGTGCACCAACACCTTTCGCTGAGCTGATACCCTACTTGGAGGGCTCTCGACCTATCTATCAGGACCTGCGGGCATGAACCGCAACATCCCCAGGCAAAAGGGACGTCAGCACGAATAATGTACCGAGTATATAAGGCACATAAATAAGTATATAATAGACATGGAAGGAAATATAAAGTAAATGACTCAACCTGTAAGTCTGAATAACTTTGCAAATCATGGAATAATTGTAGTGTCATGCATATGTGAATGTCATGTCGTGCATATTTACATGTATTCATAACATCATCAAACCTCTGAGGGCATCCCATTATATCATCTCGTCCACTGTGAGCAAAATCATCAACGTATACCAGCTGATCAGGTGGTGGTGCGTATATAACGCCATAACCTTTTCCCATATCCCATATACATATAATATACATATATACGCGTATATAACGCCATCTGGTCATGGGTCAATGTATATGTATAAATGCATGAAATGCATAAGAAATACATTAATAATATTTTCTCGGAATGTCATAAAAATAATATGCCTGTCGGATAAATTTTATCAAATACGTATTTTTCTGAGACCCATGAACAGAAGATATAATAATAATTCACATGGGGAATCAAGAATATAGACGTCCCTAATATTTCAACTTACGTATTTTTCTGAGACCCATAAACGGATGATATAATAATAATTCACATGGGGAATCAAAAAATATAGACACCCCTAGTATTTCTATGAATAGAGTCATTTATGAAAGTGGCGTATTCTTTTCGTTTTATTTGTAACGTATGGATCATGCCAAAAGAAATAAAGGATAGCCTTGACATACCTGGAGTAAGAAAAAATTCGTGTGATATTCTTGAGAAGGATTACACCTTATTCCTTTAGAATCGCAAAACTTTCGTTGCTAAGGAGCTACAAATTTTCGTAAGAAATTTGTTGAAAGCTTACTGGATTGAGTATATTGTCTGGTTCTTTTGAAACGTTTAAATTTTGGAAAAGGTTATATGACTTAGATAAAGCTAACTTCAAGTCTTTATGATTTTGAGGCTAATTAAGCCAAACCTAGAAGCCTTACACATAATGTCTTATCCTTTTATGTACATCAATTTAAATGGACACCTTAACTAGTATGACTAAGAGTCATATGTATAATATGTGTGGCTTGCTGCCACGTGGGATGAGGGGTGGGAATTGTAATCTTTATCCAACTTATTAGTTAATTAGGTAATATTCCATTACCCGGTAATTAGCCAATTACCTGCATAATTAAGAATTGTCTTAAATTACTTAAAATACTACTCTTTTTTATTTTTAATATACTTTATACAACATACTATCATGGTCAGATGGTACCTTGTATGGTACTAGTCCATAAATACCGGGTATTATAGTTTGGACCGTATTTTATCCCAAAATGCCAAATTTCGACGAAATTCATTTCCTTCGATTTGCTTACCCTCTCACCTTCACGAATTTACTCATCACTTGTTTAAAATAACATAATTCTTATAACCTCCAAGATAATCTCATCCCTGATTCTACATCGATCAACTTCCAACAAAACTTTTAAGTACGTAATGCGAGATATAACATAACACCTCATTCCCGAGCTTTCATCAATTTATTTGTGGCACATTTTCACGTAAAAAAATATGGGGTGTAACATATAACATGTAGCGATGACTTCAAATAAGGATAAATCGAAAATTAAAAAGATAAAATGCAATAATGAACTTCAAATGAGGATAAGTCAACAATGAAAGAGATAATAGAGCAATATAAGAGAAAACAACTTCAACTACAACACAAGACCAAAGTATCAAGTAAGATGTTGAACAAGTGTTAACAAAGTCAAATAAAGCATGTAAGGATAGACTAACACAAATAAGAGTAAATTGATTATGAGAATTTAGAACATGATATGACAATTCAATTAAGGCGTGGAAAGAGTCTAGTAGCCTAACCGGTCAAATACCATATATAACCCATGTATCCAATCGCCACCTTGCGTACACAACTTTCACATACAACAACTAACACAACCAATCCCCAATCCTAAGGGGTAGTTCCCCCACACAAAGTTAAGCAAGATACTTACCTCAACTAGGCCAACTCAACCCTCGAAAATCATTTTCCCCCTAAATTTTGCCTCCACACTGCTCAAATTTAACCAAAATTAACTTAATATCATCAAATAATGCAAGGGAAAAAATTACAACAAATAAAGCTATGATCTTTATACTTTTTACAAAAAGTCAACAAAAGTCAACCCGAGACTTGCCTAGTGAAACCCTGGTCCAAGGGTAGATTCCGACTATTATTAACCCTACGAGTCCATATATATGGTTTGTTTCAAAATTCAACACCAAATCGTCTCTCAAAACTCAAGTTCTATTTTTTAAAAAACTTGACAAAATTTATCAATTTTTTCTCTTTGATTCACATGATTTTGATGTTAAATCTAAAATATATTGATGAAATATAGTTGGACTTTGATTAGAATCACTTACCCAATGTTTGTAGATGAAAATTCCCTCTCCAAATCCCCTCCTTTTGAGTCTAGGGGTTCTAAAATGAGAGAATATGAGATGAAATCCCGCCTCCCTACCTTTTTGATTAGTTATAGTTGCCACAATTGCGACAAGTATTTGCAATTGCGAACCCTTGCAATTGCGAAGAAAACAACGCAAAAGTGGCCACTGACAACCTAAGAGGAGGTCGCAAATGCGACACTAGCTTCGCATTTGTGAAGCCTGTCCTCATCGCAAATGCTACTATTTTGTCGCAAATGCGAACTACCCATCTACCTGAGCTACTTCGTAATTGTGATCCAGGTCTCAAAGAGTCCTAATCAACCCGAAATATTTCTGGAAGAAATTTAATAACCCCATAAGTTATAAAAGCATAAACACACATGTGTGAAACATCAAAAGGGGAAATAGGGCTCAATTATACAAAATGACCGGTCGGGTCGTTAAATCCTCCCTCTCTTAGAACAAATGTTCGTCCCCGAACGTGCATCAGGACATACCTGAAGTGATGAATAGATGAGAATTGCAACTCCGCATGCCATGCTTGGTCTCTTAGGTTGCCTCCTCGACCGGATGACCCCTCCATTGAACCTTCACGGAAGCAATGTTCTTTGATCTCAACTTCCGGACTTATCTGTCGAAGATAGCCAATGACTCCTCAATATAAGTCAAATCCTTGTCCAATTGGACTAAGCTGAAGTCCAAAACATGAGATAGATCATGGTAATACCTCCAGATCATAGAATCATGGAACATCAGATGAATTGCAGATAAGCAAGGTGGCAATGCATGCATGTAGGCCACCTCACCAATCCACTCAAGGATCTCAAAAGGACTGATATATTATGACTCAATTTGCCCTTGTTCTCCAACCTCATCACACCCTTCAAGGATGAAACCCCAGAGCAAGACCCATTCTCTAACACTAAATGCTACATCACGAACCTTCCGATCAGTATAACTCTTCTATCTAGACTGGGATGTACAAAGCCGATCTTGAATCAACTTGACTTTCTCCAAGGCATACCAAACCAAATATGTGCGCAATAACCTAGCCTCTCCCGGCTCAAACCAACCAAATGGAGAACGATAATGTCTCTCATATAGAGCCTCATAAGGAGCCATCTGAATACTCGATTGGTAGATGTTATTATAGGAAAACTCCGTGAGCGGCAAGAATTAATCCCATGAACCCCCGAAATCCATAACACATGCATGAAGCATATCCTCCAATAATTGAATGGTGTGCTCAGACTATCCGTCTGTCTAAGGGTAAAATGTTGTACTCAACTCGACCCGTATTCCTAACTCACACTGCACAACTCTTCAGAAATGCGATATAAACTCTATGCCCCTATCAGAGATGATGAATACCAGCATGCCATGAAGTTGGACACTCTAGCAAAAATAGATCTCAGCCAGCTGCTCTGAAGAATAATTATTCACCACTGGAATGAAGTGAGACGACTTGGTAAACCTATCCACAATCACCCATACAATGTTAAATTTCCTTTTGAGTTCATGGGATCCCAACAATGAAGTACATGGTAACACACTCTTATTTCCACTCGAGAATCTCAAGTCTCTGAAGAAAACCATCTGGCCACTGATGCTCATAGTTCAGTTGCTGGCAATTTAGGCACCGAGCTGCATACTCCACTATATCTTTATTCATTCTACTCCACCAATAGTGCTACCTCAAATTCTGATACATCTTAGTGGCACCTAGATGAATGGAGTACCGCAAACTGTGGGCCCCATAAAGGATTAACTCACGTATCCCATTGTCATGTCCCAAACCTGAAGAGACGTGGCTGACACGCGGTGCCATACTCGGCCCAAGCGTACACTGTGAACTCTAGAGGGGTAATCCTCAACCTAGGGTGATGAGGCCATATTCTGAATCATTTGAATATGGCAAAAGGGACGTCAATATGAAATAATGTACCGAGTATGTAAGGCAACAGATGTCACGATCCAAACAAATAGACCGGGATGGGCACCCGGTACCTTACTCAACCGAGTACCAACATAACGTATCTTTTCATGTCTTAATATAATAAATAACTGAGCCGAAGGGGCTGCCGTGAAATAGATAAGATACAACATGTATTACCAATCTATACATAAAACATACAGGCCTACAAGCCCAAAATAACCACGCATACCCTAAATATAGGCCGACAAAGCCATACAATATCTTACGTACATGACATCTATCTACAAGCCTCTAAGAATATGAAATTTTCATAAAGGTCAGGACAGAGTCCCGCCATATCAAACAATACACGTCTAAATCATACCAACCAAACAAGCAACTACGAAGCAAATGGAGCGCACCAACATCTTTCGCTGGGCTGATAGCCTATTTGGAGGGCTCTCGACCTGTCTATTAGGACCTGCGGGCATGAAATGCAGCGTCCCCAAGTAAAAGATACGTCAGTACAAATAATGTACCGAGTATGTAAGACACATAAATTACATAAGAGACATGGAAGAAATATAGAGTATATGACTCAACCTGTAAGTTTGAATAACTTTGTAAATCATGAAATAATTATAGTATCATGAATATGCGTATGAATGTCATGTTATGCATAGGTACATGTTTCATAACATCATCAGCCTCTGAGGGCATCCCATCATATCATCTTGGCCACTGTGGGCAAAATCATCAACATATACCAGCTGATCAGGTGGTGTGCGTATATAACGCCATAACCTTTCCCATATACATATATATACATACATATATATGTGTATATAATGTCATCTGGTCATGGGTCAATGTACATGAATGCAATGCATGAAAAGTAATTAATAAAATCTTTCGGAATGTCATAAGACCATTTTTCCTTTGAGTAATATCCTAAATTAAACTCTTTTCAACTTTTGTATTTTTTCGAGACCCATGAACAGATGATAAAATAAAATGACCCATGGAAATTTAAGAACATAGATATCTTGAATACTTCTATGAATAAAGTCATTCATGGAATTTGTACATTTGCACGTTTTGTTCGTATCCTATGGATCATTCCAAAAGAAAGAAGCGATAACCTTAACATACCTGGACCGATTCTCTTGATAATTTCTCTAACACACGTCTTGTGTGACAAACATGTAACGACAGATTAAACTAGGGAAAAATCCGTATGATATTCTTGAGAACGATTATATCGGGCTTTGTTAGAATTTCAAAAATGTCACATTTCTGAGATGCTAACGAAATTTTTGCTTGATCTTTGAAGTCTTGCATGAATTTTATTGAAACAGAATGTTAGTGACGTTACTAAGGAAAATTTCCTACCATTTTTGGTATAAGCCACTCTTTTTAGAGAGGTCTTATGTTTTTAATGGTGTGGCCCCTCTAATTTGGTGACTTGGCCATAAATCTTACTAGGTTTTGACACCTTAATATGTGACTTTAAGAGTCACAATTTAGAGCTAGTATTTCTGCCATGTGGGGTGGAGGTGGGGGTTGGGTGGGGTTTAATCTTATCCAAATATATCACCAATTAATTAGGTAATGTCCCATTATCCGGTAATTAATCAATTACCCGTAAAATTGAGAATTATTCCATTTACTTAAAATATTACTCACTCTTCGCATACCTTATACATCTTACTATTATGGTCATGTGGTACCTCGTATAACACTAATCTATAAATACCAGGTATTTTATCTTGGGCCGTATTTTATCCCAAAATGCCAAACTTTGACAAAATTCATTTCCTTTGACTTGCTCCCTCTTTCTCCTTCATGAATTTTCCAATCGCTTGTGAAATAGCATAATCCTTATAATTTTAAAATAATCTTTTACTTGGACTGATGTGAATTACCTTACGACAACTTTAACGTACAATACTTGCAACATCGTCATAATTTAATACTGCGAAGCGTGACATCACCGTAATGTAATATTACTGGGTGCAACACTATTGTAACTTAATACTGCAAAGCATAATATCACCATAATGTTATACTACTGGGGGTAACATCATTGTAATATATTACTGTAGAGCATAACATCAACGTAATACTTCGGGGCGTAACATTATTCCCTCATTTGGAACATTCGTCCTCGAATGTTGACTGATGCACTTATCATTTTCATAACTTATATCTTCTGAATACTTTAGAACTTCCCTTTCCATCTACACGACTGTTCTGTGAATAAGTCCAAAGTCCAGGGCATTCCCCCCTTAGGCCTCCTTCTCACACCAAAGCTTGTAGTCGGAATCCTTCCAATCTCGTAACTGTTGCTACCTTTAATCATGCAGCCTGTATGATTTTGACCTTGTAAGTATGCCCAATCTCTAGGATTCATATGTAGAGCTTGATAAGATGTCCCTTTGGGCATAGATGAGTATACTGAAGTTCTTCGCTTGGTACTTTGTTGACTTCACGAATATTGCTATATCTCATCGCATTGGTCCGTTTAGCCATCCATATGAATTTACTGCCTTAACTCTTACTTTAATTTATCGTTGCTGAGGTCTGCTACCAAATCCCAGCTTACTCTCGTTGCTTATTCCATATGTATAAATTTACGTCCTTTAATGCTTCCTCATTACTGCTCATCTTTAGAATGACGGCTTAATCTCATCTCATACTTTGTGACTTTTGTTCATCCATTATTGATTCACCTCAATATTGATCTAAAATATACCACTGATAACTTGAAACTTCTTAAGTAATACTTTTCCCCTAGGGCATACGTTACCTCAAGGAATATTCGAAGTGATTCCCATAATCGTATTTCATAGTGCCTCAATGTGTTTCACCTTATGGGGGTATCCTAATTTCGTTCCGCCAGCAAAATCGTTTTTTTTCCTTTTTTTTTCAAATCATAATTCAAACGAAAGCCCAAACATCATCCTTTTATCTGTCACAGTTATACCCTCATTTTATTACCAGGTCAGCATTTCATTCCTTTTAAATGCTATTAATCTTAGACTCCTTTGAGTTCATTAAGGCTATAGTAAGCTTTGTATAACATAGAGAAACTGTCTGCTTTTCTTGTTTTCATGGGCTTAATCCTAAAGACTTATCCATTCTCGTCACCTTTTCACTTGCCTTTCCTCATCCTCACTCATGTTTCCTTAAAACTTTGTCGTTCTACCATATAGCTTGCGACCTATACTTATCCATTTATAAACTTTCCTTCAATTTTCTTGCACCATAGATTTCCTTATCTTATTCTGGAACGTCAAGCAAGACATCATATCGTCTCCAACTTTTCTCTATTCTCTTAACTAGATCTCTCAGTACTTAGAAACCATAGGCTGGAAAACATGCCGCCGACGATGCCACTATCATTCCCGGTTATTGGATCCCGTGCTTATAGCCTTCTATCTGAAGTATGGATTATTCACGATCTTCTGCCTTTGAGTATCTCGTACGTTGTTCACCTTTACCTTACTTACCTTAAAATCTCGTATCGTATCTTCTATCTTTTTCCTGACCTCCCTTCTACCTAGGTGTAATTCACGTCCATAATTTGAAGCTCTATTATAATACTTTCACCTCTGGTACATACACAATCCGGTGGGAGCTTCATACTGACTTCTTATGAGGCTGGTACTTCTTCTAACTGGCTTCCTTGTAGAGCCATTATAGATTATGGTTGTTGTGTTATTTCTCTTGAACACCTGATATTAAGAGTGATTCTGTCATTTTCTCAAGAACAACTTCTATAATTTTTCTAGGTGCAATAATTAGACTCCTGATTTTCTTAGGTGATGTAATTCTTTAGTTTCCTCTTCCTTCTGATCAGCCTTTACGTAGGCTTAAGCTATCTTCCAATCTGTGGCTCATGGTATCTGTTATTACCTTAGCCTTTCATGGGCATTGTGGAATATCCATGATACAATCTTCTAACAATTCACTCCTTTATCTATGCCCTAGGCTCAATTCTTTCTTTTAACTTATACCAGAGTCTTCTATGGTTGTATGATTGTCAACAAATATGCTGCCTGGATAATGCTTCCAAAATCTTGAGTGTATGCATAACGTACTAACTCTGGATCATTTATTGAATAATTCCTTTCATTCTACCTCAACTTTCTTTAAACGTGTGCAATTACTTTTCCTGTCTTTCTGCCCCTTGTTGCGTGCATACTTAACTTATCCTAGTTCCCACACATGCCAGAATTTTTGTGTAACTCATATAGTCTCGAATACTACCTTCGATCTTTCTCCTCGTTCATTAGCTATGGTAGGTGCCACTTTCTTTTAGAGGGCATACAATTTTTATTGTGAGACTGCTTTTACATGACCATTTCTCGTTCGAGTTACTATGTTTAGGTTGATGCCTTCTTACTTATTTCTACAGCTAATCTTTCATTGCAGTACTTAGGGAGGACTCTCTGACTCTTCTAAAGCCGTGGGCTTATTACATTGTATACTCGATAGACCTCCCGATGTCCTTCCTTGCCTATACTTATCCGTAGTTACTTACCTCTACGCCCTGGAGCTTGTGGGTCGCTTCTGAACTGATATTTTGACTATCTTCCCAGTGGCACTCTCTTTTATTTTTGTATCACTCATACAATACCTTTTTAACTTCCCCATATGCATATATCTCAAGTATTATAATGTCATACAGTGAGGCTGAATTCCCCATGTTAGGGTTCACTCTGTTTACCCTGCACGATCTATTGATTTGTCTGTAACCTCTTATCTATTAATGACTAGGCTCTTCCTGAATCAACTATTAACTATTCGTTGGCCCATTCTCATATCAATATTCCTCTTAATCTTTATTGGGTTATTTCCTTTGTCTTAACTTACGTATCGCACTGGCTCCTTATATATTAATAACAGCTCGGGTAGGAACCTTTATTTCCTCTCCTTGACGTCGTGCTTGCACAATATTCTTGAATCGTAGCGTATCTGTAAGATTTGGATAAGTGCCATCTCATTTCTCTTTCATTTATCGCATTCTTCCTTTACCATTCTATAGTCACTAGAACCACTTAATTCTGACTTAATGTCTCATCACTCCATATTTCCCCCCTTTAAGGGTGTACTAATCTACCTATAGATGCTTTACCTCTTTATCTTTGGCATCCTCAACATCAATGATCCTTACTCGCCTTGCGGCAATCCTTCTGTACCAAGGATGACAAATTCCTTTACTCGTGAGGGTAACACTTAATGTAACTGGTACATACAGTCCCTTAAGCTTAACTTTTCTAACATTGCTTGCTTTAGGGAAGCGTTTTCCTAAATGACCATTCTCTGAATTTCACATGAATCTTCTTCTATTGTCCATTCTATTATTGTCAGAACGCGATCTGAAATTCTCATGATGCTGACTATTATCATATCACTCAGTCCTTAATTCATATTTAGTTTATCTTGTTCACCAGTCCATATTAATTTCTATTACTCTGGGGTCTAACCTTTCCTCTTGGTAATCGCGCTAGAGTTGCGAAATTATTTCTCGAAATGAGGATATGACTTTATGGCCTATATTCTTTTATTGTCTCAAGGTCTGTCATCTTTTGTCTTTTCCTTCACTTGACTGTAAACTCTGTAATACTGTCATCATTTTTTGACCTATCATTAATATCCGTGTATCACATCTTACTCATAATGCTTCATTAACTCTCTTCTTATCTCCCGCTAATTATCTATGTCTACTGCTTTACTCTGCAAACTCGAACAAAACATTCTTTTGCTTTTGGCTCCCCCTGCTCTATCCCTTGGCTCTTTTCAGTTGCCTAACATTCTTTCTTTACTGGGGGCGGGAGCCATACTAAGGTAATATTTATTCCTTCAAGGCTTCCAGTGCTCATATCTAGCTTTAATATTTTAGGGTACACCATCTAGGTGTCTTACGAGGAGATCTACTAGCACACTTGCAATATCCTTCGGAAATGTCAACTAACACAAACAATCTATTCACCATTTTGGTTCACTCTAACCACATCCAGGTCCTGATGTTCCGTCCTTTTCTTAAACTACACCTATTAGCCCCCACAGGGCATAACTGAGATGGGTACGACCAATTGTACATACCTCTGTTACTGTTTAGGGTAACTCTTAATGCTTATATTTTTCTGCCGGAACTATAATACTGATAATCTTCATTAACTGGGTGCCTCGTACCCTTCTATACCTTGCTTCTTTTACTTCTTGAAATCATTTTTCACCATAAAGGTGGATAAATATTCTTGCCTTAAGGTTCCTTATCAAGAGGCTTACACCTTTCAGTACACCCATGATTTGCTAAAGACCTTACATTTACTTATCATAAGCAAGATGTAAAATCGAGTTCCTCTAAATCAACAATTCCATAGCTATTCTCTTATCAATCGTCTTTCTGAATGTAGCCATCGTCTTATTATGAATAGAAGTTTGGAACTTGAATTCTTATAAGTGAGCTCTACCATACGATCTAGAGTATGAAGAAAAAGTGATAGTCCTAAATGCCTTATTGCCTCTTGCTTATAAGTATGGTGCACAACATACCCATAAACAAGACTCTACTAGACATGAATTGTAGACTCTCTAAGACAGAACTGCTCTGATACCACTTTTGTCACGACCCAAACCGATGGACCGCGACGGGCACCTGGTACCTTACTCAACCGAGTACCAATAAAACGTACCTTTTCATGTCATAACATCATAAATAACTGAGCCGGATGGGCTGCCTTGAAATAGGTAGGATACAACATGCAATACCAATCTATACATAAGACATACGAGCCTACAAACCCAAAATAACCACTCGTACTCTGAATATAGGTCGACAAGGCCATACAATATCTTACGTACATGACATCTATCTACAAGACTCTAAGAATGTGAAATTTTTATAAAAGTCGGGACAGAGTCCCGCCATACCAAATAATACACGTCTAAATCATACCAACCAAACAAGCAACTCTGAAGCAAATGGAGCGCACCAACATCTTTTGCTGAGCTGATAGCCTACATGGAGGGCTGTCGCCTGTCTATCAGGACCTGCGGGCATGAAATGCAGCATCCCCAGGCAAAAGGGATGTCAGTACGAATAATGTACCGAGTATGTAAAGCACATAAATTACATAAGACACATTAAGGAAATATAGAGTACATCACTCAACTTGTAAGTATAAATAACTTTATAAATCATGAAATAATTATAGTATCATGCATATGCGTATGAATGTCATGTCATGCATAGGTACATGTTTCATAACATCATCAGCCTCTGAGGGCATCCATCATATCATCTTGGCCACTGGGGGCAAAATCATCAACGTATACCAGCTAATTAGGTGGTGGTGCATATATAATGCCATAACCTTTTCCATATCCCATATACATACATATGGATACATATATATGTGTATATAATGTCATCTGGTCATGGGTCAATGTACATGAATGCAATACATGAAAAGTACATTAATAAAATCTTTCGGAATGTCATAAGACCATTTTTCCTTTGAGTAATATCATAAAGTAAACTCGTTTCAATTTTCGTATTTTTCCGACACCCATGAACAGATGATAAAATATTATAACACATGGAAATTTAAGATCATAAATATCTCTAATACTTCTATGAATAGAGTCATTCATGGAATTTGTACATTTTCACGTTTCATTCGTATCGTATGGATCATGCCAAAAGAAAGAAGGGATAGCCTTAACATACCTGGACCGATTCCTCTAACACACGTCTTGTGTGACGAACATGTAACGGTGGATTGAAGTAGGGAAAAATCTGTATGATATTCTTGAGAACGATTATATCGGGCTTCGTTAGAATTTCAAATACATCACATTTCTGAGATGCTAACGAAATTTTTGCTTGATCCTTGAAGTCTTGCATGAATTTTATTGAAACAGAATTTTAGTAATGTTTGTAAGGAAAATTTCCTACCATTTTTGGTATAAGACACTCATTTTAGAGAGGTCTTATGTTTTTAATAGTGTGGGCCCCTCTAATTTGGTGACTTGGCCATAAATCTTACTATGTTTTGACACCTTAATATGTGACTTTAAAAGTCACAATTTAGAGCTAGTCTTGCTTCCACGTGGGGTGAGGGTGGGGTTTAATCTTATCCAAATATATCCCCAATTAATTAGGTAATGTCCCGTTACCCGGTAATTAATCAATTACCCGCAATAGAATTATTTTCACTTACTTAAAATATTACTTACTCTTCACATACCCTATACACCTTACTATTATGGTCATGTGGTACATCATATAACACTAGTCCATAAATATCGAGTATTTTAGCTCGGGGTGTATTTTAACCCAAAATGCCAAACTTGGACACAATTTATTTTCTTTGACTTGCTCCCCCTTTCTCCTTCATGAATTTACCAATCGCTTGTGAAATAGCATAATCTTTATAATCCAAATAATCGTTTACTTGGACTGGTGTCAATTAGTTTACGACAAATTTAATGTACAATACTTCAGGGTGCAGCATCGTCATAACTTAATATTGCAAAACGTGACATCACCGTGATGTAATACTGCTTGGTGAAACACTGTTGTAACTTAATACTGCAAAGCGTAAAATCACCGTAATGTAATACTGTTGGAGGTAACATCATCGTAATATATTACTGCAGAACATAACATCGACGTAATACTGCGGGGCGTAACAATAGAATAATTGAAAGGTGAAACTGAACTGATAATATATTAACTGAAAGTAATTGGGAGTTAGAGATAATGTGATGATATACTTACCTACTGATACTAACTCAACTCTCTCAATACAATAAGTAAAATAGTTGTCCGGCCTTATAAGGCTCGGTACGTGTAACTGCTCTACCGCAGTAGGCTCGCTCATAGGCACTCGACCATACTGGGCTCTGTATCTCGGCCATCCTAGGCTCACTCAAAGGTTCTCAGCCACAGTAGGCTCAGTATATAACTCACCATCCGATCAAAGGTTGCCCAATAGGGGCCTACCTATCGATTATAGCTCGATGGTAGTGAAAATACTATAATACTATATATATATAGACTCTCTGCTCTCTTGGCTGATATAATCCAAAACTAAACTGAATATGAAGTCCCGATAAAGGAGAATGTTGTAACTTATGAGACTAGGAAAATGTACATAAATTCAGGAATATGAACTTCTCTTTATATCTTGTTATCAAAGACAAGTAGTTACTAGATCATGCCAAAATGAAAGAAAGGTTTAGCCTCAACATACCTTAACTTAGTTGAGTCCTTAATAACTTCCAAGAAATTATTCAAACAACTCAACTCAATCTACCACAGCATAAGGAGATTCAAAATCAATGTTGAGTAAAGGCTAAGTTCGCAACTTAACCAGTAGCTCGTTTACGTAAATTTGGGCAGCATCTCCCCTGTAACAAGGCCCTCATCCAATACCATATACCAACAACATCAAGAACATAACAATAACAATATGTACCATGTATGAATCATTTTCCAACCTTATCTCCATCACAATATATCACAAAACAGCCCACACACCGTAATCACTTTATACATAAAATGACAATAAAAGTAGTGTCAAACAACCTAAAAATGATATGACAAATGACCAGACTGCCATTCCATAATTATGTGGTGTTTATCCATACCTTTTATCCTCCAAAAATTCATAAAAAATCAGCAAAATAGACAGCCCAAAAGCAACACGAAATAACCTACAAAATAGTCCACTACAAGTCGAATAACTCGAACTAACGGCTTCCGATTACCGTCCTGTGAGTTCTAACTATTAGAAAATGAATTTATCAACTTTATTGAAATTCAAAGAATAAATATAGAAATTAGACATTTTCTTAATTATGAATTACCTTCCAAAACTCGAACTACAATGAAAAAGAGAGGCGATATAGGGATACTTACGTCGTAGGGATCGTTCTAGTGTTATCGATTCTTGATTTTGTACCTGGGATGTTACTATTCTTGGAAACCCTTGAGTAGAGCTTGAGGATAAGTTTAGGGGTTTTTTACGATTGTGGTATGTGTAAAAGTGAAGAAAAAGATGACATAAGGCCTATATATATATCCATTTTTGAAAAGTCAAAGATATGCTAGCTTGGCACCCTAGCATTGGCCCATATTATGATGCTTATATCTTTTTATCTGGATATTATATGAATGAATGGTTAAGATCCTTAGAAACTACATTCCAATACCTTCACTTTAGTATATAATATGTCCCAAAAATCCCTCATATAACACATGAAATGTATTGGTCAAAAAGCTTTAATGACACACCTACTTGTCACCTATGCAGTCTGCGCGGTCTTGTGAAACTGCAAATAGATCTCTACTCCTATGTTGTATCAATGAAAGAATTAATGAGTTGTAAAATAGATTCGTAGATGTTTAATTTTGTAGGTAGAGAATACCCTAATTCCAAGTATATTGGGAGAAAGGCTCATTTGCATTTGACCTAATTTTCATTATATTTATGAATGTAACTTGTGATGATCTTTACCAACTTTTGTTCCACAACTTGCTTGATTTCAAAACATAACACAAAACTATCATAAGACATAAATAAGTCATAACATAACATCCTTATCATTTTGAGCACCCTAGTCTCAACCCAAAAGTATGTTATAAAATTCCCTACTTGTCGACTTTCGACGAAACTTATGTTCTTCAATTGGTTTAGCTTCTAAACCTTCCAACTCTCTAGGTACTTGTAGTCCATGATCTTAAATATTTGCAACCTCCATAGTAACATGGTTAACTTACTTTATGTACTTTTAGAGATGATCTTATTTCAGAACTTACATCAATTGACTTACAACATACTCTCACACACGAAACTATGAGGTGTAACATAATTCCCTTTTTGGAACATTCATCCTTGAATGTTGACTGATGTGCTTATTAGTTTCATAAACTATAGCTCTTACGAATAATTTAGTGCTGTCCTTGACATCTAGGCAACTGTTCTGTGAATAAATCTGAAGGCCAGGGCATTTCCCCCCTTTAGGCCTCTTTCTCCCACCACGATTTGTTGTCAGAATTCTTCCAATCTTGTAACTGTTGCGACCTTCTATCATGCATCCTGTACGACTGTATCCTTGTATGTGCGCCTTTGCGACTCTTCTGTCTTTTTTCCTTCCAGCTTTTAGCCAATCTCTAGGACTCACTTTGTGAATATATACAAAACTATGGCAAGCTGTCCTTCTAGGCATCTATATGTGTACTAAAGTCCTTTGCTTGGTACTTTATCGAACTTACGACTATTGCTATATCTTGTTTCATAGCCTCGGATATCTATTCTTATGGCTTTACTACATCTAGGTAGGTTATACTATACCATAACACGTACTTAGATTTATTATTACCGAGGTTTGCTACCAAACTCCAACTTACTCTCTTGCTGTTTATTCTATATGTATAAATCTAAGTACTTAATGCTTCCTCATTACTGTTCATCTTAAGAATGACGGCCTAATCCCATCTCATACTTTGGAGCTCTTTTCCGCCTTTTGTTGATTCACCTTATGTTGATCTATAATTTACCACTGGTAACTTGAAACCTCTTACATAATACATTATCGTTAGGGCTCACGTCTTATCGGGAGACATCTGAAGTTATTTGTCTGATTCACCTAAGGATGATACCATACTTCATTAACCATATTTCATAGCATCCCAACGTATTTCATCTAATGGGGGTATTCTAATCCTGTGCAATTAATGAAATCCCTTTTTCTCTAAACCATTACTCAATCGGAGGACAAAATGTCATCCACTTATCATTTATCACAATTACACCCTTATTCTACTACCAGGGTAGTATTCCATCTCTTCTAAATTCTCACTCTTCGGAGTTCACTCATGCTATATCGAGCTTTTTATAACTTATGGAAACCATCAACTCTCTTGTTGTGATGGGTTTAATCTCGAGGACTTACCTATTCTCGTCACCTTCTCACTCACCTATTCTTATCCTTACTCTTGTCTACCTAAAAACTTTTCGCTCTACCATACTTTAGCTTGTGACCTACATATATCTATTTATACTACTCGCAACCTTCCTTTAACTTGCTAACATCCATAGATTTCCTTATGTTATTCTCGAACCTCAAGCGAGACATCATATCATTTTTAACTCTTCTTTACTCTCTTAACTAGACCTCTCTATATTTGGAAACCACACCCTGGAAAATATGCCACTAACAACACCACTATCATTTCTTGATACAAAATTACGATGCTTCCAGCCCTCTATCTGATATCTATATTATTCGTAACCTTCTGTACTTGGGCATCTCGTACCTTCTTCACATGTACCTTACTTAACTTTAAATCTTGCATCATATCTTCTATCACTTTCATAACCTCCCTTCCACATATGTGGAATTCACATCCACACCTTAAAGTACTTGTACATCATGTGCATACACAATCTGGCGAAAGCTTCATACTGACTTCTTATGAGGTGGTAATGTTCTAACTAGATTTATCATAGATCCGTTATAAAATATGACCGTTTTACTCTCTTTTGTACCTATGATATTTAGAGTGATTCTACAATGTTTTGGATCACGATTTCTATACTCATTGGGGTCTAATAATCAGAATCCTAATTCATTTAGCTGATGTAACTCTTTAGTTTCCTCTTCCATCTCAGCCTTTAAGTAGGTTTACTTTCTCTTTTGATTTGCAGCTCAGGGTATTAGTTAATACTTTAGCCCCTCATGGAAGCTATGGAACATACATGATATAACCTTCTAGCAATTCAAGCTTTTGTGTGTGACGTGGACTCAATTCTTTTTGTAAACTTATACTGGAGTCTCCTATAGCTGTATCATTGTCAACATATATTCTGCATGGATAACACTCCGAAATCTTAAGTGTGTTCATAATGTAATTAACTCTGGGTCATTGATCGAATAATTCCTTTCTCGCTTTCTCAACCTTCTTTAAAAAGTAAGCAATTACTTTTCTTAGTCGTTCTGTCACTTGTTGCATGAATACTTGGTTTATCTTAGTGTCTACATATATTAGAATTTTGTACAACTCATATGATCTCGAATATTACTGTAGACAATAAATTGCGCCGAGAAAATAAAATTTAGACCAAAAAATATCGCAACAATCGTAGTATTTTATTTCAAATAATTGAGTGTTACAATCTCTATGATTCCTCTGATTCTACTTTCCAATATAAATTCAAGGGCCTTTGAGCTTGATCTTGAATATGTAGTTGTTGCCACGAACGATGATCTTATTATTGAGCTTGAGCTTGATTGTTTGAACTTGACCTTGATTTGTTCTTCGTTCTTCAACTTGAACTTGAACTTGAAGCTTGAAACATGTGGAAGAATTTGCAGTGTTTGATCCACGAGCTCTTTCTTGCTTCTTGTTATAAATTTTGGTATCTTTCTGAGTTATGAAGACCCCTATTTATAGGTGTGGAAGGGAGGAGTTGTGATAAGAACAAACTCTTTCTGACCAATCAAATTGAAGTGTGACGTGGCCACATTTGATTGTCCAGAACATGTCACTTACACACGTGGTGCGATTTTATTGGCCATTTAATGTGACTTGGCATGCCTTGTCATTTTGACACGTGGCATGATCCTATTGGCTCTTCCGTTTGACCTGGCGTGCCATGTCATTTCTCGTGCGGCACCAAACTGGGCCTCTAGGAAAATGATATTTTGGGCCTCACGAAGTGGGCTCATTATTTGTAACCCAATAAAATTGGACTTATGTAATTAATCCAATTATATTAGTCCAAAATATTTATTTAGATCAATATATATAAAATATGATCCAAATTATTAATTTAATTTGGACCAATAAATTTTACATGTCTACAAATTCCCCATACTTTAAGAGTTTTCAGGTTTTTAAACTTTTTGAAGACTAGGCTTAACGTATTTATATTTGTATACTTGAACCGGCTCTGACATAGTCATATGGAATGTTAAAGAAAAATCCCAAAATTATTGTTAAGTGACTTTATCACGTGAAACATAAAAGCTGTAGACTTTTCAATTCAAAAGTAATCCTTTTCATTTTAAGTGACTTTAAAATGATTAGCTTTTTCCATGCCATACATTTCAATGAAATGCATGCCGCAGTAATTATTCTAGTTATAACTAGAATGTTTTATTTCATTTAAAGGGCCGTATAATCCCTTTCACTGCCCAGACATAATACACACAGAGTCCTTATTCTATTCCAAAGTGGACTCTCCAATTCGATCTCAACATGAATTGGAACAGACGTCCACTAACCACTCATACTAGGAGGCTGCCTACAATATTTTATCCCACATCCAAAGAATTCTTAGTCAGCGTAGACCTTTGCTATCTATATAAAGCAAATGCTCTTCAATTGTAGTATCAATTCGTAGTATTTGCAAGCCACTTGAGTTTATTTTTGTGGACTCGGAAGCATCAACGCGAAGGTAGTTTCTTCTTCTTTTCTTGTGCTTTTCTTCCTTGGTTGTCTTTTTTTTTTTTTTAGGTCAAGCGAGAAAGATATGCTCTTGTTTAACAAGATGATCCACAGATGAAGAAGGCGGTCTTAGGGTGTGAGGGAAGGATACTCATCCCTGCCAAAATATCGGAGAGATTACTCTCAATGGCCTAACTATCGGAGAGATTACTCTCAATGTGACCCGACTACCGGAGAGACCAACTTAAGGTGCAAAGGGACTTATATGTCCACCTTAATATTGAAAAATTATAGTTCCTTTTAAGGACAAACCCACGAAGAGACCGACTTAAGGTGCAAAGGGACTTATATGTCCAACTTAAGATTGGAAAGTTATAAAGCTTCAACTCGAAGACTTCATGGACTTGATGACGTCAACTTGAACACTTGGAAAACTTTGAAGATTCAGCGGACTTTGTAGACTTCAACTTGAAGACCGACAAACTTGAAGATTCGCCAGACTTTGATGTTTTAATCTAAAAAATTTGAGGGCTCAAATACTTCCACTTGAAGATCGACGAGTTTGAGGACCTCAACTTGGAGACCTGGAGGGCTTAGATATCTCAACTTGAAGGGTGGAGAACGTGAAGACTTCAACTTGAAGACCGACGAACTTGAAGATTTCAACTTGGAGACTTCGAGAGCTCAAAGGTTTCAGCTTCTCTTTTGCTTTACATTATCCGACTTTTATCTTAGTCTCATAATATTTAGCTTTAAGCTCTTGAAATAAAAGATTCATATTTTGTCGCGGGAGAGTCCAAATAATGAACCATTTGATTTCTCGAAAATTAGACTTTCATATCTAAAATATATCCAAAATTTAGAATCAAACACCTTCAGAATCGCCCTAGCTAATATTTTGAAACTAACTTTAGATTCTGCCACGTTGAAAATTTTAGATTCGCGCAGTCTTACCAAAAAAAATTATATCTTGGTGTAGAAATATCGAAACTGCAAACCGTTTGATTTCTTGAAAACTAGATTTCAAGATCTAGAATATATCCAAAATTCTCAATCAAACAACTTCAGAATCGTCCTAGATATTATTTTGAAGTCAACTTTATATTGCACTATGCTATCAATTCCAGATTTGCGCTGTCTCACCAAAAAATTCATATCTTGGTGTAGGAACGTCGAAATTATGAACCGTTTGATTCTTGAAAACTAGTCTTCAAGATCTAGAATATATCAAAAATTCTCAATCAAACAACTTCAGAATCATCTCAGATAATATTTTGAAATCAAGTTTATATTACACCACGCTGTCAATTTCAGATTTGCAGTCTCACCAAAAAATTCATATCTTGGTGTAGGAACGTCAAAATTATAAACCGTTTGATTTATTGAAATTAGACTTCAAGATATCGAAAATATCTAAAATTCTCAATCAAACAACTTCAGAATCGTCCCAGATAATATTTAGAAATCAACTTTATATTGCACTATGCTATCAATTCCATATTTGCGCAGTCTTACCAAAAAATTCATATCTTGGTATGGAAGCCTCGACATCGGAAGATGTCTTACTTTCCATCAATAGAAATTTAAGAGCTATATTCTTACAAATATCTTGAGTTCAAATTTCACTGAATTTGAAACGTTGTGCCAAGCAGTCTTTTCTTTATACTTGTGTTTCCTTTTGATGTCTCTCTTCTCTTTCCTATTTTTTTTAGGTAGAGGGAGAACTTGGAGACCAACGAACTTGAAGGTTTGGTGAACCCAAAGATATAGAGAATCTCTGAACTTCAATGTAAATACTTGACATCCTCCTAGAATCGGCCCATTGAAGATATCAATTTACCATGGAGGGTTGCCTCCTTTAAATCAAATGAGATCAAAGTTCTACAGGAGGTTGGCATTTCAGCTTGATCTTACATTCTTTCATACTTCATTTGAACAACAATTGGGGCACTATGTATCTTTTGAACTTGTGTGACTGAACTTGGAATGAAACTCTAAGCTGCCTACGTACATCGGTGAAGAGGATCAAGTCATACCGTAGTTCAGACTGGGTATTTTTTTGATAGGTCGTACACAATATAGACTCATGCGGTCCAGGAGTATAGCAACATGCAGTTTAGGCTCATGCGTCAAAGAGCATTGCAACTTTAAGGATAATACTTCTTCAAAAACTTGCCATTGATAGGGCCGATTCTCATGCCCTCTGCATAAATCTACTTGTAAGCCCCACTTGAGTAAGCTTATTGTACGACATATGGCCAATCCCATCTTGAAGTGAACTTCCCTACAGGTTTATGGGGAGTAATTATGGGTCTTCGTACGACAAGAATTTGATCTCAGACTTGAAAGGATCTCGAGCGAACTCTTTTATTGAAGGTGCGAGACAATGGAGCTTGATAACATTTAAGACTCCATTGAGCTTCCAACCTCTTCTCATCAAGAGCCTCCAACTCTGCTAATCAAAGTCGAGCATTTTCTTTATCATGATCCCTTCTTGAATAGCCAGTCGTAATAAAGGTATTTGACGCTAAAGTGGCAAGACGACTTCAATTCCATAAACAAGTGAATAAGGAGTCGCTTGTGTTGGCGTGCGGTAAGTCATCCTATATGCCCATAGAGCTTTTTCTATACGGTCATTACAATCTCGTTTGGATTTGGAGACGACTTTCTTTAGCTAGTTGCATAGAGTTTTGTTGAATGCCTTAGCTAGACCATTGGTGGCAGCATTGTACATCGAAGAGTTATGTTGCTTGAAGCCAAAGAGATCACAAATCTTGTTCATCAACCTATTGTCGAATGGCTTTCCATTATCCGTTATTATGTAACGAGGAATGCCAAAACGATAAATAATATTTACTCGGATGAAATTTGTAACGTTTTCCTTCTTTACTTCCGTAAGAGAACCAGCTTCAGCCCATTTTGAGAAGTAGTCGGTTGCAAACCAGGATGTATAGGTGCCCACCAGAGGACTTTGGTAGTGGTCCAACAACATCCAATCCCCAAGTGTCAAATGACCAGGATGCCATAGTCGGGTGCAACACTTTAGGAGGTTGATGAATTAAATTCGCACGGAATTGACAAGCCTTGCATCTTCGAGCATAGTCCAAGTAATCTCTTACCATCATTGGCCAATAATATCCCATCCTTTTTATATGAAAGTGGAGCTTTGGTCCAGACTGGTGTGACCACATACCCAAGACTATACTTCTTGCAAAGATTGGAGTGCTTCATCTTCCCCTAAGCATCGCAAAAGTACTACCTTAAATGATCTTCTGTATAGGGTAACTTTGTAGTAAAGGAAGCGAGGTGCACGACGACGGATTTCAATTCTCCTCCGTGGATTTTTTGGAAGTATTCCATAGCATAAGTAGTCGATAGTAGTTTGTGTCCATTATTCTTTATCGACTTCAGAAACAACGACAAGATGCTTGATTTTATTTTCTTCACTTTCAGCCTCATTTTCAGTGGTACTACCCATTTTTGGCAGACAATAACTTGCGCTTGATCATGCAGGGTTAACAATGAAGCTAGGGAAGCTAAAGCATCCGCCTTCTTATTTTTTTTCCTTGGCACATGCTGAATAGTCATATCACCGAGCCACCCCATTAACATTTTAGCGTAATTATGATATGGGTGCAGTTCAGCCTTCTTGACATCGTAACTACCTAGAAGCTGATTGACCACTAACTAAGAGTCACCAAAGACTTGCAATTGTAACCGCTTCAATTCGACATTCATTTCAAGCCCAAGTATTAGTGCTTGATACTCAACAACGTTGTTAGAGCAGAGTTACATCAACGTAAAAGAGTAGAGAAGAACTTTAACTAGAGAAGTGACAAATACTACCCGAGCACCAACTCCTCTACGATGTGCAGCACCATCAAAGTACATCTTCCATGGAGGCTGAACTTCAATGACCATTGCGTCCTCATCAGGTAGTTCGTCAGTTAGCTCCCAATCATTAGGTATAGGGTGATCTGCCAAGAAGTTTGCTAATACTTGTCCTTTTACAGCCTTTTAAGGGATGTACATGATTTCAAATTGTTGAAACTAGAGGTACCACCTTGCTAGTTGATCATTAAGGACATGTTTTGACATCACAAACTTGATGGGATTTGCTCTAGAAACCAAACGAACGACATGAGCTTGAAAGTAGTGCTTCAGCTTTTGGATTGAGAAGACTAGCACAAAACACAACTTTTCAATTGGCGAATAATTCAGCTCATCTGGTGTCATCATCCTGCTCAAGTAGTAAAGGGAGTTTTCTTTCCTTTCACTATTTTCTTGGGCCAACAGCGCTCCAACAGACCCTTCTTGTGCTGAAATGTATAGTATCAGTGACTTTCTAAGTATAGGGCCTACCAAAACTGAAGGCTTTATCAAGTAGGATTTAATGCTCTCAAAGGCATTGCTACACGCTTGGTCCCATTTGAAAGGGACATCTTTCTTCATAAGGCGACTGAATGGTTGGCACCTCCCAGCTAGGTTTGAGATGAATCTCCTAAGGTACACTATCTTTCCTTGTAGACTTTTCAATTCATGAATATTGCGGGGCTCAGGCATTTTCAAGATTGCATCTACTTTGGCTTGATCTATTTCAATCCCTCAATGTCGGACAATGAAACCAAGGAACATTCCGGAGGTAACTCCAAAGGCGCATTTTAATGGATTCATCCTAAGTTGGTATCTCTGGAGCAACTCAAACACCATTCTCAAGTCTTTCAAGTGGTCGCTTTTCTTTTTTGATTTTACCACCAAGTCATCAACAAAACATTCGACATTCTTGTGGAGAAGGTCATCAAAGATATTCTGCATAGCTCTTTGGTAAGTAGCACCAACGTTCTTCAAGCCAAAAGGCATTACCTTGTAGTAATAAATACCTTTGGGGGTACGAAATGCAATAAGATCTTCATCTTTTGGCGCCATGCAAATTTGGTTATATCCTGATGAACCATCCATAAATGACATTGCCTTGTACCCAGTAGTAGCATCGATCATCAGTTCTGGGATGGGAAACGGGAATTCATCTTTCAGACATGCATTGTTAAGATCCCTAAAGTCAACACACACTCGAATCTAGCCATTTTTCTTCCTTACAGGGACAATACTTGAAACCCATGTTGGGTACCTAACTTCACGAATAAATCCAGCTTCGATGAGTTTGTTAACTTCAGTTTCAATCAAGGGAGCCAAGTCCGGCCTAAAGCGCCTTTGAGCTTGTTTAACAGGGCGGGCGCCATTTTTGACTGCAAGGTGATGGACTGCTACATTATGGTCCAAGCCAAGCATCTCTTTGTAACTCCAAGCAAAGACATGCCTGAATTCCTTGAGTAACTCAATATAAGTGCTCTCTTCATCAACTTTTAGTAAAACACTTAGGTAAGTGAGTCTTGGTTCTTCATCAGTGCAGGTTAACTTCTTTTAAGGCATCAACTGTTGTCTTCACTCCTTTAAGTTCAGGTGGAGCATATTTTGCATCTTCATCTTCTTGAGGGTCCCCATAGTTGAAGGATATGTGATAACACGGTGAAACATCCTCCAATTCTGCATTATCCTCCATTGAAGATGGAACACAATTCTCGCCTTGTACAGTAACATGATACGAAGAACACACACTTTCTTCATCTTCGTCACGTTCATTAGTGTCGACCACAATATATGGCTTTACTTTCAGTACTTCTTTACATAAAACCACAAGTTTTGTTTGTCGCCTCACTCTAGAAGGAACCAAACTTTGGAAATCCTTCGAGATCTTTTGTATTTTGGGTGAAGTGGGTGTTCTTATGCTTTAAAATTTCTCTGGAACTTGTTTCCCTTCTTTAATGGACCCAATCTCTCAAACATAGAGGTCTTCGGAGGTGATTTTCCAAGTCTATCAAAGACAGAAGGCTTGTTAGAAGCGGCCGATTCATCTTCTATAGTGATATAATTGCTGCTCGCTCTTCTTATGGAGATGCGCACTAGTGATAGTTGCTTGTATCCCAAACCTTCACGTGGTTGTCTCGTTGCATCTTCTGATGGTAGCTTCCCTAACATTGACTACTATTTAGGATTCTATCCAGCTTTTTCAAATAGCCTATAAGCGTTTGGATCAAAACCTTTATCTATTCACTTTGTAGGCAGTGCCACATTCTGCAAACGATTTTGGGCTACAAACCCTGCAAGTGGCTTTGAGGACAACTTTACTACCTCGATTCGTTTTACCGGAAGAGTTAACTCCTTTAGCATGTTAGTTTGGAGATTAGATGATTCACCTTCATATTTCGTCCTTTTAGGGACATATTGGAGCGCATGACTTACTTTCTTGCCACAAGATGCAATATTCCCTCTATAAGATTTATTCACGTTGGGTTGTACCTCTTCAGTAACAGCTTTGGCTTCACTAGTAGTCACCTCTGCTCTTTTAGTTGTGGGCTCGTCATTCTTGCTTTTCATGCAACCATCAGCTTTAACTCCTTCACAATGCGATTCTTCAAGTAGATCTTTGCATCGACGAAGTGTGACTCAGCCTCGGTGAATGGCTCATCATCAGCAACTATCTTCTTCTCGACTTCACCCTCATAGTACTTTAGACATTGATGGTAGGTAGATGGAACTACTTTTTTCTTATGTATCCAAGGCCTTCCAAGCAAGACATTATATGAAGTCTTTGCATCGATCACATGTAACCATGCACTTGATTGCATATCTTCAATGGTGATTTCTAGCCTAATCGCGCCTATGGCTCTTTGCCCCTCTTGGTTGAATTTGGATCATCACATAACTTTTTGAGAGTTCGTTCATAGGAATACCAAGTTCTTTCACAGTGCGAATTGGCAAAATATTCACTGAGGAACCTCCATTAACCAAAATTCAATTTACCCTTTCATCACGCATATAGACAACTAGGTACAATGGACGGTTATGAAGAGTGTCACCTAGCAGAAGATCATCATTTGTGAATGAGACCTTTTCCTCACAAGAATTAACTTCTTAAGGAGTGGACTCGATGAGATTTTCCGAAGATGGTGCCAACGGTAGGTCATCACTCTTTTCTTCCCCTTTGTCAGCATTGCAACAAGAGGCCTCAATACCATCAAAGGAACTCTTCATACGAAACCAAGATGGCAAGAAATCCTCCAAGGTCATTGTATGTTGTGGCTTTTGAGGGTGGTGCATCTCCACTTTTGCTTTCTTCAAATGCCTAACTGGATTCGTTTTTGTTGGTCTTTTTACCATCATCTTCCTTGTTGGTTGTTCTATTGATTCTTTTCGTGGGCTCCTTTTGTAGCGCCTACGATGAGTCACCAACGTCTAACCTTCATCATCATCAGGTTGATCGTCTTCAACTTTGTTGTTCTCTAGCAATTCCTCATTTTTTGATTCCTTTTAAACTGCATAATTCATCTAGACTGAATGAGCCAAAGCTTATAGAGACTTGGTTCGTGTTTGCTTTCTGATTTTCAAACACGATCTTCTTTACATGGGCCAAGTCCATAACTTTGTCCTTGAAGACAAAGCACTTCTCCAGAGGGTGGCTTACAAATTGGTGATATTTGTAGTAATTTGGGTCATTCATTTTGCCAGCTTCATTTGGTCGCTTCATCTCCAGAAGCTCAATGAGATTCAACTCAAGGAGTTTTTTGAAAATAGATGGCATATCAGAATCCAGAAATGGGTACTCTTTCTCTTGCTTTTCTTTTAGAGTCAACTTTCCACTTGGCTTATCTTGAAAAGAAGTGGATTTCATACTCTGCTTCTTGCTCACCTTCGTCGTGAACTTCACAGGCAACATGTAGACATTCATAGCTTCTTTGCTTTCAGACTTGGGTACGAACTTGCCCCACTTCCTGACTTATTGCTTGTCGTTGCCTTTGCGAGGCTCATAGATAGGCAACCTTTCATTTCCAGTGGAGTCCATGCTCAAATCCATGTCATGGGAACGAGTCGCAAGTTCTTTACATGTGCTAGGCTTGATACCTTGCAAGATGTAGTGCAATCCCTAATGCATGCCTTGGATTCACATCTCTATGCCTGAAGCTTCACTAAGCCTGTCTTTGTAGTTGAGGCTTGCATTCCTCCAACGATTAATAAAGTTGATAATTGGTTCCCCCTTTCATTGACGAGTATTTGTAAGTTCTATCATACTCACAGTACGTCTCGTACTATAAAAGCGCTTGAGGAACTCTTGCTCTAGTTGATCCCAACTATCGATAGATCCAGCCTCGAGGTCTATGTACCAAACAAAATCATTTCCTTTTAGTGAACGGATAAACTTCCTGATGAGGTAATCTCCATAAGTCCTAGCATTGTTGCATGTATCCATGAAGTGCGCCACATGTTGCTTTGGGTTACCTTTACTATCAAACTATTGAAACTGTTTACAGTGAAAATGGTAACAACAATTAAATTTGTAAATGAGATTCTAAAAATACGTGATCTATTTTTATGCTAGTTGTTAGAGCATGTGATGCTAGGTGTATGAAGTTTAATGACGAAATACAAGCTAAAACGACGCAACAATCAAACTGAGGGGCTTTTTACCCGGGCTTCGGGCTGATCGATGAAAGGCCTCGAGGTCGATACCCGACTCCAGCTTGAGCTATCAAGGGTAACTAGTAAGGGGATAATAGTTAAGATATAATTAAAGAAGGCTCTTTATGGCCAATATCAAGCAATAAATGAAGAACAAGTATGAAAGCAATAAATGAAAAGAGTAGCCTCGAGCAAGTAAGTTAGAGAGAAAAGAGAGAGAGAGATATTATTGATTTTGTGTAGAATGATTGAGTGCCCCGCCTACAAAGTGTTGATGATTCCCTTTTTATAAGAGGGGCAAATCCAAACTGAGTACAAGATACGTTGAGTGATAAAGGGAGTGGGATGGGACAACTAACTAGCTTCATGACGTATACGTAAACAAACGTTAGGCTTCCCAGGTAGACTTAATCGGCTCCAGATGCCTTCTTCAGGAAGCTTCCCATACTCGTCGGGGTCTCGACCAACATTATTTCTAGGCCGGGTGTCGACAGATCTTGAGGGAAGTATTCGGCTCGAGGTATCGAGCCTCTGAGGCAATCTCCTAAAGCACTTTGTCAAAGAGAAATTGGTCCCCCCGATTTTATCGTACACAGATAGTCTCCGCGTTTCTTAGAGAGAGAAGAGATAAGAAATGTTTTTGACATACTACTCTATGGGCTCCCATAATGACATCGTGCTGATGATGCAACCCCTCTTGAGTGCCGAAATGTTTCACCATTTCACTTTTTCAGGGTCGTTCGATGTGTCGTGATTCCACGTTATTTGGGGGTCATAATATTACCGCTGATTCAGCTCCCACGAATGCATCAAATGTGCATGTCATTACGTTTTTCGAGGGCGATAATGGTGCCGTCAGTTACCTTGCCCTTCTTCTCTATAAATGGGGTGCCTTTTGATCAGTTTTTCATCCAAGCATCCTCCTATATCTATCATTTCCTCTTTTCTTGCTACCTTTATTCTTTGCTGTTTTGCCATGTTTGAGGCCCATGTCCTCAAGATTTTATGTCAACATCATGCGTGCTACGACCTGTCTCCCGCACCTTCTCTGGTCAGATGAAGCTGGGCTGTCTCGATGTTATTGTTGTTGTTGTTGTTGCTGTCTCTTTTGGCTCAGGGTGATGAAGCAGAGGACCGATTTCCTCCGACCCGAAGAAGTATTTGGATTATACACCATTGCTCAAGAGGGGTCTCGGATTATACAACGCTGCTCACCCTCCTTCCTTGACTTGGCTTATTACACCCCCTTTGGATTCCTTGGGGTATGGCTGCACTTTCTACTGGCTGTCACCTCCTAGGCCGGGGCAACGTCTCAAGTAGTGGCTTTATAATAATATTGGCGGAGTTTATATCAGCCAGATTTTTCACCCTGCTACTTCTTGTCTCCTTTCGGCTTCTCCTTCGTCACTTTGCTTTTCTCCATCGCTTTCCTCTTCTATGTCCTCCCTTTTGAAGATGCTATTCCGGGAGGGTCTAGATGAGATTACTTAGGGGATTGGGATTTGAAGATATTGTCTTTGAGGTCGCGCGCCTAAAGAGATGATGCCGAAGATGCCGCTATTGAGGATACACTTTAGGGAATAGGCTAGATTCTTAGACTTTGTTGTATGCACACCCTTCTGCTTCTTTGTTTCTGTGTAAGGATCCCATTGCGGGCTTTTGTAATCATATGTAAGGCCCATCCGAGGGCCGTTTTAAGAAAACTTTTATGAATACAAAGATATTTTCTTGACTCCTACCTTTGATACTTGTCGTATTTCTTTATGTTCACGGAGGCGCCGAATGCACGATCCGGTTTGTTGTTGCTGATACTGAACCTGGATGAGAATATTCCTTCCGTCCTTCAGTTGATGGAAATAGCTTTGCGCAGGGTCTTTTGTGGTTCCAATCATGTTCCATAATAACCTTTGAGAAGAAATTTGCTCGGGGACCCGTAGGCGAGGGCTGCTTTGTGATTTCTTGAAAGCACTCTCAGGCGAAGGCTTGCTCGCACCATCTAGAAGCATGTTATAGTGTGAGTAGCCTTACGGTGTTGTGGATAGATTCTGAAAGGGGAGTTTGTCCAACCCTGGATGTAACCCAGAGCCAGGTCTGCACGGGCGATGTTCAAAGAAAAAATGCTCATCTCTTCATAGCCTGGTTCCCTTTGATGGAGATGCTCGAAGTTGTATGCCACCCTTGTGTTGGTGAAGGCGTTGTCGACTCTCTAGAGTGTTGCCTTACTTTTACGGAGGTTCTCCAGGTTAGGTAATGCCTCGAGGATGGAGAGGATGCTATCAGTTGGCATTCCCGATCGGGTTTGGTGTAGGCGAATCATCATTGCCTTTCCCACATATAATATGAGGCTGTTTCCGCTTTTTCAGGGATTTCCCCATCTTATGCAGTTGCCATTTTCTTTCCGCGTGATGTTTCCGATATTAACACGCCTATACATCTTTCCGCCTATTAGCTCTTCAACTTTGCGACTGCTATGACAACTTATGTCGGGGTTAATCTGACATGGAAGGGAGAGTTCCCCCGGTCCTCAAGATCATCGAGGTCTACTGACTTCATGGTGCCGGTTGATTATGCCCCTTGTTGCTGTTGTCGAGAATAGCAGAGACCAGGCATGGACAAGTCGCTTCGCCCGGGGCTGACTACTGGTATTATACCTTAGGAACTCGTATTATTTATTGGAGAATGGAGCTATACTCTTAGGTGGCGAGCTATATCCTGGGGCAGATGGGAAGCGAAATACCAAGGTATATGCATATGCTGCTTTTACCTTGGCCTCCGTATATTTGAGATGGTATTTTCCTCTTTTTATGTACTGACCTTGCCGCCGCAGCTATCGGAAGGTCCCTAGTAGCAAGGTTGTGCTCTTCCGGAGATGGGGAGGAGTTGCCGGCTTCTGAGCCAAGGGATGATGGTGATAAACGGGAGATGCACTTGCATTGCGATGGAGTTTTAGTATGTCTAAACGGGTCCACGTCTTCGAGGAGAAAACATCGCCCGAGCTTGCTATTCCTGAAGTCTCCGATTCCGGAGTGGTGGTTCCTCCGAGTGATCATGCTTTGCCCGAGGTTGGTTCTTCCAGGGCCGAGGGGGTTGGACCAATAGGAGTGTGCTCAGCCTTCGAGGGTTCGCTGGCTTCACTTTGCGGTGAGTTTCAGCATAGTCTTTCCGCATCTCGTGTCTTCCCTTCCTTATCGAGTTTTTCTTCTGCAAGCCTTTGATAGGCTCAGGTCTGAACTGCTCCATCATAGGGCTAGGCTTTGGAAAGCCCTGGATGAGGGTAGGTCCCTTAGGTTCCTCTGTGAGGAGAAGGAGGTTGAGTTGATGAACTAGCGATATGAGGCATTCCGGAGCTCGAATTAAAAGAGCTATTTGATGGAGCAAGTAAACTCCTGTAGTATGCGTTTTGCTTTTTTAACCTTTAAGGTTAATCTTTTTGCCTATCTCAGTTGTAGAAAAAGACGGAGGCTTTGGAGTACCTTAGGGGTGAATCCGACTGAGTTAGGAATGATTGTGGTGAACTAAGAGCTCAGGTGCAAGCTCAAGCTTCAGAGGAGAAGGGTGCCTTGGCTAAAGTTCCCGCCTTCGAGGACCAACTCCGCTTGGCTCGTGATAATGCTTCCGGTCAAGCAGGTATGATCACGAAGCTCAAGTCTGAACTCTCAAAGGTCAGGGCCGAAATCGTTGATGCTTAGGCTAAAACATCATTGAGTCATACTAAAGCTAATCAGGAGATGACGAATCGTTTGAAAGATGCTACTGATGCCCAAGCCTAGTTGAAGAAGGCTCTCGATTGTGAAAAGAGGATCGAGGAATATGTCCGTTTCAGATCCCGAAGAGAGTTACTTGAAGATTGATGCCAGGGGTTTTGTTTTCCTGGAAGAGCTGGCTCGAGCGAGGGCGGATGAGCATGATGCTCGGTCACTTCTTTCCGACACCATAGAGAGTGAAGATAAGGCTGATAGGTCGTAGCCTCCTGAAATGGGGCATAGATTTTGCCATTTTATATGTGATATTTGTATAGCACGTTTGTAGATGGAGAACACACTTTTTGTGTATGTAAATAAAAGAAAGCCTGAAGCTTTTATCTCTTTTGTATCCCTTTCTGCTTCGCTTTTGTCCAGGCGGGCTGGTTTCGGAGTTGGCGAGAATCCTTAGATTCATAACACAGTTTCGAAGCTCATCAGGCAGGCTCGGAGGCTCTTATACGCTTGGTTGATGCGGCCTTTAGTGCAAGCTAGCGTTAGAGCTCTTATGCTTTGTTAAACTATTTTGGGTTTAGTCTCTGAGTCAGGTTTCGACTCGAGCCTATTCGACCTTCGAGCTTTTGTGTCTGCATGGGCGGGAGACAATGACTCTTACCCCTTGCCCTTGGCCACTTGTATTTAATTATTTTGGGTTCAGTCTCCAAGTCGGGTTGTGACTCGAGCTCAATTGACCCTTAATATTTTTTTTTGTGCTAGCGACAGTGGCTCTTACGCCTTGGGTCGAAGCGAACTTTTAGATATGTGGCCCTGAGGCTTGTGAAGCTGGCAACGATGGCTCTTACACTGTGCCCGTAGGCATATATAGTTAACTGTTTGGATTCGGTCTCCGAATCGGGATACGAATCGAGTTCATTTTAATCCTCAAGTTTTCAATTTTGAAGCTGGCGATGGTGGCTCTTACGCTTTTGGTCATTGTGACCTTTTAGTGTGCAGCCCTAAGGCTCGTTTGACTAGCGCATATGGCTCTTACGCTTTGCCCTTAAACATATGTAGGCTTTGTTTTTCCCTCGTTAAGGTATTTTTTGAAATAATTTTGCCCGACCTATCGTCGGTTCGGGAAGAACCTTGATTTCAAGTCGTTAGCGGCGATGATCAAGCACCTCGAAAGGTTTAGCTCGTAGGTTGAGTAGCTCGAAGCCTTGTGATTTGGTGCTGACATGGTCGAAGCTCATTTGCCTGTTGAGGGTAGCCTTTTTAATCGGTTCTTTCCGAAGTAGATTCGAAGTAATGGCCTGTGATTTTGTTCGCAACGGTTAGGCATCCCTGAGTCGCGTTAATTTGGCTGGTGCAGCCGTTTTGACCGTAGTCATATGTTTTTGGCCAGAGCCATTTTTATTCCCGAGTGTCATGGTTTAGGCACCTACATCGCGGGTATGCCCTTCCGAGAGTCTTACAAATGCGACATACAACCTAAAATTCGGGATTTGAGTTTTATGCATGTAGTAAGGTCTTACAAAATTTTCATGCTGTTGAGGTCTTACAGTTTTTTCATGCCTGTTGAGGCCTTATAGTTTTTCATGCCTGTTGAGGTTTTACAGTTTTGTCGTGCCGTTGAGGTCTTACAATTTTGTCATGCCGTTGAGGTTTTATAGTTTTTTCATGCTTGTTGAGGTCTTACAGTTTTGTCATGCCGTTGAGGTCTTACAGTTTTGTCACTCCGTTGAAGTCTTACAGTTTTTTCATGCCTGTTGAGGTCTTACAGTTTTTTCATGCCTGTTGAGGTCTTACAGTTTTGTCATGCCGTTGAGGTCTTACACTTTTGTAATGCCGTTGAGGTCTTATAGTTTGGTAATGCCGTTGAGGTCTTACAGTTTTTGTTGCTATGTTAAATAGATCTTGCTAGACTGAGTTTGCCCGCTTGGGGTCTTACAACCTCGGGTTTTAAGTGAGTGGCGCCTGGTGCCAGTCTCCGAGTCATCGAGTTTGCTTAGGCTCAAAGGCCATTGCTCATGAGTTCGGAGTTTCCTCATTGAGGGCTTACGAGCATGGGGTTCCGTCCCTTGAGGCCGTGAATTTCCCTTGTAAACTTTTGACGTCAGTCTCCGAGTACTCAAGGTACCTTTGATGTTGGTGGTGTTTAGCGATTTCCGCATTGCCTTACTTGAAGGTTTTATGATTTTGGAGTTTCAACCCGGAGGTCGTCTGAGTGTCAAGTTGCCGGCGTCAGTCCTTGAGTGTTTGGGACGTTTCCAGAGGAGGAATTGTTACCTTATTTTGCGAAGGTGTTTTTGACAAAAGGTATTCTTTGAACATCCGGTACAATAGTACACTTATTTGCCGACTGGATCCTGGCTATATGGATACGGTTTGTTCGACCGTTTGGCCTGGTACGTTACTTTCCTACAAGACCCCATTTGGAGTTTCATGACTTTTTCGAGCAGACGGCTTTCTGGGGGGGATGCCCCTCATCGTTCAAAGGTTAATGCAAAAGAAGTTTTGAGCATTTGCTGAGTTTCCCTTAGGCAACTCGCAGATGTTGCCTCGTTAAAAACTTGCCGGTAAAACTCTTTTTTTGGGACAAAAAACTCGGTCGAAGGAAAAGAGTGCAACGAGTGCATTTTAGAACCTTAAAGTATTCGGGTAGGTTTAGCATTATAACCGCTCCTATTGAGTGCCTACATAAGGGTTAGTCCTAAATTTGAAACAAAAAGGGAGATGGTCGTACCTTAAAGTGAGATATGCTGGCGATACCTAGGGATTGATTCGCTACAACCGTGAGGGCTGATTTATTTCAATTGCCTGAGGTGAAGACGTAGTATGGTTCTTTACTTTGTTCTGCCAAGTTCGATAGAGGGTGAGGCCTGATTTGCCCTTTGGTTTACTCGGGGGTAGAGGTACGAATGTTGGTACCACATCGTGTATTGCGAACATTTCCCTCGCCGCATGCTGTTCCCCGTAGAAGATTTTAATTCCGTCTTTTGTTGGAAATTTTTTCATTTGGTGAAGGGTGGACGACACTGCTCTTATGCAGTGTATCCACGGCCGCCCAAATAAGGCGTTATATCTCATGTCTCCTTCGATGACACAGAATTTGGCGTCTTGGGGTCGTGCCGGCCATGGTGACCGGAAGGATGATTTCTCCTTTCGTTGTTTCACCTGCCATGTTGAATCCGTTGAGGACTCGAGTGGAGGGCACGATTTGGTTGAGCAATCCGAGCTGCTCTATCACCCTCGACCTGAAAATATTAGCCGAGATACCTAGATCCATGAGTACACATTTTATTTGAAAAGAATTTACAAGGATGGAGATTACCAGTACATCATTGTGGGGTCAAGATAAGGTCTCAGTGTCTTCTTCGCTGAATGTGTGGGCGTCCTCGGGAATATATCCCCGAGTCCACTTTTTTTGGTGATGGATATTTTTGTTCTTCTCATTATGGGTTCCTACAGGGCATCGACTCCCCCCATGATTATGTGGATGACATGTTGCGGCTTGTTTGCCTCGTTCTTCTTGGTTGCCTCCCTTTCTCGGAACTAATTTTTAGCTCGATCGCTAAGGAATTCCCGGAGATGTCCTTTGTTAAGCAATCGAGCTACCTCTTCTCGTAGTTGATGACAATCATCGATCCTGTGGCCGTGCTTGTTGTGAAATTCGCACACCAAGTTGTAATTCCTTTGCAAAGGATCTGATTGTATAGGTTTGGACCGCTTGGCGTCTCTGATTTTACTGATGGCGAAAGCAATATACAACACATCGACGCTGAAGTTGTATTCTGACAAGTGGGGAGCACCCGTTGTCACTACATTCCAATCGAACCTGGCTTTGTTGATGAGCCCTCGGGGATCCTTTCCTCGATCCACTCTCCGATCATTGCGAGGTAGGTTGCGCCTCGAGGCGTTAAACCTAACTTCGAGGTATGGCTGATACCTTTCTTTATTTAGTTTTGGTTCCTTTTCCAGGAGCTTGCTCGGGTATACTGAGCCCAAATAGGCTCCTAGCTGGTCATCCTCGGCCTTGATCTTCGACTGGTACCGGTTGTAGATGTATGACCAGGTCACAGCTGGGTACTTGATCAGGTTCTATTTCAGCTGTTTTGAAGCCACCGAGCTTTGTTCGTTCAGACCTTTAGTAAAGGCCTGCACTGCCTAGTCATCGGAGACTGGTTGTAGCTCCATCCGCTCCATCTGAAAGTGAGACACAAATTCCCGCAGCATCTCGGTCTCCCTTTGCTTGATTTTGGAAATGTCGGACTTCCTCGTCGCTACTTTGATGGCACCGGCATGTGCCTTTACGAAGGAATCTGCTAGCAAGGAGAATGAATCTATGGAGTTAGGAGCCAAGTTGTGATACCACATCATGGTCCCCTTCGAGAGTGTTTCCCTGAATTTTTTCAACAATACGGACTCGATCTCGTCATTCTTTATAACGTTACCTTTTACCGCACAAGTGTAGGCCGTAACGTGCTCATTAGGGTCAGTGGTCCCGTTGTACTTGTTGATGCCCAATTTTCCCTATGTATTTTAAATATGCATAAATACCTTCAAAATAACATATATATGCATGCATAATGCTTTAATAATTTTTTCCATAATTTTAAGGGTTTAAGTTGATTTATTTTCTCCCCTTTTATTCATAAAATCCGCGATAATTATTTTCAAAATTATTGTTATGATAATTTATTTATTTGATTTCTCTACTTATGCCAAAATATGGCTAATATAATTTTCTTGCATTTTTATTATTACATTTAGTATTTTTTAAGCTAGATTGCATATAATTGCAACGTTAGCCCATTTTAAGATATAATTATATTTTATATGCGTAAAATTGGTCCCTATATTTCTAAAATGTTAATTATGTATTTTAAATCATTTTAGAACCTTAAATTATTTCCCAGAAATTACTTATTATTTATTAAAATTAAAATAGGGAAAATTAGCTATTTAAATAATAGCCAGATTTGGCTTTTAATTGTAGCCCAAATCGGACCCCTCCCCAGCCAAATTTTCTATTAAATAACCTGACCCAGACCCTATAAACCCTTACCCAAACCCAGAACCCACTTACCCGGTTGAATCCTGACCGTTGATCTCCCAGATCAACGGTCCACACATACCCTTTCCTTTTTAATTCCTAAACGACCCCCTAACCCTACTAATTCCTAAACCCCCGCCGCCTTCAGATGCTCTCGGCTCTCTTCTCTCTCAACCTAAACCTAATCATTCTTCAACCACCGCCTCCTTCTCCGGTCATCTCCGGCGACTACCTTTCAACCCAAAGCCTCCAATGGTCACTCCACCGCCTTGCTCATTATCTCTAAGGCCTTCAAGGGTCCTGGGCCATGCCGATTTGGATCTAGGGTTTCTGTTTATGTTACTCATGGCTTCTTTGGTGTGATTTTTGGCAAAATCACACCTTATATGTTAAGATCGGTGAAGTCTATAACAGGTTCTTTCGTTTCTATCTAGGTTTCCTTTGAAACCCTAACTCTCGTCTGAATCTCTCAGATCTGTGCTATTTTTATGCTCTAGGTCTGTTTCTTCCTATGTTTTGCACTATTCTCAAATGTCTTCTGAAAGATCCTCAACTTTAAACTGTTTTACTTTCTTTAAAAATTAGGGTTTCTCGGCGTTTCTTCTACACTTATTTTAACTGATTTTCTTTATGATTAAACCTCTTTCCTTGCTTGTTTTGACTGATCTTACGTTCCTACTACTTTTTAACTCGACTCTGTTAAAAAGCATTAATTTTCTAAGAACTTCTTTGTTTTGTTCTGTGTTAGCATGATTACTTGATCTTGTTAAAGTTTCTGTTGGTTACCATGCTTCGAATTTGTTTTCTACTGCGTCTTTTGCCTATTTATGTCACTTTTGTATGACTGTGTTCGTTTTGTTTGTTCATCTTTTGCTTCTTTCTGTCGATATGACTGACTTTGCCTGCTTGCTATGTCTATTCGTTCTTCTCTATTTATATGTTGAAATATAGAATCATGACCCTCTCTTGATTTGATTCTGATTTCCTAAATTGATTGTTTGATTGCAAGATTTTCTTTCAAAGCCCTAAATTTCTACTCGTCTGTTTAAATTGACTGATTCTATTTCCTTATTTGCTGTGGTACTTCATTCTTACTGAATCCTTTCCTTAATTGCTATATTTTGTACTTAGACTTAATCATATGCTCTATACTTTTACTACCCCTTATATGGTAAAAATCAGTCTTTCTCAACTGATTTTCTTTCCTTGATTATCCCTATTGGTATCCACTTAAGCTGTGATTCCTTGATTAAAGGGGAGTACTTGTATTAATTGGATTCTAATTGTGATTACTTCCATAATTGTGCTAAACCTTTACTTGTTACCTTATTTTCTACCTATTTTCAAATCTATAAATACCCTAAGCCTTTCATTAACAGACACGAACATTTTGGTTTTCAAAACTACCTCTCTTACTAAAAATCTATGCTTTCCCCTCTCTCTTGTGTTATTTGCTGCAATTAGCCGACTGCAAGCCAAGGCTAATCATCTGTGCTCTCTTGTTCTTTTATTCTGCTTACTTCTCTCTTCAGTGGTATGTCCTAGTTTTAATTTAAAGCCTCAACAACAACATGCTTCTCTTATTGTTTCAGTTTCTCTTATTTCTAGTCTGCTTCTATTTGTGATTCTATTGTGAAACTTGTAGTTAAGTTACATTATCAGCATGTTGTTATGTCTCCCATTCCCTTTAGATTAATGTATTCCCTTATGTGTGTTTCAAAGCATGCCTTGTCAATTGTCTTTTACTTACTGTGTACTTACCATCTTATGAATCCCCAAATGACTATCCCCCTGTGTAACTACTGAATTCATTTGGATTCTATAAACTAGGTATATGTGATCATCTCTTAAGGTGTTTAAGCTTTGTTTACTACTCCTACCTCTTTTTTCAAACTAGATATATGGATTCTGTTGCTTTACTAATTACTTTCAAAACAGACTTTCTAATCCAGTCTTTAATAAACTTCTTTCAACTTGTGTCCTGCACTTTCACTTCACTCTTAGTCAATAAGTTCTGCCCCCTCTATTATGTGTACTGCCTTGGGATCCTCTTGAGAGCCCCTCAAACTCTGGCATACTTAAGCTGGTCTTTCCACACTGCACTGGTTCAATGCTTGTTTGTTAGGTCTAGGTGTAAGCATTGTCCGGGGTCCTTGAGACCCTTAGGGAACTTTGATGCACCTAGACTCTGATTTGTCTATGGAATTGAGGCTTGTTAGACCATTGGAGGATTTGGGAAACTTGTCCCTAATTGTAGGCTCCCTATAGAATAGCTTCTTGATTTTCTATTTCAACTTATGTAATTCATTCATTGGCATGTAATAATTTGTAAACATATATTTGGGATATTTAGTAAAAAGGTGGGTAGATGCATACTTTAAAGGGTAATATGGGTAGAAATCCTGCACTTAGGAGTTTATTTTTGAAGTCTGACCGCTTGCATAAGTAGAAAGCATGCTCATAGGTTTGCTCTTTTGAATCTGATTGCTTTGCCTAATAGAAATCATGCCTATAGGATTTCACCTCTAATTTCGTTTGCATCAAGTAGAAATCATGTTCATAATGTTATGCATTTTATCATGTTAGAAAACATGTTTATAGGTTCCAAACCATTATGTCTTAAATCAGTAGATGCCATGCTTATAGGACTCAACTGCGATTCAGTTCTACTAAGTCTTTCTGTATGTTGCTGCAAATCGACTAAAATCAGTAATACATCTAGATATCATGCCTATAGGGATTCTACTCGCAATACTGTCTGATAATTTAATTAGCCTAATAAATCAACTTCATTACGCCTAGTTCATTTTCAAAACTAGTCTTATTAAGTGTTAAACATTTCCTGAAACAAGTTCTTTCAAGATTGCTTTAATCTCATTAGATATCATGCCTATAGGTATTAAAGGAGTCTATTTCAAAAAACCTGTTTGTTTCTGCATTAACATAGATACCAGTACTGCATATAGGCAAGCCTGAGGGCATTTTCAAAAAAACTGCATTTCCTGAAGCTGTCTCTGTAGCTTAGCATTTTTTATTCTATAGGCTTTTAAAAGGTAGTCCCTAGGCAACTACTAGGTTATAACTTCCAGGTATAAAAGTTTTTGTCTGTATCTGCATATTTACTTAGATATCCTACTTTAGGAAATTAATTAATAAATACCTTAATTGTGTTTGAGTCGTGCTGCTTGTATGTTTACTTGAGGAGGAAATTGTGAGACTCTTATTTGCTCCCATTATGTGTGAAAGTCCCAAATGTTTTGACTGTCGCTTTAGAGTTTTCGCCTTTCTAAACCTTAGGGGTACGTCCAGAACTACCTATAGGTAGAGGTCTTAACCCCCTCCGGGACCATTAAGAAAGGACGGGTAGCAGCACGCAATAGGAATCAGTGACCAAATACTCGCTTTGCATCACCAATAAGGGGATGAGAAGGGTAGACATGGGATATGATGACTACACGTTAATGTCACGTGTAGCCCCTCATTGAGGAGTGTTTACCGGACATTTCATGGAGTGATACTATAGGGTAAACAACTTAGGACCCCTCTTTACCAAATCCTCTCTCTCTATTTAAGCTTGTTCAAACCTTTATCTTGCCACTTGAGTTATCTAACGTCCTTTATTTGCAACTTATTTGATTCAACTATTTATGTGGACTAATTTGTGAATATAAGTTCGACCGGGACCCACAGTTGTGGACCAAGAGGGGTGCCTAACACCTTCCCCTCGAGGTTACTTCGAGCCCTTACCCTAATCTCTGGTAATACAAACCAACTTAAGAGTTAATCACTCTAGGTGCCCTAACGCACCATAATCCGTTAGGTGGCAACTCTTCAAATACCCAATTCCCAAAAGGAAATGAGTCATTACACCACGTGAATGTCGAAACCCGGACTCCGCGGAGGAAACATGTGGCGCGACAGCATGGTGACTCTGCTGGGGATATTGTTAGGCTCTTACCATAACAAACTTTTCTTTTACAAATTAGTCCAAGCATGCTTATCCTGAACCCTGCTCCCTTATCTGAATTTAACCATCTATTTTTCAAGCATTTATGTTTCCTTTATTTCCCTGAAAACTGACTTGTCTCCTTGTTTTCCTTTTTCTGTAACTGTCTTTTCAATTATTTAAATGTTGTATTTATTTTTCCTACGTGAAAATACATTCTTACATGTGATTAACTGCTGCATAAATGATGCTCCACATCATATTCCACTCGTGCATCTCAAATTCTATAGCAACGCTTTAATGAGTGGTTGCGCTCTTCTTATTTGTTACACTTAAATTTGGAAAGGCTTATTTGTGTTAAAACTAGTCGATCGGAGGTGCAGTCGATGGTTCCGTGCCTTCCCTCTCAAGTTGTTTGTTTGAGGGTACCGGTCTAAAACCCCATAGAAACCTTACTCTATTTAAATTGTGCATACATTATGGTCAAACCTAGTCGGGTCAGTTATGTTGTCCACATAATGATCCTTTAAGATCAGCATTATCCAAAGTCCATCGGGTTTTCCATAATCCTAATAGACGCAACCACGTTTGTTTATCAATTTGGAGAACTAAATGCCGATATGTTAATCATAAATGTGTAAATAGTCAAGTCTGGTGGGGGTAAGGTCAAACCCTTTTGTTTTGTATAAAATTAGGAAAGAGGTCCCTAGCTTCGGTATGGTTAGCACACCCTCACTCTTGCTGGACTGGTGGAAGAATCTTCCATCAAATGACCAAATCAATGAATGGAAAGAGAGGGCCGCCAAATCCAGTGAGAAGCTAGAATATCTGGAATACGGCCTATTGGAATTGGAAGGAAAAGTGAGGAAGAGAGTCATCAACAGCCAGAAAGCTGCGGGAAATGAAGGAGAACATTTGGCAAAGGCATTTATACTGGTGAACCTACGCGAACTGGAGGATTTGATCAACGAGAGCATTGAATCTGAGGAAGGCCCTTTCGATACTAAATAGATTAGATTTACTTGTTTTTCTTGAAATGTAATAAGGACAAGTGCCAGTAGTGACTTGTTTTATTATTATGTTAGTGCCGTTTTAGGATTCATCTACTTTTATTATGAAATGAAACATTTATCAGTATTTGATGTTCTCCAAATTTATTTGTATCTAGGCCTACCTCGGGCACAACGAGGCTCCTAAATTAGGTTACGAGTTTATATTTCGCAATATGTGTTTAAATACCACAAACATTTCAGAATCCCCACTAACTTGTTACCTTTTGTTTTGTTTATTTTTTATTATTATTCCCATCCTTTTAGGTTAGTTCATCTATACTGGCCTCGTCAGTATATCATACCAGATCTAGAGGCCCTCCACCTCTTCCTCCTCCAAGCAACACAAAAAGCAGAGAGAACACAAAGATGGACGACTTAAGTGGAATCCGAAAGGAAAACATTGAGAACGCAGAGACCTCCGATGGCCGTAGTACTCCGACCCAGAATGACCTGGTTTTGAGACTTGAACAAAAGATACTAGAGATGCCAGGAGAACTTGAGCAGGTCCACAATTTGGCAAATTTGTCACTCACCCTCAATGTCCCTGATATCCACCAACAGAACGCAAAGAACCCAACACCTCCTCAAAACACACAAAACCAACAGCTGCAAAATCCTACCATACCAAATCAATATGCCACTCCACCATAAAATATCAATCCATTGCCAATACCAACTCCACCAAAACATCAACCAATCTTGTAACCACAAACCACCACTTACCACACTCCCCAAAATATGCCACCATTAATTCCCGATCCACAAAACTCCACCAATGACCATCACTATACCCAAGTCCCTAGCACCCATACGTAAAAAATATACCACATTCTACCCAGCCAATCTCCTGTGCACCGGAATCCTCCGAAAAGGACTTGCTCATTAAGAACATGGCCGAAGAACTCAAGAAGTTAACAAGCCGAGTTCAAGGTGTTGAATGCGATAGAGGAATAAAAGGTTTAAACTACGAAGATCTGTGCATACAGCCTAATGTGGAACTGCTAGAGGGGTACAAATCTCCCAAGTTCGAAATGTTCGATGGTACAGGTGATCCCAGGGTTCACCTAAGGACTTATTGTGACAAGCTGGTCAGGGTTGGAAAAGATGAAAAGATTCGAATGAATCTCTCAGAGCATAGGATCCACAATATTATGAGAGACTGATGGTCATCAGAAATCACAAATTCTCTGATATCATCAAGCTCGGGGAAAGGATCGTGGAAGGAATCAAGAGCGGGATGGTAACAAATTTCGAAGCACAGCAAGCCACAAATAAAGCACTAAAATCAGTGGGCATATCGAAAAAAGAGATGTTGGGGTAATAATGGTGACCCAAGGCCTAAAAACTCCACTCACATATCGAACACCTCCACCCATCTATCAAACACCTCCACCCACATATCAAACACCTCCGGCCACATATCAAGCATCGCCACCTACATATCAACCTTCATCTCCCAAATATTCCCAACCAGCCACTGTCCATCACACCTATAATTCCCAACCATCCCACTACTAATCACCACCAAATCGCCAAAACTATCCAAGACCAAGATCCAATTTTGATCGCAAGCCACCCAAACAATATACCGCCATTGCTGAGCTCATCAACCAATTGTATGAAAGGTTAAAAGCCGTAGGTTACGTCACTCCTATTCCCACTGTGGTGCTAGAAAATCCATCCCAATGGGTCAATCCTAACAAAACCTGTGCACACCACTCCGATATGAAAGGGCACACCACTGCTGAGTGCCGAACACTGAAGGACAAGATCCAGACACACTTTGACAACAAGATCATACAAGCGAAGGAAGCCATACCTAATGTCCGCAACAATCCCCTCCCATATCACAGAGGTGACGGTGTACATGTTATGACAAATAAGGAATGGGACCCTGAAGGGTCAATCGGGCTTATCCGAGAAGGCGATGACTTTAAGGTTGCAGTCACACTCACTCCTATTTTGGTTTAGACTCAGGCACCTATTAACATTGGGGTAACTACATCAGTTCCATTCAAGGTGGAAGTAACTCTGCCCGCAGTCACCTCCGCTCCATTTGAAGTAGAAGTGGTCACACCCTTTACTGTGATGGTGTCAACCACACACCCATTCAACTCAAAAGCAATACCCTGGGATTATGTCGCCGAGGCTCGGCGAAAAAGGGAGACTAAGATAGAGGAATCTGACACCGCACAAGGGATGACTAGAACTGGAAGAGTCTATACACTTGAACACCTGGGAGGTTCAAGTAAGGATGCCACTGCTAGGAAGCCTGTCATTGAGACCGGACCAGATGACTTGTGAAGGAAAATGCAGGCAAAAGAGTATTCTGTTTTCGATCATCTGAACAAAGTCCCTGCTCAGATATCTATCCTATCACTACTACAGAATTCAGAGGCACACAAGAACGCCTTGATGAAAGTACTGAGCGAGGCTTATGTACCCAATAATATCACTGGTGGAGAAATGGCCAACATGGTCGGTTAGGTACTGGAGAGCCATAAGATTATCTTCCACGAAGATGAACTATCACCCGAAGGTCTGAATCATAATCGAGCATTGCATATTACGGTACAATTTGAAGACAAGTTCATTGCCAGGGTCCTAGTTGATGGAGGTTCTAGTCTGAATATTTGTTCACTGGATACCCTAAAAAGGTTGGATAAAGGTTTCCATGAACTACGAATCAGAAGCATGAATGTAAAGGCTTTCGATGGGTCCTAGAGTGCCATGATCGAGGAAATCAACCTTTGCTTGCAGATGGGGCCGACAGGGTTCAACGTTGAATTCCAAGTGTTTGACATACTAGCCTCACATAATCTTTTGTTGGGCTGCCCATGGATCCATGCTGCTGGAACCGTGCCCTCCATACTACATCAAGTCGTAAAATTCTAATGGAACCGTCAGGAGGTAATCATTCATGGAGAAGGCTAGGAGGGGAAACCTACCATAATATTGAATGGGTCAATGCCGTCGAGAAGGATAAGTGGTGGAGCAAGAAAATAGAAAGCATACTAGAATGGTCCAGATATGAACCCGACAAAGGATTGGGAAAGAACCTCTAGGGTATCACCAAGCTGATACGGCTGAAAAATCATGGCACCACCTTTGGGCTCGAATACCAATATACATGCCAAAAGTATAGAGAGTGGTCACCTCCATGGCGTGGACCGTATTACCCTCTTGAGCAATTGATACCCCCCTTGGAACAAGCTTTCCTTCGGGCAGACACAATATGGGGAACTGCTGAAGAAGAAGCACTAGCTGGGCTGAAGGACCTATTCTTGGGATGAGGATATGGACTGCAGTGCCATAATTGAGGAGGAGGAGGAAGAAGGCCTCTCCATTCAGACCGTGGCAAAGGGAGCTGTTCTAAAAAATCGGACCGCCACCATCCCGAGCCCGCCGAGTCCCTGGGTAGCTTGGCAGAATTTATAGCTATTCTAGGCATTTAAATTATTTTCAGCAACTTTGTTTTAAGATTTCTTTGTCTCAAAATAAATGCTCGATCCACCGAGCCAAGCTTTTTTTGAACAATTTTCTCAGTTTTAATCAATTGCATTTACACTTTATCATTATTCATTACTATTTTTATACTTCTCCCTTCTACAGTGTTATTATTACTTTTCCTGATGAACTAGTGACTGTGACATGTAATGAGGCAACGCAACATGAGAATAGTGACTCAGAGGAAGAAGATGAGACACCCGAGGAAATTATCAGAGAAGTTGAGAGTTTTAAGAACAAGCCTAAATACAAATTGGATGAAACAGAAGCAGTAAATTTGGGAGGTGCCAAGACCGTCAAAGAGACCCGCATCAGCATTCACTTGTCACCAACAGAAAATGAAGAGTACATCTGTTTTCTAAAGAAATATGAGGATATCTTCTCATGGTCGTATGACAATATGACTTTGTTGAGCAAATCTATAGTAGCTCACAAGTTGCCTACCAATCCCATGTGCCCTCCACTCAAGTAGAAACTCACAAAATTCAAACCAACCATGAGTTTGAAGATCAAGAGGAAGTTACCAAGCAGATCAAAGACAAGGTTCTTAGGGTGGTTGAGTACCCAACATGGTTAGCTAATATTGTGCCAGTTCCAAAGAAAGACGGGAATGTCAGAGTATGTGTTGACTATCGGGATTTGACAGAGCAAGTCCTAAAGACGATTTTCCACTACCAAAAATACACATCCTGATCGATAACTGTGCCAAGCATGAACTCCAATCCTTTGTAGATTGCTTCGCAGGTTATCACCAGATTTGGATGGATGAAAAAAATGCCGAAAAGACAGCTTTTATTACGCCTTGGGGTGTATACTGTTACAAGATGATGTCATTCAGACTAAAGAATATTTGGGCCAGTTACATAAGGGCCATGACAACCATCTTCCATGATATGATACACAAGGAAATAGATGTATATGTGGATGACGTCATTATCAAATCCAAGAGGGCCGCAGATCACATAGCAGACTTGAGGAAATTCTTTGACAGGCTCAGGAGGTACAATTTGAAGTTGAACCCCGCCAAGTGTGCATTCGGGGTTCCTACAGGAAAGTTATTGGGATTAATTGTCAGACACTGAGGGATCGAGCTAGATCCGACTAAAGTCAAATCTATTCAGGAGTTATCGCCACCTAAAAGCAAAAAGGATGTGATGAGCTTCCTGGGGTGGCTCAACTAAATCAGCCGATTCATAGCACAGTCCACAGTAATATGTGAGCCCATCTTCAAGATGCTGAGGAAAGATGCCGAAACATTTTGGACCGAGGATTGTCAGAAAGCTTTTGACAAGATCGGTATACCTGTCCACACCGCTAGTTCTGGTCCCGCCAGAACCAGGACGACCTTTGCTACTTTATCTATCCGTGTTAGATGGAGCCTTCAGATGTTTTTTGGGACAACATGATGAGATAAGAAGAAAGGTGCAAGCCATATACTACCTGAGTAAGAAATTCACACCTTATGAAGCACAGTATTCTCTGCTGAAACGCACTTGCTGTGGTTTGACCTGGGCAGCCCAAAAATTGAGGCATTATTTCTATGCCTACAATACATACCTCATATCCAGGATAGATCCTTTGAAGTACATATTTCAGAAACCCATGCCTACAGGGAATTTAGCTAAATGGAAGATACTGCTGAGTGAGTTCGACATCGTTTATGTAACTCAAAAGGCATTCAAGGGACAAGCGTTAGCAGATCACCTTGTTGAAAATTCGGTGGGAGGAGAATACAAACCCTTGAAAACGTATTTTCTTGATGATGAAGTATCATTTATCGGAGAAGACATTATGGAATCATATGACGGTTGGAGGATGTTCTTTGACGGAGCCGCAAATTTTAAAGGAGTAAGCATTGGAGAAGTCTTGGTCTCAGAAACGGGTCAGTATTATCTGGTATCTGCCAAACTCAGATTTCCTTGCACCAACAACATGGCAGAATATGAAGCATACATACTAGGGCTCAACATGGCAGTCGAGATGAACATTAAGAAGTTGTTGGTGATCGGCGATTCAAATTTACTTGTGCACCATGTGCAAGGAGAATGGGATACCAAGAATCCCAAGATATTGCCATATCTGCACCGTGTGCAGGAATTGGAAAGGAGGTTCACGAAGATAGAATTCTGACATGTGCCCAAAATTCAGGATGAGTTTGCCGACGCATTAGCCACTTTGTCATCAATGATACAGCATCCAGATAAGAACTTTATTGATCCCATTCCGGTGAGGATCCATAATCAGTCGACATATTGTGCTCATGTCGAGGAAGAAGTAGATGGAAAGCCTTGGTTCCACGACATCAAGGAGTACTTATCAAAAGGAGAATACCCGGAGCATGCAAAATACACTCAGAAACGCATGCTCTAGAGATTGTCAATTCATTTCTTCCACAACGAAGGAAACTTGTACAGGAGAACTCCGAATTTCGGCTTACTAAGGTATGACGACGCAAAGGAAGTTTCTAAGCTACTTGAGGACATGCATGCTGGGACCTGCAGACCATACATGAATGGCTTCGTTCTAGCCAAGAAAATACTCAGGGCAGGTTACTTCTGGATGACCATGGAGACTAATTGTATTTAGTATGTCCGCAAGTGCTTTCAATGTCAAGTGCATGCTGATATGATAAAAGTGCCACCGAACGAGCTCAATGCAACAAGCTCACCTTGGCCATTCACTGCCTGGGGAATGGACGTTATTGGTCCGATTGAGCTCACGGCCTCAAACGGACACTGGTTTATTCTGGTGGCCATTGATTATTTCATAAAATAGGTAGAAGCCGCATCTTACAAAGCTGTAACCAAGAAAGTGGTCACAGATTTTCTCAAGGATTGTATTGTCTTCTGATTCGGAGTAACTGAGTCCATTATTACTAACAACGCTGCCAACCTCAACAGTGATCTGTTGAAAGCTATATGTGAAACTTTCAAAATCAAGCACAAGAATTCCACCGCCTACATACCTCAGATTAATGGAGACGTAGAAGCCGCCAACAAAAAAATTAAGAATATACTAAGGAAAATGGTAGAAAATCACAAGAAGTGGCACGAGAAGTTACCCTTTGCTCTGTTAGGATACCGTACCACAGTTCAAACGTCAATCGGGATAGCCCCCTACATGCTGGTTTATGGTACCGAGGTTGTCATCCCAGCCGAGTTAGAGATTCCTTCTTTAAGAGTCATACAGGAAGCTGAACTCAGCGATGCTGAATGAGTAAGAAGTCTCTATGAACAGTTGGCCCTTATATATGGAAAGAGAATGAATGCAGTATGTCACGGCCAACTTTATCAGAACAGAATGACCAAAGCCTTCAACAAAAGGGTCAAACTACGACAGTTCGCACCAGGGCACATGGTATTGAAGAAGATTTTCCCACACCAAGATGAAGCCAAAGGGAAATTCTCTCCCAACTGGCAATGTCCGTATATGGTTAACAGAGTACTAACAGGAGGAGCACTCATACTTGCATATATGGATGGAGAGATCTGGCCAAAACCAATCAATTCAGATGCAGTCAAGAGATACTATGCCAAGATTATTTCACATTCTCTTTTCTGATGTAATTGAACTACACTTGACTTGATTCCCGTTTAAGAAGGGATACGTAAGCAACCTTATGGGTTCGGTCATATCATAATAAAATTTTCATTTCCCCCAAAATTAGAAACTGGGGCATTATTTTGAGGAGGGTCCTCAAAATTCCGGAGAAAGTCCAGCGAGCGCCATCACATGCCAGGAAGTCAGTCGTCAGTCAAGAACTGGGGCAGAATTTTGAGAAGGATTCTCAAAATTCGGAAGAAGATTCAGCAAGGTCCGTTATCTGCAAATAGAAATCATCTACCAAACTGGGGCAGAATTTTGAGGAGGACCCCCCAAATTCTAGCATAACAGAGTTGCAACGCCTTTGAAATGTTTCACAGTCACTAGTTCATCAAAAGTTACTTGATATATCAATACGCTTCCGAAACAATCCTATTTTATCAATGAACGCATATTTTTCGAATTTTTTTTCATAACAGTCAGGTGCTACTTAGGGGACTCGAAGGGGGCTTCCAGGGCGAAGCAAAGCAGGGCCGACAAATGAAGCAAAAACCAACCTCCCCTCTTGAAACTTACGTTTTTTCTTTGAAGGCAGGCACATTTGACGATAACATTCATACACAAAGCAAATTCACCATCCATCCGGCCGTTAGACGCTGAACATATCATAGCTAAGATATATTCTACCCTTATCTGCTATTCTCTCTTTGCATGAGTCTACTCTTTTACTCCACATTTGCATGAGTCTAATCCTTGACTCCACATTTTGCATGAGTCTAATCCTTGACTCCACATTTGCATGAGTCTAATCCTTGACTCCACATTTACATGAGTCTAATCCTTGACTCCGTATTTGCATGAGTCTAAGCCCTGACTCCATCTTTGCATGAGTCTAATCTTTGATGCCACATTTGCATGAGTCTGATCCTTGACTCCATATTTGCATGAGTCTAAGCCCTAACTCCATATTTGCATGGGTCTAATCTCTGACTCCACATTTACATGAGACTAAGCCCTATATCCAATCTTGTATGAGTCTAAGCCCTGACTCCATATATGCATAAGGCTAAGCATTGCCTTCCATTTGCATGATACTAAGCCCTGTCTCCAATCTTGCATGAGTCTAAGCCCTGACTCCATATCTGCATAAGGCTAAGCATTGCCTTCCATTTGCATGAGACTAAGCCTTGTCCCGAATCTTGTACGAGGTTAAGATCTACCTCCATATTTGCATAAGGCTAAGCGCTGCCTTCTCCTTGAATGAGACTAAGTTCTGTCTCCAATCTTGCATGAGTCTAATCCCGGACTCTATATTTGCATAAGGCTAAGCATCACCTTCTCTCTGCATGAGTCTAAGCCCTGCCTCCATATTTGCATAAGGCTGATCCTTGCCTCCATACCTACATGAGTCTAAGCCCTGACTTAATATTTGCATGAGGCTAATCCTTGCCTTCCCATTTGCATAATACTAATCCCTGCCTCCCTACTTGCACGGGACTAAACAGTGTCCCTCTTTGCACCAATATTGCTCTATTTTCTACTACTATCTACCTGCTTTTCAATCGGGCTAAGCTCTGCCCTCTACTTCGCAAGACTAAACCTTGTCTTGTTACATCATATTATTGCATATCATGGGCTGAAACATCACCAATCTGTCCAAAGGCGTCATAGTCTAAAGGCACCATCCTCATAGCCGGAAGACACCATGCCATTGCCTAAGGATCTCTCAAATTTGCATATCATTATTAAAAGGCATCATGGTTCGGAGGCACAATTTTCATGGTCCGAGAACATCATTTCATGGCCTGTGAATCCCTCATTAAACAATTTATGGCCCAGAACGTCATGGTCCAAGGACCTCATCTTTAACCATCCGAAGATAACCTTTATGGTCTAAAAGGAATTTGCATCATGTTTAAATTTTCGCAAATACGTTTGTAGCATCTTTTATCTGCAGGTAACCAACAAACAACTGCTATCCTAGTAGGAGCGATCTCACTCCAGTTCCCTCCAACCATCCCGAGCCTTAACCGCTCATCATAGCTGCTTCTACATCTCATTGTCTGTTCTTATAATAATTTCATCGGCATACTCTGCTGGTGAATACGGAACTACAAATGGCCGGATTCCTGTAAAACCAAGGATTTGTAGGTAACTCGGAAACCGGAGCTCGACCTCTGTCTTTCAAAACATTCCATCCGGTCAAAATTGGCCATCATTTCTTTACCCGAAATCTCTTTCATCCTTCCCGGGTAAAGAGGGGCAGCTATTGATACCCAATTTTTCCCTATGTAATTTAAATATGCATAAATACCTTCAAAATAGCATATATATGAATATATAAGCATGCACAAGGCTTTTATGATTTTTTCCATAATTTTAAGGGTTTACGTTGATTTATTTTCTCCCATTTTATTCATAAAATCTCCAATAATTATTTCCGAAATTATTGTTATGATAATTTATTTATTTGATTTCTATACTTATGCCAAATATGGCTAATATAATTTTTATGAATATTTATAATTACATTTAGTATTTTAAGCTAAATTGCATATAATTGCAATGTTAGCCCATTTTAAGTTATAATTATATTTTATATGCGTGAAATTGGTCCCTATATTTCTAAAATGTTAATTATATATTTTAAATCATTTTAGCACCTTAAATTATTTTCAAGAAATTACTTATTATTTATTAAAATCAAAATAGGGAAAACTGCCTATTTAAATATTAGCCAAATTTTGCTTTCAATTTTAGCCCAAATCGGACCCCTCCCCAGCCCAATTTTCTATTAAATAACCTGACCCAGACCCTATAAACCCTTACCCAAACCCAGAACCCACCTACCCAGTTGAATCTTGACTGTTGCTCTTCCAGATCAACGGTCCACATACACCCTTTCCTTTTTAATTCCTAAACGACCCCCTAACCCTACTTATTTCCAAACCCCCGCCACCTTCAGATGATCTCATCTATATTCTCTCTCAACCTAACCCTAATCATTCTTCAACCACCGCCTCCTTCTTCGGTCATCTCCGGCGACTACCTTTCAACCCCAAGCCTCCAATGGTCACCCCACCACCTTGCTCATTATCTCTAAGGCCTTCAAGGGGCCTGGGCCATGCCGATTTGGATCTAGGATTTCTGTTTCTGTTACTCATGGCTTCTCCGGTGTGATTTGGGCAAAATCACACCTTATATGTTACGATCGATGAAGTTTACAACAGGTTCTTTTGTTTCTATCTGGGTTTCCTTTGAAACCCTAACTTTGGTCTGAATCTCTCAGATCTGTGCTATTTTTGTGCTTTAAGTTTGTTTCTTCCTATGTTTTGCACAATTCTCGAACGCCTTCTGAAAGATCCTCAACTTTAAATCGTTTTACTTTTTTAAAAAATTAGGGTTTCTCGGAGTTTCTTCTACACTTGTTTTAACTGATTATGTTTATGATTAAACCTTTTTCCTTGCTTGTTTTGATTGATCTTACGTTCCTACTACTTTTTAACTCGACTCTATTAAAAAGCCTTAATTTTCTAAGACCTTCTTTGTTTTGTTCTGTGTGTTAGCATGATTACTTGATCTTGTTAAAGTTTTTGTTGGTTACCGTGCTTCGAATGAGTTTTCTACTACGTCTTTAGCCTACTTATGTCACTTCTGTATGACTGTGTTCATTTTGTTTGTTCATCTCATGCTTCTTTCTGTCGATATGACTGACTTTGCCTGCTTGCTACGTCTATTCGTTCTTCTCTATTTATATGTTGCAATATAGAATCATGACCGTCTCTTGATTTGATTCTGATTTCCTTAATTGATGGTTTGATCGCAAGATTTTCTTTCAAAACCCTAAATTTCTACTCGTCTGTTTAATTTGACTGATTCCATTTTCTTATTTGCTGTGGTACTTCATTCTTACTAAATCCTTTCCTTAAATGGTATATTCTGTACTTAGACTCAATCATATGCTTTATACTTTTACTACCCATTATATGGTAAAAATTAGTCTTTCTCAACTGATTTTCTTTCCTTGATTATCCATGTTGGTATCCGTTTAAGCTGTGATTCCTTGATTAAAGGGGAGTACTTGTATTAATTGGATTCTAATTTTCATTACTTTCATAATTGTGCCAAACATTTACTTGATACCTTATTTTCTACATGTTTTCAAATCTATAAATACCCTAAGTATTTCATTAACAGACACGAACATTTTGGTTTTCAAAACTACATCTCTTACTATAAATCTCTGCTCTCCCCTCTCTCTTATGTTATTTGCTGCTATTAGCCTAATACAAGCCAAGGATAATCATCTGTGCTCTCTTGTTTTTTCATTTTGCTTACTTCTCTCTTCACTGGTATGTCCTAGTTTTAATTTAAAGCCTCAACAACAACATGCTTCTCTTGTTGTTTCAATTTCTCTTATTTTTAGTCTGCTTCTACTTGTGGTTCTATTATGAAACTTGTAGTTAAGTTACATTATCAACATGTTGTTATGTCTCCGCTTCCCTTTAGATTAATGTATTTCCTTATGTGTGTTTCAAAGCATGCCTTGTCAATTGTCTTTTACTTACTGTGTACTTACCATCTTATGAATCCCCAATTCCCTATCTCCCTCTATGTGTTTGTGTTCTTCCTGACTGGTTTGTGATTATGCCAGTGTCACCTATTTCTGAGCATGTCCAAACCAGTCCTAAGACCCTTGCTGGGTTATGTGTTTGCAGTCAAATGTCTGTGTATCCCAAACCCCTTGACCCTGTGTAACTACTGAATTCATTTGGATTCTGTAAACTAGCTATCTGTGATCCTATCTTAAGGTGTTTAAGCATTATTTACTACTCCTACCTCTTTTTCAAACAATCTTTGTTGCTTTATTAATTGCTTTCAAAACAGGCTTTCTAATCTAGTCTAATAAACCTCTTTCAACCTGTGTCATGCACTTTCACTTCACTCTTAGTCAATAAGTTCTACCCCCTCTAGTATGTGTACTACCTTGGGATCCTCTTGAGAGCCCCCTAAACTCTGGCATACTAAGGCTGGCCTTTCCACACTGCACTGGTTCAATGCTTGTATGTTAGGTCTAGGTGTATACATTGCCCGGGGTCCTTGAGACCCTTACGGAACTTTGATGCACCTAGACTCTGGTTTGTCTATGGAATTGAGGCTTGTCAGACCATTGGAGGCTTTGGGAAACTTGGGCCTAATTGCAGGCTCCCTATAGAACAGCTTCTTGATTTTCTATTTCAATTTATGTAATTCATTCATTGGCCTATAATAATTTGTAAACAGATATTTGGGGTATTTAGTAAAAGGGTGGGTATATGCATACTTTAAAAGGTAATACGGGTAGAAATCCTGCACTTAGGAGCTTATTTTTGAAGTCTGACCGCTTGCATAAGTAGAAAGCATGCTCATATGTTTGCTTTTTTGAATCTGATTACTTTTCCTAATAGAAAGCATGCCTATAGGATTTCACTTCTAATTTTGTTTGCATCAAGTAGAAATCATGTTCATAATGTTATGCATTTTATTATGTTAGAAACCATGTCTATAGGTTCCAAACCATTATGTCTTAAATCAGTAGATGCCATGCCTATAGGACTCAACTCCGATTCAGTTCTAATAAGTCTTTCTATATGTTGCTGCAAATAGACTAAAATCAGTAATATATCTAGACATCATGCCTATAGGGATTCTACTCGCAATACTGTCTGATAATTTAATTAGCCTAATAAATCAATTTCATTATGCCTAGTTCATTTTCAAAACTGGTCTTATTAAGTGTCACACATTTCCTGAAACAAGTTCTTTTAAAATTGCTTTAATCTCATTAGATATCATACCTATAGGTATTAAAGGAGTCTATGTCAAAAAACCTGTTTGTTTATGCATTAACATAGATACCAGTACTGCATATAGGCAAGCCTAAGGGTGTTTTAAAAAAAAACTGCATTTTCCTGAAGCTGTCTCTGTCACTTAGCGTTTCTGATTCTAACAGGCTTTTAAAAGGGAGTCCCTAGGAAACTACTAGGTTATAACTTCCTGGTATAAATGTTTTTGTCTGTTTTTGCATATTCAATTAGACATCCTTCTTTAGGACATTAATTAATAAAGACCTTAATTGTGTTTGAGCCGTGCTGCTTGTATGTTTACTTGAGGAGGAAACTATGAGCCTCTTATTTGCTCCCATTATGTGTGAAAGTCCTAAATGTTTTGACTGTCGCTTTAGAGTTTTCGCCTTTCTAAACCTTAGGGGTACTTCCAGAACTACCTATAGGTAACGGTCCTAACCCCCTCCGAGACCATTAAGAAGGGACGGATAGCAGCACACAATAGGAATCAGTGACCAAACACTCGCTTTGCATGACCAATAAGGGGATGGGAAGGGTAGACATGGGATATGATGACTACGCATTAATGTCACGTGTAGCCCCTCATTGAGGAGTGTTCAAACCTTTATCTTGCCACTTGAGTTATCTAACATGCTTTACTTGCAACTTATTTGATTCAACTATTTATGTGGACTAATTTGTGAATATAAGTTCGGCCGGGACCCACAGTTGTGGACCAAGAGGAGTGCCTAACACCTTCCCCTCGAGGTTATTTCGAGCCCTTACCCTAATCTCTGGTAATACAAACCAACTCAAGAGTTAATCACTCTAGGTGCCCTAACACACCATAATCCGTTAGGTGGCGACTCTTCAAATACCCAATTTCCAAAAGGAAATGAGTCATTACACCCCATGAATGTCAAAACCTGGACTCCGTGGAGAAAAAGGGGGCATGAAAGTACTTAGGGAGTTCCAGCATTCTGAACTTCTTTGGAATGGGTTTCGGGGCTACCTCCTCGGGGAACGACCTTTGTATGAACTTTTTCAAATCCACTCCCTTGAGGATCGGGGGCGCACCCGAGATCTGGTCGACCCTAGAGTTGTAGGTCTCGACTTTCCTATCATTGGCTTCTATCATTTTCTCATGTGACTCGATCCTTTTGATAAGATCCTCAAGCATTTTTACTATGGCCGGGTCGGCTATCGACCCGTTACTACTCAATGTCTCGGGTACCTATTTGGCTAAGGGAGCTCTTTCCGGCACTGCTGTGCTGGGAGTCGTCGAATGGATTTGTAACTGAGCGACAGCTAACTGTTGTGCCTGTAACATTTCAAAAATAATAGTGAAAACTAACTTCCAGTTCCTCCCGGTCAGGGGTTTTTTGGGCTTCCTGTTGGTCGTCATGCTGTATGCTACTATTGATGTGTGAGGTTTCATTGACCTGCTGTGCGTCCTGCGAATTTGCGTCCGCTAAAAATCGGTCCAGGCGCGTTATCGGGATTCTACGGTGGCACACCGGCAACTGGAACAACCACACCGTTTTCCCTGTGGTTTTCGAGATTGTCATTCTCGATTTTGTTTACTAAGACAAACATTATGTCCTTAAATCAAAAGAACTTGGACAAGAAAAAGTTTGAAAGATTACTTGCGTTTTTGTAATAAAACCAGCAAGAAAATAATCACTATTATTTTTATCCCCACGGTGGGCGCCAAACTGTTTACCGTGAAAATGGTAACAACAATTAAATTTGTAAATAGGACTCTAAAAATACGTGATCTATTTTATGATAGTTTTTAGAGCAGTTGATGCTAGGCATATGAAGTTTAATGACGAAGTACAAGTTAAAATGAGGCATCAATCAAACCGAGACGTTGCTACCCGAGCTTCGGGCTGATCGATGAAAGGCCTCGAGGTCGATACCCAGCTCGAGCTCGAGCTATCGGGGGTAACCGGGAAGGGGATAACAGTTAAGATATAATTAAAGAAGGCTCTTTATGGCCAATATCAAGCAATAAATGAAGAACAAGTATGAAAGCAATAAATGGAAAGAGTATCCTCGAGCAAGTAAGTTAGAGAGAAAAAAGAGAGAGAGAGAGAGATATTATTGATCTTGTGTAGAATGGTTGAGTACCCCCCTACAGAGTGTTGATGATTCCCCTTTTATAAGAGCGGGGAATACAAACTGAGTACATGATACGTTGAGTGATAAAGGGAGTGGCATGTGACAACTAACTAGCTTCATGGCGTATACGTGGAGCAATGTTAGGCTGCCCAGGTAGACTTAATCGGCTCCAGATGCATTCTTCAGGAAGCTTCCCATGCTCTTCGTGGTCTCGACCAACATTATTTCTAGGCCGGGTGTCGATAGATCTTGAGGTAAGTATTCGGCTAGATCTCCTGAAGCACTTTGTCAACGAGAAATTGGTCCCCCCAATTTCTCTGTACACAAAAACTTTGGAGGTTGATAGCCAGCAGGCATCTTCAACATATCGACCCTTGCAGTGTAAGTCTTTGCGTATGTAAGGGAGAATTTCGCAGCAACTTCATATTTTTTCTTAATGGTTCCTTCAATGAACTCCTTTAGTTGATCGATTGGAATCATCCCTTCAGATGAGACAGGGATAGCCTTAGTGGATGCTACTTGTCTTGGGGAAGAGTCACTCTCTAGGACTTCTAGGAGCTTGCTGGGTGCATAGGTGGATTCTTCTTCCATCAAGATTCCCACCCTGTCTGTTAACTTTTGAATTCTAGACTCTTGATTTTGCATGCATTTGGTCAAGCCAGTGATTGCTTCCGTCAAGTTTGCCAATTGCTCCTCCACAGATGAAGTGTTTGTCACCATGGCTTGTATGATTGTTGTGGACGATGGAGAGTAGCATGAATTTTCACACAGATTGATCCTTGATTGGCTCACTCTGTGCGGTGTAAGTGGGGAGGATCCATCACTTGAAACATCATCATCTTCCATCACAGCAGAGTGCTTGGTTTCGGAGAGGTCCAGCAGAGCAAGAGCTTTCTTGATGTTTTCAGCAACATTGCTTCCTCCTTCTGGTCTGTTTGTGGAAAATCTTGATCCTTATGAGGATGAAGATCCGAAAACAGGGGTTGATGTGGACAGCAGTTGGGGTGCTTGTTGTCCTAAAGAGTTTTTTTTGTTCCTCGTAACTAGTCCGAAGCTTCCAAAGGTAACATCGAGGATGCTTTTCACATTAGCATAGAACCTGGAGTTAGTAGCCTTGGTGGATGTTGATCTGGAGTTAATTTTCTTCGAAGCCATTTTAATGTTCTTGGACTTTGGTGATTGAAAAGTTGAGATGAGAGGTAGATATTGTCTTACTGGGCATGCCAGAATTTATAGACAATAAATTGCGTCGAGAAAATAAAATCAAGACCGAAATTTTTTACAACAATTGTAGTATTTTATTTCAAATAATTAAGTGTTATAATCTCTATGATTTCTTTGATTCTACTTTTCAATATAAATTCAATGGGCTTTGAGCTTGATCTTGAATATGTAGTTGTTGCCACGAACGATGATCTTGTTCTTGAGCTTGAACTTGATTTCTTGAACTTGACCTTGATTTGTTCTTCGTTCTTGAACTTGAACTTGATTTCTTGAACATGAACTTGAAGCTTGAAACTTGTGGAGGAATTTGCAATGTTTGATCTACGAGCTCTTTCTTACTTCTTGTTATAGCTTCTGGTATCTTTTGAGTTATGAAGACCCCTATTTATAGTTGTGGAAGGGAGGAGTTGTGATAAAAACTCTTTCCGACCAATAAAATTGAAGTGTGACATGGCCGCATTTGATTGGCCAGAACATGTCACTTGCACATGTGGCGTAGTTTGATTGGCCATTTAATGTGACTTGGAATGCCTTGTCATTTTGACACGTAGCATGATCCTATTGGCTATTTCGCTTGACTTGGTGTGCCACGTCATTTCTCGTGTGGCACCAAACTGGGCCTCTAGGAAAATGATATTTTGGGCCTCATGAAGTGGGCTCATTATTTGTAGCCCAATTAAATTGGACTTATGTAATTAATCCAATTATATTAGCCCAAAATATTTATTTAGACCAATATATGTAAAATATGATCCAAATTATTTATTTAAACAGAATCGAATAAATTTTACATGTCTACAATTACTTTGGATTTTACTTCTCGTTCCTTAGTCACAATAGGTACCACTTTCTTATAGAGTGCATACGATGTTGTAGTGAGACTGTTGTTACAAGACCATTATTTATTTAGGTCGCTATGCTTAGTTTGAAGCCTTCTTCCTTATTTCTTCAGCTAGTCTTTCATTGCAGTATTTAGGGAAGAGTCTCTGACTCTTTTAAATCTGTGAGCTTATCCCATCATATACCTTATAGAATTTTTGATGTTTTTACTCACCTATAAATATCCTTAGTTACATATCTTCGTGCCCTTGTTCTCGTAGAGTTACTTCTAAACTCAAATTTTTTTTGTCTCCTTATGTATCAAATGTTCATTTGCACTTATTTATCAATAACATCTGGTGTGGGAACCCTTACTACCTCTCCCGACATCGTGCTTGAATAATGTCTGGAGTCGTAACATATCTATTGGATCTGAATAAATGCAATCTAATTTCTTTCACCTTTTTACCATATTCTTTATTTACTATTCCATAGTTACATGAACTATATAACTCTGACTTACTACCATATCACACCGTCTTCTCCCCTTTAGGGGAGTACTAGCATTTAATGCTTTGAAGATTTACCTATATATGGTTTACCTCTTGATCGATGGCGTCTTTTCACGTCTTTACTGACTCTTACTCGCCTTAGGGTAACCATTCTCTACCAGGGATAACTGAATTCCTTATGCACAAGGGTGACACCTAGTGCAACTGGCACACTTAGTCCCTTAAGCTTAACTTTGCTCAATGTTTCTTCTTTGGCGGAGCGTCTTCCAGACTGACCTTTAAAGGTCATTCTTCCGTTGTCCATCTTATCATTTCTAGAACACGATTTCTGAAATTCTTACTATGCTGACTATTATCGAATCCTTTGGTTCCTAAATCATGTTCGGTTTTTTTCTTGTTTACTAGCCTATGTTGATTTTTATTATTCTGGGGGGGTCTAACTTAGCCTTCTAGTAATTACGTTGGAGTCGCAAACTCATTTTCTCGAAATGAGGATATGACTTTATGGGTTATACTCTTTTATAGTCTCAAGGCATATCAACTATTGTCTTTTCCTTTACTTGACTATAGACTCTGTCATCATATCATATTATGATTTACCATTACCAACCTTTTATCACATCTACTCGTAATGCTTCATTCTTATTATCCTACTAATATCTCTATTTATTACCTTATTCTAAAAACTTCAACAAAACAATCTTTTTCTTTTAGCTCCCCTTGCTCTATCGACTGGCTCTTCGTGTCACCTAGAATTCTCTCTTTACTAGGGACATAAGCCATACAAAGGTAAATATTTATCCCTTCTAGGATTCTACTACTTGTCTTCTAAAAATCTTTTGGACATTCTAGTATTCATATCTAACTGTTCTATTCTAGATTGCACCACATGGGTGTCTCACAAGGAGATCTATTACCACGTTTTCACTCTCCTTCGAAAATTTTAGCTAATGATCACAATCCATCTCCCACTTTAGGTTACTCTAGCCCCAACTAGATCCTTATGTCCCATATTTCTCTTAAGCAATAAATATTAGCTCCCACATGGCATATCTAAGATGGGTGTGGCCAATTGTACATACTTCTGTTACTATTGACAGTAACACAAATACTTATATTTCTCTACCTAAATTTTAAAAACTGATAATCTTCACTAACTAGATACCTCATACCCTTCTCCACCTTGCTTCTATTATCTGTTGAAACTTATACTTTTACCTTCTAATACTCCCATGACCTGCTATTCACGGGGTATAATAGATATTCCCATCTTAGTGTCTTAAGTAGGAAATTCGCACATCCGGTATGCACGATCTGATAGGGCCTTAAATTGGGCCACATTGTCAAGAATTGTGTATCTACTAGTGCCCTAACCTACTGTTGTAGTTGCCCTCTAGCTAGCTATAATTTTTCAAATTCCAAGCATCTCTATAATTAGCAAACATAAGTCTTGGCTCGAACTCTTATGACTTAGCTCTATAGCACGATGTGGATTTAAAAGAAGGGGTAACATACTCTTAAATGCCTTGTATCTTCCTGTTTATATAATGTGGGGCATAACACATCCATAAACAAGGCTCTACTAGACACGACTTGTAGACTCCCTAGGACAGAATTGCTCTGATACCAAGTTTGTCACGCTCTAAACTTGAAGAGGTATGGCCGGCACCTGGTGCCATACTCGGCCCGAGCGTACCACTCTATAAATGTGAACTCTGGAGGCTAATGTAAGGCCCTGTAAAAGTTTTCCTAAAAACACGGATTCTGTGATGCCAAAGTAGGCGTAAGGGTTAATAGCAGTAAATAGTCTTCACGGCTTGCAAGCTCGCTGCGGTTCAAACTTTTTGGATTGAACAGTATGCTGAGGAGTTGAAGGAATTATTTTTGCAGAAGTAGGCATTTTTGCGGCACATTATGTGGTCGCATAACCACTCTGGGGCCGCAGAATGGCTGTAGAGTGAAGCAGTCTTTTTGGCCAATTTTGAGGTCAATTTCGTGGCCAATTATGTGACCGCATAACAACTTCGCGGGCCTCACTTTGGTCACATAGTCGTCCTTCGAAGTTTGCAGAGGGAGGTTCTACTATGGATTATGCGACTGCAGTATAGGTCTGCGGGCCGCATAACAGCTGCAGAGTGAAGCAGACTAGCCTAGTTCCCAAAGCCACTTTTCGCGGTCATTTCGCAAACCACATAACCATTATGCGTTCGCATATGCCACCGCATATCCTGTTCCGGGGCTTCATTTTGGGGTTTTTATAACCCGACCCAATCTCGTTATATAAGCATTTTGGATCATTTTTCTTGTAAAATATGATACTTTTGGAGTGAGAGAACTTAGAGTGGGAAAGTGTTTGTCAACCTATTACTCATAAATTCTTTCTCAAATCATTGAAGATTAACAAGGAAATCCACTAAGTCTTCACCTTAAAGGTAAGAATCTATGCCCCAACTCTTAATTTCAGAATTCTACTAAAAATGAGTAAATAGCAAAATCATCCTTAGGTAAGGGATCTCTTATCTTGCATGCATGTGTAATGAAAGAGTGTATGAGGATTGTGAGCTAAAAATGGTAAAGAATGGGGTGTGGGATGATGGAATCTTTCACAAAAGAGTTTTACAAACATAATTCATAGCTAGTGTTTGATAATGTGCTCAAATGAGCTAGAATTATGATCATTTTTCTTTGGTTCAACGTGTTATATTCCTACAATAGATTGAAGTTGCTAAGAGTTCCAGAATATAGTAGAATTTAAGGAAGCTCTATTGAGGTATGTATGGTTAAAACCCACTCTTCTTTGAATTGAACCCCTTGGTGTTCATGCAATCGGTGTAAGTTCCAAATTGATCGTTATAGAAATTGCTATTCCAAATGTGCTTGCTCTAAAAGATATATGTGCAATATATGTTTCATACTTTCATCACATTATTATCATTTGAGGATGTATTAAAATATGGAATATGTGCTACAAATGTCTAGACTTCAAGTCAAATGCGAATAAAGATTGTTATGCCAAATTGTGTGAAAAGCCTCTATGTTCCTTATACTCTAAATTTCTCACGTGTGTAATCAAAATCTTGAATGAAAGGCCTTGTTGCTTTTTATATGATAATAATGTGGAATGTGGGGAAGAACTTGAATTATGAAATGCGGCCAAGTGCCAAGCATGATATAACAATTGTGGCCACTAGCGCCGATGAACTGAAATATGTGAAAGAAGTGTGAAATGAGATGATTGATAGAAAATGGTAATGTCTTGGGAGAGATGGCCTAGCCGATAAGGCCGTGATCAAACACCATGCCGCACACATGGCGGTAATTGTGCTAGAAACTGAAACAGGAAATTGGGAATGAAATTTGTAATTATCGATGATGTCTCAAATGAGACGACCTAGCCGACCGGGTCGTGATCGGACTCCACGTAAGAATGCAGTGGTATTGTGGATGATGATGTATCAATATTAAAGATGTCCTAACCTAAAGCTATGGAAATTAACTTGAAAACTTATGTGATTCTTAATTTGATGTTATGGTGTTGTTTGTGGCTCTTATTGATTTTATGATTATTTCCTTCTTGTGTTATTGTTCATCTAATGAGATGGTGTTTAATTATACATACAAGTACCATTCCACGGTACTAACATCCCTTTTGTCGGGGGCACTGTGTCTTAAATGGATGCAGGTGGTTCCATAGCAGGAAGCATTGATTAGCATTAGTGGTTCATCCTCCTCCCAGCATTCTTGGTGAGCCCTATCTCATTACGGGGTTGTGCCTTTTATGTTCCTTATGTATTTTACTTGAGGTATAGCTGGGGCCTTGTTGCCAGTACTTTTGTATTACTCTTTTGTATCTAGTTAGAGGATCCGTGGACATGGTGTGGGTTATATGTACATGGGTGTTGTGAAATCAAACGAATCATGTTAGGCTTGGATTATGTGTTCCACTTCATACTATGTAATGGTGTGTATATTGAAACATTAACTATGGAAGTAACTAAAGGAAATGACTTGGAATTGTACTCATGTTCTCCTTAATATCTAATTAATGGAAATATGATTTTTATGATGCATGAGCGAGTTGGGTAGAAAGAGTCTAACAGGCTTGCTCGACCAAGTCCACTCAGTTGAGCACTGGTTGTGCTCCTGGAGGATGGGGTGTGACAAACTTAGTATCAGAGCCGAAGGTTTTAAAGTGTCCTACAATGTCTCAGAGCTATTTCTAGTACAGTCCTTCTTATCGGTGTGTTGTCGGCAACATTTTTAAGTTGGAGGCTACTTGGACATTTAGGAATAATACCCTTCTTTGATGTTCTATATTGTGCGGTAGAGTTGGTTGTGAAATTTTTCCCCATCCAACTCATGCATTACTCTAACTTTCAGTATGTGGCACCTAAGAAGAGAGCAAAAATTGGCCAAAGAGCCTATGTCACCCTAGGAGTAGCTGATATTTTTTACTTGATGATGCAGGTGAGAACCTGAGGGGTAAGGAAATTCCCCCGACTACTACACTACCTAATTCCACTGCACCTGATCAGACTACACCAGTTCCTACATCTACTGAGGGTACCACAATCCCTCCCACTGATATTTTGGTTCCACCTCCAGCCCCAGCTTCTGGTTCTGGTATTTCTGATAGGGATCTTAGGGGAGCTATTCAGATGTTGGCTTAGATAGTGGCTTCCAAGGCCCAGAGATCTAATGTTGCACCTACATCCTCTAGCCAGCAAGGGGATTCTTCCAGTTCTAAGGTAAACAAGTTCCTTCAGCTAGATCCTCCAGTGTGCACGAGTTCTAACTCCGAGAAGTAGCACCAGGATTATATTGATGAAAAGCACAAGACTCTCAGAGTTATGTGTGCAACTAAGATAGAGGGAGTGGAGTTGGCCACCTACCGCCTGTATGGGGGTGTCCTATCCGTGGTTTGAGTTGTAGGAGGACTCCCGTGAGGATGGGAGACCTCCAACATTGTGAAGTGAGTTTGCTGATGCCTTCATGGATCATTTCCTGTATGCTGAGACAACAGCATCCCGTGCAGCTGAGTTTGAGAATCTAAAACAATGTAGTAGAAGTGTGTGGGAGTACCACATGGGGTTTGCATCGCTGTCCAAGTATGTTGTTCATATGTTACCCATTATGGAGGCCAGGGTGCGCCGGTTTGTTCAGGGCCTTAGTTCTTTAGTTATTAATGAGGCTTCTACAGCTACCTTGAATTCTGATATGAACTATGGGAAGATGGTGACATTTGATTAGACCACGAAGAACTGTAAATTGAAGAATATGATGGAGCTAGAGGGTAGCAACAACACCAGGTCCATGGGCAACTTAGGGGACTCATTTGGTGGGGGAAGATAAACTATTAGGGGAGCATCATCAGGGCCATCCCAGTTTATTTCTCAGTCTTCAGCCAGTACACCGCTATCAAGGCCCAGTCAGCAGCAACCGTGAAGTTGTTTCAGGCCCGGTCAGGGCAATAGGGGACCCCACCAGCAGCCGGTCAAGATGGAGATCCCAGCAGAAGAGGAGGCCCCCATGCCCCAGGTGTGGGAAGATACACTTGGGGATTTTCTACATGGACTTACTCATATGCTACAGGTGCAGATTGAGGGGCCATATCTAGAGAGAGTGTCATTTATCCTGCCAGGGTGCGGGCCGGGTCATAGTACAGCTATCCAATCCTGCAGCTGCTACATCCCCAGCACCCTCTCCAGCTTGAGGCTCTCCAGCACCCACAGGGAGTGGTACAACTAGGGGTGGTGCGTAGAGTTAAGGAGGATCCAACTGTTTCTATTCTATGAGTGGTCGCCAAAGTGTAGAGTTTTCTCCAGATGTCATCACAGGTATACTGACTGTCGAATCTCATGATGTGTATGCCCTTATTGATCCCGGTTCCAATTTGTCCTATGTTACTCCTTTTGTTGCTATGGAATTCGGGATAGAACCAGAACAACTTCAGGAGTCGTTCTCCGTATCTATTTTAGTTGGTGAGTCTATTACGGCCGCACGAGCTTATAAAGGTTATGTTGTCACTGTGTGTGGTCAGGATACCATAGCTGACCTAATTGAATTGGGGATGGTTGATTTTGATATAATTATTTACCGTAAAAATGGCAATAATAATTAAATTTGTAAATGGGACTCTAAAAATACGTGATATATTTTTATGCTAGTTGTTAGACTAGTTGAAGCTAGGTGTATGGAGTTTAGTGATGAAGTATAAGCTAAAATGGGGCAGTAATCAAACCGAGGGGCTTGCTACCCGGGCCTCGGGCTGATCGATGAGAGGCTTTGAGGTTGATGCCTGGGCTCGAGTTTGAGCTATCGGGGGTAACCGGGAAGGGGATAACAGTTAGGATGTAATCAATGAAGGCTCTTTATGGCCAATATCAAGAAATAAATGAAGAACAAGTATGAAAGAAATAAATGGAAAGAGTATCCTCGAGCGAGTAAATTAGAGAGAAAAGAGAGAGAGATATTATTGATCTTATGTGGAGTAGTTGTAGTAACAGCGGCACCTTACAAGGCGGTGAGGATCCCCTTTATATAGGAGCAGAATCCTATTATAGTACAACGTTCATTAATTATAAAAACATGGAGATGGGACGGCTAGACACGACGCCTCAACACAGACTCTAAGTAGGCCGGCTTCGTCAGACTTAGCCGCGTGACTTGGGAATTCCCATTTTTTCTCTAGTCTCGATATTCATCTTCTTTGAGTCGGGCCTCGAAGAGCCCCAAGGGAGGGGACTCGGTCACAACTCCACGGCCTCAGGGTCTCGAGATATTCTTCTGAAGTGACTCGATAGCAAGAAATTAGGCCCTGTGATTTTGCCGCATACAAATAGTCTACACATTTCCCAGAACAAAGCGATGGGAAATGATTCTAACACCTGACTCCTCGAGCTTATTGCGGCAACGTCATACCGATGACGCAAACTATGGCGCGAGTTTTTGCAATAACCGGTGCATCCCATAGACTTGTCTTTTCAACATCATTCTATGCACCATCGATTCTTATTCTCCAAGGTAAAAGTATCGCCATCGATTCAGTTCTTTAGGAACGCAGTAATTGCATCCGCTGGTCAGTTTTTTGAGGGCCTCGATGACCGCGTCGTTACCTCCTATAAATGGGGCGTTTTGGCATTGTTTTTCTATCTAAATGTCTTCATCCACTCATTTGCCATTTTCTTCTTACCATTTTCCTTTATTGTTGATCATCATTTTTGGGGTTTATGGCCTCGAGGCCAGTTGGCGGAGCTCCTATAGGCTGTGTTGTAGCCTCTTGCGTAAGATTCCTTTTGTCGAGCATGATTATGCCCTTCTATCGCTGCTGTGGTTGTTGTTACGTCTAATGTCACTGTTCTTGTTTGCTCGAGACGATGACATACGAGGAATCGATTCTCCCTTTATTTAGAAAGTCATTCGGACTATGCACCGCTGCTCACTCTCCTACCCTGGCTTGGTGTGGCACCTCATCCCTCGGGTTCTTTCTTTCCCGAGGGATAAAATGGATCCACCGGTCATTGAGGCTGGGGCCCGCTGTGAGCACGTGATTTTTTCCCTACAAGAACTGCTCCCAAAAATTCAAAATAAAATGGTTTTGTGTTGTTTGTGATTTATTTGTATTTTGTCTGTGCATGTTTATTTCTACTTTAATTAAGAAAAATACAAAAATATGTGTTGCATGTACATTTAGGATTTAATTTTACAATTAGAAATTAATTAAACAATATTTGGATTTGCGAGAATGAAAATCACAAAAATATGTACTTTCCATTTTTTGGCGTTTAATGTCAAATTGTGTGGCTTTATTTTAATTGGTATTTAATTGTGTGTGATGATTGTTATCAGGAATTAATTGGTATTTTTAATTTGGTTTATAATTTAAGTTAGGATTTTAGTTTTGAAAAAAAATTAAAAAAGGGAAATAAAAGAAAAGAGGAAAAATGAAAAAAGAAGGAAAAGAAATCGACCAGGCCCAAAAAAACCCAGCCCAATTCGACACCCTTGTACCCGGTCCAGTCGATCTGGCAAAACGACCGCTCAAACGGCGTCGTTTCTATCACGCTCAATCTGGACTATTGATCTCACTTGATCAAAGGTCCAAATCACCCCTCCCTTAACCCGTTCCTGACCCGTTCTCTATACCCGATTTAACTCGACCCCATCACTAAACCAAATGACACCGTATTTGGTAAGCTCCCTGATCCTAGCCGTTGATCTTAATTGATCTAACGGCCAGGACTAAATCTCCCACATAGTATATATTCCTAAGTCCTACCCAGCCCCCACAAACCAAACCCCACCCTCCCTCGTCTCTAACTGCTCAGAGGCGAGCTCGTCTCTCACCGCCTAACTCTGCCGCCCTCCGCCCGCCGAAAATCGCCCACGGCGGCGGACGGTGGCCAAACGACCCCAGCTTCACACCATAGAACCCCCTCACCCTCCTCTTTCCGAATCCCCACTCCATCGCCTTCGAATCATCCCCGAGTTCTTCGAATCTTAGATCGAAGAAATAAACCCTAACCCTAGTTCACCCAAACGCCTCCAGCTTCACACCACAGCTCCGCCCTAACCTCTTATCTCCAAATCCACCCTCCCCTTCCTTCGAATCTAGTCCCAGTCACTCGGATATCGATTGAGCCAAGAACCCTAGCGCCGCCACAAGATCCCCTGGTGGTGGCGCCAAACCTAAGCCGTCCCAAACCTACACCCATTGGCCACTAGACCCCCCTCGTCCCAAATCCCATGTTAGTCTTGCTCAAATCAAGCTGGAACTGGACGAATCCTAAATCGACTGAACGAGCCCTAGAAGAACAAAACCTAGGAATCGATCGAAAAGAGAATTAAGGTCGTGACCGATCTTAGTCGTGTGTTCTAAGTCGAGAACACTCGAATAAGGTCCGTTTCGGCTTCAAACCTCAAGTCGAAGTTTCGATTGGAACGAATTGGATTTTAGCCTGTAGTTTCTGAGGTATTCCTTCTCTTTTCTCTTATTTTTCTTGTTGTTGATATTTTTTTATCTGATTAAGTTCCATTTTAGTTCATCACTTCTGTCAATTAATTCTCCTCCTCTTTCGGACCTTTTTCTTGGTCCAAATTTTCTGTTGTTGATTATATGATATAAATTGTTTAATCAATTGAATAAGTTTTGTCGATTAGTCCAGTAGGTTTGAGTGTTAGTTTAACACGATAGTAGTTTAATTTTGGTTTTGATTTCATAGTTCATTCCAGTATGTTTCCCCTCCTTCTTCGTTTATGGTCTAAATTTTGTGTTGAAATGAGCCTGTTGGTATATTTGAACTTAGAACTGAGCCTGTTGGTATATTCAGTTCATCACATTGAACTGAATTTATTGGTCATTTGTTATCCTGAATCTGTCAATCCCCTTAAAGCTCTTCTAGCTGTTTCTTCTTTTGTATTCCAGTTTAATTAAGCGTATGCTCGTCTAGTTGATTTCAGTTCATTTGTTTCTGAGCTAAATATGATTGGTTCCCCAATATAGTTAGTTCAATATGTGCTGCCCTGAACCCTTAGTCTTTATTTTTGATGCCATTTGATTTGATATGAGTTTCTATCTTGAATTACTGACTGATTTGATAAGTTGAATTGGTTATAGCTATTGTAGTTTGTTGGTTAATTAGGATTCAACTTAGTTAGTTGGTAGGTTTGAATAGGTTAGAGCTGAAAGGTCTAATACAGATTAAAAGGGATTGGGTAGGACAGTAATTTTAGGGACTTTAGGAGGGTATTTTAGGATTGAAAAGGTTTGAAAGTGGTTTAAATTGAATGGTCTGACAGTAGGGTACTACAGTACCATTAAACTAATGAATTGTTTAGTAATAGTGGGGAACAAGGCTTAATGACATGGAAAATTGATTAAACAAGTTAAGTCACCCATAACCATTGGTTAAAACAAAAGAACAAGACATATTATGGTAGTGGGGGTTCATAGAGTGTGGGCAGAATGTTTTCTGATTAGTTTAAGTGTTTCAAGGTAGATAAGGGCTGTAGTTTTAGTATAAATAGGGGTCTGGACAGAGTTAAACGGGGTGGGGTTTTGAATTTAGACTCAAAGGTGACAGAAAAAGAATATCAGGAAATATAGAAAAAAAAGAAGCAATTAGTCCTCTTAGGTTCTGCATTTGATCCTTCTTTAATCAGTAAAAAAAAATAGCATTGCTATCTTGAAGTAAAGTGCCTGATTTTCAATTGTTGGGGTGTAGTTTCCAGTTTCAAGTCTGTTTACTGGAGTGTTTGAGGTTCACTGGTTGGTTTTCTTGTTGAGTTTGAGGTCCAATTAGTTGCCCGGAGTTATTTGTTGTTGCTGTTTGGTTTCACAACTGGTTATGAGCTGTGGTCAAGTGTTTTTCTGATTTGAAACTGGGTTTGGAGCTGTTTCTGAATTCCAATTTGTTGTCTACTGGTGTTATTTGTTGCTGTTGTTGTTTGTTGTGCTGTACTGCTGCTGACTTCCTCTTTATTCTTTTATACTTCAACTTCCAGGTACACGACTCGAGAATCTATGGTTGTAGCTTCACATGATTGAAACATAAAATCAATGAAGATTGACCAAATGTCTTCTGTTGTTTTTTTAAATTGATTCGTTGTCTGTGATTTGAACTTGGACTCTAGTTCAATTGTGTGGAACAAAATTAGTTTTGTAATCATATGAACTAGATTCGAACAGGGCTGTTGTATAATTTGAACTGCAATTGGATTGTGTTAACTATCATTTGGTACAGACTGTTAGGTAGTATGAGAACTTGTGTTCCTTATTAACTGGGGATTTGCATGTTCGATAGCTGTTATTTTGAAAGTTTTTCTGTGATCCGTTTATTGTGCAGTAGATGTTAGTTGCATTTTGAGGACTGAAATAGGGATTGTTGTAGTTAAGGTAGTTGTACTGGGCTGCACCAATTGAGTGAACTATTTGAATTGGTCATAGGTAATCTGGTTGTTAATATGAATACAGGTTGATGCACCTTCACCTAAAGCCAAAACTTGTAGTAGTTATATCAATCATCCACTTAGTTAATTGTAACCTCATATGATTAATTACCTTAAACATCAATCGATATATTAGCTTGAAGTAGTATTTTCAAATTAGTACAAGAATGTTAGTAAACATCAGAATGTGCGCGTCTATTGGATTTATCCATTAAACCTAATAAGTTTCACTTAGTTATTAAGGTGTTAATCTGATCAACAACATCTGAATAATGCATCAGAACAATTGTTAACTGGTCATTTGCTCAATTTGAACTATCATGTTTGGCTTAATCACGTGGGCTTAACCATTCCTTTTCCCCCAAGAGGTGTAATCTCCAGATTGATAAACGTGCAGCCCAGGTCCCGTTTTATGACTGTATGCGCTTGGACTTGGGCTGAGATATACGGATGGCCAGTTTCGAAGCCCGATGTTTGGCTTTGGTACATCATCACCAATTAGTCTTCTCCAACCCCGAAACAAATCGATTAGGACATGTACTTGTTTATTTATTAGAGATCAGCAAAAATAGAAATCATAGTTACCTTAGGATTTTCCCTTTAAAATAAATAATAGATGAGATGATCCTCGCCAAATAAACACATAAATTGCGGGGCCCTCAATAAATGGTTAAAAATGAAAAATTTAGAGTTCAGGACGGGCCGTTTAGTGAATTTCACGGCCCTCACCAAAGATAATAATGCGCTAGTCATTCTAGATGCTTTTAATAATTTACTTTCTTAAACTCGGGTGCACATTTATGTGACCCAAATCCAAATCTCAACAGAGTTGAAATGTGTCAATAACCACGGGTGTATTGATGTGACGTGGTTCGAGATGTATTTTCACGACGTTGCAATTCTCGTTAAAAAATAATATAAAAGCGGTAAAAAGTTAAAATTTGCACATAGGTTCAACATGTATTAAAATCAGATAAATAAGCCGAATATGACAGTTGAGCGACTGTGCTAGAACCATGGAACTCGGGAATGCCTAACACCTTCTCCCGGGTTAACAAAATTCCTTACTCGGATTTCTGGTTTGCGGACTATAATACAGAGTCAATCTTTTCCTCGATTTGGGATTCAACCGGTGACTTGGGACACCATAAATCTCCCAAGTGGCGACTCTGAATCTTTAAATAAAATCCCGTTTCGATTGTCCTTTAATTGGAAAAACTCCCTTACGCCCCTGCGGGCGCAGGTAAAAAGGAGGTGTGACAGCTCTGGCGACTCTGCTGGGGACTGGACCCAAAATCTCCGGTTCAGGGTTCAGAATTCGAGCTTTATATAATTGTTATAATTGGCTTGTTTTATCCGATTTTTTTACATGTTTGGGCCTAATGTGCTAAGTGATGCTTTTACCGCTTTGATATTATTTGAACTGCATATAAACTGCTACGAAGCCCTTCTCTTCTCATCTTCGGGGATGTGCTCGCTGGTCAAGACTCTCTATTCGGTTAGTGTCATACCTTGAAGAAAGAGGCTCGGACAAGTTACTAAGACGGATGACTTTTTGGTTCCCGGTACGTAGCCTCCTCCTCGACTCGAGTTGTCCGCTCGGGTACACAGTCTAGAAAAAATACCCAGGTTATAAACGTAGAATAACTCAGCTTCATGCCGGATCCCTAGTAGGAACGTTTGTTTGCATCACGTGCATTTGACTTTGGAGGCTCAACACAGGGGTTGGGTCTGTCTAGGACAGGTGTACCAAAAATGAAAAAGACCATCCAGATGCATCTTACTTGCTACTTGTGCATTTATTTGCCTCGGACTTGCATGCTGACCGATTTTTGAATATTTTGAGGAAAGAGAAATAACAATACGAGGGTTAAAGAGAGTTAGTCGCCTGTTTTGAAAAAAAAAAAAACCAATGTCCAAATAATGTCGAAACTCTGCCGAATTTTTGAGAAAATGAAAAAGAAAAGAAAAGAAAAAAGGAAAAAAAAATAAACAAAAATATAGTTCTATTTGCCAATGAAAAGAGTCTGGTTTTCAAAAGAAGTTTGTTTTATCGGCCCAAACTACGCCAGTTTGATTCTCACAGGGTGTGAGATACGTAGGCAACCCCCATCAGGTCCAACTTCGCTTTTTGAGAAATTAGCCAAATTTTATTTAAAAATAATTAGGGTGATGCCATTCTTGCTAGAAATAGCCGAATGTCCCTAAAAGGGCGCCGGAAGGCTATTTTTGCAAGAGCAGCCGCCGGTGGTCATTTTTAGGCTTTCACCGGTTAGCCGAAATAGCCTTAAAATCTTCGACCCCGAGATGCTGAAAGGCCGTACTGGCAAAAAGGTTTTATTTTAAATAAGAAAAAAAAAAGAGAAAGGTGTGCATGTTATCTGTGAGTCAATTGAATCGTGATTTTTGCTTAACCACCCTAATAAATGTGCAGAATGAGCACAAGTCAAAATTTGCACGTAACAATTGTGAACAAGATCCCTTTGGAGTTGCACATGTGGTGGGATGACTTGGGCTAATCAGGGCGCGACACAGTCAATCTATTCCTGGGAGGCCTCATTGAGTTGTTGAAGATTAATCCTAGGGGGGATATCATAAAGGCCTTGGTCGCATTCTGGGACCCGGCTCACAACGTATTTCTCTTCTCGGATTTTGAACTTACCCCAACATTGGAAGAAATAGCCGGATATATCGGGGGTCCCAAGGTTCCTCTGAGACACCAGTACCTGATTGCTCCAAGGGCCGTAGCCGTACACAGGTTCCTAGACTTTTTGAAAATAAGCAAGGGGTCCACAATCCAGACTTGGCAGCAGTTTTTTATACTTTGCGGTTTATATACAATAGATATGGCCACATAGAGGGGTTCAACAAGACGGAAAACAAAATCTGTAGCAAAGGAAATCGCCTTAAGTGGGAAGAACATAGGTGTTTTGCATTCATGGTAGCCTTTTTGGGACTCCTGGTGTTTCCTAGAAAAGACGGGAACATTGACACACGAGTATCTGGAGTTGTCAGCACTTTACTTACTCAGGCCAACAGTACCCTCGCACCCATGATAGTAGCTGAAATCTTCTGCGCTCTCACAGCCTGCAAAGCCGGGGGAGACTTTTTTTTAGGGGTGCAACGCGTTACTGCAAATGTGGATGATCGAACACCTATGTCATCATCCTCAATTTATGAGTTATGGGTCGACGGATAAAACGTGTAGAGGAATTTCCTACGAGGGTTGACAGAATCAGCTTACCAGAACGGGGTCACAGAGTGGACAGCGCGCCTCCGTTCTGTCATTGCGAGCCGAATAGAGTGGACATTTGGATGGCTTCTTGTGGATGAAATTGTATATATACCAGCCACTGGACCCCATTTCCTTTTGATGAGGCTCAGGAGTATCCAGCCCTATGCCCCTTATCGAGTTTTGAGGCAGTTAGGGAGATGCCAAATAGTTCCAAAAGATGAAGATCTTAGCGGCCAAGTAGTTGAGATCGGGCCCAACGGACAATTTTATGAAGCAGCAGTCCAGCAAATTTGGAGCGAATGTCAATACTTAACAGCCAATACATGTGTACATGATCGATCCAAAGGTGAAGTTTCGCCGGAATACCGTGCTTGGTTTAGGAGAGAAATCGAGTTTTGGAGACCGGCCAAAAGACCCCATCTCCAGGAGTTCATCCAGGCATCGCAAGAACAGTGGGATTGGTTGGCTAAAGAAGAGAGTTACAAGGCAGAAATAGGCAAGCTGAGGCAACAAATTAGAGACCTGGAATTTGAAAATAGTCTGCAAGTTGACGCCGATCAAGGAGAAAAGAACAAATTGGCTAATGAAAATGAGGCACCGAAAGCCCATATACGACAAATAAGGATAAATGCTTACAACCAACAAAGGAGTCGATCGGATGAGCAGTTAATAAAAGGGTTGAAAAAGGAAATCAGTAAGTGCCGGAATGATTTGAAGAAATCTGAGGGTACCATAGCACAACTCCAGGCACAATGGGCAAAAAGAACAAAAGAGCACACACAGTACTTACAGCAGGCGAGGAAAGATTATGAAAAGATCAATGGCGGTCTAAAAACGAAGATGACCACCCTAGAGAGCAAGGTGGCTAAACAAGCCAAGGCTTTTGAAACCGAAAGTAAATGCTGCTATAATCTAATGGCCTTGATGGAAGATGAAATACAACGGTTACAGAAACAACATCTGCATGATTCCCGGGTTTTGAAGGCTAGAGGGGATCAGATAGAACGCCTAATCCTAGAGAAAGACCGAACTAGGGACAAGATTTTGACTATTGCTCATGCTATTACCAGGAAATGTCGGGTGTGTGAAAACATGACCTGCACTACTTTCTTCTCGGCGATAATGATATTTGTAAAGCAAATCATGTATGAATTGGAACAGTTGGAAAGGGGCCTTACACCCAAGCCCGCGGCGAGGCCGAATGACGCCCCGCGGGCACCCAAATTTGAAACTTTAATGTGTTCATTGTTCGAATTTGCATTTTCTTGTTCCTTAGAGTCTGTTGTTTGTTAGAGTCTATTTTTTTTCGCATCAGAGTCTGTCAGAAGTTATTGAGTTCGTACTTGGTTTGGTTTCGAGTATGTTATTTTCCTTTCCAAAAGCGTCTGGTTTGTAATAGAATGTTTATTAATGAAAAATCGAAAGTGTCCAAAAATTGTCTCTTTGCTTTTCGCACTTACAAGACAGAACTATGCATGGTCTGATTCATGCAGGGATATGATATATAGGCAATCTCTATAGGATTCGACCACCACTAAAAAGAAAAAGGGAAAATGAAAAAAATAAAATAAAGAAGGAAGCTTAAAAGAAGAGGCACAATTATGAGAGCCCGGAATGACGCACGCAACCGAAGCAAATGTATGATAGAAAATGGTTAATTGCCTAGATGCATTGCATCCCAACGTGTAATTGCATATGCGTTAAACTCTAAAAAACTAACAAGTTTGTTAATCTAGAGAATTCAAGCAGTTAGTTTATTTAGAGGATACTGACACATTATCATTACCAAACCAGATCAAAGGGACCAATACCAGAAATCATGTCTATTCCAGATGTCGACACTAGTGTTGAGGTAGAGGAGTTTGATGTCTATAAAATGAAAGAGGAGATGCTCAAGCTTAAGCAACAGATGGCCGAAATGTACCAAGCCTGGTCCAAAGGGCAATCACCGCCAACTTACCCTGCTAACCCTGCTTTTACCCCACCATTAGCTCAGTCTCAGGATCATCCCGCCACCGATCCAGGTTTTTCCATTTATCAACACTACCATGGCACTACTTCTCATACGCCACAAGCTCTACCACCAAAATCAATTCCATACCCTCCTCCACCAACCACCATTGTCTCTGTGGAATCTCCACCAACTGCACTCTATAAATCCCTGAGTGAACCTGTGATCCAAGCACAGGACAACCAATATTGTCCCCCGGAGATTACCTTTAAAGCGCCTGAAGCCTATCCACATGATCCACACACTGGCGTACCGGGGAAAGTAGAAAAACCGGCCAAAAATCCTGAACAGGAAGAGATGTTCAGAGAAATGAAAAGCATAGAACAATCCTTCAGGGATATGGGAGGGTTAGGAGGTCAGGTGAGTGTAGCTTACAAAGACATGTATTTGTTCCCAAATGTACAACTACCGGCAGGGTTCAAAATGCCCAAATTCGACTTGTACAACAGACACGGCGATCCGGTGGCTCATCTGAGAGGTTTTTGTAGAAAAATGAGGGAAGAAGGCGGAAGAGATGAATTACTGATGGCGTATTTCAACCAAAGTTTGAGTGGATCGGCGTTAGAATGGTACACCAGACAAGATCATAGCATGTGGTACACATGGGACGATTTGGCCCAAGCATTCGCTTGTCACTTTCAATATAATCTTGAGATCATTCCGGACCGACTATCCTTGACCAAACTGGAAAAGAAGCACAGTGAAAGCTTTAGAGAATATGGTTTTCGGTGGAGGGAACAAGCAACAAGGGTAGATCCCCCAATGAAAGAGAGCGAGATGGTTGATTACTTTTTGTAGGCTTTGGAGCCGACCTACTTTGGTCATCTTGTGTCCGCAATTGGAAAATATTTTAATGATGTAAAAATGGGAGGCATGGTCGAGGAGGGGCTTAAGTCCAATAAGATCATGAGTTATTCAGCGATCAAGGCAACCACCCAGGCCATTCAAAGCAGCACTAGGGGGTGTGCTTGGGAAAAAGAAGAAAGAAGATGTCACGACTGTTGAGTCCGGAGCCTGGTTCGGATCTAGAGGCCCGTCACCCTACTATAGCCAACCATGACCCTACCACCAAAATTACCCCCATAGTCCATATAGCCCTCCACAACATTACTACCCACCGCCAGATCCCCATTTTTCCATCCATCATGCACAAGCCTATACCCAAACCCCGGCACACGCACAATGGCGTACGCTGGCTCCACAAAATCCATACCCAGCTCCACAAAACACATATCCACCCCCAAGGGCCTACAGAAATTCCCCCGGGATAGGTTTTCGACCAAACCAAGCCCTCAAGAATGAGAGGTCACAGAAGCAAAAGACTTTCACTCCACTAGGGGAATCATATACCAGTCTTTTCCACAGGTTGAAGTAGTTACGCAAGTTGAATCCAATTGAGCCTAAAATGCCGAATCCTCCCCTAGAAATCTTGACCACTCGGTCAGTTGTGAGTACTGTTCAGGGATCCCTGGGCATGATACATGGAGGTGTTGGAAACTAAAAATAGATGTGCAAGAACTTATTGATACTCATCGGATCGAGGTTCAAGCCCCAGAAGCACCAAATATCAATTAGAATCCACAGCCAGCTCACCATAAGACACACATGATTGAGTTGATACACAAAGAGGGGGAGACCAGGAAACCCTCACAGACGGTAATGATGACTCGTTCCAGTGAAACCAGCTCAAAGGAAAAAGTAACCAGTGGGAAATCAGTGGTCTAGTTGAGATGGGAAGATGATAAGCCGGCGGTGGTAGCCGAGAGAGGGTCGTGAAGCATTGTTGCAGTGAAATCGGAGAAAGTTAAAATGGTAGTGCCAGGGGTCACAAGTAAACCCGTTGTGGTCGTGAAGGTTACTCGCACAGAGCCTGTTATTATAAAACCAGTAACTCAGTTTCCAGTAATCAACAACAAGGTTGTTCCTTGGAATTATGAACGGGTGACGTTGATGTACAAGGGGAAAGAAGTCAAAGAAGAAGTTTGTGAAGCACAAGGTTTGTCTCGCTCAGGAAGGTGTTTTACTCCCGAGAAGTTAAGATGAGCTAAAGATAATCCAACGCCGGTAAAGAAAGCGGTAATTAAAGAAGAGGTAGAGGAATTTTTGAGGAAAATGAAAGTTCATGACTATTCTGTTGTAGAGCAGTTGAGGAAAATTCCCGCTCAGATCTCATTGCTCACGTTGCTAATCCATTCAGATGAGCACCGCCAATCCTTGATGAAAATCTTGAATGAGGCTCATGTTTTGACAAGATCTCGGTAAACCATCTGGAAAAGATAGCCAACAAGATTTTTGAAGTAAACAGAGTCACTTTTTCCTATGATGAATTGCCGGTAGAGGGTACTAAGCATAACAAAGCCTTTTACCTGACAGTGAAATGCGAGGATGCCGTGGTTACACGGGTATTGATTGACAATGGTTCAAGTGAAAACATCTGTCCTTTCTCCACTCTAAGCAAGCTGAAAGTAGAAGATGAGAGGATCCATAAGAACAGTATCTGTGTGCGGGGATTTGATGACAGAGGCAAAGACTCAGTCGGGGACATAATGTTGGAGCTGACCATAGGTCCAGTAGAATTCACAATGGAATTCCAAGTGCTGGATATCGCTGTTTCCTACAATTTGCTGTTAGGGCGACCGTGGATTCACGCTGCTAAAGCAGTGCCATCAACACTCCATCAGATGGTCAAGTTTGAATGAGACAGATAGGAAATAGTTGTGCACGCCGAAGATAATTTGTGCGCTCACAGCAACACCATTGTGCCGTTCATTGAAATGGAAGATGACAAGGGACCATGGGTCTACCAAGTTTCTGATGCAATGCCAGTCGAGAAAGTTCCAGAAGGGAAGTGTAGCCCAAGTCCGAAGATAAACGCCGCATCAGTCATGGTAGCATATGAAATGCTGAAGAATGGTTTTGTACCAGGAAAGGGTTTAGGGTCAGATGTGCAAAGCATCATACAACCCGTGTATCTTCCTGAAAACTTGGGAACATTTGGTTTGGGATTCAAGCCCACAGCCGCAGACATAAAAAGAGCCAGGAAATTGAAACAGAGGGCATGGGTCCTTCCAAAGCCGGTCCGAAGTCTTTCTAGATCATTTGTCAAGTCCGGTAGAAGGAGTCGCCCAATGACAACAATTCCCAGTTCTGCGATTAATCCTGACAAGGAGTTGATTGGAAGATTTGAGCAGTTGTTCGATAGTGTGAACATGGTGGAAATTGGAGAGGGTTCTAGCAACGCGGAAGTGCAATTTGTCGGGACAAAAACAAAGCTTAATAATTGGAAGGCTACTCCTCTCCCTACTCGGAAGGAGTCTTGGTAGTTCGCTTTGATTTTCCTTTAAGTTTGTACGGATTATTCCAGGGTTGTAATCCAGATTTAATTTTTTTCAGTTTGTTTGAGTGTGCAAACCTTGTTATATTTTGTCAATCAATAAAATACAATTTCCCTTGCTTCATCATTCCTGATGGTTTTTCTTTTGTTTTGTTTTCTTTTTTCTTATATACAGTTCTTTTTTCGCTGGTTCTAATGACATGGCATGCATAAGGAATTCTCAGCCCAGTCTTAAAAATCAATCTTATTTTGAAATGTTAGTTCAAGAAGTAGATTGTGGTTACGAATCAGAATGTGATGATTAAGCCTTCGAAGAGATTAGTAAGGAGTTAATTCACTTCGAAGAAAAACCCAAACCCAATTTGAATGACACAGAAGCCGTCAATTTAGAGGACACAGACAATGTCCGAGAGACTAAGATAAGTGTCCACCTCGAGCCAGAAATCTGGGAGGAATTAGTCAAAGCACTCATTGAGTTCAAAGATGTTTTTGCATGGTCATATGACGACATGCCGGGTTTAAGCACCGATTTAGTGGTCCACAAATTGCCCACTGATCCAGTGTTCCCTCCCGTCAAGCAAAAGTTGAGGAAATTCAAAACTGATATGAGTGTGAAGATTAAAGAAGAAGTTACCAAACAGTTGGATGCAAAGGTTATCCGGGTCACCCGATATCCTGTTTGGTTGGCTAATGTCGTGCCTGTGCCGAAGAAGGATGGCAAGATCAGAGTATGCGTCGATTACCGCAATCTCAACAAAGCAAGTCCAAAGGATAACTTCCCACTACCCAATATCCACATTCTGATTGACAATTGTACCATGCGCGAGATTGGATCTTTTGTGGATTTCTATGTCGGGTATCATCAGATTTTAATGGACGAAGAAGATACGGAAAAGACAGCCTTCATCACGCCATGGAGAACTTATTGCTATCAGGTAATGCCATTTGGGTTGAGGAATGTTGGGGCAACTTATATGAGAGCAATGACTACTATGTTTCATGATATGATACACAATGAGATTGAAGTGTATGTAGATGATGTGATCATAAAATTAAAGCATCAGGCCGACCACATCGAGGATTTAAGGAAATTCTTACAGAGGCTTCGCAGGTACCACCTCAAGCTTAACCCCGCCAAGTGTGCATTTGGTGTTCCATCCGGAAATCTGTTAGGATTCATAGTCAGTCGGCGAGGCATCGAGTTGGACCCATCAAAGATCAAATCCATACAAGAATTTCCCCCTCCGAGGAACAAGACTGAAGTGATGAGTCTATTATGAAGGCTGAACTACATCGGTAGGTTTATTGCTCAACTCACGACAACTTGTGAGCCTATTTTCAAGTTGTTAAGGAAGGACGCTGCGATCAAGTGGACTGATGAGTGTCAAGAAGTGTTTGATAAGTTAAAGGGTTACTTGACAAACCCACCTGTGCTGGTTCCCCCAGAACCAGGGAGACCTTTGATTCTTTACTTGAAAGTCTTGGAAAATTCATTTAGTTGTGTACTGGGGAAGCATGACATCACTGGAAGGAAGGAACAAGCCATCTATTATCTTAGTAAGAAGTTCACATCTTATGGGGTTAAGTACACTCACCTGGAAAGGACATGTTGCGCCCTAACTTGGGTGGCACATAAATTGAAACATTATTTGTCGTCCTACACTACTTACCTCATTTCACACTTGGATCCATTAAAGTATATATTTCAAAAGCCTATGCCGACAGGAAGACTTGCGAAGTGGCAGATTCTGCTCACAGAGCTTGACATAATCTATGTGACTCGAACTGCGATAAAGCCCAAGCATTGGCTGATCATTTGGTCGAGAACCCGGTCGATGAAGAGTATGAGCCACTGAGGACTTATTTTCCTGATGAAGAGGTGATGCATATTGATGAACTAGAACGGGCCGAAAAACCAAGCTGGAGACTTTTCTTTGATGGGGCTGCTAACATGAAAGGAGTCGGAATAGGAGCTGTGCTTATTTCTGAAACAGGGCATCACTATCCTGTTACAACTCAACTTCGTTTTTATTGTACCAACAATATGGCTGAGTACAAAGCATGCATTTTGTGTTTAAGGTTAGCTGCAGACATAGATGTCCAGAAAGTCTTGGTCTTGGGAGACTCGGACCTTCTGCTACATCAAATTCAAGGAGAATGGGAAATGCGAGATCTGAAGCTCATACCATACCAACAATGCTTGCATGATCTTTGTCAATGGTTTAGATCAGTGGAGTTCAGGCATATTCCAAGGGTCCATAATGAGGTCGTCGATGCTTTGGCTACCCTAGCATCAATGCTGCACCATCCGGACAAAGCTTATGTCGATCCTTTGCATATTCAAGTCCGAGATCAGCATGCTTATTGTAACATGATTGAAGAAGAACTGGATGGCTAACCATGGTTCCACGATATCAAAGAATACATCAGAATGGGGATATACCCAGTGCAAGCCACGGGGATCAAAAGAGAACAATTCGACGGTTGGCAAGTGGATTTTTCTTGAGTGGAGTAGTTTTGTATAAAAGAACACCTGACCTGGGATTGTTAAGGTGCATAGATGCTACACAAGCTACGTCTGTCATGTCCGAAGTACATTCAGGAGTCTGCGGACCACATATGAGCAGATATGTGTTGGCAAAGAAAATTCTCCGAGCAGGTTATTATTGGCTCACCATGGAGCGAGATTGTATTAGTTTTGTGTGCAAATGTCATCAGTGCCAGATACACAGAGATTTGATTCATTCTCCGCCATCAGAATTGCACACAATGTCAGCTCCATGACCCTTCGTCGCTTGGGGCATGGATATCATTGGACCAATTGAGCCAGCAGCATCCAACGGGCATAGGTTCATTCTGGTAGCCATTGATTATTTCACCAAATGGGTTGAGGCAAAAACATTCAAGTCTGTGACCAAGAAAGCAGTGGTCGATTTATTTCACTCAAATATCATCTGTCGATTTGGAATCCCGAAGGTGATCATCACAGATAACGGTGCTAATCTTAACAGTAAATTGATGGAAGAGGTATGCCAATAGTTTAAGATTACACACCGCAATTCTACCACATATCGTCCCAAGGCAAATGGAACCGTTGAGGCAGCCAACAAAAACATAAAGAAGATACTTCAAAAAATGGTAGAAGGTTCTAGGCAATGGCATGAAAAATTACCATTTGCATTGCTGGGTTATCACACTACTGTCCGTACTTCAGTAGGGGCAACTCCTTATTTGTTGGTATATGGAACTAAAGTAGTAATACAGACGGAAGTTGAAATTCCGTCCCTTCGGATTGTCGCTGAGGCTGAGATTGATAATGAGAATGGCAGTTGTGTGCCATTGCCAGTTATATCAAAAGAGAATGGCAAGAGCATACAACAAAAAGGTGCGTCCCTGGGAGTTTGAAATGGGCCAACAAGTGCTGAAACGCATCCTTCCACATCAGGTTGAAGAAAAAGGCAAGTTCGCCCCGAATTGGCAAGGGTCATTCATTGTAACCAGAGTATTGTCCAATGGTGCTTTATGTTTAACAGATATCGAAGGAAAATGAATCGACATGGCTATCAATTCTGACGCAGTTAAGAGATATTATGTATGATTTCTTTTAATTGTAATTGTTGTTTGTTTTCATTTGGCATGATATCCGAAAATGAAATGACGGAGGCAATTTGTTCTTCCATCCAAACACTTCAACCTTTGCTTCCCCTTTTGAGCCTTATTTATTCTTTCATACCCCTCTTTTGGAATCAGTAACGAAAATGAAAAAAGGGAGAAAAGAAAAATAATGATAATAAAGACAAAAGAAAAGTCACAAGAAAAACAAAGGAAATGGGAACTACGTTTGACCTGATTCCTCAAAAAGGATACGTAGGCGCCTCAAGGCTCGGTCATGATGTAATAAGAATCAAAAATCCCCAAGCAAGAAAAACTGGGGCAGAAGTTGTGTTTATAATTTTGGGAAAGAAATTTGATTCCAAGAGTTGTAATGTTTTACCCATCAAAATTATTTTAAATTTTTTCTTTAGCCATACACCAGAAACCCATATTGATGTCCGAAAGACCTACCGATCAGTATCCGAGAAGTGCCAAGTCGGACAAATGGAAGTCTGGAGTAACACTCTGGTCCCCAGAAGAAAAGAAATGAAATGAGAGAATCCCCAGTAGAAAAGAAATGAAATGAGAGAATCCCTAGCAGAAAAGAAATGAAATGAGAGAATCTTATCAGTAACACCCCAATCCCCAGCTGAAAAGAAATAAAATGAGAGAGTCTTATTGGTGAAAACCTTCACAGGCACCATAAGGCGACGAAAATTGAGAGAAATAAAATGAGAGAGTCTTATTGGTGAAAACCTTCACAGGCACCATAAGGCGACGGAAATTGAGAGAAATAAAGTGAGAGAGTCTTATTGGTGAAAACCTTCACAAGCACCATAAGGCGACGAAAGTTGAGAGAAACGAGAGAGTCTTATTAGTGAAAACCTCTCGAAGGGCACTATAAGGCGACAAGGAATTAAAAGGGGGCAAATGAGATAAGCTTGATAGGAAGGATCGTCGAGACATCAAGCAAAATAAATAGTAGTTTGTTTTTAAGAAGGATTTTTCAAAGCTAACTACCAGTTGCCAACATGGTGCAAGATAAATGAGGATAAGACATGTAAGGATAATGTGATGTGACGAGAAAGACGTCGATGTAAGATCAAATGATGAATTGGTCTAAGTTTTCGGGATAGTATGGAGCAAAGGTGGAAAACAATGGTCGAGAAGTTGGGGAATACAGAATCATCAAGAAGGTCGAAAGTTATCAGCCAAGTTTCAAGATGGTCGAACAACGCAGAGCATGGAAAAGAGCAAAAGGGAAAACCGTCCCCAACAAGAGCATCCCTACGTTTTAAACTAACAAATTCTCTTTGATTTTAAGCAGGGACAGGAAATGTTATTGATGACAGAAAGACATGCCGCAAGAAAGATTGTCAAACTGGGGTAGAAAATTTTGCTTTCATTTTTGAAAATTTTCTAAAAGTCAGGTACCCTGGGAAAGAAGGAAGATAACACAAGTTTGGAGAAAAGTGGTATATCCAGCAGTTTACGGAAGAAGGCAAAACAAGTTTTAAAGAAAGAAATTTTGGGAGGAAGATAACACAAGTCTTAAGGGAAGTAGTTCCAGGGGAAGGAAAACACCAGCTTTAAGGGAAGTAGTCTTCGAAGGAGGAAAATAACACATTTTGAATGAAACACCAATGTTATCCCCAACAGTTTTTAGAGGAATGAAACACCAGTTTTGAGGGAAGCAGTTCTGAAAGAAGTTAATTCAAGTTAGATGGAAAATGGTTCAGGAGGCAGGAAGGAACAACGACAATAGAACGTATTTTTAAGTCGTTTTTGAGTCAGGAGCCCGCCTGGAGAATGGGGGTGCTATATTTTAGGTTGTGTTGGAAGTCAGGAGCCCGCCTGGAGAATGGAGGTATTATCTTTCTAAGTCGTAGTATAATTCAGGAGCCCGCCTGGAGAACGGAGGTATTACATTTTAAGAAGTTTTTAAAGTCAGGAGCACGCCTGGAGAATGGAGGTGTTCTATTTTTATGTCGTCGTTGAAGTCAGGAGCCCACCTTGAAAATGGAGGTGTTATATTTTTAAGTCGTGTTGGAAGTCAGGAGCCCGACTGGAGAATGGAGGTGTTATATTTTTAAGTCGTGTTGGAAGTCAGGAGCCCACCTGGAGAATGGAGGTGTTATATTTTTAAGTTGTGTTGGAAGTTGGGAGTCCGCCTGGAGAATGAAGGTGTTATATTTTTAAGTTGTGTTGGAAGTCAGGAGCCCGCCTGGAGAATGGAGGTATTATATTTTTAAGTCATAATTGAAGTCAGGATCCCTCCTGGAGAATGGAGGTGTTATATTTTAAGAATTTGTTGAAGTCAGGAGCCTGCCTAGAGAATGGAGGTATTATATTTTAAGAAGTTGTTGAAGTCAGGAGCCCGCTTGGAGAATGGAGGTGTTATATTTTATTGAAGTCAGGAGCCCGCCTGGAGAATGGAGGTATTATCTTGTTAAGTCATAGCAGAAGTCAGGAGCCCGCCCGGAGAGCGGAGGGTTGCAACAAAGATCCCCAGCATAAATTAAAGTTCAGAAGTCAGAATGAAGGTAACACTAGTCAGAAGAAGGCAGTTCAAGCTTCGAAGGAAAAATAATTCGAAGCTCGCAAGAAGGAAATAAGCAGTTCAAATTCGACAATCAAGAGAAGACTACGAGTCAAGACAGAAAGAAAGAAATGTCAGAGGAAACACCAGTCAGCAAGACATCAAAGCAACAAGAGACATAAGAGCACGACTGAAGATATAGATAAGATTTTGTAATTCCTAAGTTTAGTCTAGCTTCTTGTTTTATGTTAGCATGGTGTAATAAGGAGGTTAGTAAGCAGATAGCAGCAACAGCAATAGCAGTGACAACAAAACCACTGCTTCATGGTAGTCCCAACTATCAACACTTCCTGAACTACATTGACCTGATTCCCTTTTAGCCAGGTATATGTAGGAAACCTTTGAAGCAGAGGTTTGGCCAAATCTTTCAAAAAAATACTTCACACGGAGTAGACGAACGGGCAAAAGTTGCTCGTATCCGCTCACTTTATCTTTGCACGGAAACTCTTCGTGTTCCGGACAAAGAGGGGCAGCTATGAGCACGTGATTTTTGCCCTATGAGAACTACTCCCAAAAATTCAAAATAAAATGGTTTTGTGTTGTTTGTGATTTGTTTGTATTTTGTCTGTGCATGTTTATTTCTACTTTAATTAAGAAAAATACAAAAATATGTGTTGCATGTGCATTTATGATTTAATTTTACAATTAGGAATTAATTAAACAATATTTGGATTTGCGAGAATGAAAATCACAAAAATATGTACTTTGCATTTTTTTGCATTTAATGTCAAATTGTGTGTGATGATTGTTATCAGAAAATAATTGGTATTTTTAATTTGGTTTATAATTTAAGTTAGGATTTTAGTTTTGAAAAATAAATTAAAAAAGGGAAATAAAATAAAAGAGGAAAAATGAAAAAAGAAGGAAAAGAAATCGACCAGGCCCAAAAAAACAAGCCCAATTTGACACCCCTGTACTCGGTCCAGTCGATCTGGCATAACGACCGCTCAAACGACGTCGTTTCTGTCACGCTCAATCTGGACCGTTGATCTCACTTGATCAGAGGTCCAGATCACCCCTCCCTTAACCTGTTCTGTATACCCGGTTTAACTCGACCCCATCACTAAACCAAACGACATCGTATTTGGTAAGCTCCCTAATCCTAGCCGTTGATGTTAATTGATCTAACAGCCAGGACTAAATCTCCCACATAGTATATATTCCTAAACCCTACCCAGCCGCCCCCCCAAAACCAAACCCCAAACTCCTTCGTCTCTAACAGCTCAGAGGCTAGCTCGTCTCTCAGCCCCTAACACCACCACTCTCTGCCCGCCGGAATCACCTACGATGGCGGACGGTGGCCAAACGAATCCCCACTCCATCGCCTTCGAATCATCCCCGAGTTCTTTGAATCTTAGATCGAAGAACTGACCCCTAATCCTAGTTCACCCAAACGCCTCCAGCTTCACACCACAGCTCCGCTCTGACCTCTTCTATCCGAATCCACCCTCCCCTTCCTTTGAATCTAGTCCCAGTCACTCGGATATCGATTTTGATCCAAGAACCCTAGCTCCGCCACAAGATCCCCTAGTGGCGGCACCAAACCTAAGCCGTCCCAAACCTACACCCATTGGCCACTAGACCCCCCTCGTCCCAAATCCCATGTTAGTCTTGCTCAAATCAAGCCGGAACTAGATGAATCCTAAATCGACTGAATGAGCCCTAGAAGAACAAAACCTAGGAATCGATACAAAAGAGAATTGAGGTCGTGGCCGATCTTAGTCATGTGTTCTCAGTCGAGAACACTCGATTAAGGTCCGTTTCGGCTTCAAACATCAAGTCGAAGTTTAGATTGGAACGGATTGGATTTTAGCCTGTAGTTTCTGAGGTATTCCTTCTCTTTTCTCTTATTTTTCTTGTTGTTGATATTTTTTTATCTGATTAAGTTCCATTTTAGTTCATCACTTCTGTCAATTAATTCTCCTCCTCTTTCGGACCTTTTTCTTGGTCCAAATTTTCTGTTGTTGATTATATGTTATAAATTGTTTAATCAATTAAATAAGTTTCATCGATTAGTCTGGTAGGTTTGAGTGTTAGTTTAACACGATAGTAGTTTAATTTTGGTTTTGATTTGATGATTCATTCCAGTCTGTTTCCCCTCCTGCTTTGTTTATGTTCTAAATTTTGTGTTGAAATGAGCCTGTTGGTATATTTGAACTTAGAACTGAGCCTGTTGGTATATTCAGTTCATCACATTAAACTGAATTTATTGGTCATTTGTTATCCTGAATCTGTCAATCCCCTTAAAGCTCTTCTGGCTGTTTCTTCTTTTGTATTCCAGTTTAATTAAGCGTATGCTCGTCTAGTTGATTTCAGTTCATTTGTTTCTGAGCTAAATATGATTGGTTCCCCAATATAGTTAGCTCAATATGTGCTGCCTTCAACCCTTAGTCTTTATTTTTATGCCATTTGATTTGATATGAGTTTCTATCTTGAATTACTGACTGATTTGATAAGTTGAATTGGTTATAGCTATTGTAGTTTGTTGGTTAATTAGGATTCAGCTTAGTTAGTTGGTAGGTTTGAATAGGTTAAAGCTGAAAGGTTTAATACAGATTAAAAGGGATTGGGTAGGACAGTAATTTTAGGGACTTTAGGAGGGTATTTTGGGATTGAAAAGGTTTGAAAGTGGTTTAAGTTGAATGGTCCGACAGTAGGGTACTAAAGTACCATTAAACTAATGAACTGTTTAGTAATAGTGGGGAACAAGGCTTAATGGCATGGGAAATTGATTAAACAAGTTAATTCACCCATAAACTTTGATTTAAACAAAAGAACAAGACATATTATGGTAGTGGGGGTTCAGAGAGTGTGGGCAGAATGTTTTCTGATTAGTTTAAGTGTTTCAAGGCAGATAAGGGCTGTAGTTTTGGTATAAATAGGGGTCTGGACAGAGTTAAACGGGGTGGGCTTTTGAAATTAGACTCAAAGGTGACACAAAAAGAATATCAGGAAATATAGAAAAAAAAAAGCAATTAGTCCTCTTAGGTTCTGCATTTGATCCTTCTTTAATCAGTAAAAAAAAAATAACATTGCAAGCTTGAAGTAAAGTGCCTGATTTTCAATTGTCGGGGTGTAGTTTCCAGTTTCAAGTCTGTTTACTGGAGTGTTTGAGGTTCACTGGTTGGTTTTCTTGTTGAGTTTGAGGTCCAATTAGTTGCCCGGAGTTATTTGTTGTTGCTGTTTGGTTTCACAACTGGTTATGAGTTGTGTTCAAGTGTTTTTCTGATTTTAAACTGGGTTTGGAGCTGTTTCTGAATTCCAATTTGCTGTCTGTTGGTGTTATTTGCTGCTGTTGTTGTTTGTTTTGTTGTACTGCTGCTGACTTCCTCTTTATTCTTCTGTTCACTCCAATCCAGGTACATGACTCGAGACTCTATGGTTGTAGCTTCACATGATTGAAACATAAAATCAATGAAGATTGATCAAATGTCTTCTGTTGTTTTTTTTAATTGATTCGTTGTCTGTGATTTGAACTTGGACTCTAGTTCAATTATGTAGAACAAAATTAGTTTTGTAATCATATAAACTAGTTTCGAACAGGGCTGTTGTATAATTTGAACTGCAATTGGATTGTGTTAATTATCATTTGGTACAGACTATTAGGTAGTATGAGAACTTGTGTTCCTTATTAACTGGGGATTTGCATGTTCGATAGATGTTATTTTAAAAGTTTTTCTGTGATCCGTTTATTGTGCAGTAGATGTTAGTTACATTTTGAGGACTGAAATATAGGGATTGTTGTAGTTAAGGTAGTTGTACTGGGCTGCACCAATTGAGTGAACTATTTGAATTGGTCATAGGTAATCTGGTTGTTAATATGAATACAGGTTGATGCACCTTCACCTAAAGCCAAAGCTTGTAGTAGTTATATCAATCAGCCACTTAGTTAATTGTAACCTCATATGATTAATTACCTTAAGCATCAATTGATATATTAACTTGAAGTAGTATTTTCAAATTAGTACAAGAATGTTAGTAAACATCAGAATGTGCGCATCTATTGGATTTATCCATTAAACCTGATAAGTTTCACTTAGTTATTAAGGTGTTAATCTGATCAGGAACATCTGAATAATGCATTAGAACAATTGTTAACTGGTCATTTGCTCAATTTGAACTATCATGTTTGGCTTAATCACGTGGGCTTAACCATTCCTTTTCCCCCAAGAGGTGTAATCTCCAGATTGATAAACGTGCAGCCCAGGTCCCGTTTTATGATTGTATGCACTTGGACTTGGGCTGAGCTATACGGATGGCCAGTTTCGAAGCCCGATGTTTGGCTTTGGTACATCATCACCAATTAGTCTGCTCCAACCCCGAAACAAAATCGATTAGGACCTGCACTTGTTTATTTATTAGAGATCAACAAAAATAGAAATCATAGTTACCTTAGGATTTTCCCTTTAAAATAAATAATATATGAGATGAGCCTCGCCAAATAAACGCATAAATTGCGGGGCCCTCAATAAATGGTTAAAAATGAAACATTTAGAGTTCAGGACGAGCCGTTTAGTGAATTTCACGGCCCTCCCCAAAGATAATAATGCTCTAGTCATTCTAGACGCCCTTTTAATAATTTACTCTCTTAAACTCGGGTGCACATTTATGTGACCCAAATCCAAATCTCAACAGAGTTGAAATGTGTCAATAACCACGGGTGCATTGATGTGACGTGGTTCGAGATGTATTTTTACGACGTTGCAATTCTCGTTAAATAATAATAATAATAATAATAAAAGCGGTAAAAAATTAAAATTTGTACATAGGTTCAACATGTATTAAAATCAGATAAATAAGCCGAATATGATAGTTGAGCGACCGTGCTAGAACCACAGAACTCGGGAATGCCTAACACCTTCTCCCGGGTTAACAGAATTCCTTACTCGGATTTCAGGTTCGCGGACTGTAATACAGAGTCAATCTTTTCCTCGATTTGGGATTCAACCGGTGACTTGGGACACCATAAATCTACCAAGTGGCGACTCTGAATCTTTAAATAAAATCCCGTTTCGATTGTCCTTTAACTAGAAAAACTCCCTTACACCCCTGCGGGCGCAGGTAAAAAGGAGGTGTGACACCCGCCGAATCTTCAACCTTTGGCTTCGGCGGGCTATGTCTCTTTTCTCTGCCTCCTCTATATCCCCTCCTTTTCCTCTTCTTCATCTTTTCTCTCGGTGAGGACTTCCCGCAGGATTGAGCTGGGAACCTAGAGGAGATGGCGGTCACAGGAGTTCCCTTCGTGGATGCGAGCTCGAGGGGGCGGTGCTCGAGGATGCTGATATCAGGGATGGACCCTCGAGGATGGACTAAGTCCTTAGGTTTTCGATATGGGTGTGTGTGAGCACGTGATTTTTTCCATATATGAATTACTCCCATAAATTCAAGAAAATAAGTTTCTTTTCATTATTTGCAATTTTGTGGATTTTGTGGCATTTTCTGTTATTGTTTGCATATAGTCTGGGCATGTTTACTCTATTTAATTAATGAAAAATACAAAAATACGTGACATTATCATTTAGGATTTAATCCTACATTTTAGGATTAATTAGCAAATTAGTTGTTTTATAAAAATGGGAACAATCACAAAAATAGTTTAATTTGCACTTTTCATTTTAATTTTGATTTTTGAGTAGTTTTTCTTTTAGTTTGTTTTTTAATTAATTGTGATAATTATCATTTAGGCTTAATTAGCGGGGTTTTAAGTTAATTATGTTCTAGTAATTAATTTAGATTTTAATTTAATTTTGGAAAAAAAAAGAAGAGAAGATAAAGAATTTTTGGAAAAATTTGTTTTGAAATAGGAAAAGAAAAGAATGAAGAGATCAGTTGGGCTTGAATCTAATGCTTTCCAAAAGGCCCAAACCTTTCTCCCTTTGATCCGCCCAGTCCAACCCATAACCCAATCCCTGTCCCGTCCAAAACCGATCCCTTTCCCACTTAAAACCAAATGACCCCGTTCCGTTCAACCTTGATCTCAGCCGTCGAGGTTTCTTGGATCGAACGGTGGGGAAGTGGGGGTGGGTTCTATATAAATCTGTCCAAAATCCGGACCTCCCCATCTCGTCTCTTCCAATTCCTCACCTCCAGAGACTAAACACGAACCATAACTAGCCGCCACTACATTGTCTTTAAAAATTGGTCGCTTTCTGCTGATTGTCGAGGTTCGTTACGCACACCTCCCTGGTACTCCGCTTGTAGGGGATTCAGGTGTTTTGAAATTGGGCTCACCTTGGGCCCAAATACATGGAGATAGGACCTGGATCCTTTTGTCGCCCCTTCAGCCCAGTTTTCTGATTACTAGTCCATATTAACTAGGGGCCCATTCGCGTAATTTGAACAAATCCCCGTCTCTTAATGTTCAATTAGTCATACTCTTCAATAGTTTCAAGGTGTGCCATTAAATAGAAGATAGTGTATGGCCCTTGTATTTAATTTAGAGACCTCTTGATTAGAATAAATCGAGGTGCACCGTGCCAAACAAAATGACAATTTCATGGCCCTCCTTTAATTAATTTTCTATAAAATCCTTAGAATTCGGGTGTGCATTTCATGTGACCCAAATCCAAATTCTAACAACGTTAAATAAAATATGTCTCGTATCGCTTGTGCATTTCATGTGGCGTGATCCAAAGACATGTCTTGTCCAACGTTGAAATCTTCCTAAAAATGAGTTAAAAGCGGTTAAAGGTAAAAATGCACGTAGGTTCAAAAGTGTTTTAAAATCAGATAATTGAGCCGATGATAACAGTTGAACGACTGTGCTAGAACCACGGAACTCGAAAATGCCTAACATCTTCTCCCGGGTTAACAGAATTCCTTACCCGGATTTCTGGTTCGCGGACTGTATAACAGAGTCAATCTTTTCTGCGATTCGGGATTTAAACCGGTGATTTGGGACACCATAAATTATCCCAAGTGGCGGATCTGAATCTTTTAATAAAATAATCCCGTTTCGATTGTCACTTAAATTGGAAAAACTCCCTTATACCCTCCGGGGGTAGGAAAAGGGAGGTGTGACAGCTCTGGCGACTCAGCTGGGGATAAAAACCCAGAATCTCTGGTTCAGGGTTCAAAATTCGAGCTTAGATGAATTGTTATAGTTGGCTTTATTTATTATCTGATTTTGTTACATGTTTGGGCCTAATGTGCTAAGTGTTGTTTTTACCGCTTTGATATTCTGTGAACTGTATATAAATTGCCATGAAACCCTTCTTCTCTATAAGTCTTCTAAATCATGGAGGAGTGTGCAGTGTGACTTCTCTTCTGTTAGAGTCATATCCCAAATTTTAGAACGAGGTTCGGACAAGTTGCAAAGTCGGTGAAGCTTCTGTATTCCCGGTACGCTGCCTCCCTTCGGCTCGACCTGTTCGCTCGAGTAAGCCAGGTTTAGAACAATAAACCCAAGTGTTAAACCTAGTATAACAAGACATCATGCCAGATCCCAAGTAGGAAAGTTTGCTTGCATCACGTGCATTTGACTTTGGAGACTCAACACAGGGGTTGGGTCTATCTAGGACAGGTGCACCAAAATTGAAAAGACCATCCTGATGCATCTTACTTGCTACTTGTGCATTTATTTGATTTGGATTTGCATGCTGACCGGCTTTTGAATAATGGGAGAAAGTTGGAAAAAAAAGAATAGCAATGTGAGGGTTAAGTGAGTTTAATCACCTGTTTTGGAAAAACCAATGTCCAAATGGTATTGAAACTCTGTCGAATTTGTTTTGAGAAAAATGAAAAAAAAGAGTTTGTTTTGAAAAATAGTTCGTTTTATTTGCCCGAACTACGACAGTTTGATTCTAACAGGGTGTGAGATACGTAGGCAACCCCCATCGGGTCCAACTTCCCTTTTGCAAAAATAGACCAAAAGAACAAAAATTTTAATTTTATTGCAAATAAGTAAGGTGATGCCATTCTTGTCTAAAATAGTCGAATGTCCCCAAAAGGGCGTTGGAAAACCGTTTTAGCAAGAAAAGCCACCTTTGGTCATTTATCAAGTTTTTGCCGATTAGCGAACACAGCCTTAAAATCTTCATATTCAGAGTGCTGAAAGGCCGTATTGGCAAAGCCGAATATTTTGTGAAAATTTTGAAAAACAAACGGTCATTTTTCTTAAGTCAAAATAAGTCATGGTTTTCTTTTAATTAAAATCACCTTAATAACTATGCAGGATGAGCACAATTTAAAATGAACCTTTCACAATCCGTGAAGAGATCCCGTTGGAGCTACATATGTGGTGGCATGATTTGGGCGACGATAGCAGAAAAATTGTGACAAAAGCATTGGGCGGTCTTGTCGGGCTCTTGAAAGTTAAGTCGAGAAAGGACATAATTGAGGCCTTGATACCATTTTGGGACCCAACACATAATATATTCCACTTTGCTGATTCCGAGCTAACTCCTACACTGGAAGAGATAGCAGGCTATGTCGGTTTCGATGGGAATCTTTTAAATCAATACCCGGTGGCACCTAGGGCAGTAACCCCTCACAAATATTTGGACTTGTTAAGAATCAGTCGGGACATCCGAGACGGAAATTTGGCCAAAGGATTCTGTACCTTCTACTTTTTGTACCAACGTTACGGGAATCCCCGTGGCTTCGAGACGCCAGATACCGGTCTTACTCACGCGAGAAACCAAGACAAGTGGGAAGCTCGGAGAGGATTAGCTTTTATAATGGCGTTCCTGGGTACTTTGATTTGCCCCAGAAAAGACGGGAACATAGAGTTGGGACTCGTGGGGATAGCTGACTTTATGATGAAAAAGGCAAATGGGACCATAGTGCTGATGATTTTGGCAAAAAATTTCCGAGCTATGACCCTTTGTCGAGAAGGGGGAAAGTTTTTTGAAGGGTGCAATATGCTGTTACAATTATGGATGGAGGAACACTTTACCACTGTCCTGGATACTTGAATTGTGGTATGACTGGCCTCGAGTGCATTGAAAAACATGAAAAGAGGGTAGAGGGTTATGAGTTCCCAGATGGTACAGAAGCATGGCATGCTCATTTGAGATCTTTGATTGCAAATAAGATTGAATGGACATTCGGGTGGCTTTCGGTCAGTGAGGTAATTTATATGTCGGCTGAGGTATGTTTTCTACTGTTAATGGGTCTTCAGAGAATCCAGCCTTATGCCCCGCACCGAGTTCTATGTTAGTTAGGCCGATACCAGACCATCCCACATGATGAGGATTTGAGTCGGGAGGTTATTGAGTTGGAACCAAAAGCTGCTTTTCCAGAAGAAAAAGTGCATCAGATTTGGCATCAGTGTAGATTCTTAGAGCCTAGAACTCAAGTACGAGATTTATCTAGAGTCGAGGTGGAGCCTAGTTACAATGCTTGGTATGGTAAAAGATCCCGAGTTCATCATGAGCCCAAAAGGCCCGCAAAGAAACCTCATGTCCAACAATTTACCTACGGAGCACAGGTGCAATGGGACTGGTTGACCAAAGAAAATGAGTACCGAGCCACCATAAGCAGGCTGGAAAAGCAAGTCATGGACCTCCAGTTTGAGAATAGGTTGCAAACTGCCGTAGATGAGGCGAGAAGAACAAGTTAACTCAGGAAAATGAAGCCCTCAAAACTCAAATTCGGAAGTTGAAAATAGCTGCTAGAAACCCGGAAAGAAGCCGAGCGCATGAGAGGCTTATAAGTAGTCTAAAAAAGAAAGACCTTGAGTGTCAAGATGACCTGGAAAAGTCTGAGGCCAGCCTGGCGAAAGTTCGGGCTCAATCTGCGGAAAATGCAAAAGGTCGGACACAATTTGTGCAACAAATGAAGAGAAAGTAAGAAGGGACAATCACCAGCCTGAAAAGAAAAGTAACTACTCTTGAGAATGAGGCAGCCAAGCAGGCTAAAGATTTCAAAAATGATAGGGAACACTGTTATGATTTGATGGCTCAGATGGAGGAAGAAATACAACAGTTGCAAAATCAACATCTCCATGACACTCAGTTGTTAGAAGCTTGGAATCAACAGGTCGAGCGTCTGCTTCAAGAAAAGGGTAGAATCTGAGAGAGGATCAGAACCATTGCCTGCTACATTGTTGTGAAATGCCAAGCATGTGAGGATATGACTCGCACCACCTTCTTTGTGGCAGTGATGACATTTGTCCGACAGATAAGGAGTGACTTGGAGAGGCTTCAAAGGGATCTTGCGTATAGGCCCGTGGCGAGACCAAATGATGTCCCGCGGGCCCCAGGAGCATTTGAGGCATTAATGTATTCATGAATTTCATTGGAGTCTATTAGTCTGTTTGCGAGTCTATATTTTCTTTTATTGGAGTCTGTTAGTTTGTTTTTGAGTCTGTTGTTTCCACCTTTCTATTAGAGTCTGTTGGTCTTGGTTTGAGTCAGAGTCTGTTGATTTCCATTTGCGAGTCTGTTAATTTTATAGTTTGGTAGAATGAGTGGTTATAATCAGAACTATTTTATTGGAAATCCCAAAAATGTTTTGTTATTTATTTTCTGCACTTATCTTCGGAACTACGCTCGGTCTGATTCATGCGGGGTCATGATACATAGGCAATCTCTATTGGATTAAACCATAACCCAAAAGAAAGAAAAAGAGTGATAAGCAAAAAGATGAGGAAAAGAAAAAGAGAGGAAAAATAAGAGCGAAAAGAAAAGGAAGAGAGAAAAAGAAACTGTGAGAAAGAAACAATGACAAAACAATAGAGGGAAATGATTGAATAAAACAAAGGGAAATCAAGAAAAGGAAGGCAAGAAAAATAAAGAAAAATAAAAAAAAAGAGAGAAAAAAAGAGAAAAAAGAGAGAGAAAAGAGAAGTTGAAAATGGAAATAAGGAAAAGCCGGGATGACGCAAGCAACTGATCAAATGCATAATAGAAATGGGTAACTGCTTAGGTTAATTCACTCCTCAAATATGTGGTTGCCTATCTGTTAAAGCCCTAATCGCTAACAAGTTTGTTATAGATGAAATCCAGTTTAGGCAAGTGGTTTGTTTGATTGGCATTCTGGCAACTCACTCCTACAACACTCGGTCCAAAAATAAGCTGAACATGGCCAACCAGGATCTTGAGGCAAGTATTGTCGATCTGTCAAAAGAGGTGAAAGAATCGAAGGTTAATCTAAAAGGTGAGTTGTATAAGCTAAAGCAGCAGATGGCTAAAATGTACCAAGCATGGGCAAAAGGGTACTCACCGCCAGTTTACCCCGCCAACCCTGCTTTTATCCCGCCATTGGCTCAGACCTAGGAACCTCCCACTGTGAACTCATCTCCAGCCTTTCCCCTCTACCAACAATGCTATGGTACCACTTCCCATACATCACAAGCTCCACCACCCAAACAAGTCACGTACCCTCCTCCACCAGCCACACATATTTTTATGGCACCCCCACCTACTGCATTATACCGATCCTCAAGTGAGCCTCTGCTCCAGACTCACGACAACCAGTATTACCCGCGGGAGCCCACTTTCAAGGTTCCCGAACCCTATTCTTACACTCCTCATTTTGACCTCCCTACGGAAACTAAAAAACCATCTAAAAATCCCGAACATGAGGAGATGTTTAGGAAAGTTAAAAGCCTGGAACAGTCATTCAGAGACATGCGAGGGTTGGAGGTTAAGTAAGTGTGGCCTACAAAGACCTATGTTTGTTTCCAGATGTGCAATTGCCGGCAGGGTTTAAGATGGCCAAGTTTAATTTGTATCATGGGCACGGTGATCCAGTGGCACATTTGAGAGGATTTTGTAGCAAAATGAGGGGAGCTAGCGGGAAAGACGAGCTGCTAATGGCATATTTCAGTCAGAATCTGAGTGTATAAGCGCTAGAATGGTATACTCGGCAGGATCACGGAAGATGGTACATATGGGATGATCTAGCCCAGGTATTTGCTTGCCACTTCCAGTACAATCTCGATATTATTCCGGATCGTCTGTCTTTGACAAAACTTGAAAAAAAGCACAATGAGAGTTTTAAGGAGTATGGTTTTAGGTGGAGAGAACAGGCAGCAAGGGTTGACCCTTAAATGAAAGAAAGTGAAATGGTGGATTATTTTCTACAGGCCTTAGAACTTACGTATTACAGTCATCTGGTATCAACTATAAATAAGTCCTCAATGAAGTGGTAAAGATGGGCGGTATGGTAGAAGAAGGGCTTAAGACAAACAATATCATGAGTTATTCGGCTATTAAGGCAACCACCCAAGCCATTCAAAGCAGAACTGGTGGATTAATTGGAAAGAAGAAAAAAGAGGATGTAATAACGATTGATTGAGGAGCTTGGTTCGGACCCAGGGGCCCATCACATTACTATAACTTGCTCGACCCCACCACCAAACCTACCCTCATACCCCATATAGCCCACCACAACACTACTACCCATCACCAGCCCTATTTTTCTGTCCATTATCCCCAAACATACAGCCAACCTCCGGCCCACGCACAATGGGGTGCACCAGTCCCACAAAATACGTACCTAGCTCCACAAAATGCCTATCCACCGCTAAGAGCCTACCGAAACCCTCCTAGATCTGGTTTCCGGCCCAACCAAGAATTTAAGAATGAGAGGTTGAAAAAGAAGAAAGCCTTTACTCCATTGGGAGAATCATATACCAGTTTGTTCCACAGGTTGCGACAATTGGGTATGCTGAGTCCGATCGAGCCAAAACTGCCAAATCCTCCTCTGAGGAAACTTGATCACTCTGTGAGTTGCGAATAATATTCTGGTGCTCTGGGTCACAACACAGAGAAGTGCTGGCAATTGAAAACAGCTATTCAAGAGCTCATTGATATTAATCGGATTGAGATCCAAGCTCCGGAGGCACCCAATATCAACCAGAATCCATTGCCAGCCCATCCTGAGACAAATATAATCGAGATAGTGCATAGGGGAGGGGATCCCAAGAAGCCTTCACAGACCATCATGATGATTCAGTCTAGTGATGTCAGGCCGGTTGAAAAGCCAACAAGTGAGAAATCAGTGATCCAGTTGAGCGGGGCAAACAGTGAACCATCTACAGTAGCCAAGAAGGGGACCCCAAGTAATGTGGCAATAAAACAAGAAAGAGCAAAAGTAATTGTGCCAGGAGTGGAGAACAAGCCTATTGTAATTGTGGAGGGTGCCCGCACAAACCCTTTCATTATCAAGCCGATAACTCAATTACCAATAGTCAATAGCAAGGCAGTCCCGTGGAATTATGAACGAGTGACAGTGACTTACAAGGGGAAAGAGGTTAAAGAATAAGTTTGTGAGACCCATGGTTTGACTCGATCAGGGAGATGCTTTGCCCCCGAAGAGTTGAGAAAAGCTAAGATCTCCAAAGACAACCGGGTGCTAGTGAAGAAAGTTGTGACCGAGGAAGAAGCAGAGGAATTCTTAAGAAAAATGAAAGTGCAGGACTATTCCATTGTGGAGCAGTTGAGGAAGACACCGGCTCAGATTTCACTATTGTCATTATTGATCCATTCAGATGAGCACCGACGGGCTTTGATGAAGATCCTGAATGAGGCCCACGTTCCTAACAAAATCTCAGTAAACCACTTATAAAATATAGCTAACAAGATATTTGAGGTAAACAAAGTCACTTTTTCTGATATTTAGTTGCCCGTGGAGGGTACTGACACAATAAAGCCCTCTATAAATGTGAAGATTCCGTGGTTACCCGGGTACTGGTCGACAATGGTTCCAGTGCGAACATTTGCCCTCTCTCCACTCTGAACAAATTAAAGGTGGATGATGAAAGAATTCACAAGAACAGTATCTGCGTTCGAGGATTCGACGGTGGATGGGAAGATTCAGTCGGGGACATAGTGCTTGAGCTTACAATCGGGCCAGTTGAATTTACCATGGAGTTCCAGGTGCTCGATGTGGCTGTTTCTTACAATCTACTGTTAGTTCGACCCTGGATTCATGCTGCAAAAGCGGTCCCGTCTACTCTGCATCAAATGGTCAAGTTTGAATGGGATAGACAGGAAATTGTTGTGCACGACGAGGATAATATGTGTGCCCACAGTGATGCCATTGTTCCGTTGATAGAGTTTGAAGACGACAAGGGGCCATGGGTTGATCAGGTTTTTGACATAGTATCGGTAGAGAAAATTCCAGAAGGGAAGTGTGTTCCAACTCTGAGGGTAGCTGCTGCATTAGTCATGGTAGCCGTTGAAATGTTGAAAAATGGTTTTGTACCGGGCAAAGGTTTGGGTGCATCTCTACAAGGTATCGTACAGCCGGTGTCCCTACCTAAAAACTTAGATACATTTGGTTTGGGGTTCAAGCCCACAGTTGCGAACATAAAAAGAGCTAGAAAGTTGAAACAGAGGGCATGAGTCCTCCTAAAGCCCATCCCACATCTCTCCAGATCATTTGTTAGGCCCGACACCAAGAAACGCCCAGCAACAACAGTTCCCAGTTCTGTGGTTGGTCCTGATAAAGAGTTGCTTGACAGGTTTGAGAAGTTTTTCAATGAGGTGAACATGGTGGAAGCTGGAGAGGGTTCTAGCAAGGCAGATGTGCAATTTGTTGGGCCCAGTGCAAAGATTAACAATTGGGAAGCTACTCTTCTCCCCATCAGGAAGGAGTTTTGGTAGTTTGCTTTGATTTTCTTTCAGTTTATCTGGATTATTCCAGGGTTATAATTCAGATTCTATGTTCCATCCGTTTGGATGTATAAACCTTGTTATCTTTCAATTTCAATGAAATGCAATTTCCGTTTTTCATCATTTATGATAGTTTTATTTTTGCTTTTCTTTTTCTTTCATGTACAGTTCTTTTTATGCTGGTTTCAATGACATGACATGCATGAGGAATCTTCGGCCTAGTCTTAAAAGCCAGTCTAATTCTGAAATAGTAATTCAAGAAATAGAGTGTGATGATGAATCGAAATATGATGAGGATGAGGCCTTTGAAGAGATTAGTAAAGAATTAAGCCATATTGAAGAAAAACCCAAGCCTAACCTGAGTGATACAAAATTAATCAATTTAGAGGACCCAGATAACATCAGAGAAACTAAGATAAGTGTCCATCTTGAACCTCAACTCAAGGAGGAGATAATTAAAGCATTGGTTGAGTACAAAGACATCTTTGCATGATCATATGACGACATGCCACGTTTAAGCACTGACTTGGTGGTTCATAAATTGCCCACTGACCCAGCATTCCCTCCTATCAAGCAGAAGCTGAGGAAATTTAAAATTGATATGAGTGTGAAGATCAAAGAAGAGGTCACCAAGCAGTTCGATGCAAAAGTCATTCCGGTTACTCGGTATCCCACTTGGTTAGCCAATATAGTACCTGTGCCAAAGAAGGATGGCAAGACCAGGGTGTGTGTTGATTACCGTGACCGCAACAAAACGAGCCCCAAGGACAACTTTCCACTGCGAAATATCCACATTCTGATTGAGAATTGCACCAAACATGAGATTGGGTCCTTTGTGGATTGCTATGCGAGCTATCATCAGATCCTAATGGATGAGGAATATGTAGAGAAGACAACATTCATCACTCCATGGGGAATATACTGCTACAGGGTCATGCCTTTCGGTCTAAAAAATGCTAGGGCAACTTACATGAGGGCAATGACAACCATATTCCACGACATGATACACAAGGAGATCGAGGTTTATGTGGATGATGTGATCATAAAGTCTAGAAGGCAGTCTGACCATGTCAAGGATTTGAGAAAGTTATTCCAAAGGCTTCGCAGGTACAATTTTAAGCTCAATCCTGCAAAATGCGCATTCGGTGTGCCATCTGGAAAATTGTTGAGATTCATAGTCAGCCGCCGAGGTATTGAATTAGACCCATCAAAGATTAAAGCTATCCAAGAATTGCCACCTTCAAGGAACAAGACTGAAGTGATGAGTCTATTAGAGAGGTTGAATTACATCAGCATGTTTATTGCTCAGCTTACAACAACCTGTGAGCCAATTTTCAAATTGTTGAAAAAGGATGCTGCGGTCAAATGGACCGATGAGTGTCAAGAAGCGTTCGATAAGATAAAAGGGTACTTGTCAAACCCACCCGTGTTGGTGCCGCCAGAGCTAGGAAGACCTTTGATTCTTTATTTGACAGTCCGGGATAATTCATTTGGTTGTGTGTTGGGTCAGCATGACATCACCGGCAGGAAGGAGCAGGCCATTTATTATCTCAGCAAGAAGTTCACATCTTATGAGGTTAAGTACACTCACCTTGAGAGGACATGTTGCGCCCTAACTTGGGTAGCATAGAAGTTGAAGCACTATTTGTCATCTTACACTACTTACCTCATCTCTCGTTTGGATCCGTTAAAGTATATTTTTCAGAAACCTATGCCTATAGGGAGGCTCGAAAAGTGGCAAATCTTGCTCATAGAATTTGACATCGTCTATGTGACTAGGACTGCGATGAAGGCACAGGCATTGGCCGGTCATTTGGCTGAGAACCCCGTGGATGAAGAATATGAGCCTTTGAAGACTTTTTTCCCTGATGAAGAGGCAATGCATGTTGATGAGTTGGAACCAGTTGGAGAGCCAGGTTGGAAACTTTTCTTTGATGGAGCTACTAACATGAAAGGTGTCGGGATAGGGGCTGTACTTATTTCCGAAACAGGGCATCACTACCCTATCACGACTCAACTTCGTTTCTACTGTACTAACAACATGGATGAGTACGAGGCGTGCATTTTGGGTTTGAGGTTGGTTGTAGACATGGGCGTCCAGGAAGTCTTGGTCTTGGGAGACTCGGACCTTCTGGTGCACTAGATTCAATGGGGAATGGGAAACACGAGATTTGAAACTCATACCTTACCGGCAATGTTTGCATGATCTTTATCAACGATTTAAGGAAGTAGAGTTCAGGCATATTCCAAGGATCCATAATGAGATTGCTGATGCTTTAGCTACCTTGGCGTCAATGTTACACCATTCGGATAAGGCTTATGTTGACCCATTGCATATTCAGGTCCATAATCAGCATGCTTACTGTAATGTGGTAGAAGAAGAGCTTGATGGTAAGCCTTGGTTTCATGATATCAAGGAATATATCAGGATCGGGATGTATCCAATACAAGCCACAGGTGATCAAAAGAGAACAATTCGGCGGTTGGCAAGCAGATTGTTCTTCAGCGGAGGGGTTTTGTACAAAAGGACTCCGGATCTTGGATTGTTGAGATGCATAGATGCTAGACAGGCCACAGCCATCATGACCAAACTACATTCTGGAGTCTGTGGACTGCATAAGAGCGGGTACATTCTAGCAAAGAAGATTCTCCGAACAGGTTATTATTGGCTCACTATGGAGCAAGATTGTATCAATTTTGTGCGCAAGTGTCATCAGTGCCAAGTGCACGGAGATTTGATTCATTCTCCACCAGCTGAATTGCATATGATGTCTGCACCATGGCCCTTTATTGCTTGGGGCATAAATGTCATTGGACCAATTGAGCCAGCAGCATCCAATGGGCGCAGGTTCATTCTGGTGGCCATCGATTATTTCACCAAGTAGGTTGGATCTAAAACTTTCAAATCTGTGACCAAGAAAGCGGTGGTCGATTTTGTGCACTCGAATATCATTTGTTGGTTTGGGATCAGAAAGGTGATCATCACAAATAATAGTGCTAATCTCAACAGTCATTTGATGAAAGAGGTATGTCTGCAGTTCAAGATTATGCATCGCAATTCCACCCCTTATCGCCCTAAGGAAAATGGAGCAGTCGAGGTGGCCAACAAGAACATAAAAAAGATACTTCGGAAAATGGTGGAGGGTTCCCAACAGTGGCATGAAAAGCTACCCTTTGCATTGCTGGTTTATCGCACTACTATTCGTACATTAGTAGGGGAAACTCCTTATTTTCTGGTATATGGCACTAAAGCAGTGATACCCGCGGAAGTTGAAATCCCATCCCTTCAGATTGTCGCGGAAGCTGAAATCAATGACGACGAATGGGTCAAAACCCGCCTGGAGCAGTTGAGTTTGATCGATGAGAAAAGATTGGCAGTGGTGTGTCATGGTCAGTTGTATTAGTAGATAATGGCAAGAGCATATGACAAGAAGGTGCGTCCGCGGAAGTTTGAAGTGGGTCAGCAAGTGTTGAAACGTATCTTTCCACATCATGCTTAGGTAAAAGGCAAGTTCGCCCCAAATTGGTAGGGGTCATTCATCGTAACGAGAGTATTGTCCAATGGTGCTTTGTATTTAATAGATATAGAAGGCAAGTGTGTAGAAATGACTATCAATTCAGATGCAGTCAAAAGATATTATGTATGATTTCTTTTTTTAATTGTATTTATTTGTACTTGGCATGTTTTGAAGATTGGAATGAGGAAGGCATTTTCTTCTACAACAAGGCAAAGCAATTTCTACGACATGAACTATGTTCAACCTGATTCCTTTTAAGGATACGTAGGTAGCCTCACGGTTCAGTCCCATCAAAATAAAATCCAAAAGTCCCCAAGCAAAGAAACTGGGGGCGAAAGTTGTGGTTGTTGTAAGAAATTTGATTCCGAAAGTTGTAATTTTGAACCCATTTTGAATTGCTTTGAGCCTTTGATACCCTTTATTTCCAACCCTATCCAAAAGCCCCCATTACGGTCCAAAGAAAGACCTTCCGATCAGTTTTCGAGAAATGCCAAGTCAAGCAAGGAGAGGTAATTCATATCAGGAGCAACACTCTGGTCCAAGAAGAAAAATGTTGAAAATGAGAGAGTCTTATTGGTGAAAACCCTCATGGGCACCGTAAGGCGATGTGAGCTGAGAGAAATCAAAAATGAGAGAGTCTTATTGGTGAAAACCCTTATGGGCACCGTAAGGCGAAAGTGAGTTGAGAGATAAACAAATGAGAGAGGCTTGCTGGTAAAAACCTTTCGGGGCACAATGGACCGAACAAGGGAAAGGTTCTGATGAGGAAATTAGGTTTTTGAAGAGCTCGGGGCATAAAGTACGACGATTGAAAGTTGATTGGTTGGACATATTGGGCCGATTAATCCTAAATGCATGTTATGATCATTGGTGCCAGTTGCTCCACTCAGATAAGTCTCTTTTCTTTTTCCCCTTCAGATAGTCTTCCAGTTTTGGAATTTTCTTATCCTTAACTCTTAAAGTAATTGCATTTCATTTTTTTGGGTTTATCTCTCTAAGAAGTTCCCAATGTCAGTTTTGTTTAAGCAAATAAGAGAGAATTTCAAAGCTTACTCCCAACTTCCAAAGTTGCACAAGGCACAGGGCGGCCAAGGCATTGCTAGAGATAGTATATGTGAAATGGGGTATAAAAGATCAGAGGAAGTTCCATCGGTGAAATGGTTTGGTAATTTCGTGGGAAATGCAGAGGTTCAAACAGATGGGGCAGAGATGTAACACAACGGTTTGGGCATTGAACACTCGGGTCATCCAATGTCATGGGGTTTGAAAGTCAGTCGGGAAGTCAAGCGATTCTTGGTCAGTTCAGGGGAAGACAATCATAACAAAGCACGGCAGCGGGGAGACTTTCAGCAAGAATGCCACAAACTAACCACCACATTTTAAATTGAAAAGATTTTTCTTTGATTGAAACGGGGGCAGAAAGTTTCCGATTGTTCGGGGAAACCCTTCATAGGGAAAAACAAGCACCAGACAGGTTTGATTTTGATTTTCAGGACCCTCCTTGAAAATGGGACCTAATTTAAAATTCAAAACAATCATGAGTAGCATAATCTAGCACAAATGTACCCCAAGGAACATAAGTTGGTTTCAAAGTTTGCATGTTTAAGATAGGATTCACTTAAGAGTTGTCAGGACCCTCCTGAATAATGTGACCTAGCTTCATAATTTCTATTGGATAACAAAATTTAGCGTAAGTTCTGGTGTAGGGTAATATAATTTAGCCGTAAAATTATCACTTTTAAGATAAAACTTGACTTTTGATTTTCAGGGCCCTCCTAGATAATGGGATGCAGTTTTAAGACATTCCTAGATAACAAGGTTTAGTGGGAGTCCCACCTTTAAAAGATATAACTTAGGTTTAAAATTGTCGTTTAGTTAAGAGTTGTCAGGACCCCCTGGATAATGGGACCTAGCTTTCAAATTCTTAGTAATATTTGTTAATGTGATTCAGTTTAATACTCACATATATGCCCAGCTACCAAACTAAGGCAGGAATTTTTTTGTGTTTTGTATATTTTTGTTGAAATCAGGTACCCACTTGGAGAACAGGGAGAAGTAATTCGAGTTCAGCAGTCGGGCGCCCACTTGGAGAGCACGGAAATACAATTCAAGTTCCGCAGTCAGGCGCCTACCTGGAGAGCAGGGGAATACAATTCAAATTCAGCAGTCAGGCGCCCAGCTGGAGAGCACGGGAATACAGTTCAAGTTCAGTAATCAGGCGCCCTCCTGGAGAGCATGGTAATACAGTTCAAGTTTTGGCAATCAGGCGTCCACCTGGAGAAAGGGAAAACATCTTAGATTGTAATTCAAGTTCAGCAGTCAGGCGCCCACCTGGAGAGCACGGGAATACAATTCAAGTTCAGCAGTCAGGCACACACATGGAGAGCATGAGAATACATTTCAAGTTCAGCAATCAGGAGCCCACCTGGAGAGCACGGGAATATAGTTCAAGTTCAGCAATTAGGCACCCACATGGATAGCATGGTAATACAGTTCAAGTTTTGGCAATCGGGCGTCCACTTGGAGAAAGGGAAAGCATCTAAGATTTTAATTCAAGTTCAGTAATCAGGTGTCCACCTGAAGAAAAGGGAAAGCATCTCAGATTACAATTCAAGTCGGCAACAAAGGAACTGCACCAAGAAGATACAAGTCAACAAGGCAACAGGAACTGCAATACCAAGTTTGAAGATATAGATAGGATTCTTGTAATTTGTAGATGATAGTTTAATTTAGCTTCTTTTTATTTTGACATGGTGTAATAAGGGGTTCAGTAAGCGGTAACAGCAGCAGCAGCAATAGTGAAATCATAGCTTCATGGTAGTCCCAGCCACCAAAATTTTCCGAACTACATTGACCTGATTCCTTTTCAGCCAAGGATATGTAGGCAAACTCGGAAGTAGGGTGCGGTCAAATCTTTCAAAAATGCTTCACACGGAGTATTCAAAACAGGAAAAAATCGCTCGTGTCCGCTCACTTTATCTTTGCACGAAAACTCTTCGTATTTCCGAGCAAAGAGGGGAAGCTGTGAGCACGTGAGTTTTTCCATATATGAATTACTCCCATAAGTTCAAGATAATAAGTTTCTTTTCATTATTTGCAATTTTGTGGCATTTTCTGTTATTGTTTGCATATGGTCTGGGCATGTTTACTTTATTTAATTAATGAAAAATACAAAAATACGTGACATTTGCATTTAGGATTTAATCCTACATTTTAGGATTAATTAGCAAATTAGTTGTTTTATAATAATGGGAAAAATCACAAAAATAGTTTAATTTGCACTTTTCATTTTAATTTTGATTTTTGAGTAGTTTTTCTTTTAGTTTGTTTTTTAATTAATTGTGATAATTATCATTTAGGCTTAATTAGCGGTTTTTTAAATTAATTAGGTTCTAGGAATTAATTTTGATTTTAATTTAATTTTAAAAAAAAAGAAGAGAAGATAAAGATTTTTTGGAAAAATTTGTTTTGAAATAGGAAAACAAAAAAAAGGAATGAACAGATCAGTTGGGCTTGAATCAAATTCTTTCCAAAAGGCCCAAACCTTTCCCCCTTTGATCCGCCCAGTCCAACCCATAACACAATCCCTGACCCGCCCAAAACCGATCATTTCCCACTTAAGACCAAACGACCCCGTTATGTTCAACCTTGATCTCAGCCATAGAGGTTTCTTGGATCGAACGGTGGGGAAGTAGGGGTGGGTTCGATATAAATCTGTCCGAAATCTGGACCCCCCCCATCTCGTCTCTTCCAATTCCTCACCTCCAGAGACTAAACACGAACCCAAGCCAGCCGCCACCCTTCCCCACCGCCCCAAGCCCGGCAGTGTGGCCCTAAACAACTCCAAACACCACCAAATTAACATCCTAGGACCCCTTCCCTCCCCTCATGCCGAATATCAACTCCACTTCCCTCGAATCACTCCAGAATCCCTCGAATTTTTGATCGAAGGGATGAACCCTAATTCCCAAAAAGCTCCTGAGTCGAGTTTGTTTGAAGATTTGCGTTTATTGTGATGTTATTCGTGTGTTCTTATTAATAACACACGATTAATATCATAGTTGGCCAGAAAATCCGAGAAGTTGAAGATTCAGACTCCTTTCCTCATTTGCTTGAGTCTCAGTAGGTATTTTCTTTTTTCTTTGTAGTTTTATCTAGCTTTCATTTTTTCATTTTCTATTTCTCTATTTCTTCTTGTTTTTCTTGACCCTCTATTATTTGTTTCGTTTTCCCGGATTGCTTTCCTATGCATGACAATTAGGTTAGTATTTTAACTTGTTCTCAGTTTGTTAATTAGTTTAATTTAGATTTGTTGGTTTAGTCAATTAGTTAATGGGGCATTTTAGGCTAGAATGTTTGACTTGATAAGACCATTTCATAGTTTGCAAATTTTTAACTAAGCGTATTGTTCGTAATTTGGGTTGTCTCTGATTCAATTGGCAAAGAGCAGCCCGTCCAAATTGCATTGGGTCGTTGGGTCAGCTTTGACCCATTTTGGTTTTGGTTCTTGAAGTAATTTTCCGAAGGTAAAAGGGTTATTTGGGTAGCCTACTTAGGGATTCTAGGGTGTAACTGAAATGGAAGCTTCCAGGAAGTAGGGTGGGGGCTGTTTTTGAAAATCTGACAATTAGGCTAGGGATTTTTAAGCTAAAATGAAAATTGGAAGAGGGTAGAAGTGCAAACTTAATTCCTTTATTGCTTCCCTACTCCCTTGCCTATAAAGGCTCATTTTCCTTGCCATTCGAGGGGAGGGAAAGAGATAAAAAGAATACAGAAAAATAAAAACGGGAGAGAATTTGAGTGAAATGACTATTCCATTAAGTTCTTTTCTGTGACTTTTTGAGTTTTTTTTTTCAATTTCTGAAACCATCTTTGATTCATTTGGAGCTAAAATGGACTGAATTTGGAGTGAGAGCTGGGTTTTGATGTTTGTTTGGCTCACTGGGTCACTGTTCTATTGAATCTGTTTTCTGATCTATTGTTGCTGCATCTATTGATCCTCATTTTCTTCTTTGTTTCCTTTTTTATCCTAGGTATATTTTGGCCCTTATGGATATCACTTAGGTGTAATGTGAAGTTTAAATCCGGAAATATGACAAGTTGCTGTTTTTTTGCTTTAAATCTTCTTTTCCTCTTAATCCCCATGTTATGGTTTCTAGTTGGTTAAGTTTTGTTCAAGGTTATATATAGTTGTGAATTTATGCAATGCCTGGCAGCACATTGATTGTTAATGAGATTCTCTAAAAGGGCTGTAACTGATCTGTAATGGTTAATTTTTTTCCCACATTGTAGCTAGATGTTTGGCTTGAAATAATTGGACTCTCATTATAGCACCTGAGTTGGGATTGCCACAAGAGATTGAGGAACTCAGTGAACTATTTTTGACTACAATTTGTGTCCAGCTTTGGTGAATAGTATATCCCGGGTAGTAGGATCCTTTATTGTTGCAAATTTCAATTGAATGCTATAACATAATGTAGTGTTCGTGAAAAGGGGTGATTTGATTTCTTCCCTAGATGATAACTAGTATAATGTTGTGTTATAAGAATGAAGAACAGGTCTAGCCTTCTTAAAAACAGAAGAAAACACGCATTGATTTATCTTTGAGGGGTATGTGACTGATTTTAATCTAGAAGTGTTTTAAAAACTGGAGTGCTTTGTCAATTTGAGTGTGAACACTTAACATGACTATCTAGTTAGTATTTTCAACAGTTTCCAATTTCTGTTGTGCAAAGGATTATCATGAGAATGTGCTTAAATTAAAAATGGCTTTCAGTTAATTTCAATCAATGTTTCAATGTCTGGTAATTGAAAGTTTAATTTTTGTGGTTGTTCAATATCAGGCTCATGAATCCGTGAGGTTTAAATCCCTCTGTTACTACATTGTCTTTAAAAATTGGTTGCTTTCTGCTGATTGTCTAGGTTCGTTACGCGCACCTCCCTGGTACTCCGCTTGCTGGGGCTTCAGGTGCTTTGAAATTGGGCTCACCTTGGGCCCAAATACATGCAGATATGACCTGGATCCTTTTGTCGCCCCTTCAGCCCAGTTTTCTGATTACTAGTCCATATTAACTAAGGCCCATTCGCCTAATTTGAACACCCCCGTCTCTTAATGTTCAATTAGTCATACTCTTCAGTAGTTTCAAGGTGTGCCATTAAATAGAAGATAGTGTATGGCCCTTGTATTTAATTTAGAGACCTCTTGATTAGAATAAATCGAGGTGCGCCGTGCCAAACAAAATGACAATTGCATGGCCCTCCTTTAATTTGTTTTCTATAAAATCCTTAGAATTCAGGGCGTGCCGTTTAGCTAATTTTCAACGGCCCTCGCAAAGTTAAAAACACGTAGTTGCTTTAGGCGCGTATTTTTAATAATTAATTTCCGTAAACTCGGGTGTGCATTTCATGTGACTCAAATTCAAATTCTAACAACGTTAAATAAAATATGTGTCGAATCGTGGGTGCATTTCATGTGGCGTGATCCAACGACATGTCTTGTTCGACGTTGAAATCTTCCTAAAAATGAGTTAAAAATGGTTAAAGGTAAAAATGCACATAGGTTCAAAAGTGTTTTAAAATCAGATAATTGATCTGATTATAACAATTGAGCGACCGTGCTAGAACCACGGAACTCGGGAATTTCTAACACCTTCTCCCGGGTTAACAGAATTCATTACCCGAATTTCTGGTTCGCGGACTGTATAACAGAGTCAATCTTTTCTGCGATTCGGGATTTAAACCGGTGACTTGGGACACCATAAATTATCCCAAGTGGTGGCTCTGAATCTTTTAATAAAATAATTCCATTTTGATTGTCACTTAAATTGGAAAAACCCCCCTTATACCCTCCGGGTGCAGGAAAAGGGAGGTGTGACAGTGTGTACCCCTTTGTTTCTTTGTTTATGCATAAGGACCCCTTGCAGGCTTTTGTAATTGTATGTAAGTATCCCCCGAGGGCCGTTGTAATCCAGTATTTATGAAATATGAAGCCATCTTCTTTACTTCTGCTTTTGGTTTTTGCGTGTTCTTGTATACTTTAGTGCGTTTGTGAGGATTCTAGATACATGCCTTTGTTGATAGTCGTCAATATTTTTTCCGGACTTTGTTCGACAGAAATAGATCCTTTTTGAGCTCATCATTGTTCCCGAGATCTAGCCTGAAGCGGTATGGTAGACTTGGATCATCGGGGTCCTCGAGCCTCGCGGAGATAGAGCACCGAAGTGAAAGTCAACTTCGGGCACTTGGAGCTTTACATTGAGCTTGACGTAGATAACTTTTTAAGGTGTTTGTAGGCAGGTTTTTGAGGGAGGGGCTCTTCATACTTAGGCAACTTTCTGAGGTCAAGTCCTAGTTGACGGAGCTCGAAGCGCTTATCTTTCTTCTTGAGGGACAACTTCAAGGTCGGGTACCACCTCGAAACTGGAGACGGTGTCGCTGACCCTCTAAGGATTAACTTCTTCTAGATGGAGATCTCTAGGGTCGGGGTACCATCTAGGGATCCGTACCGAGGTCGTTGTCCTCTCGAGGCTTATCTTGGGTAGGCGAATCATTATTGTTTCCCGCATATACATGAGGAGGCTCTTGCTTCTTTGGAAAATCCCATAATTTTAGATAGCTATCCTTCCGCCTTGGCATTGAGTCCTTCGTTACCTTAAGCGTGAAAGTGTTGGTGTAGATCCCCGCTTCAGTTTGCCAATTCTACCATAGTTATGACTGCTACTTCAGGGCGTGCCAGGCAGGGAGGGGAGAGTTCCACTCCTAGTGCTCAGCATTCGCTGGAGTTTACTCTGAAGACTATGTCTTCGATAGAGAGGAACATCTGGAGATGGTGAGGAGAGACTGCGGATAGGGCGAGGGGGTAGCGTTGCAGACGCTTTCCCCGGATTAGGGTATTACGGACCCCATTAATGGGTTCCTGAACGTATACTTGTACCCTTTCGCAGTAGGCCCCCTTGATAGGGTAGTGCTTGATTTATGCCTAAAGTATCGGGTTACTTTGGCGCAGATAGATCCATCGTTTTGGAGAGTAGTGCTGATGATAAGATTCTTTGCGGAGAAGGCTGAGCTAGAATTCACGCTTAGTCAGCTCATCTAGCTGTACTGACCCTTTGATCATCGAGGCCTGCAAACCTTGCGGTGTCATTCGTCCACACCCTTCGTTGTTAATGATGAGGAAGTTGTGGATCAAGAGTGGGTCAGTCAATTTGTCTGGGTCTAGATGACTGACATTATCCCCGAGGAACTCATGCCATTTCCCGAGGAATGGATTTATGCGCGTGAGTGGAGTGTCTCGTGCTTTCTTAGATTCGCTTATAGCAAAAACCAGTTTAGTAGCTGTGTTTCCTCTTTTTCTACAACAACTTCATGGGCGCCGAGCGAAGTTCCCGATTTGCCTGGATGGGTCCGGAGGTTGGCGAGCCATTCAACTTGCGACGAGCGTAGGTGGAGAGCTGTATCCTAGAGCAAAAGGGAAACGAAATACCAAGGTATGTGCATAAGCTACTTTTACCTTGGCCTTCGTATATTTGATATGACATTTTCCTCTTTTTATGTACTGACCTTGCCGTCGTAGGTATTGGAAGGTCCCAGTGGCGGCGTTGCACTCCTCCAGAGAGAGAGAGGACCTGTCAGCTTCCAAGCCAAGGGATGATGGCGATAGACGGGATATGCACTCGCAATGCGATGGACCTTTTAGCGGGGCTAAACGTGTCGGTGTCTTCCAAGAAAAAACATCACGCGAGCTTACTGTTTCTAAAGTCTTCGGTTCCCGAGTGATCATGCTTCGACCGAGGTTGATTCTTCTAGTGCCGAGGGGGCTGGACCAACAAGAGTGTGCTCGACCTTCGAGGAAGTCCGTCGGTTTTACTTCGTGGTGAGTTTCGGCATAGTCCGTCTGCATCTCGTGTCTTCCCTTCCTTATTGATTTTTTCTTCTGCAAATCTTTGATAGGCTCAGGTCTGAGCTACTCCGTCATGGTGCTAGGCTTTTGAAAACTCTGGATGAGGGGAGGTCCCTTAGGCTCGTCTATGAGGAGAAGGAGGTTGAGTTGATGCACTAGCGATATGAAGCATACCGGAGCTCGAATTACGAGAGCTATTTGATAGAGCAGGTAACCTCTCGTAGTACGCATTTTGCTTTTTTAACCCTTAAGGTAAATCTTTTTGCCTATCTCAGTTGCAGAAAAGGACGGAGGCTCCGGAGTACCATAAAGGTGAAGTCGACCGCGTTAGGAATGACTGTGGCAAACTAAGAGCTCAGGTGCAGGCTCAAACTTCAGAGGAGAAGGGTGCCTTGTCTAAATTTCCCATCTTCGAGGCCTAACTCCGTTTGGCTCGTGACAACGCTTCAGTTCAAGAGGATATGATCACGAAGCTTGAGTCCGAACTCTTGAAGGTCAGGGTTGAAATTATTGATGCTCGGGCTGAAGCAACGTTGAGTTGTACCAAGGCTAATCAGGAGATGGCGATTCATTCGAAGGATGTCATTGATGCCCAAACCGAGTTGAAGAGGGGCCTCGGTTGTGAAAAGAGGATCGAGGAATATTCCCGTTGCAGATCCCGAATAGAGGTACTTGAGCACGTTTGTAGATTGAGAACACACCTTTTGCGTATGTAAATAAAAGGAAGCCTGGAGCTTTATCTCTTATGTATCCGTTTTTGCTTCGCTTTTGACCAGGCAGGCTGGTTTCAGAGTTGGCGAGAATCCTTAGATTCGTAACACGGTTCCGGAGCTCATCAGGCAGGTCTAGAGGCTCTTATATGCTTGGCTGATGCGTCCTTTAGTGCAAGCTAGCGTTAGAGCTCTTACGCTTTGTTCAACTATTTTGGGTTTAGTCTCCGAGTCGGGTTCCGACTCGAGCCCATTCGACCCTCGAGCTTTTGCGTCTGCATTGCCAGGCGCAATGACTCTTACGCCTTGCCCTTGGGCATTTGTATTTTAACTATTTTCGGTTCAGTCTCCGTGTCGGGTTATGACTTGAGCTCAATCGACCCTCAAATTTTACGTCTGCATAGGCTGGCGATAATGGCTCTTACGCCTTGGGTCAAAGCGACCTTTTATGTATGTCGCCCTGAGGCTTGCGGAGCTAGCGATTATGTTGTGCCCTTAGGCATGTACAGTTAACTATTTTGGATCCGATCTCCAAATCGGGTTACGACTCGAGCTCATTTTAATCCACAACTTTTCAAATTTTGAGTTGGCGACAGTGGCTCTTACGCTTTTGGTCGTTGTGACCTTTTAGTGTATGGCCCTGAGGCGCATTTGGCTGGCGATAATGGCTCTTACACTTTTTCCCGTGGGCATATGTAGGCTTTGTTTTCCCTCGTTAAGGTCTTTTTTGAAATAATTTTGCCTGACCCATCGTCGGTTCGGGGAGAACCTCGATTTCAAGTCGTTAGCGGCGATGTTTGAGCACCTCGGAAGGTTTAGGTCGTAGGTTGAGTAGCTCGAAGACTTGTGATTTGGAGCTGACATGGTCGAATCTCGTTTTCCTGTTGAGGGTAGCCTATTTTAACCGATTCTTTTCGAAGTAGATTTGAAGTAATGGCCTGTGATTTTGTTAGCGACGGTCGGGCGTCCCTGAGTCGCATTAATTTGGCTGGTGCAGCCGTTTTGACCGTAGTCATATGTGTTTGGCTGGAGCTGTTTTGATCCCGAGTGTGATAGTTTAAGCGTTCACATCGAGGGTATCCCTTTTTGGGAATCTCACAAATGCGACACATAGCCTAAACTTTGGGATTGAATTTTATGCCTGTAGTAAGGTCTTACAAAATTTTCTTCTTACAAAATTTTCATACCTGTTGAGGTCTTATAGTTTTTCACGCCTGTTGAGGTCTTACAGTTTTTTCATGCTTGTTGAGGTCTTATAGTTTTTTCATGCCTGTTGAGGTTTTATAGTTTTTGGTTATAACGTAAAATAGATCTGGCTAGACCGAGTTTGCCCGCTCGGGGTCTTACGGACTCAGGTTTTTTAGTAAATGGCGATTGACGACAATCTCCGAGTCATCGAGTTTTCTTAGGCTCAAAGGCCGTTACTCGTGAGCTCAAAATTGCCTCGTTGGGGCCTCATGAGCAAGGAGTTCCGACCCTGAGGTTGTGTGGATGCCAAATTGTTGACGCTCAATGTCCGAGTGTTTTAGAACATACTCGGTGGAGGGATCCTTGCTGCGAGTATGCTAAATTTTCTTTTGGAGTACGAGATGCCTTTGGCGAAAGATATTCTTTGTTTTCTTGGCGTAAATACATGTTGTTTTATTGCTGCGAGCTCGGCCTTCGCGGGCACGACTCTTTTGACCATTTGGACCGGTACGTGATTTCCTATTGGAACTTAGTCTGTCGTTCCCCAGCCCTTCCGAGTGGACGGAATCTTCAGGGGGGGTACCTTCCAGTGTTCGGGGTTGATTTCAAAAGAAGCCTTGTAAGCTTGTCGGATCTTCCTGAAGAGGCACGTTGCTCCGCTATGAACCTTGCTGGCAAGACCCTCTTCAGAGTGGAAGTTCAGTCGAGGGGAAAGGGTGCAACGGGTGCTGTTAAGTCCTTGTAATCTTCAGGTAGGGTTAACACTTCCGAACTCCTTGGTCGGGTGTCTGCATATAGGTTAGTATAAAATAACGAAGGAGGGAGGTAGTTTTACCTTACTGCAGGGTACGCAGGCAGTTTTCTGAGGTCCGATATGTCCCTGCTGATTTGGAGCGAGGACTTTGTACAGCCCTCCACTGTGTTTTAATCGGGCTTGGCCAAAGACATGGTTTGATTACCCTTCGACTCTTTCAAGAGTGGAGATATTGGTGCCGGCGATACCTTATATGACACGAACATTCCCCTTGCCGCGTGTTGCTCCCTATCGACCACTTTAATTTTGTCCCTTGCAGAGGGTTTCATCCTTTGGAGACGAGGGGACGACATTGCCGTTACGCAATGTCTCTATGGTCATCTGAATAAGGCGTTCATGCCTTGCGCCTCCTTGATGATACGGAACTTGGCGTTCCAGTCTAGGCCAGCCGTGCAGACAAAGAGAATGGTCTTTCTTCATGTTGTCTCGATCGCAGTGTGGAATCCACGAAAGATTCGAGAGGCGGGCGTGACTTGGTCCGGCGGTCTGAGCCGCCCTATCATCCTCGGCCCGATGATGTTGATCGAGCCATATGAATTCATGATCACATGTTTTATTTGAAATGGATTGAATGAGAAAGAAGGTTACCTGTGCGTTGGTGTGACACTGTATTTGTGTCCTTTCTGCTCAACCTGAGGGCGTCCTTGGGAATACATCCCCGAATTTGCTTTTCTCTGGTGACGGACATCTTTATCCACTTCTTTATTAGTTCTTGGAGAGTGTCGTCGCTCCTCCACCATCATGGTAATATGTTGCATCCCACTCACTTCATTCCTCTCTGCCGCCTTCATACTCGGAATAGAACATAAGCCAAATCGCTTGACACTTCTCGGTGGTGATGTTTATTGAGTAGATTGGCTTTTTTCCTTCTGAGCTGGTGGCCATCTTCGGCCTCATGACCGTGCGTATCATATAGTTCACACATCAAGCTATGATTCCTCTTAGAGGGATTCAACTAAATAGTCCTGGGCCATTTGGCGTCCCTGGTTTTGCCGACGGCGAACACGATATCTGATACAACGATGGTAAAATTGTATCTTGATGCACGAGGCACCCTTGCTGGCCTTGTGTCCTCATCGAATCTGGCTCTATTGATGATTCCTCAAGGATATTGTCCTCGATCCATTCTCCGATCTTAGCGAGGTAGGTTGCATCTCTGGGCATTCCTCCTATCTGCGGCGTACGGCCGGTATCTCCCCTTATATGGCATCGATTTCTTTGACAAGATCCTACTTGGGCATACTAAGCCCGAGGGGGCTCCTAACTGGTCATCCACGACCCTGATTTGCAACTGGTGTCGGATGAGTACGTCCGACCAGGTCTTGGATAGATAAGTGATCAAGTTCAGTTTCAACTACCCCCGTTCCAGATGGAACAAACGGAACTACCCCTGTTCTCCTGTATTAGGGGGCGATATGCGAATTCTAGTAGCATCTCATTCTCCCTTTGCTCAATCTCCGATGCATCGGGCTTTCCCATCGTTACTTCGATGGCAACGGTGTGTAGCTTCATGAAGGAATCCGCCAGTATGGCAAGTGAGTGTATGGGGTTGGGAGCTAGGCTCTGATGCCACATTGTGGCCCCCTTCGAGAGTGTTTCCCCGAATTTTTTCAATAATATGGACTCGATCTCATCATTCTTTATGTCATTGCCTTTTACCGCACAGGTGTAGGCTGTAACGTGCTCATTAGGGTCAGTGGCCCCATTGTACTTAGGGAGTTCTGGTACTCTGAACATCTTTGGGATGGGTTTCGGGGCCACCTCCTCAGGGAACGACCTATGTATGAACTTCTTTGAATCCATGCCCTTGAGGACCGGGGGCGCACTCGGGATCTTGTCGACCCTAGAGTTGTAGGTCTCGACCTTCCTATCGTTGGCCGCTATCATTTTCTCACCCAATTCGATCCTTTTGATAAAATCCTGAAGAATTTTTACAATGGTCGGGTCGGCTATCAACCCATTATTGCTCGATCTCACGGGTACCTATTCCGGGGGAGTTGTTTCTGGCGCTTCCGTGCTGGGAGTCTTTGGATGGCTTTGTAACTGGGCGATAGCCAACTGTTGTGCCTGCAACATTTCAAAAATATCATGAAATCTAACTTCCTGTACTTTCTGAGCCGGGTCTTCTGGGCTTCCTATTCGTCGCCATGTTGCATGCTTCTATCGGTGTGTGAGGTTTCGTCGACCTTTGTGCGTCTTGCGATTCTGCGTCCTCTAGAATTAGTCCAGGTGCGTTATCGGGGTTTTGTAGTGGCGCGCCAACAACTTGAACAACCACATCGTTTTCTCCATGATTTTCAAGGTAGTCGTTCTCAACTTTGTTTACCGATTCAGATATTTTGACCTGAAATCAAAAGATCATGGACAAGAGAAGGTGTGAAAGATAACATGCATTTGTGTAATAAAACCAGCAAGAAAATAATCACTATTATTTTTAGCCCCACGGTGGGCGCCAAACTGTTACCGTGAAAATGGTAATAAAAATTAAATTTGTTCTAAAAATACTTGATCTATATTTATGCTAGTTGTTAGAGCAGTTGATGCTAGGCGTATGGATTTTAATGATGAAGTATAAGCTAAAACGGGGCAGTAATCAAACCAATGGGCTTGCTGCCCGGGCCTCGGGCTGATCGATGGGAGGCTTCGAGGTTGATGCTTGGGCTCGAGTTTGAGCTATCGGGGGTAACCGGGAAGGGGATAACAGTTAGGATGTATCAAAGAAGGCTCTTTATGGCCAATATCAAGCAATAAATGAAGAACAAGTATGAAACCAATAAATGGAAAGAGTAGCCTCGAGCGAGTAAATTAGAGAGAAAAGAGAGAGAGATATCATTGATCTTATGTGGAGTAGTTGTAGTAACAGCGGCCCCTTACAAGGTGGTGAGGATCCCCTTTATATAGGAGGGGAATCCTGTTATAGTACAACGTTCATTAATTATTAAAGCATGGAGATGGGACAGATATACACGATGCCTCAACACAGGCTCTAAGTAGGCCGACTCCGTCAAACTTAGCCGCGTGACTTGGGAATTCCCCTTTTTGCTCTAGCCTCAATCTTCGTCTTCTTTGAGTCGGGCCTCGACCAGCCCCGAGGGAGGGTACTCGGTCGTAACTCCACGTCATCGGGGTCTCGAGATATTCTTCTAAAGTGACTCGATAGCAAGAAATTAGGCACTCTGATTTCGCCGCATACAATAATAATGGGAATGTATTGGCTTTATTCATATTTTTCCAAGCTCGATTGGTGAACTTGAACTATGAGGCTTGAATTTCCAAATGAGTCAATTGTTGAATGGAAGTGGGATAATGTGGTACCAAAGGGAAGGTTTATTTCTTATCTTAAGGCCACAAAGATGATCAAGAAAGGGTGTATTTATCATTTGGTCCGGGTTACGGACACCGATGTTGATGCACCTACACTCGAGTTTGTGCCAGTTGAATATTTGGAGGTCTTTCCAAATGAGCTCCCTATAATGCCACCAGACATAGAGATTGACTTTGGGATTGATATGATGCCACGCACGCAGCTTATATCCATTCCACCTTACAAAATGGCACCGACAGAATTGAAGGAGCTAAAGGAACAATTGAAAGATTTGTTAGAGAAGGGTTTTATCCGACTGAGTGTGTCACCTTGGGGTGCACTGGTTCTCTTTGTAAGAAAAAATATGGGTTGCTATGTGTATTGACTACCGACAATTCAACAAAGTCAGAATAAAAAATAAGTACCCCCTACTAAGATTAGATGATTTGTTTGATCAATTACAGGGTTCTAGGTACTTCTCCAAGATTTACATACCGTCTGGGTATCACCAATTGAAGATAAGGGAGCAGGATTTTTCAAAAACTGCTTTCATGACCCGATATGGGCTCTTTGAATTTCTGGTAATGTCTTTTGGGCTAACAAATGCCCCGGCAGCTTTCATGGATCTTACGAATCGAGTCTTCAAGACTTTTATTTACACCTTTGTGATAGTGTTCATTGAAGACATTCTTGTATATTCACGAAGTCGAGAGGACCACGCCGATTATCTCAGGGCAGTTTTGTAAACTCTTCATTAGCTCTAATTGTATGCGAAGTTCATGAAATGTGAATTTTGGCATGAATCTGTTACATTCTTGGGTCATGTCGTCTCCAGAAAAGTAATTATGTTTGATCATCAGAAGATTTCAGCAGTGAAGAATTGGCCGAGACCTACAACTCATACAGAGATTCGCAGTTTCTTGGGTTTGTCGGGGTATTACAGTAAATTTATGAAGGGGTTCTCTATTCTTGCCTCTCCGTTGACTAAATTGACACAGAAAGTTCTGATTCCTCTAAAAGGAGCTTCCACGAATTGAAATCAAGATTGACTACGGCACTAGTGTTGAATATACTAGAGGGTACAAATGGGTTTGTGGTTTATTGTGATGCATCAAGGATCGGGCTTGGGTGTATATTATGTAACACAGTGAGGTTATAGTTTATGCTTCTAGGAAACTCAAGAATCATGAAAAGAACTATCCAACACATGACCTAGAACTTGTGGCGGTGGTTTTTGTATTGAAGATCTAACGTCATTATTTGTACGGGGTCCATGTGGATGTATTCACGGACCATAAGAGCCTTCAATATATTTTCAAACATAAGGAGATGAATCTAAAGCAGAGAAGATGGCTTGAGTTACTCAAATACTTCGACATCGATATTTTATATCACCCAGGAAAGAACAATGTTGTGGCGGATGCTCTTAGCCGGAAATCTATGGGTAGTTTGGATCACTTGGAGGCATGTCGAAGGCTATTGGCCAGGGGGATTCACCAGTTAGCTAGTTTGGAAGTTCATCTTACGGACTGTATGAAGGAGGGGTAATTGTGCAGAATAGAGTTGAATAATCACTTGTGGTGGAAGTCAAGGAGAAGCAATACAGTGATCCATTGTTGGTACAGCTGAAGGAAGGGATTCATAAACACAATACCACAACTTTTTCTCTTGACATGGATGATGGTACCCTATGGTACCAAGGGCGACTATGTGTCCTAAAGGTAGATGGTCTTCGGGGAAGAATCATGGATGAAGCTCACACTTCTAGGTATTCCGTTCACCTAGGTTCTACAAAGATGTATCATGATCTCATGGAAGTCTATTGGTGGAATGACATGAAGAAAAATGTAGCAGACTTTGTGAAAAAAAGTCCAAACTGTCAGCAAGTGAAGACCGAGCATCAAAGGCCTGGTGGGTTGGCACAAAACATTGAAATTCCAAAGTGGAAATGGGAGACGATTAATATGGATTTTGTGGTAGGGCTACCATGCACTCCGCTCAAGTTTGACTTAATTTGGGTGATCGTGGACCAACTCACGAAATCAGCATACTTCTTGCATGTTAAATCTACTAACACAGCGGAACATTATGCTCAGTTGTATATCAAGGAAATAGTCAGGCTTCATGGTACTCCTATTTCCATCGTTTTCGATCGAGGGGCTCGGTTCACAACTAATTTTTGGAAGAAATTTCAGCAAGGTTTGGGTACTCAGGTAAATCTTAGCACAACCTTCCATCCACAGACTGATAGGCAAGTAGAGTGGACTATTGAGATGCTTGAGGACACGTTGTGTGCTTGTGTTCTTGATTTCAAGGGTAGCTAGGATGATCATTTGCCACTCATAGAATTTTCTTATAACAACAACTTTCATGCTAGTATTCAGATGGCACCATTTGAGGCATTATATGTTAGGAGGTGTAGATCTCCTATTGGGTGGTTCAAAGTTGGGGAAGCTAAATTGATAGGACCAAACTTCGTGCATCAATCTACGCAAAAGGTTAAGATCATTAAGGAGTGGTTAAAGACTGCGCAGAGTTGTCAGAAGTTATATTCGGATGTTTGTCGAAGAGATTTAGAGTTCTAAGAAAATGATTGGGTATTCTTGAAAGTCTCCCCGATGAAGGGTATTATGCAGTTTGGGAGTAAAGGAAAATTGACCCCGAGGTACGTCCTGCCATACAAAATTGTTCAAAGAATTGGTCAGGTGGCCTACAAGCTTGAGCTACCACAAAGATGTCATTAGTGCACCCAGTATTCCATGTGTCAATGTTGAAGAAGGTAGTTGGATATCAATGAACTATTGTGCCAGTTGAGACCATTGAGGTTAATGAAGAACTGTCAGATGAAGAAATCCTAGTTGCCATTCTTGATAAGCAAGTCCGAAAGTTGAGAAATAAAGAAATTGCCTTCGTAAAAGTGCTATGGCGGAACCAGAAAGTTGAAGAGGATACTTGGAAAGCCGAGGAAGAAGTGAAAAAGATGTAATCTTTTTTTTGAATAGCCATGTAATAGTTTCTATGAATTTACTTCCTATAAATTTTGTATCACTTGTTCAATTGATGTAAAGGTTGATTTTGGGTTATATGTTGTTTATGAGGTCACAGTTGGTATTGTTATGAGTTTTTTTACGTCGTTCGATTGTGCATATATTTGTAAGATTTATTTTTGGGGCTCTGTGATAGGTGGATAGGCCTAGTTAAAAAGGGAACTCTGGTAAAAGTTTTTGGAAATCTAGGTAGTTAGTCAAATTTGGGGTTGTTGGTGTGTGGTATGAAAACCGAGTTGCATAAGTTACTAATAGAGAACCTTGATCCTCATTCGAGGACGAGTGATCTTAAGTGGGGGAGGATGTAAGGCCCCGTAAATATTTTCCTAAAAAACCAGATTCCATGATGTCGTAGTAGGCGTAGGGGTTAATAGTAGTAGAAATTCTTCACCACGAACAAGCTCACCGCAGTTCGGACTTTTTGGATTGAACAGTGCCTTGGGGAGTAGAAGCAAATATTTTTGCAAAAAGTAGGCATTTTTGCGGCCCATTATACAACTGCATAATCACTCTACGGGCCATAGAATGACCGTAGAGTGAAGTAGACTTTTTGGCCAATTTTGAGGTCAGTTTCGCGGCCAATTATGCGACCGCATAACCACCTAACGGGCCGCACTTTGGTTGCATAGTCGTCCTTGGAATATTTTGGAGGGAGGTTCTGTGGCACATTATATGACCGGAAAATAGGTCTGCGAGCCGCATAACGGTATCAGAGTGAAGCTGGCCAGCCCAGTTCCCAGGGCCACTTTTCGCAGTCATTTCGTGGACCGCATAACCATTATGCGACCATAGATCTTGTTACAGGGCTTCATTTTAGTGGTTTTGTAACCCGACCCGATCTTATTATATAAGCATTTTGGATAATTTTTCTGGTAAATCTGATACTTTTGGAGTGAGAGAGAGAACTTAGAGTGGAGAAGTGTTCTTAAACCTATTACCCATCAATTCTTGCTCAAATAATTGAATATTAACAAGGAAATTAACTAAGTTTTCACCTTTAAGGTAAGAATCTATACCTCAACTCTTAATTTCAAAATTATACTAAAAATGAGTAAATAGCAAAATCATCCTTGGGTAAGGGAGTTGTTATCTCGCATGCATATGTGATGAAAGAGTGTAGGAGGATTGTGAGCTAAATATGATAAAGAATGGGGTGTGGGATGAATGAATCTTTCACAAAAGGGTCTTATAAACATAATGTACACCTAGTGTTTGATAATGTGATCAAATGAGCTAGAATCATGATCATCTTTCTAATTTTTGGTTCAATTTGTTATATTTCTAAATTAGATTGAAGTTGCTAAGAGTTTCAGAATATAGTAGAATTTAAGGAAGCTCTATTGAGGTATGTATGGATAAAACCTCCACTTCTTAGAACTGAACCCCTTGGTGTTCATTCAATAAGTGTATGTCCCAAACTGATCATTATTGAAATTGCTATTTCGAATGTGCTTGCTCTGAAAGATATATGTGCAATATGTGTTCCCGTGCTTTCATCACGTTATCTTATTATTTGAGGATGTGTTAAAATATGGAATATGTGCTACAAATGTCTAGACTTCAAGTCAAATGCGAATAAAGATTGTTATGCCAAATTATGTGAAAAGCCTCTATGTTCCATAGATTCTACATTGCTCACGTGTGTAATCAAAATCTTGAATGAAAGGACTTGTTGTTGTTGATATGATAATAATGTGGAATGTGGAAAAGAATTTGAATTATGAAATGCGGTCAAGTATCAAGCATGATATAACAATTGTGGACACTAGTGCCGATGAACTGAAAAATGTGAAAGAAGTATGAAATGAGATGATTGATAGAAAATGGTAATGTCTCGGGCGGGACGCTCTAGCCGATCAGGTTGTGATCAGACACCATGTCGTACACATGGTGGTAATTGTGTTGGAAATTGAGAATAAAATTTGTGATTATGGTTGATGTCTCAAATGAGATGAGATAGATGATCGGGTCGAGATCGGACTCCGTGTAAGAACACGGTAGTATTGTGGATTATGGCATATCAGTGTTATAGATTTCCCAACCTAATAATATGTCAATTGATTTGAGAACTTATGTGACCCTTATTTGATGTTTTAGTATTGTTTGAAGCTCTTATTGAACTTATGATTATTTTCTTCTTGTATTATTGTTCATTCTAATGAGATGGTGTTTAGTTATACATACTAGTACCATTCAACGGTACTAGCGTCCATTTTGCCGGAGGCGCTGTAGGGTGCTGCATCTTAAATGGATGTAGATGGTTCCATAGCAGGCAGCGTTGATCAACATTAGCGGTTCATCCTCCTCCCAATAGTCTTGGAGAGCCCCATCTCATTTCGGGGTTATGTCTCTTTTGTTCTTTATGTATTGTACTTGAGGTATAGCCGGGGCCCTATTGTCGACACTTTGGTAGTATTCTTTTGTATCTAGTTAGAGGCTCCGTGGACATGGTGTGGGTTATATGTACATGGGTGCTGGGATGTCAAATGAATCATGTTAGGTTTGGATTATGTGTTCCACTTCATACTATGTAATGGTATGTATTTTGAAACATTAACTATGGAAGCAACTAAAGGAAATGACTTGGAATTGTACTCGTGTTCTCCTTAATATCTAATTAATGAAAATATGCTCTCTCCTGATGCTTGAGCGAGTTGGGTAGAAAGAGTCTAACAGGCTTGCTCAACAGGCTCCACTCGATTGAGTGTCGGTCGTGCTCATTGAGGATGGACTCTGGACAGGTAACCCTGAACTAGGATCACGTGTTTGAGGAATATAGAAACAGCAATACCAGTCAAGGCCGATGAGGCCGTATTCTGAATCATCTGAAAATAAAGTCTACAAATAGCAATACCAAACTGAACATCTACATTGTGTTGGCAAGGCCAGAATACTGATATACAAACTATGCATGACTCGTCTACAAGCCTCTAGAGATAATTGAACTATACCATGGTCGGGACAAGGCCTCGACCTACCCATCAAATCTGTATATATAAAATGGACTCCAAGGTCTAAACCTGGTAACTCCGAGGAAGTGGAGCTTACCAACCAAGCTGATGTTTGACTCTGTCTGTTGCGAGGGTCTGTCCAACTGTCAATCAAGACCTTCAGATTGGCAAAAAACTTGAGGAAAAAGAATAAAAGAGTCGCATAGGTGCACATACAAAGACAAAGTCATACAGAGTTCATGACAGAAGGTCGCAACAGTTACAAGTTTTGAAGAATTCTGACAAGTCGTGGTGTGAGAAAGAGGCCTAAAGGGGGGAATGCCCTAGCCATCAGGTTTATTCACAGAACAGTTGCCTAGATGTCAAGTATAGTACTAAATTATTCATACGAGTTATAGGTTATAAAACTAATAAGCGCATCAGTCAATATTCGAGGACGAATGTTCCAACGGGGGGAATGATGTTACACCCCGTAATTTCGTATGTGAGAGTACATCGTAAGTCAATTGATGTAAGCTCTAAAATGAGATCATCTTTGAAAGTACATGAAGTAAGTTAATCATGTAAACTTGGAGGTTACAAATATTTAAGATCATGGGATGCAAGTACCAAGAGGGTTGGAAGGCTTTGAAGCTAAACCAATTGAAGAAAATAAGTTTCGTCGAAAGTCGACAAGTTGGGAATGTTATATCATGTAATTTTGGGGTGAGACTAGGGTGCTCAAAATGATAAGGAGGTTATGTTACGATTTATTTTTGTCTTATGATAGTTTTGTGTTATGTTTTGAAGTCAAGTGAGTTGTGGAACAAAAGTTGGCAAAGATCATCACAAGTTACATTCATAAATATTCTGAAATTTAGGTAAAATCTAGTTGAGTTTTCTCCCATTATACTTGTAATTAGGGAATGATCTACATACAAAATTGAATATCAGCGAATTTATTTTCTAACGAATTAAACCGTTCATCAAAACGACATAGGAGTAGAGAGATATTTGCAGTTTCGCGAGACTGCGCAGACTGCATAGGTGACAAGTAGGTGTGTCATTAAAGCTTTTTGAGCAATACATTTCGTGTGTTATATGAGGTCTTTTTGGGAAATATTATATAACAAATGGAAGGTCTTGTAATGTAGTTTCTAACAATCTTAATCGTTTGTTCATACGACATCTGGATAAAAAGATATAAGCGTCTGAAGAAGAGCCAATAATAGGGTGCCAAGCTAGCACCTCTTTGACTTTTCAAAAATGGATATATATAGGCCTTATGTCGGCCCTTATGTCGTCTTTTTCTTAACTTTTCCTTATACCACGACCCGAATAATACCCCTAAACTTATTCTCTAGCTCTCCACAATGGTTTCCAATAATATTAACATGCCGAGTATGAAATCAAAAAGCGATAATACTAGAACGATCGTTACGACGTAAGTATCTCTATATCTCCTTTCTTTTTCTTTGTAGTTTGAATTTTGGAAGGTACTTCATAGTTAAAAAATATGTACTTTCTGTATTTAAGCTTTAAATATAAAATAAGGTTGATAAAATTGTTTCCTAATAGTTAGAACTCACCGGAGGGCGATAGGAAGTCGTGAGTTCGAGTTATTCGACTTGTAGTGGGCTATTTTGTGTTGCTTTTGGGCTGCCTATTTTGCTGTTGTTTTATGTAGTTTTGGAGGATAAAATATGTGGAGAAATACCACATAATTATGGAATGGTGGGATGGTTATTCGTCATTACATTTTAGGTTGTTTGACGCTACTTTCGTTGTCGTTTTATGTTTGAAGTGAGTAGGGTGTGGGCTAATTATGCATACATGTTGTTATTGTTTTGTTCTTGGTGTTGATGGTATATAGTACTGGAGGATGGCCTTGTTTCAGGGGGATGGTTCCTAAATTTACGTAAACGAGCTACTAGTTTAAGTTGCGAACTTAGCGTTTCAGCACTGATTTTGAATCTCCTTATGCTGTGGTGGATTGAGTTGAGTTGTTTGAAGAATTTATTTGAAGGTATTAAGGGCTCCACAATGTTAAGGTATGTTAAGGCTAAACCTTTCTTTAATTTTGGCATGATCCAGTAACTACATGTATTTGATAACGATAAATAAAAAGATGCTCATATTTCTGAATTTATGTACATTTTCCTAGTCTAATAAGTTACAGCATTCTCCCTTATCGGGACTTCATATTCAGTTTAATTTTGTCTTCTGGCCAAGAAAGTAGAGAGTTTGTATATATACACAGTACTACAATATTTTCCCCACCATCGAGCTATAATCGACAGGCAGGATCCTATTGGGCAACCTCTGATCAGATGGTGAGTTATATACCGAGCCTACTATGGTCGAGTACCAATGAGCGAGCCCAGGATGGACAAGATATAGAGCCTAGTATGGCTGAGCGCCTATGAGCGAGCTTAATACGGTAGAGCGGTAACACATACCGAGCCTTATAAGGTCGAACAACTATTTTACTTACTATTTTGAGAGATTTAAGTCAGTATTAGCAGGTAAACATATCTTCAGATTATTTTAACTCCCATGTACTTTCAGTTATTATATTATCAGTTTAGTTTCAACTTTCAGTTATTCTGTTGCCTTTAATTTTATAATAATATGCGAAAGGACAGAGTAGAAATTCAATCAGTATTGGAAAACAAAACCGCACAACAAGAAAGAACAAATGTGAAGTTTTCCTAACTTTGTAGCCTCTAGGGGATAAATACAGACGTCTCTGTACCGATACCTCAAACTCTACTAAGTTTGTCTGTGAACTATGAGACCCATGTAACCTAGAGCTTTGATACCAACTTGTCACGACCTGGATTTTCCACCCTCGGGAGTTGTGATGGCACCTACTAATGAGAGCTAGGAAAGCCAACCCGTAACTATCTAAGAACCACTCCAATTACTTCCTTTTTACAATTATGAGCAATAACATAAAAATAACATAACTTTAAACAATTAAGCGGAACATATCCATGAAATGTCTGAAGGCTACGTCTGTTACAACTTTTAAAACCTCAAATACCCCAAAACCTGGTGTCACATTGTCACAGACTGTCTTAGAGTTTCTACATATAAGGTCTGAAGAAGTGCAATACACTGTTTCTGAACAAAGGAAATGAAACAGAAAATAGAGATAAAGAGAGACGCCAGGGCCTGCGGACGCCTACATGTCTATCTTGGGTCTCCGAGTGGACTGAAGGAAGCCCTCCAACTACTATCCGAAAGTTGCTTCGGGATCTGCACACAGTGCAGAATGTAGTATCAGCACAACTGACCCCATATGCTGGTAAGTGTCTGGCCTAACCCCGGCGAGGTAGTGACGAGGCTAGGACTAGACTCCAGATAAACCTGTGCAGTTATATAACATATGGCGGAAAGTAACAAGTAATAAGCAATTAAAGCTGGGGAAGGGAAACATGCTTCGGGGGTAGCTGACAAAACAAAATAACAAGAAATAACAAAGAAGTTAACAATATAACTTCTAACACAGATAAAGAGAAGTAAAGACAGCTTTAACTTTCAGTTTCCATCTTGTTGCAGGCGTGCAACCCGATCCCATTTCTTATATCTTGTGGTAGGCGTACCACCCGCTCCCATTTTATAATATATTGTGGTAGGTGTACCACCCGCTCCCATTTCATAATATCTTGTGGTAGGCATACCACCCGCTCCCATTTCATCATATCTTGTGGTAGGCGTACCACCCGCTCCCACTTCATCATATCTTGTGGTAGGCGTACCACCCATTCCCATTCCATAATATCTTATTGTAGGCGTACCACCCGCTTCCATTTCATAACATCTTGTGGTAGGCATACCAACTGCTCCCATTTCATAATAACTTGTCGTAGGCGTACCACCTGCTCCCATTTCATCATATCTTGTGGTAGGCATACCACCCGCTCCAATTTCATCATATCTTGTGGTAGGCGTACCACTGATAAGTTAGGATTTTAACATGTTTTATGCCCCTACCTACCTATGCTTTGATCATATATTGTTACAAAATAGTCCTAAAAGGCTCACAAGTTGTGCTTGATTGCAGGTTTGATCGACAAAGTGATGAAATGTCAAAGATCGGCTCAAAAAGGAGTGAAACCTGCTCAAGTATCAAAGACCAAGAAATTTAAGAAAAGAAGGCCTAGTGCGGACCGCGCAAAGTGGAATGCAGCCATACTAGGTGGTTTAGAGAGCTGGTGAATCAGGCTAAAAGAAGCACGGCCGGTGTACACATCTCGCGGTCCGCGGTGAAGTCTCCGCGGCCGCACTACTCTTTTGTGTGTTCCGCGGTCATGGGATTCAGAGAGATGAAAGTTTGCAAAGTCAGTGCCATGCGGTCCGCGATCGTGATTACACGGACCGCGCCAGCCCCCTCCGCAGCCACGGTCCATTCTACGTGGTCCGCGGAGTCCAAGTTCTGAGAAGCACAAGTCAAAGTCAAAGAGCACAGTGCGGCCGCGGTCCATTTAGTGCGGCCCGCACTGACCCCACAGGGGTATTTTTGTCCAGTTTTCCAGCCTAGTATAAATAGAATATTTTACCATTTTTTAGGGAAGGAGAGAGATCAGACAAAGTTTGCGCTCGTGAGAACGAATTTTGTAGCCATTTTTGGCACTTTTGCTTTATATTTACAATAGATTCTTGTATTTTAATTTTAGCAATTAATTAATATGCTTAGTTCTTCATCTATTTCTGTATTTTATTCTTCAAACATGAGTAGCTAAACCCATTAGCTAGGGTTGTGGCTCAACCCTAGTGTGGGTAATTGATGGGTATTGCCATCTAATGTTAGATTGACTATGGGTGTTTTCTATTTGGGTTGATTTTATGTTTTAATCTAGAATTGGTGGTTGCAAACACTGATTCAAGCTTTGTGGGTTTAACTCTTCTTCAGAAAGGGAGTCTATGACCCTAAAATTGACCCATTAAGGAATTGGGATGGACTCATGAGAAATGATAGTCCCAATTAATGGGTTAAACATCGAGAGAGTAATTACCCTGCTTGAACCCTAGTTGCTTGGTCTAATTTGCCTACCCATTTGGTCTCAAGAGAGTCAATTGGGCAAAGTCACTTTCTCTACCGAGAGGTGTGAGAGTGAGAAGAGAGAGTAATTACCCTGCTTGAACCCTAGTTGCTTGGTCTAATTTGCCTACCCATTTGGTCTCAAGAGAGTCAATTGGGCAAAGTCACTTTCTCTACCGAGAGGTGTGAGAGTGAGAAAAATTGTGCAACGATTATAGCACAAGCCCCAATTATGTCAATCGAACCTTAGTAACATCTACCCGTCAATTAGCCACCTAGGTAGTGTCACGACCCTAGTGCCCTTCTTCCCATTAGATACAACTTAGCAATATTCTCGTAGCATAATTTAGTGTTAATCAATAGTTTTATAAAAATAGTTATAATTCGAAAACCCAAAAATGTTTGAAGTGACATTAGGAGTACAAACACATCTCTTGGCTAGACAGACAATCGAATTCCACTACTAGCTCCCTGAGGAAATCGATCCTGACATTCATATCGGGTAGAAGCTATTGCAACCCGCTCTTCCTACCTTAGTGTAGCATTTAGTTGGCAGTGATCAACCACCTGCTCCCATTTCATCATATCTTGTGGTAGGCATACCACCCGCTCCCATTTTATTATCTTGTGGTAGTCATACCACCCGCTCCCATTTCATTATGTTGTGGTAGGCGTACCACCCACTCCCTTTTATAGTTCATCACACAATCACAAGAAATCCCGGCAAGGGAAAATAAGTGATATAATAACTTCCCGACAAGGGAACAAAAGCAATATAAATTTTCTAGCAAGGGAACAACAATATCAAAATAGTCATCCCGGCAATGGAGAATAAGCTATGTTACAAATCTCACTTAGTTGGTACCCAGTTCAATTAATGGAAATGCTCAATCACAAAATATCATTAATTAAAGCATACAAAGTGTCATTCAAGAACACAACAACTTTCAATTTAAGACTCACGGTCATGCTTGACATCAACGTATAGATACTCGTCACCATATCTATACGTCGTACTCAACAAGAAGCAAGTAGCAAGTATGACTCAACTCCTAATCCCTCAAGCTAGGGTTAGACCAAACACTTACCTCGAAACTTTGAACACCACTCTAGCCTCAATTATAACTTTACCCCTTGATTCCACCACCAATCCACTCGAATCTAGTCACAAGTTACTTAATTACATCAATAAGTGCTAAATAAATCAACCCCAATGCATGAAAATGAGTTTTCCCAAACTTTTACCAAACAAGTCAAAATTACCCCCGGGCCCACATGGTTGAAACCCGATGTTCAGACCAAAATCCGATTACCCATTCCCCCATGAATCCAAATATATAATTTGTTTTGAAATGGGACTTCAAATTGAGGTCCAAATCCCCAATTTAGAAAAAACCTAGGTTCTACCCAAAACACCAAATTTCCCCCATGAAAATCTTTGATTTGAGGTTGAAATCATGTTAAAAGATGTTACGGAGTGAAGAAAATGAATTAGAAATCACTTACCAACGTTTTGGAGAAGAAAGGTTGTTTGAAAAATTACTTTTATGTTTTTGGGATTTTGAAAAGTGAAAAATAGCTGAAATTCTCGTTTTTTATACCCCTCTCAAACCCCCTATGCGTACTGCATCAAATGGACCATGACCGCACAGGCCTCCCTGAAGACCTGCAGCTCAGCACCCTGTGCGGACCGCACAAAGGCGACTGCGGCCGTACAGCCTCCACCGCGCTCCGCATAAAGGCGACCGCGACCGTGCTAGCCATTCCGCGGTCGTACGTGATTTCTCGTAGACCGCACTAAAGGGTTCAAAGACTTGCAACTTCCTGAACCTGCAACATCTGACTTTCTAAGCCTAAGGCATCCTGGAACCTACTCGAAACTCACCCGAGCCCTCGAAACTCCAACCCAAGTGTACACACACCCTCGAAAATATCCTATGGACATATTCATGTAATCAAATTACCAAAATAACATCACGAGCATCGAATTAAACCTCGAGATCAATGAAATTTCTCAAAACTCTTTTAAACATCAAATTTCTCAATTAAGGTCCGGATCACGTCAAATGACGTCCGTTTTTAACCAAATTTCACAGGAATGACTCAAGTCATATATAAGACCTGTACCAGGCGCCGAAACCAAAATATGGTCCCGATACCATTGCTTTCTAATTATTTATCATTTCAAATTTCTGAAAACAATTTCACTTAAAAATTTTATTTCTCAGGCTTGGGACCTCGGAATTCGATTCCGGACATACTCCCAAGTCCCATATTTTCCTACGGACCCTACGGGACCATTAAATCACGGGTCCAAGTCCGTTTACCAAAAATATTGACCGAAGTCAAATTAGCTCATTCTATAATCAAAACTTATCGTTTTTCACAGATTATCATATTTAAGCTTTCCGGCTACATGCTCGGACTGCGCACACAAATAGAGGTGACTATAAATGAGGTTTTCAAGGCCTCAGAGACACATGAATCAACTAAAAGCAAATGATTACCCCTTGGATCATCACAGAAAATCACTTCAAATGCTCCAAAAATTATGAATATTTATATAAAATGTTTATATAGATTTGAGAACTAAATAATGATGCAAATATAATGTTTTGAAAGTATATATATATTTTTAAAAAATATGAGGGCAAAAATATTAGGTATCAACAAGGTTCCCATTCAACGAAACACTTTGAGCTTTAAGGGAAACGGGTGGCAGTCCATTGTTTGTAGCAGGTTGGATCCATCCCAGAACGAGATTCACCTTCCTATTCCTCGAGCAGCTCTTGTGTCTTCCATTATTCCGGGTACTCGATCAATGTGGGTGTCGTTATGTCGGCCAATATTTCATTTATAGCACAGCAGGATAGCTTGGCCTAACCTTATCCTAACACTATTACAAAGTACCTCACTGATGCAAAGGTAGAGCCGAGATATTTTGACACAAAGGTGAAGCCGAAGAAGCCCTCTAATTGGTATTCACTGATGGATGCGAGTAGCCCAAAGAAGACAGTCCAACTTCCTACCACTACAAGCCAGTCTAATGAGCCAGCAGTGCTATTATCAAAGACAGTTGATATTCCATCCACCTCGGCAGAGCCTTCCTCCAGTGCCGCAACTATGCCTCCGCCATAATCCACAACTCCAACTACATCTCCTACCACATCTCTGAGGCCAGTGCCCATGCTCATAGCCCCGCTATCTGCGATACGAGTCTCCTACACATTGGCGAGTATTAATAAATAGACGGAGATAGCTACTGCAAAGCTATCTTACTTGTCCAGTATTGTTGCATGTTCCTTCTAACATTGAGCAGACACTGAAGAAGATTCTGGAGAACCAAAATACTATCATGGACACCTCAGTACAATATAGGTCAGTTATTGAAGAGTTGGGAAAGGAAAATGAGGAAGTCCCATGTTAGCAAGAAACTAGTTAACAAGCTCCGGAAGGAGGTGACCAGATTTGCTACAGCCGGAGACCTTCCCTTTGATATGCTGCTTGACCCGCATCAGACAGCACCATCTAAACCAGTAGCACCAGCTGGCCATAGTTAATTGAACCATAGTTATCTTTAAACTTGAATATGGTCGTTGTAGGCTCTCGACTCTATCCTCTTGTATAATCTAATTGTGTGAGGAGTGAGATAAATTGTTGTTAGTCCAAGTACCCGTTTGAATGGTCTAGAAATTGCCCCGAATATGTTTCAAGGTGAAATCTTAAGTTTTGCTTGATTTGAGAAGTGATTGTAGGCTTTCCTTGGCCCGTTTGAGCTTTCTATTATCAATCAATGTCGTTATCCCTATGCAACCCCTTTGAGCTTCTAGCCTATCTCATTTGACAACCATGTTATAAGTTTTTAACCGTTTTGTTGTGACCCTCTCTTGGCACCCGGACTTTTCTTAACACTTTTGTATAACAAGTGACTTAAAACATAAGTTTGGTAGAGAGATGAGGAATTTGAAAAAGTATCAAGTCACAAAAAGGGAAAATAAATGATCTCAATGAAAAGAAAAGGCAAGAAACGCAAAAAAACAAAAAGAAAAATGCAAACGTGAATAAGTGGAAGGGATGATGGATTCAAAAAAAAAAGGAGCATGAGCAATCAAAAAAGGGAGAAAAAGAATGAAATTAATAAGAAAGAGTGAGGTTAAGTCTCTCTAATCCCCAAATGAAAAGAAAATGCCTCTAAGAATTGGTAATTCTAAGCCGAGAAATGAAAATGTGGAGTTCTTAAGGAAAGATGTCACTACTTACCCATATGGTATCCCACCTGAATCCAAGAGACTTCATTACACCCCGAAAGAAATCCTACTTGATTTTGAACCGAGTGAACTTGCATTAGTGGTGATGTACATGAGAGGAAAGCCTATATCACTTAAAGTCATACTTGTGACATTATCTTGTGAGAGATGAGTGAACCTTTCATAAATCTTAAGATTGAGACCTAATTCTTTAAGCGAGCTTTGCAAATGGAAGGTAGAGGAGGAAGTGTTTTGAGTCCACTATCACCTGCATGATAGAACAAGTGTCTTTGATGAGTAAAGTCAATTTTTGAAGCTCAAATGTCACATTAGAACTATATGTGCATGAATATTTGGCTTGTCACCTTGTTGTTAATGCATGAGAAGTGTGGGTACCTGTTGGTCCCAACTGATGTGTGACTGGCTCACCTTTGACTCGCTGAAATGACCCTTAACTCTAGAAAATTGAAACTAATTTATTTTCTTCAGAAAAAGCAATGTCTTAAGTTTGGGGGAGTTGATAAGTGGGGATTTTGATTACTTATTAGCACCTTTTTGCTGTAGTTTTAGTCTGCAAGTATTGATTTATGTTCCTGCAACTAATAAAATGTGTAAATTGCAGGAATGTTGAAAGTTTGGTCTCCCGTGATGCAATCCGACTCAAAAAAGAAGTGTTCTGAATCACAAGATGAAAACGGCACAAAACTAAAGAAGTGCGGCCAACAGAAGGATTTCTTCGGTCGCAAAAGAAAGTGCGGACCACAGAATTCCATCTGCAACTGCAGACCAAGTGAAAGAACCCAGCAGGACTTTGGCCAATGGGCAGACCGTACATGAATTGAACGGCTGCAAAACCAGGTTTGTACTGACAAATGATTCAAAGTTTAGAGAGTGTACAAGAGTGTTACACCCCGTAAGTTTGATAACCTTGATACCATTCGATACATTTTGATATGGTATTTTGAGTGAAACATTTTTATAGAATAGTTTGTAAAAAATATATATATGATTTATATAGTTATTAATATTACTATTTTCGATTATGTTATAAATTATACACATAATATGAGAAAAGTTTATGAGATTTTCTTTATTGTAAAGAAATAAATTATTTTATCACTAGAAAAGAATGTTATCTTTTTACTATTTTAAGAATTAAGCATACGAAAATTTGTATTCTTTATATGAGATTAGGAAAATTAGAAGTTGAGACAATATATGTATTTTTACATGAATATTTTAATAAAATAATAGTGTATGAATTTATTGTATATGGTACCACATGACCGTGATAGTAAATTATATAAAGTGTATTAAAACTGAGTAGTATACGGGTAATTAGCAAGTACCCAAAACATTTTGGATTAAGAAAAAACGTGGCAAAATTTTGCCTTAATACACTTGTGACTCATGCATTAATGAAGAGATGTGTATGGTGCTTGGGAACAGTACCTTGAATTAGAGCACATTGACAATGCTCCAAAAAGATCACATGCTGCCAACCAGGTATGCACTTGTGCTCTATGCGTAAGTTGTCAGATTTTTGAAGCATATCTATTAGAAACCTTCCGAAGATTCTTAGTTCTTTAGCACTATAGTGGAGCAAGTATTTGAACATTGTTGGAAAAAAAATTGGGATTGGCCCCGGGGCACTAACTATACCACAGAAGCTAATTATCCAAGGTCCCTTAACTTTTTTAAGGGGGAAGAAACAAATTTTTGAGAGTCTCTTTTGTTTCATGGGTTGGGGTTGAGCAAGGGTTATCATCATCGGTTATCTTAAGAGAACATCTTTTGGAGTTTTTGGCCATGGCTATCTTCTGGAGAATACTTTCCAAGGTTTAAGCTCAAAGAATTTCTCAGTTCAGAATTGTTTTCTTGAACCGACTCTTTTTTGAGAAGCCTGTTCGGATCTACAACTAGATAATCTTCCAATTTACTTCTACATTAGCCGGATGGCCATATTCGAAGGGAAGCGTACTATTCTGCAAAGAAGGTGCTCTAGGTTCCGCAAAAGATAGCAGCACGGCAGTTAACATGGGGATGTCACCTTCCTCCCAGGAAGTCAAGTGTTATGTGCTGGGGCTTCCATACAGCAAATGGGGGCCTGGTGCAGGATATTCATTAAATGGTTGCGGAAGGAATGTGCATGAACAAAAAGCATATCTGTTTTGACAATAGATGAGAAAGATTCATAAGTACGTACGTATCCTCCAAGTCAAGTGAGTTTCTTAAGGCTTTTGAGCCTATAAGTTCAGATACGTTTCTATGATTCCACTCACTTTTACGTATGTTCTTGAGTTGCCTTTGAGGCCTACCGGTTTCAGAGTGTCTTTCTATGACTTCACTTTCTTCTATATATGTTTCCAAAGTTCCTAGTTAGATAAATCTCTATAAGTTCTTTTGGTATTTTACAGTTCTAGATCTTGATGGCATGACTTTCCACCACATGTCCCCTCTTTTGTGAGTTTATGAGGTCCTGGGAAATGAATGACACGAGTCTTCATGTTGTATACTTTATGCTCACACACTTCTTTCACTTGATATCGCTCCTGTCGTGTCGAGCTCTCAAATTACCTTATGTTGTCCCTCGTCTTCCAATGGAGAGGCCTATGTTCTTTTGATTGAGATGTCTATGCAATATGTGTTAAATAAACCATCTTCACAAGTATAACAATCATATTGAATCATGTGTAATGCCTTCCATAAGCTAATGAAATGGTCTTACATGTATGTTAAGGTTATCTCATCTTTCCTTGGGCATGATCTATACGACACAAATGAATGAGAAAATATACAACTTCCATAAATGACTCTATTTATAAAAGTGTTAGAGGTGCACATGTTTTTGAATTTTCATGTGTCATATTATTATACCTTCTGTTCATGGGTCTCAGAATAATACGCAGTTGATAAAGTTTATCCGAAAGGAATATTGAGATTATCATATATTTTCATGCATTTCATTCATTTATACATGTGCATTTACCCATGACTCAGACGATTTGTTATATACACGTATATATGTATATATATGTATATGGGATATGGAAAAAGGTTACGACGTTATATACACATCACCACCTGATCAGCTGGTATATGTTGATAATTTGCCCACAGTGGCCGAGATGATATGATGGGATGCCCTTAAAGGCGTGATGATGTTATGGCATTATATACGCGTATATATATATATATATATATATATATATATATATGTATATATATGTATATAGGATATGGGAAAGGCTATGGTGTTATATACGCACCACCACCTGATAAGCTGGTATATGTTGATGATTTGCCCACGTGGCTGAGATGATATGATGGGATGCCCTCAGAGGCATGATGATGTTATGACACATGTATCTATGCACGACATGACATTTATATGCATATGCATGACACTATAAGTATTTCATGATTTACAGAGTTATCCAAACTTACAGGTTGAGTCATTTACTCTATATTTCTTCCATGCCTTTTATGTACTTATTTATATGCCTTACATACTCGGTACATTATTCGTACTGGCGTCCCTTTTGCCTCGGGACGTTGCATTCATGCCTGCAGGTATAGACAATCAGTTTGACGAGCCCTCAAAGTAGATGAGATTTCCATTCAGCTAATGATCGGTAAGACTCTACCTCATTCGGGGTGCAACCGAGTCTATGAGTTATTGTGTAAGAGTTTTGCTACAGACTTATGGGTAGGCCGGTACCCGGTCCCATTTGATGCCAAATAATCTTAGAGGCTTTATAGACAAAGGTTTATTTTGTATAGTATATCAGAGGCCTTGACGGCACATATGTATTCATGTTTTAAGAAAAAAATGGTTCAGAGATACAATATTGTCCACTTACAATTGTACATTATGAGTAGTGGCTAGGTTGCCCCATGATAGTCACAAAAGGAATGAATGAGTTTCATAATGGTTCGCTCGGGCCAGTGTGGCACCGGGTGCCAGCCACGCCTCCCAAAGTTAGGGCGCGACAAAGAGACCAAGACGTGAAGCCTTTCTGAAGTGCGGACCGCACAAGAATTGTGCGGCCACAGAAATTGCTTCGCTTCCGCAATCCAAAAATGTGCGGCTGCAAAATCCAAGCTCCTGCCAACAAAAGAAATCTACGGACTGCACATTGAATTGAACGGCTGCAGAACCACCCGAGAGGCATTTTTGTCAACGAATTTTGGGCCACTATAAATAGACGATTTCATATTTTTAGGTCAAGATTCAAAGTTTAAGCTGTTGTAGCCGTTATATTTTGCCATTTTAGGAAGTTTGTGATTATTTTAGTGTTTAAATATCATATTTTATCATTTTAATCTTTGATTATGAGATTAATTAGCATTTGTTTTTTATTTTCTTCAATTCTCACTATGAGTAGCTAGATTCTCACTAGGGTTATGACCCAACCCTAGTATGTAAACCGTATGGGTAGTTAATTTAATGCTTGTTTATGATTGGGTGTTGATTATTTAGCTTAGTTCATGCTTCAATTTTAGAATTAATGGTTGCAAACATTTATTCATGCCTTTTGACTTGGTCTCTACTTGAGAAAGATGGACCTAGTCTAAGATAACTTGATTAACAAGGAATTAGGCTAATTGAGGGTTTGATTAGCCTAATAAAAGGATTCAAACGAGAGATAGTGAGAATCCGACTTGAGCTCATATCAACTATTTTATTTGATACCCATTTGGACTTGAGAAAGCCAAATTGGGTAAAATCACTCTTTGATAGAATGGTATTGAATGAGTAACGTAGAGTTGAGAGCTATAATACACCCCAATCAACAAAACAAGTATTAATGTATTTAACCCATTAGGCAAACACCTGGGTTATGGTCACATACCTAGGCTTTTTAACTACTTAGGAAAACACCAAAAACAATTATTTGCTTCTAGTTTCTTTTCTTAGCTTATAATTGCAAGAGTAAAATACGAATTAGAACTCAGAACCTTTTGTAGAGTGCAATTTCTTTATTCCATTCGCTTTCATCAAGTGTATACTCCTAACACCTCTAGTAACTCCCTGTGAAAAATGACCCCGACTCATGTTGGGTACTATACTTCCAACTACCGTTTCCACTCACTATTAAGTACAAATTGGACGTGGATTAAGTACTCCTGATAAAATGAAAGAGAATTCATTACAGTGCTCGGTGAGTAATTAATCGGGTCTACATGCAAAGTGGGTTGACCCGGCCTGATCACAGTGCCAGTTGAGGAATTCGTTACATGCTTACTAAAATTTGTAACCTCCTTCTAGCCTCAAATGCATCACCAGTTGATTGGCCGCGCTTGAGCCATACTTAACAATTTCATTTTATGTGTGAGGTGTAATAATATTGATGAAGAAAGTAGTAGCGAAGAAAAAGAGAAAAGCATATCTGAAGTTACTCAAGAATTAAGTACCAATTAAACTTTTTTTTAAAAGTAGGTACAAGTTAAATGGAGGTGACTAAATAGGGCACCACATAAATGTTTACCATGAAAATGGTAACAAAAATTAAATTTGTTTTTGAGATTCTAAAAATACGTGATGTATTTTTATGCTAGTTGTATGAGCAGCTGATGTTAGGAATATGAAGTTTAACGATTAAATGCAAGCTAAAATGAGGCAGTAATCAAACCGAGGGGCTTACTGCCCTGGCTTCGGACTGGTCGATGGAGGACCTCGGGGTCGATACCTAGGCTCGATCTCGAGCTATAGGGGTAGTTGGAAATGGGATAACAGTTAATATATGACTAAACAAGGCTCTATATGGCCAATACCAAGCAATAAATGAAGAACAAGTGTGAGAGTAGTAAATGCTAAAGTGGCTTCGAGCTAGTAAGAACGAGCGAGTTAGATAGAGATATTATTGATGTTGTGGAGAAATAGTGTGAGCAACATCAGCCAACCCGTTATAAAGTGATAGGGATCCCCTTTATATAGGAAGAAAATCCGTCATAGTACAAAACGTGTTAACTGTGAAGGCGTGGAGATAGGGTGGTTGGACGTGACATCTTGAAATAGGCCCCAGATAGGCCAACTTTGTCAGATTAAGCTGTATGCCTTGGGACTCCCCTCTCGCCTGTTGTAGCCCGCTATAGCTGCCAGAATGTGACGTCCTTTGGGCCAGTATCTAACAACCCCCAAGGGTAAGTCTCGACCTTGACTTCGAGCTTCGAGGGGCAAGACTGCAAGACGGACCTATGATGGGGAAATCGGGCCCCCGAATTCGCCGTATACAGATAGTCTCCACGTTTCTTAGAGTGAAAGTGGAAAGAAATGATAAGAAATGATCCTGAACTCCTGCTTCCTTCGGTGTTCTTGCTAACGGCTACGAGATGTCAAGGTGCACTATGTGCACCGTCCCTGCAGGTTTCAGCATTGACTGCGGCGGTTAGCTTCCTTCAATGTGCCCATGGCGCTTTTATAAATAATCTCCTCTTCCATTCTAGATTCCATCTTGTGCCAAAAAACCCCTTAGTAAGATCTGTTTTTCCCTCATTCTTTCTCTTCTTCAAGAATGCAACCCCCCTTTTTCTTTTTCCCTCAGACTTTCTCAAGGATGGTGAAAATTTCCGCTTCTGCTTGCTAGGATGTTGCGGGCTCATCTTCTTCATTTTTCTTTCTCTTAAGGCGAAGCGACCACTTCCCCCCCGTGTCGAGGAGTGCATCCCAAGATCCTTTGTGATGACCTCCGATTTTAGGGTCGAGAGACCTTCCTTGAGATCAGGGCATCGCGAGCCTATAACTCAGTATATCTGCTCTATAATGGACATTGAAAGAGTGAGGGCTGACTGTTGCTGGGGGGATACCATGTGTAAAGCCCCAGAAAATTTTGCTTAGTAATTTAAGATTTCGTGGTGCCAAGGTAGGCCAAATATTTTATCTTGCATGCAAATGAGGATTAAGAAGATTATGGATATCAATTGGATATGTTAATAAGTATATAAGTCATAGTAGAAGTGAATTGGGGTCTAAGGAGAGGCCTAAGTCTAAGCCAAGTTGAAAAATTTCATAAGAGACGAAAGTTGCAAATGAGTGCGCACAAGACCTCGCTTTGGACAATCATATCTCCAGTATATATGGATTTGTGTGATGCACAACCTATTAAATAAAAGGTTTTTAAGTCTAGTTTCCAACGCTTCAAACCGTTTGTCATTCGGACATTCCTACCAAACTTTATGACCAAATTTCCAAAAGCAGCGCAGAAGTTTACACTACCGCGCCACCCCATGCGACGCGGTTGTGTAAATTATCAGAGCACCTCCAGTTTTGTTTCTAAACACATTTTTCATTACCACGCCGCCCCATGCGGCGCGGCTGTGCAAAAATCAGGGATTTTGTTATAAAATGACCTCATTTCGTCAAATAGATTCAAGGGACCATTTCTTGAGCAAAAATCAGATATTTTTAGAGTGAGAGAGTGTCCTAGAGTGAGAAAGTATCCCTCATCAATTCTTCTACAACTCTTGCTCAAATCTTAAAGTATTAACAAGGAAAATCACACTAGGCCTTCATCCTTGAGGTAAGATTCTATACCCTAATCTTTAATTTCGAATTTAGCTAAAGATGGGTAATTATAAAGAATGTTTGTGGGTATTAGAGTTGTTATCTTGCTTTCATGTGTTGTCAAAGGTTGTAGAAACATTGTTGATCTAAAGTTGGTAAAGTATGGGTTGTGGGTTGATGAAATCCTCTATAAAAGGACCATAAAGATTTAACGCACATATGCTGTTTGATAAAATGCTCAAATGAGCTAGAATTATGAATATCTTCTTAATTTGTGTTCAATTTTGTTATGTCTCAAAGTAGATTGGCATTACTAGAATTTCCGGAACGTTGTAGTAACTTAAGGAAACGCTCTTTGAGGTATGTATGGCTAACTTTAACTCTTGTAGAATTCCCTTGTTGTGACGAGCATACGGTATGTGTATCTTGTATGAAAATATGTATATTGATTGTCTTAGTTGATTTCCACACAACAGTGTTACATGCGATTGTGAAAAGTGATTTGATGTGCCTACATTATTATGTGCTAAGCTTGTAAATGCTTGAAGATGATGATATGGGAGTATGTGTTACTGAATGAAAGAACGTTAGTGTGTCCAAATGTGGGAATGTGTATAATGGCTAAAACCTTGCGTGATAAGTAATGAAAGATGGTATTGTGAAATCACGTAAATGAGTTGAACGATTACGACAACACCTTTTACATGAATTATGTCACGACCCAATCCCCGAACCCGGTCGTAATGGCGCCTCTCGTGAAGACAAGGCCAGCCAGACCAAAACGGAACACCTCTTTTAAACAGTTAATCATCATAAACAGTAATAACATATAATATATCACTCATAAATTGCGGAATTTTAACGTTAACAACAACAAGAACGATCCCGACACAGCCCAAATCGGGGTGTCACAAGTCATGAGCAACTAAGAAGTCCGGATACAAGTCTACTGAACATAAAATCCGATACAATAGTTCAAAAAGAAAAAAAACATGGAAATGATAGGATAAGAGAGGCACGGGGTTGCGAACGCCAACAGCTACCTCGTAGTCTCCAAATCACCGCCTGGACTGGGAGAAATCAGCACTCAGGAGCGGACTCTGCGATGCCTGAATCTCCACACATGGTGCAGGGAGTAATGTGAGTACTCCGACTTAGTGAGTAACAATTATAAATAATGGCTGAAAGTCTGAAAACACATAAAGACACAAAGAAATTCATATTAAGTAGTAAAATCACTTAAAGTAGTAAATCAGTGAAGAATCAAATTATATTCCTTTTAAAACAAGTAAAACAGGTAATTTAACAGGTAAATAACAAGTAGAAATCCGCCCCTCGGGCACAGTATCAATCGCCAGCATAGTATCAGCCCCTCGGGCTCACTCTTAGTACAGTATCAGCCCCTCGGGCTAACTCTTGGAATAGTATCAGCCTCTCGGGCATAACATCAATCACTCGGAACAATGGGTACCCGAGCTCACTGTGGGTGTGCAGACTCCGGAGGGGCCCCTTTCGCCCAAGCGCTATATCAAGCCACCTCGGGGCATCATCACTTGGCACTCGGCCTCACATCACTCAAGCCACCTCGTGGCATATAAAGTATCTCAGGCCCTCGGCCTCATATCACTCAACATATCCTCACATATGGCCCTCGGCCTCACAAAGTCCAAAATCATCACAAGCCCCTTGGGCATTAGTAAAACAGTAGTTCTCAGCCCAAAACATAATGTTGAAATATCATTTAAGTTTCAAATCTGAGTAAAAGTGGCTGAGTTTGTAAAACAGTAGATATCAATAGGACTGAGTTCAAATAATAAGTCAAGCAGTGTGGAAAACAGTGATAAAAATCCTTGAAGGGTTCAAATAGTTGGCACGAAGCCCAAATATGGCAATCACCCCAAATCATGATGATAACAAATGAATTTCAGTCAAATATTCGGTAAAATCATCAATCGGGATGGACCAAGTCACAATCCCCAGTAGTGAAAGACCCCATGCTCATCATCCAGCGTGTATCTTGCCTCAATATAGCACTACGTTGTGCAATCCGGGGTTTCAAACCGTCAGGACATCATTTACAACCATTACTCACCTCGAACTGGCAAATTCGCTAGCTCGCGATGCCTTTTCCCCTCGAATTGGCCTCCACGCGCATCGAATCTATCCAAAATCAGAACGAATACGTTACAATATGCTAAGGGAACAAAGCCCAAGCAAAAACATTCGAAAAATATCAAAAATCTCGAAATTAGCAAAACCCAAGCCCTGGGCCCACATCTCGGAATCGGGTAAAATTTACATTTTCAGAATCCTCATACCCTCACGAGTTTAACCATACAAAAATTATCCAATTCCGATAATATTTGGTCCTTCAAATTATCATTTTACATTTTTGAAAGGTTTCACAATTTTCTTCCCAAATTCCATCTCAAATCACGAATTAAATGATGAATTTAGTGATAGATTCATGTATTCTAACCAAATTTGAGTTAAAATCACTTACCCCGATGAATTTCTTGAAAAACCTTCGAATAATCGCCAAAATCCGAGCTCTCTAGGTTAAATTATTAAATAAAACCCAAGACCTCGTATTTATAAGTACCCCTTAGGTTTCAGCTACCGCGGATGCGCCCACTTTTGTGCGGTCCGCGCGACGCCTACCGCGCCCGCGCCCGCTTTTGTGCGGTCCGCGCGTCGCCTACCGCGGTCGCGCCTGCTTTTGTAAGGTCCGCGCAATGCCTACCGCGGCCGCGCCCGCTTTTGTGCAGTCCGCACAACACTCAACGCGGGCGCACTTATTTTTGTGCGGACCGCGTGAGTGAGTTCCAGGGCCTGCAACCCCTGTAGACCTGCTACAACTATGATTTTTGCACTAAAACATCTCGGAACCTACCCGGAACTCCCAGAACATAGAATCAATTGCACCAACACATCCCATGACATCGTTCAAACTTTCTCAAAACTTCGGAACGCTCACAACAACATCAAATCACCAATTTAACATAGGATTCAAGCCTAAGAACTCCAAGAACTCTTAAATTATGCTTTCGATCAAAAGGTCTATCAAATCTCGTCCGAATGGCCTGAAATTTTGCACACATATCCCAAATGACAAAATGAAGCTACTGCAACTCTCAGAATTCTATTCCGACCCAAATATCAAAATCTCGCCTATCCACCGGAATTTGCCTAAATATCAACTTCGCCAATTCAAGCCTAAATCTTCTCTACAACTCTAAAACCCATTTTGATCGTGATCCTAAGTCACAAATCACCTCCCGAAGCTAACCGAACCATTGGAACTCACTTGCGAGCCTTCTAACACATAAGTCAACACCCAGTTGACTTTTCTAACTTAAGCCTTCTTAAAAGAGACTAAGTGTCTCATTTCTTACCAAATCCTCTCCGAACTCGAACTAATCAACTCGATCACATAAAACACGGATAACGAAGCATAAAGAAGCTGAAATGGGGGAAACGGAGCGGTAACTCATGAGACGACTGGCCAGGTCATCACATCCTCCCCAACTTAAACAAACGTTCGTCCTCGAACGAGTCAAGAAACATACCTGAAGCCTCAAACAGATGAGGATATCTGCTCCGTATCTCCCGCTCGGTCTCCCAAGTAGCCTCCTCCATGAGCCGACCTCTCCACTACACTTTCAGTGAAGTTATATCCTTTGACCTCGACTTCCGAACCTGGCGACCCAAAATAGCTACTGGCTCCACATCAAAGGTCAAATCATCATCCAACTAAACTGTGCTGAAGTCCAAAACATGAGACGAATCCCCAATATACTTCCAGAGCATAGAAACATGAAATATCGGATGCACACTTGACAGGATAGGTGGCAAAGCAAGCTCATAAGCCATCTCCCCAATCCTCCGAAGCACCTCAAAAGGCCCAATGAACCAAGGACTTAACTTGCCTTTCTTCCCAAACCTCATAACACCCTTCATGGGAAAAACCTTCAGCAAGACCTTCTCACCGACCATGTAAGACACATCTCGAACCTTCCGGTCTGCATAACTCTTTTGACGTGACTGCGCTGTACGAAGCCTCTCCTGAATCACCTTAACCTTCTCTAAGGCATCCTGAACCAAATCTGTCCCCAATAGTCTAGCCTCGCCGGGATCAAACCAACCAACTGGAGATCTACACTGCCTCCTGTACAAAGCCTCATATGGAGCCATCTGAATACTCGACCGGTAGTTGTTATTGTAAGCAAACTCTGTAAGTGGTAGAAACTTACCCATGAACCTCCAAAGTCAATAACACAAGCACGCAACATGTCCTCCAATATCTGAATAGTACGCTCGGACTGTCCGTCCGTCTGAGGATGAAACGTTGTGCTCAACTCTACCTGAGTACCCAACTCTCTCTGCACGGCTCTCCAAAACTACGAAGTAAACTGAGTACCTCTATCTGAGATGATGGAGACCGGAACACCATGCAACCGAACAATCTCCCAGATATAAATCCCTACCAACTGCTCTAAAGAATAGGTAGTACACATAGGGATGAAGTGCGCAGACTTGGTCAGCCGATCCACAATCACCCAAATAGCATCGAACTTCTTCAAAGTCCGAGGAAGACCACTCACAAAATCCATGGTGACCCTCTCCCACTTCCACTCGGGAATAACCATCTGCTGAAGCAAGTCACCCGGTCTCTGATCCTCATATTTCACCTGCTGACAATTGAGACATCGAGCTACAAATCCCACGATATCTTTCTTCATTCTTCTCCACCAATAGTGTTGCCTCAAATCCTGATACATCTTCGCGGCACCCGGATGAATAGAATACCGCGAGCTATGTGCCTCCTCCAGAATCAACTCTCTAAGCCTATCCACATTGGGCACACAAATTTGGCCATGCATCCTCAACACACCATCATCACCGATGGTCACATCTCGGGCATCATCATGCTGGACTCTGTCCTTAAGGACAAGCAAATGCGGATCATCATATTGGCGCTCTCTGATACGATCATATAAGGAAGACCGAGAAACCACACATGCCAACACCCGACTGGGCTCCGAAATATCCAATCTCACGAACCAATTGGCCAAGGCCTGAACATCAACTGCAAGGGGTCTCTCCCCAACTGGAATATATGCCAAACTCCCCATACTCACTGCCTTTTGGCACAATGCATCGGCCACCATGTTGGCCTTTCCCGGATGGTACAGAATATTGATATCATAATCCTTAAGCAACTCCAACCATCTCCGCTGCCTCAAATTAAGATCTTTTTTCTTGAACAAATGCTGAAGATTGCGATGATCAGTGAACACCTCACAAGATATGCTATACAATTAATACCTCCAAATCTTCAATGCATGAACGATGGCAGCCAACTCCAAATCATGAACGCGGTAGTTCTTCTCATGGGGATTCAACTGACGAGAAGCATAAGCAATAACTCTACCCTCCTGCATAAACACACAACTAATCCCAACTCTCGAAGTATCACAATACACAGTATATAAACCTGAAGCTGATGGCAAAACCAACACTGGAGTTGTGGTCAAGACTGTTTTGAGATTCTGAATGCTCTCCTCACGCTCGTCCGACCATACAAATGGAGCACTCTTCTGAGTCGACTTGGTCAAGGGCGATGCAACGGATGAAAATCCCTGAACAAACCAGCGATAATAGCCTGCCAACCCAAGAAAGCTACGAATCTCTATGGCTGAGGACGGTCTAGGCCAACTCTGAACAACCTCTATCTTCTTTGGGTCAACCTGAATACCCTCGCTGGACACCACGTGTCCCAAAGAAAGCCACTGTACTAAGCCAAAACTCACACTTGGAGAACTTTGCATAAAGCTTCTCCTCCCTCAATCTCTATAACACAACTCTCAAATGCTCTGCGTGCTCCTCCTGACTACGCGAGTACACTAGGATATCATCAATGAATACTATCACAAACAAATCAAGATAAGGCCGGAACACGTTGTTCATCAAATGCATGAATGCTGTTGGGGCATTGGTTAGCCCGAAAGACATAACAAGAAACTCATGATGACCATATCTGGTCTTAAAAGCAGTCTTAAGAATATCTGAACCCTGATCTTCAACTGGTGATAACCCGAACGGAGATAAATTTTGGAGAATACCCTCGCTCCCTGAAGCTGATCAAATAAATCATCAATGCGAGGCAAAGGATACTTGTTCTTAATTGTTACTTTGTTTAATTGCCTATAATCAATGAACATTCTCATCGTGCCATCCTTCTTCTTCACAAATAAAATTGGTGCACCCCAAGGGGACATATTAGGCCGAATGACCCCCTTATCTAGGAGTTCCTGAAGCTGTTCTTTCAATTCTTTCAACTCTGCTGGTGCCATACGATATGGCGGAATAGAAATGGGCTGAGTGCCCGGCACCAGGTCAATACCAAAATCAATGTCCCTAACCGGTGGCATGCCTATGTCTGCAGGAAACATATCGGGAAAATCCCTCACAACTGGGACAAAATCGATACTAGGAGTCTCAGCTCCAACATCCCTTACAAATGCTAGATATGAAAGGCAACCCTTCCCTAATATACGCTGGGCCTTCAAGAAAGATATCACTCTACTAGGGATATAATAAGTCATACCACGCCACTCAATCCGCGGTACACCCGGCATAGCCAAAGTGACTGTCTTAGCATGACAGTCTAGAATAGCATGACATGGAGATAGCCAATCCATGCCCAAAATGACATCAAAATACACCATGCTCAATAGCAATAGATCCACTCGAGTCTCCAGACCCCCAATAGTCACCACACATGACCGTTATACATGGTCTACAATGACAGTATCGCCCACTGGGGTAGATACATTAATAAGTAAAGCAAGAAACTCACGGGGCATACGTAAATAATGAGCAAAGTATGATGACACATAAGAAAAGGTGGAACCGGGATCAAATAATACAAAGGCATCTATGTGGCAGACTAAAACAATACCTGTAATGACAGCATCCGAAGCAATGGTGTCGGGTATGCCCGGGAGTGCATAGAAACGAGCCTGACCGCACCCTGATCGACCTCCCCCTCTGGGGCGACCCCTGGATGCCTAACCTCCACCCCTAGCTGTCTGGGCGGGTGGTGAAGTAACTAGATCAAAAGTCGAGGGCTGACCCCTCTGCTGGGACGAACTAGCAACACGACAAGGACACTGCCTCCACACATGTCCAAACTCTCCACACTCAAAACAACTCCCAAATGCTGGAGAAGGGGACTGAAGGGAACCCCTCGCACCGGAGTGACCTGCTGATGTACTCGGCATAGAAGAACCCTGAGCTGACGGGGTACGAGATCAACTTTGGGATGGAAGGGCACTGAGTGATGACTGGCCCCACTGAGATCCATGATGACCATGAACCGAAGATGCCCCACGATACTCTGGGCGGGCTGACTGAGCAGGCTTGAAAGAACGGCCTCAACCATGCTAAAACTGGCCACTCGAAGAAGCACCACTATAACTGCCAGATCCTCGAGGATTTTTGGCCTCTCTCTCCTCTCGATCCTGACGGCGAACCGTCTCAATCTCGCCAGCGATATCGACCACCTCCTCCAACGTAGAACCCAACATCCTCTCTCGGGTCATAAGAATACGGAGGTGATAGTTAAGGCCATCAACAAATCTCCTGGCCCTCTCACGATCTATCGGAACCATCCAAATGGCATGACGAGCCAACTCAAAAACATCGACTCATACTGTGACACAGTCATATCCCCCTGTCGCAACCACTCAAAGTGTCTACGCAGCTCCTCTCTGCAGGACTGCGGCACATACTTCTCCAAGAAGAGAGTGGAGAAATGCCGCCAAGTAAGGGGTGATGCTCCAACCGGCCTACGCCTCTCATACGCCTCCCACCATGTGAAGGCAGCCCCAGTAAACTGAAAGGTGGTAAATGCCACACCACTAGTCTCAAGAATCCCTGTTGTACGGAGCATCCGCTGACACTTATCAAGAAAACCCTAGGCATCCTCGCCCTCGGCACCACTGAATGACAGAGGATGGAGTTTACCAAACCTCTCAAGACGATGATGCTCATCATCCGACATAACTGACACAACAAACTCTTGAGCTGGTGCAACCGGCTGAGTTGGAGGTGCCCCTGGTGTCTGTAGTCCCTACACTACCTACTCAGGTGTGCGAGCAGTGGGGGTGTGATTGCCTCCCCCGGCCTGTGAAGTAGCTGCTGCTGTAGTGGCTAAAATTGCCTGAGCCAGGCCAATGCAAACTGATAAGATTTGTACCAAGGCCTCCTGAAGACCTGGAACCACGATAGGCACAGTTGGTGCCTGAACTAGTGCTGCTGGAGCATCCATAGCTGGAGGTTGATCCGGAGCCGGGGCAGCTGGTAGGTCAACAGGTGCTGCCCTCGCTGCTCTGCCTCTGCTACGTCCACGACTGTGTCCACGGCCTTTGGTGGCCTCAGTGGGTGGCACTGGTGGTCTTCCACCTCGTCCGGTAGCGCGAGTCCTCTCCATCTGCGAGAGAATCGAATAACAGAAGTTTAGCGTTCAGATCAACAAGTTTGCACAACAGGAGTTTCAAGAATATAAAGTTTTTTGCTAAAAGTTCTGCAACCTCTCGAGGATAAATACAGATATCTCCGTACCGATCCGCGAGACTCTACTAAACCTGCTCATGACGCATGAGACCTATGTAACCTAGACTCTGATACCAACTTCTCACGACCCAATTCCCGAACCCGGTCGTGATGGCGCCTCTCGTGAAGACAAGGTCAGCCAGACCAAAACGTAACATCTCTTTTAAATAGTTAATCATCATAAACAGTAATAACATATAATATATCACTCATAAATTGCGGAATTTTAATGTTAACAACAGCAGAAACCATCTTGACACAGCCCAAACCGGGGTGTCACAAGTCATGAGCAACTAAGAAGTTCGGATACAAGTCTACTGAACACAAAATCCGATACAATAGTTTAGAAAGAAAAAAAAACATGGAAATGATAGGATAAGGGAGGCACGGGGCTGCGAACTCCAACAGCTACCTCGTAGTCTCCAAATCACTACCTGGACTGGGAGAAATCAGCACTCAAGAGCGGACTCTGTGATGCCTGAATCTGCACACATGGTGCAAGGAGTAATGTGAGTACTCCGACTCAGTGAGTAATAATTATAAATAATGGCAGAAAGTATAAAAACACGTAAAGACACAAAGCAATTCCATATTAAGCAGTAAAATCACTTAAAGCAGTAAATCAGTGAAGAATCAAATGATATTCCTTTTTAAAACAAGTAAAACAGGTAATTTAACAGGTAAATAACAAGTAGAAATCCGCCCCTCGGGCACAGTATCAATCGCCAGCATAGTATCAGCCCCTCGGGCTCACTCTTAGTACAGTATCAGCCCCTCGGGCTAACTCTTGGAATAGTATCAGCCTCTCGGGCATAACATCAATCACTCAGAACAATGGGTACCCGAGCTCACTGTGGGTGTGCAGACTCCGGAGGGGCCCCTTTCGCCCAAGCGCTATATCAAGCCACCTCGGGGCATCATCACTTGGCACTCGGCCTCACATCACTCAAGCCACCTCGTGGCATATAAAGTATCTCAGGCCCTCGGCCTCATATCACTCAACATATCCTCACATATGGCCCTCGGCCTCACAAAGTCCAAAATCATCACAAGCCCCTTGGGCATTAGTAAAACAGTAGTTCTCAGCCCAAAACATGATGTTGAAATATTATTTAAGTTTCAAATCTGAGTAAAAGTGGCTGAGTTTGTAAAACAGTAGATATCAATAGGACTGAGTTCAAATAATAAGTTAAGCAGTGAGGAAAAAAGTGATAAAAATCCCCGAAGGGTTCAAATAGTTGGCACGAAGCCCAAATATGGCAATCAGCCCAAATCATGATGATAGCAAATGAATTTCAGTCAAATATTCGGTAAAATCATCAATCGGGATGGACCAAATCACAATCCCCAGTAGTGAAAGACCCCACGCTCATCATCCAGCGCGTATCTTGCCTCAATATAGCACTACATTGTGCAATCCCGGGTTTCAAACCCTCAGGACATCATTTACAACCACTACTCACCTCGAACTAGCTAATTCTCTAGCTCGCGACGCCTTTGCCCCTTAAATTGGCCTCCACACGCGTCCAATCTATCCAAAATCAGAACGAATACGTCACAATATGCTAAGGGAACAAAGCCCATGCGAAAACATTTGAAAAATATCAAAAATCTCGAAATTAGCAAAACCGTGCCCCGGGCCCACATCTCGGAATCAGGTAAAATTTACATTTTCAGAATCCTCATACCCTCACGAGTCTAACCATACCAAAATTATCCAACGCCGATACCATTTGGTCCTTCAAATCATCATTTTACATTTTTGGAAGGTTTCCAATTTTCTTCCCAAATTCCATCTCAAATCACGAATTAAATTATGTTTTCAGTGATAGATTCATGTATTCTAGCCAAATTTGAGTTAAAATCACTTACCCCGATGAATTTCTTGAAAAACCTTCGAAAAATCGCCAAAATCCGAGCTCTCTAGGTTAAAATATTAAATAAAACCCAAGACCTCGTATTTATAGGTACCCCTCAGGTTTCAGCTACCATGGTGGCGCCCACTTTTGTGCGGTCCGCACGATGCCTACCGCGGCCGCGCCAGCTTTTGTGCGGTTCGCACGATGCCTACTGCGGCCGCTCCCGCTTTTGCGCGGTCCGCGCAACGCCTGTCGCGGCCGCGCCCGCTTTTGTGCGGTCCGCACAGCACTCAACGCGGGCGCACTTATTTTGTGCGGACCGCGTGAGTGAGTTCCGGTGCCTGCAACCCCTGTAAACTTGGTACAGCTATGATTTTTGCACTAAAACATCCCGGAACCTACCCGGAACTCCCAGAACTTCGAACCAATTACCCCAACACATCCCATGACATCGTTCAAACTTGCTCAAAACTTCGGAATGCTCACAACAACATCAAATCACCAATTTAACATATTATTCAAGCCTAAGAACTCCAAGAACTCTAAAATTATGCTTTCGATCAAAAAGGCTATCAAATCTCGTCCGAATCGCCTGAAAGTTTGCACACACATCCCAAATGACAAAATGAAGCTACTGCAACTCTCGGAATTCTATTCCGACCCCAATATCAAAATCTCACCTATCAACCGGAATTTGCCGAAATATCAACTTCGCCAATTAAAGCCTAAATCTTCTCTACAACTCCAAAACTCATTCCAATCATGCTCCTAGGTCATAAATCACCTCCCAAAGCTAACCGAACCATCGGACTCACTTCCGAGTCTTCTAACACGTAAGTCAACACCCAGTTGACTTTTCCAACTTAAGCTTTATTAAAAGAGACTAAGTGTCTGATTTCTTACCAAATCCTCTCCGAACCTGAACTAATCAACTCGATCACATAAAACATGGATAACGAAGCGTAAATAAGCTGAAATGGGAGAAATGGAGCGGTAACTCATGAGACGCTTGGCCGGGTCGTCACAAATTACCGTTTGGTGACATCTATGGTGTCTTGGGCCCAAATATATTAATTGTTGATATGAACTTCTGCTTCTTTGAAATGATGATTCTTGTGATTAATATGCTTTGAATGTTGTTGCTTGAGTCTCGCGATATAATGGTGTAAGTAAATGGCAACAAACCAAGTGTGTGTGTGTGTGTGAATGTGTGAATGTGGTATGAACTGTGTAACAAATGATGGAAAGAAATCGTAATTGATGCAATTGAAACAACTATGGTAATATCATACGTGACTTGTCGCGGGCAATTATCGTTGTGACTTAAATTGTATACGGGTTGTTACATATGATGGAAATGGTATTGATGTTATGAAAATTCTTTGTGAATTATTGTTGTTATCGTGTGAAATTTGATTGTCCGGTGGTATCGGGTTGCACGCCGCAACACGAAGTTATAAGGTGTGGGTTGTGGTGATAAGGGTGGCCGAGGTAATAAGGGTGGAAAAGTGATCGAAATCACTATTGAAATGAAAATATGTGAAATTTGTGAAACCATTGATGTGATGAAATAATGTTGAAAGGGGAAATGAGAGATTGTGGAACTTGTTTGGCTTTGGTTGTTCCTTTCATGTGCATTGGATTGTTGATTCTATTACTATTTGTTACCTGTGTATTTCTTGATTTTACTTGGGGTAAAGTTTGTTCATACATACCAGTACAATTCAAATGTATTGACGTCCCCTTTGCCGGGGGCACTACATTCATGTTATGATTGTAGGTGGTTCTATAGCAGGTACTCCAGTCCACCAATAGTAGCACTCCTTCACTTTCCGTCAGATGTATTGGTGAGCCCCTTTTTCCTCTCGGGGCCCTGCGTGGCTCATGCCGCTTTTCCTCCTAGAAATCTTATTTTGATATTTGCATAAGGTATAGCCCGAGCCTTGTTACCGGCAAGTATTGTAACACTCTTTTGTATCCCTAGAGGCTCCGTAGATAGGAAATGTGGGTTATGTACTTATGTATTTTGTATTTGGGCAGTGTAACTTGTAAACTACGCTAAGTAACCATGTATATTATGTAAATCTCGTAAAAATGTGTTTAAATCATAAATGGCTATTTCACTTGGTTAACGGATAATGAAAACGCGGGGTAACACGTAGGATAGGAAAAGCACCTAGGTCCGCTTGACTGAGGTTACCCGGTCGAGCGCTGGTCGCGCCCCTTGGTTTTGGGGGCGTGACAAACTTGGTATCAGAGCCAAAGGTTTTAAAGTGTCCTAGGATGTCTCGGAGCCGTGTCTAGTAGAGTCCTTCTTATCGGCGTGTTGTCAACCACATCTATAAGTTGGAGGCTACATGGACATTTAGGAATGTTACCCTTCTTCAACACTCCAGATCGTGCGATAAAAGCTTTACTATAAGATTGTCCTATAACTCGTGCGTTGAGATTCAAGGTAAGTCTAAACGCTTTTTTGTCTATTTCAAGTAATGTTGTCATACAGAATGACCAGTGGGCAAAGGCCTGAATATTAAGGAAATGGCATATGTGTTATGTTGAACGAATGGTACAAATATATGAGGTACGTACATAGTACTAGAAGCATACTTTATTTGAGAAAGTGTTAAAAATGATTGTAACCTCCAAAGAAACATTGAATTGATAAATGCTATATAAGCTTGAATAGCACATGTGGGTAGTGTGAGAAGTATGTAAATGATCCTAAGGTGTGAAAGAAAACTGGTTATATAAGCACGTGATATATGGGAGACATGACCAGGAGATTGATGATGAGAGTGCAAGTCTCTCCTAGGAGATAAGAAGTTATGAAATGAGAGTCAATTGAACCCATAATGAGAAGACCCTTATGCTACGAATGTTATAAGAACCCCATAAGTGTATGAAGTTTTGTTACACTCCTAAAGGATATTGGTATGAGGAATTGGAATCCCAAACCCATGTGGCTGAATAAGAGCAAAGGACTTATGAGGTTAATACCATTGTGAGTTCAATCCTAATACTCAAACATATATGTGAGGGATAGAGAAATGAAACATATGTCCATGAAGTTGCTAAATTCAAGACTTGTGTCAAAATCCGGGACATTCGCCCTAAGTGGGGGAGGAAGGGCCATAGCAAGGCCACTTAAATACAATGAAACAAGAGTAAGACCATGTAGCTTTGATGTTTGAATATTTTTGTTGAAGACAAGCGTAGTCTAGAAAAGTGATAATGGATAATGTGATTACAAAAAAGAATATGCTAATGATAGACCACTAGTACCTCCAAAAAGGTAGAAGGTTAAGGAAGGTAAATTCTTCATACATGGCAATGTGAATGATAGGGTCAACGATCCTAGAAACTAAGAGTAGGTTTGTAAAGGGGTTCTATACTTGTTAGAGGGCTTGGGACAATGCATCCCAAGGAAGTACTATAGATCAAAGGTGAAAGTTTTACGAGTTTTTAGAATGGGTTAATTATGGAATTGCGATTCAACTAAAGTTCCAAGACGTTAAGAAAGGTGGAATGAGTGGGAGAAATAGATGTGATGCTATAATAACCCAAGAGAGTATTTGGGCTTAATGGAAACCTTACAAACAAATAAGTGTTAAGTGATATGTGGATGAACACACTTTCCCATGAATATCCTAACAAGAATTAAGAGGTGAGTGGGTTAAAAAAATAGGAAAAAGACCACGTAACATGTGGAAGAGTGCGTGGCTATTCACTAACTAGGAATAATGAGGCGAGAAGAAATAAGAAGAAAATCTATAAATTGAGATGTCCATGGTTATCGTAAAAATAGTTCATATCAGAATGGTGGACTCGCCTGGAGCACAAGTGTTAATAGAAGGTATAATGGACTAACCGTAATGCTATCGACTTGGGCGACACTGAATGGTAACTAAAGGAGCTAGAGATAGTTCATGTCTACATATAATGGAAATTAAGACTACTGGTGGTGAAGTTGCAATATGATAAACTCACTAAATCAGGCATAATGATATTATAAGTTCACGGGAGGTAGACAAGTGTGTGGCAAATTAAGGCTGTCAATTATGCACTATGAGCAAAATAGAATGGGAATAAATATTCAATTTAGAAAGAAAAGATGGCACCAATATATTGTTCGGGCCAGTGGCGCTTTCTGAATTGAATATGTACGAAGGGTGTTGATATGCATTTTGGGTGGTGTTGAACAGTAAAGAGAGATCACGAGAATGTTTACAAGGGAAAGTGGAGTGGTTTCTTAAATCCTATAAGGCACACAAGGAGGAAAGAGGTTGACCAGGAAAGGTCTGAGCACAATGTTACATTACACTTGATGCAATGTCGTGCATGTTAATGATATTAAGGTGTGTGCGTAGGCTAGGAGATGTTATTCCTTTGAAATAGAAGGTTCTATAAGAAGACTCATCAAGTAATGTCTTTTCTTGAGAATTTGGAAGAGCAAGTTGCAAGAGAAATGTGATATAGATGGTTCACTATTGATGGAACATGGGTAGGTGATCACTTATACCTCTAGGCAACCCAAGAATCATGGAAAGAACTATCCGGCACATGGCTTAGAACTTGCAGTGGTAGTTTTTGTATAACGATTTGGGGACATTATGTGTATGGGGTCCACGTTGATGTAATTATGAACCACAAGAGCCTTCAATATATTTTTAAATAAAAAGAGTTGAATTTGAGACATAGAGGATGGCTCGGGCTACTCAAGGACTATGATATTGAGATTCTCTATCACCCGGGAAAGGCCAATATTGTGGCGGATGCTCTTAGACGGAAATCTATGGGTAGTTAGCTCACTTGGAGATATATCAAAGGCTGTTGGCTAGGGAGGTTCACCAGTTGGCTAGTCTAGGAGTTCTTCTTGCGGACTCTAGTGAAGGGAGAGTAATTGTGTAGAATAAGGCCGAATCAATACTTGTAGCGGAGGTCAAAAGAAATCAATACAACGATCCATTGTTGGTACAACTAAAGGAGGGAATTCATAAACACAATATCACATCTTTTCTTTTGGCATTGATGATGGTACCCTACGGTGCCAAGAGCGCACATGTGTCCAAGATATTGATAGTCTTTGGGAAAGGATTTTGGCAAAAGCTCACACTTCTAGGTATTCCGTACACCCAGGTTCTACTAAAATGTATCATGATCTCAAAGAAGTTTATTGGTGGAATAACATGAAAAGAGATGTGGCGGACTTTGTGGCAAAATGTTCGAACTGTCGGCAAGTGAAGGCTGAACATCAAAGGCCTGGAGGATTGTTACAAATCATAGAAATTCTAACGTGGAAATGGGAAATGATCAATATGGATTTTTTTTGTAGGATTACCTCGCACTGTGCACAAGTTTGACTCAATTTGGGTGATTGTGGACAGACTCACGAAATCAGCGCACTTCTTGCCAGTCAAGTCCACCGATACTGCAGAACAGTATGCTCAGTTGTACATCAAGGAATTAGTCAGACTTCACGGCACTCCAGTTTCTATTATCTCTGATTGAGAGGCTCAGTTCATAGCAAACTTTTGGACAAAATTTCAGCAAGGTTTGGGTACTCAAGTAAATCTCAGTACGCCCTTCCATCCGTAGACTAACTGTCACGACCCAAACTGAAGGGCCATGACTAGCACCCAACCACACTTGCCGAGCACCAACGTACATTTCATCTAACCTTCATTATTATCTTTTAAGGTTGACGAGATCAATATAAATGGTATACCTAGATCACGGACAACTAGCAATAAAATATGACGGCATGAACATACATAGCAGGGGATGACCAGGCAATTAAGAAACTACGTATAAGGTATGAGTTACCACGCTACTATGAAAGACTATACAACAAAAACTAGCCGACAAGGCATACCAAACTATACATGAGCCGACACCTGTCTATGAGCCTCTAAAAGAACATAAGTGTTGCAACATAGTCGGAATAGGGCCCCGACATACCCATAATGTCTATAACAAAAATTGCATACCAAGACCAAAGCAAGTCCGGAGAAGGGATCTCGCCAATCACCGCTGAACTGGATAGTCTACTGTGGTGGGGGAGCTGCACCTGCCTGTCTATCAGGACCTGCAGCACGACATGCAGCGTCCACAAATAAAAGGACGTCAGTACGAATAAAGTACTGAGTATGTAAGGCAAGGAACCATAAATACGATCAGTAATGTAAGCAAGAATAGAGAATATACAACCTGTAACATCTTAGTACCTCTGAGGGCTACTTACATGAAATGCATGATACATATGTATAAATACATAAACCTTTAAAGCATTCGCCTCTGTGGGCATCATCATCATCATATCGTACCCGGCCATAATAGGCTCGGTAGAATCGTACCCGGCCACGTGGAGCTCGGTAAAACCCAACTGATCAGTGGTTGCACAATAGGTGCCGTACCCGGCCAACTATAGCGTGGCTCGGTAGAGTAAAATAGATACATATATATAATTCATGCTCGACTCATGGAATCACATTGTAAACCTTTCGGAGTGACGTAAGGTCGGTATCCTCTATACACGTTATTAGGACTAACTCTTCACTATGAACCTTATAAGACTTAGGAAGTACGAACAACATTGATAACATAAGAATAAGAGAAGTAACATTAACATCAATCGTTACATAAGAGGGAAAACAATGTAAGTACTGCTAGCTTCTAAGAGTAGAGTATCTTGGAAGCTCGTTCATTACATTATGTACAATCGGAGTCGTGCAAAAGAAGGAAATGGATAGCCTCACATACCTTGTATATACTGCCCCAATCTCAAGCTATGCAATTGTCAAAACTCCTTAGTCTACAATAAGAGAAACGATACTATCGTTATCATTTAAGCGTCATAACTATTATGTATCGACCACAACCTATTTTACGATGAAACGGACAGCACCTCCCCTATATATATGACCTCACACCATTCAAAACAGTCACCAAACATCCCAAACAACATCAATAATAAACATATTGAGCCTCCCAAAATAGTCCACACATAGCCTAATCACTCCATACATACGACGACCACCGTAGTCGTGTCAAACAACCTGGAAATGTTACGAATAACTATCAGCCCATAACCCTACATATATATGGTGTTTCTCCACACCCTTCCTCCTCCAAAACTCCACAAGATAGTAGTAAAATATGCAGCCCAACAACAACGCAAAATAGTCCACAAAACAATAACATTACTACCAAGCATTTCGATATATATCTCATAAGTTCTAGCTTCAATGGCTTAGCCGCAACTTGGATAATCTTAAATACATATAGAGTAAGAGATTCCTTACCTTTATACAGAAAGAACAACTCCAATTTTACCTTAAATTTCCATGAAATATCCCTCCAATGCTGCCACAACAACAACAAAGCGAAACTAGCGATCAATTAGTGTTTTTCGGCACTAGAATCACTTTAGAAGGCTTGAAATCACCTAGGATTGATATTAAGAACATGAGGGAGTATTTACAGAACATAAACCCTTTAAAACCACCTCCCACACTAGCTGGAATGACACAAAAATGAGCAACAACAAGAAGAACAAGAGACTTACTAGCGCCACGGAATTCCCGACACTTGATTTGTGTTGTTTGCCCTTTTTTGGGTCTTGAATCTTGAGAGAACCTTGAGAGGATGTTCCTAGGGTTCTAAGGTCTGAAAATAGTGAAAAGAAATGGCTTAAAACGGGTTGTAGTCATCCTATATAGGTCCAAATATCTTAAACCGACTTAGTGGGCCCCATAGAGAGGTGCTTGGCGCAGTCTCGCGAAAACACGAATATCTCTCTACTCCGAGATCGTATCGATGAACGGTTTAATGCGTTGAAATATAGACTCCTAGATCTTTAATTTTGTTGGTAGATCACCCCGTAATTCCTTGTAAATTATGAGAAAAGATTAGAAACATTTGACCCAATGTTTAAGTAAAATTATGAACCTAAGTTGCGACAACTTTTGTCGACTTTTGTTTCATAACTCGTTTGACTTCAAGACTTATGATACGGATATTATATGATTAAAATACCTTAATAAATGACCTCTTGAGTGTATTAAGCACCGCTAGATTACCTGAAAATATGAGTTACAACATCCTTGATTCGTTTAACTTCTAATACTGGTTAATCACCCTTATACACTCTTGTATCACTTAAGACCAATAGGATTGACTTCTTATCATCTAAAAGATAATTCCTTCTTGGATTTATGTTAACTAATATATGGCATGAACTAACACATGTGGATATGGGTTGTAACACCCTCCCCCCTTAGGAACATTCGTCCTCGAATGTAAGGGTTTATGGGGAGTTTAAATCATCGTGGATTCCAATGGAAATTTCCGATCAATTTTCCCCTTTAAAATGGTCACTAGCAAAACTTGCAAGTAATTAAGCCCAACATATGGCTTCACAAGGCTACACAAAGCATTATGCGTATTTACATTATCTACATATCACCATTTTGTATTAAGGAGGAGTATTCTCAAATTATTACTTACCTCATAGAGCCGTTTCACCTTCCAATGTATCCTGTCTTCCACCAGCATCCTTGTTATCTTCATTCTGGAATAAGTAAGGGTATTTAGACTTCATCTCCTCTTCTGCTTCCCATGTCATTTCTTCCATATTTTTGTTCCTCCACAATACTTTGACGGAAGCTACATCTTTTGTTCTCAGCTTGCGGACTTGCCGATCTAATATCGCCACTGGCACTTCTTCATATGATAGGTCCTCTGTAACTTGTACATCTTTGATAGGGACGACTCGAGAAGGGTCTCCAATACATTTTCTCAACATAGATACATGGAATACCGGGTGGACAAATTCCAATTCGGATGACAATTCTAACTCATAAGCAACCTGTCCAATCCGTCGAAGAATTTTATACGGCCCGATATACCTTGGACTCAGCTTACCTTTCTTCCCAAAACGCATAATATCCTTCATTGGTGAGATCCTTAGGAAAACCCAATCACCAACCTCAAACTCTAGATCACGACGTCGGACATCAGAATAAGATTTTTGCCTGCTTTGTGCCGTCCTCAATCGCTCCTGTATCACTTTCACCTTCTCAATAGCTTGGTGAATCAAATCTGGCCCATATAATTCTGTTTCACCGACTTCGAACCATCCAACTGGTGATCTATATCTCCTCCCGTATAGTGCCTCGTATGGGGCCATTTTTATACTGGAATGGTAGCTATTGTTATAGGCGAATTCTATGAGTGGAAGATGATCATCCCAATTCCCCTTAAAATCTAAAACACATGCTCGTAGCATATCTTCCAGTGTCTTAATGGTACGTTCAGCCTGTCCGTCAGTCTGCGGATGAAATGCACTACTGAGATTTACCTGTGTGCCTAAACCCTTCTGGAAAGACATCCAAAAGTTAGCCGTAAATTGAGCTCCTCGGTCTGATATAATAGATATGGGCACACCATGAAGCCTAACAATCTCCTTGATATACAACTTTGCATAATCTTCAACCGTGTAAGTTGTCTTCACTGGCAGAAAATGGGCACATTTTGTAAGTCGATCAATTATCACCCAGATGGAGTCAAACTTACGATAAGAGCGAGGTAATCCAATAATGAAGTCCATATTAATCACCTCCCACTTCCAGGTCGGAATCTCTATATTTTGAAGCAATCCACCGGGTTTCTGATGTTCTATCTTTACTTGTTCACAATTGTGACACTGGGCTACAAATTCTGCAATAGACTTCTTCATATTATCCCACCAATACTGCTCCTTGACATCATGATACATCTTTGTCGAGCCGGGATGGATGGAATATCGGGATTGATGAATCTCATTCATAATCTTCTCTCGCAACCCTGCCACATTAGGCACACACAATCGGCTCTGGTATCTCAGTGCCCCATCTTTTCCGATCCCAAAAGCCATACTTTTACACTGTTGAATGCTTTCTCTTAATCATACTAAGATAGGATCTTCATATTGTCGTGCTTTTACCTCGGCTACCAAAGATGATTCTGATGTATTCTGTACAGTAACACCTCCGTCATCAGAGTCTAACAATCTGATTCTCATATTGGCTAGCTGATGAAGCTCTTTAATCAACCCCCATCTACCTTCCTCAATATGTACTAAGCTTCCCATTGATTTACGGCTGAGAGCGTCTGCCACAACATTGGCTTTACCGGGATGATACAATATCTCGACGTCGTAGTCTTTCAATAATTCAAGACACCTACGCTGCCTCAAATTCAACTCTTTCTGCTTGAAGATGTATTGTAAACTCTTGTGATCTGTGTAGATGTCAACATGGACACCGTATAAGTAGTGCCGCCATATCTTCAAAGCATATATTACTGCAGCCAATTCCAAATCATGGGTTGGATAATTCTTTTCATGCTTCTTCAATTGTCTTGATGCATAAGCAATCACATTCCCACGCTGCATCAATACGCACCCCAAACCTATACCTGAGGCATCACAATATACCACATAACCTTCTGTTCCTTCAGGAAGAGTGAGCACTGGTGCAGATGTCAATCGATTCTTCAACTCCTGAAAACTACGTTCACAAGTGTCAGACTACTGGAATTTGGTAGCTTTTTGTGTTAACTTAGTCAATGGTGATGATATAGAGGAAAATCCTTCTACAAACCGCCTATAATATCCTGCTAGCCCTAGGAAGCTGCGGACTTATGATGGTGTTGTAGGTCTCGGCCAATTCTTTACTGCATCGATCTTCTGAGTGTCGACACTAATACCCTCATCAGATATCACATGGCCAAGGAATGCTACTAAGTTCAGCCAGAATTCACATTTGGAGAGCTTAGCATATAACTTACGATCCTGAAGCGTCTGTAATACTATCCGCAAGTGGCCCGCATGTTCCGCCTCCGAACGAGAATACACTAGAATGTCATCAATGAATACAATCACGAACACATCAAGATAGGGCCTGAATATAGTATTCATGAGATCCATAAAAGCTGCTGGGGTATTTGTTAGCCCGAACGACATCACCAAGAACTCAAAGTGCCCATATCTTGTCCGGAAGGCCGTCTTTGGAATATCCTTCTCCCTAACCCTCACCTGATGATACCCTGAACATAAATCAATCTTAGAGAAATACTTGGCACCCTGGAGTTGGTCAAACAGGTCATCAATTCTTGGAAGTGGATACTTGTTCTTTATAGTAGACTTATTCAACTGTCGATAGTCGATACACATCCGTAACGACCCGTCTTTCTTCCGCACGAATAGGACTGGTGCACCCCAAGGTGAAGTGCTAGGCCTAATAAATCCCTTATCCAGCAAGTCCTTCAACTGCACCTTCAACTCTCGCAACTCTGTCGGGGCCATTCTGAATGGAGGAATAGAGATCGGTTAAGTGTCAGGCAACACATCAATGCTAAACTCAATCTCCCTTTCAGGAGGAAGGCCTGGGAGTTCATCTGGGAAAATATCTAGGAATTCGTTGACCACAGGGATTGATTGTAAAGTAGGCAATTTCGCCTCCGCATCCCTAATGCGAACGAGATGATAAATGTAACCTTTTGAGATCATTTTCCTTGCCTTAAGATAGGAAATAAACCTACATTTCGGTGTAGCAATGTTCCCTTTCCATTCAATGACGGGTTCACCCGGAAATTGGAACCTAACCATCTTCATACGACAGTCAACATTTGCATAGCATGAGGCCAACCAGTCCATTCCCATTATCACATCAAAATCAACCATTTCTAACTCAAATAAATTTGCCGAGGTTGGACGACTACAAATCATCACAGTGCAACCTCTATATACCCTTCTAGCAATCACAGAATCTCCTATCGGAGTAGATACCGCGAGGGGTTTACTTATCAATTCAGGTTCAATGCCAAACTTATTAGCCACAAAGGGTGTAATATATGATAATGTAGATCCCGGATCAATCAGCGCATATACATCATAAGAAAACACAGATATAATACCTGTAACAACATCTGGAGACGACTCGAGATCCTGTCAACCTACTAGAGCATAGGTTCGATTTTGAGCACCACTCGAACTCGGCACTGCACCTCTACCCCTACCACGACCTGTCGACTGCTGAAAACCCCGTGCTGGAGGTCGAACTGATGAGGAAGAACCAGACACAGATCCAGTCGGCTGAGCCATACCATCACCTCCTCTATTAGGACACTCCCGCATCATATGGCCAGGCTGCCCGCACGAATAGCATGCATCAGAACCTCGACGACACAGTCCAAAGTGGGCCTTGCCGCACTGATCACAATGTGGTGTTGGGGGTCTCATCTGACTAGTATCCCTGTGATGTTGCGAGCCAGATGCCCGCGAACTCTGACCTGGACCAGAATAGGATCGATCATATTGAGGCCTCTGAAACTGTGGAGGAGCACTAGCTACAGGTGGCGCCGAACTCCTCGAAAACTGTGGCCTGATGCGGCCTCTGAAGTCATCAGAATACCCTGCAAATCTCGCCCTTTTATGCTGGCCTCTATCCTGCTCCCTAACTGCCCTCTGCTGGCGCTTACGATCCTCTAGGGTCTGGGCATAAGCTTGAATACGGGAAATATCCATGCCCTCCACCAAGGAGGCTGTCGTACACTCATTTATTAGATGTGGTCCCAACCCATTCACGAACATATGCACCCTATCACTCATCTCGGCCACCATATGGGGAGCATACCTTGCCAAAGAATCAAACTGCATACTGTACTCTCGCACACTCATATTACCTTGTCTAAGGTTCAAGAACTTATCAGCTCTAGCTCGTCGTATCTCAACTGGCAAGTAGTGACGAAGAAAGGCCTCAGAAAATTCCTTCCACACAACTGGAGGAGGGTTCGGACCCCTGGATCTCTCCCAACTATCATACCAGAGAACCGCTAAATCCCGTAACCGATAAGAAGCCAACTCTACTGCCTCTGTATCACTAACATGCATAACCCGAAGTGTACGATGAACTTGGTCAATAAAAGTCTGTGGGTCCTCCTTGGGGTCTGATCCGGTAAACACTGGAGGGTCTAAATTAATAAAATCACGAACTCTTGTACTAACTGGTTTCTCAGTAGCACCTGTATTCTGCCTCTGATCCTGAGCAGCTACCAAGCTAGTCAATAACTGCAAAGCACTCCGCATATCCTGGTCTGGAGTGCCAGACGGAGGAACTGGAGGCGCTGGGTGCCTTCTAATATCCTCTGGAGGAGATGGAGTAGATGAGGTATGAGAGGGCATCTCACTTTGAGCCTCACTTTGTCCTGCTCTGACTTGGGGCACCTGACTGGTACCCTCTCCCGCTGCTGTATCAAGCCGTCTACTAATCGTTTGCTTCCTAGTCGAAGGCATCACTGAAAAAAACAAGGTGAATATTAGAGACGAACACTTACGACTCAACTCTACGCATGATCTAGATTCAGGAAGAAGGTAACAACCCTAGATGTCATGTAGCCTCCTGATTATAAATGTGGCGCGCTACACATCCATAATCAAGACTCTACTAGACACGGCTCATAGACAACCCCAAGGACAGACTTGCTCTGATACCAAGTTTGTCACGACCCAAACTGAAGGGCCATGACTAGCACCCGACCGCACTTGCCGAGCACCAACGTACATTTCATCTAACCTTCATTATTATCTTTTAAGGCTGACGAGATCAATATAAATGGTAGACCTAGATCATGGACAACCAGCAATAAAATATGACGGCATGAACATACATAGCAGGGGATGACCAGGCAATCAAGAAACTACGTATAAGGTATGAGCTACCACGCTACTATGAAAGACTATACAATAAAAACTAGCCGACAAGGCATACCAAACTATACATGAGCCGACACCTGTCTATGAGCCTCTAAAAGAACATAAGTGTTGCAACATAGCCGGAACAGGGCCCCGACATACCCATAATGTCTATAACAAAAATTGCATACCAAGACCAAAGCAAGTCCGGAGAAGGGATCTCGCCAATCACCGCTGAACTGGATAGTCTACTGTGGTGGGGGAGCTGCACCTGCCTGTCTATCAGGACCTGCAGCACGACATGCAGCGTCCACAAATAAAAGGACGTCAGTACGAATAAAGTACTGAGTATGTAAGGCAAGGAACCATAAATACGATCAGTAATGTAAGCAAGAATAGAGAATATACAACCTGTAACATCTTAGTACCTCTGAGGGCTACTTACATGAAATGCATGATACATATGTATAAATACATAAACCTTTAAAGCATTCACCTCTGTGGGCATCATCATCATCATATCGTACCCGGCCATAATAGGCTCGGTAGAATCGTACCCGGCCACGTGGAGCTCGGTAAAACCCAACTGATCAGTGGTTGCACAATAGGTGCCGTACCCGGCCAACTATAGCGTGGCTCGGTAGAGTAAAATAGATACATATATATAATTCATGCTCGACTCATGGAATCACATTCTAAACCTTTCGGAGTGACGTAAGGTCGGTATCCTCTATACACGTTATTAGGACTAACTCTTCACTATGAACCTTATAAGACTTAGGAAGTACGAACAACATTGATAACATAAGAATAAGAGAAGTAACATTAACATCAATCGTTCCATAAGAGGGAAAACAATGTAAGTACTGCTAGCTTCTAAGAGTAGAGTATCTTGGAAGCTCGTTCATTACATTATCTACAATCGGAGTCGTGCAAAAGAAGGAAAGGGATAGCCTCACATACCTTGTATATACTGCCCCAATCTCAAGCTATGCAATTGTCAAAACTCCTTAGTCTACAATAAGAGAAACGATACTATCGTTATCATTTAAGCGTCATAACTATTATGTATCGACCACAACCTATTTTACGATGAAACGGACAGCACCTCCCCTATATATATGACCTCACACCATTCAAAACAGTCACCAAACATCCCAAACAACATCAATAATAAACATATTGAGCCTCCCAAAATAGTCCACACATAGCCTAATCACTCCATACATACGACGACCACCGTAGTCGTGTTTTTCGGCACTAGAATCACTTTAGAAGGCTTGAAATCACCTAGGATTGATATTAAGAACATGAGGGAGTATTTACAGAACATAAACCCTTTAAAACCACCTCCCACACGAGCTGGAACGACACAAAAATGAGCAACAACAAGAAGAACAAGAGACTTACTAGCGCCACGGAATTCCCGACACTTGATTTGTGTTGTTTGCCCTTTTTTGGGTCTTGAATCTTGAGAGAACCTTGAGAGGATGTTCCTAGGGTTCTAAGGTCTGAAAATAGTGAAAAGAAATGACTTAAAACGGGTTGTAGTCATCCTATATAGGTCCAAATATCTTAAACCGACTTAGTGGGCCCCATAGAGAGGTGCTTGGCGCAGTCTCGCGAAAACGCAAATATCTCTCTACTCCGAGATCGTATCGATGAACGGTTTAATGAGTTGGAAACTAGACTCCTAGATCTTTAATTTTGTTGGTAGATCACCCCGTAATTCCTTGTAAATTATGAGAAAAGATTAGAAACATTTGACCCAATGTTTAAGTAAAATTATGAACCTAAGTTGCGACAACTTTTGTCGACTTTTGTTTCATAACTCGTTTGACTTCAAGACTTATGATACGGATATTATATGATTAAAATACCTTAATAAATGACCTCTTGAGTGTATTAAGCACCGCTAGATTACCTGAAAATATGAGTTACAACATCCTTGATTCGTTTAACTTCTAATACTGGTTAATCACCCTTATACACTCTTGTATCACTTAAGACCAATAGGATTGACTTCTTATCATCTAAAAGATAATTCCTTCTTGGATTTATGTTAACTAATATATGGCATGAACTAACACATGTGGATATGGGTTGTAGCACTGACGGTCAGGTAGAGCGGACTATTCAGGCGCTTGAAGATATGTTGCAAGCTTGTGTGGTAGCTTTCAAAGGTAGTTGGGATGACCATTTGCCGCTTGTTGAGTTTTCTTACAATAACAACTTTCACGCTAGTATTTAGATGGCCCCATTTGAGGCATTGTATGGAAGAAGGTGTAGATCTTCGATTGGGTGGTTCGAGGTTGGTAAAGCAGAACTATTAGGGCCAAATATTGTGCATCATGCTTTGGAAAAGTTAAAGTCATTCAAGAGAGGATGAAAACTGCTCAGAGTCGTCAGAAATCCTATGTAGACGTGCGTCGAAGAGAATTGGAATTCCAAGTAGATGATTGGGTGTTCTTGAAAGTATCTCCCATGAAGGAAGTCATACGATTTGGGAATAAAGGGAAGTTAAGTTCGAGGTATGTCGGACAGTATAGAATCATTCAGAGGATCGGTCAAGTGGCATACAAGCTCGAGCTGCCACCCGAGATGTCGTTGGTACATCCGGTCTTCCATGTATCTATGTTGAAGAGGGTAGTGGGAGATCTGTCCGTTATTGTGCCGATTGAAGCTATTGAGGTTAATGAAGAACTATCTTATGAAGAAATTCTAGTTGCCATTCTTGATAGGCAAGTCCAAAAATTGAGAACTAAGGAAATTGCCTCTGTAAAAGTGTTATGGCGGAACCAGCAGGTTGAGAAAGCCACCTGGGAAACCGAGGAAGAATTGAGAAAGAAATACCCACATTTGTTTGAATAGTTATGTAATAGCTTTCATGCAATTGGTTCTTGTAAACTCTTATCTTTTGATTTGATCTATGTTAAACTATTCCATTTTGACTATGTATGTTGCCTATGCGGCCATGGTTGGTGTTGTACAAGTTATGTTATGTCTATGAAACATGTATATGCTGTTAGGATATGTATCTGGGGCCCTCTGACAGGTGGATAGGTCTAGTACAAAAGAAACTCTGGCGAAATTTTCGAAAATTTAAGGAGTAACCAATTTCGGGGCTGATGATATATTTCATAATGTGAAAAAGCGGAAGTTACATAAGGATGGATAATGAATGAAACTTGATCCTCATTTGAGGACGAATGATCTTAAGCGGGGGAGAATGTAAAGCCCCAGAAAATTTTGCTTAGTAATTTAAGATTACGTGGTGCCAAGGTAGGCCAAATATTTTATCTTGCGTGCAAATGAGGATTAAGGAGATTATGGATATTAATTGGATATGTTAATAAGTGTATAAGTCACAGTAGTAGTGAATTGGGGTCTAAGGAGAGGCCTAAGTCTAAGCCAAGTTGGAAAATTTCATAAGAGACGAAAGTTGCAAATGAGTGTGCACAAGACCTCACTTTGGACAATCATATCTCTAGGTATATAAGGATTTGTGTGATGCACAACCTATCTAATAAAACTTCGGAACGCTCAAGCCTAACATCAAATAACCAATTTAACATAGTATTCAAGCCTAAGAACTCCAAGAACTCTTAAATTATGCTTTCGATCAAAAAGTCTATCAAATCTCGTCCGAATGGCCTGAAAGTTTGCACACACATCCCAAATGACAAAATGAAGCTACTGCAACTCTCGGAATTCTATTCCGACCCCAATATCAAAATCTCGCCTATCAACCAGAATTTGCGCCAATCCTACCAAATGTTATGACCAAATTACCAAAAGCAGCGCAGAATTTAACACTACCGCGCCCCCCATGCGGCACGACTGTGTAAATTATTAGAGCACCTCAAGTTTCGTTTCTAAACACATTTTTCATTACCACGCAGCCCCATGCGGCACCCCATGCGGCGCAGCTGTGCAAAAATCGGGGTTTTTGTTATAAAATGACCTCATTTCGTCAAATAGATTCAAGGGACCATTTCTTGAGCAAAAATCAGATACTTTTAGAGTGAGAGAGTGCCCTAGAGTGAGAAAGTATCCCTCATCAATTCTTCTACAACTCTTGCTCAAATCTTAAAGGATTAAAAAGGAAAACCATACTACGCCTTCATCCTTGAGGTAAGATTCTATACCATAACCTTTAATTTCAAATTTAGCTAAAGATGGGTAATTATAAAGAATGTTTGTGGGTATTGGAGTTGTTATCTTGCTTGCATGTGTTGTCAAAGTTGTAGAAACATTGTTGAGCTAAAGATGGTAAAGTATGGGTTGTGGGTTGATAAAATCCTCTATAAAAGGACCATAAAGATTTAACGCACATATGGTGTTTGATAAAATGCTCAAATGAGCTAGAATTATGAATATCTTCCTAATTTGTGTTCAATTTTGTTATGTCTCGAAGTAGATTGGCATTGTTAGAATTTCCGAAACATTGTAGTAACTTAAGGAAAAGCTCTTTGAGGTATGTATGGCTAACTTTAACTCTTGTAGAATCCCCCTGTTGTGACGAGCATACAGTATGTGTACCTTGTATGAAAATATGTGTATTGATTGTCTTAGTTGATTTCCACACCACCGTGTTATATGTGATTGTGAAAAGTGATTTGATGTGCCTACCTTATTATGTGCTAAGCTTGTAAATGCTTGAAGATGACGATATGGGAGTATGTGTTAACGAATAAAAGAACGTTAATATGTCCAAATGTGGGAATGTGTGTAATGGCTAAAACCCTGCGTGGTAAGTAATGAAAGATTGTATAGTAAAATGACGTAAATGAGTTGAACGATTACGACAACACATTGTAAATGAATTACCGCTTGGTGACATCTATGGTGTCTTGGGCCCAAATATATGAATTGTTGATATGAACTTGTGCTTCCTTGAAATGATGATTCTTGTGATTAATATTCTTTGAATGTTGTTGGTTGAGTCTCGCGATATAATGGTGTAAGTAAATGGCAACAAACCAAGTGTGTGTGTGTGTGAATGTGTTCATGTGGTAAGAACTGTGTAAAAATGATGGAAAGAAATCGTAATTGATGCAATTGAAACAGTTGTGGTAATATCATACATGACTTGTCGCGGGCAATTATCGTTGTGACTTAAATTATATACGGGTTGTTGCATATGATGGAAATGGTATTGATGTTATGAAAATTCTTTGTGAATTATTATTGTTGTCGTGTGAAATTTTATTCTCCGGTGGGATCGGGTTGCGCGCCGCAACACGAAGTTATAAGGTGTGGGTTGTGGTGATAAGGGTGGCCAAGGTAATAAGGGTGAAAAAGTGATCAAAATCACTATTGAAGTGAAAATATGTGAAAGTTGTAAAACCATTGATGTGATGAAATAATGTTGAAAGGGGAAATGGAGAGATTGTGGAACTTGTTTGGATTTGGTTGTTCCTTTCATGTGCATTGGATTGTTGATTCTATTACTGTTTGTTACCTGTGTATTTCTTGATTTTACTTGGGGTAAAGTTTGTTCATACATACCAGTACAATTCAAATGTACTAACGTCCCTTTTTCCAGGGGCGCTACATTCGTGTTATGATTGTAGGTGGTTCTATAGCAGGTACTCCAGTCCACCAACAGTAGCACTCCTTCACTTTCCGTCATTTGTATTGGTGAGCCCCTTTTTCCTCTCGGGGTCCTGTGTAGCTCATGCCGCTTTTCCTCCCGAAAATGTTATTTTGATATTTGCGTAAGGTATAGCCGGAGCCTTGTTACCGGCAGGTATTGTAAAACTCTTTTGTATCCCTAGAGGCTCCGTAGACAGGAAATGTGGGTTATGTACTTATGTATTTTGTATTTGGGCAGTGTAACTTGTAAACCACGCTAAGTAACCATGTTTATTATGTAAATCTCGTAAGAATGTGTTTAAATCATAAATGGCTATTTCACTTGGTTAACGGATAATCAAAACGGGGGGTAACATGTGGGATAGGAAAGGCACCCAGGTCCGCTTGACTGGGGTTACCCGGTCGAGCGCCGGTAGAGCCCCTTGGTTTTTGGGGCGTGACACCATGCTCGTGTAGATTCCCGATTAGGAGCAAGATATTATAGCTTATAGAGTCGGCTTTCTAAGCGTGTCCACCTACCCATTCACCTTAGGGCCAGTGGGTCCATCCTCGCTTCCGATATGATCAGGCATTACTCGAGCATGATAGAAGGAATCCCCTTTACTCTAAACCATCTAATCCGGATGTATAGTCCCCGTCTTCTTCGCGGGGGCTTAATCAAGCTTCATTGTCGAGACTCGAGATCCTTTTTTGCCTGCACCAAAGAGTTCGGGGATGATGGATGGTTAAGCCGATTCGTCCGAGTGAGGACGTCTGACCTGATACCAGTGGAAAAGATGTCTTTCCCTGAGAAGTGGAACACCGGGCATAAGTAAACGTGGTATCTTTGCCCTTTTTTGGTGATTTCTCTCTATGCGTCTAACTCTTCTTTTCTTGTCTTTTTAGCCGTAACAATTTACCTTGGCGCAGTGTCGGATCTCTAGGGTTGGATTAGTCATTTGTACTCAGTCTGCCCGTATATCGATCGAGCGTGGGGAGATTTATCCTGAGCTCGATGGGAAGCCAAAGATCATGGTGAGCCTCGAGCCTCGATGCATCTGAGCGTTTTGATGTAGTTTGTTGTTAGTAGCTTTCTCCATCATGTGTATTTAACCTCTGCATCTATGTAGGTCTGGGATAAATCCCACTAATAAGGGAGGCACTGTCTGCTGGAGGGGACGTTCTGGTACTTGGCTAGGAGAAGAAAAGGCATGAGAGTCTATCAGTTGGGCCACCATAGCCCAAGAGGGTCGAGGTGGAGGATTCCAAGGTTGACCCAATGGTTCCAACCTCCAGGGCGACGGGGAACCCCCGTGCTAAAAGTTAGGGAGAAAGCAGTTTCTCGGCATCCCCCGAAGAGTATTTGAGCTCGATTGATCCTCGGGCCATAAGGATGGATGCTTCCGGATAGGAATCTAATGTTGGCGTGGCCCAGATTCACGGCTGTGAGGCAATGGATGGGGCATCGAGAACCTCCCTAGAATTTGTAGATGGCCAGAGTTCTCCTCGAGCAGAGATTCCCTTGGTCGGTAGTCCGGAGGGGCCTTGATCCGCTACCCAGGGTGAGCAAGAGATGGAGATTTTAGCTGACCTCGTTAGCCCGTTGATTGTTGTCGATTCTCCTCTAGGGGAGATCATTCTATCTTACGAAGTGCTAGATGGGCATCGGAAGGAGCCTTCTATAGCGGGAGAGCTGATCAAAGGAGGAAAAGCACTCGAGAGGCCGGTGATCATTCTTGAGGGTATTTCTGAGGTCGATGCTTCGTTCATCTTTGGTGAGATGGGCAGACTTTGTGTGCGGGTAACTTCTGCTAGCCTTGTCCGCCACTTTGGGCTGCTTCAGCCTTCATTCTCCTAACTTTTTTATATGGTTTCAAGCTAAAGTGCTTTAAGACCAGGCTTTCGCCCAATATCAGGATGAGGTGAACCGTCGCGAACGCGAGAAAGCCTATTTTACCGAGCAGGTTATTCATCCCCTGTTTTTACTATTATTTGAGCTCTTGTGAGATTCCATAGCTTTAACTCCTCAGTCCTCGCTTTGTGTAGTTTTAGAAGGAGAACGCCCTGCTGAGAGGGGAGCTTCGGGCCAGAGATGCTGAAATCTCTAAGCTTAGTCGGCACGTGAGCGAAGTGGCTTCTGAGAGGGACAACTGTAGGGGGAAAGTCACCTTGATCGAGCGTCAGCTCCAGGACGTAAAGAAGGATAGTGGCAAGTATGAGAGCCTCCATTCCGAGCTAGTGGCTTCATTGGTTCGGATCAAAGCTGCGGCCGAGGCGCTTGTATCTTTGCATGGGGGAGGAGCAGTTGTTGTAGATTCTTGCATTGAGAGGATGTTTGAGGGGGCTGGCCCGACTTTACCTCGAGCCGCGGATCGTGCCTGGCCGCGTTCCCGAAGGTAGACCATCGAGGTCGCATTTGAAGTTAGCTCGAGCGGTGTTAAAAATGAGGGTGGATCCCCGGAGAGAGAGGACACCATTGAGAAGGGGCCGTCAGGAGGCTCGTAATCGCTTGGGTGCAACCCTTGGGGAGCTGTTTAGGCTGTCGATTTGGTAGTAGATTAAGATCTTTGTTGTTTTTTCCTGTTGATCTCCCTGTTTGTATATAGTACTTTTTATTTTGGCATATGTATAAAGAGAATCGGCTTCGTTTTCCCTTATTCCCCTTTCTGCTTTGAATTCAGTAAGGATTGGCGATAGAACCTTAGACCCGCAATACAACTTTGTGGCCCGTTTAAGCCGGCTCGGGAGTTGTCATGCGGCTGGTCGATGCGGCCTTCAGTGTAAACTGCCGTGAGAATCCTTTCGATTTTGCCCAACCATTTTGTGTCGAGTCTCCGGGCTGAGTTTTGTCTCGAGCCTACTCGATCTTTAATCCCCTATTCATGTATGGCCGGGTGATGATAGTTATTATCCCTTGCTCTTGGGCATTTGTATTTCGCTTTTTTTTGGGTTCAGTCTCCGAGTCGTGTTGCGACTCGAGCTTCAATTGACCCTCAAGATTGTTTGTGCCCGTATAGGTGCATGACGAGGGCTCTTGTGCCTCGGGTCGAAGTGACTTTTGAGTGTATGGCCCGGAGGCTTGTTTGGCTGGCGATAATGGCACTTATGTTGTGCCTTTAGGCATATTGTAGTTAACTATTTTGGATCCAGTCTCCGAATCAGGTTACGACTCAAAGTCATTTTAATCCTCAAGTTTTCAATTTTTAAGCTGGCGACAATGGCTCTTACGCTGTTTGGTCATTGCGACCTTTCAGTATGAAGCCCGGAGGCTCATTTGGCTGGCGATAATAGCTCTTACGCTTTTGGCCGTGGGCATTTTGTAGGCTTTGTTTTCCTCTCGTTAAGGTCTTTTTGGAATGATTTTGCCTGACACGTCGTCGGTTCTGGAAGAACATCGATTTCAAGTCATTAGCGGCAATGTTCGAGTAACTCAGAAGGTTCTTACCTCGTAGGTTGAGTAGCTCGAAGCCTTGTGATTTGGAGCTGACATGGTCGAAGCTTGTTTTGCCTGTTGAGGGAAGCCTATTTTAACAGATTCTTTTCGAAGTATATTCGAAGTAATGGCCTGTGATTTTGTTAGTGATAGTCGGGCGTCCCCGAGTCACGTTAATTTGGCTGGAGCAACCATTTTTACCGTAGTCATATGTGTTTGGCCGAAGCCATTTTTGATATTGAGTGATAGTTTAGGCGTCTACACCAAGGGTATGCCCTTTCGGAATTCTTACAAATGCGACGTATAGCCTAAACTTCGGGATTGAGTTTTACGCCTGTAGTAAGGTCTTACAAAATTTTCATGCCTGTTGAGGTCTTACAGTTTTTTGTTGCTATACAGAATAGATCTGTTTATACTGAGTCTGCCCTCTCGGGGTTTTTGTGGCCTCGATTTTTCCAGTGTATGGTGATTAACGACAGTCTCCGAGTTATCGAGTTTGTTTAGGCTCGAAGGCCGTTATTCGTGAGCTCAGAATTGCCTCGTTGGGGCCTTATGACCCCGAAGTTCCGACCTGGGGGTCGTGCGGGTGTCAAATCGTTGATGCTAAGTCTCCGAGTACTTCGGGACGCATTTGGTTGAGGGACCCTTGCCATGAGTATGCTGAAATTCCCTTTTCTGGAGTATGAGATGTTGAAAAGATATTCTTTAATTGCTTGGCATAAATACATGTTGTTGGGTTGTTGTAAGCCCGGCTCAGGCGTATACGGTTCGTTTGACCGTTTGGCCTGGTACATCATTTTCTATTAGAACCTCGTTTGTTGTTTCTCGGGAAATGCGTGAAAGCTGCCTAGTTAAAAACCTTGCCAAAAAAACCCGTGTCGGGATGAAAAAATCGGTCGAAGGAAAAGAGTGTGACGTTTGCTTGAGGATATTTATGGTATTTTGCAATCGGATACCCTAACTGTAATACCGCTTAAGCATCGATACATTCCAGTTGCTCGAAAGTTGTTCGCCCTCCATGATGCCAAGCTTATAGAATCCTTTGCCTACTATCCTGAGGATACAGTATGGCCCCTACATATTTTGGCCTAGCTTCCCTTCATTAGTGTTCCGATTGTTAAGAGTAACCTTCCTTAAGACCAAGTTCCCGATCCCGAAATATCGAAGATTTGTCCTTCTATAGTAGTATCTTTCAATATTCCGCTTCTGAGCAGCCATGCGAACCAACGAAACTTCCCGTCTTTCGTCGAGCAGCTCGAGGGCCTTTGTCATAGCCTCATTGTTCGAGCCCTCATTAGTGTGCTGGAATCTGGCGCTTGGTTCCCCGACTTCCACTGGTATCAGTGCTTTGGTGCCATATACTAGAAAGAAGTGTATTTCTCCGGTGCTCAATTATGAAGTTGTCTGGTATGCCCACAACACCTCGGGCAGCGTTTCTCTCCATTTTCCTTTCGCGCTCTCCAATTTCTTTTTTAAGTTCTGAATAATGGTTTTATTTGTGGATTCGGCCTGGCGTTTGCACAGGGGTGATACGGTGTTGACAGGATTCTCTTGATTTTATTGTCTTCAAGGAACTGTGTTACCTTGCTCCCGATGAACTGCCTCCCATTATCGCATATTATTTCTGACGGGATCCCAAACAGGCATATGATGTGATCCCATATGAAATTGATGACTTCCTTCTCTCTTATTTTCTAGAAGGCCTGCGCTTCCACCCATTTTGAAAAGTAGTCAGTCACAAACAGAATGAATCTAGCCTTACCTGGCGCCGTCGGTAAAGGACCGACAATGTCCATTCCCTATTTCATGAATGGCCATGGTGATAAAACGGAATGTAGTTGCTCGCCGGGCTGGTGGATCATGCGAGCGAACCTTTGACACTGCTTGCATTTTCAAACGAATTCCCTGGTGTCTTTTTCCATGCTGTCCTAATAGTAGCCCACCCTGATCACTTTTCAGACTAAAAAATCGGCTTTGGAATTATTTCTGCAGATGTACTCGTGGATTTCTCAGAGAACATAATATGTGTCTCCCAGTCCCAAGCATACCGCCAGGGGGCCATCGAAAGTTCTCCTGTACAGTGCCCTATTTTCGTCGAGTGATAATCGGGTTGCTTTGGTTCGTAGGGCCCTCGATTGTTTTGGATCTGCGGGTAACTTACCGTCCTTAAGATAAACAATATATTTATTTCTCCAATCCCATGTTAGGCTGATAAAGTTAATCTCCGCGTGACCTTCCTCGACCACATATTTGAACAATTGGACCACAGCTCCGGGGAGTAGGTCTTCTTATTCAGTAGAAGATCCCAGGTTTGCAAGGGCATCGGCCTCGCTGTTCTGCTCTCGAGGTACATGGACTAAGGTTCATTCTTTGAAATGACGTAATTTGATTTAGATTTTGTCCAAATACCTTTGCATCCTATCCTCTTGGGCTTCGTAGCTTCCGTTCAATTGGCTTACTACGAGGAGAGAATCGCATTTTGCCTCGATGGTCTCGGCTCCCAAACTTTTGGCCAATTCTAAGCCTGCAATCATAGCCTCATACTCGGCTTCATTGTTAGTTAGTTTTGCGGTTTTGATGGATTGTCTGATTGTGCTGCCGATGGGCGTCTTTAGGATTATACCGATCCCGGATCCTCGTATGTTTGCGGCATCGTCTGTGAACAGGGTCCATACCCCAAAGAATGTGCTTGATTTTAATAAATTGGGCACGTGGGATGGTGAGAATTCGGCGACGAAGTCCGCCAAGATTTGGGACTTGATGGTCGTCCAAGGTTGATACTCATATCATACCCTCCGAGCTCAATGGCCCATTTGGCCAATCGACCCAATAACTCAGGTTTGTGCAGTATGCTTCGGAGGGGATAAGTTGACAGTACGCAGATATGGTGACACTTAAAGTAAGGCTTCAGCTTGCGCGAGGCACTTATCAGTGCAAGAGCCAATTTTTCCAGGTATGGATATCGGGTTTCGGCGTCCCCCAAGGTTCGGCTTACATAATTAACAGAAAATTGTGTACCTTGCTCTTCTCAAACCAGTATGATGCTTACCGCTATTTCGGACACTGCCAGGTATAGGTATAGAGTTTCATCCTCCTTGGGCATGTGCAACAAAGGCAGGCTAGTCAGGTACTGTTTTAGTTATTCTAGGGCGTGTTGGCCTTTTGGAGTCCATTCGAAGCTACTCTTTCTTTTGAGTAGGGAGAAGAAATGGTGGCTTTTATTCGATGATCTTGATATGAATCTGCCCAGGACCGCTATCCACCTTGTCAATCGTTGGATGGATTTTACATTGTTCACCACCGTAATCTCTTCGATGGATTTTATTTTGTTGGGTTTGATCTCGATCCCCCTGTTTGAAACTATGAAGCCCGGAAATTTGCCCGAGCCTACTCTGAAGGCACACTTCTCGGGGTTGAGCTTCATGTTATAGCTTCTAAGGATGTTGAAAGTTTCCTGCAAATGGATCAAATGGTCCTCTACGTGGAGGGATTTGACTAGCATATCATCAATATATACTTCCATTGATTTGCCTACTTGATGCTCAAACATTTTACTAACCAGGCACTGGTATGTTGCTTCCGCATTTTTTAGCCCGAAGGGCATTACGTTATAGCAATATGTACCATACTTCGTGTCTTTTCCCTGTCCTTGGGGTTTATCTGGATTTGATTATACCCCCAGTAGGCATCGAGAAAAGTGAGGGTCTTGTGGCCGGCCGTAGCATCGATCAGGCGATCGATATTAGGCAACGGGAAGGAATCTTTAGGGCATGCTTTATTCAAATATTTATAATCTACGCACATTCTTAGCTTGTTCCCCTTTTTGGCACTACTACTATGTTAGCTAGACATTCGGGATACTTTACCTCCCTAATGGATCCGATTATATGAAGTTTCACTACTTCCTCTTTGATGAAGGCATGTTTTACCTCAGACTGCGTTTAGGGGTTTGAATTTGGGATCAACGCTTAGCCTGTGGGAGGTTATTTCTGGTGGGATTCCTGTCATATCTAGGTGGGACCAAGCAAAACAGTCGATATTGTTACTAAGAAATTGAATAAACCCTATCCTGAGTTCGGGGGTCAGCCCCATCCCCAGGTATACCTTGCGATCCGGGAGGTGCTCGATCAACACGGCCTGCTCCAGTTCTTCGACTGTTGATCTGGTCGTATCAGACTCCTCAGGGGTGACAAAAGTTTGGAGGGCGAAGAAGTCTTCCTCCTCGTCTTTGGGGGTCTACACGCTTCCCTCCTCGTCCGAGACTGGGCATGTGAGGGTTGGCGCCTTATGGTGGACCGCAAACATTTCTTTTGCTGCCCGCTGTTCTCCATGTATGGCTGCGATACCATACCTCGTGGGAAACTTTATCACCTGGTGCAAGGTTGAGGGCACTGCCCTCATGTTGTGTATCCAAGGCCTGCCGAGTAAGGCATTGTATCTCATGTCACCGTCGATGACCTGGAACTCGGTGTTATGGATTGCGCCAGACATGTTGATCGAGAGGGTAATCTCTCCTTTCGTTACTTCGCCGATCATGTTGAAGCTGTGGAGGATTCGAGGGATGGTAACAACTTGATTGAGTAACCCCAGTTGTTCTACTACTTCCGAGCTGATTATGTTGGCCGAGCTGCCTGGATCCATGAGCACGCGCTTTACCCTGGTGTTGTTTAAGAGAAACGAGATCACTAGCATGTCATTGTGCGATCCCATCATAGTCTTGAGGTCCTCCTTGCTGAATATGAGGTTATCTTCGTGTACACGTTCTCGGGTTGGTCCTTCTTTCGTAGCGGACGTTCTCGTTCGTTTGAACATGGGTACTTGGGGAGCAGTGGTTCCCCCAATAATCATGTAGATGTTCTGTTGGAGGACCTTCCCTTTCATCCGGGTTGAATCCGGTGGTGTATTGGCCTCTAGGATGGTCATGTCCTTTTCTCTGTTGTTTTTGAGGTAGTCATTCTTAACCCCGTTTACCGAGTCGGACCTTTCGACCTGAAATCAAGAGATCTTGGGCAAGAAAAGTGTGAAAGATAACTTGCATTTTTGTGATGGAACCAGCAAGAAAATAATCACTATTATTTTTAGCCCCACGGTGGCGTCAAACTGTTTACCGTGAAAATAGTAACAACAATTAAATTTGTAAATGAAATTCTAAAAATACGTGATCTATTTTTATGCTAGTTTTATGAGCAGATGATGCTAGGAATATGAAGTTTAACAATGAAATGCAAGCTAAACAAGGTAGTAATCTAACTGAGGGGCTTACTCATCTGGCTTCGGACTGGTCGATGGAGGACCTCGGGGTCGATATCTGGTCTCAATCTCGAGCTATCGGGGGTAGTTGGGAATGAGATAACAGTTAAGATATGATTGAACAAGGCTCTATATGGCCAATACCAAGCAATAAATGAAGAACAAGTGTGAGAGTAGTAAATGCTAAAGTGTCTTCGAGCTAGTAAGAACGAGCAAGTTGGAGAGAAAGAGAGAGAGAGAGAGAGAGAGAGAGAGAGAGAGAGAGAGAGAGAGATTATTGATCTTGTGGAGAAATAGTTGGAGCAACATCAGCCAACCCGTTACAAAGTGATGGGGATCCCCTTTATATAGGAGGGAAATCCATCATAGTACATAACGTGTTAACCATGAAGGCATGGAGATAGGGTGGCTGGACGTGACATCTTGAAATAGGCCCCGGATAGGCCAGCTTTGTCGAATTAAGTCGTGTGCCTTGTGAACTACCCTCTTGCATGTTGTAGCCCGCAATAGTTGTCGGAATGTGATATCCTTTGGGTTGGTATCTGACGACCCCCGAGGGTAAGTCTCGACCTTGACTTCGAGCTTCGAGGGGCATGACCGCGAGACGGCCCTATGACGTGGAAATCGGGCCCCCAAATTCGCCATATACAATAAACTTTTTACATAAATAATTACTCTTTTGACCAACTCATGTCGGATAATCCAACTAATATCTAAGCTATTTTATAGAACTATGTTTAGATCTGATTTGGAATGTAAAAGAGAGAAAAATAGAAGCCCTTTGAACATTAAATAGACAGAGAGAGAAGCTGAAAAATTAGCTTGAGCAGCCACTCTCTGACTTTAATTTTCGTTATATTTCTTGTTCGGTCTAGCTGAAATTTGAACTAAGTGTTATCAGCATCATGATCTTCAATTAGAATTTGACAGAGCATGATTTGAAGTCTTGTAGCTCCAAATTTTGGGTCCTAAACAATAGCTGCATTTTTGGTGATTTTCTCTTTATATCTTCTCTTGTTTGGTTGTTATCCTTGTTACAATTGTTGCTATATATTTGACATTAATATTGTAGCTATTTAGAAATGTCACGACCCAAAACTACAAACCGGTCATGATAGCGCCTAACTCACTTGATATGAAAGCTAACATAACAACAATAGAACATAATAACAGAAATAACAATGAAATATTACAAGTCTAATGCCAATAACATGAACAACTACGTCAAAATACAATAACTCCCAGTACTCGTAATACAGTGTCATGAGCTCTATCAAAAGTACAAGTCTGAAAAATAGATAATGATACTATCTTAATGAAAATAATAGTACAAAAGGAAAAGTGATGCCAAGACTGCAGTCGGGATACAACTCTACTTCGTCTCTCCAAAATGCTCACAGCAACACCTCACAGCTAGCCCTAACTCCGTAAGATACCTGGATCTAGATAATTAAGTGCAGAGTGTAGTTTGAGTACAACCAACCTCATGTACTTACCAAGTATCATAACTAACCTCATCTCGGTAATAGAAGCAAGAATTATAAATGATACTCACTAATTACCTATACAGTTCATAAATCCAACAAGTATATAATAATAATATATATAATCGAGTCGTGAATCACAAAAACAACCACCTTGGTGCACACAATTACTTAACGTACTCTACTCAGTCAAATCTAGCATATAAAGAAGATATGCAAATAAAACAGAAAGCAGTCAAGGAAATTGCAAATAAAGATGAAATGCAACAACCAAATCAAATACTGGCCAGCTTTTTCTCAAACTTTCTATATCAGTACCAACCATTGATCAGTTTTCCTCAATATCTGCGTGTACACTATCAAGAAGGAACATGAGAGGGTGACCTAAGGGGGATGTATCCTTATCCACACGCTGCATAAACAACTCACTTTCAACACGGATAACTCGCGTGCTAATAATATCAACCACACATATAATTCACATGTAATAATTTCAATATTTGGATCTGCATGGACAACTTACATGCTACACAAACAACTCACATTCCAATAAGATCAACCACATAGATAACTGATGTGCCAATAATCACAATCCACTCGGCTTTGTCACATGCTTAATATCACAATTCGGCCAGCATGATCACAGGCTACTAGTCTAGATCATATCACACAGAAACAAGATATACAAGAATATGTGTACATGATTAATAAATATTAACTTTCACACTCCTAGACTGGTATAAATGACATGCTAAAGTTTATGCATGTGCAAATTGTGTTATCATAGCTCAAACTGGCAAATACATCATGGAAATAACAATTATCAGGTTCAATCAGGGAAGTCACCTCAACATAAACCTCAGATATTGTACAAATAGCTCACAAAAGAGGTACAACTAGGAGAACCATCTTAGCATGAAGCTTAGCAATCAAGTCAAGTCATATTATAGCCTAAGCACTACCCGAGTATGAATAATATCACGGTGCACGATCATGGGCTCAATACTCACACATGTACGCCACCTATAGCACGTAACTATCACCAATAGCTCATGAAACTAATGCCTCAACCAAGTTTAGGTAAGATACCTATCTCAACCAAGCCAAATCAATCATCTAATAATCACTTCCCACGTGAATCAACTTCCGGACGGCACAAATCTAGCCAAAATAACTTAATATCATCAATAAAAGCCAAAGGAAATGATTCCAAATGATAAAGCTAAGATCTCTAACCAAAATTAATAGTCAACCCAAAAACTCAACCACGAGCTCGTACCACGGAACCCGACCAAACTCACAAGTTCCAAACACATATTCTGATACGAGTCCATATATACGTGTTTCATTCTAATCCGACCTTAAATCGACCTTCAAATCATCATTTTAAACTTTAAAAATATTTTTACTAAAATCCTCAATTTCTTTACTTTAATTCACCAATTAAATGCTAAAACCAAGGTTGGAATCATGAAGATTTAACTAATCCGAGTCCAAAATACTTACCACAATTAAAATCATGAAAATCCCCTTCAAAATCGCCCAAATCCGAAATCTACAACTCAAAATATGTTAAAATGACTAAAACCCTCGAAAAATAGAGTACCTATGGTCTGCCCAGGCATACCCTTCGCGATTGCGGGACCAATATCGCAATTACGAAGCAAGATCACACATTAACCCAGAAAATCTTACACAAACAAGAAACACTAACCGCGAATGCGATACACAACACTTCTTACCTTACACAAATGTGGATGACCCTTTCGCGATCGCGAAGGCATACAACCTGACGCCCCTAGCCAGCCTCCCTTCAACGCGAATGCGTTGTCCTTCACGCAATCGCTAAGGTCACTGCCTCCCAAAGCATCCCGAATGTGATCACAACTTCATGCGAAAAACAACTCGCCTGCTTATAAAAATACCCTACGTGATCGCGACTGCCTTCTCGCGATCGCGAAGAAGGAAACCAAGCATCAGCAACAGCACCACAAAAACATGGAGAAGTGGTCTGGCACCCATCTGAAACACACCTGGGTCCCCCATCCAATCACACCAACCTATCTCAAAATATAACAAGGACCTGATCGAGGCCCCAAATCAAACAATATGACATCAAAATAGTGAATCGTACCTCAATTCATACCTAAGGAAACTAATGAACTTTTCAAATTGAAAACTTAAGCCGAACAAGCCTAAACAACTTGAAATGATCTCAAATTTAGAATGAAACTCTCAAATGACATATTGGACTTATCCCAACTACCGGAATCAAAATTCGAACACAATATTGTCAGAGACAACTCTCAGTCAAACTATCAACCTTCTAAACCTTCAACTTTCCAACTTTCGTCAAAAAGTACCAAATCAACCTACAGACCTTCAAATTCAAATCCAAACATATGACTAAGTCCAAAATCACCATACAAAGCTATCGAAACAATCAAGACTCTATTTTGGAGTCATATACACCAAAGTAAAACTTTGGTCAACTCATACAACTTAAGCTTCCAGCTGTGGGACCAAGTGTCCCAATTTACTCCAAAACCTCCTCGAACCTAAACCAACCAAATCTGCAAGTCACATAATATCATATATGCACATGTAAAGTAGTAAATAAGGAGAACGAGACTAAAATAATTAAAATGACAGACCAGGTCGTTATAGGAAAACGTTTATAATTCGTTGATTTACTGGAGCTTTGATTCCGTGATTTTTACTCTTCTCATTGAAGAGGGTTTTCACGTAAATTTGGTGTCTATTACATTGATTACTTTTGCGTTGCTATATTTTATTGATTTATATAGTTGTTGCCTATATTTTTATTGTTCTAGACTTTATTATCTTTTCTTAGTTCCAGACCATTTTTTACTTGTAGGAACTGCTAGTTTTGGATTCTGGTGTCTAGTGATTCACGATCGTGAAGTCTCTCTCGCGATTAGGAAGGGTGAAATTTGGGTTGGGGCTGGTTAATCTTCGCGAATGTGAGAGGTAGGTCACGAACGTGAAGCATTGGGGGGCTTACCCTTCGCGACGCGACTCACCCCTCGTGAACGCAATGCCTTGTGGGATCTGAGAGGGATGGCATGTGTTCCTTCTTTGCGAATGCGACCAACGGGTCGCGAACGCGGAGGCTTGGCTGGGGATGCCTTCGCAAACGCGATAGGGAGTTCACGAACGTGAAGGCCAATTGGCCACTGCTCTCCGCGAACGCGTCAGCTGCTTCACGAACGCGAAAAACACCTGACGCCTAGTTATTTAAAAGCTGAAAGTCAGGATTTAATCATTCTTCCCTATTTTTGAATGCTAGAGCTCGGAATAGAGGGGATGTTGAAGAGATTTTCATCCCAACTTTAATAGGTTTTGATTTATTTTGCATAATCGCCTATTAATTTTAACCTTTAATCTATGAATTTCATGATATAAATTAGGGATTTTGAGTAAAGATTAGGAATTTTATGAAATTGGGATTTAAACCTCAAATTGAGGTCGGATTTCGAAACAAATCATGTAATCCGGCTCGGAGTGATGGATGATCGTATTTTGGTTCGAATCTTGGGTTTTGACTAAGCGGGCCCATTAGCTTTTTCCAATTTCATTAAATATTGAATCGTTTTCACTCGTGGGTAGATTCTAAAGCTTATTTTAAATTATTTGAACTATATTTGGCAAGATTTGATTTGTTTGGAGGCTAATTCTAAAGGAAAGGCCGTGGTTGAGAGTTGATTTGATTGCAGAAAGAGGTAAGTATCGTTGTCAGCCTTAACTTGAGGGATTTAAGTCTTTATTGGCTTATTTGCTATTTGATTTATGTGTGGGGACGGCATATATTTAAGGTGATGAGTGTATATGCATAGTCACGGGTTAAGCATGCAGGTTGGAATATTTATTTATTATTTTTAATTATTTCATGCCTTTATTTTATCCATGTTATTACTTGTTAAATATTTTAATTACTACTTGCCTTTACGTGATAAATTCATGCCGTTATCTATAATATGTCTTAAATGTTTATTGTTTCCATGTATCCGTATATTTATTTATTAACTATCTTTACTTGCCTTTTTACCTCGTGTTTCATTAGATAGCTACTTTTACTCGCTTTATATCTTTAATTATATAATTCCTTTTTGCGTTTTAATTGATTACGCCGTAGTTGGTTGTAGATGGTCATTTATATTATTATTGTGTGGGATCGGGTTAAACGCTACAACAATTATTTGGTATTATTATGTGGGATCGGGTTACACGCCGCACCATATTTTGGTATTACTATTTTGCGATCAAGTTGCATGCCACAATGGTATTTGTTTATATTTACGGATCGGATTACTTGCCACAACGGAAAAGACTTGTTATTTATATATTTTTGTATCGTGTTGAGCACCACAATGGAGAAGACTTGTTATTTATATATATTGTGGATCGGGTTGCGCGCTTCAACAGAGAAGGCATAATTTATTGTGCTTAAACATTATTACTATATCCGTGTTGAATTGAAAGGTTGAGAATAAGTGCTATTATGGGCCCCTGTGTTATGAATTCTCAGTTCTAGTTTAATGTTAAATTATTATTTTATCAATTTCTGCTATTATTTCCTTTATATTCGTTCAGGTTTAATGTGAGTGCCTTGTAATAACCTCGCTACTACTTCGTCGAGGTTAGACTTGATATTTACTGAGTATATAGAGTCGGTTGTACTCATGCTACACTTCTGCACTTGTTGTGCAGATTTTGGTGTTGATCCCAGCAGCAGCTAGTGGAGGCTCACTCATATTAGCTTTCTTTCATGGAGACTTAAGGTATAGTTGTGCGGCGATAGCAGCCCTGGAGTCCCCTTCCCTATCTAGTTCTACTTTTCTTTTTTGTTTCAAATATTGGTATTTTCATTCAGACATTTGATTGTTGTACTTCTAGTATACTCGTGTACTTGTAGCACCAGATTTCGGGATTTGATTAGTCAATGTTTCAAGTTTTTATATCTATTTTAAATTTTTACAGCTTTATTTCTTATTAAATTTCTTAAAAATTGGTTTTAAAAGGACTAATTATGTACTAATGTTAGATTGCCTAGAAACTGGATGTTAGGCGCCTTCACAATCCTCCGATAGGGGATTTCGGGTTGTGACAGATATGACTGATGATGTTGATATTCACAAGTCTACTTTAGGCTACTTTGCTAATATTGTAGGAGTAGCTGTATCTTGACAATCTAAGTTGCAAAAATATGTTGCTCTTTCTACTGCAGAAGCTGAGCTTATTGATGTTGAAGCTTATAAAAAGTTTCTCTAGATGAAGAGATTTTTGGAAAACTTGGCTTTGCTCAAGAGAGGTATGTGCTTTATTGCGATAGTTAAAGTGCTATTCATCTTGGTAAGAATTCTATATTTCACGGTAGATCTAAACATATTGATGTGAGATACCATTGAATTCGAGATGTGTTGGATTCTGATTTTCTTGAACCTCAGAGATTCACACAGATGACAATGATTCCCATATGTTCATGAAATTTTTACTAAGAGGGAAGTTTGAAGAATGTTTCTTGATTGTCGAGATAGCGGTCTCCTCCACATAATCAGGAGGGAAAGAATTGTTGAGTTTTGGGAATTTTTTTCTTCCTATGTGGACGAATAAATACCTTTTTGGACTAGTTCATGTCTCATAACTCCACTAATATCTAAGACATTTAAAGACCTAAGTTTAGGTCTGATTTGGAGTAAAAGAGAGAGAAAAATAACAGATCTTTGAACATTACATAAAGAGGGTGCAGATTTTTCTGCTTAAAAATCAACTTGAGCAACCAACTTCAAACTTCGATGTTCATTTCGTTTCTTGTTCGGTCAAGCTGAAATTTGAAACTAATTATTTTCAGCATATTGGTCTTCAATTAGAAACTGACAGAGCATGATTTGGACTCTTGTAGCTCCAGATTTTAGGTCGTGAATAATAGATGCATTTCTAGTGATTTTCTCTTCCAATCTTATCTTGTTTAGTTGTTATCCTTATTGCTATTGTTGCTTCTTATTTGGCATTAATATTTTAACTATTTGAAGAACTTTTGTAACTCTCTTGTTGACTTAGTAGAGCTTTGATCGGGTGGTTCTTACTCTTCACATTAAAGAGGGTTTTCACATAAATTTGGTATCTCTTGCAAGGATTATTTCCACCTTGTTATATTTATTGGTTGATATATTTGCTGTGTATATTCTCATTTGTGAGGGGTTATTGTGTTTTCTTGATTAGATTATAAAAGTTTAGACTTAAGAATTATTTCGCTGCTACGTTATCGTGCATAGTGCTTATGTTTGTTTTTTCCTGACCGTCTAAAGACTAAAGTATGTCATCCATTCAGTAAATGTTCAATTTCAATCTACAGTAGCTGTATGTCCAAAACTAGTTAAACTTGCTTTGTTTCTCAGCTTGGAGTTTAACAAAAGAAAAGAAAGAGAGGACGGTCGGAAGAGAATACACATCGCGTGCAATAAATCCATGCATGTAAAGTCCATTTAATTTATGAGTATTTGTTCGATCAGAGGGTGATACAAAAATGCGATAAGTCCAACATATTTTTAACTTATATACATTAAAGTGTATTTTAGACGTATTTTATTTTACCATATTGTCATAGGTAATCGGTTTTTATTTTTATTTTAATGAAAGTCCTCTCGTAATATTATTATTATAATATATCTTATTTTTCCGCTTACTAATTTTATTTCTTATGAACCATTCTTTATAGTTTATATTTTAATTGATCTAATAGTATAAAATTTATTATACATTATCACTAAGATAAACTCATAAGAAAAAAGAAGAATATCGACGAGCAAAGGTATTTGAATAACCGTGCAAGTTACACAACCGCAACATATCAGACCTTCTTTTTACTGTAAAAGCATATAGGATTCCAAGGGAGCCAAAACATATAAACAAGAAAATGACTGAGAACAAAAAAAGGATAGAAGAAGAAGAAAGAAATTTAAAAAATACAGTGAGATATTCTTTTGGACAAGTAACACCTTAATAGGTGTAAAAAAAATAACATTTTTATATATAGCGCCCAAATACTGGGCGCTATACATTAACGTTAACTGTACCGCTAATGTATAGCGCCCAGTATTTGGGCGTTATATATAAAAAGCTGACACTAACAGTATAGCGCCCAAATACTCAGCGCTATACATAAAACTTTATGTATAGCATCCAGTATTTGGGCGCTATACACCTTTTTCCTGGACCCACCAATAATTCCTGACTTCATTAATTCAAAAGCGTATAGTGCCCACTTTTTGGGCGCTATATATAAAAAAAAACTCCGGCTAGCCATTTCCTATATAAAGAGGTTAGGATTGTATAGAAATTCATTCAAAAGGTGTATTAACTCTTGTTGAAACATTTATTGTGGTTAAATTCACCAGCATTTTTCCATTATGTCTGAAGAGCGTAGAATAAGAGTTTTATTATATTGGGGAGGGGGGTGAGGTTGTCATGGAGAATAACTTTGTGGGCTACAGTTTACCTGCTCAGTGTCATGTTAAATTGCCACTTACAATGGAGTACGATAAATTGATATCGTTGTTATGCAAAAAAATGAGTGTGAGGAAACGTTCAGTCATACTTAAAGTAATCGGAAGATATTTGTATTCTGTCACTCCGCAAGGGGTTGCTTTTTACTCGGAGTTTAACATCAACGATGATGAAACTTTGAGTGATTTTCTGAGGACTCCGGATGAATGATGGGAATTTTTTGTAATCACAATGTTGGAGATGTACGTGAATGTCGAAGACGTTCCAAAAAAACGAGGTTGTGCGTAGTAGAGATAACCCTCAGTCATCGGATGATTATTCTTGAGCAGTTTTTTCCGGACAAGTTCCGGATGAAAGAATTTTCCTTGATTTAAACTTATCACCGCCGGCGAATAAGCAGCGAGAAAATAATTTATACCATGTTTTCCATAATTCACAAGACGAGTGGTAAACTTCAATTTTCATTTGTGTTAATTATGTATATTTTTGGTGTATTGAATTTGTATTAATGCTCGTATATTTAATAGGGGGTACTGGCTGGATATGAATTTTACAAGTGGCCCATCCGGTAGTCATCACCTAATTGAAAACGTCCATCATGGAATTCCATCACATTACGACTTGTAAGTGAAGTGATATAGCCATATGGAAAGCATTTATTAATTCAGTAGCTTATATTTTTGTTGGTTGTGCAGTGAAAACGAGCAAGTTGAACCACCCGTACTCACTTAATTGCCTGAAAACGACGTATTACATCGGGATCTGGCAGATGCACAGAGTGAGGAACAGAACAATGATTACGATAACAATGCCAATGAATCCGGAGACGAGACACCATTTCCTCGTGAGGATGGTGAGGATGAGGAGGAAGGACCTGATTTGAAGAGAGACCCCCCTAGACGAAGAGTGTATGAGTCCGAAGTGTCGTTTCATTCAAGAGAGATTCCTTACATTGATAACTTGCCAACCGTGCCAGATGTGGAAGCTCTCACAAGGGAATTTGATGAAATCCGGACTGCAATGTGGGATGAGTCTAGACCAACGGTGCTTGCAAAAGGGATGCTTTTTCCTGATAAAGCGCGCGTAAGTAGAGCTTGTAAAATGCACAACGTAAAAGAGTGTCGTGAGATGCAGGTATGGGAGTCAAGTCCGATGGTATACAAGGCTGTTTGCTGCAGGTGATTTTGGCCATGTAATTGGATGTTGCGTGCAACCAAGAAGAAGACAGGTATGTGGAAAGTGGGTAAATACATTCCTACCCACACATGCGAAATGGACACATTCAACGGGAATCACTTCAACTTGGATATTGACTTGATTTCTCTTGTACTTATTCCACACCTCGAAGGGTCCATAAGGTATAAAATCAAATAGTGCATTACATCAGTCCACCAGGAATATGGCCATACCATTACAAAAAGAAAGGCATTTCTCAGGCGCAAACGATCGTTTGAAATTGTCTACAGTAATTGGAATAAGTCATTTGCATCTCTGCCAAATTACATGGCCGCACTGCAGCACTTTAACCTCGGGACAGTTGTTTAATGGAAGCTTGAGCGGAGTCCAGGAACACCAGAATACATATTCAATTACGTGTTCTGGGCGTTTAAGCAAGCAATTGATGGTTTTTTGCATTGCCGGCCCGTAATATCAATAGACGGAACTCATGTCTATGGAAAGTATGATATCAAGCTATTTATAGCCGTGGCAGTGGATGCTAATAGACAGATATTTCCTCTAGTTTTTGTTGTTTGTGCCAATGAAAGCACGAAGACGTGGACACTGTTTTTGAACCACCTAAAAGAGCACGTTGTCAAACAGCGTTCAGGTATTTGTCTAATATCTGATCGGCACAGTGGTATATTAAGTTCTGTGGAGAACTTGCCTGTATGGCAAGAACCTTATGCATACCACCATTACTGTGTGAGGCACTTTAAGGCCAATTTCCAAAAGGCACATCCCAACAAGGATCTACATGATTTGATGTGGATAGCAGCAATAAACCACCAAAAGCATAAATTTCGGAGGCATATGGATTCTATCAGGAAAGAAGATGAGGCAGCCTATTGTAGGTTAATGCGACATCACCCAGAAAAGTGGACTTTGCATGCGGATGGTGGGAAATGATGGAGAATTCTTACTACAAACGTGTCAGAGACCTTCAACGGGTTATTGAAGTCGGCAAGAGGATTGCCCATCACAGCCATGGTGCAGATGTCGTTCAAGTAGGTGGCGGGGAGGTTTGTTGAACGGTCTGCAGTTGCAACAGAATTGATGGAAAGGGGTGTTGAATTTATGCTAGTGCCGATGCAAACATTTGAGAAATACAGACGGCAAGCACATTGGCATTCATTTTTGCAGTATGATAACGAAAGAGGTGTTTTTGAAGTTCGCACCGCTATCCATAATAATCGGGTTAATAATGTACATACTATAAATGAATCAGCAAAGTTATGCTCCTGTGGAAAATGGTCCATCTACCAGATGCGTTGCTCACATGCCATCAAGTGTTTTCAACGTATTGGTTATGCGGAGACCAACTTTGTTGATCAACAATATAGTGTTTCCAAGTACCTAAACACATATAGTGGTCAGTTGCAACCAGTGGATGCTGAGCATTATTGGCCTCCAGAACCATTTAAAATGGTGTGTAACAAGTCCTATTTGCATAAAATATAGGTGCAGAAGAGAACGCGTATACGTAACCAAATGGATGTTAGTGATACCGTTTATGCGTGCAAATGTGGTATATGCTCACAAAGAGGACACGACCGTCGTAAATGTCCTTCAGCTGGTTTGGGTGGCAAAACTAATCAAGCTCGTGGTGAGTGTTCTTCTAGTGTACCTAACTACCTATGAGTTGATGTTGTAATAATTAATTGTTATGTCTATGTTGCAAGATTTATGAAATAAAATTATGCTTGTTAATTATGATTTGTACTTTCCCATTTTACCTATTTAAATAATAATTTAATAAAATTATCGGTATCTTTAGCGCGCCTGAACACTACGTTTTGTGTATTGTCTTGTCGAACTGAAAAAGCTGACCAGCTGACATAAAGTTGTCTTGTCAACATTATGATATTTAACACACAAAATATAGCGCCATTAGATAATACGTTATGTATTTAGCGCGGTTGAACACTACGTTATGTGTGTGTTGTCTTGTTGAACTGAAAAAGCTGACCAGCTAACATAAAGTTGTCTTGTCAACATCATTATATTTAACACGCAAAATATAGCTCCATTAGATAGTACGTTATGTATTTAGCGCGGTTGAACACTACGTTATATGTGTGTTGTCTTGCCTATAAATAACGGGATCATTGTAGTTATTTTGTGTGCTCAAAATTTACTAAAAGCAAATATTTCATTAAAAGTAAGATTTTTTTACTAAAAGCAAATATTTCACAAATGGGTCAATCTCTTCATCCACCAAAGTGCAAGTGTGGAAAAGCATGCTTGATGCAAAATTGTTGGGACTGTGGTGAAGTTGGACGCCGCTACTGGCACTGTATGAGCCAGTTTTACAAGGTTCCCGGCGAACCTATTTGTGATTTTGAGGAATGAGTTGATGATCCATGTTATCATGAATGCTACAGAGAACAACTGCAGTATCTTTATAATGTGTGTTTAAGACAACGGGAACATGAAAAAGAAAGCAATAGAATTATTGCAGACTTGAGGGCGAATCTGAAGGAGGTGGGAGAAGAAAAATGAAAAACACAATGGAATTGTGAAGCACAAAAGGAACGTAAAAAAATAAAATAAACAGGAACTTGCAGAGGTGAAGGCGAAACTGAAAGAGGTAGAAGAAGAAAAAGAACAACTGGAAGAACGATTTAAGTGGTTGGAGCGGAGAATAAATGGCAACCGGGGCTAAACATTGGCATGTATGTGTTTAGTGTATTTTTCATATTTCATGTATTTTTATTATGTTGGCCTGCTATGTTTGTGTTTGTGTTGTAGTAATGTTTTCCTTGTTTGTTGTACTAAATTTTATTTTAATTGAAGTAGAAGTTAAGTTTAAGTGCTTGTGTTGTACTAAATTTTATTTTATGAAACTATCAAAAAATGGGTATATTCGATTAAATATTGTTGTTAATGTATACAAAAATATTATTTACACCAAATAAAAAAAAATGAAGGCCGAATCAATGCGTCCCGCATCTGGTGTGTCTCAATGCATTCGCTGGCCTGAGGCGCATCCCCTACCTCCCGAGTATGCTATTAGTGTCATCATCATCAAGTCATCTCCTTATAGCCGGATGCGGCGCAAAATGACATGTATCGGTGGTGTTGTCAGGTCCAGTATAAGGCTACATAATAATATGAAACTTAGTATAGAAAACTATATAACAATTCACAACAATTTATATTATCTTACCATCATCGTGTCTGGATCCTAAATGTAGTCATCTGTCGCAGCATCGCATGAAGCCTTAAAAAGGAAATTAATAAAGTTAATGAAAATAAATAAGTTACAATTAAAACAAATTCAAATTCAATACTAATAAACTCATACATGCGCATGTGATGTGGAGCCATAACTCAGTCGGCGCCCACTATAAAAATCTCGGGTCGGTCGATCCTCATCAGTGGTAGACGGGCCTGGGAAGTATCTACCCCAATCCACTCCTTGAATATCCGAGCCCGTGATCAATAATTGACCTGATGGGGTCACCTGCGATGGCACTGGAGTGTGATAAATTCCAAGGCTGTAAGACGGCATGTCTGTCTCATGCATGCCACATGCCATATTAGTAGCAACATCATTAGTAGGAGCCTCAATGCCCCCTTGCTGGGGACCACCTCCTCTTCGCCCATGACCACGTCATCCGGCACCACCAGCTCGTCGTCGTCTAGTTCGTGGGATACCACGACCTCATGGTACTGCGCTGGGTCCATATAATTAGCCTCATGTGCCAAATGCTGATCCAATCGAGCTCGCTGCAGTGTCTGGGCAGCCACATCCATGAATCGACGACTATACTCTTACATGGCACATGATCGTGGACATAACTCTGCATCTGCTGCCCCATATGATAGACGATATGCAATCCAATCGCCTGCACAAAGTAAAAAATATAAAATTACATATTTGGCACTAAATTACAGGTATATAATTGATAATAATAGAAAGCATACCAGGGCCTCGTGTCTCCCGGCGTATGGGACGTACCGACCGTGTGCCTAATGAACTGGGTTCCCGATAAAAAGTTGGGAAATAGTGCGGTACCATGCCATATAACGTTGAATAGGAATGTGCTGCAGAGGTGGGGTCAAGTCCCCTTGTCTGTCCCAAGTACCCAACTGCTCGTCAAGCCATGTCATAAATGTGTCGTCCGCCCTGGACCGATTATCCCTATCATAATGTAAAGCAAGCCATGCAGGCAGACTCGGTATAGGCTGCGGCAGGCCAAACTGACGAAATACCCGCTCAGAGGCATGATGCTCGACAATATCTAGGCATATGAGCGGGATAGAAGACCTCCAAATATGTCGACCGAACGTGCAATACGCTGGCAGGGTACCTATCACCTCATCGCTATACGACGTCCAGATGAACTATCAAATAAGAACACAAACCGTTAGTATGCGCAACACTAAGTTAATCTATAATAGGTAAGTTTAGTTAGATATTCACCTGTGCGTCCTCCAGCAGATCCAACACATCCCTGAAGAAGGGGAGATTATGATGGGCATCATACTCTTATGAAAGAGTACGACGCATAACCCACCTACAGGCTAGAGGGAGATGCGAAATTTCTACATTAGCCAGTAGATGTGGTAGAGGTGGCCGAAACTGCAGAAATCGCTCCTAAGCCCAAACCTAACATACAAAGTTGACGTAAAGTATAAGATTAACTATAACTAGGTAGAATTGTAACTAATGGACATATTATTTGAATATGTTGTCACTTGTAGAAGCGGCAGAAAGCCACCAACATCTCTTTGTGTGCCGATGCAAGCCCGGCACATCTGCCTGTACAAATATGAGATGACAGTACCACCCCAGTTGTAGATGGCTGTATCCTCGAACCGGCCAATATGATGCAGAAAACGGAGGCTCACTAGGTTCCCCGAAGTGTTCGGAGACAAGACCCCCCCCCCAAGTAGAAGGAGCACCAGCAACCTCGTATATCGCTGTACATCCACCTCCACTGACTCGTTGGTGATAGTATGGTGGATCTGCTCCAGGTGGTCTCTAATGGGGACTAACTACATACGACTGGACCCAGACGCTACAGTCTCGTCCTCTGGCCTGAAACCTGTGAGCATGTGCAGCATATCCCAATAAGACTGTCGCGAATAATATCTCATGGTCGCAGGCAGTAAAACTGGCAAGCCATCAGCGGACATGCCATATAAAATCTCAGCGTCCTGAAGTGCAATGGTGGTCTCGTCGATGGGCAGATAGAAAGTGTGCGTCTCCGGTCGCCACCGCTCAATCAAGGCCGTGATAAAAGCCAGTCGAGTTGTATCCGGCCAATCCTAATAATCCTATATAATCCCATCTCCTCCAGGTAACGGACCACGTGGGGATGTAGAACTCTATGACTCAAAAACTCACACAATAGATCCCCTCTGCTGGCCCGGAAAGTCTGCGTAAGCAACTGTCCGTCCCATATATACTCGGATCTATGCTGGGGTTGTAGGGCTAATAGATCCAATGTCCGAGGGCCGGGATGTATAGTCGCGTCCATGTCGTCAACTGTAAATTAAAACAACATTAATTGTATTTTATTCTGTATACTAAATATTAATTTTTTGAGATACACAATTTTTAGCGTTATACAAAAATTATACCTATGGGTTTTAGGCTCGATATTTTGAGTCACAGTGGCACCAAACTATCATTAATAATTATGTGTTTGTTTTATAATTTAAATTCATATTTTTTAAAAACTTAATTGTAAAAATTATATATATATAACTATGGGTTCCGGGCTCGATATTTTGAGGCCCAGTGGCACCAAATTAACATTATAATTATGTGTGTTGATACAATTATTAACTTAATTGTACAAAGTTTGCATTCTCAACTACCAGTATAAAATACTTAAACAAAAGGAATTCTAAGCTAAAATACTACACATTACTACGCTACAAGGGTCTAAATTTTACTACGCTAAAAGGGTCTACATTTTACTACGCTAAAAAGGTCTACATTTTACTACGCTAAAAAATAATCTAAACTAAACATAAACAACAAATAAATTTAATTGCAAATAAAACACAAAACGGCATGAAAACACATATATATAAATCAGGATATTAACAGACAAATTTATTTGACAAATTTATATTTTTTTATAAAACATTAATATTAAATCAGGATAAATTTAACATGCTAGTTTCGAAAAAAAACACAAATCAAATAATATGCATTATTATAAAAGTTTCAACTTAGAATAAACATAAATACCTCGATTTAGAATTTTCGTAAAGCAAATAGATTGAAATTTTGACTCCGGAAGTGTGAATCAACAATAATACGAAGCTCTAATCGAATGTGGGACCTACATTCTTCAACTTTTATGAGACGGGGGACCCAAAAATTATTTTTTTTTAAATGGTGGGGCAGCGGGTATGGGAGTGGGGGACTAAGATTTTTGATAGTTAAATATTGAGGAAGATGAAGCGGTCATCGTCTTGAAGAAGACGATTTTTATAAAATATGTATAGCGCCGAGTATTTGGGCGCTATATTATTAGTGTCAGCTTTTTAAATATAGCGCCCAAATACTGGGCGCTATACATTAATGACACAGTTAACGTTAATGTATAGCGCGCAGTATTTGGGCGTTATATATAAAAATGTCATTTTTTTACACCTATTAAGGTGCTACTTGTCCAAAAGAACCACATTTTGGTTCCGAACTTAGAGCAGTTGCTTGCATAATAATTAATGAAAACTGTCTAAGCTTTGCCATTCTTGATTCCACAGAGCCCAAGGATCTATATGATTTGAGTTGACTTAATAATCAGAGTTGTAAATATCGTCATTCTGGGATCCAGTGAGGAGCAGTTGGACTATCTAGGAGCCTTGTACTGATTTATAGATGCACCCCTAGAAATTGCATAGTCCATTAGCTCTTCAAATGTTCCCTTTTTTACTACCCCAAACTCTGCACTGTCGATAAACTGAATTCAATGATTCTTCCATACCAAGCAACATTTGTTCAATACCTCATGACTCGGAGAATTATTTGAGTCCTTTGTAAGTAATTCCCAATAGATCACATAATGTCCTGGAATGGTTTTAGTGTCAGCGTAGCTAGTGTACTCATCCACACTTGTGTCATATGGTCGCAAAATTTGCGTAGCGTTCTCAACTGCCTTTTGCAACTCAGCCTCATCGGTTTTGCCCGAGTCAATGCTCAATAGCAGATTCTTCCTCCTAACGAATTTGAACTGGAGGCCAAGTTGTGAAACCTAGTAACCTGGAGTATGTCACCAACTCTATAACGACATAATCCAGCGTAGGTTGTGATCACGAGCTCGTATTCTTTTCCCACTTCCACATTGGCTAGGTCCATGAGACAGGGTGGTGAGTCACGAGAGATTATTGTAGGGTTGATTGGGTAATGAGGGATAAACTCACAGTAGCACATATTAGGCATTATGGTGTAACATACTTCAGATGGTTTGCACATTGGGTTCAAATTAAGGCCAAAATAACACTCGGAAGATGCATACATGGTACAAGCCTTTGGCAAACCACCGCTATAATAGTTGTCACAGGGGTGATTTATATCACTCGAACTTAGCCCGAGGTTCACCTCTGTGCGGCACTCAAACCCAGCCTTGACTTCAGCCTTTCCAACACTTAGTTTTATTTTTAGGGATGTTTGCATTTAGAATGAAAATAGGCAGCAAAAACAGTAGATAAAGGCACACACGATATACAAGAATTTCTTCCCAACTTGTATTAATATGTGAATACAAGAACACAATAGCCAACCCTATGGCAAAGACAAAGAATTCTCTAATTTCCTGCCCCAAAATGGTTTTCCCACCCTTAGGAAAATGACTTAGATGAATTTTGGCTACACAATGCCTTAGACTAAGTTCTCTACCCCGTTCTAGACAGCCTAGGCAAGCATTTATAAGGCTACAATCAGTTGACAAGCCCCAACTGATGGGCAAACAAGTTAAGACAAAGTACAAAAACGTGGGCACAATTTTAGGCCATGATCAGCATGTCTTGGAAGAGGTTGCAATTGCCAACTGCTTCCCATGTGCTTTGCACATGTTTTCCAACTGTTGTTGTGCACGGCATGTGTCTGATTTTCGCCCAGCTGCTTTGTGCCAAGGTTGGCATCGCGCCCAACCTTGCCTTTGACACTGCTCCGCGCTAATGTCATTGCCACAGCTCGCCGCCCGCTGACTTAGCCGCACACGTTCATTGTCAAAACTGCCCGCCCATGTCAAGTCGCCCCTGACTTGATCAAATCTGCCTGTATCATTTGCCATTGCTTGTCCCTCCTTGCCTTGCCATGTCTTTGCCCCTGCTTGACATGGATTTGCCTTGCCATTGTTTTGCCAACCCTCACATCTAAGTAAAATGCGCCTTGCTTCCTTTCAAGGTGCGTTTGTCGAACCCCGCATTGTCCGTCATGCCGAGCAGCCCTTCATGATGTTGCCCAATTTTTCAGGTTGTGTTCCAAGGCCATCATGAAAATTCTTGTCACAACCCACACCTGCCGCGAACCTTTGTCAAGGGGCTAACAAACCACCCCCACCAGAAGAATTCGTCGTCCTCGACGAAGCAGCTTCCGCATTTTTCATCACCGCCATAGGTCCTAAATATGTTGTTTCTTGCCCATGTTCTTCCTCGTTTTTCTCGTCCTTACTCTTTTCTTCAGCAAACAACGCTGAAAGTCGTTCAATTCTTGGACAATCCCTCGCTATGTGTGGCCCTTTGCAAATAAAACAGCCATCAACCTTGTTGTTTTGTCCCTTGTTTATCGAAGGTCCAGCACATTGCTTTCACTTCTCATTGCCATTTCCCTCAACAGCATTACCCTTGTCATTTCCGTTTTTCCTCCACTCTTTTACCTTGTCCTTGTTCCCATTTTTGGACTTTGAAGTAGTAGAGAAATCATAACCATCTTGTCCCAACCGGAAATCACCCAACGCATCCGCAACAGCAATAACACTAGGAAGGTCTTTCACATTTTGCCTTCGGAGTTCCATTTGCGCCCACGAATGCAACCCGTAATGGAAATTATGCAACTTGTCTTCCTCAAACATGTTGCTAATATCCAGCATCAAAGAACTAAAATCCTTGACGTAATCCCTGACCGTTCCAGTTTGTTTCAACTTCTTCAAACGATCTCTAGCAATCTAGCCCGCATTGCTAGGAAAGAATTGATCCTTCAACTCTTTCTTCAGCCCTTCCCAAGAGTCAATCTTCGGCCTACATGCACTTACATCATCTGCCACGCGCGTACGCCACCACAGCTTTGCATCATCCACCAAGTACATAGTCGTAATGGGGACTTTGTCTTCATCTTGCACTTTGGCAGCATGGAAGTACTGTTCCATATCCCACAGGAAGTTTTCGAGTTTCTTGGCACTCCTTGCGCCATTGAACTCTTTAGGCTCCGGAATTCTGACCTTGGTACGATCTGCTCCACGCTGTGCTTCATCATTGCCAACAACACGACGCAACAACCCATTTTCCGTTTTCAGATCTGCGCACTCCCGGCTCAGCCTGTTCATCTCGGCCTCAAAATAGGCGACACGAGTCAAGATAGTCAGAAATTGATCCCCATCAATAGTTCTGACAAGTTCCTCTAATGCAGTAACCTTTTCCCTCAGTTCTACGTTGCCACCAACCATTCTTCACAAAATTCAACCACTGAACGTTGTGTCTTCGCCCCGATCCAGCCACGCTCTAATACCAATTGTCACATGGGTGATTTATATCACTCGAACTTAGCTCGAGGTTCACCTCTGTGCGGCAGTCAAGCCCAGCCTTGACTTTAGCCTTTCCAACACTTAGTTTTATTTTTAGGGACGTTTGCACTTAGAATGAAAATAGGCAACAAAAACAGTAGATAAAGGCAAACACGATATACAGGAATTTCCTCCCAACTTGTATTAATATGTGAATACAAGAACACAATAGCCAACCCTATGGCCAAGACAAATAATTCCCTAATTCCCTGCCCCAAAATGGTTTTCCTACCCTTAGGAAAATGACTTAGACGAATTTTGGCTACACAATGACTTAGACTAAGTTCTCTGCCCCGTTCTGGACAGCCTAGGCAAGTATTTATAAGGCTACAATCAGTTGACAAGCCCCAGCTGATGGGCAAACAAGTTGAGACAATGTACAAAAACGTGGGCACAATTTTAGGCCATGATCAGCATGTCTTGGAAGAGGTTGCAACTACCAACTACTTCCCATGTGCTTTGTACATGTTTTCCAACTGCTGCTTGTGCACAACATGTGTCTGATTTTCGCCCAACTGCTTTGTGCCAAGGCTGGCATTGCGCCCAACCTTGCCTTTGACACTGCTCCGCGCCAATGTCATTGCCACAGCTCACCGCCCGCTGACTTAGCCGCACACATTCATTGTCAAAGCTGTCCACCCATGTCAAGTCGCCCCCGACTTGATCAAATCTGCCCCAATCATTTGCCATTGTTTGTCCTGCCTTGCCTTGCCATGTCTTTGGCCTTGCTTGACATGGCTTTGCCTTGCCATTGTTTTGCCAACCCGCACATCTAAGTAAAATGCGCCTTGCTTCCGTTCAAGGTGCGTTTGTCGAACCCCGCATTGTCCGTCATGTCGAGCAGCCCTTCATGATGTTGCCTAATTTTTCAGGTTGTGTGCCAAATCCATCATGAAAATCTTTGTCAAAACCCACACCTGCCGCGGACCTTTGTCAAGGGGCTAACAATAGTCTAGTGTAGGGATGTATTGAGCCATTGCACCTGTCGCAATCACATTCAGAAAAATACTACTCCCTCCGTTTCAATTTATGTGAACCTATTTTCTCTTTAGTCCGTGCCAAAAAGAATGACCCCTTTCCTTATTTGGAAACAATTTACCTTTACACAATGATTTATAGCCACACAAAATATATGTGCCTCATTTTACACCACAAGATCAAAAGTCTTCTCTATTTTCTTAAACTCTGTGCCCAGTCAAATGGGTTCACATAAATTGAAACGGAGGGAGTATTTTATATTTGAAAAATAAGACAGGTAGATTGCTAATTACAACAAGCTTCATACATTAGTATTTAAAATTTATCCTTGTATATATTTATATATAAAATTTAACATGAATAACAGTCTCTTAGACCAGCAAATTTATTTATCTTGAATGTATTGAGAGATGTACCTGTCACAATCATATCCAAGTACTTTGTATTTGGCCAAATTCTAGTAATGATCCCTTCCCAATTCTGGCCTTCACACTCCTTGATAACGAACTCAGCAAATTCAGGATTTGGTTTAAGTATTTTGGACATATATTCCTTGATAGAAGGGTCAGAAACTCTAGTGTTTAGTGTCCCAAACGTGATATCCTTAGCAAGTGTCTGCCAATTGAGTTGAAGAAAACGAATGGCACGGAGTAGACCAGAGGCAAAAACGGCCCTCTCATATAGCTAGTCGATGGGTTCAGCGATGGCTGTATATTGTTTTGGAGGTCTGTGATCAAAATTAGGCCGGTGTCTAGGGAAATTTTGGCATGCAGGGGATGATTAATAGTGGGATGGTTGAGTATTATAGGTTTTGTAGACATGAGCGGGTTGGGAGTATCTAGGTGAATTAGGTTGATATGTAGGAGGTGGAGATGACTAATAAGTGGGTGGCAGAGCTTGGTATAAGGGTGAGGGTACTCGCTAATTTGGAGTTGGCTGGTATGTGAGTGGAGGTGTTTGGTAAGTTTGGTATTTGAAGGGAGATTTGGTCCTCTGTGTAAGCATTACGGCCCCTACGTCTTCTTGGACACACCATCAGACTATAAAGCCTTATTTGTAGCTTGCAAGGCCTCGAAGTTTGTATCCATACCACTTTTGATACCTTCTTCAATTCTTTTACCTAATTTGATAATGTCGGAGAACTTGTGGTTCTCAATCATCCTCAGCCGCTCATAGTACTGCGGGTCCTAGGCCTGGACAAAGAACTTGTTCATTTTCTCCTCTTCTAAGGCGAGTCCTACCTTAGCAGCTTTGGACCTCCAGCGAATAGCATACTCGCGAAACGTTTCCGTGAGCTTCTTCTTCAAATTTTGAATATAGAACACGTTTGGTGCATTCTCTATATTAAACTTGAATCTGTCCATAAAGTCAGATGTCATACCTACCCAGCTTGACCGCTTCTTGGGATCTTGGCTGATGTACCAAGATAATGCATCTCTCTTCAAACTCCTCATGAACAACTTCATGCAGATTTTTTCATCCTTCCCTACTCCCACCAGCTTGTCGCAATATGTCCTCAGATGGACCCCTGGATTACCCGTACCATCAAACATTTTAAACTTAGGAGGTTTGTACCCCTATGGCAGTTCTACATCAGGCTATATGCAAAGATCCTCATAATTTAGTCCCTTAATTTTTTTGCTTCCTTCAACGCCCTAAATCCGGCTGGTCAGTTTCTTAAGTTCCTCGGCCAAGTTCCTGATAAGCAGATCATTTTCATTAGACTCAGGTGTGCATGAGATAGGTTGGGTGGAGTGTGGCATGGTCTCCACGGAGATAGGAGTGTTATGGTGGCCTGGTGTATTGGTAATGGTCGTTTGTGGAGTTTTGGGGTTCTAGGATGAGTAGTGGAGTGTTGTTTGGGGTATGGCAGGTGTTACATTGGTTCTTTGGTAGAGCAACGTGATGGTGATGAGCGGGATGATTCTGTTGTTTTGGGATATTTTGAGGAGGTGTAGGGTTTTGAGTGTTGGGGAAGTTGGCATCCGGGGTGTTGAGGGAAAATGACAGGTTTTCCAGATTCCGAACCTGATCGAGCTCTTCTTAGAATTTCAGCAGTTTTTGTTCAAGTTGTGACACATTTTCTTTTGGAACTCGAATACCCTGGCTATCAGTGGCCTCTGCCCGTTTAGTCGTGTTCTCCTTCCTGATGTTGTTCAAATCTTCCATCTTGACTTTGTTCTTGCTTTTAACATGACTAAGAGAATGAGTGGGTGGAGGGCCCCTGGATCTTGTGAAATAAGATGACGATGCCAGAGTGCACGAACTAACCTTTGGGGAGGGGAATAATAAAAACAAAAACAAAAATAAAAACAAAAGGTAATCAAGTCAGTGAGGATTACAAAAAGTATTGTAATATTTAAACATATAGTGCGGGAATGTAAAACGTGTCTTAATTTGGGAACATCTTTGTGCCCGAGGTAGGCCTAGCGACAGATTGATTTGGAGAGCTTAGAATGCTAAATTCCTCATTTTATTTATTGAGATAGACGAATCCCAAAACGATACTAAATAAGCAAGAAATAAAAGTTACTAATGGCCATTGGCCTTATTACATTCATAAAGCGAAAAAGCAAATTTCTATCTATTTGGTCCTAGAAGGACCTTCCCCAGACTCGGAATCCCTTGCTCCATTGAACAGCTTCCCCAATTCGCGAAGTCCCAGCAATAGCTATGCTCTGGCTAGATGTCCGCCTTCGGTCCCTTCAGCCTTTTGATAATCTTCAACCCTTTTCAGAAATTTTCTCTCCAGTTCTACTATGCCTCGCTCCAAGTATCCTAGCCTTTTGTTGGCATTGATAGCCATATCTTTACATTCCTCAATCAGCTTCTGGTTGGACTCTTGTATCTCGCGGTGTTCTCTCTTGCACTCACGGATCCTTTTGCGCAACTGGTTGTACTTGACTTGCCCTCGTCCTTTTCATCTATTATTCTGTGACCTCGAACGAACCCTAGCTGACCTAGACCATCATGATTGTCTTCCAACCAACCTGAATAGAAAGGAGTGCAACCAGCATGATATCGGTCTGGCTCGATGGTGTCTCTCCCCATTACGATCTTGCAATGCCTCATGTGTTGGGCTTGGCACTTGTAAGGACTATCATAATTTTGGAAGTCAGCTCGAAAATGGCTCATCTTGTCGACCCTAGGTATGACTTGCTTCCTACCTGCTTGCCTCATAACTCAAAGAGGGACGTAAAGGTATGTTCCTCTTAGACCAATCAGTATCAAGAAAGGTGCATATTTGGATCGGGCAATGAATTCCTCTGTTGGAAACCACTCGAACATCCATTGAACTTGTTCTTCAGTTAGATTATCAAAGAGCTCAACCCATCCTTTGGCAGTCTCAGGATGAGCGAACATGTGAGGGATATAATTCATTCGCTTTGGGTGGTGGAAAGCGATGTGATCATCCCAGTCCCTCCGCTGAATCTCTTGTCGGTATTCTCCCTTTTGGAGATGTTCTATGAGACAAAGCTTAAGTAGTAGATTGCAGCCTTCGAAGTGTTTTGCTCCTCGTTGACACTTCTCTAAGGCTCGGTATATGTCTGTGATGATCATGGGCACAATGTCGAATGCCTGTCCACCAATCCCCTCCATTACGGTCTTGGTTACCATAGCAAGCCTAGTATGGATCCTCCCTTTCTTCATCAGAAACACGATCAGACCCAGGAAGAAAAACATGAAGACGAAAACCCTACGATGGATGTATCCCAAGGACGTGATGGCAAACTCATCAAGGTAGGTACGATATGATTTGATGTGACCGTACCTTTCATACAAGTAGTCAAAAGGGATGTATGATTCCTCCAGGCATACCAATTCTGCATTCTTCTTCAAACCCATCATTTTAAGGAAATCCTTGCCTTTGCGGTTCTCAAGCATCAGCAAACCCGGAGTTTCCCATACTAGACCGGCCAGTCCTCCTATCTCTTCTAGCAAAGGTGTCATTTCGACGTCCCCGAAGTGGAACACGACCCTTTCACAATCCTAAAATAAAGTAGTAGCTTCTATTATCATGTTGTTAGGTTAGACATCCAGGAGCGATGGTAGATTGCCCAGATATTTTATGATGAGGGTTTGATCACTAGAGTGTAAATCTCTCCACCAACTTAACAATCTTGGGTGGATGTTTGTGACCATGCCGAATTTGGGGATTTCAAGCCTCATGTTTCTGCAAGACAAATAAGGTTAGGCCCTTACCCCCACCAGACTCGACTATTAATATCAACAATTACCATGAAGCATTAAGTTCTCCAAATAAATGCACAGAATGTGATGGCGTCCGTTTGGGTTTAGAGAAACCCAGTAGACTTTGGACAAGGCTATCTTAAAGGATCATTATGTGGACAATATAACTGACCCAGCTAGGATTGACAACAATTTGAACAGAATAAGGTTTCTATGGGGTTTTAGACTGGTACCCTTGAGCAGACAACTCAAGGGGGAAGGCACGGAACTGTCGACTGCACCACTGATCGACTAGTTTTACCGCAAATATGCCTTTCCGAATTTAAGGGGTAATGATATAAGAAGAGTGCAACCATTAATTAAAAGTGTTGTTATGGTATTTGTTTGGCACGAGTGGAGTATGATGTTGAGCATGATTATGCAATAATTAAAAGCATGTTGACATGTATTTGCACGTTAAGAAAGCGATAAATACAATAGTTTTATAATTTAAAGCAGTAGTAAAGGAAGGAAACAAGAAAGATATGTCAGTTTTGTTTTTGAAAAAGAAATTAAATTCTTAAAGAAATTTAAACAAATAATTGCACATAGGAAGGTAAAAATTCACAAGAACAATCTGAAATGGTAAAAGCCTAAAAATCCCCGGCAGAGTCACCATGCTGTCGCGCCCCCTTTTTCCCTTCCATCGGGAATCGGGTTTATGACATTATGGTTGGGACAACTCTTTCCTTTTGGGAAAGGGGTTCTTGCAATTTTAGAGAGTCTCCACCTAACGATTTTAAGGTGCGTTAGGGCACCTATAAGGTTCATTTACAACTACATTTAGATAACTAGAGATAGGGTAAGGGCTTGAAATTATACTAAGGGGAAGGTGTTAGCCCCCCCCCCCAGGATCCACTAGTGTGGTTCCCGGCCAGACAGTTTTTGTGAATTTGTGCAATTAACAAGTAGGGCTAAAATAATAAGGGATTTAAACTTAAACAAACAAGTGTTTGAAAACGATTAATGAAAGCAATATCCTGAAAGGAGTTACAATCTAAATATGCTTACGAATGTAAAGGGGATGTCCTAGGTTTATTTGTAATATGGATCACATCAATGCAATACCCAGTATGATACTCCTCAAAGAGGGGATACACGTGGTATTAGCGCAATGGTCATCATATCCATATCTACCCTCCCACCCTGTAAAGGTAATTAAAGCGAAGGTTGGTCTCGACCACTATTGCATGTTGTTACCCATCCCTTCCTATCAGTCCCGGAGGAATTTAGGACTCCTATACTATAAGAAAGAGGTTCTAGGCAGACCCATAGGTTCAAAGGCAAAATACTAAGGCGACATATAAAATTGGTAGGACCGCATTTAAAAGCGAAAACACCGAAACAAGCAGAAGGCTCAGTTAGACCTCCACAAATAATGCACATAGATATCATGACTTATACAAAGTTAAGGTCTAAGTTTAAAATCCAAAAGCAGGGTGTTTAAGTGATAACATCAGAACCAGATTTATCACGTGACTCAGAAAAGAAGTCCGAATCAGGTTTGTCTATTGATATTAACAGTTGATAATTAAACAAAAAGTAGTTCCAGTTTTATTTAAGTTATTACCTAAGGCTTGCCTAGGCATAAAGCAAGATGCAGTAGTGGTTCAAAATTATTAAAAGGCAGTTTGGAGCTTATTTTTGTTACCTAAAACATGTTGTTCTAGTTGGTACAAATGCAGAGATTATTACCAGTTATTTTAAAAGGGATAATCAAGTGTGAAGCTATTTTACCTCTTTTATAATCAGCAATTTACACTAAGTGTGAATGCAAGTGCAAATAAGATCCTAGAACATGGTGTTTAAGGTGCATGTATAAAACTCATGACGCAGAATTCCTAAGAGTAGGATTTCTAAATGCGTATGGCAGGATTGCAGAATTTCCTAAGAGCATGATTTCTAAGTGCATAGACATAGAGCATGGATTAATGAATGAGGTGCTGAAGCAAGAAACATAGGTCCTAAGAACATGATTTCTAATGCATTGTATGAATCCTAAGCTTGGTTTCTATTGCACAATTAGGAACATAAGCCTAATAACATGTTTTCTACCCTTAACAAATTATGGCATGCATATTTACCCTATCCCTTTTTACTAGCCACCTCAATACATGTTTACAAATTATTAAAGACCAAGTGAATGAATTACAGGAGAAATGCAAAATAAGAAGTTACAACTATAGGAAGCCTGATTCTGACTTACTCTCTGAGTTATGTAATAAACCACCTCAAATGCCAAAATTGTTCCAGAGCCTTTCTCATATCTGGGTATGTCAGAGTTCTCTAAGGATCTCAAGGGATCCGGGTAGTGCTCACACTCAGATTACATGACAAAACAGAGTAAGTGCAGTGTGGAAGGGCCAGCTCTTATGTGTCCAAGTTCAGAGGGAACTCTGAGGTCCCAAGGTAAGGCTCAGACAAAAGGATCTGAACCTAGTAGTCTAAGAGTGCATGTGAGAGTTCTTGACATATATTTAAAGGAGTTGAGTTGGAAAATATTTTTGAAAACAGCATGTTTGAAATGAGTTTGTAAAACTGCATAAGAGTTGCTTAGTGAAAACAGTTTTTTAAAGGGAAAGGGGATAGGAGCAACAACACACACAGAAGAAGTTCAGAGAGGAGTTCATACTTCAGCAGTTACAAACAGGGAAGTAACGGTAGGGGACATAGAGGACCCAAATCATAAACACATAATTAGTCATGAACTAGGGTTAATCGAGTGCATTAGGAAACATACTAGTTGAGGGATATAAACAGGAACAAGTAAATATGCTGATCACATTTGAACTAATGAGGGTAGAATTTTAAGCATGCTGAGTAAAGCAGTAAACAAGAAATGCAGTTTAATAGCATGAGCCATTAAGTTAGTGCAAGAGACAAGGATTGACAAACAAGGGAACACATAGAGTTGAGTTTTATTTAGTATTTTTAAAGCTAAATTGCACATAATTGCAATATTAACCCTTTTAAGTTTTAATTGTGTTTTATACGCATAAAATTAGATCCTATATTTTTAAAATATTAATTATGTGTTATAAATCATTTTAGCCCTTTCAATTTATTTTTTTAACAACTATTTACTATTTTTTTATAAATTAAAAAGTGAAAACTGGCTATTTAAATAACAGCCTATTTGTATTTCAATTATATCACAAATCAAACCCCAATTTCCTAGCCCAATTTTAATTTAAATCTGACCCACACCCTTTTAAAATCCTACCCAAACTCGGATCCCCATCTACCCTCTGTAATCTCAACCATTGATCTCCTAGATCAACGGTCTACGTTGTCCCTTACCAAATTAAACCCAAACGACCCCCTAACCTAATTCATTTCCTACCAACTCGTCGCTCTTGAATCCCCTTTCCTCTCCAATTCTCTCTGCAACCTCACTCAAACCCTAGCCGCCGCCACCCAAACTAACCTTAAACCCCTTCAATCCTCACCTAATCTATGGACTCCCAAGGCTATTTGGGACGTATACTTGTCTCCTACGTCTCTTGGTGGCCCGCTTTTGTGATTTCGTAGAAAGATCCCGAAGTGATCTAGTCTAGACCTTGATCGAACTTCTATCCATGGTCTTTTCCGATCATCCATGGTCGTTCGAGTCAGATCCATGGCTTTTCCGGCTAGATCGGTAACTTTTTGAAGTTTTCTCACTTTTCTGGGTTCTCCGAGACCCTAACTTTAAATACTTTCCATTTTTTTCTTAGATTTGTGTATGTTATGAACCTCTTAGTGTTTTTCTCAAAGGGTTTTACGATTTTTTTCAAAGTGACTCTCCGTCTTCAAGATTAGGGTTTCCTCAACCTCTTTTAAAAGGTTTCTCCTCTGATTTTCAGTGTTGTTTTATGATTTTCCTATGTTTAAATGGTTTGTTTATGTTTTCTTGTGCCTGGTTCATCGTGTTGAAAACCCTAAGTATTTTTGGTTTTATCCAAGGTTCTGGAACTGTCTTTGTTTATTTTGTATGTATACTTGTTTCAATTGAGTTCTCTATGGTCAGATCCTTTTCTTTGTTTATCTCAACTGATTCCAAGTTCTCACCACTTTTAACTCAACTCTGTCAAAACCCTAATTTCCTAAAGATTTTCCTCGCTTGTTACTGTAGGTTTTTTAAAGACTTGCTTTACTTATTTCCGTGTGTTGGTCTGATCTCTTTTACCTGTTGCTATGTGTTAGACTGGTTTCTTCATTTTTGGTTATTTGGGACTACTTGACTTTATTGATTACCATGCTTCGAGTAGTTCTTAGCCTACTCATGTCACTTTTGTATGTTCGTGTTCATCTAGTTTGCTTCTTTTGTCAGTATGATTGACCCTGCATATCTGATACGCCTGTTAGTTCTTTTCTATTTATATGTCAAAGTGCAGAATCATGACTCCTTCTTGATTGATCTTGATTTCCTTAAGTTACGGTTTGATTGCAAGGTTTCTTATAAACCCCTAATTTTACTCATTTGTTTAAGTTGATTGATTCCCTTCCTTTATTTGTTGTGATGTTTCACCCCTTCTAAATACTTTCCCCAAATTAAGTATATATTGTACCTAGACTCAATTGTATACTCTATACTTTTACTATCCCTTATATGTTTCTCAAATTGATTTTCTTTCCTTAATTATCCAAGTTAGTATCCGTTTGAGCAGTAATTCCTTGATTAAAGGAAAGTACTTGTATTAATTGGATTCTAATGGTGATTACTTCCATAAGTGCAAAACCTTTACTTGTTACTTTATTTTCTACTCGTTTTCAAAGCTATAAATACTCTACCTTCTCTTCTCTAAACACACGAACAATTTAGTTCAGAACACACACTGACACACTAAAACTCTCTCCTCTTTCCTTCTCTACTACTACTTGTGCTACTGCTTTGTCTAGCCGGCTGAAAGCCAAGGCTAGACTGTGGAACTCTGATTACTTTCCCTTTTTATACACTTTACTTCTTCAACTGGTACGTTCCTTGTTCAAATTTGGAAACTCAACTCTATGTGTTCCCTTGTTTTTCAATCCTATCTCTTGCACTAACTTAATGGCTCATGCTGTTAAACTGCATTTCTTGTTTACTGCTTTACTCAGCGAGCTTAAAATTCTACCCTCATTGGTTCAAATGTGATCAGCATATTTACTTGTTCCTGTTTATATCCCTCAACTAGTATGTGTCCTAATGCACTTGATTAACCCTAGTTCATGACTAATTATGTGTTTCTGATTTGGGTCCTCTATGTCCCCAACCCCTACTTCCCTGTTTGTAACTGCTGAAGCATGAACTCCTCTTTGAACTTGTTCTGTGTTTGTTGTTGCTCCTATCCCCTTTCCCTTTTAAAAACTGTTTTCATTAAGCAACTCTTCTGCTGTTTACAAACTCATTTCAAACATTCTGTTTTCAAAACTGTTTTCCAACTCAACTCCTTTAAATCTATGTCAAGCACTCTCACATGCACTCTTAGACTACTAGGTTCTGCCCCTTTTGTGTGAGCCTTACCTTGGGACCCTAGAGTTCCCTATGAACTTGGACATATAAGAGCGGTCCCTTCTACACTGCATTCACTCTGGTTGGTTATGCAATATGGGTGTGAGAACTACCCGGATCATTTGAGGTCCTTAGGGAACTCTGACACACCCAGATATGAGAAAGGTTATGGAACAATTTTGGCATTTGAGGTGGTTTATTATATAACTCAGAGAGGAAGTCAGAATTAGGCTTCCTATAATTGTAACTTCTTATTTTGCATTTCTCATGTAATTCAATCACTTGGTCTGTAATAATTTGTAAACAAGTATTGGGATGGCTAGTGAAAAGGGATAGGATAAATATGTATGCCATAATTTGTTAAGGGTAGAAAACATGTTATTAGGCTTATGTTCCTAATTGTGCAATAGAAACAATGCTTAGGATTCATATAATGCATTAGAAATAATGTTCTTAGGACCTATGTTTCTTGCTTCACCACCTCATTCATTGATCAATGCTCTATGTCTATGCACTTAGAAATCCTGCTCTTAGGAAATTCAGCAATCATGCCATACGCATTTAGAAATTCTGCTCTTAGGAATTTTGCGTCATGAGTTTTATACATGCACCTTAGACACCATGTTCTAGGATCTTATTTGCACTTGCATTCACACTTAGTGTAAATTGCTGATTATAAAAGAGGTAAAAATAGCTTCACACTTGATTCTATCGTTTAAAATAGCTGGTAATAATCTCTATATTCGTACCAACTAGAACAACATATTTTTGGTAATACAAATAAGCTCCAAACCGCCTTTTAATAATTCTGAACAACTACTATATTTTGCTTTACGCCTAGGCAAGCCTTAGGTAATAACTTAAATAAAATTGGAACTGTCTTTTGTTTAATTATCAACTGTTAAGATCAGTAGGCAAACCTGATTCGGACTTCTTTTCTGAGTCATGTGATAAATATGGTTTTGATGTTATCACTTAAACACCTTGTTTTAGGATTTTAAACTCAGACCGTAACTTTGTTTAAGTCATATTGTCTATGTGCATTATTTATAGAGGTCTAACTGAGCCTTCTGCTTATTTTTGTGTTTTCCCTTTTAAATGCGGTCATACTTGTTTTGTATGTCGCCTTAGTATTTTGCCTTTGAACCTAAGGGTCTGCCTAGAACCTCCTTCTTATAGGATAGGAGTCCTCAATTCCTCTAGAACTGATAGCAAGGGAAGGGTAACAGCATACAATAGTGGCCGAGACCAACCCTAGCTTTAATTACCTCCACGGGGTGGTAATGGTGGATATTGATATGATTATCGGTGCGTTAATACCACGTGTATCCCCTCTTTTGAGGAGTGTCATATCGGGTATTGCATTGATGTGATCCATATTACAAACAAACCTAGGACATTCCCTTTACATTCATAAGCATATTTAGATTTTAACTCCTTTCAAAACCTTGCTTTCATTAATCGTTTTCAAACACTTGTGTGTTTAAATTTAAATCCCCTATTATTTGAGCCCTACTTGTTAATTGCACAAATTCACAAAAACTGTTTGGCTGGGAACCACACTAGTGGATCCTGAGGGGTGCCTAACACCTTCCCTTTAGGATAATTTCAAGCTCTTATCTTATCTCTGGTTATCTAAACGTAATTGTAAATGAACCTTATAGGTGCCCTAACGCACCTTAAAATCGTTAGCTGATGACTCTCCAAAATTGCAAGAACCCCTTTCCCAAAAGGAAAGAGTTGTACCAACCATAATGTCATAAACCCGATTCTTGATTGAAGGAAAAAAGGGGGCGCGACAACACTTCAAATCAAAAATCAATGAACTTTAAAATTTTATATTTTTTTACTCTCACGCCATAACATACTAAATCAACCCGGAATGAACCCAAATTTTGCACGCAAGTCCCAATCACATAAGGAAGCTATTTCAATTCCCAAAACCATAATCCGATTCTGATATCATCAAAGTCAACTCTCGGTTAAACTTATGAACTTTTCAAACTTTCAAATTTCCAACTTTCGCCAATTTGTACCAAAACATTCTAGAAACATCCAAATACAAATCCAGGCATATGCCTGAGTCCAAAATCACTATCCGGACCTAACAGAACCATCAAAACTACGTTCTAACGTCAAATTTATAAAAGTCAAACTTGGTCAACTCTTCCAATTGTGAGCACCTAATTTTTGCACCACATAGGAAATTACTCCCAAATATTCAAAAATAGTTTTAGTGATTTTTGTGAAAGTTTAGGAATTTTATTCTTATTTTTTTGACATTCATTTGCACTTTTAGCATGTTTCAATAGCATTTTAAATCACGAAAATGATCAAAAATATTTCTATTTTATTTTTTGCATTCTTAGATTTTAATTTGCATTATTAGCATTAGTTTGCATTAATTAAAATATAAAAAAAAAAATTAGTTTGTTTTATATTTTAGGTTCAAATTAATTAGTTGACCTCAAAATCGGAACTAGGCCAAAACAATTCCAAATGTCCCAATTTTTCGCCCCAATCCACTCTCCTCCACTGGCCCAACTCCCTTTATCCCTATAAACACTCATCCTCTTTACCCAAAAAGAGATCAGACCTAATTTCATTCCCTGACCCTAGAGTCAAAAAAAATCAGATCTTTTACCCCAAAAGGAACTAGCGGTCGTTTCCCCTATCTTCTTCCTCATCTTCTCAAAATAGGAACACCAGAGAACATACTGCCCATGTATCCCACGACTTTTTGAACTCCTCCATTTTCAACACACTTGAAACCAACGCTCAATTTTATCAACATCGAGAAGGTAAATTCTGAAATTTTATGGAAAAGGGTAATGCGAAAATAGCTACGACTTATAGAAACAGCACAGTTCCTAAAGAATATTTAAAGATAGATAGGCCTTTTTTTATGAATTCAACTTGAAAATCTTTATCTTTAAAATCCAAAAACTCTGGTGATGCTTCGGTTTTCAGTATCTGTTGTAAAAGCAATGGCTCCATCGCTAACTCTGCTGCTTCCACTAAGGATGCTACCTCCAGATTTTTAGAGCATTAAGTCTATTGTCTTGTTGTGCTGATTCTGCTAATCTTCATCCACGTTTTCTGCCTTCATTTGTCTTCTCTTTGGAGTATTGTTTCTCAAACAATTAGGTACACAACTTTGAACTTGTCTTAATTGTGCGAAGCAAATGAAATTCCTGCTGAGTTTTGGTTTTTCTTTTTTGCTTTCTTATCTGATTGGCTATGAGAATTACCTTGATTCCCGTTTTCATTTAAGAATATTGTTGTTAGTTAGTTGACTCTTTTAAGCACTTTTACTTTCACCTAGCTCTTGAATCGGGTCAGAGATGAAATCGTTTGTTCTACTTGCTGAACTTAATAGATGTTGTAGTTGAATTCGCTATGGCGTATTTGTTTAAAGCATAAACTCAATTGAATGGGGACTATCATATCTTGTGTTTCTGCTTGGACTATTCCTGGGATGTCATTGATTATAATGGTGGACTTTAAGCTAATGTGTACAGATTTAATATTAAAAGGCTTTCAATGAGCTTGGACACCAGTTCAACTCTAGTTTAGCTTATGTAATTGGGCCATTCAAAGTATAATTAAAGAGGCTATTGATGTAAAGTTGAAAATTGTGCTTTTTCTATAACGAATTGGTGATGTAATTTTTGAATTTAAGATAATATATATTCATGCTTAGCTTAATTCATAGCTATTTCGCTTTTCTTTATGGATAGCCTTTTGAGTTTGATTATCAAATCTGATTTCAAACTCTTCTAAATAATTATTACTAAGCAAGTTCAGTGTGTCAAGATCATATACATTAATTTCTATGCCTTTTACCCACAAAATTGTAATCCTCTCATAATCTAGTTTAAAATCCACCAATGTGCACTCTTGCCAAATGATTCTATCATTCCAATAATCTCAAAGTAGGAAATAATTCATGAACATCGTAACTTGCTTTATGACCGATTAATAATAAATCTTCGTGACTATGGGTGCAGTTTCTGTGGCATAGTCATGATGTGTAACTCCAAAATTTGAGTGCACGCTGGCATGACGCGACCCCCCCCCTTCCCCAACTCCGAACAATTATAAAAAGAAACATATTGTAAATCGCTGGTGCATTTCATGTGACGTGGTTTGCAATGTGTACCAAAACAACAAGTGTACGACAACGATGTAATGATCCGGCCGGTCATTTCATGAGTTACCGCTCCGTTTCCCCCATTTGTGCTTCTTTATGTCTTGTTCAGCTGTATTATATGGTATCAGGTTAGTTGATTCGGGTTTGGAGTGGTTTTGGAGAGGTTTGAGACACTTAGTCTATTTTGAGTAAGCTTAAGTGGGAAAACTCAACCGGATGTTGACTTATGTGAAAAAGGGCTGGGATGTGAAATATGATGATTCGGATAGCTTCAAAAGGTGATGTAAGAGCATGATCGGAATGTGTTTTGGAAGTTCGTAGTAAATTTAGGATTGAAGTGGCAAAAATGGATTTTTGGCGTGTTTCGGTTGATAGTGGAAATTTTGATATAGGGGTCGGAGTGGAGTTCCAGGAGTGACAATAGGTTCGTTGTATCATATGGGATGTGTGTGTAGAATTTCAGGTCATTCGGACGAGGTTTGATAGACTTTTTGATCGAAAGCGGAATTCAGAAGTTTTTGGAGTCCTTAGGCTCGAATCCGTGGTTGATTTGTTGTTTTAATGTTGATTTAGGTGCTTCGAAGATTGGTATATGTTTGGATGGTGGTATATGACTTGTTCGTACTTTTGGTTTAGGTCCCGGGGGCCTCGGGGTAATTTCGGATGGTTGATGGGAGATTTGGAGCTGGAAATTTGTAGCTGAAGTTGTTGGAGCTCCTATCTGAGGGTTCGAAACCCCAAACTATGTGTTCTATGATTACTAATGAGGTGACGCAAATGCCAAGTGATGGGTGTGTGGGCATGCACCATGAGAAATGTGTCCTGGATCATTCCAGAGCACCGCTTAATGACTCTTTCTTGCTGATATCTATGTTGTATCTATGTGATTAAGTTAATGAGCTGCAAATCATGCTAATTACCATGTTAAGGGTTCACACCAATACTGTTGAGACCCGAGAGGTCATTTCTTGTTGTCATGTCATTAGCTTCATCTATATTCTATACTAAGTCCTGTTTATGCATATTATATCATGCCTCAGTCTTGATTATTACTATTTGACATATCATATCACTGTTCGGGCTAGTATCATGACATTTTTGAGCCCGTCTCTGTGAGACTGGAGAGTATTGACTGAGTGTGGCCGAGAGCCTGATATTGATTGACAATATGGGATCGGGCTGCACGCCATAGCGAGATATTGATCATGCCTTCGCTGGCATTGATATAGCTCTTGGTCTCAGAGAAGCCCCTCCGGAGTCTTTACACCCCAGTGAGCGCAGTTGATGATATTGAAGGATGGATTTTCCCTGGACACGGATCTTGTCTGAAGTATTGGTATAGAGATGGATCTTTTCCATGAGGCTGGATTGGCCTGTTTCCTCGGTACTGGGTGACTTATAGTCTGTGACGTATGTTTACCGTGAAAATGGTAACAACAATTAAATTTGTAAATGGTACTCTAATAATATGTGATCTATTTTTATGCTAGTTATTAGAGCAGTTGATGCTAGGTGTATTAACTGCACCTGCGACTTGGGGACCGCAGGTGCGGGCCCGCAGAAGCGTAAGGAGGGATGCAGATGCGAAAATAGGCGAGAGGAGCAGGAACCGCAGATACAGATGTTTGAGCGCACCTGTGATAGAGCAGGTGCGGAATTTTGATCGCAGGTGCGGTCCTTGGGAGGTTAAGTGAATTCCATAGATGCGCACCTAGGATCGCAGGTGCGGGTTTGCAGGTGCGAGATTTCGACCGTAGAAGCGGTTTAGCTGGGGAAGAACATTTATATTTAGCCCTTCACGATTTTTGAGTGGTTTTTCACCATTTTCATGCAGGTCTGAGCTTGGGAGAGCAATTTGAAGAGATAATTCAAGAGGGTTACATGGAGATAAGAATTTCGGACCCTAAACTTGTTTCTATGATTGATTTTGACTGATTAAGCTTGAAATCTATGGAAATTAGTAGCAAAAATTAGGTGTTTAGGGCTTGGAAAATTGGAGAGCTTAATCTAGGGATTTAAGGGGTCATTTGTGATCGGATTCTAGTATTCTTAGTATGTATGAACTCGTAAGAGTGTAAGGATTCTAGTTTTGTGAATTTTATCGGAAATCGAGACATGGGCCCGGGGGTCGGGTTTAACCAATTTCGGGATTTGTGATGTAATTTGATTATTTTCGCACTGGCTTTGTTCCCTTAGCATATATTGATGTTATGGTTCTGATTTTGGTTAGATTCGGGGCATTTGGAGGCTGAATCGAGAGGAAAGAGCATCGCGGGCAAGAGTTTGGCTTGGCTTGAGGTTGTAAGTAATGCTTCCAAACTTGTGACTTGTTCCAGAAATAATTCCATAATAAATTAAAAGCGATGTAAAAGTTAAAAATACACAATAGGTTTAAAACATATAGTTAATCAGATAATTAGTCCAATTATTAATAGTTGAGCGACCGTGCAAAAATTACGGAACTCGGGGGTGCCTCACACCTTCTCCCGGGTTAATAGAATTCCATACCAGGTCTTCTGTGTTTGCGGACCATAAATAAGAGTCAATTTTCTCGATTTGGGATTTAAAGTAATCTGGTGACTTGGGACACCATAAATTATTCTAAGTGGAGACTCTGAATTTAATAAATAATCTCATTTCGTTTAATGTCACTTAAATTGGAAAAACTTCCTTATATCTCCTTTCGGGTAAAAAAGGAGGTGTGACAACTCTGGCGACTGTGCTGGGGACAGGAACTCAGAATCTCTGGTTCAGGGTTCAGAATTCGAGCTTAGAATAACTTTGATGGTTGGCTTTTGTCTATTATCTGATTTTTATGTGTTTAATCCTAATGTGTTAATTGTCGCTTTTAACCGCTTTGATATTATTTGAACTCTATATAAACTGTTACGAAAACCTTCTTCTCTCCGAGTCTTCTAAATCTTCTAGGAAGTGCATGCTGGTGTGACTTCTTTTCTGTTAGAGTAATACCCTAATTTAGAACGAGGATCAGATCAGTTACAATGCCGAACGACCTTTTGGTTACCGGTACGTAGCCCCCCTCGGCTCGAGTTGTCCGCTCGGGTAAGCCAGATCTAGAACAATATAACTAGATTTTAAACCTATTAAAAATAGCCTCATGCTGGATCCCTAGTAGGAACGCTTGTTTGCATCACGTGCATTTCACTTTGGGGACTCAACACAGGGGTTGGGTCCTTCTAGGACAAGTGTACCCGAAATAAAAAGATTATGCTGATGCATTTTTTACGTGATACTTGTGCATTTATTTGTTTCAGCTTGCATGTTGATCGGCTTCTAGATTAGGGAAGAAAAATCAAAGAAAATCCAAGATTGAGGTAGGGGCAAAAAAAATCATCCGTTTCCCAAAAAAAATGGTGTTCGTATTATCCCAAAACTTTGCCGAAATTTTGAAAAAAAAAAGAGAAAAGGAAATTTCAAAATAGGTCATGATTTCCTGTTGCATCAAAGCTGATCGAACTACGCGCATCTGATTCTCACCGGATGTGAGATACGTAGGTAAACCTCATCAGTTCTGGCTCCAATTTTTAAAAATCCAAAAATATTTCCTTTAATTCATCTTTAGGAGTTTTTCCTTAGAAAATTCAAAAAAACAATTAATAAAGGGATTTGAAAACCCAAAAAAATATTTTCCTTCTTTCGAAAGTCTTTCATATATTAAAAAAGAAAGAAATAAAATAAATCAATAAAAATTCAAAATTCAAAATATGGATTTCTTTCATTTTGAAGTAGTTTTCCCAAAAATTCAAAAAAAAAAATCAGAAACAAAATTCGAAATTAATTTTTAGAAGTCTTTCTTTCGTAAATGTCATAAAAAGTTAAAAAATTGAAGTCCAAAAATACTTCGTTTTTCTTTAGAAGTACTTTTTTAAATTAAAATAAAAAACTTAAAAATCCGAAATATTTATTTCTTCTTTAAATGCCTTTCTTTAAAAAAAAGAAATGCAAAAAAATATATATTCTTATTCTAAACGCTTTCATGGTCTAAGTGTTATAAAAAAAACTAAAAAAAATAGAAAAAAGAGTTATTTTATTTACTCCATTCCCAATCTTCCTGAATTACGCAAGTTCTAATTCATGTAACGTCATGATACGTAGGAAAACCCCATCGGATTCGATCATAGCCATAAAATTAATTGAGTAAAAAATAAACTGAAAAAAATAGAAAGAAAAATTGAGTAGAAAAAAAAGAAAAAGAAAAGACTGACAAAAAAAAAGAAAAAAGAGAGTGATAGAAATAAAAAGAGTGACAAAAACAAAAAAGAAAAGAGAGTGCCAAAAAATAAAAGAGCGACAGAAATGAAATGAAAAAAAAATCAAGAGTGATTAAAGAGAGACAGAAATAAAAGAAAAGAGGTACATACTGAAAGGGTTAGTTAAGGCCGGGATGAAACATGCAACCGTTCAAACACATGGTAGAAGCATTTAACTGTTAGGTGCGATGCATCCCAACGTGCGATTTTCTATATGTTAAATGTCTCAAAACTAACAAGGTTGTAGTGTAAACAAATTAGCCAGGTTCTGTCCAGGTGGTTGGTTTTGTTGGTACGCGATAATGAATGCGCAACCTTGCACGCGGCCACAACATTATACACAAAATCGAACTCCACCTCCCAAAAATACCCATCCTTACCAAGCTCCATATAATCCCCAATCAAATGTTCCCTAGTACAATCCTCGCCCAAGAGAACCTTTCAAAAGGAATCAGTTCACCCCTATTAGTGAATCATACTCGGGCTTGTTTCAAAAGCTAGTCAGGCGAGTTCTGCTGCAGCCAGTGGCCAAAAACCGGCCAAACCCCGAGTCCCCCTTGCACCGAGCTGATGCTAGATGTGAATACCACTCGGGAGTAGTGGGACACAGTACAGAGGACTGTTGGACCCTCAGAATGGCAATTGAAGATTTGATCAAAGCTGAAAGAATCGTTCTTCGGGACGAAGAGGCTCCTGATGTGATGAATAATTTGTTGCCTGCTTATAATGAGGAATTCGATCCAGCACTGAAGGACATTTCATCCATTGCCGAGACAGAAGAAAATCCAAAAATAATCGCCAAGCTTGAATGTTCCCTATCAGGAGGAAATCTCGGTAGCCAGTCTTGCTATCCTTTCTGCATCCGGATTATCTCAGGGTGTGATCAGGATGTTTTACTTTATTGTCTTACCTTCCTATGTTAAAATTCAACAAAAAAAAACTTCATCAAAATAAAAAAAAAAATCAAATGAAATGAAATTAATATTTCACTGTCCAGGAATGTCTCTTTCTTAATCTTGTCACTTTTCTTATTCTCTTTTCAGTTCTATTAAATGTATATTTCAATAACATGACATGCTTGCGGACTTCATGCCCAGATCCTGAACCGCTATCAGACCTCGAAGTAATGAATCAAGAATTAGATCGCAATTAAGATAAGTTTAAGGAATAAAACAAAGAGTTGGAACAACTAAAAGAAAATTGGTTCCACATTGGAAAGGTCCATACATTGCAACAAGAGTACTGTCAAAAGAGTTCGTTCTACTTGGGACACATCGAAAGAAATGTACCTGAAATAATTATCAATGCAAATACAGTCAAAAGGTACTATGTTGGATCCTCTATATAGCATTAATGTTCTCCGATTAGGATGAAGAAGGCTTTCTTTCTCACTATCCAAAAACCCTTTGAGCCGACTCCCATTCTTTGATTACCCTCTTTGGAACCTGGAAGTTATTATTGAAAAAATGATGAATGAAAAATGAAAAAAAAATGAAAGAGAAGAAAAAGAAAAATACAAAAAAAAGGAAGAAAAGGGAAAAAAGAAAATGAAATGAAAAATGAGAAAATGGGAAAAAGAAAGAGAAAACAAAACAAAAGAAAAGAAAATCAAAAACAAAGTTCTATGAACTACGTTCGACTTGATTCCGAAAGGATACATATGTAGCCTCTCTCTAGGGTTCAATCAAACTAAAATAAAAAGTCCACATTTCCCCAAAGTTGAAACTGGGGCAGAAGTTACAATGATTCGGCAATGGTTTTGCCCGAAGGGTTCCAAAGTTGTAATTCTATCCAAATGCTTTTCACCCCAAAATTCTGTTCAAGTCCTTTCAATCAATCGGCAAAGATGTTCAAATTGGAGGATATAACTACTTGGATCTGATACAACCAAAATGAGAGAAATTGGTAATGAGAGAGCCTTGTTAGTTAAAACTCGCAAAGAGTACTATAAGGTGATGGTGAGAAGAGAAAGGAGAGAGGTCAGCTAGTGAAAACCCGCAAAGGGCGCCACTGATCGAAAAGAAGATCCTCACAGCCATCGGCATCGACAGAGTCCTAACAAGGTTTCTCGATTTTGAGGCAAAAGTTGTGATGCATTTCTGAGAGCTGGCCGGTTTCCACAGATCAGGCATCCAGTCCAGAAGTCATGTCATGTTCATTGAAGTCGGCATGCACTCCAGATAAGTCCCTCTTTCCTTTTCCCGAAAGGGATACCTCTTGTCTAAACGCATTGCCCATTCCATTGTTTGCTTTTCTTTGAATCCCTTTCGGTCTAACTCTATTCTGAAACTAAGGCAAAAAAGGATGGTAAGATAGATTTATAGGGCTTTCGTTTGACATGAGCTAATGTGCAAGAAGGCACCTAGCCTCGTCAAGGGCATCAAGTCAACCTCGACTGGCCATGGCAGCCGATGCTTCAAAATCAAAACTCTTGGAAGGAGAAAATCAAATTGAAGTGTATATAAAGGCAAATGAAGTTGAAAAGGTTGAGTCCCATGTGGCTAACCATCTCAGCAAGGTTTGAAAAGCCAAGGTACCCGAATTGCTCTGAAATTAACGTTGGAGGAAAGAAGCCAGAAATAAAAGGCCTACGAAGGCGAAATAAAGTAGGAAAGGGTTAAGTCCCAAGCGACTAGCCGATGTAGCAATGTTTGAGGAGTCAAGAGTTCCCTAAAGCTCTGAGATGTGAAAGATCTACAAAAGCAAAATAAAATTGAAAGGTTAAGTCCCAAGTGACTTATCGTCATGGCAAAGTCTTTAAAAGCTAGATGTACTCCAGGGTCAGAAATGCAATCGGTATACAGGAAACAACCAGTTGTAGTTAAAATGGCTGAGATCAAGTGACTGAAATTATCAAGGCCACAAAACCAACCACCATTTCAAACTAACAAATTGTTCTTTGTCTTTGAATAAAAAGGAAATAGGTGCAATCCAGAAGCAACCTTGCAAGAAGCAGGAGCTACCAAAAAGAAACTCCGCAAGGGCTAAAAAATAGCTTTGCAGTAACAACTCCAAAAAGGGAAGTCTCCTCCAAAATTCTTTCTCGCATTTACTCATTATCTAAAGTTAAAAAAAGGAAAAAAAGATGAAGAAAATGATAAAAAAAAAGATAGAAAGAAAGAAAAAGAAGAAGAAAAATTTCAAAATCATAGTAGTATAGGGCCTCCAATTCCTAGCTGCGTTTTGTTTTCCAACATAGGATCATCACTCCCTAGTTGATGCTAGAATAACCTGATGCCAACATAGGGTCACCACTCTCTAGTTGATGCCAACGTAGGGTCACCACTCCTTAGCTGATGCCAGCATAACCTGATGCCAGTATAGGGTCACCACTCCCTAGTTATTGCCAGCATAACCTGATGCCAACATAGAGTCACCACTCCTAGTTGATGCCAACATAGGGTCTTCACTCCCTAGTTGATGCCAGCATAACCAGATGCTAGTATAACCTGATGCCAACATAGGGTCACCACTCCCTAGTTGATGATTTTCCAATAATAGGGTCTCCAAATCCTAGTTGATTTCATTTTAGATATATGGTCTTCACTCACTAATCTTGTTTTCCCAAGGATACACAATCCTGATTTTATTGCTTTCAATAATGAAGTAGTGTAGTGTTTTGGTTACAAATAACTCACGAAATTATTTTAGTGAAAACTGGGGCAGAAAAATTCCGTTCGTATATTTGTTTTGGTGTCTGAGCAGGTTATACCTCGAGACACAGGGTTCGAGACGACCAAAAGAAGAAGTCTCAATCCTAAATAAAAGAAAAAGAAGAAAAGAAAAAGAAGTGAACTCAAAGTGCATAAGCGGAGAAAACTGTAGACTACTCAATACATGACTAAAGCCACAAGCTCTGCATGTCTTGTCTTGATCCAAAAAAATTGAAAAGGACGAACTAGCATTTGCGGCCATTAATCATCAAGATTTAGATCAGAGTCTGTCTGAAGAACCAGCCACGACATAACATCAAGCTTCAGAAGATTTATAGATAGGAATCTTGTAACTCATAGCTGATACGTTTAGTTAGTTTAGTTTTTCATTTTGATTTTGGTGTAATAAGGAGCTTAGCAAGCAGTAACAGCAGCAACATCAATGAAATCACAGTTTTCCGGTAGTCCCAGCTACCAAAATTTCCAAAACTACACTGACCTGATTCCTTTATAGCCAAGGATATGTAGGCAACCTCTGAAGTAAGGTTCGGTCAAACTTTTTCAAAATGCTTCCAAATGGACTACCAAATGGGCAAAAATTGCTTGTCTTTGCCCAAAAACTCTTCATGTTTCCGAGTAAAGAGGGGCAGTTGGGAGCACCTAATTTTTGCCTCACATAGGAAATTACTCCCAAATATTCAAAAATAGTTTTAGTGATTTTTGTAGAATTTTAGGAATTTATTTTGGCATTCATTTGCACTTTTAGCATGTTTTAATAGCATTTCAAATCACGAAAATGATCAAAAATATCTCTATTTTGTTTTTTTTCACTTTTTAGATTTTTACTTGCATTATTAGCATTAGTTTGCATTAATTAAAATACAAAAAATACTTCAGTTTGTTTTGCATTTTAGGTTCAAATTAATTAATTGACCTCATAATCGGAACTGAGCCAAAACAATTCTAAATGGCCTAATTTTTCGCCCCAATCCACTTTCTTCCACCGGCCCAACTCCCTATATCCCTATAAATAATTATCCCCTTTACCTAAAAAGGGACCAGACCTAATTTCATTCCCTGACCCTAGAGACAAAAAAAATCAGATCCCTCACCCCAAAAGGAGCTAGCGGCCGTTTCCCCTATCTTCTTCCTCATCTTCTCAAAATAGGAACACCAGAGAACATACTCCCCATGACTCCCACAACCTTTTGAAATCCTCCATTTTCAACACATATGAAACCAAAGCTCAATTTCATCAATATAGAGAAGGTGAATTATGAAATTTTCTGGAAAAGGGTAATGCAAAAATGGCTATGGCTTAAAGAAACAGCGTAGTTCCTAAAGGAGCTTTAAAGATAGATAGGCCTTTTTTCTATGAATTCAAATTGCGAATCTTTATTTTTCAAATCCAAAAATTCTTGTGCTACTCCGGTTTCCAGTATCTGCTGTAAAAGCAATGGCTCCATCATTAATTCTGTTGCTTCCACTAAGGATGCTACCTCTGGATTTTTCGAGCATTAAGTATGTTGTTTTGTTGTACTGATTCTGCTGATCCTCATCCACCATTTATGCCTTCATTTATCTTCTCTTTGGAGTATTTTTTTTCAAACAAATAGGTACACATCTTTGAACTTGTCTAGATTGTGCGAAGCAAATGAAATTCCTGCTGAGTTTTGATTTTTCTTTTTTGCTTTCTTATCTGATTGGCTATGAGAATTACCTTTATTCCCATTTTCATTTAAGAATATTGTTGTTAATTAGTTGACTCTTTTAAGCTTGTTTACTTTCGCCCAATTCTTGAATCGGGTCAGAGATAAAATCATTTGTTCTGCTTGCTGAATTTAATAGATGTTGTAATGTCACGACCGCAGTTCGCCCTTCATGAACTATTGTCACGGCACCTAGTTCCTATGAATAGGTAAGCCTAAAAAATGCGGAATAGAAAAAATTTGCGAAAAGAGAATAATATAAAACCGAAATAACAAAATAAAATAGTGTTTAACATGTCGCCTAACATATAACAGTACAAGAATCTCAATCTAACACTACCCAAAATCCGGAACCCCATGAATCACAACCTAAGAGATATATAAGAAGCTCTAACTCCAGAAATATCTAGCAAAAGGAAAATATAGAAGGGCTATAATATTATAGAAAGATAGAAAGGGACTCCTCGGTCTGCGGACACGGAAAATATACCTCGAAGTCTCTACATGTCACGACCCTAACCCCGAACCCGGTCGTGATGGCGCCTCTCGTGAAGAAAAGGCCAGCCAGTTCAACCCAACTCAACTTTTAAAGCAGTTAATCAACATAAAAATAGTCTAAACATGATTTAAACAATACTGAATAGCAGAAATATAGATAACAATGTGGAAAGTCCAACCCGACACAGCCCTAACCGGGGTGTCACAAGTCACGAGCATCTCTAAACCATAATACTAGTATGCTAAAGTCATAAACTACTACAAGTGTTTGAAAGGAAATAGAAATGATAGAGAAGTACAGACACGGGGCTGCGGACGTCAACAACTATCCCGTAGTCTCCGAAAACCGCCTGGAACTGGAGGAATCAACACTCAGGAGCGGTACCAGCTACGCCTGAATCTGCACACAAGGTGCAGAGAGTAAAGTGAGTACTCCAACTCAGTGAGTAACAAATTTAAATAACGACTGAAAGTAAAAAAACACGTAAAACACAAAGCATTCTATACTGAAGCAGTAAAAATCACTTAAAAAAAGTAAAACAATGAAGAGTCAAGTAAATCCCTTTTCAACAAGTAAAACAAGTATTTGACAGGTAAGTAAACAAATAGAGGTTTGCCCCTCGGGCATAGTATCAACAAATCCGTCCCTCGGGCAACATCTCAGAATAGTTCCAGCTCCTCGGGCTCAATCTCAGAACAATATCAGCTCCTCGGGCTCGATCTAACATCACAATGGGTACCCGCGCTCACTGGGGGTGCACAGACTCCGGGAGGGGCCCCTTACGGCCCAAGCGCAATATCAAGCCATCTTGTGGCATCAAATCTAGGCCCTCAACCTCATATCAATCAAGCCACCTCGTGGCGTATATATGCATCTCAGGCCCTCAGCCTCATATCAGTATCAGTGTATCCTCACAACTAGGCCCTCGGCCTTTCTCGGTCCAAAAATCATTACAAGCCCCTCGGGCAATAGTAAAACAGTATTTCTCAGCCCAAAACATCATTTAAAAATATCATTTAGGTCTCAAAACTGAGTAAAAATGGCTGAGTAGTAAAACAGTGGAAAATAACATGACTGAGTTCAAGTAATAAGTCAAAACAGTGAGGAAATAGTAATAAAAATCCCCGAAGGGTTCAAATAGTTGGAACGAAGTCCAAATATGGCAATCAGCCCAAATCATGATGATAGAAAATAAGTTTCAATCAAATACGTGGTAAAATCATCAATCAGGACAGACTAAGTCACAATCCCCAATAGTACACGACCCCACACTCATCATCAAGCGTGTGTCTCACCTCAATATAGCACTATGATATGAAATCCGAGGTTTCAAACCCTTAGAGCATCATTTACAATCATTACTCACCTCGAACCGGCTAAATCTCTAACTCGTGATGTCATTGCCCCTCGAATCGGCCTCTACGTGTGTCGAATCTATCCAAAATCAGAACGAATACGTCACAATATTCTAAGGGAACAAAGCCCAAGCGAAAACAATCGAAAAATACCAAAAATCCCGAAATTGGCAAAAACCCGAGCCCCAGGCCCACTTTTTAAAATTCAGAAATTTTCACAACAACAGGTTCCATATCTCCCCACGAGTTAATACATATCAACAACATCAAAATCGAAGTCCAAATGACCCTTCAAATCCCCATTTAAAGCCCTCTTAGACTCAAGCACTAACCCTCCATTTTTAGCCTTTTAATTTCTTTAATTTCATTCTTAATCCATGAAATATTACTATAGAAGTGTGTTTTAGGTCCAAAATCCTTACCTTAATGAAGTTCCCTTGAAATATCCCTTCAAAATCGTCCAAAAGTTTCCAAGCCGAGGTCCAAAAATAGTGAAATAACCCAATTTCGCGAAATGGTCTAACTTATATGTTCTGCCCAGGCATACCCTCATCTGCGGGCCAAAATTTGCTTATGCAGTAACGCATTTGCGGTTAACACTTTGCTTCTGCGGAAATCACTAAAGCCGGCCACTGCCGCATCTGTGATCCTTCTTCCGCATTTGCGGTTCCACAGATGCGGCCCCCACAACCGCATTTGCGGTTTCCTGACAATCCCAACCAAAACTACTTCTGCAGCTTCTCCCTCGCATCTGCGGCGCCGCACCTACGGGCCCAAAACCGTAGGTACGAAAACACTAGAAGCAACAAATTTTCTGCAATCTCCCAAGTTTAAAATCTTCTTGTTAACCATCCGAAATCACCCTGAGGCCCCCCGGGACCTCAACCAAAAGCACACACATAACCCAATACCTTATTCAAACTTGTCCAAATCATAAAAACACCTAAAACAACATCAAATCTACCAAATCACATCGGATTCAAGCTTAAGTTTCAAAAATCTTTCGAAATACGCTTTTGATAAAATATCCAACCAAACCACGTCTAAATGACTTGAAATTTTAAACGCACATCCCAAATGACATGACAAAGCTACTGCAACTCTTGGAATTCCATTCCGACCCCTATAACAAAATCTCACCTAACATTGGAAATCGCCAAAATATCAACTTCGCCAATTCAAGCCGAATTCTACTTCGAACCTCCAAACCCATTCCGATCATGCTCCTAAGTCACAAATCACCTCCCGAAGCTAACCGAACCATCGGAACTCACTTTCGAGCCTTCTAACACATAAGTGAACATCCAGTTGACTTTTCCAACTTAAGCCTTCTTAAAATATACTAAGTGTCTCAAACTTCACCAAACTCATTCCGGACTCGATCCAACCAACCCGATATCATAAAAATACGGATAACGAAGCATAAGAAGCTAAAATGGGGAAAACGGAGCGGTAACTCATGATACGACCGGCCGGTTAATCACATCCTCCCTAACTTAAACAAACGTTCGTCCTCGAACGAGTCAAGAAACATACCTGAAGCCTCAAATACGTGAGGATATCTGCTCTGCATCTCCCGCTCGGTCTCCTAGGTAGCCTCCTCCACGGGCCGACCTCTCCATTGCACTTTTACTAAAGCTATATCCTTTGACCTCAACTTCCGAACTTGACGACCCAAAATAGCTACTAGCTCTACATCATAGGTCAAATCATCATCCAACTGAACCGTGCTGAAGTCCAAAACATGAGACAGATCCCTAATATACTTCCGGAGCATAAAAACATGAAATACCGGATGCACACTCGACAAGCTGGGTGGCAAAGCAAGCTCATAAGCCACCTCCCCAATCCTCCGAAGCACCTCAAAAGGCCCAATGAACCGAGGACTCAATTTCCCTTTCTTCCCAAATCTCATAACACCCTTCATGGGTGAAACCTTCAACAGAACCTTCTCACCAACCATGTAGGACACATCTCGAACCTTCCTATCAGCATAACTCTTTTGCCTCGACTGCGCTGCACGAAGCCTCTCCTAAATCACCTTCACCTTCTCCAAGGCATCCTGTACCAAATCAGTCCCCAATAGCCTAGCCTCACCGGGCTCGAACCAACCAACTGGAGATCTACACTGCCTCCCATACAAAGCTGCATATGGAGCCATCTGAATACTCGACTGGTAGTTGTTATTATAAGCAAACTTTGCAAGTGGTAGAAACTCATCCCATGATTCTCCGAAATCAATGACATAAGCACGCAACATGTCCTCCAATATCTGAATAGTACGCTCAAACTGTCAATCTGTCTGAGGATGAAAAGTTGTGCTCAACTCTACCTGAGTACCCAACTCTCTCTGCACGGCCCTCCAAAACTGCGAAGTAAACTGAGTACCTCTATCTGAAATGATAGAAACTGGGACACCATGCAAGCGATCAATCTCTCGGATATAGATCCCTGCCAACCGCTCAGAAGAATAGGTAGTGCATATAGGAATGAAGTGCGCGGACTTGGTCAGTCAATCCACAATCACCCAAATAGCATCCAACTTCTTCAAAGTCTGTGGAAGTCCAACAACAAAGTCCATAGTGATTCTCTCCCACTTCCACTCAGGAATATCCACCTGCTGTAGCAAGCCACCCAGTCTCTAATGCTCATATTTCACCTACTGACAATTGAGACACCGAGCTACAAATCCCACAATATCTTTCTTCATTCTTCTCCACCAATAGTGCTGCCTCAAATCCTGATACATCTTCGCGGCACCCAGATGAATGGAATACCACAAGTTATGGGCCTCCTCCAGAATCAATTCCCGAAGCCCATCCACATTAGGCACGCAAATCCGGCCCTACATCCTGAACACCCCATCATCGCCGATGGTCACATCTCTAGCATCATCATGCTGAACTCTGTCCTTAAGGACTAGCAAATGCAGATCATCGTACTGGCGCTCTCTAATGCGATCATATAAGGAAGACCGAGATACCACACAAGCCAATAACCGACTGGACTCCGAAATATCTAATCTCACAAACTGATTGGCCAAGGCCTGAACATCAACTACAAGTGGTCTCTCCCTAACTGGAGTATATGCCAAACTCCCCATACTCACTGCCTTTCGGCTCAAAGCATCGGCCACCACATTGGCCTTTCCCGGATGGTACAATATAGTGATATCATAGACCTTAAGCAACTCCAACCATCTCTGCTGCCTCAAATTAAGATCTTTTTGCTTGAACAAATGCTGAAGACTACGATGATTAGTGAACACTTCACAAGATATGCCATACAAGTAGTGCCTCCAAATCTTCAATGCATGAACTATGGCAGCCAACTCTAAATCATGAACGTCGTAGTTCTTTTCATGGGGCTTCAACTGACGAGAAGCATAAGCAATAACTCTACCCTTCTACATCAACACACAACCAATCCCAACTCTCGAAGCATCACAATACATGGTATATGAACCTAAAGTCGATAGCAAAACCAATACTGGAGCTATGGTCAAGGTTGTCTTGAGCTTCTGAAAGCTCTCCTCACACTCGTCCGACCAAACAAATGGAGTACCCTTCTGAGTCAACTGGGTCGAGGGCGATGCAATTGATGAGAATCCCTGAACAAACGGGGGATAATAGCCTACCAAATCAAGAAAGCTACGAATCTCTGTGGCTGAGGACGGTCTAGGCTAGCTCTAAACCGCCTCTATTTTCTTCGGATCAACCTGAATACCCTTGTTGGACACCACGTGCCCCAAGAAAGCCACGAAATCAAGTCAAAACTCACACTTGGAGAATTTTGCATAAAGCTTCTCCTCCCTCAATCTCTGCAATACAACTCTCATATGCTCCGGGTGCTTCTCCTGACTACGCGAATACACCAGAATATCATCAATGAAGACTATGACGAATGAATCGAGATAAGGCCAGAACACGTTGTTCATCAAATTCATGAATGTTGCTGGAGCATTGGTCAGCCCAAAAGACATCACCAAGAACTCATAGTGACCGTATCGGGTCCTGAAAGCCATCTTAAGAATATTCGAATCTCTGATCTTCAACTGGTGGTAACTCGAACGGAGATCAATCTTGGAGAACACTCTCGCTCCCTGAAGTTGATCAAATAAATCATCAATACGAGGAAAAGGATACTTGTTATTAATTGTCACCTTGTTCAATTGCCTATAATCAATGCACATCCTTATAGTGCCATCCTTTTTCTTTACAAATAGAACCGGCGCACCCCAAGGTGACACACTAGGCCGAATGAACCCTTTATCAAGGAGTTCCTAAAGCTGCTCCTTTAATTCCTTCAACTCCGCTAGTGCCTTACGATAAGGTAGAATAGAAATGGGCTGAGTTCCCGGCACCAGGTCAATACCAAAATCAATATCCCTGTCTGGTGGCATGCCCAGTAGGTCTGCAGGAAACACATCGGGAAAATCCCTCACAACTAGAACAGAATCCATACTAGGTGTCTCAGCACCGACATCCCTTACAAAGGCTAGATATGAAAGACAACCTTCCCAACCATACGTTGGGCTCTCAAGAAAGAGATCACTCTACTAGGAACATAATCAGTCACACCTCGCCACTCGGTCTGTGGCACACCCCGCATAGCCAATGTGACTGTCTTAGCATGACAGTCCAGAATAGCACGACACGGAGATAACCAATCCATGCCCAAAATGACATCAAAATCTACCATGCTCAATAGTAATAGATCCACTCGGGTATCCAGACCCCCAATAGTCACCACACATAACCAGTACACACGGTCTACAAGAACAGTATCGTCCACTGGAGTAAATACATGAACAGGTAAAGCAAGAAGCTCACAGGACATACCCAAATAACGAGCAAAGTATGATGACACATAAAAAAGGTGGAATTGGAATCAAATAATATAAAGGCATCTCTGTGGCAGACTGACACAATACCTGTAATGACAGCATCTAAAGAAATAGCATCTGGTTTGCCTGGGATGGCATAGAAACGGGCCTGACCGCCCGCTGATCGACCTCCCCCTCTGGGGCGACCCCTGGCTGACTGACCTACACCCCTAGCTGGCTGAGCGGATGGTGATGAGGAAACTGGCACTGAAGTCGAAGATTGACTCCTCTGCTGGGACGAACTAGCAACACGACGTGGACACTGCCTCCACATGTGGCGCATCTTGCCACACTCATAACAACTCCCAGGTGGTGGAGAAGAGGACTGAATGGAACCCCTCACGTCGTAGTGACTAGTTGATGCACTCGGCATAGAAGAACTTTGAACTGATGGGGCATGAGATGAACTCTGAGCTAGAAGGGCACTGAGTGAGGACTGGCCCTGCTGAAATCCATGAAAACCATGACCCGAATATGCCCCTAGAGAACCTGGGAGAGCTGACTGAGTAGGCATGAATGAATGGCCTCTACTGTGCTAGAACTTGCCCTTCGGAGGAGCACCACTATAGCTGCCAGATCCTCGAGGCCTCTTGGCCTCCCTTTCATCTCGCGCCTGACAGCGAACAGTCTCAATCTCATGGGCGATATCAACAACCTTCTCGAAGGTAGCACCAGTCACCCTCTCCCTTGTCATAAGAATACGGAGGTGATAAGTAAGACCATCAACAAATCTCCTAATCCTCTCTCGATCTGTCGGAACCATCTAGATGGCATGACGAGCCAACTCAAAGAACCTCAACTCATACTGTGACACAGTCATATCCCCCTGTCTCAACCACTCAAACTGTCTACGTAGCTCCTCTCTGCAGGACTATGGCACATACTTCTCTAGGAAGAGAATGGAGAACTGCTGCCAAGTAAGGTGCGTTGCACCAATAGGCCTACGCCTCTCAAAATACTGCCACAAAGTAAAAACAGTTTCTGAAAACTGATAGGTGGTAAAAGCGACCCCGCTGGTCTCCAGAATACCGGCAGTACGAAGCATCCTCTCACACTTATCCAAAAAGCCCTGGGCATCCTCTCCCTTTGCGCCACTGAAGGTCGAAGGCTGTAATCTACCAAACCTCTCCAATCTACGCTGCTCATCATCCGGCATGACTGGAACCACATAGTCCTAAGCATTTGCAACCGGCTGGGCTGTATGCGCCCCCGGCGTCTGGAGTCCATGCACTACCTGCTCAGGTGCGCGAGCGGCGGGAGTCTAATTGCCTCTCCCGGCCTATGAAGTAGTTGCGGTTGTAGTTGCTGAAACTGCCTGAGTCAGGCCAGTCCAAACTGATAAGATCTGTGCCAAGGCCTCCTGAAGACCCGGAATCACAATGGGCACAGCTGGTGCCTGAACTGGTGCTGCTGGAGCATCCATAGCTGGAGCCTGATCCTGACCTGGGGCAGCTGGTGGATCAACATGTGCTGCCCTCGCTGCTCTGCCTCTGCCACGACCACGACTGCATCCTCATCCTCTGGTGGTCTCAGCTGGTGGCACTAGTGGTCATCCACCCCGCCCGGTAGCACGTGTCCTCACCATGTGTGAGAGAATGGAATAACAGAAGTTTAGCACTCTGATCAACAAGTTCACACAACAAGAATTTCAAGAATATAATGTTTTTCCTAAGGTTTTGTAGCCTCTTGAGGATAAATACAGACGTCTCTATACTAATCCGCGAGACTCTACTAAACCTGCTCATGACTCGTGAGACCTATGTAGCCTAGGCTCTGATAACAACTTGTCATGACCCTAATCCTGAACGTGGTCGTGATGGCGCCTCTCGTGAAGACAAGGCCAGCCAGTTCAACCCAAATCAACTTTTAAAGTAGTTAATCAACATAAAAATAGTCTAAACATGAATTAAACAATATTGAATAGCGTATATATCGATAACAATGCAGAAAGTCCAACCCGACACAGCCCTAACCGGGGTGTCACAAGTCACGAGCATCTCTAAACCATAATACTAGTCTGCTAAAGTCATAAACTACTACAAGTGTTTGAAAGGAAATAGAAATAATAGAGAAGTAGAGACACGGGGCTGCAGACGTCAACAACTATCTCGTAGTCTCCGAAAACCGCCTAGAACTGGAGGAATCAACACTCAGGAGCGGTACCAGCAACGCCTGAATCTGCACACAGGGTGCTGGGAGTAAAGTGAGTACTCCAACTTAGTTAGTAACAAATGTAAATAATGACTAAAAGTAAGAAAACATGTAAAACACAAGGCATTCTATACTGAAGCAGTAAAAATCATTTAAAACAGTAAAATAGTGAAGAATCAAGTAAATCCCTTTTCAACAAGCAAAACAAGTAATTGACAGCTAAGTAAACAAACAGAAGTTCGACCCTCAGGCATAGTATCAACAAATTCGCCCCTCGGGCATCATCTCAGAACAATACCAGCCCCTCTGGCTCAATTTCAGAACAAACAGCCTCTCGGGCTCGATCCCAGATCATAATGGGTACCCACGCTCACTGGGGGTGTACAGACTCCGGAAGGGGCCCCTTACGGCCCAAGCGCAATATCAAGCCATCACGTGGCATCAAATCTAGTCCTACGGCCTCATATCAATCAAGCCACCTCGTGGCATATATATGCATCATAGGCCCTCGACCTCATATCAGTATCAGTGTATCCTTACAATTAGGCCCTCGGCCTTACTTAGTCCAAAATTCATCACAAACCCCTCGGGCAATAGTAAAATAGTATTTTTCAGCCCAAAATATCATTTAAAATATCATTTAAGTCTCAAAACGGAGTAAAAATGGTTGAGTAGTAAAACAGTGGAAAATAACATGACTGAGTTCAAGTAATAAGTCAAAATAGTGAGGAAATAGTAATAAAAATCCCCGAAGGGTTCAAATAGTTGGCATGAAGCCCAAATATGTCAATCAGCCCAAATCATGATGATAGCAAATAAGTTTCAGTCAAATACGCGGTAAAATCATCAATCAGGACGGACCAAGTCACAATCCCCAGTAGTGCACGACCCCACGCTCGTCATCAAGCATGTGTCTCACCTCAATATAGCACTATGATGTGAAATATGGGGTTTCAAACACTCAGAGCATCAATTACAATCATTACTCACCTCGAACTGGCTAAATCTCTAACTTGCGACGCCTTTGCCCCTCGAATCGTCCTCCACACGCATCAAATCTATCCAAAATTAGAACGAATACGTCACATTATGCTTAGGGAACAAAGCCCAAGCGAAAATAATCGAAAAATACCAAAAATCCCGAAATTGGCCAAAACCCGAGCCCGGGGACCACTTCTCAAAATTCAGATATTTTCACAACCATGGGTTCCATATCTCCCCACGAGTTCGTACATATCAACAACATCACAATCGGAGTCCAAATGACCCCTCAAATCCCCATTTAAATCCCTCTTAGACTCAAGCCCTAACCCTTCATTTTTAGCCTCTTAATTTCAGTCTTAATCCATGAAATATTCCCATAGAAGTGTGTTTTAGGTCCTAAATCCTTACCTTAACGAAGTTCCCTTGAAATCTCCCTTCAAAATCGTCCAAAATTTCCCAAGCTGAGGTCCAAAAATGATGAAATAACCAAATTTCGCGAAATGGTCATGTTCTGCACAGGCATACCCGCATCTGCGGTCCAAAATCCGCTTCTGCGGTACCGCATTTGCTTTTAACACTCCGCTTCTGCGGAAATCACTAAAGTCGGCCACTGCCGCATCTGCGATCCTTCTTCCGCATTTGCGGTTCCGCAGATGCGGCCCCCACAACCACATTTGTGGTTTCCTGAGAATCCCTTCCAAAACCGCTTCTGCGGCTTCTCCTTCTCATCTGCGGCGCCGCACCTGTGGGCCCCAAACTGCAGGTGCGAAAACACCAGAAGCAGCAAATTTTTTGCAATCTCCCAAGTTTCAAATTTTCCCGTTAAGCATACGAAATCACCCCGAGGCCCCTCGGGACCTCAACAAAAAGCACACACATAACCCAATACCTTATTCAAACTTGTCCCAGTCATAAAAACACCTCAAACAACATGAAATCTACCAAATCACATCGGATTCAAGCCTAAGTTTCAAAAATCTTCCGAAATACGCTTTTGATCAAAAACCCAACCAAACCTCGTCTGAATGACCTGAAATTTTATACACACATCCCAAATGACTTGACGAAGCTACTGCAACTCTCGTAATTCCATTCCCTATAACAAAATCTTGCCTAATAACTGAAAAATGCCAAAATATCAACTTCGCCAATTCAAGCCTAATTCTACTCCGAACCTCTAAAACCCATTTTGATCATGCTCCTAAGTCACAAATCACCTCCCGAAGCTAACCGAACCATTGGAACTCACTTCCGAGCCTTCTAACACATAAGTAAACATCCAGTTGACTTTTCCAACTTAAGCCTTCTTAAAAGAGACTAAGTATCTCAAACTTCACCAAACTCATTCCGGACTCGATCTGACCGACCCGATGCTACAAAAACAACGATAACGAAGCATAAAGAAGCTGAAATGGGGAAAATAGAGCAGTAACTCATAAGACGACCGGCTAGGTTGTCACACTACAGAAGTGCCTCACCTCAAGGATGATAAGACTGAGTGGAAGTACATAGATCCGCACATGAAAAACATGTACAGAAAGGGCATGAGTACACCATAGCAGTACTCAGTAAGTGACAAGCCTAACCTCGATCGGGTAGTGACGAGGAAGGTCAGGGCCCTACTAAGGTTAAATTAATTATAAGGTTTAACAGTGTAGAAAAAAATAGTATAACTAAGTACAACAGTAAAAGTAACATAGGATAGAGAGAACAACAACAACTACTATAGAGGCAAAATAAACACAGAAAGAAATACAGCTCAACACAAAGATAGCAACTAGTATCTCCCAGGATACCGTCCTATAGTCCCAAATATAAATATCTGGTGGATCTCGCAAGATACCGTCCAGTAGTCCAACTCATAATGCGAGGGTATCTCCTGGAATACCGATCCGTAGTCCCAAATGTAAATACTCAGTACAGGGGGAATCTGCCGGGTGTAGTCCCGTAGTTCCAATGTAAATGTGCAGGGGGGTCTCCCGGAATGCCGTTCCGCAGTCCCAAAGTAAACACACAGCAACAACAAGAAGAGTACACAATTCAATTCAAGTTCCATACCAAGGTAAAATATGTATTTCTATCCTAGCATATTGCACGTAATCCAAATAAGGCAGTTTGAGCAAGTAAGGCAATTAAGTCAGTTAGACATGTTGTCCTAAGCTAAAAACAAGCTTAAATTGCAAGTTGTATAAACAGGAAAAGAGACATAATTGTAATTACTTAATGAAAATCGGATTTTCAACAATTAGCACAAGTACGCACTCGTCACCTCACGTACAAGGCATTTCAATAATCAATAATATCAAATCCTAAGGGGAATTTCCCCCTCACAAAGTTAGGCAAGCCACTTACCTCGAACCGGCTTAATAATCAACCCGAGACCACGTTCTTGCCACGAGTACTCGACTCTAAATGGACTAAATTTATTCAATTCAATTGCATAATGTAAATAACACTTCAAGTAACTAATTCTACAAATAAATTCTAGGCTAATACGCGAAATTAGGTAAAATAACCAAAACACCCTCCGAGCCCATGTCTTGGAATCGGGTAAAATTTACATTTTCAGAATCCTCATACTCTCACAGGTCTAACCATACCAAAATTTTCCAAATACAATGTTAAATTCCCAATCAAATCTCGAAATCTAGATCTAAGAACTTTCTTCAAAATTTTCTTCAATTTTCATCTCCAATCCGAAATTAAATGACAAAACTAAGATTAAATTATAGGAATACAACTATAAAGGGATTAGGACTCGTTAACCACTAATTTTCTCTTCAAAATCCTCCCAAAGTCGTCCTCTCCTGAGCCCCAAACCAATTTCTAACTTTTTGAAACTAAACCGTCGAAATTTTAATTTTTCTGCCCAGCAAATCCGCATCTGGATTCCACCTTCTGCATCTACGGTACCACTTCTGCGGTCAAGGGACTGCTACTGCGAATTCCACTTAAAACTTCTTCGCCGCACCTACAACCCAGAATCCGCATCTGCGGTCACGCAGGTGTGGTACATCTTCTACTTCTATGGTTCCTGGCCTTTCCTCATCTGGCCATTTTTGCGGCTTGATTCCGCTTCTGCGAGATTTGCACTTGCGGCCTCTCAACCGCAGATGTGGTTATGACATTAGTCATAGATTCAGCTGCAACTCCAAATTCCAAATCCTTCCGTCAACCATCCGAAATCATCCTGAGGCCCTCAGGACCTCAACCAAAAGCACAAACAAGTCTAATACCACTGTCCAAACTTATACCAATCCTTAAAATACCTAAAACAACATCAAAACATCGAATCAACTATGGATTCAAGCCTAAGAACTCCAAAACCCTAAATTTACACTTTCGATCAAAAAGTCTATAAAAACCTCGTCCGGATGACCTGAAATTTTGCACACACGTCACAGTCAACACTACAGAGCTTCCAACTTATGGCATTCCATTCCAACCCTTAGATCAAAATCTCACTATTGAACCGGAAACTTCAAAAATTTAACTTTCGGCATTCCAAGCCTAAATAAGCTATGAACCTCCAAAACATAATCCGAACACGTCCTTAAGCCTAAAATCACTCAACGGAGCTAACGGAACCAACAAATTCTATTCTGAGGCCGTCTTCACATTGCTCCAACTACGGTCCAATTTCTAAAACTTAAACTCTCATTTAGGGACTAAGTGTCCCAAAACTTTTCGAAACTCCAAATAAATCCTCCCGGCAACTCACCATAGCAAAAACAAACACGGGGAGAGTAGTTAATAGGGGATCAGGGCATAAATTCTTAAAATGACCGGCCGGGTCGTTACATCCTCCCACACTTAAATATTTGTTCGTCCTCGAACGATCATAGAGACATACCTGAAGTAGTGAAAAAAAGGGGGGTAAAGGATGCGCATATCCTGCTCGGTCTCCCAGGTCGCCTCCTCGGCTGACTGACCCCGCCACTGAACCTTTACTGATGCAATGTTCTTTGACCTCACCTTTCAAATCTGCCTGTCTAATATCGCTATTGGCTCCTCAATATAAGATAGATCCTTGTCCAACTAGACTGAATTGAAATCCAACACGTGCTACGGATCCCCGTGATACCTTCGGAGCATCGAAACATAAAATATCGGATGAACTCCTACCAAGCTGGGAGGTAAGGTAAACTCATAAGCAACCTCCCCAACACGCCTTAATATCTCAAAAGGGCCAATAAACCTCAGTTGTACGGAGTCTATCCAAAATCTCATAACGCCCTTTATAGGCAAAACCCGAAGTAGAACCCGCTCTCCAACTATATAGGAAACATCACGAACCTTCCGGCCCGCGTAGCTTCTTCTGTCTAGACTAGGCTGTATGGAGTCTATCCTGAATCACCTTAACCTTCTCCAAAGCATCCTGAACTAAGTCTGTGCCCAATAATCTGGCCTCACCTGGCTCAAACCAACCCACCGAGGATCTACACCGCCTACCATATAAAGCCTCATACGGTGCCATCTGAACGCTGGATTGATAACTGTTGTTGTAGGCAAACTCCGCCAATGGCAAAAACTGATCCCAAGACCTTCCAAACTCAATCACACACGCACAAAGCATATCATCAAGAATCTGAATAGTTCGCTCGGGCTGTCCATCCATCTGAGGGTGAAATGTTGTGCTCAACTCCACCCGAGTACCCAATTCATACTGTACGGCCCTCCAGAACCGTGATGTGAATTGAGTGAGTACCTCTATCTAAAATGATGGAAACTGGAATACCATGCAGACGAATAATCACCAGGATATAAATCTCTGCTAGACGCTCCGAAGAATATACAGTACACACAGGAATGAATGCGCGGACTTGGTCAGCTGATCCACAATCACCCAAATGGAATTGAACTTCCTCAAAGTCCGTGGGAGCCCAACTACAATGTCCATGGTGATCCGCTCTCACTTCCATTCTAGAATCTCTATCTTCTGAAGCAACCCACCCGGTCTCTGGTGCTCATACTTCACCTGCTGACAATTGAGGCTCTTAGCTACAAACCAAACTATGTCTTTCTTCATCCGCCTCCACCAATAGTGCCGTCTCAAATCTTGATACATTTTCACAGTACCTGGATGAATGGAATACCGCGAGCTATAGGACTCCTCTAAAATCAACTCTTAAAGCCCATCAACATTGGGCACACAGACCCGACCATGCATCCTCAATACCCCATCATCACCAATAGTCACATCTCTGGCATCACCGTGCTGAACCTTATCCTTGAGGACAAGCAAATGAGGGTCATCAAACTGATGCTCCTTGATACGAGCAAATAAGAAAGACCAAGAAATCGTGCAAGCTAGAACCCGACTAGGCTTCGAGAGATCCAATCTCACAAATTGGATGTCTAAGGCCTGAACATCCATCACCATAGGCTTTTCTGATGCTGGTAAATAAGCTAAACTCCCCAAACTCTCTTCCATGTGACTCAAAGCTTCGGCCACCACATTGGCCTTGCCCGGGTGATGCAAAGTAGTGATATCATAGTCCTTCAGGAACTTTAACCACCTCCTCTAGCACAAATTAAGATCCTTTTGCTTGAATAGGTGTTGCAAGCTCTGATGGTCAGTATAAATCCCACAAGGCACACTATAAAAATAATGACGCCAAATATTTAAGGCGTGAACAATAGCAGCTAACTCAAGGTCGTGGACTGGATAATTCTTCTCATGAACCTTCAACTATCTCGATGCGTAGGTAATCACCCTACCATCTTGCATTAATACTGCTCCAAGGCCAATCCTCGAGGCATCACAATAGACAGTGTAAGACCCTGAACTTGTAGGCAATATCAAAATTGGGGCTGTAGTCAAAGCTGTCTTGAGCTTCTGAAAAGCTCGCCTCACACTCTTCCGTCCATTGGAATAGAGCACCCTTCTGGGTCAGCCTGGTCATAGGGGCTACAATCAATGAAAACCCTTCCATAAAATGACGGTAGTAACCCGCCAAGCCAAGAAACCTGTGGATCTCTGTAGCTAAGGATGGTCTGGGCCAACTCTGCACTACCTCGACTTTCATCGGATCCACCTGAATACCCTTACTCGACACAACGTGGCCTAAGAATGCCACGGAATCCAACCAAAACTAACATTTTGAGAAATTAACATATAAATTCTTTTCTCTCAAGGTTTGAATCACTGTCCTCAGGTGCTGGTCATGATCCTCCCGACTCTGGCAATACACCAGAATATCATCAATAAAGACAATGATGAACGAGTCAAGATACGGATGGAACATACCGTGCATCAAATGCATAAAGGCTACTGGGGCATTGGTCAGCCCAAATGACATAACAAGGAACTCGTAATGACCATAGCGAGTCCTGAAAGCAGTCTTCGGGATATCTGGCTCCTGAATCTTCAACTGATGGTACCCTAAATGCAAGTCAATCTTAGAAAACACCCGTGCACTCTGTAACTGATCAAACAAAACATCAATACGAGGAAAAGGATAGCGCTTCTTCACTATAACTTTGTTCAACTGGCGATAATCAATTCACATACGCATAGAACTATCCTTCTTCTTTACAAACAAGACAGGAGCACCCCAAAGGTGATACACTGGGCCGAATGAAACCCTTATCAAGCAATTCCTGTAACTGGTCCTTCAACTCCTTCAACTCAAAAAGGGCTATACGTTACGGAGGAATAGAAATTGGCTCAGTGCTCGGCAACAGATCAATGCCAAAATCAATATCTCTATCGGGAAACATGCTCGAAAGGCCAGCTAGAAACACATCAGGAAAATCCCGTACTACTAGGACTGAATCAACTGTAGGGGTATCATTATTGACATCTCTCACATAATCTAGATACGCGTCACACCCCTTCTCAACCATATGCTAAGCCTTAAGGAATAAAATAACTCTACTGGAAGTATTATCTAAGGTACCCCTCCACTCTACTCTCGAATCACCTAGCATAGCCAGCGTCATGGTTTTGGCGTGACAATCAAGAATAGCATAATGGGCCGAAAACCAGTCCATGCCTAAGATAACATCAAAATCTACCATGATGAGCAATAAAAAATCTGCTCTGGTCTCAAAACCATTAAGAGCAATCAAACATGACCGATAAATGCGGTCCACAATAAGAGAATCTCCCATAGGAGTAGAAACATAAATAGGGGTACTCAAAGAATCCCGAAATACACCCAAATGCGGGGCAAAATAAGAAGACACATAAGAATAGGTAGAGCCTGGATCGAATAAAACCAATGCATCTCCATGACAAACCATGAAAATACTTGAGATGATAGAATCGGAGGCAACAACCTCGATAAGGGTAGGAAGGGCATAATATCTGGCCTAGCCTCCCCCCTTTGGGCGACCTATACCTCCCCGACCTCCACCTCTAGCTGGATGAGCAGGTGGGGTAGCAACTAGTGCTGTAATCATAGCCTGAGAACTCTATGGGCACGCTGTGGCTCAGAAGTCTGTGGAGGTGCACCCCTCCTACATCTGGGGCAATCCCTCACCATATGGCATGTGTCACCACACTCAAAACAAGCTTTGGGAGGATGTGATGGCTGTGACTAGCTTGGGCCAGGTCTGCTGTACTGACCACTGAAAGCACCCAGCGCAGGAGGCGCACTAGATACTGGAGATGCATAATAAGGCTTCTAAGGCCTATGAGGAGCTAGAATACCACTAGCTGCTAAAAGAGCTGAATCAACGGGGCGACTCATATGACCCCTACCCTGACAAACTGTAGTTGGCGCACGGGAACCAGAATAATGGCTCAACTCTCGAGACCTCTTGGACTCCCTCTACTCTCTCTCCCTAGCATGCATACCCTCAATTCTCCTAGAAATGCTCACCACCTGCTAATAAGAAATATCCATATCCAACTCACGAGCCATGATAGATCTGATGCTGGGAATAAGCCCCTCAATAAACCGGCAAACCCTCTCGCGAATAGTAGAAACCAAGGCTGGGGCATGTCTAGCCAAGCTAGTGTAACAGACAGCATACTCCGAGACAGTCATAGTACCCTGGCGCAAAGGCTCAAACTCTGCGCGCCATGCATCTCTGAGGAATTGAGGAACAAACTCTCTTAGGAACATATATGAAAACTGAGTCCAAGTCTATAAAGCTGCCTCATCCGGACTATCTAACTCATAGGTACACCAACCACTCATAGGCGGCTCCTCGAAGCTGAAAGACAGTGAAAGAAACCCTACTTGATCCTGATATACCCATAGTACGAAGGATACGGTGACACTCCTCTAGAAATCCCAAGGCATCATCTGATGCTAACCCACTGAATACAGGAGGATCATACTTCTTGAACCTCTCAAGCCTCCGCTGCTCATTCTCTGAAGTCGCTGCCCTGTCCTCGGGCTGACCTGGGATTGCGGGCAGTACAGGAATAATCTCTGGGACCTAATCGACATACACTCGCTGCTCAGGAGTGCGTGCAGTAGGAGTCTATGCTCCTCCCCCAGCTTGAGATGTCGCTGCAATAAGGGGAAGCAACCCTACCTAAGCCAGAGTGGTGTACAAACTCATGAACTCCGCAAGAGTCTCCTAGAGAGCTGTAGTAGTAGTAGTAGTAGTAGGCGTATCAGGTGCCTGGACTCCGTTTGGAACTGTTGGTGGTACCTCGGCGGCAGCTTGTGCAGGTGTTCTGGCTGCATCACGTGCACGTCCTCAGCCTCTACCCCGGCCCCGGCCTCTGACGGCTGCAGTAGGGGGCACGGGTGCCTGATCATCTCGGGTAGCACATGTCCTCACCATCTGTGAGAGAATAGAAGACAGAAGTTTAGAATTGTGATGTCAAAATCTCGCACGACAAGGAAATCAAATGAAGTGGAATTTTCCTAACAGTTACATAGCCTCTCACAGATAAGTATAGATGTCTCCGTACTGATCCGCGAGACTTTAATAAACTTGCTTGTGATTCATGACTCCTATGAACCTAGAGCTCTGATAACAATTTGTCATGACCCCAGTTCGCCCTCCGTGAACTATTGTGACGGCACCTAGTCCTTACGACTAGGTAAGCCTAACAAATGCGGAAAAGAAACAATTTGCAGAAAGAGAATAATATAAAATCGAAATAACAAAATAAAATAGTGTTTAAGGTGTCGCCTGGTATATAACAGTACAAGAATCTCAATATAACACTTCTCAAAATCCGGAACCCCATGAATCAAAAACTAAGAGATACATAATAAGCTCTAACTCCAGAAATATCTAGAAAAAGGAAAATATAGAAGGGCTATACTATTACAGAAAGATAGAAAGAGACTCCTCGATCTGCGGACACGGTAGATATACATCGAAGTCTCTACAGAAGCGCCTCGCCTCAAGGATGATATGACTGAGTGGAAGTACCCGGATCTACACATGAAAAACATGCGCAGAAAGGGCATGAGTACACCACAACAGTACTTAGTAAGTGCCAAGCCTAACCTCGGTCGAGTAGCGACGAGGAAGGTCAGGGCCCTACCGAGGTTAAATAAAATAAAAGGTTTAATAGTGTTTACCATAAAAATGGTAACAACAATTAAATTTGTAAATGGGATACTAAAAATACTTGATCTATTCTCGAGCTAGTTGTTAGAGCAGTTGATGCTAAGAATGTGAAGTTTAACGATGAAATGCAAGCTAAAACGAGATAGTAATCAAACCAAGGGGCACGCGCCCGGGTATAGGACTAGTCGATAAGGGACTTCGGGGTCGATGTCAGGGTCGAGGCTACCGGGGATAGTCGGGAATGGAATAATAGCCAAGGATATGGTTAAACAAGGCTCTTTATGGCTAATATAAGCAATATAACGAAGAACAAGTAAGGGAGCGGTGGATATTAAAGTGGTCTCGGACCAGTGGGAGCGAGTGAGTTTAGAAAAAAGAGGGAGAGAGAGAGAGATATTATTGCACTTGTGGAGAAAATGGAGCAACATTGATAAGTTAGGATTTTAACGTGTTTTATACCCCTACTTACTTATGTTTTCAGTATAAATTGCTACAAAATAGTCCCAAAAAGGCTCACAGGTTGTGCTTAGCGATAAAGTGATGAAATGTCCAAGATCGGCTCAAAAAGGAGTGAAACCTGCTCAAGTATCAAAGACCACGAAATTCAAGAGGAGAAGGCCTAGTGCGTACCGCGCAAAAGTGAGTGCGGCCACACTAGGAGGTTCAGAGAAATGGTTATTCAGGCTGAAGTTCACGTGGCCGCGGTAGGATTTTCACGGTCCGCTGTAAGGCTACGCGGCCGCACTACTTATTTGTGCGGTCCACATCTAGAGATTCAGAGAACTATCATTTCTGCCAAGACCCTGCCACGCGGGCCGCGGTCGTCACCGCGCGGTCCGCGCCAGAACCCCACCGCAGCCGCACTACTTATTTGTGCGATCCACGTCCTCTAGTTCAAAGAGCTTAAAGTTGAAATCAAAAGAGCCAGTGCGGTCACGGTTGCTTTTGTGCGGCCCGCACTAACCCCACAGGGGTATTTTTGTCCAGTTTTTCCAGCCTAAGTATAAATAGGACATTTTACCATTTTTAGGTCAAGTTTGGTATTTAGAAACGCAGTTGAGCTCGTGAAACCGATATTGTAGCCATTTTTGGCACTTTTGCTTCCCATTAACAATAGATTATTGTAGTTTCTTCTTAGTAATTAATTAATATGTTTAGTTCTTCATCTATTTCTTCAGTTTCTTCTTTAATTATATGTAGCAAACCCATTAGCTAGGGTTGTGGCTCAACCCTAGTGTGGGTAATTGATGGGTGTTTCCATCTAGGGTTAGATTGATATTGGGTGTTTACTATTTGAGTTGATTTTATGTTTTTATTCAAGAATTGGTGGTTGCAAACACTGATACAAGCTTCGTGGGTTTAACTCTTCTTGAGAAAGAGAGTCTATGACCCCAAAATTGACCCAACAAGGAATTGGTATGGACCCATGAGAAATCGTAGTCCCAATTAACGGGTTAAGTCTTGAGAGAGTAATCACCCTGCTTGAACCCTAGTTGCTTGGTCTCAGTGGCCTACCCAATTGGTCTCGAGAGAGTCAATTAGGCAAAAATCACTCTCTCTACCGAGAGGTGTGAGAGTGGGTGTAATTGTGCAACTGTTATAGCATAATCCCCAAATATGTCATTCTATCCTTAGTCACATCTACCCGTCAATTAGCCACCTAGGTGATGCTACGACCCTAGCGCCCTTCTTCCCATTAATTATAACTTAGCAATATTCTCTTAGCATAATTTAGCTTTAATACTTAGTTTTATAATAGTAGTTATAAATATAAAAAAATGTTTGAAGTGACATTAGAAGCATAACCGCAACTCTAGGTTAGACAGAAAATACAACTCCACTACTAGCTCCTTGTGGAAATTCGATCCCAGACCTCTAGTCGGGTAAAAGCTATTGTGACCCGCTCTTCATACCTTAGTGTAGCGTCGAGTTGGCTGTGATCACTTTTTAGCGCCGTTGTCGGGGAGCTTACGGTGTTGACTATCTGTTTATTTAGTTTTGTGTTTTGCTTCTCTTTCCTTCTTGTTTACTAATTTTGTTTGTGTCGATCAATCAGGTACAATAGATCTTAATGCAAATGACCCTCTCGGCAATGTGATAGCGGGGGAGGAGGTAAAGGATCTAGAACAAGATGAGGTTTTACCTCAAGTTCCACGGAGAGGCCGAAATGCCAATGTAAATGCAAATGAGAACAACAATATTCCAGACCCTCCTCCGGCACCGCCGAGAGTGGCTCCCGGAGTTTTACCAAATCAAGGGTACGCCATTGCTATTGTTCCTCCCCGAATCCGGGCGGGGAACTTTCAAATCACAAATGTTATGTTGACCTTGCTCGAGCAAAGAGGATATATCACGGGTGCCTCCAATCAAAATGCCTACAAGCACTTGAAGTGGTTCATGGATACATGCTGGGGTAGCAAGCAGACAAACGTGTCCGAGGATGCATTGAGATTGAGGCTTTTCCCGTTCTCTCTTCGGGGTAAAACATTGGATTGGTTAGAAAGTCTCTCTAATCATTCTATTACAACATGGGATGAATTGGCGGACAAATTTATTGCCAAGTTCTTTTCTCCAAGTCATATGGCAGCTCTTCGGGATGAAATTCTAGCTTTCAAGCAAGAGCCAACGAAACCTTTGCACGAGATATGGGAAAGATATAGAACAATGGTGAAAGAGTGCCATAATAACGACATGACCGAGGCTATGATTCACCAAACCTTTTATCGGGGCATCAACACTACGAATCAATACATTGTGAACCAATTGGCTAGAGGGAACTTTATGAAACTTTCTTACCAAGAGGCATGTGATGTACTTGATGAAATGGCTGACACCTCCTCGTCATTGCAAAGCCGAGCAAATGTGCCCCAAGGTGACCCCACAGTCATCCATTTGCACAAGGAATTGCACGATAATGGCCAAGCCATTGCCGAGCTTACTACAACTATGAATCAATTGGCAAAGGCGCAATTACAACAAGTCCAAAACCTGCGCCAAGTCAATGCGATTGAAGGTGTTTCATGTTGAAAAGGAGGCAAACAGGACAACAACCTCAAGGTAATTTTGAACAATATGACAACAATAATGATGGTGGTGGTTATTCAAATGAGTGCTATGATGATCAAAGTGAAGAGGTCCAATATGTCAATAACTACCAAGGGAATAGAGGCAACTCTTCGAATCAACAATGGCGTCCTCAAGGAAATTAGGGCAATCAACAACAAGGCGGAGGTAATTGGAATAACAACAACCAAAAAACAATTGGGGTAATCAAAGAAACCAAGGGAATTGGAATGGTAATAACAATAATTGGGGAAACAACAACAATCAAGGAGGGTGGAACAATAGCGGGAACCAAGGCAACTGGGGGCAAGGCTTTCAAAGGACCTCCATGTACCAACAACCAAACAATCCACCCCTATTTCCTTATCAAGGTCCGAGTTTGTCCGAAAGTGATATGGGGAGAATTGAAAGCATGTTCGAGCAAATGATGAAAAAGAACCAAGATTCCTAGGCCCAATTAGCTTCGCATAACACATCTATCCGGAACTTGGAGGTGCAATTAGGCCAAATCTCTCAAGCATTGAATACTCGTCCCAAGGGTGATCTATCAAGTGATACGGTGGTGAACCTGCAGGGCGGGAATAATAATCATGTAATGGCAGTTACAACAAGAAATGGGAGAGGCGGTGATGTGAATGCCTTAATGCAAAAGCAAGTTATGGATGAAGATGTTGAGTTGCGGGATGATGATGTATCTTTGATTGTTGATGATGTGGTTAATCAAAATGTGAACAATGATGTGCGGATTAATATTGATGATGAAGCCGAGGTAGAGACTCAAGATGTCGTGAACCCATCTAGGAACACGTGATTGACATGCCCGAGCCGGTTGTACAAAAGGCCAAGGCACCTTTGCCTAGGCCACCTCCACCTTATCCTCAATGGTTAGCAAAGCAAAAGAGTGACAATAAATTCAAAAAATTCATTGACATGACGAAGAGCCTCACAATCAATGTGCCCTTGGTGGAGGCACTTGAGAAAATGCCAGGGTACGCTAAGTTCATGAAAGATTTGGTAACAAATAAAAGGTCAATGGAGTGCGAAACAATTAAAATGACTCATCAAGTGAGTGTCATAGTGCATTTAATGGAACCCAAGCTTGAGGACCCCGGAGCTTTCATTATCCCTTGTACTATCAGAAGTGCGGATTTTGCCAAGGCCCTTTGTGACTTGGGGGCTAGCATATATTTGATGCCTTACTCGGTCTTCAAGACTTTGGGAATTGGACAACCTTGGCCTACCTTAATGAGACTTCAAATGGCGGATCGATCGATGAAGCGACCGTTAGGCATTATTGATGATGTGCTTATCCGGGTGGATAAGTTTATATTGCTGGCTGAATTTGTCATATTGGATTCTGAGGTGGACTTTGAAGTGCCGATTATTCTTGGTAGGCCTTTCCTAGCTACGGAGAAGGCATTAGTTGATGTTGAAGCATGTGAGCTAACTTTTCGAGTGGGGGATGAGAAGGTGGTATTCCATGTTTGCAAATCAATGAGACAACCCAATAGCATAGAGGTGTGTTCATTTGTGGACATTGTCACAGTTGTGATAGTGGATGATACAAGTTCCATGATCCATGTCGAAGATCCCCTTGAGGCCATGCTTCTTAATATAGATGTCAATGATGATGCTAGTAGAGTAGAGTGCGTGAACGCATTGCACGCTATGGGTTCATATTCTTATGAGCCTAGAAGGTTATCTCTAGATCTTGAAAATCGTAAAACTCCACCAACAAAGCCATCGATTGAGGAGCCACCGGTGTTGGAGTTGAAGCCACTTCCTCCATACCTCAGGTATGAATTCTTGGTTTCAAATTCTACTTTACCTGTTATTCTTTCTTCTTGCCTTACTAACATGTAGGTTGAGGCCACCTTGGCGGTTCTTCAAAAGCGGAAAAGGGCAATCGGATGGACTCTAGCTGATATTCGGGGAATAAGCCCAGCATTTTGCATGTACAAAATCATCTTGGAGGAGGATACAAAGCCTTCCTTGGAGCATCAAAGAAGATTAAATGAGGCGATGCAAGAGGTGGTGAAGAAAGAGGTTATCAAGTGGCTAGATGTTGGGGTGGTTTATCCTATTTCTGACAGTTCGTGGACTTCTCCGATGCAGTGTGTGCCGAAGAAGGGTGGTATGACCATGGTGACCAATGACAACAATGAGCTCATTCCCACTAGAACGGTCACCGGGTGGAGAGTTTCTATGGATTACCGAAAGCTGAACAAGGTGACTAGAAAAGATCATTTCCCATTGCCATTCCTTGACCAAATGCTTGATCGTCTTGCGGGCCGAGCTTTCTATTGCTCTTTGGATGGTTACTTGGGGTACAATCAAATTCTAATTGCCCCGGAGGACCAAGAGAAGGCCACCTTTACATGTCCCTATGGCACATTCGCTTTCTCTAGAATGCCATTTGGATTGTGTAATACTCCGACGACCTTCCAATGTTGCATGATGGCTATTTTCACCGACATGGTGGAGGATATCTTGGAGGTCTTCATCGATGATTTCAGCGTGGTTGGGGATTCTTTTGAGGAGTGCTTGGTAAACTTGGATAGAGTGTTGTCCCGATGTGAAGACACCAACCTTGTTCTCAATTGGGTAAAGTGTCATTTTATAGTAGAAGAAGGTATAGTGTTGGGTCACAAGATCTCAAATCAAGGAATTGAAGTTGATAAGGCCAAGATTGAGGTTATTTCGAGGCTCCCTCCCGCTACTTCTGTCAAGGGGGTGAGGAGTTTCCTTGGGCGCGCGTGTTTCTACCGGAGGTTCATAAAGGATTTTTCTAAAGTGGTACATCCATTGTGCAAGTTGGTAGAGAAAGATGCACAGTTCTTGTTCGATGAGAGTTGTATGCAAGCATTCGAGCTTCTCAAGCTCAAGTTGACTTCTACTCCTATCATTACCGCACCAAATTGGAGCTTGCCTTTTGAGCTCATGTGTGATGCTAGTGACATTGCAGTTGGGGCTGTTCTGGGCCAAAGAGTCAACAAGATGTTTCATCCGGTGTACTACGCAAGCAAAACCATGAATGAGGCTCAAAGAAATTATACGTTCACCGAGAAAGAATTGTTGGCTATTGTGTTTGCTATGGAAAAGTTTTGACCTTACCTTATGGGGGCCAAAGTTATAGTGCACACCGATCACGCCGACCTTAGGTATTTGATGACCAAGAAAGACTCCAAGGCAAGATTGATCAGATGGGTGTTACTTATTCAAGAGTTTGATGTAGAAATTGTTGACCGGAAGGGTAGTGAGAATCAAGTGGCGGACCACTTGTCCCGTTTGGAGGAGTAGGGGAGGCCGTGTGACGGCCTTGAGATCAATGATTAATTTCCCGACGAACAACTCCTTGCGGTGTCAATGAAGGATATGCCATAGTTTGCCGATGTTTCCAATTACCTTATGACCGGAATAATCCTGTGTGAGCTCTCTTATAACCAAAGGAAAAATTTCAAGCGGGATAGTTTGGATTTCTATTGGGATGAGCCATACTTGTTCAAGATTTGCATGGATGGTGTGATTCATAGATGTGTCCCGGAGGAGGAACAATTGAGTATCCTAGAGGCTTGCCATTCTTCACCCTATGGTGGCCATCAAGGCGGGGCGAGAACGACTTCTAAAGTGCTTAGTTTCAGATATTATTGGCCCACCTTGTTCAAAGATGCGGACGAATTGGTTAAGAGATGTGATGAGTGCCAAAGAGCCGGCGAAATTTCAAAAAGGGATGAGATGCCCCTCAATACAATTCTCGAAGTGGATATTTTTGATGTTTGGCGCATCGATTTCATGGGTCCTTTTGTGAGCTCTTGTGGGAATACTTACATTCTCGTGGCGGTGGACTATGTCTCAAAATGGGTTGAAGCCATGGCTTTGCCCAACAATGAAGCCCAGAATGTTGTGGCATTTTTGAAAAAGAGTATTTTCACAAGGTTTGGCACTCCTCGTGCTATCATTAGTGATGGGGGGTCTCACTTTTTCAACAAGGCTTTCGACACGTTGCTTTCTAAGTACATTGTCAATCAAAAGGTTTCGACCCCCTATCATCCCCAAGCTAGTGGACAAGTAGAAGTCTCCAACAGAGAAATTAAGAGTATCTTGTCTAAAACAGTCAATGCTAATAGGACCAATTGGTCAAAAATGTTGGATGATGCTCTTTGGGCTTATCGGACGGCTTACAAAACTCCGATTGGTATGTCACCATATCGGTTGGTGTTTGGAAAAGCTTGTCATCTTTCGGTAGAATTAGAGCACAAGGTCATGTGGGCTTTGAGGAAGTTGAACTTAGACTGGGATGTTGCGGCAAATCTGCGGGTTGAGCAACTTAATGAGCTTGATAAGTTTAGATTTCATGCATACTCCAGCTCATCCTTGTACAAGGACAAAATGAAATACCTTCACAACAAATATGCTCGAGGTAAGGAGTTCAAGGTTGGAGTTATGGTGCTCTTGTTCAATTCCCGGTTACGTTTGTTTCCGGGTAAGCTCAAGTCAAAGTGGAGTGGGCCGTTTGAAGTTGTGTTCGTGACCCCATTTGGTGCTCTTGATCTAAGGAACAAGAATGGTGAAGTATTCAGAGTCAATGGACATCGGGTCAAGCATTATCTTGGGAAATTTTATGATGGCCACGTGGTGGCACTTCTCCATCTAAAGTGATATGCTGGTAACATGCGTCGTGCCGCGACGTTAAATCAGGCGCTTCTTGGGAGACAACCCATGTCTTTTTTCTTTCTCTTTGACTTTATTTATAGCTTAGGATTTTTGAGATAATTTTTTGTGAGATGTTGTAGGGATTGTGTTGAAGCAGTGCAAAACAAAGTAGAAAAAATTGCAGTCTATGAAGTTTGCCAATGCGGCTGCGGTGCACTTTGTATGGTCCGCACTGGCATGAGCTGAATAAGATACTCTCTGAAGTTTCCACCGCGGTCGGAGTCCTGTTAGTGCGGTCCGCGGTGGACCTACGCGGCCGCGTTCCATTTTTGTGCGGTCTGCGTAGGCTGCTTACTAAAGGGTCATACAAACAAACCCAGCACGGTCCGCGGTTGCTTTTGTGTGGCCGCGCTGGTAGGTGAGTAAGGGCCCCACGGTTGTCTATAAATAGAGGTCAAGGGTCTCGTTGTACCCTTTTCAAAATTTGAAAACTCAAAGACCTAATACTACTGTTCATCCTTCTTCTAAGACCGAAATTCTTGCTTGCTTGGATAGATTGCATTCATTCTTCCTAATCCTGGTAACATTTCATGCATTTGTCAGTAATTAATTTCTTATTTTCATCTTATTTGTTGCCTAGTAGTTGTAACTTCTCTTTTTCTTCCCTTTTTTCTTTGAATTACTTCTTTAGTTTAGATTTTTTGTTAGTTTTTGTGTGCTGAACATGATTAAGGATTGGGTAACTGAGTAGGGACAAGTAGTTCTCAATTGAACAAAAATGGACAAAGAATGAAACGCTAACTTAGCTCTCGTAAATCTGTCTCACGCGGCCCGCGGTCGCCTTGGCGCGGTCCGCGGTGCCCTGACGCGGTCCGCATTACCCTTTTGCACAGACCGCGGTGCCCAACTTGACTGAAACATAACTTGCTTCCAGCGCGGCCGCGTTGCACATTGTGCGGTCCGCGCTGGCCCACCGTGGCCGCGACCCCATTTTGTGTGGACCGCGGTGAGAGATTCAGAGAAGTCTTTTTCTAGGGCATTGTTCAGTGCGGCCCGTGGTCGCCTTAGCGCAGTCCGCGGTGCCTCTAACGCGGCCGCACTCCTAATGATGCGGTCCGCGGTGCCTGGTTCTCCAGCAGTGTATGCAACAATTGTTTTGCTATCTGCAACTTTAATTCATTCACCTGCTTCACTGTCTGTGCTTAAACTAACAATGTTAGATGTGTTTGCTTGCAGACAATGGTAAAACAACGAGGAAGAGGTGCCAAACAACCCGGCCGAGGTGACTCCTCCCGGGGAGGAAAAGGGAAACAAGTTAAACTCACTCCCCAACCTAAACTGAAAATAAGTAAACAAGTTGTTATAGATGATGACCAATCGAGGAATGAGTACAGACCCTCTTAAGACCTCTTTTCTGACTCAGGTCTAGATCCCTCAGTCCCAGCTTCACCTACTGCCCAAGCTCCATAATGTGTACCTTCTGAGTCGTTTGATGGCTCAGCAGCATGCAGTGGTGAATCCTCCACCTCCCCCACAGCTTCAGTATCTGGAGAGAGTGCAGAAGGTAGGACAACTAGTGATGATGAGGTACCGGACAGTGGTGTGCCCCAGGTTGGGGGTGTTGAAGGAACTAGAAAAACTGAAGGTTGGGAAGATCGATTTGTCATCCAGGTAGAGTTCTACAAGTTTAGGGAATGGTGGCTGTCACGGAAGTTGATTCTTGAGAGGAGCGTCATTGACAAAGACCTTTTACCCCTACACCCCAATGTGCATAGACAGTTTCAGGCTCGAGTGGGTTAGGAGTTCTTTAAAGACAATTATGTGAAGGCGAATGAGCATATGGTCAAGGGGTTCTATAGCAATGTGGCCTATATCTTTGAAGGGCACTAAGGTGACCAAAGTGAGAAACAAAAATATGGTATTCACCGAGAAGGCACTGAATGAATACTTGGGGTTCAATGATGAAGATGAGTCCCTTTACAATGAAAAGTTAGCAATGGGCGAGGAGGTTCGTTCATGGTTAGCTTCATACCTGGCAATCCCGGGTACGATTCCAGAGTGGTTACAAGTAGGGGCCAAAATATTTCGGAAACCTTTCATCTTCGAGGCTAGAGGGTGGGTCACCTTTGTGTGCAGTCGGCTCGACCCAACTACCCATGATCAGACTATTCCACTTGCACGGGCGGTTCTTATTGCTTCTATTATGGTGGGATATCCTATCAACGTGGGCAATGTGATGTCCTGCATCATTTCTGCAGTAGGGACTGAGCATGACCGGAACTACCCTTTTCCCAGCACCCTCACTATGTATTTCTGGGACTTGGAGGTGGAGAAGAGACCATTTGACGTCAAGGTCAAACCTGTGGCTTCGTTTTCCTGGTACAGTTTGAAGGGGTCAGACAACCCCAAGGACAAAAATTACAAGCCGCCTGCTTCAGCCCCAACCGGCCAGTCTGAAGAGTCGGTTGCGGTAGAGCCCTCCACTGAGCCTACTTCCACAGTTGCTGACATGCCTCCCGGACCTTCCACTACTACTGGTACCTCTACTTCAGCTGGCTCGGGGATTCTATCCTCCCGGTCCCATCCTATCACCACCCACCAGCTGAGCCAGACACTTCATAGCTTGAACAACTGGATGGCGACTGCTTCATCCAAGTTGTCCACCTTAACTTCTACCATTGCGGCTCAGTCAGCACCACAGCCAGTACAGGTGCCCCAGCCTATCGAGGATGAACTTAAGTAGATTCTTGCCAACCAGCAAAAGATTCTCGATTCTCAGGCGGCCTTGGCTAAGGCAGTGGATTCACATGGCAAGGCCCTTAGGGAGCTTGCCAGGGAGCACAAGAAGCTGGACAAAACATGGGATTCCAAGGAGTCTGTGAAGGCACTGAGAGAGGATGTTGACAAGCTAAAGGAAGACCAGATGCCTTTAGACTTGCTATTCGGGGATCCAGCCCCAGCAGCAGCACTAGTGCCACAGCCACAACCACAGCAGGAGCAGGAGCAGGCACCCAGGCCTCCAAGGAAGAAGAGGAAGCTCCCAGTTCAGTTGGTGTAGTTATTGAGCTTGTAGACCCACAGAAAACCCCCTCCAGTGATGCACCTATCATCCAACCGGTCCAGGAGCAGGCCCCAGTCCCAACAGCTGAGCAGCTAGAGATTGGGAACTAGTCTGAGGTTCCCATACATACAGAGGACTTGGGGACCACTGATGATCCCATGCAGACGGACCAGGCCTAGGGAGCTCCTATATCCTTTACTTTGTTTTTGATGATTATTTGTTAGTTGGCATTGAGGACAATGCCAGCTTTTATTCATGGGGGTGCGCCCTACTTTTATCTGGATGACTGTATATATAGATTCTTAGTCTATGTTTTTGTTGATTTTCTATTTTGGGTTGTATATAACTTTACATTTAGCTACTTGTATCGTACTTTCTATTCTCTCTTTTGGTCTGTATATAAAGTTACATTTCTGTATATATTCATCCCCCCTTGTATATTCTACTCCCCTATTGTACATATTCATTCTATTTTTCTATTTTCACAAAAAAAAAATGTTTTTAGCTTTGTAGTTAGGCTCATAGCCTCTTGTTTTGTTTTTGATGCTTCCAATAAGTCCTTGGTTTTCTTACTGCCACGGTTCTTTCCAAGGGTGGAGTATTGTGCGAACCGGGTGGCTCTTCCCAATAATAGATGGTGTGACAACCTTCTTAAGTGTTTGAGTCTGTTTCTTTGATTTTTCTTTTGTTTTTGATAGTTGTAGTTAAGGGTACCTCAAGCAAAGCTTCACTTGGGTCTAGAACATTTGCCTTTGATCCCATGGTCAACGACATAGTGTTGTGTTCAGGATGTGAAAGTCGTGGCTTTGAGACTCTTGCGTTGACCAAACAATCATCATGTGGTCTTTTCGGACCATTGTGTGCTTGAATCGTAACTAAGGTCGTTGTGGGCCCTCAACTCGATGTCTTTAGCAATCCCCTAGCGTGTGTGGTGAGGAAACAAAATGTGAGTCCAAGTCCCGAGCCAATGGTCTAGAACTTGCCCTAAATGTTTGTTGAGGCGAAATCCTAGGTGAAATTTGACTTGAGAAGTGATTATAGGCTCTCCTTGATCCAAATGTTAAGTTGAACAATTCCATAGCCTACCAATGAGATGATCCCTAGTTAACCTTTTTGAGCCTTAAACCTTTTTCTTTCAAGAACCAATGCTACAAGTCTATACCCGTTCTAAATGATTACCCTCTCTTGGCACCCAAATCTTCCCTTGAGTAATGGCAAATGTCTAAGTTTGGAGGGAGAGACAAGGAAGGAGGCAAAGTGGTAAAAAGGTACAAAAGTAAAAGAAAAGGAAGGCAATGAAAAATCAAGAAAAGAAAAGGACAAAAATAAAGTCCAATGTGAACAAGTATAAAAAGGGATTCAAGAAAAACAAAAGTGAAAAAGGTGTGGAAAAAAGTAGAAAAAGGAGAAATGTTTTGAATTGCATAAGAAAGAGTGAAAATGTGTCTCTCTAACCCCGTGTAAAGTAGTGAAATACTAAAAAGAGTCAATAGAGTTTTGCCAAAATGAATCAAAAGAAGTGCTTAAGGAAAGATTGAACCCACTTGAATAAAAATAAGTCCTACCCTTACCTAAAAGTCTTGACAATGACTCCACAAAAGCCCTATTTGATCTTGAGTTTAAGGGAGCCTACATTAGTGGATACTTACATAAGGGTCAAACATATGGTACTTAGAGCCGGACTTGTGACCTTCTTTTTGAGAGAGATGAGTGAAATTCCATTAACCTCGGTTTATGTGTCAATACTTAAAAGGTGAGGTTCGCTTAGGGAGAGTTGAGGATGTGGGAGTTTGGGTTCCACAATGACCAAAGTAATTGAGAGAAGTTCTTTGATGAAATGTGTCAACTCTTGATACTCTTGTATCACACTTGATCCATAGTTTTCAAAGTTTAAATGTGTTAATGATGCATTCGTATTGAGGGCAATTGTTAGTCCCAATTGATGCTTGTTGAGGTTACTTTAGGATAGCTGGAATTACTTGGATTTTCCTTTAAGGGGTGGGTCTTATTTTGTTTGCTTGAGGACAAGAAAATGTTTAAGTTTGGGGGAGTTGATAAGTTAAGATTTTAACGTATTTTATGCCCCTACTTACTTATGCTTTTAGTATAAATTGCTACAAAATAGTCCCAAAAAGGCTCACAGGTTGTGCTTGATTGCAGGTTTGAGCGATAAAGTGACGAAATGTCCAAGATCGGCTCAAAAAGGAGTGAAACCTACTCAAGTATCAAAGACCAAGAAATTCAAAAGGAGAAGGCCTAGTGCGGACCGCGTAAAAATGACTGTGGCCGCATTAGGAGGTTCAGAGACATGGTTATTCAGGTTGAAGTTCACGCGACTACGGTAGGATTTTCACGGTCCGTTGTAAGGCTACGCGGCCGTACTACTTATTTGTGCGGTCCGCGTCGAGAGATTCAGAGAACCATCATTATTGCCAAGACCCTGCCATGGGGGCCGGAGTCGTCACCGCGCGGTCCGCGCCAGAGCCCCCCGCGACCACACTACGTATTTTTGCGGTCCGCGTCCTCCAGTTCAAAGAGCTTAAAGTTGAAGTCAAAAAATCCAGTGCGGCTGCGGTTGCTTTTGTGCGGCCCGCACTGACCCCGCAGTGGTATCTTTGTCCAGTTTTTCCAGCGTAGTATAAATAGGACATTTTACCATTTTTAGGTCAAGTTTGGTATTCAGAAACGCAGTTGAGCTCATGAAACCGATATTATAGCCATTTTTGGCACTTTTTCTTCCTATTAACAATAGATTATTGTAGTTTCTTCTTAGTAATTAATTAATATGTTTAGCTCTTCATCTATTTGTTCAGCTTCTTCTTTAATTATGTGTGGCTAAACCCATTAGCTAGGGTTGTGGCTCAACCCTAGTATGGGTAATTGATGGGTGTTGCCATCTAGGGTTAGATTGATATTGGGTTTTTTCTATTTGGGTTGATTTTATGTTTTTATTCAAGAATTGGTGGTTACAAACACTGATTCAAGCTTCGTGGGTTTAACTCTTCTTGAGAAAGAGAGTCTATGACCCCAAAATTGACCCAAAAAGGATTTGGTATGGACCCATGAGAAATGGTAGTCCCAATTAACGGATTAAATCTCGAGAGAATAATCACCTTACTTGAACCCTAGTTGTTTGGTCTCACTGGCCTACCCAATTGTCTCAAGAGAGTCAATTGGGCAAAATAACTCTCTCTACCGAGAGGTGTGAGAGTGGGTGCAATTGTACAACTGTTATAGCATAATCCCCAAGTATGTCAATCTATACTTAGTCACATCTACCCGTCAATTAGCCTTCTAGGTGATGCTACGACCCTAGTGCCCTTCTTCCCATTAATTACAACTTAGCAATATTCTTTTAGCATAATTTAGCTTTAATCCTTAGTTTTATAATAGTAGTTACAAATATAAAAACTAAAAAAATGTTTGAAGTGACATTAGAAGCCCAACCGCAACTCTAGGCTAGACAGAAAATACAACTCCACTACTAGCTCTCTGTAGAAATTTGATCCCGGACCTCTAGCCGGGTAAAAGCTATTACGACCCGCTCTTCCTACCTTAGTGTAGCTTTGAGTTGGCTGTGATCAAAAATCAGCCGAGCCTACAAAGTAATGGGGATCCCCTTTATATAGGAGGGAAATCCGTTATGATACAAAACGTGTTAACCGTAAAGGTATGGAGATAGGATAGCTAGACATGACATCTTGAAAATAGGCCCCATATAGACCAACCATGTCAAGTTAAGCCACGTGCCTTGGAAAATCCCCTCTCGCCTGTCGTAGCTTGCTGTATTTGTCAGAATATGATATCCTTCGGACCAGTATATGTCGAACCTCGAGGATGAGTCTCGACTTTGGCTTCGAGCTTCGAGGGGAATGACCGTGAGGTGGTTCTATGACGGGGAAATTAGGCCCCCGAATTCGCTGTGTACAGATAGTCTCTACATTTCTTAGAGTGAAGGAGACAAGAAATGATAAGAAACGGTTCCTAACCCCTGCTTCCGCTGGTGCCATTGCGAACGGATACAAGTTATTAAGGCGCATTATGTGTACCGCTCCTACAGATTTTAGCATTGACTGCAGCGGTTGGCTTCCTTCAATATACCCATGATGCTTTTATAAATACTCGTCTCTTCCTTTCTAGACTCCATCTTGTGTTCAAAAACGATTAGAAAGGTTTGTTTCCAGTCGTTCTCACTCTTTCTCAAGGACGCAACCCCCATTTTCTTCTTTCCACAGATTTCCTCAAGGATGACGAATATTTCCACTTCTACTTTCTAGAAGGCTGCGGGCTCATCCTCTTTGTTTTTCTCTCGAGGCAAAGTGGCCACTCCCCCCCCCCCCCATGCCGAGGAGTATATTCCATGACCCTTTGTGATGATCTCCGATTTTAGGGTCAAGAGACCCTCCTCAAAGTCAGGGCGCTGCGAGCCTGTAACTCAGTATATTAGCTCTATAACGGACATCAAAAGAGTGAAGGCAGACTGCTGCTGGGGAGATACCGTGATCGTAGAGATTCTTGCTCGGGATGAAGATATTACGGCTCATATGGTCAGCTTTCTGAGTGAGTACACCTACCCATTCTCTTTGGAGCCGGTGGGGCCATCCTCGCCCCTAATCGACCATGTGATTCTCGACTTCTGCCGGAGTTACCAAGTAACTCTAGGTCAAGTCCACCCTTCGTTCTAGCACGTGGTTTATCTGATCAGGCATTATTCGAGCATGATAGAGGGAATGCCCTTTACCCTGAATCATTTGATTCGGATGTATAGTCATTGTCTGTTTCGTGGAGGCTTAGTCAAGCTTCGCTATCGAGCCTCAAGATCCCTTTTTGCCCCCACCGAGGAGTTCGGGGATGATGGGTGGTTAAGCCTATTCGTCTGAGTGAGGACGTCTGACCTGATTCCAGCGGAAAAGATGTCGTTTCCTTAGAAGTGGAATGCTGGGCGTAAGTAAATGTGGTGCCCTTGCCCCTTCTTGGTAATTTTTCTTTATACATCTAACTCTGCCTTTCTTGTCTTTTTAGCCACAACAATATACCCTGGCGCGCTATCGGACCTTCAGGGTTGGATCGGTCGTTTGCACTCAATCTACCTATATACCGATCAAGCGTGGCGTGATTTATCCTAAGTTCGGTGGGAGGTCGAAAGACCGGGTAAGTCTTGAGTCTTGACGCATCCGTGTATTTCGACGTAGCTTGCTATTAGTAGCTTTCTTTGTCCCGTGCACTTTAACCTCTGCATCTATGCAGGTCTGGGAGGAATCCCACTGATGAGGGAGGTGTCGTCCATTGGAGGGGACACCCTAATGCATGATGAGGAGAAGAAGAGGCAGGAGAGCCTATCAGTTGAGCCACCGGAGCCCAAGAGGGTTAGAGTGGAGGATTCCAAGGTTGACCCATTGGCTCAAGTATCCGGGCAACGGGCAATCCTCGTGCCGAAGGTGAGGGAGAAATCAGCTTTTCGGCACCCTTCGAAGAGTGTTTGGGGTTGACTGATCCTCGGGCCGTGGGGATAGATGCTTCCGGACAGGAGTTTGATGCTAGGGCGGCTCAGCTTTGTGGCGCTGAGGCAATGGATGGGGTATCAAGAACTTCCCTTAAATTGACTGGTGGCCGGAGTACTCCTCGAACTGGGACGCTATTAGCAGGCAGTTTGGAGGGACCTCGATCTGGGACCCGGGATGAACAAAGGACAAAGATTCAGGCTAACCCCGTTAGCCCGTTAGATACTGTTGATTCTCCAAAGGGCGAGATCCTTCCATCTTCCGAAATGCAAGATGAGTCTCGCGAGGAGCCTTTTGTGGCGGGAGCACTGATCAAAGGTGGAGACACACTCGGGAGGCCGGTGATCGTTCTTGAGGGTAGTTATGAGGTCAACGCCTCATCTATTTCTAGCGAGATGGGCAGGCTTTGTGAGCGGGTAACTTCATCTAGCCTTATCTGCTGCTCCGGGTTGCTCCGTCCTTTATCCTCTTAACTGTTTTATGCGATTTTCAGGCTGAGACGCTTTATAACCAGGACCTCGCCCAGTATCAGGACGAGGTGAGTCGTCGTGAGCGTGAGAAAGCCTTTTTCACGGAACAGGTTATCCATCCCTTGTTTTTACTAGCATTTGAGCCCTTGTAAAATTTCATCACTTTTAACTCCTCGTGCCCCGATCTGTGCAGTTTGAGAAGGAGAATACCATACTGAGAGAGGAGCTTCGGGCTAGGGATGCTAAAATCTCCGAGCTTAGTCGGCATGTGAGTGAGGTGTCTTCTGAAAGGGAAAACCTCAGGGAGAGAGTTACCTTGATTGAGCGTCAACTTCAGGACGCGAAGGAGGATAGCAGCAAGTATAAGAGCCTTCATTCCGAGCTGGTGGTTGCATTGCTTTGGATCAAAGTTGAGGCCGAGGCGCTTGTATCTTCGCATGGGGGAGGAGTGGTTGTCACAGATTCTTTTGTTGAGAGGGAGTTCGAGGGGGCTAGCCCAACTTTACCTCGAACCGTGGACCGTGCTTGGCCGGCTTCCCGAGGGCTGACCATCGAGGGTGTATTGGAAGGAAGCTCAAGAGGGGTTAAAAATAAGGGTGGATCCCCGGAGAGGGGGGACGCCGTCGAGAAGGGCCATCGGGGGATCCGTAATCGCCTAGATGCAACTTTGGAGGCTGTCGGTTCGGCAATAGATTAGGATTTGCTGTTTTTTCTTGTTGATCTCCCTGTTTGTATTCAGTACTTTTATTTCTGCATATGTATGAGGAGAATTCCGCGACTCTATTTCCCTTATTCCCTTTATGTTTTGAATTCAGCAATGATTGGCGAAAAACCTTAGAACTGCGATATAACCCTGTGGCCCTTTTAGGTTGGCTTGGGAATTATCGTGTGGCTGGTTGATGTAGCCTCCGACGTGAACTGTTGTGAGGGATCTTACGCTTTTAGCCCGCCATCTTGCATTGGGTTTCTGGGCCGGGTTTGTCCCGAGCCTTGTTGATTTCCGCTCTCCCGTGCCTACGCGGTCGGGTGATAATGGTTCTTATCTTTTGCTTGTGGTCATTTCATTGTTTCAACTATTTTGAGTCCAGTCTTTGAATCGTGTTGTGATTCGAGCTTTAATTGACCCTTAAGTTCTTTCCTGACTGTGTGGGCAGGCAACGATGGCCTTTTATTACTTCGGGTCGAAGTGACCATATAGGCGTGTGGCTCGGAGGGTCACCCGGCTGGTCGATAGTGGCATTTATGTCGTGCCCTTAGGCATGTTGCAGTTAACTATTTCGGGTCCGGTCACCGAGTCGCGTTGTGACTCAAGCTTTAATTGACCCTTAAGTACTTTAAATTTTCAGACCGGCAACAGTGCCTCTTACGATGTTTTGGTCGATGAGACCTTTTAATAAGTGGCCCGGGGGCTTGCATAGTTAACTATTTTGGATCCGGTCTCCAAATTGGGTTACGATTCGAGCTCATTTTAATCCTCAAGTTGTCTATTTTTAAGAAGGCGACAATGGCTCTTACGCTGTTTAGTCATAGAGAACTTTTAGTGTGCGGCCCAGAGGCTCGTTTGGCTGGTGACAATGGCTCTTACACTATTTTGCCCGTGGGCTTTTTGTAGGCTTTGTTTTCCGCTCGTTAAGGTCTTTTGAAATAATTTTGCCTAACCCGTTGTTGGTTCTGGAAGAACCTCAATTTCAAGTCGTTATCGGAAATGTTTGAGCACCTCGGAAGGTTCAAAGCTCGTAGGCTGAGTAGGTCGAAGCCTTTTGATTTGGAGCTGACATGGTCGAAGCTCGTTTTTGCCTATTGAGGGAAGCCTATTTTAACCTGTTCTTTCCGAATTATATTCGAAGTAGTGGCCTGCAATTTTATTTAACGACGGTCGGGCATCCCCGAGTCGCGTTAATTTGGTTGTATCAGCCGTTTTGACCGTAGTCATATGTGTTTGGCCGGAGCCATTTTTGATCCCGAGTGATAGTTTAGGCGTCTACATCGAGGGTATGCCCTTTCGAGATTCTTACAATTGCGACGTATAGCCTAAACTTCGGGATTTTCATGCCTGTTGAGGTCTTACAGTTTGTCATGCCTGTTAAAGTCGTACAATTTTGCCATGCCTGTTGAGGTCTTACAATTTGTCATGCCTGTTGAGGCCTTACAATTTGCCATGCCTGTTGAGGTCTTTTAGTTTTTGTTGTAATATAGGATAGATCTAGTAACACCAAGTCTGTCCGCTCGGGGTCTTACAGTTTCGGGTTTTCCAATGCATGTCGATTGGCGACAGTCTCCGAGCTATTGAGCTTGCTTGGGCTCGAAGGCCATTTTTTGTGAGCTCGAAGTTACCTTGTAGAGGCTCTATGAGCCTGGAGTTCCAACCCTGGGGTTGTGTGGTGCTGAATTGTTGACGCTAAGTCTTCGAGTATCTCACGACACGTTTGGTGGAGAGGCCTTTGCCGTGAGCATGTTGAAATCCCCTTTTCTGGAGTACGAAATGCCGAAAAATATTCTTTATTGCTTGGCGTAAATACATGTTGTTCTATTTTTGGGAGTTCGGCCAACGTGGGTGCGGCTCCTCGAGCCGTTCGTCCCGGTATGTTGTTCCCTATCGGAACCTTGTTCATCTTTTTCCCGGGGCGGGGCTGATTGCAAAGGAAATCTTGTAGGCTCTTCGAATCCTTCTTGGGAAATGTGTGGACGTCATCTCATTAAAAACATTGCTGGCAAAAACCCGTTTCGAGATAAAAAAACCCGGTCGAAGGAAAAGAGTACGACGTTTGCTCGAGGATATTTGTGGGGATCCACAATCGAACGCCCTAGCAGTAATACCGCATCGATACATTCCAGTTACTCAGAAGCTATTTGCCCTCCATAGTAACAAGCTTATAGGATCCTTTGCCAACTATCCCAAGGATACGGTACGGTCCTTCCCAGTTTTTGCCCAGCTTCCCTTCATTAAGGTTTCTGGTGTTGAGAGTAACCTTACTTAGGACCAAGTCTCCGATTTTGAAGTATCGAAGATTCGTTCTTCTGTTGTAGTATCTTTCGATTTTCTGCTTCTGGGCAGCCAACCGAACCAGCGAGGCTTCCCGCCTTTCGTCGAGCAGCTCGAAGGTCGTTGCCATGGCTTCGTTGTTTGATCCCTTGGTAGTGTGTCAGAAGTTGGCACTTGGTTCCCTGACCTCCACTGGTATCAGTGCTCTGGCGCCATACACTAGAAAGAAGGGTGTGTCCTCGGTGCTCGATTTTGGAGTTGTCCGATATGCCCACAGCACCTCGGGTAGTATTTCTCTCCATTTTCCCTTGGCGCTTTCCAACTTCTTTTTCAAGTTTTGAATGATGGTTTTATTTTTAGATTCGGGTTGGCCGTTTGCACACAGGTGGTATGGCGTCAACATGATTCTCATGATTTTGTTGTCTTCATGGAACTATGTTACCTTGCTCCCGAAGAATTGCCTCCCGTTGTCGTATGTTATTTCAGATGGGATCCCGAACCGACATATGATGTGTTCCCATATGAAATTGATGACTTCCTTCTCTCTTATTTTCTCGAAGGCCTGCGCTTCCACCCATTTTGAGAAATAGTCAGTCATAAATAAAATGAATCTGGCCTTACCTGGCGTTGTCGGCAAAGGGCCGACGATGTCCATCCACCACTTCATGAATGACCACGGTGATAAAATGGAATGCAGTTGTTCCCTGGGCTGGTGGATCATGGGAACGAACCTCTGACACTTGTCGCATTTTTGGACGAATTCCCTGGCATCTTTTTCCATGTTGTCCCAATAGTAACCCGCTCTGATCACCTTTCGGACTAAGGAGGCGGTCCCGGAGTGATTTCCGCAGGTGCCCTCGTGGATCTCCCTGAGCACATAATCCGTGTCGCCCGGTCCCAAGCATATCGCCAGGGGACCATCAAAAGTTCTCCTACAGAGAGCCCCATTTTCGTTGAGTGAGAACCGGGCTGCTTTGGTACGAAAGGCCCTTGATTTTTTTGGATCTGGGTAGCTTCCCGTCCTTCAAATAAACGATATATTTGTTTCTCCAATCCCATGTCAGGCTGGTGGAGTTAATTTTCGCGTGACCTTCCTCGACCACAGATTTGAATAGTTGGACGGCAATTCCGGGGAGCAGGTCTTCTTTTACAGAAGAAGATCCTAGGTTCGGGAGGGCATCGGCTTCGCAGTTTTGCTCTCGAGGTACATGTACTAAGGTCTATTCTTTGAAGCGACGTAATGCGATTTGGATTTTGTCCAAATACCTTTGCATCTTGTCTTCTCGGGCTTCGTAGCTTCCGTTTACTTGGCTTACAATGAGGAGCGAGTCGCATTTTGCCTCGATAGTCTCGGCTCCCAAACCATTGTCCAACTCTAAACCTGCAATCATAGCCTCATACTCAGCTTCATTGTTAGTTAGCTTTGTGATTTTTATGGATTGCCTGATTATGCCGCCGGCGGGTGGCTTTAGGACTATGCCGAGCCCGGATCCTCTTACATTTGTGGCACCATCTGTGAACATGGTCCATACCGCGGAGGATGTGCCTGATTTTAATAAAAGCTCCTTCTTTACCTCGGGCACGAGGGTTGGCGAGAAATCGGCCACGAAATCTGCCAGGATTGGGGACTTGATGGCCGTCTAAGGTTGATACTCGATGTCATACCCTCCCAGTTCAATGGCCCACTTGGCCAATCGACCCGATAACTCGGGTTTATGCAGTACACTCCGGAGGGGATAAGTTGACAGGACGTAGATACGGTGGCACTGAAAGTAAGGCTTCATCTTGCGCGAGGCGCTTATTAGTGCGAGAGCCAATTTTTCCAGATGGGGGTACCGCATTTTGGTGTCCCCCAAGGTTCTCTCACATAATAAATAGGAAATTTCATACCTTGTTCTTCTCGTACTAGTACTCCGCTTACTGCTATCTCGGACACGGCCATGTATAGGTATAGTGTTTCATACTCCTTGGGTGTGTACAGCAAAGGCGGGCTAGACAGGTACCGTTTCAGTTCTTCCAGGGCGCGTTGGCATTCTGGAGGTCATTTGAAGTTGTTCTTTCTTTTGAGTAGGGCAAAGAAATGGTGGCTTTTTTCTGATGATCTCGATATGAAACTGCCCAGGGCCGCGATCCGCCATGTCAGCCGCTAAACGGCCTTTACGTTGTTCACCATTGTGATCTCTTCGATGGCCTTTATTTTGTTGGGATTGATTTAGATCCCCTTGTTCGAGACCATGAAACCCAGGAACTTGCCCGAGCCTACTCCGAAGGTGCACTTCTCAGGATTGAGCTTCATGTTGTACTTTCTGAGGATATTGAAAGTTTCCCACAAATGGGTTAGACGATGCTCTGTGCGCAGGGATTTGACTAGCATATCATTAATATATACCTCCATTGATTTTCCTACTTGGTGCTCGAACATTTTATTAACTAGCCGTTGGTATGTTGCTCCCGCATTTTTTATCCCGAAGGGCATTACGTTATAGCAATATGTACCGTATTTTGTGATTAATGAGGTTTTTTCCCTATCCTCGGGGTTCATCTAGATTTGATTGTACCCTGAGTATGCATCGAGGAAAGTGAGGGTCTCATGGCCGGCCGTAGCATCGATCAGGCGATCGATGTTAGGCAACGAGAAGGAATCTTTTGGGCACGCTTTGTTCAAATATTTATGGTCTACGCACATCCTTAGCTTATTCCCCCTTTTTGGCACAACCACTACGTTAGCTAGCCATTCGAGATACTTTACCTCCCTAATGGATCCGATTTTGAGGAGTTTCGCCACTTCCTCTTTGATGAAGGAATGCTTTACCTCGGACTGTGGCCTTCTCTTTTACTTCACAGGTTTGAATTTGGGGTCAACGCTTAGTTTGTGGGAGGTTATTTCTGGTGGGATACCTGTCATATCTAAGTGAGACCAAGCGAAGCAGTTGATATTATTACTAAGGAATTGAATAAACCATGTCCTAAGTTCGGGGGTCAGCCCCGTTCCCAGCCTTGTGATCAGGGAGGTGTTTGATCAAAACGGTCTACTCCAGCTCTTCGACTGTTGACTTGGTCGCGACCGATTCCTTAGGGGCGATGTAGGTTCAGGGGGCGAAGAAGTCTTCCTCGTCGTCTTCAAGGGTCTGCACGCTTCCTTCCTCGTCCGAGGCCGGGCATGTGGGGGTTGACATCTCGTGGTGGACCGCGAACATTTCCCTTGCTGCCCGTTGTTATCCATGTATGGTCGTGATGCCATCCCTTGTGGGAAACCTTATCATCTGGTGCAAGGTCGAGGGCACTGCCCTTATGTTGTGTATCCAAGGCCTACCAAGTAAGGCGTTGTATCTCATGTCGCCCTCGATGACCTGAAACTCGGTGTTCTGGGTTGTGTCAAACGTGTTGATATGGGAGGGTGATCTCTCCCTTTGTTTCTTCTCCGATCATGTTGAAGACATGGAGGACTCGAGGGGTGGGAACAACTTGATTGAGCAGCCCCAGCTATTCTACTACTTCTGACCTGATTATGTTGACCGAGCTACCTGGATCCACGAGCACGCGCTTTATTCTGTGTTGTCTGAGTGAAACGAGATTACTAGCACGTCGTTGTGCGGTTCCATCATAGCTTCGAGATCCTCTTCGCTGAATACGAGGGTTTTTTCGGGTAAGAGTTTTCAGGTCGGCTCCTCTTCTGTAACGGACGTTCTCGTTCATTTGGACACGGGTCCTCAAGGAATGTTGGTTTCCCCAATAATTATGTGAACACCGGTCTCTAGGTTGGTCGTGCCCTTTTCCCTGTTGCCTTTGAGGTTCCGAATTCCCATTTCACTAGTTGAGTCAGGCGCTTCGTCCTGAAAGTGCAGATCTTGGGCAAGAAAAAGTGTGAAAGATAACTTGCATTTTTGCAATGAAACCAGCAAGAAAATAATCACTATTATTTTTAGCCCCACGGTGGGTCCCAAACTGTTTACCATGAAAATGGTAACAATAATTAAATTTGTAAATGGGATTCTAAAAATACGTGATCTACTCTCGAGCTAGTTGTTAGAACATTTGATGCTAAGAATGTGAAGTTTAACGATGAAATGCAAGCTAAAATGAGATAGTAATCAAACCAAGGGGCACGCCGGGTATAGGACTGGTCAATGAGGGACCTCGGAGTCGATGTCGGGGTCGAGCTCGAGATACTGAGGATAGTCGGGAATGGTATAAAAGTTAAGGATATGATTAAACAAGGCTCTTTATGGCCAATACTAAGCAATATAACGAAGAACAAGTAAGGGAGCGATGGATATTAAAGTGGTCTCGGACCGGTGGGAGCGAGTGAGTTCAGAAAGAAGAGAGAGAGAGAGAGAGAGAGAGAGAGAGAGAGAGAGAGAGAGAGAGAGAGAGAGATTATTGCACTTGTGGAGAAAATGGAGCAACATTAGCCGAGCCTACAAAGTAATGGGGATTCCCTTTATATAGGAGGGGAATCCGTTATGATACAAAATGTGTTAACCGTAAAGGTATGGAGATAGAATGGCTAGATATGACATCTTGAAAATACGCCCCAGATAGACCAACCATGTCAGGTTAAGCCACGTGCCTTGGGAAATCCCCTCTCGCCTGCCGTAGCTTGCTATATTTGTCAGAATACGATATCATTCAGACTGGTATATGTCAAACCTCGAGGATGAGTCTCACCCTTGGCTTCGAGCTTCGAGGGGCATGACCGTGAGGTGGTTCTATGACGGGGAAATCAGGCACCCGGATTCATCGTGTACAAATAGTGTAGAACAAAACTGTATAACTAAGTACAACAGTATAAGTAACATAGCATAGAGAGAACAGCAATAACTACTACAGATGCAAAATAAACACAAAAAGAAATACAACTCAATACAAAGATAACAACCGGGATCTCCCATCATACCATCTTGTAGTCCCAAATATAAATATCTGGTGGATCTTCCGGGATACCGTCCCGTAGTCCAACTCATAATGCGAGGAGATCTCCCAGAATACCGATCCATAGTCCCACATTTAAATGCTCAGTACAGGGGGAATCTACCGAGTGAAGTCCCGTAGTTCCAATGTAAATGTGCAGGGGGATCTCCCAGAATACTATTTCGTAGTCCCAAAGTAAACACACAGCAACAACAAGAAGAGTACACAGTTCAATTCAAGTTCCATACCAAGGTAAAACAGGTATTTCTAACCTAGCATGTTGCACATAATCCAAATAAGTCAGTTTGAGCAAGTAAGACAATTAAGTCAGTTAGACATGCTTTCCTAAGCTAACAACAAGCTTAAATTGCAAGTTGTATAAACAGGAAAAGAGACATAATTGCAATTATTACTTAATGAAAATCGGATTTTCAACAGCTAGAACAAGTACGCACTCGTCACCTCACGTACAAGGCATTTCAATTATTAATAATACCAAATCCTAAGGGGAGTTTCCCCCACACAAGGTTAGGCAAGCCACTTACCTCGAACCGGCTCAATAATCAACCCGAGACCACGTTCTTCCCACGAGTACTCGACTCCAAATGGCCCAAATCTATTCAATTCAATTGCATAATGTAAATAACACTTCAAGTAACTGATTCTACAAATAAATTCTAGGCTAATACGCGAAATTAGGTAAAATGACCAAAACGCACTTGAGGCCCAAGTCTCGGAATCGAGTAAAATTTACATTTTCAGAATTCTCATTCTCTCACGAGATTAACCATACCAAAATTATCCAAATCCAATGAAAAAACTATGATTAGATTATAGGAATACAACTAGAAAGGGATTAGGAATCCTTACCCCCTGATTTCCTCTTTAAAATCCTCCTAAAATCGCCCTCTCCCGAGCTCTAAACCAGTTTCTAACTTTTTGAAACTAAACCCTCAAAATTCTAATTTTTCTGCCCAGCAAATCCGCATATGCGGTCCACCTTCCGCTTTTGCGGTCAAGGGGACCGCTCCTACAAATTCCACTTAAAACCTCTTCGTTGCACCTGCGACCTAGAATATGCATCTGCGGTCACGCAGGTGCAGTACATCTTCCGTTTCTGCGGTTCCTGGCCTTTTCTCATCTGGCCACTTCTGCGGCTTGATTCTGCATCTGCGGGAGTCGCACCTGCGGCCTCTCAACCGCAGATGCGGTTATGACAATAGTCATAGCTTCAGCTGCAACTCCAAATTCCAAATCCTTCCATCAACCATCCGAAATCATCCCGAGGCCCCCGGGACCTCAACCAAAAGCACAAACAAGTCTAATACCACTGTCCAAACTTATACCAATTCTTAAAACACCTAAAACAATATGAATCAACCACGAATTCAAGCCTAAGAACTCCAAAATCTTCAATTTACGCTTTCGATCAAAAAGTCTATCAAACCTCGTCCGAATGACCTAAATTTTGCACACACGTCACATTCAACACTACGGAGCTACTCCAACTTCCGGAATTCCATTCTGTCCCTTAGATCAAAATCTCACTATCGAACCGGAAACTTTAAAAATTCAACTATCGGCATTCCAAGCCTAAATATGCTACGAACCTCCAAAACATAATCCGAACACGCTCCTAGTCCCAAAACCATTCAACGGAGCTAATGGAACCAACGGAATTCTATTTTGAGGCCGTCTTCATACTGCTACGACTACGGTCCAATTTCTAAAATTTAAACTCTCATTTAGGGACTAAGTGTCCAAAACTCTCCGAAACTCCAAATAAATTCTCCCAACAACTCACCATAGTAAAAACAAACACTGGGAGAGCAGTTAATACAGGATCGGAGCATAAATTCTTAAAACGACTGGTTGGGTCGTTACATGTAATTAAATTCGCTATGGCATATTTGTTTAAAGTACAAACTCAATTTAATGGGGACTGTCATATCTTGTATTTCTATTTGGACTATTCCTGGGATGTTATTTATTATAGTCGTGGATTTTAAGCTAATGTGTGCAGATTTAAATTTAAAAGGCTTTCAATGAGTTTGGACACCATTTTAACTCTAGTTTAGCTTATGTAGTTGGGTCATTTAAAGTGTAATGAAAAAGGTTATTGATGTAAAGTTGAAGATTGTGCTTTTGCTATAACGAATTGGTGATATAATTTTTGAATTTAAGATAATAAATATTTATGCTTAGTTTAATACATACCTATTTCACTTTTCTTTATGGATAGCCTTTTGAGTCTGATTTCAAACTCTTCTAAATAATTATTATTATTAAGCAAGTTTCTGTGTGTCAAGATCACATACATTAATTCCTATGCTTTTTACCCACAAAATTGTAATCCTCTCATAATCTAGTTTGAAATCCACTAACGTGCACTCTTGCCAAATGATTCTATCATTCCAATAATCTCAAAGTAGGAAATAATTCATGAACAACGTAGCTTTCTTTATGCGCGATTAATAATAAATTATCGTGACTATGGGTACGGTCCCGTGACATAGTCATGATACGTAACCCCAAAATTTGAGTGCACGCTTGCGTGACTCGACCCCAACTTTAACCCAAACTTGGAACAATAATAAAAATAAATATGTTATAAATTGCGGGTGCATTACATGTGACGCGATTTGCAACGTGTACCAAAATAACAAGTGTACGACAATCGTGGTATTCCAGAAATAACTCCTAATTAATTAAAAGCGGTATAAAAGTTAACAATACATAATAGGTTTAAAATATGTAATTTATCAGATAATTAGGCCAATTATTATTAATTGAGCGACCGTGCTAAGACCACGGAACTCGGGAGTGTCTCACACCTTCTTTCGGGTTAACAGAATTCCTTACCTGGTCTTCTATGTTCGCAGACCATAAATAAGAGTCAATTTCCTCGATTTGGGATTTAAAATAATCCTGTGACTTGGGATACCATAAATTATTTCAAGTGGAGACTTTGAATTTAATAAATAATCTCATTTTGATTAATGTTACTTAAATTGAAAAGACCCTCTTATATCCCCTTTCGGGTAAAAAAAGGATGTGTGACACCAACTTAAAGCTTCCTAGTTGAAAATCGTTCTTCCAAATCAATTACATATAACTTGAAAACTAAAACCGACGATTTACACAAGTCATAATATATCATACGAAGCCACTCACGCCTCAACCTACCGATCGAAGTACAATTGCTCAAAACGACTGGTCAGGTCGTTACAAGACTCTAAAGTATGTCATCCATTCAGTAAATGTTCAATTTCTATCTAGAGTAGCTCTGAGTCCAGAACTAGTTTATACTTGTTTCGTTTGTCAGCTTGGATTTTCAAAAAATAAAAAAAAATAAAAAAAAAAAAAAGAGGACGCTCGGAAGAGAATACACATCACGTGCAACAAATCCATGCATGTAAAGTCCATTTAATTTAGGAGTATTTGTTAGATCAGAGGGTGATACAGAAATGCGATTAGTCCAACATATATTTAACTTATACAAATTAAAGTGTATTTTAGACTTATTGTATTTTACCATATTGTCATAGGTAATTATTTTTTATTTTAATGAAAGGTCTCTCATAATATTATTATAATATATCTTATTTTTCCGCTTACTAATTTTATTTTTATGAACCATTATCTATAGTTTATCATTTAATTGATATAATAGTATAAAATTTATTATACATTATCACTAAGATAAACTCATAAGAAAAAAGAAGAATATCAACGAAATTAGCAAAGGTATTTGAATAAGCGTGCAAGTTACACAACCGCAACATATCAGATCTTCTTTTTCCGTAAAAGCATATAAGACTTCAAGGGAGCCAAAACATATAAACAAGAAAATAGCCGAGAACAAAGAAATGATATACATAACGTTGTAGCAAACTGCAGGTTATGAGATACAGAAAGCCGCGAAACAAAAGAAAACACATGTGATAACAATTTCAATCCAATCAAGACAACAGAAGAATATAAATAACTAAAGACACATTCCATACGTTGAAGCTCAACACTATAAACAGATTGGAGAGGAAAAAATAGAAGAAGAAGAATAATGTATGCGGAAAAATCAGAGAACTTAATTTCTCGCTATGAAATCATTTCGGAAGAATGCCTCGAGACCCCGAGGACGTGGAGCAACGACCGAGTTCCCTCCCTCGGGGCTCGTCGAGGCCCGACTTGTAGAAGGCGGATGTCGAGGCCAAAACAAAAGGGGAAGCTCCTAAGGCACACGGCTAAGTCTAACAGAGCCGGTCTATTCAGAGCCTACGCCGAAGCGTTGCGTCTAGCCGTCTCATGTCCATATTTTACAATTAATGCATGTTGTACTATAGTCGGGTTCCCCCCAATATAAAGGGAACCCATGCCACTTTGTAAGGGGCTGATGTTGCTCCAACTATTTTCCCCACAAGATTAATAATATCTCTCTCTTTCTCTCTAAATCGCTTGTTCTTACTAGCTCGAAGCCACTTCGGCATTTTATCAATCTCTCACTTGTTCTTCATTTATTGCTTGGTATTGGCCATATAGAGCCTTGTTCAATCATATATTAACTTTTATCCCATTCCCTGACTACCCCCGATAGCTCGAGATCGAGCCCAGGTATCGACCTCGAGGTCCTCCATCGACCAGTTCGAAGCCAGGGCAGTAAGCCCCTCGGTCTGATTATTGCCTCGTTTTAGCTTGCATTTCATCATTAAACTTCATATTCCTAGCATCATCTTCTCTAACAACTAGCATAAAAATAGATCACGTATTTTTAGAATTCCATTTACAAATTTAATTGTTGTTACCACTTTTACGGTAAACAGTTTGGCGCCCACCGTGGGGCTAAAAATAATAGTGACTATTTTCTTTCTAGTTTTATTGCACAAACGCAAGTATCTTTCACACTTTTTCTTGCCCAAGATCTCTTGATTTTAGGTCGAAATGTCTGGCTCGATAAGCAGAGTCGAGAATGACAACCTCGAAAGCTGCGGGGAGAACGGCGTGGCTGCTCCAACCACCGGAGCGCAACCACAAAGTCCTAATGACACGCCCGGACCAATTCCAGCGGATGCGGATTCACAAGACGCACGACAGGTCCATGAAACCTCACACACCGATAGGAGCATACGGCATAGCGACCGATGGGAAGTCCAAAGAACCCCAGCCCGGGAAGAACGGGAAATTAGTCTTCATGTTATTTTTAAAATGTTGCAGGCACAACAGTTGGTCATCGCTCAGTTACAAAGCCATCCGAAGACTCCCAGCACAGCGGGCACCAGAGACAGCTCCCCCCGCCGAGCAAGTACTCGAAAGGTCAAGCAATAACGGGTCAGTAGCCGACCCTGCCATAGTGAAGATGCTCGAGGACCTCACCAAAAGGATCGAATCGGGCTCGTGGAGGTTTGTGCAACGTCCGTTCCTCGAGGAAGCAGACTCGGGACCCATTTCAAAGAAGTACAAAATGCTAGAACTCTCTAAGTAAAATGGGACCTCAAATCCCAATGAACTCATCACCGCCTATACGTGCGCAGGAAAAGGCAACGACCCAAAAGATAATGGGAACAAGCCCACCTTATTGGAGAGGCTCGGGGAAACATTCTCGAAAGGAACCATGATGTGGCGTCATAACCTTGCGCCCGACCACATAAACTCGCCTACCGTACCGAAAGACTCCTCTATAAAGACATATGCCAATACCATTGAAACGATGACAAGAAAGTCGGACGCATCCAGGGCCGAGCAAAGGGTAAATGAAACTCTACAGGGATTCGCACCTCGTTCCCCGATGGAACAAACGGTATCACCCCCCGTCTCAGATGATTGGGCAATACAGGCCTTCACTCAAAGCCTATACAAGCTGAGCCCAACAATTTTAGGGCAGTTCAAACAAAGCTTGATCAGGTACCCTGTTAAGACCTGGTGGGATACCCGTACTCGGTATCAGTCGCAAACTAGGGTCATGGATGACTGCCCGGGATCCCCTTCGGGATCAACTTACACAAACAGGCTCCTGGCAAAGAAACCAATGCCAAACAGAGCGAGGTACCGCCCGTGCGCCACAGACAGGAAGAACGTCCTGAAGATGCAAACTACCTCGTGACGATTGAAGAATTGCCCGAGGGCAAAATCTTCGAGGGATTGTTAACAAAACCAGACTCGATGAGGACGCATGGCCGGCAAGAGTGCCTCACCCACCAGAGTACAATTCCCACATCATTATACTAAGCATCGTGCTTGCCGTAGGCAAAGTCGGAGACGTCAAATGGCTTGGACCAATTTGATCGAATTCCTCTCAAAGGTGTCCCAACCTGGCACAGAAATCACATAGCAAGTGTGCCGGTGGGGCCGAAGGTAGCCACCAGCTCCGACGGAAAAATGCCAAGCCGCTCGGCAAAAATCACCGCCGAGAATCGACGAGCAACCAAATTCAAGTTCAGTCCCCAGTACGGAAGGCATCCAGGAGGAATGAAGCAAGCGTATCGCAGCGCATCACCGCAATGGTGAAGGAACGATGACCCTTTCCAAGAACTTGTAAAAAGGAGAGCAAAATTCCTCGCCACCAGAGAAAGGCAGATCTGGGGATATACCCCAGAGCACGCCTTTACATTCAGCACAGAGGGTATCGAGAATTTGTCTCGACCTCGCGATGACATATTGGTAACCTTCTTCCTTACTCGATCTATTTTTTGATAAAACATGTGCTCGTGAGTTCAAGTGACTCGATCAGCACTATCGGACCGCCGGGTCGAAACACAACCACCTCTCGAATCCTTGACGAACTCCAAACGTCGATCGCTATAATAAGGGGGAAAGACCACTCCACCCCCCCCCCAGTACGGCATGACTGGATCAGACTGGAACGCCAAGTTCCACATCAGCAAAGGAGGCACAAGGCACAGACGCCTTATCCAGACAGCCACGAGGGCATCGCCCGAGGATAGGGCCGCCCCTGCTTCGCTAAAAGGACAAAAATTCCACGCAAAGGACAGAATTAAAACCATTGGCAAGAAGCAATAAGCAATAAGGGGAAATCTCGCGTCACATGACGCACCGCTGGCATCTACACCTCCACTCTCGAAAGAGTCAGAATGTAAGTGAACCACATTATCGTCCAAGCCCGATTAAACATAACAGAGGGTTGTACTAGAATCCACACCCCGAAATAGAGGGAGTATACCAAACCTCGGAACATCGCCTACACATCCCGCGGTAAAGAAAAACTACCTCCGTCCTTCGTTATTTTTCACTAACCTGTGTGGAGACACCAAGCCAGGACGTTCGGAGGATCTAACTTTACTCGGAGCCCTCAAGGCCTTAACAGGAGCCACCTCACTCTTTCCCCTCAGCTGGACTTCTGCCCTAAAGAGGGTGTCGCCAGCAAAATACTTAGCGGAGCAACATAACCCTGAGGAGGATCCGACATGATCATATGCCTTCTTTTGCAATCTAATGATGAAAGGCAACCCCCCCTGGAGGCGTCGTCCGCTCGGAAGGACCGGGGAACGGCAGACTGAGTTTTAATGAGGAATCATGTACCGGACCAAACGGTCCAAGGAGCTGCGCCCGCGCGGGCTGAACTCACAACAACGAAACGATGTGTATTTACGCCAAGCAATAAAAGGATATCTTTCAGCATCTCATACTCCAAAAAAGGAAATTTCAGTATACTCTCGGCAGGGGTCCCTCCACCAAATGCATCCCGAAATACTCGGAGACTTAGCATCAATAATTTGGCACCCGCACGACCCTAAATTTGGAACTCCGGGATCAAAAGTCCCCAACGAGGCAACTCCGAGCTCACGAATAATGGCCTTTGAGCCTAACCAAACTCGATGACTCGGAGAATGTCATCAATCTCCATGCACTGGGAAACCCGAAACTGTAAGACCACGAGCAGGTAGACTCGGTATAACCAGTTCTATTCTACATAGCAACAAGAACTGTAAGACCTCAACAGGCATGACAAACTATAAGACCTCAACAGGATGACAAACTGTAAGACCTCAATAGACATGAAAATTTTGTTAGACCTTACTACAGGCGTAAAACTCAATCCTAAGTTTAGGCTATACGTCGCATTTGTAAGAATCCCAAAAGGGCATACCCTCGGTGTAGACGCCTAAACTATCACTCAGGATCAAAAATGGCCAAACACATATGACTACGATCAAAAAGGATGCTCCAGCCAAATTAACGCGACTCGGGGACGCCCGACTGTTGCTAACAAAATCACAGGCCATTACATCGAATATACTTCAAAAAGAGCCAGTTAAAACAGGCTTCTCTCAACAGGCAAATGAGCTTCGACCATGTCAGCTCCAAAACACAATGTTTCGAGCTACTCGGCCTACGAGCTAAGAACCTTACGAGGTGCTCAAACACCGGCGCTAATGACTTGAGATCGAGGTTCTTCTAGAACCGACGACGGGTTAGGCAAAATTACTTCAAAAAGACCTTAAGGAGAAAAAAACAAAGCCTACAAAATGCCTACAGGCAAAAGCGTAAGAGCCACTGTCGTCAGCCAAACAGGTCTCTAGGCCATACACTAAAAGGTCTCAACGATCAAATAGCGTAAGAGCCACTGTTGCCAGCTTGAAAATTTAAAACTTGAGGATTAAAATGAGCTCGAGTCGTAATCCGTTTCGGAGACCTGATCCAAAATAGTTAACTATACATGCCTAAGGGCACGGGGCAAGCGCCATATTCGCCAGCAAGCCTCCGGGCCACACACTTGAAAGGTCACTTCGACCCAAGGCGCAAGAGTTATCGCCATCAGCCCATACGGGCGCGAAAGAGCTTAAGGGTCAATTAAAGCTCGAGTCGCAACGTAACTCGGAGACTGAACCCAAAATAGTTGAAATAGCATATGCCCAAGGGGCAAGAAATAAGAACAATTACTGTTCGCCCACACAGGCACAAAAAATCGAAGGTCAAGCAAGCTCGAGTCAAGGCATGCCTCGGGGATTAAGCCTAAATAGTTGGGAAAAGCGCGGATGCCCCAATGCCTGCTCACGTCAAAAGTCGCACTTAAGAGCCTCCGAGCCTGCCTGATTAGCTCCGGACCCACAAAATTCCCGCCAAACACCGAAACCAGCCCTCCTGGTCAAAAGCAATGCAGAAAGAGATACAAAAGAAATAAAGCTTCAAGTTTTCTCTTATTTTACATACGAAAAAGGCTCACCCTCCATCTACAAACATGCTCTGCAAGTATTAAATACGACACGGAAAAATAGCGAAATCTACACTCCGCTCCAAAAGGCTACAGCCTGCCAGCCTCAGATTCGCTCTCCGTGACGTCAGCAAGAAGTGACCGAGCATCGCGCTCGTTCGCCCTTGCTCAAACCAATTCCTCAGAGAATGAAGCCCCTAACGCCGATCTCCTCGAGTACCTCTCTTCGTGATCTGCAACGAACATATTCCTTGTCACACCCCTTTTCTACCCCCCGAAAGATATATGTATGGATTTGTGGGTTAAAGAGTTTTTCCAATTAAAGTGACAATTTTTAAATAGGGATTATTTTATTGTTCAAAGTCACCACTTGGAATTGATTTTTGGGTGTTCCAAGTCACCTTTTATTTGAATCCCTTATTCAAAGGAAAATTTGACTGTTTTATTATTGGTCTGCCAAAATAAAGTCCGGGTAAGGAATTCTGTTGACCAGGGAGAAGGTGCAAGGCATTCCCGGGTTCCGGTGGTTCTAGCACGGTCGCTTTATTGACTTAAAACTTGGCTTGAATTAATTTTAGACAAACTGTGATTTATATGATTTTCATATTTTACCTATCCACTTTTATCTCTGAATTATTAGAAAAATTAAAGAGTATTTTGAATAATAAGATTCGTAACCACACTACGCAAGCGAATGCGTAATCGATGAAATTTATTATTTAGTCATAACAGCGCTACGCAAGCGAATCTGCATTCATGACAAACGATTATTAGCATGTTATTTACTTTTTAAATATTACTACAATTATGCTTTGAGGAAAAATTAACTTTTTTGGAAATTTATTAAATGTCACCTACCGCGCTACGCAAGCGAATCCTCAGTTATAAGCAAGGGATTAATTAAATTAGAAATTGATTAAAGTTATTGAGTATGGTATGAGATTATTAAATTAATTTAATGGTTATTAAACATCACGCTACGCAAGCGAGTCCGTAAATAAAAAAGATAAAACGCACCTACTAGTTGCCTAACGTCTAAATTAATTTATTTGTGAAAAACTAATTTCATCAGCGAAGCCTCGCATTTAAAAAGATTGGGTCAATACTTAGTTGAAAGAAAAATAGGTCAACAGCTTATCCATCTTTATTGTGAAAGAATATAATCTTTGTAAGTAACAACAACCACCACCCAATATAATTCCACAAGTGAATACTCTTTTGTAAACTAAAAATAGTAAAATAGCATATGGATATTTTATTGACATTGGACCTTATTATAACCGTATTATTATTATTATTATTATTATTATTATTATTATTATTATTATTATTATTATTATTATTATTGTTATTATTATTATTATTATTATTATTATAAAGCTACATTTATTCCTAAAATTTGCCTATCGCTTAAATTAATTCATTAGTGAAAACTATTTTTAATAATGATGCCTAGTATTTAAAAGACTGACTCCAAAACTCGTTTATTACTTTAAACTTGATAAAATTAAATTTTTCAGTAGCCTTGATGTTAAATAAAGAGAAATGACTAGCAAACTTAGTACAAAAGGTGATGGTGACCTAGGGTATTCTTAAAACTAATGTAAACCCAACTAGGACATGTAGCTGAAAATAATGCATTAAAGAACATGGATTCCTAGATATTTAACTGAGAAAAATGTGTGCATTAAACTCAACCAAATTGAAGTTCAAAATAGTAGCGACACATTAAGGCATTCTTTCATTGGTTCTCTCCTCTAGCCCAGCACACTCATTATATCATATACTATTTCCTAACTTCAACTCAACTTAAACAAGAAAAGAAGTAGTACTATCAATTATGTTTTTAGCACTAAGAGGCCTCGGTAACAAAACTCAAAAATGAAACCAAGGCAAAGAGAGAGCTTCCGGCAATGAAAATGCTTATTCACCTTGGCTAAGGAACTTAGCAGAAGGTTTGTATTAGCTACGTATTTAAAGTGGAATTGAAGATTAAGCCAAATATTACAGTTTTACAAGCTTAAAACACGGGTAACATGCTAAACATTCAACTATTCTAGTGAAGTACATCAAGCATATCCAAAGAGCTGAACGGACCCATATCTTAAATTATTTGATAGAAAAATCTGCATTGCAAAATTTAAGGGTTACCTGGATCGCAGAATTACAAAAATACAGCACTAGAATGAGCAAGAATAGCAGCAGAAACAGCAATTAAGACAGCAGCAACTCAGTGTTAAGATAACCCAGAATACTCAACAAGGGTGCTTGAAACTAGTAGCTAACAACTTCATGAATTTCCCAAGAGATTCTTCTATTTTTCTCAATGATTTTTGCACTCTAAGAAACACTCGCTAAGCTCAGAATTTTCAGCTTACTATTTGGATGTTCAGCTACTCTTTTTTACTCTCAAAATTGTATTCTTTTTGCTAAGTGTGTAGGAAGTGTATTTTTTAGAGTCCCAAGATCTTTTTCAAATGAGAAAAGAACTCTTCTTTTTATAGGGGGAGGAAGGATCTTGGGACAGATTTGTTTGGCCAAAAATCTATCCAAAATGATAGATTTTTGACCAAAAATCTGTCCAAAACCAGAATTTTGGTCAATGAACAGTTATTCTTACCAATTGTGGACAGAATTTTGGAGTATTGTACTCCAAAACAGTCCGCAACAGTAAAAGCAATCAAACCAAGAACCCTATACTCAAGTATTCTCTTTTCTTTCCCTTTCCTCTTAATTTCTCAAACCAAATTCAAAGTTAACTAGTCTACAAAGAGAAACCAGATTCAATTTAGTTGAAACAAATAGTAATTCGAATAAGATTAGTTAAGAGTCAATTAGTAGGAATTAATCAAGACTGAACCATATAATTACCTATACTACACAACTACTTCAATCTTAATCAGGTTAATTAGAACTAAAATAGGATATTTGAACACACAAACTACTAACTCAAACTAAAACATGACAATGTAGGAAAGACAAACTCGAAAACTGCAATCCAATAGGTGATTCAAGCTTGACAACTGAACGAAATCAATACAACTCAACCATACTAACTAAACGATTGTTCTAGATTATTAGAAAGAGCAATTATTCAGCTAATCACAAAGTTAAATTACATGTCAAGCTACTGAAACAACAAACAAGAAACTAAACGAATATTCTTTGCGAAATTGAACTACTGCTTCAAACTAGTAAGATACAAAAATCAAATAATCGAAGCTAAACTTTTAACTACCAATACTAATCAAACTTGGACGATTATAATTAAGCAAAAAAAATCAGAAACGATATTATACGAAGTAGTCGATCGATTATTATAACTTAAACTTAAACAAAACTATCAAATCAAATAAGAAAAACTAAAAATCTAAGAAAAGAGAAAGGGATTAGGAATTTTACCAAGCTCGAGCACTCGGGTAATGGCGGGACAGTGGCAGTGGTGGACTCGAGTGAGTGTCTAATGTCGATTATTATCGAAACCATGACTCCGGAGAATTGGATGCTAGTTTCAATGACAATCGACAACAAAAACTCGCTTGAAGACGATGAGAAGAGAGAAATGGGAGGCAGTGGCAGTTGAGGGGCGGCAGTGACGGTGGCGGATCGGCAGTGGGGGTCGCCGGAATTTTGGGTTAAGACCAATGCCAAATGGTCATTGCTGAGCTCTATCTATGTATGTAAAAATTAAGTGGATAAAAGGGCTCAATATTCTCGAATTTATGAAAAACGTTACATCTAGGGTTTTGAATTTTCTTAGATTTATGGAGATTGAGGAGGATTCGAGGGATTCAGGGCTTGGATTAGGGTAGAGGAGGAGGAGATGAAGAGATTGACGTTGGTTGGAAGGTTTTTGGCCACCAGAGGACGGCGGCACCACTGTGGGAGACGGGAAGCAGCGGTGGAGGAAGAGAGAGTGAAGAGGGAGAAGCTAAGGTTTGGGGTTATGGGAGAAATTGCCCATTTTTCTGATTTTAGAGGGCTTATATACCTCTTGGAGGGACAAATGAGAGCCATTGGATCAAAGATTATGGATGGATGAGATTGATCTCTGAGCTACTAAACGAAACGACGTAGTTTTGATCTAAAACTACGTCGTTTGGACCCTCCCTTGGCAGCCCCTTGTGGATCGGGTTTGGACGAAATGGGCTCAAAGATTGGGCTAATTTTGGATCAATTTTAATTAAAATAAACTAGTCCAATCCCTACCCCATTTATCAAACCATTAATTAACTCTTAAAACTTATACATACACAAATAAGAAAAAATACATACACTTATACACACACACACACACACATGTATATATATAATGTAGAAAAAAAAAGATGGGGTAAACTTAGGCATTTACATTCCTCGATCCTCAGCAACGTCCTTCATACGAATCACCTTCTCCATATCTCAGCCCTGATCTTCGAGAGATCGGACTCGAGTTTCCCGATCATATCCGCTTGAACTATAGCATTGTCGCGAGCTAAGCAGAGTTGGGCCTCGAAGGCAGGAACCTTGGCCAAGGCACCTCTCTCCTCTAAAGCTTGAGCCCACACCTGAGCCCGTAGTTCACCGCAAGCATTCCTGACGTGGTCAATGTCGCCCTTAAGGTACTCCAAAGCCTCCATCTTTTTTTGCAGCTAAAATAGGAAAAAGGGTTAACCTTAAGGGTCAAAAAGAGCGAAGCGCGTACTACGAAAGGTTACCTTCTCCATCAAATAGCTCTCGTAATTCGAGCTCCGGTACGCCTCATATCGCAAAGGAGCCTAAGGGACTCACCCTCATACAGAACTTTCCGAAGCTTGGACCCTTGACAGAGCAGCTCAGACCTGAGCCTATCAAAAGCCTGCAAAAGGAAAACTTGACAAAGAAAGGAAGGAATGAAATACAGAAGAATTGCGCCAGAACTTACCACGAAGTGAAGCCGGCAGACTTCCTCAAAGGCAGAGAACACTCCTGTTGATCCTGCCTCTTAGGCCCCGGGAGAACCAACCTCGGGCAAAGCATATTCACTCAGGGGAACCGTCGTCCGGTAATCAAACACTCCGGGAACAGAAGGCTCGGACAATGTCCTCTCCTCAAAGACATGGGCCCGTTTAGCCCCGCTAAAAGCTCCATCGCACTACGGGTATGGATCCTGTTTATCGCCGTCGTCCCTCGATTCAAAGGCCGACAACTCCTTCCACTCTCCGGAAGAACACGTCTTCACCCCAAGGAGCCGCCCGATACCTGCAACGGTCAAGCTAGTGCAAAAGAAAAAGGAAAAGTGTCATCTCAAATGTACGAATACCTAGGTAAAGGCATTGTACGTGCATACCTCGGTATTCCTCTTCCCATCTATTGACACAGCTCGCCACCTACGCTCGTCGCAGGTCGAATGGGTCACCAACCTCCTGACCCAGTCGGGCAGATCGAGAACTTCGCCCGGCGTCCATGAAGTTGCTGCAAAAAGGGAGAAACACAATTACTCAACTGACTTTTGCTATAAGGAAAATTTGAGAAAGCGCCAAACATTCCACTCACGAGCATAATTCCAGCCCTTGAGAAACGGCATAAGCTCTACATGGATAATGTCAGTCGTCTGGACCCAGACGAATCGACTGATCCATTCTTGGTCCCCATCTTCTCCGTCATCGGCAACAAAGGGTGTAGACGAACGGCACCGCAAGGTTAACAGGCCCCGGTGATGAAAGGGCCGGTACAGCCTGACGAGGTGGCTGAGCATGAATTCAAGCCCATCCTTCTCCGCAAAGAACCTCATCAACAGCACCACTCACCAAAACGATGGATGTATCTACGCCAAAGTAACCCGATACTTCAAGCAGAAATCAAGCACGACCCTCTCAAGGGGGCCGTATGCAAAGAATATAGGTATACGCTCAAGAATCTATCAACAGAGTCCGTGATGCTCTCACCCGGGGAAAGCGCCTGCAGCATTATCCCCTTGCTCCATCCGCAGTATTTCCTCACCATCTCCAGATGTACCTCTCTTATCAAAGACATAGTCTTCAGAGTGAACTCCCGCGGATCCTGAACGTTGGGCGTTGAACTCTCCCCTCCCTGTCGGCCAGCCCAGAAGTAGTTGTCATGGCTATGGTAGAATCAACAGACTAAGTCAAAGACGTGCTCCAACGTTTTTTGCGCCTGAAGAGACGAAGGACCCGATGCCAAGGCGGAGGGATAACTATCCAGAATAATGAGATTTCCCAAAGTTACAAAGGCCACCCCACATATATGCAAGAAACAGTGACAATTCGCCTGCCTAGAGTAAACTTGGAAGGCCAACGGCCACGATACAGATCCCGGAGCGGTACCCGACCCTAGAGGCATCCATCGACAAGAAGATAGGCCTCAAAGAGTCAACTGTATTGTCTCCAGTCTCGAGGTAGTGCCTGACCTCGAGGATCTCCGCTAAAAGAGAAGTCAGGCTTCAAGAATCCTTCAATGCCATAATTTAACTCGAGGTGGTACCCGATCTCATGGTTTCCCTTTCTCAAAAGAAAAATAAGTGCACGAAGCTCCAATCGCAAAAGCTCTAGGAGGGCTTAAGGCATCGCCTAAGTATAGGCAACCCCTCAACGGAAGTCTATCCGCTACTCTTTAAAAAGCTATTTGTGCAATTTCAAAGTGGGCCCCCGGGTACCTGGAGTTGACCTCCACTTAGGATATCATTCTCGAAAGCTCCAAAACTCAGCATACTATCTCCATGCAACTCGAAGGTCCTGACAGCCTGAGCCTATCAGATCAATTCAAGCTTTATCCGAGGTACGACGATGGGCTCGAAAAAGAGCCATGTCAGTTGGCAGAGTATCAGAAAGAATGCTCGCACCCAAGTTAGATGTCAGCGGCCAACAACGAAGGAAAACATTCAAAGGCCTCGAAAGGGCACAAGAGCATACAATAATAATGGGGCAAGAATCGAAAACAGAAATGAACAAAGTATCTTCATATTCATAAATATCCATGTACAACAGCCCTCGAGGGGTGCTTACATACAATTGCCAAAGCCTACAAAGGATCTCTACACATAAAGGGAGAACCGACTCCCGTCAGTCATCATCTCGAGCAAAAACGACAACAGCAGCGGTGAACTCAATAGCGATAAGGCAGCCTGGTCGTGCTCGACAAAGGGAAGCTCCGGCAAGAGGCCACAACACAGTCTACGAGAGCTCTGCCAAACGGCCTTGAGGCCATGAGCCCCAAGCATAATATTCAAGGATAGAAGAAGATGATAAGAAGAAGTGGGCAAATGAGCCAACGAAGGTACTGGAAAAGGAAAAACAACGCCAAAGCACCCCCATTTATAGGGGTAATGACACGGTCATCAAGGCTTTGAAAGATTGACCGGCAAACGTAATTACTGCGTTCTTGAAAAACTGAATCGACGGTGGTACATTCACCTTGGAGAACGGGAATTGGCAGTTCTTTGAATTATGCCAAAATGCACAAGCCTGTGGGACACCCCGGTTGCCACAAAAGCTCGCGCCATAGGTTGCATCATTAGTGTGATGTCGCCGTAAGAAGCTCGAGAAGTCAGGTATCAGAATCATTTCCCATCGCTTCGTTCTGAGAAACGCGAAGACTATCTATATGCGGCAAAATCAGAGGACTTAATTTTGAGCTATCAAGTCATTTCGGAAGAATGCCTCGAGACCCCGAGGATGTGGAGCCACGACCGAGTCCCCTCTCTCGGGGCTCGTCGAGGCCCGACTCGTAGAAGATGGAGGTCGAGGCCAGAACAAAAGGGGAAGCTCCTAAGGCACACGGCTAAGTCTGACAGAGCCGGTCTATCCAGAGCCGGTCTATCCAGAGCCTACGCCGAAGCGTCGCGTCTAGCCGTCCCATCTCCATACTTTACCATTAATGCATGTTGTACTATAGCCGGGTTCCCTTCTTATATAAAGGGAACCCACGCCACTTTGGAAGGGGCTGATGTTGCTCCAACTATTTTCCCCACAGGATCAATAATCTCTCTCTCTCTCTCTCTCTCTCTCTCTCTCTTTAAATTGCTCGTTCTTACTAGCTCGAAGCCACTTTGGCATTTATCTATCTCTCACTTGTTCTTCATTTATTGTTTGGTATTCCATATAGAGCCTTGTTCAATCATATCATAACTCTTATCCCTTTCCCGAATACCCTCGATAGCTCGAGATCGAGCCCAGGTATCGATCCTGAGGTCCTCCATCGACCAGTCCGAAGCCAGGGCAGTAAGCCCCTCGGTTTGATTACTGCCTCTTTTTAGCTTGCACTTCATCGTTAAACTTCATGTTCCTAGCATCATTTGCTCTAACAACTAGCATAAAAATAGATCACGTATTTTTACAATCTCATTTACAAATTTAATTGTTGTTATCATTTTCACGGTAAACAAAGAAGAAGAAGAAGAAATTTAAAAAATACAGTGAGAGCAGTTACTTGCTTATTAGCTAAGGCCTAATGGAAAATGTCTAAGCTTTGCCATTATTTATTCCATAAAGTCCAAGGATCTACATAACTTGAGTTGACTTAATAATCAGAGTTGTAAACATCATCGTTTTGGGGTCCAGTGAGGAGCAGTTGGACTAAAATGCAGTGAAATTATCCTGGAGTCTAGTAGTTCCAAGATAGGGGTAAAATTGACACACCTAGGAGCCTTGTACTGATTTATAGATGCACCCCTAGAAATTGCATAGTCCATTAGCTCTTCAAATGTTCCCTTTTTCACTACCCTAATTTCCAATGGTCCAATTGAATTATCTGCAACTCTGCACTGTCGATAAACTGAATTCAATGATTCTTCCAGAGCCAAGCAACATTTGTTCAATACCTCGGAGAATTATTTGAGTCCTTTGTAAGTAATTCCCAGTAGATCACAATGTTTTAAAAGGTGGGGCGTGAGGTGAGGCGTTTCACCTCTAACGAGGCGAGACGTAAGCCCTGAAACATGGGGCGTAAGTCTCACGAGTCTTTAAATTTTATTAATTTCAAGAACTTTAAGATAGCATAAAATAAAAAATAATTATAAAAATTACATTAAAATCAAAAAATTATAACAAATAATCCATTTAAAATATTTATAAATTATAATTCAACTATGAATAATATGAAAAGTATGACATCATCATAATATGCAAATTAGCTGCAACGTCGTTACAATTCAAACATCAAAAGTAATGTTTTCGATGCGAAATCTTATCTTAAGGAGTAATTAATCTGGCAAGAATTTCGATATTATAATTTGATATTTTATACTTCTTTTATTTAATATGCTTTCTATTTGAAAGAGAATTTATATAAAAACATAATTCACAATTTAAATATGATTCTCTAGCATCATTTATTTTTAAGTTTCAACAAGTTAATAAAATGGCAAATAATTCACTATACTATACTATGATAACTAAATATTTGTAAATAGTACTAACTTCTCATAAACGTGAAAACAATAATATTTAGGAAAATAATTATAAAAAAATTATGGGCTATTATATAATAAAAACATAACAAATGTTAATAAATAAATACTTTTAAATGAAAGATTTATTTAAAATTTGCTATTATAGCAGTCTTAGTAGATAATGTGCAATAATTGTTATTTTAATTATGACATAAAATACTCTTAACTTAATAATTTATATTTAAGAAAAAAGTAATTTTGAATAGACAACGATTTATTAAGAAAAATTGAGGATTTACAAGGTTAGTTACACACAATTGCATAAAGTTTTATTAGGCGAACCTAGTACGCCGGGCGTTGGGCGTGTCCGGAGCGTAAGCCCCGAGGACGAGGCGTAAGTCTCATGGAACTAAGCCCCACACATGAGCCCAGGGGCGTTTTACGAATGCTCCGCCCCAGGGCGAGCCCCGGGCGAGTCCCAATCCTGCTTTTACGAGGCAGAAATTATTTTTTGAACACAGCTTGCTAACAAGGACTTCAAGAGAGCCAAAACATATAAATAAGAAAATGGCTGAGAACAAAGAAAGGATATACATAATATTGCAGCAAATTGCAGGTTATGAGAACCTACAGAAAGCCGCAAAATAAAAGAAAACATATGTGATAACAATTTCAAACAAATTAAGACACAGAAGAACATATATAACTAAAGACACTTTCGATAAGCAAAGACCAATATTTCGTTTAAGTTCAACACTACAAAAAGATTGGAGAGGGAAAAATAGAAAAAGAAGAAGAAGAAATTTAAAAAATACAGTGAGAGCAGTTACTTGCTTATTAGCTAAGGCCTAATGGAAAATGTCTAAGCTTTGCCATTATTTATTCCATAAAGTCCAAGGATCTACATAACTTGAGTTGACTTAATAATCAGAGTTGTAAACGTCGTCGTTCTGGGGTCCAGTGAGGAGCAGTTGGACTAAAGTGCACTGAAATTACCCTGGAGTCTAGTAATTCCAAGATAGGGGTAAAATTGACACACCTAGGAGCCTTGTACTGATTTATAGATGCACCTCTAGAAATTGCATAGTCCATTAGCTCTTCAAATGTTCCCTTTTTCACTACCCTAATTTCCAATGGTCCAATTGAATTATCTGCAACTCTGCACTGTCGATAAACTGAATTCAATGATTCTTCCATAGCCAAGCAACATTTGTTCAATACATCGTGACTCGGAGAATTATTTGGGTCCTTTATAAGTAATTCCCAATAGATCACATAATGTCCTGGAATTGTTTTAGTGTCGGCGTAGCTAGTGTATTCAACCACACTTGTGTCATGTGGTCGCAAAATTTGCGTAGCGTTCTCAACTGCCTTTTGCAACTCGGCCTCATCGGTTTTGTCCGAATCAATGCTCAATAGCACGTTCTTCCTCCTTATGAATTTGAACTGAGGGGCCGAGTTGTGAAACCCAGTGACCTGGAGAATATCACCAACTCTGTAACGACATAATCCGGCGTAGGTTGTGATCACGAGCTCGTACTCTCTTCCCATTTCCACATCAGCCAGGTCCACGAGACGGGGTGGTGAGTCAGGAGAAATCGTTGCAGGGTTGATTGGGTCATGAGGGATAAACTCACAGTAGCACATATTAGGCATTATGGTGTAAGATACTTCAGATGGTCTGCACATTGGGTTCAAATTAAGGCCAAAATAACACTCGGAAGATGCATACATGGTGCAAGCCTTTGGTAAACCACCACTATAATAGTCTAGTGTATGGATATATTGAGCCATTGCACCTGTCACATTCACATTTAGAAAAATACTATTAGTAACCTGAAAAATAAGACAGGCAGCTTGCTAATTATAGCAAGCTTCATACATTAACATTCAAAATTTATCCTGGTATATATTTATATATATAATTTAACATGAATGACAGTCTATCTTAGACCAGCAAATTTATTTATCAGGAATGTACTGAGCGATGTACCTGTGACGATCACATCCAAGTACTTTGTATTTGGCCAAATTCTAGTAATGATCCCTTCCCAATTCTGACCTTCACACTCCTTGATAACGAACTCAGCAAGTTCAGGATTTGGTTTAAGTATTTTGGACGTGCATTCCTTGATAGAAGGGTCAGAAACTCTAGTGTTTAGTGTCCCATATGCGATATCCTTAGCAAGTTGCTGCCAATTGAGTTGAAGAAAACGAATGGCACGAAGTAGACCAGAGGCAAAAACGGCCCCTACTCGAAGGACTTGTTCTCGCATGAGAAGGCCACAAAGCATTTGAGTATACATGCTCTGGAAAGAGTCGACGCAGAGAATAGCCTCGTTAGGACTTGTATACACATTGTATGGATCGTATGGCCTAGTCTTGAACTGGTCACTTTTGTAGTAACTCGTTAGGACTGGTCTGGCAAGTAGTCCACCAGGAGTCTTGGTTTCTGCCTTTATAAATAGAAAGTACAAGCCTTTCCCTTTGTCTAGTCCAGGTACATACCTATTGATCAATTCCAGAATACATAATCAAAATCACCGAATAAAAACGTGTGTCATTACTTGCAACAACGTTACGTAAATAAAGCTAGCTACCATAACAAATACTAAGTTTTAAGTTGATAATAGGTTGTTACTGTCGAGCACATCAATAATGTAGAGTTAGTGGGTTCAAAATAATCATAATTTCATAATATATATATATATATACATATTAACTTATATTTATCTTTATACACAGTTCGCGAAAACAACGAGTTCAGTTAAGCCCACACCACTTATTCCTAGATCCATTCTGATGATTGAGTAGGTTAAGTTGAGCAATTTGGTAGTACATGACTAACTCCCATTAACGTTCCGTGAAGTAAATCATAAATGCATATTAACAATAGCGCTCTAGGATAGATCACTTACAGATTCATGACGGGCATGAGAAGGCTGTACAATAGCTGTCTCCGGTCTAGCTCCTCTTCAATTGTGGGCATCAGCTTTCTCTCACCAGCAGATGTCCCCGAGCTACAAAATGAATGAGACATTTCAATATCATCTTAGATTTCATGTCAACACTCATCTTGAAGTTTCTTAATTCAGTTACATATATATCACTGGAGATAAGCTAATTTGAAAGATTGTCAAAAATATTATGAACATGCTATTTTATTAAAAAGGTAAATTAAATCTCACCTAGTGAGGAACTCGGAGATGGGATGAGATGAGAAAATTGGAGAACGATCACCATTGGCAATACGCTGAATATCAGGTTGGATTTCCTCGTATGTGACAACTGGTACTTTGGACTTGAATGTGTTACGGTCAGTACCACCACGAAGCTTAAATCTTTGAAGGTACTCAGCATTGTCATTTCGACTTAAGATTTCAGCCAAGACCTTTTCTTGGACTGAATCAACGTTTCTAGTCATCTCCTCAATAAACTGAAGGGCCTTAGCATCTTTCTCACATGCTGGACGGCCAAGAGGAGATGAAGCAGTACTAGTAGCTATGGCCATATTGATATCGTAATATCAATGAGAGAAAATAATTGAAAATGGAAGAAATTAAGGAATAATTTGCAGAGAGTGTTAATGATTTGGCAGCTGGGAATGGCAACCTTTTATAGTGAAAGCTCGAAGTGAAGGGGAGGACTTGTTTTCTATATTGCTACGTCATTTTCCACGTAAGGATGCACACGTTGAAAGATTGATTAATTAAACTTTTTGGCAATTTCTGGTATGGATAATGACCGAGTATTACCTGTATAGACATTGTAATAATTTGTCGGAATTTTTGTCTCAAGAGGAGGATGCAAATGGGACCCAGTATACGCCAACGTGTTTGCTGTATCCAAGACTTATGGGTCCAACGTGTATGCCAGGTCAGCAAGGTCCAGCTAGGAGGTTCTTTTGTCTGGGAGTTGACTGGATAGCCCCTTTTTGGTGAGTTTGCTGGTCGTGGACAAACATATAGAGCTGCTAGGAAGGAGCAAATTCTCTCTCTCTATTAATCCTTAAGGACTGAGCAGCCTAATATATTAGGCCATCCGTTTCATGATTTAGTTTGACTTTTCACAAAATTTAAGGAAAAAAAAAAGAAAATTTTAAAAATATGTGATGCTAAAAGCTTAAGGGGCAAAATCTTAGTGTCATCATGATATTTGTGTGACTATAAAAATTTCTCATTAAGAGTAAAGTGAATAGAATAAAAAATTAATAAGTTAAATTGTTTCTACATATAAAAATGTATTATTCTTTTTTAAAACGGACTAAAAAAAAGTGTGTCATCTATATCATTTATTTTTTCATGAAAGGTCTAAGTATTTACCATTAAAACTTTCATTCTATTGATATGATGGAAATCTCTCATACGATTCAAAATTTTACCTTAACACAGGGTGCATGTTAGTATTTTTTCACTGTGTTTACTCCGTCTCCCCTTTCCTCTTCTCCGATCTCCTGATATAATTGAACAAAAGAAGGTCTAAGTGCATTGCCAATAAGCAAAAGACTCATTCCTCAACGCCATGGTTCAAGTGCTAATACAAATTAATGTCAGTGCCTAGGAAATTTTGTTATTAATATTAGTTATTACGGACAACTGAAATTTTAGAAATTAAAATGATCGAGCAAGGATTTCTGCCTTGTCACATTGCTACTTGTCGGTTAGGGTGGATAGCTTTCCATATATTTTTTTAGCTTAATGGTAGTTCCCACCAGGTGCATGCCCTGTCTAGTTTTTATCGTCTAATGTCTTGTCTTTGCTATTATTATTGTTTATAGATTCCAATTCTATTTTTTTTTCTCCACGTCATGATGATTTAATAATATGTTTGGCCTTTAATTGTACTTACCAGATAGTTCAAGGTAACCATGATTTTTATTTATTGGTACAATCAGTCGTGATCATTTCAACATGGTTACTGACCGTATATTACAAGCAATTTTAAAAAAACTTAATATACTTTGTTCTCTTCTTGATTTAATCATGTACAGAGAATTATTCCAGGTAATTAACTTATTGCATTTTTAAAATGTAAATGGAAATTAGAATGATGCAATTGAATATATATAGTTCATGTACATAATTGGATGGTTTCTGACTTTCTGCTAACAATTGCTCTAATCAAAATTAAAATTAGTATCATTTCACAAAGAAGATGCGGTGAGAAACGGCTAACAAATTTTATGTTTGGTAAACACCACGAACGGGCCGGTAACTAAAGAAGTTCATTCATGGAGTTATCAAGATAAACGTTAGGGTGGAACAAAAAGGAAGGGAATTCAATTCTTTGTTGAAAAATTACATAGGTATAAATATGGTAAAAAAAACTATAATTAGTTTGGTTATATATATGGGTGGTAAAATGGTTAAAAAAAATAGATAACCACCCATATTATCCACTAAAAAATGGGTTGGATAATGAACTTTTTGAAAACGGATCAAATATGGATAAGAACCATATTATCCATTTAGAAAATGGTTAATCAATGGATAACCAATGAGTCTAACTTTTACATTTGTAAAGCCTCAAATTGGGGGTTCCTCAAGTTAGAGTGACTAAGAATTCTCCCAAAAGTGATCATATGCAAGAAGTCATGGATAATATGGTTAACCATATTTGTATGGGTTAAAATTAGATCAGAGAAATTTGGCACACAGAGATATAAGGTCGAGGTCGGACAGGCCGAGGTCGGATAGTCATCAATAGCCGAGGTCGGACTGTCACCAATAGCCGATGTCGGACAGTCATCAATAAGGTCGAGGTCGGACAGTGATGAAATAGCTAGTTTGCTTTGGAATCTTCAAAGGGAATATTCTACTAAATATTCCCTCTAATTGTACTTTTTTAGGATTTTCTATGGATACCCCTTATAAATAGGAAGAGAGGACTTCCAAAAAGGGGGGTTGACTCTCTCTCTCTCTCCCTCTCTCTAGAAAATATGTAAACATACCTCTTTAAAGAAATTAGAGGATCTGTGATACCAGACCTTCATCAGATCTTAAAAGGGTCTTAAGGTTCTTGTATCTGTTATTATTCGTCTTTATCAAATGAAAGACGATCCGCTCCACTCAAGATTTGGTGAATCTTTTCCTTTACTTATATTTTATTGCCATTTAATGTTACTTAATGCATCTTTCATTATACTATTAAATCTGTCCATAATCACGGCCAATATTTATACTCGGCTATGTTTTTCTATTCATATTATTCATCTCAGATCTAGAGTTAATTATCTTTAACTAGGATTTACCCTTTAATTTTCTTTGATTGATTTGTCCAAATTGATTCGTATATCTTTTGTGTCAAACAATTTGGCGAATCAACATTCGGCCTCGTCCGAATCAACCTTCGGCCTCGTCCGTATCAACCTTCGACTTCGTTCGAACCAATACGGGTTAACATTTCGACAAGCTCGAAATAACACCCCTATGCCCAAGGGCCATCGCCAAAAAGAAGAATTCGGCCTCGTCCGAATCAACATTCGGCCTCGTCTGAGTCAACATTCGGCCTCGTCCGATCCAACCTTCGGCCTCGTTCGAACCACGACGGGTTAACATTTCGACAAGCTTTAAATAATACCGCTATGGCCAAGGGCCATCGCCAAAAAGAAGAATTCGGCCTTGTCCGAATCAACATTCGGCCTTATCCGAGTCAACATTCAGCCTCGTCTGAGTCAACGTTCGGCCTCGTCCAAATCAACCTCCGTCCTCGTCTGAATCAACCTCCGGCCTCAACCGAATCAACATGTAGCCTCTTCCGAGTCAATATTTGGCCTCGTCCGAATCAATATTCTGCCTTGGCCGAATAAACATTCGGCCTCGGCCGAATCAACCTTCCGCCTCGTTCGAACCACGACGGGTTAACATTTCGACAAGCTCGAAATAACACCCCTATGGTCAAGGGCCATCGCCAAAAAGAAGAATTCGACCTCATCCAAATCAACATTCGGCCTCGTCCGAATCCACATTTGGCGTCGTCCGAATCAACCTTCGGCGTCGACCGAATCAACCTTTGGCCTCGTCCGAATGGACACTCGGCCTCGTCCGAATCAACCTTCGACCTTGTCCGAATTCACATTCGGCGACCTTGCCCGAATTCACATTCGGCATACTCGCCCGTCCAGATCCGAGGACGCGAATGACCTCCTCCGATGCCGCCATCCTGGCCTCGACGGCCTTCCCCAACTTTACTGTCTTCTCGATCGACTCATCACTCGAGCCATTGGCCCTAATCGAACTCTGCTAAAGTTCAGCCCGCAGGGATACCACTTTGACCTAAAGATTGGCATCCTCAGACACGATCCACACTAGTCGACCTCCCCATCTGAATTTCTCGAACTACGATTAATGAAGTCCGCTCACCGAGTTCGACCACAAGACGACCTCAATAAGAGGAGGGACTAACTATATGGGTCAAAATTAGATCAGAGAAATTCGGCACACAGAGATATAAGGTCGAGGTTGGATAGGCCGAGGTCGGACAGTCATCAATAGCCAAGGTCGGACAGTCGGCAATAGTCGAGGTCGGACAGTCATCAATAAGACCGAGGTTGGACAGTGATGAAATAGCTAGTTTGCTTTGGAATCCTCAAAGGGAATATTCTACTGAATATTCCCTCTAATTGTACTTTTTTAGGATTTTCTATGGATACCCCTTATAAATAGGAAGAGAGGACTTCCAAAAGGGGGGGCTGACTCTCTCTCCCTCTCCCTCTCCCTCTCTCTAGAAAATATGTAAACATACCTCTTTAAAGAAATTAAAGGATCTGTGATCTCAGACCTTCATCAGATCTAAAAGGGGTCTTAAGGTTCTTTTATCTGTTATCATTCGCCTTTATCAAATGAAAGAGGATCCGCTCCACTCAAGATTTGGTGAATCTTTTACTTTATTTACATTTTATTGTCATTTAATATTACTTAATGCATCTTTCATTGTGCTATTAAATCTGGCCATAATCACGGCCAATATTTATGCTCGGCTATGTTTTTCTATTCATATTATTCATCTCGTATTTAGAGTTAATTATCTTTAACTAGGATTTACCCTTTAATTTTCTTTGATTGATTTGTCCAAATTGATTCGTATATCTTTTGTGTCAAATAATTGGGCGAATCAACACTCGGCCTCGACCGAATAAACATTCGGCCTTGTCCGAATCAACATTCGGCCTCGTCCGAATCAACCTTCAGCCTCGTCCGTATCAACCTTCGACTTCGTTCGAACCACGTCGGGTTAACATTTCGACAAGCTCGAAATAACACCCCTATGCCCAAGGGCCATCGCCAAAAAGAAGAATTCGGACTCGTCCGAATCAACACTCGGCCTCGTTTGAGTCAACATTCGGCCTCGTCCGATCCAACCTTCGGCCTCGTTCGAACCACGACGGGTTAACATTTCGACAAGCTTTAAATAATACCGTTATGGCCAAGGGCCATCGCCAAAAATAAGAATTCGGCCTTGTCCGAATCAACATTCGGCCTCGTCCGAGTCAACATTCAGCCTCGTCTGAGTCAATGTTCGGCCTCGTCCAAATCAACCTCCGTCCTCGTCCGAATCAACCTCCGGCCTCGACCGAATCAACATGTGGCCTCGTCCGAGTCAATATTTAGCCTCGTCCGAATCAACATTCGGCCTCGTCCAAATCAACCTTCGGCCTCGGCCGAATCAACCTTCAGCATCGTTCGAACCACGACGAGTTAACATTTCGACAAGCTCGAAATAACACCCCTATGGTCAAGGGCCATCGCCAAAAAGAAGAATTCGGCCTCATCCAAATCAACATTCGGCCTCGTCCGAATCAACACTCGGCCTCGTCCGAATCAACACTCGGCCCCGTCCGAATCAACCTTCGGCCTCGACCGAATCAACCTTTGGCCTCGTCTGAATGAACACTCGGCCTCGTCCGAATCAACATTCGGCCTCGTCCGAATCAACATTCGGCCTCGTCCGAATCAACACGGCCTCGTCCGAATTAACATTCGGGCCTCGTCCGAATCAACCTTCGACCTTGTCCGAATTCACATTCGGCGACCTTTCCCGAATTCACATTCGGTGACCTTGCCCGAATTCACATTCGGCCTACTCGCCCGTTCAGATCCGAGGACGCGAATGACCTCCTTCGATGCCGCCATCCTGGCCTCGACGGCCTTCCCCAACTTTACCGTCTTCTCGATCGACTCATCACTCGAGTCATTGGCCCTAATCGAACTCTGCTAAAGTTCAGCCCGCAAGGATACCACTTTGACCTAAAGATCGGCACCCTCAAACACGATCCACACTAGTCGACCTCCCCATATGAATTTCTCGAACTACGATTAATGAAGTCCGCTCACCGAGTTCGACCACGAGACGACCTCAATAAGCGGAGGGACTAACTGTATGGGTCAAAATTAGATCAAAGAAATTCGGCACGCAGAGATATAAGGTCGAGGTTGGACAGGCCGAGGTCGGACAGTCATCAATAGCCAAGGTCGGACAGTCAGCAATAGCCGAGGTCGGACAATCATTAATAAGACCAAGGTCAGACAGTGATGAAATAGCTAGTTTGCTTTGGAATCCTCAAAGGGAATATTCTACTAAATATTCCCTCTAATTGTACTTTTTTAGGATTTTCTATGGATACCCCTTATAAATAGGAAGAGAGGACTTCCAAAAAGGGGGGCTGACTCCCTCTCCCTCTCCCTCTCTCTCTCTCTAGAAAATATGTAAACATACCTCTTTAAAGAAATTAGAGGATCTGTGATCTCAGACCTTCATCAGATCTAAAAAGGGTCTTAAGGTTCTTTTATCTGTTATCATTCGTCTTTATCAAATGAAAGAGGATCCGCTCCACTCAAGATTTGGTGAATCTTTTCCTTTATTTATATTTTATTACCATTTAATGTTACTTAATGCATCTTTCATTGTGCTATTAAATCTGGCCATAATCACGGCCAATATTTATACTCGGCTATGTTTTTCTATTCATATTATTCATCTCAGATCTAGAGTTAATTATCTTTAACTAGGATTTACCCTTTCATTTTCTTTGATTGATTTGTCCAAATTGATTCTTATATCTTTTGTGTCAAACAATATTATCCGCCGGTTAACCCGTTTTTTATCCGTATTAAATATGAGTCGGGTTGGATAATTTATCTATTTTTTCATTATCCGTTTTCGACTCGAAATATATCTGACCCAACCCGACACGCCCGTTTGTCACTCCTAGTTATATATATATATAAACCCCCTTGCCATAAGGGGAAAATTCTAATGAAGTGATAAAAAGATTCAAAAATTGCTTTAGGTAACAAGGTTTAAATTTCAGGTTTAACATTTTTGAATTTTCAGGTATAAATTTTTGTTTCGCCATTGAGAAAAAGCCCGGTGGTCATCAACCGTTGGAAACGAGCACGTTTGACATATATTACTTGTGCTGGGACAATGAACTTGAACAAAGGGCATAGTTCATCAATGTGATGGGGATTGCTAAAATGGGAGAAACCAACTTTATGAATGATGTTTACGTTTCTTTGTTCATTGTCGAAATCGTGAGTACTACAACGACAACCTTGACCCTGCCAAGGGAAGTTCACTTTTTTATGGCAAGTGATTGGTGATCAAAGCTCAACGTGGACTTAAAAGAGACGTCCTTTTGCCTGCTTACATACGCTCATATGTCAACTTGGACTTCAAAATTGTGCACATGATTGCTGTGCAACTGTTGATAGTCGTCTGTCTCCGACACGGTAAGCTGGAGACGTCTAGTCTAAATCTGTAAATAGTGTTGCAAAAGATTCATCGAGTCATTAATTACATTTGGCATTAATTTATATCTATATTATATTAGAAACACAAATGCCCTTAGCAAAATGTCATTCATCTTTTTTATTCTTTATAAAAAATAATTATATTTAGGATTTAATCAATTATACTTACTTTAAATAAAACTTAAAAAGAAAGAATAAACAACAGCATAGGTAAGAAATCCTAATATCAATTATACTTACTTTAAATAAAACATTATTGTAAATTATTTTTCTAATATTTAGGACTTAAAAATTAATTATATTTTGTATATTAAATATTTTATTATTTGAACTAGGTAGAAATCCTAATATTTAGGAATTCAAATCAATTATACTTACTTTAAATAAAATATTAAAAAGAAAGAAAAAACAACAACATACTTTAATCACGTTTTTCTGCCCGATTCTTTTATTAACAAGAGATACACTGCCTATTATAGCTTTATTTACATATTACAAATAAAATACTTACTATCAATTAATTAATGTTTACCTAGAATAAAGAGTAGAATGTAATACTAATGGCTTTTAATCTCATTGCAAACTTGATCTTGATCTTGATATCTATCTATCTATATCTATATAAAATATTAAAAGTATGAAGACCCTTAGTGAAATATTATTCGCTTTTTTAGCCTTTAAAAATAGAGTTCACAATATATAAAATTTTAATTATAATAAAATTATTTTTCTAATATTTAAGGCTTTAAGATTAACTAAATTTTGTTTAAATGCTTCCTTATTTGAACTAGGTAAAAACTCATAATACTTAGGATCTAAAATTGAATAAGATTTTACTTATAAATTTTTCCTTATTAAAATTGTACACTATTTCCTTAAATCTGACTTTCATTAAACTTCATTAAATCTGACATTTATATCATTAAATTTCATAAAGTTAGTGTTGTTTATTAGCTTCTTTTCCTGAATATCCAACGAGATTGGAGTTAAATCCTAGCACTACTTGTGAAAGAAAACAATTTTTTTTTTGAGACGTTGGGAATTATAATGTAATGAAAACTATTTTCCAAGTTTTTGTCTTCATTTAAATTTTGCAGAATTAAACACCTAAGATCATTAAGAATGTTTCCAAATTCTATTTTTTTCCCGGACCATGTGGTATTACAAATTCTAAATTTTCACATATGCACAATAATCTTAAGGCAGCCAATTTATTTTCTATTTTTGATATAAAATATTCAATCATTAATGATGAATAACACGAACATCATATGTTACGTTAGATATAGTATCATTAAATAATTTTTTATACTTAAAACTTTAAAATTAACTAAAAGTATTTTATTAATATTTTCTTTTTGAACTATTCGTACGAACTCATAATATTTATATTAAAAATCAAAACAATTTTTACTTATCTTAATTATTTTCTTATTTGAATTACGTAAAATAACTAAAACATGTTAATCTAATTCATATCCAAAAGAAGAAAAACTAAAAATTTAAATTCAATTCTTATTTATCAAGAGCTAATGACTATCATGGTCATCGAATATGAATGATCTAAGTTGCACCCATTTCAACAATTTTGCTTTGAATAAAAAAAATATCGAAAATATGATCAAGGTATATTGTCTCCTGCTTCTGCTAATTCAATCAAAATTAATATCACTAATTCAAATGAGAAAAATGAGTTTAAATATAACAATGAACAAGAAATCCAAAAATGAAAAAGTCCACAAAGAATAAGTAAGAACTAATTGATACTAAAATCGAAAATATCAGTCGATACTCCTTCTATATTCAAGGATATTTTAGATTCTCAAATTCTATTTTGCTTTGTAAATATATACAATGTGTAAATCTCATTTTAGATAATACTGTCATTAGTACTAGTATTTTGAAATTCACTGTAATATTAGTTGATAACCAAAAACACAAAGAGAATCTACTTTTTTAAAGAAAAGAGAACACTTTTAATTTCTGGAATTATTCCATGCAGGGATACTTGAGAAAAAAATTAATTGTTTCAGAAAAATTGCTATATAGAAAGATAAGTTTAGTTAAATTCCAGATAGTGATTATGAAAATTCATCTATTCTCTAAAGGTTCAGGTAACAAGGTCAAAGACAAAATAGAGTTACACCCTTTTTTTTGAATGATGGTAATAGTTCATTAATCACAATTAATAAAATGATGTATTTAAAAAACTTGATATAATTATTAGACAAGAAAAATAACTAAGACAATCTTAATGTATTGTACTAATATTTATGTTTTAGCTTATAGTGATTTTTGAATTCAACTAGAGTTTCTCCACTTAAAATTATGATAAATTAGTGATGGACTATATCTCTTAATTTTCAAATTGATTATCGATTTGATAAACTTGGCATTCCTGTGAGGCGCCAATGAAGAAGCTAGATCAAAGTATGGGTTAAATATATGTATTATTTGAATTTATTTTTATGTTAATATTTATTTTTAATATTTTCTTCTATCAGTGTTCGCATTATATGCCTGAGGATTTCTATATGGTGCAATTTCTTCCTCTAAATCTAAATAAATCAACATTAATCATTTTTAAGAACTCAACTTTTTAATTTTATTTTGTAAATAAAATATATTATTTAATAATATTTTTTTAATTATATATTAATTGATATACATAAACGCGTAAAGTATATTGCTAAATGCCGTTCGCCTTTTTAAATCTAAAAAAAGTTAAATTAAATTCATATATAATGTCACGACCCGAATTTTCCACCCTCGGGAGCCGTGATGGCGCCTACTAGTGAAAGCTAGGTAAGCCAATTGTGCCACTTACTTAACCTTTTTCATATATATTTAATCCTTTAACAATGGTGAACAAACATCACATAAACAACGGAATTGAATAAGCGGAAGAAAATAAAATGTAACAGTTTAATATTAATACCGATACAACTCCATAAACCAAAATCTACCCAGATCTGGTGTTAAAATTTCACAAACTGTCTAAGAATACTACAAATAAGGGCCCGAAAGACAAATATAAGCAGTTTCAGAAGTACATAGAAGAAACAGTATAGAAAGATAGAATGAGACGCCAGGGCCTGCGGACGCCTGTAGGACTACCTCGGGTTACCTGAATGGACTGAAGACAACACCCTCACTGCGGTCCAAAAGCTGCAGCACCGGGATCTACACACAGTGCAGAGTGTAGTATCAGCACAACCGACCCCATATGCTGGTAAGTGCCTAGCCTAACCTCGGCGAAGTAGTGACGAGGCTAGGACAGGACTACCAAATAAACATGTGCAGTTAAATCATATACAACGGAAAGTAAAGGCAGAAATGTACAGTTAAGGATAGGAGGGGGAACATGCTGCGGGGAACATCAAGTAATAACAGAAGAACAACAGATAAATATAAGGAACACCAAAGTTCAATTGTAAACAAAATTCAGAAATAAAGACAAGTGCACAACATCACTATTCGTGCTTTTACTCTCGTCCTCACCATAAAATCAATAAAATCGGCTTGGCAGCATCCTTCGTGCTTTTACCTCGCATAATCATGGCATGGAATGATCCTTCGTGCATTATCACTCATATCATGGAACAGAATTGTACATCGTGCGGCACGTCATCACCCATCGTGCTTTAACCTCACAAAATCGGCACGACATCACCCTTCATGCATTAACACTCTCTCACAAATATCATGCACGGCATCACCCTTCATGCTTTAACACTCTTCCTTACCCAAACAACAATCGCAAAGCAATAAGGTCAATAGAATCAATAAAATTCCGGCAAGAAAACAATAATATATCAACCATATCCCGGCAAGGGAAACAATATCAAAACAATAACATCCCGGCAGGGGAGATAACATCGAAAGTAACAACATCCCGGCAAAGGAGACAAATATCATAAACCTCTTCTCTTTTCCACATTTACTTCACAACTCAATTCACAACTTGAGCCAATGCTCTAAAATGTTCAATTGCCAATAATAATTTCACAAATCATTTTACAACTTGAGTCAATGCTCTTCAATGTTCAATTACCAATAATACTTCCACAAGCCTTGTTCAACAAAAGAAATCATCATATAAAGCACGAATAATATGAATCGGAGTCACATTAATCATTGTATAAGACTCACAGGTATGCTTGACACCAACGTATAGATACTCATCACCATGCATATACGTCGTACTCAACAATTAACGCATAGCAAATAAGACACGACTTCTAATCCCTCAAACTAAGGTTAGACCAAACACTTACCTCGATGCCACGAATACAATTCAAGCCTCAACTACCGTTTTACCTCTTATTTCCACCACCAATTCGCTTGTATCTAGCCACAAGCTACTTAACTATATTAATAAATGCTAAATGAATCAATTCTAATGCATGAAAATAAGTTTTCCAAAGATTTTTCCAAAAAGTCAAAACTTGACCCTGGTCCTACATGGTCAAAACCCGAGGTTCGAACCAAAACCCAATTACCCATTCACTCACGAACCCAAATATATAATTTATTTTGAAATCGAACCTCAAATCGAGGTCCAAATTCCCAAAATTTGAAAAACCTAAGTTCTACCCAAAACACCCAATTTCTCCCATGAAAACCCTTGATTTTGAGTTGAAATCATGTGAAAAGATGTTAAAGATTAAGAAAAACGAGTTAGAAATGACTTATAATCGATTTGGAAGAGTGGTTGTCTTTGCAAAATCGCCCAAAGGTGTTTAGGTTTTGAAAAGGTTGGAAAAATGCAGAAATTTTTGGCTAAGTTATGATTTAGCAGGTTGTAGATGTCGCAATTACGACCAAGGTTCGCAATTGCGAACCCTTAAGAAACATGCTATCTTCGCATTTGCGAAGAATAAGTCGCATTTGCGACTCTGGCCCTATTCGCATTTTCGATAAAATGGTCGCATTTGCGATAAGGCCTGCCCAGGTCATCTTCGCATTTGCGATACAACTTCGCAATTGCGAAGCCTGCAGGCCTACAATACACCAATAATTTTCTAAGTCCAATTTCACTCCGTGGCCAAAAACCTTGAAAAAGAGACCAAAGGTGGCTGTTCTTGCAAAAACAGCCTTCCTGCGCCCTTTTGGGGACATTCAGCTATTTTAAACAAGAATGACATCACCTTACTTATATACAATAAAATATTTTTGTTCTTTTTGGGCTAATTTTGCAAAAAGGAAAGTTGAACCCGATGGGGATTGCCTACGTATCCCATATTCAGAGATAATCAAACTGGCGTAGTTCGGGTAGATTTGACAAAATGAAAACAAAACCAACTATTTTCAAAAACAAAATTCTCTTTTTTTTTTAAAATTTCGGCAGAGTTTACGTATATTTTTGGATATTGGGGTTTTCAAAAACAAGCAATTATCTCTCTTAGCCCTCACGTTTTCCTTTTTTTTCCCAACTTTTTTCCTATTATTCATAAGCTGGTCAACATGCAAATCCGAAGCAAATAAATGCACAAGTAACAAGTAGGATGCATCAGGATGGTCTTTTCATTTAGAGTAAACCTGTCCTAGACAGACCCAACTCTTGTGTTGAGTCTCTAAAGTCAAATACACGTGATGCAAACAAACGTTCCTACTAGAGATCCGGCATGAGGTTTTGTTATACTAGGTTTAAAACCTGGGTGTATTGTTCTAGACCTGGCTTATCCAAGCGGACAGCTCGAGCCGGGGGGGAGGGGGGCAGCGTACCGGAAATACAGAAGCTTCACCAGCTTTGCAACTTGTCTGAACCTCTTCTAAAATTGGATAAGACTCTAAACAGAAGAGAAGTCACACGAAGTGCACACTCCCCAGATGATTTAGAAGACTTTGAGAGAAGAAGAGTTTCGCAACAGTTTATATACAGTTCATACAATATCAAAGCGGTAAAAAACGGTATTTAGCACATATGCTCAAACATGTAAAAAAAAAACAGATAATAAATAAAGCCAACTATAATGGCTATTCTAAGCTAGAATTCTTGAACCCTGAACCAGAGATACTGGGTTCGATCCCCAGTAGAGTCGCCAGAGCTGTCACACCTCCTTTTTACACACCCGAAGGGGATATAAGGGTGTTTTTCCAATTTAAGTGACATTATTCGAAATGGGATTATTTATTTATTTTTTAGAGTCACCACTTGAAATATTTTAATTGGTGTCCCAAGTCACCGGTTTATTTTAAAATCCCAAATCGAGGAAATTTGACTTTCCTTTTGAAGTCTGCGAACCAGAAATTCTAAGTAAGGAATTTTGTTAACCCGAGGGAATGTGTTAGGCACCCCCGGATTCCGTGGTTCTAGCACGGTCGCTTAAACTATTATAATTGGCCTATTATTTGATTTTAATATATGTTTTAACCTACAATATATTTTATCTTATTGAACCGCTTTTAATTATTTTTTGGAAGGTTCAATGTTATTTAAAATACGCCTTGAACCACGCCACATGAAATGCACCCACGGTCCGCGATGCATTTTATTTAACGTTGTTGGGATTTGGATTTGGGTCACATGAAATGCACACCCAATTTTAGGAATATAATTTTTAAATAGCGTGCCTAAAGCAACTACTCACTTTTCAAGTTTGCGAGGGCCATGGAAAATTCAACTAAATGGCACGCCTCGATTTCTAAGGATTCAAAATTAATTAACTGAGGGTCATGCTCTTTGAGATTTTATTTGGCACGGCACACCTCGATTCCAATTTTTAAAGGGAACTCAAACTAAGCTTTGGAGGGCCATAAGCTATATCTTACTTGATATGGCGCACCTCAAATCTAATTATCTAAAAAAAATCTTATTTTTTTAAAATTGTGAGGGCCATAGACTATTTATCTAATATGGCGCGCCCCATCTAATTAAAGGAATTACAACAACGTAATTACCCCTATTATCTTACATTTTTACAAAAAAACAAACAAAAAGAAAACCCTAAAACACTAAACTCATCCGCCCCCCCTCTCATGTTTCTTCTACTTCTCCGAACTCCTCACACCCCTCCTATGGCTGCCCAGCCTCCATTGTCACCACGCACACACATACACACCTCGTCCTCATCTCCGAGCAGCCATGGCTGCTGTCTCATCTCCTTCATCAAGCTCGTCCATGGCGGACATTGCTTTCTGCTTCATCTTCGTCGTTCGGCATCAAGCTCGAGCTTGAGCTCGACGTCCATGGCTGCCCCCCTCACACCCCAGCCTCCATGTCCAGCCATAAAAATGAACCTTACTGCTGTGTCGTCTTCATGTCGTTCGTCACCACTATGACCGCCTTTCTCGTCGTTGTCTCCTCCATGGCGAGCTCAAGCTCGTCCATGGATGCTTCACCATCTCCAGTAGCTCCCCCCGCCTCCAACGAGCCAGCCTGCTCCGTCGACACAGCCGGACGACCACCAGTCTTTCGTCGACGTCCAGCTCCACAGTCGACGACCAGCAGGTCCCACGATCCTCCATATCCATCCACCAACAACCCAGCCCCATCGTTCATGGCTGAACGTCCACCATGACAGCCCAGCAGCCCACGACAACCCAAGCCATGGCTACCCCGTCACAGTCATCATTCACCCCAGTCCCGCCTCGTCGTCGTAGCCTGTCGTTTGTTCGATCTATTGGTCTGCGGAGTGTTAAAGGCTATTAAGGTCCGTCTCATCTCCCTTTCTCATTTTTAGGATCTATATACAAGTGAGATAAGAGCCGCTAAAATCTGTTTAAATGTTATGGTTTAAGGAATTCGAATTTCTTCTTAGTTGAATCTGGGTTGTAAAAATTAGATTTTTGTTTAATCGAATTTGAGTTTGATTGGTTTGTCATTCGTGATTATTAGTTGTAAAATGTATAGTATCTTTGCTAATATTGAGTTGGTTCGAATGATTTCATTTTGTGTGATGTTTGGTTTCCTTTCTTGTCGATTGTTCATCATTTTCTTGCATATGAGGTTAGTTTGTTTTCATTCAGTATGTTGACAGTGTTCATTTGTTCTTGTTTAGGCTTAATCTAGAAGTGTGTTAGTTTAGTCACGCAATATTTATTTTGATGATATTTGGTCTGAATTGAGTTTCATAGTTTAAGTTGTGATTTAAGTTTGTTGAATCTTTTCATTTATGTTCATACTTTGTTTGATTGATCTTGAATCCGAAATTAGTATAGTTTGATTTTCTTGATTGTTGAGTATCATTTTTGATTATTTCTTCAGTTTGCTTCATGATTTTGTTTAGTTTTAATATAGGAATTGTTGGTTGTAAAGTTGTTAGATTTTAAGTTCAAATGATTATTGAATTTAGAAATCTGAATATATTTGTTTGTTGTTGTTGTTGTTGTTGTTGAATCTGAAAGTAGGTTTGTTTGTTGTTAAAGATGTTGTTCAATCAAGATAATTTTAGTTGTTTCTTTGTTGTTCATCATTTAGTTTGAATTTTGTTGTTGAACATTGTTAGAAATTGATCATATTGACTATATTTTGTTTAAAATTGATTAGGTGAGTTGGTTATAGCTGATGGGGGTAGTTTGGTAATTTGCAGTACGTTCAGGGGTAAAATGGTAATTGCAATAAGGTCGGAGGGGTAGTTTAGGAATTGTACATTTTGTAGTTCTTTATGTTAAGAATGGGGGACAAAATGTAATGAGGTGTGGGTGATATAATTGTTTAATATAATGGGGGACAAGACATAATGTAGTGGAGAGGAATATTGTATTTGTTTATGTTTGGCATGGGGGACAAGATGTAATGGGGTGGGGTTGGTATATTTGTTTAATGTAGTGGGGGATGAGTGAGAAGATAATGGGTTTGGTAGGAGAAAGTATGGTTTTATTAATGGATTATAGGGTTTGGGAGGGGAAATAAATAAGAGGTCTTGAATTAGATTTTAGGAAGAGAATAAGAAAAGAACGGACAAAGAGAAAAAAAGAGCTGGATATTTAAGAGAGAAAGAAAAATTCCGAAAAATATTAAAACTTTCAAATAAAAAAAAAACTAAAAAAAAATCTTCTGCTTTCTTTCATTGTTTGAAATCAGCATTAATTGTTGTTGTTTCATCAAGCTTGAAGCTTTTGTTTTGGGATTACTGCTCCACCGGTTTGCAAACTCTGTTCCTGGTTGTTACTGTTGCTGGACTGTTGTTGTTGTGTTGTATTGTTATTACTGATGCTGATTCTCATCTTCATCTTCTTTTGTTTCCAATATCAGGTACACAACTGACACGCTAATTATTGTAAACTGAAACAGGAAGCATGAATACGAAAATGAAGAGTTGAAATTCTAAATTTACTATAATTATATTCTGAAGTTTATTTGTATGTATAAATTATTTAGCTTGCAAAAATCAGAATCATGTAGCTATTTAATACATATAGTGGAACATCCGACGATAGCTTAACGGATGAACTATCTACATATATTGCCTAAAAATAAATAAATGGTGTAGTAACTCCGTCGAGTCAAAAATCAAACGAATAGGCCATCTAGTAGGAACTTGGTAGAAATATTGTTTAGTTAAATAATATTGGTTAATTTCAGCATGTAAATGGTCTAGGATTAAAATTAGATTGCTAAGTTTTTTTTTTAATTTGACAAACTGAGAACATGCCTAGTATAATGTAACTAGGTAATAACATGTAAATAAGACGGCCCGGGTCTAGTTTTATGTCATACACGTTGGGCATGGGCCCACAGTGGCAACAGACTGTCCTGTTTGCATCATTTTCAGATTTTATGAATCATATTCGAAATCCATCTATAACAACTCAAGCATGTAAATAAATTAAGATATTTTCTCTTTTATTTTGTAGAGACAAATTTCAATAGAAAAATGGAGGCATTTTAGGACTGTCCTTTTAAAAATAAAATGAGATGAGCCTCGCCCAATAAAATGCACCAATTGTGGGGCCCTCAATAAATATTTAATTGAGTATTTAGAATTCGGGATGGACTGTTTAGTGAATTCCACGGTCTTACCCAGAAATAATAATACGCTAATCGCTTTAGGCACGATTTTAATAATAATACATTCCTAAACACGGGTGCGCATTTATGCGACCCAAATCCAAATCCCAAAACATTGAATAAAAATACGTTCCGGATCGCGGGTGCATTTTATGTGACGCAATCCAAAGACATGTTTTTAAACGATGTTCACATTCTTTTAAAAATATAATGATAAAAGCGGTAAAGAGTTAAAACTTTCACATGAGCGCATAATTGTATAAAATCAGATAAACAAGCCGAATATGACAGTTGAGCGACCGTGCTAGAACCACGGAACTCGGGAATGTCTAACACCTTCTCCCGTGTTAACAGAATTCCTTATCCGGATTTCTAGTTCGCGGACTGTAATACAGAGTCATTCTTTTCCTCGATTCGGGATTAAAATAGGTGACTTGGGACACCCTAAATCTCCCAAGTGGCGACTCTGAAATAAATAAACAAATCTCGTTTCGACTGTCCTTTAATTGGAAAAAACTCCCTTACCCTCGCGGGGGCGGAAAAATGAGGCGTGACAGCTCTGGCGACTCTGCTGGGGATTAGAGTTGTTAACCCAGAACCACTGGTTCAGGGTTTAAGAATTCGAGCTTAAAATAACTGTTATAGTTGGCTTTATTTATTATCTGATTTTTACATGTTTATGCTTAATGTGCTAAATGTTGCTTTTTACCGCTTTAATATTATCTGAATTGTGCATATAAAACTGCTACGAAACCCTTCTTCTTTCTGAGTCTTCTGAATTTATGGTGCACACGTGCGCGTGGCCCACCTTTCTATTAGAGGTCATACCAAATAGAACGAAGTTGGGACAAGTAACTAGGCCGGGTAGACTTTCGTGCTCCCGGTACGTTGCCCCCACTTCGGCTCAAGCTGTCCACTTGGGTAAGCCAGGGCTAGAACAATATGCCTCAGGTTTTTCACTTAGAATAACTCAGTTTCATGCCGGATCCCTAGTAGGAACGTTTGTTTGCATCACGTGCATTTGACTTTGGAGGCTCAACACAGGGGTTGGGTCTGTCTAGGACATGTGTACCAAAAAATGAAAATGACCATCCCGATGCATCTTACTTGCTGCTACTTGCACATGTATTTGATTCGGACTTGAGTGTTGACTGACTTTTGAATATCAGGAATAATATTTTGAAATTGAAAAAGAAAATAGCGGTTAGGGAATTGATTGTTTATTTTTGAAAAAAAACCCAATGCCCAAATACTGTCAAAACTCTGCCGAAATTTTGAGGAAAAAAAAATGTTTTATTAGTTTGTTTTACTAAAAGCAAAAGAAAAAAAAAGAGTCGTTGTTGTGTCTCGTTTTCAAAAATAGAAAAGGAAAATAGTTTGCCTTCACATGAAAAATGGTCTTGTTTTTTTTTTTAAAAAATATAGTTTGTTTTATGCCCGAACTACGCGGGTTTGATTCTCACCGGATGTGAGATACGTAGGCAACCCTCATCGGGTCCAACCCCCCTTTTGCTAAAATAGCCAAAAACCAATAAATAAATAAAAAACGTGTCAAAATTTTAATTTTGTCATAAATAAGTCGGGCGGTGTCCAACCTCCCCTTTTGCTAAAACAAATAGCCAAAAAAAAATATGTCAAATTTTAATTTTGTCATAAAGAAGTCGGGTGACGCTGTTTTATCAAGACATAGCCGAATGTTCCCGAAAGGGACGCCGGAAGGCTGACTTTGCATAAACAGCCACCTTTGGGTCATTTTTTAAGATTTGGTATGGTTGACCCACACAGCCTTAAAAATCTTCGTCCCCGAGGCGTTGAAAGGTCGTGTTTGCAATGTGGAATTTTCTATTTTTGAAAAATGATAAAAAGAGTCATAAATAAGTCAGGGTGATGCTGTTTTTGTCAAAAATAGCTGAATGTTCCCGAAAGGGACGCCAGAAGGCTGACTTTGCATAAACAGCCACCTTTTTGGGTCATGTTTAGGATTTTGGTCCAGTTGACCCACACAGCCTTTAAAAAATCTTCGTCCCTGAGGCGCTGAAGGGTCATGTTTGCAACACCAGGTTTTTATTGTAATTTGAAAAAAACAAAAACAAAGTGTCAGCGGTCAGGTGAATACCGTTTGGATTTTTGGTCAAAATAAGTCGAGCCAGCTTCGTCCGCGTCTTAAACCGTTCTTGCCGAAATAGCCTTAGAGTATCTTTCAGTTGTCGAAAGGCTATTTTCGTAAAAGAACGGACAAGTTTGTAAAGTGTCAAAATAATCCTCCCCAGCCTTAAAATTCATGTGAGATTTGGAAGGGGCCACATTTGCAAAAATAGCCGTTTGGTTGCATTTGTCAAACGGGGAAAGGAAGCTGGCCTTTTTATTTCGAGGTTATAAATCTTTAATTAGAATATGTGGGTTGTTTGATTTTCGAGTTTGTAGGCCATCTTCAAACCTTTGAAACCCAGTTTATTTTAATATGAAAATTGAAAAAAAATGATTAGTATTGTTTATCTTTTATTGGTCCGAATTACGCAAGGTCTGATTCATGCGGGGTCATGATACGTAGGCAATCTCCATAAGATTCGACCACAACAAAAAAAAAATTTGAAAAAATCAGAAAAAAAATCGAAAAAGGAAAAAGATGTTGCTAGTAATAAGAACCGACTGAGTCCATTCTAACATGTTTTGTTTTGAATTGTGAAGAAAGTTGAGTTGGTCGGTTTGTGGTAAGATGAAAACACAAGATCCAAAGAAAATGATAACTGACAACAAATTTGTTACAAATGCTCAAGAGACTCAGAGTCAGAGGGTTCAACAAGAGTCTACTGTGCCGGAGAAAAATAGAATACTGAAACAGCAAATGACCCAAAGAGTGAAAAGCTTAGAACAATGGTTGAAAAACAGGCAAGGGTTGTCTGGTCAAAAGAGTGTTGCCTTCAAAGATCTATGTATGTTCCCCGATGTCCACTTGCCGCCTGGTTTCAAGACTCCCAAATTTGAAAATTACGATGAACATGGAGATCCCATTGCCCACCTGAAAAGGTATTGCAATCAACTGAGAGGTGCGGGAAGAAATGAAGAATTGTTGATGGCTTATTTTGTGGAAAGCCTTACGGGAGTAGCTTCCGAATGGTTTATGGATCAAGACACATCTCGCTGGTATGTCTGGGACGACATGGCACAAGCCTTTGTCAAATAGTTCCAATACAGCATCGACATTGCCCCAGACCGCATTTCCCTTTCAAACTTGAAGAAGAAACCAAGTGAAAGTTTCAGGGAATATGCCATTAAATGGAGAGAGCAAGCAGCTCGAGTTAAGCCACCCATGGATGACCACGAGCTAATAACTGTCTTCCTTCAAGCGCAAGAGCCAGATTATTTTCAGAACATGATGTCCGCAGTTGGCAAATCCTTCTCAGAAGCAATCAAAATGGGAGAAATGATAGAGAATGGTCTTAAGACAGGAAAAATTATAAGTCAAGCAGTTTTAAAGCTGCAACTCACGCTGTCCGGGTTGAGTCTGATAATTTTTGCGACACAAATGAGAAGATTAAAGAAATCATGATGACATCAGGGTCAAGAAAAGGTCCTAGGAGAACATCTCGAAGGTATGAGCAGCCTCCTCAAGTTTTCTATGAATCCCCTGAGCAATATTATCTCCCTCAGAACCCACGATACTCTGTTGTTCCACCTCAGTATGTTGCCCGGCCACCAAAACACCCCAGAAGGTGAGGACGAGCATCACAAAATCTCCAAAAGCCTCCACATAACTTTCAGGTGCCCTATAACCCGCATCCAAGCCAGAGGTATAAAGGGAAACGAAGGTTGAAAGATAATTTTACACCAATAGGAGAGTCCTATGAAAGCTTATTTGAGAGGTTAAAGCATCACGACATGATTGCATCTATTCCTCCAAATCATGTGGACCCACGTGCAAGAAGCTTTGACTCTTCTAAAAGGTGTGAATACCATTCCAATGCCCAGGAGCACAATGTTGAAAGTTGTCGGGATTTGAAAAGAGAAATAGAAAGGATGATCCAGGAAAATCTGATTGTGATCCAAGATAGTGACACCCAGAATATCACGCAGAATCCTTTACCTACACATCATGATGCACACTTTATGGGGAGGATGCCTGGTGATATGGATTTTAGAGTCATCCCGGGAAGCTGCTAATTGATGATAATGATATTGAAGTTGGTAACGGTCTTGGCAATGATGATGCAGAACTCAATGGCTAAAACATCGTGTTGGGCAATTAGAAAGGCGCTCCATCTCCTGGTCAGCCAGAGAGGAGTTTTGGTGGTTTATTTTGTTGTCATTTCTGTCGTCCGAATTATTTCAGGGTTGTAATCCGGATATTGTCTTGTGGTCAAACCCCCCTTATCCTTTTATTTGTCTAGTACCTAATGTGGTGTTATCTGGTTTGGTTTTAGGGTTGTAACTGTTTATTTTGTTGTTTAAACAGTTCTGCCGGTGGTCTAATACAAAAGCCGGTTTTTTATTATTTCCAGTCATCTTTTTGTTTAATCCTTTAATCATTTTTGTTCAGCGCCGATTCTAGTGACATGACATGCGCACACAATTTGGGCCTAATCTTAAAAGTTAATCATAAAACCCCGGAAAGGTGATCAGAGCATTTAAAGGGAATAAGGACGGTTTGAGATTATTCGGAGCTTGAGTCATGTGGAACTGGGGCAAGTAAAACATAAAGAAAACCGTTAAAAGCAAGATTCACCTTTCATGATAACGAGAGTGAGAGTGTCGCCCAATGGTGCTTTAGAAATGACAAAGGAAAAATAAAATGTGTGAATATAATTGTCAAGTCCAACACCATCGGAAGAGACTACAAATCTTTGTTTAAATATGTTGTTTGCACTGGGCATGTCTTGAAGACTGGAATGACGAAGGCATTTTGTTCTGATACCTAAACACTTTATCCTTCGTTAACCCTTTTGAGCCTTATTGTTTTTCTTTCGTACCCCTCGTTCGAAATCAGTAGCAACGACTAGAAACGCAAGCATGGCAGGGAAACAAAAGAAAGAAAAAGAAAATGAAGAAAAGAAAGGAAAAAGAAAAAAAAAAGAAAGAAAAGAAAACAACAAAACGAAAAAAAGAGAAAAGAAAAGAAAAGAAAAATGATAACAAAAAAAAACAAAGGAAAGTCAAGTGAAAAAAAGAGGAATTGGGAACTACGTTCGACCTGATTCCTCAAAGAGGATACGTAGGCGCCTCACGGCTCGGTCATGGTGTAATAAAAATTAAAAAATAATAATAAATAAATAATCCCCAAGCAAGAAACTAGGGCAAGGGTTGCGCTTGTTGTAAGCAAATATGGTTCCGAAGGTTGTAATTTTGAACCCCAAATTTATTTTGTTTTTTTTTGTCGAGCCTTTAATACCCTTTCTTTCTAAACCTATCCAAAATCCCATATTACGGTCCAAAGAAAGACCTTCTGATCAGTCAAAAGATGCCAAGTCAGACAAATGAGAGTCTTACCGGTGGACATAACACTCTGTTCCACAGCAGAAAAGACTCTATTCCCCAGCAGAAAGAGTCATACCGGCAACACTCCAAATCCCCAACTGGAAAGTGATACAAATGAGAGAGTCTTATTGGTGAAAATCTTCACGGACACCATAAGGCGATGAAAGCTGAGAGAAAAACCAAAATGAGAGAGACTTGATGGTGATAACCTTTTGGGCACTGCAAGTCGAATACGATTGAGAATCCGATGGGGAATCGCCAAATGAAGATCTTGAAAGATGATTGACGGTAGAGGATAGGGCACATGTGCATGCCATGACCATTAGAGTCGGTATCTGCGTTTGATAGGTTTTTATTTATAGTTTCTCTTGTTAAAGAGTCATATTTTTCCTTTGTCCTTTATTCGTTTCCCCTTTTGTTTATCTTTCTCCTTTCATAGAAACATTCCCCAGTAGAGTCTGTTTGGTCAAAACCAGTGGGAAATGACTTCAAAATAGGCCATCAACTTTCCAATCATGCAAGAGGAGATCTGACTAGTACATCCAAGTGGTATAGTCAGCAAGGAACAAGCGCGAGGCCAGTGTCAAGAAAGATATCCCCAGCAAGAGGGAATTGACAAAATGATTGACGAGTGTCAAGAGGGATATCCTCGCCGAAATCAAAGGTTATAAACCTCAAGGCCAAGGCCCTTGGACAAATCAAGAAAGAACTACGCGGAGAGCAATGAGCATGATTTGGGAAATTCATACGAGACTAAAAGTCGGGGAAATGCCAGTTTCCGAGCTATACCACAAAAGAAGAGGGATATCCCCAGCAGAAAGGGATCATCCCCAGCAAATAATATCATCCCCAACAAGTTTTTTGGAATGCAGAGCAGGGAAGGAGAAAGGGAAAACCATCCCAGTAGGAGTATCACAACTAACACGCGTTTTAAACTAACAAATTTTGTTTGATTTGAAACAGGTAAAGGAAAGGCATTGATGACAGAAATGCATGCCATAAGGGAGACTGTCAAACTGGGGCAGAAAATTTTCCTTTCATTTGAAAAATTTTCTGGAAGTCAGGTACCCATTCGAGGAAGAATAAAGATAACACCAGTCTCAAGGGAAGTGGTCTTTGAACCAGTGTTGCCCCAACATAATAAGTTTCAATGGAGGAAGTTGTTCCCCAGCAGACAGAACAAAGGGATGACACTTGTGCTCAGAAAAGCAAAAAGCCATTATCATCCCCAGCAGCTTCCAGAAGAATGAAGCATCGATTTGAAGGGATAAAATTCCCCAACAGCGTTATCCTCAACAACGTTATCCCAAGAAGATAACACTTTTATCCCCAACAGTGTTGAGAGAAAATAATAAAAAAAAAATTTTTGAAGGAGGGGAAGAAAGGAGACTCCCCCAGTGGTATTATCCCCAGCAAGCAAGAACAAAGCAGCGCAAAGGAAAAAGAAAAGAAAAGAAGAAATTACAAAGGTAAGTTTCTCAAATCATTGATCTTTACATTTTCCTCCTAGGATAAAAAGTCCTAATCTGATGAATTTCCTAAGATATCAAATCTTGGTCCGATGGAATTGTTTCTCCCAAGATAAGACATCAAATCTTAGTCCGATGAATTTTTCTCCTAAGATATCAAATCTTAGTCCGATGAATCTTTCTCCTAAGATAGAAATCTTAGTCCGATGAAACTTTCTCCTAAGATAGAATTCTTAGTCCGATGAATCTTTCTCCTAAGATCACAAAAAAATGGACCTAGTTTGACAATTTATCTCCTAGAGTCACAATCTTGGTCCAATGGAATTTTTCTCCCAAGATAAAATATCAAATCTTAGTCCGATGAATTTTTCTCCTAAGATAGAAATCTTAGTCCGATGAAATTTTCTCCTAAGATACCAAATCTTAGTCCGATGAATTTTTCTCCTAAGATAGAAATCTTAGTCCGATGAAATTTTCTCCTGAGATATCAAATCTTAGTCCGATGAATCTTTCTCCTAAGATCACAACAAAATGGACCTAGTTTGACGATTTATCTCCTAGAGTCAAAATCTTGGTCCCATGGAATTTTTCTCCCAAGAGAATATAATAAAATCTTAGTCGGATAATTTGAAAAAAAGAAGAAGTTTGAATTTGAAAAAAAGGGGAGTCATTTTTTTTAGTTTTCTTAAGATTATCAATGTTCAGCTGTTGTTGAAGTCAGGAGCCAACTTGAAGAGAGGAATGGAGTTTGAATTTGAAAAAAAAAAGTTGTTGAAATCTCGCCAACCTAAAGAAAGGAATGACATTTTATTTTTAAAGTTGAAGTCAGGAGCCCGCCTGAAGAGAGGAATGACGTTTATTTTCAAAGTTGTTGTTGAAATCAGGAGCCCGCCTGAAGAGAGGAAAGGCGTTTTATTTTTAAAGTTGTTGAAATCTCGCCAACCTAAAGAAAGGAATGGCATTTTATTTTTTAAGTTGAAGTCAGGAGCCCGCCTGAAGAGAGGAAGGCGTTTTATTTTTAAAAGTTGTTGAAATCTCGCCAACCTAAAGAAAGGAATGGCATTTTATTTTTAAAGTTGTTGTTGAAGTCAGGAGCCCGCCTGAAGAGAGGAATAACGTTTATTTTAAAAGTTGTTTGTTTGAAATCAGGAGCCCGCCTGAAAAGAGGAAAGGCGTTTTATTTTTAAAAAGTTGTTGAAATCTCGCCAACCTAAAGAAAGGAATGGCATCTTTAAGGTTGTTGTTGAAGTCAGGAGCCCGCCTGAAGAGAGGAATGACGTTTATTTTAAAAGTTGTTTGTTTGAAGTCAGGAGCCCGCCTGAAGAGAGGAATGGCGTTTATTTTTAAAAGTTGTTTTTGAAATCAGGAGCCCGCCTGAAGAGAGGAATGGCGTTTTATTTTTCAAAGTTGTTTGTTGAAGTCAGGCGCCCACCTGTATAACGAGAGGAATAATTTTTAGTCTTATACTGCATATTTTGAAATCAGTAACCCCACCGAAAGGTAGAAGGTTACAACAGGAATCCCCAGCAGGAAACAATAAAAATCCCCAGCACCGGGAAGCAGAAGGTTGCAACAAGAGGTCCCAGCACAAACTCAAGTGCATGTGTCAAAAGGAAGAAAAGACGCATTTTGAAAGAAGTGGCATGCGAACATTAAATCATGCCCAGCATAACAAATCTGATGAAGAGAGTTGTATCCCCAGGGGAACCGCCGAAAAGCTTAATGAAGAAAGCCATGTCCCCAGTGGACCGAACAAAATGATGAAAACTGGTATTCAGAAAAGCAAAGGGCCAGAAGTCTCGGAAGAAAAGCATCGGAAGAAAAGCACCGGAAGAAAAGCACCGGAAGAAACGCAAGCAGACAAGAAAGCAAGGCAACAAGAACAAATTGCAGTCTAGCCTAGCTTCTTGTTTTCTTTTAAGCACGGTGTAACAAGGAGATCGGTAAGCAATGGTAATAGCATGCAACAACAGTAACATTGCAGTCCCACGGTAGTCCCAGCTACCAAAACTTCCCGAACTACATTGACCTGATTCCTGTTTAGCTCAGGATATGTAGGAAACCTTTGAAGCAAAGGTTCGGTTAAATCTTTTTCAAAAAATGCTTCACACGGAGTACTCGAATGGGCAAAAATCGCTCGCTTTATCTTTGCACGAAAACCGTTCGTGTCTTCGGGCAAAGAGGGGCAGCTGTAAGCACGTGATTTTTGCCCTATATGAGAATTACTCCCAAAAAATTCAAAAATAAAATGATTTTCCTTGGTGTGCAATTTTGTGATATTTTTGAATAATTATTTGTTTTTGTCTGTGCATGTTTGTTTGTTAAATTAATAAAAATACAAAATATGTCGCATTTTGCATGAAGGATTTAATTCTACAATTGTTAGTAATTAAGTTTGTTTTACAAAAAATGAAAATTACAAAAATAGGCATCTTTTGCATTTTTAGCATTTAATGTCCAAATATACAATTTTATGCTTAATTATTACTTAATTGTGCGTTAATTGTTATTTGGAGTTAATTTGCGCTTTTATAACTTAATTTAGTTCTTAATAATAGTTTAAGTATTTTTATAATTTAGTTTTAGAAAAATAAAAGAAGAAGAAAAAAAATACAAAGAAAAATCGGATTGGGCCACTTCTTCAAATTTCAACCCCAGGCCCAAACAATTGTCCAACCTTCCACAAGACCCGGTCCATTCCAAACCGGGTCGACCCGGTCCATAATCCAAAGACCCAACACCCCTATTATCTTACATTTTTACAAAAAAACAAACAAAAAGAAAACCCTAAAACACTAAACTCATCCGCCCCCCCTCTCATGTTTCTTCTACTTCTCCGAACTCCTCACACCCCTCCCATGGCTGCCCAGCCTCCATTGTCACCACGTACACACATACACACCTCGTCGTCATCTCCGAGCAGCTATGGCTGCTGTCTCATCTCCTTCATCAAGCTCGTCCATGGCGGACATTGCTTTCTGCTTCATCTTCGTCGTTCGGCGTCAAGCTCGAGCTTGAGCTCGACGTCCATGGCTGCCCCCCTCACACCCCAGCCTCCATGTCCAGCCATAAAAATGAACCTTACTGCTGTGTCGTCTTCATGTCGTTCGTCACCACTATGACCGCCTTTCTCGTCGTTGTCTCCTCCATGGCGAGCTCAAGCTCGTCCATGGATGCTTCACCATCTCCAGTAGCTCCCCCCGCCTCCAACGAGCTAGCCTGCTCCGTCGACACAGCCGGACGACCACCAGTCTTTCGTCGACGTCCAGCTCCACAGTCGACGACCAGCAGGTCCCACGATCCTCCATCTCCATCCACCAACAACCCAGCCCCATCGTTCATGGCTGAACGTCCACCATGACAGCCCAGCAGCCCACGACAACCCAAGCCATGGCTATCCCATCACAGTCATCATTCACCCCCAGTCCCGCCTCATCGTCGTAGCCCGTCGTTTGTTCGATCTATTGGTCTGCGGAGTGTTAAAGTCTATTAAGGTCCGTCTCATCTCCCTTTCTCATTTTTAGGATCTATATGCGAGTGAGATAAAAGCCGCTAAAATCTGTTCAAATGTTATGGTTTAAGAATTCGAATTTCTTCTTAGTTGAATCTGGGTTGTAAAAATTAGATTTTTGTTTAATCGAATTTGAGTTTGATTGGTTTGTCATTCGTGATTATTAGTTGTAAAATGTATAGTATCTTTGCTAATATTGAGTTGGTTCGGATGATTTCATTTTGTGTGATGTTTGGTTTCCTTTCTTGTCGATTGTTCATCATTTTCTTGCATACGAGGTTAGTTTGTTTTCATTCAGTATGTTGGCAGTGTTCATTTGTTCTTGTTTAGGCTTAATCTAGAAGTGTGTTAGTTTAGTCACGCAATATTTATTTCGATGATATTTGGTCTGAATCGAGTTTCATAGTTTAAGTTGTGATTTAAGTTTGTTGAATCTTTTCATTTATGTTCATACTTTGTTTGATTGATCTTGAATCCGAAATTAGTATAGTTTGATCTTCTTGATTGTTGATTATCATTTTTGATTATTTCTTCAGTTTGCTTCATGATTTTGTTTAGTTTTAATATAGGAATTGTTGGTTGTAAAGTTGTTAGATTTTAAGTTCAAATGATTATTGAATTTAGAAATCTGAATATATTTGTTTGTTGTTGTTGTTGTTGTTGTTGAATCTGAAAGTAGGTTTGTTTGTTGTTAAAGATGTTGTTCAATCAAGATAATTTTAGTTGTTTCTTTGTTGTTCATCATTTAGTTTGAATTTTGTTGTTGAACATTGTTAGAAATTGATCATATTGGCTATATTTTGGTTAAAATTGATTAGGTGAATTGGTTATAGCTGATGGGGGTAGTTTGGTAATTTGCAGTACGTTCAGGGGTAAAATGGTAATTGCAATAAGGTCGGAGGGGTAGTTTAGGAATTGTACATTTTGTGGTTCTTTATGTTAAGCATGTGGGACAAAATGTAATGGGGTGGGGGTGATATAATTGTTTAATATAATGAGGGACAAGACATAATGTAGTGGAGGGGAATATTGTATTTGTTTATGTTTGGCATGGGGGACAAGATGTAATAGGGCGGGGTTGATATATTTGTTTAATGTAGTGGGGGATGAGTGGGAAGATAATGGGTTTGGTAGGAGAAAGTATGGTTTTATTAATGGATTAAAGGGTTTGAGAGGGGAAATAAATAAGAGGTCTTGAATCAGATTTTAGGAAGAGAATAAGAAAAGAACGGACAGAGAGAAAAAAAGAGCTGAATATTTAAGAGAGAAAGAAAAATTCCGAAAAATATTAAAACTTTTAAATAAAAAAAAAACTAAAAAAAAAATTTTCTGCTTTCTTTCATTGTTTGAAATCAACATTAATTGTTGTTGTTTCATCAAAGCTTGAAGCTTTTGTTTTGGGATTACTGCTCCACCGGTTTGCAAACTCTGTTCCTGGGTTGTTACTGTTGCTGGACTATTGTTGTTGTGCTGTATTGTTATTACTGCTGTTGATTCTCATCTTCATCTTCTTTTGTTTCCAATATCAGGTACACAACTGACACGCTAATTATTGTAAACTGAAACAGGAAGCATGAATAGGAAAATGAAGAGTTGAAATTCTAAATTTACTATAATTATATTCTGAAGTTTATTTGTATGTATAAATTATTTAGCTTGCAAAAATCAGAATCATGTAGCTATTTAATACATATAGTGGAACATCCGACGATAGCTTAACGGATGAACTATCTATATATTGCCTAAAAATAAATAAATGGTGTAGTAACTCCGTCGAGTCAAAAATCAAACGAATAGGCCATCTAGTAGGAACTTGGTAGAAATATTGTTTAGTTAAATAATATTGGTTAATTTCAGCATGTAAATGGTCTAGGATTAAAATTAGATTGTTATGTTTTTTTTAATTTGACAAAATGAGAACATGCCTAGTATAATGTAACTAGGTAATAACATGTGAATAAGACGGGCCAGGTCTAGTTTTATGTCATACACGTTGGGCCTGGGCCCGCAGTGACAACAGACTGTCCTGTTTGCATCATTTTCAGATTTTATGAATCATATTCGAAATCCATCTATAACAACTCAAGCATGTAAATAAATTAAGATATTTTCTCTTTTATTTTGTAGAGACAAATTTTAATAGAAAAATGTAGGCATTTTAGGACTGTCCTTTTAAAAATAAAATGAGATGAGCCTCGCCCAATAAAATGCACCAATTGTGGGGCCCTTAATAAATGTTTAATTGAGTATTTAGAATTCGAGATGGACTGTTTAGTGAATTCCACGGTCTTACCCAGAAATAATAATACGCTAATCGCTTTAGGCACGATTTTAATAATAATACATTCTTAAACACGGGTGCGCATTTATGCGACCCAAATCCAAATCCCAAAACATTGAATAAAAATACGTTCCGGATCGCGGGTGCATTTTATGTGACGCAATCCAAAGACATATTTTTAAACGATGTTCACATTCTTTTAAAAATATAATGATAAAAGCGGTAACGAGTTAAAACTTGCACATGAGCGCATAATTGTATAAAATCAGATAAACAAGCCGAATATGACAGTTGAGCGACCGTGCTAGAACCACGAAACTCGGGAATGTCTAACACCTTCTCCTGGGTTAACAGAATTCCTTATCCGGATTTCTGGTTCGCGGACTGTAATACAAAGTCATTCTTTTCCTCGATTCGGGATTAAAATAGGTGACTTGGGACACCCTAAATCTCCCAAGTGGCGACTCTGAAATAAATAAACAAATCTCGTTTCGACTGTCCTTTAATTGGAAAAAACTCCCTTACCCTCACGGGGGCGGAAAAAGGAGGTGTGACAATGGTGCCGTCAAAGAATCAAACAAGAACATCAAAAAGATTTTGAGAAAGATGATTCAAAGTTCCAGGCAGTGGCATGAAAAGTTGCATTTTGCATTATTGGGGTATCGCACCACTGTGCGCACATTGGTTGGAGCAACCCCGTACCTTTTGGTTTATGGCACTGAAGCCGTAATACCCGCGAAAGTTGAAATCCCTTCTCTCTGGATCATTGTTTAAGCTAAAATTGAAGATAGTGAGTGGGTCAAAACCCGTTTGGAATAGTTAACCATGATCGATGAAAAGTGGATGACCGCAGTCTTCCACGGGCAGTTGTATCAATAAAGAATGGCCCGTGCCTACAACAAGAAAGTGCGACCTAGAAACTTTGGGGGCAACTTGTTTTAAGGTGTATCCTTCCCTATCATCAGGAAGCAAAAGGCAAATTTGCTCCTAACTGGAAAGGTCCATATATTATCAGAAAAGTGTTGCCAAAAGAGGCATTGTATCTGGGAGACTTTGAAGGTAATGACCCTGAAATAGTTGTGAATGCAGATGCAGTCAAAAGGTATTATGTCTAATCCTTCTGCTGCAATAGCATTATCCGATTTGCTAACCCTTTGATCCAGTTACCTTTCTTTCATTACCCTCTTTGGAACTAAGACGCAAAAAAATGAAATAATGAAAAAAAATAAGAGAAAACAAAACAAAAACAAACAAAAGAAAACAACAAAACAAAATGTTTCCTTGAACTACGTTCGACTTGATTCCGAAAGGATACATAGGCAGCCTCTCTCCTGGGGTTCAGTCACACCAAAACAAAAATCCAATTTTCCCCAAAAGTGAAACTAGGGAAGATGTTATAATGGTTCGGCAATGATCTCGCCTGAACAGTTCCAAAGTTGTAATTCGATTCAACTCTTTTTACCCAAACCTTGTTCAAGTCCTTCCGATCAATCGACGAAAGGTTTTCAAAATCGGAGAATGCAGCTGTTTGGATCCGATACAATCAAGATTAGAGAAATAAAATGAGATAGTCTTATTGGTGAAAACCCACGGGCACCATAAGTCGATGGTGAGTAGAGAAATTGAAAATGAGAGAGTCTTGTTAATGAAAACTCATAAAGAGCACTATAATGCAATGGTGAGAAGAGACATGAGAGAGGTCGATTGGCGAAAACCCGCAAAGGGCGCCGTTGATCGAAATAATGAAACCCCTCACCACCATTGGTATTGAAAAAGTCCTGGCAAGGTTTCTCGATTTTAAAACACGGGTTGTAATGGGTTTACGAGAAGTTGAATAGTTGTGCAGATCAGGTATCCAGTCCAAGAAGCATGTCATGTCTATTGAAGTTTGCGTGCACTCCAGATAAATCCTTCTTTCCTCCCCGAAAGGGACACTTCTCCTTAAATTCACTTTCCTTTGAATCCCTTTCGGTCTAACTCTGTTCCGAAACTAATACAAAGAAAAGGTGGCAAGATTGGTGTTACAAGTTTCTGCTTAATAAAAGCCAAGTCTAAAGAAAAGTACCCAGCCTCAGCGGGTGCATCAAGTCCCTTCCGACTGGCCATAATGGCCGATGCTCTGAAATCAAAGTTACTGAAAATAAAAGGAAATCCAAAGCCAAAAGCCCCTAGGGGCAGAATAAGGTGAAAGGACCAAAGCCCTACACGGGTGAACCGTCATCTGGAAAGTTTGGAAATTTGAGTTCCCCAGTTTTAGGAGATAGATCAATCTTCAGAAAAGCGAGCAAGCAACAGAGGTTCTCACTAAAAGATTTAGACCGAGATTGAGTGATCAAAAATAATCAAGGCCACAAAACCAACCACCGTTTCAAACTAACAGTTGTTCTTTGTTTGAAAACATGAAACAGGTGTAATCCAAAGCAACCGTGCAAGAAGCAGGTGCAACCAAAAAGGAAAATGAAATGTGCAAGCGCTAGAAACAGCCTTGCAGCAACAATCCATAAAAAGGGAAGTCCCCTCCAATTTTTCTTTCCCGCATTTACTCATTCCTTGAAACAAAAAAATAGAAAGGAAAATAAGATGAAAAAAAGAGATAAGAAAAAAAAATGGTAGTTTAGGATCCCCAATCTCAATCTTTTATGCTTTTCCAACATAGGGTCTCCACTCCATAGGTGAGACTTTTAGACATAGGGTCTCCATCCCCTAGCCACCTTTTGCCAACATAGGGTCTCCAACCCCTAGTTTAGATTTATAGACATAGAACTCCATCCCCTGGTCACCTTTTGCCAACATCGGGTCTCCAACCCCTAGTTGAGATTTTAGACATAGGATCTCCATCCCCTAGTCGCCTTTTGCCAACATTAGTATTCCAATCCATGAGTTGAGATTTTTAGACATAGGGCCTCCATTCCCTAGTCGCCTTTTGCCAATATTAGGGTTCCAATCCCTAAGTTGAGATTTTTAGACATAGGGCCTCCATTCCCTAATCGCCTTTTTGGATCTTCCTTTGCTTTCTTACTAATAGCTCAATGGAAAATGATTTAACCGTGAATATCTTTACCCATGATCGTGCAGGTGCACTCAATCAAGAATCATATTTTTGTCTAAGATTCTCTACGTTTCATGTATCATTTGTATACGAATTTACACCCATTTATATCAATATAATTGTTCCTTTAACACAGAAAGAACAAAACAGAAAAGAAGACAAGGAAACTTCTTGACAGTAAGTTGTTCCTGCAGTAGATCAGTGACTATCCAATAAAAAAGAAAAGGCAAAAGCTACAAGAACTTGGACGCCATTTGTCTCATTGCCTGCTTATGTCCAGATGGAGATGGAGCATATGTCGGATGCTCACCCTTTGTTTCAGCTTCTTCAAGTATGTATTCAACTTTGTTTGGAAAAGTCATTATTGAAAGCTCTTCTGGGGCTTCAAGTATGTTGGTGAACTGAGTGAAAACAAATGTGAGGGACCTAGCCATAATATGTATAAAATGTGTAGATAATTTGTATTAAATTGTCTGTCCAGAAGTGAAAAATATTTACCTTAATCCATGATGGTTTTATCATTCTATTTTCCAATGCATATAACTATATCTTGTCCTTTCTAGCTATCCAATTAAGTATGAGGGGATCGCATTACCAACCCTTGTAGCTATATCAGTGTTGATTGTAGAGCAACACTCATACAACCATATTTGCATAGCTAGTGCAAAACTTTGAATGAGAAAAAAATGCACATAAGGGTTGAGCTTGTGCCTAACGGGCTGAAGCAATTGTGTATAAGCTTTGATACCCCATGCGTAATTCGCATACTGCCCATAGTTCACCAAGTAGAACCTAAAATGGTCTATCAAACCTAAATTATCTTTGTCTGAAGGACAAATGAAGAATTCTATTAGATAGATAATACACAGCTTGATTGCATCCTCATCATTCACCCAACTACGACTCGTTACAATTTGTTTCAAGTATGACTTCTCAAATTTTTCCTTGTTAGGAAAATAGCTCCTCATTATATTACTGTCATATTTAGTTGTGTAACCAAAGTCCGTCACTTCTGTAAAACATCTAAGGCCAGTGATAAGGCCAAACTCCCTCAATCCAAAGTTCAGCCTCTCTCTCCCTTTATCTCTGCTGTAAAAAAAAGTCAGAATTAGATGTGTTCAATTTATGCTTGAAGAGAAGGTGAATTGCCTGATTTTGGATACATATTTTGGGTAGGGAAAGAAAATGTCCATAACATGTCTTCTTAAACAACTTTAAACCTATATTCAGATAATAACACCTTGATTCAGCCAGGAATAGCAGGGTCGGATAATGTATGGAAACTAGTGATGCCATAATCAACATCATGTTGTGCAAAAAATGTTTGATTCTGCACCAAAAGAAATAGTAAGTTAATAAAACTTGTTTGAAGACAAGAAAATAAAATAAATACATTTCTACTATAATTTAGCTACAAGCAGAAAGACATTAATACATTGCATACAAGTAAGTTACAAAATTAGTAAACATATATAGCAACTGACTACATTGAAGCTACAAATGCACTGATAAAATTATGTTTAGAGTAAGAAATTAGAAAGTAACAACTAGAGATAATATATACAATTTTTTTTACAAAAAATGAAACTAACATCTACAAAATAGAGCAAATAATAACCAATAAACCAACTAAATCATGCAGTACATTCCCTAACAAAATAATTTTGAATAATATTGTCACGACCCAATCCTCCCTCTGTGAGATATCGTGACGGCACCTAGTGTCTACGACTAGGTAAGCCAAACATATGTGGAAATAACCAAAAAATTGAAAGCAACAAATATTTAAAGAAATGATAAAGATGCCGCTCAACATATATAATATCTAACTCTCGAGATATATATACAATTTATCCCCAAGACCTAGAACATCGTAAGTCACACGCTTCTAAGATTTATCTAATTGTTCTATACATAGTATCTAGAAGAAGTAAAACATGAACACCATAAGAAGGAATAGAAGGGGACTCCGAGGTCTGCGGATGCGAGCAAATGTACTTTGAAGTCTCCGGAACAGCAGCAATTGTGCAACTAAAAGAGAAGCTGGTAGGAGGTACCTGGATCTGCACACGAAAATATGTGCAGAAGAATAGCATGAGTACATCATAACGGTACCCAGTAAGTGCCAAGCCTAACCTCGGTCGAGTAGTGACGAGGTCAGGTCAGGGCTCTACTAGTGTATGTATATATATATATATATATATATATATATATATATATATATAATAAGACGGAATAAAAATATCATAGTAAAATAATGACTGAAATTTTACCAGAAGGAAATCATAGAAAGGATACCAGTACAATACACAGAATTAGCAATAGGGGATCTCTCGAGATACCGTCTCATAGTCCCAAGCGTAAATGTGCAAGGGGATCTCCCGAAATACCATTCCGTAATCCCGAAGTAAATATGCAGGGGTATCTCCTGGGATACCATCTCGTAGACCCAAAATAAATGTGTAGGGGGATCTCCCAGAATACTGTTCCATAGTCCCGAAATATATATGCAGGGAGATCTCCCGAAATACCGTTCTGTAGTCCTAAAGAAACCACATAACTCAACCAATGGAAATAATAGTTACAGCATAGATCCTATAGTTTAGACTTAGTATAATGTCACGCCCCTAAACTGAAGAGGCGTGTCCGGCACCCGGTGCTATACTCAGCCCGAGCATAACACTCTATAACTGTCAACTCTGGAGGGGTGACCCTCAACTTAGGCCGATGAGGCCTTATTCTGAATCATCTAAAAATAATGTCTACAACCAGCAATAAACATACCTAAAAGCTGATATATATATATATATATATATATATATATATATATATATATATATATATATATATATATATGTGTGTGTGTGTGTGTGTGTGTGTGTGTGTGTGTGTGTGTGTGTGTGTCTGACAAGGCCGCAATGAACATCTACTGATATACAAACTATGCAGGACTCGTCTACAAGCCTCTAGAGATAATTGAACTGTACCATGGTCGGGACAGAACCTACTAGAGCCCATAAAACATGTATATATAAAATAGACTCCAAGGCCTGCTGGGAGGGTCTGTCCAACTGTCAATGAGGACCTGCAGGCATGAAATGCAGCGTCCCCGACAAAAGGGGCGTTAATACGAAATAATGTACCGAGTATGCAAGGCAACAGAATAACTGAAAGCTAAAACTGAACTGATAATGTAATAACTAAAAGTAACTAGGAGTCAAAGATAATATAAAGATATGCTTATCTGCTAATACTGACTCAACTCTCTCAATATAGTAAGTAAAATAGTTGTCCAGCCTTATAAAGCTCGGCATGTGTAATTTCTATGCCGTAGTAGGCTCGCTCATAGGCACTTGGCCATACTAGGCTCTGTATCTCGACCATTCTGTGCTCGCTCATCAGCACTTGGCCACAGTAGGCTCGATATATAACTCACCATCTGATCAGAGGTTGCCCAGTAGGGGCCTGCCCATCGGTTATAGCTCGATGGTAGTGAAAATACTGTAATACGGTATATATATATACAGAATCTCTATTCTCTTGGATGACAGAAGACAAAACTAAACTGAATATGAAGTCCCGATAAGGGAGGATACTGCAACTTATGAGACTAGGAAAATGTACATAAATTCAGGAATGTGAACTTTCGTTATGTCTCGTTATCAAACACATGTAGTTACTGGATCATGCCAAAATAAAGGAAAGGTTTAACCTTAATATACTTTAACTCCGTTGAGTCCTTAATACCTTCCAAGTAATTCTTCAAACAACTCAACTCAATCTACCACAGCATAATGAGATTCAGAATCAGTGTTGAGTAAAGGCTAAGCCCGCAACTTAAACTAGTAGCTCGTTTACGTAAATTTAGGTAGAATCTCCCCTGTAACAAGGCGCTCCTCCAATACTATATACCAACAACAACAAGAACACAACAATAACAACATGCATGCATTATGTTCCAACCTTATCTCCATCAAATATACCACAAAACAGCCCACACACCCAAAATTCATACATAAAACGACAACTAAAGTAGTATCAAACAACCTAAACAATATACCGACGAACAACCAGCTAACCACCCTAACATTATGTGGAGTTTATCCACACCCTTCCTCCTCCCAAACTCCATAAAAATAGTAGCAAAAGAGGCAACCCAAAAGCAACATGAAATAGCCCACAAAACAGTCCTACAAGTTCAGCAACTCAAAATTGATTTTTCAATTTACTAAAACACGTTTCACTTGTCTTTTCTTTCAAATTGAGTAACACAACCAACAATACATAATTAAGCCTCTTATCCAATAAACCAGCGACAAATTAAACTTAAAAATAAGTTTACAACCAGCCAACAGTGATGCAACAACAAACAACATACCACTTTTTCGAAACTCGTTAGGTCTAGTCTTTACGGTCGAGTTACAACTCGTACAATCGTAAATAATGGAAGAAGAGACATAAATTTACCTTGGACTGAATAGAACCCACAAAACCTATTCCTTCTTCATAAAAAATCATCCCCCAACGCAACTACAAGAAGGAGAAAGAGAAACTAGGAAGTTATCCAAGGTTTTCGGCACTAGAATCACATCGCAACACCCGAAATAACTTAGGGTTTGTGTGAAATTTTTGGGGAGGAGTTGCAAGGGTTCACTCTGGTTTTCATGGTCCAAAATATGAGTGAAATAAATGAGTTACTTATCCCTTAAAAATCCCCTCTTGGCCGACTTAATTGAGGCCTCCCCTTTTGGCAAGTAGGTGATGCACCTACTTGTCACCTACCAGCCTGCGCAGCCTCGCAAAAATGCAAAGATCTCTCTACTCCGATATTATATTGACAGACGGTTTAATGAGTTAGAAAATAGACTTATAGAGATTCAATATGATGGGTGGAACATCCCACAACACTAAGTATAATTGGAGAAAATCGCAGTTACGTTCGACCAAAATTTTCAATAAACTTATGAACGTAACTTGCGATGACTTTCATCGACTTTTGTTCCACAACTCACTTGACTTCAAACATAACACACGATTATCATACAACTAACATAACTCATAACGTAACATTCTTATAAAGTTAAGCACCCTAGTCTCACCCCAAAAGTACATGTTATCACATTCCCAACTTGTCGACTTTCGCCGAAACATTATTTTTTTTAATTCCTTAGCTTCAAAACCATCCAACCCTCCTTGTACTTGTTGTTCATGATCTTCAATATATGTAACATCTGAGGTAACATGATAACTTACTTTATATACTTCCAAAGATGATCTAACTTTTTGTCTTACATCAACTGATTTAAGACATACTCTTATGTACGAAAATATTGGGTGTAACATACAAGTCAAGAAAAAAGCAGGAAAATCCACTAAGCATTCTGCACAGAGTTTAGATAAGCATTTAAGACACGTAGATATGTTATTCTAGGCTAAACAGGATAATTACATATGCTGATATAACTCAAATAAAAAAATAGCTTATTACTCAGTAAAAATTAGATTTTACAATAACTAGCCGGTGTACACACTTGTCACCTTATGTACATGGCACTCACATAGAAAAATAGCACCAAATCCTAAGGGGAGTTCCCTCATACAAGGTTAGGCAAGTCACTTACCTCTAACCAAGCTCAATCAATCAGTAACAGTGTCTTTTCCACGAATATCCGACTCCGAACGACCCAAATCTAGCCAAAAGCAATTACATACCGTAAATATAACTATAAGAAACTAATCCAATTAAGAAAGTCAAGGCTTAGGCAAGAAATTAGAAATTTGCCCCAAAAAGGTGACCTGGGCCTATGCCTCGGAATCGGGTAAAAGTTACAAAATATGAACACTCATTCACTTACGAGTTCACTCGTACTAAAATTATCCAAATCCGATGTCAAATTCCCAATCAAAACTCAAAATCTTAGTTGAAGAATTTCTTCCCATTTTTTCCAAATTTTCAACCCAAATCCGAAATTAAATGATGAAATTAATGATAGATTAGTGGAATATAACCAAAATCAAGTATAGAATCATTACCTAATCGATGTCTCTCAAAATCTCTCAAAATCTCGTCCAAATCCGAGCTCCCAAACTCAAGTTTTGCTAAAAATTGCCAAACCCTCGTTTTTGAAATGTTATATTCTGCCATGGTGAATCCTTCTTCGCGAACGCAGTGAGTCCACTCGCGAACGCGGAAACATACACTGCCTGACCCTATACGAACGCGGGAACCTCCTCGCGAACGCGTAGGGTAAGTGTCTGGAGCTCCGTCTGTCTGTTCCTCTACGCGAATGCGAGGCCCATATCACGAACGCGTAGTCTTAAGGTTCCACATCTTCGTGAACGCTGGGAATACATCACAAATGCGAAGAACAAACTCAGTTGGCCTCCCAGATGCCTTACGCGAACGCGAGACCTCTCGCGCGAACACGATGAAGAAAACCCTGCAACAAAAATACAAGATTTTCTACAAGTTTCCCAACTCCAAAAATGGTCCGTTGAGCATCCGAAACACACCCAAGGCCCCCGGGACCTCAATCAAACATACCAAGAAGTCCTAAAATACCATACAAACATAGTTGAGCCCTTAAATCACATCAAACAACTCTAAAATCATGAATCACCCTTCAATTTAAACTTAAAGAACTTGAAACTTCAAATTTTCATAACCGTTGTCGAAACCTATCAAATCACGTCCGATTGACCTCAAATTTTGCACACAAGTCATATTCAATATTACGGACCTACTTCAACTTCTGGACTCAGAATCCAACCGCGATATCAAAAAGTCCACTACCGGTCAAAATCTCCAAAAAAATTGACTTTCGCCATTTCAATCCTAAATTAGCTACAGATCTCCAAAATACAATCCGGACATGTTCCTAAGTCTAAAACCACCCAACGGAGCTAACATAATCGACGGAACTCCATTTTGGAGTCGTCTTCACATAGTTCTGACTACGATAGAAATCCTAAGACTTAAACTTTTGCTTAGGGACTAAGTGTTCCGGAACACTCCGAAAACAAAAACAAAACCTTCTGATCAGTCACATAAGCAGAAAAAGATTCGGGAAAAACAATTAATAGAGGATTGAGGCTATAACTCTCAAAATGACCGACCGGATCAATACAAATATACAAGAAATCTATAATTTAGAGGGAAATGTAGAAAAGTTGATAACCTACAACAAATATACACAAGGTAGACAAAATTTCTACAAATACAAAAAACAAAAAAATATATATAGTCATAAGAATGAGAACAAGTTTTTTAACTTAAAAATAAAATAAAATTGTAACTACTAAAATATTACCTTAATAAAATTGTAACTACTAAAATTTTACCTTCTCCAATGACTGTTGGGGTATAATTTTAGGTAATTTTTTAACCGTCTTCTTTTTGAAGGTTTGACAGTAGGAGAAACTCTCTTCTTATTTTTTTTGTAGCTTTCAGGATAACTTCTTCGTCGCTAAAATCATCATCGCGAGCAATTTCTTTGCCCTTCCGCTTTACTGATTGAGCAGATGTCCAAGCTTCACCAGCATCCCTATCATGCTTAAGTTATGTTCGAGCTTCTGCCTAAGCTTCACTAGAGGAAAGCTTGGACTTTGTCTCTAGTTTTGCATGTGCCGATTTCACTGCTTTTTGGGTGAATCCTGTGAGAAAACAGCCAAATCAAAAGTAGGAATATCACCAACATTAGCTTTTTTAGGGCTAACCTTTGGAACTGCTTTCTTCTTCATTGAAAGTGAAGGAAAATATAAGCAACTACTATTTTGGTAGGATTTAGAACTAGAATTCAGAAAAATTGAGAGAGATTTTTGAAGAAAAGTGAAAGACGGGCGTTAATGGAGGGAGACAGTGCAAAAACGTGGGGGGTACGGTGAGAGAAACGTGGGAGGGGGTGGGATATGTACGTTAGAGAGATTATAATAATTAATTGAAACTCATTAAATTCCTAAAATGTACGTAATTGATAAACTGTATATGCCTATATAATTAAATTAAAACTTGAGTAGGGAGAATAATAAAATTTTAAATAATGTATAGGAATGTAAAAATATAATTAATTACTATAATTAGGACTGTGGAACTAACGAAGGTACCTTATTTTAGAGGGCTGGACCAGGCCATCCTCCGGGCAGATTAATGATTAAATTTTTCATGGTTTAGTTACTCCATCTAGTTGTTTCAATTTATATGAATATTTTCTCTTTTCGAGAGTCAATTAACTAGACTAATTTAATATTTTAAAGTTAAAATTTAAATTTAAAATTATAGGAGAAGTTACAATTCTTTTCATTCTATATGATGAAAAATATCTAGCAGGCCCACAGTTGTATAAATATTATTATATAATATATAAATAATTACAATGTGCTCTAAATATATAATATTTACACAATAAATATGTGATATATTTTATATTATAAAATTTAATATTCTAAATATATGTCGTATATAATTATCATATGTATTGAAATATATATATATATATATATATATATATATATATATATATATATATATATATATATATATATATATATATATCCAAATAAAATTATATTTTATACTGCTATAAGCAAATCGAATTGTTTATATACTTATTAAGTAATTGTTTAATGTATTATACGAATTATATGTAATATGTATAATAGGTAAATATTATAAATATTACTTATTCATCCAAGTATGCACTATTATACAAGCATTCACATTTTACCAATAAAATATAGTTATATCACCAAATAAAATAATTGAAAGAAAGTACCAATAAAATCATAATGAATGATAATACCATTTTTAGATGGAAAGCTGAAACCTTTGGTTCTATTTTTAAGGAAATGATTAATGAACACTTTGGATGCGTGATTCTAGGCACGGGTTTAAAGTTGTCTTCTAGGAATATAATTATTTAGTTGCTTTGCGTATAAAATACATATTGCTGCTATGTTTGTGGAATTATTTTTCTTAAATTTTGTCTATTTATGTTTTTTGCCCAAAAATATGTAGCAGGCCCACAGATTCATCACAGGTTGACGGATGACCACGGCAGCCGGTAGTCATAAGACTAATCTGAGTATGAAAAAATTTGTACGCTATATGTACTTCTGAAAAAATGACACTATCCATATATAAGATTGAAACACTCTAATTAATAAAGCTCAAAATTGAGAGCTTTGAAGGCTTCAAACCAGAGGTGAGACGAAGAAATTGGAAGTTGCGAGTAGTGGTACATGCATATTGATGGCACCATGTAAAGATGAATACAGTAATATGTCATTACTTATGTGCATAAAGCCTAAAGGGGTTCTTTTCTTCTTGCCATTGATCAAATCTACAATGTGTTTTCAGTATACTGCTTAAAAACCAAAGAAAGAAAACCTCCACTAGAGGGACAAAAAAAAGAACCTCATTGCTTAAAAGAGCATTGACCCAATGCTCATAAAAAACTCTTGTTTCTTAGAATAATGCCGGCCGTGAGTACAAAAATTGCTCAAACAACACTCGGGACAAAAGTAGACATAAAGAAGTGAAAGTTGAGATTTTAACTTAGCTTCGTGTTCTAATCACTAATGACCTCGACCATGACGGTTAGGACCAGAATATGGTTTATATCTAAAAATTGGAACATCGGATTTGACGTACTGTGGCGAAAGTGGTCTTGTAGCCTCCGCTGTTATGCTGGAAAAAATGAGGAGAATTGCGATGAAGATAAAAAAGGAGATACTAGTGAATCCCCTTGCAGCAACTCTCTGGCTCTTTGTAAGTAATTTTACTGATGCTTCCAACATTTGAAAAAATAACTCAACTGAATCTAAGTTGTTGTTTTTAGTTTAGGGGGTCCAGAAAATTCATGTGGAACTTTGAAAAATGTAGCGTAAAAGCGGCAATAGGGAGTTAGAAAAGCGGAAACTTCTTCCTTCCGCTAAGACTAAGGATCGGTATTTGGGGGCACAATCTCAACCGATTTTACGGAATTCTTGTCGTTCGCGTTGAATTGCGTTTTAGATGTATATTTAGCGTCCAATTCAATAGACTAATCGATTAAGTGCGAAAGCTTATTTAATTGTAAATCTTTAATATTTTTTAATTAATAAAGGACAATTGCCACATAACAATGCATCTCCGAATCTTGTTGATTGTTGTTATTAATGACTTAATGTGTGTCTTATCACTAGCTCATCCAACATTTGCATTTGCCTCTTTTAAGGAGTGGTGACTTACGCTTGCGTGTTCAATATAACTGCATTGACTAAATAAGCCAGCACAAGTATCTTTAATTTCCAATTATTTACTTTTGATTTTAATTATATAAACCGTGTAAAAGAATTTCACACAATCGGTATAAATTTATCAAATATTACAAATAACATATTATTATATTTTTGGGGTTGCTTTAAACAGGGGCGGCCCGACAAATTTTGTGGCCTAAAGCCAAACTTTATTAGGAGCCTTAACTATTTCATTTTTTTTAATTATTTATTTAAAGTCTATTTTTTTTTAGCTTTTCTTAGATACAAAGTTATTAATAGTTTTCTTATAATCAATAACTCCTAATAAGTATTTCTCAATTGACAATATAGCTAATCAATTTAACATTTCTTGTGAAATTGTTATTCTTAGGTAAGATTTTATCAATTTTAATTTTGAAAACTTCTTTCTGCTAAACCAACGGTAACATGAGTTATGAACATTATTCCATAAGCAATTTAGGCATTTGGATAGAAATTAAATCTTTTTATTTGATTAAGTGTATCAATTAAACTGTTATCTTCTAATTGTACTATATTTCTTAATACTTTTAATTCAGAAAATAAATTTAAACCATTAATATCGAATTGATTACTATGCTTTAAGGAACATTCAAGATTAAGGCAATATTTTTTCAAATTTCCAACATCTAGTGATCTTAGCTTTTATTGCCAAATAGAAAACCAAAAATATTTTTATATACTTCGAATTGTTCAAAATCTATTTTGAAGTGAAAAAATAGTCTTGTCTATTATGTATAAAAGTAATCAACTCTAAAGGACTCTTCGAAAGATTTTGAGATTTTATTATTAACAATCGCATCAAATTGTTACTTCTTATATATAACACGTTTCTTATGTAATTCAGGTTCGATATTCATTGCAAGTGCAATTTCCTTGGTTGAATCATAGCAGTTGCAAATCTTTCTTCTCTATATTTGTTAAATAAAGAAATCAAACTTTTTCACTTTACAAAACTCTTTTTTAAACTTATACATAGTCTATTAGGTATAACAAAAAATGAGATCTCCCACAAATGTGAGGCCTAAAGCGATTGTTTTACTTGCTTTATGGAAGGGCCGTCCATGACTTTAAATGGTTGCTTATAGTAGTTTCTCAAATAAGTTGATAGTGTAAATAATTTTTTCTTTTACGCACAAAGAGACACGATTATGAAATTAACCCTCTTTTCAAATTGCCTCACGTACCTTCCACATAGAAAATGGTCTAAAAATGGTACTCCGTCCGTTTCAGTTTATGTGAACCTATTTCCTTTTTGGTCTATTCTAAAAAGAATGAACCTTTTTTAAATTTGGAAACAATTTAGTATAAACTTACAACTCTACCTTTAATGAGAAGCTTTTATAACCACACAAATACTCTGGGCCCCTTTTTAACTTATTTAGGACCACAAATTCCAAAAATCTTTATTGTTTCTTAAATTCCGTGCCCAGTCAAATAGATTCATATAAATTGGAACGGAGGGAATAAATATATACTGCATGAAAGGTTAACTTCTATATATTAATAAAACAAGTTAATTTTGAATTATTAAGTCACATAAAATATAATTACAAGGAATAGGTGAAATTAGTACTCCTTATAATTTGAAGACAAAGGTAGTCAATTTGCTACCAAGTAAAATTACATGGATAATGTAAAAATTCTTTATATAAGTTAAAATCCCACTTATAAAGACACCAAATAATCCAGAAACGATTATTGACCATTGACTGAAATCATTCTCATGCAAGTATTTTGAATTTATTAGAAATAGAAGTAGGATACGGCTCACGAGTCATGGAAAATCAGAACTGTTTGTGGATTAGACTGGTTTAGAGTTCACGTGACTTACTTGTAACCTGTAACGGGAGACAGAAAAATCAAAGACCATGGTAACAACAGCATTTAGTTGGCTACCTTTCAAGTTATGCATGCCTTGACCAACCCCATATGGGTATCTCTGCATTGACTTCTAATTATTTTGTGTTATGTCTTCATCCGTGAATGCAGCCTTCTCCTATTATTATGGGGATCACTTCAATATCAGAATTTAAAAAACAAAACAAGGAAATGAACAATGTATACGGTAAAAATCGGGGCTACCTGATTTTTTTCTTTGGTCGAGATAGGAATGTCACGTCAAAGAGCTAGGACATCGAATCATCCCGAGGTTGACCTCGATGGCAGAAAGATGGAGGCAGACTTCGAGTGATACCGGCATGACTTGATAACGGAAAAGGCGAATTATCCGCGATTGATCGAGAATCATGGCGTGAATCTTGTAACAGATCGATCTGCAACGGTTAATTAGATGTTAATATGATTTCCTACTATAATTAAAAGTGTACCTTATTTAGGATCTCATTCATTTGTAAGGGATATAATTGTTCACTAATAAAAATGCACACATCCACTGCTCTTTATTCTTGCTTACCGTTCATTACTGTTCATCATTATTATTTCATTTCTTTACTGTTGTTATTATTGCTTTATCTCGAGACCGTCTTGGATCGAGGTCGAGACTTCACTCGCATACTGGTTTGATTTATCTAATCTCCTAATTTATTTATTTAATTCCTTGTTTATCAATTGGCATTGGATTGAATCATATATCCTTAAAATCACAATATAAGTTTAATTTTTACTCGAATTTTAGTGTAAACAAATAAAAAAATAAAAAGATAAATCAAAGAGTGAGTGAGAATTGTAAGCCGAAGTAAGAGAACATACTAAAGAAGATGGATTTTATATATATACACGGGATACTGTAAAAAGAAAAAATAAAATAAAAATTAACATCACAAACTTTTTAAAGTGACTAGTTTCACTTTTTATAAGTAATTAGATATAATAATCTTAAAAATTCTTTCATACAATCACTATATTGAATTTGAACTCAAAGATGATTTAGCTCCTACCGCCGTCCAAATATTCGGAGTCAAATGGAATCAAGTTCATGGATCATAAGTATATCTAGTAGAGTCATGCGAATTGATATAAAGACGTCCAGCCATATCCTAAAAATCTTTTTCAATCAAACCGTCTCATCACCAACCAAAAAAATTCCGAGTCAAATGGAACCAAGTTCTTGTCCTTTTTTAAAAAACCATTTACCGTCCTTATCTAACTATAAGAATTTAACATTCGGCCTTATATAAGCTTCTATTTAGCTTGCCTTTGCTATATACCATAATCCAACTCCCAATTTTTCTATTCATCTCCTGTAGTATTCTTCTAACTAAAGTTAGCTCAAATCATGAAGTCTCTCATATTTTTGGTGATTTTTCTGATGATGCTGTTTTGCAGCCATCGTAGTCTGGTTGATTGTAGAGTTCTTCCTTCTGCTTCTTATAAGAAGGAAATCGACAACCAAAAAGACTATCAAAATTCCAAAGCTGCAAATTATTGGAGTGGCTCGTCAAAATCATCAAACAGTGCAAGAACGAGAAAGAGAAGCCATAGTAATCTGGAGAACCAAAGAATGGATACATTGGCTTCTGGACCCAATGGAAAGGGCATTGGCCATTAACTAGTTAAAAGCTTTTGCAGTTAGAAATGTTATTACACCTAGTGTCATGACAAGTTTGCACTATGCATCCAACAACTGTAGTCTAGAATAGTTCACTTGCCTTAAATTTTGTCTTTTCTTACCTCCAATATGCCATGTCGCCATGCTAAGCATGCATACTGTTGGAATTATGTTCATAGAGCAGTAGAATGTATACGAATTGCACGTCATTGTTTATCTTTCTTCCTTTATTCCCGGTTGGATGTGAGGGGGGAGGGATCACCTGTCACGACCCCAATTTTCCTCCGTAGGATGTCGTGATGCACCTAATCTCGACGACTAGGTAAGCCTAACATACCTTTAACATGGGAGTTAATAACAGATATAGTGCGGTTCTATTGGAGTTCATAGTCGAAGTCGAGCGAGAAGAGTAATTGGGTGTTGCTCGGTGAATGGCGTATCGGTTATATTCTATCTCTACAAGATGATACTACAAGTCTCGAACTACAATATTGTTTCACACAAGAAAGAAACAGTGGAATGTCTAAAATAGAAGGGGACTCCAAGGTCTGCGGACGTGGAATAGGTATACCTTGAAGACTCCAAAAGCAACAACCCAAATCATGTAACCACCTGATCGGTTGTTCTGCTTTCTAGAACCCCATTCCCCTAAATAAGACTTCACATACATGCTTTTACTGTTTTATGACTTGCGGGATGGTTAGTTCGGAATTTGGAAAGGTTCGGGTTGAAATCGGAACACTTGGTTCCTTAACGTTGGCTAAAAAGGCTAAGTTTGACTTCGGTCAATATTTTGAGCAAACGACCTCAGAATCAGGATTTGACGGTTCCAATAGGTTCGTATGATGATTGGACTTGGGCGCATGTTCGGATCGGGTATTGGATAATCCGGAAGCGTTTTGACGCCTAATAGTGAAAATTGGTTCTTTGAAGGTTTTTGAAGTTCTTGAAATTTGGTTTGGAGTAGGTTTGGGTGATATCGAGTTCCAAGTGGAATTCCGAGACCGGGAATAGTTCAGTAATGTTATTTAAGACTTGCACGTAAAATTTGGTGTCATTCCGAGTAGTCTAAGTATGATTCGACGCATTCAGAGCGATTAAGAAACTTGGTTTTGTTGTTGTTTGTTGTTTTACGCGTTTCGAGAGTTCTAGATGGTCCGTATTATGATTACAGACTTGATGGTATAGTTGGACGGGGTCCCAAGGGGTTCGGGTGTATTTCGAACTACCCGGAGCTAAATCTGATATAACGCCCCGTTTTCTCACGAAAGCGGGTTTCGAGATTGTGACAACTCTTTTGAGTGGAAGTTAGAGTGTTAAAAGAAGAACAATCTCCACCTAACTGTTTTTAAGGTGCGTTAGGGCACCTATTATGCAGATAACTCTGTTTGACTAGGCAACACCACCAAAGATCGGGTAAGGGCTCAAATTACCTCAAAGAGAATGTGTTAGGCACCCCTTGAGGGCCACAACTATGGGTCCTGGCCGAACTTAAGATTATGTGGATTATAATTAGGCGAGATGATCACTTAAACGAAGAGAATAAAAGGTCAAAGAGTTTTATTATGAAACAATGAGAATTGATACAAATCTACAAGGATATAACTATAACGGTCTATATAAAGTGACTAAGTGTGTAAAGAAAGGGGGATCCTGAGTTTTTGAGCTTAAAAGATCACCTAGTGCAACATAAATAATACTTTTCAACTCCCTTAAGATAGGGAGTTACTCATACTATTCAGCGGGCACAAAATATCATCTCCTGCTACCCAATTACTATGTTAAAGTTATTTACTTAAAGGCGCTCTAATTCAATTCTAAGTTGTACCCTATGCGTGCACCACCCGTCTCATACCTATGGTCCATGAGGCTTTGGACCTCTATTTGGGTGGTTCTAGACTTTACTTAGGTTGCTCAAAATGATAAAGCTAGGTGACATTCAAAACAAATAAGACTTCATATAAAGGCAGTTATAGGCCCAGATTAGCCTCCACATATAAGCAACAAATGCACGCGGGCAGATTTTCACATTAGGCATTAGACAGTTTCAGAATTGAGGAAAATTAAAGTCATTAAGCCCTATATATATGGTTTCTATGTGATTTGATTTCAAACGTACAGACAGTTTCAGATTGTAAGTGTCACTTTAAGCCTATAGACATGGTTTCCAAATGACTACATAGTTTAAGAGCATCTAGGACTGCTATTCTTATCATCGAGAATTACAGATTATGAGTTATTAAGACCTATAGACATAATTTCTAAGTGATTACCCAATAGGGTAGTGAAAACCATTGGAAAGACTCAGAATTATTCGTGTTCGATCCTATTGGCATGCTTTCTAAGAGAGTAGCAGTATTTTATATCTAGGTTCCAATAGTTGGCAGATTTATCGCTTATTCCTATAGGCATGCTATCTAAGTGAGCGATGTGATGAAAACAACAATGATAGTGGCTAAATAGTCAATTAAAGCTCTACGGACATATCTAAATATTAATATGATCCTATAGGTATGGTATCTAGCGACAATGTTGCAATTGCACAAATTTAACGAATAGTTATTGAAACTGCTTTCCTATAGGCATATTCTCTAATAATGCAAAAGTGGTAGGCATAGTAAAACATGTTGAGTGTGTGTGTGATTCCTATAGGTATGGTTTCTACTAGTGCACATGAAAACTAATAGCATATATGGCAGGTTGTATAAAATAACAAGTAAGTCATATAAATCATATAGGCATGTCTTCTACTCTTTTATGCAAACATTAGAATATACTTGTTTTCCCAATTTCACTAACACTCCCATTGTTTGTTATTACAGATTATTGCAGGTCCAGATAATGAATAGAAGTAAAAATATCACACAAGGAACATTAATAGGCCTAAAAACAAGCCAAAAGAAGATACCCAGCATTGTTTGTGTCTTCACAAGTTCATTCTTCACAAATAGCACGCCCAGATCCAAGCATCTCTCTCAAACAGGAGACTATGCCCATCAGCACAACCTAAAGTCACAAAGGAACTCAAGCTAGGCCAAATAGTCACAAATTGACCACATGACCCAAATATAGAATCACACAGAAATCACTTAAGCAACCCAGTTTGCAGATTAAACACATAAAATAAAAGAGGCTTGCTAAGTGTCTGAGACAGCCTAAGTCCCACCAGCAAAGAGAGAGTAGCCAAAGGATCCTAGTGTGTCAGAGTTCACCAGGAGTCTCAAATGAACCCCGAGCAGTGCTCACACTAGGGAGGTCGATAGAGAGAGTTTTGGTGGCCTTGACTTTCAGCCGGCCAAGAGTGATAGATTCAAAATAATATAGATAACAGATGATGGTGAGAAAACAATGATTAAGTGATAGTGGTGCACTTGTATTTTAGAAGCATACATTGCAGAGTTGCTTAAAAACAAAAAAAGCTAGTTAAGAGAATCAACAAGACTTAGAGGACAAGTTGGTATTACAGGTTCAAACACTTAGCAAGAGATAGCATATTGGCAGAAAACATATTGAGAGAGTTAAAGGAATCAGGTTTCCTAAGGTTATAAGATAAACATCAGAGTGCATAATGTCAGATAAGTTTAAAATAGAGTAACTTATGTCATGCCAACTTACGTCAATAAAGCAAACCAGTATCAAACTTTATAGGGGAAAAATACAAGTTAGTATAGCTACTCTAAATGTCTCAAATAATCACTGAGTGGTACATGATTAAGCAAACATAATTAAGTGACAAGACTAGAATGGGAGCAGATTATAGCTAATATGAATGCCTTAATAGAGATTAGATTACATTCTAAGTATGAGCTAGTCATTACAATAATTTAGAACAAAGTAGAGAAGCAAACTCATGCCAAGCAGCAAATGTAAACATTCAGGTACCAACATACTTGGCTAAACGAGCTTAAGAGAGTCCAAATTATTCAAGTTAAGCATGTACAATAAACATGTCTCAGAACTAGAAATTTTAGGTAAAATCAAATGCTAAAGAAGTTCAGATCATAAAATAAATTCAGGGCCAACAAGGTTACACACACAGATGGTCTAGAAGCACATTAAGTCACAAAATTTCAGAGGTATGAATGTGCAAGACATGAACACAAAAGAATGAAATTGTAAAAGCTAAGGAACTTACCAGTTATTAATTGATAAACAGACAAACATGAAATAACAAACTCTATAGTACTCTAAACGTCAACAAAGAGCAGTAGAACCCAAAATCTTAATGCGTCAGAGTTCCCAAGGGTCTCAAATGAACCCCGAGCAGTGCTTGTACTAAGAAAGGTTGGATAATCGAATTCCAGTGGCCTTGGCTTTCAGTCGGCCAAGAGCTAAAGTATAGAACAAGATAATGAGAGAATAATAGAGTGATAATTTTAAGTTTTTAGTGAATCTGACGATTAAAGTCCGTCCCAAAGGGAAATAGGGGAGGGAATTATATAGTAGTAAAAATCAAGCAAACGAACAAGGAAGCACTGTAAAATCAAATATAAATAAGGAAATAATAACATGAGGAATCAATTAAAATCGAATTAGGGAAAAAATTAGGTAATCCCTAGTTGACAGAAATCAAAGATTCGACCAAAGATTTGGTGAATCGGCTTCATATCTCGAATATAGACAGAATATCGTCTAGATCTTGAAGATTGAAGACGATTTTTACATGATTTCAAGTTTGGTACTTGACAAAAATAGGCAAGTACTAAGTAATACCACAATCGTGTAAGTAACACAGAAATGAAGAATATATGGAAGGCAAATCATAAAAAGATTCCATATCAGGGTCAGAATCAGAGAGAATTAGAGGGTGTGACGACTAGGGTTTGTAAAGGAGAAGAGAGCAATAGAGGGAATAGAGGAGGTTGTCTTTAGGAAATAGGACTTAGGTTTAGGTTATGGGGGATATGAGGAATGGGAGTGGGGGTATTGTGAGCCGTTGATCGCATTTGATCAACGGCTGAGATTCAAAGGGAGTTGTGTCAGGTTTTGTACTGGCAGGGTTGCTTAGGTTTCGGCTTCTGGGGTTAATCAAAATGGGCTGGTTCATTTGGACCTTAATTGGTCCGAAATTAACCTAATTTTGGGCTAGATTTTAAAATGAGAAATTAAGGGGAAAATAATTTAATAAAAATAGTTAAAAATACTATTTATGCAAATTAACACTTTAAAATAATAGTAAAAGATTATAAAAATGTAAAATATTATTTTGACCTTGAATAAAATGATAAATGCAATAAAATTGCAGAATATATGCTATTAATGCAAGATTGTGCAAATAGCCTAATATACTAATATAATTATATGAAAACGAAGTAAAAATATTTGAAGCATGTATATAGGTGCAAATAATAGTTTGGAATATTAAGTCATCATAAGAAATAATTTAAAGGGATAATTGGTAAATATTCAAGTAATTTAGGTGCAAGAAAATTAGCTTTAAAGCTCTAAAAATTATGAAAAATACATGTATAATTCTTATAAACTAAATAATGATGCAAAATGACATGTTAAAAATTATATATACAATTTGAAAAAATATGAGGGCAAAATTGGATATCAACATCTGAGAAACTAGATTTTCCATTTCTGGTTTCCTTCTTCGCGAACGGGGGAGGGCCATCGCGTTCGCGAAGAAGGATTTGGGGAAGTGGGCAAATTTCTCTTTGCGGTAAGGCTCATGCATTCACGAAGCCTTGTGAGCCTAGGCCTTCGCTTTCGCAAACCCCATTCGCATTCGCGTAGGGGAAATGAGGCTACGGAGGGCCATTGGACTTTGCTCTTCGCGTTCGTGATGCCCAGTCAGTGTAGGCCTTCACAAATGTGAGGCTTCTTCTATGTTCGCGAAGAAGGCCGACACAGCTGAGCAGGACCTTATTTTATTTTTCTCTCATATTTCACACTTGGGTGATTTTGGAGCTTCAAAAAGGGGAATTTCAACCTAGCTATTGAGGGTAAGTAATTCCTACCTAATATGAGTTTAATACATAGATTATGGGTAGAGTTTAACATGTAAATTTGTGAAAATCATGGGTTTAGGTGAAAATCTAGATTTTTGATAAAAATGAGATTTAACCACGAAATTGTTATGAAATTTATTAAGTTCATGAGGGTATGGTAACAACTTCCTTCAAAAATTTCCGAAATCCGGGCACGTGGGCCCGGAGGTAAATTTTAAGGATTCTTCAAATAGTCTTGGAAAATCACTTTGATAGTTAGGATATGAACTTTTAAACAAGTACTAATTATTTTATATAATATTTGACTAGTTTCGAGTCGTTTGGCACCGAGTTGAGGGTTTTGGGCACAATCTTGGACCGAGAAGTAGGCTTTGAGGCGAGGTAAGTCTCTTTTCTAACGTTGTAAGAGGGAATTAACCGCATAGGTGAATTATAATTAATACGTGCTCCTATTTATGGGGCCTATGTACGTACGAGGTGATGAGAGTCCGTACATAACTACTAATTATGCTATTGTCCGGGTAGTCTAGGACCCATACCATGCTTTACTTGAAATGTTTACACCCCTACTTGTTAATTTAATTGCTTAAGTCATATTGAAAATTGATAAAAGAACTGTAAAAGGTTGAATTCACTTACTTGAAGTTATGAATGGAACACTTGATTGTTAATGAGAATTTGTGTTTTCTTTAAAATATTTTCTATTTGTGGAGCGTGCCGAACGCCTTGGTAGCAGTTACATGCATCTATGGTTCATGCCGTTTGACTCTTAGCAGTGCACATTTTAAATATTATATTGGATCGGGCCATACGACCTTGCCAAAAGTTGTGCATGATAAATCTTTGGCATTCATTTATAATTGATATTGTTCATTTACTTGAGACATAAATTGTTAAATGATGGAAAGTAAACTTGACATATATTCTTAGCGGAAAAAGTGCTTATTATGCGTGTTTTTGAGTTCTTTGTTATATTTATGTAACCCATGCTTAGTTATTATTTTGACATCTTATTGTTGGCCCATAGTAAGTGTTAAAGTCGACCCATTGTCACTACTTCTTCGAGGTTAGACTAGATACTTATTGGGTACATGTTATTTACGTACTCACGCTACACTTCTGCACTTAAATGTGCAAGGTCTGAGGCAGGTGCATCTAGTTATCTGTCCGGCACGCATACTTGATCCCTATTACGAGACTACATGGTGAGCTGTCCTTCCGAGCCGTTCTGCAGCAGCCAGAGTCTTTATTTTATTATTGTTCTGTCTATTTCATTAGATTAGAAATATTTTGTATATTCTACTAGTAGCCCATACACTTGTGACATCAGGTCTTGACACATAGTAGTAGACTTGTGGTTTTGGTTCTATTTTTATGGTTATAATTGCATTTAGCTGCTTTTATTTTAATTACTTTAAATCTGTTATTTATTAAATTTTTTAAATTAAGGAAAGTTATTTACTTGAAAACTTATTAAAATGGGAAATCACTAGATTGTTCACTGTTGGCTTGCCTAGCAATGGTGCTGGGCGCCATCACGACCTAAAATAGAATTGGGTTATGAAAAATCAACTCTAGCATCCAGCACGAGCATATGTACCTAGATCTACACAAAAAGATGTACAAAAGTGTAGTATGAGTACACTACAATGGTACCCAGTAAGTATCAAGAGTAACCCCAGTAGAGTAGTGACGAGGCCAGGTCAAGACACCAACTATGATATAATAAACAGAGTGAAAACAAAAATTAATAGAAAGCGGAGCAATACTTAATATGAAGCAAGTTAATAACAAAGACTAACGAAAGGATCGTAAGCATAGAGATAATATAAGGGAAACAATTGAAAAGAACCACAATGTTCATATCCAAACAATAACTGATAGAACAGTGAAGAACAAACAACAAGAAGTGTTCCCACCAAATAACTCTTTACAACACGAGATAAACAACAAGAATCACAATGAGGTACCGCCTCGTGTACAATAAGAATCACAACTGAGGTACCTCCTCGTATATAACAACAATCACAACTGAGGTACCGCCTCATATTCATATTTCTTAATTCCAATCACAATCTTTTCTTATACCGCTGTGTGAGCCTTACATTTAAATAGTTTTAAAAATAATTTTTCTGAAATAGCTACACGCGCTTTAGCCACCTCATGAAGTCGCGTGTCTTCATGTAATTCCTTTACAAGCAACATGCACCTAAGTCCCACCTTATGCCGCCACATGCATATTAACCTCTAGCCTTATACCGCCACATGCACGTTCATATCACATCATAATAACAACTCGCACCACAAGTGCTCATATGTCACAACTTGCCAACAATCAACAATATCAATATTCCCACAACAATAGCCCATGGCTCCACCAGAACGTATACAAGAATATCAACAATAACAATAAATGTAAAATCCTCAACAAGAAAGATATCTCAACAATTAACAACTTCGCCTCAATATGATACGGCTTTCATAACTTCAACACAAATAACTAAGAATGAGAAAGATATTGTGTAACCATGAAACCAAATACCAATAACTCACAATGAAAGAGATAACATGAATTCAAATAAGAATAATAACACTGAAAGAGATTACTTGTAATAATAGCTTTAACTAATGATAATCAACAATGAAAGAGACAACATGTAACAATAAAAGAAGCAACAAGTTCAAATAAAATATAAGAGCAAATTATCAAGTAGGAAGTACAACAAGTGTTAACAAAGTTATTTAAGTCATGTAAGGATACACTAGCACAAGTAAGAATAGATTAACTATGAGAATTTAGAATATAATATGATAATTCAATTAAAGCATGGAAAGAGTCTAGTAGCCTAGACCGGTCAATTACTAAATATAACTCGTATACTCACTCGTCACCTTGCGTACATGACTTTCACATAGCACAAATGACACAATCAATCCCAAATCCTAAGGGGTAGTTCTCCCACACAAAGTTAGGCAAGATACTTCATCAACTAAGCCAATTCAACCTTCGAAAATAGCTTTTCCCTAAAATTCACCTCCATATGGCTCAAGTCAAACCAAAATCGACTTAATATCATCAAACAATGCAAGGGAAAACAATTACAATAGATAAAGCTAAGATCTTTACACTTTTCACAAAAAGTCAATAAAAGTCAACCCCCTCCCCGCATTCAAAACCCGAGTCCAATGGTAGATTTCGACTATCCATGTCACGACCCAAAATTTCCTCGGTTAGGCCGTGATGACGCCAGACACCTCGGTCAGGCAAGTCAACATTGAGTAATTAATTAAACTCTCATTTTAATATTTTTAGGAACCATAATTTCCTTTAATTTAACTAGTAAAAAGGTAATTATCACTGAATAAATAATAATGTTTACAACTTTTAATATTAAATATCCCATAATCATCCCAGAACCCGTTCACAAGTGCATGAGCAATCACTAGAAAATCAAATGAAGTACAATAACTATCCGGAATACAGATTTGGACATGGAGTAAATATAATACACTGAAAGAGACTGTGCTGACTGCGGGTCACCTCGAGAGATGCAACTCGCCTAAGTCTCCGTATCATCCATGCTGCTATGCCCATTAGGCCATTAGAGGTACATGTGCCTGTGCAACAAAAATGCATAGCAAGTGTAGCATGAGTACAAAAATAATGTGTACTCAGTAAGTATCCCGTCTAATCTCGAAGAAGTAGAGACGAGAGGTCGACTTCGACACTTAATAGTGGTCCAATGATAATATACCAATAATTTAATAAATCTAGGATTTTCATAAAAATGACGGTAACTCAAATAGCATGAGGCAAGAAAACAATTCTTTCGTTTATAGGAAATTTTCAAATTCATTTTCATCATTTATACATTTATACCAGGCCAGGGAGAAACAAATATCAACATCAATAAATTTCAAGGCAAGAAATACAAGCATGCGCAAATCATGCCGAGGTTGTATGACCCGATCCACTAAATATTTAAACTATGCACTACCAGAGGGTCGAATGGCGCGAACAATAGATGCATCTATTTATTCTACCGAGGCATTCATCCCGTTACACAATATATAAACGCATTCAAACAGTCAATCAAGAACTCATCAAGGAACAATTATCCAAGAAAAGGTAATTTCTCTTTTAAAAATATAGAAATGATGACTAGTCTTTTAGAAATTCGTTTACACGTTTGATATGTTTTAAGTATTTTTAAATTGACAACAAGATTTCAAATATTGCAAGTAAAGATTGTTTTTGGGTCCTAAACTACCCGGACATAGGCATAATAGCAGCTACGCACGAACTCTCGTTACCTTGTGCGTACTTAGCTCCCACAAATAGAAGCACATATCCAATTAATTTACCTATGGGGATAATTCCCTCTTACAAGGAAAGATTATGCTCAAACCCTCAATTTGGTGCGGAACAATCCAAATCTAATGAAATAGTGTATAAACGAATCAATACATGTTCGAAAATTTATATTCCAACTATTAAGGTGATTACCCAACTCTAAATGTAAGATTCCTAAAATTCACCCCAGGGCCCACGTGCCTAAATTCCGAATTTTTTTGAAGAAAGTTGTTACCTATAACCTTATGAAGTCAAATATATGATTTTTACTAAATTCCATAACCATTTTCGTGGTAAAATATCATTTTTATACAAAACCTAGGTTTTCATCTAAACCCTTGATTTCACCAATTTTTACATGTTAATCTATCCATAATCTATGTGTTAAACTCATGTTGTGTAGAAATTACTTACCTCAAAGTGCTAGGTGAAAACCCTCTTCCAAAAGCTCCAAAAATCGCCCAAATCCGAGACTCAAAACTCAAAAATGAGTAAAAAATGGCTGACTCCCGTTTTTAGGCATTCTGCCTAGGCAAGTCGCATGTATGAAATGCGACTTTGCCTGATTTTCGGGCAAAAAATGAACTACTACTAGCCTTCAGTCAACGGACCATAACTTTTTGTACCAATGTCCAAATGATGAATGGTTAAGCTTTCTGGAATCTAGAATCAAAGGTATACAACTTTCATGTTTTGCACATTTTCAGATTCCTAATAGATTTTGAGATATATGCTTCCAAATTAGACTCCTCGCATCAGAAATTTCTGGGGAAATTGCAGAACAACTTTACCAGCCTTTATTAAGTCAATCATAACTTTCTATACAAATATCCAAATGATAAATGGTTTATCGTTCTGAAAACTAAAATTTAAGGGCTACAACTTTCATGTTTTGCAAATTTTCATATTCCTTATAGATTGAAAGATATGAGCTACCAAAATAGACTTCTCGCATTAGAATTTTTTTGGCGAACAGCTGCTGCAACAGATTTCAGCAGCTTTTCTTTGTCTGAAATCCATTCCGTTAACCTTCCGAAATCCACCCGAGGCCCTTGGTACCTTAACCAATCATACCAACATGTCCCAAAACATGATACAAATTCGCTCGAGGCCTCAAATCATATCAAACAACGTCGAAATCATGAATCACACTCCAATTCAAGCTTAATGAACTTTAAAATTTCTAGCTTATCGTTGCTTAAACCTATCAAATCACGTCCCCTTGACCTCAAATTTTGCACACAAGTTATATTTGACATTACGGACCTACTCCAACTTCCGGAATCAGAATCCGACCCCGATATCTCCATTTCTGGTCAAACTTCTCAAAACCTTCAAATTTCTATCTTTAGACAAATGACTCCAAAATGACATACGGACCTCCGAATTCACTTTCGATCATGCTCCCAATACCAGAATCACCATACAGAGCTATTCCTAGACTCAGAATCCCAAACGAACATCGATAGCATTGAAATGCACTTTAACCCAAATTTATGAAATTCTTCCAAAAAAGCTAACTTCCACAATAGGCGCCAAAACACCCTTGGGTCACCCAAAACCCGATCTGGGCATAGGCCCAAGTTCAAAATCATCATACGAGCCTGATGTAACCTTCAAATCCCAATTCCGAGGTCGTTTCCTCAAAAATCCAATCCTAGTCAATTCTTCTAACTTAAAGCTTCCGAAATGGGAATTTTCTTTCCAAATCAATTCCAGACTTCTCGAAATTCAATTCCGACCACACGTACAACTCATAATACCTGAAGTGAAGCTGCTCATGGCCTTAAACTGTCGAACGACGCGCTAGAGCTCAAAATGACTGGTCGGGTCGTTACATTCTCTCCCACTTAAACATACGTTCGTCCTCGAATGTGCTAAGAATTGCGCTGGAGTTGTCTGAAATCATAGTTAAACACCTTATGCACCTACCCATTCTACCACAACTCAGTTGAGCACATTAGCTCGAGCAAATCTGAAGATATTCTCTTTTATTAACAAATGAGCCTTAGAGCCCAGTTTCAACATCCGAAATTCTCTGCCAGTCCTGCTTCCAATATAAGAACACCATATTAATCACTACACGATATACCAGAACATGACTGCATACCTTTGCCAAATTCTCACCATGCACCACATTATCCATATGACCATACTAACATTCTTTGATCATAATAACCAACATTCCCCGAATCAGATGCTCACAACGCACCTCATGATATATATATATAAGTCTTGTTCCAACTCCCGCAATACCGCCACGACAGAAGAGATGTGCAGAGATTTATAACCAACTGCCAAGTCAACAAATCATTGAGTCTATACTTCTGACAAGAACCATTACCTCATTCTGAACCAAATAATGATCTTTGCTCTTTAATATACTTCATATAATCCCACTGCACTGATCCTAGATCCAATAATCTCGTCTCACCCATTACGAACTGCTCAGGCAATAAGCCACCTCGGTCATGATCAAAAGTCCCATATGATGCCGTAACATGCCAATAGGCTGCAAGCTCAACGTGATACATAAGGAAAACGAACTCAGGAAGGGACTACTCAAATCACGCGACTAATATGAACTTTCCTCAGAAAATGGGAAACAAAACGCATAAAAACATGTATAGGGAACTGTACTCAACATCACACTGTTGCGGCATGCAACCCGATCCAAACGACATGCCCATGGTGGCATGCCACCCGATCCACACATAAAATTTACATAAGGAGATACACACCGAGCTAAATTGCTCATTAGAAGAAAATACCGAATATCGGTTACAAACACACTAAGTGCATAATACCATCCCTGGGAAGACATATATCGCCATAAGCTAACAAACTCAAGCACAACTGAGGTGCGATATATGTTCTGAAACTAAAGAGCCATCCTGCTCACATAACACCATTGCTACGCGGAACCTCAATGCATAAGAAAATTATTGAGCTGTTCACAACTCACACGGCACAATATAGCATTATATGAAATAGCCGACGATGAAATAACATCACACATCTGAATACTCCTCCATAAGGAGCGCTATGCTGAAATGAACACATCCGGCCTGATATAAGGCCCATATTCATACTTAAATCCATTTACAGACTCAAGCCGATTCTGATCGTACCGAACTAGGTCCATAATCTTTCCTGGGTCCATAATAACTTTTCACCATAACACACAAGAACAACCATCATAACCGGAGTAATATTCCACAGTCCACAACCCAATAAATCGAGTGCCCTCCAGGCATCAATTCTCAAATTAACGATATCACCATAATCTTCATACTTGGGTTAATTCTTCGATCAATCAAGTGACTGCATGCCACACTTATGCAACTTTCCCGTGGGACACTCTCCCACGACCTTCCATAATAGATAACAAGTCTGTACATATATACCACTGACCGTACTAACGCTGAAAAGTGATTAAGAATCCTTAACCAGGATGGAAAGCCTTTTTCACAAAACATTGATTTCAGGTGATGTTGAAGATAATGCCAGCTTACTCTAAACATTCGAATCCCTTTCCTACTCATCCGAGCTCGTGACATCCTTGTCAACACTGAACTGCAACCTTGATCCTCACTTTCAAATTCCATACCATTCACTGCACCCAACATGCTAATATGCGATAGCACAAGATCTTCATCATAGCTCCTGAACCACTAATATGATAAACACTTCCTCACCTGGAAACTTTTTACTTAACTCATTCCAAGAGGACCATAGAAACATGCGAGTAACTTCTCATAACCGTAGAACGTTCAAATTCTCAAGTAGTGGTCTAAACCACCATAGCCCTTTCAGGATCCTCCTACACATAACATGCCATAATACTTGAATACTTCCAAATATAATCAACTACGGCAGCTGTCAAACCTCACGCGCACCGCCACCACTATGCCAATTCAACTATGGCTGACCAATATAACTTCCTCTAATTCATCCTTAACTTGCCTTAGAGATAATATTAGCTTCATTCCTTACATAACCAACCTAAATCCGCAGTCATCTTGAGTGACCCCATTCCATGAGACCACATTGTCTCCAAATGCATGGACCGCTTCATACCCTCTTTGCACGCACATTCGCATCTTCAACTGATGCACCCATTCTGATAATCCTTTTATGAATCCGAAGTTTTTTCCTTTTTTCCTCCCGATGCTACACTGCAAGTCGAAAACATCATATATCATTCTGAACCTCTTATCATAATCTGCTACAAAAGCTCGATTCTTAACCATAATGCGGGCTTGAATCCTTAGGCACACATTTTTAAATCATTTGAATTCATTAGGACCGTTGTTGAGAGCCACACACTCTGACTTGGTCCCGAATATAATCAACTCTATGAATCTTTTAGCATATGAACACCCTCTCGACAAAGCACCCGTCCGAATTACTTTCCTTGAAACCCGCATCTACACAAGGCATAAATCATGTACCCTTCCCCAAGTCTGAACATGAGTCAATAAGGCCAACTATAGCACACCTTTAAAATTTCCTCTCCTCAAATTACCTCTTATGTTCCTTTCCCTTAGCTGAAATAACCCATCCATATGCTAATAACCTGAAATCTCACAAATAAACGACCATGCAATCCAACTGTAGGCGGTGGGACTCTCCCACTTAGCTTGAAGATACTATTACACAACTCTAGAACCCACCAAGATTCTTTATCTCTCATTGACATAATCTTGCCATATCCCCCGCCAAATTCCTCGAATTCCTTTCATTAGCTTTTCATGAACACTCTGAATCTCTAGCAACAATCACATATTCGACTACTTACTGGATAGCCAGTAGGATCTTCGCAGAAGCTTCGCCAGCCACGCAACCGCTGATCTGCTCACAGGAGATTACCCCTTGTAGAAATTACGTGTCGTCATCTCCCAACAACGCTGCAATGCACCATTACTACCAAATCAGTAACTCATCCTGAGCCCATGCTTATTCACTAGCTGAACGAATCCGTTCATTCCTCGTGGACATCCACTAAAATACACGACAATATCTCCCATTTCAAAGTTATGTTGTTACCTTCTTCATATCAAGCAGCTCCTTTCTTTCATATAAAATCTCCCGCCATATGTTATCCAATATCTCAAATTACGCTCGCAGACCCAATCATCGTCCACTAAAATTCCCAAACCACTCTAACTTTTCCTCAAGGTGTGTAGTTATCTTGCCACTGAACCCATATGCTACTCTGTCACTCTCCTATTTTGGCCAAACCCCTCTTCTTTGAGCAACTACTTGACTCCTGCTTCTTACCTAGCCTTCTAGAAATTTAACCACCGCATGACACTTCCCACAAGTCCTTCCTCATCCATTGTTGCTCAGTTGATGCCTTAGATCAAAATCTATCTCGGTAGCTCTAGAACCAATAGACCGCTATTAACTTTATACTTTTTCGAATATCATTTATTGAAATTAAATTGAAATAAGAATTCTTTTTAAAAATAAATAAAGTTCAACCACTGTACTAATATTTTCTAACTGAAATTTTATATTTGGAAAGTAAAGAATTTTGATATTAATAGTATTTGGATTCCTTTTCTAATATCGAGTGAGAAAAATATATCCTACCGTAATCTAATGTGCAATTTTAATTTATTTTAAAAATTCAATACTTTTTAATGAGTTGAAGAATATATTTTAAGGTTTTAACCTAAAGTTCAGAATGTAGATATATTTAATAATTTGTTTATTTCATAATTAATAATCCAAAGTGTCTGTTTTAGACTAAGTTTTCTGAATTTTAAACAAGTATATAATAAACATAATTGTTTTAAAGTCTAAAAGCTTCAACAAAAATAATAATTACTAGAAGTTTAATAATAAAAATACCGTAATATTTTGGTGAAGTACTATATTGTTTGATCATATGCACTTTTATTTTTGTCTATTATTGAATAAAACACTAAATGATAAAATTAAATTAAATATTATACTTTCTAGGGAAAATAATTTAGAAAGAGGGGGATAAAGATAATGTGAGAGAATTTCATATTTTGAATTAATTTAAATGATAAAATAAAGCAAATAAATAATTCATACTCAAAAATGTTATTGATAAATTCAAATATTATATAGTGATAGATTAAAAATAAATAAAAAGATTATTTTAAGAGAAAGAAAAACCATATTCATTATAGTATATTATAATAGAAGTAGCAGATATAGATATAAAGTAGAGGCCAAGCTAATAAAAAGCTAAGTAATAATGTAACCATATTAAGTAACGGGTAACACAGTAACAATAAATAAAAAACAAAAAATAGAGAATTTCTTTTGTAAACAAATAATATAATTGTAGATATATATAAGGATTAGACATTTGAATTTGATATAAGAAAACTTTTAAAATTATTATGAGAAAAAATATATTATATGAATAATATCACGCAATTGAAAACACAATTTATAGACCTAAAATTTAAAATATTTACAATGAAATAACACCAAGCAACAAATTAACAATATAAATATGTAATTAAAATTGTCATGTAGTTAAGTTATAAAAAAGTTAAAGTCAAAACTCTATATGAAAACAAAAGAAAAGAATTAATTGCTTATTGCACATAATACTAAATAATAATTACTAAACATGTAGATTTATGGAAAATAATAAAAGAACTTCTTCGTTTAAACTTTGGCATATTTTCAAAAGAATTAGAAAAATAATACGATAATGTTTATATTATAGATACAACACGAAATGTGTAAAATAATTAAAATATTATAATATTAAAGCAAGAAAGTTTGCATTGTGGTTAAGCCAAGTGACAAGCTACTATAAAGCCACTTGACAACCTTAAAGAGTTTGTGGGAAATTGGCAGATATGGAAATATCACTTAAGAGCTATATATGAAATTTCATTTATTGAAATTAAATTGAAATAAGAATTCTTTTAAAAAAAATAAAGTTCAATCACTATACTAATATTTTCTAACTGAAATTTTATATTTGGAAAGTAAAGAATTTTGATATCAATAGTATTTGGATTCCTTTTCTAATATCGAGTGAGAAAAATATATCCTATCGTAAGCTAATGTGCAATTTAAATTTATTTTAAAAATTTAATACTTTTTAATGAGTTGAAGAATATATTTTAAGGTTTAACCTTGTGACGGCCCAAAGGGTCATCATCGTAGTTCTTCCTTGTTTCGCGTTTTTGAGGCCTTGAAAACCTCGCTTTTAGTTGCCTCGATTTGCGTGCGCAGTTCGGGCGCGTAGCCGGAAAGTTTTTATGTTAGAATATGTGAATTATGTGAAATATTTGATGGATTTTGATATTAATATGCATAATATTGACTTCGGTCAACATTTTGGGTAAACGGACCTGGACCTGTGATTCGACGGTCCCGGAGGGTCCGCAGAAAAATATGGGACTTAGGCGTGTGCCCGGAATTAAATTCCGAGGTCTCACTCCCGAGAAATAAATTTTTGTGTGAAATTATTTTCTGAAATTAATTAAGGAAAATGAAGAAGGAAATTGATCAGAAAACTGTGGTATCGGGCTCGTATTTTGGTTCTGACGCCTGGTACGAGTCTTAAATATGTTTTAAGCACTATCTGTAAAGTTTGGCTAAAAACGGACGTCATATGACGTGTTTCGGACTTAAAATGAGGAATTTGAGTTTTATGAAAGTTGAAAGAAAATCAAATTGTTTTGAGGCTTGATTCTATGTATATGATGTTATTTTGGCGATTTGATCGCACAAATGAGACCGTAAGATGTTTTTATGATCATATGTATGTTTGGTTTGGAGCCCCGAGGGCTCGGGTGAGTTTTGAGTGGGTCCCGGGAGGTCTTAGACTTAAAAAAAATTGCAGGTTCAAGTGTTGCAGGCCCAGCGCGGCCGCGGCCGTTTCCGCGCGGTCCGCGCTGGCAGCCACGCAGCCGCTTTGCTTTACTGTGCGATCCGCGTGGTGGGGGTTCAGAGGGTCGGTAGCCAGGCCGACCAGCGCGGCCGCGCACCAAATCAGTGCGGTTCGCTGGGTGGGTTCAAAGAGCCCACTTCTTCCCTCCCTCGGCGCGGCCGCGGTACATTTCCGCGCGGTCCACGCTGGCGGCCACGCGGCCGCGGTGCATTTCTGCGTGGTCAGCGCCAGCCCCCTGCAAAAATATATAAATTCGGGAATTTCAGTCATTTTTCCACTTTTCAAAAACTTAAAACCTAAGAGGCGATTTTCAAAATAGCTTTTTTTCTCCAAAATGATTTATAAGTGATTTCTAACTTAATTTCTTTATTCCTTGACATCTGTTAACATGATTTCAAATTCAAATCAAAGATTTTCATGGGGGAAATTGGGTGTTTTGGGTAGAACCTAGGTTTTCTACAAATTGAGAAGTTGGACCTCAATTTGAGGTCCGATATCAAAACACATCATATATTTGGATTCGTGGGAGAATGGGTAACCGGGTTTTGGTCCGAACCTCGAGTTTCGACCACGTGGGTTCGGGGGTGTTTTTGACCATTTTGGAAAAAATCTTGTAAAATTTATTTTCATACATGGGGAGTGATTCATTTAGTAATTATTAATGTGATTACGTAACTTATGACTAGATTCGAGGGGATTGGTGGTGGAATCAAGAGGTAAAACTATACTAGAAGCGTGAGTTGAGTTTGGAGCATTCAAGGTAAGTGTTTGTTCTAACTTTGGCTTGAGGGAATAGGATTAGGATGTTATTTGCTACTTGCTAATGTGGAGTACGATGTATAAGCATGGTGACGGTTATCTATGCACCGGAGTCTAGCATGACCGTGAGTCTTAATTGCTTTTAATTCGAATAACGTGACACAATCTCCTTGTTTATTTGATATGTTTCATATAATGTGAACGGTTGAGGTAAAATTATGATTGGTGTACTTTTGGAGCATTAGCTCGAACATGAATGTGTTGGTAGAGGAAGAAGGGATTTAAAAAGAGAATGTGTTGTGATTACTCCCTTGCCGGGATGTGTAGACCGATATATATACTCTCCCTTGTCGGAATATTTTGGGCTGTTAGTTGTACCCTTGTCGGGTTAGAGTGATATGTTGTTGATTTCCCCTAATGGAACTCTCCTTACAAAATCAGATGTTTCGAATTAGATTATGGGATCGTGTGGCACGCTGTCCACTTATACATGATATTATGGGATCGTGTGGCACGCCGTCCACTTATATATGATATTATGGGATCGTGTGACACGCCGTACACTTATATATGATATTATGGGATCGTGTGGCACGTCGTCCACTTATATATGATATTATGGGATCGTGTGGCACGTCGTCCACTTATATATGATATTATGGGATCGTGTGGCATGCCGTCCACTTATATATGATATTATGGGATCGTGTGGCACACCGTCCACTTATATATGATATTATGGGATCGTGTGGCACGCCGTCCACTATATATATATATATATATATATATATATATATATATATATATATATATATATATATCATGGGAACCGGAGTTTCTTCTGTTTATTTCTGATATTTCATTTTTATCTGTTACTCCCCGATAGCATGTCCCCTCCTAGCTTTACTTTGTATTATCTTGTTATTGTTTTCTTGCACTTGTATATATATCTGTACAGGTTAATTGTGGTAGGTCATGTCTAGCCTCGTCACTACTTCGCCGGGGTTAGGCCAGACACTTACCAACACATAGGGTCGGTTGTGCTGATACTACACTCTGTGTATTTTTATGCACAGATCAGGGAGCAGCTTACGGACCACAGCAGTAGGACTTCTGGGAGCTATCTTCAGTCCAGGGACTCTCGAGGTAGCCTAGCTGGCGTTCGCAGGCCGAACTACCTTTCCATGTTTTTCGTTTGTTCATCTTGTATCAGACAAACATGATGTATTTCCTTTCAGACATTGTTTGTAGTATTCTGTAGTAGTCCGTGAGCTGGTGACACCAGACCTTGGGTAGTGATGTGTATTAAACTTCCGCACTTTTGGTTTTCAGTTGCTTTAGATTTAAAGTCTTCCGCTTAAATTTTGTCTCATTTATTATATTGTTTGAAAGAAAGTAGGAAAGGTGTTTTAAATATTTGGCTTGCCTAGCTCCGATAGTAGGCGCTATCACGACACCCGATGGTGGGAAATCAGGGTCGTGACAAGTTGGTATCAGAGCACTAGGTTACTTAGGTCTCACAACTCACGGACAGCTCGGTAGAGTCTGAGGGATCGGTAAGGAGATGTCTGTATTTATCCTGCAGAGGCTACTGAGTTAGGAAAACTTCACCTTGTTCATTCTTGTCGTGCGATTCTGTTTCTCAAGTAATGATTGTCTTTCCACTCTACTCTTTCGCAGATGGCGAGGACACGTGCTTCCTCTTCTACCGTGCAGCAACCCGAGCCCCCAGCAACAGCTCCTATCGGGGGTAGGGGGCGAGGCCGAGGCCGTGCCAGAGGACGAGGCCGGGGCAGAGCTCAGCCCCGAGCGGCAGTCCAAAAAGTGGAGCCTCATGTTGACTACGACAAAGGGGTCCCAGCTCCAGCAGCTCCGGTGGGCCCAGCTTAGGTCCCAGAGGGTTTCATAGCCACTCCAGTGCTTCAGGATGCTTTGGTCTGACTGGTAGGCTTTATGGAGGGCATTTCTAGAGCGGGTTTGCTTCCTGTAGCTCCAGCCACATCTCAGGCTGGGGGAGGAGTTCAGACTCCCGATACTCGTACTCTAGAGCCGGTAGCTCCTCAGGCTCAGGTTCTAGCAGTTCAGCCAGTCGTGGCAGTTCAGCCAGCTGTGGCAGCCCAGCCAGGTATTGCGGCTCAGTCCAGCGATGGTGCGTCTATGTCTGCGGATGCTAGACCCGGTTCATTGATCTTGCTCGTCATGCCATTGTGATACTCCCCACCGATAGAGAGAGGGTGTAGAGGTTTATTGATGGGTTGGCCCAGCCGATCCGTGTTCAGATGGCCATGAATGTCGGTAGTGAGATTTCATTTCAGGAGGCGGCAGATGGTGCCCGCCGGATAGAGATGGCATTTTCTCAGGGAGGTGGTCATGGGTCTGATAAAAGGCCCCGTCATTCTGGTAGATTCAGTGGTACCTCGTTTGGAGGTAGGTATTCTTATGGCAGAGGCCATCCTTCGAGGCCCTTTCAGTCAACTCTCTAGGCTTCTCATGGTACACCAGGTGGTTGTGGTTCTCAGCCGCAGTATTCTGACCAGCAACGCTTCAGTTCACCATCAGCACATATCACTGCACCACCACTTCATTATTCTCAGCAGCCGAGGGCTTGTTATACTTGCGGCGATGTGAGTCACATTGCCAGATATTGCCCTCGAGCTTCCAGCAGCTCACAGTAGCAGGGTCCTCGCCCGATGATCCAGGCACCAGTTGCCCCACAGCCTGCCTAGCCAGCTAGAGGCGGGGGCAGAGGTCATAGAGGTGGAGGTAGAGGTCTTAGAGGTGGAGCTCAGGCCGCTATAGTTAGGGGTAAGCCAGCAGCAGATTGTCCCAGGGATATGATTCAGGGAGGTAGGGCCCAACCTCGTTGTTATGCCTAGCCAGCCAGGCCAGAGGCCGAGTCATCAGATGTTGTGATTACAGGTACTATTCTGGTCTGTGATAGGGATGCTTCTGTGCTATTTGATCCCAGATCTACGTATTCATATGTGTCATCCTATTTTGCACCCTATTTGGTTATGCCTAGTGAGGCCTTGAGTATTCCTGTATATGTGTCTACACCAGTGAGGAATTCTATAGTGGTGGACCGGGTTCATCGTTCCTGTGTTGTGGTATTCAGGGGTCTTGAGACCCGTGTTGACTTGTTGCTCTTGGATATGGTGGATTTCGACGTCATATTAGGGATGGATTGGTTGTCCCCGTATCATGCGATCTTGGATTGCCATGCCAAGACCGTGACCTTGACATTGCAAGATTTACCCCGACTAGAGTGGAGAGAGACCCCAGGTCATACCACTCACAACGTTATTTCTTCTGTGAAGGCTCGACGCATGGTCGAGAAGGGGTGTCTAGCTTATCTGGCTTATGTTTGTGACTCTAGCGCTGAGGTCCTGTTTGCTGATTCTGTTCCAATTGTTCGGGAGTTTCCCGAGGTTTTCCCTTCAGACCCGCCGGGCATGCCGCTTGACAGGGATATCGATTTTTGTATTGATCTAGCGCCGGACACTCAACCCATTTCCATTCAGCCGTATCGTATGGCGCCGCCCGAGTTGAAAGAGTTAAAGGACCAGCTTCAGGATTTGCTTGAGAAGGGTTTCATTAGACCTAGTGTTTCACCGTGGGGCGCACCAGTGCTATTTGTAAAGAAAAAAGATAGATCGATGAGGATGTGCATTGATTACCGGCAATTAAACAAGGTGACGATTAAGAACAAGTATCCACTGCCGAGGATCGACGATTTATTCGACCAGCTTCAGGGTGCGAGGGTGTTTTCAAAGATAGATTTGAGATCTGGCTACCACCAGCTGAGGATTAGGGCATCTGATGTCCCTAAGACAGCATTTCGCACTCGATATGGGCACTATGAGTTTTTGGTCATGTCATTTGGATTGACTAATGCCCCATCAACGTTCATGGAGTTGATGAACCGAGTGTTCAAACCTTATTTGGACTTGTTCGTGATAGTCTTCATTGACGATATTCTTATATACTCCCGCAGTCAGGAGGAGCATGAGCAGCACCTCAGAGCGGTTCTTCAGACCCTGAAGGATAGTCAGTTGTATGCCAAGTTTTCAAAGTGCGAGTTTTGGTTGAGTTCGGTCGCATTCCATGGGTCATGCCGTATCAGCAGAGGGTATTCAGGTAGACCCTAAGAAGATAGAGGCAGTCAATAACTTGCCTCGACCAGCTTCAGCTACAGAGATTCGGAGTTTCCTGGGGTTAGCAGGTTACTACCGTCGGTTCGTGGAGGGATTTTCATCCATTGCAGCCCCTATGACCAGATTGACCTAGAAGGGTGCCAGTTCAGGTGGTCGGACGAGTGTGAGTCGAGCTTTCAGAAGCTCAAGACGGCTCTGACTACGGCACCGGTATTGGTTTTGCCCACAGGTTCAGGGCCTTATACAGTCTATTGTGATGCATCTCGTATTGGACTTGGTGTAGTGTTGATGCAGGATGACAAAGTCATTGCCTATGCTTCGAGGCAGTTGAAGATCCACGAGAAGAATTATCCGGTGCATGATCTTGATTGGCAGCCATCGTTCATGCCTTGAAGATCTGGAGGCATTACTTATATGGTGTGACGTGTGAGGTGTTCACGGATCATAAGAGTCTTCAGTATTTGTTCAAGCAAAAGGAGTTGAATTTGAGGCAGATGAGGTGGTTGGAATTGTTGAAAGATTATGACATCACTATCTTATATCACCCGGGAAAGGCCAATGTGGTGGCCGATGCCTTGAGTAGGAAGTCAGCTAGTATGGGCAGTCTTACTTATATTCCGGTCGGTGAGAGACTGCTTGCTTTGGACGTTCAGGCTTTGGCCAATCAGTTTGTGAGGTTGGACATTTCTGAGCCTAGTCGAGTATTAGCTTTCACGGTCGCTCGTTCTTCGTTATTGGAGCGTATCCGTGATCGACAATTCGATGATCCCCATTTGTGTGTCTTGAGAGACACGGTGCAGCGTGGAGGTGCCAAGAAAGTAACCTTAGATGATGACAGCATATTGAGATTGCAGGGGCGAGTTTGTATGCCCAATGTTGATGGGATTCGAGCGTTGATCTTAGCGGAGGCCCACAGTTCTCGGTATTCTATTCACCCGGGCGCCATGAAGATGTATCAGGATCTGAGGCAGCACTATTGGTGGCGCAAGATGAAGAAAGACATTGTTGCACATGTGGCTCGGTGTTTGAATTGTCAGCAGGTTAAGTACGAGCATCAAAGACCTAGTGGTCTACTTCAGAGGATTGCACTTCCCCAGTGGAAGTGGGAGAGGATTACGATGGATTTCGTTACTGGACTTCCGATGACTCGGAAGAAGTTTGATGCAGTTTGGGTCATTGTTGATAGGCTGACCAAGTCAATGCATTTTGTTCCTGTTGCAGCCACCTATTTGTCCGAAAGGTTAGCCGAGATTTATATCAGGGAGATTGTTCGCCTTCATGGGGTGCCGCTATCTATCATTTCAGATCGGGGTACACAGTTTACCTCGTATTTCTGGAGAGCGGTTTAGTGAGAGTTGGGCACCCAGGTTGAGTTGAGTACAATATTTCATCCCCAGACGGATGGTCAGTCCGAGAGGACTATTCAGATTCTTCAGGACATGCTCCGAGCCTGTGTCATTGATTTTGGAGGCTCGCGGGACCAATTTTTGCATTTTGCAGAGTTCGCCTACAACAACAGCTACTAGTCCAGCATTCAGATGGCTCTGTATGAGGCGTTGAATGGTAGGCGATGTCGATCTCCAACTGGATGGTTTAGCCGGGAGAGGCTCGATTATTGGGTACGGATCTGGTTCAGGAGGCCTTGGATAAGGTCAGGATTATTCAGGATAGACTTCGTACAGCTCAGTCCAGACAAAAGAGTTATGCAGACCGCAAGGTTAGAGATGTTGCTTTCATGGTTGGGGAGCAGGTATTGCTCCGTGTATCGCTTATGAAGGGCGTGATGAGATTTGGGAAGAAGGGCAAGCTCAGCCCTAGGTTCATCGGTCCATTTGAGATCTTGATCGTGTGGGAGAGGTGGCTTATAGACTTGCCTTGCCACCTAGCTTGTCAGCTGTACATCCCGTGTTTCATGTTTCCATGCTCTGGAAGTATCGCGGAGATCCATCGCATGTGTTAGATTTCAGCACTGTCCAATTGGACAAGGATCTGTCATATGAGGAGGAGCCGGTGGCTATTCTAGACAAGCAGGTTCGATAGTTGAGGTCGAAGAGTTTTCCTTCGGTGCGTGTTCAGTGGAGAGATCAGCCTCCTGAGGCATCGACCTGGGAGTCTGAGTCTAATATGCGGGGCCGTTATCCTCATTTATATCCCGACTCAGGTACTTCTTTCTTTTGTCCGTTCGAGGACGAATGGTTGTTTTAGAGGTGGAGAATGTGACGACCCAAAGGGTCATCACCATAGTTCTTCCTTGTTCTGCGCTTCCGAGGCCTTGAAAACCTCGCTTTTAGTTGCCTCAATTTGCGTGCACAGTTTAGTCGCATAGCCGGAAAGTTTTTATGTTAGAATATGTGAATTATGTGAAAATTTGATGGATTTTGATATTAATATGCATAATATTGACTTCGGTCAATATTTTGGGTACACGGACCAAGACCTATGATTTGACGGTCCCGGAGGGTCCTTAGAAAAATATGGGACTTGGGCGTGTGCCCGGTATCGGGCTCGTATTTTGGTTCAGACGCCTGGTACGAGCCTTAAATATGTTTTAAGCACTATCTATAAAGTTTGGCTAAAAACGGACGTCATATGACGTGTTTCGGACTTAAAATGGGGAATTTGAGTTTTATGAAAGTTGAAGGAAAATCATGTGTTTTGAGACTTGATTCTATGTATATGATGTTATTTTGGCGATTTGATCGCACAAATGAGACCGTAAGATATTTTTAAGATCATATGTATGTTTGGTTTGGAGCCTCGAGGGCTCGGGAGGTCTTAGACTTAAAAAAAATACAGGTTCAGGTGTTGCAGGCCCAATGCGGCCACGGCCGTTTCCGCACGGTCAGCGCTGGCAGCCACGCGGCCGCGGTGCTTTTCTGTGCGATCCGCATGGTGGGGGTTCAGAGGGTCGGCAGCCAGGCCAACCAGCGTGGCCGTGCACCAAATCAGTGCGGTCCGCGCTGGGTGGGTTCAGAGAGCCCACTTCTTCCCTCTCTCGGCGCGACCGCGGTACATTTCCGCGCGGTCCGCGCTGGCAGCCACGCGGCCGCGGTGCATTTCTGCGCGGTCCGCGCCAGCCCCCAGCAAAAATATATAAATTCGGGATTTTCAGTCATTTTTCCACTTTTCAAAAACCCAAAACCACCGCGTCCGCGCCGAGGGAGGGAAGAAGTGGGCTCTCTGAACCCACCCAGCGCGGACCGCACTAATTTGGTGCGCGGTCGCTCTGGTCGACCTGGCTACCGACCCTCTGAACCCCCACCACGCGGATCGCACAGAATATCACCGCGGCCACGTGGCTGCCAGCGCGGACCGCGCGGAAACGGCCGCGACCGCGCTGGGCCTGCAACACCTGAACCTGCAATTTTTTTTAAGTCTAAGACCTCCCGGGCCCCACTCAAAACTCACCCGAGCCCTCGGAGCTCCAAACCAAACATACATATGATCTTAAAAACATCTTACGGTCTCATTTGTGCGATCAAATCGCCAAAATAACATCATATACATAGAATCAAGCCTCAAAACACATGATTTTCTTTCAACTTTCATAAAATTCAAATTCCCCATTTTAAGTCCGAAATACGTCATATGACGTCCGTTTTTAGCCAAACTTTACAGATAGTGCTTAAAACATATTTAAGACTCGTATCGGGTGTCGGAACCAAAATACGAGCCCGAAACCATAGTTTTCTGATCAATTTCCTTCTTCATTTTCCTTAATTAATTTTAGAAAACAATTTCACCCATAATTCATTTCTCGGGATTGGGACCTCGGAATTTACTTCCGGGCACACGCACAAGTCCCATATTTTTCTACGGACCCTCTGGGACCGTGGCATCACAGGTCTGGGTCCGTTTACCCAAAATATTGACCGAAGTCATTATTATGCATATTAATATCAAAATCTATCAAATTCTTTACATAATTCACATATTCTAACATAAAAACTTTTCGGCTACGCGTCCGAACTGCGCACGCAAATCGAGGAAACTAAAAGTGAGGTTTTAAAGCAAATAAATAATTCATAGTCAAAAATATTATTGATAAATTCAAATGTTATATAGTGAAAGGTTAAAAATAAATAAAAAGATTATTTTAAGAGAAAGAAAAACCATATTCATTATAGTATATTATAATAAAAGTAGCAGATATGGATATAAAGTAGGTGTCAAGCTAATAAAAAGCTAAGTAATAATGTAACCATATTAAGTAACGGGTAACACAGTAATAATAAATAAAAAACAAAAAATAGAGAATTTCTTTTGTAAACAAATAATATAATTGTAGATGTATAGAAGGATTAGATATTTAAATTTGATATAAGAAAACTTTTAAATTTATTACGAGAAAAAACATATTATATGGATAATATCATGCAATGCAAAACATAATTTATAAACGTAAATTTTAAAATATTTACAATGAAATAACACCAAGCAACAAATTAACAATATAAAGATGTAATAAAAATTGTCATGTAGTTAAGTTATAAAAAAATTAAAGTCAAAACTCTATATGAAAACAAAAGAAAAAAATTAACTGCCTATTGCACATAATACTAAATAATAATTACTAAACGTGTAGATTTATGTAAAATAATATAAGAACTTCTTCATTTAAACTTTGACATATTTTCAAAAGAATTAGAAAAATAATACGATAATGTTTATATTATAGATAAAACACGAAATGTGAAAAATAATAAAAATATTATATAATATTAAAACATAAAGTTTGCATTGTAGTTAAGCCAAGTGGCAAGCTACTATAAAGCCACTTGACAATCTTAAAGAGTTTGTGGGAAATTGTCAAATAAGAAAATATCACTTAAGAACTATATATGGAATTTCATTTATTGAAAATAATTTGAAATAAGAATTCTTTCAAAAAAAATAAAGTTCAATCACTGTGCTAATATTTTCTAACAGAAATTTTATATTTGGAAAGTAAAGAATTTTGATATCAATAGTATTTTGATTCCTTTTCTAATATCGAGTGAGAAAAATATATCCTCCTATAATCTAATGTGCAATTTTAATTTATTTTAAAAATTCATTATTTTTTATTGAGTTGAAGAATATATTTTAAGGTTTTAACCTAAAGTTCAGAATGTAGATATATTTAATAATTTATTTATTTCATAATTGATAATCCAAAGTATCTATTTTAGACTAAGTTTTCTGAATTTTAAACAAGTATATAATAAAAATAATTGTTTTAAAGGCTAAAAGCTTCAACAAAAATAATAATTACTCTAAGTTTAATAATAAAAATACCGTAATATTTTGGTGAAGTACTATATTGTTTGATCATATGCACTTTTATTTTTGTCTATTATTGAATAAAACACTAAATAAAAAAATTAAATAAAATATCATACTTACTAGGGAAATAATATAGAAAGATGAGGATAAAGATAGTGTGAGAGAATTTCATACTTTGAATTAATTTAAATGATAAAATAAAGCAAATAATAATTAATACTCAAAAATATTATTGATAAATTCAAATATTATATAGTGAAAGATTAAAAATAAATAAAAAAATTATTTTAAAAGAAACAAAAACCATATTCATTATAGTATATTATAATAGAAGTAGCAGACGAGGATATAAAGTAGGTGCCAAGCTAATAAAAAGCTAAGTAATAATGTAACCATATTAAGTAACGGGTCACACAGTAACAATAAATAAAAAACAAAAAATAGAGAATTTCTTTTGTAAACAAATAATATAATTGTATATATAGAAGGATTAGACATTTAAATTTGATATAAGAAAACTTTTTAAATTATTACGAGAAAAAATATATTATATGGATAATATCACGCAATTGAAAACATAATTTATAAACCTAAAATTTAAAATATTTACAATGAAATAACACCAAGTAACAAATTAACAATATAAAGATGTAATTAAAATTGTCATGTAGTTAAGTTATAAATAAATAAAAGTCAAAACTCTATATGAAAACAAAAGAAAAAAATTAATTGCTTATTGCACATAATACTAAATAATAATTACTAAACGTGTAGATTTATGGAAAATAACAAAAGAACTTCTTCGTTTAAACTTTGGCATATTTTCAAAAGAATTAGAAAAATAATACGATAATGTTTATATTATAGATACAACATGAAATGTGAAAAATAATCAAAATATTATAATATTAAAGCAAGAATGTTTGCATTATAGTTAAGCCAAGTGGCAAGCTACTATAAAGCCACTTGGCAATCTTAAATAGTTTGTGGTAAATTGTCAAATAAGGAAATATCACTTAAGAGCTATATATGAAATTTCATTTATTGAAATTAAATTGAAATACGAATTCTTTTAAAAAAAATAAAGTTCAATCACTGTACTTATATTTTCTAACAGAAATTTTATATTTGGAAAGTAAAGAATTTTGATATCAATAGTATTTGGATTCCTTTTTTAATATCGAGTGAGAAAAATATATCCTCCTATAATCTAATGTGCAATTTTAATTTATTTTAAAAATTCATTATTTTTGATTGAGTTGAAGAATATATTTTAAGGTTTTAACCTAAAGTTCAGAATGTAGATATATTTAATAATTTATTTATTTCATAATTGATAATCCAAAGTATCTATTTTAGACTAAGTTTTCTGAATTTTAAACAAGTATATAATAAAAATAATTGTTTTAAAGGCTAAAAGCTTCAACAAAAATAATAATTACTCTAAGTTTAATAATAAAAATACCGTAATATTTTGGTGAAGTACTATATAGTTTGATCATATGCACTTTTATTTTTGTCTATTATTGAATAAAACACTAAATGAAAAAATTAAATAAAATATCACGCTAACTAGGGAAAATAATTTAGAAAGAGAGGGATAAAGATAGTGTGAGAGAATTTCATACTTTGAATTAATTTAAATGATAAAATAAAGTAAATAAATAATTAATACTCAAAAATATTATTGATAAATTCAAATATTATATAGTGAAAGATTAAAATAAATAAAAAGATTAATTTAAGAGAAAGAAAAACCATATTAATTATTGTATATTATAATAGAAGTAACATATAGGGATATAAAGTAGGTGCCAAGCTAATAAAAAGCTAAGTAATAATGTAACCATATTAAGTAAAGGGTAACACAGTAACAATAAACAAAAAACGAAAAAAAGAGAGTTTTCTTTTGTAAGCAAATAATATAATTGTAGATATATAGAAGGATTAGACATTTAAATTTTATATAAGAAGACATAAATTATTACGAGAAAAAATATATTATATGAATAATATCACGCAATTGAAAACATAATTTATAAACCTAACATTTAAAATAGTTACAATGAAATAACACCAAGCAACAAATATAAAGATGTAATTAAAATTGTCATATAGTTAAGTTATAAAAAAATTAAAGTCAAAACTCTATATGAAAACAAAAGAAAATAATTAATTGCTTATTGCACATAATACTAAATAATAATTACTAAACGTGTAGATTTATGGAAAATAATAAAAGAACTTTTTCGTTTAAACTTTGGCATATTTTCAAAAGAATTAGAAAAATAATACGATAATGTTTATATTATAGATACAACACGAAATGTGAAAAATAATTAAAATATTATATGCTCCAAAATAATGTACATAGAGGAGAATAGAAGTAATGTGAAGGGGTCTACACTTTAAATTTGTTTAATAAAATAATTAAATAGGAAAAATAATATTATTGATAAATTTAAACAAAATAATTGGAGCTACGGAACAAAAGAACAATATTAAATTAAATTTTAGGGTAATACAAAACTATATTCACTATATTATACTAAAAGTAGAGCAATGAATAAGGACATTAAGTAACACGATAAGCTAATAAAAAGTCACATGGCAATATAATAAGTGTGCATTATGGTTAAGCCAAGTGGCAAGCTAATATACAGCCACTTGGCAAATTATGATAATATTTGTTATAGTATTTAATTTAAATTGAAATACAGGATATTTATTTAAATTTAAATAGAAATATAGTAAATAAGATTCTTTTGAATCTGAATGGAAAGAAAGTTAAATTTGAATTAATTGATTAATTAATTAGGAAAGCTAATCAACACATAAATGTTCCAATTCAAAAGGGAGGCTCAACGAGTGAGGAAAATTGTTCTAAATAATGAGAAAGAGTTTTTTGAAATTTGAGTTCATAACAAAAATAACAGAAAAAATAAAAACATGTTTGTTACTAGAAATAAGACTAAAAATCTAGGCTCGAATCCATAATCATAATTACCGAGTTGTTGGATCAAAACTTAACATTCGTAACTACCTTAGGGATAATGTTTAACTATGAATCGACTCAGACATTGGCTAAACAAATGCCAATTGTGTTGGCTTTCGATAAAATTAATTATCCAATATTTTATAATTTATTTTATATCTCAATTGTTTGGAAGCAATACATACATCTTTTTTATTTTTTTATTTTTTTTATTAGTGCTAGCAGCTGCTATGCTAAAATATATAATAAGGGATGATAGATTCTTCTCTAATGGCTCAGGTATGGACAATGATTTTTTAGCACGTTGTTGATATTTATGTTCTCTCAAATTGTATAAGCCAATTGATCGAGCAACCAAAGAAGTCGAATATATATATATTATGTGTGTGTGTGTCAATTAGAATGAAATAGATTTGGATAGGGTAAACACATAGATGAATATAACTGCACTATTTGGGATTGCTATTTGCACAAAATAAAGTGGATCGTAAAATCATATGGTAAGATTCATTTAATTAATAATTACATGTAAGAACTCATCTTCTTTTGTGCATGTGCATCGTGGAAGAAAAATATTTAAAGTAGGCTAACATTTATTTAATTATAATATATTAATCTTAACTATATCCCAAAAGTATCATTTAAATTGTTAAAAACAATGTGACTTTAATTGTGTGGTTAAAATTAAGGTAACTAGCAAAATTATTGAGCAAATTACGATCTAAGTGTTTTATAAGTTAGTAACTCCCAAAAGTTAGAATATATTGGTTGTTCATAAATTATCATGTATGTATATATTAATTTGTCACCGTATAATTTTAGGTTGGTGGAAGTTGATGTTGATGTGAGAATTTATTATGTTGAGATAATAATATAATATATTTTTATAATTTAAATTAAGATATTAAATAATATATTTTTATTTGTTATTACTCTATATAGTATGACTTCATTCAGTTTCAATATAGATGAGATAGTTTGACTTGACACGAAATTTAAGAACGAAAAAGAAAACTTTTGAAACTTATGATCCTAATAGTTTTGTGGGGCCATGATATTTGCATGAATGTAAGAACTTCTCATTATATGTCAAATGGGTAAAATAAAAAATTTAAAGTTAAATTATTTCCAAATACAGAAATGTGTCATTCTTTTGGAACATACTAATAAGAAAAATATTTTATGTAAATTGAAAGGGAATGAGTATTTATTTTTGAATCATATTGTATTTTTATTTGTTTGTATCACCTGCTATATATGAGATTATAATATTTAAGTTTATGTCAATAGTTATTTATATAATTTGTTCTTTTTAATTTATAGAATTTAGCAGGATCATAATATTATCCGTACACCATGCGGGTACTAATACTAATAGGAAAAAAAACTCAATGTAAAAGAATGCAGACCCTTCTAGCTTTAAGCACATCCATGAGTTGATTTACATAATCTACTGCATTGCAAGGGTCAAGCTCATTTATGACATAAAATATTGCTGCAATAGCAATTAAAGATGGAGGATAATTGATAGGTTTTCAATATCTTTGCTTTATGTTTTGATGATCTAACAAACTTACTATCAATAACCAGATAGAAAAGTTGACACACTTAGTACACATTACAAATGAATGGATTCCAGCTAATGTGAACTGCTGCAAATGTAGTAAATGAAGAAACAAGACAAGGACCTGATCCCTTGTGTTTCCCTGACAGCAATACGAAAGTCAACTGTGTACAGCTGGAAAGTGACTGCCACAGAAACAATGAACATAGTGCAACAATTTGTAGTCACTTGCCTTTGACCTACCAAGTGCTTACATCATTCAAGTGATGTCATCAAGGGTGTATTAACAAGAGCATTATAACAAAAACATCACTTGAACACTTTAGAATTAACTTCAAGCATTCAAGTCTTCTGAAAACATTGAACTCAATTCTCAAGAGCTTGAAGAACAAAGTTAAACGCTACTACGGACCAGTTCCTAAATCTAATATTTTATCGTCCTTAGTTGAGTTGTAACTTTGTGATTGTCATTATTGTAATTCCTAAATTGCTTAGCTTGAAGCGTTGCTTAGGAACCCCCGTGTAAAACCATAAACTTTTTGAGTTTATGTTGTGACTAGAGTTAGTCATAAGTTAAAGTCTTTGTAACTAATGAGCGACAAAGTGGCTTGTGGTAAGAGTATCACAAGTTAGTTCAATTGAAGTCTTTGTAATAGAGTCATTACAAAGTGGCTTGTAATAGAGTGTTTACAAGTTAGTGAAGTTGAAAGCCTACAAGTGTAGGTCATGGTTTTTGTCCCCTTGAGTGGAATTTTTCCACGTAAAAATCCCGCGTCTCATTTACACAGTGTTTCATTAGTATTCTTAGGGAAAACTCATAGAGGATCAGGTACTCTATAGTTTGGTGGACTCATATAAACTAACAATTAGTATCTGAGCGGGTTCCTCCTATCAATCTAACACCTAGGAAGGATCCGTATGGTTGCTCCACCAAATTTTAAAAAAGGTTAATCTACATACAGACCACCCAGGTTCAATGAGCAATACTATGGGTGGTGGAAGACAAGAATACATGATTTTATCATGGATGAGGATTCTGAGTTGTGGGACATCATATGTGATGGTCCTTACATCCCAACAAAGGCACTTGCAGAACTTCCATTCTCAATGCCAAAAACCAGAAAAGAATACACCGACGCAGACAGGAAATCTGTGGAGAAATATTTTCGTGCCAAAAAGATTTTGGTATGTGGAATAGGACTTGATGAATACAATAGAATTTCTACTTGTGAAACTGCAAAGGAGATATGTGAAGCTCTACAAACAACACATGAGGGAACTACTCAAGTAAAGCAATCTAATATTGATATGCTCATTATCGAGTATGAACTCTTAGGACGAAGGATGATAAATCTATTCAAGATATGCACACAAGATTCACCTCCATCATAAATAAGTTACACTCACTTGGTGAAACCATTCCCAGGAACAAGCTAGTAAGGAAAATTCTCAATATCCTGCCCAGTTCTTGGGAAAGCAAGGTGAATGCTATTACTGAAGAAAGGACCTGTAGGAGCTGACCATAGACGAGCTGGTTGGAAATCTGAAGACCTACGAGATAAAGAGGAAGATAAATAGTGAAAGAGGAGATCCAAAAAAAGAAAAGAACCTGGCACTCAAAGCTAATAACAATGACTCGAGTGAGGAGGACAGTGCCATGGCTTACTTCACCAAAAGATTTCAGAAGATGGTCAGTAGAAATGGAGGAATACTGAAACGGGACAGCTCTAGCAAGCCAAAGAACTATGATCTCTGCCATTAGTGTGAAAAGTATGGGCACTTCATCAAAGATTGTCCTCTCCTGAAGCAAGAGTACTCCAAGTACAACCCTGAGAAAGCAACTACGAGGAACCCGGTTCCTGACAAGGAATTCAAGAGGAAGAGATCTGCTGACAATATGGTGAAATAGGCTCTTGCAGCATGGGGAGACTCCTCCAGTGAGTCTAAAGATGAAACTGATGCTGGTGATAGCTCCATGATGACAGTTGAAATGAGGAAAATTAATATGATTCAATTTTTACTTTGATAGCCCAATCAGATGATGATGAAGACGATGACAATAGTGAGGTAAATTTCAGGGATGTTCAGAGAAATCTGAAATCCTACTCTCCCAAAGAAACTTATGTCTTGAACTAGTATATTAATTGATGCCTATCATAGTCTTGTGGAGGATAAGGATGCCTTGACCTTAGAGCTAGGAGAAGATGAACAAACTAGAGATGATCTGGTAGTATGTGTTGTTGATATGAAGGAAACCATTTGTGAGCTGGAGAAAGAAAAATCTGTTTTAACCAAAAAAATCGCTAACATAGAACAGGAAAGAGATGACTTCTTGGTTGTGAAACTATTGAAAACTTCAGAAAAGAAAGAGAAGCCTTTATGGAAAGAGTGACTGAGATTGAGGAAGAAAGAGATGATCTCTTGGTAGTGATTGCAGACCTAAGTGAAACAATAAAGGGACTAGGGACTGGGTCAAAACTTGGAAATTTTGGAAAAGGAAAGGGGAGAGAAAGTGAGGAACATATTAGACTTGAAAACGAGTTGAAGGTTGTGAGAACTAGTATGTGTGTTGAATCTGATAAAAATAACCATCTCCATACTGAACTGGAAAGAATAAAAAAATGATCTTGAAAAGTCCCTAAAGTGGACCTGGTCCTCGGAAGCTATCACTTCCATGTACGTTAATAATGGTAGAAACAGGCAGGGAATATGGTTCTAGAGGGAAAAAACTCCTTACAACCTTCCTAGAAAGCATGTTACTATACCAGATAACTAGCTGTGTACCCACTGTGGGAACAATGGGTATTTCAAGGAAAATTGCCAAGCCAGGGTCCAGTCCTTTTAGAAAAACAAAGTGTTTGCTAAAAATGTAACTACTAAAAAGGGACCAGGTTCCACCCACAAAAACTGCATATTACCTACATGAACTAAGAGAGCTCTTATTCATCCTCTTGCCTACTACAAGGGACCCAAACTTGCTTGGGTTCCTAAAACTAACTCTTGATCTCCTTTTGCAGGGAACAGTGAAATGAAACAGTCAACAATGGTTCATGGATATTGAATGTTCAAAGCACATGAATGGGAACACCATGTAGTTTCTTTCACTAAAAACCCTGCAATGAGGGAGTGTATCCTTTGGCAATAGGAAAAAGGGGTACATTCTTGGAGTTGGAAAAGTCGGGAAATCACTTACTCACTCTATTGAGAATGTGTACTATATCATTGGTCTTAAGTACAGTCTCTTGAGTGTTTCTCAGATTTGTGATAAAGGAAACTAGGTGGAGTTCTTTTTCAAGATATGTACAGTTACTAATCTGATAACTGGTGAAGTTGTACTTGTGGCCAAAAGATACAAGAACATCTATGTTGGTGATTTCGAGTCCATACAAAGTGGTGATCTTAGTTGTCTGAAAGTTGTTAATGATGATGCTGAACTCTAGCATAGAAGACTAGGGCACCAAACTTCTCTCTTCTGAACAAATTAATTCAGAAGGACATGGTCCATGGTCTTCCCATGTCAAAGTTTAAATTACAGAAAGTATGTGATGCCTGTGCTAGAGGAAAGCATGTGAAGTCCTCTTTTTAAGTCTAAAAAGGATTTAAGCACATCAAAGCCACTCTATCTTCTGCATATGGATATATGTGGCCCTATGAGAGTGCAAAGCAGGGGAGGAAAAAGATACATATTTTTGATAGTGGATGACTACTCCAGATTCACATGGACCTTGTTTCTTAGAACTAAAGATGAAACCTTTGAGGTGTTTGTGGATTTTGTCAAGAAAATCCAGGTGAAGATGGAGTCTAGAGTCGTATGTATTATATCAGATCATGGAACGGAATTTGACAATGCCAAATTCGATGAGTTCTGCAATGAAAATGGCATTACTCACAACTTCTCAGCTCCAAGAACCCCCAGCAAAATGGAGTAGTGAAAAGGAAGAGTAGAACTCTTGAAGAAATGATGAAATCAATGCTGATCGACAGTGGAATTACAAAGAACTTCTGGGCTGAAGCAGTCAACACTGCCTGCTACTTGATGAACAGGTGCATGACCAGATCTCTCCTGAACAAAACCCCCTATGAGTTGCTGAATGGAAGGAAACCCAATCTGACTCACCTAAGAACATTTGGGTACAAATTCTATGTTCTCAACAATGGAAAGGATCAACTTGGTAAATTTGATGCCAAGAGTGATGAAAGAATATTTCTGGGGTATTATTTTAAAAGCAAGGCTTACAAGATATACAACAAGCAGACTCAATGTGTTGAGGAAAGTGTTCATGTTATCTTTGATGACTCTTATCCTTCCTGTGAGAAAAATGCTAAAGATGATCAAGATGGAAAGCCTTTACTGGTTCCTGGTGAAGTCATTGACATGACAAATGGAAAGGCAGATATGATTAGCCAAGTGAAAGAGCCGAGTGGAGACAATGTTGCCTCTTCTTCAATGGAACCAGGCACCTCAATTACAACAACTGAAGCTGAAGAAAGAGTGGTTGATGCAGTACAGGGTACTCCACTAGTACATGAGAGAAGAACACAAGAGAACTAGTTAAATATACCCACCTCCTCTACAAACGAACCTCAAATGTCTAACTGGAAACACAAAAGTTCTTATCCTCTTGACAACATAATTACTCCTCTAGATTCTGGAGTACAAACTAGATCAAAAGCCAGAAATTCACTTGCCTTCTCAGCCTTTCTCTCCCAAATAGAACCCAAATATATCAAGGAAGCCCTGAAAGATGCAGATTGGATTACAACCATGCAAGATGAGCTACATCAGTTTGAAAGGAACAATGTCTGGCACCTGGTATGTAGACCCTCAGATTAAACCATTATAGGAACTAGGTGGGTATTCAGGAACAAGCTTGATGAACATGGAAACACTACAAGGAACAAGGCCAGGCTAGTGGTTCAAGGCTACAATTAAGAGGAAGGGATTTATTATGATGAAACGTTTGCTCCGGTCACTCGCATGGAAGCTATTAGAATCCTAATCGCCTTTGCATCTCATATGGAATTCACCTTATTCTAAATAGATGTCAAAAGTGCATTTTTGAATGGACTTCTTAAGGAAGAAGTCTATGTGAAGCAACCTCCAGGGTTTGAATGTCATGAACACCCTGGATATGTGTTTAAATTTGACAAAGCATTGTATGGGTTGAAGCAGGCTCCTCGAGCTTGGTATGAAATGTTGTCAAAGTTTCTCTTAGAAAATGGCTTTAAAAGAGGGAAAATTGACAACACCTTGTTCCTAAAGAAACGAGGAAGGAACTTGCTCATTGTTCAGGTCTATGTTGATGATATCATTTTTGGGGCAACAGTTGATTCTCTGTGTGAATAATTTGCAAAACTCATGGGAAGTAAGTTAGAAATGAGCATGATAGGGGAGCTGAATTTCTTCTTGGGTCTTCAAGTGAAGCAGTCCACACAGAGTATATTGATACCCAAATTTTTCTCATATATTTTAATACATATATATACTTTCAAAATAGCACATATGAAGTTCTAAGCATGCATAAGCATTTTTATAATTTTTCTATAATTTTTAAAAGCTCCAAATTGATTTATTTCTTCTCTTTTTATTTATAAATTTTTTAGTAATTATCTATCAAATTATTTTTGTAGTGATTTAGTCATCTAAATTCTTTATTTATGCCAAAATAGTGTTTACACATTTTTAGTGCATTTTTATAATTATATTTGCTTATTTTAGGCTAAATTGCACATCTTTGCAATAATAACTCTACTAATGCATAATTGCATTATTGATGCATAAAATGGTCTTTTATATTTTTAAAATGTTAAACAACTATTTTAAATCATTTTAGTACACGAAAGTATTTTTTAGAAATTATTTATTATTTTTATAAATTATATAACTATTAAAAGTGGCTATTTAAAATCTAGCCTATTTTATTTTCAATTTCAGCCCCAATTTAACCCAATTACCAACCCAATCCCCAATTAAATTACCCATCCCAAACCCTAAGGACCCGATCCGGCCCCAATACCATTTAATCTCGGCCGTTGATCATAAAGATCAACGGCCGTAAATAACCCTTCCTAAAATACACCCAAAAGACCCCCCAAACCCTATCATTCTACACTACGTGTCGCCCTGAAACCCCTCTCTGCTCTCAATTGCTCTCAAACCTAACCCTAATCAAACCTCACTAACCCTCGTCCATGGCTGTCTACGATGATCTCTCACCACTCCTCAGGCCTCCAATTGTCTCCCTCACATTAGTCTTGCTATCTCCAGGGTCCTCAAGGGACTAGGGCTAGTTGGCTTGCATCTATGGTTCCTTTATCGCCTGTTTCAGGCTGTTCCAGTGTGATTCCGAGTAAGAGCGTCCTATATTGACTACGATCTATGGGTTTCTTCACCTCTGTGTTGTTCTCTTCGAAACCCTAATTTTTTTTCTAAACCTCTTTTATATGTACAGATCTAAGATGATTTGGGTTTGTTTCATGTGAGTTTTACAACAACCTTGAGGTTCTTTACAAGAATCATATGATTTTCAAGTGATTTTCAGCTTTTTCTAAACAAGGGTTTTCGGAATTTCTTTTACAAAGTGTTTGATGACTTTATATGTTTAATCTTCTGCTTTTCATATGTTTTGACTGATTTTATAAGTCTGCTGCAACTTAGCTCGCTTGTACTTAAAGCCCTAATTTTTTGGGGTTCTTCGTTTGGTTTCTAAGTACTGGTACATCTGAGTGTGTTCTTGCTTTGAGTTCTTGTGATTTCTCGTGATTTTCTTTTCCTAATATGCTTCTAATAAATTTCTTAGTTCAACCCTTTCACTGATTCTATATTCCTGTATTCATCCTGACTATTCATGTCAAGACCTGTATCTTTCTCATTGAATCAGTGTCGTTTAACTTTTTGTTTTGTTAAAGTTATGTGTCGATTCCTGACTATTCATGTCTTGCCTTATTTTATATGCTAAACTTGCTGACTCTTTCATGACTTTCTCTTTTATTGAACCTTTGATTATTCTGAATTCCTTATTTTCTGTTTTGATTTGAACATTTTCCCTTAAACTTCTGATTCTTACCTCTCTACTCGATTTGATTGAATTACTTGCCTTAATTAATTTTCCCTTGCCTTGTTTGTATTTTGCTGATTCTTATTGATTATTTCCTTAACTGAAACTTCTGTTTATTTACCCCTAATTACCTACTCTGTACCCAAACTTTACTTGATTCTTTTCCTTAAATACCTAGCATGCTTTACCGTTGATTTGATTATCCCTTGATTAAGGGAAGGACTTGCTGATTTACATATGTGATTGATTCCATAAACATCCTGGATTGCTACTTAATTGATCTCTTACCTTATTTGTTCAGCTTTTGATTACTATATAAACCCCCTCTTGTTTTAAGTCCTGGAGAACGAAACACTAGTTCAAAAACCACTACTCTTTTACACTCTAAAAGGCTCTCTTTTCTACTTGTGATCTTTGCCATTCTAGTCGGCTGCAAGCCAAGGCTGGAAGTTGCACACTACCTTTCTTATATCTTATGCTTTCATTATTTAACTAGGTATGCTTCTGATTAATTTATAAGAATCAAAACTATGTGTTTCCTTGCTGCTTTAGTTCATATGGCTTAAGTCTGTTCATGTTTCTGTCTACCGCTTATCCAAGCATTTTTAATATTGCCCATTCAAACCTATGATTAGTATGTTCCCACTTTACTTGCTTGTTTGTTGTCTTGTTTAGCATGTCTGCACATGTTTGGCCTAAATACTGTCTTTCCTAAACTCTGCTTCTATATGATTAGCATGCCTCCATTGTTAGTACTTGCCCAGCATGCTCATATAAATCATTGCATGTTCTGTTTCATTCCTACTAAGTTAGTCAATCCCTTTAAAGTAATTCTGGATGTGTGATGCATGTTTCTGCTGTGATCTTTGCTGCATATACAGAATCCCCCTCAAAACCCCCTATGTCCTGTCGTTTGTATGCTCCATTAAGAGATGCCCTCTATGTTCCCAACCCCTATCCCTTTTGTGTGAAAGTTGTTCCTGAAACTTGTTCTATGACTTGGTTCTGATTGCCAATAGTTTTCTTCACACTTTTCCTCAAACTGTTTCAGCACTAATGGTTTTCAAAAATTCTTTTCAGTCTTAAGACCTTTCTATTAAACTCTTTCAACTGTTATGTATTTCCACTTATTCTTAGAATACTAGGTTCTGCCCCTCTGACATGTGTACTGCCTTGAGATCCTCGAGATCTCTCTAAACTCTGGCATGTTAGAGCTGACCTTTTCACACTGTACCTAAGTCAGTTATTATTTGAGAAAAGGTCTAGGTGTGAGCATGCCCCAGGATCCTTGAGATCCTTAGGGAACTCTAACACACCTAGACACCAAATTATCTATGGAACTTTCGTATTTGAGGCAATTGGAGGCTTGGCAAGTCATTTGGGCCTTTTGCAGACTCCTTATAGATTAACTCCTGTTTATTTATGTATTTTATTTAATTAATTGGTCTGTAATAATTATTATAAACAATATTGGGATGATTAGTGAAAAAAGGTGGGTAGTTATATATGTTGGGTAAATCAGATAGATACCATGCCTATAGGGTTGTGTTAATTCAATGTGTTTGTCATGTTTGCTTTTCTTCCACAATATTAGAACCATGCCTATAAGATTTAAATGGCTTTAAAAATAGAGATCATGCGTATAGGGCTAAAATCATCTTTATAATTAGATATCATGCCTATAGGAATTAAAATCAGCTTTAACAGAAATCATGCCTATAGAACTTAAAACCAGTTTAGTTAAATAAATAAATTTAATTCATGTTTTGTTCATTCTGAATTGGTTTATTTAATCTGCCCGCTTCTCTAAATAAGTTTTTCGAATACCACCTTAAATTATACCGCTAGAAAACATGTCTATAGGATCTCAAGTTATCGTTTAAAAATCATTTTACTTTTTTACTGCATTCCTAATCAATATAGATATGATGCTCTTAGGACACTACTGTTATGCGTTTAGGCAAGCCTATAGAGCGATTAAAGTCCTGCAACTATAAAATTGCGCTTTAAAACTGCTCGTATTCACAGGTCTAAAATCAGTAGGTCTTTGACACTTCAATCTTAATTCAATGCTTAATACTCCCTGCTCACCTAGCTATCATGTTATAGGATTTTCTCTTAAATACTCGAATGTTGTTTTGAAGACGTGCACTTACTTGTTATATTTGTGGAGGTGACTGTGGGCTAGTAATTTGTTCTCTTCAAATGCAGTCCTAATTATTTTTGATTGACGCCTAAACTTTTATCCTTTAAACCTTAGGAAGTTCTAGAACTACCCAAATTAGAGGTCCTAAATACCTCCAGGGCCACAAGGAAGGGACGGGTAGTGCATGCATATGACATCTATCGAGGTTATTAGAATGCTTTAGGCTATGACCAAGGGGAGGAGATTGGGTAGTAAGGATATGATGACTACGCGCTAATGTCACATGTAGCCCCTCATTGAGGAGTATTTACCGGGTATTGTGTGGGGTGATCCTATAGGCTAACCAACCTAGGACCCCTCTTTCCCATTTTCGATGTTTAAACTTTAATTTTCTCTATATATGCAACTTGTTCAAGTCTTTTCCTTTTGTCTCATTACTTGAGTCATACAATGTCCAAAACATGCCTTTATTTGTAAGTATGTGTTTAAAATATTTATTTATTAAAAAGACTAATTCATAAGCATAAGTTTTGCTGGGATCCACTATTATGGACCAAGAGGGGTGCCTAACACCTTCCCCTCAAGGTTATTTCGAGCCCTTATCCTAAATCTCTGGTAATACAAACTAGTCTAAGAGTTAATCACTCTAGGTTCCCTAACGTAAAGTAATCCGTTAGGTGGCGACTCTTCAAATACCCAAATCCCAAAAGGAAACGAGTTATTACCCCCTTATTAATGTCGGAACCCAGACCTCTCTTCGCGGAGGGAAAAAGGGGGCGCGACAGCATGGTGACTCTACTGGGGATACCTTTAGACTCTTACCATGACGAACTTATATTTTGTGAATAGTCCAAGCATGCTTATCCCGTACCCTTTCCCCTTATTTGGATTTAACTGTCTATTTTTTTAGCATTTATGATTCTTTTATTCCTGAAACTGACTTGTCTCTTTGTTTTCTTTTTGTAACTGTCTTTCAATTATTTAAATATTGTATTTATTATTTTTCTAAGTGCAAATACTTGACTACATGCTATTTATTGCTGCATAAATCATGCTCCACATCATATTCCATTTATGCGTATTAAATCCTATAGCAACGTTTGATGAGTGGTTGCACTCTTCATATTTATTACCCTTAAATTTGGAAAGGCTTATTTGCGGTAAAACTAGTCGATCAGCGGTGCAGTCGACAGTTCTGTGCCTTTCCCTCTCAAGTTGTCCACTTAAGGGTACCAGTCTAGACCTCCATAGTAAGCTTACTCTGATTGAAATTATGCATGCATCATGGTCAAGCCTAGTCGGATTAATATGTTGTCCATATAATAATCCTTTAAGATGAGCCTTATCCAAAAGTCCACCGGGGTTTCCATAATCCCAAAGGGCACAACCACATTGTGTACATTAATTTGGAGAACTAAATGCCAATATGCTAATCATGAATGTATAAATAGTCGAGTCTGGTGGGGAAGGAGGGCCTAACCCTTTTGTTTTGCAGAAAATAAGGCACGAGGTCCCCAGATTCGGTATGGTTAGCAACATCCCACCATTGATGCTAGATTGGTGGGAGGACCTTTCCTCAAGCGACAAGAAACATGTAAGAGAGTACCTGGGTAACTTGCCTTCTCTACTAGACATTGAGGCAAACATAAGGATGATCTCGACTGCCACTTTATTCTGGGATAGTGAAAGGGTTGTGTTCCGTTTTGGCTACATAAAAATGATACCACTTCTGGAAGAAATTGGAGGGCTTGTGAGATTGACTTGGGATAGCCCCGGGTTATTAGTGCCGGAAAATTGTACTGGTAAAGGGTTTTTAAAGATGATAGGGCTAAAGAAATATGCTGACCTCAAGTTATTGCTTTTGAGTAGAAAGGAGGTATGGTTGATACTGTTATTGTGAAAAGTGTGACCACTTCTACTTCAAATAGAGCGGGGGTGGCCGCAGGTGGAGCTACCTCTACCTCAAATGGAACCGGTGCAACTACCTGGACCTCGATTGGTGACTGAGTCTGTACCACAACAGGAGTAAGTGTGAATGCAACTTTAAAGTCATCTCCTTCTCGAATAAGCCCAATCGACCCCTCAGGGTTCCATTCTTCGTTTGTCTCTATCATATGTACTCCAACCACCTCTATGATTAAGGAAGGGGTTGTTGCGGACATTAGGGACGGCTTCCTCGACCTGTATGACCTTGTTGTCGATTAGCATCTGGATCTTATCCTTCAATGTTTAGCACTCATCATTGGTTTTCCCCTTCATACCGGAGTGGTACGCACAAGTTTTGTTTGGATTGACCCATTGGGATGGATTTTCTAATGCCACAGTGGGAGCAGGAGTGACGTAACCCGTGGCTTTCAACTTCTCATACAACTGGTTGATGGGTTCAACAATGGCGGTGTATTGTCTGGGTGGCTTGCGATTGAAGTTGGGTCTTGGTCTTAGAAAATTTTGGCGAGTCGGTGGTGACTGGAAATGAGACGGTTGGGAGTTATAGATATGATGGACAGTGGTTAGTTAGGAATATCTAGGAGATAATGGTTGATATGTCGGTGGTGGTGCTTGGTATGTGGGTGGAGGTGTTTGATATGTGGGTGGGGTGTTTGATAGGTAAGTGGGGATTTCGAGCCCTGAGCCACCATTACTGACCCAATATCTCTCTTTTTTGATATGCCGCCTGATTGTAATGCCTTATTTGTAGCCTGTAGTGCCTCAAAATTTGTTGCCATTCCCCTCTTGATTCCTTCTTCGATTCTTTCTCCGAGTTTGATGATATTAGAGAATTTATGATTTTCGATAACCATCAACCTTTCATAATATTGTGGATCTTGTGCTTTGATGAAGAACTTGTTCATCTGTTCCTTGCCCAAAAATGGCTGACCTTGGCCGCTTCCGACCTCCAACGAGTAGCATACTCGTGGAAAGTTTCAGTAGATTTCTTCTTAAGGTTTTGGATGTAGAAAACATCCGGTGCATTCTCTATATTGAACCTGAATTAGTCCATGAAATTGGACGCCATACTCACCCAATTGGACCATTTCTTGGGATCTTGGCTGATGTATCAGAACAAAGCATCCCCAATAAGACTCCTAATAAAGAGTTTCATTCGGATCTTTTCGTCTTTCCCGACCCCGACAAGCTTCTCACAATAGGTCCTCAGATGAACCCTAGGATCACCTATACCGTTGAACATCTTGAACTTGGGAGGTCTTTACCCCTCTGGAAGTTCTACATCTTGCTATATACATAGGTCTTCAAAGTTCAAACCTTCTATTCCTTTGTCGCCTTCGACACCCTAAACTCGGCTCGCCAACTTCTTGAGTTTTTCAGCCATGTTTTTAATGAACAGGTCATTCTCGGAGGATTTCGGTGTATAGGAGATTGGTTGGATAGGGTGAGGTATAGTTTCCACATATATAGGGTTGCTCTGATGGGTGCCAGGGACTTGGGTGTAATGATGGTCATTAGTTGAGTTTTGAGGATCGGGAATGGGTTGTGGTGTGTTTTGGGAGTGTAGTAAGTGGTGGTTGGTGGTGATGTTATAGCGGAGTTGGTATTGGTAATGGATTGAGATTTTGGGGTGGATTTGCGTATTGATTTGGTGCGGAAGGATTTTGTGGATGTTGGTTTTGTGTTTTTTTGGGAGGTGTTGGATTCTTTGTGTTCTGTTGGTTGATATCGGGGACATTCAGGGTGAGTGACAAGTTTGCCAAGTTGCAATCCTGCTCAAGTTCTCCTTGTAGTTCCAATATCTTTTGTTCCAATCTTAAGACTAGGTCATGCTGTGCCGGAGTACTTCGTCCATCTGAAGTTTCCGCGTTCTCAACATTCTCCTTTCGGATACCACTTAAGTCGTTCATTTTTGCTTTTCCTCTGCCTTTTGTATTGCAAGGAGGAGGAGGTGGTGGAGGGTCTCTATATTTTGTATGATACACTGATTATTCCAGTATGGGTGAACTAACCTAAGGGGATGGGAATAATAAAAATAAGGAAAAACAAAAAGGTAACAAATCAGTGAGGATTCTAAAATGTTTGCAATATTTAAACTCATATTGTGGGAATGTAAATTCATGCCCTAATTTGGGAGCCTCGTTGTGCTCGAGGTAGGTCTAGTGACAAATAGATTTGGAGAACTTTAGATGCCAGTAAATGCTTCATTTGATAACATGAAAAATAGACGAGTCCCAAACGACACTAAGATAATAGAAAAATAAGTCACTACTAGCACTTGACCTTAATACATTTCAGGAAAGCAAATAAATCTAGCCTATTTGGTCCCAGCAGGACCTTCCCCAAATTCGATCTTCCTAACTCCATCATACAGGTCCCCCAGCTCATGCAGACCCATTAGCAAGTAGGCTCGGGCCAAATGTCGTCCTTCAGTTCCTTCAGTGTTCTAGCAATCCACGATCCTCTTTATGACTTTATCTTCCAACTCCACTATTCCTCGCTCCAGATATTCCAATTTCCTATTGGAAGTGACTGCAATTTCTTTCCATTCTTCATTCAAACTCACATTCCTCTCATGTATTTCCCGGTGCTTATTCTCAGAGTCGTGGACCCTTTTTTGCAGCATGTTTTATTTGACTTGAGCTTCAGCTTCTTCGTCTATGATTCTATTCCCTCGACCGGCTCCTGGCATCACCATTCATTTTAGATTGTCTTCTAACCACGCCGGGTAGAGAGGTTCGCACCCTACATGATACCTGTCGAGCTCGATGGTGTTCTTTTCAACAATGATCTTGTAGTGCCACATGTGCTGAGCTTGGAACTTGTAAGGGACGTTGTCATTATTGAAAGTATACTCTGAAATGACTCATCTTAGAAACACTTGATACAACCTATTTCCTGCCTACTTGCCTCATAACTCGGATAGGGATATAAGGGTATATCCCTCTCAATCCAATCAGCACTATGTGTGTGGTATCCTTGGATCTGATAATGAATTCGCCTGTTGGGAACCATTCAAACATCGATTGCACTTGCTCCTTGGTCAAATTGTCGAAGAACTCCACCCACTATTTTGCATTTTACTGCTGAGCAAACCTGTCCGGAATGTAGGTGGTGATGGAAGGAAATATGGTCATTCTAAGCCCTTCGCGGAAATTTTTGGCGATACTGGCCACTTTGAAGATGTTCTATTAACCACAACTATAGCAACATGTTACAACCCTCGAAATGCTGGACACGTCTTTGATAGTTCTCCAAAGCCCTATAGATGTCGGCTATAATCATTGGGACTATGGTGTATGTCTGTCCATCGATCACTTCCATCAAAGTGTTGGCGATCATGGCCAACCTAGTGTGGATTCTTTCCCTTTTGGTTGGGAATACTATCAGGTCTAAGAAACATATAATGAACACAAACACTCTGCGGTGGATATGGCCCAGAGAAGTGAGAGAGAGATACTATCATTGAAACAAGGCCAAATGACCTGTGGAGGAAAGTACAAGCAAAGGAATATTCCATCGTTGACCATCTAAACAAAACCATAGCTCAGATATCTATCCTGTTACTGTTGCAAAATTCAGAGGTGCATAAGAACGCTTTAATGAAAGTGCTGAGTGAGGCTTATGTACCCAATAACATCACTGACGGAGAAATGGCCAATATGGTAGGGCAACTACTGGGAAGTCATAAGATCATCTTCCATGAAGATGAGCTACCGCCTAAGGGGTTGAATCACAATCGAGCATTGCATATTACAGTGCAATTTGAAGACAAATTCATTGTCAAGGACCTGGTTGACGGAGGTTCAAGCCTCAATATTTGTCTGTTGGACACTTTGAAAAGGTTGGACAAAAGGTTTTCATGAAATTCGGGTAGGAAGCATGAACGTAAAAGCTTTCGATGGGTCCCAAAGAGCCACAATTGAGGAAATCAACCTTTGCTTGCAGATGTGGCCAACTTGGTTCGACGTCGAGTTTCAGGTGCTCGACATACCAGCCTCATATAATCTCCTACTGGGCCAACCATGGATCCATGCTGCTGGAGCCGTGTCTTCCATGCTACATCAAGCCATAAAGTTCGAATGGAATCGTCAAGAGGTGATCATTGACGGAGATGGGAGTAACCCATTTACACTAGTCAAACCATCCCGACTATTGGACATAGAAGAATGCTAAGAGGGGATACCTATCATCACATTGAGCGTGTCAATGCCCTTAAGAAGGAAAACTGGTGGAGTATCAAAATAGAAAGCATATTGGCATGGTCTGGGTATGAGCCCAACAAAGGGCTTGGTAAGAATCTCTAGGGTATCACCAAACCGATATGGCTGAAGTGTCATGTACTACTTTTGGGCTCGGATATCAGTGCACATGGCAAGAATACAATGATTGGTCGCCTCCATGGCGTGGACCATATTACCCTCTCGAGCAAACCATGCCACGTTTAGATCAAGCTTTTCACCAAGCTGATAAAATATGGGGGACTGCAGAAGTGGAAACATTAGCTGGGTTGAAGAATCTGTTCTTGGAGGAGGAAGACATGGATTACAGTGCCATAATTGAAGAGGAGGAGGAGGAAGAAGGACTCACTATTCAGACCGTAAAGAAGGGAGTTGCTCTCAGGAATTGGACCACTACACCATCCCGAGCCCGCCGAGTCCCTGGGTAGCTTGGTAGATTTTACTTCTATAGCCATTCTAGGAATTTAAGATTTCCAGTAATTTTGTTTTAAGATTTACTTATTTCAAAATAAATTCTCGATTCATCGAGCCGTACTTGTCTGGATGATTTTTCGATTTTAATAAAATACATTTGCTCTTTATTATTCATTACTATTTTTATACTTTTTCTTTCTACAATGTTATTATTACTTTTCCTGATGAAGCGGTGACTATGCCATGTAATGAGGCAACGCAACATGAGAATAGCGATTCCGATAAAGAGGATGAAATACCCGAGAAAATTGTCAGGGAGGTTGAAAACTTTGAGAATAAGCCTAAGTCCAATCTGGACGAAACTGAAGTAGTAAATTTGGGGGACGCCGAGACCATCAAAGAAACTCACATCAGCATTCACTTGTCACCAACAAAGAAGAAAGGATACATCCGTTTTCTAAAGGAATATGATGACATTTTCGCATGGTCATATGATGACACGACTGGCTTGAGCACGTCTATAGTGGCTCACAAGTTGCCCACTAATCCAATGTGTCCGCCAGTAAAGCAAAAACTCTGAAAGTTCAAACCAGATATGAGCCTGAAAATCAATGAGGAAGTTACCAAACAGATCAAAGCAGGGTGGTTGAGTACCCAACTTGGTTAGCTAACATCGTGTCAGTTCCGAAGAAGAATGGGAAAGTCAGAGTATGTGTTGACTATCGGGATTTAAACAGAGCAAGTCCCAAGGATGACTTCCCATAGCCAAATATACACATCTTGATCAACAACTGCGCCAAGCATGAACTCCAATCCTTTGTAGATTGCTTCGCGGGTTATCACCAGATCTGGATAGATGAACAAGACGTGGAGAAAACAACTTTTATCATACCTTGGGGGGTATATTGCTACAAGATGATTCCATTTGGTCTGAAGAATGCTGGGGCTACTTACATGAGAGCCATGACAACTATCTTCCATGATATGATACACAAGGAAATAGAGGTGTATGTGGACGGTGTAATATCAAATCCAAGAGAGCCACAGACCACATAACGGACTTGAGAAAGTTCTTTGACAGGTTAAGGAGGTACAACTTGAAACTGAACCCCACAAAATGTGCATTAGAGGTTCCCGCAGGAAAGCTACTAAAATTCATTATCAGTCACCGGTGGATCGAGCTAGATCCATCCAAAGTCAAGGCTATTCAGGAGTTACCACCACCTAGGAGCAAAAAGGACGTGATGAGCTTCTTAGGACATATCAACTATATCAGTCGATTCATAGCACAATCCACAATCAAATGTGAACCCATCTTCAAGATGCTAAGGAAAGATGCCGAAACAAGCTGGATAGAGGATTTTCAGAAGGCCTTCGACAAAATTAAAGAGTACTTGTCCCCACCACCAATTCTGGTCCCGCCGAAACCAAGATGACATTTTTTTCTCTATCTATCCATCTTGGATGGAGCCTTCGGATGTGTTCTAGGGTAACACGACGGGATAGGGAAGAAGGAGCAAGCCATATATTACATGAGTAAGAAGTTCACACCTTACGAAGCGCGGTACTCTCTACTGGAACGCACTTGTTGTGCTTTGACCTGGACAACTCAGAAATTGAGTCATTAATTCTGTGCCTACACTACATACCTCATATCCAGGATGGACCCTCTAAAGTACATATTCCAAAAACCCATGCCGACAGGAAAGTTGGTCAAATGTCAGATACTGTTAAGTGATTTCAATATCATCTACGTAACTCAAAAGGCAGTCAAAGGACAAGCATTGGCAGATCATCTTACTGAAAATCTGGTGGGAGGAGAATATGAACCCTTGGAAATGTATTTTCCTGATGAAAAAGTATCATTCGTGGGAGAAGACATTACTGAAGCATACGATGGTTGGAGGATATTCTTTGACGGAGATGCAAATTTCAAAGGAGTGGGCATTTGAGTAGTTTTGGTATCAGAAACAGTTCAACATTATCTGGTATCTGCTAAACTCAGATTTCCCTACACCAACAACATGGAGAAGTATGAAGCGTGCATACTGGGGCTCAACATGGAAATAGACATGAACATTCAGGAGCTGCTGGTAATCGGTGATTCAGATTTCTTGTACACCAGGTACAAAGAGAGTGGGCTACCAAGAATTCCAAGATATTGTCATATCTGCACCATGTGCAGGAATTGAGAAAGAGGTTCATGAAGATAGAATTCCGACATGTGCCCAGAATTTAGAATGAGTTTGCCGATGCATTGGCCACCTTGTCATCTATGATACAACATCCAAATAAGGATTATATTGATCCCATTCTGGTGAGGATCCATAATCAGCCGTCATATTGTGCTCATGTTGAAGAAGAAACAGATGGAAAGCCTTGGTTCCATGACATCAAGGAGTATTTCTCAAAGGGAGAATACCCGAAGAATGCAAATCACACTCAGAAACGCACACTCCGGAAATTGTCCAATCACTTCTTCCATAGTAGAGGAAATCTGTATAGAAGAACTCCCGATTTGGGATTGCTAAGATGTGTCGACGCAAAAGAAGCTTCTAAACTGCTTGAGGATATACATGCCGGAACCTATGGCCCGCACATGAATGGTTTTGTCTTAGCTAAGAAGATACTTAGGGACGACCACTTTTGGATGACCATGGAGGTAGATTACATCCAGTGTGTCTCCAAATACTTTCAATGCCAGGTGCATGCAGATATGATAAAAGTGCCACCAAACGAGCTCAATGCAACAAGCTCACCTTGGCCATTTACCGCCTGGGGAATGGATGTCATTGGTCCGACTGATCCCACTACTTCGAACGGACCCAGGTTTATTCTGGTAGCCATTGATTACTTCACAAAATGGGTAGATGCTGCATCCTACAAAGTTGTAACCAAGAAAGTCATCGTAGACTTTGTCAAGGATTGTATTGTTTACCGATTCGGAGTTCTCGAGTCCATTATTACTGATAATGCCGCAATCTCAACAGTGATTTGATGAAAGCCATGTGTGAAACTTTCAAAATCAAGCACAAAAATTCCACAGCCTACAGACCTCAGATGAACAGAGCCGTAGAAGCCACCAACAAAAACATCAAGAAGATACTAAGGAAGAGGGTAGAGAACCACAAACAATGGCATGGGAAGCTACATTTTGCTTTATTGGGATACCACACTACAGTTCGCACATCAACCGAGGCAACTCCCTACAAGTTGATCTATGGTACCGAGGATGTCATCTCAGCCGAGGTAGAGATTCCTTCTTTAAGAATCATAGAGGAAGCTGAACTCAACAATGCAGAGTGGATAAGGAGTCGCTATGAATAATTGGCCCTTATCGATGGAAAGGAGATGAACGCAATGTGTCACGGTCAACTTTATCAAACTAGAATGTCCAGAGCTTTCAACAAAAGAGTCAAACTGAGACCATTTGCACCGGGACAGTTGGTGCTGAAGAAGATCTTCCCACATCAAGATGAAGCTAAAGGGAAATTCTCTCCCAACTGGCAAGGTCCGTACATGGTTCACAAAGTACTAATAGGAGGAGCACTCATACTTGCAGAAATGGATTGAGATATCTGGCCAAAACTAATCAATTCAGGCGCAGTCAAGAGATACTATGCTTAGATTATTTACCTTTCTCATCTAATGTAATTGAACTATGCTTGACCTAATTCCCGTTTAAGAGGGGATACGTAGGTAGCCTTATGGGTTCGGTCATATCATAATAAAATTTCCATTTTCCCAAAATCAGAAATTGGGGATGAATTTTGAGGAGGACCCTCAAAATTCCAGAGCAAGTCCAGCCAGTGCCAACATATACTAGATGGTCAGAAATCGGTTAAGAAACCGGGGTAGAATTTTGAAAAGAATTCTCAAAATTCAGAAGAAGGTTCAACAAGGCTCATTACCCGCAAATGGTCAAAAGATCATCTACCAAACTAGGGCAGAATTTTGAGGAGGAAGAAAGCTACAGTGTCTCTGAATTGTGTTACAGTCACTAGTTCATCTAAAATTACCTAATATATCAAAATGTTTCTAAAATGACTCTATTTTTATCAAGAATTGCATATTTTTAGAAAAAAACTTTATTTCCATAACAGTCAGGTATTACCCAGGGGAACTCGAAAAGGCCTCCAGAACGGAGCAAAGTAAGGCCAACAGACAGAAGCACGAACCAACCTCCCCTCACGAAACTTACAATTTTTCTTTGAATGCATGCACGATTGACATAACGATAACATTAGTATATATGTATACACAAAGCAAATTCGCTATCAATTAGGACATCAAACACAAAATATATCTCCATCTAAGACATATATTACTCTTATTTGCTACTTGCTCTCTACATGAGGCTAATTCCCCGCCTCCACATTTGCATGAGGATAATCCTTGCCTCTCCACCTTGCATGAGGGTAATCCCTGCCTTCATATTTGCATGAGGCTAATCCCTACCTCCACATTTGCATGAGGCTAATCCTTTCCTCCCTATCTTGAATGAGGTTAATCCTTGCCTCCACATTTGCGTGAGGCTAATCTTTGCCTCCCCATCTTGCATGAGGCTAATCCCCGCCTCCTTATTTGCATGAGGCTAATCCCTGCCTCCATATTTGCATGAGTCTAATCCCTGCTTCCATATTTGTAAGAGGCTAATCTCTACCTCTCTATCTGCATGAGGCTAATCTCTACCTCCATATTTGCATGAGTCTAATCCCTGCTTCCCTATCTGCATGAGGCTAATCCTTGCCTCCCCACTTGCATGAGGCTATTCCCTGCCTCCATATTTGCATGAGGCTAATCCCTGCCTCCATGCTTGCATGAGGCTAATCCCTGTCTCCATATCTATGTGAGGCTAATCCCTGCCTCCCTATTTGCATGAGGCTAATCCTTGCCTCCATATTTGCATGAGGCTAATCCCTGCCTCCATATCTGCATGAGGCTAATCCTTGGATCCACACTTGCATGAGGCTAATACCTGCCTATGTATCTGCATGACGCTAATCCCTACCTCTACATTTGCACGGGACTAAGCATTGCCCCTCCTTACATAAATATTGCTCTTTTCTAGAACTATCTTTTTGCTTTTCTATCGGGCTAAGCTCTGCCCTTCATTTCACAAGACTAAGCGTTGTCTTGTTAACATCATATTATTGCATCTCATGGGCTGAAATATTGCCAATCTATCCAAAGGCGTCATAGTCTAAAAGGCATCATCCTCATAGCCGGAAGACACCATGCCATGGCTTGAGGATCCCTCAACTTTACATATCATTATTCAAATGCGTCATGGTTCGGAGGAATCATCTTCATGGCCCGAGAACATCATTTCATGGCCCGAGAACATCATTTCATGGCCTGCAAATCCCTCACCAAACAATTCATGGCCCAAGACATCATGGTCCAAGGACGTCATCTTTAAACTATCCAAAGACAACCTTCATGGTCCAAAGGGAATCTGCATCATGTTTAAATTTTTGCACATATACATGTCGGCAGCATCTTTTCATCTGCAGGTGACAAGCAAGCAATCACTATTCTAGCAGGAGCAACCTCGCTCCAGCTCCTTCAACTATCTCAAACCTTAACCGTTCACCACAGCCGCTCCTGCATCCCGTGTTCGTTCTTGCAATGACTTCATCGGTATATTCCATAATCCAGAACTATACATGGCCTGATTTCTATAAAACCAAAGATAAGTAGGCAACTCAAGACCAAAGTATGGCCTCTGTCTTTCAAAACATCTCGTCCGGTCAAAATTGTCCATCATTTCTTTACCCGAAAACTCTTTCATCCTTCCAGGGTAAAGAGGGGCAGCTGTTGATACCCAATTTTTTCTCATATATTTTAATACATACATATACTTTATATGTAGTTATAAGCATGCACAAGCATTTTTATAATTTTTAAAAGCTCCAAATGATTTATTTCTTCTCTTTGTATTTATAAAATATCTAATAATTATCTTTCAAATTATTTTTATGGTGATTTAGTCATCCAAATTCTTTATTTATGCGAAAATAGTTATTAAACATTTTTAGTGAATTTTTGTAATTATATTTACTTTTTTAGGCTAAATTGCACATCTTTGCAATAATAACCCTACTAATGTATAATTGTATTATTGATGCATAAAATGGTTTTTATAATTTTAAAATGTTAAACAAAATTTTGAAATCATTTTAGTACATGAAAGTATTTTTTAGAAATTATTACTATTTTTATAAATTATATAACTATTAAAAGTGGCTATTTAAAATCTAGCCTATTTTATTTTTAATTTCAACCCCAATTTAACCTAATTACCAGCCGAATCCCCAATTAAATTACCCAGCCCAAACCCTGAGGACCCGATTCGGTCCTAATACCCTTTAATCTTGGTCGTTGATCATAAAGATCAACGCCCACAAACAACCTTTCCTAAAATAAACCCAAAAGACCCCCCAAACCCTATCATTCTACAATACCTGCCGCCCTGAAACCCCTCTCTGCTCTCAAACGCTCTCAAACCTAACCCTAATCAAACCTCACTGACCCTCGTCCATGGCTGTCTACGATAATCTCTCACCACCCCCAGGCCTCCAATGGTCTCCCTCACATTAGTCTTGCCATCTCTAGGGTCCTCAAGGGACTAGGGCTAGTTAGCTTGCATCTATGGTTCCTTTCTCGACTGTTTCAGGCCGTTCCAGTGTGATTCCGAGTAAGATCGTCCTATATTGACTACGATCTATGGGTTTCTTAGCATATATCTTCACCTTTGTGTTGTTCTCTTCGAAACCCTAATTTCTTTTCTAAACCTCTTAGATATGTACATATCTAAGATGATTTGGGTTTGTTTCATGTGAGTTTTACAACAACGTTGAGGTTCTTTACAAGAATCGTATGATTTTCAAGTGATTTTCATCTTTTTCTAAACTAGGGTTTTCGGAATTTCTTTTACAAAATGTTTGACGACTTTATATGTTTAATCTTCTTCTTTTCATATGTTTTGACTAATTTTATAAGTCTGCTACAACCTTAGCTCGCTTGTACTAAAAGCCCTAATTTTTTGGGGTTCTTCGTTTTGTTTCTGAGTACTGGTACATCTGAGTGTGTTCTAGCTTTGGGTTCTTGTGATTTCTCATGATTTTCTTGTCCTAATATGCTTCTAATGAATTTTTAGTTCAACCCTTTCATAGATTCTATATTCCTGTGTTCATCCTGACTATTCATGTCAAGACCTGTGTCTTTCTCATTGAATCAATGTCGTTTAACTTTTTGTTTTGTTAAATTTATGTGTCGATTCCTGACTATTCATGTCTTGCCTTATTTTATATGCTAAACTTGCTGACTCTTTCATGACTTTCTCTTTGATTGAACCTTTGATTATTTTGAATTCCTTATTTTCTGGTTTGATTTGAACACTTTCCCATAAACTTCCGATTCTCACCTCTCTACTCGATTTGATTGAATTACTTGCCTTAATTAATTTTTCCTTGCCTTGTTTGTATTTTGCTGATTCTTACTGATTGCTTCCTTAACTGAAAATTCTATTCATTTACCCCTAATTACATACTCTGTACCCAAACTTTACTTGATTCTTTTCCTTAAATACCTAGCAGATTTTACCATTGATTTGATTATCCCTTGATTAAGGGAAAGACTTGCTGATTTACATATTTGATTTATCCACAAACATCCCAAATTTGCTACTTAATTGATCTCTTACCTTATTTCTTAAACTTTTGATTACTATATAAACCCCCTCTTGTTTTAAGTTCTGGAGAACGAAACAATAGTTAAAAAACCACTACTCTTTTACACTCTAAAAGGCTCTCTTTTCTACTTGTGATCTTTGCCATTCTAGCCGGCTGCAAGCCAAGGCTGGAAGTTGCACACTACCTTTATTACATCTTGTGCTTTTCATTCTTTAACTAGGTATGCTTTTGATTAATTTCTAAGAATCAAACCTATGTGTTTCCTTACTGCTTTAGTTCATATGGCTTAAGTCTGTTCATGTTTCTGTCTATCACTTATCCAAGCATGTTTAATATTGCCCATTCAAACCTATGATTAGTATGTTCCCACTTTACTTGCTTGTTTGCTGTCTTGTTTAGCATGTCTGCACATGTTTGGCCTAAATACTGTCTTTCCTAAACTCTGCTTCTATATGATTAGCATGCCTCCATTGTTAGTACTTGCCCAACATGCTCATATAAATCCCTGCTTGTTCTGTTTCATTCTTACTAAGTTAGTCAATCCCTTTAAAGTAATTCTAGATGTGTGATGCATGTTTTTGCTGTGATCTTTGCTGCATATACAGAATCCCCCTCAAAACTCCCTATGTCCTGTCGTTTGTATGCTCCATTAAGAGATTCCCTCGATGTTCCCAACCCCTATCCCTTTTGAGTGAAAGTTGTTCCTGAAACTTGTTCTATGACTTGGTTCTGATTGCCAATAGTTTTCTTCACACTTTTCCTCAAACTATTTCAGCACTAATGGTTTTCAAAAGTTCTTTACAGTTTTAATACTTTTCTATTAAACTCTTTCAATTGTTATGCACTTCCACTTATTCTTAGAATACTAGGTTCTACCCCTCTGACATGTGTAGTGCCTTGAGATCCTCAAGATCTCTCTGAACTCTAGCATGTCAGAGCTAGCCTTTCCACACTGCACCTAAGTCAGTTATTATTTGATAAAAGGTTTAGGTGTGAGCACTGCCCGGGATCTTTGAGATTATTAGGGAACTCTGACACACCTAGAAACAAAATTGTCTTTGGTACTTTGGCATTTGAGGCTGTTGGAGGCTTGGAAGTCATCTGGACCTACTGCAGGCTCCCTATAGATTAACTCCTGTTTATTTATTTATTTTATTTAATTCATTAGTCTATAATAATTATTGTAAAAAACATTAGGGTGATTAGTGAAAAAGGGTAGGTAGTTATATATGTTGGGTAAATCGGGTAGATACCATGCCTATAGAGTTGTGTTGATTCAATGTGTTTGCCATGTTTGCTTTCCTTCCACAATATTAAAAACCATGCCTATAGGATTTAAATGGCTTTAATAATAGAGATCATGCCTATAGGGTGAAAATCAGCATTATAATTAGATGCCATGCCTATAGGAATTAAAATTAGCTCTAACAGAAATCATGCCTATAGAACTTAAAACCAGTTTAGTTAAATAAATCAGTTTAATTCATGTTTTGTTCATTCTGAATTGATTGTTTACCATGAGAATGGTAACAACAATTAAATTTGTAAATGGGATTCTAAAAGTACATGATTTATTCTCGAGCTGGTTGTTAGACCAGATGATGCTAAGAATATGGAGTTTAATGATGAAATGCAAGCTAAAACGAGATAGTAATCGAACCGAAGGGCCTGCTGCCCGGATATAGGTCTAGTCGATGGGGGACCTCAGGGTCGATGTTAGGGTCGAGCTCGAGGTATCGGGGATAGTCGGAACTGGGATAACAGGTAAAGATATAACTAAACAAGCCTCTTTATGGCCAACACTAAGCAATATAATGAAGAACAAGTAAGAAAGAGATAGATATTAAGGTGACCTTAGGCCAGTGATAATGAGCAAATTAGAAAGAAAAGAGAGAGAGAGAGAGATATTATTTCTCGTATGGAGAAAATGGAGTGACATCAGACCATTACAAGGCAATGTGAGTCCCCTTTATATAGGAGGGGAACTCGGCTGCAAGTACATGGGCATTAATTACAAAGTATGGAGATTGGATGGCTTGACGCGACACCTTAGCATAGGCTCTGGATAGGCCGGCCCTATCAGACTTAGCCGTGTGCCTTAGGAGCTTCCCCCTCTATCCTGGTTTCGATCTTCATCTTCTCCGAGTCGGGCCTCAAGGAGCCCTGAGGTCGGGAACTCGGTCGTGGCTACCCGTCCTCAGGGTCTCGAGGTGTTCTTCTGAAATGACTTGACAATGAGAAATCAAGTCCTATGATTTTGCCGCGTATATATAGTCTCCGCGTTTTCCAGAACAAAGTGATGGGAAATGATTCTGACTTGACTCCTCAAGCTTCTTATGGCGACATCATACCGATGATGCAACTCCTGGTATGGAATTTATGGTAACCGGGCATCCGTGGGCTTGTGTATTTCAACTTCATTCATTGCACTCCTAATTTTCGCTCTCTAAGGTGAAGGTGCCGCCGTCGGTTTGGTTTTTCAAGGATGCATTAACTGTGCCCGTCGGTCAATCTTCCATAGCCTCGACGACAGTGTCATAACCCCCTATAAATGGGGGCGTTTTGGTGTTGTTTTTCCTATCCTAGTGCCTTCGCTGGCTTGTTTGCCCATTCATTCTTATCATCTTCTTCTATCCTTGAACATCATGCTTGGGGTTTATGGCCTCTAGGACACTTGGTGAAACTCCCTTAGATCGTGTTGTGGCCCTTTACCGGGGCTTCCCTTTGTCGAGCATAATCATGCTGACCTGTTGCTGTTGTGGTCGTTGTTATGCTTGTTTTTGCTGCTGCTGTTGGCTTGAGATGATAACATACGAAGGTCAACTTTGCTTGTTCGCAGAAAGCTCTTCCGAGGAAGTGCGTCCAGTCTTCGGGCTTTTACTTTGCGTGTGCATCCCTTTGTTTCTTCCTTTATGCGTAGAGATTCTCTGTAGGCTTTTGTAATTGTATGTAATGACCCCTCGAGCGTTGTTGTATATGGATCTTTATGAATATGAATATACCTCATTGACTTTTGCTTTCGATCCTTGCCTTGTAATTGCATGCTTTCGTGCCCTTCGAGGCCCATTTGAATGTCTTCCTTTACTGTTGTCTGTTGATATCTAACTCGGGTGTGAGCGTTCTTTTCGATCCTCTGTCGATCGACATGGCTTTTTATTTTTCGAGCCTTCTCATCGTACCTTGGACCAAGCCTGAATAGACCTGATAGGTTCGGGTTGTTGGGCTCTTCGAGTTGCAAGGAGATAATATGTTGAGTTTCGGTGCTTTTCGAGAATGTTATTCTAAATGGAGGTCAACTTTGGGCACCTGGGGGTCCCTTTGATCTTGATTCAGATAGCGTTTTAAAGCGTATAGGATAGACTTCTGTTGAGGGCTTGCCTGTATTTAGGCGCTTCCTCGAGCCTTTGTGGAGCTTTCATGATTGGAGCTTCCCGTGTTCATTTCTCTTTTTTAATAAAGGGAACCATGAGATCGAGTACTGCCTTAAGTCGAGGGATAGCGTTGAAAGATTCCTGAAGTCTGACTTTTTTTTGGTGGGGATCCTCGAGGTAGAATGCTGCCTCGAAATTAGAGATAATACAGTCGAATACTTGAGTCCTGGCTTCTTGTCGAAAGATGCTTCCGGGATCGGGTACCACCCTGTCGATCTGTATCGAGGTTGTTGGCTTCCCGGGGCTCACTCCGGGTATACAAGTAGTTGTTTCTTCTCGCATATATGTGGGGCGGCTTCGAAAGACCTCACTATTTTAGATAGCTGCCTTTTCGTTTTGGCATAGGGTTCTTCATTTCTTCAGGCGCAAAAAGTGTTAGTGCACATCCTTGCTCTGATCTTTCCGTTTTACCATAGTCATGCCAACTACTGTGGGGCCATCCCAGCAGGGAGTGGGGAGCGCCGCTCCCGGTGCTCAGGAACCGCGGGAGTTTGCTTCGAAGATGGTGTCTTTGATAAGAGGGGAACATTTGTGGATGGTGAGGAGATACTGTGGATGGAGCGAGGGGATAACGCTATAGGTGCTTTCCCCGGATGAGAGTATTACTGACTCTACTAATGGATTATCGAGCGTATACCTATATCCTTTCGTATTTGGCCCCCTTGATAGGGTTGTGCTTGATTTTTTCTTGAAGTATCGGGTTACTTTGGCGCAGATACATCCATCGTTTTGGCGAGTGGTGCTAATGATGAGGTTCTTTGCGAAGAAGGTTTGGCTTGAATTCACGTTTAACCACCTTGTCAGGCTATACCGGCCCTTTCATCCCCAAGGCCTGCTAACCCTGATGTGCCGTTCGTCCACGCCCTTTGTTGTTGATGACGAAGAAGACGGGGATCAAGAGTGGGTCGGTTGGTTTATTTGGGTTCGAACGACCGACATTATCCTTGTGGAGATTTTGCCATTTCCCAAGGGATGGAATTATGTGCGTGAGCGGAGCGTCTGGTGCTTTTTCAGATTTTTCCTATAGCGAAAATCAATTGAGTAATCGTGTTTTATTTCTTTTTGCAGCAACTTCATAGACTCCGGGCGAGGTTCTCGACCTGCCTGCCTGGGTCCGGAGGCTGGTGACCCATTCGACCTACGATGAGCGTCGATGGTGAGTTGTATTCCATATCAGATGGGGGCGAAATACCAAGGTATGTGCGCATGCTGCCGTTGCCTTGTCCTTCATATATTTGAGGTAACATTTCCCTCATTTATTTTGTACTGGCTTTGCCGTTTGCAGGCATTAAGCAGTTCTTCAGGATGAGGCAGTGCTCTTCCGAAGGGGAGAAGAAGGTCAGCCTCTGAGCCGAGGGACGACGACGATAAACGGGATTGGCACCCGCAGTGTGATGGAGCTTTTAGTGGCGTTGAATGGGCACGTGTCTTCGAGGAGAGGGCATCGTCCGAGCCTGCTGTTCCCGGAGTATCTGATTCCCGGACGGCGGTTCATCTGAGTGAATATGCTTTGCCCGAGGTGGCAGGATTGACAGGAGAGTGCTCCAACTTCGAGGAAGTCCGTCAGCTTCACTTCGTGGTGAGTTTAGGCACAGTTTTCCTGTATTCTGTGTCCTCCCCCCTTTATTGAGTTTTCCTTGTGCAGGCATGTGATAGGATTATGTTTGAGCTGCTCCATCAAGAGGCCAGACTTCGGAAAATTCTAGAAGAGGACGAGTCCCTTAGGCTCTTTAGTGAGGAGAAGGAGGTTGAGTTGCTGCATTGGCGATATGAGGCGTATCAGAGCTTGAATTACGAGAGATATTTTATGGAGCAGGTAACCTCTTGTAGAATGCGCTTCGCTCTTTTTGGACCTTAAGGTTAACCCCTTTTTGTTATATTAGTTGCAAAAAAGGACGGACACCTTGGAGTATCTCAAGGGAAACATCGACCGTGTTAGAACTGTTTGTGGTGAGCTAAGGGCTCAAGTGCAAGCTCAAGCTTTAGAGGAGACAGGTGCCTCGGCAAGGTCCCTACCTTCGAAGCCCAACTCCGCATGGCTCCTGACAATGCCAAAGTTCAAGCGGATATGATCAGGAAACTTGAATCTGATCTCTCGAAGATCAGGGCTGAGATAATTGATGCCCGGGCTGAAGTGACACTAAGTCGAACCAAGGCTGACAAGGAAATGGCAATTCGTACGAAGGACGCTGTTGATGCCCAAGCCAAGCTGATGCGAGCCCTCAACCGGGAGAAGAGAATCGAGGAATATGTTCGCTGCAGATCCCAAAGAGAGGTACTCGAGGAGATATGTGCAAGGGGCTTAGTTCTCTCGGATGAACTGGCTCGAGAAAGGGCGGACGTGCGTGACGCTCGATTACTTCTTGCTGACGTCACGTAGGGAGAATTTGGCAAGCTGTAGACCTTTGGAGCGGAGTATAGATTTCGCCATTTTTTTGCTTTGTATTTGATACTTGCGGAGCATGTTTGTAGTTAAAGAGTGTGCCCTTTTTGCGTATGTAAAATAAGAGGAAACTTGAAGCTTTATTTCTTCAGCATTTCTTTCTGTATTGCTTTTGACCAGGCGGGCTGGTTTCGGTGTTTGGCGGGATCCTCGTAGGTTCGGAACTGATTAGGCAGGCCCGGAGGCTTTTAAGTGCGATCCTTGATGTGAGCAGGCGTTGGGGCCTCCGTGTTTTACCTAGCTATTTAGGCTCAGTCTCCGAGTCAAGCCTTGACTCGATCTTGCCCGACCTTCAATCTTTTGGGCCCGTTTGGGCAGATAGTGATTATTCTTATTTCTTGCCCTTGGGAATTTTCCATTTCAAATATTTTGGGTCCAGTCTCCGAGTCGCATTGCGATTTGAGCATTAATTGACCCTTAAGTTCTTTTTTGCATGTTTGGGCGAACGATGATGGCCTTTTGCGCTTCGGGTTGAGGTGACCTTATAGGCGCGTGGCCCGAAGGCTCACTCGACTGGCTGTAGTGGCATTTATGTTGCGCCCTTAGGCATATTGTAGTTTAACTATTAAGGTCCTCGTAGGTCTGGAACTGATCAGGCAAGCTCGGAGGCTTTTAAGTACGTTCCTTGACATGAGCAGGCGTTGGGGCCTCCGTGTTTTGCCCAGCTATTTAGGCTTAGTCTCTGAGTCAGGCCTTGACTCAAGCTTGCCCAACCTTCAATATTTTGTGCCCGTGCGGGCAGATAGTGATTGTTCTTATTTATTGCCCTTAGGCATTTGCCGTTTCAACTATTATGGGTCCAGTCTCCGAGTCGCATTGCGATTCGAGCTTTAATTGACCCTTAAGTCCTTTCCTGCCTGTTTGGGCGGATGATGATGGCCTTTTTTGCTTCGGGTCAAGGTGACCATATAGGTGCGTGACCGGGAGGCTCACTCCGCTGGCTGTAGTGTCATTTATGCCGTGCCCTTAGGCATATTGCAATTTAACTATTTTGGGTCCAGTCTCCGAGTCATATTGCGACTCGAGCTTTAATTGACCCTTAAGTACTTTCGATTTTCAGACTGGTGATAGTGCCTCATTAATATGTTGCCCGTAGGCTTGCATAATTAACTATTTTGGATCTGGTCTCCTAATCGGGTTACAATTCAAGCTAATTTTAATCCTCAAGTTGTCAATTTTCAAGCTAGCGACAATGGCTCTTACGCTGTTTGGTCGTAAAGACCTTATAGTGTGCAGCCCGGAGGCTCATTTGGCTAGAGACAATGGCTCTTACACTGTTTTGCTAGTAGGCTATTTGTAGGCTTATTTTCCGCTCATTAAGGTCTTTTGAAATAATTTTGCCTGACCCGTCGTCGGTTTCAGAGAACCTCGATTTCAAGTCGTTATCGACAATGTTTGAGCACCTCGGAAGGTTTTTATCTCATAGGTCGAGTAGATCGACGCCTTGTGATTTGGAGCTTACATGGTCGAAGCTCGTTTTTGCCTGTTGAGGGAAGCCTGTTTTAACCGGTTCTTTTCGAAGTATACTCGAAGTAGTGGCCTGCGATTTTTATTTAGCGACAGTCGGGCGTCCCTGAATCACGTTAATTTGGATGTATCAGCCGTTTTGACCGTAGTAATATGTGTTTGGCGGGAGCCATTTTTGATCCTGAGTGATAGTTTAGGCGTCTACACCGAGGGTATGCCCTTTTAGGATTCTTACAAATGCGACGTATAGACTAAACTTCGAGATTTTCATGCCTACTGAGGTCTTACAGTTTGTCATGTCTGTTGAGGTCTTACAGTTTGTCATGCCTATTGAGGTCTTACAGTTTTTTTTAACGTAGAATAGATTTGGTTACGCCGAGTCTGCCTGTTAGGGGTCTTACAGTTTCTGGTATTCCAGTGCATGGCGATTGGCGACAGTCTCCGAGTGATTGAGTTTGCTTGGGCTCGAAGGCCGCTTTTCGTGAGCTCGGAGTTGCCTTGTAGGGGCTTTATGAGCCCGAAGTTCTGACCCTGGGGTCACGCGGGTGCTGAATTGTTGACGCTAAGTCTTCGAGTATCTCGGGATGCGTTTAGTGGATAGTCCATTGCCGTGAGCATGTTGAAATCCCCCTTTCTTGAGTACGAGATGCCGAAAGATATCCTTTTATTGCTTGGAATAAACACACATTGTTTCATTATTGTGAGCTCAGCCCGCGCGGGCGCGACTCCTCGGATCATTCAATTCGGTACATAATTCGCTATCGAAACTTATTCTGACGTTTCCTGGTCCTTCCGAAGGGATGGTGCCCTTAATTCAAGATCATCGCTCGTCATTTGTCTGCAGGAGAAAGCATGTGATCTTGTTGGATCCTGCTCTTGGGGTACGGTGCTTCGCTAATAATCTTGCTGGCGAAACCCTCTTTGAGGCGAAAATCCGATTGAGGGAAGAGAGCCCGGCGAGCCCTGCTAAGGCCTTGGGATTTCCGGGCGAAGTTAGAAATTCCGAATGTACTGGCTGGTTGTCTGCATACAGGTTAGTGAAAAAATAATGAAGGAGTGAAGCAGTTCTTCCTCACCGCGGGATGCGTAAGCGATGTTTCGAGGTTTGTTATGTTCCTGTCCTGCCGAGGTGTGAGCCCTACCACAACCCTCTGCTGTGTTTAATTAGGCTTGACCGAAGATATGATTGGTTTACCCTTTGATCCTTCGGAGGGTGGAGGCATTGAGGCCGGCGATGCGCCATATGGTGGGGAATTTCCCCTCGTCGCCTACTACTCCCTGTCGACTTATTTTAATTCCCCCTTTGCGTGGGATTTCATTCTTTTGAAAAAATAGGGCCGAAGCTATATCCGGGCGGTGTGCCCATGGCCATCTGAATTAGACGTCCTTACCTTGCACTTTCTTCGATAGTACAGAGCCTGGCGTCCCAGATCGAGCTTAGACGGGTTGTATCGAGAGAACGGTCTTCCTGCTTGTTGTGGTGATTGTTGTTTGGAATCTGTCAAAGGTTCAGGGTGCAGAAGCTATTCGGTTCGTTAGTCCGAACTGCCCCATTGACTTGGGTCTGACATCGTTGGCATGCTTGATTGAACCATCTGTATTCATGAACACAAGTTCTATTTGGAATAAGTCAAATGGGGGAGAGGGTTACCAATGCGTCAGTGTGGGGATGAAGTGAAATCTCGATGTCCTTTTCTCTAGTTGTAAGGGTGTCCTCTGGAATATATCCTTGGACCCGTTCTACCCTGGCGACGAACATTTTTACTTTCCATTTTATGAGTCCTCGGAGGGTGTCACCGCTCCTCCGCTGTCGTGGTAATATGTCGCAGCTTGTTTGCTTCGTTCTAACTAGTTGCCTTCCTCCCTTGGGGCTGGATTCGAGCCTGATCGCTCGGCATTATTCGATTGCAATTTTTATTGAGTGGCATGGCCGTTGTTCTCCTGAGCTGATGGCCATTTTTGACCCTGGGGCCGCACGCACCCTGCGGTTTCTGAGCCAAGTTGTGGTTCCGTTGAAGGGGTCTTGGTCGAGTAGGCCTGAGCTGTTCGGCATCCCCGATTTTGCTTATGGTGATCATGATGTTTGGTATAGCAATGCTGAAATCGTACTCCGCTGGGCAGGGTCCCCCTGTCAGTCGTGCCTCATCGAATCTGGTTTTGCTGAAAGTTCCTAAAGGATGTTGTCTTCGAGCCATTACCCGATCGTTGAGAGGTGGGTTGCATCCCGTGGCGTTTCTCCCATCCGACGCGCATGGATGGTACCTCCATCTGTTTGGCATTAGTTTCTTTGTCAGGAGCCTACTTGGGTATACCGAGCCCGAGGAGGTTCTCGGATGATCGTCCACGACCCTAATTTGTGGATGGTGTCGGGTGCAGGCATCCGACTAGACCTCGATAGGGTGTCTAATCAAGCTTCGTTTGAAATGTCCTGGTGTCGTCGGGCATGGTTCATTTAAGCTTCGGGCGAAGGCCTGTGTTGCCCAGTCATCTGAAACCAGGAGCGATCACATTCGTTCTATTGGGGAATGGGGCGCGATTTCCCGCAGTGTTTCATTCTTTACTTGTTCGGCCTAAGGTATGTCGGGCTCTCCCATTGCTGCTTCGATGTCATTGGCGCGTGCCTCTATGGAGGAATCTATTGGAACGGTAAGTGAGTTTGTGAGGTCAGGCGCTAGACTGCGGTGCCACATCATGGTTCCTTTTGAGAGTTTTTCCCTGGACTTCATCAACGTGACGAGCTCGAACTCATCATCTTGAAGGTTGCTGCCTTCTCCCGCGCTCATGTAGGCAGTGGTGCTCTCGTCGGGATCTGAGGTCCTGTCGCACTTAAGGAGTTCTGATGTTCTAGATTTCCATGAAACGGGTTCCGGGACTGCTTCCTCGGGGGACAGCTATTGCATGAACCTCCACAAACCTGACTCGATCCACTTGGAGAGATCCCCGAGCATCTTTTCTATAGCAGGTTCTGTTATTGATCCGTTGTTGCTTGATATTTCGGGTACTCGTTCGGCATGGGGAGCTGTTTCCGGCGCTACTGTGCTAGGAGCCTTCGGATGGTTCTGTAACTGAGCGATAGCCCACTGCTATGCCTGTAATATTTCAAAAATATCGTGAAGATTAACTTCCTGTGTTTCCCGAGCCGGGGTTTGTTGGGCTTCATGTTGGTCGATATGCTGAATGCTCCTATTTGTGTGCGAGGCTTCGCCGACCTGTTGTGCGCCTCATGGACCCCGTCTGCTGGAATCGGCCCAGATGCGTTATGGGGGTTCTGTGACATCGTGCCAACCACTAGAACAACCACACCATTTCTGCCATGATTTTTGTGGTAGTCGTTCTCGACTCTATTTACCGAGCCAGACATTTTGACCTAAAGCCAAAGGATCTTGGAAAAGAAAAAGCGTGAAAGGTAATGTGTGTTTGTGCAACGAAACCAGCAAGAAAACAATCACTATTATTTTTAGCCCCACGGTGGGCATCAAACTGTTTACTATGAAAATGGTAACAACAATTAAATTTGTAAATGAGATTCTAAAAATACATTCTATTCTCGAGCTGGTTGTTAGAGCAGATGATGCTAAGAATGTGGAGTTTAATGATGAAATGCAAGCTAAAACGAGATAGTAATCGAACCGAGAGGCCTACTACCTGGATATAGGTCTGGTCGATGGGGGACCTCGGGGTCGATGTCAGGGTCGAGCCCGAGCTATCGGGGTAGTTGGGAATGGGAAAACAGTTAAGGATATAATTAAATAAGGCTCTTTATGGGCAACACTAAGCAATATAATGAAGAACAAGTAAGAAAGCGATAGATATTAAGGTGCCCTCAGGCCAGTGAGAACGAGCAAGTTAGAAAGAAAAGAGAGAGAGAGAGAGAGAGAGAGAGAGAGAGAGAGAGAGAGAGAGAGAGAGATAGAGAGAGAGATATTATTGCACTTATGGAGAAAGTGGAGCGACATTAGACCCTTACAAGGTAGTGTGAGTCCCCTTTATATATGAGGGGAACTCGGCTGCAAATACATGGGCATTAATTACAAAGTATGGAGATGGGATGGCTTGACGCGACGCCTCAGCATAGGCTCTAGATAGGCCGACCCTATCAGACTTAGCCGTGTCCCTTGGGAGCTTCCCCTTTTATCCTGGCTTTGATATCCGTCTTCTCTAAGTCGAGCCTCGACGAGCCCTGAGGTCGGGAACTCGATCGTGGCTTCCCGTCCTCGGGGTCTCGAGGCGTTCTTCCGAAATGACTTGACAACGAGAAATCAAGTCCTCTAATTTCACCACGTACATTGGTTTAATTAATCTGTCCACTTCTCTAAATATGTTTTTCGAATACCGCCTTAAATTATATTGCTAGAAAACATGTCTATAGGATCTCAAGTTATCTATTTAAGAATTGCTCACTGTTTTATTGTATTCCTAATCAATATAGATATCATGCTCTTAGGATACCACTGTTATGCGTTTAGGCAAGCTTATAGGGCGATTAAAGTCCTGCAACTATAAAACTGCACTTTAAAACTGCTCGTGTTCATAGGTTTAAAATCAGTATGTCTTTGACACTTCAGTCCTAATTTAATGTTGTATACTCCCTGCTCACCCATATATCATGTTCTAGGATTTTCTCTTAAATACTCGACTGTTGTTTTGAAGACATGCACTTACTTGTTATATTTGTGGAGGTGACTGTGGGCCAGTAATTTGTTCTCTTTATATGCAGTCCTAATTATTTTTGATTGATGCCTAGACTTTTATCCTTTAAACCTTAGTAAGTTCTAGAACTACCCAAATTAGAAGTCCTAAATACCTCCAGGCCACAAGGAAGGGACGAGTAGTGCACACATAGGACATCTATCGAGGTTATTAGAACGCTTTAGGCTATGACCAAGGGGAGGAAATTGGGTAGTAAGGATATGATGACTACGCGCTAATGTCACGTGTATCCCCTCAGTGAGGAGTGATTACTGGGCATTGTGTGGGGTGATCCTGTAGGTTAACCAACCTAGGACCCCTCTTTCCCAATTCCCGATATTTAAACTTTACTTTTCTCTATATATGCAACTTGTTCAAGTCTTTTCCTTTTGTCTCATTACTTGAGTCATACAATGTCCAAAACATGCCTTTATTTGTAAGTATGTGTTTAAACTATTTATTTGTTAAAAGGAATAATTCATAAGTATAAGTTCTGTCGGGACCCACCGTTGTGGACCGAGAGGGGTGCCTAACACTTTTCCCTCAAAGTTACTTCGAGCCCTTACCTTAAATATCTGGTAATACAAACTAATCTAAGACTTAATCGCTCTAGGTTCCATAACGCACCATAATCCGTTAGGTGGCGACTCTTCAAATACCCAAATCCCAAAAGGAAACGAGTTAATACCCCCCATGAACGTTGGATCCCGGACCTCTCTCCGCGGAGGGAAAAAGGGGGTGTGACAGCATAATTATCTAATCTTATTAAAACCCTTCTCTTTTCCACACAAACCATAAGTCCTCCATTAGAAGTTCTCCAAAGAACATTCTCTCTGTCTCTTCAATGGCTGACACAAACTCCGAAATCCTTGCCTCAGTCGTCTCTACTACTGAATAACCCATGGAGTCCTCCGTCCCTAATGATTCCTCTGTAACCACTCCTTCTCTCATCTCTGAAATCACCCCTAACCCAGATTCCCCATTTCCCTCCATCACAAAAACCCCTAAAATTGTTGATCCTTCCTCTCCATCTTCTGAGTTTCCCATTAATCAAAGAAAATGTGGAGAATAGGGTCTAAATCCTGAGGTCGCAGAGATTCCCGCCATTGTTGCTACAGATTCCGTGGTGGCTATGGAGACTACTAAGGAAGAAAATGTCATGACCATCTTTGTGGTATATGCTGATGGCATCCTACATGAGATAATTTCTCAGAGGAACGAAATACAGGGTATGGGGGAAGAAGGAGCTATGGTGACTGTTGAGGTCTCTGCACTAGCAGAAACTACTGGTCCCTCTCGTGAGGAACCTAACCCCTATTTGAAGGAAATAGGTCAGGGTTCTCACTCCCAGGCCAATTCTGCTCCTGCATTTGCTGTTGCGCCCTTGGACATTCAAGTCCCTGAGATGAGGTCTAGTGATGAGAAGGATCTAGACAATATTGCTCTTGATGATTTTATAGTCAATCAAAGGGTGGTGTCCACTCCTATGTCTTCTACTAAACGACCTACTACCAAGTTGCAAGCAAAGGTAGCCTATGACTATGCCCTTCAAAAGAGCAGAAAAAACAGTAAGAAGAATAGGATGGGATTGGTGAAAGACAATGTTATAGTGTGTGATAAGGTTGTTCCAGTAATGGAGGTTGAAGAGGAAACAACCGAGGAACCTAGTTCCCTAGTGAGAAGGTCCCGGAAGCAGAAGGAATCTGCTTCCATAGAGAATGTTACAACCCCTAGTTCCAAGTTGAAGGATATTATGAGTGAGCTCTCTATTTCTGATGAGGATGTGTTAGTCAAGTCTAAGGGAAAAGTGAAATAAAGTGGTGTGAAGTTTGGCAAATGAATGTCTGATACCGTTAAGGAACCTGGTTTTGTGAAAAAGTTGAGGAGTGAAACTAGTTCTGCTTCAGAACAAATAAGGCACCAAAACATTCTATTGGGTCGTTCTTTTTAAACAACAATTTCTGATATGGCTGGTATGCGTCAAGTTCTTGCAATGGTTGAGTTTCAATGATGGGGGCATCTATTCCAAATGGATACATCCAAAGTGTATGAGGATTAGGTTCAGCGCTTTTATGTCATCCTCTTCCCCGTTGATACCGGCCATATCTATGCCTTGGTGAATAATGTGGATATTATGTTTGACGTGAGTTTGCTTGGGGATATTCTAAAGGTCCCTATGGATGGTGTGTCTAGTGTGAAAGATGTGTGTCGGTAAAGGATAATGCAAACCAAAAAGGGGACTAGATTCATAAGAAGGCATTACTCTATGTTTATCAGTTGCTCTTCGAGTTGGTGAAAAACGTTTTGTTTTATCGTGCTGAGAGGAGGTCCATGATCTCTAAGTCTGACCTATTTTTAATGGAGCAATTGGATAGATTTAACCCTATCAACCTGCCTGCTATCATAATCGAACACATGCAAAAAGTAGCAACCTTCAAGGATGGTAATTGTGGTCTTCCATATGGGTTTCTACTTACGCAAGTGTTTAAGTTTTTCAAGGTACCGCTGGGGCGAGGCATGGTAGGAACCAAGAAGCAGACACCGCTGGGGCGAGGCATGGTAGGAACCAAGAAGCAGACTTTTTCATAGACAACGTTGGAAGAATGTGAGTGCATGGAGAATAATGGGGGGTAGGGATTAGGCAGTACATCAACCATCTTACAGCTCATTAATTCTCAAAATAGTGCAACCTAGGAGATTCGAATGTTGAAGGTTAGGAATGCTATCCTGGAAGGTCAGCATACCCAAGGGGCTCCGGAGTCAAATGAGGAAGTGGCTCGTTTGACAAAAGAGAATGCTTATCTCAGGGCACAAGTGGATAACCTGAAAGTAGAACTGCTCAATAAGCAAAAGTCGGCCAATGCCCGAATAGACCTAGTTCTCCAAACACTTGCTGCAACTTCCAAGCCCTCTACTCCTAGTGCCCCCTAAGTAACCCTTTCAGTGACCAGATTCTGGATTGTCTCTTTTAATTTTTATGACTTGGCAAATGTTTTGTTTCTTTTTTTTTGATGTGGTTGGGATGTATCAATACTATTCCCATTTTCAACAGTCCAATTCTGCCTTTGCCATTTAAGCAAAGGCATATGTTTATCTCATTGCTTGTATTCTCTGTTTCTCTTTTCTAACATGTTGTGTGCACATATGTGGCATGACTTAGCTATGCTAGACTTCTTTATGCTGGTTGCCTGCTTGTGTCTTTTTAATGATGCCAAAAGGGGAAAGTATAATTGAATCAAGGATCTGATTAAGGGGGAAGCATAAAATCAGGGAAAACTTGTGAAGTTCCTATTACTTCATCTGGTTATCTTTGCTCTAAATACATGTTATCAATGTCTAAGTTTGTCATCATCAAAAAGGGGAAAATTGATAGGTTTTCAATGTCTTTGCCTTATGTTTTGATGATCTAACAAACTTACTGTCAAGAACTAGATAGGGAACCTAACACACTTGGTACACATTACAAATGAATGGATTCCAGCCTGGACCCCAACTAATGTGAACTGCTGCAAGTGTAGAAAATGAAGAAACGAGATCAATTCGAGCATTGGCCGACATTTTCTCTGCGAGCAGTTTCTCCTTTAGGTTCTCCACATGTTTCCTGAGATCAACATTTTCTTTGGTCAGACGAGCGATCTTCGCATTTGACCTTAGTGCCCCTTGGGCCTGCTGACTCTCAAGAATGGCATTCCTTGACCTGAACTTCCTAATCTCCTCAGTAGCACTATTTTTGGCATTGATAAGCTGAGAGATTGTTGAAGTGCTTCCTACTCCTCCACCTCTTTCAATACATGCACATTCTTCCAGAGTAGTTTGGGAGAAGGTATGTTTCTTGGTCCCTATCTTAGGTTGTACCAAAGGCACTTCGAAGAACTTGACGACATGAGTGAGAATAAATCCATATGGAAGACCATGGTTTCCATCCTTAAAAGTTGCCACCTTTTGCATGTGCTCAATCATGATGGCTGGCAAGTTTACAACTTTAAACCCATCCAGTGCTTCCATCATATACAAGTCAGACTTGGAAGTAATGGACTTTCTCTCAGCACGAGGTAGAAGAACCTCGTTTACCATGTCAATTATTTGTCTCATACTGGCCATTTCAGAGATTTCTGGGTGAAAAGTGCGACCCCATAGAACCTTTTGGTACCTCAGTCATTCCTTAGCAGACATACTCTGACGCTTCACTCTCTTTGCAGAATCAGGTTTCCTTACAGTTTCTATCTTCCTTTTTCCAGACTTCACACTCGATTTTCCCTTCCACTTGACTTTACTAACACATCCTCGTCAAATAATGACTGTTCACTCACAACTTTTTTCAAGTTTCCACCACCTTTCACTGATTTTGAACTTGGCGTTGCCACACCTTCCTCTCACTTCTTTTTCTGAGACCTTTTCACTAAGGAACTTGGTTTCTCTATTGCTTCCTCATCTACTTCTACTACAGGAATGTTTTTGTCTCACACAACCTCTCCATTTTTCACCAACCTCTTTTTCTTCTTCTTGTTACTCCTTTTACTTTTCTGCAAGGCTAACTCAAAAACCTCCTTTCCTTGCAACCTAGTAGTAGATTGCTTAGGAGAAGGCTCAAGAGTGGTTACTGCCCTCCTCTTGTCAATGAACGCATCTAGAGCAACATTATCTTGATCTTCTTCATCACTGGACCTCATACCATGAGCCAAAATTTCCAAGGGCTCAGCATCAAAGTGTGGAGAAGGAGCATGATCGAAACTGACCTGGGACGAGGTTCCTTGACCTATTTCCTCAGGAGAGGGGCCAGGTCCTTCAAGTGAGATCCCAGTAGTTTCTAATGGTGCAGAGTTTTCAAAGAGAACCACAACTCCTTATTCCACTGATCATTCTGTCTCTTTCCTCTGAGACTCAGGCACAGAAGAGATCACCCCATACATTATTCCATCAGCAGATATGGCCAATATGTTTTCCACGGCCTCTTTATCTAGAGACTCTGTGGGTGCCACAAACTTAGATGCGGGAACAATTGTAGACTAATCAATACTAACCTTTGAGACCTCTACTACCTGCGAACTTTACTCTGTTCTCCATCCTTGCTTTGTTCAGTGAGAATTCCAAGCGATAGAGATGTAGGGCTATCGGGTTTTGGGGTTTCTGAGTTCTCAACATTTGGAGGGAGAGAGAGGTCTGAGAGAGTGACCGGATAAATAGAGGGTGTAGGAGAGCTAGGTTTGGGAGTGTCCTCTGCAGTGGTGGTTGAAAAGGGGATGGTGAGAGGCGTTTCACTAGAAGCGGAAGAATCAAGGGTATTCTATGTGGTTTTCTCAACTAAGGAGGGAATCATTGGTTGATCTTCAGCCATGGTAGAGATGAAGTTTGAAAGTTCTGGAGAAGGACTGAAGAGAAGATATGATCGTTCAAAGAGATGAGAGGGTTTTAATAAAAGAAGAGATAATTATGAAAGAGAGAGAAACCAGTTCTGAAATGACGGTAGTTTTGTGGGGAGTTGTAAAATTTCAGAGGGAGATGAAAGGATTTGAAATTAAAAGACGTGACATAAAGGGTCTGAAAAGGTTGATGACATGTCACTCAGTTTTTTGCATCCTTTTAAGATATGTATGAAAAAGCACAAGACTACTAACATGTGGTACAAGAACTAGGTTCTTGACCTGTCTTTCAAAATTTTCCATCCTCTTTTACCACTGATAGGTTTTCAATGCCTTTGACTTATATTTGGATAATCTCACAAACTTTGTCAAGAACAATATGGGGAACCTGACACTTGGGCTACACTGAAAGTTAATGGATTCCAGCTCTATGTAAACTATTATAGTTTCAGAGGATAGAGAACCAAACAAGGACTTGATACCCTTGTTGTTCCCTCATAGTAGTACGAAGTCAATGGGACACAGCTGGAAGCGACGTGACTACCTACACTATTTCTGCCTGCACTGAATTGTTTCCAGTACCCACTTATTCCTTGACCAACTGAAGTTCTTACGTTATTTAAAGTGATGTCATCAAGGTGTATCGACATTGAGTTTATATCAAAACATCACTTGAACTTTTCGGTTTCTCATTCAAGCCTTTTGCAAAACAAAGAAATTAATTCTCACGTACTTGAAGAACAACGTTAAACGGTACTACGGACCAGCTCCTAAAGTTAGTATTTTATTGTCCCTAGTTAAGTTGTAACTTTGTGATTGTTCTTATTGTATTTCCTAAATTGCTTAGACATAAGCGTTGATTAGGAACCCTCTTGTAAAATTCGTAAACTCTCTGAGTTTATGTTGTGACTAGGTTTAGTCATAAGTTAAAGTCTTTGTAACTAGAGAGTGAAAAAGTAGCTTGTGATGAGAGTATCACAAGTTAGTTAAAGTCTTTATAACTAGAAAGTGACAAATTGGTTTGTGGTGAGAGTACGACAAGTTAGTTGAGTTGAATTCTTTGTAATGGAGTTATTACAAAGTGGCTTGTAATAGGTATTTACAAGTTAGTGAAGTTGAAAGCCTACAGGTGTAGGTCGTGGTTTTTGTCCCCTTGAGTTGGGATTTTTCCACGTAAAAATCATGTGTCTCATTTACTTACAACTTTATTAGCATTCTCAACATAACCTCATAAAGGACGAGGTACTCTACTGTTTGGTGGACTCATACAAATTAACAATTACTATAAGAGCAGGTTCCTCCTATCAGGCTAACACCTAGGAAGGATCCTTATGGCTGCTCCATCAAATTTTGAAGAAGGTCAATCTACATACCGACCACCCAGGTTCAATAGACAATACTATGGGTGGTGGAAAACAAGAATGCATGATTTTGTCATGGCTGAGGATTCTGAGTTATGGGATATCATATGTGATGGTCCTTATATTCCAACAAAGGTACTAGAATAACTTCCATTTTAAATGTCAAAAACCAGTAAAGAATATACTGACACAGACAGGAAAGTTGTGGAGAAGAATTTTTTTGCCAAGAAGATTTTGGTATGTGGAATATAGGACCTAAGGAATATAATAGAATCTCCGCTTGTGACACTGCTAAGGAGATATGTGAAGCTTTGGAAACAACTCATGAGGGAACCACCCAAGTAAAGCAGTCTAAGATCAATATGCTCACTATCGAGTATGAACTCTTCAGGATGAAGGACAATGAATCTATTCAAGATATGCACACAAGATTCACGTCCATCATAAATGAGTTACACTCACTTGGTGAAACCATTCCTAGAAACAAGCTAGTGTGGAAAATCCATAGTATTCTACCTAGTCCCTGTGAAAACAAAGTGAATGCTATTATTGAATCAAAGGACTTGCAGGAGCTGACCATAGAAGAGCTGGTTGGAAATCTGAAGAAAAGAACCTGGTATTCAAAGCTGATAGCAATGACTCAAGTGAGGAAGAGGGTTACATGGCTTACTTAACCAAAAGATTTCAGAAAATGGTCAGAAGAAATGGAGAAATGCTAAAAAGGGGCATCTCTAGCAAACTAAAAAACTATTATCTCTGTCATAATTGTGGAAAGTCTGAACACTTCATCAAAGACTGTCCTCTCTTGAAGAAAGAATTCTCCAAGAATAACCCTGAAAAGGCAGCTAAGAGGAACCCGGTTCCTTTCAAGGACTTCAAAAGAAAGAGATCTACTGACAATGTGGTGAAATAGGCTCTTGCAGCATGGGGAGATTCCTCTGGTGAGTCTGAAGATGAAACTAATGCTGGTGATAGTTCCATGATGGCAGTTGAAGGCGAGGAAAGTGAATATGACTCAACTTTGCTTTGATGTCCCAATCAGATGATGATGAAGACAATGACAACAAGGAGGTAAATTTCAAGGATGTTTAGAAAAATCTGAAATCCTACTCTCCTAAGAAACTCATGTCTTTAGCTAGTGTATTGATTGATGCATATCATAGTCTTTTGGAGGATAGGGATTACTTGACCTTAGAACTAGGAGAAGCTGAAAAAACTATAGATGACTTAGTGGCTATTGTTATTGACCATAAGGAAACCATTGAAAACTTAAAAGAAGAAAGAAATGATCTTTTGGCAGTAATTGTAGACCTAAGGGAAATAATAGAGAGACTAGGGACTAGGTCAAAACCTAGAAATTCTGGAAAAGGAAAAGAGATAGCCAGTGTGGAACACATTAGGCTTGAAAATGAGTTGAAAGCTATGAGAACTAGGATGTGCGTTGAAACTGAGTAAAACAAGCACCTCCAAACTGATCTAGAAAGAGTAAAAAATGATCTTGAAAAGTTCCTAAAGTGGACCTAGTCCTTAAAAGCTATCACTGCCATGTGCACTAATAACGGTGGAATCATGCAGAGAATAGGTTCCAAAGGGAAAAAACTCCTTACTACCCTTACAGTAAGTACATCACTATTTTTGATAACTGGCTTTGTACCCACTATAGGAATAATAGGCACTTCAAAGAAAATTGCCAGTCTAGGGTTCAATCTGTTCAGAAAAACAAAGTGTTTGCTGAAAAAGTGACTACAAAAGAGGGACCAAGTTCCACTCACAAAAGCGCACACTACCTGCATGGACTAAGGGAGCCCTTATTCATCCTCTTGCTTACTACAAGGGACCCAAACTTGCTTGGGTTCCTAAAACTAACTCTTGATCTTCTTGTGCAGGGAACAATGAAAGGAAGCGGTCAACAACGGTTCATGGATAGTGGGTGATCAAAGCATATGACTAGGAACGCCATGGACTTTCTTTCACTAAATGCCCTGCAAGGAGGGAGTGTATCCTTTGGCAATGGGAAAAAGGGGTTACATTTTGCAAATTCACTTCCCATGAGTTTTGCAAATTTTTCACACAATGAATCAGCTGTTGCCCTAAAAATAATATCATCAACATATACCTGAACAATGAGCAGGTTCCTCCCTCATTTCTTCAGAAAAAGAGTGTTGTCAATTTTCCCTCTTGTAAAGCCATTTTCTAGAAGAAACTTTGATAATCTTTCATACCAAGATCGAGGAGTCTGCTTCAACCCATACAGTGCCTTGTCCAATTTAAACACATTCAGGGTGTTCATGACATTCAACTCTTGGTGGTTGCTTTACATAGACTTCTTCCTTAAGAAGTCCATTCAGAAATGCACTTTTAATACATCATCTGGAGCAAGGTGAATTCCATATGAGATGCAAAAGCGATTAGAATTCTAATTGCTTCCATGCGAGCGACCAGAACAAACGTTTCATCATAGTCAATCTCTTTCTCTTGATTATAGCCTTGAACCTCTAGCTTGGCCTTGTTCCTTGTGGTATTTCCATGTTCATCAAGCTTGTTCCTGAATACCCACCTAGTTCCTATAATGGTTCGATATGAGGGTCTGGGTACCAAGTGCCAGACATTGTTCTTTTCAAACTGATGTAACTCATCTTGCATGGTTGTAGTGTAGTCTGCATATTTTAAGGCTTCTTTGATGTTCTTGGGTTCGATTTGGGAAAGAAAAGTTGAGAAGGCAAGTGAATTTCTGGCTTTTGATCTGGTTTGTACTCTTAAATCCAGAGGAGTAATTATGTTGTCAAGAGGATGGGAGCTTTTGTGTTTCCAGTTAGGAACTTGAGCCTCAATTTTAGAAGAGATGGGTAAGCCTGACTGGTTCCCTTGCATTCTTCTCTCAGCTACCTTTTGAGTACTTTGAACTGCATCAACCACTCTTTCTTCAGCGTCAGTGATTGTAATTGTGGTACTTGGTTCCTCTCCGGATGAAAAGAAGAGACTGCATTGTCTTCACTTGGCTTCTTCACTTGACTTGTCATGTCTGCCTTTCCGTTTGTCATATCAATGATTTCACCCGGAACCAACAGAGGCTCTCCATCTTGATAATCCTTGTTGTTTTTCACACAAGAGGGATAGGACTCGTCAAAGATTATGTGTACACTTTCCTCAACACACTGAGTCTGCTTGTTGTATATCGTGTAGGCTTTACTTTGAGAAGAGTACCCCAAAAATATTCCCTCATCACTCATGGCATCAATTTTCCAAGCTGATCCATTCCATTGTTGAGAACATAACATTTACACCCAAATGTTCTTAAGTGAGTCAGCTTGGGCTTCCTTCCATTCAGCAGCTCATAGGGAGTTTTGTTCAAGAGAGACCTGATCATGCACCTGCTCACTAAGTAGCAGGCAGTGTTTATAGATTCAGCCCAGAAATTTTTAGCAATCCCACTGTCGATTAGCATTGTTCTTGACATTTCCTCAACGGTTCTATTCTTTCTTTCTACAACTCCATTTTGCTGTGGAGTTCTTGGAGCTAAGAAATTATAAATGATCCCATTCTCGTTACAGAATTCATCAAACTTAGCATTGTCAAACTTTGTTCCATGATCTAATCTAATGCATGCTACTCTTGATTCCATCTTCACTTGGATTTTCTTCACAAAGGCTACGAAAACATCAAAGGTTTTATCCTTTTTTATAAGGAACATAGTCTAAGTGAATCTGGAGTAGTCATCCACTATGACAAAGATATATCTTTTTCCTCCCCTGCTTTGCACTCTCATAGGGTCACAAAGATCCATATGAAGGAGATCAAGTGGTTTTGAGGTGCTGACATCCTTCTTTGGCTTGTATAAGGATTTCACATGCTTTCCTCTAGCGCATGCATCACGGACATTGTTTTCTTTGAACTTTGTCATGGGTAGACCACGAACCAGGTCCTTCTGAACTAGCCTATTCCGTAGAGAGAAGCTTGCATGCCCCATTCTTCTGTGCCACAGTTGAGCATCATCATCAAGTGCCTTTAACCAACTCAAATCACCACTTTGTAAGGACTCAAAATCAGCAATATAGATATTCTTGTATCTTTTGGCCATAAGTACCACTTCACCAGTTGCCAGATTTGTAACTGTGCATATCTTGGACAAGAATTCTACCTTGTTTCCTTTATCACATATCTGAGAGACACTTAAGAGACTGTACTTAAGGCCATTGATAAAGTACACATTCTCAATTGAGTGAGTGAGTGACTTTCCAATTTTTCCAACACCAAGAATGTACCCCTTTTTCCCATTTCCAAAGGATACACTCCCTCCTTGCAGGGCTTTTAGTGAAAGAAAGTTTATGGTGTTCCCAGTCATGTGCTTTGAGCATCCACTGTCCACGAACCATTGTTGACTACTTCCTTTCACTGTTCCCTGTACAAGGAAATCAAGGGTTAGATTTAGGAACCCAAGCAAGTTTGGGTCCCTTGGAATAAGCAAAAAGATGAATAAGTGGTCTTTTAGTCCAAGTAGGTAACATTTGTTTTTATCAGTGGCACCTGGTCCCTTTTTAGCAGTTACTCTTTCAGAAAACAATTTGTTTTTCTGAATAGACTAAACCATGGCTTGGCAATTTTCTTTGGAATTCTCATTGTTCCCACATTAGGTACATATCCAATTATCAAGTATAGTAACATACTTACTATGAGGGTTGTAAGGAGTTCTCTCCCTTTGAAACCCTATTTCGTGCCTGTTTCCACCATTATTAACATACATGGCAGTAATAGCATCCGAGGACCAGGTCAGGGACTTCTCAAGATCATTTCTTACTTTTTCTAGTTCTTCTTGGAGCTACCTATTTTTCTCAAGTTCAGCACACAAACTAATTCTCACAGTATTTAAATCGTTTTCAAGCTTAATGTGTGCCTCACTGGCTACTTCTTTTCCTTTGTCAGAATTTCCAGGCCTACACTCAGCTTTGAGTCCCTCTATTGTTTCCTTTAAGTCTACAATCACTACTAAGAGGTCATCTCTCTCCTACTCAATAACAGTCACTTTCTCCACTAAGGCGTCTTTTTCTTTACTAAAATTCTCAATGGTTTCTTTTAAGTCAACAACTACTACAACCAAATCATCTCTTTCATGTTCTATACTAGCAATATTTTCAGTTAGAACCACCTTTTCATTTTCCAGATTGCTTATGGTTTCCTTCAGATCAACTACACAAATTACAAAATCATCTCTAGTTTGTTCAACATCTCCTAGCTCTACGGTTAAGGCATCCTTATCATCTACAAGATTATGATAGGCATCATTTAACATATTTGCTAATGACATGAGTTTTTTAGGAGAGTAGGATTTCAGATTTCTCTGAACATCCCTGAAGTTTACCTCATCATTGTCAGATTGAGCCATCAAACAAATATTGAGTCATATTCATTTGATTCGCTTTCAACTGTCATAATAGAGATATCACCTGCATCAATTTCTTCTTCAGACTCACTGGACGAGTCTCCCCATGCTGCAAGAGCTTGCTTTACAACATTGTTAGCAGATCTCTTTCTTTTAAAGTGTTTCTCAAGAACCAGGTTCCTCTTTGCTGCTTTGCGTTTCTAAGGAACCGGGTTCCTCTTTGTTGCTTTACCAGGGCTGTACTTGAAGTGTTCTTGCTTCAGGAGAGGGAAATCTTTGATGAAATGCCCTGGCTTTCCACATTTATAACAAATGTCATAATTCTTTGGTCTACTTGAGCTATCTCTTTTTGGTATCCCTACATTTCTTCTGACTGTCTTCTGAAATATTTTGGTTAAGTAAGTCATGTCACTATCCTCCTCACTTGAGTCATTGCTTTCACCTTTGAGTACCAGGTTCTTTTCTTTTTTTGGTTCTCTTCTTTCACTGTCATTCTTCTTCTTCATTTCGTAGGTTTTCAAATTTCCAAGTAGCTCATCTATGGTTAGGGCATGCAGATCCTTTGCTTCAGTAATGACATTCATATTAACTTGGCAAGATGCTGTGAATTTTCCTTACGAGCTTATTCCTAAGAATGATTTCACCAAGCGAGTGTAGCTCATTTATGATGGAAGTGAATCTTGTGTGCATGTCTTGAATAGATTCATCGTCTTTAATCTAAAATAGCTCATACCTAGTGGTGAGCATATCAATCTTAGATTGCTCACTTGAGTGGTTCCCTCGTGTGTTGTTTGTAGAGCTTCCCATATTTCCTTGGCAGATTGACAAGCTGAGATCCTATTGTATTCGTCGGGTCATATGCCATATATGTCATGACCCAAACCGATAGGCCACGACAGGTACCTGAGTCCTACCTGTCAAACACCCCTAAGCATGCATCTATAATACGAGCCTGAATAATATCTGCTGAGTTATGAAACTGAAAGTCATCAAGGCCACATACATCCAAAACTATACAAGCAGAATACAGTGGGCGAGCCGGCAAGGCTATTATAGATAACTATACATCCAAAACCGAAAGTTATCAAGGCCACATACAACCCAACTAGACATACTGTCTATAGACCTATAATAGAAACATAGCTGTACAAAGACAAGACTAAGCCACGCCATACCCATATACATATATATATACAAACGTATCTTGCCAAAATCAAAGAAGCTCCAAATCAAATGGAGCACGCCAACTCTCGCTGATCAGGAATCCTAAGGAGGGGGACCGTCAACTTGCCTACCTGTACCTGCAGGCATGAAACGCAGGCCCCGTGAAATAGGGCGTCAGTACGAAAAATTTATTGAGCATGTAAGGCATGAAAATTAGTACGTAAAAGACGTAGATGAAACATGGATAAAGAAACACATCCTTAAATCTGAATAACTTTGTAAATTCTGAAACATTTATAATGTCATGCACGTGCATATAAATGTCATGTCATGCATAGGTATGGGTGTACATAATATCGTCAAGCCACTGAGGGCATCCCATCATATCGTCTCGGCCACTGTGGGCAACATTATCAACATATACCAGCTGATCAAGTGGTGGTGCGTATATAACGACATAACCTTTTCCCATATCCCATATACATATATTTACATATATACGCGTATATAACGCCATCTGGTCATGGGTCAATGCACATGTATAAATGGGTGAAATGCATGAAAAATATGTAAAAATCTCAATATTCCTTCCAGATAATCTTTTTCAACTGCGTATTATTATGAGATCCATGAACAGAAGATAATAATAATTCACATAGAGAATCAAGAATATAGACACCCCTAGTATTTCTATGAATAGAGTAATTTATGGAAACTGTGTGTTTGCTCGTTTCTTCAATATAACTTGGACCATGCCAAAAGAAAGAAGGGATATCCTAAACATACCTGTTCCTTGAATTATTTGCATGAAATGAAGCTTTAAAATGCTTCTGCTTCAACGTCTTTTGGTTTAAGCCAAAGACAGATTGTTGTTTGGAGCTTTTACAAGGAAGTGATACCAAGTCAACTTAAAGTCATTGTTGGAAGCAGAGGCAAAAGGCGCAAGGGAGATTCCATTTTTGGAAGTATGCAGCGTTTTCAAAATGGCAGCTACAACTCCTTGTTCTTGCCAACATTTTCATCTTCTTTTCTTGAAACAAAAGCTCTACAGATAGTGCTAGCTTAAAATTAATGTTTACACCAAGTCTTGGACGTACTACTATTTTTTTGTCCAAAAGAGACCAAGCACTTTAATGTTAACAAGTCTTTTAAAAGATAGACTTATTCTTATAAGTCATATGATTTACACATTACTTTAGTATGAAGCATATATGACTATGAGTCATATGCTTAAATGGTAGTCTAGTGGCACGTTTCTTTTGGGTATAATTAATTAAGTTTTATCTGCTTATTAGTTAACTGGGTAATATTTTATTATATGGTAATTAATCAATTATCCGCATAATTTAAAAATTACCACAAATTACTTAATATTCTATTTATTTTTAAAATACTTCATATATACCTTATATGTTATACTATCGTGGTCATATGGTACCATGCATGGTACTAGTCATAATTATCGGATATTATCGCTCGACCCGTAATTTATTCCAAATTGGTCACATTCAACGAAACTCGTTCTCTTTAATTGGTGTACCTTTTATCCTTCATGACACTTATTTATTGCTTGTAATAAATAATATAAATGCGTTAACGTCAAGATGATCTCATCCCTGAGTCTACGTCGGCTAACTGAAAACGAAATTTTAACGTACGAAAACGCGAGATGCAACATCCTTCCCCCTTAGAAACATTCGTCCTTGAAATTTTAACTCTCTGGTATTTAAATAACCTTGGTAGAGTCGCCTTTGTAACAACGCTACAACCAACTCTTCTTGTAGAAACCCAATAATTTAACGCCACATAAGACCACAATCATTAATAATGACGATGGCCTCACATTACCAATAACAATAGCTAGCACAAGAATTCGTACACACACCTTGAGGTTATGACATCTCAGCCGGACCCTTCTCTGGACGAGGAAATAGGTAGGGATATCTAGACTTCATGTCTTCCTCGGCCTCCCAAGTCATTTCTTCTACATTGTTGTTCCTCCAAAGTACTTTCACGGAGGTTACCTCCTTATTCCGTAGGATTTGTCGGTCTAGAACCGTAATATAGATACATAAAAAACCAGATGGGCAGGCTCAAATTCTGAGGGCAATTCTAACTCATAAGCTAGTTGGACCACTCACCGAATAATTCTATAAGGCCCAATATACCGTGGGCTAAGTTTGCCTTTTTTCCAAACCTCATTACACCCTTCATAGGTGAAACCTGTAAGAATACCTTGTCATCAACCACAAACTCTAACTCTCATTGCCGCACGTCAGAATATGACCATATAAGCTTTACTTTTTCTTTGGCTTGCTGAACCAGGTCTGGCCCATGTAATTTAGATTCTCCAACATCAAACCACCCTATAGGTGACCTACACTTTCGTCCGCAAAGAGCTTCGTATGGAGCCATCTGTATGCTGGAATGGTAGCTATTATTATACGCGAACTCAATAAGCGGCAGATGATCATCCCAGCTACCTTTGAAGTCTATTACACAAGCTCGTAAAATATCCTCCAGTATCTTAATAGTACGCTAAGCCTGTCTGTCTGTCTGGGGATGAAATGTTGTACTAAGACTTACTTGAGTCCCCAATCCTTTTTGGAAGGACCTCGAGAAGTTAGTTGTAAATTGAGCTCCTCTATCCGAGATAATAGATACAGGGACACTATGCAGTCGTACTATCTCCTTAATATAAAGCCTCGCATAATCCTCTAAGGAATATGTAGTTCTAACGGGCATAAAATGGGATGACTTTGTAAGCCTATTAATAATCACCCATATCAAATCGAACTTACACTGGGTACCAGGTAAGCCTACGATGAAGTCCATATTGATTACTTCCCATTTCCAAGTCCGAATCTCCATAGCTTGCAATAACCCACCGAGTTTTTGATGCTCAATCTTAACCTGCTGATAGTTAGGACACTGAGCAACAAACTCTGCTATATCCTTTTTCATTCCACCCCATCAATACACTTCCCTAATATCATGATACATCTTTGTTTCTCCTGGATGGATAGAATAACAAGAATAGTAAGTTTCTCCCATAACCTGCCGACGCAGCCCTGCAACATTAGGCAAACATAATTGTCCTCGATATCTGAGGACCCCATCTTCTGTAGTTTCAAATGGCGTCTTCTCCTTTTAAAGGGTGGTATCCCTATAATTAACTAACACAGGATCCTCGTACTGGCGTTCCTTTACTTCATTTACTAAAGAGGATGTTTCCGTATCCCTAAGAGTAATTCCAATATCACCTAAGTCCAGTAATCGAACTCCAAGACTAGCTAGCTGATGAACCTCATGGGCTATTCCCCTATTTTCTGGTTGTAGATATGACAGGCTACCCATAGATCTATAGCTGAGGGCGCGGCTACTACGTTCGCCTTCCCAGGATGGTAAAAAAGATCAACGTCATAGTCTTTAAGTAGATCCAACTATCTCCTTTGACGTAGATTCAATTCCTTATGCTTGAAGATGTACTGGAGGCTCTTATGATCCATATAGATGTCAACATGAATGCCATACAAGTAGGGCCTCCACATCTTTAGTGCATGAATCATCGCGGCTAATTCTAAATCATAGGTCGGGTAGTTCTTCTCGTGCTTATTTAGTTGTCCAGAAGCATAAGCTACAACCTTACTAAGCTGCATCAACACACGATCCAATCCCACACTTGAAGCATCACAATAGATAAAATAGCCATCGCTCCTTTCTGGGAGCGGTGGAATCGAAACTGAAGTTAATCTTTCCTTTAATGCTCGGAAACTCCATTCTTAAGGATTGGCCATTGAAACTTAGTTCCCTTCTGAGTTAACTAACATGGGCATCCTAATGTTTTTACAATTTAGGAAATTCCCCTTTTTGGAGGCCCAAACTTCATCATTTATCCATCACAATTACGCTCTTATCCCACTATTAGGGTAGTATTTAATCTATTCTAAACGTTACTAGGCTTAGACTCCTTTAAGTTCTTTCAGGTCATACTGAGCCTTCTATAACTTAGAGAAACTATCAACTCTCTCATGAGCTTAACCCCAAGGACTTATCCATTCTTTTCACCCTTTCACTCATCTTTTCTTATCCCTCCTCGTGTCTTCCTAAAACTTTGTCAAAGGTGCTGAAAGGGAAGAAAATCCCTCTGCAAATCCCCTGTAATAACCTACCAAACCGAGAAAGCTACGAACCTCCATCGGTATTGTGGGTCTAGGCCAAGTCTTCAATGCCTCACTCTTTTGTGTATCCATCCAGATGCCTTCACCCAAAATAATATGCCCAAGGAGAGCTACAAAGTTCATCCAGAATTCATATTTAGAGAATTTTGCATACAAATTCCCTTCTTATAGAATTCTGAGCACAGTACACAGTTGATCTGCATACTCAGCCCCTGAATGAGAATATACCAGTATATATTGCCGATAAATATGATTAGGAACAAATCTTAAAAGGGGCCTGAAAATACGATTCATCGAATCCATGAATACTATTGGGGCATTGGTCAAACCGAACGACATAACATGAAACTAAAAGTGGTCCTGAATGTTGTCTTCGAAATATCTTCCTCCTTAACTCTTACCATATGGTACCTGGTCCTCAAGTCTATCTTTAAAAAACACTTGGCACTTTGTAAATGATCAAATAAATCCTCAATCCTTGGGAGCGGGTACTTATTCTTGATCGTCACCTTATTCAACTGCCTATAATTAATACACATTCGTAAGGAACCATCCTCCTTTCTCACAAACAACACAAGTGCTCCCCATAGTGACGTACTAGGTCTAATAAAACCTTTTTCAAGCAAGTCCCTTAGTTGTTCCTTTAACTCGTTCAGCTCTGTGGGGGCCATTCTATAAGGGGAATAGATATTGGATGAATATTTGGTAATAGTAGGTCAATGACAAACTCAATTTCTCGCTCTAGCGGAAGATCCAGAAGTTCATTGGGGAAAACATCGGGAAACTCACTAACCACTAGGATGGACTGAATGGTTGGTAACTCTACTTCCATATCCTGAACCCGAACTAAGTGATAAATACAACCCTTACTGATCATTTTCCTTGCCTTGAGATAAGAAATAATTATGCGTTTTGGCGACACCGTATTACCTTCCCACTCCAAAACAGGCTCCCCTAGAAATTGAAATCGGACTATCTTTGATCTACACTTGATGTTAGCATAGCAAAAGGCCAATCAATCTATACCCATTATAATATCAAGTTCTACCCAACCGAACACCACGTACCTTATCCTTGTTTATTATCAAATCTATCACGGGCTATTTCGGGCCAGATCCATATATATAGGTACCAATATTAAAACATAACTCGCATAACTAATTTAGAAAAAGGTTTATATACATAGGGGTCGACTAGGCTGTAGACATATCTTACCAAAAACTATATACAAGATATTGTCTGTAAAACCTCTAAGTAGGCATAACCATAATATATACAAGTCGGGACAGGGCTCCCTACATCCTCATAAAACAACCAAACACATTTAGAACCCTGACTTGGTAATATTCCAAGAAGAGGTAGAACTCACCAACCAAAAACTGACACTTGGAGGAAGTCTATAGTAGAGGGTCCTTTCCTTGTCCTATATAACAACCTCGATCGGACACACTTCGAAGCAGAATATTCATGTCCTTATCAGTTACCTTCCTCCTCTTGGACTGACTACTATCTTCTTCCCCTGCGTATCCCATAACATATACCGAGGAACTTTGATTGATGGACTCCCAAGACTGTGGACTATCCGGAATCTCAAAAGAGCTGGTGTCCGCAAATACCTTGACATAGTTTTGAGCCTGAGGGAATATTGGTTGTGCCAATTCATGCACTACTCCCCTCATACCCTTATCAAAAGGCTGTGAAACTAAGGGCCTTAGTGAGGTCGGAACTCCTCTCACCCCATCTACTGCCGAAGTGGTCAAAACAGCTCGAACGAATGACTCATATAGATCCTCGGATGGATCCTCCTCAATAGAACCCATGATCTCCGATGGGTCTGAATCCATAGTATAACTTATCTCTCTTTTTAAAACCTTCATAGCCTTCTGACCTGTGCTACCGGTTGTAGTCTTCGGAGGCATCACTGAAAATATAACACATCGTTAGGAACATGAATGCTTATATCGCACGATCTAAGATAAGAAGAGAGTATAACATCCTATATGTTATGTAGCCTCCTGTCTATAAGTGTGGTGCAGAACACACCCATAAAAAAAACTTTACTAGATACGATCTGTAGACAACCCTAGGACAGAATGACTCTGACACCACTTTTGTCACGACCCAAAATGATGGGCCGCGACTGGTGCATGAGTCCTACCTATCAAACACCCCTAAGCATACGTCTAAGATACGAGCCCGAATAACATCTACTGAGTTACAAAAAATAACATACAAGAAGGAAACCTGCCTTCAAGGAATATGTATGTATACAGGCAGAATACAGTATGTGACCCGGTAATGATGCTATAGACAACTATACATCTAAAATTGAAAGCCGACAATGCCACATACAACCTAACTAGACATACTGTCTACAGACCTCTAATAGAAACATAGTTGTACAAAGACGGGACTGAGCCACGTCATATATATATAAACGTATCTTACCAAAAAACGTATCATACCAAAATCAAAGCAGCTCCGGATCAAGTGGAGCACGCCAACTCTCGCTGATCATGGATCCTAAGGAGGGAGACCGCCAGCTTGTCTACCTGTACCTGCGGGCATGAAACGCAAGCCCCGTGAAATAAGGTGTCAGTACGAAAAATGTACTGAGTATGTAAGGCATGAAAATTAGTACGTAAAAGACGTAGATGAAACATGGAATAAAGAAACACATCCTTAAATTTGAATAACTTTGTAAATTCTGAAACATTTATAATTTCATGCACATGTGTATAAATATCGTGTCATGCATAAGTATGGGTGTACATAATATCATCAAGTCACTAAGGGTATCCTATCATATCGTCTCGGCCACTGTGGGCAACATCATTAACATATACCAGTTGATCAGGTGGTGGTGTGTATATAATGTCGTAACCTTTTCCCATATCCCATATACATATATTTACATATATACGTGTATATAACGCCATCTGGTCATGGGTCAATGCACATGTATAAATGAGTGAAATGCATAAAAATACGTAAAAATCTCAATATTCCTTCCGGATAAACTTTTTCAACTGCGTATTATTCTGAGACCAATGAACAGAAGATAATAATATTTTACATGGGAATCAAGAATATAGACACCCCTAGTATTTCTATGAATAGAGTAATTTATGGAAACTGTGTGTTTGCTCGTTTCTTCAGTATAACTTGGACCATGCCAAAAGAAAGAAAGGATAGCCTAAACACACCCGTTCCTTGAATTATTTGCACGAAATGAAGCTTTAAAATGCTTCTGCTTCAACGTCTTTTGTTTTAAGCCAAAGACAGATTGGTGTTTGGAGATTTTACAAGGAAGTGATACCAAGTCTCCTTAAAGTCATTGTTGGAAGCAGAGGCAAAAGGAGCAAGGGAGATTCCATTTTTGGAAGTACGCAGCGTTTTCAAAATGGCAGCTACAACTCCTTGTTCTTGCCAACATTTTCATCTTCTTTTCTTGAAACAAAAGCTCTATAGATAGTGCTAGCTGAAAATTAATGTTTACACCAAGTCTTGGACGTACTACTATTTTTCTTGTCCAAAAGAGACCAAGCACTTTAATGTTAACAAGCCTTTTAAAAGATGACTCATTCTTATGAGTCATATGATTTACACGTTACTTTAGTATAAAGCATATATGACTATGTGTCATACACTTAAATGGTAGTCTACTGCCACGTTTCTTTTGGGTATAAGTAATTATGTTTTGTCCGCTTATTAGTTAACTGGATAATATTCTGTTACCCGGTAATTAATCAATTATCCATATAATTAAGAATTAACATAAATTACTTAAAATTCTATTTATTCTTAAAATACTTCATATATACTTTATATATTATACTACCATGGTTATATGGCACCTTGCATGGTACTAGGTAATAATTATCGGGTATTATCCCTCGACTCGTATTTTATTCCAAATTGGTCACTTTCAACAAACTCGTTCTCTTTAATTCGTGTACCTTTTTCCCTTCATGACACTTATTTATTGCTTGTTATAAATAACATAAATGCGTTAACGTCAAGATGATTTCATCCCTGAGTCTACGTCGGTTAATTGAAAACAAAAATTTAACGTACGAAAATGCGAGATGTAACAACATACCAAAATTTTCTTGGCACGAAAGTTTTTCTCCACAGCTTTCCTATCTGCATCATTATATTCTTTCCTGGTTTTTGGCGTCATCACTGGAGGGTCTCCGACTTTCTTCATTGGGACATAAGGACCATCACATATAATATCCCACAACTCAGAATCTTCTGCCATGACAAAGTCATGCATTCTTGTCTTCCACCACCCATAGTTTTGCCCATTGAACCTGGGTGGTCTATAAGTAGACTGGCCTTCTTCAAAATTTGGTGGAGCAACCATTAGGATCCTTCCTAGGTGTTAACCTGCTAGAAAGAACCCGCTCTGATACCAATTGATAGAATATATAAGTCCACCAAACTATATAGAGACCAGGTCCTCTATGAGTTTCCACTGAGAATACTAATGAAACAGTAAGTAAAATAGAACAGGGAGTTTTACGTGGAAACATTCATGCTCAAGGAGATAAAAAAACCACGACCTACAATGGTAGGATTTCAACTTGACTATGAGCAACTTTTAGATTACAACCTATGCAATCTAGGAATTAAACTCTTAATCCCTCACTAACTTGTAATACACCTATTACAAGCCACTTTGCAATACACCTATTACAAAGACTTCAACTCATGACTAACTCTAGTCACGACACAAACTCAAAGGGTTTATGATTTCACAAGAGGTTCCTAAGTAACGCTTCTAGATAAGCAAAGTAGGAATTACAATGAAGAACCATTACAAAGTTACAACTCAACTAAGGACAGACAAAATACTAGTTGTAGGAACTGGTCCGTAGTAGTGTTAAACTTTTTTCTTGATGCACTTGAGAATTGAATGCTTGATTGTCAGATGCTTGAATGCTTGAATGAATTCTCAAGTGTTCAAGTGATGTTTTGTTGTAATGTTTAATGTTAATACAACATGGATGACAGCACTTGAATGATGTAATCACTTGGTAGGTCAAATGAGAAGCGACTGTAGAACTGTGATGCACTGTTTCTGTATACAGTGCAGGCAGTCACTTTCCAGCTCTAGATAGTTGACTTCGTACTGTTGTCAGGGAAACACAAGGGTATCAGGTCCCTGTGTTGATTCTCTATCTTCTAAAGTCATAGCAACTCTCATCTGAAGTCCGTTGATTTGACTTGTGAACCAAGTGTGTCAGGTTCTTTATCTTGTTCTTTGACAGCAAGTTTGTTAGATCATCAAAACATTAAGCTAAGGTACTATAAACCCATAAAACATACTTTAAGGTCTAATAAAAAGGGAATTTGGATTTCCTCTACTTTGGTAGCAATGAAAAGACAAGCAACAACAACAAACTCACTCATCCATGGCTTATCCTTTTGAAAACACACTGCAAAAATAAACCTATCAAAATAATTAACAGCTAAAATAGCAGTCAAAGAGGTGAAACCATAGTGCTTACAGGCGAAATCGGGGGCAAAGTTTCCCCAGATTCCTCGATAGGAAATAAGAGGGAAGCACGGATCGACACCACGGCAAGCATAGCTGAGGGACTCCTTGTATCAGTACCTGGGAGGAGTGAACGATATATCTTGGATAAGGCACAACAAAATAATGGACCCGGACAAAGTAGGGTTTCGAGACCACGGGAAAAGGAGGAACAGTTAGGCGTGACAAGTAGGGAGCCATAATATTCACCTTCAACCAGATATTACGGCACGAATCCCAGCCGATATCAACTGCAGATCGGCATTTACCGGAAAAAGAAGATTTTTATCTTATTTAAACTTGTATTAGTACTGAAATTCCCCTACTATATAAAGGGAAGAGTTACTTTTATTTTAACAAATCAAAGCAATAAAAGTTTATTTTTGTCTTCTAGCTATTATTCAAAGTGTTCTTGAGTTATTTTTTTTTTATTCGCAACCGAGCTTATATCGAGGGTCCGATCGAGGTCGAATTTCAATGTTTAACTCAAGATTAGGCTTGATCATCACATTGAAATTGGTTTGTTCTTTCGTTTTATCTTTAACTTAATTACTTGTTGTTCTTAGATCTTTCGTATTGAATTAAATCACATATCCTTTAAATCGTGTATAAATTTAATTATATTTTATATTATATATTATATTGTATATCGTGTATATAATACAGATTTTCATGGATATACATGAGATATCACTGATATACATAGAGAAATATACGGGATACAATGGGGGATACATACGTGGAGTCGTCTCTTGATATAGAGAAATACTTGAGAAAAAGATTAAGAAGAAACCATAACCGAGTATTTATCGGAGGAGGGAGAGAGGGGAATGTGTTGCACGTTACTTTTGATTTTGAATAAAATTAATTTTTACTATGATACACCAATTAAAAGAAGAAAAAAGCTTAAAATTGGGCTATAGGGTGTTAATATCTAAAACTAGGATTTTTTTATAACAATTTTCTTTTTAGGTTGTTATACCATGTCATTTGCTGATGGCAGTGTTCCAAGTCCAGTATAAAGAGTTAGTTTTTGAAGATGAAGATTGGTGATTAACGAGCCAACATCATCGCTAATTGTACGAAACAGTGACATAATCAGAAAAAAAAAACATTATTGCATTGTTAGTTATTAAAAAGATTTTATTGAAAGGCTTTAAGTCAAGGTTTTAAACAACAATGAAAGATCAATTTTTTTTTGGTGTAAGCAAGGAAAAAACCACCTTGTAACATTAAAAGTTACTAAATGGCTAAAGGTGCTCAAAAGCTGTCCATTGCCCACCTTATATATGACTTCCTTTCGGGAGGAACAAATTCTCAAGTTCAAGAATTATGCTTCGTATTTCCCTGTAATCTTAGTCTAATTACAACTTTTAACATAAGATGTATTTGTAATTATACCTATATTTTTGCCACTTGGGAGGATTTCTTTTACAATATACATATGATCGTATGTTCTACTTGAAAAACAAATATTAGGTTTGAATTCTTTAATCGCATTTTTCCCCTGAAGGATTGATAAATAACTTACATTTAGATTAATTAGAAGTTCGAGAGTTACAAAACAAAAATATATGTACAGCTCTCTTGTACGAACATTTGGAAATTATATATATGTAACGTGAAGGATTGTCGAACGATTGAAGTAAAATATTTCAAATGTTGGGCCCGTGCTAGCATGAGCTTACCCTTACCTAGTGCGTATATATAGGGGAAGTGCACGGTTAGCCACTAATAACACATGTATTTACTTTTAAGCCACTGTTTAAAATGTTCTTAACTTTTGAACTTGGAACTCTAAGTTCAGGACTTCAGGATTACATGTCCTTAACTTTTGAACTTAACTTCAAGACTTCAGGACTACATGTCCTTAACTTTTGAACTTGTAACTGTAAGTTCAGGACCAAGTGTCCTTAACTTTTGAGTTTGTTAGTCTAAGTTCAGGACCTATTGTCCTTAACTTTTGGGCTTCTTAGCCTAAGTTCAGGATATATTGTCCTTAATTTTTTAGCTTGTTAGTCTAAGTTCAGGACTTCAGGATCTATTGTCATTAACTTTTGGCCTTCTTAGCCTAAGTTCAAGACCTATTGTCCTTAACTTTTGAGCTTATTAGTCTAAGTTTAGGACTTAAGGACCTATTGTCCTTAACTTTTGAACTTGTAACTGTAAGTTGATGACCTATTGTCCTTAACTTTTGAGTTTGTTAGTCTAAGTTCAGGACCAAGTGTCCTTAACTTTTGAACTTGTAATTCTAAGTTCAGGACCAAGTGTCCTTAGCTTTTGAACTTGGAACTCGAAGTTCAGGACCAAGTGTCCTTAACTTTTGAACTTTTAACTCTAAGTTCAGGACCACCTACCTACCACAGCCATTACTCTTTATGTCTTATGCTATGCATTTTATGTAATCCGATAACACCTCGAATTGCACTGACTGTATTTGCCTCGCCAAAAACATCAAGATTACAATTATTAAAATCATTGTTAACAGCAAAAAGTAAAATATTTGGCCACTTTCAGAACTCAATAAAAATGCTTCTAGAATCATTTAGGTGAAATTTAAAGAAAAAAAGAATGATATAAGTAGGAACTGAAATACATGAGTAGTTTCAACAAGAGAAGAAATATTGTTAAGAAAGAGCATCCAAGGTTTTTAACGATTTTAAGTTTGGACATTGACGAGTAGCAGATTTAGAATATCTTTTCAGATCAAATTAATTCCAATATTTGCAGAAGATTGGATAGAGACTTTTATGTCAAACTCTGACTTGATAAAGGGTTTGAGAAGGAAAAGAGATAGAAGAAAGGGTAACACAGTCTTTTTATATTAATTTTAATAGACTAATGACTACTATTGTTAAGCATTAAAAATGCTGGATAAAAAGTAAATACTACCTTAAATAGTGTCTACCCCACGCCATTTCTACGTATATATGTGTAAAACAATTTATTACTCGTTCATACGGTATGAAACTATGAATATACCCATTTGCACAAAGGTATAAATCTGATATGCCGCTCCCAAACCGAAACACTTTGCTTCTTTAAAGATTTTGTATGCCTCTTGATATAATTATTTTGATAGTGTCTTAATAATAAGTGGATTTATCAAAATTACCCTTCATCTCTCTTTAAACGCCTCAGTTATATTGATTAATTTCGAATTGAACTTCATGTACATTTGCATGAAGAAATTTGAATTATATTCATATCCACTAGTATAAGATCACACTTCACTGATTTGAAATTCTAAATTGACTTTCGTTACGAGCACTACTAGAATTCTGGAAAAAAGCGACCAAACTTTAGCGACCAAAGTTGGCCGCTAAATTGGCGAAAATAATAAAATAATTATTTGATATACATTAGCGACCAAGGTTGGTCGCTACTTGGTCGCTAATTTTGTCAAAATATTGACCGGACTGGTCAGACTTGCTTGGTCAAAGGTATACTGAGATTAGCGACCAACGTTGGTCGCTACAGGGGGACCCACTTATATAATTATAATAATTATAATATTATTTTAAAAAAATTATAAAATATAAATAAATATAACTTAAATTAGCGACCAAAGTTGGTCGCTAATTAAGGGGTAAGCAGATAGCGACCAACTTTGGTCGCTAAAATGGGACCCAATTATAAAATTTTAATAATTATATTTTTATTTAAAAAAATTTATAAAATATAAAAAAATATAATTCAAATTTAGCGACCAAAGTTGGTCGCTTACGAAAATAGAGACCAACTTTGGTCGCTAATCTGGGATCGAGTTCTAACGTTTAACAATTATATTATTATTTTAAATATTATATAAAATATAAATAAATTTGATTTAAATTTAGCGACCAACTTTGGTCGCTAATTTAAATTTATGTATATTTAGCGACCAAAGTTGGTCTCTTTTCAGGTCAACAATGGTCAAAATTAAAAATTACTTTTGTATTTACTATCTAAATAATATAAATGTAACCCGCTAACACTTTTGTAATACAAAGGATGAATAGACTAAAATATACTCTAACATGCTATATATGCAGTTAAGCAGTACTACGAAGCGTGCGTGTGTGTCTATATATATATATATATATATATATATATATATATATATATATATATAAGAACATGAAACGCTCGGAACACAGGGACAGGTTCTTTTAGGTATTGATACACTTGTAATTTGATACATCGACTTATAACCTATATATATATGTGACGACCCAAAGGGTCATCACCGTAATTCTTCCTAGTTCCGTGCTTCCGAGGCCCTAAAAACCTCGCTTTTAGTTGCCTCGATTTGCGTGCACTGTTTGGGCGCTTAGCCGGAAAGTTTTTATGTTAGAATATGCAAATTTTGTGAAAATTTTTGATGGATTTTGATATTAATATGCATAATATTGACTTCGGTCAACATTTTGGATAAACGGACACGGACCTGTGATTCGACGGTCCCGGAGGGTCCGTAGAAAAATATGGGACTTGGGCGTGTGCCCGGAATTAAATTCCGAGGTCCCAAGCCCGAGAAATAAATTTTTGTGTGAAATTGTTTTCTGAAATTAATTAAGGAAAATGAAGAAGAAAATTGATCGGAAAACTGTGGTATCGGGCTCGTATTTTGGTTTAGACGCCCGGTACGAATCTTAAATATGTTTTAAGAACTATCTGTAAGGTTTGGCTAAAAACGGACGTCATATGACGTGTTTCTGACTTAAAATGGGGAATTTGAGTTTTATGGAAGTTGAGAGAAAATCATGTGTTTTGAGGCTTGATTCTATGTATATGATGTTATCTTGGCGATTTGATCGCACGAGTAAGTCCGTAAGATGTTGTAAGGTTGTGTGCATGTTTAGTTTGGAGCCCCGAGGGCTCGGGTGAGTTTCGAGTGGGGCCCGGGAGGTCTTAACTTATAAAAAATGCAGGTTCAGGTGTTGCAGGTCCGGCGCGGCCGCGGCCATTTCCGCGCGGTCCACGCTGGCAGCCATGCGGCCTTGACACTTTTCTGTGCGGTCCGCGTGGTGGGGTTCAGAGGGGGGTGGCCAGGCCGACCAGTGCGGCCGCGCACCAAATCAGTGCGGTCCGCGCTGGGTGGGTTCAGAGAGAGCCCACTTCTCCCTTCCCTCGGCGCGGCCGCGGTGCATTTCTGTGCGGTCCGCGCCAGCCCCAGCAAAATGTATAACTTCGGGATTTTCAATCATTTCTCCACTTTTCAAAAACCCAAAACCTAAGAGGCGATTTTCAAAACAACTTTTCTTCTTCAAAACGATTGGTAAGTGATTTCTAACTCATTTTCTTCACTTTTTAACATCTTTTAACATGATTTCAACTTCAAAACAAAGATTTTCATGGGGGAAATTGGGTGTTTTGGGTAGAACCTAGGTTTTCTACAAATTGAGGAGTTGGACCTCAATTTGGGGTCCGATTTCAAAACAAAGCATATATTTGGATTCGTGGGAGAATGGGTAACCGGGTTTTGGTCCGAACCTCGAGTTTCGACCACGTGGGTCCGGGGGTGTTTTTGACCTTTTTGGGAAAAACCTTGTAAAAAATATTTTCATGCATTGTGATTGATCCATTTAGTAATTATTAATGTGATGGAGTAACTTATGACTAGATTCGAGCGGATTGGTGGTGGAACCAAGAGGTAAAGCTATACTAGAAGCGTGAGTTGAGTTTGGAGCATTCGAGGTAAGTGTTTGTTCTAACTTTGGCTTGAGGGAATAGGATTAGGATGTTATTTGCTACTTGCTAATGTGGAGTACGGTGTATAGGCATGGTGACGGTTATCTATGCACCGGAGTCTAGCATGACCGTGAGTCTTAATTGCTTTTAATTTGAGTAATGTGACACAATCTCCTTGTTTACTTGATGAGTTGCATATAATGTGAACGATTGAGGTAGAATTGAGATTGGTGTACTTTTGGAGCGTTATCTCGAATATGAATGTGTTAGTTGAGGATGAAGTGATTTAAAAAGAGAATGTGTTGTGAGTACTCCCTTGCCGGGATGTGTAGACTGATATATACTCTCCCTTATTGGGATATTTTGGGCTGTTAGCTGTACCCTTGCCAGGTTAAAGGTATTGAGATGTTATCCTCCCCTGAAGGGGTCTTCTATATGAAGTCAGATATTACATACTATATTATGGGATCGTGTGGCACGCCGTCCACTTGGTTATTGGCCTCCGTTGCCGGTGATATATTGTGCATTGTAATAAAGATTAATTGGGATCGTGTGGCATGCCGTCCACTTAGATATGATATTATGGGATCGTGTGGCACGCCGTCCACTTAGATATGATATTATGGGATCGTGTGGCACGCCGTCCACTTATATATGATATTATGGGATCGTGTGGCACGCCGTCCACTTATATATGATATTATGGGATCGTGTGGCACGCCATCCACTTATATATGATATTATGGGATCGTGTGGCACGCCGTCCACTTATATATGATATTATGGGATCGTGTGGCACGCCGTCCACTATACATATATTATGGAAACTGGAGTTTCTTCTGTTTATTTCCGATATTTCATTTTTATCTGTTACTCCCCGATAACATGTCCCCTCCCAGCTTTACTTTGTATTATCTTGTTATTGTTTTCTTGCACTTGCTATATATATCTGTACAGGTTAATTGTGGTAGGCCCTGTCTAGCCTCGTCACTACTTCGCCGGGGTTAGGCCAGGCACTTACCAACACATGGGGTCGGTTGTGCTGATGCTGCACTCTGTGCATTTTTGTGCACAGGTCAGGGAGCAGCTTTCGGACCGCAGCAGTAGGACTTTTGGGAGCTATATTCAGTCCAGGGACTCTCGAGGTAGCCTAGTTGGCGTTCGCAGGCCGAAGTCCATTTCCATGTTTTTCGTTTGTTTATCTTGTATTAGACAAACATGATGTATTTTCCTTTCAGACATTGTTTGCAGCATTCTGTAGTAGTCCGTGAGCTAGTGACACTCAGGCTGGGGGAGGAGTTCAGACTCCCGATACTCGTACTCCAGAGCCGGTAGCTCCTCAGGCTCAGGTTCCAGCAGTTCAGCCAGCCGTGGCAGTTCAGCCAGCTGTGGCAGCCCAGCCAGGTATTGCGGCTCAGTGCAGCGATGGTGCGGCTATGTCCGCGGATGCTTTGTGGAGGCTTGATCGTTTCACCAAGCTCTTCACTACTACATATAGTGGCACTCCCTCAGAGGATGCTCAGGATTTCATCTTCAGCTGTCATGAGGTTCTACGGACTATGGGTATTGTAGAGACCAATGGGTTGACTTCGCCACTTTTCGCCTGGCAGGATCCGCCAAGACTTGGTGGAGGAATTTCTGTGTAGCCAGGCCAGCAGGGTCGCCATCATTGACCTGGGATCAGTTTTCAGAGTTATTTCTGGGGAAGTGTCTTCCAGTTACTCAGTGAGATGCTCTTCACAGGCAGTTTGAGCGTCTCCAGCAGGGTCCTATGACGGTTACCCAGTATGAGACCCGGTTCATTGATCTCGCTCGTCATGCCATTGTGATACTCCCCACCGAGAGAGAGAGGGTGCGGAGGTTTGTCGATGGGTTGGTTCAGCCAATCCGTGTTCAGATGGCCATGAGTGCCGGGAGTGAGATTACATTTCAGGAGGTGGCAGATGGTGCCCGTCGGATAGAGCTGGCACTTTCTCAGGGAGGTGGTCATGGGTCTGATAAGAGTCCCCGTCATTGGGGTAGATTCGGTGGTACCTCGTCTAGAGGTAGGGATTCTTATGGTATAGGCCATCCTTCGAGGCCCTTTCAATCAGCTCTCTAGGCTTCTCGTGGTACACCAGGTGGTCGTGGCTCTCTGCTGCAGTATTCTGACCAGCAGCTCTTCAGTTCACCATCAGCACCTATCAGTGCACGACCACTTTGTTATTCTCAGCAGCCGAGGGCTTGTTATACTTGCGGCGATGTGAGTCACATTGCTAGATATTGCCCTCGAGCTTCCATCAGCTCGCAGTAGCAGGGTCCTCGCCCGATGATTCAGGCACCAGTTGCCCCACAGCCTGCCCAACTAGCTAGAGGCGGAGGTAGAGGACATAGAGGTGGAGGTAGAGGCCTTAAAGGTGGAGCTTAGACCGCTAGAGGTAGGGGTCAGCCAGCAGCAGATCGTCCCAGGGATATGATTCAAGAAGGTTGGGCCCAACCCCGTTGTTATGCCTTGCCAGAGGCTGAGTCATCAAATGTTGTGATTACAGGTACTATTCTAGTCTGTGATAGGGATGCTTCTGTGCTATTTGATCCCGGATCTACATATTCATATGTGTCGTCCTATTTTGCACCCTATTTGGTTATGCCTAGTGACCCGTTGAGTATTCCTGTTTATGTGTCAACACCGTTGGGTGATTCTATTGTGGTCGACCAAGTTCATCGTTCTTGTATAGTAGTGTTTGGGGGTCTTGAGACCCGTGTTGATTTGTTGCTTTTGGACATGGTCGACTTCGATGTTGTATTGGGGATGGATTTGTTATCCCCGTACCATGCTATCTTGGATTGCCATGCCAAGACCGTGACCTTAGCCTTACCGGATTTACCCCGTTTAGAGTGGAGGGGGACTTCTGGTCATTGTACCCGCAGTGTTATCTCGTATGTGAAAGCTCGGCGTATGGTCGAGAAGGGATGTTTGGCCTACTTGGCGTATGTTCGTGATTCTAGCGCGGAGGTCCCTTCTATTGATTTTGTGCCCGTTGTTCGGGAGTTTCCTGAGGTTTTCCCTTCAGACCTGCCGGGCATGCCGCCCGACAGGGATATCGACTTTTGTATTGATTTGGCCCCGGACACTCAGCCATTTCTATCCCGCCATATCGTATGGCCCCGCCGGAGTTGAAAGAGTTAAAGGAACAGCTGCAGGATTTGCTTGAGAAGGGTTTCATTAGACCCAGTGTTTCGCCTTGGGGTGCGCCGGTGTTGTTTGTTAAGAAAAAGGATGGTTCGATGAGAATGTGCATCGATTACCGGCAATTGAACAAGGTTACAATTAAGAATAAGTATCCACTGCCGAGGATTGATGATTTATTTGACCAGCTTCAGGGTGCGAGGGTATTCTCGAAGATAGATTTGAGATCTGGTTATCATCAGCTGAGGATTAGGGTGTCTGATGTCCCTAAGATAGCATTTCACACTCGGTATGGGCATTATGAGTTTTTGGTCATGTTATTTGGGTTGACCAATGCCCTAACAACATTTATGGAATTGATGAACCGAGTGTTCAGGCCCTATCTGGATTTGTTCGTGATTGTTTTCATTGACGATATTCTAATATACTCCCGCAGTCAGGAGGAGCATGAGCAGCACCTCAGAGTGGTTCTTCAGACCCTGAAGGATAGTCAGTTGTATGCTAAGTTCTCGAAATGCAAGTTTTGGTTAAGTTCGGTCGCATTCCTAGGTCATATCGTATCAGCAGCAGGTATTCAGGTAGACCCGAAGAAGATAGAGGCAGTCAAGAGCTGGCCTCGACCAGCTTCAGCTACGGAGATTCGGAGTTTCCTAGGGTTAGCAGATTACTACCGTCGGTTCATGGAAGGGTTTTCATCCATTGCATCCCCTATGACCAGATTGACCCAGAAAGGTGCTCAGTTCAGATGGTCATACGAGTGTGAGGCGAGCTTTTAGAGGCTCAAGACAGCTCTGACCACGGCACCGGTGTTGGTTTTGCCCTAAGGTTCAGGGCCCTATACAGTCTATTGTGATCCATCTCGTATTGGACTTGGCACAGTGTTGATGTAGGATGGCAAGTTCATTGCCTATGCTTCGAGGCAGTTGAAGGTTCATGAGAAGAACTATCCAGTGCATGATTTGTAGTTGGCAGCCATTGTTCACGCATTGAAGATTTGGAGACACTATCTGTATGGTGTGGCGTGTGAGGTATTCACGGATCATAAGAGTTTTCAGTATTTGTTCAAGCAAAAGGAGTTGAATTTGAGGCAGAGGAGGTGGTTGGAATTGTTGAAAGATTATGACATCACTATCTTATATCACCCGGGAAAGGCCAATGTGGTGGTCAATGCCTTGAGTAGGAAGTCAGCCAGTATGAGCAGTCTTGCTTATTTTCCGGTCGGTGAGAGACCGCTTGCTTTGGACGTGCAGGCTTTGGCCAATCAGTTTGTGAGGTTGGACATTTCTGAGCCTAGTCGAGTATTAGCTTGCACGGTTGCTCGTTCTTCATTATTAGAGCGTATCCGTGATCGGCAGTTCGATGATCCCCATTTGTGTGTCTTGAGGGACACGGTGCAGCGTGGAGGTGCCAAGAAAGTGACCTTAGATGATGATGGTGTATTGAGATTGCAGGGGCGAGTTTGTGTGCCCAATGTTGATGGGATTCGAGAGTTGATCTTAGCGGAGGCCCATAGTTCTCGGTATTCTATTCATCCGGGTGCCGCGAAGATGTATCAGGATTTGAGGCAGCACTATTGGTGGCGTAGAATGAAGAAAGACATTGTTGCATATGTGGCTCGTTGTTTGAATTGTCAGCAGGTTAAGTACGAGCATCAGAAGCTCGGTGGTTTATTTCAGAGGATTGAGCTTTCCGATTGGAAGTGGGAGAGGATTACTATGGATTTTGTTACTGGACTTACGATGACTCGGAAGAAGTTTGATGCGGTTTGGGTTATTATTGAGAGGCGGACCAAGTCAGCGCATTTTGTTCCTGTTGCAGCCACCTATTCGTCTGAAAGGTTAGCCGAGATTTATATCAGGGATATTTTTCGCCTTCATGGGTTGCCGCTATCTATCATTTCGGATCGGGGTACGCAGTTTACCTCGCATTTCTGGAGAGCGGTTCAGCGAGAGCTGGGAACCCAGGTTGAGTTGAGTACAACATTTCATTTCCAGATGGACGGTCAGTCCGAGAGGACTATTCAGATCCTTGAGGACATGCTCCGAGCCTATGTCATTGATTTTGGAGGCTCGTGGGACCAGTTTTTGCCTTTAGCAGAGTTCGCCTACAACAACAGCTACCAGTCAAGCATTCAGATGGCTCTGTATGAGGCGTTGTATGGTAGGCGATGTCGGTCTCCAGTTGGATGGTTTGAGCCAGGAGAGGCTCGATTATTGGGTACGGATCTGGTTCAGGAGGCCTTGGACAAGGTCAGGATTATTCAGGATAGACTTCGTACAGCTCAGTCCAGACAGAAGAGTTATGCAGACCGCAAGGTCAGAGATGTTGCTTTCATGGTTGGTGAGCGGGTATTTCTCCGTGTATCGCCTATGAAGGGTGTGATGAGATTTGGGAAGAAGGGCAAGCTTAGCCCTAGGTTCATTGGCCCATTTGAGATTCTTGAGCGTGTGGGAGAGGTGGCCTATAGACTTGCTTTGCTGCCTAGCTTGTCAGCCGTGCATCCAGTTTTTCATCTATCCATGCTTCGAAGGTATCACGGCGACCCATCCCACGTGTTAGATTTTAGCACTATCCAATTGGACAAGGGTCTGTCATATGAGGAGGAGTCAGTGGCTATTCTAGACCGGCAGGTTCGACAGTTGAGGTCGAAGAGTTTTCCTTCAGTGTGTGTTTAGTGGAGAGGCCAGCCTCCTGAGGCATCGACCTGGGAGTCCGAGTCCGATATGCGGAGCCGTTATCCTCATTTATTTCCTGACTCAGGTACTTCTTTCTTTTGTCTGTTCGAGGACGAACGGTTGTTTTAGAGGTGGAGAATGTGACGATCCAAAGGGTCATCACCGTAATTCTTCCTAGTTCCGTGCTTCCGAGGCCCTGAAAACCTCGCTTTTAGTTGCCTCGATTTGCGTGTGCAGTTCGGGCGCATAGCCGGAAAGTTTTTATGTTAGAATATGCAAATTTTGTGAATTTTTTTGATGGATTTTGATATTAATATGCATAATATTAACTTCGGTCAACATTTTGGGTAAACGGACACGGACCTGTGATTCGACGGTCCCGGAGGGTCCGTAGAAAAAAATGGGACTTGGGCGTGTTCCCGGAATTAAATTCCGAGGTCCTAAGCCCGAAAAATGAATTTTTGTGTGAAATTGTTTTCTGAAATTAATTAAGGAAAATAAAGAAGAAAATTGATCGGAAAACTGTGGCATCGGGCTCGTATTTTGGTTCCGACGCCTGGTACGAGTTTTAAATATATTTTAAGCACTATCTGTAAGGTTTGGCTAAAAACGGACGTCATATGACGTGTTTCTGACATAAAATGGGGAATTTGAGTTTTATGGAAGTTGAGAGAAAATCATGTGTTTTGAGGCTTGATTCTATGTATATGATGTTATCTTGGCGTAAGCTGTCTTAAGGTTGTGTGCATGTTTGGTTGGGAGCCCCGAGGGCTCGGGTGAGTTTCAGGTGTTGCAGATCTGGCAGCCACGCGGCCGCGGCACTTTTCTGTGCGGTCCGCGTGGTGGGGTTCAAAAGGGGGGTGGCCAGGCCGACCAGCGCGGCCGCGCACCAAATCCGTGCGGTCCGCACTGGGTGGGTTCAGAGAGAGCCCACTTCTCCCCTCCCTCGGCGTGGCCGCAGTGCGTTTCTGGGCGGTCCGCGCCAGCCCCCAACAAAATGTATAACTTCGGGATTTTCAGTCATTTCTCCACTTTTCAAAAACCCAAAACCTAAGAGGCGATTTTCCAAACAACTTTTCTTCTTCAAAACGATTGGTAAGTGATTTCTAACTCATTTTCTTCACTTCTTATCATCTTTTAACATGATTTCAACTTCAAAACAAAGATTTTCATGGGGAAAATTGGGTGTTTTGGGTAGAACCTAGGTTTTCTACAAATTGAGGAGTTGGACCTCAATTTGGGGCCCAATTTCAAAACAAAGCATATATTTGGATTCGTGGGAGAATTGGTAACCGAGTTTTGGTCCGAACCTCGAGTTTCGACCACGTGGGTCTGGGAGTGTTTTTGACCTTTTTGGGAATAACCTTGTAAAAATTATTTTCATGCATTGGGATTGATCTATTTAGTAATTATTAATGTGATGGAGTAACTTATGACTATATTCGAGCGGATTGGTGGTGGAACCAAGAGGTAAAGCTATACTAGAAGCGTGAGTTGAGTTTGGAGCATTCGATGTAAGTGTTTGTTCTAACTTTGGCTTGAGGGAATAGGATTAGGATGTTATTTGCTACTTGCTAATGTGGAGTACGGTGTATAGGCATGGTGACGGTTATCTATGCACCGGAGTCTAGCATGACCGTGAGTCTTAATTGCTTTTAATTCGAGTAATGTGACACAATCTCCTTGTTTACTTGATGAGTTGCATATAATGTGAACGATTGAGGTAGAATTGTGATTGGTGTACTATTGGAGCGTTAGCTGGAACATGAATGTGTTAATTGAGGATGAAGTGATTTAAAAAGAGAATGTGTTGTGAGTACTCCCTTGCCGGGATGTGTAGACTGATATATACTCTCCCTTGTCGGAATATTTTGGGATGTTAGTTGTACCCTTGCCAGGTTAAAGGTATTGAGATGTTATTCTCCCCTGAAGGGGTCTACTATATGAAGTCAGATATTACATACTATATTATGGGATCGTGTGGCACGCCGTCCACTTGGTTATTGGCCTCCGTTGCCGGTGACATATTGTGCATTCTGATAAAGATTAATTGGGATCGTGTGGCACGTCGTCCACTTAGATATGATATTATGGGATCGTGTGGCACGCCGTCCACTTATATATGATATTATGGGATCGTGTGGCACGCCGTCCACTTATATATGATATTATGGGATCGTGTGGCACGCCGTCCACTTATATATGATATTATGGGATCGTGTGGCACGCCGTCCACTTATATATGATATTATGGGATCGTGTGGCACGCCGTCCACTTATATATGATATTATGGGATCGTGTGGCACGCCGTCCACTTATATATGATATTATGGGATCGTGTGGCACGCCGTCCACTTATATATGATATTATGGGATCGTGTGGCACGCCGTCCACTTATATATGATATTATGGGATCGTGTGGCACGCCGTCCACTTATATATGATATTATGGGATCGTGTGGCACGCCGTCCACTTATATATGATATTATGGGATCGTGTGGCACGTCGTCCACTTATATATGATATTATGGGATCGTGTGGCACGCCGTCCACTTATATATGATATTATGGGATCGTGTGGCACGCCGTCCACTTATATATGATATTATGGGATCGTGTCTAGCCTCGTCACTACTTCGCCGGGGTTAGGCCAAGCACATATGCATGTATATATATTAACAATAAATTAAAACATCTTGACTTATATCAATTAATATATATATATACATATAGCTTAAATTGAATTAAAATCCTAAATTTATACTACATATGTACATAATTTTAAATTGAATTAAAAGTAATTTAATTAAAATCCTGAATTTATACTACATATGTACATAATTTTAAATTGAATTAAAAGTAATTTAATTTTTTTTAGAAATAGCGACCAACTTTTGTCGCTATTTTGGTCAAAAAGTCAAAACTTATTTCGCTACCAAAATAGCGACCAAAGTTGGTCGATATTTTTAATTCCAGTGTCAAAATCGGGTTTCCCCTCCCATTCTTTCAAAAAAGTTCCCCAAAATCTCTCTTTTCTCTCTCATACTCAAACCCCCCCCCCCCTCCCCCTCCGACTCCCAGCAGCAGCGGCGCCACCCACGCCACCGACGACCACCGACGGTAGCAGCTCCACCGCCGGCGACCTCCATTCCCAAGGTAGGTTTCTTTCTCCTTTCTTTGTTTTTTTCGAAATACAGTGATTTTGTTTAATTTATCCATGTTAGGGTTCAAAGTTATATATTATTTGTTCAACCATGTTAGGGTTCAAAGTTAATTTCTCCATATTAGGGTTTAATTTCTCCATGTTAGGGTTCAAAGTTATATATTATTTGCATTTTTTAGGGTTCTTATTAATACATTTAGTCCAAAATATTTAGTTTTACCTATTAATTTGGGGAAGAAATTGTTTGAAGTGAAGAAACCCTAAGAGTTGCACCTTTAGGATTATGTATTGGAATTTTAGTTTATAAATTAAAATTTTAGGATATGACTTGAACTTTTGTGGATATGAGTTGAACTTTTGTGGATATGAGTTGAACCTTTAGGATATGAATTGAACCTTTAGGATATTAGTTTATGTATTGGAATTTTAGTTTATAAATTGAAATTTTAGGATATGACTTGAACATTTGTGGATATGAGTTGAACCTTTAGGATATGAATTGAACCTTTAGGATATTAGTTTATGTATTGGAATTTTAGTTTATAAATTGAAATTTTAGGATATGACTTGAACTTTTATGGATATGAGTTGAACCTTTAGGATATGAATTGAACATTTAGGATATGAATTGGACTTTTAGTTTATGTATTGGAATTTTAGTTTATAAATTGAAATTTTAGGATATGACTTGAACTTTTGTGAATATGAGTTGAACCTTTAGGATATGAATTGAACCTTTAGGATATGAATTGGACTTTTAGTTTATACATTGGAATTTTAGTTTATAAATTAAAATTTTAGGATATGACTTGAATTTTTGTGGATATGAGTTGAACCTTTAGGAGTGGAGCTTGAATGTCATTGGTCCTAGAGTCCGAAACCTAGCTAATTGTGGTCTTTTTGGACTCAAGCGACCATAATAGGTAAAAAAAGACTGGGCCCCATTATATATATAGTGTGGTTATTCATCGTGTTATATGTTAACGGTAATTTTGTCCGATAAGGTATAGCGCGGTGAATAACCGCGCTATATTTGAACTTAAAATGGGCGGGAGGGTATAGCGCGCATATATAAGGCGCTATAGTATAGCGCGGTATATATGTGTGCTATACCTATATAAAAAGGCGTGCCTTCTCCTTCCTTCCCCACAGACGCGACCAACAGAGCCTCCCCTCCTCCCCTCAGAGGCGGATTCGGGATTTCAAGATGATGGGTGCACTATTGTGAAAAAGTGTATCTAGAATTTATATTTGACTGGTTTAATTAATTTTAGTCTCTTACCATGAACCCACTAAACTTTTGAAATTATAGGTTCAAAATTATATTCTTTTTGAAAATTCAGTAATATTCACATATATATATATATATATATATATATATATATATATATATATATATATATATCTATATATATATATATATATATATATAAGATTGGAATTTGAATTGCGAATTTCACTTGTAGAGGTGTACCCAATAATAATTGCACCATAGGAGTCTTTGAGCATGGATTCACACACATATATTTAAGTAATTTTAAAGAAATATAACATTGTTATACATGATTTTGGGAGAGGAGTATGGGTTCACGTGAACCCATATCCATAAACATGGATACGCCTCTGGTGGTGGGGCCTTTCTCCTTTTATAATTCCAGCGGTCCCCTCTCCCTCTATCACGACCCAATTTCTCCCTCCGTATACTGTCGTGACGACACCTAGTCTCTACAACTAGGTAAGCCTAATATTGCGAAAATGAAATGAAAACTCAATGATAACAACTAACAGATAAAGTAAATAAGTAGAAACGGTGCCACTCGTCATATACAACAATCATCTTTCCCAAAACCCAGAATGTCGCAATGTCAGAAGCTTCTAAGAAGTCCTAATAGTTCTATACATCGTTTATACAGAAAATAAGAAAATGACATAGGGGATAAAAAGGGACTCCTAGGTCTGCGGACGCGGCCAGATGTACCTTGAAGTCTCCTGAAGCATCAACCACACAACTAGACTCGAGGCTGATAGCTAGTACCTGAATCTGCACACGGAAAATATGTGTAGGAAAGGGCATGAGTACACCACGACGGTACCTAGTAAGTGCCAAGCCTAACCGTGGTCGAGTATTGACGAGATCAGGTTAGGGCCATACTGGTATAAATATAATGAAATAAGACATAAGAATATTACAGTAAAATAAATACGGAAATATAACAGGAATAGAACTCAATGGAAACAGACAGCTCAGAACACAGTAATAGAAACAAGGGGGATCTCCTGGGTTACCGTCCCGTAGTCCCAAACGTAAACATGCAGGGGGATCTCCTGGAATACCGTTCTGTAGTCCCAAAGAAAATATGCAGTTCTAGGGGATCTCCCGAAATACCGTTCCATAGTCCCAAAGTAAATATGTAGCTCAACTAAAAGGAGATAACAATTACAACAAGAAATCACAATTTAGGCAAAGTCCGAGTTAAGTGAGAACAGGAAATTTCAGTAAAACATGCTGCACAGAGTTCAGATAGGCAGACAAGGCAGTTAAGATAGTTAAGGCACGTAGGCATGCTTTCCTAAACTAAACAAGATAGTTACATATGCTAGTTGCTCAATTAAAGGAAAAACAGTTATTTGCTTTATGAAAACAGGGTTTTTCAACAAATAGCCCGTTTACGTGCTCGTCACCTTACGTACACGGTGTTCATATATCAAACAGTACCATATCCTAAGTGGGGTTTCCCCCCACACAAGGTTAGGCAAGTCACTTACCTCAAACCGAGCTCAAATCAATCCGTAATAATTCTCTTTCCATGAATACCCAGCTCTGGATGACCCAAATCTAGCCAAATCAATTACATAATGTAAATATAGCTACAATAAACTAATTTAGCTAATAAAATCAAAGTTAAGGCAAAAAAGCAGAAAAATGCTCAATAAACCTCCCCAGACCCACATCTCGAAATCGGGTAAAAGTCGCAAATTATGAACACACATTCACTCACGAGTTCACTCGTACCAAAATTATCCAAATCCATTGTAAAAATCCCACTCAAAACTCATAAATTCGATTAGGGGAACTTTTTCCCAACTTTCTCACTCAAATTACTTGATTAAATGAAGAAAACAACAATAGATTAATGAAATGCAACCAAAATCGAGTAAAGAATCGTTACCCACAAGCTTCCTCTAAAAATCCCTCGAAATTTCACCTCAATCTGAGCTATCTAGGTCCAAAAATAGAGAATGAAATCAAACCCTCGATTATGCCCTTTTTCTGCCAGTCAAACCGCACATGCGGACCCTTCTTCGCATCTGCGGCACCGCACCTGCGAAAATTTTGTCGCAGGTGCAGAATTCACTTAAGTGGGCTGGGACCGCATCTGCAAGCCCGCTCCTGCGGTCCCCAACTGCTTCTGCGGATCACCCATTGCATCTGCGGACCCAGCTGGACAGGGTCCATATCCACTTCTGTGGTTCCTTAGCCGCTTCTGCGTCCCAAAGTGTGCAAGTGCAAAAACACCAGGTGCAGCAACTTCAGCAATTTGCATCTCAAACAAATCTGTTAAGCACCCGAAACTCACTCGAGGCCTTCGGGACCTCAATCAAATATACTAACCAATCCTAAAACATCATACGAACTTAGTCGAGCTCTCAATAACATCAAACAATGCTGAAAACACAAATCATCCTCCAATCCAAACTTAATGAACTTGAAACTTTCAAATTCGACAACCAATACCGAAATCAAGCAAACCACGTCCAATTGACACCAAATTTTGCACACATGTCATGATTTACACTAGGAACCTACTCCAACTTCCGAAATCAGATTTCGACCCTAATATCAAAAATTTCACTACCGGTCCGAATCTCTGAAAATTCGACTTTCGCCATTTCAATCCTAAACAAGATACGGACCTCCAAAACACTATCTAGATATGCCCCTAAGACCAAAATCACCCAATGGAGCTAACAGAATCGACGGAACTCCATTCCGGAGTTGGCTTCACATAGTTCTGACTACGGTCCAAATCTTAAGACTTAAGTTCTCATTTAGAGACTAAGTGTCCCAAAACACTCCGAAACTCAAAACGAATCATCTCGGCAAGTCACAATAGCAGAAATAGATACAGGGAAAGTAGTTATTAGGGGATTGGGGCTCTAACTCTCAAAATGATTGGTCGGGTCGTTACATCCTCTCGCTCTTATAACATTCATTCTTCCTCAAACGAGCATAAAGACATCCCAGAAATGGTGAAAAGATAAGGATAATGGTTGCACATATCATGCTCGATCTCCCAAGTCGCCTCCTCAACCGGTTGACCCTTCCACTTAACCTTTACAGATGCAATGTTCTTTTACCTCAACTTTCGAACCTACCTATCCAATATAGCCGCTGGATCCTCAACATAAGATAGATCATTGTCCAACTAGACTGAGCTAAAATCCAACACGTGAGACGGATCACCGTGATACCTCCGAAGCATCGAAACATGAAATACCAGATTAACTCATGCTAAGCTGGGAGGTAAGGCAAGCTCATGAGAAATCTCCCCAATACATCACAACACCTCAAAGGGGCCACTAAACATTGGGCTCAACTTGTCCCTCTTTCCGAATCTCATAATTCCCTTCATAGGCGAAACCCGAAGCAAGACCCGCTCTCCAACCAAAAATGAAACATCGCGAACCTTCTAGTCTGCATAACTCTTCTATCTGGACTGGGCTGTGCGAAGTCTATCCTGAATCATCTTAATCTTCTCCAAGGCATCTTGAACCAATTTTGTGCCCAGTAATCTACCCTCGCCCGGCTCGAACCAACCCACTAGGGACCGATACCGCCTACCATACAGAGCCTCATACGGTGCCATCTAAATATTGGACTACTAATTGTTATTGTAGGAAAACTCTACAAGTGGCAAGAACTGATCCCAAGAACTTCAAAACTCTATCACACACGCACGGAGCATATCCTCAAGAATCTGAATAGTGCGCTCAGACAGTCCGTCTATCCGAGGGTGAAATGTCATGCTCAACTCCACTCAAGTACCCAACTCAAGTTGTACGGCTCTCCATAACCATGGTAGAAACTGCTTACTCCAGTCAGAGATGATAGATACTAGCACGCCATGAAGTTTGACAATCTCATAGATATAAACTCAAGCCAACTACTCGGAAGAATAGGTAGTCATCACAGAAAGGAAATGAGTTGACTTGGTCAACCTATCTACAATCACCCAAACTGCATCAAACTTCCGCTGAGTCTATGGGAGTCCAACAACGAAATCTGTAGTGATCTGCTCCCATTTCCACTCTGGAATCTCTAACTTCTGAAGCAATCCACTTGGTCGCTGATGCTCATATTTCACCTACTAGAAATTTAGGCACCGAGCAACATACTCCTCTATATCTTTCTTCATCCTCCTCCACCAATAATGCTGCCTCAAGTCCTGATACATCTTTGTGGCACCCAGATGAATAGAGTAACACGAGCTATGAGCCTCTTGAAGAATCAACTCACGCAAAACATCTACATTAGGCACATAGATCCTGTCCTACATCTTCAATGCACTATCATCCACAATAGTGACCTCCTTGGAATTATAGTGTTGGACCGTGTCCTTAAGGACAAGCAGGTGGGGGTCATCATATTGACACTTCCTGATACGATCATAGAGAGAAGACCGAGAAATCACACAAGCCAATACTTGACTAGGCTCAGAAATATCCAATCTCACAAACTGGTTGGCCAAGGCCTGAACATCAAATGACATGGGCCTCTCTACTGCTGGTAGATAAGCCAAACTCCCCAAATTCTCTACCCGGCAATTCAAAGCATCAACCACCACATTGGCCTTCCCCGAGTGCTAAAAATAGTGATATCATAATCCTTAAGCAGTTCTATCCACCTCCTCTAACGTAAATTAAGATCCTTCTGCTTGAACAGATGTTGCAAACTTTGGTAATCGGTATAGATCTCACAAGGGACACCGTACAAATAGTGCCTCCAAATTGTCAAGGCATGAACAATAGCAGCTAACTCAAGGTCCTGGACAAGATAGTTCTTTTCATGCACATTCAGCTGTTTGGACGTGTAAGCAATCACTCTACGGTCTTGCATCAACACCGCGCCGATGCCAACTCACGATGCATCATAATAAACTATATACGACCACGAACCTGAAGGCAATACCAATACTGGGATTTTAGTCAAAATTGTCTTGAGATTCTGAATGCACTCCTCACACTCTTCCATCCACCTGAACGGAACACCCTTCTGGGTAAGCTTGGGCATTGGTGCTGGAATAGATGAAAATCCCTCAACAAATCGACGGTAATACCCCGTCAAACTAAGAAAACTCTAGATCTCTGTAGCTGAGGATGGTCTGGGACAACTGTGCACTGCTTTCACTTTCTTCAGATCCGCCTTGATCCCTTCACTCGATGCCACATAACCCAAGAATGCCACAGAATCTAACTATAACTCACATTTTGAGAACTTTGCATATAATTTCTTTTCTCTCAAGGTTTGAAGCACTGTCCTCGGGTGCTGCTCATGATCTTTCCAACTCCGGGAGTACACCAGAATATCATCAATAAAGATAATGACAAATGAGTCAAGATAAGGCCGAAATACACTGTGCATCAAATGCATAAATGCTGTTAGGTCATTCGCCAGCCCAAATGACATAACAATGAACTTGTAATGACCATACTGAATCCTAAAATCAGTCTTCGAGATATCTGGCTCCTGAATCTTCAACTGATGATAACCTGAATGCAAATTAATCTTGGAAAACACTCGAGCACCCTATAACTGATCAAATAGGTCATCACTACGTGGAAAAGGATACCGGTTCTTCACTGTAACCTTCTTCAACTGGCGATAATCAATTCACATATGCATAGAACCATCATTTTTCTTCACAAACAAGATAGGAGCACTCCAAGGTGACACACTAGGCCTAATGAAGCCCTTGTCAAGCAATTACTGTAATTGTTCCTTTAACTCCTTCAACTCTGGAGGGGCCATACAAAAAAGAGGAATAGAGATGCTCTGAGTGTTCGGTAACAAATTAATATCTCTATCGGGCGGCATGCCCGAAAGATCAGCTGGAAACAAATCAGGGAAATACCTCACTACTGGGACTGAATCACCTATAGGGTTATCAATACTGACATCTATCATATAGGCTAGATACACGTTACACCCCTTCTCAACCATTCGTTGAGCTTTAAGAAATTAAATAACCCTGCTAGGAGTGTAATCTAAGGTACCTCTCTACTCTAATCACGGTAAACCCGACATAGCCAGCGTCATAATCTTGGCATGTCAATCAAGAATAGCATAGTGGGGCGACAACTAGTCCATGCCTAAGGTAACATCAATATCTACCATGCTGAGCAATAATAAATTGGTTCAGGTCTCAAAACCACAAAGAGAAATCAAACACGATCAATAAATGCAGTCCACAATAAGAGAATCTCCCATAGGAGGATACACATAAACAGGGGAACTCAAATAATCCTGAGATACGCCCAAATGCGAGGCAAAATAAGAGGACACATAGGAATAAGTGGAGCTTGGATAAAATAGAACTGATGCATCTTTATGACAGACTAGAACAATACTTATAATGATAGAATTGAAAGCAACAGCCTCTGTACGAGCAGAAAGGGCATAGTATCTGGCCTGACCTCCCCCTCTATGGTAAACTCTACCTCCCCAACCTCCACCTCGAGCTGGCAGAGTAGGTGGAGTGGCATCTAGTGTCGTAATCATAGCTTGGGAACCCTGTGGAGCACATTGTGGCTGAGAAATCTGTGGAGGTGAACCCCTCCTAAGTCTGTGGCAATCCCTCACTATATGATGAGTGTCTCCACACTCAAAACAAGCTCGGGGAGGGCTTAGTGACTGTGAGTGGATCGGGCCAGGTCTGCTGGACTGACCGCTGATGGCACCCTATACAGGAGGCACGCAAGATACTGGAGGTGCATAATAAGGCTCCTAAGGTCTAGGAGGAGCTGGAATACCACTGAATGCTGAAAGAGCTGAATTAACGGGGTGAATCACATAATCCCTACCATAACAAACTACCGCTGGGGTACAGGCACTAGAATAATGGCCCGACTATCGAGTCATCTTGGCCTCTCTATCCTCCCTATCCTGAGCAAGCGTTCCCTCTACAATCCTAGCAATACTCATCACCTGCAGATAGGCGATATCCATCTTTAACTCCCAGGCCGTGCTAGTCCTGATACTAGGAATGAGCCCCTTAATAAACCGGTGAACCCTCTCTCGAACTGTAGAAACCAAGGCCAGTACATGCCTAGCCAAGTCACTGAAATGAATGGCACACTCTGAAACAATCATAGTACCATGGCGTAACTGCTCAAACTCCGCGCGCTATGCATCCCTGAGGCTCTGAGAGACATACTCTCTCAAAAACATGTTAGAGTACTGAGTCCATGTAAGAGAAGCTGCCTCTGCCGGACTGTCCAACTCATAAGTATGCCACCACTGATAGGCTATTCCTCGAAGGTGAAAGGTAGTGAAAGAAACCTCACTCGACTCTGCTATGCCCATAGTGCAGAGGATATGGTGGAACTCCTCCAGAAATCCTTAAGCATCCTCTGATTCTAAACCACTGAATGTATGAGGGTCATACTTCTTGTACCTCTCGATCCTCCGATGCTCCTCCTATAGCTACTGCCCTACCCTCAGGCTAAACTAGGGATGTAGGTGGCACTGGTATAACCTCTTGGATCTGATCAACCTGAACCCGCTGCTCTAGGTTGTGGGAGGCGGGAATCTATGCTCCTCCCTCAGCCTGAGATGTGGCTGCAGCAAGGGGAATCAACCCTGCTTGAGCTAGAGTGATGTACATACTCATGAACTGTGCAAGGGTTTCCTGGAGAGCTTGAGTAGTAGTAGTAGGTGAATCCGGTGCCTGTGCTCCGACTAGAACTACTGGTGGCTCCTCTGCAACAACTCGTGTAGGTTCTCTGTCTAGACCACGTGCACGTCCTTGGCCTCTACCCCAACCCCGTCCTAGGGCAGCTCCAGCAAGGGGCGTGGGTGCCTGGTCATCTCCGATAGCACGTGTCCTCACTATCTGTAAGAGAATATAAGATAGAAGTTTAGAATTTCGAAGTAAATAATCTCGCATGACAAGGAATCAAATGAAGTGGAATTTTCCTAACATTTCCATAGCCTCTGGAAGATAAGTACAAATGTCTCTGTACCGATCCGTGAGACTCTAATAAATTGGCTTGTAACTCATGACTCCTATGAACCTAGTACTCTGATACCAACTTGTCACGACCCAATTTCTCCCTTTGTGAACTGTCATGATGGCACCTAGTCTCTATGACTAGGTAAGCCTAATATTGTGGAAAAATGAAAACACAAGGATAACAACTAACAAATAAAGTAAATAAGCAGAAATGGTGCCACTCGGCATATACAATAATCATCTTTCCCAAAACCCGGAATGTCGCAATATCACAAGCTTCTAAGAAATCCTAAATGTTCTTTATATCATTTCTACGGAAAAGAAAAAATGAACATAGGGGATAGAAGGGACCTCCGAGGTCTGCGGACGCAGGCAGATGTACTTTAAAGTCTCCTAAAGCAGCAACCACACAGCTAGACTCGAGGATGATAGCTAGTACCTGGATCTGCACACGAAAAATATGTGCAGAAAGGGCATGAGTATACCACAACAGTACACAGTAAGTGCCAAGCCTAACCCCAGTCGTGTAGTGCCGAGATCAGGTTAGGGCCCTACTGGTATAAATATAATGAAATAAGAAAGAACAATATTATAGCAAAATAAATACGAAAATTTAACAGGAATAAAACTCAATGGAATCCAACAGCTCAGAACACAGTAATAGCAACAGGGGGATCTCCCGGGATAACGTCCCATAGTCCCAAAGTAAATATGTAAGGGGGATCTCCCGGAATAATATTTCGTAGTCCCAAAGTAAATATGCAGTGCTGGGGGTATCTCCCGGAATACCGTTTCGTAGTCCCAAAGTAAATATGTAGTATATGGGGATCTCCTAGAATACTGTTTCATAGTCCTAAAGTAAATATTCAGCTCAACCAAATAGGTGCAACAAGAAACCACAATTTAGGCTAAGCCCGAGTCAAGGAAGAACAGGAAATTTCACTAAGACATACTGCACAGAGTTTAGATAGTCAGTCAAGGCAGTTAAGGCACGTAGGCATGCTTTCCTAATTTAAACAGGATAGTTACATATTCTAGTGTTGCTCAATTAAAGGAAAAATAGATATTTGCTTAATGAATACGGGGTTTTTCAACAAATAGCCCGTGTACACGCTCGTCACCTCATGTACGTGGCACTTATATATCAAACAATACCAAATCCTATAGGGAGTTTCCCCCACATAAAGTTAGGCAAGCCACTTATCTCGAACCGAGCTCAATTCAATCTGTAATAATGCTCTTTCCACAAATATCCGGCTTCGGATGGCCCAAATCTATCCAAATCAATTGCATAACATAAATATAGCTACAAGCAACTAATTTAGCTACTGAAATCAATGTTAAGGCAAGAAAGTAGAAAAATGCCCAAAAATCCTCGCCATGCCCACGTCGCCGAATCGGGTAAAAGTCACAAATTATGAACACCCATTCACTCAAGAGTTCACTCGTACTAAAATTATTCAAATCCGATTTCAAAATCCTACTCAAAACTCAAAAATTTAATATGGGGAACTTTTCCTCCTTTTTTCAACTTTCTCACTCAAATTCCTTGATTAAATGAAGAAAACAACAATAGATTAATGAAATGCAACAAAAATCGAGTAAAGAATTATTACCCAAAAGCTTCCTCTAAAACTTCCTCATTTCACCTTAATCCGAGCTCTCTAGGTCAAAATATGGAGAATGAAATCAAACCTTCGATTTTGCCCTTTTCTGTCAGTCAAACCGCACCTGCGGACCCTTCTTCGCACCAGCGGTGCCACAGTTGTGGAAATTCCATCGCATGTGCGGATTCACTTAAATGTCCTGGGACCACATCTGCGTGCACTGGGTGCACCTGCGAACCCGCTCTTGCAGTCCCCAACCGCTTCTGCGGACCCCTCATCGAATCTGCGGACCTAGTTGGACAGGGTCCATATCTGCTTCTGCATTTCCTTAGCTGCTTTTGCGTCTCCGCACCTACGTCCCAAAGTGCGCAGGTGCGAAAACACCAGGTGCAGCAACTTCAGCAATTTGCATAAGCCTCAAACCAATCCATTAAGCACCTGAAACTCACTCGAGGCCATCAGGATCTCAACCAAATATACCAACCAATCCTAAAACATCATACAAACTTAGTCGAGCCCTCAAATCACATCAAACAATGCTAAAAACACAAATCACTCTCCAATCCAAACTTAATGAACTTAAAACTTCCAAATTCGACAGTCAATGCCGAAATCAACCAAACCACGTCCGATTGACCCCAAATTTTGCACACAAGTCATAATTCACACTACATACCTACTCCAACTTCTGGAATCAGATTCTGACCCCGATATCAAAAATTTTACTCCCGGTCCGAATCTTCAAAAATTCGACTTTCGCCATTTCAAACCTAAATAAGTTACAGACCTTCAAAACTCAATCCAGACATGCCCCTATACCCAAAATCACCCAACGGATCTAACAAAATCGACGGAACTCCATTTCGAAGTCGTGTTCACATTGTTCCGACTACGGTCCAAATCATAATACTTAAGCTCCCATTTAGGGATTAAGAGTCCCAAAACTCAAAACGAATCATTCCGACAAGTCACAATAGCAGATATAGATACGAGTAAAGCAGTTAATAGGGGATCAGGTCTCTAACTTTCAAAACAATTGGTCGGATCCTCACCCCCCCCCCTCCCATTTTTAACGGAAAAAACTCCATTGGAGCCCACTGGTCCTACAAAAAGTGTAGATTCTAGATATTTTAGTAACCTAACATCGGGATCTATGGCATTATCCCGTAGTGAGTTGCTCGTTTCGGCTTCCAAATCATCAAATCTTCACCTTTCAAAAATCTTAAAATGGAGGTATTCCGGGTTATTTATTTTAAAACTCATGCATAAAAATGCCTATTAGTTGTTTTTTACTGTGTTCTATGTTATTTCATGATTGTTTTGCGATTTAATTAATTTGTTATTTTTTATATCCGGAGTATATTATTAGTGTGCTAAACAAATTAGTAAAGTAGAAAAGTTGTTATTTTATGAATAATTAATGTTATTAGTTGTTATAAAAAATGTTAATTAGTTATTTTTTTACTTTGGTATATATATTTTTGTGATTTTTTCTTGATTAAATAAATTTGTTGTTTTTTTTATCCAGATTAGATTATTGATGTGCTAAAATATTTGTAAAATAGATACATTGTTATTTTAGGAATAATTAATTTTATTTCAAGTCAAGTTAAATTGTGATTATTATGCCGAATCATGAGAATTCCTCTCTATGCTTATAACTTGAATTGCTCTTGTATGTGCCCATTATCTTAAATTGCAAGTTTGATGTTGAAAGTGAAAGTGATGTGGAATGAGAGTTATGAAATATGGCCTAGTGCCAAGTATGATGTGATAATTGTGGCCCCAAGTGCCGATGAACTAATACATGTAAAACCAAAGATTGAAGTGAGATAGATAAAGGAAAAGGGTAATATCTTGTAATACGGCTTAGCCGATCGGGCCGTGATCGGACGCCATGTTATACACACATGGTGGTAATGCAATGATAATTGAAACTGGAAAGTGAGACTGAAATAAGGGTAACGTCTTGTAAGACGGCTTAGCCGATCGGGTCGTGATCGGAGTCCGCTCAAGAAAGCGGTGGTATTGTGAATGATGATGAACAGTATTAAAAGCCCCAAACTAAATCTATGGAAATTATGTGATTCCTTTTATTTGATGATGTAGTGATTGTTTAAAGCTTTTGTTGAATCCTTATGATTTCTTTGTCCTTGTATGGTTGTTCTTTCTAATGAGATGGTGTTTAGTTATATATACTAGTGCTATTCGATGGCACTAACATCCGTTTTATCGGGGGTGCTACATCTTTAAATGGATGTAGGTGTTTCTATAGAAGGTAGAGTTGGTCGCGGCTAGTGCCGCATCATCCTTTCAGCTGACTTAGTGAGCCCCACTTCGTTTCGGGGCCATGTTTTATTTGTTCATCATGTACTTTGTATTTGAGGTATAGCCGGAACCTTATTGCCGGCATTTTCCATATTATTGTTCAGTTGTATTTAAAGGCTCCGTAGACAGGTTGTGGGTAGTGTCGGGTATTGGAATTAAAGTAGAAATATTGATGTTTGGCAATGATGTATAAAACTTGTAATATCTTCAAAATTGTGAACGAAGTTGTTAATGGAAATGAGATGGACTTGTTAATGACATGTTTATAGAATTCGATTAATGGTGTACATTTCTTCTTTATTCAAAGACAAATTTAGGTAGTATGAAATCTAATAGGCTTGCTCAGTCGGATTTACTCGGTTGAGCGCCGGTCGCGCTCCTCGGATTTTGGGGAGTGACAAACTTGGTATCAGAACCTAAGCTTTTAATGTGTCCTAGGATGTCTTGGAGCCGTGTCTAGTAGAGTCCTTCTTATCGGTGTGTTGTCGACCACATCTATAAGTTGGAGGCTACATGGGCATTTAGGAATATTACCCTTCTTCTACACTCCAAATCGTGCGATAAAGTTTGACTATAAGATTGTCTTCTAACTCGTGCATTGAGATTAGAGATAAGTTTAAACACTCTTTCATCTATTTCAAGTAATGTTGTCATATGGCATGACCAAGGGGAAAATGCCTAAATATTACGAAGATGGCACATGTGTCATATTGAATGAATGGTACGAATATATGAGATACGTACATAGTACCAGAATCATACTTTATTCGAGAAAAGTGTTAAAAATGATTACCACCTCCAAAGAAACATTGAATTGATAAGTGATATGTAAGCTTGAATAGCACATGTAGGTAGTGTGAGAAGTATGTAAATGATCCTAAGGTGTAAAAGAAAATTTGTTGTATAAGCATGTGATATATGTAAGGCATGACTAGGAGAGCAATGATAAAAAACAAGTAGGTCTCTTACGGGAGACAAGAATTTATGAAAGGAAAGTCAATTGAACCCACGATGAGAAGACCCATGTACAACGAACTTTATAAAAATCCAGAAGTGTACGAAGTGATATTACACTCATAAATGATATTGATATGAGGAATTGGAATCCCAAGCTCGTGTGGCTGAATAAGAGCAGATTACTTATGAGGTTAATACCATGGTGACTTAAATCTCCCTAATAGTTGAACATATATATCAGGAATAGAGACATGAGGCATATGTCCCTGAAGTGCTAAATTCAAGACTTGTATCGAAATTCGGGACATTCGCCCCAAGTGGGGGAGGAAGGGCCATAGTGAGGCCACTTAAATATAATGAAACAAGAGTAAGACCATGTAGCTATGATGTTTGAATATTTTGTTGAAGACAAGCGTAGTCTAGAAAACTGATAATGGATGACGTGATTATCTGAAAGGATATGCTAATGATAGACCACTACAACAACAACAACAACAACAACGACCCAGTATAATCCCACAAGTGGGGTCTGGGGAGGGTAATATGTACGCAGACCTTACCCCTACCCCGAAGGGTAGGGAGGCTGTTTCCAGGTAATGATAGACCACTAGTACCCAAAAAAAAAGGTGGAAGGTTAAGGAAGGTAAATTTTTTATACAGGGCAATGTGAATGATAGGGTCAATGATCGTATAAACTAAGAGTATATTTGTAAAGGGATTTTATACTTGTTACAGGGTCAGGAACAATGGAACCTAAGGAAGTACTATAGGTCAAATGTGGAAGGTTGCGAGTTTTTAGAATGGGTTAATCATAGACTTGCGATTTAACCAAATTACCAAGGCGTTAAGAAAGGAGGGACGAGTGGGAGAAATAAATGTGATGTTATAACAACCGAAGAGGATATCTGTGCTTGATGGAGAGCCTTTAAAGAATCTTACAAGCAAATAAGTGCTAAGTGATATGAGAATGAACACACTTTCCCACGGATATCCTAATGAGAGTTAAGAGGTGAGCGAGATGAAATAACTAAGGGAAAAGGCCACGTAACATATTGAAGAGTGCATGGCTATTCACTAGCTAGGAAGAATGAGGTGAGAAAAAATGGGGAGAAAACCTATAAATTGAGATGGTCATGGTTATTATAAAATATCTTGCATCAGAATGGTGGATTCGCTTAGAGCATAAGTGTTAATAAAATTTATAAAGGACTAACCGTAATGCAACCGACTTGGGTGACACTGAATATCAACTAAAGGATCTAGAGATAGTTCATGTCTACATATAATGGAAAATGAGACTACTGGTGGTGAAGGTGTGGTATGATAAACTCATTAAACCAGGCACAATGATATTACAAGTTCATGGGAGGTAGACTAGTGTGTGGCAAAATAAGGCTATCAATTATACACTATGAGCAAAATAGAATTTGAATGAATGTTCTAGTTTGAAAGAAAAGATGGTACCATCATATTGTTCCGGCCAGTGGCTCTTTCTAAATTGAATATGTATGAAGGGTGTTGATATGTGTTTTGGGAAGTGTTTCACAGTAAAGAGAGATCATGAGAATGTTCACAAGGGAAGTGGAGTGGTTTCTTAAATTCTATAAGTCACGTAAGGAGGAAAAAGGTTGTCTAGGAAAAGTCTGAGCACAATGTTACATTACATTTGATGCAATGTCGTGCACATTGATGATGTGAAGATGTGTGCGAAGGCTAGAGGATATGATTTATTTAAAATAAAAGGTCCTATAAGAAAACTCATCCAGTAATGTCTTTTGTTGAGGATTTGGAAGATCAAGTTGCAAGTATTTACAGAAGATTGTAACCATATCAAGGAAATTATTGAAGAACTCAATTACTATGAGATCATATGTAAGGGAAATATGACATAGATGGTCCACTATTGATGCAACATGGCCAGGTGATCGCTTATGCTTCAAGGCAACCCAAGAATCATGAAAGGAACAATTCGACACATGACCTAGAACTTGCAGCGATAGTTTTTGTAAAAAGATTTTGTGACATTATGTGTATGGGGTCCATGTGGATGTATTTATGAACAAAAGAGCCTTCAATGTATTTTTTTAAAACAAAAGGAGTTAAATCTGAGACAGAGAGGATGGCTTGAGTTACTCAAGAACTATGATATCGATATTCTCTATCACCCGGGAAAGGCCAATATTGTGGCGGATGCTCTTAGCTGGAAATTTATGGGATGTTTGGCTCACTTGGAGGCATATCAAAGGTCGTTAGCCAAGGAGGTTCACCAATTGGCTAGTTTGGGAGTTCGTCTTGCGGACTCTAATGAAGGAGGAGTAATTGTACAGAATAGAGGTGAATCATCACTTGTGGCAGAAGTGAAAGAGAAGCAATACAATGATCCATTGTTGGTACATCTGAAGGAGGGAATTCATAAACACAAGATTGCAGCTTTTTCTTTTGGCATTGATGATGGTACCGTACGGTGCCAAGGGCGCCTATGTGTTCCAAATATTGATAGTCTTTAGGAAAGGATTTTGGCAGAAGCTCACACTTCCAGGTATTCCGCACACCCGGGTTCTACAAAAATGTATCATGATCCCAAAGAACTTTATTGGTGGAATAACATGAAAAGGGATGTGGCGGACTTTGTGGAAAAATGTCCGATCTGTCAGCAAGTGAAAGCCGAACATAAAAGGCCTGGAGGATTGTTACAAAGCATAGAAATTCTAATATGGAAAAAGGGAAATAATCAATATGGATTTTGTGGTAGGATTATCGCGCACTACGCGCAAGTTCGACACAATTAGGGTAATTTTGGATCGATTCACGAAATCAGTGCACTTCTTTCCAGTCAAATCTATTGACACAACGGAACGATATGCTCAACTGTATATCAAAGAAATAGTCAAGTTGCATGGCATTCCAGTCTCAATCATTTCAGATCGAGAGTCTTAATTCATGGCAAACATTTGGAAGAAATCTCAGCAAGGTTTGGATACTCAAGTAAATCTTAGTATAGCCCTTCATCCACAAACTGATGGACAGGCAGAGCAGACCATTTAGACGCGTAAGGATATGTTGTGTGCTTGTGTTCTTGATTTCAAAGGTAGCTGGGATTATCATTTACCCCTCATAGAGTTTGCTTGCCACACCAGCTTCCATGTTAGTGTTCAGTTGGCACCATTTGAAACATTATATGGTAGGAGATGTAGATCTCCTATTGGGTGGATTCGAGGTTAGAGAAGCTGAATTGATAGGGCCAGACCTTGTGCATTAGGCTATGGAGAAGATTAAGGTCATTAAGGAGCGGTTGAAAACTTCTCAGAGTCGCCAAAAGTCATATTCGGACGTTTTCCGTAGAGACTTGAAAGTTCAAAGAAGATGATTGGGTATTTTTGAAGGTTTCCCCTATGAAGGGTATCATGCAGCTTGGAAATAAGGGAAAATTGAGTATGAGGTATGTCAGACCGTACAAAATTATTCAGAGGATTAGTCAGGTGGCATACAAGCTTGAGCTGCCACCCGAGATGTCATTGGTACACCCAGTCTTCCATGTGTCTATGTTGAAGAAGGTAGTGGGAGATCCGTCCACTATTGTGCCAGTTGAGGCTATTGAGGTTAATGAAGAGTTATCGTACGAAGAAATTCCAGTTACCATCCTTGATAGGCAGGTCCTAAAGTTGAGAAATAAAGAGATTGCCTCCGTGAAAATGTTATGGCGAAACCAGCAAAGTGAGGAAGACACTTGGGAAGCCGAGGAAGAAATGACGAAGAAGTACCCTCACTTGTTTGGATAGCTATGTAATTAAGTAATTGTGTCCTATGAAGATATTGAAAGCATACCTTCTATGAATTATGTATCACATGGTTAGTTGATGATGATAGTGTTTCTTTTCTAGAAATGTATTGCTTATGGGGACACGATTGGCATCATTTTATATTACGTTGCATCTTTGGATTATGTATGTGTTGATAGGATGCGTTTATGGGATTCTCTGACAGGTGGATAGGCCTAGTTACAAGGGAAACTCTGCCGAAATTTTTGAAAAATTTGGGAGTTAGTCAAAATTTGGGAGTTAAAGAGGTGTAATAAAGGAGATAAGTTATACTAAGTATTTGTGGATTGACTCCAATTATCATTCGAGGACGAATGATCCTAAGCGGGGGAGAATGTAATGCCCCAGAAAATTTTTCTAAGTAATTTAAGATTTCGTGGTGCCAAGGTAGGCTAATTATTTTTATTTTGTGTGCAAGTGAGGATTCATAATATAATGTATATCAATTGGATATGTTAATAATCATATAATTCATATTATAAGTGACTTGGGGTCGAAGGAGAGGCCTAAGTCTAAACCAAGTTGGAAAATTTCATAATGGACTAAAGTTGTGAATGAGTACGCACAAGACCTCACTTTGGACAATCATATCTCCGGTTATATAAAGTGTTGTGTGATGCACAAACTATCAAATTAAATCTCTTTGAGTCTAGTTTCCAACGCATCAAACTATTTGTTATTTGGAGGTGTATACAGAAAGTTATAACCATTTTACCGGACCTATGTTAGATGCACGTCCACGGCGCGACCGCGGAAAAACTAATAGTTTCTGCTTCCGAGCGCGGCCAGACCGCGGTACACGGCCACCGTGTCTCGGGAGCGGTTTGACCACGGTCGCGCGCCTAGTAGCCCTATAAATACCCCAAGGCCGGGTATGGAGAGCCTCTAAGTTTTTTTTTTTGGAGCTAAGGCTTGCTCTATGAAGGGGAATACGGCCCATACTTCCCTCCTATCATCCAAGGTAATATTTTTGGAGTATTTTGAGTTGATTACTACTCATAAACACTTATATTAACAAGGATTGATCATGAAAATCCATAGATTCCCATTCAAATCCCTAAATTGATCAAGAACACTACAAGTGGGGATTCCCAAGATTCTTACTACAAGAGGTATGTCTATCGTTTTTAACTACTCTATGGTGATTATTTATGTATGATATATACATTAAAACTCATGGGATGGTGATTGGAAGTCATAGGTGCTTAACCTAGGTTGTGTTGGTGTTGTAGAGATTGTGAGATGGGTTATTTAGGTATGATTCTTGGGTGTAATAGTATTATGTATACATGTATGTACAAATTAGGTTTTTGGGAAGATTGTTGAACATAAATAAGTAAAGATTGGGTTGGGAAATGAATGAACTCTTGTAAAAGAGATTTGAAATCAAGATGCTCAACTAGTATTTGATAAAATGCTCAATTGAGCTGAAACCATGAATACCTTCTTAATTTGTGTTAAATTTTGTTATGTCTCAAAGTAGATTGGGATTGCTAGAATTTCCGGAACATCGTAGTAACTTAAGGAAAGCTTAAACAAGGTATGTATGGATAAAACCCCCTCTTCTTAGAAATTGAGATCCCATGGTGTCTCTGCATATGTTGTAAGTCCAAAATTTGAATTATGTAGTATTTGTTATTTCAAAGGATTTGGTGTTGCAAGAATATATGTGAAAGGTGTGTCTCAATGTTTCAATGTGTTATTGTTGGTAACTGGGGATATGTGAAGAATGTGAACTATATGCTAAATTACCTAGATTTCAAGTCAATCTAAATTGTGATTAATATGCCGAAAATTGAGAATTCCTCTCCATGTTTATAACTTGAATTGCTCTTTTATGTGCCCATTATCTTAAATTGCAAGTTTGATGTTGAAAGTGAAAGTGGTGTGGAATGAGAGTTATGAAATATGGCCTAGTGCCAAGTATGATGTGATAATTGTGGCCCCAAGTGCCGATGAACTAATACATGTAAAACCAAAGATTGAAGTGAGATGGATAACGGAAAAGGGTAAAGTCTTGTAAGACAGCTTAGCCGACCGGGTCGTGATCGGACTCCATGTTATATACACATGGTGGTAATGCAATGATAATTGAAACTAGAAAGTGAGACTAAAATAAAGGTAACGTCTTGTAAGACGGCTTAGCCGATCGGGCTGTGATCGGACTCCGCTCAAGAAAGCGGTGGTATTATGAATGATGATGAACAATATTAAAAGCCCCAAACTAAATCTATGAAAATTATGTGAAAGCTATGTGATTCCTTTTATTTGATGATGTAGTGATTGTTTAAAGCTTTTGTTGAATCCTTATGATTTCTTTGTCCTTGTATGGTTGTTCTTTCTAATGAGATGGTGTATAGTTATACATACTAGTGCTATTCGATGGCGCTAACATCCCTTTTGCCGGGGGCGCTACGTCTTTAAATGGATGTAGGTGTTTCTATAGCAGGCAGAGTTGGTCGCAGCTAGTGCCGCATCATCCTTTCAGTTGACTTGGTGAGCCCCACTTCGTTTCGTGGCCCTGTTTTATCTGTTTATCATGTACTTTGTATTTGAGGTATAGTCGGAGCCTTGTTGTCGGCATTTTACATATTAATCTTCAGTTGTATTTAGAGGCTCCGCAGACAGGTTGTGGGTAGTGTCGGGTATTGGAATTAAAGTAGAAATATTGATGTTTGGCAATGATGTATAAAACTTGTAATATCATCAAAATTGTGAACGAAATTGTTAATGGAAATGAGATGGACTTGTTAATGACATGTTTATAGAATTTGATTAATGGTGTACATTTCTTCTTTATTCAAAAACGAATTTGGGTAGTATGAAATCTAACAGGCTTGCTCAGTCGGGTTTACTCGGTTGAGCGCCGGTCGCGCTCTTCGGATTTTGGGGCGTGACAGTTTGTCCCAGACATTCTGTGACAGATGTATAGATGATATGTGGGAGTTCATTAGGGTCCACGCACTCCATCCCCGTATAGTTAGACGCCTTCAGGATATGGTTTTCTACAGGATCATAGAGATCAGTCGGTTGCAGCTCGACTGGGCATTGATCACGGCTATGATAGAGTGGTGGCAACCGGAGACGCACACATTTCATCTACCCATCGGCGAGGCTACCATCACTCTTGAGGACGTGGAGGTTCCTTTCGGGATGCCGGTTGGTGGATTACCTGTAGCTTACCCGCATGTTGTTCGAGACTATACGAGATTGCAGTACCTGCAGATGTTGCAGCGGCTCACCGATTTCCAGCCAGCGGAGGAGACTACATTGAGTGGGGCCAGTCATTTGCAATTGACGCCCGTCTGAAAGCATTCGGAGGCGATCGATGCGGAGATTACGGATGATTTACCATCGGAGGTTATCGATCGCTACACGAGATTATTGATGTTGCTGCTGTTTGGTGGTGTATTGTTCCCGATCACTTCGAAAAACCTAGTCAGCTTGAGATTTCTACATCATCTTGAGCAGCTAGATTATTTACCTGGTTACAACTGGGGTGCAGCTATTCTAGGTTACTTGTATTGGCAGATGTGTCGGGCATGCATAGGCACCCAGAGAGACATTGCTGGATTTTTGCCATTGTTGCAGGTGAAACATAGTCAATTCTTTTCATGATTATAACATATATAGCACCACAATCTATATTAGGTTTGGGCTTGGGAGCAGTTCTGCAGTTCCAGCCACCTCTACCACCTATTGCTCCGGATATACCACCTCTACCATTTCTCCCTTTAGATAGTAGGTGGGTTTATAGGCGAAGCTACGAATGCAAGGTCGAGGCTCGACATCATCTCCCCTATTACAGGGATTTGTTGGATTTCCTTGAAGTCGTGCAGGTACATGTACACTTAAATTTACTTGGCCTAGCTTTATATGTGTTTCATTTACTCACGATTCCTGTGTTTAATTAATAGTTCATATGGAGGCCATATTGGTTTGCCCGATTATTGCTCCCGCGACCGAGTTTTGAGAAGCTCTTTCGTCCCATTGATGTGTCTCGATATTGCTGATCGTCATGCCACCGAGCAAGTCCTTCACCAGTTTGGTCAACCGCAGTTTGTACCTACTCCTCCTGCTTGGCTTAGGACACCTTACCAGCGAGATGATCATTCCATAGTTGACCAGACATACGTGGCCGAGCCAGAGGCCCAGATTGAGATTTGGGACCATATGCATGACTTGATTCTGCTATCCCCTCCATTTGAGCGCACGTATGGTGAGCATGAGTATATGGGCTGGTATCACAGTGTTACCTGACTTCTTCTCGGGAATCCTGTTCATCGGGCTGGTGGTCCGTACATTCCATACACTGGGAGGCATGAGGCACTTGTATGTTATTTGTTATACTTACTTATAACTTTAACCTATCCTTCCAAAATTAGTATTTTACATGTTATGTAGGCTATTGTCTTACATCTACTCTATCAGTTGGGACTGCAGATGTTACAGCTTACCGGCGAGGGAGTGACAGCTTTGCACAAGTATGGACGGCAGGTTACAGGTCTTTCTTCCTGTACATTGAGGCGTGCCCGAGATGATGAGCGCTTAGGATACGAGGCTGATTATGTGTCGCTAGAGAAGTACAATCGTAGGCCACCAGTGGAGCTTGAATGTGGTAGACGTGGCAGATGCGCCTAAAGAGGGAGAGGTGTCCCACGAGGTCATGGTGGTCGGCGAGGATGGAGTCCCCAGTATTGTGATCAGTATTGAGGATATAAGAGATGATCAGTATTGTGACAACCCTAATGCCAAGGACTTTGTAGGTGACCCCGTCAGCTCCATTGTTAATCGCGGGCATAACCATTACGCGACAGGAGAGGGATCAGTATTTTCCTGATCCTTCAGAGCCATTGACAGTTGCTGATGATCGTCTGACACAAGGTGTGCATAGTGGGCACTGACTGAGTAATGGCTCATCATCGAGGGATGTTGAGGATCTTTCATAGGCGCAGGTTTGTCTGTATTACTATTATTTCAATTTGTTTTTATCTCATTAGTCATCAATATCTAAAATATTTTTCTAAAATATATAATCATCGCCCATCACGGAGGTCACTTTGTGCGATACTGACATGCCAAAGACAGATAATTTTATTCAGGAGCCCACCGAGATCATGGTATGACCATTAAAAAAAATTTAGCTAACATGTACGTTAGTAATTTAAATTTCATAAACTAAAATATCTTACTATGAACATTTATTATTATTTGTATTTATGACATTAAATATACAATAGCAACATTATTTATGTTTTACATAATTTGGACATGTATTTTTATTTCTTGAGTTATTTATTAGTTTAATAATAGAACACATAAAATGATAACTTAACATAATTTAAATTCGGTACAATTAATGATAAAACATGACATGTAAAATATAAAGATAAAATACTACACTCAACATATCTATGTGCTTGTTTAGTCACTATCGCTTATTATTTTGTGCTTCAACCACTTAAATTTCTTTTCCAACCTATTTTTTTCTTCTCTTTCCTTTTTTAGTTTCTACTTCACTTCCGCAAGTTGTTGTTGTAGTTTAAAGATCTGGAGTTCGTATTCACCGGTCATATTCAAAACATAATGCAAACATAATTTGTAGTATTCCTGGTTAATTGTTTCATCATACCATTCTTCAAATCCGCATTGATTTTCATCCTACCAATAGGTATTATAACACAATACTATTAATTAACATGTTATATAAAAAATATTAACAAATATGTTTTCCAAATTAATAACTTACAAGTTGTTGACAGATCCAGCGCCTGTGCCCACATTGCAATTTGACCAACATGGCTTCAAAATCCACGTTTGCCACAATAACACCTTGGTATGTCATTGCGTCCAGACATTTCGTAATGCAAGAAAAATGAAAAATTAATGGAAAGTTTTTCGATTTGTTTTGTTAAGCGCAAATAATAACTAAAATGCGCTAGGCTTTTATAGGAAGCTAATACACATAACGCATATTGGTGGCGCGCTTTGTTTCGCATGATAATGATTCTTTAGGGTACAAGACAGCTTTTCCAGAATGACAGCTTTTTCAGGTCGACAAGACAATACAAATAACGCATATTGGTGACGCACTATATTTTGCGTGATAATGATTCTTTGGGGTACAAGACATCTTTTTCAGAATGACAGCGTTTTCAGGCCGACAAGACAATACACATAGTGCATATTGGTGGCGCTCTATGTTTCGCATGATAATGATTCTTTAAGGTACAAGACAACTTTTCCATAATGAAAGCTTTTTCAAGTTGACGAGACAATACATATAATGCATATTGGTGGCGCGCTATGTTTCTTATGATAATGATTTTTTAGGGTATAAGACAGCTTCGTAAACTAAACAATAAGATTTTTATTCAAAGACCATTTGAAGAAATATTACAACATCCATTTCAAAAATGCCACTAACATTTAATAAATGGTTCAAGAAGAGGCAAAAGGGTGAGGGTAGTTCAACAAATCCCCATGGAACACGTCTTAACACTATCGATCCCTACCTTGAAAAAAATATGCTAGGTTGCTATACTGATTTGGTTGATGACAAGTGGTATGGTATTCTGCGTCCCTTGGAAAATAAGCCTATCAATATACACAGTGATCTCAAAGTTGCAGGGCACATTATTGAAGGCGAATCGCATTCTACAAAGCCTGAAGGTATGTGAATTTGGAGCGAAAAACTACAATGGATTCCCCTTTACATAAAACGATGTGATTATGAAATACTATGTCACTGGCATGGGCTTGTTGTGTCATAAGCACTATCTGTAACCTTCCAAACAAACACACACAAAGATGAACCATAAGTAATTCGGCATTTGATGAAGGAGATTCTAGATGAAAAAGGCGCTAGTTGTTCATCATGCAACATATGATTTTAACTTCCTGAGAGGAATGGAGGATCAATATTGGGATCTATTAGAAAATGAAAAACTGCATAGAGACAATGATTATCTTGTTTTCCCAACAGTTATCGAGTGGAAGGGACTATCTAAGTTTCTACCACAGACGATGGACGTAGGAGTCCCATATTATTGTAGAAATCAAGTAGGTGGTCTTATTGATGATAGTGCTGAAATACGAGAAATATGTGTCAACTAGAGCCTAGGTTATGATTCCCTCGGTCCGAACGAGTGCGTACAAGATGCTAACGAAGAAGATGAAGACAGTAACAATGAAATAATGCCAGACAGCTACAATAATGGCGAATGACAATTGTTTTTTATTTCTTGGGTGTATGTTAAATTGTTTTATTAAATATTTAATGATAAATATCAATTAGATTTAACCCCATTGGAAACATAATTTTATTTCATATATTTTTCAAGGTGAACAATTACATACATTTCGTACAAAATAATTACTGCAATAAAACACTACATGTATCCTTGATAATTGGGCACATTGGATGAACCACCACCTAGAGCTGAATTACCACCTCTATCCAAACCAGCTGAAGGACATTTATGGCAATCGTGTCCTATTTGAGAACATATACCACATTTACGCACACAAACTATATCATCAATATCCATTTGGTTCTGGATACGCGTTCTTTATTGCACTTGTCGTTGACGCTCATGATCCTTGTTACACAACATTTTAAATGGTTCAGGCAGCCAATAATGCTCAGCACCCACAGGCTGCAACTATCCACTATAGGTGTTTAAGTATGCAGTAACACTATATTCTTTATCAACATACCTTGTTGCCGCAAAACCTGCATGATGAAAGTACTTCATGGCATGTGATAGATGGATCATTTTCCACAGGAGCATAACCTTCTAACTTCATTTACGGTGTGTGTATTAATCCCCCGGTTGTGATGAAGACTGATAAGTGGGAATTTTGACTACTTATTAGCGCTTTTTAGCTTTTGTTTTAGTCTAAAAGCATTGAATTGTGTTCTCGAAACTGATAAAATGTGCTAAATTGCAGTAATGTTGGAAGTTGGACTCCTGAGATTCAATTCGACTCAAAAAAGAGTAATCTAAACTCATGGCAATAAAGGGCACAAAAGCTGACAAAGTGCAGACCATGGAATTTCATATGCGGCCGCAGATGATGAAGGAAAGCCCAACAAACATTTGAGCATATTGCGGACCGCACATAAATTGTGCAGCCGTAAGAGATGGGCTAGGAACAAAGTTCAAAGAGTGTGCAAATTCCATATTTCCAAGCCCCACAGAATTGCGGACCACAAAAGAATTGTGCGGCCGCAGAAGTAAAGGTACGGACCGCAAAAGACCAAGTTGCAGCGGCCGCAGTGGTAAATCTGCGGATTGCATAAATGATTCATCGGGGCTGCAGTCAAGAATTGTGCGGCCGCAGAACCCCAGCTCCTGCAAGATGAAGAATTCTGTCGACCGCACATGGAATTGTGTGGCTGCAGAACCTCCAGAGGGGCATTTTTGTCTGAAATTGTTAGCTTTATATAAATAGAAGAGTTTCACGAAATTAGGTCAAGTACTGAATATTTGAAGTACTGTGGTCGTTTCTTTTTGCTTCTTTCGGCAACTTTAGCTTATTTTGGTGATTTAACATCGGATTTCTATATTTTAATCTTTTAATATGAGTTTTATTATCTTTTATTCTTTGTTTTCTTCTACACCCACTATGAGTAGCTAGATATTTACTAGGGTTGTGACCCACCCTAGTGTGTAAACCTTATGCGTGATTAATTTTATGCTTGTTTATGAATGGGTGTTTATTATTTAGCTTGGTTCATGCTTCAATTGTGGAATTAATGGTTGTAAATATTGATTCATGCCTATTTGACTTAGTATCTTCTTGAGAAAGAAGGATCTATTCTAGGTTAACTTAGCTAACAAGGAATTGCATCAATTGAGAGATTGATTAACCCAATTAAAGAGTTCAACCTAGAGATAGTAATAACCCGACTTGAGCTCTTATCAACTCTTTTGAAAGATACCCATTTGGTCATGAGAAACCCAATTTAGGCAAAACCACTCTCTAACTGAGAGGTATTGAGTGGGAAATATAGTGTTGTGAGCTATAATACACCCTAGTCAACAAAACGAGCATAAAAGTCTTTATCCCATTAGGCAAACACCTAGGTCATGGTCACAGTCCTAGGCCTTTTATATCTTTGGAAAACACTCAACAACAATCATCTCTAGTTTAACATATTCAGAATTGCAATCATTAGCTTAATTTTATAAGTTGGAACAAAAACCCATTTGTGGAAGTGCAATTTAGATATTTCACTTACTTATTCTGAATATATACTACTAGCTCCCATCTTAGCTCCCTGTGGATTTGACCTCGACTCTTTGTTGGGTTTTATTATTGCAAACGACCAAGTCATACCTCTTTAAAGGCGTGCATTTGGACTTGAAAAAAGACCAGTGTGGACTTCAAAAATATTTCTGTTTACCGTGAAAATGGTAATGATAATTAAATTTGATTTAGTGGTTCTAAAAACGCGTCATCCATTTTTATGCTAGTTGTTAGGCAGTTGATGCTATGTGAAAGACTTAGAAATGAGATAAGAGCTTAAAAAGAGATGTTAATCAAACCGAATCGTTGTCGATCGGGGCCTCGAGCTTGCTTATTCGAGGGCCTCGGAGTCGAGTCCGAAGCTCGACTGAGAGCTATCGAGGGTGGTCGATGGAGACTAACAGTTGTAAATAAATCAAAGACGGATCTTTATGGCCAATAATAAGCAATAAATGATGAACTTTAAGTGGAATACAATAAACATGAGCAATAAATGGAGTAATGAGATCAAGAGAATATGTTAGAGAGTAGACAGAATGTTCTAGTATATTTAGTATGGAGCAACAAATGTTTACAAAATGACAAAGATCCCCTTTATATAAGAGAGGGAATCCCAACATAGTACAAGTGTATTTATTGCAAAGATATTAAGATGGGACAGCTAGTTAATGCCACGATACGGGCTCAAACTAGCCTAACAGACTTTGTCGCCTCTATCTTCACGCCTTGGGATTTCCCCACTTTCTTTCCATAACTGTTGGTCTCATACTGCCTTGAGGTCGAGTGTTGATGGCCACCGATAGATGAAACTCAACCGTGGTCTCGAGCCTTCGAGACATGCCTACGAGGCATCGTAACGACGAAAAATCGGACTCTTCGATTTTACCATATATAGATAGTCCCCGCATTTCTTAGAGTAGGATGATAAGAAACAGCCTTGACAACTTGCTTTCCAAGTTTCTGTGATGACATCACACTAATGACGCAAGTCTCCACGATAACCGAGATGTCCCGTCATTTCATCTTCATAGAATCATTTAAAGCATTGTCGTTTCTTATTTTTCAAGGTAATAATGTCGCCGCCGGTTCAGCTCCCAATGATGCATTGAATACGCCTGCCGATACGTCTTTCGAAGACAATAATGGTGTCATCGGTTACGTTGCCGCCCTTTCTATAAATGGGAGCCTCCTAGAACCAACTTTTTATCCAAGTGTCTTCCAATACCTTTTCATCCCTTTTTTCTCACCATCCTCATCCATTGTTATCCACCATGTTTGAGGCCCATGGCCTTTTTCCTGGGCTTTTCCCTATCGAGCGAGATCACACCAACTCATTAATGTAGTTGTTGCTGTTGTTATTATTGTTACTGCTGCCGTCGTTGGCTCGAGACGAGGAGATAGAGAGGCCGATTCCCTCTGACTCAAGAAAATGTTTGGACTCTACACCACTACTCAGGGGGGTTTTGGACTCTACACCACTGCTCACCTCGCCCGTCTACCCGATGCGGCACCTCATTCCTTTTGCTTTTCGTGGAGTGAGGTCATACTATCTACTAATTGTTGCATCCCGCACCTGCGTGCATGACTCCATCGGTTGGTGCAAATATCGGTCCTAGGTGTGAGTATTGTTTTTGACCTTGTATTTATTAACATGGCTCCCCTGGAAACCCTTTGTCATTCCTTGGACTGAGTCCGGGTTAGACTGATAAACTCGGGTCGTCGGGACCCTGACTTCGAGTTGAGTGAGAATAGGGCTTCGAACCCCCAAATTGAGACTTAGCCTTTAGACCCTGCAATAATCTTCGAGGGGGAATTCGCTCGAAAGCTCTAGTTCAGGCCATCTAGAAACTTGTTTTAAACTTAGTGTAGATAGCCTTAAGTCATTGTAGATAGATCCCGGATGAGGGATTGCTCGGGTTTAGATGGTACCCCGAGGCCAAGCCCATATGAGTGGAGTTTTAAGTGAGTATTTTCTCCTTGAGAGGAGCCATCGAAATTGGATACCAACTCAAGTTTTGTAATGATATCGATGGCCCCTTGGAGAGATCCTCGAGATCGGGTACCATCTCGAGACTGGCAATGATGCCAATGGCTTTTTGGAGCCTAACTTCTTTTTTATGGAGGCCCTCGAGATCGGGTACCATCTCTGGACTTGCGATGATGCCAAAGGCTTACTGGAGCCTGACTTCTCTTTAATGGAGGTCCTCGAGATCGAGTACCATCTCGGGACTTGTGATGGTGCCAAAGGCTTCCTGGAGCCTAACTTCTTTTTGATGGAGGTCCTCGAGATAGGGTACCTTCTCGGGACTTGTGATGGTGACAAAGGCTTCCTGGAGCCTAACTTTTTTTGATGGAGGTCCTCGAGATCGGGTGCCATCTCGGGACTTGTTTGGTGCGGGGGTCTCCAACCCAAAACGTCATACGACGTTCATCTAATGGACGACACGGCTACAATGTGACCGAGGCAATCCTATCGGCACATCTTCTCGAAGTGATATCAACCAGTATTTTTAATTGGCCTCTGAGGAAGGCGAATCGTTTCTGCTTTTTCCATATATATGGTTGTTTCTACCCTTTTGGAGATTCCACCATTCTGAGTAGTTACCTTTTTTTCCTGCGCTAGGCATTTCATTATTTCAGCATTAACACTCTTGCCCAAATTCCTGCAGTAGTTCTCTAATTTTGCTACAGTTATAATTGCTACATCACGATATGTTCGGCAAGGAGGAGAGAGTTTTGCCTCCGGTTCTCGCCTTGTTGGTGGAGCGCCATTGATTCCAGGCAGGCCTGACTCAGGGCATTTTGCTTCGAGAGGGGGCTTTTCGTCAGAATAGTACCCCGATGCCCAAGATCAACGGGAGCATACCTTGAAGTTTACTTCTTCGATAGGAGAGGGACACCTTGAGTTGGTGAGGAAAAGATGCGGATGGGGGGAAAGGGTAGCACTACAGGTACCTTCCCCGGATGAGAGTATTACGAACCGTGCCAAGGGGTTTTTGAATATATACACGTAACTTTTCACACTGGGCCCCCTTAATAGGGTTGTGCTTGACTTCTACAGAAAGTATCAGGTTATCTTGGCGCAGATTCATCTGTCATTTTAGCGGATAGTGTTGATGATGTTGTTCTTAGCAGGGAAAACAACACTTGAATTTACTTATAATCATCTTATCAGGCTATAACTGCCTTTTCACCATCGAGTTTTCTAACCTTACGATGTCGGTCGACCACGCCTTTCATTGTTGACGATGAAGAAGACGAAAATCGAGAGTGGATGAGTCAATTCGTCCGAGTACGGACTGCAGATATTATCCCCGTGGAGTTTATTCTATTCCTTGAGAAATGGAATTATACACGTAAGTGGTATACTCGTGCCTTCACAGTTTTTTAGTTATGGCGAATGAGTGTTCCGTAAATGTGCTTTCTTTCCCTCTTCTGCAGCAATTTCATGGATGCCGTGCGAGGTCCCTGATCTGCCAGATTGGGCTCGGGTAGATGTGAGGCAAAACATCATGGTACGCGTTGTGCGATCTATTCCTTTCCTTCTTTTAGTTGGACAAACACTTTCTCTTTCTGCGTAATATCCTTGTTATTGTAGGCATCAGGGAGCTCGCCAAGGTGAGGTCGTGCCCCCATGGGGATGGAGAAGGATCGCTAGCTTCTGAGCTAAATAATTATAACAATGAGCAAGAGATACTTTTGCAGGGCGATGGTGCTGAGAGCAAGGCGAACCTAGACCGGGGGCCCAGAGTGGAAGTATTGACTGAGCCTACCGCACCCGTGATTTCTGGTTTTGGAAAGGCGGTTTCTCCTCCGTTGTCATCTTCTTTTTCTGTCGGAGGTACTTCGAGGGATACTCGAGGTCCGGGGTCGTATGCACCGAATGACCATGCCTTGACTGGGGTCGATTGTTTCGGAGCTGAGGGAACTAGGTTAGCAGATATATGCTCGACCTTCAAGGAAGCCTAGCGGCTTCACTCTGTGGTGAGTTTTGGCATAGGCATTTCGAGTTTAGTGTCTTCCCTTCCTTGTTGAATTTTGCTTTTGCAGGCTTTAGACAAGCTTAAGTCCAAGCTGCTCCGCCGTGAGGCCAGGCTACGAAAAGCTCTGGATGAGGAGAAATCCCTTAGTCTCCTTTGCGATAAAAGGGAAGTCGAGTTGGCATGCTTACGGTATGAGGCAAGCCAGATCTTGAATTATGAGAGCTATTTGAAGGAGCATGTAGTTTTTGTTCCAAGCGAGTGTGTGTTCTTTTTTCTAGCTACTGAGGCTAATGTTTCATTTATCTCAACTGTAGAAAAATATAGAGGACTAGAAGCACCTTCGGGACGAGGTTGACCAAGCCAAGCGTGAACATGATTAGTTAAAGGCTCAGGCGGACTCTCAGGCTTCGATGAAGAAGGGTGCTCTGGCTAAAGCTTTTGCCCTTGAGGTTTTACTTCGCTTAGCTCGTGATAATACCTCGGTTCGAACAGATATGATTACGAAGCTCGAGTCCGAACTTTTGAAGGTCAAGGCTGAGGTTGTGGATGCCCGGGCTGAAGCCGTAATGAGCCAAACTAAGGTTGACCAGAAGGTAGCGGTCTATTTAAAGGATGCTGCTAATGCTCAAACTGAACTGAGAAAGATCCTTAACCGCGAAGATAGGAGCAAAGAATATGCTCGGTGTAAGTCTCGGAGGAAAACCCTCAAGGAGATCTGTGCTAGGGGTTTTGACCTCTCATAAGAGTTGGTGCGGGCGAGAGCGGACGAGCGTGGTGCCCGGTTACTTTTTTCTATCACCGAGGATAGCGAGGATGAGGCCGACGGGCCATAACCCCTAGGGGGATGCAGAGTTTACTTTCTAATTCTGTATATAGCATTTTCAAAGCACATTTGTAAATGGAGCTTGTATTTCTTCGTATATGTGTACAAAAAGAAAACCTTTCAGTTTTATTTCTTATGTATCTCTCTCTATCTTGAATTTAGCCAGATGAACTTGTCCTTGAGTTAGAAGGGATCCTTAGATTCATAGTATGGCCCTAAGGCTCGTTGGCCTGGCCCGTAGGCTCTTACGCGTTTGGCCGATGTGAGCCTTTGGTTTTAGTGCTGGCGACAGTGGCTCTTACGCTTTTGGTTTTAGGCATATTCAGTTAACTGTTTTGGGTTCGGTCTCTGAATCAGGTTTCGACTCAAGTTCATTCGACCCTCAAGTTTTTGAATTACAAGCTGGCCCTTAGGCTCTTACGCGTTGGGTCGGTGCAACCTTTGTGTGGGCTGGTGACAATGGCTCTTATGCCTTTGGTCGATGCGACCTTTTATGTGGGCTGGCAACAATGGCTCTTACGCCTTAGGTTGATGCGACCTTTTATGTGGGCTGGCGATAATGGCTCTTACGCCTTAGGTCGATGTGACCTTTTGTATAGGCTTTATTTTTCCCTCGTTAAGGACCTTTTGAAATAGTGTTTTCCTGACTCTTCGACGGTTTAATAAAAAACCTCGATTGTGAGTCGTTATGTGGAGATGATCGAGCACCTCGGGAAGTTTTGCTCGGAGGCTAAGTATCTCAAAGCCAGTATTTGGGAGCTGACATGGTCGAAGCTCTTTTGCCTATGCTGAGGGTAACCTGTTTAACCGGTTCTTTCCGAAGTATATTCGAAGTAATTGAAGGCCTGTGATTTATAGCGACAGTCGGGCGTCCCCGAGTCGCGTTAATTTGGCTGTATAGCCAAGTGACCGGAGTCACTTGCGTTTGGCTGGAGCCTTTAAGTCCTGAGTGAAGTAGTTTCAGCGTCTATATTGAGGGTATGCCTTTTTAGGGGTCTTACAAGTTCGATATATAGCCGAAACTTTGAGATCGGGTTTATGCCTTTAGTAAGGTCTTACAAGTTTTACATGCCTTTGATGTCTTATAGTTTTGGATACTTGGTACAAGTATGGTTCATGACTTGCTTGAGGTCTTACAGATATTGTTGTAGCCTTATATAGGTCTTACGAGACCGAGGTTTCCCGTATGTGGCCTTACGGCCTCGGGTTTTGATAAGTCGATGGAGATGGCGCTTGACGGTAGTCCCCGAGTCGTCGAGGGTTTCTTGACGCAGGAGTAATTACTTGTAAACTTGGTATTGCCTCATTGAGGGCTAATGATTTTGGAATTTATGACCCAGAGGTCATGTGGTATTGAGTTTTCGGCGCCAGTCCCCGAGTGTTCGGGACGTCTTTTGGCTTTAGAGCTATTTTGTCGTCTTGTTGTTGCCTCATTGAGGGCTTACGAGCTCGAAGCTCCGACCAGGGGTTCGCATTGTTGTGAGTTGTTGACGCCAGTCCCCGAGTGTTCGGGACGTTTTTTGACAGAGAAGCCTTTTTTGCAAAAATATCAATTTCCTTTGATTACATGGTACAAGTATTCATGTTTTTGTTGTTATGGGATCGATTGTTCTATACGGACAAGGTTCGTTCGACCATTTGGCCCGGTACATTATTTTCCTGTCGAGACCCCATTTGGCATATTTTGGCTTCTCCGAGTACGTGACCTTCCGGGGGGATGGCCCCCAGTATTTGAGGTTGATTGCAAAAGAAGCCTTGAATACTGGTTGAGTCTTCCCTAGTTAGTGTATGGATGTTGCCTCGTTAAAAACCTTGCCGTTAAAACCCTTTTTGGGATAAAAACCCTGACCAAATGAAAAGAGTGCAACGCGTGCTTTTGAAACTTATGGTCTTCGAGTTGGAGAATGCTTTGGCCGTTTCGATCGGATACCTACGTTCAGGTCAGTGTAGAACGTAATTGAAAGAGAAAGGAGACGGTCATACCTTTGTGTAAAATGTGTCGGCGATGTTTCGAGCCCCGATATGTTTCAGTCGCTTGCGATGAGGACACGGTATGGTCCCATACTTTGTTTAGTCGATGATATCCGAGATTGTGACTTGTTATCGCTATTTTACTGTTTTCTTATTCTTTGGCTCCTTCAGAGGTAGAGGTACCGGTGTCGGGTCCACATCGTGCACCGCAAACATTTCTCTTGCCGCATGTTGTTCCCCATTGGCGATCTTAATCCCATCCTTTCTGGGGAATTTCATCATTTGATGGAGGGTGGATGGTACTGCTCTCATGCAGTGTATCCACGACCTTTCGAGCAACGCGTTGTACCTTATGTCTCCCTCGATGACATGGAATTTGGCATTTTGAGTTGTGTCGGCCACGTTGACTGGGAGGGTGATTTCCCTTTTTGTTGTTTCGCTCACCGTGTTGAATCCGTTGAGGACTCGAGAGGCGGGTATGATTTGGACAAGCAGGTCGAGCTTCTCTACCACCCTCGACCTGATAATGTTGGACGAGCTACCTGGATCCATAAGTACATGTTTAATTTGAAATGTATTTACAAGAAAAGAGATTACCAATGCATCGTTGTGAGGCTGAGACAAGGTCTTGATGTCCTCATCGCTGAATGTGAGGGCATCCTCGGGTATGTAATCCCGAGTTCGCTTTTCTCTAGTGATAGATATTTTTGTTCTTCTCATTATGGGCTACTGTGGGGAATCGATGCCTCCCAAGATCATGTAGATGACATGCTGTGGCTCATTCGTCTCGTTCTTCTTGGCAGCCTCTCTCTCTCGGAACTGATTTTTGGCCCGATCGCTGAGGAACTCTCGGAGGTGACCTTTACTAAGTATTCTGGCTATTTCCTATTAGAGTTGGTGGCAATATTCGGTCCTATGGCCGTGTGTGTTGTGGAACTCATACATTAAGTTATGATTTCTTTGCGAAGGATCTGATTGCACATGCTTGGGCCACCTGGCATCTATGATTTTATTAATGGCAAACACGATGTCTGATACATCGACATTGAAGTTGTATTCCGACAAGCGAGGTACCTCCATAGGCCGTGTGAGCCTATCTAATCCGGTTCTGTTGACGAGTCCCCAAGGATTCTGGCCTCGGTCCATCCTTTGGTCATTACGGGATATGTTATGCCTCGGGGCGTTTCTCCTGTCTTCTGTATATGGCTGGTACCTTTCTATGTTCGGTTTTGGCTCCTTCGGCAAAAGCCTGCTTGGGTATACCGAGCCTGAGGGGGCTCCTAGTTGGTCGTCCTCGACCCTGATTTTTGATTGATATCGGTTGTGAACGTCCGACCAGGCCACGGCGGGATATTCGACCAGGTTCTATTTTAGCTACTTCGAAGCCACGGAGCTTCGCTCATTTAGACCTTGAGTGAAGTACTGTACTGCCCAGTCGTCGGAGATCGGTGGTAATTCCATCTGTTCCATTTGAAAGCGAGATACGAACTCTCGCAGCATCTTGTTCTCCCTCTGCTTGATCTTGAAGACGTTAGACTTCCTTGTTGCTACTTTGATGGCACCGGCATATGCCTTTATGAAAGAATCTTCCAGCATGGCAAATGAGTCTATTGATTTTGGATCTAGGTTGTGATACCACATCATGGCCCCTTTCGAGAGTGTTTCCCCAAACTTCTTTAGCAAGACGGACTCGATATAGTCATCTTTTAGGTCATTGCCCTTCACTGCACAAGTGTAAGCAGTAACGTGCTCATTGGGGTCTGAGGCTCCATTGTATTTCGGAAGGTATGGCATTCTGAACTTCTTTGGAATGGGTTTTGGAGCCGCTTCCTCTAGTAACGGACTTTGTATGAACTTCTTCGAATCCACACCTTTCAGGATCGGGGGTGCGCCCGAAATTTGGTCGACCCTGGAGTTGTAGGTCTCGACCTTTTTGTCATTGGCTTCTATCTTCTTCTCGCCCGATCCGATCCTCTTTGTGAGATCCTCGAGCATCTTTACGATTGTAGGGTCGGCTACCTACCCTTTGTTTCTTGATCTCTCCGGTACTTTCTCAAATAGGGGAGCCATCCCCGGCGCTACGGTGCTGGGAGTTTTCGGGTGACTTTGCAATTGAGCAATCGCCAGCTGTTGTGCCTACAACATTTCAAAAACGTGAAGGCTAACCTCCTATTCTTCCATAGTCGGGGTTTCCTGAGATTCTTGTTGGTTTCCTCGGTGCACGCTCATGTTAGTGTGGGAGCTTGCATCGACGTATTGGGCATCACGTGAGACTGCATCCACGAGAATTGGTTCTAGTTTGTTCTTAGGGTTTCGTGGTGGTACACCAACATCTAGAACATCCACACCATTTTCTCCATGGTTCTCAAGATTGTTATTCATTGAGTCAGACATTTTAACCAGAAATCAAAAATCTTGGGCAAAAAAAAGTGTGAAAGATTACTTGCGTTATGTAGTTAAACCAACAAGAAAATAATCACTATTATTTTTTAGCCCCTCGGTGGGCGCCAAATTGTTTACCATGAAAATGGTAATGACAATTAACTTTCATTTAGTGGTTCTAAAAACACGTGATCTATTTTTATGCTAGTTGTTAGGCAGTTGATGCTATGTGAAAGACTTAGAAACAAGATAAGAGCTTAAAAACGAGATGTTAATCAAACTGAATTGCTGTCGATCGGGGCCTCGAGCTTGCTTATTCGAGGGCCTCGGAGTCAAGTCCGAAGCGCGACTGAGAGCTATCGAGGGTGGTCGATGGAGACTAATAGTTGTAAATAAATCAAAGATGGCTCTTTATGGTCAATAATGACCAATAAATGATGAACTTTAAATGGAATACAATAAATATGAGAAATAAATGGAGTAATGAGATCAAGGAAATATGTTAGAGAGCAGAGAGAATGTTCTAGTATATTTAGTATGGAGCAACAGATGTTTATTAAATGACAAAGATCCCCTTTATATAAAAGGGGGAATTCCAATATTGTACAAGTGCATTTATTGCAAAGATATGGAGATGGGACAACTAGTTAATACCACGATACGGGCTCAGACTAGTCTAACAGACTTTGTCGCCTCTATCTTCATGCCTTGGGAACTCCCTACTTTCTTTTCGTAACCGTCTATCTCATACTGCTCCAAGGTTGAGCGTTGATGGCCCACGAGATATGAAACTCAACTATGGTCTCGAGCCTTCGAGACGTGCCCACGAGGCATCGTAACGACGGAAAATCTGTCTCTCCGATTTTACTGTGTACAATTTTGCTCGATGCAATACTGCAAAAATAAATGTCACTATGCTCGTTTCCTGTATTTCTCAAATTGTTTCATTGGTATTGGCAGAAATTCGACACCTCTTTCCATCAATGGTGTTGCACCTCTAGATCTTTCAACATTCCTCCCCGCCATCTGCTTTTATTACATCCGCACCATGGCAGTGACAGGTAATCCACGTGCAAACTTCAATAACCCGTTGAAAGACTCTGACACTTTTGTAGTAAAAATTCCCCATCTTCTACCACCATCCGCATGCAAAGTCCATTTGTCAAGCTTTTGTCGCATCAACCAACTATAGGATCCTTGGTCTTCCTGCCTGATCAATTTCATTCACCTCCTGAATTTACATTCTTCGTGATCTGTTGCACCCATCCAAATTAAATCATGCAAGTCCTTGTTTGGATGAGCCCTTTGTAAGTTTGCCTTCAAGTTCCTAACACAGTAATGGTGGTAGGCATACGGTTCCTGTCATGCACGCAAATTCTGTACAGAACTTAAAATACCACCATGACGATCAGATATTAGACAAACACCTGAACGCTATCTGACAACATGCTCCTTCAAGTGGTTCAAAAAACCACGTCTCTTGGATTTCATCGGCACAAATTGCAAATGCTAGGAGAAATATACTTCCATTAGGATCTACTGCAACGACAATCAATAATTTAATATCGTACTTTCCATAGACATGAGTGTCGTCTATAGATATTACCGGCCGACAATGCGCAAAACCATCAGTGGCTGGTTTAAATACCCAGAACACATATGTGTTCTGCTATTCTTGGACTCCACTCAAGCTTCCATTCAACAATAGTCCCGGGTTAAAGTTTTGCAATGCGGCCATGTACCTGGGTAGAGATGGAAAGGACTTCTCCCAGTTACCATAAATAATTTCAAACGCACGTTTGCGCCTGAGAAATGCCTTTATTTTTGTAATGGTACACCCATATACCTGGTGGACAGATGTTATAACATTCAAGTTAAAATGATTCCCACTGAATGTGTCTATTTCACAATTGTGTGTGCCAATGTATTTATCCACAACCCACATATTTGTTTTAATCTTTCTCGCACGCAGTATCCAATCACAATCTTAAAACCATCTACGACAAATAACCTTGTATACTTACGGAGATGACTCATAAACCACGATCTCACGACACCCTTTTATGTTGTACATTCGTACCACCCTGCTTAGGCGCGCTTTATCAGCAAAAAGCATGTCCTTTGACAACACTGTTGCTCTAGATTCATCCCACATTGCTGTTTGAATTTTGCCAAGATCCCTTATGAGGGAATCGACATCCGGCATACTTGGAAACTGATCAAGGTAGGGAATATCCATTGATTGAAACTGTTACATCCTGTACCATAGCATTAGGATGTGCCGTAATAAATCTACATGAGTTCGAAGGAATTATGTCATTAGGAGGTTATAGAAGGTTTAAGATATTATTATTATGAGACCCTGTAAGTTTGCAACCTTGATACCGTTAGATATTATGTTAGTGTGGTATTTTCATTTAAGTAAAGTATTTTAGTAAAAGTTTTATAAGTATAATTTTGAATAGTTACCATTATTACTATTTTCAGATATGATAAATTATACACATAATAAGAGAAAGATTTATAAATGAGATTTTCTTTATTGTTTATAAATGAGATTTTCTTTATTGTAAAAATAGAAGTTATTTTCTCACAAAAGAAGATTATGTTTTTACCACTTTAAGAATTACGTGTACGAAAATTGGTTCTTTATATGAGACTATGAGAATTAGAAGTTAAGGAAATATATGTAATTTTACGTGAATTTTTTAATGAAATAATAGCGTATGTATTTATTTTATATGGTACCACATGACCACGACAGTAAGGTATATATATAAAGTATGTTATAAGTTGGTAGTATTCTAAGCAATTTGAAATAGTTCTTAATTATGTGGGTAATTGGTTAATTATCGAGTAGCGAGATTTTACCGAATTAACTAATTGGTTAGTGGATAAAGATTCTAAATCTCCCTCCACATGGCAGTGGCAGCCATATGATATTCATTTGATGAATCCAAAATTATAAGTTGCAAGATGGCACTTTGATAAATGAAGTGAGAATTGGTATGCTGAGGTGGAACTGTAATGTGTAAAATTTACTCTTTAAATTAATCTTACTATCTATCTATTTATTACTTTTTGAAGTTGGAGGACCAGGGGTGGCTTGGAAATCATTTTTATGCTTATCATACTTCGTAGTAGAAAAGTTTTTCACTCTATAAAGTGAAATTTGAAGAGCTCTTTCGATGCTAATAATTTCAGAGATAACATACACACACAAAAAAAAAACATATATATAGTATAGATTCAGAAGAGGCGTAATTTTTCTAAAAGTTATAGGATGATCTCTCTTTTTTTTATTGGCATTTTTTTTGGAAGCCATTATGGATTAAACGGCTGAAGTGCTACTTCCATCCTCAATTCTTCCAACTTCTTCCTTTCTTTTAAATGGAACAACGCTGGAGGGGACGACTAAGGACAGTATGCACCAACCTCCCACCAACATCACTAAAATGCTCAAATATGGTGTGAATATTCTACAAGTTGTTGGACAATTTAATGGTCATTATATTGCTGTAATTGGCATAATGAGCTTACTACCGTCTTTAGAGTCTCATGGGATAAAAGATTGTGGTAGACCTCTTCCTTTAGCTTGTTCAGATCTGGAAATTGTTGAGTTCATTAATTGGCCCATCAGGTAAAATTGTAAGAAATTCATCGTCTCTTTCTAGAGATTTTTAGTGTGACCCACATATAAGGTAATAAATTATTTACCTTGTCTCCCAAAGGAAATAATATATCATATAATATTCTGTAGTTATGCATATATGGTAGATTCTTTGATGGAAAGAAATTACCATATATTAGGAGTCCCTAGGGTAATTATAATTTATGGAGAAGTCCCTAGGGCTAAAGTATTTTGCCTAAGAGTCTCTAGCCTACCTATAAATACGTCTGTGACTCCATCAGTCTGGTATCCAACGATAGGCACATGATAGAAGACTCCTAGGTTTTCTGTCAAAGTTTTTACAAGGCGATTCTACAACACTTCAACAACTATGGCTGAAGATACGTTCCTTGCTTAATTTCCACTGCGTTGACTCTGTGTTTGTATTGAAATTTTAACATGTGGTATCAGAGCCTACCTTTAGTCGTGTTGTTCGGTGCCGATATTGTGTTCATGACGATGCAAATCTCGTTTTGAACAAATCTGTCTATTCAGTTTTATATAGAATACTCATCGACCTTGATTTGTGGGCGATGGGTTGTATTCTGTTAAATAGAATTGGTTCAAAATAACTAACTTTTAAATTGTAATACTTGTTTTCTTAAGTAACTCTCTTGTGATTCCTTTAATGAGTTAGATCTAGCTATTGTCGGGATCCTCGAAGTTGTGTATCAATTGATTGGTTTAAAGCTCTTATTTATTTTTGTCGTCTAAAGGTGTATTGGACACTTAATTTTATGGATTTTAATTGTTTCAAGTTTATAAGATAAAGATCTTGAGACATGTGCCTGTAAATTGAAATTATCTTTGTAATTATCGTGTTTAAAATCTATTTGCTTTACTATTGTTTAAAATCATTCTTATGGTTATAAGAATCAGTTTTGGAGTTTATAAGCATTACGCTTATTTGATCATTGTGCGGCGAAATTTGTTGGCATTGCATATGTTATTCGGTTTGATATATGATGCGACATGAACATATCTATAATTTATTGGAGTTTATAACATTGCTACTAATTTAAAGAAATTAGTTTAATTATTAAAATTGTTTTCCTAATTGGGTTTATATAGGCATCTGCTTATACTTTGCATTGCCCGTTGTTAAGAATCTAATCAATATTTGTTCAAGTTGATTATTTTGAGATGTCATATTTAAGTTTTCTTTTATGTGATGTACTTAGGAGTAGCCACGGTGTCACGACCCCAAATACCGGTCGTGATGGCGCATATCACAGTACTAGGCAAACCGACAACGCATAATCACATCCCATTTACCAATAACATTAAGCCATTTTTCTAACATAAGTTTTGAATGCAGAATCCATTATAAATATTAAAATGACAGAAATATGCGAAAAATCAACATAGCCACTACTACACAGCCCAACAAATCAGCTGTCACGAGTCTAGAGCCTCTAATACATAACTGAACATCTAGTACATCATGTCTAGAAAATGCGAAAATAAATTGGATAGAGAGGAGATAACAGGGTTGCGGACGTCATGCAGCTACCTCGGAATCTCCGGTGAATACTGACTCGGCAGAAAGTCCTCACTCTGCCCCTCGGGCACCTGGATCCGCACACAAGGTGCATGGAGTAACGTGAGTATGCCAACTCAGTAAGTAACTAAAGTAAATAAAAAGTGAAGATAGTGATGAGCAGTTAAAAATATATAACTAAAAATAGCAACAGGATTATTGCTCAACTTTACAGTTTAAAACCAGTTTTCGTCATAAGATCCACACGTTCAGTTTAAAGCTTGAAATCATATACTTAGCAGTATTTTCAACAGAGGCTTCATTTAAAAGAAGAGTGAAACAGTGAAAATAGCATAACAAAGCCTCTCAGGCAAGGAATTACTAAGAGTATGGCCTCTCGGGTAGCCTCTCAGTCACTCGGGACTCAACTCTCGTCACTTAGTACTCACTCTCAACACTCGGCTCCTCATAATAATAGAAATCATACTAACCGCTGTGGTGTACAACCCGATCCATATATCGTTGCGGCGTGTAGCGCGATCCATATATATATTCGACTTCGCTCACTGGGGGTGTGCAAACTCCGGAGGGGTTCCTACAGCCCAAGCATTATATCGTTGCGGTGTGCAACCCGATCCAATATATATATCATTGCGGAGTGCAGCCCGGTCCATATAAGCATTGTTGCGGCATGCAGCCCGATCCATAACTCACATATATAAATATCCTCACAATTAGGTTCTCGACCTCTCTCAGTCATTAACCTCACCGCCTCTCGGGCATAACAATATAATTTAGGGAACTCAGCCCACACAGCCCTCACAATAGGAGTAGAATGATAAAACCAGTTTTAAACATTTGACAGGTAAAAATATGACTGAGGCTATGCTTTAAACAAGTAAAGTGAGAAAAACAGTCAAAGTGCCCCTAAGGGTTTCTACAGATCGGCACAAGACCCCAAACATGGCATATAACCCATAATACAGTATAAATAACTGAAGCATAGAATAATATAGATTTCCAAATCAATTACGCGGCTTAATAGTCGCTAAGGGATGAACCAAGTCATAATCCCCACCGATGCACGCCCACACACTCGTCACCTAGCATGTGCGTCACCGCTTTTATCAAATCAAGTCAAATACCGGGGTTTTGTACCCTCAGTTCTAGATTTACAATGATTACTTACCTCAAACCAGTGAAAATACTACTCCGCAACTCCTTTGCCCCTCGAATCGGTCTCCACTCGCATCGAATCTAACCAAAATCAGAACGAATACATCACAATATGCTAAGGCAACAAAGCCCAAGAGAAAACAATCGAAAAATACTAAAAATCCCAAAATTAGCAAAACCCGAGCCCCGGGCCCACTTCTCAAAACTCAAACATTTTCACATCATTAGATTCCCAGTCTCCCTACGAGTTCATACATATTAAAAACATCAAAATCGGAGTCCAAATGACCCCTCAAATCTCCATTTAAAGCCCTCTTAAACTCAAGCCCTAAACCTCCATTTTTAGTCCTTTAATTCCTTAAATTTCAGTCTCAAACCATGAAATATTACCATATAAGTGTGTTTTAAGTCCAAAATCCTTACCTCAACAAAGTCTCCTTGATTTCCCTCTTCAAAATCGCCCAAAGCTCCCAATTCTGAGTTCAAAAATGGTTAATCCCTTCAAAAATCGCGAAGGATGAAATATATACCTTCTGCCCAGGCTTTTCCGCGTCTGCGGTCCAAAACCCGCTTCTTGCGGTACCACATATGCGGTCAAAACAACCGCTTCTGCGGTCCCTCACTTAATAGCCAGAATCGCATATGCGATAGAAATTCCGCACCTGCAGCTTCGCAGATGCGACCACCTTGACTGTTTCTGCGGAAACGGCTTGCCAAACTAACTTTTGCATCTGCGGTCTCCCCACTCGCACGTGCGGCACCGCACTTGCGGTCCCCAAACTGTAGGTGTGAAAACACTAGAAGCAGCAATATCTGCTGCAACCAAGTTCCAAATTCTCCGATAACCACCCAAAATGATCCCGAGGTCCCCGGGACCTCAACCAAAGGCACAATCATAACCCGATACCTTATTCAAACTTGTTCCAATCATCAAAACACCTCAAACAACATAAAATCTACCAAATCACATCGAATTTATGCCTAAGTTTCTAAAATCTTCCGAAATACGCTTTTGATCGAAAATCCAACCAAACCACGTCGGAATGTCCTGAAATTTTGCACACACATCCCAAATGACCTAACGAAGCTATTGCAACTCTCAGAATTCCATTCTGACCCCTATATCAAAATCTCGCCTATCAACCGGAAACCTCAAAAATATCACTTTTGCCAATTCAAGCCTAAATCTACTACAGACCTCCAAAATCCATTCTGATCACGCTTCTAACTCATAAATCACCTCCCGAAGCTAACCGAACCATCGGAACTCACATACGAGCCCTCTAACACATAACTCAGCATCCGGTTGACTTTTCCAACTTAAACCTTCTTAAAAGAGACTAAGTATCTCATTTCTTACCAAATCCTCTCTGAACTCAAACTGATCAATCCAATCACATAAAACTCGGATGACGAAGCATAAAGAACTAGAAATGGGGAAACGGAGCGGTAACTCATGAGACGACTGGCCGGGTCATCACATCCTCCCCAACTTAAACAAACGTTCATCCTCGAACGAATCAAGAAACGTACCTAAAGCCTCAAATAGGTAAAGATATCTGCTCCGCATCTCCCGCTCGGTCTCCCAGGTAGCCTCCTCCACGGGCCGACCTCTCCACTGCACTTTCACTGAAGCTATATCCTTTGACCTCCACTTCCGAACCAGACGACCTAAAATAGCTACTGGCTCCACAACAAAGGTCAAATCATCATCCAACTGAATTGTGCTGAAATCTAAAACATGAGACGGGTCCTTAATATACTTCCGGAGCATAGAAATGTGAAATGTTGGATGCACACTAGACAAGCTAGGTGGCAAAGCAAGCTCATAAGCCACCTCTCCAATCCTCCGAAGCACCTCAAAAGGCCCAATGAACCGAGGACTCAATTTCCCTTTCTTCCCAAATCTCATGACACCCTTCATGGGTGAAACCTTCAACATAACCTTCTCGTCAACCATGTAAGACACATCTCGAAACTTCCTATCGGCATAACTCTTTTGCCTCGACTGCGCTGTACGAAGCCTCTCTTGAATCACCTTCACCTTCTCCAAAGCATCCTGTACTAAATCAGTCCCCAATAGCATAGCCTCATCGGGCTCGAACCAATCAACTGGGGATCTACACTCACTCCCATACAAAGTCTCATATGGAACCATCTGAATACTCGACTGGTAGCTGTTGTTATAAGCAAACTCTGCAAGCGGTAGAAATGCATCCCATGACCCTCCGAAATCAATGACACAGGAACGCAACATGTCCTCCAATATCTAAATAGTGCGCTCGGACTATCTGTCCGTTTGAGGATGAAAAGTTGTGCTCAACTCCACCTGAGTACCCAACTCTCTCTGCACGGCTCTCCAAAACTTCGAAGTAAACTGAGTACCTCTATCTGAAATTATGGAAACTGGGACACCATGCAAACGAAAAATCTCTCAGATATAGATCCCTGCCACCGCTCTGAAGAATAGGTAGTACACACAAGAATGAAGTGCACGGACTTGGTCAGTTGATCCACAATCACTCAAATAGCATCGAAATTCTTCAAAGTCCGTGGAAGTTCAACCACAAAATCCATAGTGATCCTATCCCACTTCCACTTAGGAATAACCATCTACTGAAGCAAGTTACTCGGTCTCTGATGCTCCTATTTCACCTGCTGACAATTGAGACACCGAGCTACAAATCCCACAATATCCTTCTCCATTCTTCTCCGCTAATAGTGCTGCCTCAAATCCTGATACATCTTCGCGGCACCCGGATGAATGGAATATCGCGAGCTGTGGGCCTCATCCAGAACCAACTCCTGAAGCCCATCCACATTAGGCACACAAATCTGGCCCTGCATCCTCAACACCCATCATCACCGATGGCCACATCTCTAGCATCATCATGCTGAACTCTGTCTCTAATGACAAGCAAATGCGGATCATCGTACTGGCACTCTCTGATGCGATCATATAAGGAAGACAGAAACCACACAAGCCAACACCCGACTGGGCTCCGAAATATCTAATCTCACAAACCGATTGGCTAAGGCCTAAATATCAACTGCAAGAGGTCTCTCCCCAACTGGGATATATGCCAAACTCCCCATACTCACTGCCTTTCGGCTCAAAGCAACGGCCACCACATTGGCCTTTCCCAGATGGTACAATATAGTGATATCATAATCCTTAAGCAACTCCAACCATCTCCGCTGCCTCAAATTAAGATCCTTTTGCTTGAACAATTGCTGAAGACTGCGATGATCAGTGAACACCTCACAAGATATGCCATACAAGTAATGCCTCCAAATCTTCCATGCGTGAACTATGGCAGCCAACTCCAAATCATGAATGGGGTAGTTGTTCTCATGGGTCTTCAACTGACGAGAAGCATAAGCAATAACTCTACCCTCCTGCATCAATACACAACCAATCCCAACTCTCTAAGCATCACAATACGCGGTATAGGAACCTGAAACTAATGGCAAAATTAACACTGGAGCGGTGGTCAACGCTGTCTTAAGCTTTTGAAAGCTCTGCTCACCCTCGCCCGGCCATATAAATAGAGCACCCTTCTGAGTCAACTTGGTCAAGGGCAATGCGATAGATGAGAATCCCTGAACAAACCGGCAATAATAGCCTGCCAAACCAAGAAAGCTGCGAATCTCTATGGCTGAGGATGTCCTAGGCCAACTCTGAACCACCTCTATCTTCTTTGGATCAACCTAAATACCCTCACTGGACACCACGTGTCCCAAGAAAGCCACTGAACTGATCTAGAACTCACACTTGGAGAATTTTGCATAAAGCTTCTCCTCTCTCAATCTCTGCAATACAACTCTTAAATGCTCTGTGTGCTCCTCCTGACAACGCGAATACACCAAAATATCGTCAATGAAGACTATGAAAAACGAATCAATATAAGGCCGGAACACAGTGTTCATCAAATACATGAATGCTGATGGGGCATTGGTTAGCCTGAAAGACATCACAAGGAACTCAAAATGACCATATCTGGTCCTGAAAGCAATCTTAAGAATATCTGAATCCCTGATTTTCAACTGGTGATAGCCCGAACGAAGATTAATCTTGGAGAACACTCTCAGTCCCGAAAGCTGGTCGAATAAATCATCAATGCAAGGCAAAGGATACTTGTTCTTAATTATTACCTTGTTCAATTGCCTATAATCAATGCACATTCTCATTGTGCCATCCTTCTTCTTCACAAACAGAACTGGCACACCCCAGGGTGACACACTAGGCCGAATGAACCCCTTATCTAGGAGTTTCTGAAGTTACTCCTTCAATTCCTTCAACTCCGCTGGTGCCATACAATACGGAGGAATAGAAATGGGCTGAGTGTCCGGCACCAGGTCAATACTAAAACCGATATCCCTGTCCGGTGACATGCCCGGCAGATCTGTAGGAAACACATCGGGAAAATCCCTCACAACTGGAATGGAATCAATACTGAGAATCTCAGCTCCGACATCCCTCACAAACGCTAAATATGAAAGACAACCCTTCCCAGTCATACGTTGGGCCTTCAAGAAAGAGATCACTCTACTAGGAACATAATCAGTCACACCTCGCCACTCAATCCATGGCACACCCGGCATAGCCAAAGCGACTGTCTTAGCATGACAGTCCAGAATAGCACGACACAGAGATAACCAATCCATGCCCAAAATGATATTAAAATCCACCGTGTTTAATAATAACAGATCCACTCGGGTCTCCAGACCCCCAATGGTCACCACACACGACCGGTACACACGGTCTACAACAACGGTATCGCCCACTGGGGTAGATACATGAACAGGTAAGGCAAGAAACTCACGGGGCATACCCAAATAATAAGCAAAATATATGGACACATAAGAAAAGGTGGAACCGGGATCAAATAATATAGAGGCATTTCTGTGGAAGACTAAAACAATACCTGAAATCACGACATTTGAAGCAGCAACATCTGATATACTCGCAAGGGCATAGAAATGAGCATGACAACCACCTGATCGACCTCCCCCTCTAGGGAGGCCCCTGGCTGCCTGATCTCCACTCTTAGCTGGCTGGGCGGGTGGTGAAGTAATTGGAGCAGAAGTTGAGGGCTGATCTATCTGTTGAGACTAACCATCATGAAGATGAGGACACTGCCTCCTCATATGCCCAAACTCTCTACACTCATAACAACTCTCCGGTGATAGAGATGGGGACTGAAGAGAACCCCTGGCACCAGAATGACCAGCAGAAGAACCTGGCATGGAAGAACCCTGGACTGATGGAGCACGAGACGAGATCTAAGCTGGAAGGGCAATAAGTGATAACTGGCCCTGCTGAGATCCATGATAACCATGACCCGAAGATTCTCCACGGTAACCTGGGTGGGCTGAATGTGCGTGCCTGAAAGAACGGTCTCTGCCCTGCTAGGACTGACCCCTCGAAGAAGCACTGCTGAAGCTACCAGATCCACGAGGCCTCTTGGCCTCCTCTCCTCTCGCTCCTGCTGGCGAACTGACTCAATCTCACGGGCGATGTCAACTACCTCCTCGAAGGTAGCACCCGTCACCCTCTCTCTAGTCATGAGAATCCGAAGCTAATATGTGAGGCCATCAACAAACCTCCTGATCCTCTCTCAATCCATGGGAACCATCCAAACTACATGTCGGGCTAACTCAGAGAACTGCATCTCATAATTCATCACAGACATCTCCCCCTGACACAGCTGCTCAAACTGCTTGCGCAACTCCTCTCGGCGCGACTACGGTACATACTTCTCCAGGAAGAGAACAGAGAACTGCTGCCAAGTAAGGGGTGCTGCACCAATAGGCCTACGCCTCTCATACGCCTCCCACCAAGTGAAGGCAGCCCCAGAAAATTGAAAGGTGGTAAATGTCACACCACTAGTCTCAAGAATCCCTGCTGTCCAAAGGATCCGCTGGCACTTATCTAGAAAACCCTGGGCATCCTCGCCCTCTGCACCGCTGAATGACGGAGGTTGGAGCCTACCAAACCTCTCAAGTCGACGCTTCTCATCATCAAGCATAACTGGCACTACAAACTCCTAAACTGGTGCAACTGGCTAGGCTAGAGGTGCCCCCGGTGTTTGTAATCCCTGCACAACCTGCTCAGGTGTGCGAGCAATGGGAGTCTGGGTGCCTCCCCCGGCTTGGGAAGTAGCTGCGGTCATAGTAGCTAAAACCGCCTGTGCCAAACCGGTACACACTGACAAGATCTAAGCTAAGGCCTCCTGAAGGCCTGGAATCACGATAGGCACAGCTGATGCCTGCATTAGTGCTGCTGCAGCTTCCATAACTGGGACTTGATCGGGAACTGGGGTAGTTGGTGGGTCTACCGGTGCTTCTCTAGCTGCTCTGCCCCTGCCACGGCCTCGACCGCGACCTCGGCCTCTGGTGGCCTCAAATGGTAGCACTGGTGGTCGTCCACCCCGTCCGGTAGATTTTGGTCCTCACCATCTGTGAGAGAATAGAATAACGGAAGTTTAGTACTCTGATTAACAAGTTCGCACGACAAGAATTTTAGGAATATGAAGTTTTTCCTAAAGGTTCTGCAGCCTCTCGAGGATAAATACAGACGTCTCCGTACCGATCCGCAAGACTTTATTAAACCGACTCAAGACTCGCGAGACCTGTGTAACCTAGGCTCTGATTCCAACTTGTTACGACCCCAAATATCGATCGTGATGGCGCCTATCATAGTACTAGGCAAGCCGACAACCCATAATCACATCCCATTTACCAATAACATTAAGCCATTTTTCTAACATAAGTTTTAAATGCATAATCCATTATAAGTATTAAAATGATAGAAATATGCGGAAAATCAACATAGCCACTACTACACAGCCCAACAAATCTGGTGTCACGAGTCTAGAGCCTCTAATACATAATTGAACATCTAGTACATCATGTCTAGGAAATGCAAAAATAAACTGGATAGGGAGGAGATAACAGGGCTGCGGATGCCATGCAGCTACCTCGTAATCTCTGGTGAATACTGACTCGGCAGAAAGTCCTCACTCTGCCCCTCGGGCACCTGGATCTGCACACAAGGTGCAGGGAGTAACGTGAGTATGCCAACTCATTAAGTAACTAAAGTAAAGACTGAAGATAGTGACGTGCAGTTAAAAACATATAACTAAAAATAGCAACGGGATTATTGCTCAACTTTACAGTTTAAAACCAGCTTTCGTCATAAGATCCACACGTTCAATTTAAAGCTTGAAATCATATACTTAGTAGTATTTCCAATAGAGGCTTTGTTTAAAAGAAGAGTGAAATAGTGAAAATAGCATAACAAAGCCTCTCGGGCAAGGAATCACTCAGAGTATGGCCTCTCGGGAAGCCTCTCAGTCACTCGGGACTTAACTCTCGTCACTTAGTACTCACTCTCAGCACTCGGCTCCTCATAATAACAGAAATCATAGTAACTGCTGCGGCGTGCAGCCCGATCCATATATATAGTCGACTGCGCTCACTGGGGGTGTGCAGACTCTGGAGGGGCTCCTACAGCCCAAACATTATATTGCTGCGGCGTGCAGCCCGATACAATATATATATATATCGCTGCGGCATGCAGCCCGATACATATAAGCATCGCTGCAGCGTGTAGCCCGATCCATAGCTCACATGTATATAAATATCCACACAATTAGGCTCTCGACCTCTCTCAGTCATTAACCCCACCGCCTCTCAAACATAACAATATAACTTAGGGAACTCAGCCCACACAGCCCGCACAATAGGAGCGGAATGATAAAACCAGTTTTAAACATTTGACAGGTAAAAACATGACTGAAGCTATGCTTTAAATAAGTAAAGTGAGGAAAATAGCCAAAGTGCCCCTAAGGATCTCTACAGATCGGCACAAGGCCCCAAACATGGCATATAGCCCATAATACAGTATAAATGACTGAAGCATAGAGTAATATAGATTTCCAAATCAATTATGCGGTTTAATAGTCTTTACGGGACGGACCAAGTCACAATCCCTACTGGTGCATGCCCACACGCTCGTCACCTAGCATGTGTGTCACCACTTTTATCAAATCAAGTCAAATACCGGGGTTTTGTACCCTCAGTTCCAGATTTACAATGGTTACTTACCTCAAACTGGTGAAAATACTACTCTGTGATGCCCTTGCCCCTCAAATCGGTCTCCACTAGCGTCGAACCTAACCAAAATCAGTACGAATACGTCACAATATGCTAAGGGAACAAAGCCCAAGCAAAAACAATCGAAAAATACCAAAAATCCCTAAATTAGAAAATCCGAGCCCCGGACCCACTTCTCAAAACTAAGAAATTTTCACATCATTTGACTCCTCATCTCCCCACGAGTTTATACATATCAAAAACAAAATTGGAGTCCAAATGACCCCTCAAATCTCCATTTAAAGCCCTCTTAAACTCAAGCCCTAAACCTCCATTTTTAATCCTTTAATTCCTTAAATTTTTGTCCCAATCCATGAAAAATTACTATAGAAGTGTGTTTTAAGTCCAAAATCCTTACCTCAACGAAGTCTCCTTGATTTCCCTCTTCAAAATCGCCCAAAGCTCCCAATTCCGAGTTCAAAAATGGTTAAACCCTTCAAAAATCGCGAAGGATAAAATATATACCTTCTACCCAGGCTTTTCCGCATTTGCGGTCCAAAACCCTCTTCGGCAGTACCGTTTATGCAATCAAACCAACCACTTCTGCGGTCCCTCACTTAATAGCCAGAATCGCATCTGCGATAGAAATTTTGCATCTGTGGCTTCGCAGATGCGGCCACCTTGACCGCTTCTGCAGAAACTGCTCGCCAAACTAACTTTCGCATCTACGGCCTCCCCCCTCACACGTGCGGCACCGCACCTGCGGTCCCCAAACCGCAAGTGCGAAAACACTAGAAGCAGCAATATCAGCTGCTGCAACCAAGTTCCAAATTCTCCGATAACCACCCGAAATGATCCCGAGGCCCCTGGGACCTCAACTAAAAGCACAATCATAACCCGATACCTTATTCAAACTTGTTCCAATCATCAAATCACCTCAAACAACATCAAATCTACCAAATCACATTGAATTCAAGCCTAAGTTTCTAAAATCTTCTAAAATACGCTTTTGACCAAAAACCCAGCCAAACCACGTCCGAATGACCTGAAATTTTGCACACACATCTCAAATGACCTAAAGAAACTATTGCAACTCTCGGAATTCCATTCCAGCCCCTATATCAAAATCTCTCCTATTAACCGGAAATCGCCAAAATATCACTTTTGCCAATTCAAGCCTAAATCTACTACGGACCTCCAAAATCCATTCCGATCACGCTCCTAAGTCATAAATCACCTCCCGAAGCTAACCAAACCATTGGAACTCACATCCGAGCCCTCTAATACATAAGTCATTATCCGGTTGACTTTTTCAACTTAAACCTTCTTAAAAGAGACTAAGTGTCTCATTTCTTACCAAATCCTCTCTGAACTCAAACTGATCAATCCGATCACATAAAACTCGGATGGCGAAGCATAAAGAAGAGAAATGGGGGAAACAGAGTGGTAACTCATGAGACAACTGGTTGGGTCGTCACACACGACATCTTGAGTACTTAATTAAAAGAAATTGAGTTTATTAATCATATAACGTTTAGTGATTAAAGGTTATAATGACATCTATTTAGTCCATTTATATTATTAAAATGGTAACCCGGCCTGAGAGGGAGGTAACCATTTTGGTGAGATTAATTGAAGTGATATAGTAAACCTTTAAGTTAAAATTATCTTATGCCCACAGGTACGGATAAATTTTTATGTATTTTGGTTTACTAGTCTAATAAAGTTAGTAAATTCTATGCATGGGTTGCAACCTCTGCCCACATGAAGGTCTAGAATTTACTATGAATCGGTATTTTACGTGATTCACCTTTGATGGATTGTACTTTATAGCTTATGTATGTTTATCCTTGTTTTGCAGTCTTAACCGCTATTTCTACTGCTATTTTTAATGAGAATGCTCGAATTCCAATACTTTCTGGTGACAATTATACTAAATGGAAGGAGAAAGTCCTTCTCACTTTAGGGTGCTCGGATCTGGACCTGGCGCTTTGTGTGGATGAACCACTTATCCCCACGGAATCAAGTACGCCAGCTGCTAAGGCTAATTATGAGCGGTGGAAGCGATCTAATCGCTTGAGTTTAATGCTCATAAAAGCTCACATAAGCCAAAGCATTAGGGGTTCTATCCCTAACAGCGATAAGGTCAAAGCTTACGTGAAGGCAATTGATGAACAATTCGTAAGCTCTGACAAGGCATTGGCCAGCACCCTTATGAATGGCTCTCAAGTATGACTTTCGATAGAAGTCGTACAGTGCGTGAGCACATTATGGGGATGAGAGACATTGCTGCTAAACTCAAGTCCCTTGAGGTGGATATGTCTGAACTATTTCCTGTGCATTTCATTCTCAACTCCCTTCCTGCGGAATATGGTCCGTTCAAGATTTCTTACAACACACATAAGGATAAATGGTCAATCAATGAACTTTTGACCATGTGTGTTCAAGAAGAAGAGAGGTTGAAGCATGAGATACCTGAAAGTGTTAATATGGTGACTCGTGGTAAGAGAAATGCAAAGAAGGGCAAAAGTGTTCCCATGAAGAAGAAAAACACCTTTGACAAAGATGTTTGTCGTTTCTGTAATAAGAAGAGAATTGGAAGAAGGATTGCCTGAAATACAAGAAATGGCTTGAGAAGAAAGGTAATTTTACCTTTGTATGTTATGAATCTAATTTTACTGAAGTTTCTGATAATACATGGTGGATTGATTCTGGTTCTACAATTCACATTGCCAAAATCATGCAGGGCTTTCTAACTCAGAGGAAGTCGATAGGAAGTGAACAATACGTCTATTCTGGCAATAGGACACGTTCACGTTTGGAAGAAGTGGGGATTTATTGGCTCATTTTGAAGGACGGTTTTTACTTAGATTTAGAAAATACTTTTTATATTCCAGAATATTCTAGAAATTTAATTTCTCTTTCAAGACTATCGATTAGTGGATATGATTTGAATTTTCATTATCCTTCTGTGAAACTTTTGAAAGATAATAAAGTTATTGGTTTGGGAAATTTGAATGAAAATTTATATAAATTTGAGATAGACCCCACATTTGAATGCAATGTTTTAACTTTGCATGATAAAGAAATTGGCACTAAGTGATGTATTATCAATGAGAACTCATCTAGTCTTTGGCACAATAGATTAGGACACATATCTATTGATAGAGTCAAAAGGTTGGTTAATTATGGAGTTCTAAAAGCTCTTGACTTTTCTAACTTTGGGACTTGTGTGGACTGCATAAAGGGTAAGCAGACCAACAAATCAACTAAAGGTGCCAAAAAGAGTTCTCAATTACTTGAGATCATACATACAGACATATGTGGACCTTTTCCTACCCCTTGCTTGAATGGTGAGAGATATGTTATCTCGTTTATTGATGACTATTCAAGATATATGTATCTCTATTTTTTGTTTAACAAATCAGAACAACTTGATGCTTTTAATGTTTACAAAACAGAAGTAGAGAAACAAACTGGTGCTCAGATCAAAATTGTAAGATTTGATAAGGGTGGAGAATATTACGGTAGGTACACAGATAAGGGACAAGTTAAGGGTCCATTTGCTGAGTTCCTTGAAAGTGAAGGTATAATTGCTCAATATACTATGCCAGGAACACCACAATAAAATGGTGTGGCAGAAAGAAGGAACCTGACATTAATAGATATTAAGAAGCATGATTAGCAGATCAAGTTTACCTTTATCCTTATGGAGTGAAGCCTTAAAAACCACTGTGTATATTTTAAATAAGGTTTCATCCAAGGCTGTCCCCAAGACACATTTTGAGTTATGGAAAGGATGGAAACCTAGTTTAAATCATTTACACATTTGAGGATGTCCAACTGAAGTGAGGGTTTATAACCTACAACTAAAGAAGTTGGATGAAAGAACAATAAGCGGTTATTTTATAGGCTATGCATTTAACTCTAAGGGATTTAGGTTTTATTGTCCTTCTCATTCTCCTAAAATTGTTGAAGCTAGAAACGCTAAATTTCTTGAGGAACATGAAGAGAGTGGGAGCGGTTTGACTCAAAGGGTGGAATTGGAGAAATAAGGAAACCACTTATGGTACCTTTATATATTGGGAACTTGAATGTTGCTCAGAAAAATTCTCATGAATTATCTGAACAACAACAAGTTCAAGAGCCACTACCACTTGAGGAGCCACATGAAGATCAACCTGCTTTACCTGAACCCACTGAAGAAGTGTCTGAACTAGTGGGAGTGAGAAAATCCTCAAGAATTAGAAAATCAGCAATTTCTAACGACTATGTTGTATATCTCCAAGAGTCTGATTATGATATTGGACTAAAAGATGATCCATGCTCATTTTCACAAGCCATGAGTGGAGAAAACTCTACACTTTGGTATGATGCCATGAAAGAAGAGTTAGAATCTATGGCTAAAAACAAAGTCTGTAATCTCGTCGAATTACCAAAAGGATCCTCCACCATAGGTTCCAAATGGGTTTTTAAAACTAAAAGAGACTCATTGGGTAATATCAAACAATATAAAGCCAGACTTGTAGCCAAAGGTTTTACTCAAAGGGAAGACATTAATTACCATGAAACCTTCTCTCTAGTATCAAAAAAGGATTCATTGAGAATAATTATGGAATTAGTAGCTCATACATCAAATGGATGTGAAAACTGCTTTCCTAAATGGAGATCTTGAAGAGGAAGTATACATGAGTCAGCCTAAAGGATTTTGTGATAAGGACAAAAGTCACCATGTTTGCAAGTTGAATAAATCCATTTATGGGCTAAAGCAGGCTTCCCGCCAATGGTATATTAAATTTCATAATGTTGTTTCTTAATTTGGATTTACGGAGAACATCATTGATCAGTGTATATACCTTAAGCTAAGTGGGAGCAAATATATTTTTCTAGTCCTATATGTGGATGATATTTTGCTTGCAAGTAGTGATTTGGGATTGTTGTACGAGACTAAACAGTTCCTTATCCAGAATTTTGAGATAAAGGATATGGGTGAAGCCTCTTATGTCATTGGCATAGAGATTCATAGAGATAGATCTCAAAGATTACTTGGACTATCTCAAAAGGCCTACATTGAAAAAATTCTGGAAATATTCGGGATGAAGAACTGTTCACCTATAGCAGCACCCATAATTAAAGGTGACAAATTCTCATTGAATCAATGTCTACAAAATGCATTGGAAAAGGAGCAAATGAAAGACATTCCCTATGCTTCCCTTAGTGGGAGTCTTATGTATGCACAGGTCTGTACTAGACCTGATATTGCTTTTGCGGTAGGAATGCTTGGCAGATATCAAAGTAACCCTGGTCTTGACCATTGAAAAGCTGGTAAAAAGGGTCTTGAGATATTTGCAAGGAACCAAGGATTTTAAGCTCACATACAAATGCTCTGACTCATTGGAGGTGATTGGATATTCAGACTCTGATCTGGGTGGATGTAAAGACACTGGTAAATCTACTTCAGGACACATTTTCCTTCTTGTTGGAGGTGCTGTGTCTTGGAAAATGTCAAGCAGACCATTGTTGCAACATCTACAATGGAACCTGAATTTATAGCATGTTATGAAGATACATCACAGGCGTTATGGTTGAAAAACTTTATTTCCGGCCTTAGGATTGTCGATTCCATTTCAAGGCCATTGAGATTTTTTTTGTGACAATTCAGCTGCAGTTTTCTTTTCTAAGAATAATAAAAGTGGCAGTTGAAGCAAGCACATCGACATAAAGTACTTGATGGTTAGAGACTATGTGAATAAGCAAGATGTGAATTTTGAGCATGTTAGTACTACCTTAATGATTGCTGATCCTATGACTAAAGGTTTACCGACTAATATTTTCAAGGATCATGTAACCCATATGGGTCTTAGTATCTCAATTTAGCCTTGCTTTATTCTCTAACAGTTTTTCTAGACATTATATTTATTTTGATATACATGACAGTGCACACTTTGATTTTTCATGTATTAATTATTTTGTGATCATTGGATCAATAAAGTTGGACTCTGAATGACATATATTAAGTTCATTCATAAAGTTGCTGACACTTTGTTAGAATGTATTGTGCATTGTAATACATGGAAGGAAGTGTTTGTTTAAGAGTATGACCGCCATGATTCATATAATGATATGTTCTAGCTAAAGTGATTGTTGTATAACTTTTAGTTGAGTGATAAAGTCTATGGTCATATTATGTGTTTATCTCTCATAAAGGATTATTTGATTTTAAATATGTGGTCCAAGTGGGAGAATGTAACAAATTCACCGTCTCTTTCTAGAGATTTCTAGTGTGGCCCACATATAAGGTAATAAATTATTTACCTTGTCTCCCAAAGAAAATAATATATCAGATAATATTCTGTAGTTATGCATATATGGTAGTTTCTTTGATGGAAAGAAATTACCATATATTAGGAGTCCCTAGGGTAATTATAATTTATGGAGAAGTCCCTAGAGCTAAAGTATTTTGCCTAAGAGTCCCTAACCTACCTATAAATACGTCTGTGACTCCATCAGTCTGGCATCCAACAATAGGCACAGGTTAGATGACTCCTAGGTTTTCTGTCAAAGTTTTTACAAGGCGATTCTACAACACTTCAACAACTATGGCTGAAGGTACGTTCCTTGTTTAATTTCCGCTGCGTTGGCTCTGTGTTTGTATTGGAATTTCAACAAAAATATCATATGACACACAAATTTTTTAGTTCAGGTCTTGGCTTCTCTACTCTTTTTTATATTTGTGGATACTTGTTTGAATATGAAAATGCCATGTAGCACGCACACTATATTTATCTCCTAAAGTTTTTCTAGAGTCGATGCTCACCTGGAGTTAAACACAGTCCTCTTGCTACTATTTTCTGGACCCATTCCCACTAATCTGAATTAATTATATGGCTAGATAGTTTTGAGTTTTTTTTCCTCTGGGATCAAGTTGGGTCGCTTGCTGACAGTTGTGTCTACTTACGAACTCAATATCAGCCTTGGAAAGGTTGCGTATTTTCTCCAGCTAGTCTTAATTTAAAAGAGTCTCTTGGATTATATATGTTACTAATATACGTAGTCACATACACATACAAACCGAGAGATTTTATTAACGTATTTCATATGCATTTCATGCATTTATATATGCATATTGACCCATAACCAAACGGCATTATATATGCGTATATATGTATATATATACATATATATGTATATATATATGTGTGTGTGTATATGTATATGTATATGTATATGGGATAAGGGAAAAGGTTAATGTAATTTCTACTTATGTGGAAGGGAAGTTATGGAAGAAACAGAACGTACAATGCAATATGAGTAAGATAAAGATGAAGAAGATACGAGATATTCAAGTACAAAAGGTTGTGAATAGTCTAGAGCTCAGGTAGAGGTTGGGTTTTAGTTTAATATACACATGAGACCCTAGCAAAAGTTTTGAAAATCTCAAAGAGTTAACATTTGCGGACGAATGTTTCTAAAAAGGGAAAGAATGTTACATCTCGTACCATAGCATTAGGATGTGTCGTAGTAAATCCACATGAGTTCAAAGGGATTATGTCATTAGGAGGTTATAGAAGGTTTAAGATATTATTATTATGAGACCCTGTAAGTTTACAACCTTGATACTGTTAGATATTATGTTAGTGTGGTATTTTCTTTTAAGTAAAGCATTTTAGTAAAAGTTTTATATGTATAACTTTGGATAGTTATCATTATTACTATTTTCTGATATGATAAATTATACACCTAATAAGAGTAAAGTTTGTAAACGAGATTTTCTTTATTGTAAAAATAGAAGTTTTTTCCTCACAAAAGAAGGTTATGTTTTTACCATTTTAAGAATTAAGCGTACGAAAATTGGTACTCTCATGAGATTAGGACAATTCGAAGTTGAGAAAATATATGTAATTTTACGTGAATGTTTTAATGAAATAATAGCGTATGTATTTATTTTATATGGTACCACATGACCACGATAGTAGGGTATATATATAAAGTACGTTAAAAGTGGTATATATATATTCTAAGCAATTTGAGATATTTCTTAATTATGTGGGTAATTAATTAATTATCGGGTAGCGGAATATTACTGAATTAACTAATTAATTGGCTAGTGGATAAAGATTTTAAATCTCCCTCCTCGTGGCAGTGGCAGCCATATGATATTCATTTGGTGACTCCTAAACTATAAGTTGCAAGATGGTACTTTGATAAATGAAGTGAGAATTGGTATGCTGAGGTGGAACTGTAATGTGTAAAATATACTCTTTAAATTAATCTTACTATCTATCTATTTATTACTTTTTGAAGCTGGAGGACCAGGGGTGGCTTGGAAATCATTTTTATGCTTATCATACTTTGTAGTAGAAAATTTTTTCACTCTATAAAGTGAAATTTGAAGAGTTCTTTCGAAGCTAATAATTTCATAGATAACATACACACACACACAAAAAAAAAAAAAAAATAAATAAATAAATAAATAAAACATATATATAGTATAGATCCAGAAGAGGCCTAATTTTCTGAAAGTTATAGGGTGACTTCTCTTTTTTTTATTGGCATTTTTCTTTTGGAAGCCATTATGGATTAAACGGCTGAAGTGTTGCTGCCATCCTCAATGCTTCCAACTTCTTGCTTTCTTTTAAATGGAAAACCGCTAGAGGTTTTTGCAGGACAGTATGCAGCAGCCTCCCACCAATACCACTAAAATGCTCAAATATGGTGTAAATATTCTACAAGTTGTTGGACAATTTAATGGTCATTATATTGTTGTAATTGGCATAATGAGCTTACTACCTTCTTTAGAGTCTCATGGGATAAAAGATTGTGGTAGACCTCTTCCTTTAACTTGTTTAGATCTGGAAATTGTTGAATTCATTAATTGGCCCATCAGGTAAATTATCATATTTTATACTGACTCTGTGCATCTGCCAAATTTCGATTAATATGTCGTCTTCGTGCAATTGAGTAAGGACAGGACCTTCAAGTTGCTCGTTTTCACTACACGACCAATAAAATAATGAGTTTCTCAAATCCATATAAATTTTATCACTTCACTTACAAATCATAATGTGTTGATATCCCATGATGCACATTATCCTGTTGATGATGACTTATGGATGGACCACCATGATCCAACACACCAAAGCTAGGCATATTCCAACTGGTCGTTGGTTCATAACTTGTAAAATTCATATCTGGATGGTACTCATTGGGGAATATATGAGTGTTAATACAAATTCAATACATAAAAATAAACATCGTAACACAAGGAAAATTAAAGTTTACCACTCGGCTTGTGGATTATGTAAACTTGGGGAGAAATTATTTCCTCGCTCCTCATTCTCCCGTGGAGATAAGTTTAGATCAGGCTAAACTCTTTCACCCGGAACCTGTTCGGCTAAAATTGCTCCAAAATAACCATCCGAAACCTCATTATTGCGAACGTCTTCAGTCTTGACGTACATTTCCAATATTTTTATCACAAGAAGTCTCCGGTGTTCATCCAGGGTATGAGCGCCTTATATATGCGCGATATACCCTCCCCCCATTTTAAGCTCAAATATAAAGCGCGATTATTCACCACGCTATATCTTAACGGACAAAACTGCCGTTAAAGTATAGCGCGGTGAATAACCGCGCTATATATATAATGGTGCCTAGTCTTTTTTTTAACCTATTTTGGTCGTTTGAGTCCAAAAAGACCACAGTTAGGTTTTGGACTCCTATTTTTTCAGCTAGGTCTTGTATATTCACTTTTATTACGTGGAAAAAAATGAAAATAAGAGAAACGTGAAAGGAAGAATCCCAGCTCATAACAAGAGCTTTTTGATGCTACAGTTGTACGACCCATGTAGACTTCTTTCTGCCTTTGGGACTGTCTAACGTATGCACTAATTCTGGGAGCAGCACGTCCACCTTCCTCTTTTCCTTTGCTCATGTCTGTGCGGGAAATTAAAAGTGAACTTTAATCCCATATAATCCCAACTTTGTAATTCAGTTAATTAGCTTTTCTCTCCAACATGTCTAACGTATGCACTAATTTTATTCATAGAACGAGGCCTTCAAGAAATCAACCATCTAATGCTTCAGAAGTATATATAGTTAACTAAATTTGTCGAATGATTGGTTTCTGGGTGCAGCACGTTCACTCTCCTCTTTTCCTTTTCTCATGTTTGTACGGGAAATTACAAGTGAACTTTAAAACCCCGTAATCCCAATCTCGTAATACTACGAAAGGCTACAAAGTACAACATTTTGATCGAGTCTTTTCAAAGAATAATTAAGTACGTAGAGAGCCATCAAAGAAGAGAAGTTATTATTGTCATGAATTTATTATTTGAATGTCTTTATTTCTTATGTTGCAATAATAATGTATAGCATTGATACTATATATGTTGGTTCAAAAATTTCATGGCTGCAAGGGATGACTCATGGCTAAGGCGGATTTAAGCTATCAACATATAGCGCATGCAATCGGATTCACTGTCTTCGCTTCCAATGAAATTTTTCAATAAAGAAATAACAAAATATTTCTTCAAAACAGTGTTGGGACATTCTAATACAAATTAAATATACAATGTACTCTTCACTGTTGTAAGAGTCAGCAGCTCCCTGAAAAGGCCCAAATAGACTATGGAAACTTAGTCAGCAACAGGCTTATTGGGCTAAACATAGTAAAAATAGTATGGGCTAGCCAGTTTTCAGACTGGTCATTCAAAAATAGCCAGCATTTACAAAGTCATTGAAAAATAGTCACTATTTTGCTGCAACACGGAAAGTTCCAGTATAATATACTGGATATCGGTGCACCTGTGTATGAACTTCCAGTATATTATGATGAAACTCCAACACGCAGAAAGTTCTAGCATAATATACTGGAGAGGCGCCATCATGACTGGATCCGGTTTGGGGTCGTGACAGGTGCTCCAATCTCCAATATATTATGCTGGACCGGTATATTATACTGGAGTATTTTTTCGGATTTTGAACAGTATTTTCATTCAGATTTATCTTTACATGAAAATTGGCTAAATTTCGATTACTTTTGAGACTGTGGCTTTTTTTGAATGATCACTTATAAATCTGACTATTTTTGAATTTCTTGCAATATTGTCTACTTTGGCCCAACAAACCTTACAGATTTATCCATTGGGCTACTCCATCATCAAGCTTATTATTATTATTATTATTATTATTATTATTATTATTATTTAGGTATCATATTGTACTAGAAAAAATATCCAACTAAAATACTAGGCTAAGTGGACAGGACAAACTCTAGAATCCAAGTACAGTAATGAGATTTTTATCTAGCTATATTATATTAAAAACTTATTTTATATTTTGTAGTTTTTAGTATTAAATTTTTCTTATAAATTGTATACATTGCTTCTTAAAAGGCTCACACCCCATTATTAGTGCCTTTAATTAAGGGATTCAATTACATCCTTTCATCTCTTTTTTCCCTCTCCTCTTCTCTCTCCTTCCTTTTCTTTTACATCAAAATCCCTTATCTACCCCGAGAATCTCCATCTTCTCTCTTTCCACCATTGCAGATAGCTTTATATTATTAAAAAACCATCAATTGCATCGTTCTTTTGCTGGGAGACTGGACAACACTGAAAATGAAGAAACATTCAGATTGTTTCTAGAATTATTCACATTGTCATTTCATTAAAAAGCTTTGAAGCTTTGAATTTTATATTCAGATTTTCAGTTTTTGTGATTTATTTGGATTGAATATTCTTGCAAATGATTGAGAATATATTTTGGAGTTTATATCTCAATTTTGAGAGAGATTAATTAAGTATACAGTTGGTTTTAAGTAAAATTTCATATTGAAACTCGGGAAAAAAAAATTAGGAACTGCATGATAATTGTATTATAATTATATTTGAAATGTATCAGATACATCAATGCCTAAAACATATATTTATTGTATCATATTGTATCACAATCGTATCTAACTTGTATCTGGTGCATTAGTACCCAAGACTAAACCTGATTTAAAACTAATAAATTAATATACAACTATCATATATTTGCGATAAAAATTGTGAAATTGGTCACGAACTCACAATTGCTCGTAACGATATACAATGATTACACAATTATCATAAATTTATAATACAATTTATGCAACGATTATGACACATATGCAATATTAATACAATCGCGATGTATTTCTAAAACAATTATGATAAAATTATGATATTCATCTTCTTCAAGTTTCAATCACAACTCTACATTAAAAAATCTAATATAATCGTATTATAATTGTATTAGTATTGTTTTGGGTATTGATGTATCATATACAAGTCACATACAATTTTGATACAGTTGCGATACAATTCTAAAACAAATATGATACAGTTATCATATAATTCAGATTTTTTACCTATCAGTGAAGAGAGTGCAACTGCAAATCGCAGTTCAAACCCGTAAGATTTTAGTGAAAATATAGCAATTTGGGAAAATTTCTATAAAAACAAGTCATATAATGATTCTTATTGTTAGTGAAGACATTTGTTAATGCAGAGTAAATCGTGAAAGAGAGACAAAATAAAAAAAGAAAATAAGAATTTTAGATCAATATTCTGAATTTCGTCTGCAATGTATCAATAATAAAGAGAGATTTTGGGTTATCAGTAAGGAAGAGAGAAATTAAGTTTGAAAACCTTTGAAAAAGGAAAAGAATTGACGATTTGGGGAGGGAGGGGAGTATAAAGAAATAAGAGAGATTTTGAGTGATTATTAAGAAAGGGAGAAAATATTTTAGAATTTTTTTGGAAAAGGAACATAATCTTAAATGTATGGGGGTTATTGAAAATAGGGATGGGTGTATGTGTAACTGATATACTAAAACTAAGGGATTTTGAATTTTCTTCTTTGTTTTATGGTTTTGCATATAACTTGTAAATATAGATATATATGCAAAGTAATTAATAAGAAACCTAAACAAAGATGATATATAAATTTCTATTATAATATAGCTAGGTAAATTTTCTATTAGTAATCCCTTTGTGTTTACTGCAAATGTAGGGGAGTAATAAGATGGGTGCCTAACGGCATGAGCCAAAGCCATAGCCCGTGTGAAAATTAAAGAACATGTTATTTAATTCAAAAGATAGCATATGGTATTTAATGACTACTATGATGTGTCAAACTCTTCTTCAAGCAACTCAATTAGAAAGTGCCCAATTAATTAAAAATTATGTGAAGGGAGAGAGCAACGAAAAACGTTTTAAGAAAAGAAAGGAGAAGTATTATGTATGCGATTGCGGAGGAAAGACAAACACCAGTAAAACCAGTTATCACGATCCAATTTTAACTATAGATCGTGATGACGCCCAACATCGCTTCTATAGGCAAGCCAATAGTGAACTACTTATTTAATATCTCATTTTAATGTTTTAAAAGTCTTTGATTTTTTATTTAATAAGGAAATGAATAGTAAGTGAGCTAGTAATGTAAAGCATAAAGTAAATGAGAAAGTAAGATAGTGAATTAAATAATCAAAATCATAAGTCTCTACTAAAATTCCCAAAACCCAGTGTCACAATTGTACGAGCATCCAGTAGAATATACAAAACTTCCTAAAATTACTGTCTGAACAGAATAGACATAAATGATAAACATAACAAGAGAAGGCTCCCGGTGCTGAAGAACGGAGCATGAGAAGTAGCTCACCACTAGGCCTCCGAGTAGTGCGAAAGCGCGCCCGGACGAACTTCAAATGTACCTGTTTCAGAACCTGCACAATATGTGCAGAAGTGTAGCGTGAGTATGTAAACAACGTGTATCCAGTAAGTATTTAGTCTAAGCTCGAAGAAGTAGTGACGAGTGGTCAACATCGATACTTACTAATAGACAATATATATAACGTACAAGAATATTAAATAGGCATGAAATACAACATCAATAATGGAATAAGAGGCAACAATTGAATGACCTTTAACAAAATAACAAGTAAAAGTCCCCAAATATCACATGCAAATCTCAACAAGTAAGGGCCAACATGTATTTATAAAGTCTCAAGTCATGAGAGATATGTCAAGTATAATCGGGCTCCTAGTGACAACATACACGAGTTATGCCGAGGTCATACGGCCCGATCCATATATGTGTGTGTGTGTGTGTATTGCCGAGGCGTTCGGCCCGAACCATAAGAATATAGAAATTTTTCAGATTACGAATTATGTATTAAAAGAATGTTTTAAGTTGCGTGTGGAACTGTCATTAATGTCTTTCGGCGAATTTTATATCGGTGTTCCCTTTTTTATCGATTGTTAACTTGTAGACAATAAATTTGCATCGAGAAAAATAAAATCAAGATCAAAAATATTGCAACAATCGTAGTATTATATTTCAAACAATATGAGTGTACAATCTCTATAAATCCTCTGATTCTACTTTTCAACAGTTAATAAAAGAGCCTTCGAGCTTAATCTTGAATTTTATTTTATTTTAATCAAAGTGCTTGCCCTTCAAAAAGTGCCTTAATTTCTGCTTCTAATGATCCATTTGCGTATGTAGATTTTTTAAAACCAACCACCCAACTTCCTTTTGTATTACGGAATACACCTCCCAGGTCACTCTTTTGATAGCTGTCTTTGAAGCTAGCATCAATATTTAATTTAAACCAGCCCTTACGAGGTTTATGTCATTTTACTTGGAAGGAAATTTTCTTTAGAGGGACAAAAAAATTCAGTAAGAAGAATTAATTCAGTCGCTTTTTGATTAATGAGGTTTATGTTAATGGGGTTGCTAGTGTTGTTTTTGTTGTTTGTATTTCTGTTTACCCATATATACCAATTGGGATCCTATTACTATAGGATGGAATAGTCAAAAATTCTCTCACTTATTTTTCACATACGATCTAACTTTGATGGCTAAGGCTAATGATAAATCTTATCAAGCCATAAAAAATAGTTTAAATAATTTTTGTAACTTATCAGGTCGAAGTATTACTATTACCAAGTCAAAAATTATCTTCTCTAACAATTGTCATCCAACAGTGTTAAGGACATCACAAACACCTTGGGTCTTAAAAAAGGTAACTCCTTTGGAACTTATATAGGATTTCTAATTTTAGAAAGTAACCCAAGACCTAAAGATTATCATTTCATCATATACAGGATGAGGGCTAGATTGGCAAACTGGAAAACAAAGTTTATCAATATAGTTGGAAGAACCACCCTAGCTCAAGTATGCCTAAATTCAATTCCGAATCACTACATGCAATACACCTTACTACCAAAAAAAAACTTAAAGAACATAGACAAGATCCAAAGAAACTTTATATGGGGTTCTACTACGGAGAAGAAAAAACTTCATTTAATTAAATGGTCTACAGTTTGCCAATATAAGCCCAATAGGGGGCTGGGTATAAAAAATGTCAGTGCAAAAAATCTCACCACCCTAAAAAGCTTAGCATGGAGATTGCTCACTAATACAACTATTATGTGGGCAAATTTAATTATCATCTCCTATGGTACTAGCAAAGCCAAAAATTACCACTTGTTTGTCTGGAAGAGCATTTTGAAAGGTTGGGAATATTGCAATAGAGGTATCATTTGGTCACCCCATCTGAATTTCAACATGGATATTTGGCATACAAGCTGGATTCCTAACATTAAAAATCTTAAAAGCACAGTAGAGGGTCCTCTCTCTTTCGATGATCTTTCTCTAAAAATTAAAGACATATATAGTAATCACGATTGGTACCTCGATAATTTATCAATAGAAATACCTGAGGATATTAAAGAAAATATTTATAAGGTTAATATTCGTACTAGGGGTGCGCGATGTGACACACCCATTTGGTCAAGAAATACAAAGGGTGTTTTCACTATAAAATCTTGTTATGAATTAATTGAATCACCTAAAGATAGTGATATAGATTTCGATTGGATTTGGAAATTAAATTGTCCAAAAAAAAAAATTCACTTCTTCTTATGGCAATGCCTTCACAATAGACTTCCATGTAGAGCATACCTAGCATATATAGGGATCAACATAGACCCCATGTGTCCAATATGAAAGACAAAAGAAGAATCTATTGAGCACATTTTCTTTGATTGCAAAGCAACTAGTGCCTATTGGAATAACGTGGGATGATCAAAATATTGTAATCTAACACAAACAAATTGGCTTGCTAAAGTAAGAGATTTTAATATCGATTTACACCATAGTTGTATCAACTGGAATGGTCTTTTCCCTTTCCTTCTATGGAACATTTGGGTTAATAGAAATAATAATAATTAAAACAATATTTCCAACCCAATAAATATTGAATTCACCATGCAAAGATCCATAGAATACAAGCTGCTAACCGGGAATCATCACTACCCTCTCAAAACAAAATAACAATCAACATAAAATGGTTTAAACCCTAAAAAGATTGGTATAAATTAAATATTGATGCTAGCTATAAAGTAAACCACAAGAGCGGCCTAGGATGCGTATTCAGGAACTCCAATGGGAATTGGATAGTAGGATTTACAAAATGCACTCATACAAATGGCTCATTGGAAGCAGAACTAATGGCTCTACTGGAAGGACTATAAATTGCTCAAGAATGGAATTTGTTCCCGCTGGAAGTGGAATCAGACTCCACTGAGGTAATACAATCCATTCACCAAGGCAATCAAATGTATAATAATATTATTAACACATGCAGGTTGTTAATCCACCAAGGGAAGGAAGTGATTCTCAGGCACGTGTTCCAGCAAGGAAATTAATTGGCCCATCAACTAGCAAAGATGTATGAAGAGCAAACAAGGACAAAAAAATATTTTGTGCAACCCCTTTTTTGTATTGAATCCTATGTAATCAACGACAAGAAGGAACAATATGTTTTTGTAAAGCATCTAACTACTGATGCTTGTAATGCATTAGCATCACTGGGGAATTAATGTGTCCAATGTGACACAAACAATATTTGCAATATTTTAATTCCGCCATAATACTAATATAAAATATCCTGTTTTGCTCCAAAAAAAATCCAAAGTAAGCCAATAAAATAATATAAATTTCCATCAATAATTAAACTTTCCGCCAAATCTCTAAGTAATGACGCTCCATTTCCATTAAACATAGTCTTTAACCAAATTTTCTAATTAATACAAGCAATTAAACTAGCAAGTTGAGTTCAAATAGTGCAAGTAATAGCATAACAAAGGCCTATGTCTACCTAGACATAACATGAATTTTAGCTACGCACGGACTCTCGTCACTTCGTGCGTATGTAGCACCCGCAATTTGTATTAAATAAAAATTTAAACACCTATGGGGTTAATTCCCTCTTACAAGGTTAAGCAAGAGACTTACTTCATTCCCAAGTCCTCTTTTCGGTCCACGAATCACTCTAAAAGCCTCAAGTCAGTTCCAAACAATCCGAAACTAGCCAAGGATTGTACAAACTAATCAATAATTGTTCAAAAGTTCATAATTTAACTTAGAGTGAGTACCCCAACCCAATTTGGAAGGTTCCTAAAATTCACCCTCGAGCCCATGTGCCCGAATTCTGAATTTTTTTGTAAATAATTGTTACAAACAACCTTACGAACACAGATATATAATTTTTACCCAATTCCGTAATAATATTCGTGATCTAATCTCATTTTAATCAAAATCTAAATTTTTTAATAATCTCCTAAAATTTTCACATTTTACATGTTAAAATCTACCCATAATCTATGTATTTAACTCACATTGTATAAAAATTACTTACCTTCAATAGCTAGGTGAAAACCCCTCTCCAAGAAGCTCTAGAATCAGCCAACAAATGAGAGAAATGAACAAAATGGCCAAATTCCCGATTTTATTAAGTCACTGCCCAGATGAGCCTTCTTCGTGATCACGAACAAGCCCTCACAAACATGAAGGCAAAACTCATAAACCCAGGAAAAGTCTTTTTCACGATCGCGAGAAGGCAGTCGCGAACGTGATGCACCGTGTCGCCTTCTCATCGCGAACGTGTGCCTCCACTCGCAAACGCGAAATGCAACTGAGTTGCCTAGGCCTAGGCCCATGTCTTCTACGCGAACGCGATGAGTCAATCGTGAACACGAAGACCATTGGTTCCAAGCCTCCGCGAATGCAACCCTTTCTTCGCGAATACAAAGAGCAAAAGCATCCATTTCCCAAATCCTTCATTGCAAACACGAGGATCCTTACGCATTTGCAAAGAAGGAACCAAAACCAGCACGCCAGCGGTTTTGGACTTAGCTTCGGGCAGTCCAAAATACACGCGAGCCCCCCGGGACCCTGTCCAAATGCACCAACTATCCATAACCATAGTACGGACCAGATCGAACCCTCAAAACACTTGAAAAAATAGTGGAACTAAGAATCGCACCTCAAAACCAAATTGAATTAGCTTATGAACTTCAAACATCTCAACAAGCTCTGAACGTGTCGAATCATACTTAGACTACTCGGAATGATATAAAATTTTGTGTACAAGTCATAAATCACCATACAGAACTATTTCCAGGATTGAAATACCAAACAGGACTCGATAACACAAAAGTCTACTCCAAACCAAATTTAAAGAACTAGAAAACCTTCAATGAACCAACTTTCGATATTAACTGCCGAAACACTCCCAGATCACCCGAAACCCGATCCGAATACATGCCCAAGTCCAAAATCATCAGTTGAACTATTGGAACCCTCAAATGCTGGTTCTAAGGTCATTTATTCAAAATGTTAACTCGAGTCAAACTTGGTCATCTTAGGCCACTATTAAGGAACTAAGTGTTCTGACTTCAACCCGGCCCCTTCCAAATCCAAACAACCATCCCCTTAAGTCATAAAACAATAAAAGTACATACGGGGAGTCTTAATTAGGGGAACGAGGACTAGAAAGCAAAACAATTGGGTCGTTACATTCTCCACCTCTTAAACAAACGTTCGTCCTCAAGCGGGTCTAGAATTATACATGGAGTGTTGAATAAGTGTGGATATATGTTTCTCATGTCCTTTTAGGCCACCCAAGTCGCTTCCTCGACTGGTTAACCCCTCCATTGGGCCTTCACTGCAGAAAATTTCTTGGACCTCAACTGGCGAACCTGCCTGTCAACAATAGCAACTGGCTTCTCCTCATAACCCAAGATCTCATCTAGCTGAACCATGTTGTAATCTAACGCATACGACCTGTCAGCATGGTACCTCCGAAGCATAGACACATGAAAGATCGGATGAACTCCCAATAGACTTGGAGGCAAAGAAAGCTTATAACAAACCTCCCCAACTTACCTCAACACCTCGAATTGGATAATAAACCTTGGGCTCAGCTTACCCTTCTTCCAAACCTCATGATACCCTTCATCAGCGAGACTTTCAAGAGAACCTTCTCGCCCACCATAAATGATAAATCACGCACCTTCTAATCCGCGTAACTCTTTTGTATGGAATGTACTGTGCGAAGCCGCTACTGAATCAACTTTGCCTTCTCCAAGGCATCCTCTACTAAATTAGTTCCATATAACCTAGCCGCGCTGGGCTCAAACCATCCGATGGTTGAACTACATCGCCGACCATATAAAGCCTCAAATGGAGCCATCTCGATGCTGGACTAATAACTGTTGTTATAAGCAAAATCGGCTAAAGTCAAGAATCGATCCCACTGCTCTCCAAAGTCAATCAAACACACTCTAAGCATATCCTCCAAAATCTGAACTGTCTGCTCTGACTGCCCGCCATTCTGCGGATGAAAGGACGTATTGAGCTTTACCCGGGTGCCCTACTCACTCTGCACTGCTCTCCAGAAATGCGAAGTGAACTGAGGGCCCCTATCTAAAATAATAAAATTAGGCACACCATGCAACCGGACGATCTCCGGAATGTTAATCTAGGCCAATCTCTCGAAAGAGTACGTGGTCACGATGTGAATAAAGTGTGCCGACTTAGTCTGCCTATCGATAATGACGCAAACGACATCAAACATCCTCAACATCCTCGGCAACCCAACTACAAAGTCCATAGTGATTTGCTCCCATTTCCACTCTGGTATAACAATCTGATGGAGTAGGCCTCTTGGCATCTGGTGCTCATACTTAACCTGTTGGCAATTTAGACACCTCGCCACATACTCAACTATGTCCTTCTTCATCCGCCACCACCAATAATGTTGCGTCAAGCCGCGATACATCTTAGTAGCAGCTCAATGAATAGAATACCGAGAATTATGTGCCTCCTCTAGAATTTTCTCCCTCAAGCCATCAACATTTGGAACACATAGGCGACCCAAGGATCGCAGAACACCATCCTCGCCGATAGTAACCTCCTTGGCACCACCCTATAGTACCTTATCTCTAAGAACCAGCAAGTGCGAATCATCGTACTGACGAGCCTTGATCCGCTCAAATAATAAAGACTGAGCCACAACACATGCAGGAACTCAACTTGGATTTGAAATATCCAACCTCAAAAGTCTATTAGCTAAGGAGTAAATGGCCAAAGCCAATGGCCTCTCCTCTACTGAAATAAATGCCAAACTACCCATACTCACGGCATTTTTGCTCAAGGAATCCGCTACCACATTCGCATGCCCGGATGGTTAAGGATGGTAATATCACAGTCCTTCAGTAACTCATGCCACTTACGCTGCCTCAAATTAAGATCTCTCTACTTAGACAAATGTTGTAAGCTACAATGATCGATGTAAACCTCATAGGACACCCCCATAAAGATAATCCCTCCAGATTTTGAGAGAATGAACTATCGCGGCCAACTTCAAATCATGTACGAGGTAATTCTTGTTGTAGGGCTTCAACTGAACTGAAGCATATGCGATTACTCGCCCATCCTGGATCAGTACACAACTTAGGCCAACGCATGAAGCGTCGCAATACACAATGTACATTCCTAAACTAGAAGGCAACACTAATACCAATGTTGTAGTCAATGTAGTCTTGAGCTTTTGAAAGCTCGCCTCACAATCATCGGACCATTGGAACGGAGCACCCTTCTGGGTTAATCTAGTCAAAGGTGCTACAATAAATGAGAAACCTTCCATGAACCGACGATAATAATCGGATAACCCCAAGAAACTCCTGATCTCAATCGCTGTGGTAGGACGAGGCCAACTCCAGACTGACTCAATCTTCTCGAGATCCACCTTAATACCCTCACCTGATACAACATGTCCCAAGAATGCTAAAAGAATCCAGCCATAACTCGCACTTGAAAAACTTTGCATATAGCTTATGTTCCCGTAAGGTCTGAAGCACAACTCTCAAATATTGCTCATGCTCATCCATACTACACGAGTAGATCAATATGTCTCAATGAAGACAATGAGAAATGGGTCAATATATGGCCTGAACACTCAGATCATCAAATCCATAAACGTCATCGGAGCATTGGTCAACGCGAAAGACATCACTAGGAAATCGTAGTGGCCATATCTAGTCCGAAAAGCCGTCTTCGGAACATTCGAATCACAAATCTTCAACTGATGATACCCCGATCTCAATTCATTCTTAGAGAACACCCTGGCATCCTGCAACTGGTCAAACAAATCATCAACACGTGATAACGGGTACTTATTCTTAATGGTAACTTTATTTAACTGGTGGTAATTAATGCACATCCGCATATACCCACCCTTCTTTTTCACAAACAACACTGATGCACCCCCAAGGTGACACAATCGGCTTGATGAACCCCTTCACTAGCAACTCCTCAAGTTGTTCCTTTAACTCTTTCAACTCTTTTGGAGCCATGCGGTACGGTGGAATAGAGATAGGCTGGGTACCTGGTGTCAAATCAATGCTGAAATTGATATCACAATCTAGTGGCATACCTGGTAAATTAGAAGGAAACACATCGGAAAACTCCCGTACCACGGGTTCTGAATCAATCGTGGGAGTCTTTGCAATAGTATCTCGAACATAAGCCAGATAAGCCAAACAAATCTTCTCCACTATGTGTCAAGCCTTCAATAAATTGATAACCCAAAAAGATGCATTGATAGATGAACCCCTCCATTCCAATCTAGGTAACTCTAGCATCGCCAAGGTAACATTTTGGCATGACAATCGAGGACGACATGATACAAAGCCAACCAGTTCATGCCCGAGATGACCTCAAAGTTGGTCATGTCAGCAATAAAAGATTTGCCCTGGTCTCATAACCACAAAAAGTCACAATAAAGGACCAATAAACACAATCCAGAACAATAGAATCGGCCACTAGCATAGACACATATACGGGAGCACCCAAGGGCTCACGAGAGACATCTAAATAATGAGCAAATAAAGAAGAAACTTATGAATTTGTAGACCTTGGATCAAATATTGCTGAAGCATCCCTACAGCAGACAGAAATAATACCTCTGATCATGGCATCTGAGGCTACTACATCTGGTCTGGCTGGAAAGTCATAGAACCTATCTAGAGCGCCACCCGACTGGCCTCCACCTCTAGGGTGACCCCTACCCACCTGCCCTCTACCTTTGGTAGGCTGGACGGTTGGTGTAGCAGCTAATGCAGTAATCATGAGCTGATGGCCCTGCTGCACAGCCTTGAACCGGAAGCTGATGCAAGATCTCTTCATGTGACCAAACTGCCCCCACTCATATCAACCTCTCGGTACGGAAGATGACTGACCTTGAGTCTGACCTTAGGGACCTAAATACCAATTCAAAGAACCCTGAATAGCCGGTGGATGGTAGGAGCTCTTTGGAATATCAATGAAATAGGGCCGCACTAGTGCACCCCAAGAAAATAGGGGTGTTGAATAAGTGAGTCTGCTGGACTGACCCTTTACGAATTGACCTCTGCCTCTAGGCAAGCTGCCGCTGAATCCTATAGAATGTTGAAGCCTTTTCTCCCCCATCGTATACAATCGACCTTGGTTGTGGATATCCTCAATCCATCGAGCTATCTCCACAACCTGCTCGTAAGGAGTTCCCATCTCCACCTCTCAGGCTATAGTAACCTGAGTACCATAATACAAGCCCGATATACCTCTACACTCTCTTTGCATCGGTGGGGAGTATCATAAGTGCATGGTGGGACAACTCAGAGAATCTCACCTCATAATTGGTCACAGACATCTGGCCCTACTAGAGCCGCCTGAATTGACCTCGTAGCTCTTCCCTCTAAGAGGGTGGAATATATTTCTCAATAAAGTGACGTCTGAACTAATTCCATGTCAAGTGAGGAGAACCCATTATTCTGCTAAGAAGATAGGACTACCACCATCTACGAGCCCTACCCTCCAACTGAAATATGGTGAAGTCCACTTCGTTGGACTCTAATACTCTCATGTTATGCAATCTATCCCTCCAACCGCCAATAAAATCTTGAGGGTCTTTATGTCACTCACTGCCAAAGGTAGGAGGATGTGGTCTGGTCCATCTATCAAATAGCTTATGCGGCTCGACGGTCGCATCTGGCCTAGGCTCTAGTACAGCCGCTGCAACTGGCTAGGCTACGCCTACATGTAATGAACCTGGGGTTTGATATATGGTAGCAACATGCCCTACAGTATGAGCGGTAAGGGTTTGTGCTCCCCCTCCCACCTGAGATGTGGCTGGGTCTGCTGGATATAAACCAACCTGCATCATGGAGTCCATGAATTGCAGTATATGGCCCATGACCTCCTGATATCCCAGCGCGGACATGAAATCGGTCGGGGCCGGCTCAGCTGCAGGCACCTTACCCTGCTGCTCCATGATAGGATCCTCCACTCGATCCACTGGTGGTACAATGGGACAAACTCTAAGACGCCCTTGACCTCTAGTAGGAGTTGGATCCTTCCCCCGGCATCTGCCTCGACCTTTAGTAATAGGGGAAGCAGCTCATCCACCACCGGGTACACCTGTCACGCGCATTCTCACCATATGTAAGAGAATAACAGAAAGATACTTAACACAACAATCAACTGCACGATATGAGATGAAGAAAGAGAAGTTTCCTAATACCTATAGCCTCTCGAAGATAAGTACAGACGTCTCCGCACCGATTCGCAAGACTCTATTAGGACCACTCATGACTTGTTAGATCTATGTGAACCTAGTGATCTGATACCAAGTTGTCATGACCCAATTACCAATATAGGTCGTAATGACGTCCAACGTCGCCGCTAGGCAAGCCAACAGTGAAATACCCATTTAATTGCTCATTTTAATGTTTTAAAAGTCTTTGATTTTATATTTAACACGGAAATAAATAGTAAGTGAGTGTAGTAATGTAAAGCACAAAATAAATGTGAATATAAGATAGTCAATTAAATAATCAAAACCATGAGTGTCAATTAGAATTCGCAAAATCCGGTTTCACAAGTGCACGAGCATCTAGTAGAATATACAAAATTCCCTAAAACTACTGTCTGAAACAGAATAAACAGAAATGATAAACATAACAAGAGAAGGCTCCGGGTGATGCAGAATGGAGCATGAGAAGCAGCTTACCACTAGATCTCCGGGTAGTGCAGATGGGCGCCTGAACGAACTCCAGATGTACCTATCTCAGAACTTGCACAATATGTGCAGAAGTGTAGCGTGAGTACGTAAACAATATCTACCCAGTAAGTATCTAGTCTAACCTCGAAGAAGTAGTGACGAGGGGTCGACATCGACACTTACTAGTGGGAAATATACATAATGTACAAGACTATTAAATAGGCATGAAATACTACATCAATAATGGAATAAGAGGAAACAATTAAATGACCTTTACCAAAATAACAACTAAAATTCCCCAAAATATCACATGATAATCTCAACAAGTAAGGGTCAACATGTATTTATAAATTCTCAAGTCATGGGAGATATTTTAACTATAATTGGACTCCTAGTGACAACACGCACGAGTTATGCCGAGGTCGTACAGCCCGATCCATAATAATCATGTACATATACTATCGAGGTCGTACGATCCGGTCCATGGATGCATTCCATATATATTTCATGGGAAATTTAGTCGTAATGTAGTTTTTAATATCAATTTCAATATTTTAATTTTATTTAAGAAAACGAGGTACATGCCTTAGTGAACATTATTAATGATAAAAAGTCTCTAAATATTGGTGAAAATGTAAACTTGTGTTTGTTGTCTGGCTTGGTCCATTTAACTACTTTAGTTTACTGCCTCAACCCCTAGGGATCAAACCTTGATAGAAGCATTGCATATAGATTATAGGAGCAGAATAGAGATATGCCAAAGGTCTAAGTAATAACTTTTAACATAATCTTTAACCAAATTTTTCTTACTAATACAAGAAATTAAAATAGCAAGTTATGTTCAAATAGTTCAAGTAATAGCATAGAAAAGCCTATATCTACTCAGACATAATATGAATTTTAGCTACGTACGGATGATAACTAGGGATTTTAATACATTTTATGCTCCTTCTTGCTTAAGTTTTGATTAGAAATTTGTACAAAATAGTCCCAAAAGACTCACAAGTTGTGCTTGATTGCAGATTTGATCAACAAAGTGACAAGATGTCAAAGATCAGCTCAAAAGGAGTGAAACTTGCACAAGTGCCAAAGACAAGACAAGCTCAGGAAAAGCAGGCCCAGTGCGGCCGCACACCATTCAGTGCGGTCCACACTAGGAGATTCAGAGAGGTTGATTTCCAGGCAAAGATGCAATGCAGACGCACTAGGTTTTGTGCGGTCCGCACTGAAGGCAATGCGGCCGCAATCGATTTAGTGCGGTCCGCAGAACCCAAGATCAGAGAGGTGCTAGATTTAAGGATTGAAGCCTATGTTGTCCACAGTCCATTTTATGTGGACCGCATTAGAAGCCTATGCGGCCGCAATCCATTATGTGCAGTCCGCATTGCCCAAGTTCAGAGAGCTGTATTTTCAAGTTCAGAGCCCTAGTGCGGCTGCCCACCATTTTGTGCGGTCTGCACTAACCCCACAGGGGCATTTTTGTTCAGAATTTTCAGTTTAGTATAAATAGCTTCTTTTCCCATTTTTAGGGTATCAGATAGTTTTGTAACATAGCTGCGCTCGTGGGTTCGACTTTGTTAGCCATTTTGGGCAATTTTATCTATATTTCATCATTAAATCTTGTTATTTATCTTAGTGATTAATTAATATGAGTTGTTCTTCATCTATTTCTTGCTTTTCTTCTTTAATATAAGTAGCTAGACCCATAAGCTAGGGTTGTGGCTCAACCCTAGTGTGGGTAATTGATGGGTCTTGTATTTTAGGTCTAGATTGACTATGGGTGTTTGATATTTGGGAAAATTTCATGGTTAATTACTGAATTAGTGGTTGCAAACACTAGTTTGTGTTTAGTTGACTAGGGCTCTTCTTGAGAAAGAGATCCTAAGTCTCCGAAATTGGTCCAACAAGGAATTGGGGCGTACTCAAGAGATTGATATCCCCAATTAAAGGGGTAAACCTCGAGAGAGTAATACCCAACTTGAACCTTAGTTGCCTGTGCAAATTTGCATACCCAATTGGTCTTGAAAAAGTCAATTCGGGAAAAATCACTCGAACCACCGAGAGGTGTAGAGTGGGTAATATCGTGCAACGGTTATATCATACTCCCCAATTATGTCAATCGTGTCTTAGATTCAATTACCCGTTAATTAATCACCTAGGTGAAAATCATTACCCTAATGCCTTTTAAACCATTTGAACAACCCTTTTTAGATTAACTCTTAGCTTAATCTAGTTGCATTTACCATTTGTAGTTGATAATAGTAGAAGTAAAACGAAAGCCCCAAAAATGATTAGAAGTGTAATTTGGAACACATACGCAATCCTAAACTAGATAGATACTCGCTTCCAAATTCTAGTTCTGTGTGGAAATCAATCCCGACCCTAAATCAGGTAAAAGCTGCTCCGACCCTCTCTCGCTGCTCAATAGTAGTACGGAGTAGGCCGTGATTACTCTTTGGCACCGTTGCTGGGGAGCTAACGGTTTTGGCTATCTATTTAGTTAGTTTTGTGTATTGTTCTTCTTTCCATCTTTGTTACTTACTTGTTTGTGTCACAACTTAGGTACCAAATGGCAGCGAACAACGCTAACGACCCTCTTGGAAATGTGATTGCGGGGGAGGAGGTAGATGATGTCGGAGATGATGAGGTGCCTCGTGTATCGCAAGGATAACGTAGAGGCCACCAGGACAATGCGAATGATAATAACAATGTTCCAGACCCTCCTCCCCCACCTCCAAGAGTGGCTCCCAGGGTACTTCCGAACCAAGGCTATGCGAGTGTTGTTGTCCCACCCCGAATCCGGGCGGGCAATTTTCAGATAACTAATGTGATGTTGACCTTACTAGAGCAACGTGGGTACTTCGTGGGCACTACAAATCAAAATGCTTACAAATATCTCAATGGGTTCGTGGATACATGTTGGGGGAGCAAGTAGACGAATGTGTCCGAGGATGCTCTTAGGTTGAGACTCTTCCCATTCTCACTTAGAGGGAAGGCATTGGATTGGCTCGAGCGACTTCCCAACCATTCCATCTCAACTTGGGATGAGTTGGCGGATACGTTCATTGCTAAATATTTCTCACCGGGGCATATGGCGGCATTGCGTGACGAGATATTGGCTTTCAAGCAAGAGCCCACAGAACCTTTGCATGAGATTTAGGAGCGTTATAGAACAATGGTGAAAGAATGCCCCAACAATGATATGACCGAGGCTATGATACAACAAACCTTCTACCGGGGCATCAATACAACAAATCAATGCATAGTGAACCAACTTGCAAGGGGAAACTTTATGAAGCTGCCGTATGATGAGGCATGTGATATACTTGACGAGATGGCTGATACTTCTTCTGCATGGAAAAGTATATCTAATGTGCCTCAAGGTAAACCCATGGCTATTCATTTGCACGAGGAATTACATGATCATGGGTAGGCTATAGCAGAGTTAACAACTACTATGAACCAATTGGCAAAGGCACAATTGCAACAAGTCCAAAATCCTCGCCAAGTGAATGCCATGGAGGGTGTCAATATGCTTGTCAATAAGAGAAGACAACAAAACCAAGGGAATTCTGAGCAATTTGATGATGACTGTGATGGATTTTAAAATGATGGTTATGATGACCAAAGTGAAGAAGTTCAATATGTAAACAACTATCAAGGCCAACGGGGCAACTCTTCTAACCAACAACAATGGAGACCTCAAGGCAATTGGGGCAACCAACAACCAAACAGTGGTAACTGGGGGAACAACAACCAAAACAACAACTGGGGCAATCAGAACAACAATTAAGGCAACCAAAGGAATTGGAATGGTAATAACAACAATTGGGGTGGCAATAACAATTAGGGTGGATGGAACAATGGAAACCAAGAAAACCGGGGGCAAGGCTTTCAAAGGCCCCAATGTACCAACAACCGAACAATCCACCCCCATTTCTATCTCAAGGTCCTAGTTCTTCTGGCAATGATATGAGTAGAATTGAAATGATGTTCGAACAGATGATGAAGAAGAATGTGGATTCTAATGCACAATTGACTTCCCACAATACCTCTATCAGAAACTTGGAGGTACAATTAGGCCAAATCTCTTAGTCTTTAAATACTCGCCCTAAGGGTGCTCCACCAAGTGATATGGTAGTGAGCCCGAAGGGTAGGAACAATCATGTTATGGCGGTTACAACAAGAAGTGGGAGAGGCGGTGATATGAATGCCTCCAAACAAAAGCAAATCTTGGATGATGATGTTGAATTGTAAGAAATGAAGTCCCTTTGGTAGTTGAAGATGTGGTTGATGAAAATGTGAATAAAGAAGTGAAGATTGATATTCAAGATATCGAGGTGGAAACTCAAAATGACGTGAACCTATCTAGGGAACACATAATAGACATGCTGGAGCCGGTTGTGCCTGAAGCCAAGGCTCCTTTGCCAAGGACACCTCCACCTTATCCTCAAAGGCTGACGAAGCAGAAAAATGATAATCAGTTTAAAAAGTTTATTGATATGATGAAGATTTTGTCCATCAATGTGCCTTTGGTGGAGGCTCTTGAACAAATGCCGGGCTATGCAAAATTCATGAAAGACTTGGTCACAAAGAAGCGTTCTATGGATTGTGAAACTATAAAGATGACTCACCAAGTTAGTGCTATAGTGCATTCAATGGCCCCGAAGCTTGAAGATCCCAGTGCTTTCACCATTCCTTGCACCATTGGGAGTGCGAATTTTACCAAGGCTCTATGTGATTTGGGAGCTAGTATCAATTTGATGCCCTACTCAGTGTTCAAAACCTTGGGTATTGGGCAACCTAGGCTGACTTCCATGAGGTTACAAATGGCGGATAGATCGATGAAGAGACCATTGGGTATTATTGATGATGTGCTTGTCTGTGTGGAAAAATTCATCTTGCCAGCTGACTTTGTGATCTTGGACTACGAGGTGGACTATAAAGTTCTGATCATATTGGGAAGACCTTTTCTAGCTACGGGGAAGGCATTGGTAGATGTGGAAACAGGGGAACTCACCTCCCGGGTGGGTGATAAAAAATTGATTTTTCATGTGTGCAAGTCTATGAAGCAGCCCAACAGTACCGAGGTGTGCTCTTTTGTTGACCTCATCACAGCAATGATAATTGATGACACCAGTGCAATGATCAATGTGGAAGACCCATTGGAGGCCGTATTGCTGAATCTTGATGTCAATGAGGATGCAGGCCGAGTGGAGTGTGTGAATGCTTTACATGGAATGGACTCTTATTCTTATGAGCCTAGGAAATTGTCTTTGGATCTTGAGAATAGAAAGACTCCGTCAACTAAACCTTCAATTGAGGAGCCTTCGGTATTGGAGTTGAAATCAATGCCTCCACACCCACAGGTATGAGTTCTTAGGCTCAAATTCTACTTTGCGAGTTATTCTTTCTTCTTGCCTTACTAGCATGCAGGTTGATGCCACATTGGCGGTGCTTCAAAAGTGGAAAAAGACAATTGGATGGACTTTAACTGATATTCGGGGAATAAGCCCCACATTCTGTATGCACAAGATTATTCTGGAAAATGATGCAAAGCCTTCCTTGGAGCATCAAAGGAGGTCAAACGAGGCAATGCAAAAAGTTGTGAAAAAGGAGGTGATCAAGTGGTTGGATGTCGGGGTTGTGTACCCCATCTCTGATAGCTCTTGGACTTCACCGGTGCAATGTGTACCCAAGAACAGTCACTGGTTGGAGGGTATGCATGGATTACCGCAAGTTGAATAAAGTGACCCGCAAGGATCACTTTCCTTTGCCTTTCCTTGACCAAATGTTAGACCGACTTGCTGGGCATGCCTTCTATTGATTCTTGGATGGGTATTCTGGGTACAACCAAATCTTGATTGCTCCAGAAGATCAGGAGAAGACCACATTCACTTGTCCATATGGCACTTTTGCTTTCTCTAGGATGCCTTTTGGGTTGTGTAATATACCGACTACATTTCAGCGGTGTATGATGGCCATTTTTACCGATATGGTGGAAGACATTTTGGAGGTGTTCGTGGACGATTTTAGTGTTGTGGGGAATTCATTTGATGAGTGCTTGAAGAATATTGACAGGGTGTTGGCCCATTGTGAAGAAACTAATCTTGTCCTCAATTGGAAGAAATGCCACTTTATGGTGGAAGAAGGAATAATTATTGGGCATAAAATTTCGAAGCATGGTATTGAGGTAGATAAAGCAAAGATCGATGTGATTTCAAGGCTCCCTCCCTCTACATCTGTCAAAGGAGTTCAACGTTTTCTTGGGCATGCTGGGTTCTACCAGAGATTTTCGAAAGTAGTGAACCCCTTGTGCAAGTTGTTGGAAAAAGATGCCAAGTTCGTGTTTGATGAAAAATGTATGCAAGCCTTTGAACTTCTCAAGCAAAAGTTGACCACCACTCCTATAATTACCGCACCTAATTGGAGCTTACCCTTTGAGCTCATGTGTGATGCGAGCGATCTTGCGGTTGGGGCGGTTTTGGGTCAAAGAGTGAACAAAATGTTTCTTTCGGTGTACTATGCAAAAGACACTAAATGATGCTCAAATGAACTACACGGTACCTGATAAAGAACTTTTGGCTATTGTGTTTGCAATGGAAAAATTCCAGTCGTATCTTATGGGTGCTAAGGTTATTATTCATACCGACCATGCCGCACTTCGGTACTTGATGACGAAGAAAGATTCCAAAGCTAGACTAATGCGATGGGTCTTGTTACTTCAAGAGTTTGATTTGGAGATTATGGACCGGAAAGGTAGTGAGAACCAAGTGGCAGACCACTTGTCCCATTTGGAGGAGGAGAGGAGGCCTTGTGACGACCTAGAGATTAATGATTCATTTCTCGATGAACAACTCTTTTCGGTGTCGATGAATGATATGCCATGTTTGCGGATGTTGCTAATTTTCTTGTGACTGGTATAATCCCGTGTGAGCTCTCTTCTAACCAAAGGAAGAAGCTCAAGCGGGATAGTTTGAATTTCTATTGGGATGAGCCTTACATGTTTAAGATTTGCATGGATGCTGTGATCCGAAGGTGTGTCCCGGAGGAAGAGCAATTGAGTTTCTTGGAGGCTTGTCATTCCTCTCCCTATGGTGGCCATCATGGCGGGGCGAGGACGGCTTCTAAAGTTCTTAGTTGTGGGTTTTATTGGCCAACTTTGTTCAAAGATGCAGATTATTTTGTGAAGAGATGCGACGAATGCCAAAGAGAGGGTGAAATTTCAAAGAAAGATGATATGCCTCTCAATACCATCCTTGAAGTTGATATTCTTGATGTATGGGGCATTGATTTCATGGGCCCATTTATTAGCTCTTGTGGGAACACTTACATTCTTGTGGCGGTGGACTATGTTTCAAAGTGGGTTGAAGCGTGGCTTTGCCCAACAATGAGGCCCGGAGTGTTGTTGTATTTCTCAAAAAGAGCATTTTTACAAGGTTTGGTACTCCTCGTGCAATCTTAAGTGATGGGGGGTTTTATTTTTTCAATAAAGCTTTCGACACTTTGCTTTCAAAGTATGGTGTCAATCACAAAGTTTCTACTCCCTATCATCCTCAACCAAGTGGTCAAGTTGAAGTTTCCAACAGGGAAATCAAAAGCATATTGCCAAAGATAGTCAATGCAAATAGGACCGATTGGTCAAAGAAGTTGGATGATGCTCTATGGGCTTACAGGACTGCTTACAAGACTCTGATTGGTATGTCTTCGTATCGGTTGGTGTTTGGTAAAGCTTGCCATATACCGGTTGAGGTAGAGCACAAGGCCATGTGGGCTTTGAGGAAGCTAAATCTTAAGTGAGATGTTGCAGCCTATCTTCATGTGGAGTAGCTCAATGAATTTGATGAATTCAGATTCCATGCCTACTCCAGTTCGTCCTTATATAAGGACAAGATAAAGTAGCTTCATGATAAATATGCTCGTGGAAAGGAGATCAAAGTAGGTGATTTGGTTCTCTTGTTCAACTCCCGGTTACGTCTGTTTTCGGGAAAGCTCAAGTCAAAATGGAGTGGACATTTTGAAGTGGTGTGTGTGAGCTCATTTGGTGCTTTTGATTTAAAGAACAAAAAATGGTGAAGTATTCAGAGTTAACGGGCACCGGGTCAAGCATTATCTTAGTAAAATTGATGACAGCCACGTGGTGGCACTTCTTTATTTCAAATGATGTAATGGTAACCTGTGTCGTGTCGCGACGTTAAATCAGGTGCTTCTTGGGAGGTAACCCATGTGTTTTTCTTCTTGTTTTTATTTGATTTTCATTTGTAGAGTAGGATTGATTTTGGGGCTAACTGGTTGTGAGATGTTACAGGATTGTGTTGGTGCAGTGCAGAAAATAGTGGAAAAAAGTGCCAGGTCTCTGAAGTTGTTAATGCGGTCGCACTACATTTAGTGCGGACCGCACTGGTAAGTATGAAATGTAGACCTCTCTGAAGTTTGCCACTGCGGTCGCACTACATTTTGTGTGGTCTACAGTGGACCACTGCGGCCACAGTTCACTTTGTGCGGACCGCAGTGTGTTGCCTCCTCAAGCTTGAAAATAGATGTGTTGTGCGGACCGCGGTCGATTTTGTGCGGTCCGCACTGGTTGATGAGACTAGGCCCCAGGTCCTTTTCTATAAATAGGGCCTAAGGCCCTCCTTTTACCCTTTTCGAACCTTTGAATCTCAGAAGTTTTAAGACATTGTTCATCACTTCCTTTGCTTGTAACTAATTGTTTGGACTTGTTATTTTTCATTTCATCTCATATCTGGTACCATTACATTCCTTTTACTTGTTCTCTTTTCTTAATTTCTTTTAATTTGTGTTTTTCTTGATTTCCTTTCTCTTCTTCCCGTATTTTCTTTTGTAGAATAGATTAGGGTAGTTAATCTTTGGATTAATATATACATAGTTAGTTACATATGCTGGACAAACTCTTAGGGACAAGACTTGGGTGTTAATTAAGCTTAAAATCAAAAATCCATGAACCCTAATTTAGTGCCACTACTAGGCACTCAGTGCGGACCGAGGTCATTTTTCATTTTTATGCGGTCCGCGGTGCCCCTGTGCGGTCCGCAGTACCATTTTGTGCGGACTACACTGCTTATTATTCTGAAAGCTGAATCTTAGGGAATGCGGCCGCACTACATTTTGTGTGGATCGTATTGCCCCTTGTGTGGCCGCACTACATTTTGTGTGGTCCGCACAGCCGGGATATAGAGAGTGGGTAGTCTGAACCCCACCTCTGTGCGGACTGCATGGCCATTTTGTGCGGTCCGCATTGACCCCTGTGCGGTTGCACACCATTTTGTACGGTCTGCACTGGGTGAATCCTGCAACCTGTCTGCAATTTTCCCTTTCTGATTCTGCAACTCTGTTCTTAACTGCTGCAACTGATACTAATAGGTTCATTTGGATTGTGTTTGCAGACAATGGTGAAACAACAAGGTAAAAGATCTAAACAACCGGGCAGAGGAGGATCCTCCCGGGGAGGGAAACAGAAAATGATTAAACTCACTCCCCAAGCCAGGAAAAACATCAAAAACATGAGGAAGATGATTAAAGCAGCTGATAGAGCTATTGATATGTCGAGGAGTGAGTACGAGCCCTTCCGGGAGATTTCTTCAGATTCCGTGCCAAAATACATCCCTGAGTAGCTGGAGAGGAATAGACTAAGAGACACACCTCCAGCATCCCCCACTGCCCACGCGTCAGTGAATGTATCTTCTGGGTCATCTGAGGGTTGAGCATTAGGTAGTGGGGATGAATACTCCACCTCTCCCACAACTTTATTATCTAGAGGGAGTGTAGTAGGTGATGAGGGGGAAGTAGGAGGAGAAGAAGTAGGAGAAGGAGATGAACCACAAGGGGGTATTTCTAGAACTAGGAAGTCGGAGGTATGGCAGGACCGGTTTGTTAGTGAGGTAGCATATCATAAATTCCGGGAATGGTGGCCGGTGAGGAAGTTGATCCCGAAGAGGAGTTTTATAGATAGAGACTTGCTACCTCACAACCACAATGTGAGGAGGTAGTTTAGGACAAGAGTAGGCTGGGAACATTTTCTATATGAGTGTGTGGATGCTAATGAACACTTGGTCAAGGAATTCTACACTAACGTTGCCCACATCAAAAAGGGCTTCAAGGTGTCCAAGGTTTGAAACCTAAAAGTGTTGTTTGACGGGAAGACAATAAATGATTACCTTGGCTTCAATGAGGAGGATGATACCATATACATGGGAAAGATGGAAATGGGTGAGGAGGTTCGTCCCTGGCTAGCACAATATCTGGAAATCCCGGGTACCACCCCTGACTGGTTGACTGTGGGCGTCAAGATTCTGAGACGTTGTCTGAATTTCGAGGCACGAGGGTGGGAGATATTTGTATGTAGCAGGTTGGACCCCCCGACACATGACAACTCCCTACCTCTTCACCGGGCAGTTTTGGTGGCGTCGATCATGGCGGGGTACCAAAAAAATATGGGGAATGTGATGTCAAGAATTATTACAATTGTGGGTGCTGAGCATGACAGAAACTACCCATTCCCCAGTTTTCTCACTATGTACTTCCGGGATCTAAAAGTGGAAAAGAGGCCCTTCGACATCAAAGTCAAAGCGAAGGCCCCTTTTTCCTGGTACAGCATGCAGGGGGATGATAACCCCAAGAGCAAGAATTTCAAGGTTACAGTTACTGCTCTAACTAGCCAGTCTGAAGAGCCAGTTGTGGTAGTGACTCCTGCTGAGCCTGCCTCTACTTCCACTGCTATCCCTCTTGGTCTATCTACCTTAGTGGACCCGGAGATTCCATCCTCTCGTGCATATCTAATTACTGCCCACCGACTGAGCCATGCACTTCTTAGTATCAACAACTGGATGCAGAGTGCGTCCTCCCAGTTGTCTACACTCACTACCACGGTAGAGGCTCAGTCGACACCTCTACCCCCACAGGTTCCCCAGTCGATAGAGGATGCTCTCAAGGAGATACTAGACAACCAAAAGAAAATCCTTGACACTCAGAAGGTACTGACTGAGGCAGTTGATTCACATAGCAAGGCTCTCAAGGAGCTTGCTCTGGAGCACAAGAAGATGAGGAAGACAGGGCATCCAAGGAGTCCGTGAAGCAATTGAGAGCTGATGTTGACAGACTGAAGGCAGATCAGCTGCCTTTAGACTTACTACTCTAGGACCCAGTACCTGCAGCTCATTCCCAGCCAGAGCAGTCACAGAGGCCTCCCAAGATGAAGAGGATGATTTCTAGAGCAGATGATGCAGTAATCCAGTTGGACGACCCACCAGAGGCTTCCTCCAGTCAGCCACAGGATGCACTTTAGGAGCCTGTCCAGGCCCAGGTCCCAGCAGCACAGCAGTAGGCCACCGGGATCCAGTCTCAGGTTCCCGAGCACAGTGGGGACCCTGGGACCACTCAGGAGCCTATGTAGACAGACAGGCCATAGGGAGTCCCTATATCCTTTTTCCTTCCTCTTTTGATACTTTATTTGGTTTAGTTGGCATTGGGGACAATGACAGCTTTCATTTGAGGGGGTAGGCCATACATTCGGATGATTGTATATATTTGACATTTTTTTTATGCTTTCTTGATTTTTCATCTTTGGGTTGTATATAATTTTAATATTTCGTTATATTTATCGCACTTTTATTTTACTTTGGGTCTGTATATAAAGTTATGTTACATTGTACATATTCATCCCATCTATTGTATATTCAAATCCCCTCTTGTATGTATTCATTCTACTTTTCGTAAATTTTTCGTTCTTAGCTTTTTATTTGTGATTCGTAGCTTCTTGTTTTTAAAGTTTGCAATAAGCCGTTGGTTTTCTTAATACCACGGTTCTTTCCAAAGGGGGATTTTGTGTGAACCGTGTGGCTCTTCCAAATGATGGATGGCGTGACAACCTTCTTAAGGGTTTAAGTTCGTTTTTCTTTTTGTTTTTAGTAGTTTTGGTAGTTAAGGGTGCCTCAAGCAAAGCTTCACTTGGGCCTAGCACATTTGCCTTTAATCTTATGGTTAAAAATAAATTGTTGTGTTTAGGATGGTGAAAGTAGTGACCTTGAGACTCTTGTGTTGACCGATAATCATCAAGTGGTTTTTTGGGACCATGGTTTGCTCAAATCTTATATAAGGTCATTGTGGGCCCCCGACTTTGCATATTTAGCAATCTCATAGCTCGTGTGGTGAGTAATCGCATTGCAAGTCCAAGTCCCAAGCCATTAGTCTAGAACTTGCCCTGAATGTTTGTTGAGGCGAAATCCTAAGTGAATTTTGACTTGAGACATGATTATAGGCTCTCTTTGGTCCAAATGGTAGTTGAACACACCCATAACCTACCAATGATAAGATCCCTAGTCAATCCTTTTGAGCCTTAGACCTGTTTCCTTCAAGAACCATGATACAAGCCTATACCCGTTCTGAAAGATACCCTCTCTTGGCACCTGATCTTTTCTTTAGCACATGGCAAACGTATAAGTTTGGGGGGAGAGAAGAGGATTGCAACAAAGTGGTAAAAATGCACAAAAATGAAGAAAAGGAAAGGCAATGAAAAATAAAGAAAAGCAAAATGACAAATAGAATGTTTAATATGAAAAAGAACCAAAAAGGGATTCAAGAAAAGTAAAGAATAAAATGTGTGGAAAGTTGAAAAAGGAGAAAAGGTTTGAAATATATAAGAAAGAGTGACAATGTGTCTCTCTAACCCCCTCAGAAAGAAGTGAAATGACTCAAATAGTCAAGTGAATGTGTGCCAAATGAATCAAAAGAAGTGCTTAAGGGAAGATGGAACCTAATTAGACCAAAACATTTCCTACCATGAGCCAAAAGCCTTCACAATGTCTCCACAAAAGCCCTATATGATCTTGAGTTAAATGAAGCTTACATTAGTGGATACTCACATAAGGGGAAAGCATATGGTACCTTGAGCCGGACTTGTGGCTTTTTCTTGAGAGAGATGAGTGACTTTCCATTATCCTCGTTTTGAGTGCTACTATCTTAAAGGTGAGGATTGATTAGGGAGAGTTGAGGATGTGCGAGTCTGGATTCCACAATGACCGAAGTAATAGAAAAGAGTTCTTTGATGTGTTGAGTCAATTCTTGATGCTCGTGTCGCACTTAATCCATGGTGCTTAAAGGAGTAAAAGTTGTTAATGATTCATTTGTATTGTGGACAATTGTTAGTCCCAATTGATGCTAGATAAGGTTACTTTAGGACAACTAAATATTTCTTGGTATTTTCCCTTAAGGGGTGGGTTTTATTTTGTTTGCTTGAGGACAAGCTAAAACTTAAGTTTTGGAGAGTTGATAACTAGGGATTTTAATATATTTTATACTCCTTCTTGCTTAAGTTTTGATTAGAAATTTGTACAAAATAGTCCCAAAAGGCTCACTAGTTGTGCTTGATTGCAGGTTTGATCAACAAAGTGACAAAATGTCAAAGATCAGCTCAAAAGGAGTGAAACTTGCACAAGTGCCAAAGACAAGACAAGCTCAGACAAAGCAGGCCCAGTGCGGCCGCACACATTTCTATGCGGTCCGCACTAGGAGATTTGGAGAGGTTGATTTCCAGGCAAAGATGCAATGTGGACGCACTAGGTTTTGTGCATTCCGCACTGAAGGCAATGCGGTCGTACTCGATTTAGTGTGGTCCGCAGAACCCAAGATCAGAGAGGTGCCAGATTTGAGGATTGAAGCCTATGCGGTCTGCAGTCCATTTTATACGGACCGCACTAGAAGCCTATGCGGCCGCAGTCCATTATGTGCGGTCCACATTGCCCAAGTTTAGAGAGCTGTATTTTCAAGTTCAGAGCCCTAGTGCGGCCGCACACTATTTTGTGTTGTCCGCACTAACCCCGTGGGGGCATTTTTGTCCAGAATTTTCAGCTTAGTATAAATAGCTTATTTTCCCATTTTTAGGGTATCAGATAGTTTTGTAACGTAGTTGTGCTTGTGGGTTCGACTTTCTTAGCCATTTTGGGAAATTTTATCTACCTTTCATCATTGAATCTTGTTATTTATCTTAGTGATTAATTAATATGAGTTGTTCTTCATCTATTTCTTGATTTTCTTCTTTAATTATGAGTAGCTAGACCCATAAGCTAGGGTTGTGGCTCAATCCTAGTGTGGGTAATTGATGAGTCTTGTATTTTAGGGCTAGATTGACTATGGGTATTTGATATTTGGGCAAATTTCATAGTTAATTGCTGAATTAGTGGTTGCAAACACTAGTTTGTGTTTAGTTGACTAGGGCTCTTCTTGAGAAAGAGAGCCTAAGTCTCCGAAATTGGTCCAACAAGGAATTGGGGCGTACTCAAGAGATTGATAGCCCCAATTAAAGGGTTGAACCTCGAGAGAGTAATACCCGACTTGAACCCTAGTTGCTTGTGAAAATTTGCATACCCAATTGGTCTTAAGAAAGTCAATTCGGGCAAAATCACTCGAACCACGGAGAGGTATAGAGTGGGTAATATCGTGCAACGGTTATATCATACTCCCCAATTATGTCAATCGTGTCTTAGATTCAATTACCCGTCAATTAACCACCTAGGTGAAAGTCATTACCCTAGTACCTTTTTAACCATTTGAAAAACCCTTTTTAGATTAATCTAGCTGCATTTACCATTTGTAGTTGATAATAGTAGAAGTAAAAAGAGACCCCAAAAATGATTAGAAGTGTAATTTGGAACACATACGCAATATAGACACTCGCTTCCAAATTCTAGCTCTCTGTAGAAATCGATCCCGACCCTAAATCGGGTAAAAGCTGCTTCGACCCTCTTTCGCTACTCAATAGTAGTACGGAGTAGGCCGTGATCAACGGATTCTCTTCACTTCGTGCGTACGTAGCACCCGTAATTTGTGGCAAATAACAATTTAAATGCCCATGGGGTTAATTCCATCATACAAGGTCAGGCAAGAGACTTACCTCATTTCCACGTCAACTTTCTGGTTCACAAATCACTCTAAAAGCCTCAAGTCGGTGCTGAACTATCCAAAACTAGCCAAAGACTGTACAAACTAATCAATAATTGCTCAAAAATTCAGAATTTAACTACTTGAGTGATTAGCCAACCCAATTTGGAAAGCTCCTAAAATTCACCCCCGGGCGCACGTGCCCAGATTCTGAAATTTTTTTTATAATTAATTATTATCCACAACCTTACAAACACAAATATATAATTTTTACCCAATTCCATAATTAGTTTCGTGGTCTAATCTCATTTTTATCAAAATCTAGGTTTTTCAACAATCTCGTAAAATTTTCACATTTTACATTTTAAAATCTACCCATAATCTATGTATTCAACTCACATTGTATAAAAATCACTTACTTTCAATAGCTAGATGAAAACCCCTCTCCAAGAAGCTCTAGAATCGGCCAGTAAATGAGAGAAATGAACAAAATGGCCAAATTCCCAATTTTTATTAAGTCACTGCCCAGACGAGCCTGTTTCGCGATCGCGAACAAGCCCTTGTGATCATGAAGGCAAAACTCACAAACCCAGGGAAAGTCTTCTTCGTGATCGCAAGAAGGCATTCACGAACGCGATGCACTAAGTCGCCCTCTCATCGCGAACATGTGCCTCCACTCGCGAACGCGAAAGGCAACTGAGTTGCCCAAGCCCAGGTCTTCTACGTGAATGCGACGAGTCAATCGCGAACGCAAAGGCCACTGGTTCGAAGCCTCTGCGAAAGCGAAGGGCAAAGGCATCTAGTCCCCAAATCCTTTATCGCGAACACGAGGGTCCTTCCGCATTCGTAAAGAAGGAAACAAGAACCAGCACAGCAGCAGTTTTGGACTTAGTTTCAGGCGGTCCGAAATGCACCTGAGCCTTCGGGACCCCGTCCAAATGCACCAACAAGTCCATAACCATAATATGGACCTGCTCGAACCCTCAGAGCACATGAAACAACAACGAAACTAAGACTCGCACCTCAAAACCAAATTGAATCAACTTATGAACTTAAAACTTCTCAACTAGCTCCGAATGCGCCGAATCACACTTAGACTACTCATAATGACACCAAATTTTGCTTACAAGTCATAAATCACCATATGAAAATATTTTCGAGCTTGAATCCCAAATGGACCTCGATAACACCAAAGTCTACTCCAAACAAAATTTAAAGAACTAGAAAACCTTCAATAAACCAACTTTCGACATTAAGCGCTGAAATGCTCCCGGATCACCCGAAACCCAATCCGAACACACGCCCAAATCTAAAATCATTATACGAACCTATTGGAACCCTTAAATCTCAGTTCCGACGTCGTTTACTCAAGTCAATCTTGGTCATCTTAGGTCACTATTAAGGAACTAAGTGTCCCGACTTCAACCTGACCCCTTCCAAAACCAAATCAACTATCCCCGCACATACGAGAAGTCTTAATAAGGGGAGCAGGGACCTAGAAAGAAAAACGACCGGTCAGGTCGTTACGCCCGTCGACATGTAATTTGTGTGCAATTTGTGTGCAATTGGTGAAGAACACTACTACTTTCATATACTACTTAAAAAGAAGTATATATTTGCTTCCTCTTGGACTGATTACCAGAAATTAAAAAAGGAGCAAATTTAGTGTGTTTAGCATTTTTGACTTAATATTAGCACACAGCTGTGCACCAAGAAGAAAAGTCTCACTTGGTTGCTGATATGTGACTCAATTCTACGTGATACGATAGTAGTCAAATAAATTTATACCGGTAGATGAGAATAAGACAAATGAAAAATATTCTAGCATGCAAATGAAGAGGCATTTGACAAATCAAATTAAATGATGGAAAAGTCGAAATTGAATACTACTGCTGACTGATTAATGAGGAAAATACAAAGTATGCTGGAGCCATAGACACGGGAGGAAGGGGACATGGAAAATGCAAGTGGGGACAGCTGACACAAAAGTCACTCAGTAAGTCAACTAAACAGCAGTTGTACAAAACAGTAACCAACAGCTAATCCTCCAAACTTGCACAGCTCTCTCGTGAATCATTATTCTCTTCTTTCCAGCACTCACTCTAGAAACAGAAGTGAAAAATTGGGCCGTGGGAATAGGGGGTTTCTACTCCATAATTTAAAGGGATTTTTAAATTTCTATACACTATTAAAAAATTTATTATCTTTAATGTTCATGTTTAATTAATTACCCGACATAAACAAATTTTATTTACAAAATATATACAATTCACCTTAAAAGGCTCCCAATCCATTATTTATGCCTTCAATCAAGGGATTAAGCATAGCTTTAGAGGGCACAAGTCTTAATGATACTTGAATTTAAATGACTTTGGGCAATGCTTACATAACGATAACCGAGGAGATTGAAAACCAGAAGATGATTTGTGAGGAAACATATGAATGGAAACATAAAGAAAGAGAAGAGGAGAAAGAAAAGGAAATATTGATAATTTTTCTTTCTTTGTTTTCAGTCAGGAGGACCATATTGGCCAGTGTTACTTGGTCGACGAGATGGTCTAACTGCAAGTGATAAAGCAGCAAATGAATAATTACCTTCACCCTTTGAGCCTCTGGATAAAATCGCTGCCAAGTTTACTGCTAAGGGTCTTGATCTTAAGCATGTAGCAGTCGCACCTTTAATCTTCTTGAATAAGTAGTATTAATTTAGATTGAAAGAGTAATTAGCTCTATGTTTGAGCTCAGAATGTCTAAGGAAGCAACTCCCCAGTTCAAAAATATAAAGAGATCAAACATATAATTCTCTATTTTCAGACAATTCACGTGTAAAGTTAATCTGCATTGGATTGATGATCCAACCAATTTGTACAGTAAAAGTTTTTCCTAATGAAAAAATGTTTCCGTTCACACATTATTTCTATCCAGTTAAATACAACTACAATAACATACAACTTAAATACAAAATTTATACAATATGTCTTTTGTATATTTTGTATCTGATTTATACATAGTAAAAATAAATTTCATACAACTAATTATATATTATACAATTTATCTACAACTTTCACACATTATTTCTACCCAGTTAAATACAACTACAATAACATACAACTTAAATACAAATTTTATATAATATGTCTTTTGTATATTTTGTATCTGATTTATACATAGTAAAAATAAATTTCATACAACTAATTATATATTATACAACTTATCTATAATTTTCATACATTATTTTTATTCAGTTATATACAACTACAATATCATACAACTTAAATATAATTTTTATACAATGTTGTTCAACTTTCAGTTAAATAAATAAATAAAAATATATAAACAACATAATATAATTTTTCTACAATTTTATTACAATTTCGTAAATATAATGTATATCATGTCTTCTTCTTCTTCTTCTTCGAAAATTCAGCCAATTCAGCCAAAACCACGTCTAATCTTCACCAAAACCCCTTAAAATTGAGATATAAACTTCAAACCATATTCCCAATTGTTTGCAACACCCAATCCAAATAAATAATGGTTTTTGAAAACTCAAATTCGAATTCAAAGCTTCAAAGCTTTTTAATGGCTGTCAATGATGGAATTGCTGTTCTCTTTTCCTTTGCTTTACATTACTGAAATTAGGGATTGAGAGATAGAGAGAGACGTAGAGAGAATTTCTAATTCTTTGCAACAACACTCAATTCAAACAAATAATATTTTTTGAAAACTCAAATTCAAATTCAAAGCTTCAAAATTTTTTAATAGTTTTCAATGGTGGAATCGTGAGTGAGTTCAAGATACGTGGGGGAGGGGGAGGGGATGTGGAGAGAGAAACGTGGAGGAGTGGAATATACGTTAGAGTAATTTTAGGACACTAATTATTATTATTATTATTAATTCCCTTAAAATATACATAAATGGTAATTGTGTATATAAAATGTAATTATAGTAAAACATGAGTAGAGGGAGTAATATAGTTTCATATAGTATATAAGAATGTAAAATTTCCTAATTTAACCCCTTTTTAAAGGCCAAAATCGGGTATTTGGTCTGATATTAGTCGCACCTAATTTCCGGAGGTAAATATTAAGTGGTGTCCTAGATGAACAATAATATAATGTAAAGTACAGTTATAATTATTATATGGAGTTGTAGTACGTACCTACATATGACCAATACATACGTGTCAATATTAACTATCTCGTGTTGTATCAAGTACACTTATAAGCCAATGACTATTTGAAGTACGCAATATTAACATTAAGTATACTAATGATAATCAAACCAAAAACAAATATTAATACTTTCCCCTGTTGTATTTTATATGATTGTAAAAATATTATGACATTTCAATAATCATGTGAGCAGTGGTAAATATACGAATCTCGCCAAGGGTGTTCAACTTTAAGGTAGTCGATAATATTTTCTTTATGAATGGGTACTATCTCCGTTTTTTTATGAATGGGTGCTATTTTTTTATAAGGTAGTCGATAATAGCTATCTCCATTTTATTTTGGAAAATAAAATTAGCACATAATTCGGAACAGAGAAAATTTTTAAAAAAAATAGTCTCTTTGGGGAAAAAAGTCAAATTCGCTAAAATGTTTAGGCAGGGATTTGAATCCATGAACAAACATCTTACTTTGAATAAGGGTGTTCAAATTATCAGGACCCGGAATCCCAACCTTGGGGTCATTATGACGCCTAACATTCACTTGCTAGGCACAATGTTAAATAAATAACTAACCAATTTTAACAGTTAAAAATAAATTAATGATATTCAACGAGAAATAAATGTCAATTCTGACACTGAGAATATAAACCACTTGATAATATTTACTCCTAGTAATCCGGAGTCACGAGTGCACGAGCAACTAGAAGACTACAAACAAAGTCTGAAATAAATACAACTGTTCGAAAGAGTTAAAGTATAGAAGTGGAAAATGGAAGGGAACTTCTAGGTCTGCGAACATCAGCAGATCAACCTCAAGCCTCTATATGAAAATGATCCGAGCCGATGCACCTCAGTATCGAGCCTAACCTCGACAAGATGGTGATGAGGCTATGACAAGACACCTACGTAAATAAATCTGTACAGGTATATATAAAACAACAGAATAACAAGAAGAATGATAAAATACAAACTAGGATGGGACATGCCAAAGGGGAAAATATCACAAAAACGGCAAATACGAAATCACGAAATAACATCCTTCGAACTAAGCAACAATATAACCAAATAAATCACCAAAATTGAAAATCAAATAACTCAATGATATGAACATGGCACGACATCACCCGTCGTGTTTTTACTCTCGTCCTGATCATGCAATATCATGAATATAATGGCACGACATTATCCTTGGCACGACATCGCCATTCGTGCTTTTACTCCCATCTTCACCATGCAATAATATGAACATAATGGCACGGCATCACCTATTATATTTTTACTCTCGTCCCCAGCATGTAATATCATGAATATAATGGCACGACATCACTGTTTACCTTGAAAATAGTAATTACAATTAGATTTGATTTTGTGGTTCTAAAAATATGTGATCTATTTTTATGCTAGTTGTTAGGCAATTGATACTAAGTAAGAGATTAGAAAACGAGATAACAGCCTGTAGATAGTGTAATAATCAAACCAAATGGCTGGAGATCGGGGCCTCAAGCTTGCGTACACAGGGCCTCGAAGTCGAATCGAACGCCAAGCGAGGGCAATTGATGGAGGATTAAGAGTTATGATAGCTTTGATGGAAGCCTTTTGTGACCAATAATGAGCAATAAATGAAGAACAATAAATAGAAGACAATGAATATAAGCAATAAATGTAAGTAATGAGATCAAGAGAATATGTTAAAGAGTAGAGAGAATATTCTTGTGTATTCAATATTAAGTATCAGATAACTTACAAAATGAGAAGGATCCCATTTATATATGAGGGGGAATTCCAACATAGTACAAATACATTTATTATAAAGATATGGGGCTGGTACAACCATTTAATGCCTTGATTCGGGTCTGAACTAGCCCACTAGACTTTGTCAGCTCTAGTCGCGCGCTTAGGGAACTTCCCACTTTTTCACCATAACTGTCGATCTGCACTGTCTCAAGGTCGGATATCTATAACCCCTCGGGTGTAAATCTCGACCGTAGCCTCGAGCCTTTGCAAAATGTGCTTACGAAGCATCATAATGGCCGAAAATTGGACCCTCCGATTTTACTGCATACAGATAGTCCCCGCATTTTTTTGGATAAAAATGATAAGAAACGGCTCTGACACCGATCTCCTTGAGCCTCCTATGATAATGTCACGTATGTGACATCAGCTTTTGTGATAACTGAGATGTCCCATCTTTCCTAGGAACACTTGTTGCATTGTCAGTTTATTTTTGCAAAGCAATAACGCTGCCGTCGATCCGTCTCCCAAAAATATTGATTGCGCCTGTCGATACGTTTTCCAAAGAGTATTGATTGCGCCTGTTGGTTGCGCTACCCTCTCTATAAATGGAAGCTTTCTTTAATCAAAACTTCGCGCAGTCATTCCTCACCATTTTTCAACTCCTTTCTTCTCATCGCTCCTATCCAATTTTATTTCTCATGTTTAACGCTTATGGCCATAGGGTCATAAGGCAGTGCTTTCACCGGCTTTGCAATGGCCCTTTCTCAGAGTTGTCTTCCTCCGAGCGGGATTGTGCTAACTAATTGCTGTTGTTGTTGCTACTGCTGTCGTCGTTGGCTCGAGACAATGAGATAGGGGCACCGATATTTTCCTACTCAGGAGGATATTCAGACTCTACATTGCTGCTCAGGAGGATGTTCGGACTTTACACCGCTGCTCACCTCCCTACTTGATCACGGCCTACTCCGTACTACTATTGAGTAGCGAGAGAGGGTCGGAGCAGCTTTTACCCGATCTAGGGTCGGAATCGATTTCCATAGAGAGCTAGAATTTGGAATCGAGTATCTATCTAGGTTTGGATTGCGTATGTGTTCCAAATTACACTTCTAATCATTTTGGGGTTTTCTTTTTACTTCTATTATTATCAAACTACAAATGGTAAATGCATCTAGATTAAGCTAAGAGTTAATGCTACGGGTTGTTCAAATGATTTAAAAGGCACTAGGGTAGTGACTTCCGCCTAGGTGGTCAATTGAGGGTACTTGAGTCAAAGGCACAATTGACATGATTGGGGAGTATGATATAACCGTTACACTATTTTACCTACTCTACACCTCTCGGTGGTTCGAGTGATTTTGCCCGAATTGACTTTCTCAATACCAATTGGGTATGCAAATTTGCACAAGCAACTAAGGTTCAAGTTGGGTATTACTCTCTCGAGGTTTAACCCTTTAATTGGGGCTATCAATATCTTGAGTACGCCCCAATTCCTTGTTGGACCAATTTCGGAGACTTAGGCTCTCTTTCTCAAGAAGAATCCAAGTCAACTAACCTCAAACTAGTATTTATAACCACTAATTCAGAAATTAACCATGAAATAGGCCCAAATATCAAACACTCATAGGCAATTTAGCCCTAAAATACAAGAACCATCAATTATCCACACTAGGGTTGAGCCACAACCCTAGCTTATGGGTCTAGCTACTCATAATTAAAGAAGGAAAGCAAGAAATAGATGAAGAACAACTCATATTAATTAATTGCTAAGCTAAATAACAAGATTCAATGATGAAAAGTAGATAAAAGTGCCCAAAATAGCTAAGAATCTCGAACCCACAAACGCAACTGCTTAATTACAATATCTGATACCCTCAAAATGGGAAAAGAAGCTATTTATACTAAGCTAAAAATTATGGACAAAAATGCCCCTGCAGGGTTAGTGCGGACCGCACAAAATGGTGTGCGGCCGCACTAGGTCTCTGAATCTAAATATCTGACTCTCTGAACTCAAGCACTGCAAACCGCAGAGAATGGACTGCAGCCGCGATGGCTACTAGTGCGGTCCGCAGAAAATGGAATGCGGACCGCATTGACTTGCATTCTTGAAACTGGCACTTCTCTGATATTGGTTCTATGGACCGCACAAAATTGAGTGCGGCCGCATTGCCTTCAGTGCGGACCGCACAAATCCTATTGCGGCCGCATTGCCTTTATGCCTTAAAAGTCATGCTCTCCGAACCTCATAGTGCGGACCGCACAGAATGTAGTGCTGCCGCACTGGCCTTGCTTTTCCCGAGCTTTATCTTGCCTTGGTACTTGTGCGAGTTTCACTCATTTTGAGTTGATCTTTGACACCTTGTCACTTTGTTGATTAAACCTGCAATCAAGCACAACTTGTGAGCCTTTTGGGACTATTTTGTATGATTTTCTAATCAAAGCATAAGCAAGAAGGAGTAAAAAATGTGTTAAAATCCCTAGTTATCAACTCCCCCAAACTAAAGCTTTTGCTTGTCCTCAAGCAAACAAAATAAGACCCACCCCTTAAGGGAAAATCTAAGAAGTTTTTAGCTAACCTAAAGTAACCTCATCTAGCATCAATTGGGACTAACAATTGCCCTTAATACAAATGAATCATTAACAACTTTTACTCTTTGAAACACCATGGATTAAGTGCGACACAAAAACATCAAGAGTTGGCTCAACACATCAAAGGACTCTTTCTATTACTTTGGTCATTGTAGAACCCAAACTCACACATCCTCAACTTTCCCTAAGCAAACCTCACCTTTAGAATAGTGGCACTCAAAATGAGGTTAATGGAAGTTCACTCATCTCTCTCAAGAAAAAGCCACAAGTCCGGCTCTAGGTACCATATGCTTGCCCCTTATGTGAGTATCCACTAATGTAAGCTTCATTCAACTCAAGATCATATATTGCTTTTGTGAAGACATTGTGAAGGCTTTTGGTTCAGGGTAGGAAATATTTTGGTCTAAGTAAGTTCCATCTTCCCTTAAGCACTTCTTTTGATTCATTTGGCACACATTCACTTGACTCTTTGAGTCATTTCACTTCTTTCTAAGGGGTTAGAGAGACACACTGTCACTCTTTCTTATGCATTTCAAACCTTTTCTGCTTTTTCAACTTTCCACACCTTTCATTCTTTGCTTTTCTTGAATCCCTTTTTTTATTCTTTTTCACATTGAACATTCTATTTGTCTTTTTGCTTTTCTTTCTTTTTTCATTGCCTTTCCTTTTCTTCATTTTTGCGCCTTTTTACCACTTTGTTGCAATCCTCGTCTCTCCCCCCAAACTTATACTTTTTCCAAGTGCTAAAGGAAAGATCGGGTGCCAAGAAAGGGTATCTTTTAGAACGGGTATAGGCTTGTATCATGGTTCTTGAAGGAAGAAGGTCTAAGGCTTAAAAGGTTGACTAGGGATCTTATCATTGGTAGGTTATGGAAGTGTTCAAGCTATCATTTGGACCAAGGAGAGCCTCTAATTATGTCTCAAGTCAAAATTCACTTAGGATTTCGCCTCAACAAACATTCAGGGCAAGTTCTAGACCAATGGCTCGGGACATGGACTTGCAATACGATTACTCACCACACAAGCTATGGGGTTGATAAAGACACAGAGTAGGGGGCCCACAACGACCTTAGATAAGATTTGAGCACACAATGGTCCCAAAAAACCACTTGATGATTATCGGTCAACACAAGAGTCTCAAGGTCACTACTTTCACCATCCTAAACACAACAATTTGTTTTGACCATAAGATCAAAGGCAAATGTGCTAGGCCCAAGTGAAGCTTTGCTTGAGGCACACTTAACTACTAACTACTAAAAACGAAAAGAAAAACTGACTCAAACCCTTAAGAAGGTTGTCACGCCATCCATCATTGGGAAGAGTCACCCGGTTTACACAACACTCCACCTTTGGAAAGAACCGTGGCATTAAGAAAACTAAAGTCTTATTGCAAACTTGAGAAACAAAAAGCTATGAATCACAAATAAGAAGCTAAGAACGAAAAATTTGTGGAAAGTAGAATGACTATATACAAGAGGGGATTTCAAAATACAAATAGATGGGATGAATATGTACAATGCAACATAACTTTATATACAAACCCAAAGTAAAATAAAAGTGCAATAAATGTACGAAATGTTAAAATTATATACAACCCATAGGTGAAAAATCAAGAAAGCATAAAAAAGTATCAAATATATATACAATCATCCGAATGAATAAAAAGTAGGGTCTACCCCCTCAAATGAAAGCTTACATTGTCCCCAATACCAACTAAACCAAATAAAGCATCAAAAGAGAAAGGAAAAAGGATATAGGGACTCCTTATGGCTTGTCTGTCTATATAGGCTTCTGAGTGGTCCCAAGGCCCTCACTATGCTCGAGAACCTCAAACTAGTTCCCGGTGGCCTGCTTCTATGCTACTGCTGGGACCTGGGCCTAGACCTGGACAGGCTCCTGAAGTGCATCCTGAGGTTGACTAGAGGAAGCCTCCGCTAGGTCGGCCAACTGGATGACTGCATCATCCACTCTAGGAATCATCCTCTTCCTCTTGGGAAGCCTCTATGACTGCTCTGGCTGGGAATGAGTTGCGGGTACTAGGTCATGGAGCAGTAAGTCTAAAGGCAGCTGATCTGCCTTTAGTCTGTCAACATCAGCTCTCAACGCCTTCACGGACTCCTTAGATGCCCGTGTCTTTCTCAGCTTCTTGTGCTCCCGAGCAAGCTACTTAAGAGCTTTGCTATGTGAATCAACTGTCTCAGTCAGTACCTTTTGAGTGTCGAGGATTTTCTTCTAGTTGTTTAATATCTCTTTCAAATCATCCTCTATCGACTGGGAAACCTGTGGGGCTGGAAGTGCCGACTGAGCCTCTACCGTGGTAGTCAGGATGGACAACTTGGATGAGGCAGTCTGCATCCAGTTGTTGATACTCAAAAGTGCCTGGCTCAGTCGGTGGGCAGTAATAGGATGGGCCCGGGAAGATGGAATCTTCAGGTCCGCTAAGGTGGATAGACCAGGAGGGGCAGTAGTGGAAGTAGAGGCAGGCTAGGCTGGAGTCATTACCACAACTGGAGTCATTACCACAACTGGCTCTTTAGACTAGCCAGTTGGAGCAGTAACTATACTCTTGAAGTTCTTACTCTTGGGGTTTGTCATCCCCCTACATGTTGTACTAGGAGAAAGCGGCCTTCGCTTTGACTTTGATGTCGAAGGGCCTCTTCTCCACTTTCAGGTCCCAAAAGTACATAGTAAGGAAACTGGGGAACGAGTAGTTTTTGTCATGATCGGCACCCACAATAGTAATAATCCGCGACATCACATTCCCTACATTAATTGGGTACCTCGCCATGATCGAAGCCACTAACACAGCCCATTGGAGAGGGAGGGAGTTGTCATGTATCGTGGGATCCAACCTGCTATATACAAAGGTCTCCCACCCTCGTGCCTCAAAGTTTAAACTTCGTCTCAAGATCTTGACTCCAGGAGTCAACCAGTCGGGGGTGGTACCTGGGATTGCTAGGTACTGTGCTAGCCAGGGACGAACCTCCTCGCCCATTTCCATCTTTGCCATGCGCAGGGTCTCATATTCCTCATTAAACCCAAGATAGTCATTGATTGTCTTGCCGTCGAACAACACCTTCAGATTTCGAACCTTGGCCACTTTGGAGCCCTTTTTTAGGTGGGCTACGTTGCTGTAAAATTCCTTGACCAAGTGTTCGTTGGCATCTACACACTCATCTAGAAAATGTTCCCAGCCCACTCTTGTCCTAAACTGCCTCCTCACATTGGGGTTGTGAGGTATCAAGTCTCTATCAATAAAACTCCGCTCCGGGATTAACTTCCTCACCGGCCACCATTCCCAAAACTTGTGGTATGCTACCTCACTAACAAATCGGTCCTGCCACACCTCCGGCTTCCTAGTTTGGGCAATGCCCCCCACTTGTGGTTCACCTCCTTCTCCTACTTCTTCGTCTCCCCTTACTTCCTCCTCATCACCTATTGCACCCTCCAGATAATGAAGCTGCAGGAGAGGTGGAGTATTCCCCACTACCATCACCTGAGCCCTCAGATGACCTAGAAGAGATGTTCACTGATGCTTGGGCAGTGGGGGATGCTGGAGGTGTATCTCTCAGTCTATGCCTCCCCGGCCAGTCAGGGATGTAGTTTGGCACAAAGTCCGAAGAGATCTCCTGGGAAGGCTCGTACTCACTCCCTGACATGTCAATGGATCTGTCAGTAGCTTTTATCGCTTTCCTCATGTTCTTGATGTTTTGCCTAGCTTGGGGAGTGAGTTTTATCATTTTTTGCTTCCCTCCCCGGGAAGTTTTACCTTTGCCAGGTTGTTTAGATCCTCTGCCTTGTTGTTTTACCATTGTCTACAACCACAATTCAAATGATTTTGTTAGTATCAATAGCAGCAGGAAAGAAACAGAATTGCAGACAGAAGAAAAGAGTTGCAAACATGTTGCAGAAGGTACCTAGTGCGGGCCACACAAAATGGTGTGTGGCCGCACTAGGGTCAATGCGGACCGCACAAAATGGTCATGTGGTCCGCACATGGGTGGGGTTCAAACTACCCACCCTCTATATCTAGGCAGTGCGGACCACACAAAAGGGTAGTGCGACCACACAGGGTCCAATGCGGATCGCACAAAATGTAGTGCGACCGCATTGCCCAAAGATCAGCTTCCAGGAATTTCATCAATGTGGTCCTCATAAAATGGCATTGCGGACCTCACCGGGGCACTGCGGACTGCACAGAAATGACTGGAGTCCGCACTGAGTGTCCAGTTATGGCACTAAGTTAGGTTTTAATGGATTTTTGATTTTAAGCATAATTAATACCTAAACAATGCCCCTAAGTGATTCCCATTGTTTTTAACTACAGGAGCCTACTCTAATCAAGAAATTTACAACCCTAACCTAATCAATTGAAGAAAAACTACGGGAAACATAGAGAGGGAAATAAGAAGAACTAAAATTAAAAGAAATTAACAAAATTAAACAATTAAAAAGCAAGTAATGGTACCAGATGTGAGAGTTAATGAAGAGTAACAAGTCCAAGCAATTAATTACGAACAAAGGTGGTGATGAACAGTGCTTGTAGAGTTTTAAGAGTCAGAGTCCGAAAAGGGTAAAATGAGGGCCTTAGGCCCTATTTATAGAAAAGAACCTGGGGCCCAGTCTCACCAACCAGTGCAGACCGCACACAATCGACCGCGGTCCGACTATACAGCTTTTGCCAAGTTTGTCCAAGTAACCCACTGCGGCCCGCAAGAAATGGATAGCGGCCGCAGTGGTCCATTGCGGACAACACAAAATGTAGTGCGGTCGGAGTGGCAACATTCAGAGAGGTCATCATTTCACCCTTCACTAGTGCGGTCTGTACTAAATATAGTGCGGCCGCACTAACAACTTCAGAGACCTGGCACTTTTTTCCACTATGTCCTGCACCAACACAATCCTGTAACATCTCACAACCAGTTAGCCCAAAAATAAATCCTATCCGGCAATGAAAATCAAAGAAAAACAAGAAGAAAAACACATGGGTTGCCTCCCAAGAAGCGCCTGATTTAACATCGCGGCACGACGCAGGTTACCATCACATCATTTGAAATGAAGAAGTGCCACCACGTGGCTGCCATCAATTTTTCCAAGATAATGCTTGACCCGATGCCCATTAAATCTGAAAACTTCACCATTTTTGTTCTTTAAATCAAGAGCACCAAACGGGGTCACACACACCACTTCAAAAGGTCCACTCCATTTTGACTTGAGCTTTCCCGGAAATAGACATAACCGGGAGTTGAACAAGAGAACCAAATCACCTACTTTGAACTCCTTTCCACGAGCATATTTATCATGAAGGTACTTCATCTTGTCCTTATACAAGGACGAACTGGAGTAGGCATGGAATCTAAATTCATCAAGTTCATTGAGATGCTCCACACGAAGATTGGCTGCAACATCCCACTCAAGATTTAGCTTCCTCAAAGCCCACACGGCCTTTTGCTCTAACTCAACCGGTAGATGGCAAGCTTTCCCAAACACCAACCGATACAGAGACATACCAATCGGAGTCTTGTAAGCAGTCCTATAAGCCCATAGAGCGTCATCCAACTTCTTCGACCAATCAGTCCTATTTGCATTGACCGTCTTTGATAATATGCTTTTGATTTATCTGTTGGAGACTTCAACTTGACCACCTACTTGAGGATGATAGGGGGTAGAAACTTTGTGATTGACACTATACTTTGAAAGCAAAGTGTCTAAAAGCTCTATTACAAAAATGAGACCCCCATTACTGATGATTGCATGCGGAGTACCAAATCTTGTAAAAATGCTTTTCTTGAGGAATGCAACAACACTCCGGGCCTCATTGTTGGGCAAAGCCACGACTTCAACCCACTTTGAAACATAGTCAACCGCCACAAGAATGTAAGTGTTCCCACAATAGCTAACAAATGGGCCCATGAAATCAATGCCTCATACATCAAAAATATCAACCTCAATGATGGTATTGAGAGGCATCTCATCTTTCTTCAAAATTCCACCCACTCTTTAGCATTCGTCGCATCTCTTCACAAATTCACCCGCATCTTTGAACAAGGTTGGCCAATAAAACCCACAACTAAGAACATTAGAAGCCGTCCTCACCCCGCCATGATGGCCACCATAGGGAGAGGAATGACAAGCCTCCGAGATATTCAATTGCTCCTCCTCCGGGAACACCTTCGGATCACACCATCCATGAAAATCTTGAACAAGTACGGCTAATCCCAATAGAAGTCCAAACTATCCCGCTTGAGCTTCTTCCTTTGGTTAGAAGAGAGCTCATACGGGATTACCAGTCACAAGGAAATTAGAAACATCGGCAAACCATGGCATATAATTCATCGACATCGAAAGGAGTTGCTCGATCATTGATCTCTAGGCCATCACGAGGCCTCCTCTCCTCCTCCAAGCAGGACAAGTGGTCTGCCACTTGGTTCTCACTACCCTTCCGGTCCACAATCTCTAAATCAAACTCTTGAAGTAACAAGACCCATCGCATCAGTCTAGCTTTGGAGTCCTTCTTCGTCATCAAGTATCGGAGTGCGGCATGGTCAGTATGAATAATAACCTTAGCACCCATAAGATACGGCCAGAATTTTTCCATAGAAAACAAAATAGCCAAAAGTTATTTCTCGGTTACCGTATAGTTCACTGAGTATCATTCATTGTCTTGATTTCATAGTACACTGGATGAAACATTTTGTTCACTCTTTGACCCAAAACCGCCCCAACCGCAACATCGCTCGCATCACACATGAGCTCAAATGGTAAGCTCCATTTAGGCGCGGTAATGATAGGAGTGGTGGTCAACTTATGCTTGAGAAGTTCAAAGGCTTGCATACATTTTTCATCAAACACGAACTTAACATCTTTTTCCAACAACTTGCACAAGGGGTTCACTACCTTCGATAAGTCTTTGATAAATCTCTAGTAGAACCCTACATGCCCAAGAAAACTTCAAACTCCCTTGACGGATGTAGGGGAGGGAGCCTTGAAATCACATCGATCTTTGTTTTATCTACCTCAATACCATGCTTCGAAATTTTATGCCCAAGAACTATTCCTTCTTCCACCATAAAGTGGCATCTCTCCTAATTGAGGACAAGATTGGTTTCTTCACAATGGGCCAACACCCTATCAAGATTCTTCAGGCACTCATCAAATGAATCCTCCACAACACTAAAATCGTCCATGAACACCTCCAAAATGTCTTCCACCATATCGGTAAAAATAGCCATCATACACCGCTGAAATATTGCCGATGCATTACACAACCCAAAAGGCATCCTAGAGAAAGCAAAAGTGCCATATGGACAAGTGAATGTGGTCATCTCCTGATCTTTCGGAGAAATCAAGATTTGGTTGTACCCAGAATACCCATCTAAGAAGCAATAGAAGGCACGCCCAGCAAGTCGGTCTAACATCTGATCAAGGAAAGGCTAAGGGAAGTGATCCTTGCAGGTCACTTTATTCAACTTGCGGTAGTCCATGCATACCCTCCAACCAGTGACTGTTCTTGTAGGAATAAACTCATTTTGAGAAATTGTAACCATGGTCATGCCACCCTTCTATGGTATACATTGCACCGGCGAAGTCCAAGAGCTATCAGAGATGGGGTACACAACCCCAGCATCTAACCACTTGATCACCTACTTTTTCACAACTTCTTGCATTGCTTCGTTTAATCTTCTTTGATGCTCTAAGGAAGGCTTTGCATCATCCTCCAAGATAATTTTGTGCATACAAAATACGGGGCTTATTCCCCAAATATCAGCTAGAGTCCATCCAATTGCCTTTTTTCGCTTTTGAAGCACCACCAATGTGGCATCAACCTGCATGTTAGTAAGGCAAGAAGAAAGAATAACTAGCAAAGTAGAATTTGAGCCTAAGAACTCATACCTAAGGTGTGGAGGAAGTGGTTTCAACTCCAACACCAGAGGCTCCTCAATTGACGGTTTGGTTGGTGGAGTCTTTCTATTTTTGAGATCCAAAGACAATTTCCTAGGCTCATAAGAATAAGAGCCCCTTCCATGTAAATCATTCACGCACTCCACTCGACTTGCATCCTCATTGACATCAAGATTCAACAATACTGCCTCCATTGGTTCCTCCACATTGATCATTGCACTAGTGTCATCAATTATCACTGCTGTGACGAGGTCAACAAAAGAGCACACCTCGGTATTGTTAGTCTGCTTCATAGATTTGCACACATGAAAGACCACCTTTTCATCACCCACCCGGAAGGTGAGTTCCCCTGCTTCCACATCTACCAATGCCTTCCCCGTAGCTAGAAAAGGTCTGCCCAGTATGATAGGAACTTTATAGTCCACCTCGCAATCCAAGATCACAAAATCAGCTGGCAAGATAAATTTGTCCACCCGGACAAGCACATCATCAATAATACCCAAAGGGTCTCTATATCGATCTATCTGCCATTTGTAACCTCATGGAAGTCAGCCTAGGTTGCCCAATACCCAATGTTTTAAAAACTGAGTAGGGCATCAAATTTATACTAGCTCCCAAATCATATAGAGCCTTGGCAAAATCTACACTCCTAATGGTGCAAGGAATGGTGAAAGCACCTGGATCTTCAAGCTTCGAGGCCATTAAATGCACTATAGAAATAACTTGGTGAGTCATCTTTATAGTTTCACAATCCATAGAATGCTTCTTTGTGACCAAGTCTTTCATAAATTTTGTATAGCCCAACATTTGTTCAAGTGCCTCCACCAAAGGCACATTAATAGATAAACTCTTCATCATGTTAATGAACTTTTTAAACTGATTATCATTGTTTTTCTTTGCGAGCCTTTGAGGATAAGATGGAGGTGGCCTTGGCAGAGGTGCCTTGGCTTTAGGCACAACCGACTCTGGCATGTCAATTATGTGTTCCCTAGACGGGTTCACATCATTTTGAGTTTTCACCTAGATATCTTGAATATCAATCCTCACTTTGTTGTTCATATTTTCTTCAACCACATCTTCAAATACCAAAGGGACTTCATCTTCTTGTAACTCAACATCATCATCCAAGATTTGTTTTTGTTTGGAGGCATTCACATCACCGCCTCTCACACTTCTCATTGTTACTGCCATGACATGATTGTTTCCACCCTTCGGGTTCACAACCATATCACTTGGTAGAGCTCTCTTAGGGTTAGTATTTAAAGACTGAGAGATTTGGCCTAACTGTACCTCCAAATTTCTGATAGAGGTATTGTGGGAAACCAACTATGCATCTGAATCCGCATTCTTCTTCATCATCTATTCGAACATCATTTCAATTCTACTCATATCATTGCCAGAAGAACTAGGACCTTGAGATGGAAATGGTGGTGGATTGTTCGGTTGTTGATACATTGGGGGCCTTTGAAAGCCTTGCCCCCGATTTCCTTGGTTTCCATTGTTCCATCCACCTTGACTGTTATTGCCACCCCAATTGTTGTTATTACTATTCCAATTCCCTTGGTTGCCTTGATTGTTGTTCTGATTTCCCTAGTTGTTGTTCCCCCAATTACTATTGTTTTGTTATTGATTTCCCCAATTGTTATTGCTTTGTTATTGATTGCCCCAATTGCCTTGAGGTCTCCACTGTTGTTGGTTGGAAGAGTTGCCCTGTTAGCCTTGATAATTGTTCATATATTGAACCTCTTCACTTTGTTCATCATAACCATCATTTTGAAACCCATCACAGTCATCATCAAATTGCTCAGAATTCGCTTGGTTTTGTTGCCTTCTTTTGTTGACAAGCATATAAAAACCCTCCATGGCATTGACTTGGCGAGGATTTTGAACTTGTTGCAACTGTGCCTTTGTCAATTGGTTCATAGTAGTTGTAAGCTCAGATATAGCTTGCTCGTGATCATGTAGTTCCTTGTGCAAATGAATAACCAGGGGGTCACCCTGAGGCACATTGGCTCTACTTTGCCATGCAGAAGAAGTGTCAGCCATCTCGTCAAGTACATCGCATGCCTCATCATATGACAGCTTCATAAAATTGCCCCCGACAAGTTGGATCACTATGCATTGATTTGTTGTATTGATACCCCGGTAGAAGGTTTGTTGGATCATAGCCTCGGTCATATCATTGTTGGGGCATTCTTTCACCATTGTTCTATAACGCTCCCAAATCTCATGCAAAGGTTCCGTGGGCTCTTGTTTGAAAGCCAATATCTCATCACGCAATGCCGTCATGTGTCCCGGCGAGAAAAATTTAGCAATGAATTCATCCGCCAACTCATCCCAAGGTGTGATGGAATGGTTGAGAAGTCTCTCGAGCCAATCTAATGCCTTACCCCGAAGTGAGAATGGGAAGAGTCTCAACCAAAGAGCATCCTCGGACACATTCGTCTGCTTGCTCCCCCAACATGTATCCACGAATCATTTGAAATGTTTGTAGGCATTTTGATTTGCAGTGCCCGTGAAATACCCACACTGCTCAACTAAGGTCAACATCACATAGGTTATTTGAAAATTGCTCGTCCGGATTCGGGGTGGGACAATAGCACTCGCATAGCCCTAGTTCGGAAGTACTCTGGGAGCCACTCTTAGAGGTGGCAGAGGAGGGTCTGGAATATCACCATTTGGATTAGCATTGGCGTTTCGGCCTCTTCGTTGTCCTTGAGGTACAAGAGGCACCTCATCTTTCTCGACATCATCTACCTCCTCCCCCGCAATCACGTTTCCAAGAGGGTCATTAGCGTTATTCGCTGCCATTTGGTACCTAAGTTGTGATACAAACAAGTTAGTAACAAAGAAGGAAAGAAGAACAATATACAAAACTAACTAAATAGATAGCCAAAATCGTTAGCTCCCCGGCAACGGCGCCAAAAAGGTTATCGCGGCCTACTTTGCACTACTATTGAGTAGCGAGAGAGGCTCGGAGCAGCTTTTACCTGATCTAGGGTCGGGATCGATTTCCACAGAGAGCTAGAATTTGAAATCGAGTATCTATCTAGGTTAGGATTGCGTATGTGTTCCAAATTACACTTTTAATCATTTTTGGGGTTTTCTTTTTACTTCTACTATTATCAAATTACAAATGATAAATGCAACTAGATTAAGCTAAGAGTTAATACTACGGGTTGTTCAAATGATTTAAAAGGCACTAGGGTAGTGACTTCCGTCTAGGTGGTCAATTGACAGGTACTTGAGTCTAAGGCACAATTGACATGATGGGGGAGTATGATATAACCGTTGCACTATTTTACCCACTCTATACCTCTCGGTGGTTCGAGTGATTTTGCCCGAATTGTCTTTATCAATACCAATTGGGTATGCAAATTTGCACAAGCAACTAGGGTTCAAGTTGGGTATTACTCTCTCGAGGTTTAACCCTTTAATTGGGGCTATCAATCTCTTAAGTATTCCCTAATTCCTTGTTGGACCAATTTCGGAGACTTAGGCTCTCTTTCTCAAGAAGAACCCAAGTCAACTAACCACAACTTGTGTTTGCAACCACTAATTCAGAAATTAACCATGAAATAGGCCCAAACATCAAACACCCATAGGCAATTTAGCCCTAAAATACAAGACTCATCAATTACCCATACTAGGGTTGAGCGATAACCCTAGCTTATGGGTCTAGCTACTCATAATTAAAGAAGAAAAGCAAGAAATAGATGAAGAACAACTCATATTATTTAATTGCTAAGCTAAATAACAAGATTTAATGATGAAAAGTAGATAAAAGTGCCCAAAATAGCTAAGAATCTCGAACCCACGAGCGTAGCTGATTAATTACAATATTTGATACCCTAAAAATGGGAAAAGAAGCTATTTATACTAAGCTAAAAATTCTGGACAAAAATGCCCATGCGGGGTTAGTGCGAATTGCACAAAATGGTGTGCAGCTGCACTAGGGCTCTGAATCTGAAGATGTGACTCTCAGAACTCAGGCACTGCGGACCGCAGAGAATGGACTGCGGCCGCGGAGGCTTCTAGTGCGGTCCGCACAAAATGGAATGCGGACCGCATTGACTTGCATCCTTGAAACTGTCACTTCTCTGATCTTGGGTTCTGCGGACCACACAAAATTGAGTGTGGCTACATTTCCTTCAGTGCGGACCACCCAAATCCTAATGCGGTTGCATTGCCTTTGTGCCTTGAAAGTCATGCTCTCTGAACCTCACAGTGCGGACCGCACAGAATGTAGTGCAGCCATACTGGCCTTGCTTTGCCTGAGCTTTGTCTTGTCTTGGTACTTGTGCAAGTTTTACTCCTTTTGAGCTGATCTTTGACACCTTGTCACTTTGTTGATTAAACCTGCAATCACGCACAACTTTGTTGATTAAAATGCATTAAAATCCCTAGTTATCACTACTCCAGCCTGGTGTGGCCCTTTATCCCTTTTGCTTTCCGTGGGGTGAAGCGGCACTACCGGCCATTAACTTGCACGACACAATGTTCCAAGAAGTGGACTCAAAGTAGCCGTGCAGGTAAGGTATACGCCCGACAAGTCTTCCGTCAGGCTGTAATTTTCTCGGCCTGGTAAAATCTTTTGCTCTTTGGCGGGCTATGGCTTTTTCTTCATCTTTTTTTTTGCTTCTTCTCCATCATTTTGCTGACTCTTCCTCATCCTTGAAAATGCCGTTGGGAAGGCCTAGATGAAGCCCCAAAGAAAATGGTTCTTAAAGGCATTGCTCCCGAGGATATACCACCGAGAGTAGATTAGATCTTTAGCTGTTACTTTTGCTTCTTTGTTTCTATATATGGACCCTTCGTGGGCTTTTGTAATCATATGCAAGGTCCTTTTCTGGGCTTTTTGTAATCATCGTTTATGAGTACAAAGATATTTTTCAATTTGTCTCTGATTTATGCTACATTTTCCTTTGTTTGCGTTTGTGAAGAATCTGAGTGCATGACTCTACCGATCGGTACGAATACCAAGCATGGGTGTAAGTATTTCCCTATCTCTTGATTGATTAACATGATACCCTGTGGAACCCTTTGCTGTTCCTCGAACTGAGCTCGGATTGGATTGATAAACTTAGGCCGTCGGGGCCCTCGATTTCGGGTTGAGTGAGGATAGGGCTTCGAAATTTTAGAATGAAACTTAGCCTTTTAGGCACTGGTGATAGTCCTCGTGTGGAACTTTCTCGGACGTCTTGAGAATAAATATAGCCTTTAGGATTTTGAAAGTAGTCCCCGAGTGAGAGCTCGCCCAAGTTCGGGCGACCTAGAAACTTATTTTGAACTTAGAGTGAAGATAGCCTTAAGGGCATTGCAGAGAGATCCCGGAGGAGGGCTCACCCGGATTCGGATGGTCCCTGGGTTAAAGTAACCGAGAGGATGGTTTTAACTCAACCCAAGGGTGAGAAATAATCCTAAGGATATATTAGTAGTTTTCGAGCAAAAATTGGCTTAGGATCCGGTAGCTCGAGGGCCGAAGGATCAGGTAGATGACTCGCATTTGCAATAGCAGAAATCCTTGAGGTAGGGTACCACCTCGAAATCAGGCCTGTATGAGTAGATTTTTAGAGCTTATCTTCTTTTTGGCAGAAGTCCTCGAGATCGGGTACCATCTCGAGGCTTTTAATGATACTAATGGCTCCTTCGAGACTATCTTCTTCTTGACATAGGTCATTGAGATCGGGTACCATCTCGAGGCTTGTACTGATATCGATGGATTCTTGGAGCCTATCTTCCTCTTGACATAGGTCCTAGAGATCGGGTACCATCTCGAGGCTTGTAATGATGTCAATGGCTTCTTGTAGTCTATCTTCTTTTTGACAGAGATCCTCGAGATCGGGTACCATCTCGAGGCTTGTAATGATGTCAATGGCTCATTGGAGCCTATCTTCTTTTTGACAAAGATCCTCGAGATCGAGTACTATCTCGAGGCTTGTAATGATGCCAATGGCTCATTGGAGCCTATCTTCTTCTTGGCAGAGATCCTCAAGATTAGGTACCATCTCGAGGCTTGTAATGATGTCAATGGCTCATTGGAGCCTATCTTCTTCTTGACAGAGATCATCGATATCGGGTACCATCTCGAGGCTTGTAATGATGTGAATGGCTCATTGGAGCCTATCTCTTTCTTTACATAGGTCCTCGAGATCTAGTACCATCTCGAGGCTTGTTGATGCGGGGGTCTTTGATCCCCAAAGCATCGTACGATAGCGTTAATTGCATGACATGGTTATGAAACGACCAAGGCAATTCCACTGGTACATCTTCCCAAAGTGAAAATGGCTTAGTCAGCATTTTTAATTGCCTTCGAGGCAGGCGGATAGTCACCGCTTTCTCCATATATAGGGTTGTCTTACCTTTTTTGAGGATTCTGCTATTCCGAGTAGTTATCCTCATTTATAGAGTTCTTTTTTCCTGCGTTAGGTCCTTCACCATTTCAATTTTGAAGCCCTTGCTCAAATTTCTTCTCCAATTCCCCAGTTTTACCATAGTTATGGCTGCTACACCAGGGTCTGCTCGGTAAGGTGAAGGGAGTTCCGCCTTCGAAGGCTTCTTGAACCAAAATGTTCGGGGTCATTGGGAGTATGCCTCGAAGTTTATTTCTTTAAAAGATTGTGGATGGGGGACAAAGGTAGTACTGTGGGCTCCTTCCCTGGAAGAGAGCATCATGGACTATGCCAAGGGGTTTTTGAACGTATACACATACTCCTTTACGTTGGGCCCCCCTGTTAGGGTTGTGCTTGACTTCTGTCGAAAGTGTCAGGTTACCTTGGCTCAGGTTCACCCATCATTTTGGAGGATAGTATTTATGATTAGGTTCTTTGCGGAAGAAGCAGGGCTTGAATTCACTCTTAGTTATCTCATCATGCTGTACCGACCTTTTCACCATCGAGGTCTGCTAACCCTACGATACCGATACACCACGCCTTTCATTGTTGATGATGAAGAAAACGCGGATTGGGGATGGATGAGTCGATTTGTCCAAGTACAAACTATCGATATTATCCTTGTGGAGTTTGTTCCATTTCCCGAGGAATGGAATTTTACACGTAAGTGGTACACTTGTGCCTTTGTAGTTTTGCTTATGGCGTAGGCGGGCTCCGTAAATGCGCTTTCCTTTCCCTTTCTGCAGCAAGTTCATGGATACCGTGCGAGGTCCCCTACCTGACGGATTGGGCTCAGAAGCTGGCAACCCACTCGACTTATAATAAGCGTAAGTGGCGAGCTTCGTCTAAGGGCAGATGGGAGGCAAAACACCATGGTACGTGATATGCGATTTTCTCCTTTTTTGAAAGGCACTTTGTTTTTATGCGTACTAACTCCGTCATCATAGGCATTGGGGAGTTCTTTGAGGCAAGATCGTGCCCTTTCGGAGAGGGAGAAGGATCGTTGGCTTTAGGACCGAGGGGTAATAATAATAATAATAATAATAATAATAATAATAAGAAAAAAAGTCCTTTGTAGGGCAACGGTGATTATAGCAAGATGAGCTCAGCTCGGAGGCTCAAAGAGGGTGTATCAACTGAACCCCCAGCTCCCGAGATTTCTGGTTCTAGAAAAACGGTCCCTCATCTACTGCCATCTTCTTTTACCGTCAAATATACTTCTAGGAATGAGGGTTTTCTTCCACTGACTTCATCTCCCATCGAAGTCACTTCGAGGGATGTTCGACGCTAGAGGCCGCATATATCGGGCGATCGTATCCCAACCGGGGGAGGTTCTACTAGGGTAGATGGATCCAGACTAGTAGATGTGCGCTCAACTTTCGAGGAAGCTCAGTCGCTCTACTCTGAGGTGAGTTTTGGCCATTCGTATTAATTTTATAGTTTTGTAATTTTTACTCTCTTATCGAGTTTCTCTTTCATAGGATTTAAGAAGCTCGAGTCCGAGCTGCTCCGTCGCGAGACCAAGTTGCGAGAAACTATGGAAGTGGAGAAATCCCTTAGGCTTCTTTGCGATGAATGGGAAGATGAGTTGGCACTCTTGCGGTATGAGGCGAGTCGAAGTCTGAACTACGAGAGCTACCTCGATGAGTAGGTAATGTTTGTTTTGAGGGAGTGCGTGTTTCTTCTTCTACCTTATGAGGCTAATGTCTAGTTTATTTTAGTTGCAGAAAAAGACAGAGGACCTGGAATGCCTTAGGAGCAAAATTGGTCAAGCCAAGTGCTAGCCTGATGAGCTAAAGGCTCGGGTGGACACCCATATATAGACTAAGAAAGATGTTTTGGCCAAGGCTTCCGCCCTCGAAGTGCAACTTCGCAACGCTCATGAGAACAGCTTGGTCTGAACAGACATGATTTCAAGGCTCGAGTCTGAGCTCCTGAAGGCGAAGGCCGAAATCGTGGATGCTCGGGCTGAAGCTGAAGTAATCCAAAATAAGGTTGATAAGAAGGTGGCTGTCTATTTGAAGGGCACTGCCGACACTCGTGCTCAGCTATGGGGGGATCTTGACTAGGAGAGTAGGAACAAAGAGTTTGTGAGGTGTAAATATCGGAGGGAAACCCTCGAGGAAATTCATGCTAGGGGCTTCGATCTCTCGGAAGAGATAAAACAGGGAAAATTCATGCTAGGGGCTTAGAATATGATGCTAAGTTCCTTCTGTCCGATGCCAGAGATGGCGAGAAAGAGGTCAACTGCCATAGTCCCCAAGGGGGACATAGATTAGGCCTTTCCTTTCTTGTTTTGTGTATACTGCGTTCAAAGAACTTTGCAAATAAAGCTTGTATTCTCTCACATATATGTATAAAAGGAAGTCTTGCGGCTTTATTTTTCATGCATTTCCCTTTGCCTTGATGTTTGTCGGTCATTAGCTAGATGAATTGATCTTCGATTTAAAAGGAATCCTCAGATTCATAGTATGGCCATGGGGCTCATTGGGCTGGCCCGTAGGCTCTACGCGCTTGGTTGGTACGATCTTTTAGTATAAGTCGACGTTTGAGCTCTTTTGCTTTTGCTCTTAGGCATATTTAGTTAAATGTTTCGGGTTCAGTCTCCGACTCGGGTTTCTACTCGAGCTTATTTGACCCTCAAGTGTTTGAGTTTAAAACTGGCCCTTAGGCTCTTACGCGTTTGGTCGGTACAACCTTTTATATGGACTGGCGGAAGTGGCTCTTACGCATTGGGTCGGTACAACCTCTTATATGGGCTGGCGGTAGTGGCTCTTATGTATTGGGTTGGTATGACCTTTTATATGGGCTGGCGGCAGTGGCTCTTATGAATTGGGTTGGTACGACCTCTAGTATGGGCTGGCGGCAGTGGCTCTTACGCATTGTGTCGGTACGACCTCTAGTAGGCTTTATTTTTCCCTTGTTAAGGACTTTAGAAATTGTGTTTGCCTGACTCTTTGATGGTTTGATAAAAACATCGATTGCGAGTCATTATGTGGCGATGATTGACCACCTCAGGAGGTTTAGCTCGGTGGCTGAGTATCTCAAATCCTGTAGTTAGGAGCTAACATGGTCGAAGCTCTTTTGCCTATATAGAGGGTAGCCTATTTAACCGGTTATTTTAGAAGTACTTTCAATGCAATTGAAGGTGTATAATTTTATAGCGACGGGCGGGCGTCCCCGAGTTGCGTTAGTTTGGCTGGTACAGCCTTGTGACCATAGTCATTATGTTTGGCTAGAGCCTTTAAGTTCCCGAGTAAAGTAGTTTCGGCATCTATATCGAGGGTATACCATTTTAGGGGTCTTACAAGTTCGATATATAGCCTTAACATTAAGATCGAGATTATGCCTTTTGTAAGGTCTTACAAATTTTTACATGCCTTTGAGGTCTTACAGTTTTGGTTACTTGATACAAGTATCGTTTATGCCTTGCTTGCGGTCTTACAGTTTTGGTTACTTGGTACAAGTATGGTTCATGCCTTGCTTGAGGGCTTACAGATATTGTTTTTGCCTTATATAGGTCTTACGAGACTGAGGCTGCCCACATTTGGTCTTATGGCCTCGGGGTTTTTGATAAGTCGATGGGGGTGGCAATTGGCAGTAGTCCCCCAGTCATCGAAAGTTTCTTTGCTCAGGAGACATTCCTTGTAAACTTGGTATTGCCTTATTCAGGGCTTACGATTTCGGAGTTTCCAACCCGGAGGTCATATAGACTTGAGTTTTCGATGCCAGTGCCCGAGTGCCCGGGACGTTTTTTGGCTTCTAGAGCCATTTTGTGAAATTGATGTTACCTCATTAAGGGCTTATGAGTTCGAAGCTCCGACCTAGAGGTCGTACGGTTTCGAGTTGTTGATGCCAGTCCCCGAGTGTTTAGGACGTTTTTGGCTCTGGAGCCATTTTTGTAAAAATACCGAGCTTCTTTGAAACGTGAAATGCTTTGGAAAGTATTCTTTGATTACTTGGTACAAGTATACACGTTTTCGCTATTAAGGGCTCGATTATTCTTTACGGACACGGTTTGTTTGACCGTTTGGCCCGGTACATTATTTTCCTATTGAGGCCCCTTTCAACATATCTTGGTTTCTTTGAGGAGGTGACCTTCCGGGGGGATGCCCCCCAGTATTCGAGGTTGATTGAAAAATAAGCCTTGAATACTTGTTGAGTCTTCCTTAGATAGCATATAGATGTTGCCTCGTTAAAAACCTTGCCGGTAAAACCCTTCTTGGGATAAAAACCCAGTCGAAGGAAAAGAGTGCAACATATGCCTTTGGAACCTAAGAACTTCGAGTTGAAAAGCGCTTCGACCATTTCAATTGGATACCTGCATTTAGGTTAGTATAAAATGTAACTGAAAAAGGGAGATGACCATACCTTAGTGCTGACGGCGCTTCGGACCTTGATGAGATTCAATCATTTGTTATGAGGACTCGGTACGGTCCTTTGTCTTGTTTAGTCGGGTTTAGTCGAGAATGTAGCTTGTTATCGCTATCTTACTGTTTGCTTATCCTTCGTCTCCTTCGATGGTGGAGGTATTAGTGTTGGTTTCATATCGTGCACCGCGAACATCTCTTTTGCTGCATGTTGTTCCCCGTAGACGATTTTTACCCCATCCTTTGTCGGGAATTTCATCACTTGATGGAGGGTGGATGGTACTGCTCTCATGCAGTGTATCCATGGCCTCCTGAACAAGGCGTTGTACCTCATTTCTCCTTTGATGACATGGAATTTGGCATTTTGGGTTGTGCCGGCCACGTTGACTGGGAGGGTGATTTCCCCTTTCGTTGTTTCGCTCGCCATGTTGAACCCATTGAGGACTCGAGAAGTGGGCATGATTTGGTCAAGCAGTCTAAGCTGCTCTACCACCCTCTACCTGATAATATTGGCCGAGCTGCCTGGATCCACAAGTACACATTTAATTTGAAATGTATTTACAAGAAAAGAAATTACCAGTGTGTCGTTATTGGGCTGGGATAGAGCCTCGATGTCTTCATCGCTGAATGTAAGGGCATCCTCGGGTATGTAACCCCGAGTTTGCTTTTCTCTGGTAATGGATATTTTTGTTCTTATGATCATGGGTTCTTGTGGAGCGTCGATGCCTCCTAAGATCATATGGATGACATGTCGTGGCTCATCCAATTCTTTATTCTTGGTCGCCTCTCTTTCCCGAAACTGATTTTTAGCCCGGTCGCTGACGAATTCTCGGAGGTAACCTTTGCTGAGTAGTCGGGCTACTTCTTCCCGGAGTTGTTGGCAATCCTCGGTCATGTGACCGTGCGTGTTGTGAAATTCACACACTAAGTTATGGTTTCTTTGCAAAGGATCTGATTGTACAGGCCTTGACCACCTGGTGTCTCTAATTTTACTGATGGCCAATATGATGTCTGAAATGGCAATGTTGAAGTTGTATTCCGACAAGTGGGGCGCCTCCGTCGACCCTGTGTGCCTATCGAATCTAGCTCTGCTAGCAATTCCCCGAGGATTCTGGCCTCAATCCATCCTCCGGTCATTGAGGGGTATGTTGCACCTTGGGGCATTTCTTCTATCTTCAGTGTATGGTTGGTAACTCTCTTTATTCGGCTTTGGCTCCTTTGCGGGAGCCTGCTGATATACCGAGCCCGAGGGGACTCCTATTTGGTCGTCTTCGACCATGATCATTGATTGGTATTGGTTATGGACATCCGACCAAGTCACGGTGGGATACTCGACTAAGTTCTGCTTCAGTTGTTTCGAAGCTACCGAGCTTCGCTCGTTCAAACCTTGAGTGAAGGCCTGCACCACCCAGTTGTCGGAGACTGGTGGTAGTTCCATTTGATCCATTTGAAAGCGAGATACTAACTCTCGCAACATCTCGTTCTCCCTTTGCTTGATTTTGAAGACGTCGGATTTCCTTATAGCTACTTTGATGGCACCAGCATGTGCCTTTATGAAAGAATATGCCAGCATGGCAAATGAATTTATCGAGTTTGGGGTCGGGTTGTGATACCACATCATTTCCCCTTTTCAAAGCGTCTCTCCAAACTTTTTCAGTAGGACGGACTTAATCTCGTCGTCCTTTAGGTCATTGCCCTTCACTGCACAAGTGTAAGCAGTGGCGTGCTCGTTGGGGTCCGAGGTTCCATTATACTTCAAAAGGTCGGGCATTCTAAACTTATTTGGAATGGGTTTTGGGGCCGCTTCCTGTGGGAACGGCTTTTGTACAAACTTCTTCGAATCTACACCTTTCAGGATCGGGGGTGTGCCCGAAATTTGATCAACCCAAGAATTGTAGGTCTCTACTTTCTTGTCGTTGGCTTTTATTTTCTTCTCGCCCGATTCGATCCTCTTTGTGAGGTCCTCGAGCATCTTTATGATGGCAGGGTTGGCTGCCGACCCGTTGTTGCTTGATCTTTCTGGTACTTGTTCAGCTTGGGGAGTCGTTTCTGGTGCTACCGTGCTGGGAGTCGTTTGGTGGCTTTGCAGCTGAGCAATCGCCAGCTGTTGTACTTGTAACATTTCGAAGATGACGTGAAGGCTAACCCCTTGATCTTCCTGAGCCGGGGTTTTTTGAGCTTCTTGTTGATCTTCCTAGTGTATGCTCTTGTTGGTGTGGGAGTTTATTTCGACGTGTTGAGCGTTGTGTGAGACCACATCTACGGGAATTGGTTCTGGTGCATTCTCAGGGTTTCGTGGTGGTACACCAACACCTGGAACATCCATACCATTCTCTCCATGGTCTTTAATATTGTTGTTTTCACGTGTGTTTATTGAGTTAGACATTTTGACCTAAAATCAAAGATCTTGGATAAGAAAAAGTCTGAAAGATAACTTGCGTTATGGAGTGAACCAGTAAGAAAATAATCACTATTACCGTTTACCTTGAAAATGGTGATTACAATTATATTTGATTTTGTGGCTCTAAAAATACGTAATCTATTTTTATGCTAGTTGTTAGGCAATGGATGCTAAGTAAGAGATTAGAAAACGAGATAACTGCCTGTAGATAGTATAATAATCAAACCAAATGGCTAGAGATCAAGGCCTCGAGCTTGCGTACACGGGGCCTCGAAGTCGAATCGAACGCCCGATCGAGGGCAATCGATGGAGGATTAACAGTTATGATAGCTTTGATGGAAGCCTTTTATGACCAATAATGAGCAATAATTGAAGAACAATAAATAGAACACAATGAATATAAGCAATAAATGTAAGTAATGAGATCAAGAGAATATGTTAAGCAGAGAGAATATTTATGTGTATTCAATATTGAGTATCAGATAGCTTACAAAATGATAAGGATCCCCTTTTATATATGAGGGGGAATCCCAACATAATACAAATGTATTTATTATAAAGATATGGAGTTGGTACAGCCATTTAATGCCTTGATTCGGGTCTGAACTAGCCCATTAGACTTCGTCAGCTCTAGTCATGCGCCTAGGGAACTTTCCACTTTTTTACCATAACTGTCGATCTGCACTGACTCGAGGTCGGACGTCGATAACCCCTCGGGTGTAAATCTCAACCGTAGCCTCGAGCCTTTGCAAAACGTGCTTACGAAGCATCGTAATGGCCGAAAATTGTACCTTCCGATTTTACCGCATACAATCACCCTCGTGATTTAACTCCTCACATCCTCTCAATATATGATAATGAATGCAAATAAGGCACGACAACACCCTTCGTGCTTTTCTCTCTTCCTCACCAAGCAACAATACGACCCCGGTTCACCCCCTGTGAACCATCGTGGCGGCACCTAGTCTCTACGACTAGATAAGCCTAAAATGCAGAAGATAAACCAAATTTGCGGAAGAAAATAATTTAAAATAGAAATAGAGTAATAAAACATGGTTTAAAAGTGCCGCTCAGCATAAACAATATTAAATCTTAAAACCAATACATTTTCTCAAAACCCGAAAAACAATGAATCACAAGCTAAGAGATACATAAGAAGCTCTAACTCCAGAAATATCTAACCAAAAGGAGAATACTGAAGGGCTATACTATTACAAAAAGATAGAAAGGGACTCCTCAGTCTGCGGACGCGGTAGATATAGCTCAAAGTCTCCACAGAAGCGCCTCGCCTCAAGGATGATAAGACAGAGTGAAGGTACCTGGATCTGCACATGAAAAACATGTGCAGAAGGGGCATGAGTACACCACAGCGGTACTCAGTAAGTACCAAGCCTAAACTCGGTCGGGTAGTGACGAGGAAGGTCAAGGCCTTACTGAGATAAAATAAAGAATATAAGACATGACAGTACAAGATAAGCAGTACAATTGAAAACTAATGATAAGAATTTAATACAGGAAAACGAGAAATTCAATAACTGAAACAGAGGCAAAACAATCACAAGGAAATAACCGGAGATCTCTCAGTATCCCGAGGATCTCTTAGTACCCTCAATATATGCTAGGGATCTCTTGGTATCCCGAGGATCTCTCAGTATCCTCAATATATGCTAGGGATCTCTTGGTATTCCGAGGATCTCTCGGTATCCTCAATGTATGCTAGGGATCTCTTGGTATCCCGAGGATCTCCTTGGTATCCTCAATGTATGATAGGGATCTCTTGGTATCCCGAGGATCTCTTGGTATCCTCAATATATGCTAGGGATCTCTTGGTATCCCGAGGATCTCTTGGTATCCTCAATGTATGATAGAGATCTCTTGGTATTCTCAATGTATGATAGGGATCTCTTGGTATCCCGAGGATATCTTGGTATCCTCAATGTATGTGTCGGGGATGTCTCGGTATCCCGCACTTCAGCTCAAATCGTAAATGCGTACAGGGGATCTCCCAGGATGTCGTTCCATAGTCCCAAAGTAAAACACATAAAAATGGCACAAGGAATACTCAAATAAACTCAACTTCATAACAAGGTAACACAGACAATTCTAACCTTACATGCTTCACGTAATACAAATAAGGCAGTTAAAGCAAATAAGGCAATTAAGTCAATTAGACATGCTTCTCTAACTAACAGCAGGTTTAAAAGTTCAAATAGAATAAATAGAAAGGGAAAACACAATTAAAGTTACTTAATGAAAACTAGATTTTCAACAATTAGCACAAGTACGAACTCGTCACCTCACGTACAAGGCATTTCAACTATCACAATACCAATCCTAAAGGGAAAGTCCCTCACACAAAGTTAGACAAGACACTTACCTCGAACCAGCTCAATAATCAATTTGATACCACGCTCTTGCCACGAGTACTCGATTCCAAATGGCCAAAATCTATTCAATTCAATTGCTTAATGTAAATAACACTTCAAGTAACTAATTCTACAAAGAAATTCTAAGCTGATACGCAAAATTACTTAAAATGACCAAAACGCCCCTCAGGCCCACGTCTCGGAATCGGGTAAAATTTACATTTTCATAATCCTCATACTCTCACGAGTCTAACCATACCAAAATTATCCAATTCCAATATTATTTGGTCCTTCAAATCATCATTTTACATTTTTGAAAGATTTCACAATTTTCTTCCCAAATTCCATCCCAAATCACGAATTAAATGATGAATTCAATGATATATTCATGCACTCTAGCCAAATCTGAGTTAGAATCACTTATCCCGATGAATTTCTTGAAAAACCTTCGAAAAATTGCCAAAATCCGAGCTCTCTAGGTCAAAATATGAAATAAAAACCTAAACCTCGTATTTATAGTGCACCTCCTCGATTTCCACCACTGCTGACCGCACAAAAACCATCACTAGCCGCGGTGGAGCACCGTTGACCGCACAAAAACCAGTGTTGTCCGTAGTGGATTTGACTGCAGTGACAGACTTTAGAATTTTGGCCATAAATTTCTCTATAGATGTCCAAATTGTGATATCTTTACCTTTCTGGAAACTAGACACGAAGGGCTACAACTTTTCTTTTTGAATCATCTCAACATTCCTTGTAGATCAAAAGATATATGCTTCCGAAATTAGACCAGTGAAACTTTCCTCACCCCGAACCACACTGGATTTTGTGCGGCCGCAAAGCCCCCACTGCGGCAACATAAAATCCTGTGCGGATTGCACTGGTGGGTTCAGAAGTCTGCAACTCCTCTGGACCTACAACCGCTATGATTTTAGGCCTAAAACATCGCGGAACCTACCCGAAACTCACCCGAGTCCCGCGGGATTTCAAACCAAATGTACCAACACATCCTGTGAAATCATTCAAAGTTGTTCAAAACTTTGGAACGCTCACAACAACATCAAATCACCAATTTAACATAGGATTCAAGCCTAATAACTCCAAGAACTCTTAAATTATGCTTTTGATCAAAAAGTCTATCAAACCTCGCCTGAATGACCTAAAATTTTGCAAGCACGTCACATTCAACACTACGGAGCTACTCGAACTTTCGGAATTCTATTCCGACCCTTAGATCAAAATCTCACTATCGGACCGGAAACTTCAAAAATTCGACTTTCGTCATTTCAAGCCTAAATTAGCTACGAACTTCCAAAACAAAATTCGAACACGCCCCTAAGCCCGAGATCACCCAACGGAGCTAACGAAACCATCAGATTTCCATTCCGAAGCCGTCTTCACACTGTTCTGACTACGGTCAACTTTCCAACACTTAAACTCTCATTTAGGGACTAAGTATCCCAAAACTCTCCGAAACTCAAAACCAAACATCCCGGCAAATCAAAATAGCAGAAATAAACTTAGGGAATGCAGTTAATAGGGGATCGGGGCATTAATTCTTAAGACGACCAGCCGGGTCGTCACATCCTCCTACACTTAAACATTCATTCGTCCTCGAACGAGCATAGAGATATACCTGAAGTAGTGAAAAGATGAGGGTAATGGATGCACATATCCTGCTCGGTCTCCCAGGTCGCCTCCTCGACCGGCTGACCCCGCCACTGAACATTTACTATAGCAGTGTTCTTTGACCTCAGCTTTCTAACCCGTCTGTCCAATATTGCTATTGGCTCCTCAACATAATATAGATACCTGTCCAACTAGACTAAGTTGAAATACAACACATGAAACAAATCACCGTGATACCTCTGGAGAATCGAAACATGAAATACCGGATGAACTCCTGCCAAGTTGGGAGGTAAGGCAAGCTCATAAGCAACCTCCCCAACATGCCTCAATATCTCAAAAGGGCCAATAAACCTCGGAATCAACTTCCTTTTCTCCCTAAATCTCATAATGCCCTTCATAGGCGAAACCCGAAGCAGAACCCGCTCTTCAACCATATAAGAAACATCACGAACCTTCCGGTTCACGTAACTCTTCTAACTGGGATGGGCTGCATGGAGTCTATCCTGAATCACCTCAACATTCTCCAAAGCATCCTGAACCAAGTCTAGGCCAAACAATCTAGCCTCACCCGGCTCAAACCTACCCACCAGGGATCTACACTGTCTCCCATATAAAGCCTCATACGGTGCCATGTGAATACTGGACTGATAGCTGTTGTTGTAAGCAAACCCCGCCAATGGCAAGAACTGATCCCAAGACCCTCCAAACACAATCACACACGCACGGAGCATATCCTCAAGAATCTGAATAGTGTGCTCTAACTATCCATCCGTCTGAGGGTGAAATGTTGTACTCAACTCTACCCGAGTACCCAACTCATGCTGAATGGCCCTCCAGAACCGTGATGTGAACTGTGTACCTCTATCTGAAATGATGGACACTAGAATACCATGCAGACGAACAATCTCCCGGATATAAATCTCTGCCAACCGCTCCGAAGAGTAAGTCATACACACAAGAATGAAATGAGAGGACTTGGTCTGCCGATCCACAATCACCCAAATAGCATCAAACTTCCTCAAAGTCCGTGGGAGCCCAACTACAAAGTCCATAGTGATCCACTCACACTTCCAGTCCGGAATCTCATCTGCTGAAGCAACCCACCCGGTCTCTGGTGTTCATACTCTGCTGATAGTTGAGGCACCGAGCTACAAATCCAACTATATCCTTCTTCATCCGCCTCCACTAGTAGTGCTGCCTCAAATCCTGATACATCTTCGCGCACCCGGATGAATGGAATACTGCGATCTATGGGCCTCCTCTAGAATCAACTCCCGAAGCCCATCAACATTAGGTACACAAATCCGACATTGCATCCTCAATACCCCATCATCACCAATAGTCACATCTTTGGCATCACCGTGCTAAACCTTGTCCTTGAGGACAAGCAAATAAGGGTCATCATATTGTCGCTCCCTGATACGATCAAATAAGGAAGACTGAGAAACCATGCAAGCTAGAACTCGACTGGGCTTCGAAAGATCCAATCTCACAAAGTAGCTGGCTAAGGCCTGAACATCCATCGCCATAGGCCTCTCCGATGCTGGTAAATAAGCCAAACTTCCCAAACTTTTTGCCTAAAGCATCGGCCACCATATTGGCCTTACATGGGTGATACAAAATAGTGATATCATAGTCCTTTAGCAACTCTAACCACCTCATCTGGTGCAAATTTAGATCCTTTTGCTTGAACAGGTGCTGCAAGCTCCGATGGTCAGTATAAATCTCACAGGGAACCCCGTATAAATAATGGCGCCAAATCTTCAGGGCGTGAACAGTGGTAGCTAACTCAAGATTGTGAACAAGGTAGTTCTTCTCATATACCTTCAACTATCTGGATGCGTAGGCAATCACCCTACTGTCCTGTATCAACACCGCTCCAAGGCTAATCCTCAAGGCGTCGCAATAGACCGTATAAGACCTCAAACCTATAGACAATATCAAAATTAGGGTTGTAGTCAATGCTGTCTTGAGATTCTGAAAGCTTGCCTCACACTCCTTCGTCCACTGAAATGGAGCAGCCTTCTGGGTCAACCTGGTCATAGGGGCTGCAATCGATGAAAACCCCTCCACAAACGACGATAGTAACCCACTAGGCCAAGGAAACTGCGGATCTCGGTAGCTGAGGATGGTTTAGGCCAACCCTTCACGGCCTCTATCTTCTTCGGATCCACCTGAATACCCCCACTCGATACCACGTGGCCTAAGAATACCACTGAATCCAACCAAAACTCACATTTCGAGAACTTAGCATATAACTTCTTCTCTCTCAGAGTCTGAAGCACAGTCCTCAGGTGCTACTCATGATCTTCCCGACTCCGGGAATACACCAGAATATCATCAATAAATACAATGACAAACGAGTCGAGATACGGATGGAATACACTATGCATCAAATGCATAAAGGCTGCTGGGGCATTGGTCAGCCCAAATGACATGACAAGGAACTCGTAATGACCATACCAAGTCCTAAAAGTAGTCTTTAGGATATCTGGCTCCCGAATCTTCAACTGATGGTAACTTGAGCGAAAGTCAATCTTAGAAAACACCCGTGCGCCTTGAAGTTGGTCAAACAGATCATCAATACGAGGCAAAGAATAACGTTTCTTCACTGTAACCTTGTTTAACTGGCAATAGTCAATACACATACGCATAGAACCATCATTTTTCTTCACAAATAAGACAGGATCACCCCCAAGGTGATACACTGGGCCAAATAAAACCCTTATCAAGCAATTCCTGTAATTGATCCTTCAACACCTTCAACTCAGGAAGAGCCATATGATACGGAGGAATAGAAATGGGCTGAGTGCCCAGCAACAGATCAATGCCAAAATCAATATCTCTATCCGGCGACATGCCCGGAAGGTCAGCTGGAAACACATTGAGAAATACCATACTATTGGAACTGAATCAACTGAAGGGGTATCAATACTAACATCTCTCACATAATCTAAATACGGGTCACACCCCTTCTCAACCATACGCTGAGCTTTAAGAAAAGAAATAACTCTACTGGGAAAGTGATCTAAAGTACCCCTCCACTCAACACGCGATACACCTGGCATATCCAGTGTCACGGTTTTGGCGTGATAATCTAGAATATCATAATGGGGCGACAACCAGTCCATGCCCAAGATAATGTCAAAATCTACCATTCTGAGCAACTATAAATCGGCTCTGGTTTCAAAACCACTAAGAGCAACCAAATACGACCGATAAATACGGTCCACAACAAGAGAATCTCCCACAGGAGTAGAAACATAAAGAGGGGAACTCAAAGAATCTCGAGGTACACCCAAATGCAGAGCAAAATAAGAAGACACATAAGTATAGGCGGAGCCTAGATCGAATAAAACCAATGCATCTCTATGACAAACTAAGACAATACCTATAATGATAGAATCGGAGGCGATAGCCTCGGTACGGGCACGAAGGGTAGAATATCTGTTCTGGCCTTCCCCTCTAGCTGGTTGGGCAGGTGGGGTAGCAACTGGTGCAGTGATCATAGCCTGAGAACTATGCGGAGCGTGCTGTGGCTGAGAAGTCTGTGGAGGTGCACTCCTTCCAAGTCTAGGGCAATCCCTCACCATATGGCGTGTGTCACCACACTCAAAACAAGCTCTGGGAGGACGTGGCAGTGGAAACTATGCGGTACGGGTACTCCAAGACCCCTAAACACCTGAAACACTGTGTAAAATCTGAGATACAAACTGAGCTGGCTAACCCATAAAACCTCTACCATGTCGTACTTTTCCTCCAAAATAAGGACCAGTGGGTCTCTCCAGTCTAAGAGGTCTCCTTACTTCCCTATGTTCTGTCTCCTAACCTCGTCTGTCCTCTCTCTCCTGGACCCACTTGTCCTCTACTCGGCGAGAGGTCCTCACCACCCATTGAACTAGGACCACAGGTTGTGTGGCTATGATACCTAGAACCCGACCAATGAGAACTCTCTACTCTGGAGTGGGGGTACCGAAAGTCTGGGTCCCTTCCCCGATCTGTAAGGTAGTTGGTACAACCTGAATCAACCCCGCCGGAACTATGTACCAAACATGCTCAGGAACTGTGCTAATGTCTCCTGAAGTGCTGGAGCAGTAGTAGTAGTAGGCGCATTCGGTGCCTGCACTCCGTCTGGAACTGCTAGTGGCACTTCGGTGGAAGCTCGCGCAGGTCCTTTGGTTGCACCACGTGTGCGTCCTCGGCCTCTACTCCGGCCTCAACTTCTGCCGACTCTCGCATGGGCGCGGGTGCCTGATCATCTCTAGTAGCATGTGTCCTTACCATCGGTGAGAGAATAGTAGATAGAACTTTAGAATTGTGAAATCAAAAATCTCGCACGACAAGGAATTCAAATGAAGTGGAATTTTCCTAACGGTTACATAGCCTCTCATAGATAAATACAGATATCTCCGTACCGATCAGCGAGACTCTAATAAACCGGCTTCTGATCCATGACTCCTATGAACCTAGAGCTCTGATACTAACTTGTCACAATCCCAGTTCGCCCTACATGAACCATCGTGATGGCACTTAGTCTCTACGACTAGGTAAGCCTAAAATGCGGAAGATAAACCAAATTTGCGGAAGAAAACAATTTAAAACAGAAATAGAGTAATAAAACAACGTTTAAAAGTGCCGCTCGAAATACACAATATTAACTCTTAAAACCAATACATTTTCCCAAAACCCGGAAAACCATGAATCACAAGCTAAGAGATACATAAGAAGCTCTAACTCCAAAAATGTCTAACCAAAAGGGGAATACTGAAGGGCTATACTATTACAGAAAGATAGAAAGGGACTCCTCAGTCTGCGGACGTAGCAGATATACCTCAAAGTCTTTACAGAAGTGCCTCGCCTCAAGAAATGATAAGACAGAGTGAATGTACCTGGATCTGCACATGAAAAACATGTGGAGAAGGGGCATGAGTACACCGCAGCGGTACTCAGTAAGTGCCAAGCCTAACCTCGGTCGGGTAGTGACGAGGAAGGTCAAGGCCCTACTAAGATAAAATAAAGAATATAAGACATGACAATACAAAATAAGCAGTACAGTTGAAAACCAACGATAAGAATTTAATACAGGAAAACAAGGAATTCAATAACTGAAACAGAGGCAAAACAATCACAAGGAAATAACCGGGGATCTCTCAGTATCCTGAGGATCTCTTAGTACCCTCAATATATGCCAGGGATCTCTTGGTATCCCGAGGATATCTCGGTATCCTCAATATATGCTAGGGATCTCTTGGTATCCCGAGGATCTCCTGGTATCCTCAATGTATGCTAGGGATCTCTTGGTATCCCAAGGATCTCTTGGTATCCTCAATGTATGATAGGGATCTCTTGGTATCCTCAATGTAAGATAGGGATCTCTTGGTATCCTCAATGCATGAGAGGGATCTCTTGGTATCCTCAATGTACGTACTGATGATAAGACAGAGTGAAGGTACCTGGATCTGCACATGAAAAACGTGTGCAGAAGAGGCATGAGTACACCACAGCGGTACTCAGTAAGTGCCAAGCCTAACCTCGGTCGGGTAGTGACGAGTAAGGTCAAGGCCCTACTGAGATAAAATAAAGAATATAAGACATTACAGTATATGATAAGCAGTACAGTTGAAAACCAATGAAAAGAATTTAATACAGGAAAACAAGGAATTCAATAACTGAAATAGAGGCAAAACAATCACAAGGAAATAACTGGGGATCTCTCAGTATCCCGAGGATCTCTTAGTACCCTCAATATATGCCAGGGATCTCTTGGTATCCCGAGGATCTCTCGGTATCCCGAGGACCTCTCGGTATCCTCAATATATGCTAGGGATCTCTTGGTATCCCGAGGATCTCTCGGTATCCTCAATGTATGCTAGGGATCTCTTGGTATCCTCAATGTATGATATGGATCTCTTGGTATCCTCAATGTATGATAGGGATCTCTTGGTGTCCTCAATGCATGATAGGGATCTCTTGGTATCCCGAGGATTTCTTGGTATCCTCAATGTACGTGTTGGGGATCTCTCGGTATCCTGCACTTCAGCTCAAATCGTAAATGCGTACAGGGGTTCTCCCAGGATGTCGTCCCGTAGTCCCAAAGTAAAACACATAAAAATGGCATAAGGAATACTCAAATAAACTCAACTTCATAACAAGGTAACACAGACAATTCTAACCTAGCATGCTTCACGTAATACAAATAAGGTAGTTAAAGCAATTAAGTCAATTAGACATGCTTCTCTAACTAAAAGCAGGTTTAAAAGTACAAGTAGAATAAATAGAAAGGGAAAACACAATTAAAGTTACTTAACGAAAACCGGATATTCAACAATTAGCATAAGTACGCACTCGTCACCTCACGTACAAGGTATTTCAATTATCACAATACCAATCCTAAGGGAAAATCCCCAACACAAGGTTAGACAAGCCACTTACCTCGAACCGGCTCAATAATCAATCTGATACCACGCTCTTGCCACGAGTACTCGACTCCAAATGGCCTAAATTTATTCAATTCAATTGCATAATGTAAATAACACTTCAAGTAATTGGTTCTACAAAGAAATTCTAAGCTAATACGCGAAATTAGGTAAAATGACCAAAACGCCTCTCGGGCCCACGTCTTGGAATCGGGTAAAATTTACATTTTCAAAATCCTCATACTCTCACGAGTCTAACCATACCAAATTATCCAATTCCGATACCATTTGGTCCTTCAAATCATCATTTTACATTTTTGAAAGATTTCACAATTTTCTTCCCAAATCACAAATTAAATGATGAATTCAATGATAGATTCATGTACTCTAGCCAAATCCGAGTTAGAATCACTTACCCCGATGAATTTCTTGAAAAACCTTAGAAAAATTGCCAAAATCTGAGCTCTCTAGGTCAAAATATGAAATAAAACCCCAAACCTCGTATTTATAATGCACCTCCCAGATTTTCACCACTGCTGACCGCACAAAAACCATAGCTGACCACGGTGGAGCACAGCTGACCGCACAAAAACTAGTGTTGTCCGCGTTGGATTTGACTGCAGTGACAGGCTTTAGTATTTTGGCCATAACTTTCTTTACAGATGTCTAAATTATGATTTCCTTACCTTTTTTGGAAATTAGACACGACGGCCTACAACTTTCGTTTTTGAATCATCTCAAAATTCCTTGTAGATCAAAAGATATAAGCTTTCGAAGTCAGACTAGTGAAACTTTCCTCACCACAGACTGCACTGGATTTTGTGCGGCCGCAAAGCCCCCACTGCGACTGCACAAAATCCTGTGTGGTCCGCACTGGTGGGTTCAGAGGTCTGCAACTCCTTTGGACCTGCAACAGCTATGATTTTATGACTAAAACATCCCGGAACTAACTCGAGCCCCTCGAGACTTCAAACCAAATGTACCAACACATCCCGTGACATCGTTCAAACTTGTTCAAAACTTCAAAACGCTCACAACAACATCAAATCACCAATCTAACATAGGATTCAAGCCTAAGAACTCCAAGAACTCTTAAATTATGCTTTCGATCAAAAAGTCTATCAAACCTCGCTCGAATGACCTGAAATTTTGCAAGCACATCACATTCAACACTACGAAGCTACTCCAACTTTCGGAATTCCATTCCGACCCTTACATCAAAATCTCACTATCGGGACCGGAAACTTCAAAAATTTGGCTTTCGGCATTTCAAGCCTAAATTAGCTACAAACCTCCAAAACACAATTCGAACACGTGCCTAAGCCCGAAATCACCCAACGGAGCTAACGGAACCATCGGATTTCCATTCCGAAGCCGTCTTCATACTGTTTCGACTACGGTCACTTTCCAACACTTAAGCTCTCATTTAGGGACTAAGTGTACCAAAACTCTCCGAAACTCAAAACCGAACATCCCGACAAATCAAAATAGCAGAAATAAACTTGAGGAAAGCAGTTAATAGGGGATCGAGGCGTTAATTCTTAAGACGACCGGCCAGGTCGTCACAGTAATAATGCCAAGATAACCCTTGAGGTACCTCAAGATCCTGTATACTACATGTAGGTGTGCTTGACAAGGAGCATGCATATACTGGCTTACCAACCCCACAACATAGATAATGTCAAGTCAAGTGATAGTAAGATATCTAAGTTTTCCCACAAGCCTCTGATGCCTGCATTATCCAAGGGTTCTTTTCATACGGTGCCATGATATCAAACTTCAACTTTAAAAATATTCAACATCTTCAAACAAACAATAAATACAAAATGAGTAATTAAAGAAGTAATAATCTAACCTAAGTATGGATAACATGGTTAACAAAATAATATAAAACAAAAAAATAATTTCTATCTGCATGGTTTAACCCAATGACAACGCATAGGTATTCGTCACCTTACATATACGTTATCCCCACACATAAAACACGTACCAAATAGACCAATAAGTCCTAATCCCTCAAATCAAAGTAACCACGACACTTATCTCACTCTGCGAATCAAAGAAATCAACCAACCACGGCATTGCCTTTCGAACAATCCTCCAACACAACCGAATCTTGCTAATTATCAACCAAATGATTCAAAATAATCTTAGATTCTACCCATTAATGAAAGAGGTTCAATTTTGATCATTTTTTTAAAAGTCAAACCTGGGCCCACTTTGTCAAAATCCAAGATTCTGGCCAAAATTTGATTATTCATTCACCCCGATCCCGATTATGTTTCGAAATTCAACCTCAATTTGAGATCTAAATCTCAATTTTACAAAAATTACCAATTTCTACCCAAATCCCTAATTTCTACCATAGAAATCCTAAATTTGATATTGAAAGCTCATGAAAAGTAATGAAAAATTAAAAAGAAATGGATTAACGCCACTTACCAATGAATTTGGGAAGAAAAGTCTCTTAGAAAATCGACTCTAGAGTGTTAGGGTTAAGAAATGGTGTAAAATGAGCTAAGTCCTAATTTTTTCATCTTTTACCCAGCTGCGGATTCCGCAATTGTGTAATAATGTTAATAATTGCGAACACCACAAATGCGAGACAAGGGTCGCAAATGTGAACCCTGTCACAGAAGCCCAAAAGTCATAATTGCGACAAAAGGTTAGCAATTGCAAACAGACCCTCATTCGTGAATGCGAACAAATTCTTCGCAAATGCGAAGATCATTCAGAAGTGCACTTAGTCGCAAATGCGACTCTCACATTTCGAAAATTGCGAACATGTTCCTCGCAAATGCGAGAGTAACCCAACACAGCCTATGCTCGCAAATGCGAACTCTTGTTCGCAAAAGTGAGACTCCGCAATTACGAGTCAGACCTCGCAAATGCGAGATTTGCAGCAAACACCAGAATTGGTATTGCACCAGAAATTTTCACACTAACCAAGCTCATCCGAAACATGTTTGAAACTCACTCGAACCTAAACATACACAAAAATGTAATAATATCACATGAATTTACTCGCGCAATCAAATCATAAAAATAATATCTAAGTCTACAAATTAAACCTCAAAATGAATGAAATTTCATAGTAAACTCAAGAACAACTAGAATCACATCTAAACATCTGAAGCATGTCAAATTAATTCCGAATTGCACCAAATTTTACGGACAAGTTTCAAATAGTAATACAGACCTATTCTAAGTTTTAACATCAAAATCTGAACTCGTTAACTATGAAGTCAAATTACGGTCAAACATAGGTGATTTCCAAACTTTCAAAATACTAGCGTTCAGTAAAATGGGTCAAATCAACCAAGGACCTCCAATTTGAATTTCGGACATACGCCCAAGTCCAAAATCTGGATACGGACCTACTAAAATTGTCAAAATATCGATTCGGGGTCGTTTACACAAAAAAATTGACCGTGGTCAACTCAAATCATTTTTAAAGCTAAAATTCATGTTTTCTTCAATTTTTCACATAACTTTTTTCGAAAAAAAAACACTGACTACGCACGCAAATCAAAAAATACTAAATTGAGCTAATCGATGTCTCAGAAGATAAAAATAAGAGGTAGAACTCAAACTGATCTATCGAATCATTACAAAAATATAATCATATAGCTATATAAAATAATATTTAATATAATTATCAGATGAAATGTGTTTGCTTGACCACTTTTGACATAGTGTGGTTACGCCGCTGCATATGAGTTATGGTTGTCCAACGGGACGGGACGTCCCGTCCCGTCCCGCGTCCCGTCCCGCTTCAAGTTAAATGGGATGAGCATGTTAAACGGGACACGGGACGGGACGGGACGACCATTTTGTCCCGTTTGTCCCATCCCGTTTCGTCCCGTTTCATCCCGTCCCGCGTCTCGTCCCGCGTCCCGTCCCGCCATTTTTAAAAAAAAAAAACTAGCTGTTGGGCAACGGCTTAAATTGCAAAAATAGTCGTTGCCAACGGTCCAAACAGCCCCTACCCCCCCCCCCCAGCACCCCTAACCCCCCAAACTTTTAATATAACCCCTAAGTTTATTAAATTACACTTTGGCCCTATTTTCTACTATAAATACCCCCATTCTTCTTCATTTTTTCCCACAAAAAATCAATATTCTCTCTCAAATCTCTTACATTCTAATATTCTATCTATATTCTATATTATTCTCTCAATTTTGTTACTATCAAGTATCAACTATCAACTTCAAGTATCAACTATCAAGTGATAACTTTCAAGTATTTGGGCAAATTGTTTGGAGCAACTTTCAAGCTTCAAATTAATTCGTCAAGTATTTGGAGCAATATTTTGGGCAATTTCTTCAAGTTTTAATATTTAATCACGGTGCACTCGTTCCATCTCCTAATTTTAATATATAATTTTTGCGTATCATTTTAGTGCTTAATTTTTGTGTTTACTTTACGTGTTATATTTTCGTATTTCATTTGTGTGTTTAATATTTGTATTAGCTTTTTTAATTTAATTTCGTATTTAAATTATGGCACCTAAAAATGTATTTGGTATTTTTAAAAAAAGCAGTAAAAAAATAGTAAAGGTGAAAGTAGTAGTAATCCTAATCCTAACCCTTCTCCTAGACCTAGAATTAGAAAGCATATTGATGAAATGACTCATGTTGATGAAACTTCATTTTCCCAACCCCCCACATTTTATGATGTTCATGTTGGAGAACAATTAGATCATGAAACTTTATAAAGACAATTTGGCAATGATATTTTTTTTGAGGATGAAGAAAATGAGGAAGAAGAATTAGATGAAACACCCACTAGTCTTGCAACACAAGCTCCAACTCAGAGTCAATCTCAGTCTGGAGCTTTACCCTCTGTACCCCCTGTAAGGAGTAAGCCTGAGGTTGAACTTCCCAAAACATCACTTGTATGGAAATTTTTTAAACATGATAAAGTCAATCATCGTGCTATATGTGAAAAATGTAAGCAAGTATTTGCACACACAACAAGTGGTGGGACAGGGGGTTTAAGTAGACACTTAATAAGGGATCACAAATCTTTATGGATACAAGCTAACATAGAAGCCGAAAAAATTATAGATCCTACCATCAGTACTGACACTCCTAGTGGATCTGGTTCTAATCAAATTCAACAACAACTTGACCCTGCTTCTGATCATTGTTTTACGCAAATATAACAAAGATAGAGATCGTGAGAACTTAGCAAAAATGGTGGCTGTTTGTGGCTTACCTTTTACTTTCCCTTCTCACCCTGCTTTTGTGCATTAAATACAAGAAACTTATAACCCTGATTTTCAAGGTTTTCCTAAGACCACGGTTAGAAATGATGTTTTTAAATTTCAAACTGAATATCTTCAGTATATTCGTTGTGTATTTTTTCACTTAGATTGTAAAGTGTCTATCACATCTGATATAGGTTGTAGTCCTAATGGTTGTGATTATTTAACTGTTACATGTCATGTGGTTGATCATCACTAGAACTTGCAAAAACGTATTGTTGGTTATAAATTTGTTGATTCAAAACACACTGGAGCATATATTGCAACTACTGTTCTACAAATACTTGATTTTTATGGATTCATTAATAAAGTTTTAACTATCACCTTAGATAATGCTTCTTCTAACACAACCGCAACAAATAGCTTAAAATCTAGACTTTGTCCAATTAATCCAACAATTTTTCATGTTAGATGTGCATGCCATATTTTTAACTTGGTTGTAAAAGATGGTCTTAATTTATTTTCTGATACTTGTAGTAAAATACAACATGCTTGTGGCTATATTTTTCGTGCTCATAAACAAAGTAGAATTCGTGAATTTGCTCAACAATGTGCTAGTGCTAACCTTCCATTTAGAAAAGTTCCAAAAGATGTTTGTACTAGGTGGAATTCTACTTATGAAATGCTTAAAGTTGCTTATAATTATCGGGTGCCTATCCAAAAAGTATTTAATATGCATAATGCTCACCCTGTTGATCAAATTGTTGATTCTGATTGGGATGAGATCAGAGAGCTTACTAAATTTTTAGAAAAATTTTATTATGCTACAAAACAATTTTCTGGTATATATTATCCTACTGTTACACAAATATTATGGTATATTTGTGGAATATTTGTTGTATTTGGTAAGTATAAAACAAATCCAACTTATGCACCGACCATTAAAGAAATGATTTTAAAATTTAAAAAGTATTTTTTTCCTATTCCTGAAGTTTATTTAATTTCTACTCTACTTAACCCATCTTTAAAACTAAGAGGTGCAAAGGGACTTGTTCGTAAAATTTATGAGAATTTAGAAATTCAAGAAAATGAACAACCATCTCTCGAAAACTGCCAAGCTAGCATATATATTCTTATGCTATATCAATGTTTGATAAATATAAATCTATGGATACAACTGGTTGTGAAACAGCTCCTTCTACTTCTAAGTCTAGAGCAGAAGTTTTATGGGAAGATATGGATGATATAACAGGTTTTGATTCCTCTATTGATGATGAACTTGATTCTTATGTTAATCAAGGATTGGAAAATATTAAAGACGAAGAAGGCAAGGAACAACATTTGTCATGGTGGAGGGAGCGTGGCAAGGCTTTTTCAACACTTTCAATTATGGTCCGAGATATCCTGGCTATTCAAGCATCATCAGTAGCATCGGAGAGTGCTTTTAGCGCGGCAAGATTTCAAATTGGCGATCATAGACATTCATTAGCGGAGGACAGTCTAGAGATTTCCGTATTATTTAGAGATTGGATTAATGCAGAAAGAAGAAATCTTGGTCTTGAAAAATTAACCACTAGGGAAGAAGAAGAATACAATGAGATACTAACCACTGGGAGCGATGACGGCATGGATCTCATGGAACATCAATCAACATTGCCAATTCCAGTAGAATGTCCGAGAGATATTATTGATAAGTTACAAAGAAGATATATAGGAGCTTACAAATATTAGTATGATAATTTGTAATTGGCTACTAAGAGACCTAGTTCAAACAGAACCCTTCCTAGAAGGTGGCTGCGTAGATTAGGTGCTCTTCAAAAGAATTATATTTGTATTTGAGATTTGAAAGTTCTATTAATAAAATAAAAGGCTCTAAGAGTTGAATTTTATTTATGAATTGTCTTAGTTACTTAATAGTTAATACTTTGAAATTATATTAAATAAATTATAACTCTATTATAAATTTATAATTACTATAATATTTCATTACAAGTCTTTTGTTTTAATATTTTATAATTCTTTACTTAGTTTTCTAATTTTTATTTTAACATAGTAACATTTAAGTTTTATTAAATAAGTCAAAAATCCAGCCGTTGCAAACTTTAAAAACATAGTAAATTTAAAAAAACTAGACGTTTTTTTAAAAAAAATACACTTAAGGCCCACAAACCCGTCCCATCCCGTTTGTTAGCGGGACGGGATGAGACGAACATTTCGTCCTGTTTGTCCCGTCTCGTTTCATCCCGTCCCGCTTCCATCCCGCTTAAATGTCGTCCCGTCCCGTTAATTTGGTCTCGTCCCGTTGGACAGCCATAATATGAGTACATCGTTACAAATAGAATAGGAGGTTAAAGTAAAAATCTTCAAATATATAAATATTCATTACTAATTTTTAAATTGAAACAAAAAGTGCCATAGGAATTTGGAGTAGCAAATTACTTTTTCCACTAAACTTCCAACAAAACAATAAGGAGTCCGGAACCAAAATGTGGTTCTTTTAGACTCAAACTACACAAATAGGTGGTAAAAAAATAATCTTTTTATATATAGCGCCATAATACCTGGCGCTATATACTAACAGTAACGGCACCGTTAAGGTATAGCGCCAGGTATTGTGGCGCTATACTGTAAAAGCTGACATGGCCAGGTATAGCGCCACAATACCTGGCGCTATATATACATCATTAATGTATAGCGCCAGGTATAGTGGCGCTATACATAGATTTTCCCGGCCCCACCAATAATTCGTGACTTCAATAATTCAAAAGCGTATAGTGCCAACTTTTTGGGCGCTATACCTATATAAAAATAAATTCCCGGCTAGCCATTTCCTATATAAAGAGGTTAGGATTGTATAGAAATTCATTCAAAAATTTTGTTACCTCTTGTTGAAACGTTTATTGTTCTTAAATTCTTCAGCATTTTTTTTATTATGTCTGAAGAGCATAGAACAAGAGTTTCATTATATTGGGGGAGTGAGGTTGTGATGGAGAATAACTCTGTGGGCTACAGTTTACTTGCTCAGTGTCATGTTAAATTGCCACTTACAATAGAGTACGATAAATTGATATTGTTGTTATGCAAAAAACTGAGTGTGAGGAAATGTTCAGTGATACTTAAAGTAACCGGAAGATATCTGTATTCCGTCACTCCGCAAGGGGTTGCTTTTTACTCATAGTTTAACATCGACAATGATGAAACTTTGAGTGATTTTCTGAGGACTCCGGACGAATGCCGGGAATTTCTTGTAATCACAATGTTGGAGATGTACGTGAAGGTCGAAGACGTTCCAAAAAACGAGGTTGTGCGTAGCAGAGATAACCCCCAGTCATCGGGTGGTTATTATGGAGCAGTTTTTGCCGGAGAGGTTTCGGATGAAAGAGTTTTCCTTTATTAAAACTTATCACCGCCGGCGAATGAGCAGCGAGAAAATAATTTATACCCTGCTTTCCATAATTCACAAGACGAGTGAAAAACTTCAATTTTCATTTGTGTTAATTATGTATATTTTTAGTGTATTGAATTTGTATTAACGCTCATATATTTAATAGGGGGTACCGGCCGGATATGAATTTTACAAGTGGCCCATCCGGTAGTCATCACTTAATTGAAAACACCCATCATGACATTTCATCACATTACGATTTGTAAGTGAGGTGATATAGACATATGGAAATCATTTATTAATTCAGTAGCTTATATTTTTGTCGGTTGTGCAGTAAAAACGAGCAAGTTGAACCACCCGTACTCACTCAATTGACCGAAAACGACGTATTACATCGGGATCTGGCAGATGCACAGAGTGAGGAACAGAACAGTGATTACGATAACAATGCCGATGAATCCGGAGATGAGACACCCTTTTTTCGTGAGGATGGTGATGAGGATGAGGATGAAGGACCTGATTTGAAGAGAGACCCCCCTAGATGAAGAGTGTATGAGTCCGAAGTGCCGTTTCATTCAAGGGAGATTCCTTACATTGATAACTTGCCAACCGTGCCGGATGTGGAAGCTCTAACAAGGGATTTTGATGAAATCCGGACAGCAATGTGGGATGAGTCTAGACCAATGGTGCTTGCAAAGGGGATGCTTTTTCTGATAAAACGCGCTTAAGCAGGGCTTGTAAAATGCAGAACGTAAAAGAGTGTCGTGAGATGCAGGTATGGGAGTCAAGTCTGATGGTATACAAGGTTGTTTGCCGCAGGTGGTTTTGGCCATGTAATTTGATGTTGCGGGCGACCAAGAAGAAGACAGGTATGTGGAAAGTGGGTAAATACATTCCCACCCACACATGCGAAATGGACACATTCAACGGGAATCACTTCAACTTGGATATTGACTTGATTTCTCTTGTACTTATTCCGCATATCGAAGCGTCCATAAGGTATACAATCAAAGAGTGCATTACATCAGTCCACCAGGAATATGGCCATACCATTACGAAAAGAAAGGCATTTCTCGGGCGCAAACGAGCGTTTGAAATTGTCTATGGTAATTGGGATAAGTCATTTGCATCTCTGCCAAAGTACATGGACTCACTGCAGCACTTTAACCTCGGGACAGTTGTTGAATAGAAGCTTGAGCAGAGTCCGGGAACACCAGAATACATATTCAATCACGTGTTCTGGGCGTTTAAGCCAACAATTGATGGTTTTTCGCATTGCCGGCCAGTAATATCTATAGACGGAACTCATGTCTATGGAAAGTACGATATCAAGCTATTGATAGTTGTGGCAGTGGATGATAATGGATAGATATTTCCTCTATCTTTTGCTGTTTGTGCCAATGAAAGCACAGAGACATGGACGCTATTTTTGAACCACATGAAAGAGCACGTTGTCAAACAGCGTTCAGGTATTTGTCTAATATCTGATCGGCATAGTGGTATATTAAGTTCTGTGGAGAACTTGCCTGCATGGCAAGAACCTTATGCAAACCACCGTTACTATGTGAGGCACTTTAAGGCCAATTTCCAGAAGGCACATCCCAACAAGGATCTATATGATTTGATGTGGATGGCAGCAACAGATCACCAACAACATAAATTCCGGAGGCATATGGATTCTATCAGGTAAGAAGACGAGGCAGCCTATTGTTGGTTAATACGACATGACCCTGAAAAGTGGACGTTGCATGCGGATGGTGGCAGACGATGGGTAATTCTTACTACAAACGTGTCAGAGTCCTTCAACGGGTTATTAAAGTCGTCAAGAGGATTGCCCGTCACAGCCATGGTGTGGATGTCGCTCAAGCAGATGGCGGAGAGGTTTGTTCAACGGTCTGCAACTGCAACGGAATTGATGGAGAGGGGTGTTGAATTTATGCCAGTGCCTATGAAGAGATTTGAGAAATACAGACGGCGAGCACATTGGCATTCATTTTTGCAGTATGATAACGAAAGAGGTGTTTTTGAAGTTCGCACCGCAGTCCATAATAATCGGGGTAATAATGTACATACAGTAAATGAATCTGTAAGGTTATGCTCCTGTGGGAAATGGTCCATCTACCACATGCCTTGCTCACATGCCATCAAGTGTTTTCAACGTGTTGGTTATGCGGAGACCAACTATGTTGATCAACAATATAGTGTTTCCAAGTACCTAAACACATATAGTGGTCAGTTACAGCCAGTGGGTGCTGAGCATTATTGGCCTCTGAAACCATTTAAAATGGTGTGTAACAAGTCCTATTTGCGTAAAAGACAGGTGCAGAAGAGAACACGTATACGGAACCAAATAGATGTTAGTGACACCGTTTATGCGCGCAAATATGGTATATGCTCGCAAACAGGACACGACCATCGTAAATATCCTTCAGCTGGTTTGGGTGGCAAAACTAATCAAGATCGTGGTGGGTGTTCTTCTAGTGTACCTAACTACCCATGAGTTGATGTTGTTATAATTAGTTGTTATATCTATGTTGAAAGATTTATGAAATAAAATTATGCTTGTTAACTATTATTTGTACTTTCCCATTTTACCTATTTAAATAATAATTTAATAAAATTATCTGTATATTTATTATGTGTGTGTTGTCTTGTTGAACTGAAAAAGCTGACCAGCTGACATAAAGTTGTCTTATCAACATCATGATATTTAACACGCAAAGTATAGCGCCATTAGATAGTTCGTTATGTGTGTGTTGTCTTGTCGAACTGAAAAAGCTGACCAGCTGACATAAAGTTATCTTGTCAACATCATGATATTTAACACGCAAAGTATAGCGCCATTAGATAGTCCGTTATGTGTGTGTTGTCTCGCCTATAAATAACGGGCTCATTGTAGTTATGTTGTGTGCTCAAAAATTACTAAAAGCAAATATTTTATTAAAGGTAAGGTTTTTTTTACTAAAAGCAAATATTACACAAATGGCTCAACCTCTTCGTCCACCAAAGTGCAACTGTGGAAAAGCATGCTTGATGCAAAATTGTTGGGAAGGTGGTGAAGTTGGACGCCGCTACTGGCACTGTATGAACCAGTTTTACAAGATTCCCGGCGAACCTATTTGTTGATTTTCAAGAATGGGTTGATGAACCATGTTATCAGGAATGTTACAGAGAACAACTCCAGTTTCTTCATAATATGTGTTTAAGACAACAGGAACATGAAAAAGAAAGCAATAGAATTATTGCAGACTTGAGGGCGAACCTGAAGGAGGTGGGAGAAGAAAAATGGAAAACACAATGGAATTGTGAAGCACAAAAGGATCGAAAAAAATATAAACTGGAACTTGCGGAGGTGAAGGCGAAACTGAAAGAGGTAGAAGAAGAAAAAGAACAACTGGAAGAACGATTTAAGTGGTTGGAGCGGAGAATAAATAGCAACCGGGGCTAAACATTGGCATGTATGTGTTTAGTGTATTTTTCATATTTCATGTATTTTATTATGTTGGCCTGCTATGTTTGTGTTTGTGATTGTGTTTGTGCTGTAGTAATGTTTTTCTTGTGTGTTGTACTAAATTTTATTTTAATTGAAGTAGAAGTTAAGTTTAAGTGCTTGTGTTGTACTACATTTTATTTTAATTGAAATGGAAGTTAAGTTTAAGTGCTTGTGTTGTACTAAATTTTATTTTATGAAACTATCAAACGAATGGAGAACTAAAAAAAGTAATGCGCATATTCAATTAAATAATATTGTTAATGTATACAAAAATATTATTTACACCATGTCAATGTGTCCCGCATCCGGTGTGTCTCAATGCAGCCGCTGGCCTGAGGCGCATCCCCTCCCGTCCGAGTACGCTATCAGGATCATCATCATCAAGTCATCTCCTTATAGCTGGATGCGGCGCAGGATGATATGTATCGGTGGTGCTGTCATCTCCAGTAGAAGGCTACATAATAATATGAAACTTAGTATAGAAAACTACATAACAATTCACAACAATTTATATTATCTTACCATCATCGTCTCTAGATCCTGAATGTAGTCATCTGTCGCTGCATCGCATGAAGCCTTAAAAAGGAAATTAATAAAGTTAAAGAAAATAAATAAGTTACAAAACACAAATTCAAATTCAATAATAATAAACTCATACCTGCGCATGTGATGTGGAGCCATAACTCAGTCGGCGCCCACTATAAAAATCTCGGGTCGGTCGATCCTCAACAGTGGTAGACGGGCCTGGGAAGTATCTACCCCAATCCACTCCTTGAATATCCGAGCCCGTGATCAATAACTGACCCAATGGGTTCACCTGCGATGGCACTGGAGTGCGATAAATTCCAAGGCTGTAAGACGGCATGTCCGTCTCATGCATGCCACCTGCCATATCAGCAGCAACATCATCAACAGGAGCCTCAACGCCCCCTTGCTGGGGACCACCTCCTCTCCGCCCACGACCACGTCGTCCGACACCACCAGCTCGTCGGGCACCACCAACTCGTAGGATACCATGGCCTCGCTGGTACGTGGTTGGGTCCATATAATCAGCCTCGTATGCCAAACATTGATCCGATCGGGCTCGCTGCAGTGTCTGGGCAGCCACATCCATGAATCGACGACTATACTCTTGCATGGCCACAGGATCGTGGACATAACTCTGCATCTGCTGCCCCATATGATAGACGGTATGCAATCCAATCGCCTGCACAAAGTAAAAAATATAAACTACATATTTGGCACTAAATTATAGCTATATAACTAATAATAACAGAAAACATACCAGGGTCTTGTGTCTCCCGGCGTATGGGACGTACCGACCGTGTGCCTGATGAACTAGGTTCCCGATAACAAGTCGGGAAACAGTGCGGTACCATGCCATATAACGTGGAATAGGAAAGTGTTGCGGAGGTGGGGTCAAGTCCTCTCGCCTGTCCCAGGTAAACAACTGCTCGTTAAGCCATTCAATAAATGTGTTGTCTGCCCTAGACCGATCATCCCTCTCATAATGTAAAGCATGCCATGCAGGCGGAGTCGGTATAGGCTGCGGCAGGCCAAACTGACGAAATACCTGCTTGGAGGCATGATGCTCGACAATATCGAGGCATAAGAGCGGGACAAAAGCCCTCCAAATATGTCGGCCGAATGTGCAGTACGCTGGCAGGGTACCTATCACCTTATCGGTGTACGACGTCCAGATGAACTATCAAATAAGAACACAAATCGTTAGTATGCGCATCACTAAGTTAATCTATAACAGGTAAGTTTAGTTAGATATTCACCTGTGCGTCTTCCAGCAGATCCAACACATCCCTGCAGAGGGGGAGATTATGATGGGCATCATAATCTCGTGCAAGAATACGATGCATAACCCACCTACAAGCTAGAGGGAGTTGCGGAATTTCTACATTAGCTGGTAGTTGTGGTAGAGGTGGCTGAAACTGCAGAAATCGCTCCCAGACCCAAACCTAACATACAAAGTTGACGTAAAGTATAAGATTAACTATAACTAGGTAGAATTGTAACTAATGGACATATTATTTGAATATGTTGTCACCTGTAGAAGCGGAAGAAAGCCACCAACGTCTCTCTGTGTGTCGATGCAAGCCCAGCACATCTGCCTGTACAGATATGAGATGACAGCACCACCCCAGCTGTACAAAGATGTATCCTCGAACCGGGCAATATGATGCAGAAAACGGAGGCTCACTAGGTTCCCCGAAGTGTTCGGGAACAAGACCTCCCCAAATAGAAGGAGCAACAGCAGCCTCGTATATCGCTGTACATCCACCTCCGCAGACTCATCGGTGATAGTATGGTGGATCTGCACCAGGTGGTCTCTAATGGGGACCAACTGTATACGACTAGAACCAGACGCTACCGCCTCGTCCTCCGGCATGAAACTCGTGAGCATGTGCAGCATATCCCAATATGCCTGCCGCGAATAATATCTCATGGTCGCAGGCAGTAAAACTGGCAAGCCATCAGCGGAAAGGTCATATAAAATCTCAGCGTCCTGGAGTGTGATGGTTGCCTCGCCGATGGGCAAATGGAAAGTGTGCGTCTCCGGTCGCCACCGCTCAATCAAGGTCGTGATCAAAGCATAGTCGAGCTGTATCCGTCCAATCCTAATAATCCTATATAATCCCATCTCCTCCAAGTAATGAACCACGCAGGGATGTAGAACGCGGGGAGGACTCAAAAACTCCCACAATAGATCCTCTCTCCTAGCCCAGAAAGTCTGCGTAAGCAACTGTCCATCCCATATATACTCGGATCTATGCTGGGGCTGTAGGGCTAATAGATCCAACATCCGGGGGCCGGGATGTATAGTCGCGTCCATGTCGTCAACTGTAAACTATCATTAATAATTATGTGTTTTTATTATAATTTAAATTCATATTTTTTAATAACTTAATTGTACAAATTATATATATATATATATATATATATATATATATATATATATATAATTATGTGTTTTTATTATAATTTAAATTCATATTTTTTTAATAACTTAATTGTATAAATTATATATATATATATATATATATATATATATATATATATATATATATATATATATATATAATTATGTGTTTTTATTATAATTTAAACTCATATTTTTTAATAACTTAATTGTACAAATTATATATTTATATATATATATATATAATGTATTTTTATTATAATTTAAATTCATATTTTTTAATAACTTAATTATACAAATTACTAATTATACAAATTATATATATATATATATAATAATGTGTTTTTATTATAATTTAAATTCATATTTTATAATAACTTAATTGTACAAATTATATATATATATATATATATATATATATATATATATAATTATGTGTTTTTATTATAATTTAAATTCATAATTTATAATAACTTAATTGTACAAATTACTAATTATGTGTGTTGATACAGTTATTAACTTAATTGTACAAAGTTTGCATTTCCAACTACCATTATAAGATACTTAAACAAAAGGAATTCTAAGCTAAAATACTACACATTACTACGCTACAAGACTCTAAATTTTACTACGCTATAAGGATCTACGTTTTACTATACTAAAAAGGTCTGGATTTTACTACACTAAAAAATAATCTAAACTAACCATAAACAACAAATAAATTTAATTGCAAATAAAATACAAAACGGCATGAAAAAACATATATATAAATCAGGATATTAACAGACAAATTTTTTTACTAATTTATATTTTTTTAGAAAACAGTAATATTAAATCCGGATAAATTTAACATGCTAGTTTCGGAAAAAAACACAAACCGAAATAGAACACATACAAATCAAATAATATACATTATTATAAATGTTTCAACTTAAAATAAATCGAAATACCTCGATTTAGAATTTTGGCAAAGCAAAAAGATTGAAATTTTGACTCCAAAATTGTGAATCAACAATAGCACGAAACTCTACTCGAATGTGGGACTCTTTTTCTTCGAGTTTTATGTGTCGGGGAGACCCAAAAAAAAAATTTTAAAAAAAAATGGCAGAAACGGGGTATTTGGTAGGGGACCAAGAAAGAAAGATAGGGGGTTTAACAATGGAGGATGAATCGCGTGGGGTATAAAATATATATGTATAGCGCCACTATACTTGGCGATATATATTAATGATGTATATATAGAGCCAGATATTGTGGCGTTATACCTCAGTATAGCGCCACAATACCTGACGCTATACTTTAACGGTGCCGTTACTGTTAGTATATAGCGTTAAGTATTATGGCGCTATATATAAAAAGATCATTTTTTTTACCACCTATTTATATAGTTTGAGTCCAAAGAAATAATATGAGGAGACTGACAAGTCAGTGACCTACTGTTTACTTTATCATCACCTCTCTTTCACTTCTTTCTTTTTAACCTCGCCAATGGCATCTCTTTGACCCGTAATCAACACTCCCCTCTTCTTCCTCATATTCCCTCCGTCTATATCTATTTCTCCCTCCTCATCTGATTAATCTTCCTTTTGGCCAAGTAAACAGAGATGGCTGTAGAGCTCATGATGGATTACAGAAACACAAGTAGGAATAGTTTTACTATTTTCAATACAAAGTTGGAAGAAAAGGCAGTGGTTCAAAAAGCTGCCTCTGGGCTTGAAGGCGTCGAAAAACTCCTCAAATTGTTGTCTCAAACTCAGAGTCAGTCTCAACAGCAGCAAAAACAGGGGAATTTATCTTCTTTCCTAAAGCAAGAAAATTCCCCTATGGAGATTGAAATGGTAGCTGATGCAGCTGTTACAAAGTTCAAGAACATAATTTCACTTCTTGGTCGAACCAAAACTGGCCACGCTCGATTCAGAAGAGCACCTACTACTTCCCCTCCAAAAGTCAAGAAAGATTTTATGGACAGTAAAGTTTATTGTCCAACTCCAATTCAACAAGTTCCTCCAGTCGCCTATGAGCTTTACGATCACCAATTCTTTAAAAATCCAAGAGATGGGGTTGTTGAGAACCAAGAATTGGTTACAAAAAAGAGCATTAACTTTTCCTATGGTCAAGATATTTCTCGCTCAAATTCGTTTAATATGTCAGCGTTAACAGGGGAAACAGAGAGTTCATCTTTCAAGATTTCAAATCTCTCTTCTGCTGGAAAGCCTCCTTTGTCTACTTCTTCTTCCTTTAAAAGAAAGTGCTGCTCGTCCGAGAACGACCTCTCTGGCAAGTGTAGTGGCTCCTCCGGCCGATGCCATTGTTCAAAAAGAAGGTAATATTTCCGCAGCGATATATATATATATATATATGTATGTATGTATGTATGTATATGGATCGGGCTGTGTTTCCTAATTGATCTGTTCAAGCAGAAAATTAAGACTTAAAAGGGTGGAAAGAGTTCCAGCAATTAGCATGAAAATGTCTGACATCCCACCTGATGATTATTCATGGAGAAAATATGGACAAAAGCCAATTAAAGGATCTCCACATCCAAGGTTTTGAGCTAATCCATGAATCCTTTTAAATATTTAACTTATACAATAATTGGCTTATACTATCAGTATAATTTTGCCCATTATAATAGTTACTTGTCTCGTTTTCAAGTTACAAATTTCACCTATGATAGATAATTACCTGGAACTACAATTAAAGTGACTTAGTTGTATAAAAATTCTTACCATTCATTATTAATGTATTTGAGACTAAACTGTTTTTTTTTTTTTTTTTTTGTGTTGCTAAATAATGGCAGGGCATACTATAAATGTAGCAGTGTGAGAGGTTGTCCAGCACGTAAACATGTAGAGAGAGCTCTGGATGAACCAACCATGCTGATTGTTACGTACGAAGGCGAGCATAACCATTCCCTCTCTGTTGCAGAAACAAGTAGTCTCATTTTAGAGTCTTCCTAATTAGATCAAATTGTGGCAATCAATTATGATTAGTTAAAAAGGCATAGCTAGCTTTATTTGCCCTGCAAAAGAAAAAAGGGTGACAAATGTAAACTAGTACTATGTAAGACTAGTTAAGAAAGAAACTAAAACTTTATAGCAAAAGTGCGGTTAGAACTTATTGTCTTAAATATTTTCATGATCGATATTTATGTGGTTGGTTATGTGAGTATCTTGTTTAGGCCAGGATAAAATATAAATTTAAGATAAAAATAGTTTCTAAATATAAAAAAGTATCATTTTGTTTTAAACAAACTAAATAAAAAAGTTATTATGTAAAATGAAACATATGCAGAAATAGATTAATAGCTTTATGTCTCTTTATCAGTTATATAGTGGACTAAACCAATTCACAAGTACAGGAAAAAATAACTTCTATACATAGACAATATAACATTTTTCATGCTATCATGTCATAAATAGTAACTTGACATATAAGGCTATAATCTTCTATAACACATTAAATTATTTTGGTAGTGTCAAAATGTCATTACATTGTCTTTAAAGAAAGAATTACTGATACCGGAGGGTTTGTGATTGGAAATAATCAAATGAAAAGAGATAAAAAAGGAAAAAGGGGTTGGTTACATGCAATCAGTTTCATTAAATGTTTGTCTGGTTTCCTGGTTAGCTTTGTCAACGTCGGATGCCTAACTTCTTTAATTTCTTATTATAGAATGGTGGAACATTATTTCATGGAATAGTCTAGCTTTTTCGCTTTTTTTTTCTTTGGATAGTCCAAATGGTTGATGAAAAGTATTAGACAAAAAATGGGACTCGTGTTTGGGACGGTTGACCAAGAGAAAGGAAATACAAAGACTATGAGGCAAGAGATAGAGTAAAAGTTGGCAGTTGGCAGTTGGCAAATGGGAAGGCTAATTTAGTTTTCTACTTTACTAATTGCATCTAAAAAAAGGAAAAAATATACATAGTGGAAATTGATCCCTATATCTCTCATTAGTAACTCAAATTTCAATCAAGTACAATGAAATATGAGTGTCAACATGTAATATTATACCAATTTTAGAAAATATATACATAAAATATCAAATTTTACGAAGCAAAATGATTTCCTGACCACTTAAACTTATAGGGCTTTTGAAAGCCGATACATAAACTTTTGTCTTTCCCATTTAAACACTCAAACTCCTGAAATCTATAACTAATAAATACAATTGACCGTTGACCCATCCCATGTGGCGTCAGTTGGTCATAGTCAGCCCCCTGCGTGAATGTCATGACTTTTAGGAGCGTGAGAGACCCCTTCCCAACGCCCAACGGTCAAAAATAGGGCCTATTTAAGTGGGGTCTTATTCTTTCAATTGGATACACATTATCCCTCTATTATATGTATTTGAAGCTTCATTTCGCCTATTTCTTAAAATTTGAAGCTTTCTTTAATTTTTTTTTTCTTCTTCCAGATTGTGATAATGAATCAAAGTCATGTATTTTGTCATTGTGGAGTTGAAGCTCATATTTGCGACACTTGGAAGCCAACAAATCCAGGAAAGAGGTTTTATAGGTGCTCAAACTATGGTCGAGCTAATTCTTGTAATTGTTTTAGGTGGTTTGACTCACCTCTTCCAGATCACTATAAACAGGTGATTTCAGGGCTATTATCAAGAATTAAAGAGAGAGATCGACTACAGCGTAGGAAGAGGGTGAAGATCACTGTAACTTTAGTTGTTGTAGTAGCACTAATAATTGTAATTTTCTTCTTAGTGTAGTTAGCACTAACTTCATAACCCTATGTACAATGATAATGACAGAATGAATGATGTATTTTTTGTGGAATGAAAAGCAATTTTAACATAAACAAGCACACATATATAAACAACCAAGTTCAATCAGCCTTCTTGGTTGACAAAATTAGCACTGAACTGCTGGCTAGTAGCAGAAATAGTTTAAACATTGTACCAAAAGAAAAGTCATAGTTAAACCGACTTAAGTTAACCTACAAATTAAGTTCTGCAACTAACAGACTTAAGTTACCACAAAAACAAACATTTAGTCAGCTTCAAGGTTGAGATTGGTTGATGTTTTGCTGAGATTGGCTCAAGTTTGGACATGGAGACTGGCTTGGCTGAGATGAAGAATGGACTTGAGGTTGGTTAAGGCTTGCTTGAATTTGTCTTCTCTTCAACAGTTGTTGAAGTTGCCTTTGTGATATAGCATTTCTTCCTTGCCACCTTAGTCCAGGTGCACTGTATCCAAGATCGATATTGGTCTGCCCAGCATCCACTACTTTTGTAGGAGCAGAATGTACCCTATCTCTTGCTCCACACTGCATAGGAAGCCAAATTAGTACTCAAACTACTAATATATAAATAAAAATTCAAATCCTTAATGATCTTACCCTTTCTATCATTATTCCTATATCACTAAACAATATACCAAATCCAGTAGTTCTTGGTCTTCCTCGTAGTCCACTACCTGTTGGCCTTCCTCTAATACTAGCTATAATATCCTCAAAAGTTCTTGATCTCATACTTCCAGTATCCTGATGTAAGATAAAGTACTTTCTTGTAATTTAAAAATTTTGGTCCTAATACAGATTAACTAAATTAACTAAAATAAATACTTACAAATGCACTTGCAACAGCTGATGGTTGAGTATTTCTGTCCCTGGCAGTTCTAGAGTCACTTGTAGGACCTGATTGTTGAGCTGTTGTTTGAGCAGCCTGTGATCGTTGAGTAGCACCAGCATTACTGGTTCCTGTTGTTACAAATCCTTGTCCTTTCTGAAATTTCAAAAATAAAAAATGAAATATAGAAACAACCAAAGTACAAGACACAATCAGACACAAATTAAATACATTACCAGGATAGGACACCCCTTCTTGTTATGGCCTACTGTCTTACAATTAGAGCATGTCATTGGTGTCCCTTTCCTTGATATCTTACCAAACTTCTTCTTAGGTTCATCTTGAGCTCTTTTTCTATTTTTCTTAGGTCTACCAGATATCTTGGTAATCACAGGAGGCTCAACAGTTGGATTCTGTGTTGATGGCCACATCTCCATGTTGGTTATTGGCTGTATGTAATAACTAAAATCCTTCAGGTATGTTTCTTTCTTGTACCAGTGGGTTACATAGTCAGCAGGCTCAAATCTCTTAAAAAATATTGCACATATTACATGGGAGCATGGTATTCCTTTGAGCTGCCATGATCTACATGTACATGTATTGTTGGAGAAGTCAAAAATATGTTTGTAAACCCCATGTTGTATCTCATACCCAGTATCCCCATTCCATTTAAATTCATGCTTAACAAAATATTGAGATTGTTCCTCTATGTACCCCATTGCTATAGGAGATACATCAGAAATCCACCTTGTTGCAAATTCTCTCATGGTAGTCATCCGCTCCATCACCTTCACTCTAATCTCTTCTAACATGGTTATGATAGACTTGTGCCTAGCAGACAAGATCCAACTGTTAAAGGTCTCACACATGTTGTTCTCCACAGAATCACATTTACTCTAATCTTTGAAGAATGCTCTACACCAACATGTTTTGGGTATCTTAGCAAGTCCTTAATGATCTTACTATCACCTAATTCTGCCAGCTCATCTATCTTAGCCTTCAAATATGTTTCAAATGAAGCCCTTGCACAAGACCAAAACTTCTTCCTTTTTTCCTCTCCTTTCCACTTTTGTTTCCAGTTGCTCCATATGTATCTTGCACACATTCTGTGCTTAGCATTTGGTAACAACTCAGAAACAGATGCAACAAGTCCCTTAAGCAACAAAAAAATAATTAGAATATCAGAAACATATATAAAGTATCCAAGTAATTAAAGGAAGAATAGGGGTGTAGTATATACCTTCTGCGTATCAAAAATGATGGTCAGCCCCTCACCTTGGGATTCAGTGAGCCGCAGATCATGCATCAGGCACCTAAAAAACCATAACTATGTGTGCTTTGTCTCCTTTTCCACCACTACCTAAGCAACAGGGTACATTTGGTTGTTACCATCTTTACCAATGTATGATAGTAGCTCACCCTTACACACACCCTTCAGAAATGCTCCATCAAAGCCAATAACATTTCTACACCCTTCCAACCAACCAACTTTGCAAGCATGTAGACAAATATAGATACCCACAAACACCTCCGTACCAGGTATTGTCTCATTGGAGGTCTTCACAACAATAGTGCTGCCATGATTTGTAGACCTCAACATGTCAGCATAATCTTATATTCTAGCAAACTCCTTTTTAGTAATCACCAAGATACTGACCCATGACCTGATGTTTAGCCCTAGCACATATGGATTTTCCCACATACACACCATACTTTATCCTAATCAAACCTGCAACTTCCTAAGTTTAATGTCAGGTTGGTTGATAATCTTGTCCTTGAAATGTTTAGCTACCCATGTTGTATTAGACATCTTGTTTTTGGTTGCTCTAAAACACTTATGAACAGGATAGTAGCTCTTGACAATGAAATTCCCTGTGTGTCCCTCCAAACTTCCCAAAATATGCCATCTACATCTTGTTGAGTTCACACATTTTGCCCTAACCCTATGTTTCTCATTAGGCCTCAACTTAATTTGAACTCTTCTTTGTACAACATAATCTTGCAAAGCAGATCTGAACTGTTTCACATTTTCAAACACCATTTCTAACTGGAAACAAATTTTCTTACAAGCAGGATCAAAGTGTACCCTACTGCTGTATCTTCTTGGTTGAGGGTTATGCACCCCATCTTCTTCATCTACTTCATCATCTGTATCCTCACTACCTGGATCTGAACTGTCCAGATATTGCTCATCCCCTCCCAACTTTCCAGCATATTTGGATCCCCTATCTTTATACATGTCTTCAAAACCAGGGTCTATACCTACAGGTCCACTAGGTATCTCATCAGTATTAACTTCAGAAGATCTTAATTTACTACTTTTTGCATTCACTTTAGCCTGTCTAACAACAACAACTTCAGGTTCTAGGTCACTTGTCTCTCCAACAGTATCCTCATCAGAACCATATAATGACTCATCTGTATCATCATTATCATCATATTTAGAAATAGCCTCATAATCTTTATCACTCTCAGTATTTATCTCATCACCCTCAGCATCACCCTCAACATCACCCTAAGAATCAGTTGCTAAATGAAAGGTATAGAAGTCACTTTCATCTTCACTAGACTCTTCTGTTTCAGAAGAACTTTCATCAGCCCTCTTTTTACCCTTTCCATGAGTGTTATCACCCCTATTTATATCATTGTTAGGTGAGTGTGTTACCCTAGCATTAACATCACTTGTTTGCCCATGTGGCATTTTATTAAAGTCAAATGGCTGAACATTAGTGGGGTCCACATTTAAACCACCACTACTTAACATTTCATCTAGGTCCAAATCAATACATGGTGTATTAATTGTGTGACATATATACACATCAATAAAATCCCCATCTTTAAGGTCTTGACAGAAAGCTAACATATCAGCATCATATTTCAAAAATCTAAATTCTCCTTTTTGGTTAATTTTATATGCATTAGATAATATTTATCTACTGTTAAGTATCCCATATCCTTAGCCAATCATGAAATTGAATTATATGTAATTCATCAATGTAAGCTTGAAGAACAACTGGCCAAGTTTGACCATTTACATACCTCATAATTGGGTCAGCCACTAACCACCCTAGATGATAAAACTGTAATTTTACATAGACAACCATTGAAATCTATAAAAAGGGGGGGGGGCAAGTCAGATACACTTTAACCCTAAAAAGCCATAAACTTTAACAAAATGGGAGACAAGAATATTTTGATATTCAAAAAAGACCTAATTTTTTAACCCTAAATGCCATATCACTCATGAAAAAGACAAACCCCTAAAATAAAGTGAACGTACGACTGTTTTCCCCAAAACCCTAATATAAAATCCCATAATTTGTGCATGCAGACAAAAGCCCTAATTTTTTAACCCCAAATGCCAGATCAGTCATGAAAAAAATAAAAAAAAACCTAAAAGAGTGAATATTCGAGTGTTTCCCCAAATATAAAATCCCTAATATAAAATCTCAAAAGGCGAAATGGCTTCCACTATATCAGATGAAAAATTATGCATGCAGACATACATAACTTTCACATTATTTGAATCATCAAACATTACAGACATTATTTCACAAGAAATTAGAAGACAAAGATGAAAACGACATCTAAAGAAACATACTAACCTTCAGAGACTAACGTGACTGAAATCGAAAGCTCAGACAAATCTCGATCAGCTTTTCATTAAAAAAGGGGGGACCCCAATCGTTGGTTTTGGAGTGATTAAGATTATTTTGGAAGGAGATGACCAGGTTAATCAGTCACTGCTTAACCTAGGTTTAAGAGGGGAAGGATGGTTAGAGAGAGGAAAAGAGACGAAAAGTGGGGGAGGGTTTGTCGGTGTGCTGATTAAAAGAGGGGGACCCCAATCGGTTTGGTTTAATTTCGCGCCATTGACGTGTACCAGTCTCATTGGTCATTTGCTGACTGGATGGACACGCTAGCGAATGTGTAATACACGCGCCTAGGGTCAAGGACAAATTGTGTTTATTAGTTATAGGTTTCAGGAGTTTGAGTGTTTGAATGAGAAAGACAAAAGTTTATGTATCGACTTTTAAAAGCCCTACAAATTTAAGTGGTCAGGAAGCCATTTTGCCAATTTTACGAAGAGACCACAAGGTAACGTGCCCCGTAAATACACCTATAAAGCCGCCCCTGTGAGTGTGTTTGTATTTTGGCATGGAATTTATAGCAAAACAGTTGGTTGTGTGTTAAGACTAGTAGTTGAGAAGAGAGGAAGACTGAAATATGGAAATTGTTGGTGCACATTCATAGGTCAAAAATAGCAGATGGGGGCTATTAAATGGAAATACTAAAGGGTCAATTTTCAAAGTATGGGGACCAACCTTTGTTTGTCTGCAACCACTTTTTTCTCTGCTTAACGTCAAACCTACTACTAAGCACGCAAGGGATTCTAGATATGGGTATTGTTGTCCCATTTCATCAATCCTTATATCTAAAATAAAATAGAAATCTTTGTCAATTCTTTTTCCATTGGAAAAATATCTATTCTTCATGTGAATGTTAAAAATTCACCATTTGATTAAAAAGACAACGCTTAACGCGAGATAAATGCAATTGAAAGTAGGATCGAAGAAATAATGGACAATGTACTTAAGGAAGCAGCAAAAGATATTAGTAAGAGGAGCGTCCCCAAAAGTCTGATAGTTACAGTGGAGTAACAGAAAATGGAAAGACAGGAGTTTGGGTACTAAGCTTAGCGCGTCTTTCAATCACTTCTTTACCTGTTTAGCTTAGTTTGAAAAAGGTATTCCAAAAATTGAAACCAATACTGTTTGTTTTAAATTAAAAAAGTAAAAAGTCTTAAAAATTAATGTTATTCTAACCTAAATTTGCACAACAACAATCCAATATAATCCCATAAGTAAGGTTGATGAGGGTAGTATGTGTTGGTGAAATTAAAATTAATTACAGTTGAAAAATAAGATGAAGAAAAATGAATAAATATTCTTCAGGCTGAACTGCAGATATCTCGCTTTCTTTAAGGAGATTCAAGCTCACTGCGGTAGTATCTTCAACGGTCCAACAGTAATACTCTTGACATGTCCCCTCCAGGATATAACATCCTGATAACGTCGTATGACTCGAACAAACTCTGGACAAGTTGTTGAGACCAAAGCTCCACCAAAATGAACACATTCCTGCAACAAAAATAAGTATTATCTTTTGTCGAGAATAAGTTGGAGACTTACATTTTCTCCTTCTATTAACTCTCTTTTTCACTCCACCAAGTTCACTTTTTTCATACACACTACCAAATTTTCCCATCTCAAACACAAGAAAGAAACACCACTATTTATAGGTGTAGAATCTCTTCAATGAAATAATAATAAGGTAGTGGGATAATAAAATTGTAGAATATGATTGGTGATTACAAAATTTAATTTTTAGTAGGTAATTAGTGGTAGATCATGGCATTGGTAGTTTCAAGAGTTACATCAAAATAGTGACCACTTTCTTGCCAATTTATAATCACTATCTCACAAGAAATAATTATAATATTAAAATGCACTAACACCTACAATATATAACCTTAGGGAGGTTATTTCTGGAGACACTCGGCTCAAGAAAAACAAAATTCTGGCAGTAGTGAAAAGGAATTACAGTAGTGAAGAAATCATAAATAAAGAAGCAATAGCAACAACAAGATAATAGGAAAAGCGAAGTTAAAAGGTAGTAATAGAAATCTAAGACAAAGAAATATGAGACTACTACTTCATTCTACTACAGGACTGAAAAGAAGAACACTCGACTATTTCCTAACCTACAATTCTAATTCTTGACCTCCATGGTCTCCTATCCAGGGTCATGTCCTTGGTAAGTTGAAGGTGAGCCAGGTACTACCTAATCACCTCCCCCAATACTTCTTCATCTTGCCTCTACCTCTCCTTAGACCCTCCCCTATTGCCAACCTCTCACACCTGCTTACTAGGGCATCTGTGCATCTCCTCTTTATATGTAATCAACTAAAAACAAAAATCTTTTTGAGTTTTCATTTATAACTTTTTTCGATTTTCAAATATAAAACAGGAAATACGATAACGAGAGACTTGACAAACTCAACTATACTACGACAAACTCTGACACCAACTAAAAGAATCAGTGCTCTTGAACATGATTATAAGTACAAGACTACAAAAAAAAGACTCAAAAAATAAAAATAAAAAATCTATTTAAGCAACTCCTGGATGCAACGGTCCTGACAAAGATGGTCCTTGGGCGCCTGTCATGCTTAAGCTATGGTAAGTAGATCCACACCTGTATGAAAAAAATAAGACCAAATAGAGTTAAAGATTTATAACACTATGTGAGACAATAAGAATTCATATTGGACACATGCAAAATATGATTGAGGCTATTTTGCAAAATGGCTTATGCGGCCAAAAGGTGGCTAGAAGTGCAAACTCAAAAAAAAATGACCTCTAAGGCATGGAAAAATTACTTTGCAGAAATGATCCATTTTGTAGAAATGGCCTATGTGGCCTAAAAAAATGGCTAAGCATACAAGTTCAATAGAATGGACCTTAAAACAGAGAGGAAACTTTGTTGTGGACATAGGACTCTAAGATATGGGTTAACAACCGCTTTTGCGAAAATGACCCCATTTTGCAAGAATGGACGACGCGTCCTAAAAGTGGCTAGATATATAAATTCAAGAAGGACGAACCTTAAAATAAGAAGACAACTAATTGTGGATCAAAAACTCTCCAAAAACCATTAAACAAGCCACTTTTATTTTGCAAAACGGCAAATGTGGCTTAAAGTGGCTAAAGATGCAAGATTTGGCTACGATCCTCGAAGTCAAGAACCTCAGACTCACTAAGAAGACTGGACCTATGTGGGCTTCCTACGTATCATGCTCCGAAAGACGAGAATCAGGTATACGTAGTTCGGGAAGTTTGGATACGGGCAAGAATAAAAAAACAACTGATTTGGAAAAAACATATTTTTGTCTTTTTTTGAAAAATGATGAAACATGTAAACTCTTTTTGGATTTTTTTTCCCTTTTTTATTTTTTTTCAAAAAATGATGGGAAAGTGCAAAAAATATTTTTGGATTTTTCATTTTTTTGTCTTTTTCTTAAAAAAATGTGAAAAAAACACAAATGGGCTCTACTTGCTTTATTTTCACACTTCACCCTCTTTTCTCTCTCATTTACCCTCAACAATCATTTGTCCGCCAAATGACCCTTTTTACCTTTGAAGAATGGAACATGTAGCACATAAGATGGATCAGGATGATTTTTTATTTTTTGGGTACACCTGTCCTAGACGGACTCAACCCCTGTGTTGAGTCCCCAAAGTCAAATGCACATGATGCAAACAACGTTCCTACTAGGGATTCGACTTGAGGTTATGTCATTCTATGTTGAAACCTAGGGGTATGTTCTAGACATGGCTTACCCGAGCGGACAACTCGAGCCGAGGTGGGGGCAATGTATCGAAAGCACGAAAGTCTACCCGGTCTAGTTACTGACCCAACCTCGTTCTATTTAGTATGACTCCTAACAAAAAAGTGGGCCACGTGTATGTGTGCACCATATTTTTAGAAGACTCAGAAGGGAACATAAGAATATCAACAAACAATAAAGCCAAGCATGGATCATATTAACAAGCTCGAATTCTGAACCCTAAATCATAGATTCTGGGTTCGATCCCCAGCAGAGTTGCTAGAGCTGTCACAACTCCTTTTTTCCGAGGGATAAGGGAGTTTTTCTAATTAAAATGACATAATCAAAATGAGATTAATTTATTAATCAGAGTCGCCACTTGGGATAATTTGTGGTGTACCAAGTCATCGTTTTATTTTAAATCCCAAATCTAGGAAATTGACTCTTATTTATTGTCTGCAAACACAGAAGCCCGAGTAAGCAATTCTGTTAAATCGGGAGAAGGTGTGAGGCACTCCTGGATTTCGTGGTTTTAGCACGACCGCTTTAATCATACTTGGCTTAATCACCTTGTTTAATTACATGTTTTAGAACCTATGTGTATTTTTCTTTTACCTCTCTTAATCACTTAGTTATGAAATTACCTTGAAACGAGTCACGCTTATGTGTACTCATTTTGTTTGGTGCATCAAAAATCATGTCACGCATACGTGCACACAATTAATGGTACTTTATTATTATTAAGATTATTTGGCCAAAGTCACGCGAACGTGCACAATCACGATGATAGATTAAGACACGCCTAAAGCAAACTACGGATATTCATTTTAGAAACCGTAATCATGTCATGCGAACGTGTACATAATCACGATAATAAATTCAAAACGCGCCTAAATGTTCGCCTACCCGGGTGTTGACGACCTAGCATGCTCTTAGCGGGTGATGTAATAAAAGTAAAATAAATAAAACTAACATAAATGAAATCATTTTCATGCTCATTCCATTTTTAACTTCTTATTTCATGCATTTGACCAAGCTCAATCCTAAAATATGAGAGCTATTAATTACTAATGGGCTTTGGTCATTCACCGCTCCCCACGGCCCAAATCATTCAGAAGAAAAGCATTTAAACAAATTGAGAACCAGAACCAGTACATGACAGAATAAACGAAAAGTAAATTAAAATATGATAAGAGCCTCTAAATCTAGCTAACCCGCCTCCCACTCTCACTAACGACATCAAATGTCTCTAAGTGCAGACTTGCCCTCTTAGTTCGTCACAATCTCCAGATTATCAAGGTACACTTGAAGCATCACTAATTCACGCAATGTTGTACGTGAACAAGAATTAACCATAAAAGAAACCATTAAGAACGTAAGGCTTGACTGAATATTGATGCAAAGCATGCCACAATTGTTAAACAGATTCTTTTGAAGTCTCCAACATTCTCAAAATTCAAACATGACAAAAGTATGATCTCATTTTAGGACTTGGACTAAATAAACTTATCACTTAAGCAAATGTGATCTCATAGAACAATTCACATGCGTAGTAATTATCAAAACAGTTGGCATGCTTTTCAATAATTATCAAGTAACAAATGCAATTTTCCAGCAACTTCTCAAATGAATGCCTATATGCTCATACTTAAACTCTGACAAAGTGGATAGAACCAATCTATAGAAGTCACCAAAGATAGTTTAGCATTTTAATACCTAAAGCATGAGGTGAATCTTCGACCCAGTAAGGAGAAACATATGCAAATTTGCACTTACACTACTCAACGAGACAATTTGACTTTAAATGCCATTTTAAACCGAAGCTTAATTAGAAGAAATCACTAAGCGACCTATCAGATTCTTGCATCAAAAGAATTTCCATAACACATTTCATGTCGAATTTCACTTAAAAAATAGAAACATTCATGACAATCGCCAACAAATGCATGATCGATTCACCCTTATGCTAACAGCCGAAAACAATAACTAGAGTGCAATTCTAGATCATGGATTCATTTAACAGTAGCACGACAGTTAAGCTTCAGCCATCACACGCTTTTGGAAAGAAACTAAAGTAGTTCTAACTTAAGAGTCAAGTACTGTCATATGCTACTTCGAGCAAAAAACAGTAGAAGTACTCACAGAAGGAAATCAAGACAATAACAACTCATATTAATTGGACAATTTTATAATTGATTGAATATCAGAACAAACAAATTGAAACCAAGCGTTTTTTGGAAAAGAAATGACACTTCAGAACAACTAATGAGCTAAGTATAACCCTAGAAATTCATTACAATCAAATCTCAATCAATCCCCTCTAAACTAAACCTCGAACATTTTTCGAATCCCACAAACCTAAGGCTCTTATCACATTTCAATCATACTACTAATGAGAGTGAAAAGGAAAGAATAAACCTGTTTGAGCCAAAATTTCTTTAGTAATAATGGGAGAAATCAGTGAGTACAATCTCTTGTGCGAAAGCCGAACAAAAAAATAGCAACACGAACGAACAGAGATGGCGAATACGGGCCAAAACTCGAACGGCGATCAACAAACTGCGACAAACTCGAAACCAAACCTCGAAACTTCAAGCGAAACCCATTTTTTTCAGAAAAAACTCAAAAATCGGAATCAAAGATGAAGAAGACAGAAAGTAACTCTTTTCTTTATAGATTTTGTTTTGTTTTTTCTGAGATTTATACAAAGCAGAGAGTCGAAAATTAGCCCAAGAACCCTTGAACCTTTTTTTTCTTTCTAAAACCCTCCCAAGTTCTGTCCCGATTTTTCCTATTTTTGTTCTTGTATATATGTGTGTTTCTTATTTGTGGTGGTGAGGGAGCTCGGTGGCTATGGAGGATGGTTGGAGGCAGAGGAGGAATGGAGATGAGTGAGGGGAAATGGGAATTGCAGCTGATTTTTGTTTGAGATAGAGTGACGATGGAGAGGTCTTGTTTCTGATGGGTGTTCTAAGGTTGGAGAAATAGAGAAGATAGGGAGATTAAGAGGGGTGTCTGGTTGTTGTTCGCCGATGAGGCTGGTGCGACTGCTGAGAATTCATTAGAGGAGGGGGTCTGCCCTTTCCAGCTTCTTTTAAATTAGGTCTTCACTTTAGGATATTAAGTTATTTTTGGGTTTAATGGGTATTGGGCTTGAATTTAGGAATTATAGGTTATTTGGGCTAAGGTGAATTGGGTTGGTCCAAAATTGCTTAAGGAAATTCGAAAATGAGACTAGTTTTGGGATTGTTCAAACTCTTTTAGCTTAAATCCCAAATCTTATTTTAAAAAGTATAATGAATTTATAAAATATATAAATCACTCTTAATTAATTACTAACATATACTACTAAAATAAACTCGATATTAAAAGTGGAACAATTTTTGTATATTTTTTTAAAATTTTACAAGAGGTATATAAACTAAGAGTAACTAGATAAAATATCAATTAACTAAATAAAAGAAAAATATTTTTGTAATTTTTTTTTGTGATGAAATAAAGTAAAAGCGTCAAAACTAGTTAAAATAGCGATATTAAACCTAAACTAAATATTTAAACGCTAAAATGTGTAAAATCTCGGGGAGGATTACATGCCTACATATAGAACTTACTTCTAAGTCTTGATGGCACATTTTTATCACACAAGACACCTAATGCAAGCCTCTATTTCATCCAACCCGCTCCAGTATGATGTGTGGCATGCTCATCAATCTCCTCATTACCTTGAATAATAGACCCAAGATACTTGAAACTTCCTCTCTTGGTGATGACTTATGTATCAAGCCTCACTTCTACGTCAGCCTCGTGATTCACGTTACTGAACTTGCACTCCAAGTATTTTGTTTTAGTCGTAATCAACCTGAAACCTTTAGACTCCAGAGTTTGTCTCCAAATTTCTAGCCTATCATTAACTTTGACTCGCATATCATTAATCACTACTATATCGTCTGCAAATAACAGACACCACGACACCTCCCCTTGGATGTGTCGCGTCTATATGTCTATCAATAACGCAAATAAAAATGAGCTAAGAGTTGATCCCTGGTATCGACAGGAAAATATTTCGGATCGTCAACTCTTGACTCCATCATACATGTCCTTGATGGACATAATATATTCTAAGGGTATCCATTTAGCCTTCAAATATCCACATAGAATCTCCATTAGGACTTTATCGTATGTTTTTCTATGTCAATAAATATCATATGTAAGTCCATCTTCCTCTCTATATCATGTTCCACTAATATCCTTACAGGTTGAATGGATTCTGTGGTCCATTGCCCCAAGCATAAATTCGAAATCTCTCTCGAAAATAGAAACACTATCCTTACCCTTATCTCAACCACCCTCAGCCAAACTTTTATAGTATGGCTTAGTAATTTGATGCCCCTATAGTTGGCGCAGTTTTGATTATCTCCCTTATTCTTGAAAACCTTGTTCCTCAAGCGGCTCGTGCTACTTATGATTTGAATTAAAAATTTCCCCTATTCCCAGGTGGGATCCTGCTGTGTTTGACTTGAATCTTGAAAACTGAAAGTTGACCCTGTTCTTCGGGCGGACTCCTGCTGTCTTTGACTTGAATCTTGAAAACTGGAAGTTGACCCTATTCTTTAGGCGGGCTCCTGATGCCTCTGACTCGAACTTGAAAACTGAAAGTTAACCCTACTCTTCAGGCGAGATCCTCCTGCTTGATTTTGACTTGAACTTGAAAACTGAAAGTTGACCCTATTCTTTAGGCAGACTCCTGATACCTCTCTGACTTGAAATTGTAAACTAAAAGTTGACCCGGTTCTTCAAGCGGGATTCTCCTGATGCTTCTCTAACTTGAAATTGAAAACTGAATTCAGGCGGGCTCCGGATGCCTCCCTGACTTGAACTTCTAAACTGAAAGTTGACCCTGTTCTTCAGGTGGGCTCCTGACGCTTCTCTAACTTGCACTTGAAACTAATTTCTGAAATATTGACCCCTCGTTCTCCAAGTGGGATCCTCCTGCTTGATCTAGAACGAAATTGAAAGTTGACCCCGTTCTTTAGGCGGGTTCCTGGTGCTTCTTTGACCTGGACCTAAAACCAATATCTGAAATGTTGCCCCTCGTTCTCCAGGTGTGTGCCTGCAATCAAAAACAACAAAACAAACAAACTTTTCTGCCCCAGTTTGCACTAGGAAGATTTGTGAGTTGTTAGCGAAACTGTAAAACACCTATGCTATAGATGAATGATGCAATGATGAGGGTAAAACTAAAAACTCGATTAGGATGTGCGTCTCCTGTGAGATCGAGCTTAAGGAAAACTATAAACTAAGCTTGACTAAACTAAAAATTGCCCCTATTCTTCAGGCAGGACCCTGAACTCAAGAAAAACTAGAGATTGAAAACTTAAGAAAACTAACAATTGACCCTATTCTCCAGGTGGGACCCCTGAACTTTAAGAGAAACTAAATATTGAAATCTTAAGGAAACTAACAACTGACTCTATTCTCCAGGCGGGACCCCTAAACTTAAGAAAAACTAAAGACTAACCACTTAAGAAAATTAAAAATGACCCTATTCTCCAAGCGGGGCTCCTGAACTTTAGGAAAACTAAAGATTAACAACTTAAGAAAACTAAAATTGACCCTATTCTCCAGGCAGGACCCCTGAACTTAAGGAAAACTAAGACTAACAACTTAGGGGAACTAAAAACTGACCCTATTCTCCAGGAGGGATCCCTGAACTGAAGGAAAATTAAAGACTAACCACTTAAGAAAATTAAAAATGACTCTATTCTCCAGGCGGGACCCCTGAACTTAAGGAATGCTAAAGATTAATAATTTAAGGAAACTAAAACTAACCCTATTCTGCAGATGGGATCCCTGAACGTAAGGAAAACTAAAAACTCTTCTGACTAGGGAGAATGCCTAGGAGATAATGGTCATCTCAACTATGGGAATGCCTAGCAAGTAAAAACCTTCTCAAACAACATTTGTGCTGACCAGATTTGGGAACTGCACTTGAAAAATTCAAGCTTACAAGCTTTGATTTGGACATAGTCTTCATCCCTATTTCAAACAAAGAAAACTTATGAGTTTAAATATGGTGGTTGGTTTGTGGCCTTGACTTTGAGGGCGATTGTTCCTTCACTTGCCATGATAACTTTGATTTCAACTTGAAATAACTTGCTTGTTTATTGACTAACCACTTTATTTGTCAACTCTTATCAATGAAAACACCTCTGATCCATTCAAACCCCAAATCCCTCTATCTAGTTCATTGTGTTCATGAATTGACATATATCGCACCTTTATATTTCACATGAATCCCAAAGCACGTCAATTGTCACCAACACATTGTGCATACTACTCTTTCCTGACTTAACCATTTTGATGTAATAGCTAGACTCCGCTTTGTGCAATTGGAAAGCTGGTAGCAAATTTTGAAGTCATTTCTCACTTGTTTTGATAAAACAGACTCAAGAAGAGGACTTAAACAAATCAAGAGGAACATAGTAAGGGGAAAGTGGAAAGAAATGATATCTAACAGGAAAATCACCAAGTAGAAACTTATCAGATGTGGATACCAACTCTAATGACCATGACATGCACTATTGGATTAAGTGGCCTAATATGTCAAGCAAGTCTAATGTTTAACTCTTGTTGTATCTCTTTGCCGTGAAACTAGGCTTCAATGCTCCGATTATCCTATCTGATTCACGATCCTTATTTGACTTGTAGTGCCCGAAGGGTTTTCACCATCAATCCTCTCTCATTTTGTTTTTTCTCTCAACTCACCGTCGCCTTATAGTGCCTGTGAAGGTTTTCACTAATAAGACTCTCTCATTTTATTCTTTTCTTCTTATTTCTTCTGATTCTGCAGATGATAAGGCATTAACCATGGTAAAAATATCATATGCTCTTGGCATGTCTAGACTCAGCGCTCTCAAAAATTATCTGAGAGGTCTATTTTGGACTGTAATGCGGCTTTTGGACAGGGTTAGAAAGAAAGGATATCATAATATCTCAAAATAAGTAAAATAACAGGGTTAATTTATTTACAACTTTTGGAATCCATTTCAAAACTTTGCCCCAATTTCTAAAACAAAAGAATTTGATTATCTCTTCTCAATTTTTTTTGAGATGGAATTTCTAAGAAAATTGCCCCACTCTTGAATTCGTGGGATTATGAAATATTTTATTTGGTGCGACCAAACCGTAAGGCTGCCTACGTATCTTGTGGTGATAAAAATCAGGTCGAACGTAGGTCACAACTCATTCTTGTTTTGTTTTTTTTTTTGCTATATTTTTTCCTTTTTTTCTTTTCTTTTTCTTCTTTATCTCTATTTTTTTCTTTTTGAATTTTTATTTTGGAATGAATTTTCTAAAACAAATCTATGGGGATATGAGTTTTTTTACTCTAACTTGATTCCAAAAAAAAGGAGGTCAAAGAAATCAGCACAGGCTCAAAGGGGTACCAAAGGGTATAAAGTGTCTGGATAGCTGAAAGAGGGTCTCCCAATCTCTAAGAATACCAAGTATAACACATGCAACTTGAAGATGAAAAATGAAGATCATGCATAGCATTTCTTTTGCAGCATCAGCATTGGTATCACAGATATGCCTTCCACCTTTCCTTCGTGCCTTGTCAAGTAAAGAGCACTTCTTGGGTGATTTCTTCTTCAAAATGGATGTGCTCCATTAATTTGGAGCAAACTCCCTTGGCTTTATGTTGTAACATGAGATGCACTTAAACTTGAACTCAAAGTTGTTTGCTTCAAATTGTTTGGGATGCTCTTTCTTGTAACAAATTCTTGTCATCCTCTTAACTTCCCAAACCATATGCCCCAGTTTCACAATTCGGGCTTAAATGATCTCAAAATATCCAAATCGTTACTTATTTCCCTCCAATGTCCCTGTTGTGAGCACGTGATTTTTGCCCTATATTAGTTACTCACATAAATTCAAAATAAAATAATTTCTTTTCATCATTTGCAATTTTTGTGGATTTTGTGGCATTTTTTGTTAATTATTTGCATTTGTCTGTGCATTTCATTTTGTTTAATTAATGAAAAATACAAACATATGCTGCATTTCCATTTAGGATTTAATTTTTTGCATTTTTGAATTAATCAGTAATTTAAAATGGAAAAAATCACAAAATAATTCAATGTTGCACTTTAATTTTAATTTTTCGAATTCTGTTAGTTTTTTTATTTGGTATTTAATTAGTGGCGGTAATTATTGTTTAAAATTAATTAATTTAATTTGATAAGATAATTTGATTAGGAATTAATTTAGGTTTTATTTTTAAATTTTAATTTAATTTAAAAGAAATTAAAAGAAAAAATTGAAAAAAAAAGAAAACAAATGATGAGATCAGATTTTTCGGGCCAAAATTTGATTTCCCAGCCAAAACCGAATTCCCCTCCAATACCCGCTTAACCCAGGCCCAGAACCCGTCCTAACCCGGTCCATCTCCACACTAAATCAAACGACCCCGTTTTGATGAGCTTGAATCCCAACCATCGATCTTCTTTAGATCCAACGGTTAGGAACCGTGGGTCTTGATGGTATATAAGTGTCCGAACGGACCCCGCCCCTCTCAGACCCCCCCCTCTTCGTCTCTCACCATCTCAGAGACCCTCCTTTAGCCCCGCCCTAAACCACCGCCTGCCGCCCGCTGGAAATCGCCCACGGCGGCGGCCGACGTCCAAACCCTACCAAATTTACACCCCCTAACTCCTCTCCACCTCCCCATTCCAAAACCCCAAACCCATTTCTCTCAAATCCCAGCCCTGTTTCTCGAATCTTCAATCGAAAATCAGACTAAAACTTGATTTTTCCCAAATCACTCCGAATTAACACCCTTTGACCCCTAAGACTCCCTCGTTCCAAATTTCCACTCCGTTTCCTTTGAATTCCCGCGAAACTTCTCGAATTTCATATCGAAAAGCGAACCCTAAAATCCAAAAGTCATTTTCTATGGAATTTGGTAGCATGCATGGTCATAGGGTGGTATTTCGTCGAGTTTTGAAGCTTGGACTCATCAAGACTGATGTTGCTTAGTCTGTTCTTAACAAAGAACGACTGATCGACATTAGTTTTATTGGGTCCTTTGTTTCCGTCTGGCGTCGAGGTTGATTTGGTAAGTTCTTTTTCCCTTTTGTGTTTTCTTTCTCTCATTGTCTTATTATCATCCTCTTCCCCTTTCTTTAGTTTAGTTGTCTTATAGTAATGTGGCTGAAAGTTTAATTCGCCTTCTGAGTTCACCCTGCTTTTTCAGCCTTCTAGGTTAATTTAATTAGGTTTATTTGACAGCTTCATTCAATTCCGCATGTTACTTTAGGTCTTAGTCTTGTGAAGTCGTTTAGTTGTCAGCTTGGTTCAACCCATTTTGCTGTTTGGGCTCTGAATCTATTTCAGAATTCATTCCAAAGGATTTGATTTAAGGTATTGGGTCAAAATTGAGCCCAAATGTTGGTTTAAATATCGGGTCAATCTGACCCATATGGGTTCCTAGAGTAAATAATCAGGGTTCGAAGGGTAGTCTAGGTTATTGGCCTAAGGAATCTTGAGTGTAACTGAATAGGAAGCTTCTATTGGGGGTTTCTAAGGAAATTTCAGATTTTAGGTGTTTGAACTTGGGGAGCAAGTCAGAAAATGAGGGTTCAATGAGAAAAAATTAAAGTTAAGGGAAGGACTAGGAATGAAAACTGAAACCTGGGGTCTGCCCTAGTGACTTGCCTATAAAGGCATTCTTACTTGCCTTAGAAGTCAAGGATTTTAAGAGCTAAAAAATATCAGAAAACTGAGGCAGCTAGAAGAAAGGGTCTACTGTTCCATTTAGAGCCTCATTCTAATAAAATTCTCGAACAACTAAGGGTAAAATGAGTTGAGTTTTGGTTTTTATCCAAGGGCTCAGGTTCAGATTTTAGGGGTATTCTGATTTTGAGCTTTGGGTGTTGCTTTGGTTAGTGGTTTTTTAGCATTTCTGGGTTGATCTTGTTGCTGAAACACTGCTCCTGTTACTGCTCAATTGCTGATCATCTCTTCTATCTTGTTTTTAAATTCCAGGTATTTCTTCATACCTTTTTCTAACAAATAAAGTGCCACAAGTTAGAACTAGACTGAATTTGTATACAGATTTGGATGTTCGAGTTGAAATTTGAATAGAAATCTTGTTTGAATGTTAAATTCTATTAGCTTCTGTTGTTTATACCTTTGTTTTCTTGTTATAATTTATGTGTTAAGTTGTCCAGCCGTGCTCAGGGATTTGAATTTGCTTTATCTATTTAGAAGAACGCTGAACTTTTGGCTATGTAATGGTAAATGAATGCTCCTGGGTGCATGAAATGTCAAACATATAATAATATGCTTGAGTAGGTCCATTGGTCTTATAGCTTGAAATTAGAGTTTATTGTGATAGAGTGTTGTCACTGTTTGTGAGTTGGATGTGTACCATTACGCTTGGTTAGAACCCGACTTTTGAAATAATTTAAGTGGATTTGAATTGTTCAAAAAGCGAGATATGAAGTTCATACAGTAGGTGTGCACTTAGTTAGCTTGTTAACTATCTCATAGTTATTTTAACCACTTAGATTGTTAATCAAAAGAAATCATTTGTTCACTTTAAGGCATATGTGATCCAGGATTTAATCATTTAAATATTTTGGAAATATATTCTAATATGGTTCAGCCATATTTGCTTTACTACTTTCTCATTTTAAATATTAGAGCTTTGTAGAAGGGGCTGAATCTTGTTAAAAGAAAGTGATTGAATCATTATTTCATTAGCTAAGCTTGAATGAAAAGGACCATGGGATTGACGTGATAAGGAAACTAGCAAAAATGGGTAGGCTTAGACATTTGTTAACATTTTTTTAGTAGATTAGTTTAATTATTATTATTATTATTATTATTATTATTATTATTATTATTATTATTATTATTATTATTATTATTCCTTTCTATGCCTCATTTAGTATAGTTTTAGTTGTTTGCTTATTTAAATCCTTTGAATAGTTTGAATGCTTGTTTAATGGAATGTTTGATTTTGCTTTTTGTTCGTTTCATTCCATCACTGTTTATATGCTTCTTCATGTGAATTGAGTCGTTGGGGTTGTACATTAGGAATGAAAATTAATTGTATCATGTCAATTATTTTACCTCATATTACTTGCTAGTGACGTGATCCACTTACCTCATAAATTTAGGCGCTACTTAGTCTATAACCGGGATTGGGTACACGTTCGCGTGATATAATTACGATTTTGAAAACGAAATCGGAGTATGCGTTCGCACAACTTGGACTAAACTTTCTTAATATTAATAAAGCATTATTAATTGTGGACACGTTCGCGTGACATAATTTTTGACGTGCCAAACAAATGGGTACATGTACGCGTGACTCGTTTCAAGATAATTTTCTTAATTAAAAAGCGGTAAAGGGGTAAATGCACATAGGATCTAAAATCAGTAATAAAATAATTTCAATAAGCCAGGTATGATCAAAGAGACCGTGCTAGAACCACAGAACTCGGGAATACCTAACACCTTCTCCCGGGTTGATAAATTCCTTACCCGAATTTTTGTATTCGCAGACCGTAAATAGAGTCAATTTTTCTCGATTCAGGATTTTAAACTGGTGACTTGGGACACCATAAATTATCTCAAGTGGCGACTCTGAATTGTAAATAATTAATCTCGTTTCGATTGTCCTTTAATCGGAAAAAACTCCCTTATATTTATGCCATTTATGGGGTGTAGTAAAAAGGAGGTGTGACAGCTCTGGCGACTCTGCTGGGGATCGAACCCAGAATCGTTGGTTCAGGGTTCAAGAATTCGAGCTTGTTAATATGATTTTGTTTGGCTTTATTGTTAATATTACTGTATTCTGTGAATCTTTTGTGCTAAATTCTATCTGTTTACCGCTTTAATATTATTTGAATTGTATATAACTGTCTTCTTACGCCACCCATCTAAGTCTTCTGGAAATGGTGCATACGTTCGCGTAGCCCGCTTTTTCTGTAGAAATTATACCAAATAGAACGAGGCTGGGCAAGCGATAAGGCCGGGTAGACTTCAGTGCTCCCGGTACATCACCCCCTCCTCGGCCCCAGTTGTCTGCTCGGGTACCCCAAGTCTAGACCAAAACCCCAGGATTTAAACCTAGAAAAACACAGCCTCATGCCGGATCCCTAGTAGGAACATTTGTTTGCATCATGTGCATTTGACTTAAGGGACTCAACACAGGGGTTGGGTTCGTCTAGGACAGGTATGCCCGAAATAACAGACCATCCTGATGCATTCTACGTGCTATGTGAACATTTATTTGTTTTGGCTTGCATGCTGACCGGCCAGGGAAAGTAAAGTGAAAAAGGAAAACCAAGAGTGATATCAGGAAGGAAATAAGGCCCGGTTCTAAAAATCCCGGTATTTGAAAAATGTCCTAAAACTCTGCCCAAAAGTTTTCAAAAAGAGTTATTTCAGAAGAGTCAAACACTGTGTTATTTCAAATGTGTCAAAACTGACCAAACTACGCAGGTCTGATTCTTACCGGATGTGGGATACATAGGCAACCTACATAAGGTTCGGCCTTATTTCTGAATAAAAAAGAGAAAGAAAAACAAGAAAAGAGAGTCGGTGATCGAGTGAATGCAATCTTGATTTTTGGTCAAAATAAACCGATCCAGCTTCGACAATGTCTTAAGCCGTTCTTGCCGAGATAACCTCAGAGTATTCTTCAGTTGTCGAAAGGCTATTTTCGTAAAAGAATGGACAAGTTTGTGAAGGGTCATAAAATAATTCCCCCCCAGCCTCAAAATTCGCGTGAAATTGGGAAGGGGCCGCATTTGCAAAAATAGTCATTTGGCTAAAGTTGGCATATATGGGAAGAAATTATGGTTCTTTTCTTCTTTTCTTTTCCCTTTATTTTTCTTTTCTTCTTCAAAAAACTGTTTACAAAAGGGGTCCACTCGAGTCAACCCTAACCTTAATCTTCCACAGGAACAAATGAATACCATCCAGGAACCGCCAGAAGTGGTCAGGGAACAGGCTCAGCTACACTTGCGTATGTGGTGGAATGATCTAGACGAAGATGGTCATAAATGGGTGAAAAAGCAGTTGGGTGCTCTTACAAACATTTTTGAGATCAAACCACGGGAAGATTTGATCAAGGCTTTGGTAACTTTCTGGGATCCTGTCCACAATGTCTTTCGTTTCTCGGATTTTGAGATCACCCCCACTTTGGAGGAAATAGCCGGGTACATTAAATTCGGATGGGATTTGAGGAAGAAACGACTTATATTTCCAAGGGTTCCATCAGTGCACAAGTTCTTTGACCTCCTGAATATTAGTAAACAGACGAATAAAGAACGTGTGAGCAACGGGTGTTGTGCTTTCCATTTCTTATACTTCAGGTTCGGGCACTCTGCTGGTTTTGAAACGCATGAAAAAGGTCTGAGTAACAAACAAGACAAGGGCCTTTGGCAAATTCATCGCCGGTTCGCATTTATTGTGGCATTCTTGGGGATAATGATTTTTCCAAATGAGAAAGGGACGGTGGATATTCGTATGGCTAGAATTGCACAAATCCTTACTACCAAGGAAGATCATACACTTGCCCCGTTGGTGCTGGCGGATATTTATCGAGCATTGACTCTATGCAAAACAGGGGCTCAATTTTTTGAAGGTTGCAGCATCCTTCTGCAAATGTGGTTGATCGAGCACCTTCGCCATCATCCCAGATTCATGAGTTATGGTTCGACCCCGAATAACTTCATCACTAGTTACGAGGAGATGATAAAAGATTATAACGCACCAGAAGGGTTTGAAGCATGGGTCTCTCACTTGAAAGTTCTTAACGCAGGTCAGGTCGAGTGGACTATAGGATGGCTCCCGAGGACAGAAGCCATCTATATGACTGCTACCAAAGGCTACCTGAGGTTAATGGGCGTAAGGAGTATCCAGCCATATGCACTACAGAGGGTCTTGAGGCAATTGGGAATGTATCAGATTGTGCCTGAAGATGAAGATCTAAGCACTCAGGTCATAGAGTTACATCCAGAAGCTGCATCGCCTGAGGCTGTAGTTCAGCAGGATTGGAGTAGCTGTCGGTATCTAAAAAATGGCACCCAGGTACCAGACATCACCAAGGGGGAAGTAGATCTAAATTATGCTGCTTGGTTTGAGAAAATGTCTTATGTAAACGACGAGTCAGAGCCCGAAAGGCCCGCCAAAAGGCCTCATGTTCAAGCCTTTGATGATAAAATTCAGGAGAGGTTAGCTTGGGGGGAGAAGGAAAAGGAATATAAGGCCATCATCCATGGTCTACGAGAAGAGTTGAGAAATGTCACCTTCAATAATGATTTGCAGGCACAAGAGGCCGAAGGTGAAAGGAGAAGATTGGTGCGAGAAAATGAAGCCCTCAGAGCTCAGGTTCGACAGTTCAAAATTGAAGCCGAGAACCTAGGCTGAAGCAGGAAAGATGAAAGGCTCATTTATAACTTTCTCAAAAAGTACGTGACTATGAAGATGACCTGCAGAAAGCTGAGTCTGAACTAGCAAAAGCACGGGCGAGGTTGGCTAAAAGCACCGAAGGGTGTGCAGCTTTCGTTCAACAAATGAAAGAAAGATATGAAAAAGGGGTCACAGGTTGGGAAAAGGCAATTGGCAACCTCGAGGGTGAAATGGCTAAACAAGCCAAAAGTTTTAAGGCTGAAAGAGAACATTGTTACGCCTTAATGGCACGGTTAAAAAGAGACTTGCAACAACTCCAAGAGTAGAACTAGGTAGCCGAACGAACTTTGGAAGCCAGAACCAAACAAATTGGGTGTTTGTTGCAAGAGAAGGGCGTCATAAAAGAGCGAGTCAAAAGGGTTGCCAACTATATCGCAATGAAGTGCAGTAGCTGTGAGGATATGACTAGATCTATGTTCTTCGCTGCTGTGATGATTTTTGTTCGCCAGGTAATGGAAGATCTCTACCACCTTCAAGGGGATTTAGCAAGTCGGCCAACAACAAGGCCGAATGATGCCCCGCGGGTCCCGGGGGCGATTGAGGCATTGATGTATTCGTGATTTCTTGAGTCTGTATTTTCTTTCCGTTAAAGTCTGCTAGTTGTTTTGGAGTCTGTATTTCTTTTATCAGAGTATGTGGGTCGTTTTTTTTGAGTCTGTATTTCGTCTTTCATCAGAGTTTGTTAGTTTCTGTTTAAGTTTATTTCCGAGTCTTATTATGAAAAATTTGAAAATTCCAAAAAAAAAAGAAAAAAAAATGTGTTTTAATATTTTCATCTCCAAGAACTATGCTTGGTCTGATTCATGCGGGGTTATGATACGTAGGCAATCTCCATAGGATTCGACCGTAACCAAATAAAAGAGAGAAAGAAAATAAGAGGAAAAACAAGAGAGTAAAGAAAAAAAAGAGAGGAAAAACAAGAAAGAAAAGAGAGAAAATAAGAAATCAAGAGAGAATAAAAACAAAGAGAGAACAGAGGCAAGAGTGAAAGGAAGGAAATGAAAAAGAAAGAAAAGGGGGAAGTTTGCAATTAAAAGGCCGGGATGACGCATACAACCGATCAAATACATAATAGAGTCGGTTAGCTGTTTAGGTGCATTCATGCCCAATATGCGGTTGCCAATCTGTTAAAGCCTAATCGCTAACAAGGTTGTTGTTAATGTAGTGAGCCCAGGCAGTTGGTTAGTTGATTGGCATTCTGACAACTCACTCATACAACACCCGATCAAAAGATAGGCTGAATATGGCCAACCAGGAACCGAAAACAAGTATTGTCGACCCATCGAAAGAAGTGGAAGAATTGGACGTTAATGCGATGAGGGAAGAAATGTATAAGCTAAAGCAACAGATGGCTGAAATGTACCAAGCCTGGGCCAAGGGGCATCCACCACCGGTTTATCCCGCCAACCCTGCTTATATCCTACCATCAGCCCAGCCTCCGGAGCCTCCCATTGTGAACTCATCTCCAGCCTTTCCCCTCTACCAATAATTCCATGGCGCCACTTCCCATACTTCTCAAGCTCCACCACCCAAACAAGTTCCATACCTTCCCCCACCAATTACACCTGTTTTTGTGGTACCTCCACCTGCTATATTACATCGATCTTCGAGTGAACCCCTATTCCAAACTCACGACAACCAGTACTATCCCCCTGAACCCACCTTCAAAGTTCCAGAACCATATCCTTACACCCCCCATCTTGATCTCCCGGCAGAGACCGAGAAGCCACCCAAAAATCCCAAGCATGAAGAGATGATCAGAAAGGTCAAAAGCTTAGAACAATCGTTTCGAGATATGAGGGGGTTGTGAGGTCAAGTAAGTGTGGCCTATAAAGATTTATGTCTGTTCCCAGATGTTCAGTTACTAGCAGGGTTCAAAATGCCCAAGTTTGATCTATACGACGGGCATGGTGACCCAATAGCACACTTAAGAGGCTTTTGTAGCAATATGAGAGGAGCAGGAGGAAGGGATGAGTTGCTGATGGCATATTTCAACCAAAGTTTGAGCAGATCAGCATTAGGTGGTACACATGGGATGATTTGGCCCAAGCCTTTGCCTGCCATTTTCAATACAACCTCGAAATCATCCCACACCGTCTGTCATTGACAAAGATTGAGAAAAAGCCCGGGGAGAGCTTCAGGGAATATGGATTCCGTTGGAGAGAGCAAGCAACGAGGGTTGACCCTCCGATGAAAGAAAGTGAGATGGTTGATTATTTCTTGCAGGCTTTGGAGCCCACTTATTTCGATCACTTGGTGTCAGCAGTTGGCAAGTCCTTTAATGAAGTTGTAAAAATGGGAGGCATAGTTGTAAAGGGACTCAAGTCCAACAAGATCATGAGTTATTCAGCGATCAAAGCGACCACTCAGGCCACTCAAAATGGTACTGGGAGTGTGCTCGGGAAGAAGAAGAAGGAGGATGTTGCGACAATTGAGTCAGGAGCTTGGGTTGGATCCAGGAACCTTCCCCGTTGCTACAACCAGCCGCGACCCTATCTCCAAACTTACCCCCACACTTCATATAACCCACCACAACACTATTACCCACCGCCAGATCCCCATTTTTCTGTCCATCACGCACAAACCTATACCCAACCTCCCACTCACGCACAATGGCGTGCACCAGCTCCACAAAATCCATACCAAGCACTACAAAATAACTATCCACCCCTAAAAGCTTACAGAAATCCTCCTGGAATAGGTTTTCGACCCAACCAAGCCTTTAAGAATGAGAGGTTGCAAAAGCAAAAGACTTTCACTCCATTGGGAGAATCATATGCTAGTCTATTCCACAGACTGAGACAGTTGGATATGTTGAATCCGATCGAGGCTAAATTGCCGAATCCCCCTCCCAGAAATCTTGACCGCTCGGTGAGTTGTGAGTATTATTCAGGGGCCCCGGGACATGACACAGAGAAATGCTAGAAATTGAAAATATCCATTCAAGAACTCATTGACACCAATCGGATTGAGGTCCAAGCTCCGGAGGCGCCCAATATCAATCAGAATCCCTTGCCAACCCATCATGAAACAAATATGATTGAGATAGTGCATAAGGGAGGGGAGCCTAAGAATCCTTCGCAAACTGTCTTGATGATTCGGGCTAGTGAAGCCAGGCCATTTGAAAAGTCAACAAGTGAGAAGTCTGTGATCAAATTGAACAGGGCAAATAATGAACCATTTGTGGAGGTCAAGAAGGGATCCTCAAGTGATGTTGCAGGAAAACATGAAAGAGCAAAAGTGGTTGTACTAGGAGTGACGAACAAGCCTGTGGTAATTGTCAAGTGCGCCCCCAAAGATCCTGTCGTTATCAAACCAGTAACTCAATTACCGATAGTTAATAGCAAGGCAGTCCCATGGAATTATGAACGAGTGATAGTGACTTACAAGGGGAAAGAGGTTAAAGAAGAAGTGTGTGAGACTCATGGTTTGACTCGATCGGGGAGATGCTTTGCCCTCGAAGAGTTGAGGAAAGCTAAGACCTCAAAAGATAACCCAGTGTTGGTGAAGAAAGTTGTGACCGATGAAGAAGTAGAGGAGTTCTTGAGAAAGATGAAAGTGCAGGACTATTCCATTGTGGAGCAGTTGAGGAAAACACCGGCTCAGATTTCATTATTGTCATTATTGATCCATTCCAACGAGCACTGTCGGGCTTTGATGAAGATCTTGAATGAGGCCCACATTCCTGACAAAATCTCAGTAAACCACTTGGAAAAGATAGCTAATAAGATATTTGAGGTAAACAGAGTCACTTTTTCTAATGATGAGTTGCCCGTGAAGGGTACCGAGCACAATAGAGCCCTCTATCTGACGAAGAAATGCGAAGATTCTGTGGTTACTCGGGTAGTGGTTGATAATGGGTCTAGCACGAACATTTTTCCTCTCTCCATATTGAACAAGCTGAAAGTGGAGGATGAAAGAATTCACAAGAACAGTATTTGCCTTCGGGGATTCGATGGTGGAGGGAAAGATTCAATCGGGGACATAGTGCTTGAGCTCACAATAGGGCCAGTTGAATTTACTATGGAATTCCAGGTACTCGATGTGGCTGTTTCCTATAATCTGCTATTGGGACGACCTTGGATTCATGCTGACAAAGCGGTCCCGTCTACTATACATCAAATTGTCAAGTTTGAATGGGATTGACAGGAAATTGTCGTACACGGCGAGGATAATTTGTGTGTGCCCAATGATGCCATTGTTCCGCTCATAGAGGTTGAAGACGACAAGGGGCCATGGGTTTATCAGGTTTTCGACACATTATCGGTAGAGAAAATTCCAGAAGGGAAGTGCGTTCCAACTCCAAAGGTAGCTACTGCATCAGTCATGGTAGCCGTTGAAATGTTGAAAAATGGTTTTGTACCGGGCAAGGGTTTGGGTGCATCTCTGCAAGGTATTGTGCAGCCAGTTTCTCTTCCAAAGAATCTGGATACTTTTGGTCTGGGGTTCAATCCTACAATTGCATATGTGAGACGAGCCCGCAAAATGAAACAGAAAGCATGGGCATTGCCAAGGCCAATCCCGCGTCTGTCCAGATCATTCGTCAGGCCGGGTATCAGAAAGCAATTATTGTCAAAGGTTCCTGGATCATTGATTGGTGCTGATGGAGACTTGGAAAAGAGGTTCGAAAGGTTATTCGCCGAGGTTAACATGGTTGAGGCTGGGGAAGGGTCCAACAAGGTAGATGTGCAATTCGTGGGACCATGTGTAAAAGTCAACAACTGGGAAGCTACTCCTCTTCCTACCCGGAGGGAGTCTTGGTAGTGGGTTTTGATTTTCTTTTAGTTGCCTAGATTATTCTAGGGTCTGTAATTCAGATATTATGTTTCGTCCAGTTGGATGTGTTAAAACCTTGTTATATTTAAATTCAATGAAATGCAATTGTTCCTTTCTCTTCATTTCTTCTAATTTTATTTTTGTTTTCTTCTTTTGTTCAGTTCTTTTTATGGTGATATCAATGACATGACATGCATGAGGAATCTTCGGCCCAGTTTTAAAAGCCAATATAACTCTGAAATAATAATACAAGAAATTGAGTGTGATGACGAGTTGGAATTTGATGATGATGAGGCCTATGAAGAAATTAGTAAGGAACTAAGTCATTTTGAGGAAAAGCCCAAACCTAATTTGAATGATACAAAAGCAGTTAATCTAGGGGACCAAGATAATGTCCGTGAAACTAAAATAAGTGTCCATCTAGAACCTCAACTCAGGGAGGAGATAATTGAAGCACTGTTTGAATACAAAGATGTTTTTGCATGGTCCTATGACGACATGCCGGGTCTAAGCACTGATTTAGTGGTTCACAAGTTGCCCACTGACCCGGCATTCCCTCCTGTCAAACAGAAGCTGAGAAAGTTCAAAACGGAGTGTAAAGATCAAAGAAGAGGTCACCAAGCAGTTCAATGCCAAAGTCATTCGGGTCACCCGGTATCCCACCTGGTTAGCCAATATTGTGCCTGTGCCGAAGAAGGATGGCAAGACGAGGGTGTGTGTTGACTATCGGGATCTCAACAAGGCAAGTCCAAAAGACAATTTTCCATTGCCGAACATCCATATCTTGATTGACAATTGTGCCAAACATGAGATTGGTTCTTTTGTGGATTGTTACGCGGGTTATCATCAGATCTTAATGGATGAGGAAAATGCAGAAAAGATGGCATTCATCACGCCGTGGGGAATGTACTGTTATCGGGTCATGCCATTTGGCTTGAAAAATGCTGGGGCAACCTACATGAGGGCAATGACAATAATATTCCATGATATGATACACCGGGAAATCGAGGTGTACCTGGATGATGTGATCGTGAAGTCTAGAAAGCAGTCTGACCATGTCGGGGATCTGAGGAAGTTCTTCCAAAGGCTTCGCAGGTACAATCTCAAGCTCAATCCTGCAAAGTGTGCTTTTGGGGTGCCGTCTGGAAAGTTGATGGGGTTCGTGGTCAGCCGCCGGGGTATTGAACTAGACCCATCAAAAATCAAGGCCATCCAGGAATTTCCACCTCCGATGAATAAGACCGAAGTGATGAGTCTGTTGGGAAGATTGAATTACATCAGCCGGTTTATTGCTCAGCTCACGACAACCTGTGAGCCAATCTTCAAACTGTTAAAGAAAGATGTTGCGGTCAAGCGGACAGATGAATGTCAGGAAGACTTTGATAAGATAAAGGGGTACTTGTCAAGTCCACCCGTGTTGGTCCCGCCAGAACCAGGGCGACCTTTGATTCTATATTTGACGGTTTTGGGCAATTCATTCGGCTGTGTATTGGGTCAACATGATATCACTAGTAGGAAGGAGCAGGCCATCTATTACCTCAGCAAGAAATCCACATCGTACTAGGTTAAGTATACGCATCTTGAGAGGACATGTTGCACCCTAACTTAGGTGGCACAGAAGCTGAAACATTATTTGTCATCTTATACTACTTACCTCATATCTCGCTTGGATCCATTGAAGTATATCTTTCAGAAGCCTATGCCTACAGGAAGGCTTGCAAAGTGGCAGATCCTGCTCATAGAGTTTGACATTGTCTACGTGACTCAAACTGCAATGAAAGCACAGGCCTTGGCGGACCATTTGGCCGAGAATCCGGTTGATGAAGATTATGAACCTTTGAAAACTTATTTCCCCGATGAAGAGGTGATGCACGTTGATGAGATGGAACAAGTTGAGAAGCCAGGATGGAAATTTTTCTTTGATGGCACTGCAAACATGAAGGGAATAGGGATATGAGCGGTACTTGTTTTTAAAATAGGGCAGCACTACCCTGTTACGGCTCAGCTTCATTTATATTGTACTAACAACATGGCAGAGTACGAGACATGCATTCTAGGTTTGAGGTTAGCTATGGATATGGGTGTCCAGGAAGTCTTGGTCTTGGGTGACTCGAACCTCTTGGTGCACCAAATTCATGGAGAAGGGGAAACACGGGATTTGAAACTCATACCATACAGAGAATGTTTGCATGATCTTTGCCAGCGGTTTCAGTCAATAGAATTCAGGCATATCCCAAGGATCCATAATGAAGTTGCCGATGCTTTGGCTACTCTGGCGTCAATGTTACATCATCCAGATAAGGCTTATGTGGACCCTTTGCAGATTCAGGTCCGTGATCAGCGTGCTTACTGTAATATGGTGGAAGAAGAACTTGATGTGGAGCCATGGTTCCATGATATCAAAGATTACATCAGGATGGGGGTATATCCGGTACAGGCCACATGTGATCAGAAAAGAACAATTTGACGATTGGCAAGTGGATTTTTCTTCAGTGGAGGGGTGTTATACAAAAGAACTCCAGATCTTGGATTGCTAAGATGCATAGATGCCAGACATGCCACAACTATCATGACTGAGGTACACTCCGGAGTTTATGGACCGCATATGAGTGGGTACGTTCTGGCAAAGAAGATTCTCCGAGCAGGTTATTACTGGCTCACTATGGAGCGAGATTGCATCAGTTTTGTGCGCAAGTGTCATCAGTGCCAGGTGCATAGAGATTTGGTTCATTCCCCACCATCTGAATTGCATACAATGTCGGCACCATGGCCCTTTATTGCTTGGGGCATAGATGTCATTGGGCCAATCGAGCCAGCAACATCAAACGGACACAGATTTATTCTGGTAGCCATTGATTATTTTACCAAGTGGGTTGAAGCGAAAACTTTTAAATCTGTGACCAAGAAAGCAGTGGTCGATTTTGTGCATTTAAATATCATCTGTCTGTTTGGGATTCCGAAGGTAATCATCACGGACAATGGAACTAATCTCAACAGTCACCTGATGATGGAGACATGTCAGCAGTTTAAGATTATACATCGCAATTCCACCCCGTACCGCCCTAAGGTGAATGGAGCAGTCGAGGCAGCCAACAAGAATATAAAAAGATACTTCAAAAAATGGTGGAAGGTTCTAGACAGTGGCATGAAAAGCTGTCGTTTGCATTGCTGGGTTATCGCACTACTGTCCGTACTTCAGTAGGGGCCACTCCTTATTTGTTGGTGTATGGAACGGAGGCAGTAATACTCACAGAAATTGAAATCCCATCCCTTCAGATCGTTGCTGAGGCGGAAATTGATGATGTTGAGTGGGTCAAAACCCGCTTGGAGCAATTAAGTATGATTGATGAAAAGAGATAGGCAGCAGTATGTCACGGCCAATTGTACCAACAGAAAAAGGCGAGAGCATATAACAAGAAGGTACATCCACGGAAGTTCAAAGTGGGTCAATTAGTGCTGAGACGTATCTTGCCTCATTAGGCTGAAGCAAAAGGAAAATTCGCCCCAAACTGGCAGGGGCCATTTGTTGTAACTAGAGTGTTGTCCAATGGCGCATTATATTTGACAGATGTAGAAAGGAAATATGTAGAAATGGCTATCAATTTCGATGCAGTCAAGAGATACTATGTATGATTTCTTTGTTTGATTGTACTTGTTTGTATTTGGCATATTTTGAAGATTGAAATGATGAAGGTGTTTTTGTTCTGCTATCTAAACACTTTATCATTCGTTACCCCTTTGAGCCTTATTTATTTTCTTTCATACCCCTCTTTCGGAATCAGCAGCAAGGATCATAAACACAAGCGTGAGAAAAGTAAAGGAAAAAGAGAAAAGAAAAGAACGAAAAGGAAAAAAATGAAAAGAAAATGAAAAAAAGAAAAGAGAAAAAGGGAAGGAATAAAAAAGAAAAAGAAGAAAGAAAAAACAACAAAACAACAAAAAGAGAAAAGGAAGAAAGAAAAGAAAAGAAAAGAGAAAGAGAAAAGAAAATCACAACGATAGAGCAATTCCTATGTCATGAACTACGTTCGACCTGATTCCTTTTAAGGATACATAGGCAGCCTTACGGTTCGGTCCCGTCAAAATAAAAATCCAAAAGCCCCCAAGCAAGAAACTAGGGCAGAAGTTGTGGTTGTTGTAAGAAATCTGATTCCGAAAGTTGTAATTTTGAACCCATTTGAATTGTTTTGAGCCTTTTATACCCTTTCTTTCTAACCCTGTCCAAAATCCCACATTACGGTCCAAAGAAAGACCTTCTGATCAGTCTTTGAGAAATTCCAAGTCGAGCAAGTAAAGGTAATTCATGTCAGGGGCAACACTCTGGTTCAAGCAGGAAAATAAAAATGAGAGAGTCTTATTGGTGAAAACCCTTGCGGGCACCATGAGGCGACGAGAGCTGAGAGAAATCAAAGGATGAGAGAGTCTTATTGGTGAAAACCCTTACGGGCACCGTGAGGCGAAAGTGAGCTGAGAGATGAACGAATGAAAGAGGTCTGCTGGTAAAAACCTTTCAAGGCACCGCAAGATGAACAAGGTCAAGGTTTGGGTAAAGTAATTAGGTCATTGAAATTCTTAGGCAACGAAGTACGACGACTGAAAGTTGATTGGTAGGACATATTGGGCCTATTAATCCGAAATATATGTCATGACCCTCGATATCAGCTGTTCCACTCAGATAAGTTTCTTTTTCTTTTTCCCCTTTGTAGCAGTCATCTGTTTTTGGATTCTTCTTATCTTTAACCCACAAAGTCATTACATTTCATTTTCTTTTAGGTTTATTTGTCTAAGATGTTTCAATGTCAGTCTTTTTCAAAGCAAGTGAAAAAGAAATTCAAAGCTCACTACCAACTTCCAAAATTTTAAAGCATAGCCTGGTTAGAGCGTACTAAGGATAACATGATGTGAGAGGGGGTACAAAGAATTACTGGAAGTTTCATCGGTGGAATAGTTTGGTAATGTCATGGGAGATGCAAAGGTTCGGATAAAGGGGTCAGAGGTGTGAAACAACAGCATGGGCATAGGACACTTGGTTCGTCAAAGGTCATGGGGTTTGAAAGTCAATTAGAAAGTCAAAGCAGTTCAGGGCCAGTTCGGGGAAGCCATTTAGAACAAAACAATGCGGTGGAAAGATCTTCAGCAAGAATGTCATCAGCTAACCTCCATTTTAAACTGACAAATTTTTCTTTGATTAAAACAGGGGCAGGAAATTTCGGTTGTTTCGGAGAAACCCTCCGTGGAGAAAGCCAGGTGCCAAACAGGTTTGATTTTTGATTTTCAGGACCCTCATGAATAATGGGACCTACTTTTAAAGATTTCCATTGGATTACAAGACGTAGAAATAAAATTTTGTCATAAGGTAATATAATTCAGCCATAAAAGTGCCATTTTTAGGACAAGACTTGATTTTGATTTTTAGGACCTTCCCGGATAATAGGATGTAGTGTAAATCCCTCTTAGAAACAGGACTTAGCGGAAGTAATATCTTTAGAAGATACAACTTAGATCTATAATTGTCAGTTGTCAGTACCTCCCTGGATAATAGGACTTAGCTTTCAAATTCTTAGTAACAGTTGGTAGAATGATTCAGTTTAACACTCACCCACGTGCCCAACTACCAAACTGGGGTAGGAAATTTTCTTTGTTTTATCTGTTTTGCTAAAGTCAGGAGCCCGCGTGGAGAGCAGGGAATACATTTCAAGTTGAAGTTAGGAGCCCGCCTAGAGAACAGGGAATACATTCAAACGTAGCAGTCAGGAGCCCGCCTGGAGAACAAGGGAGTACAATTTAAGTTTTATCTTTCAAATTCTTTGTTTTGTCTATGTGGAAGTCAGGAGCCCGCCTGGAGAGAAGGGAATACTTTCAAATGCAGCAGTCAGGAGCCCGCCTGGAGAGCAGAGAGTACTTTCAAGTTGAAGTCAGGAGCCTGCCTGGAGAGCAGGGAATACTTTCAAGTTGAAGTCAGGAGCCCGCCTGGAGATCAGGGAATACTTTCAAGCGCAACAGTCAGGAGCCCGTCTGGAGAACAAGGGAGTACAATTCAAGTTTTAGCTTTCAAATTCTTTGTTTTATCTATGTGGAAGTCAGGAGCCCGCCTGGAGAGCAGGGAATACATTTCAAGTTAGAAGTCAGGAGCCCACCTGGAGAGCATGGAATACATTCAAATGCAGCAGTCAGGAGCCTGCTTGGAGAGCAGGGAATACTTTCAAGCGCAGCAGTTAGGAGCCCGCCTGGAGAACAAGGGAGTACCATTCAAGTTTTAGCTTTCAAATTCTTTGTTTTATCTATGTGGAAGTCAGGAGCCCGCCTGGAGAGCAGGGAATACATTTCAAGTTAGAAGTTAGGAGCCCGCTTGGAGAGTAGGGAATACTTTCAAATGCAGCAGTTAGGAGCCCGCCTGGAGAGCAGCGAATACTTTCAAATGCAGCAGTCAGGAGCCCGCCTTGAGAGTAGGGAGTACTTTCAAGTTAAAGTCAGGAGCCCTCCTGGAAAGCAGGGAATACTTTCAAGTTTAGCAGTCAGGAGCCCGCCTGGAGAACAAGGGAGTACAATTCAAGTTTTGGTTTTCAAAATTCTTGTTGATATTCGGTAATGTGATTCGTTTTACACTTACACATGGGCCCACATACCCAAACTGGGGCAGAAAAGTTTCTTTGTTTTTGTCTATTTTGCTGAAGTCAGGAGCCCGCCTGGATAGCATGGGAATACATTCACGTTTTGAAGTTAGGAGCCCGCCTGGAGAGCATTGGAATGCATATCAAGTTTAGCAGTCAGGCATCCACCGGAGAAAGGGAAGCATCTCAGTTTACAATTCAAGGCGGCAACAAAGGAATTTTACCAAGAGAATACAAGACAACAAGGCAACAAGAAACACAAGAGCATGTTTGAAGATCTAGATAGGATTTTGTAAAGCATAGATCATAGTCTAGTCTAGCTTCTTTTATTTTTGACATGGTGTAATAAGGGGTTCAGTAAGCAGTAGCAGCAACAGCAGCAACAGTGAAATCACAGCTTCATGGTAGTCCCAACTACCAAAAATTCCCGAACTACACTGACCTGATTCCTTTTTAGCCAAGGATATGTAGGCAACCTCGGAAGCAGGGTGCGGTCAAATATTTCAAAAATGCTTCCCACGGAGTATTCGAACGGGCAAAAAACACTCGTATCTGCTCACTTTATCTTTGCACGAAAACTCTTCGTATTTCCGAGCAAAGAGGGGAACCTTTCATCCTCAAAACTTGGTTCATTGTTTCATGATTAGACTAACTTTTAAGACCAAGCTGAGAATTCAACATGCATGTCATGCCACTAGAGTCACCATGAAAATAACTACAAAAGAAACAGAGAACTAAACACATGCAGATTAGAAAGAAAAAAACATGAGATTGCATTAAACAAATGGTGAAAGGGTTCGAACAACAAAACAAGCCAGCTAAACTGGTGTTACAATCCTGGAACAATCCTAGATAACACTAAACGAGCTACTACGACTAAACGAACTAGGAAAAATAAAAGGATAGAAGGGTTTGAGCCACAAGACAATATTCAGATTATAACCATGAAATAAATCGGACAACAGAAATGACAACAAAATAAACCACCAAGACTCCTCCCTGGCTAGCCAAGAAAAGAGCATCTTTCCAATCACCAAGCTAAATATCTTAGCCACTGAGTTCCACATCAAAAGTACTAGGACCTTCACAAGTCTCCATCACATTGACCTTAGCAAATTGCTTTTGGGTCCCTTTGTCGGCTCGTTCTTAAGATCAACTTCCGAAACCGAGAGTGATAGCGCTAAATGCTTTGAGGCAAGTGGCCCTCCGAGGATCTCAGAAGAGTTCTCATACTCCTTTTTAACACAAATCATACCCACCATACGCGTCTCATTATAAACAGGCGATGGACTTTGGCTAGTGTCCACTGTATCTAGATTTTGCACGACAATGTCACCTGCCTCAATTAGCTTCTAAACTGCTCTTTTCAGATGCCAACACTTTTCTATGCTGTGACCCGGGGCATTAGAGCAATATGCGCACCTTTGAGAATAATCAAAATTCTTTGGAAGAGGGTTTGACATTTTTATCTGAATCGGCTTCAACATGTCCAATTGCCTCAACCTTTAGAACAAACTGGCATATGATTCTCCAATAGGAGTGAAAGTCTTTTCTTTGTCCTGTTGCCTTTTGATTTTGTACTCTGGCCTTGGTTGGAACCTTTTGCGGGTAGGTAATTGACATGCTTGAGGAGGCGGGTAAGATATTTATGGAAATGGTGCAGGCCATCGCGGGTCCTGTGGATGTGGAGCATATGGTGGTGCATTGTGGATGGAGTACTGGGAAGGTGAGGTATGACTTTGGGGATTTTGTAGAGAGAAGTAGCATTGGGAAGGATTATCTAGAGCATAGGGATATTTATGGGGTTAATATTGAGGCTGAAAGCGTTGAGCAGGAATGCCAATTGGATCCTGTCGTTGGCGGGGCTCAACAACATCTTTTCTATTTCTCTTTCTTCCACCCAAACTTATTGAGATGTTCTGAGTGTCTTCTATGGTATCTTTCAATGCAGAATAACTCATGATTTTGCGTGACTTGATTCCCTCTTCTACCATATCCCCCATTTTTACCACATCATTGAAAGGTTTACCCAAGGCCGATATTAAATAACTGAAGTAGGTCAATCCCAGGGCTTGTAGGAAAAGCTCAACCACTTCTTCTTTACTAATCGGAGGACTTGATCGGTCCAACCCTACACCGCTACAAAGTGGCAAAAGCGGTTGATGCAGCTTTTACCCGAGATGGTCGGGATCGAATCCACAAGGAGCAAGAATGTTTGGGATTTGGATTCCTATCTAAACTAGCAGTGCATAGTGCTCTTAATTACACTTCCAATAATATTTATTTATTTTGTTACTTCTAATTTTATGCTAATGAGATGCGAAATTAAACTAAGTATGAATGCTTGTAAGGTATTCTTAATGGTTAAAGAGGCACTAGGGAAGTGATTTTCTCCTAGGTGAATACTTGACGGGATCTAAAGTTTAAGGCAAAGCTGTTATGTTCGGGATTGTGATATAGACAATGCACGAGACTACTCACTTTATACCTCTCGGTAGTTTGAGTAACGTTTCCCTAATTGACTTTCTCAAGACCAATTGGTTGTCAAAATTGTGCAAGCAATATAAGCTCAAGTCGGGTATTACTATCTCAAGGTTTAGCCCTTTAATTAGAGCTATCAATCTCTTGAATACACCCCAATTCCTTATTGGACTGATTTTCCTAGACTCAAGCTATCTTTCTCAAGAAAAGCTCAAGTCAAAAAGGCACAAATTAGTGTTTGCAACCACTAATTCAACATGGAAAATACAAATCAATCCAAATATCAACTACCCATAAACATCTAAGCCTTAAAACAAAAGACCCATCAAATACTCTCACTAGGGTTGAGCCACAACCCTAGCTAATGAGTCTAGCTACTCATAATAATGGAAGAAATCAGAAATTTAGATGAAGAATAACCCATATAATATGATTACAAACTAAGAATTTGAAGATTCAATGTTAAACTAGCTACAAATTACTCAAAATGGACTAAAACTACCGTTCACGTGCTCTGCTAAGATAAAGATTATCACAGATACCCTAAAAATGTGAAAAAGAAGTATTTATACAAGGCCGAATTTTCTGGACAAAAATACCCCTGACGGAGGTACCGCAGACCGCAGAAAATGCACCGTGGCCGCGATAAGGCTTTTTGCCTTGACTTTTCATTCTCTGAATCTGTCCACCGCGGGCCGCATAAAATGCACCGCGACCACGGTGGCTTCACTGCGGACCGCACAAAATGGACAGTGGACCGCAGTGCTTCCAACTTCTAAACTCCCAGCTCTCTGAATCCCCTCTTTGCGGACCGCATAAAATGGATTGCGGCCGCAATGAGGCTACTGCGACTGCGAAGAATCTACCCCGTACCGCAGTTCTTGAGCTTCCAAAGTTGCATCTCTTTGATCTTTTCCACTGCGGACCACACTAAATGGAATGCGGCCCCGGTGCGTCTATTGTGGCTGCAGTGGATTTTATGCTACAACAGTGCCTTGACTTGTTCTTGGTACTTATACGGGTTTCACTCCTTTTTGGGTTGGTTTTGACTACTTGTCACTTTTTTGACCAAACCCTGCAAACAAGCACACCATGTAAGCTTACAGGATTACTTGTATACATTTTTAGTCCAAAATTTGAGCAAAAAAGAGTATAAAATAGACTAGAATCCCTAGTTATCAACTCCCCCAAACTTAAGCTTTTGCTTGTGCTCAAGCAAATAATGTAATTCCCACCTGCTTAAGAATAAAACCAAGAAAATTCAGTTGACCTAAAGTGACCTCATCTAGCATTAATTGGGACTAACAATTGCCCTCAAATCAAATGAATCATTAACAATATTCAACCGTTTAAGCACCATGGTTTTAGTGCGACACAAGAGCATAAAGAGTTGACTCAAATCATCAAGGAAACTCTTTCTACTACTTTGGTCATTGTGGAACATAAACTCATACTCCTCAACTCTCCATAAGCAAACCTCACTTTTAGGTTGTAGCACTCAGAATGACGATTATGGAAATCACACTCATCTCTCTCAAAGAAAGGTCATAATTCCGGCTCTAAGTACCATAAGCTTGCCCCTTATATGAGTCACCACTAATGTAAGCTTCATTCAACTCAAAATCATATATGGCTTTTGTGGAGATATAGTGAAGGCTTTTGGTTTAGTGGAGGAAATATTTGGTCTAAGTAGGTTCCATATTTCCTTAAGCACTTCATTTGCTTCATTTTTGGCACACATTATCTTGACTTTTAAAGTCATTCACTTCTTTTTTAGGGGTCAGAGAGACACACTGTCACTCTTTCTTGTTCATTTCAAACCTTTTTCTCTTTTCCAAATTGTCCACACCTTTCATCTCTTTACTTTTATTGATTCCCTTCATTTCTTCTACATTGTTCATTCTTTTTTACTTTTTGATTTTCTTTCTTTTTCTTTGAGCACTTCCTTTTCTTCATTTTGTACCGTTTACCACTTTGTTGCATTCCTCGTCTTTCCCCCAAACTTATGATTTTGCGTTGTGCTAAGGAAAGATCGGGTGCCAAGAGAGGGTCTTTTTAGAACGGGTAAAGGCTTGTATCATGGTCTTTGAAAGAAAAAGGGCTATGGCTTAAAAGGGTTGACTAGGGATATTACCATTGGTAGGCTATAGATATTTTCAAGATAACATTCGGATCTAGGAGAGCGTATAATCACTTCTCAAGTCAAACTACACTTAAGATTTTGCTAGACAAACATTCAGGGCAAGTTCTAGACTAATGGCACAGGACTTGGACTTGCAATTCAAATTCTCACCACACAAGCTATAGGATTGCTAAAGAGACAGTGTCGGGGGCCCACAACAACCTTAACTAAGATTTGAGAAACACACATGGTCCCGAAAAACCACTTGATGATTATCGGCCAACACAAGAGTCTCAAGGTCACAACTTTCACCATCCTATACACACCAATTTGTTTTTGACCATAAGATCAAAGGCAAATGTGTTAGGCCCAAGTGAAGCTTTACTTGAGGTACTATTACTAATTAGCTACTATTTACACACAAAAAATAAATAAAAAGAAAATAGACTCAAACCCTTAAGAAGGTTATCATGACATCCATCATCGGGAAGAGCCACCCGGTTCACACAAATTCCACTTTTGTAAAGAACCATGGAATTAAGAAAACCAAAGGCTTATTGCACACAAAACTCAAAATAAGAAGCTACAAAAAAGAAGTAAGAAGCCATGAAAAAAATGAGGAAAGTAAAATGAATATGTACAGTAGGGGATTTAGACGAATATACATAAGAGGAAATGAATATATATATCAGAAAGTGACTTTATATACAGACCAAGGTTGCAAAGTACAAAAAGTGAAAAAAAAACTGGTAGAAATTATATACATACCAAAAGTGAAACAACATAATAAAACGAAAATAGTATCATATTTATGATCCAATATCATCAAAATAGGGCTACCCCCTCAAATGAAAGCTAGCATTGTCCTCAATGATAACTAACCAAAAATAGCTCAAGAAAAGATAGATAGTAAAGAGAAACTCCCTAGTGGCCCTCCGTCTTCATGGGATCATGAGCCTGGGTCCCTAGATCTTGTGATTGCTCGGGAACCTATAACTTGACCTCTATAACATGTGCCTGCACTGGGACCTGTGGCTGCTCTGAGACCTGAGGCTGGCTAGAGGAACCACCCTGCGGGTCCTCCAACTCTATCACTGCATCAGCCGTATGTGGGATCACTATCCTCCTCTTCGGTGCCCTCTCCACCTCTGCTCCTGCTCTAGCTCAGTCTGAGCTGCTGGAGGCTACTCATGCAACACCAACTCCAATGACATATGATCAACAGCCTTCATCTTTTCCACTTTTGCCCTCAACTCCTTCACAGACTCCTTTGATGCTTAAGTGTTTCTCAGCTTCTTTGTTTCCTTAGTCAGCTCCTTCAATTCTTTCCCATGAGTACCTACAGCCTCCAATATCAATTGATGGTTCTCCAGGAGCTTCTTCTAGTTTTCCAGAAGCTCCTTGAGAGTCTCTTCCACTGAGGCTAGAACTTGTGGCTGTGGGGGTACGGACTGGGCTACCACCGAGCTAGAAAGCACAGACAGCTTAGAAGTAGCTGCTTGCATCCAGTTGTTGATACTGGCAAGGGTTTGGCTCAAACTATGGGCAGTCAATGGGTAAGCTGAGGATGAGGGTATATATGGAGAATTGGCAGTAAAGGGTCCTGGGGCAATGTCTGGTATAGCTGAGGGAGGCTGAGAAGAAACTACTACTACTACTCGCTCTTCAGACTGGCCAGTAGAAGCAATAGTTTTGCCTTTAGGATCTTTGCCTTTGGGGTTGTCATCACCCTTGAGGCTGTACCAGAAGAAAGGCATCTTTGGCTTCACCTTCACATCAAACTTCCTTTTCTCCACATCTTGGTCCTCAAAGTACATTGTCAGGAAATTTGGGAAGGAGTAGGATCTATCACCTTCATGTACCACCCTTGTGATCACCTTAGACATAACATTCTTGATGTTGATCGGGTATCCTGCCATGATAGATGCCACCAATATTGCCTAGGAGATAGGTATAGAGTTCTCATGAGTAGTGGGGTCCAGCCTGCTGCATACGAAAGTCTCCCACCCCTTTGCCTCGAAGTTTAAAGGTCTCCTCAAAATTGGGACTCTTGATGTCAACCATGTTGGGGTGGTACCCGGGAGTGCCAAATATTCTGCCAACCACGGATAGCCTGACTCATCCAATGCTACCTTTTCTAAGTACAATGATTCATCTTCCTCCGAAAATCCCAGGTAGTCATTGATAGTCTTCCCATCGAACTTCATTGTCAAATTCTGCACCTTAGTCACTTTAGTGCCTTTTTTGATGTGGGCAGCATTAGTGTAGAACTCCTTGACTAAATGCTCATTTGCCTCCTCAACTGTGCTTGAAAAGTATTCCCAGCCCGGTCTCTTTCTGAATTGCCTCTTCACATTATGGTTGTGAGGCAGATGGTCCTTCTCAATGAATTTCCAATCAAGTATCAATTTCCTCTCGATCCACCACTCTCGAAACTTGTGGTAAGTAATCTCACTAACAAATCTATCTTGCCAAGCCTCCGGATTGGTAGTTCTGTCCACCCCCCCACCCCCACCCCCAGTTTGGGGTTCTCCCCCTTCAATAGGATCCTCCTCGGGTGTTGAAGTTGTGGGTGAAGTAGATGTTGCACTGTCACTGCTCTCTACTGAGCCCTCAGACGACTCAGAAGAAATTTGAACTGAAGCTTGAGCAGTAGGAGAGCCTAGAGGTGCGGGCACATCTCTCAATCTACGCCTCTCCGGCCAGTCAGGAACATACTCTGGCATTGAATCGGAATCAGATGCCTCTCGGGAGGGCAAACACTCACTTCCCTTTGAATGGGAATCAGATCTATCTGCAGCCTTTATTGACTTTCTGATGTCCCCAATTTCCTTCCGGATTTGGGGGGTCAATTTGATCATTCATTGTCCCCTACCCCGGGAGGACTCTCCTTTGCCTTTTTGTTTTTCACCTCCACCTCGTGATTTAACCATTGTCTGCAAGGAGAATTAATTTGGTGTTTGTTAGTATCACAACACCAGGAGAAATAGTGAAGAATATGATTAAATATAAATGACTGTGAATCGCATAAAAAGCAGTGTGGCCGCAAAGGAACCACTGTGAACCGCACAAAATGGCACTGTGATCCGTATTAAGGTGGGGGTCAGAATACCCACACTCTGATTCAGGGCACCGCGGACCACAAGAAATGATGTGCGGCCGCCGTAAGGCACCGCAGACCGCAGAAAATCAACAGCGGCCACGGTCCTCAAACTTTACCTCTCTGAAGTTTTACTACCGCGGACCGCAGAAAGGCACTGTGGTCACGGTAAACATAACTCAGCAACACCAGCTTAAGGTTTCAACATTTTTCTCATTTTTAGCTTAAATTCACATATTATCAACCCCCTAGGTTGTTAATCATCATTTTTCACTAATTAACCCTAATCTAAATAGCATTATGTAATTCTACGCTACAAATTGAAAGAAAAGGGAAGAAAAAAAAGTACAACTAACTAATTAAAGGAAAATAAAACAAAGTTAAAAACTAGGGAAAGATTAAAAGTACTAGTAATGAGATGCAGCAAAGATGAATGAGAATCAATGATTGAATTTGTGCAATGAGGGCTTGATGAACAGTAGTTTTTTTCTATTTAGAAAGCAAATGATCGAAAAGTGTAAATGAAGGCTTGAGGTCCTATTTATAGAAAAAGGACTTGGGACCCACGATACCTACCCACCACAGTTCGCATAAAATGAACCGCGGACCGCATAAAATGCATTACGGCCGCAGTGACAATCTTTAGAGAACCTCCACTTTTTACCATTCAACACTGCGGACCGTAATGAAATTTGACCCCGCAACAAGGCCATTGCGGCCACGAAACATGCATTGCGGTAGCAGTCCAAACTTTAGAGAGTGCAATATTTTTCCAATTTGGTCTTGTACTTCATCAAAACAACCCTACACACATCTCACAACCAGTTAGTCCAAAAGCAAATCCTACACTAAAAAGAAAATCAAAGAAAAACAAAAAGAAATACACATGGGTTGCCTCCCAAGAAGCGCCTGATTTAACCTCTCGGCATGACGCAGGTTACCATCAAATCACTTTAAATGGATCAGTGCCACTACGTGGCTGTCATCAATCTTGCCAAGGTAGTGCTTGACTCTATGCCCATTAACTCTGAAGACCTTCCCATTTTTGTTCTTCATGTCAAGTGCACCAAACGGAGTTACAAGCACCACTTCAAAAGGTCCACTCCATTTCGACTTAAGCTTTCCCGAAAATAGATGTAACCGAGAATTGAACAAGAGAACCAAATCACCCACTTTGAACTCCTTGGTACGAGCATACTTATCATGAAGGTACTTCATCTTGTCCTTATACAAGGACGAACTGGAGTAAGCATGAAATCAGAATTCATCAAGTTCATTAAGCTTCTCCACACGAAGATTTGCTGCCACATCCCATTCAAGATTCAGCTTCCTCAAAGCCCACATAGCCTTATGCTCTAACTCAACCGGTAGATGGCAAGCTTTCCCAAACATTAACCGGTACAGAGACATACCAATCGGAGTCTTGTAAGCAGTCCTATAAGCCCATAGAGCATCATCCAATTTCTTTGACCAATCGGTCTTATTTGCATTGACCGTTTTGATAATATACTCTTGATTTCCCTATTTAAGACTTCAACTTGGCCACTCACCTAAGGATGATAAGGGGTAGAAACTTTGTGATTGACACCATACTTTGCAAGCAAAGTGTCAAAAGCTCTATTGCAAAAATGAGATCCCCATCACTTATGATTGCTCGAGGAGTGCCAAACCTAGTAAAAATACTCTTTTTAAGAAACGCAACAACACTCCGGGCCTCATTATTGGGTAAAGTCACAACTTCAACTCACTTTGAAATATAGTCAACTGCCACTAGAATGTATGTGTTTCCACATAAACTAACAAATGGGCCCATGAAATCAATGCCCCACACATCAAAAATATCAACTTCGAGAATAGTATTGAGAGGCATCTCATCCTTCTTCGAAATTCCACCCGCTCTTTGACATTAGTCGTGTCTCTTCACAAGTTCACCTACATATTTGTACAAAGTTGGCTTGTAAAACCTACAACTAAGAACCTTTGAAGTTGTTCTCGCCCCACCATGATGAACACCATAGGGAGAGGAATGACAAGCCTCTAAGATACTCAATTGCTCCTCCTCCAGGACACACCTCCATCCGGTGACAGTCCTAGTAGGAATCAACTCATTTTGCGCATTGGTAACCACGGTCATACCACCCTTTTTCGGCACACATTGCACTAGAGAAATCCAAGAGCTATCAGAGATGGGGTACACAACCCCGGTATCCAACCATTTGATCACCTTCTTTTTCACAACTTCTTGCATTGCCTCGTTCAACCTCCTTTGTGTTCCAAATAGGGCTTTGCATCATCTTCAAGAATAATCTTGTGCATACAAAAGGCAGGGCTTATCCCCCGAATATCAACTAAAGTCCATCTAATTGCCTTCTTTTATTTTTGGAGCACCGCCAATGTGACATCTACCTGCATGTTAGTAAGACGTGAGCAAAGAATAACTAGCAAAGTTGAACTAGGGCCTAAGAATTCATACCTGAGGTGTGGAGGCAACTACTTCAACTCCAACACCAGAGGTTCCTTGATTGAGGGCTTTGTTGGTGGAGTCTTCCTATTCTCAAGATCCAAAGAGAGTTTTCGAGGCTCATAATAGTAAGAGCCCATTATATGTAAAGCATTGACACACTCCATCCGACTTTCATCCTCATTTACATCAAGATTCAACAATATCGCCTCTGGAGGGTCCTCCACATTGATCATTGCACTAGTATCATTAACTATCACTACCGTGACAAGATCCACAAAAGAGCACACTTCAGAACTGTTGGGCTGCTTCATTGACTTGCACACATGAAAGATCACTTTCTCATCACCCACCCGGAAGGTGAGTTTCCCTACTTTCACATCAACTAAGACCTTCCCAGTTGCAAGTAAAATTCTTCCCAATATGATTGGAACCTCATAATCTACCTCACAGTCCATGATCACAAAATCAGTTGGAAAAATGAACTTGTCCACCCGAACAAGGACATCATTTACAATACCAAACGGCCTCTTCGTAGTTCTATCCGCCATTTGCAACCTCATTGAAGTAGCCCTAGGTTTCCCAATACCCAAAGTATTGAAAAAGGAGTAAGGCATCAAGTTGATACTTGCCCTCAAATCACAAAGAGCTTTTGCAAATTTTGCACTCCTAATAGTGCAAGGAATGGTGAAAGCGTCGGGATCTTCTAGCTTCAGAGCCATCGAGTGTACTATTGCACTAACTTGGTGGGTCATCTTGATGGTCTCACAATCCATGGATATTTTCTTTGTCACCAAGTCTTTCATGAACTTAGCATACCCCGGCATTTGTTCTAGAGCTTCCACCAATGGCATACTTATTGATAAGCTTTTTATCATGTCAATGAACTTCTTAAACTAGTTCTCATTTTTCTACTTTGCAAGCCTTTGAGGATAAAATGGAGGTGGCCTTGGCAAAGGGTCCTTGGCTTTCGGCACAATCATTTCCGGCATGTCTATTACGTGTTCCCTAGACGGGTTCACGTCATTCTGAGTTTCCACCTCAACATCTTGGATATCAATCCTCACTTTCTCATTCATGTTTCATCAATCGCATTCTCAACCACCAAATAGATCTCATTCTCTTGCAACTCAACTTTATCACTCAAAATTTCTTTTTGTTTGGAGGCATTCACATCACCGCCTCATCCACTTCTTGTAGTTACCGCCATTACATGCCCAGAATTGTTCCTACCCTTCGGGTTAACTACCGTATCACTAGGTAGAGCCCCCTAAGGGCAAGTATTCAAGGATTGTAAGATTTGGCCTAATTGAACCTCCAAGTTTTTGATTGAAGTATTGTGGGATGCCAACTGGGCATCAGAGTCAACGTTCTTTTTCATCATTTGTTCTAACATCATTTCGATTCTCCCCATTTCATTGTTGGAAGAACTAGGACCTTGGGATGGAAATGGGGGTGGATTTTTCGGTTGTTGATACATTGGCGACCTATGAAAGCCTTGCCCCTGATTTCCTTGGTTGTCATTGTTCCAACCACCTTGATTATTGTTTCCACTCCAGTAGTTGTTGTTGCCACTCCAATTACATTGATTGTTCTGATTATTGTTCTGGTTGCCCCAATTTGAATTTTGGTTGTTGTTCCCCCAATTACTATTCCCTTGTTGTTGATTTCCCTAATTGCATTGGGGTCTCCATTGTTATTGGTTGGAAGAATTGCCCATTTGGCCTTGATAGTTGTTCACATATTGTACTTCTTCATTCTGCTCATCATACCCATCATCTTGGAACCCACCACTATCTTGGTCATATTGATCCGAACTTCCTTAGTTTTGTTGACCTCTTTGTCTTCTTTTGTTCACTAACATGTTGACACCCTCTATAGCATTTACTTGTCGTGGAGCTTGAACCTGCTATAATTGTGCCTTTGCTAGCTGGTTCATTGTTCTTGTCAGTTCTACTGTTGATTGCGCATGATCATGGCGTTCTTTGTGCAAGTGAATGACCGTGGGTTCACCCTGTGGCACATTGGCTCTACTTTTCCAAGCGGAGGATATGTCAGCCATCTCATCCAATATTGCATTAGCCTCATCAAACGGTGTGTTCATGAAATTACCCCCGGTGAGTTGGTTCACTATGCACTAATTTGTTGTGTTAATGCCCCGGTAGAATGTCTGTTGTATCATTTCCTCAGTCATATCATTATTTGGGCATTCCTTTACCATGGTTCGGTATCTTTCCCATATCTCATGAAGTGGTTCATTGGGCTCCTGCTTGAAAGCTAAGATTTCAATCCCTCAAGGTCGCCATGTGGCCCGGCGAGAAAAACTTTGCAATGAATTTATCCGCCAACTCATCCCAAGTAGTGATTGGAATGGTTGGGAAGCCTTTCAAGCCAATCCAAAGCCTTCCCTCTAAGTGAAAAAGGGAATAATATCAACTGAAGTGCATCCTCTGACACATTTGTTTGCTTGCTCCTCCAACAGGTATCCACGAAACCCTTAAGATGTTTGTAATCATTCTAATGGGGAGCACCTGTGAAATATCCTCGCTGCTCCAACAAGGTCAGCATCACATTTGTAATTTGGAAATTGCCCGCCCGGATCCGGGGTGGGACAATTGCACTAGCATATCCTTGGTTTGGAAGCACCCAAGGAGCCGTTCTTGGAGGAGGTGGGGGAGGGTCTGGAACATTATCATTGGCCTGGCGGCCTGTCCTTTGAGCTTGAGGCACTATAGGTACCTCATCATCAATATTATCATCTACCTCCTACCCCGGTGGAAGGTCACCAAGAGGTGTGTTGTTGTTGTTTGCCGCCATTTTGTACCTGAGTTGGTGACACACACAAATTAGTAACACAGAAGGAAAGAAAAACAATACACAAAACTATTTAAATAGATAGCCAATACCGTTAGCTCCCCGGCAACGGCGCCAAAAAGTGATCGGGTCCAACCCTGCACCACTACAAAGTGGCAAGAGCGGTCTATGCAGCTTTTACCCGAAAAGGTCAGGATCGAATCCACAGGGAGCTAGAATGTTTGGGATTTGGATTCCTATCTAAACTAGCAGTGCGTAGTGCTCTTAATTACACTCCCAATCATATTTATTTGTTTGTTACTTCTAATTTTATGCAAAAGAGATGTGAAATTAAACTAAGTATGAATGCTTGTAAGGTTTTCTAAATGGTTAAAGAGGCACTAGGGAAGTGACTTTCTCCTAGGTGAATACTTGATGGGATCTAAAGCTTAACGTAAAGCTGTTATGTTGGGAATTACGATATAGCCAATGCACGAGACTACTCACTCTATTCCTCTCGGTAATTTGAGTGACTTTGCCCTAATTGACTTTCTCAAGACCAATTGGGTGTCAAAATTGTGCGAGCAATATAGGCTCAAGTTGGGTATTACTATCTCTAGGTTTAAACCTTTAATTAGACCTATCAATCTCTTAAATACACCCCCAATTTCTTATTGGACTAATTTTCCTAGACTCAAGCTCTCTTTCTCAAGAAAAGCCAAAGTCAAAAAGGCACAAATTAGTGTTTGCAACCATTAATTCAACATGGAAAATACAAATCAGTCCAAATATCAACTACCCATAAACATCTAAGCCTTTAAATAAAAGACCCATATACCCACACTAGGGTTGAGCCACAACCCTAGCTAATGGGTCTAGCTACTCATAATAATGGAAGAAATTATAAATTTAGATGAAGAATAACCCATATAATATGATTACAAACTAAGAATTTGAAGATTCAGAAAAATTACTCAAAATGGACTAAAACCGTCGTTCACGTGCTTTGCTATGATAAAGATTATCACAGATACCCTAAAAATGTGAAAAAGAAGTATTTATACAAGGCTAAATTTTCTGGACAAAAATACCACCTGACGGAGGTACCGTGGACTGCGGAAAATGCACCGCGACCGCGATGAGGCTTTTTGGCTTGACTTTTAATTCTCTGAATCTGGCCACCGCGGCCGCGGTGGCTTCACTGCGGACCGCACAAAATGGACCGCGGACCGCAGTGGCTTCCAACTCCTAAACTCCCAGCTCTCTGAATCCCCTCTCCACAGACCGCAGTGCTTGAGCTTCCAAAGTTGCATCTCTCTGATCTTTTCCACTGCGGACCGCACTAAATGGACTGCGGCCGCGGTGGGCCTGTTGCGGCTGTCGTGAATTTTATGCTACAACAATGCCTTGACTTGTTCTTGGTACTTGTGCAGGTTTCACTCCTTTTTGAGTTGGTTTTAACTACTTGTCACTTTTTTTACCAAACCCTGCAAACAAGCACAACATGTAAGCTTACGGGATTACTTGTATATATTTTTAGTCCAAAACTCAACCAAAAAAGGAGTATAAAATAAACTAGAGTCCCTAGTTATCAGGACTAACCCGAGCTACTTGTTCCCTCCATCTGAGCCCAAACTCCCTAAAACTTTCCTTTGGTTTCTTTTCCATCTTAGATAGGGAGGAGCGGTCTGGGATAATGTCTAGATTGTATTGAGAGTGTCGAAAAAAATCTTGAGCCATGTCACCCATGCATGCTACTTCTTGAAATCTTGACGAGTATACCATTCCAAGGTTGCCCCATTCAAACTCTCACTGAAATACTCCATCAACAAATTATCTTTCCCGCCAACACTTCTCATTTTACTGCAATAACTCCTCAGATGAGCTACTGGATCTCCATGAATATCATATAAGTTAAACTTTTGCATTTTAAACCCCACAGGCAGATGAACATTAGGGAACATACACAAGTTGTTGTAAGACATGTTAATCTGATTTCCCATCCCTTGCATGATTCTTAAGGATTGTTCTATACCTTTCAGCTTCATGGATATCTCATCTCGCCCTTATTTTCCTGTGAACTTTTCATTTTAACATGAGTGAGGGACCTTGTGGGAAACTTCTGAGGGGTAATATTGGGCATAATGAGTTTTGAGTGGGTGTTCATTGTTGGATCTATGAAGGGAAGATTGTTGAGAAGTTGTGATCGTGGGGATAATGGATATGACAGGAGGGCAATTATTGGAAAATGTAGTTGGAGGATGAGTGATAAAGCTACTAGGGTGATTGGGAAAGCTGTGATAAGCGGGAGAATCTGGAGAGTATGGGGGATCATCTGGCACTATGACCGGAGTTTAGGTAAGGGTAGCATCTAGGAAGCTAGGTGGTGGAGGGGGTGGTGCCTTCCCAATCATCCAAGCCTGATACATGTCTGTCATGTGTTGTCTTAATATCCTTACCTCTTCAACCAACCCATTATCCTGTTCAACCAATTTATTTTGGGCACCAGTATCAACCAACTCAATTCTATTGTCATATGCCATTGCTGTTTGACTTTATGTTGTAGAAACGAGTTACCACTTTAAGAATGACAAACTAACCACCCTTCTGCTATGATGAAGATAACAAATAGGAACAAAATGATGTCATCATGTTAGCGTTAGGGCATTTAACATAAGATAATCTCACTTTATGTGCAATGCACCTAGTCACAGTTATCGGTTCTAAAATAATTTCGAGGGTACGAAGGTCAGATGGCATTTTCCTTTCTAGCACCCCTTGGTTTTTTTTATTTACTTTCTCCTCTTTTCTTTTGCTTATCGCTCTTTTCTTTCCTCTCATTTCTGACGTCCCACAACTTCATTATTTTTTTTTCTCTTTTTTTGTTGTTTTTATTTTTTATTTTTTTATTTAATGATGATTCAATCGAACCCTATGTAGGTTGCCTACGTATCATTTCCCTCATGAATCAGATCAAGCGTATTTCGGGAAATGTAATAAACTAAAAACAAATATCTTTTTGAGTTTTCATTTATAACTTTTTTTGGTTTTCAAATATAAAACAGGAAATACGATAACGAGAGACTTGACAAACTCAACTATACTACAACAAACTTTGACACCAACTAAAAGAATCAGTGCTCCTGAACATGACTATAAAGTACAAGACAACAAAAAAATAGACTCAAAAAATAAAAAATAAAAATCTACTTAAGCAACTCCTGGATGCAACGGTCCTGAAAAAGAGGGTCCTTGGGTGTTTGTCATGCTCAAGCTCTGGTAAGTAGATCCCCACCTGTATGAGAAAAATAAGACCAAATAGAGTTAAAGACTTAGAACACTATATGAGATAATAAGAATTCCTATTGGGCACATGCAAGATATGATTGAAGCTATTTTACAAAATGGCGAATGCGGCCAAAAGGTAGCTAGAAGTTCAAACTCAACAAAAGTGACCTCTAAGACATGGGAAAATTACTTTGCAGAAATGACCCATTTTGTAGAAATGGCCTATGTGGCCAAAAAATAGCTAAGCATGCAAGTTCAACAGAATGGACCTTAAATAGAGAGGACACTTTGTTGTGGACTTAGGACTCTAAGACATGGGTTAACAACCACTTTTGCGAAAATGGCCCCATTTTGCAAGAACGGTCGACGGGGCCTAAAAGTGGCTAGATATGAAAAATTCAAGAAGGACGGACCTTAAAATAAGGAGACAACTAGTTGTGGATTGAAGACTCTCCAAACACAATTAAACAATCCACTTTACAAAAATAGCCCTATTTTGCAAAACGGCCAATGTGGCCAAAATGGCTAAAGATGCAAGCTTTGGCTACGATCCTCGAAGCCAAGAACCTAAGATTCACTAAGAATACCGGACCCTATGTGGGCTGCCTACGTACCATGCCCCAAAAGACGAGAATCAGGTATGTATAGTTCGGGAAGATTGGATATGAGCGAGAATAAAAAAACAACTGATTTGGAGAAAACATATTTTTTGTTTTTTTTTTGAAAAATGATGAAACATGTAAACTCTTTTTGGATTTTTTCCCCTTTTTTTATTTTGTTTGTGATTTTTTTTTTGAAAAATGACGGGAAAGTGCAAAATCTTTTTTTGGGGATTCTTTATTTTTTTGTCTTTTTCTTAAAAAATATGTGAAAGAAAAACATAACTAAGCCCTACTTGCTTTATTTTCACACTTCACCCTCTTTTTTCTCTTATTTACCCTCAACCATCATTGGTTCGCCAAATGACCCTTTTTACCTTTAAAGAATGGAAAATGTAGCACATAAGATGGATCAGGATGATCTTTTATTTTTTGGGTACACCTGTCCTAGACCGACCCAAACCGTGTGTTGAGTCCCCAAAGTCAAATACACATGATGGAAACAACGTTCCTACTAGAGATTCGACATGAGGTTATGTCATTCTAGGTTGAAACTTAGGGGTATATTCTAGACATGGCTTACCCGAGCGGACAACTCGAGTCGAGGTAGGGGCAATGTACCGGGAGCACGAAAGTCTACCTGGCCTAGTTACTGACCCAGCCTCATACCGAGAGCATGAAAGTCTACCGGGCCATGCGTATGTGTGCACCATATTTTTAGAAGACTCAGAAGGGAAACACAAGAAGACAATTTAATACGGTTCAAATAATATCAAAACGGCAAATAAGCGATAATTAGTACATTATGTCCACAAACACAATAATATAAACAAACAATAAAGCCAAGCATGGATCATATTAACAAGCTCGAATTCTGAACCCTGAACCAGAGATTCTGGGTTCGATCCCCAGCAGAATCGCTAGAGCTGTCATACCTCCTTTTTGCCGAGGGATAGGGGAGTTTTTCGAATTAAAGTGACATAATCGAAATGGGATTAATTTATTAATTAGAGTTAGCACTTGGGATAATTTATGGTGTCCCAAGTCACTGATTTATTTTAAATCCCAAATCGAAAAAATTGACTCTTATTTATGATCTATGAACATAGAAGACCGGGTAAGAAATTCTGTTAACCCGGAAGAAGGTGTGAGACACTCCCGAATTCCGTAGTTTTAGCACGGTCGCTTTAATCATACCTGGCTTAATCAACTTGTTTAATTACGTGTTTTAAACCTATGTGCATTTTTCTTTTACCGCTCTTAATCACTTAGTTATGAAATTACCTTGAAACAAGTCACGCGTATGTGTACTCATTTTGTTTGGTGCGTCAAAAATCATATCACACGTATGTGTACACAATTAATGACACTTTATTATTATTAAGATTATTTGGCCAAAGTCACGCGAACGTGTACACAATCACGATGATAGATTAAGTCATGCCTAAAACAAACTACGAATATTCATTTTAGAAACTGTAATCATGCCACGCGAACGTGTACATAATCACGATAATAAATTCAAAATGCGCCTAAAGGTTCGCCTATCCGGGTGTTGACGACCTAGCATGCTCCTAGCGGGTGATGTAATAAAAGTAAAATAAATAAAACTAACAGAAATGAAATCAATTTCATGCTCATTCCATTTTTAACTTCTTATTTCATGCATTTGATCAAGCTCAATCCTAAAACATGAGAGCTATTAATTACTAATAGGCTTTGGTCATTCACCACTCCCCACGGCCCAAATCATTCAGAAGCAAAGCATTTAAACAAATTGAGAACCAGAACCAGTACATGACATAATAAAAGAAAAGTAAATTAAAATATAATAAGAGCCTCTAAATCTAGCTAACCCCCCTCCAACTCTCACTAACGGCAACAAATGTCTCTAAGTGCAGACTTGCCCTCTTAGTTCGTCACAATTTCTTTATTATCAAGGTACACTTGAAGCATCACTACTTCACGCCATGTTGCACGTGAACAAGAATTAACCACAAAAAGAAACCATTAAGAACGTAAGGCTTGACTGAATATTGATGCAAAGCATGCCACAATTTTTAAACAGATTCTTTTGAAGTCTCCAACATTCTCAAAATTCAAACATGACAAAAATATGATCTCATTTTAGGACTTAGACTAAATCAACTTATCACTTAAGCAAATGTGATCTCATAGAACAATTCACATGCGTAGTAATTATCAAAAATAGTTGGCATGCTTTTCAATAATTATCAAGTAACAAATGCAATTTCCAGTAACTTCTCAAATGAATGCCTATATGCTCATACTTAAATTCTGACAAAGTGGATAGAACCAATCTATAGAAGTCACCAAAGATAGTTTAGCATTTTAATACCTAAAGCATGACGTGAATCTTCGATCCAGTAAAGAGAAACAGATGCAAATTTGCACCTACACTACTCAACAAGACAATTTGACTTCAAATGCCATTTTAAACCAAAGCTTAATTAGAAGAAAATCACTAAGCTACCTGTCATATTCTTTCATCAAAAGAATTTTCATAACACATTTCATGTTGATTTTCACTTAACAAATAGAAACATTCATGACAATCATCAACAAATGCATGATTGATTCACCCTTATGCTAACAGCCGAAAACAATAACTAGAGTGCAATTCTAGATCAGTGATTTATTTAATAGTAGCACGACAGTTAAGCTTTAGCCATCACGTGCTTTTGGAAAGAAACTGAAGTGGTTCTGACTTAAGAATCTAGTACTTTCATATGCTGCTTCGAGCAAAATATAGTAGAAGTACTCACAGAAGGCAATCAAGACAACAACAACTCATATTAGTTGGACAATTTCACAATTGATTGAATATCAGAACAAACAAATTGAAACCAAACATTTTTGGGAAGAAATGGCACTTCAGAACAACTAATGAGCTAAGTATAACCCAAGAAATTCATTCCAATCAACTCTCAATCAATCCCCTCTAAACCAAACCTCGAACATTTTTCGAATCTGACAAACCTAAGGCTCCTATCATATTTCAATCATACTATTAATGAGAGTGAAAAGGAAAGAAATGAACCTGTTTGAGCCAAAATTTCTTTAGTAATAACGGGAGAAATCAATGAGTAAAATATCTTGTGCGAAAGCAGAACAAAAAAACTTCAACATGAACGAACAAAGACGGCGAACACGAACCAAAACTCGAACGGCAATCAACAAACCACGACGAACTCGAAACCAAACCTCGAAACTTCAAGCGAAACCCATTTTTTTTCAGAAAAAACTCAAAAATCGGAATTAAAGATGAAGAAGACAGAAAGTAACTCTTTTCTTTATAGATTTTTTTTTGTTTTTTCTGAGATTTATACAAAGCAGAGAGTCAAAAATTAGCCCAAAAATCCTAGAACCTTTTTTTTCTTTCTAAAACCCTCTCAAGTTCTGTCTCGATTTTTCCTATTTCTGTTCTTGTATATGTATGTATGTTTCTTGTTTGTGGTGGTGAGGGAGCTCTGCGGCTATGGAGGATGGTTGGAGGCAGAGGCGGAATGGAGATGAGTGCGGGGGAATGGGAATTGCAGCTGAGTTTTGTTTGAGATAGAGTGATGATGGAGAGGTCTTGTTTCTGCTGGGTGATCTAAGGCTGGAGAAATGGAGAAGATAGGGAGATTAAGAGGGGCGACTATTTGTTCGCCGATGAGGGTGGTACGGCTGCTAAAAATTCAAAAGAGGAAGGGGTCCGCCCTTTCCAACTTCTTTTAAATTAGGTCTTCACTTTAGGATATTAGGTTATTTTTGGGTTTAATGGGTATTGGGCTTGGATTTAGGAATTATAGGTTATTTGGGCTAAGGGGAATTGGGTTGGTCCAAAATTGCTTAAGGAAATTCAAAATGAGACTAGTTTTGGGATTGTTAAAAATCTTTTAGCTTAAATCCCAAATCTTATTCTAAAAAGTATAATGTATTTATAAAATATAGAAATCACTCTTAATTAATTAACATATACTACTAAAATAAGCTAGATATTAAGAGTAGAACTATTTTTGTATTTTTTTTTAAAATCTTTACAAGAGGTAGATAAACTAAGAGTAACTAGATAAAATATCAATTAGCTAAATAAAAGAAAAATATTTTTGTAATTTTTATTTTTGTGATAAAATAAAGTAAAAGAGTCAAAACTAGTTAAAATAGCAATATTAAACCTAAACAAAATATTTAAACGCTAAAATGTGAAAAATCTCTGGGATAGTCAAAAATTACATGTCTACATATAGAACTTACTTCTAACTCTTGATGACACATTTGTATCACACAAGACACCTGATGCAAGCCTCTATTTCATCCAACCTGCTCCAGTATGATGTTGGCATGCTCATCAATCTCCTCATTATCTTGAATAATAGACCCATGATACTTGAAACTTCCTCTCTTGGTGATGACTTATGTATCAAGCCTCACATCTACGTTAGCCTCGTGATTCACATTACTGAATTTGCACTCCAAGTATTTTGTTTTAGTCGTAATCAACCTGAAACCTTTAGACTCCAGATTTTGTCTCCAAACTTCTAGCCTAAGATTAACATTGCCTCGCATCTCATCAATCACTACTATGTCGTCTGCAAATAACAGACACCACAAGGAGGCGAGGATTAGGCTCATGCATGTATGGAGGCAAGGATTAGCCTCATGCAGTCATGGAGTCAAGGATTAGACTCATGTAAGTAAGGAGGCAGGGATTAGCCTCATGAAAATGTGGGGGGATAGGGATTAGTCCCATGCAAAGAGTGAATAGAAGGTAAGAGTAGTGTATTTCTTAGCTGTAAATGTATTCGATATCTGATGGCCTGATAGATAGTGAATTATCTTTGTGTACATATATTTTGCGAGTGTTATCGTTACGTCAAATGTGTCTGCGTTCAAAGAAAAATTGTAAGTTTTGTGAGGGGAGGTTGGTCTTGCTTCGTCTACCGGCCTTGCTCTGCTTCGTTCTGAAAGCCTTTCGAGTTCCCCTGGGTGACACCTGACTATTATGGAAATAGAGTTTTCGAAAATATGCAATATTTGAAAAATAGAGTTTCTTTAGAAACGTATTGATATATCAAGTAATTTTGATGAACTTGTGACTGTGACACATCTCAAAGATGTTGCAGCTCTCTTATGGAATTTTGAGGGTCCTCAAAATTCTGCCTCAGTTTGGTAGATGATCTTTGACTGATTGCGAATGATGGACCCTGCTGAACCTTCTTTGGAATTTTGAGAATCCTTCTCAAAATTCTGCCCCAGTTCTTAACTGATTACTGACTTTCGGCATGCGATGGCGCTGGCTGGACTTGCTCCGAAATTTTAAGGACCCTCCTCAAAATTCTACCCCAGTTTCTGATTTTGGGGAAAATGAAAGTTATATTATAATATGACCGAACCCATAAGACTGCCTACGTATCCCCTCTTAAACGGGAATTAGGTCAAGCGTAGTTCAATTACATCAAATTAGGAAATGTAAAGTATCTAAGCATAGTATCTCTTGACTGCGTCTGAATTGATTGATTTTGGCCAGACTTCTCCTTACATTTCTACAAGTATGAGTGCTCCTCCTGTTAGTTAAAAATGGCTCTCATGTAAGTGGCCCCAGTATTCTTCAGACCGAATGGCATCATCTTGTAACAGTATACACCCAAGGTGTAATAAAAGTTGTCTTCTCTGCATCTTCTTCATCCATCCAAATCTGGTGATAGCCCATGAAGCTATCCACAAAGGATTGGAGTTTATGCTTGGCGCAGTTGTCAATCAAAATGTGTATATTTGGCAGAGGGAAGTCGTCCTTGGGACTTGCTCTGTTTAAATGCCGATAGTCAACACATACCCTTACATTCCCGTCATTCTTTGGAACTGGCACGATGTTAGCTAACCAGGTTGGATATTCAACCACCCTAAGAACCTTGGCTTTGATCTGCTTGGTAACTTCCTTCTTGATTTTCAAACTCATGTATGGTTTGGATTTTTGAGTTTCTGCTTGATTGGCGGGCACATGGGATTAGTAGGCAACTTGTGAGCTACTATGGAAGTGCTCAAACCATTCATGTCATCATATGACCATGCGAAGATGTCCTCATATTCTTTTAGGAAATGAATGTACTCTTCTTTTTCTGTTGGCAACAAGTGAATGCTGATGAGGGTCTCTTTGACGGTCTCGGCGTCTCCCAAATCTAGTGCTTCTGTTTCGTCCAGGTTGGACTTGGGCTTATTCTCAAAATTTTCAACCTCTCTGACAATTTCCTCAGGTATAACGTCTTCTTCCCCTAAATTACTGTTCTCATGTTGCGTTGCCTTATTACATGTCACAGTCACTGGTTCATCAGGAAAAGTAATAATAGCATTATGGAAAGAAAAAGTGTGAAGATAGTAGTGAATAATAAAGAACAAATGCATTTAATTAAAACTTGAGAAATTGTTCAAACAAAACAGGGCTCGATGAATCGAGCTTTTATTTTGAAACAAGTAAATAATAAAACGAAACTACAGGAAATTTTAAATGCCTAAAACAGCTATAGAGGTAAATCCTACCAAGCTACCCAGGGACTCGACGGGCTCAGGATGGTGTGGCGGTCCAGTTCCAGAGAAAATCTTCCTTCTCCACAGTCTGAATAGTGAGGCCTTCTTCCCCCTCCTCCTCGATTATGGCACTGCAATCCATGTCTTCATCCTCCTGTCACACCTCATCTTTTTCCTACACCCCCGAGAGGGTGTATATAAGGGAGTTTTTCCAATTAAAGGACAATCGAAACGGGATTTATTGTAAATAAAATTCAGAGTCGCCACTTGGAATAATTTTATGGTGTCCCAAGTCACCAGTTCAAATCCCGAGTCAAGGAAAAGATTGACTCTGTATTACAATCTGCGAACCAAAAATTCGGGTAAGGAATTCTGTTAACCCGGGAGAAGGTGTTAGGCATTCCCGAGTTCTATGGTTCTAGCACGGTCTCTTAACTGTTATATTCGGCTTAATTATCTGATTTTAAACAATTATGAACCTATGTGCAAATTTTGGTTTTAACCGCTTTTATTTAAGTTTTAAAGAAAATTGCAACGTTATTAAAACACGTTTCGAACCACGTCACATAAATGCACCCGCGGTTCTTGACATATTTTAATATCGTTGAGACTTGGATTTGGGTGACATAAATGCGCACTTGAGTTTTAGGAAGGTAAATTATTAAAATATGCACCTAAAGCAACTACACGTTAGCAACTTTGCAAGGGCCATGAAAATTTGCTAAGTGGCGCGCCTCGATTTCTAATTTCGATAGATGTTTGAATTATTCTTTGGAGGTCCATGAATTATGTGCTTGGCTAAATGGCACATCTCAAACCCATTTTAGGAACCTAGTCGGTGAAAGGGCGCTTAAAGGAGTTCTAATTACCTTTTAAAACTCAAGAATTCGAATCTACTTCGTAGTTGACAGGTGTTGCGTTAAATAACCAAATTATTAAAAAAACTGCTTCAGCAACGCTGACTAAACAAGGAAGAAAAATGGATTCAACGACACTGAACGAGCTCAAATGACATGAAGTGCATAACCCATTTACAAGTGCCTCTAAGGCTTGAGCCAGAGATGAACCCGTTTCTTTTAGAGACTGAGATCAGCAAATGCAGGACTCGAGATCGAGTCCCCACGACACATGAGCAACAACTGAAAATTCCAGAGGTATCTACGTGAACCCATCTGATTACCGGTAGAGTAAATCAAACATCAAGCCTTCAAGCTTGGGCCATAAGGAGCCCAAGTCTTAGTGAATAATGAAAATCCAAAACTCAAACTCACAACGAGTAAGTGATGCCCACGATTCCATCGCTCGTATTGCTCAAATCTGTGGCCTAACATGGACCAATGCCTACTTCAGACCAATACTTGAGATAATAACATACCAACTAACATCAAACCCAAAATTTAAAACTAACATTTCCAGATGAGACAATTATTAGAACCTGCATTCCCTTATGTGATCAAGCATGATAGTAAGTCTCATCAACACTTGAAAATCAACACTATGCTACTATATAACCTACAATTAGTCCTCAATAATTTCTATGTTTCAAGAATGATAAGAATTCCACTACTACAACTAAAATTCAACCTATGTTTCTAATAGAATACTAAAAGTGCATACCAAATATGCATATACAACAACAGTAAAATCCTTGTAATTTCAGTAATCAAAGAAGCCATTCGGGCTGAATAAACTGCCACTACACCTGACTAACAGGGTCCATACCTTGTATACATTAGATGCATAGGAAACTTAAACAACATTAGGATTCAGAATGACAAGCTAAGATTTGTACAAAAAAAAGATTTGAATAACAAGTTGGACACATCAACAACACACATGACTGATTTTTAAAGAACTCATGCTCTGTTCCAAATCTCATTATCATTTATATGCAAATCCAAGGGTTTACACAGCTCTGATGGGCAAATCATAGGCTAATGGGATCCGGGAAGTACCTGAAGATTAAAAAGGGAAACCAAGAAGTATGGAGTCAGTTGCAAAGCAGCAATAGATCAGAACCTCAGCAGCAGTAAAATAACCAGCAAAAATCAACTTTGAACCAACAGGCATAACAAACTAAAACCCAATTTCAATCAAACAGTACCCCACAACCTTAAAATCAAGCTTTTACAAACCCAAATTCAATCCATTCTAAACCCCAGATGAATCAGAAAGTATTTTGGAACTTGAAAACTTCAGACATCAAAGAAAAGAAAAGTTCAATAGAACAGTGAAAACATTTAGCCATTCTTTTTTGGATTTTTCTCCTCCAAAAATCTGCCTTGAAAGGCAAGAAAATCTGCCTTTATAGGCAAGGCAAGTAGGGCAGCCTTAAGGAAATAAATTCTGCACTTAGGCCCTTCTCAGATTTTCATTTTAGCCTAGATACCCCTGGTTGAAAATTCAGAAGTTCAAATAAGTTCCCTTCCCCAGCTTCCTAGAAGCTTCCCATTCAGTTACACAAATATTCCCTTCCCCAATTTTCTAAACTACCCCTCGAGCCCTGATTATTTACCCCTGAAACCAAACGGGCCATGGGTCAAATTGACCCAATCGTTAAAACCCAGTCCGGCTTGCAAAACCCAAGTCCAAGTCCCTTTTGGGCTCCTGATTTCAACGGAACCTCAATTCCATAATTGAAAGCTCAGAAACCTACAAGTTCGTTTACAGAATCCGAAGGACTCGTGCAATTTTGGGCCCAACGCAGAAACAGAAACTCTAAAACACATTAAAACTTAAAAAAATAACAGAAAAGAACAAACACTAATTAAACAGATTGTAAAACTGACATGCGAATGCGGCCGATTTGAAGAGATGACAAAACAACAAAAAACAAAAAAAAAATGAAAATCAGAAAAATAAAAGAAAGAGTAGAAGAAGATGAGAATAGAACAAAAATATCCAAAGGTAAGGAAAAATACCTAAGAGTCTCGAACCAATAATAAACGGCGACTGAGTCTTCAAAGTTTTCCCAATTTCAGCCCAATTTGATATTAATCGTGTGTTCTTAGCAAGAACACACAAATAAAGTCAAGATAGGCCTAAATCTTCAACAAAATTTGATTTGGATTCTTTTGGGATTTTTAGGGCTTGACTTAGATCTAAGATTCGAGGAGCTTGAGTCCGATTCGAGGGAAAAGGATCATGGATTTGGGATGGGGAAGTAAAAGGGTTCTAGGGTGTGAATTTGGGTTGCTTTGGGGTGGCGCCGCCAGGCTCAAGGCGGTGGAAACTGGGGGCGGCGGGTTAGGGATTGGGGGTGTTTCTGAAGACCGCAGGTGAAAGAGAAACGAGGTGGAAGGGGGTTCTGAGGGGGGTGGGGTTTATTCGGACACTTAAATACATATGAAGGTTTAGTTCTGAGCCGTTCGATCAAGGGGAGATCAACGGCTCAGATTCCACAATCCAAAACTGTGTCGTTTCGGCTGAAGGGGTGACCAGACCGGGTAATAGGGCGGGTTTGGGCTGGATTGGGGCAGGCTTGGATGGGTTTTACATTGGGGCTGGAAAGATTAATTACTTAGCCCAACATTCCAAGCCTCTTTCTTCTTTTCCTTTTCTTTTCCAATTTCAAATCCTTTTATTTTTCAAATTAAAAATAAAACCTAAATTAAATTTTTGAACTAAATTAACCTACCCAATTATATTAATCAATCACTCTAGTATTTACAATAATTAATTAAATCCTAAATTAAAAGAAAAACTATAGAATTCACAATTAAAGTGTTAAAAATGCAAAATGAGCTATTTTCTTCTTCTTTTTTTGTGATTTTTCCATTTTTATAAAACAACTAATTTGTCAATTAATCCTAAAAGGTAAAATTAAATCCTAAATGCAAATGCAACATATTTTTTGTATTTTTCATTAATTAAACAAAAATAAAAATGCACAGACAAATGCAGATAATTATCAGAAAATGCCACAAAATCCTCAAAATTCCAAATAATGAGAAGAAACTATTTTGTTTTGAATTTATGGGAGTAATTCATATAGGGCAAAAATCACGTGCTCACACCTCCAAGAACAAATTCTTCAACCCAGCTAGTGCTTTTTCTTCCGCAGTCCCCCATATTGTGTCGGCCTGGTGGAAAGCTTGTTCTAAATAGGGCATTGGCTGCTCAAGAGGGTAATATGGTCCACGCCATGGAGGTGACCACTCCATGTACTCTTGCCATGTGTATTGGTATCCGAGCCCAAAAGTGGTAGCATGATTTTTCAGCTGTATTGGCTTGGTGATACCTTGGAGGTTCTTTCCCAACCCTTTGCCGGGTTCATATCCGGACCATGCTAGTATGATTTTTATTTTGTTACTCCACCACTTATCCTTCTCGACGGCATTGACCCATTCAATGTGATGATAGGTTTCCCCTCCTAACCTTCTTCTATGTCCAGTGGTCGGGATGGTTTGACTAGTGTAGATGGGGTTACTCCCATCTCCGTGGATGCTCACCTCCTGACGGTTCTATTCAAATTTCACGGCTTGATGTAGTATGGAAGGCACGGCTCCAGCAGTATGGATCCTTGGTAGGCCCAACAGAAGATTGTATGAGGCTGGTATGTCAAGCACATGGAATTTAACATCGAACCAAGTTGGCCCCATCTGCAAGCAAAGGCTGATTTCCCCGATCGTGGCCCTCTGGGACCCATCAAAAGCCTTCACATTCATGCTTCCTACTAGTATCTCGTGGAAACCTTTATCCAATCTCTTCATAGTATCCAATGGACAAATATTTAGGCTCGAACCTCCATCAACTAGGACCCTGGCAATGAACTTACCTTCAAATTGCACTGTAATATGCAACGCCCGATTGTGATTCAAACCTTCGGGCGGTAGCTCATCTTCATGGAATATAATCTTATGGCTCTCTAGCACTTGACCGACCATGTTGGCCATTTCTCTACCAGTGATGTTATTGGGTACATAAGCCTCGCTTAGTACTTTCATCAAAGCGTTCTTGTGTGCCTCTGAATTCTGCAATAGTGACACGATAGATATCTAAGCAAGGACTTTGTTCAGATGGTCATAGTATTCCTTTGCCTGTACTTTCCTCCATGGGTCATCTGACCCAGTCTCAATGATTGGATGCCTAGTAGTGGCCTCCTTACTCGAACCTCCCAAGTGTTCAGGTGTATAGACTCTTCCAGTTCTAGTCATCCCTTGTACAATGTCGGATTCTTCTATCTTAGTTTTTCCTTTTTGCAGAGCCTCGGCAACATAATCCCAGGGTATTACTTTTGAGTTGAATGGGGGTGTGGTTGATACCGTCACAATGAAAGGTGTGGCCACCTCTACTTCAAATGGAGCGGAGGCGGCTATGGGCAGAGCCACTTTTACTTCGAATGGAACGGATGCCTTTACCTCAACATCAATAGTTCCCTGAGTTTGAACCACAATAGGAGTAAGTGTGACTGCAACCTAAAAGTCAACGCCTTCTCAAATTAGCCCGATTGACCCCTCAGGGTCCCATTCCTCATTAGTTTCTATAACATGTACATCATCACCTCTGTGATCAAGGAGGGGATTGTTACGGACATTAAGTGCGGTTTCCTTTACTTGTATGACCTTGTTGTCAATGAGCGTCTGGATCTTATCCTTCAATGTTCGGCACTCAGCAGTGGTGTGCCCTTTCATACCGAAATGGTATGCACAAGTTTTATTCGGATTGACCCATTGGGATGGATTTTCTAGTGCCACAGCGGGAACAGGAGTGACGTAACCTGCGGCTTTCAACATTTCATACAGTTGGTCGATGGGCTCAGCAATGGCGATGTATTATTTGGGTGGCTTGTAGTCGAAGTTAGGTCTTGGTTTTGGATAATTTTGGCAAGCTGGTGGTGATTGGAAGTGGGATGTTGGGAATTATAGGTGTGATGGATAGTGGTTGGTTGGGAATATCTGGGAGATAAGGGCTGATATGTAGGCAGTGATGCTTGGTATGTGGGTGGGGGTGTTTGATATGTGGGTGGAGGTCTTTGGTATGTGGGAGGAGGTATTTGATATGTAAGTGGAGATTTTGGGCCTTGAGCCACCATTACGGCCCCAACATCTCTCTTCTTCGATATGCCACCTGATTGTAGTGCCTTATTTGTGGCCTATAGTGCCTCAAAATTCGTTACCATCTCGCTCTTGATTCCTTCCTAAATCCTTTCCCCTACCTTGATGATATTAGAGAATTTGTGATTTTTCGATGACCATCAGTCTCTTATAATATTGTGGATCTTGTGCCTTGACAAAGAGCTTATTCATCTGTTCTTCGTCTAAAGAGGACCTGGATTTGGCCGCTTTCGACCTCCAACGAGTAGTGTACTCGCGGAAAGTCTCAGTAGGTTTCTTCTTAAGATTCTAAATATAGAAAACATTCGGTGCATTCTCTGTGTTAAACCTGAACTGGTCTATAAACTCTGACGCCATGATTACCCAATTAGCCAATTTCTTGAGATTTTGGCTGATATACCAAGATAAGCTTCCCCAGTAAGGCTCCTCATAAAGAGCTTTATCCAGATCTTTTCATATTTTCCGACCCCAACAAACTTGTCACAGTTGGTCCTTAGATGAACCCTGGGATCACCTGTACCATCGAACATTTCAAACTTGGGAGGTTTGTACCCCTCTGGTAGTTCGACATCCGGCTGCATGCACTGATCTTCATAGTTTAAATCCTTTATTCCTCTATCGCCTTCAACACCTTGAACTCAACCCATTAGCTTTTTGAGTTCTTCAGCCATGTTTTTAATGAGCATGTCCTTCTCGGAAGGTTCTGGTGCACAGGAGGTTGGTTGGGTAGAATGAGGTATAGTTTCCACGTATATGGGGTTGCTCTGATGGATGCTAGGGACTTAGGTATAGTGATGGTCATTGGTGGAGTTTTAGGGATTGCGAATGGGTTGTGTATTTTGGGGAGTGTGGTAAGTAGTGGTTGGTGGGTACGGAATTGGTTGATGATGATGTTGTGATGGAGTTGGTATTGGCACTTGTGACGACCCGGCCGGTTGTCTTAAGAATATATGCCCTGATTCCCTATTAACTACTTTCCCCGAGTTTATTTCTGCTATTTTGATTTGCCGGGATGTTCGGTTTTGAGTTTCGGAGAGTTTTGGGACACTTAGTCCCTAAATGAGAGCTTAAGTGTTGGAAAGTTGGTCGTAGTTGAAATAGTGTGAAGACGGACTCAGAATGGAAATCAAATGGTTATGTTAGCTCCGTTGGGTGATTTTGGGGTTAGGAGTGTGTTCGGATTGTGTTTCGGAGGTCCGTAGCTAATTTAGGCTTGAAATGCCGAAAGTTGAATTTTGAAGTTTCCGGTCCGATAGTGAGATTTTGATCCGAGGGCCAGAATGGAATTTTGAGAGTTGCAGTAGTTCCGTTGTGTCATTTGGGATATGTGTGCAAAATTTCAGCTCATTCGGACGTGTTTTGGTTGGGTGTTTGATCGAAAGAGGAATTCGGAAGATTTTAGAAACTTAGGCTTGAATCCATGTGTTTTGGTTGTTTTGATGTTGTTTGAGGTATTTTGAAGATTTGTACAAGTTTGAATAAGGTTTTAGGATATGTTGATGCCTTTGGTTGAGGTCCCGGGGACCTCGGGATGAATTCGGATGGTTACGGGGGAAATTTTGGAGTTGAAGTTGTTGCAGCAGCTAGTCTTGGTGCCGCAGAAGCGGTAAAAGGGCCGCAGAAGCGGCTTTTTGTCAATTCCTCAGGAACCGCAGATGCGGTGAAGGGCTCGCAGAAGTGGAACCGCTCCTACGGTTAGAGGTCCGTAGATGTGGAAGCTGGAATTTTAATGAAAGTTGCAGATGCGATGTTGTGTCCACAGAAGCGGGACCGCAGATGCGGTCCGAGGGCCGCAAATGCGGAAATCGATGGGCAGGATATATAAATAGTTGCCTTCGCGAATTTGAGGGATTCTTTCACCATTTTCATCTGGGTTTGAAGCTTTTAAAAGAGACTTTTGAGGAAAACAAAGGGGAATTACTTGGAGGTAACGTCCTTGACTTCATAACTCATTTTTATGTGATTAAAGACATAATTAGTGGTGAGAAATTTGGGAAAAATGGGTATTAGGGCTTGAGTTTAAGAGGCCTTTAAATGAGGATTTGAGGGGTCATTTGGACTCCGATTTCAGTGTTCTTGTTATGAATAGACTCGTGGGAATACGATATTTTTTGAAAATGTAAATTTCACCCGATTTCGAGATGTGGGTCCGAGGGGCATTTTGGTCATTTTATATAATTTCGCGTATTAGCTTAGACTTTAATTGTAGAATCAGTTACTGAAATGTTATTTATGTCATGCAATTGAATTGAATAGATTTGGGTCATTTGGAGTCGAGTAATCGGGGCAAAGACGTGGTGTCGGGTTGATTTTGAGCTGATTCGAGGTAAGTGGCTTGTCTAACCTTGTGTGGGGGACCTTCCCCTTAGGATATGATCTATTTGATAATTGAAATGCCTTTTACGTGAGGTGACGAGCGCGTAATTGAGCTATTGTTGAAAATCCGATTTTTTCTTAAGTATTTCAATTGAGTTCTTTTTCTTGTTTTATTCTACTTATGAATTTAGCCTGTTGCTAGTTTAGAAAAGCATGTTTAGTTGACTTAATTGCCTATTTGCTTAAACTGCCTTAATTGCATTACGTGAAGTATGTTAGTCTTGGATTAACTGTTTACTTGGTACGAAATTTAGCTTAATTGGGTATTCTTGTGTTGTTGTTGTGTGTTTTTACTTTGGGACTATGGGACGGCTTCCCAGGAGATCCCATGTATGTATTTATGATCTAAACTAAGGTGTGGGATACCAAAAGATCCATGGCACGTATATTGAGGATACCTAGAGATCCTTGAGATACCAAGAGATCCCTAGCATATATTGAGGATACCAAGAGATCCTCGGGATACCGAGAGATCCCTAGCCTATATTGAGGATACCGAGAGATCCTCGGGATACCGAGAGATCCCTAGCATATATTGAGGATACCATGAGATCCTCGGGATACCAAGAGATCCCTAGCATATATTGGGGATACCAAGAGATCCTCGGGATACCAAGAGATCCCCGGTTATCATCCTTGTTTTGAGTGGTATTTCCTGGTGTTTGCCTTTATTTCTGTTTCGTTATTGTACTCTTATTAACCTGTATAGATTCTTACTATAGATTTTCAATTGTACTGCTTACCTTATCTTGTCATCTTTATATTTATTTAATCTCAGAAAGGCCCTGACCTTTCCTCGTCACTACCCAACTGAGGTCAGGCTTGGCACTTACTGAGTACCGTTATGGTGTACTCATGCCACTTCTGCACATGTTTTTCATGTGCAGATCCAGGCACCGCTAATCAGGCCTATCATCCTTGAGGAAGCGACTGCTCTAGAGACTTCGAGGTACATCTGCTGCGTCCGCAGACCGAGAAATCCCTTTCTATTCATGCTTTTATTATTTAGCCCTTCTGTATATTTCTGTTCTTATTAGACATTCCGGAGTTAGAGCTATATAGTATTGATCTTAGCTTGTGATTCTTGGGTTTCCGGGTCTTGGATTTACGTATTGGTATTGAGAGTTAAACATGGTGTATGCCGAGTGGCACATTTAAATACTATTATTTCTTTGTTCTTGTTTTAAATTGTTTCACTTCTTTAAATTTTGGTTTTTCTTCCGCAATTTAGGCTTACCTAGTCACAGAGACTAGGTGTCATCACAATGGTTCACGGAGGGCAAACCGGGGTCGTGGCAAGTTGGTATCAGAGCTCTAGGTTCATAGGAGTCATGGATCAAAAGCCGGTTTATTAGAGTATCGCTGATCAGTACAGAGACGTCTGTACTTATCTACGAGAGGCTGTGTAACCATTAGGAAAATTCCACTTCATTTGATTTCCCTATCGTGCGATATTTTGACATCACAATTCTAAACTTCTGTCTTCTATTCTCTCACAAATGGTGAGGACACATGTTACCCGAGATGATCAGGCACCCGTGCCCCCTAATGCAGTTGTCAGAGGCTGGGGCCGGGGTAGAGGCCGAGGGCACGCACGTGGTGCAGCCTGAGCACCTGTGTGAGCTGCCGCCGAGGTACCTGTCCAGGCACCAGCCGGAGTCCAGGCACCTGACACGCCTACTGCTACTACTACTACAGCCCGTTTAGGAGACTTTGGCATAGTTCATGAGCATGTACACCACTTTGGCTCAGGCAAGGTTGTTTCCCCTTACTACAGCCACATCCCAGGCCGGGGGAGGAGCACAGACTCCCGCTGCCTGCGCTCCTAAGTAGTGAGTGTATGTTGAGCAGGTCCCTGAGATTATTCCTGTACCGCCTGTAGTGCCAGTTCAGCCTGAGGACAAGGCAGCGGCTTCCGAGGAGGAGCAGCTGAGGCTTGAGAGGTTCAAGAAGTACAAGCCTCCTGTATTTAGCGGTCTATCATCGGAGGATGCTCTGGGATTTCTAGATGAGAGTTACCGCATTCTCTGTACCATGGGTATATCAGGATCGAGCGGGGTTTCCTTCACTACTTTCCAGCTTCGAGGAGCCGCCTATGAGTGGTGGCACACATATGAGTTAGACAGTCCAGATGAGGCTACTTAACTGACTTGGGATCCGTTTTCAGATCTGTTCCTGAGGGAGTATGTCCCTCAGAGCCTCAGGGACGCATAGCGCATAGAGTTTGAGCATTTGCGCCAGGGTGCTATGAATGTCTCAGAGTATGTTGTCTGTTACACTAGTTTAGCTAGGCATGCACCAGCCTTGGTTTCTACTGTTCACGAGAGAGTTTGCCGATTTATTGAGGGCCTTATTCCCAGCATTAGATCTAGCATGGCTTGTGAGTTGGAGATGGATATTTCTCATCAGTAGATGGTAAGAATTGATAGGAGAATTGAGGGTATGCATGCTAGGGAGAGGGAGGCCACGAGGTCTCGAGAGTCGGGCCATTATTTTGGTGCCCGTATCCTAGCTGTAGGTTGTCATGGTAGGGGTTATGTGAGTCACCCTATTCATTCAGCTCTTCCAATAGCCAGTAGTGCTCCAGCTCCCCCTAGGCCCCAGGAGCCTAATTATGCACCTCTGGTTTCTAGCATGCCTCTTATGCGAGGTGCTTTCCAAGGTCAGTCCAGCAGACCTGGTTCGAGCTAGTCACAGCCGCCACGTCCTCCTAGAGCTTGTTTTGAGTGTGGTGACAGACGCCACATGGTAAGGGATTGCCCTAGACTTGGGAGGAGTGCACCTCTACAGACTTCTCAGCCACAGTGTGCCCCACAGAGTTCTCAGGCTATGATTACAGCTCTAGTTGCCTACCCCACCTACTCAGCCAACTAGAGGCGGAGGTCGGGGAGGTAGAGGTCGCCCTAAAGGGGGAGGCCAGGCCAGATACTATGCCCTTCTTACCCGTACCGAAGTTGTTGCCTCTGATTTTGTCATCACATGTATTATATTGGTTTGTCACAGAGATGCATCAATTCTATTCGATCTAGGCTCTACTTACTCTTATATGTCTTCTTATTTTGCTCCGCATTTGGTGTATCTCGGGATTCTTTGAGTTTCCATGTTTATGTTTCTACTCCTGTGGGAGATTCTCTTATTGTGGACCGCGTTTATCGGTGTTTGGTTGCTCTTAGTGGTTTTGAGACCAGAGCTTATCTATTATTGCTCAACATGGTAGATTTTGACATTATCTTGGGCATGGACTGGTTGTCGCCCCATTATGCTATTCTTGATTGTCACGCCAAAACCGTGATGTTGGCTATGCCAGGTGTACCGCGTGTTGAGTGGAGGGGTACTTTAGATCACACTCCCAATAGAGTTATTTCTTTTCTTAAAGCTCAGTGTATGATTGAGAAGGGGTGTAATGCGTATTTAGCTTATGTGAGAGATGTCAGTATTGATACTCCTTCAGTTAATTCAGTTCCAGTAGTACGGGATTTTCCCGATGTATTTCCAGCTGATCTTCTAGGCATGCCGCCTGATAGAGATATTGATTTTGGCATTGATCTGTTGCCAGGCACTCAGCCCATTTCTATTCCTTCGTATTGTATGGCTCCTCCTGAGTTGAAAGAGTTGAAGAATTAGTTGCAGGAATTGCTTAATAAGGGTTTTATTCGGCCCAATGTATCACCTTGGGGTGCTCCTATCTTGTTTGTGAAGAAAAAGGATGGTTCTATGCGTATGTGTATTAATTATCGCCAATTGAACAAAGTGACAGTGAAGAACCGTTATCCTTTGCCTCGTATTGATGATCTTTTTGACCAGCTTCATGGCGCACAAGTGTTTTCTAAGATTGATTTGTGCTCAGGTTACCATCAGTTGAAGATTTGGGAGCCAGATATCCTAAAGACTGCTTTCAGGACTCGGTATGGTCATTACGAGTTCCTTGTCATATCATTTGGGATGACCAATGCCCCAGCAGCCTTTATGCATTTGATGCACAATATGTTCCGGCCATATCTTGACTCGTTCATCATTGTCTTTATTGATGACATTCTGGTGTATTCCCGGAGTCGGGAAGATCATGAGCAACACCTGAGGATTGTGCTTTAGACTTTGAGAGAGAAGAAGTTATATGCTAAATTCTCGAAATATGAGTTTTGGTTGGATTCAGTGGCATTATCAGGCCACGTGGTATCGAATGAGGGTATTTAGGTGGATTCAAAGAAGATAGAGGTTGTGCAGAGTTGGCCCAAACCATCCTCAGCTATAGAGATCCGTAGTTTCCTTGGTTTGGCAGGTTACTACCATCGTTTTGTGGAGGGGTTTTCATCAATTGCAGCCCCCATGACCAGGTTGCCCCAGAAGGGTGCTCCGTTTCAGTGGACGGAGGTGTGTGAGGCGAGCTTTCATAAGCTCAAGACATCTTTGACCACAGTCCCAATTTTGATATTGCCTACAGGTTTGGGGTCTTATACGGTCTATTGTGATGCCCCGAGGGTTGGCCTCGGTGCGGTGTTGATGCAGAACGGTAGGGTGATTGCCTACGCGTCCAGACAATTGAAGATACATGAGAAGAACTACCTTGTTCACGGCCTTGAGTTAGCTGCCATTGTTCACGCCTTGAAGATTTGGCGCCATTACTTATACGGTGTTTCCTGTGAGATTTATACTGACCATCGAAGCTTGCAGTACCTGTTCAAGCAAAAGGATCTAAATTTGCACCAGAGGAGGTGGTTAGAGTTGCTAAAGGACTATGATATCACTACTTTGTATCACCCGGGCAAGGCTAATATGGTGGCCCATACTTTGAGTCGCCGGGCAGAGAGTTTGGGGAGTTTGGCTTATCTACCAGCATCAGAGAGGCCTATGGCGATGGATGTTCAGGCCTTAGCTAGCCAGTTTGTAAGATTGGATCTTTCGGAGCCCAGTCGGGTTATAGCTTGCGTGGTTTCTCGGTCGCCTTTATTTGACCGTATCAGGGAGCGACAGTATGATGACCCTCATTTGCTTGTCCTCAAGGACAAGATTTATCATAGTGATGCCAGAGATGTGACTATTTGTGATGATGGGGTATTGAGGATGCAGTGTCGAATTTGTGTACCCAATGTTGATAGGCTTCAGGAGTTGATTCTGGAGGAGCTCATAGCTCGTTTATTCCATTCATCCGGGTGCTGTGAGATATATCAGGATTTGAGACAGCACTATTGGTGGAGGCGGATGAAGAAAGATATAGTTAGATTCATAGCTCGGTGCCTTAACTATCAGCAGGTGAAGTATAAGCACCAGAGACCGGGTGGTTTGCTTCAGCAGATAGAGATTCCAGAGTGAAAGTGGGAGCGGATCACCATGGACTTTGTAGTTGGGCTCCCACGAACTTTGAGAAAGTTTGATGCTATTTGGGTGATTGTGGATCGGCTGACCAAGTCCGCTCATTTCATTCCTGTGTGTACTATTTATTCTTCGGAGCGGTTGGCGGAGATTTATATTTGGGAGATTGTTCATCTGCATGGTATTTCAGTTTCCATCATTTCAGATAGAGGTACTCAGTTCACATCATGGTTCTGGAGGGCCGTTCAGCATGAGTTGGGTACTCGGGTGGAGTTGAGTACAGCATTCCATACTCAGATGGACGGACAGTTCGAGTGCACTATTCAAATTCTTGAGGATATGCTCCGTGCGTGTGTGATTGAGTTTGGAGGGTCTTGTGATCAGTTCTTGCCATTGGCGGAGTTTGCTTATAATAATAGCTATCAGTCCAGCATTCAGATGGCACCGTATGGGGCTTTATATGGGAGACGGTGTAGATCCCCGGTGGGTTGGTCTGAGCTAGGTGAGGCTAGACTATTGGGCACAGACTTGGTACAGGATGCTTTAGAGAAGGTTAAGGTGATTTAGGATAGACTTCGTATAACCCAGTCCAGACAGAAGAGTTACGCGGACCGAAAGGTTCGTGATGTTTCCTATATGGTTGGAGAGCGGGTTCTGCTTTGGGTTTCGCTTATGAAGGGAGTCATGAGATTCGGGAAGAAAGGAAAGTTGAGTCTGAGATTTATTGGACCTTTTGAGATAGGTGTGTTGGGGAGGTTGCCTATGAGCTTGCCTTACCTCCCAGCTCGGCCGGAGTTCATCCAGTATTTCATGTTTCGATGCTCCGGAGGTATCATGGTGATCTGTCGCACGTGTTGGATTTTAGTTAAGTCTAGTTGGACAAGGATCTATCCTATGTTGAGGAGCCGGTGGCGATATTGGACAGGCAGGTTAGAAAGCTGAGGTCAAAGAACATTGCATCAGTAAAGGTTCAGTGGCGGGGCCAGTCAATCGAGGAGGCGACCTGGGAGACCAAGCAGGATATGCGCAGCCGTTACCCGCATCTTTTCACTACTTCAGGTATGTCTCTATGCTCGTTCGAGGACGAATGAATGTTTAAGTGTAAGAGGATGTGACGACCCGGCCGGTCGTCTTAAGAATTTACGCCCTGATCCCCTATTAACTGCTTTCCCCGAGTTTATTTCTGCTATTTTGATTTGCCGGGATGTTCGGTTTTGAGTTTCGGAGAGTTTTGGGACACTTAGTCCCTAAATGAGAGCTTAAGTGTTGGAAAGTTGGCCATAGTTGGAACAGTGTGAAGACAACCTCTGAATGGAAATATGATGGTTCTGTTAGCTCTGTTGGGTGATTTTCGCGTTAGGAGTATGTTTGGATTGTGTTTCGGAGGTCCGTAGCTAATTTAGGCTTGAAATGCCGAAAGTTGTATTTTTGAAGTTTCTGGTCCGATAGTGAGATTTTGATCCGAGGGCCGGAATGGAATTCTGAGAGTTGCAGTAGTTCCTTTGTGTCATTTGGGATGTGTGTGCAAAATTTCAGCTCATTCGGACGTGTTTTGGTTGGATTTTTGATCGAAAGCGAAATTCAGAAGATTTTAGAAACTTAGGCTTGAATCCGATGTGTTTTGGTTATTTTGATGTTGTTTGAGGTATTTTGAAGATTTGTACAAGTTTAAATAAGGTTTTAACATATGTTGATGCCTTTGGTTGAGGTCCCGGGGACCTTGGGATGAATTTGAATGGTTAACGAAGGAAATTTTGGAGTTGAAGTTGCTGCAGCAGCTGGTCTTCTGGTATTTTCGCATCTGCGGTTCGGGGACCGCAAATGCGGTGCCGCAGAAGCGACTTTGTGTCAATTCCTCAGGAACCGCAGATGCGGTGAAGGGCTCGCAGAAGCGGAACCGCTCTTGCGATTAGAGGTCCGCAGATGCGGAAGCTGGCATTTTAATGAAAGTCGCAGATGCGATGTTGTGTCCGCAGAAGCGGGATCGCAGATGCGGTCCCAGGGCCGCAATGTGGAAATTGCTGGGCAGAACATATAAATAGTTGCCATCACGAATTTGAGGGATTCTTTCACCATTGTCATCCGGGTTTGAAGCTTTTGCGAGAGATTTTTGAGGAAAACAAAGGGGAATCATTTGGAGGTAATGTCCTTGACTTCATAACTCGTTTTTATGTGATTAAACACCTAATTAGTGGTGAGAAAGTTGGGGAAAATGGGTAATTAGGGCTTGAGTTTAAGAGGCCTTTAAATGAGGATTTGAGGGGTCATTTGGACTCTAATTTCAGTGTTTTTGTTATGAATAGACTCGTGGGAGTACGAGGCTTTCTGAAAATATAAATTTCACCCAATTCCGAAACGTGGGCCCGAGGGGTATTTTGGTCATTTTACATAATTTCGCGTATTAGCTTAGACTTTAATTGTAGAATCAGTTACTTGAAATGTTATTTACGTCATGCAATTGAATTGAATAGATTTGGGTCATTTGGAGTCGAGTACTCGTGGCAAAGACGTGGTGTCGGGTTGATTTTGAGCTGGTTCAAGGTAAGTGGCTTGTCTAACCTTGTGTGGGGGACTTTCCCCCTAGGATATGATATTTTTGATAATTGAAATGCCTTGTACGTGAGGTGACGAGCGCGTACTTGAGCTAATTGTTGAAAATCCGGTTTTTCCTTAAGTATTTCAATTGAGTTATTTTTCCTGTTTTATTCTACTTGTGAATTTAGCCTATTGCTAGTTTAGAAAAGCATGTTTAGTTGACTTAATTGCCTATTTGCTTAAACTGCCTTAATTGCATTACGTGAAGCATGTTAGGCTAGGATTAACTATTTACTTGGTATGAAATTTAGCTTAATTGGGTATTCTTGTGTTGTTGCTATGTGTTTTTACTTTGGGATTACGGGACGGCATCCCAGGAGATCCCCTGTAAGTATTTATGATATGAACTGAGGTGCGGGATACCAAGAGATCCCTGGCACGTATATTGAGGATACCAAGAGATCCCTAGCATATATTGAGGATACCAAGAGATCCTCGGGATACCGATGATACCAAGAGATCCTCGGGATACCAAGAGATCCCTAGCATATATTGAGGATACCAAGAGATCCCTGGTTATCATCCTTGTTATGAGTGGTACTTCCTGGTGTTTGCCTTTATTTCTGTTTCGTTATTGTACTCTTATTAACCTGTATAGATTCTTACTGTAGATTTTCAATTGTACCGCTTACCTTATCCTGTCATCTTTATATTTATTTAATCTTAGTAGGGACCTGACCTTTCCTCGTCACTACCCAACCGAGGTTAGGCTTGGCACTTACTGAGTACCGTTGTGGTGTACTCATGCCCCTTCTGCGCATGTTTTTCATGTGCAGATCTAGATACCACTACACAGGCCTATCATCCTTGAGGAGGCGACTGCTCTAGAGACTTCGAGGTACATCTGCCGCGTCCGCAGACCAAGAAGTCCCTTTCTATTCCTGCTTTTAGTATTAGCCCTTCTGTATATTTTTGTTCTTATTAGACATTCCGGAGTTAGAGTTATGTGGTATTGATCTTAGCTTGTGATTCATGGGTTTCCGGGTCTTGGATTTATGTATTGGTATTGAGAGTTAAACATGATGTAAGCCGAGTGGCACATTTAAACATTATTATTACTTTATTCCTGTTTTAAATTGTTTCACTTCCGCAAATTTTGGTTTTTCTTCCGCAATTTAGGCTTACCTAGTCGTAGAGACTAGGTGCTGTCATGATGGTGCACGGAGGGCGAACCGGGATCGTGACAGCAGTGGATTGATGCTTTGGGGTAGAGTTGCGTATTGATTTGATGCAGGAGGATTTTGTGGCTGTTGGTTTTGTGCGTTCTGAGAAGGTGTCGGGTTCTTTGTTTTTTGTTGGTTGAAATCAGGGACATTGAGGGTAAGTGACAGGTTTGCCAAATTGCGGACATGCTCAAGTTCTCCTTGTAGTTCTAGTATCTTTTGTTCCAGTCTCAAAACCAGATCATTCGGGGCCGGAGTACTACGTCCATCTGAAGTCTCTGCATTCTCAATATTTTCCTTTCGGATTCCACTTAGGTCGTCCATCTGTGATTTTCCTTTGCCTTTTGTGTTGCTTGGAGGAAGAGGTGGTGGAGGGCCACTGGATCTGGTATGATATGCTGATGAGGCCAGTATAAGTGAACCCACCTAAGGGAATGGGAATAACAATAAAAAATAAGCAAAAACAAAAAGGTAACAAGTTAGTGAGGATCCTAAAATGTTTGCAGTATTTAAACACATATTGCAGAAATGTAAATTCGTGTCCTACTTTGGGAACCTCGTTGTGTCGGAGGTAGGCCTAGAGACAAATAAACTTGGAGAACTTTTAATGCCAATAAATTCTTCATTTCATAATATAATAATAGACGAATCCCAAAATGACAATAAAAGTAAGTCACTACTGGAACTTGGCCTTATTACATTTGGAAAACGAGTAAACCTAATCTATTTAGTCTCGGAAGGGCCTTCCTCAGGTTGAATGTTCTTGTTAATCAAATCCTTCAGTTCGCGTAGGTTCATCAGTAAGAATGCCTTTGCTAAATGTTCTCCTTCATTTCCCCCAGCATTCTGGCAGTCGTTAACTCTCTTCCTCACTTTTCCTTCCAATTCCAACAGGTTGTATTCCAAATATTCCAGCTTCTCGCTAGATTTGGCGACCCTCTCTTTCCATTCATTGATTTTGTCATCTGATGGAAGATTCCTCCACCAGTCTAGTAAGAGTGAGGGTGCGCTAACCATACCGAAGCTGGGGACCTCGTGCCTCATTTTCTTCAAAATAAAAGGGTTAGACCTTACCCCCACCGGAGTCGACTATTTATACATTTATGATCAACATATCGGCATTTAGTTCTCCAAATTAATATATACAACGTGGTTGTGTCCATTGGGATTATGAAAAACCCAATGGACTTTGGATAAGGTTTATCTTAAAGGATCATTATGTGGACAACATAACTGATCCGAATAGGTTTGACCATGATGCATGCACAATTTTAACCAGAGTAAGGTTTCTATGGGGTTTTAGACTGGTACCCTCAAGCGGACAACTTGAGAGGGAAGGCATGGAACCGTCGACTGCACCGCTAATCGACTGGTTTTACCGCAAATAAGACTTTCTGAATTTAAGGGTAGTAAATAGGAAGAGCGCCACCACTCATTAAAGCGTTGCTATAGGATTTGATACGCACGAGTGGAATACGATGCGGAGCATGATTTATGCAGCAAATAATAACATGTAGTCAAGTATTTTCACATAGGAAAATAAATACAGCATTTAAATAATTGAAAGACTGTTACAGGAAAAAGAAAATAAAGAGACAAGTTAGTTTCAGGGATAAAGAACCATAAATGCTAAAAAAATGAACAGTTAAATTCAAATAAAGGAGAAGGGTATGGGGTAAAGCATGCTTGGACTAATTTGTAAAAAGATAAGTTCATTATGGTAAGATCCTAAAAGATATCCCCAGCAAAGTCGCCATGCTGTCCTACCCTCTTTTTTCCTTCCGTGGAGAGAGGTCTGGGTTTCGACATTTCATGGAGTGTGATAACTCATTTCCTTTTGGGAATTGGGTATTTGAAGAGTCGCCACCTAACGAGTTATGGTGCATTAGAGCACCTAGAGTAATTAACTCATGGATTGGTTTGCATTACCAGAGATTTAGGGTAAGGGCTCGAAATAACCTCGAGGGATAGGTGTTTGGCACCCCTCTTGGTCCACAACTGTGGGTCCCGGCCAAACTTATATTTACAAATTATTCCATTACAAATAAACAATTGAATCAAATAGGTTGCAAGTAAAGCATGTTGGATAACTCGAGTAATAAGATAAAGATTTTTTGACAAGTTGTATAAAACAAAGGTTAAAAAGGAATTTTGGAAAAAGGAGGAGTCCTAGGTTGGTTAGCCTATAGGATAACCCCACACAATTTCCGATAAACACTCCTTGATGAGGGGCTACATGTGACATTAACGCATAGTCATCATATCCCATATCTACCCTTCCCATCCCCTTAGTGGTCATGCAAAGTGAGTGTTTGGTCAGCGATCTCTATTGTGTGCTGTTACCCGTCCCTTCTTAATGGTCTTGGAGGGATTTAGGACCTCTACCTATAGGTGGTTCTACACAGACCCCTAAGGTTTTAAAGGGGAAAATTCTAAGGTGACAGGCAAAACAACTAGGACTTTAACACATAAGATAAAAGGGAGCAAATAGAGGCTCAAAGTTTCCTCCTCAAACAAGACATATAAATAGCACGACTCAAGCATAATTAAGGGCTTTTAATTAAACAGTATCCTAAGGCACGATATCTAGGTAAATATGTAGAAAACAAGAAACTTATTTGTAGACTTAGAAGTAAGGACCCTAACAGTTGCCTATTGGTTTTTAAAGCATGTTAAGATCAGAAAGACACTAAGTCACAGAAACAGCTTCAGAATTGCAAGTTTTGAAAAAATGCCCTACAGGCTTTCCTACGCGGAACACTAATACCTATGTCTTATAGTGAAACAAGGCGAGTTTTAAGATGGACTTTTAATACCTATTGGCATGTTGTCTAATGATAAAATGAGGCAGTTTTGAAAGAATTTGTTTCAGGAAATATACCACTTAATTAAACCAATTCAGAAGTGAACTAAATGTGAACCGGATAGAGTTATTTAAACTAAACTTAGGCGAGATCCATAGGCAAGATTTGATATTGTTCCCTATAGGCATGATATCTAAGTTTAACACTGATTTTAAAGACTTGCAGGCATAGAAACATACATAAACATTTGTTATAACAGAATCCGGGTTAAATCCTATGGGCATGGCATCTATTTGTTAGGCTGATTTTAAGACCTGTAGACATGATTTCTATTACGGAATTATTTGAAACATATAGGCATGATTTCTAACAATGTGAGATAAACGTGACAAGATGTAAAGTGCAATAAGCATAATTTCTACTTGGTAAGGCAATCAGATTAGAATGTAAAGACCTATAAGCTTGATTTCTACCCGTATTACCCCCATAAACATGTAGCTACCCATCCCTTTCACTAATTACCCCAATATTTGTTTACAACTTATTACAGGCCATATGAATAAATTACATAAGTAAATAAGAAAAGAAGAAGTTATTCTATAGGGAGCCTTCAATTAGGCCCAGATTTCCAAAGCCTCCAATAGTCTCAAATGCCTCAATTCCATAGACAAAATCATATTCTAGGTGCATCAAAGTTCCTTAAGGATCTCAAGGATCCCGGACAGTGCTTACACCTAGACTTGGTAACTGAAATTGAATAAATGCTGTTTGAAAAGGCCAGCCTTAGTATGCCAGAGTTCAGAGAGTTCTAAAGAGGATCTCAAGGCAGTACACATATTAGAAGGGGCAGAACTTATTGACTTAGGAGTAGAGTGAATGTGCTTGACACAAGTTGAAAAGTTTTAGTGGAAAAACTGTATTAAAAGGAAGTTTGTTTGAAAATAATTTAGTAAAAAACAATAGAGACAATTTTAAAAGAGATTGGAGTAATGAACAATAGTACCAACACCTTTAAGACAGGTTTATACACAATCAGGAGTTACAATACCAAAGCAAGTTCAGTAGTCACAAATAGGGGTCAAGGGATTTGGGGATACATAGAACACTTGATTGTATAACAAGCAAAAGTCTTGGAAATTGGTACAAACATGCTCAGAAACAACTGAACAGACATAGTCACAGAACCAGACATGAAGAACAAACTTACATACAGGGGTGATAGGGATTTGGGGATTCATGGAGCATATGATGGTAAGCACATAACAGGTAGAGATAATTGGTATAGACATGCTCTAAAACAACACAGAGGGGTAATACACTGATCCTAAAGAAGGGATGTACATAACATGCTAATAACATATCAACTACAAGTTTCACAGCAAAACCATAGATAGAAGCAAACTAGAAAAAAAATTAACTAAAGCAATAAAAGAATCATATTGTTGTTGGAACTTTGAATTGAAACTAGAACATACCAGTAAAGAAGACAGTAAGAAAAGTGAAAGAGCAGGAGAACACAATGGTTAGCCTTGGCTTGCAGCCGACTAACTTAGAGTAGTAGCAAGTAGCACAAAAAAGGAGCAAAAGGTTTTAAGTGTGTGTGTGAGAGAAAGAGAGAGAGTTTTGAACCAAGAGTGTTCGTTTTGTGTTAATGAAAGAGAGTGGGTATATATAGGTTGAAAGCAGGTAAAAATCAAAGTTCATCAGTAATTGCGGAACTCAGAATCAATCAGTCATGAAATTAAGGTAAGTACTCCCTTTAATTAAGGGAATTAACTCAAACGATAAGAACAAGTGATAAATAAAGAAAGAAATCAGTGTATGACTAATAAAGAAAGATTCAAATTTAGTAAGTATAGGGTAGACAATTAGGTCTAAGTTCAGAAAACTCCCATTAAGGAAATAGTTCAGTAAGAATAAAGTACCACAACAAACAAGGTAGGTAAATCAATTATTTGAACAGACGAGGTAGAAATTTAGGGTTTAAAGGAAGATCTTTCAATAAAACCATAAAATGAGGAATCCAGAATCAATCAAGAGGAAGTCATGATTCAGTACTCAGCATATAAATAGAGTAAGAGCAACCAAACATGCAGGTTAAACAGTATCGATAGAAAGAGGCAAGTCTTGAACAATCAAGATGCACATAATCGCATAGAGGTGGTATAAGTTAGGCTAAGAACCCAGTAAGAATATATTCAAGGCAAGGTAACCACAGAAGCTTAAATAAGAATCGAGTAGTCATGCTAACACGCAGAATTAAACAAAGAAAATCTAGAAAGAATTAGGGATTTTAACATAGGCGAGTTAAAAAAGCAGTAAAATCATAGAATTAGTTGAAATATGCAAGAAATAGAAGTTTAAACATAAAGAATCAGTTTAAACAAGGTTTTAGAAGAAGTTCCGAAAACCCCAATTTTAGAAGAAGGTGAAAACAACTTGAAATCGATGATTCTTGTAAAAGAGATTCAAGAACAGTGTAAAACATCAAAGGAACAGACTCAAATCGTTTAAAAATCGTACAAATCTAGGAGATGTAAGCAAAAATTAGGGTTTCAAAAGAAATCCAAGTAGAGATAAAAGAACCTGTTTAAAAACCTAAAGATCGTAACAAATATAGTGTGATTTTGCTAGAAATCACACAGGAGTAGCCAAGAACAGCAAAACAGCAAACCCTAGAAATAAGTCGTTCATGGCCCAGGGCCCTTGAAGGCCTCAGAAAAGATGAGCATGACAATAGAGGAGCCATTGGAGGCTTAGGAATTAAAGGAAGATCATCGAAAAGACCGTAGAAGAAGGTAGGTAGTTGAAAGGAGATAGGGTTAGGTTGGGTAGTTGAGAGAAGAGAGGAGATGAGTGAATACAGAGGCAGCGGTCTCTGAGTTATGGAATAGGGTTAGGGGTCATTTGGGATAAAAAAAAAAGGAAGGAACGAATAAGTGTCGTTGATCTAAAAGATCAACGGCCAGGATTTGACAGGTCCTGAGTCGGGTAGGCGGGTTTAGGGTTTGGGTCAGGTAGTTTGGTTAGAAATGGGCTGGGGTTGGGTTTAATTTAGGCTATAATTGAAATATAAATCTGGCTATGTTTTAAAATAGAATATTCCCCATATAATTTATAATAAATAATAAATAATTTCTGGAAAATAATTTTATGTACCAAAATGGTTTAAAATAGGTATTTAACATTTTAAAAATGTAGAAGGTCCATTTTACGCATATAAATGTAATTATACATTGAATAGGCTAATATTGCAATTATATGCAATTTAGTTTTAAAAATACCAAATACAATTATAAAAATGCATAAAAAATATTATAATCATATTTTGGCATAAATATAGAAATTAAATGACTAAATTATCATAACAATAATTTGGGGGATAATTATTGGAGATTTTATGAATAAAAGGGAAGGAAATAAATCATTTTAAATCCTTAAAATTATGGAAAAAATTATAAAACCTTGTGCATGCTTATATATGCATATATATATGCTAGTTTGAAGGTATTTATGCATATATAAAAAATATAAGGAAAATTTGGGTATCAACAATAAGTATACGCACTTAGGTATCCTTCCACATGAGTAGTGATATCCTCCTCTGGGGAAGGGATCGCCACTTCTTTGTTCTCCCAGCCACAATCCTTTTCCACCTGCTCGAGTTCGTCTTTAATTATCAAGTAGAGGTATCGAGACATGGGTTTACATCGACCTGGGACCGACGCAGGTTTATCGACCTTGAAATCGGACGATAGCTCGCATGGCCCGGGAATGCACTTCTCAATACGAGGTGGCACCACCGTTCTACGGCCAACTGAACGTGATGAGGAGGCTTTTTCTTTCTGAGAAACGATTTTAGATGTTTTAGCCATTTGTTGTTTTTGAGAAATTCGAAAGAAGAGAAGGAGTGATGTAGGAAGAACAAATTCAAGAAAAGGTAAGCTCAGAGAAGATGAAGAAGCTAGTGAGATATTGAGAAAGATTTGAGAAGTAAAGATTGTAAATGTTGTGAAATTGACCTATTTATAGCGGTCGCCCTAACGGTTTGGGGAAGCTAGTGGCCGACCATCAGTCGCCTCCAATTAATGGCCTTCGAAACTATGCAGAAGCGACCTTTCAATCACTTCATTCGCTGATGTCACAAGATTAACATCATGATCGAGGTATCAGAGCATCGAGGATCAAATAATTTCTTATCATCTTACTCTAAGAAACGCGGAGACTATCTGTATACGGTCGAAATCAGGTATGCCCGATTTCACGGGCTCGAGGGGTCACTTCAAACCCGAGTTCAGGATGGGTCGACGATAGAATATAAGGTCCGAAGATCGAAGTAAGCTATGAGCGCCGAAGCCGAGTACGATCAACCTCGAGGTGATGCCGCTACGAATTTGTAACAGAAACAGCAAGATTTCCGCCACGTCCTCAAAGATCATGGCGTAAATTCCGGAATAAACTTGTATGATGCCGCTACTAGGCGGTTAGACAGCTGTCCCAACAAGATTCTTTACTGTAAATAGAAATGTACCTTATTTAGGATTTCCCTTACTATATAAAGGGGACCCCAATTATTTTTAACCACTATCAATCATTGGCAAAAAAAAAAATACTCTCTTACTTTCTTGCTCATTGTTCATCAGAATTGTCCTTTAACTTTATTGTTCTTGACTTACCTCGAGGTCATCTTAGCTCAAGGTCGAGACTGGCTTGCACACTGGTTTGATTTCGTTTACTTCTTTCATTTATACGTTAGATTTCTTTGTTATTAATTAGTATTGAACTAAATTACATATCTTTAAAACCATAAACAAGTTTAATTGTTACTCGTATTTTTGAGGTAAACACTCATCAAAATCATCAAACACATACCCAATTTCATCAATTGATCACTTTTTGGAAAAATTAGAGACATTTAAGTTATACAAGTAAAGAGACCTATCCATTTTCAACAAAAAGAGAAAAATAGGAATTGGATTGATGATAAACTATAAAATTCTCGTTCTTTTGCTCCATCGTAAAAGAAAATCACTGCCCAACCACGCAAAGCAAATAATTATTTTTTATATATACTAAGTTTTTGCTATATTCGAGGTTCATGGAAGGGCTAGATCTCACATTTACCTTATATTTATGTAAGATGCACTATAACAGTAAAGTTATAAAAGTTTACCCACTAATAAAATAAAGGCACTTTGATGGATAAGTTTTATTGTTATGTTAAATAATCTTTATTGACTTTAGTTACTATCATAGTGGGTCAGTTACTTTAATGCAAACTTTTTTTTTGGGACTTTTTTAGTAGTTGAATTCAAATATTTTAATGTGACAAAAAAAACTTGCAAGTTCACTGTTATAGTGAATATATTTAGTAACTTGTAATTTAACTTGTGCACACGTAAAGTAATTAACTCTTTGAATGGTCACATGAAAATAAGTTGCCGGATTTCTTATTCTTGCTTGGATTAGAACTGAATGGTCAAGAAACTTCTATGAGACAAATGAGATTCCTGATGAAACAGGAAAAGTAAAAATACTACGGAGTATTAAGTAGCAAAGGTTGAGGAAAAAAAAAGGTAGAAAAGGACTAGTTAGCAAGCTTGTGTACATCTATATAATGTCTATATTGGACTCTCAAAATTAGGGGTGGACATTGATCAGTTCAATTTGATTGTGAATATTATCGGTTTAATGTATCGGTTATCAGTTTACAAATATGATAAACCGATAACACTACTAGAAAATTGACATTTTTCGTCCAAGGCATACCGATCGAAATCGGTTGGAAAAAAAAACTGACCGAAGTCGGTCGGAAATTAAGTATTTGATCGCAAAAGTCAACAAAAAATTTTCTGACAACGAAAATAATGGTCCCACAGCAAAACATAAAAATTCCTCGAAAATTGGTTAATATTTGACCAACACCTGGTCATACTTGTATATAATGTACAAAAATAATTTTTTATTAAAGGTTTTCTAAATTACCGACCCAATTCGGTCGGAAAGTTTGAAATTATTATTTTTCGCTCAGAACAAAAATTTAATATAGCTTACAATTAAATATTTCCGACTGAGTTCGGTTGGAAACACGATTTTAAAATAATTAAAATATAAATTTAATAATATTTTGTGTACCTTTATATAAATAGCTTTTAAATAAATAATATTTAATACTTATTTGATATATATATATATGTGTGTGTATATATATATATATATATATATATATATATATATATATATATCCGAAAAGTTTTTTTTATTTCCAAAAGATATATATATCTTTATTTGTTGCAAAGATTATTTGTCTTGTCAAGAAAATTCAAGAAATTATGAATATATATATATATATATATTAAATAAATTAACAATTTATTACAATTTACAAATAATTATTTATTTAAATAAAATTATTATTTATTTAAAATTCCGATCGATTTCGGTCGGTATTTGAAAATTAAAAAAATTTAATGGTTACCGACTGAATTCGGTCGGAAATTGATGGTTGACATCAGTCAACGCTTTGAATAAACCGGCCGACTTCGGTCGGTATGCGTTAGCTACCATCAATTTTCCGACCAATTAAAAACGGTCAGAAATTGGTCAATTTTTATCAATTTTCGATCGGTTTTGCATATCAATTTTCAGTTTACAAATATGATAAATCGATAACCGAACCGATAAGATATCAGTTATCGGTTGATCAGTTATTGACTATTATCGGTTCGGTTATCGATTTACCCAATAAGATAACTCAATCTAGGGTTAAGCAAAAAAAGAAATAATTCACTGGAGTTAAGCAAAAAATTAAAGAGAAGCATGCTTCATTTTGACAAATTGACACAATTTGACAACATTTGCTTCTGCTTCTATACAACATTTTGTATTTTAGAATCCGTATCCGGGTTCCGAGGCATTGAAACCCTCATTTCCTTCCCTCTCGATTTGCGTGTGTGGTCCGGACACATTTCCGGAAAGCTTTTATGTGAAATTTAAGAAATATATATTGAATTTGGCCTTTAAAATTTATTAAAGTTGACTTTGATCAATATTTTGGGTAAAGGGACCCGGACCCGTGATTTGACGGTCCCGTAGGGTCCATCGTAAAATATGAGACTTGGGTGTATGCCCGGAGTCGAATTCCGAGGTTCCTAGCCCGAGAAAAGACTTTTTAAAAAAAATTGTTTACTGGAAAAATATAAGGACTTTTGAAAATAAAATGATGTGTGATCTTGATGGTATCGGGCCCATATTTTGGTTCCGGAGCCTGATACATGTTTAATATAATATTTAAGTCGTATCTGTGAATTTAGTAAGAATCGAAGTTGATTTGACGTGATTCGGACGTCCGGTGGTGAAAATAGTAAATTTGAAGTGTTCTTGAGGAAAATCATGAGTTTGAGGTTAAATTCGTAGTTTTTGGTGTTATTTTGGCATCTCGAGCAAGTCTGTATGATGTTCTTACATTTGATGCATGTTTGGTTTGGAGCTCTGAGGGCTCGGGTGAATTACGGATAGGCTTCGGCATGTATAGACTTAGGAAAAAGATATGTGATGCATAATTCCTAGAAAAATTGCAGGTCTCTGAACCTGGGGTTTCGCGGTCCGCGGTGGATTTTCGTGGCCGCGCTGGGGATTTCGCTGCCGCGATGGGATTTCATGGTCATCGGTGGACAAGGCCAAAGCTTTCGTGGCCGCGCTCATTATTTCGCTGTCAGCGATGAGTTTCGTGGTCGCGACCCTTTTTCTGCGGTCACCGTTTTGAGGATCTGTGAGGGCTATATAAACGGGACTTTTCATCCATTTTCATTTTTTTCAAGACCCTAAAGCATAACAGACGATTTTTCAAATACTCTTTCTTCCCTAAATCATATGTAAGTGATTTTAAACACATTTCTTTCACTCCTTAACTTCTTTTTACAAGATTTCATCCTAGAATCTAGGGTTTTCATGGTAGAATTGGGAATTTTGGGCAGAACTTAGAAATATTGAAATTTGGGGATTTAGACCTCAAATTGAGGTCGTATTCCAAAACCAATTGTATATCCGGGCTCGGGGTGAATGGGTAATCGGATTTTGGTCCGAATTTCGGGTTTGGACCAAGCGGGTCCGGGGTCGATTTTTTATTTTTCGGGGAAAACATTGGGGCAACTATATTCATGCATTAGAATTGGTTTATTTAGCATTTATTGATGTTATTAATTAAATTATGACTAGATACAAGCGGACTGGAAGTGTAACCGAGAGGTAAAGCGGTAATTGAGGCTTGATTTTGTCCGTAGAATTGAGATAAGTGTTTGGTCTAACCTTAGCTTGAGGGAATAGGAGTTGTGATCTTATTTGCTACATGTTATTGTTGAGTACGACGTATAGGTATGATGACGAGTACCTAATACGTTGGTGTCAAGAATGTCCGTAAGTCTTATACCATGATTGTTGTGACTCTATTATGTGCTGCCCATGCTTAAACTGATGATTATCACTGTTGAACAGGACTTAAGATAATTTCTTGGTAATTGACCATTGTTGAGTGTTGGCTCAAGTTGAGATTTATTTTGTGAAGTAACTATTGAAATGATATTGGTTATAGCTGATTCCCTTGCCGGGATGTTATTGTTTCTATTGTTGATTCCCTTGTCCAGACATATTGTTCTATTGTTTGGGTAAGGAAGAGTGTAAAGCACGAAAGGTGATGTCGTGCATGCTATTGTGAGTGAGTGATAATGCATGAAGGGTGATGTCATGTCGATATTGTGAGAGTTAATGCATGAAGGGTGATGTCGTGCCAATATTGTGAGAATTAATGCACGAAGGGTGATGTCGTGCCATGATTATGAGAGGTAATACACAAAGGGTGATGTTGTGCTGTTTCTGTTATTTCTTATTGTGAGGATGAGAGTAAAAGCACGAAGGGTGATGTCATGCATGTGTTACTGATTCATTATTCTTGTTGATATAAATATGGTGTTCATTATGCTTCTCTATAGAATTACTGTTAGAACTTGATATTCCCCGCAGCATGTTTTCCCTTCCCATCTTTATCTGTTATTATTGTTTTGTTCGTAAATGACTTAATTGCACAGGTTTATATGGTTGTCGTATCCTAGCCTAGTCACTACTTCGCCGAGGTTAGGCTCGACACTTACCAGTACATGGGGTCGGTTGTACTGATGATATACTCTGCACTTTCTATGTAGATTCGGTGCTGGACCTCGTGAGTAGATCATGAGTTGCTGCCTTCAGTCCATAGGAGACCCGAGGTAGATCTACTGGCGTTTGCAGACTTCGGAGTCCCCTTCCTTATGTTTTAGATATATTGTCTCTTTCATTTCGAGAACAGTTGTATTTCTTTTAAACCAATGTTTGTAGAAATCGTTAGATGCTCGTGACATTGTGACACCAGATCGTTGGGTAGCCTTGTTTTAGAACTTATATTGTTATGGAACTTCCACATTTTATACCTGCTTAGCTTTATTTGCAATTTATCACTGTTTGGGGTTAATTAATCAATGTGTTAGAATGTATCGGTTGGCTTGCCTAGCTTTCATGAGTAGGCACCATCACGGTCCCGACGGTAGGAAATCCGAGTCGTGACAAGTTGGTATCAGAGCACTAGGTTGCCTAGGTCTCACAATTTACGAACAAGCTAGGTAGATTTTGAGAGATCGGTACGGAGACGTCTGTGCTTATCCCCAGAGGCTACAAAGTTTAGGAATATTTTCACATCTATTCTCCTATGTCAGGCGATTTGACTCCTCAATGCTAATTGAACTTCTACTCTTATACTTCCCGCCAAAAGAGAGAGGGTAAGGAGGTTTGTTGAGGGACTAGCTCAGCCTATCAGATTGCAGATGGCTAAGGAGACAGGGAGTGAGATTTCTTTTCAAGATGCAGCCAATATGGCCAGGCAAGTTGAGATGGTTCTATCATAGGAGAGTGGTCAGGGGTCTGACAAGAGGCCTCGTCATTCTGGCAGGTTCAGTGGTGCCTCGTCTGGAGGTAGGGATTCTTTTGGTAGAGGCCATCCTTATCGCGCCCCTTTTTTCCCTTTTTGATGGGGAAGTCTGGGTTTCGACATTCATGGGGGAACAACTCGTTTCCTTTTGGGAATAGGGTATTTTAAATAGTCGTCACCTAACGGATTATGGTGCGTTAGGGCACCTAGAGCAATTAACTCGTGTAATTAGTTTGCATTACCAGAGAATAGGGTAAGGGCTCGAAATAACCTTGAGGGGAAGGTGTTAGGCACCCCTCGCGGTCCACAATGGTGGGTCCCGGTCAAACTTAAAGTATGTGAATTAGTTATTTAACAAGTAAACAATCTCAACATATAAAGGCATGTTTTGACATTCTAAATACATGTATGATTCAGGTAATGGAAGCAAGAGAGAGGTTTGAACAACATGCACATGTATAAAGAAAAGGAAGTTTACAAAATTTAAACATATAGGAATTGGGAAAGGGAAGTCCTAGGTTGATTGACCTACAGGATTATACCCATGCAATGCCCGATAATCACTCCTCAATGAGGGGCAACATGTTACATTAGCGTGCAGGTTATCATATCATTACTACCTAATTCCCTGCCATTGGTCATGGCCTAAAGCATTCTAGCAATCTTAAGATATTCCCTATGCGTGCACTACCCGTCCCTTCCTTATGGCCCTGAGGTATTTAAGACCTCTAATTTAGGTAGTTCTAGACTATCCTAAAGGTACTTAAAGGAGAAAAATCTAGGCGACAACCAAATCAATTAGGACTGGACCAAAGATAGAACAATTAAAGTCTCAAGTTTTACCTCCACAAATAGAGCAAGCAAGTGCACGTCTTAAAAACAGTTTCAGATATTTAAGAGAAGCCCTAGAACAGGATATCTAGGTGAAAAAAGAATATGCAGTATTGAGTTAAGACTAAAGAGTCAACGACCTATTCAGTTTGCCTGCTGATTTTAGACTTGTTGAATATGAGCGGTCACGAATAACAAAGCATAGTTTTACAATTTGCAGGATTTTAATCACCCTATAGGCTTGCCTAGGCGTGTAACAGTGATGCCTATGAGCATGGTATCTAATCATTAATTAGGAATACATTACACCAGTAAACAATTTTAAAGCGGGCAATCTGGATCCTATAGGCATGCTTTCTAGTAATATTAATTAACACAACGTTGAAGACTATTAAAGAAACGAGTAGGTTAGTTAATTAAACTGATTCATAACCTACATGCGAGAGTTCTGTGATTAAACTGATTTTAGATCATATAGACATGATTTCTAATTAAAACTGATTTTAGATCTTATAGGCATGATTTCTAATTAAAACTAATTTTTAGATCCTATAGGCATGATTTCTAATTAAAACTGATTTTAGATCCTATAGGCATGATTTCTAATTAACTGATTTTAGATCCTATAGGCATGATGTTTAATCATGCAAAGTAAAGCAGGCAGAATTTGTTTGAACCAAAGCAAAACCCTATAGGCATATTATCTAACAAAACACATTTGAATCGAATTGAATCCTATAGGCATGTTATCTATCCAACTTTATCCACAGTATACAACTATCCTCCCTTTTCACTAGTCATCTTGATTATCTGTTTACAATTTGAATAAAAATTACATAAATAGAATAGAAATCAAGCTATAGGGAGCCTAAAGTATGCCCAAAGCAAATCCTGGTGTACCAAGCCTTCACTAGTCTCAAATGCCCAAGATTCATTGCCAATTTCGTGTCCAGGTGTGTCAGAGTTCCCTAAGGACCTCAAGGATCCCGGGCAGTGCTCACACCTAGATTTCTTCAAACAAAGACTGATTATGTGCAGTGTGAAAGTGTCAGCCCTGATATGTTAGAGTTTAGAGACATCTCAAGGACCTCTAAGCAGTACACATACCAGAGGGGCAGAACTTAATAACCTAAGAATAAGTGAGAGTGCTTGATATGATTTGAAAGAGTTTTGGTAAATAGTATAAAGTAGGGCCTTAGGAGTGAAGAGATTTTCTGAAACCAGTACTAGTTAGGGTGGTAAACAGTTTGAGAAAAGCATGAAAATATTTTTTTGAAATCAGAATGCAAGTCACAAAACAAACAGCTTCAAAAACATTTTGGGACAAACAGATTCCATACATGGAGAGAGAGGGGGTTTGGGGACACATAGAATACACCCTAGTGTATAAGCAAACAGATGCACAAACTTCTCATGAAGTTGTAGAATTAACAAGTTAGTTACAAATATTACAACAAAGACATGTTGAGAACACATAGATCTTGGACATGACCAATACACACAACTAGAGTACTTTGAAGGGCTGGATGACTTAGCAAGATCTCACTAGTAAAGTAGAGTAAGCAAGATTTAGATAAACAAACTAGGCAAGCACTTCATAAAACATTCATAGTTTAGAAATACTAATCATAGATAGAATAAGTAGAATTTAGACATACTGGGTGAGACAAGCAATGTAGCTTGGACATGCTAACGAGCAAACAAGATGCATGCAGTTATCACAAGACAGGATTGGGCATGCTAAATAGTAAATAGATCCTTGTGGGTAAATAAACTAATCATAGCTTCTAACAGAACAATCTCCAATATGCTAAGTGAAATAGTAGTTAGGCAGTGTGATCTAGGCATGCTGGTTACACATTGAGTAATATGATAGTAAAATAATAAACAGGATTGGAAGTCACAACTAATGAACTGAAACAACGAAGAAACACATAGTTTTGGAATTTGAATTGAATCAGGACATACCAGTTAAGGAGAGAATACATAGTATAGAGCAGAGATGGTGCAAATAGCCAGCCTTGGCTTACAGCCGGCTAGGTTAGTGAGAATTACAAGTAACAAAAGAAAATAGAGAGCTTTTGAGAGGGTGAGAGTACTGATGATAAACTAATGTTCGTCTCTAAGATGTTAAAATAAAGAGAGTTTATATAGTAGTTCAAGAGTAGGGCAAATAAGGTAAAGTAATCAATAATCAGCAATTAAGAGATTTCAGAATCAATCACACAAAGATTCAGCATAGTCTTCTTCTTTAATTAAGGAAAATTAGCCAACGGTAATGACAGCAACTAATTAAGGCAAGAGGTTCAATCAGACTGAGTGAAAAAGTAAGAGTCAGAAGCCTTATTAAGGAAAGGAGTTCAAATCAAACCAAAATAAAGAACTTCAGAATAAAATAGTCAAGGGCTTAATTAAGTAAAGAATCATGTAAAGAATCAGTAAATATACAGCGGGCAAGAATGATTAGTTAAGGTCATAAACATGGAAACAACCAAGAATCATGCACACGAATTTTAATGGAGGAAATCACTCAACAATTCTGGAATGAACAAATCAATTCCCACAAACAAATAGGTTGAGTAAAGCTTTTAGGATCACAGAGAAATTAGACGGAAATAATTCGAAACCCTAATTTGAAACACTTAAAGAAGAAAAACTTGAAAGCATGTCAACACACAGAGATTCGAACAAACATAAATCATAGAAGTCAAAACCTAAAGTATCATAGTGTTTAAAAATCGGTTAGTGGTAGAGAAGTAAAAGCACCCAAAAGAATAGCCATGGAAGTTTAAAAATGCTTCAGATACCTAGAGGTTCGACCAACAAACAACAAATAAAAAAAATTCAAAAATCAATTAACCAGTAAAGAAATTAGGGAACTTTTTTAGAAAATTAGCGATGAACTCAGGATCGCTCTAGATCTACGGAGATCTGAACCGATTCAATTCCAAAGATTAGGTTTCTTGAAGAAAAGAGAAAGGGTAAAGAGAATCTGGCCTTTGAATCTAGGATTTGAACCGTGAAACTTTGATAGAAGTCATTCACGGACCATAAACGGAATTTAGAAGAGCTTAAAATGAGATCTGGACCAGATCTCTTCGAAATCCTTCCACGAAATCACACAATCGAGCGACCACAGGAGATAGGAGACAAGTGGACGCCTCGTACAGCCATGGGAAGCCATAGATCGGACAAGGATTAAGGGATTAGGGCTGGTTTTTGGTGGTGGCAGCTAAGGTTAGGTTTAGGTCTCATAGAGAATGGAGAGGAGAGGGTTTCAAGGTGGCTGTTTGGTGAGAATAGCCAGGTTTGTGGGGTCGTTTGGCCGTTGATCTCTATGATCAACGGCCAAGATTGAAAACTTTTGGGGCCGGGTTGGATATTATAGGTTTGTGCTAGGTGGATTTGGGCTGGTTTAATTGAATTGAGGTTAAAATTGGGCTAGGTAATTAGGCTAAATCTGAAAATAAGAAGGCCATTTGTTAAATACCCTATTTAATTGATAAAATAATTTTCAAAAATAACTAATAGGCTGTAAAAATGATTTTCATGCCTGGAAATATTTTAAAATAATTACTTGATATTTTAAAAATATAAAAGGCTATTTTCTGGCAACATAATATAATAATGCATGCATAGGCCATAATTGCAAAGTAATTACAATTGCAACCTAAAAATATAAATGTAGCTATTTGTGCAATAATTGAAATTTAGTACAAATGCAAATGATAAAAATTAAGCCATAAAAATTATCATAAAACTATTTGTGATGCAACCCATGATTGATTTATAAATAAAATGCTGGGAGAAATTAATTAAAATATTTTAAAATGCAGAAATTGTATGAAAAATACTAATTGATGCCAAAGCATAGTTTTGAAAAATATTATGGGAAAATTGGGTATCAACAGCTACCCCTCTTTACCTGCGAAGGATAAAAGAGTTTTCGGGTAAAGAAATGATGGCCAATTTTGACCGAATGGGATATTTTGAAAGATAGAGGTCGGACTCTGTCTTTGAGCTGCGTACATATCCCCGATTTTACAGGAATCGGGCTATGTGCAGTTCTGGATTCATTGGCGGAATATACCGGTGAAGTCGTTACAAGAACGCACACGAGATTTTGGAATGGATGCAGGAGTGGTTATGGTGAACAGTCAAGTTTAAGTTAGTTGAAGGAACTGGAGCGAGGTCGCTCCTGCTAGGATAGCGGTTGCTTATTGGTCACCTGCAGATGAAGAGATGCTACAAACATGTATTTGTGCAAAAATTAAAACATGATGCAGATTCCCTTTTGGACCATGAAAGTTGTCTTCAGACGGTTAAGGATGACGTCCGCTGACCATGACGTCCTGGGCCATGAATTGTTTGGTAAGGGATTCGCAGGCCATGAAATGGTGTTCTCGGGCCATAAAGATGGTGCCTCTGACCCATGACGCCTTTGAATAATGATATGCAAATTTGAGAGATCTTCAGGCCATGGCATGGTGTCTTCCGGCTATGAAGATGATTCCTTTTAGACTATGACACCTTTGGATAGGTTGGCGATATTCAGCCCATGAAATGCAATAATATAATGGTAACAAGACAAGGCTTAGTCTTGTGAAATGAAGGGCAGAGCTTAGCCCGATTGAAAAGCAAATAGATAGTACCGGAATAGAGCAATATTTATGCAAGGAGGGACAACACTTAGTCCCATACAAATGTGGAGGCACGGATTAGCCTCATGCGAGTATGGAGGTAGGGATTAGCCTCATGCAAGTATGGAGGCAGAGATTAGCCTCATGCAAGTATGGAGGCAGGGATTAGCCTAATGCAGGTATGGAGGAAGGGATTAGCCTTGTGCAGATATAAAGGCAAGGATTAGGCTTATGCAAGTATGGAGGTAGGGATTAGCCTCGTGCAGATATGGAGGCAGGGATTAGCCTCGTGTAGATATGGAGGCAAGGATTAGCCTCGTACAGATATGGAGGCAAGGATTAACCTCGTGCAGATATGGAGGCAGGGATAAGCCTCATGCAAATATGGAGACAAGGATTAACCTTATGCAGGTGTGGAGGCAGGGATTAGCCTCATGCAGGTATGAAGGTAGGGATTAGCCTCATGTAGGTATGGAGGCAGGGATTAGCCGCATGCAAGTATGGAGGCAGGGATTAACCTCATGCAGATATGGAGGCAGGGATTAGCCTCATGCGAGTATGTGGGACAGGGCTTAGTCCCATGCAAAAAGCGAGTAGCAAATAAGAGTAGTATATTTCTTAGCTTGAGATATATTTGGTGTCTGATGGCCCGATTGATAGTGATCTTATTACATGTATATATTTGTGGATGCTATCGCTACATCAGATGTGCCTGCATTCAAATAAAAATTGTACGTTTCGTGAAAGGAGGTTGGTTTGTGCTTCTGTCCGCTGGCCTTGCTTTGTTCCGTTTTGGAGGCCTTTTTTGAGTTTCCCTGGGTAACACCTGACTCTTACGAAAAATAGAGTTTCGAAAATATGCAATTATTGATAAAAAATAGAGTTGTTTTAGAAACATATTGAAGTATCAAGTAGTTTTTAGATGAACTAGTGATTGTAACACATTTCAGAGACATTGCAGATTTCTCATGTTAGAATTTTGAGGGCCCTCCTCAAAATTTTGCCCCAGTTTGGTGGATGATCCTTCGATCGTTTGCGAGTAATGAGGCTTTGTCGACCTTTCTTTGGAATTTTGAGAATCCCTCTCAAAATTCTGCCCCAGTTTTCTTAATCGATTTTTGACCATCAGGCATATGCTGGCATTGGCTGGACTTGCTCCGGAATTTTGAGGGACCACCTCAAAATTCTGCCCCAGATTCTGATCTTGGGGGAAATGGAAATTTTATTATGATATGACCGAACCCACAGGGCTGCCTACGTATCTCCTCTTAAACGGGAATCAGGTCAACCGTAGTTTAATTATATCAGATGAGGAAATGTCTAAGCATAGTATCTCTTGACTACGTCTGAATTGATAGGTTTTGGCCAGAATTTTCCGTCCATTTTTGCAAGTATGATTGCTCTTCCTGTTAGTACCCTATGAACCATGTAGGGACCTTGCCAGTTGGGTGAAAATTTCCCTTTGGCTTCATCCTAATGTGGGAAGATCTTTTTCAGCACCAGCTGTCCTAGTGCAAATTGTCTTGGGTTAACCCTTTTGTTGAAAGCTCTTGACATTCTGTTCTGGTAAAGCTGACCGTGACATATTGTGTTCATCCTTTTCCCATCTATAAGGGCCAATTGTTCATAGCGGCTCTTTTTCCATTCGGCATTGCTGAGTTCAGATTCATGTATGATTCTTAGAGAAGGAATCTCTATCTCAGCTGGGATAACAGCTTCGGTACCATAAACCAGCATGTAGGGAGTTACCCCGGTTGATGTGCGAACTGTAGTGCAATATCCTAACAAAGCGAAGGGTAGTTTCTCGTGCCATTGCTTTTGGTTTTCCACCATCTTCCTTAGTATCTACTTGATGTTTTTGTTGGTGGCTTCTACGGATCCATTCATACGAGGTCTATAGGTTGTGGAATTCTTGTGCTTGATTTTGAAAGTTTCACACATGGCTTTCATCAGATCACTATTTAGATTGGCAGCATTATCAGTAAAAATGGACTTGAAAACTCCGAATCAGCAAACAATACGATCTTTGACAAAGTCTGTGACGACTTTCTTGGTTACAGCTTTGTAAGATGCGGCCTCTACCCATTTTGTGAAGTAATCAATGGCTACCAGAATAAACTTGTGCCTGTTTGAAACAGTAGGCTCAATCGGACTGATGACATCCGTTCCCCAGGTGGCGAATGGCCAAGGTGAGCTTGTTGCATTGAGCTCATTCGGCGGCACTTTTATCATATCGGCGTGCACTTGACATTGGTAGCATTTGTGGACATATTGGACATAATCTATCTCCATGGTCATCCAAAAGTAACCGGCCCTAAGTATCTTTTTGGCCAAGACAAAACCATTCATTTGCGGGTTGCAGGTCCCAGCATGTATGTCCTCAAGTAGTTTAGAAGCTTCTTTTGTGTCGACACATCTTAGCAATCCCAAATCAGGAGTTCTTCTATCAAAATTTCCTCCGTTGTGGAAGAAGTGATTGGACAATCTCCGGAGTGTGCGTTTCTTAGTGTGGTTTGCATGCTCCGGATATTCTCCTTTCGCCAAATACTCCTTGATGCCATGGAACCAAGGTTTTCCATCTGTTTCTTCTTCAACATGGGCACAGTATGCCTGCTGATTATGAATTCTCACCGGGATAGGATCAATGAAATTCTTATCTGGATGTTGTACCATGGATGACAAAGTGGCTAAAGCATTGGCAAACTCGTTCTGAATTATGGGAACATGCCGAAACTCTATCTTCGTGAACCTTTTTCTCAATTCCTGCACATGGTGTAGATATGGCAATATCTTGGAATTCTTGGTGGCCCATTCTCCTTGTACTTGGTACACAAGTAGATCTGAATCACCGATTACCAGTAGCTCATGAATATTTATGTCGATTGCCATGTTGAGTCCTAGTATGCAGGCTTCATATTCTGCCATGTTGTTGGTGCAGGGAAATCTGAGTTTAGCAGATATCGGGTAATGTTGACCAGTTTCTGATATTAAAACTGCTTCAATGCCCACCCCTTTGAAATTTGCAACTCCATCAAAGATCATCCTCCAATTGTCGTATGCTTCGGTAATGTCCTCTCCTACGAACGACACTTCTTCATTAGGAAAATACGTTTTTAGGGGTTCGTATTCTCCTCCCAACGGATTTTCAGCAAGGTGGTTTACCAATGCTTGTCCTTTGACCACCTTTTAGGTTACGTAGACGATATCGAACTCACTTAACAGTATCTGCCATTTGGCTAGCTTCCCACTTGGCATGGGTTTCCGAAATATGTACTTCAAAGGGTCCATCCTGGATATGAGGTATGTAGTATAGGCACAGAAGTAATGCCCTCAACTGGGCAGTCCAAGTCAAAGCACAGATAGTGCGCTCTAGCAGAGAGTACCGTGCTTCATAAGGTGTGAACTTCTTACTCAAGTAACATATGGCTTGCTCTTTTCTCCCTATCTCATCAAGTTGTCCCAGAACATATCCAAAGGCTCCATCCAATACAGATAGATAGAGTAGTAAAGGCCATCCCGACTCTGGCGGGACCAAAATTAGTGGTGTGGACAGGTACTCCTTGATTTTGTCGAAAGCTTTCGGACACTCCTCAGCCCAGCTTGTTTTGGCATCTTTTCTCAACATCTTGAAGATGGGTTCACATATGACTGTGGACTGTGCTATGAAGCGACTGATATAGTTTAGAAGTCCTAAGAAGCTCATCACGTCCTTTTTACTCTTGGGTGGTGGCAATTCCTGAATAGCGTTGACTTTAGATGGATAGCTCGATCCCTCGACGACTGACAATGAATCCCAATAACTTTCCTGCGGGAACCCCGAATGCACACTTTGTGGGGTTCAGTTTTAAGTTGTATCTTCTTAATCTGTCAAAGAACTTTTTCAAGTCCGTTATGTGATTTGCGGCCCTTTAAGATTTAATAATGACATCGTCCACATACACCTCTATTTCTTTGTGTATCATATCATGGAAGATGGTTGTCATGGCCCTCATGTAAGTAGCCCAACATTCTTTAGACCAAATGGCATCATTTTGTAACAGTATACCCCTCATGGTGTAATAAAGGCGGTTTTCTCTGCATCTTCTTCGTCCATCCAAATCTGGTGATAACCTACAAAGTAATCCACAAAGGATTGGAGTTCATGCTTGGTGCAATTATTGACCAGGATGTGTATGTTTAGCAATGGAAAGTCGTCCTTGGGACTAGCTCTATTTAAATCCCAATAGTCAACACATACTCTAACTTTCCCATCTTTCTTCGGAACGGGCACAATGTTGGCTAACCAGGTTAGGTACTCAACCACCCTGAGAACGTTGGCTTTGATCTGCTTGGTAACTTCCTCCTTGATTTTCAGGCTCATATCTGGTTTGAACTTTCTGAGTTTTTGCTTTACTAGTGGGCACATGGGATTAGTAGGCAACTTGTGAGCCACTATAGACGTGCTCAACCTGGTCATGTCATCATATGACCATGCAAAAATATTCTCATACTCTTTAGAAAACGAATGTACTCCTCTTTCTCTGTTAGCGATAAGTGAATGCTGATGCGAGTCTCCTTGACGGTCTCGGTGTCCCCCAAATTTACTGCTTCGGTTTCGTCCAGGTTGGACTTAGGCTTATTCTCAAAGTTTTCAACTTTCCTGACAACTTCCTCAGGTATCTTATCTTCTTCATCCGAATCACTTCTCATATTGCATTACCTCATTACATGTCACAGTCACCGGTTTATCAGGAAAAGTAACAATAACGCTGAAAGAAAAATATGAAAGATAATAATAAATAATAAAGAGCAATGCATTTGATTAAGACTTAAAACATCCAAATGAGTTTAAAAAACAAAATTACTAAAAATCTTAAATGCCTAGAATGGCTATAGGAATAAAATCTGCCAAGCTATCCAGGGACTCGGCAGGCCCGGGATGGCGTGGTGGTCCAGTTCCTGAGGACAGCTCCCTTCTCCACAGTCTGAATAGTGAGGCCTTCTTCCTCCTCCTCCTCAATTATTGCACTGCAGTCCATGTCTTTATCCTCCAAGAACAGATTCCTTAGCCCAGCTAATGCTTCTTCTTCTGCAGTTCCCCATATTGTATCAGCCTGGTGAAAAGCTTGATCCAGATGTGGCACTGGTTGCTCGAGAGGGTAATATGGTCCGCGCTATGGAGGCGACCAATCATTATACTTTTGCCATGTATACTGGTATCCGAGTCCGAATGTAGTACCATGACATTTTAACTGTACCGGTTTAGTAATACCCTGGAGATTCTTTACAAGCCCTTTGTCGGGTTCATACCCAGACCATGCCAGTATGCTTTCTATTTTGCTACTCCACCATTTATCTTTTCTCAACGGCATTGACACGTTTGATGTGATGATAGGTTTCCCCTCCTAACCTTCTTCTGTTTCCAATAACCGGGATGGTTTGACGGGTGTAAATGGGGTTACTTCCGTCTCCGTGAATGATCACTTCCTGATGGTTCCACTCGAATTTCACGGCTTGATGTAGTGTGTAAACCACAGCTCCGGCAGCATATATCTATGGTCGGCCTAACAGAAGATTGTATGAGGCTGATATGTCGAGCACCTGAAATTCAACATCGAACCAAGTTGGCCCTATCTATAGACAAAGATTAATTTCCCCAATCGTGGCCCTTTGAGACCCATCAAAGGCTTTTACATTCATGATCCCTTCCCGTATTTCATGGAAACCTTTGCCCAATCTTTTCAAAGTATCCAACGGACAAATGTTGAGGCTTGAACGTCCATAAATCAAGACCCTGACAATGAATTTATCCTCAAATTTCACTGTGATATGCAATGCTCGGTTGTGCTTCAACCCTTTAGGCGGTAGCTCATCCTCGTGGAAGATTATTTTGTGACTTTCCAGCACCTGTCATACCATATTGGCCATCTCTCCGCAGATGATATTGTTGGGCACATAAGCTTCACTCAACACCTTCATCAAAGCATTCTTGTGCGCCTCTGAATTTTGCAATAGTGACAGTATGAATATTTGAGCTGGAGTTTTGTTCAAATGATCGATGACGGAATATTCCCTTGCTTGTACTTTCCTTCAAAGGTCCTCTGGTCTAGTTTCAATGACAGGTTACTTGGTAGTGGAATCCTTACTTGGTCCTCCCAAGTGTTCAGGTGTATAGATTCTCCTAGTCCTAGTCATTCCTTGCGCAGCATCGGATTCCTCCATCTTTGCCTTTCCTTTTCGCCTAGCCTTGGAAACATAATCCCAGGGTATTGCTTTGAGTTGAAAGGAGGTGTGGTTGATACTGTCATCGTGAAAGGTGTGGCCACTTCCACTTCAAATGGAACAGGGGTGGCCGCAGGTGGAGCTACCTCTACCTCAAATGGAACTGATGCAGTTATCTCAACTTCGATCGGTGACTGAGTTTGTACTACAATAGGAGTAAATGTGACTGCAGGTTTAAAGTCATCACCTTCTCGAATAAGCCCGATTGACCCCTTAGGATCCCACTCTTCATCCATCTCTATCACATGTATCCCGCCACCCCTATGATCAGGGAGGGGGTTGTTGCGAACATTGGGTGCAGCTTCTTTCGCCTGTATAATCATATTGTCAATCAGTGTCTAGATTTTATCTTTCAATGTTCGGCACCCATCGATGGTATGCCCTTTCATACCGAAATAGTATGCACAGGCTTTGTTTGGGTTGACCCATTGGGATGGATTCTCTAATTCCACAGTGGGAATAGGGATGACGTAACCAGCGACTTTCAACCTTTTATACAGCTGGTCGATGGATTCAGCAATGGAGGTATATTGTCTGGGTGGCTTGCAGTCAAAGTTGGTCATGGTCTTGGATAATTTTGGCGAGTTGGAGGTGACTGGAAATGAGATGGTTGGGAATTATAGGTATGATAGGCAGTGGCTGGTTGGGAATATCTAGGAGATGAAGGTTGATATGTGGGTGGCGATGCTTGGTATGTAGGTGGAGGTGTTTGATATATGGGTGGAGATATTTGATATGTGGGTAGAGGTGTTTGATATGTAAGTGGAGATTTCAAGCCTTGAGCCACCATTTTTCGATATGCCGCCTGAGTGTAATGCCTTATTTATGGCTTGTAATGCCACAAAGTTTGTCACCATCTCGCTCTTGATTCTTCTTCGATTCTTTATCCAAGTTTGATGATATCAGTGAATTTATGATTTTCAATAACCATCAACCTTTCATAATATTGTGAATCATGTGCTCTGACGAAGAACTTGTTCATTTGTTCCTCATCCAAAGATTGCCTGACTTTGGCTGCTTCTGACCTCCAATGAGTAGCGTACTCGCGAAAAGTTTTGGCGGGCTTCTTCTTAAGGTTCTGAATGTAGAAAACATTTGGTGCATTTTCTGTGTTGAACCTGAATCGATCTATGAAATCAGATGCCATACTCACCCAATTGGACCATTTCTTAGGATCCTGGCTGATGTACCAGGACAGCATTTCCCGTAAGACTTCTCATAAAGAGTTTCATCTAGATCCTTTCATCCTTTCCGACCCCAACAAGCTTGTCATAATAAGTCCTCAAATGAACCCTGGGATCACCTGTACCGTCAAACATTTCGAACTTGGGAGGTTTGTAACACTTTGGCAATTTTACATCTAGTTGTATGCATAAGTCTTTATAGTTCAAACCTTCTATTCCTTTGTCGCCTTCAACACCCTGAACTCGACTTGTCAACTTCTTGAGTTCCTCGACCATGTTTTTAATGAGCAGGTCCTTCTCGGAAGATTCTAGTGTATAAGAGATTGGTTAGATATAGTGAGATATGGTTTATATGTATATAGGGTTGTTTTGGTAAGTGATAGGTGCCTGGGTGTAATGGTGGTCATTGGTTGAGTTTTGAGGATTAGGAATGGGTTGTGGTGTGTTCTAGGGAGTGTGATAAGTGGCGGTTGGTAGGTACTGAATTGGTTGATTGTGATATTGTGGCGGAGTTGGCATTGGTTTGAGATTTTGGGGTGGGGTTGCATATTGATGCGGTGCAAGAGGGTTTTATAGATGTTGGTTTGGTATGTTTTGGGGATGTGCTGGGTTCTTTGTATTTTATTGGTTGATGTCGGGGACATTCAGGGTGAGTGATAAGTTTGCCAAGTTGCGTACCTACTTAAGCTCTCCCTGTAGCTCCAATATCTTTTGTTCTAACCTCAAAACTAGATCATTTGGTGCCGGAATACTCCGACCGTCTGAAGTTTCTGCGTTTTCAGCATTCTCCTTTCGAATACCACTTAAGTCGTCCATTTTTGCTTTTCCTTTGCCTTTTTGTATTACTTGGAGGAGGTGGAGGGCCTCTAGATCTGGTGTGATACGCTGTTGATGCCAATATGAGCGAACCAACCTTAGGGGATGGGGATAAAGAGTACAGAAAAACAAAAAGGTAAATAATTCAGTAAGGGTACTGAAATGTTTGCAGTATTTAAACATATATTGAGGGAATATAAATTCGTGTCCTAATTTAGAAGCCTCGTTGTGCCGGAGGTAGACTTAGAGACAAATAAATTTGGGGAGATTTAGTGCCAAGAATTGCCTCATTTCATTAATGTAAAAATAAACGCCCAAAAATGAAACTAAACAAAATAATATTGCTAATGGCACTTGGTCTTATTACATTTGAAAGGAAAGCAAGTAAATCTAATCTACTTGGTCCCAGAAGGACCCTCTCCAGACAGGATGTAGTTGTCGATCAACCCTCCCAGCTCGCGCAGGTTCAACAATAGGAATGCCCTTGCTAGACGCCCTCTTTCATTTCCTTCAGCGTTCTGGCAGTCGGTGACTCTCTTCCTCATCTTCCCCTCCAATTCCATCAAGTTGTACTCCAGATATTCTAGCCCCTTTCTAGATTTAACAGCTCTTTCTTTCCACCCCTTATCATTTCCATTTCAGCCTTATGCTGCACCATATGCTCATCTTTAGACTCTCGAACTCTCTTGCGCAGCTTGTACTACCTCAACTCTGCTTCAGCAACCTCTTCTATGACCCTGTTTCCTGGCCCAGCCCTTGGCTCAAAGTACGCATCTAGAGATTGATTAAGTTGATAATAACATTGCCGAAGAGTGTAATAGATAGGTTATTTCCCTGAGGATTCGATTCCGGACTTAAAATCGAATTATATTTGCAGTGACCACTTTGTCCTTTAAAAGGCATAGTTGGGCGTTATCAAAGTAACTCATCTTGGCGACTCGTGGTATGACCTGTCTCCTGCCTACTTGTCTCATAACCCTGAGAGGAGCGTAAGGGTATATGCCCCTTAACCCAATCAACACCAAGTGTGGAAAATCTCTGGATCTGATGATGAACTCATCGGTAGGGAACCACTCGAACATCCACTGAACCTAATCTTCGGTCAAATTTTTGAAAAGTTGTACCCATCCCACAACGTCCTCCGGTTGAGCAAACATGTCTGGAATATAGTTCATTCTTTTAGGATGATGGAAGGCTATGTGATCATTCCACGGCCTTCGCAGAAATTCTTGACGGTATTGTCCCTTTTGGAGATGTTCCAACAACCATACCTGTAACAACAAGTTGCAACCCTCGATGAACTTGAACCCCTTCTGACACCGCTCCAAAGCCCAGTACATGTCTACAACGATCATAGGGAGGATATTGTATGTCTCCCCCTCGATTCCGTCCATCGGAGTTTTGGTCACCATGGCCAGCCTAGTATGGATTCTATCCCCTTGAATTGGGAATACCAACATGCCAAAGAAACACATAATAAACACGAAGATCCTGCGATGGACCCAACCCAAAGAAGTGATTGAGAACTTATCATCAAAAATACGGTAAGAGCTGTTGTGACCGTATCTTTCGTAAAGGAAATCAAAAGGTATGTAAGAGTCCTTTAGGCACTTCAAGTTGTCATTTTTCTTCATCCCCATCATCTGAAGGAATCCCCTAGTAGTGCGATTTTCAGGTGCTAACAATTAGGGCTATCCCAAGTCAACCCAAAAAATCCTCCTATTTCTTTTAGAAGGGGTCATTTCTATGTTCCCAAAATGGAACACAACCCTTTCCTTGTCCTAAAACATAGTTGCAGCCTCGATCAGCATTTTGTTGGGATGAAGATCTAACAGAGAAGGAAAGTTTCCTAAGAATCGTTTCACATGGTTTTGGTCACATGAAGGAAGATCCCTCCACCAATCTAGCAAGAGCGAGGGTATGCTACCAACCATACCGAATTTAGGGACCTCGTGCCTTATTTTCTGCAAAACAAAAGAGAGTTAGGCCCTTTCCCCCTCCAGGTTCGTCTATCTATACAATAATGATTAGCATATTGGCACTTATTTCTCCAAATTAATGCACATAATCGTGGTTACGTCCGTTGGAATTATGGAAAACCCGATGGACTTTAGGTAAGGTTTGTCTTAAAGGGTCATTATGTGGACAACATATTAACCCGGCTATGTTTGACCATGATACATGCACAATTAATCAGAGTGAAGCTGCTATAGAGATCTAGACTGGGACCCTCAAGTGGACAACTTGAGGGGGAAAGGCACGGAACCATCGAACGCACCGCTGATCGACTAGTTTTACCGCAAATATGCCTTTTCAAATTTAAAGGGTGATATATAGGAAGAGCGCAAACACCCATCAACCGTTGCTATAGGATTAATTATTCACGAGTGAAATATGATGTTGAGCATGATTTATGCAGCAATGAATAGCATGTTTTCAAGTATTTGCACGTAAGAAAAATAATAAATGCAGTATTTAAATAGTTGAAAGACAGTTACATAAAAGAAAACAAAAAGACAAGTCAGTTTCAGGATAATAAAGAGATCATAAATGCTTGGAAAATAGACAGTTAAATTCAAATACGGGGAAGGGTACGTGGGATAGAGCATGCGTGGACTAATTCACAAAATAAGTTCGTTATGGTAAGTGCCTAAAATATCCCTAGCAGAGTCGCCATGCTGTCGCTCCCCCTTTTTTCCCTTTTTGACGGGGAAGTCTGGGTTTCGACATTCATGGGGGAACAACTCATTTCCTTTAGAGAATTGGGTATTTTGAAGAGTCGCCACCTAACGGATTATGGTGCGTTAGGGCACCTAGAATAATTAACACGTGTAACTAGTTTACATTACCAGAGATTAGGGTAAGGGATCAAAATAACCTTGAGGGGAAGGTGTTAGGCACCAATCGCGGTCCACAATGGCGGGTCCCGGCCGAACATAAACTATGTGAATTAGTCATTTAACAAGTAAACAATCTCAACACATAAAGGCATGTTTTAACATTCTAAATACGTGTATGATTCGGGTAATGGAAGCAAGAGAGAGGTTTGAACAACTTGCACATGTATAAAGAAAATGAAGTTTACAAAATTTAAACATATAGGAGTTAGGAAAGGGAAGTCCTAGGTTGATTAGCCTACAGGATCATACCCATGCAATGTCTAGTAATCACTCCTCAATGAAGGGCTACACATGACATTAGCATGCAGGTCATCATATCCTTACTACCCAATTCCCTCCCCTTGGTCATGGCCTAAAGCGTTCTAGCAACCTTAAGATATCCCCTATGTGTGCACTACATGTCCCTTCCTTATGGCCCTAAGGTATTTAGGACCTCTAATTTAGGTAGTTCTAGACTATTCTAAGGTAATTAAAGGAGAAAAATCTAGGCGACAACCAAAACAATTAGGATTGGACCAAAGATAGAAAACCTAAAGGCTCAAGTTTTACCTCCACAAACAGAGCAAGCAAGTGCACGTCTTAAACACAGTTTTAGATATTTAAGAGAAGCCCTAGAACACGATATCTAGGTGAACAGAGAATATGTAGTATTGAGTTAAGACAAAGTGTCAAAGACCTATTCAGTTTGCATGTTGATTTTATACCTGTTGAATATGAGCAGTCACAAATAACAAAGTGTAGTTTTATAGTTTGCAGGATTTTAATCACCTTATAGACTTGCCTAGGTGTGTAATAGTGATGTCCTATGAGCATGGTATCTAATCATTAATCAGGAATGTAGTAAACCAGTAAATAATTATAAAGCGGGCAATCTGGATCCTATAGGTATGCTTTCTAGTAAATTAATTAACACAGCGTTGAAGACTATTAAAGAAACGAGTAGGTTAGTTAATTAAATTGATTCATAACGTACAGGCATGAGTTCTGTGATTAAACTTATTTTAGATCCTATAGACATGATTTCTAATTAAAACTGATTTTAGATCCTATAGGCATAATTTCTAATTAAAACTGATTTTTAGATCCTATATGCATGATTTCTAATTAAAACTGATTTTAGATCCTATAGGCATGATTTCTAATTAACTGATTTTAGATCCTATAGGCATGGTGTCTAATCATGTAAAGTAAAGCAGGCAGAATTTGTTTGAACCAAAGCAAAACCCTATAGGCATATTATCTAACAAAACACATTTGAATCGAATTGAATCCTATAGGCATGTTCTCTACCCAACTTTATCCACAGTATACAACTACCCTCCCTTTTCACTAGTTACCCTCATTATCTCTTTATAATTAATTATTATAGGCCAATAATTGAATAAAAATTAGATAAATAGAATAGAAATTAAGTTATAGGGAGCCTAAAGTAGGCCAAAGAAAATCCTGGTGTACCAAGCCTTCACTAGTCTCAAATGCCCAAGATTCATTACCAATTTCATGTCCATGTGTGTCAGAGTTCCCTAAGAACCTCAAGGATTTTGGGCAGTGCTCACACCCAAACTTTCTTCAAACAAAGACTGATTATGTGCAGTGTGGAAGTGTCAGCCCTGATATGCTAGAGTTCAGAGACATCTCAGGGACCTCTAAGCAGTACACATACCAGAGGGGCAGAACCTAATAACCTAAGAATAAGTGAGAGTACTTAACATGATTTGAAAGAGTTTTGGTAAACAGTATAAAGAAGGGCCTTAGGAGTGAAGAGATTTTCTGAAACCAGTACTAGTTAGGGTGGTAAAACAGCTTGAGAAAAGCATGAAAAACATTTTTTTGAAATAGTGATGCAAGTCACAAAACAAACAGCTTCAGAAACATTTTAGGAAAAACAGATTACACACATGGAGAGAGAGGGGTTGGGGACACATAGAATACACCCTAGTGTACAAGCAAACATATGCAAAAACTTCTTAAGAGTTGTAGAATTAACAAGTTAGTTGCAAAGATTACAGCAAAGACATGTTGAGAACACATAGATCTTGGACATGACCAATACACACAACTAGAATACTTTGAAGGGCTGGATGACTTAGCAGGATCTCACTAGTAAAGTAGAGTAAGCAATATTTAGATGAACAAACTAGGCAAGCACTTCATAAAACATTCATAGTTTAGAAATACTAATCACAAATAGAACAAGTAGAATTTAGATATGCTGGGTGAGACAAGCAATGTAGCTTGGACATGCTAATGAGCAAACAAGATGCATGCAGTTATCACAAGACAGGATTAGGCATGCTAAATAGTAAACAGATCATTGTTGGTAAATAAACTAATCATAGCTTCTAACAGAACAAACTCCAACATGCTAAGTGAAACAGTAGTTAGGCAGTGTGATCTAGGCATGCTGGTTACACATTGAGTAACATGATAGTAAAATAATAAGCAGGATTGGAAGTCACAACAAAGAAACACATAGTTTTGGAATTTGAATTGAATCAGGACATACCAGTTAAGGAGAGAATACAGAGTATAGAGCAGAGATGGTGCAAATAGCCAGGCTTGGCTTACAGTCGGCTAGGTTAGTGAGAATTGCAAGTAATAGAAGAGAATAGAGAGCTTTTGAGAGTGTGAGGGTATTGATGATGAACTAATGTTCGTCTCTAAGAAGTTAAAATAAAGAGAGTTTATATAGTAGTTCAAGAGTAGAGCAAATAAGGTAAAGTAATCAATAATCAGTAATTAAGAGATTTCAGAATCAATCACACAAAGATTCAGCATAGTCTTCTTCTTTAATTAAGGAAAATTAGCCAACGGTAATGACATGAACTAATTAAGGCAAGAGGTTCAATCAGACTGAGTGAAGAAGTAAGAGTCAGAAGCCTTATTAAGGAAAGGAGTTCAAATCAAACCAAAATAAAGAACTTTAGAATAAAATAGTCAAGGGATTAATTAAGGAAAGAATCATGTAAAGAATCAGTAAATATACAGCGGGCAAGAACGATTAGTTAAGGTCATAAACATGGAAACAATCAAGAATCATGCACAGGAATTTTAATGGAGCAAATCACTCAACAATTCTGGAAAGAATGTATCAATTCCCACAAACAAATAGGTTGAGTAAAGCTTTTAGGAACATAGAGAAATTAGACGGAAAATAATTCGAAACCCTAATTTGAAAACACTTAAAGAAGAAAAACTTGAAAGCATGTCAACACACAGAGATTCGAACACACAGAAATCATAGAAGTCAAAACCTGAAGTATTGTAGTGTTTAAAAATTGGTTAGTAGTAGAGAAGTAAAAGAACCTAAAAGAATAGCCATAGAAATTTGAAAATGCTTCGGATACCCAAAGGTTCGACCAACAAACAACAGACAAAAAAAAGTTTAGAAATCAATTAACCAGTAAAGAAACAAAGGAAGTTTTTTAGAAAATCAGCGATGAACTCAGGATCGATCCAGATATACGGAGATCTAAACCGATTCAAGTCCAAACATTAGGTTTCTTGAAGAAAAGATAAAGAGTAAAGAGAATCTGGCCTTTGAATAAAGGGTTTGAACCGTGAGACTTCGATAAAAATCATTCACGGACCATAAACGGACTTTAGAAGAGCTTAAAATGAGATCTGGACAAAATGTCTTCGAAATCCTTCCACGAAAATTACACAATCGAGCGACCAAGGGAGATAGGAGACAAGTAAAGGACTCGTACAGCAATAGGAAGCCATAGATCGGACAGGGATTAAGGGATTAGTGCTGGTTTTGGGTGGCGGCAGCTAGGGTTAGGTTTAGGTCTCAGAGTGAACAGAGAGGATAGGAGAGAACGGAGAGGATAGGGTTTCAGGGCAACTGTTTGGTGAGAATGGCCAGGTTTGGGGGGTCGTTTGGAACTAAAAAAGGAAATGGGTAATTGTGGCCGTTGGTCTTTGTGATCAATGGCCAAGATCGAAAGGATTTGGGGCCGGGTTGGATATAGGTTTGGGCTGGGTAGATTTGGGTTGGTTTAATTGAATTGAGGTTAAAATTGGGCTAGGTAATTAGGCTAAATCCGAAAATAAGAGGGCCATTTGTTAAATACTCTATTTAATTGATAAAATAATTTTTAAAAATAACTAATAGGCTGTAAAAACTAATTTTCATGCCTGGAAATTTTTTAAAATAATTACTTAATATTTTAAAAATATAAAAGGCTATTTTCTGGCAACATAATCTAATAATGCATGCATAGGCCATAATTGCAAAGTAATTACAATTGCAACCTAAAAATATAAATGTGGCTATTTGTGCAATAACTGAAACTTAGTACAAATGCAAATGATAAAAATTAAGCCATAAAAATTATCATAAAACTATTTGTGATGCAACCCATGATTGATTTATAAATAAAATGCTGGGAGAAATTAATTAAAATGTTTTTAAAATGCAGAAATTGTATGAAAAATACTAATTGATGCCAAAGCGTAGTTTTGAAAAGTACTATAAGAAAAATTGGGTATCAACAATCCTCTCAGTCTGTTTCATTCAGCACTACAGGCTTCTCACGGTGCTCTAGGTGGTCGTGGTTCTCATATGCAGTATTCAGATCAGCTACCATACAGCGCGTCACTAGCTCGTATCAATGCACCGCAGCTCCAGAGTTTTCAAAGTAGTTGTCACACCTCCTTTTTTACACCCGAAAAAGGTATATGAGAGTTTTTCCAATTAAAGTGACAATAACCAAAACAGGATTATTCTTTAAGTTCAGAGTCGCCACTTGGGATAATTTATGGTGTCCCAAGTCACCGGTTTAAATCTCGAATCGAGGAAGTTTGACTCTGTTTTACAGTCCGCAAAACACAGAAATTCGAGTAAGGAATTCTGTTAACCCGGGAGAAGGTGTTAGGCATTCTCAGGTTTTGTGGTTTTAGCATGGCCGCTCAACTATTATTATTGGCTTAATTATCTGATTAATTACACATTTTTATACCTATTGTGCATTTTTAACCTTTAACTGCTTTTAATTATTTATGGAATTATTCTGGAACAAGTTACGATTGTCGTACTTGTTTGTTTGGTACACACTGCGAATTGTGTCACGGGAGTTGTAACCACGATCTACAATATGTTTATTTTATTAACATTATTAGAAATTGTGGTCGGGTCACATAAATGTACCCCCGGATTGAGATTTACGTATTGTGACCATGCCACGGGAACCGTACCCGTGATCACGATAATTTTATTATTAATTGCGCCTAAAGCAACTAGCACATTTAATTATTTTCCTAATATTTGAGATTGTTGTAAGGCCAAATTTATGAACAAGATATTATTAGGGGGCAAATAGGCTAGCTAACATGATCTATTAGTTGGCCAGATTCCTTATGGTCCAAAACCCACCTTATGACCCATTCTTATTCCTTGCCAAGAAAGAAGCAACTCCAATTTTTCCATCTACCCAATTAAAAGAATTTATAAAAGAACCAAGACTGCATACATCACAATCGAAATAAAAACTAATTAAAACAATTTAAATGAAAACTAAGGCATGATACTCAAACAACGTAAAATCACAAATCAACCAGCACACGCACCAAGCTATCATAAAAATGAGAATGAAAATTGAGAAATGGAACTTTTATTGGTGAACAATGTTGAAAATTGCAAATCAATCGGGCTAAACAAAGCAACAATCTTTGGACTGAAATACCGAGATTACAAACCGGAACCCCGAATCGACACCTTGTAGTGGTTGGGAGCAAGAGCGCCCCCTGCTTCTTATCTTCCCAACACATATTGAAACGAGTGTAATGCACAAGCACCTGGAAAGCATTCCAACTTCTGATGGTTCAAAATTTTGACTAAGATAAGCCAGTAATCGGTCTTTAGCAGCGCCGATGGAAACATTTAGCAAGCTCCCATCACCTGCAAATCCAGAGCCAAAAGCCACTGAACAACGTCGGTTTCTCCTGATGTGCACATGCCGCCCGACAAAACGGAGTCGTACGAAAAATTATCCTCTAGGTGTGGAGAAACATTACATAATGACGGAATGGTAGGCTGGTCATTCGTCGTTACATTTATTAGGTTGTTTGACACTACTTTGGTTGTTGTTTTATGTATGAAGTGATTAGGGTGTGTGGGTTGTTTTATGGTATATTGTGATGGAGATAAGGTTGTAAAATGATGCATACATATTGTTATTATTGTGTTCTTACTGTTGTTCGTATATGGTATTGGAGGAGGGCCTTGTTAGAGGGGAGATGCAGCCCAAATTTACGAAACGAGCAACTAGTTTAAGTTGCGGACTTAGCCTTTACTCAGCACTGATTTTGAATCTTCTTATGTTGTAGTAGATTAAGTTGAGTTGTTTGAATAATTGCTTGGAAGGTACTAAGGACTCAACGGAGTTAAGGTATGTTAAGGCAAAACCTTTCTTTCATTTTGGCATGATCCAGTAACTACATGTGTTTGATAACGAAATATAAAGAGAAGTTCATATTCCTGAATTTATGTATATTGTCCTAGTCTCCTAAGATACAAAATTCTCCCTTATCGAGACTTCATATTCAGTTTAGTTTTGTCTTCTTTCATCTAAGAGAGCAGAGAGTCTATATATATACAGTATTACAGTATTTTCACCACCATCGAGCTATAATCGATGGGTATGCCCCTATTGGGCAATCTCTGATTAGATGGTAAGTTATACACCGAGCCTACTGTGACCGAGCGCTTATGAGCGAGCCTACTACGGCAGAGCAGTTACATATACCGATCCTTATAGGGTCGGACAACTATTTTACTTACTATGTTGTAAGAGACGAGTCAGTATCAGCATGTAAGCATATCGTCAAATTATATTTGACACCCAGGTACTTTCAGTTATTATATTATCAATTCAGTTTCAGCTTTCAGTTATTCTATTTTCTTACATACTCGGTACATTATTTCGTACTGACGTCCCTTTTGCTGGGGACGCTGCATTTCATGCCTGTGGGTCCTGATAGACAGCTGGATAAACCTTCCTAGTAGACAAAGTCAAACACCAGCTTAGTTGGTAAACTCCACTTTCTTGGAGTTACCAGATCTATATCGTCGAGTACATTTTATATATACAGGTTTGATGGATAGGTCGAGGCCCTGTTCCAACCATGATACAGTTCGGTTATCCTTAGAGGCTTGTAGACGAGTCTTGTATATTTTTTTATATCAGTATTATAGCTTTACCAGCCATGTGTAAATGTTTAGTTTGGTATTGCTGGTTGTAGACATTATTTTAAGATGATTCGGGATATGGCCTCATCGTCCTAAGTTGAGGGTTACCTGTCCAGAGTTCACAATTATAGAGTAGTATGCTCGGGCCAAGTATGGCACACGGTGCCAGCCACGCCTCTTCAGGTTTGGGGCGTAAGAATTTTTCGAGCAGAGTTGGGAATTGTTATAAATTGTTAACTTGTAAGCATTGGAGTATATTTTCATTGGTTTTCTCATTGTTTGACTAGTTTTGCAGCGACGGGGGGTTGATTTGAGGTGTTTGAGTGACGTTGGAGCCGATTATGGAACTTCGGAGCAAGGTAAGTCTCCTGTCTAACTCTGTGAGGGGGAAACTACTCCTAGGTGTTGTAATTGATATTTGCTAATTGCTGCGGGGGCTAGATATGCACGACGTGATGAGAGTCTATGCGTAGCTAGATTCATTTTATGTTCGGGTAGACTAGGTTCCCGCCATGCTATAACTGTACTATTTAAGTTATCTCTTGCCTATTAAATTCCTTTATTTCATGTTACAATTAGCGACTAGATTAGTGTAGAGTGGTAGACTTGCTATTGTAGAGATTGGACGAACTTCATGATTTGCCACAGAATAATTGCGATCCTCTTACGAATTTCTCCCACATTGTGCGCGTTCATCGAAAAGCTTCTTTAAAGTTCATAACTCACATGTTTATTCATGAATAGGGTCAAGGACCCGTTAAATCTTCTTATTCTAATGGGATCGGGTCATTCTCCTTGGTAGTGTAATAGATATATCTATGGTTCGTATCGTTCGACCCTCGGCAGTGCATACACTTTGATGGGATCTGGCTGTTTGCCTTGAGAGGATTATGTACCACACTTTTATGGGAGCGGTCCGTTCTCCTAGGCAATTTAATAGATGTATCTATGGTTATATACCAGATTATAATGGGATCGGGTTGTACGTCTCGACATTTCCATAAAATATTTGTATAGAATTGTGCGTATTAATTGTCAAAAAGCCAGTGTATATGGAAATTTTCCTGATTTGAATTATGAAGGCCTATCTGGTGAGGTCCATTATATATATATATATATATATATATATATACACACACACACTTTGATTGAGGAAGTAACTGCTAATATGAGAGTTTGAGTTTATTGTTGAGAGGACGATTGCACCACGTATTTATACTTATTTATTTCATTTATTTACTCTAGCCCATATCTATTTATTTCTTATTATATCTGTCTTATTGGAACACTAGTAAGTGTCGATGTCAACCCCTCATCATCACTTCTGTAGGGTTAGGCTAGATACTTACTAGGTACGCGTTGATTTACGTACTCATGTTGCACTTATTGTGCAGGTATATATATGTTTCTGGTGGTCCTCTAGGTGCAGAGGCACGACTGTTGCAGGGACTTTACGGTGAGCTGCACTTCCTTGTTATGATTCGCAGCATATAGAGTCTCCATCAGAGTTATTTATATTTCCCCGTCTAACTTGTATTTCAGACGGATGTTGTATTATTGTTGTACTCATTAATAGATGCGCATACACTTGTGACACCGGATTTTGGGTGTTTCTACTAGAGGTTTAGCAAGATGGTTCATGGAATTTTTATTATTTCACCCTGTAAATTCTATTTTATACTATTTAATTAATGAAAATTATGATTTCAAATACTAAAATGAGTAATTAAGTTAACCATTCACTGTTGGCTTGCCTGACGGCGGCGTTAGGTGTCATCACGACCTTTAGTAGATTTTGGGTCGTGACATCTTGGTATCAAAGCGTTAGGTTCACTTAGATCTCACGAGTCATGAACAAGTCTAGTATAGTCTTGCGGATCGGTACGGAGACGTCTATACTTATCTTCGAGAGTCTACAAGGCTATTAGGAGCACTTCCCTTCTTGATTTCTTATCGTGCAATTTGATTCTTTTGAGGTGTATGCCTTTATTTCCTTCCTACTCAATCTTACAACGTGAAGCACTTGTTATCAATTCGGAATCGAGGAATTGTAATGGTACTGCGGATGTGGTGCAGGATGTTTCTCCCTACGTATTTGATTGGGCTATTATCATTGCCTTATGGTAGGATGTTCTGTCCTTTCAGCTTAGTATCAGTGTTGCCTATGGTTTTGAGGTTGGGCACTGATTGTTATGATGATTTGTGTGTTGCTATCGCATAGTGTTGGTGTAATGGTAGGGGTCTTATTTATGGATCACGATAGTGAATGACTTGAAAGGAGGATCTCTCAGTTCACGGCTTAGAGTTTCAACATTTAAATTCCGGTGGAGGAAAGGCAATCAGACTATGGATGTTTAGTCCTTGGTTGAGGAAATGACGAGACTTGGTATTTTCAAGCGTGGTGGAATTCTCATTTGTGATATGGTGTCGTTGTCCTTGGTTAAATGTATTAAGGTTTGCCGATGTTATGGCCTCTTTGATTTTCCTACGGGGCAGGGTGCTATGAAATGGTACCTGAGAAGCGGTTGTCAAAGATAGCGGTGTGGAGCAGTTTTGGGATCAAATCGATGTTTATAATGTTGATGGCTTGATAAAAATAATGTTCGAGGAGGCTTAGAGTTGGTAGAAATTGGTCAGATCAGGTACCATAGAGATGGATTTTACTTTGAGGCAGTATTTGTCAGCGAAGGATAAGGAAGGACATGGCGGAAGGAGTCTCGCGGTGGTTGAATTACTAGTAGGTCAAGTATGAAAAGCAGAAGTTGAGAAGTTGCTTAAAGGAGAGGGTTTAACCAAAGTGGGAGAGTGGAAGAGTAGCATATGGGTTTTGTAATAGGATAGCCACATGCCTTGAGGAAAGTTTAGAGCAATTTGGGAATCATAATGGACAGCGACTAGGTCCATGGAATTTATTTGGATGCAACATGACTTCAAGTTTGGAATGTATTGTTGGACTTTCAATTAATACCAATGGGGAAGAAGGAATCTTGGTGGATTCCAGGGTTATGTAATTGTAGCTTCAAGCTAAGTGGGGGAGCCCCATCGTCTATGATTGGATTGCGTGGTTGTCTACTTGTGATTTTTTTGGTTATCGGTGTATTGGTGGGCTATTACGACTAAGGAAAGAAAACTTTAGTGGTAATTCGAGCAAAGGATTTGAGAAACGTGTGTTATATTTGGCCTTATCGATTCATGTTCAGGTTTTGGGAAGACTTAGAGTTATGTTTCTTTTGGGGTTTATGTACACGGAAAAGAATTTGGTCGGGTACTTCTTTGATAGGGTGTTCACGTGCTAGCAGCGCATTAGAGTTTGGCTTATATTCGGAGCCAAGTCAGAGTGGGTAACCCTCAACAGTGGTCCTAATTGGTTCAAGAATTTAAGTGCAATGCCTAAGAACTTTGAGTGTTCTATGTTATTATCGGGTATGCGGTGAAACATTGGAGAAAAGGAAGAAATAGCTCCAGATTAACGGAATGTCTTGCAGAATGGGTGTACCAGTTGGAGATGAGAATGTGCGCACAAGGAGGGTATGAGATGGTTCGTGTGTTTTGAGACAATGGGGTCCCATGAATTGGGTCACTTCGGATGAGTGCAAATTGAGTTCGTTATATTTTGAATGGAGCTATTATTATTTCTGAGGTAAGTCAAGAGTAAATTATAAGAAGTTGGTTTGGTTAGCAATGGTTGAATCAGCATGATTGTGGCAGTGATCAGTTTCTTCAGCGTAAAGTTATACATGTAGTTTGTGGTTGTGCACTTGGGCTTGAGCACCACCACAACTTGGTTACTTTGGGAGGTATTTGATTCGAAAGGCTTTGTGGTGTAAATGGATTCCAGAAGAGTCATGACGTTTAGATCATGACTTGAGGTTTGTATTTTTCTACAGTTTGGGAATTTAGTTGCGTGTTGCATTGGTTCTTCTGAAATGAGTTAAGTGAAAGGTTTCTAGCCAGTGAAGTGTTTATTCTACTAGTAGTTTAGGAGTTATGATGAAATTCTCGTACTCTCACGTAGTGGCATGTTAGGTGCAATGAGCAGCATGGGAATTAGAAATTGAGGATCAAAGTTACGGTTCGGTGTTGGCAAGAATATCACGAGCTCGGATGAGCAAGAATGAATTCAGACATTTTGAGTAAGCTCGTATTTTCTTTAGCGTCGCCTGAGAACGGTGTCATGTGTAAGAGGTTTTGTGTACTGATTTGCGGATTCTCAATTTACTTTACAACATTAGTATGGCTGGCGGTATGGATGTGCAGACTTTGTTACCTAGTGCGAAATGTCGTGGGAGCGTATCCCACAGGAAGATTGTTTAAGTGTGACATATAGTCACTTGATTGATTAGAGCTTGAAACCAAGTATGGAGATTGTGGTACTATCGCTAATATGAGAATTTATGCCTAAAAAGTGCTCTATTCATTTGGTCGTGTACTATGGAAGTTTGTTCTGAATTTGAAGGTTGTTCTTGTGTGTCATGGGAAAGGTTATTGTGGATCCTTGAAAGGTTATTAGCCCAGTACGGTACGATCAGAATCGGCTTGAGGTCCGTGGATGGATCTAAATGTGAATGTGTGCTCTATATGAGGCCGGATGTATTCATTTCAGCATAGCGTTGCTTACGGAGAAATCTTCAGGCCTTGGATGTTATTTCCATCATCAGCTATTCCATGCAGTCTCTATTGTGCCATGTCGGTTGTGAGACGGTTTGATTATTCGCACACGTATTGAGATCCCATATAGTTTGTGGTGTTGTGAGAGAAGGATGGCTCTCGAAATGCAGGTCATTTATTCCACCTTAGTTGTACTTGGATTTTGTAGCATACATCATTATCCATCTACCCAAAATTTGTATTATGCATTTGGCTTACTTGTGGCCGATATTTGGGCATTATATTTTGATGGGTATTTCCTTATTTATTGTTATGTGCAGATTGGGTGGCACGTCGCCACGGGTATGCTATTTTGATGGGGTTGCATGCCGCAACGGTATCATGGTTGGATTGGGTTGCACGCCACAACGATATCATGTGTGGATCGAATTGCATGCCGCAATAGTAAGATGTTGAGCACGGTTCCTTATATTTATTTTTGTGTGTCATGTTTCTTGCCTCTGAGAAAGGCTCATAGTATTTGATGGCCGTTTTATTCGTTACTCAGACTAGATAATCCTTTTCAAGAGTTTGTTTTTCCTTATGTGTCATATTCAAGTTATAGCTTGTTGGCGCATTGATGGTGTCATATGAAATATTAGATAGTGTTTAAGGTGGCTTAATGCTGGAGCATCTTGTACTGGGTGAGACGAGATTATTGGACCTGGGATTAGTGCGATCAGATTTATATAAGGCATATTAAAGAGCAAATATCGTTATTCAGTTGAAAATGAGGTAATGGTTCTTGTCAGGAGGAGAGACTCAATAATTTATGATCTTGTGGTTATGAGTTTCTGTGCATCTTCTCCGTTGTGGCAGTATTGCAAAAGTTGGGGTAGGGCTTATATATGTTATGAGGTATACTATGGGCTTTGATCAGTGAAAATCTCAGTTGTTATGCTTGGGGGAGATTGCCTTAGGCAAATGAGTTATGGGGTACATGGTGTGATTTCAGCGGAGGAGCATGGTCACTGCGTTCAATGTCCGGTGATTGATACGGTATTCGCATAAAAAGCAGCTCCTTCCCTTCGCTATAAGCAGAGTTCCCAAGTTGGAGAATCCGGTATCATAGAGAATTCTGGATGTTGGAATTTGGTTCTAAAGCTTGTTAGCTAAGGTAGTAGGAAGGATCTTCAGTCTGGCTCGAGCTAATGTGCTCAACTAGGTCGTGGTGGAATGGGTAGGTGCATGAGGTGTTAAACAGTGATTTTGGACAACTCCAGAGTAGTTCTTAGCACGTTCGAGGAAGAACATATATTTAAGTGGGAGAGAATGTGATGACCCGACCAGTCATTTTGAGTTGTAGTGTGTCGTTCGGTGGTTTGAGGCCTTTAGCAGCTTCACTTCAGGTATCATGACTTGTACGGGTGGTCGGAATTGAATTTCGGAAAGTTCGGAGTTAATTTCGGAAGAAAATTCTAATTTTGGAAGCTTAAGTTAGAAGAACTTACTAAGGTTTAACTTTTGAGTAAACGACCTCGGAATAAACATTTGAAAGTTCTAATAGGTTCGTATGATGATTTTGGACTTGGGCATATGTCTGGATCGGGTTTTGGATGACCTAGGAGCATTTCGGTACTTATTGTGGAAAGTTTGCAGTTTGGATGAATTTCATAAGTTTGAGTTGAAGTGGATTTTAATGTTTTCGAAGTTCATTTGGGCTTCTGAGCCTGTGAATATCTCCTTATGGTGATTCTGTTCTTAGGAGCACGTCCGAATGTGGATTTGGAGGTTTGTAGGTCATTTCGGGGTCTTTTGGCAAAAGTTGGAAATTTGAAGGTTTTTAGAAAGTTTGACCGGGAGTTGACTTTTTGATATCGGGTTCGGATTCCGATTTCGGAAGTGGGAGTAGGTCTGTAATGTCAAACGTGACTTGTGAACAAAATTTGAGGTCAATCGGAAGGGATTTGATAGGTTTCGACATCGAATATGGAAGTTAGAAGTCCAATAGTTCATTAAGCTTGAATCGATGCGCTGTCACGACCCGGTTTTTCCCACCGTCGGGATCGTGATGGCTCCTACTGTTGAAAGCTAGGCAAGCCAACAGATACATTTCTAACGCATAAATTATTAACCCAAACAATAATAAACAATAGCTAAAGCTAAGCAGATATAGAAGTTTCATAACAGTTCAAAACTCTGAAAAAAAACTACTTCAATGTCTGGTGTCACAATTCACAAACATCTAAGAATTTTTACAAATACTAGTTTAAAGGAAAAATACATCTGTTTCTCGGAATGAAAGAAAACAGGAACTAAGATAGAAGGAAGGGGACTCTAGGATCTGCGAACGCCGGCAGATCTACCTTGGATCTCTTGTGGACTGAAGGCAACAACCTCGAACTCGGATCAGTGTGATCCAGTACCGGGATCTGCATAGAAAGTGCAGAGTGCATTTCCAGTACAATCGACCCCATGTACTGATAAGTGCCGAGCCTAACCTCGGCGAAGTAGTGACGAGGCTAGGACACGACAAAAAATATACAATATACTAATAGAATAACAAGTATTAAAAACTGAGCAAAAATGAACGGGAAGGGGAAACATGCTATGGGTTCCAACACAAAGAATCATAATAGTAAAGGAATCTAAACAGCTAGAACACTTGAACCGATAACGGCAAATAAACACAACAAACAGAAAAGGCACGGCATCACCCTTCGTGCTTTTACTCTCAATCCTCACCATGTAATCAATAATAGAAATGTGCAAGGCATCACCCTTTGTGATTTATCACTCTTCCTCACCATAGGCAACAACAGAAACAATAACAACCCGACAAGGACATCATAATCAAACAACTTCGTTTCATCATTTAATTTCACAACAGAAATCTCAACTTGAGTCAATACTCAACCAATATCCCAAACCAGGAACAATATAGTAAGACTTGTTTAACATGAGTAATAACTAGTTTCAGCAGGAACAATACATATAAAGGAACACAACGGTAACAAGTATAAGACTCGCTCGCATGTTATGAACCGACAACAACGTATAGATACTCGTCACCATACCTATACATCGTACTTAACAACTAATCAAGTAGAAAATAAGGCAACAACACCTAATCCCTCAAGATAAGGTTAGCCACAACACTTACCTCGATTCGACGGCCTCAATCAAACCTCAATTACCGCTTTACCTCTCGATTCCACCTCCAATCCGCTTGTATCTAATCATAATTAACTTAATAACATCAATAAATGCTAAAGAACCCAATTTCAATGCTTAATTATAGGTTTCCCAACATTTTTTCCAAAAAGTCAAAAACCGACCTCGGGCCCGCTTGATCAAAACTCGAAGTTCGGACCAAAACCCGATTACACATTCATCCCTGAGCCCGGATATACAATTGGTTTTGGAATCCGACCTCAATTTGAGGTCTAAATCCTCAAATTTCGAAATTCCTAAACTCTACCCAAAACACCCAATTTCCTCGAGAAAATCCATAGATTTTGTGATGAAATCTTGTAAAAAATGAAATAGATTGAAGAAATTAAGTTAAGAATCATTTACCTATGATTTGGGGAAGAACTTGCTCTAGATAAATCGCCTCTTGGAGTTTAGAATTTGAAAATTTTAGGAATGAATGAAAAATTATCGTCCAAGACCCTTTTACTCAGTTGCAGATGTCGCATTTGCGACCTGAGCTTCGCATTTGCGAAGCTCGCAAATGCGAACCCCTCACATTTCTGCTGCCTTCGCAAATGCGAAGGAAAGTTCACAAATGCGAATATCATCATCCGCAAATGCGACTAAATGATCGCATTTGCGACAAATACCCCTCCCAGCTTTACTTCGCAAATGCAAAGCGTTCTTCGCAATTGCGAAGACTGTTGGCCCAGCTATGCTTTGCATTTACGATGAGTGGCTCGCAATTGCAGCACTGTCAGGCTTCGCAAATGCGAACTCTGGTCTCCCAATTGCGAGATCAAAGGCCAACACCAGAACTGAACCTGCTACATTTTTTTCCTAAGTCCAAAATACTCTGAAGCCTATCCAAAACTCACCCGAGCCCTCGGGGCTCCAAATCAAACATGCACACAAGTCTTATAATATCATACAAACTTGCTCGCGCGATCAAATCGCCAAAATAACATCTAGAACTACGAATTCAACACCAAAACTCATGAAATTTTCAAGATAGTTCAAACTTTCTATTTTCTCAACCAAACGTTCGAATCATGTCAAATTACTTTCGTTTTTCACAAAATTTCACAAATAAGGTTAAAATATATTAACGGACCTTTGCCGGGCTCCGGAACTAAAATATGGGCCCGATACCAACAAGTTCAAGCATTATTCAATTTCTAAGAACCATTGTATTTATCAGTTAACAATTTTCTTCAAAAATTCATTTCTTGGGCTAGGGACCTCGGAATTCGATTCTAGGCATACGCCCAAGTCCTATATTTTACTACGTATCCTCCGCGTTGAAACATGGGTCCGGGTCTATTTACCTAAAATGTTGACCGAAGTCAACTAAAATCATCTTTTTAAGCCAAAACTCATCTTTTTCTTAAATTATTCACATAAGAGCTTTCTGGATACACACCCGGACTGTGCACGCAACTCGAGGAGAGATAAAATGAGGTTTTCAAGACCTCAGAATACGAAAACAGATCCTAAAACAAAAGATGACCTTTTAGGTCATCACATTCTCCACCTCTAAAACAATCGTTCGTCCTCAAACGGACATAAAAAAGTACCCGAGTCGGTGAAAAGATGGGGATATCTGCTCTGCATATCGGACTCGGGTTCCCAGGTAGCTGCTTCAATAGGCTGACCTCTCGACTACATACGAACTGAAGGGAAATTCTTCGATCTCAACTGACGAACCTACCGGTCTAGAATATCTACCGACTCCTCCTCATACGTCAAGTCCTTGTCCAATTGGACAGTGTTGAAGTCTAACAAATTGGGATGGATCACCATCATACTTCCGAAGCATTGTCACATAAAACACTAGATGTATAGCTGATAAACTCGGTGGCAACGCAAATCTGTAAGCCACCTCTCCCACTCGATCAAGGATCTCAAAAGGCCTGATGAACCTAGGGCTTAACTTTCCCTTCTTCCCAAATCTCATCACGCCCTTCATGGGCGACACCCAAAGCAGCACTCGCTCTCCGACCATGAATGCCACATCACGAACCTTATGGTCGACACTCTTTTGCCTGGACTGAGTTGTACGAAGCCTATCCTGAATAATCTTAACCTTATCCAAGGCATCCTGTACCCAACAACTGAGCCTCCCCTTGCTCAAACCATCCAACCGGCGATCGACTTCGTCTACCATATAGTGCCTCATAGAGGACCATCTGGATGCTCGACTGATAACTGTTGTTGTAGGAAAACTTTGCTAATGGAAAGAACTGATCCCAAGAACCTCCAAAGTCAATAACACATGCACGAAGCATATCCTCCAAAACCTGAATAGTACGCTCGAACTGTCCGTCCGTCTAAGGATGAAATGATGTGCTCAACTCGACCCGCGTCCCAAACTCACGGTGTACTGCCCTCTAGAAATGCAAGGTGTATTGCGTACCTCGATCAGAAATGATAGACACATGCACACCATGAAGACGAACGATCTCCCGGATGTAGATCTCAGTCAAACGCTCCGGAATAGGAAACTATCACAGGAATGAAATGTGCTGACTTAGTCAGCCTATCCACAATAAGCCACATTGAATCGAACTTTCTCTGAGTACGTGGGAGTCCAACATGAAGTCCATAGTGATACGATCCCACTTCCACTCAAGAATCTCAATCTTCTAAAGCAAACCACTAGGTCTCTGATGCTCGTACTTTACCTGCTGACAATTCTAACACTAAGCTATATATGCAACAATATCCTTATTCATCCTCCTCCACCAATAATGCTGCCACAAGTCCTTATACATCTTAGCGGCGCCCAAATGGATAGAATACCAGGAACTATGGTCCTCTTCTAGTATCAACTCACGAAGTCTTAGGCACACAAACTTGACCCTGCATCCTCAAAACTCTGTCATCTCCAACTGTAACCTGCTTGGCACCTCCATGTCGCACTGTGTCCCTAAGGACAAGTAAATGAGAATCATCATACTGCCGATCTCTGATATGATAAAATAATAACCAAAGAGCGACTGTGCAAGCTAGAACACGGCTGGGCTCAGAAACATCCAACCTCACGAACTGATTGGCTAAAGCCTGAACATCTAAAGCAAGCGGTCTCTCACCAACTGTATTATACGCAAGGCTGGCCATACTGGCTGACTTCCTACTCAAAGTATCGGCCACTATATTGGCCTTCCCAGGATGATACAAGATGGTGATATCATAGTATTTTAATAGCTCCAACCACCTCCTCTGCCACAAATTTAGCTCCTTCTTCTTGAACAAGTATTGCAAACTCTTGTGATCCGTGAACACCTCACATAAAACGCCATATAAATAATGCCTCCAAATCTTAAGCGCGTGAACAATGGCTGCTAGCTCTAAATCATGAACTGGATAATTCTTCTTGTGAATTTTCAACTGCCGCGAAGCATATGCAATAACCTTGCCATTATGCATCAACACCGTACTAAGTCCACTACAGGATGCGTCGCAATATACTATATATGGCCCTGAACCTGTGGGCAATACCAATATCGGTGTCGTAGTCAAAGTTGCCTTGAGCTTCTGAAAGCTCGCCTCACACTCGTCCGACCACCTGAACGGGGCACCCTTCTAGGTCAACTTGGTCACCGGGGCTGTTATAGATGAGAACCCCTCCACAAACCGATGGTAATAACCCGCCAAGCCTAAGAAACTTTGAATCTCTGTAGCTGATGTGGGTCCGAGCTAGTCCTTGACTGACTCAATCTTCTTAGGATCCACCTGAATACCCTCTACTGATACAACATGACCCAAGAACGCCACTGAACTCAACCAAAACTCACATTTTGAAAACTTAGCATATAACTGGCTGTCTCTCAAAGTCTGAAAAATGACTCGAAGATACCGCTCGTACTCCTCTCAGTTGTGGGAGTAGATCAAGATATCATCAATGAAATAATCACAAAGGAATCCAGATAGGGCTTGAACACCCGGTTCAACAAATCCATAAATGTTGCTGGGGCATTTGTCAACCCAAATGACATCACTAGAAACTCATAATGCTTGTACCGAGAGTGAAAAGCTATCTTAGGGACATCGGATGCCCTAATCCTCAACTGATGGTAGCCATATCTCAAATCTATCTTCGAAAACACTTTGGCACCCTGAAGCTGATCAAATGAATCATCAATCCTCGGCAATGGGTACTTGTTCTTGATGGTGACTTTGTTCAACTGTCGGTAGTCTATGCACATCCTCATCGACCCATCCTTCTTCTTGACCAACAACACCGGCGCAACCCAGGGCGAGACACTAGCTCTAATAAAGCCCTCATCAAGCAAGTCTTGCAACTGTTCCTTTAATTTTTTCAACTCTAGCGGGGCCTTACGATATGATAGAATAGAAATGGGTTGAGTGCCCGGAGCCAAATCAATGCAAAAGTCAATATCCCTGTCAGGTGGCATCCCCGGCATGTCTACAGGAAATACCTTTGGAAACTCCCGGACAACTGGCACAGAATCCATCGAAGGAACCTCAGCACTAGAATCACGAACATAAGCCAAATAAGCCAAACACCCCTTCTCGACCATGCGTTGAGCCTTCATATAAGAGATAACCCTGCTGGTAGAATGACCAGGACTCCCTTTCTACTCAATTCGAGGCAACCTCGGCAAAGCTAAGGTCGTGGTCTTGGTATGACAATCCAATATAGCATGATAGGGTGACAACCAATCCATCCCCAAAATAACATCAATGTCCATCATATCGAGAAGTAGGAGATCTACACTAGTCTCAAGACCCTCAATAACAATTACACACGAACGATAAACACGATCTACAATAATAGAATCACCCACTGGCGTGGACACATATACGGGAGCATCCAAAGAATCACGAGGAACAACCAAATATGAAGCAAAATAAGAAGACACATATGAGTATATAGACCATGGATCAAACATAACTGAAGCATCTCTACTACAAACCAGAACAGTAACTGTGATAACTGCATCGGAGGACTCAGCCTCAGGTCTAGCTAGGAAAGAATAACATCGGGGCTGGGCCCCACCACTCTGAACTAGGGCTGCTTATAGGGTGGATTGGGCGATTATTTACTCTTAACGGTTTGGCTTATCAATTATCGACTTTTAAATGTATTAATCCTCTAGCCACCCGATAAGATATCAGGCGGATTGGTATCGGTTTAGCTCTTATCGAGCGGTTATCGGGCGGTTATCGGCCTAAGTCAATCAAAATAAAATAAAATTTAGTCTTTTTATGTTTAAATAGGTGGTCGACATACTAAGAGGGACGAAGCAGAAGAGACACCGTGATGGGTAAATCATCTGTCTAGAATCTTATTTATGTTTATGCACATTGGCCTTAGTCCATGTGAAAGATTTCCAATTGGTCGTTGTTAAAACAAACGTTCGTCATGCTTAGAATTATAGGATGTTGAAACCCACGCAAAGTTGATGAAGCAGTGGTATAACTGGTGTTGTTATCTTGTTTCAGATAGTAAATTCTGTCTTTATTCCCAGTTAGATGACTCCTTTTATTTGGCTTTCTTTTATTCTAATTCACTTTGATAGAGTATTGGAGGAAGAAGGGTTTTTGATTATTTAATATATATATATATATATATATATATGGATAAAAATAAATTTTATATGTATATATATATATATATATTCTTAACGGGTTAACATATTATTCGTTAAGAAAATTGAATAATATGTCCCCAAACCGATAAGCCGTTAATAAAAAAAATTCAAAATGTTCCCCGTCTGGTAAACCGTTAACCCTATACCAATAAGCCATTAATCTTCGATTTCGGTTCGGTTTCGGTTCAGTTTTGAATACACCTACTCTGAACTACATCCCTAGGACGGCCTCCTACTGGCTGGCCTTCACCTCTAGCGGCCTGACCTCCACCTCTAGATGTCTGACCCCTACCTCTAGCTGGCTGAGCGGGTGGTGGAATGCCCGATGCCGGAACCATGGCACGAGAACCCTGATGCTGAGAACTACTCGAGGCTCGAGGGAAAAATCTAGCAATATGCCTCGAATCACCACAAGTATAGCAAGACTTTGGCTGCTGAGACTGCTGACCCTGACGGCCTGAGTAACCACCCTAAAAACTCTAGATCGGAAGTGCATTGATAGGAGCTGGTGGTGCACTGTAGGGTAGCTAATTAGAATACTGCATATGAGAACCACGGCCACCTGGAACACCATGAGAAGCCTGAAGTGCTGAATGAAATGGCCTGGGAGGATGGCCTAAACCAAAAGAATCCCTACCTCCAAACGAGGCACTACTGAATCTGCCAAAATGACGAGGCCTCTCATCAAACCCCTGACCACTCCCCTGAGCTAGAACCATCTCAACCTGCCTGGCCACATTGGCCGCATCCTAAAAAGAAATCTCGCTCCCTGTCTTCTTAGCCATCTACAATATAATAGGCTGAGCGAGTCACTCAATAAACCTCCCCACCCTCTCTCTCTCTTTCTCTCTTAGTGGGGAGTAAAAGAAGAGCATGACGGGCCAAATCAATAAACCTCGTCTCGTACTGGGTGATAGTCATAGAACCCTACTGAAGACGCTCGAATCGCCTGCAGTACTCCTCTCTCTAAGTGACGGGAAGGAACTTATCGAGAAATAGCTGAGAGAACTGGTCCCAAGTCAAAGAAGGCAACCCATCTAGCCTGGCCAAACAATAATACCTCCACCATTTCTTGGCGGAACCTGACATACGAAAAGCAGCAAAGTCGGCCCCATTGGTCTCCACTATCCCATGTTCCATAGAACCTCATGACAGCTGTCCAAATAGTCTTAGGGATCCTCTGAAGATGTACCGCCATAGGTAGTAGTAAAAATCTTGGCGAACTTGTCCAATCTCCACAAAGCATCTGAAGACATAACTGACTCATCACCAGTTTGAGCTACAACACCTGGTGGAACTACCCAACTGGCTGAGCAACTGGAATCCGTAACTAAGGAGCCATCTGCTCTAGAGTGCGAGTAGCGGGAGTCTGTGCTCCTCCCCCATCCCGAGAGATGGTTAGTGCTACAGGAAGTATGCCGGCCTGAGTAACACTCTCCATAAGGCCCACCAGACGGACCAAAGCGTCCTGAAGTACCAAAGTAGCGATGAACCCCTCCGGAGCCTGAGCTGGCTCCGCTGGAACGTCTGGGCCAGAACCTCATCATCAAACTCTACCTGAGGCTCCGCCACTGGTACTGCTGCTCTAGGCCGAGCCCTGCCCTTACCTCGGCCTCTAGCACGGCCTCGGCCTCATCCTCTGTCCCTCGTAGGAGCTGCCACTGGGGGCTCGGGCTGCTAATCAGCTGATGAAGCGGTACATGTTCTTGTCATCTGTGAAAGAACATAGTAGAAGTCCAATTAGCATTGAGAAATCCAATTGCACGACAGAGAAGAATAGATGTGAAGTTATTCCTAAACTCTATAGCCTCTAGGGGATAAGCACAGATGTCTCCGTACCGATCCCTCAGACTCTACCTAGCTTGTTCGTGAATTGTAAGACCTAGGCAACCTAGTGCTCTGATACCAACTTGTCACGACTCATTTCTTCCCATCGTCGGGATCGTGATGGCGTCTACTCTTGAAAGCTGGGCAAGCCAACAGATACATTTCTAATGCATTAATTATTAACCCAAACAATAAATAAATAATAGCTAAAGCTAAGCAGATATAAAATGCGGAAGTTTCATAACAGTTCAAAACTCTGAAACAAGGCTACCCCAATGGTCTAGTGTCACAATTCACAAACGTCTAAGAATTTCTACAAATACTGGTTTAAAGGAAAAATACATCTGTTTCTTGGAATGAAAGAAAATAGGAACTAAGATAGAGGGAAAGGGACTCCAAGTTCTGCGAACGCCGGCAGATCTACCTTGGGTCTCCTATGGACTGAAGGCAGCAACCTCGAACTCGGATCAGTGTGGTCCAGTGCCGAGATCTGTAGAGAAAGTGCAGAGTGTCGTATTAGTACAACTGACCCCATGTGCTCGTAAGTGCTGAGCCTAACCTCGGCGAAGTAGTGATGAGGCTAGGACACGACAAATAATATAAATCTGTGTAGTTAAACAATATACTAATAGAATAACAAGTATTAAAAACTGAGAAGAAATGAATGGGAAAAGGCAACATGCTATGGGGTTCCAACACAAAGAATCATAGCAATAAAGGAATCTAAACAGCTAGAACATTTGAACCGATAACAACAAATAAACACAACAAACAGAAAAGGCACGGCAACATCCTTCGTGCTTTTACTCTCAATCCTCACCATATAATCAATAATAGAAATGTGCACGGTATCACCCTTAATGCTTTATCACTCCTCCTCACCATATGAATAATAGAAATGAACACGACATCACCCTTCGTGCTTTATCACTCTTCCTCGCCATATGAATAATAGAAACGTATACGGCATCACCCTACGTGCTTTATCTCTCTTCCTCACCATATGCATAAATATAAATATAGATGTGCACGGCATCACCTTTCGTTCTTTATCACTCTTCCTCACCATATGCATAAATATAAATGTGCACGATGTCACCCTTCGTGCTTTATTACTCTTCCTCACCATAGGCAACAACAGAAACAATAACAACCCGGCAAGGGCATCACAATCAAATAACTTCATTTCATCATTTAATTTCACAACAGAAATCTCAACTTGAGCCAATACTCAATCAATATCAGAAACCAGGAACAATATAGTAAGACTTGTTTAATATGAGTAATAACTAGTTTCGGTAGGAACAATACGTATAAAGGAACACAACGGTCACAAGTATAAGACTCACTCGCATGCTATGACCTGACAACAATGTGTAGGTACTCGTTACCACACTGATACGTCGTACTTAACAACTAATCAAGTAGCAAATAAGGCAACAACACTTAATCCCTCAAGCTAAGGTTAGCCACAACACTTACCTTGATTCCACGGCCTCAATCAAACCTCATTACCGCTTTACCTCTCGATTCCACCTCCAATCCTCTTGTATCTAATCATAATTAACTTAATAACATCAATAAATGCTAAAGAATCCAATTCCAATGCTTAATTATAGGTTTCCCAATATTTTCCCCAAAAAGTCAAAAAACCGACCCCGGTCCCGCTTTGTCAAAACTCGAAGTTCGGACCAAAACCCGATTACCCATGTACCCCCGAACCCGGATAAATAATTGGTTTTGGAATCCGACCTCAATTTGAGGTCTAAATCCCCAAATTTTGAAATTCCTAAATTCTACCCAAAACATCCAATTTCCCCATGAAAATCCCTAGATTTTATGATGAAATCTTGTAAAAAGATGAAATAGATTGAAGGAATTGAGTTAAGAATTATTTACCTATAATTTGGGGAAGAACTTGCTCTAGGAAAATCGCCTCTTGAAGTTTAGGTTCTGAAAATTTGAGGAATGAATAAAATATTCCGTCCAAGACCCTTTTACTCAGCTGCAGATGTCGCATTTACGACCTGAGCTTCGCATTTGCAAAGCTCGTAAATGCGAGGAAAGCATCGCAAATGCGAACCCCTCACATTTTTGTTGCCTTCACAAATGCAAAGGAAAGTTCGCAAATGCGAACATCATCCTCCGCAAATGCAACTAAATGATCGCATTTGCGACCAATACCCCTCCCAGCTTTACTTTGCAAATGTGAAGAGTTCTTCACAATTGCGAAGAGTGTTGGCCCAGCTACTCTTCGCATCTGCGATGAGTGGCTCGCAATTGCAACACTGTCAGGCTTCGCACATGCGAACTCTGGTCTCCCAATTGCGAGATCAGAGGCCAACACCAGAACTGGACCTGCAACATTTTTTCCTAAGTCCAAACATGCCCACAAGTCTTAAAACATCATAAAAACTTGCTCGCGCGATCAAACCGCCAAAATAACATCTAGAACTACGAATTCAATACCAAAACTCATGAAATTTTCAAGATAGTTCAAACTTTCTATTTTCTAAATCAAAGGTCCGAATCACGTCAAATTACTTCTATTTTCATCAAATTTCACAGATAAGGTAAAAACATTATAACGGACTTGTACCGAGCTCCGAAACCACAATACGGGCCCGATACCAATAAGTTCAAGCATTATTCAATTTCTAAAAACCATTGTATTTTTTAATTAACAATATTTTTCAAAAAATTATTTCTTGGGATAGGGACCTCGGAATTCGATTCCGGACATACGCCTAAGTCTCATATTTTACTACGGACCCTCTGGGACCGTCGGAACACGGGTCCGGATCTGTTTACCCAAAATGTTGACTGAAGTCTACTAAAATTATCTTTTTAAGCCAAAATCATCTTTTTCTTAATTCTTCACATAAGAGCTTTTCGGATACACGCCTAGACTGCGCACGCAACTCGAGGAGAGATAAAATAAGGTTTTCAAGGCCTCAGAATACGAAAACGGATCCTAATACAAAAGATGACATTTTGGGTCATCACATGCGCAATTCGTATTTTAGATGTTATTTGGTATGATTTGAGACCTCGAGCAGGTCTGTGTTATGTTATGGAATTGGTTGGTGTAATTGGACGGGGTCCCAAGGGCCTCGAGTGTGTTTCGAGATGGTTTCGGACAAAGTTTGGCTGAGTTGTGATGGCTTATGTCTGGTGTCTGGTTTTGTTCTTCATGAACGCAAATGGATTCATGCATTCGTGAAGAAGGATCTATAGGCTGCTGACTTTTGTGCTTCGCGTTCGCAATTGAGGCATCACGTTTGTAAAGGGGAATTGGGCCTGGGAGATTCTTAGCCTTCGTGTTCGTGAAGGGTGCATCACGTTCGCGAAGGTTCGCCTGGTTAAGCAATGCGTTCGCGAGCTGGGACTCGCGTTCGCGAAGGGTAATTTTGGAGATGGTATTGCTTCGCAAAACCGAGGGACTTGCCGCGTTCGCGAAGAAGGTCGGACTGGGTAGTGTCTTTTAAAGACGGGGGTTTGGCCATTTTTATTTCATTTCCTCCATGGGAGCCGACCTAGGAGCAATTTTGGAGCACCATTTTTATCGTCAATAATGAGGTAGGTGATTTCTACTAGTTGTGAGTTAAATATATGAATTAAGGCTTGTAAATTCATGAGATTTTTTGAAGATTATGAGATTTTTAGAGAAAACTTAGAAATTAGTATTTTTGGATTTTGACCACAAAATTGGGCATGGAATTGAGAATAAATTATATATTTGAGTTAGTAATATTATGGGTAATGTTTATCTTCAAAAAGTTTCGGAATTCGGGCACTTGGGCCAGAGGGTCGACTTTATTGGTTTTTCGAGTAGAGTTAAAAATTGTTATAAATTGTTAACTTGTAAGCATTAGAGTATATTTTCATTGATTTGCACATTGTTTGACTAGTTTTGGAGCGACAGGGGGGAGTTGATTTGAGGTGTTGGAGTGGCGTTTGAGTTGGTTATGGAACTTCGGAGCAAGGTAAGTCTCATGTCTAACTTTGTGAGGGGGAAACTACCCCTAGGTGTTGTAATTGATATTTGCTACTTGTTACGGGGGTTACGTACGCACGAGATGACGAAAGTCCGTACGTAGTTACATTCATATTATTGTCCGGGTAGACTTAGGTTCACGCCATGCTATAACTGTACTATTTGAGTTATCTCTTACCTATTAAATTCATGCATAGTATAAGTCATATTGCCAAAATGTAATTTGACTAATCTGCAGCACAATATGTATCACATGTTTTTTCTCCCTTTTCAACACTCTTAATAGGGATGGCAATGGGGCGGGCGGGGCGGGTTTATTTTTATACGGGTGCAGGGCGGGGTGGGACGGGTTAAATCAATTTTTAAAATTTTTAAAGTAGGGCAGAACGGGTTGCGGGTTTAGTACGGATTCAATGCGGGACAACTTTCAAAAAAGTATAGTATCTCTTTTGATTCGAAACATACTTAAGTTCCGATATAAAATATTTATTAATTATTATTTATTTAAGATTATCAAAGTTCTAACAATACCACACTCATGGACGTGCATATCTTACTTATCATATTGTAGATGTATTGTTTTCATTGCAATAGAGAATGTAGTTATGTTTATAGCTAAATATTAGTCTTAAATCTAAAACATACTTTTTTTATCGTCATTAAGAACTTGACGATTAAGTTATTAATAAGTTATAAGGTTACGTGCAATGGATCACTCGTTTTTCAGATCTCATATATAGTTCTATAAAATGTCACTTATCTCTTTTTAATTTTCTCGTCAGCAACTAAATGAGTTTCGATTTAGTGATATTTCAGTTTCAAATTTTAGTTTTACCCTAGTATCACAATAGTTTTACCATATATATGCAAAACAATTAAGTGGGGCGGGGCGACTTTTGGCGTTTTATAGATATAGGAAGAAATTCAAAAATAGCCAAATTTACAACCGGTCGTTCAAAAATAGTCTAGTTTCAAAAGTAATCGAAATTTAGCCACTTTTCATGTAAAGATAAATTTGCGCGAAAACACTGTTCAAAACCCGGAAAATACGCCAGTATATTATGCTGGAGTTCTAGCATAAGTATACTAGAACTCCAGCATAATATACTGGAGTTCCAGCAAGTATATCGATCCAGCATAATATACTGGAGTTTAGAGCACCGGTGCTCCAGTCTCCAGTATATTATACTGGAGCTAGCAAAGTATACCGGTCCAGCATAATATGCTAGAGTTCATACACAGGTGCACCGAACTCCAGTATATTATGTTGGATCGGTCTTTGTTGCAGCAAAATAGTGGCTATTTTTCATTGACTTAGTAAACGCTGACTATTTTTGAATAACCAGTCTGAAAACTGGCTATACCGTGCTATTTTTTACACAGATATAAGAATGATGAGGTTGGCCTATCACTCCTACAAAATTTAATAAGTAACAATATAAGTTCGAAAAATGACTTAATATTGAATTAATATTTTATAACAAATAACTTAATGTATAAAAAATATAGGGGATGTTATTTGGAATATTTACAAAAAAGGAAAAAAATAAAATAATGGCAACTCATTTGTAATATATGTTATACATTTTTCTCCCGCATTGTTGTAAATTTTGGCCTTTAAAATTTTCATATTACACATAACTTTTAGATGGTCAAAATGAATTAAAGTTATAGATAGTTAAAACATGGACTACACTTTTATGATAGAAATAAAGTTTTTAAGAAAATAATTATACAAATTCACGTCCATACAATAGCCTAAATATTTAATTTGGAAGAAACGCGTATGGAACTTTTGCTTTATCAAATGTATGTGTGTGCCTAATTTGTATGCCTAAAGACAATAAGCAAATATATTATAGATGAATTGTTTGATTTATATAAGGTAAAACTCCAAGATGCGATTTTCCTAGAGCAAGTTCTTCCCCAAATTATAGGTAAATGATTCTCAACTCAATTCTTTCAATCTATTTAATCTTTTTACAAGATTTCATCATAAAATTTAGGGATTTTCATGGGGAAATTGGGTATTTTGGGTAGAATTTAGAAATTTCAAAATATGGGGATTTAGACCTCAAATTGAGGTCGGATTCCAAAACCAATTGTGTATCAGGGTTTGGGGTGAATGGGTAATCGGGTTTTTGTCCGAACTTTGAGTTTTGACCAAGCGGGCCTGGGGTCGCTTTTTTGACTTTTTGGGGAAAATATTGAGAAACCTATAATTAAGCATTTGAATAGGGTTCTTTAGCATTTATTGATGTTATTAAGTTAATTATGATTAGATACAAGCGGATTGGAGGTGGAATCGAGAGGTAAAGCGGTAATTGAGGTTTGATTGAGGCCGTGGAATCGAGGTAAGTGTTGTAGCTAACCTTAGCTTGAGGGATTAGGTGTTGTTGCCTTATTTGCTACTTGATTAGTTGTTAAGTACGACGTATAGGTGTGATGACGAGTACCTATACGTTGTTGTCGGGTCATGGCATGAGAGTGAGTCTTATACTTGTGACCGTTGTGTTCCTTTATACGTATTGTTCCTACTGAAACACAAAAGTTTTAACCCGCCCCGCACCCGTCCCGCCCTATTGCCATCCCTAACTCTTGAGGTGCCAATTTCTATACCAAAATAAAACAAAAAGAAGAAATTTAACAAACAAAAAAAAACAGTGGTTAAAAAAAGAAGCAAGAACAGAGAATGATATTCAGTTACTCTTCTTAATCCTCTATTTATCGAGATTTATGTTCCAAGTATTTTTTAGTTTTATTGAAATAAAATTTATAATTTGGTTTAGTTCTAAACCTTATATCTAATTTTTCTTGATAGACACAAAGTTAAGCGGTTAATATCAACTGCAATCAAAACCAAATGCAAACAAATAATACATGTTTCAATGATTTCTTTGAACACAAGCATAAGTAATATTTGTCAGATTACTATATACCACAAACATCAAAGAAGTAAGAAGAAAACCGTGACTCGCTAAATTGGATTTAAAAGAAAAATACAAATAATATTTTAACTTTTTTTAATATTTGTCGTCATTCAAGAATGAAACCTTAGGTTAAAAATGTAAACAATTTTTTTTATGGCTTTTCTTAATACTTCTCCCATTTTCAACTTTTGACCATCAAAAATTTATTTTATTGGCACATCTGATTGTTCAACTTTCAAGTGATCTTACAGTAAAAGAGGAGCATCCGATTTTGCTCCTCACAAGCTACAAAGATCAAGTAATAGATCTTCTTCTTCTCGTCTATTTTAATCGACCAACCTCTTCACTATTATTGTAACAATCAAAATGTCATGCAATCTAACCCTCGGCTTAATCCAAAAATTTGAGCAATATCTTTGTTATTCAATACTCTTATTCCAAATAGCTTATAACTTTGTAAAATTATATTTACAATTTGATTTTGAGAAAGTATAAATTTATTTTTATTTTTTCTTGGAAAGAAAAAGTCTGACAAACAACGACACTACTGTAGTAGAAATACACACAACCCATAAATATTATTTGGCATAGAAATAAATAACGTACCTTTCGAATTCATGAATGATCGAGGAGCACGTTGTAAAACATCAGTCAAAAGAAAAATAGATATTATTTGATTGTTTCTTGCATATCATCGAACAATTGGGGTGCATCAATAAACTCAAACAATGGGATTAAGAAAAAAGTGTAAGATATACAATTCTAGTAGCTATACTCCACAACTTACATTATTCAACTTATATATAGCACAAGAAGAACATCAATTAAAAAAAGAAGAAATTCACGCCATAAAACATCATCACAACCCATTAAGAGAAAAACTTAAAATTTTAAAAAGTGAGAAGAAAGTTGAGATGCTCACCCAAACAAAGATGAAACTTAAATGCAACGGAGGAGGAAGAGAATTGCAGAGAATACCGAAGGAGAAAGAGAACCAAAGGAAGAAGGAGAAAGAGAACCAAAGGAAGGAGATCGAGAACAACAGAGAGATACAGTACACGTGTTTACTCACCAATGAAATGGTTCCAAATTTAATCTACAGTTTGAAAGTACGGGGGGAGAATTATATATTTTTAAAATTAATCTCTGTTAGTTGACTGATTTTTCAATTAGTCGACTAGATGCAATAAACTAACAGTTGTAATAACAGAATATAAGATGCTGAAAGTAAATGCAGAAATTAAAGACACCGAAATTTTTATACTGGTTCGGATTCAATGTGAATCCTAGTCCAGTCCCCTTGGGTTGCAAGGGAGTTCTCTTTAGTGAATGCGTTTCTTCGAGTACAATGGAAATGACGTGATAGCTTAGTTCCTATATCACTCGTCTCTTTTGATACAATGTCTCACCAGTGTTGTTCTCGCTTTCTTCTCTAACTTGTTACACAACAGGTCTTAGAGAGGTACAATATTTGTTTGCAGTAGAACAAAGAGAGGGTGTTTGGTTCGATCATAGTATGTTTGTCTAAGCCTTAAGGATGTGTATAAATACTTTGTAGGAGGCCGTTTGCTGAAGAGAATTGACAACTTAAGAGATTTGATCCTTGGAAAGAGATTGATTTTTTCCAAGAATAATGTTATTTGACGTTGCTCTTCCTTGATGCGAGGGCATTGATAGCTTTCCTTCTACAGATCTTGATGAGCAAGTTTTACTCCTTGATTGTTGGTTCTTCCGAAATTAGCAGCTTGTCGGTGTTCTTCCTCATTGGTAGCTTTCCTTCTACAGGCTTTGATAACGCGAGTTTTACTCCTTAATTATTGCTCTTTCTGAAAATAGCAGCCTGATTGATTATCTGTAAAACCCTGCGAATTTCTATAATTAACCCGACTAATGTGAGCTTGAAAATTTTAATTCTTGAAGGATGGATCATGGATTAACCTACATTACAAAGAATGGATGCTTGGAACTTTAGGAATAAGTGGATAATCATTTTTTTAATGATAAGTTGGTGGAACCTGTTGGAATTAAGTCAAAATGTTATTCAATTGGGTCTTATTATTTAATTGAAAAAAATGAAAAGAAAGTCAATGCATTGAATTGACATAGAAAGAAAGGGACAAAAGATATGTACCAGTGATTGTCGCCTCCTTTAGTGCATCACATGCACATGGCGTCCAAAGGATTTGAAGTCCAGCATGCTAGGCAGTGAAGTGCGGCTAACGCGTACAAGTTGGCATCCGAAAATTTAAGCCAATAGCTGGAGCTTTTTAAAGACAATTACGGGTTAGGATTGGTCTTTTATTTGGGTTATTGTCTTTGAAGGCTTAGAGAGAGAAAGGAGTTCCATACCATTAATGCACCTTCAAGGTAAGAATTAAATGTCATTCTTTGGTAGATTTGGTTCATTTATTACATCTCTTAACCCTCCGACATCATGGAATTTATAGATCTTTGAAGAAAATCCCAAGGTCACTTCAAGAACTCAAATCTTGAAATTCTAGGGTTTGACAAAGAGGTAATCTCTTCACTCCAAACTTAGGTGTTATACTCCATGGACGTAGTAGAGTGTATTTATGAAGGTAGAATTTTATTTAAACATCTATTCATAAAACCCTAGAAGAATGGGTTGTAGGGATGATGAATAGTGTTGGATTTTGTTCAAACGATGTTATTTGAGCTTTCAATGGAATGACTAGATCCCATGACATGTTTAAGGATTTTGAGTTAAAGTTCAAGGATTTACCTTCAAATGATGAAATGAGGATTTTTGCTAAACTTATGAAATTAGACTTAAAGTGTTGGGCACTTAGTTGGGTTAGTTGGTATTGTTGTGATACGTTATTGAATTATGTGAGTTTGTATATGTAGATTGTGACTCGTTGGCATTATTGGATCATTTGGGGTAAGGTTGGAAGCAATTTGAGATACGTTGAAACTTATTACCTTTGGAACTTTTCTCCAAACTCATATCGAAACACGATTAAATTCAGCTTCTAAATGTGAGTCCTATCTTGTGGGGACAAGCGAGTTGGGATTGCACCATTTCTTGAATCATAAAAGATTTTGAGTGCTATGAATATTATTTCCTTGAAATGTTATTCAAATTTTAAAACTAAACAAATGAGAATAGCACTTGTAGTATTTTTTTTAAAAGCAAATACATGAGTTGTGAAATATTTTGGATTTAACTATTTTCAAATAGTTGATTTGGCTATGAATATCGTCATTGATAAATGTAAAGGTTTTGGGAGTTACTTAAGTTCACCGAGATTGACCTTGGATATTTTCCTCATTAGGTCATGAAACTACACGTGCCGGTGTAGGCGTAGAACCTACCTTACGGTTGGAGACTACGACAGAGTACTTCCCATTAGGGGGTACTATTGTGCTACTTTATTAGCACAGCTGAGTCGATTCGTGCGGCACCACGATGAGACGACCTGAGCAAGTAGGGTATATGATACTTGCTGCTAGGTACATAATCTAGTTGACTTTTCCTCGTGTCGGTGATGGTATAGTGCTCCCGGTAAATGAAAAATCTAACATGATTTTGTAAAGATCAACGCTAAAGGAAGACATTGAAATATGTTTTATCTTATTATTTTATTTTATTTTCTAAATTGTTAATTGATATAAATGCTTCTTTCTTATATCAATTGTTATTGCATATCTTACCACTCCTTAAGGCTTGTCCTATATTTTTGTTGGGGAACCGTTCATGATTCGTACTAGGCATGTGGAGCTTAGGCCTTTTGGCCACATTTCCATTTATGTTTTTAGGGACTAGACCTGAGCAGCTTGGACTGCGTGGATAGGACAACTCTACATTTCCTGTTGATACTTTTAGTGAGACTCCACCCTCGCACCCGTGGAGGACTTTATTATATTATCATTCTTTTGAGCCATCGGGTTATGCCTTGGTTGGCTATGTCATTCCGTGTCATAGAGATTCCATAGACAATAGTAGTACTCATTTTGGGTTGTAATCCTATGGTTACTCATATGGCATGCATGACTGAAACTTTCTTCTACCTTTTTGAAGTTTTCTTTCAAAGCAAAATAGTTGCTTAAAGATATTTTTATGATTTGGGTTATATCTTAAGATGATCGTATTTGAAGAGGCTTTCATATCCCCTAATAGGCATATAGATGAGTATTAATTTATGGGATGGTTCACTCGGGTTGGGTAGAGTACCGGGTGCCGGTCATTTGGTTTTAGGGCGTGACAAACTCTAGCAAGATATTCGATTGCTTCTTTTCCATTTAAATCAATCTCTGATTGATTCTGAATCTTCATATGGTTAATTGATTCCTTCAATCTTGGATACTTCCTTGAGTTCCTGCATAGATATATTATTTGCATCATTAAAATCAGATCCAACAAGCTCCCCCTTTTTATGATGACAAAATAATATATATGTATAAACAATAGTTGACTTCCCTGTGTTTTACTCCCCCTCAATGTATATAGTTGACTGGTTCATGATACTCCCCCTCAGTTCATGCAGTTAACTATTCCATGGTTAGATGTTGTGGTCGACTCCTACCGTAGAGGATACTAGCTTACATTTACCCTTCAGTCAACTATACCTGTATATAAATACATATACTCTTCTCCCCCTTTTTGGCATCAGCAAAGAGGGAATAAATAGAACAAACCACGAACTAAAACAGAACTTACAACATTATGCAGCAGAGTTATAGTCCAAAAGAAACAACCAAAACAAAACAAAAAGAAATTGTCCAATGGCTGAGTTAACAGGCCAAAAATAGCACAGCAAAAAAAGATTGTCTTAAGCAACCACATTAACGACGCAGAAAATAGGTAAGAGTGTTGTAGATGGCCTCCTTCAATTGTTCAAAGCTAGCATTGGCTGAGATGCTCACTCCATCCAGCCTGTCATGAATTTCCTTGAAAGACTTGACAACATTCTCCCTTACTCTGAGAACAACAACTCTTATCTTGGACACATCAGACCCTGTTTCTTTGGAGATGGCATGAATGTCACCAATAGTTGATTGAGTGGCTGTGAGGAGATTTTTGATTTCAGAGAGTTGAATGTCAATGGCACAAAGATTCTCACCAAGATCAGGATCACCAGGGCTGGGATGAGAGGCAGAGGGTTTAGGTTTGGGATCTACAGAAGCATGCTTTACATCACCTTCGTGCTTCTTAACCCAGGAGCCCTTAACACTTACATATCTCATACTTGCAAAGGCTCTAGAATTGTAAGACTTTGAAACAGTGATAAAGGGATAAGCGGACAGGAAAATTGGGTGAGCTTCCAGGATGTGAGTGATGGGCATGCCATAGGGTAGACTGGTGGGATCTTCTGCACTTTCAATCATGAAATTAATGACCCAGGAGGATAACTTGACTTTTAGTTTGGTCACAAGGCAGTATACTAAGAAAGTGTCTCTTTGAGAGAAGGTGGAAAAGGAACTAGTGCGGGGAAGTAGAGTAGTTGCTACAATGTGCGCCAGGACTCATGTTTCGAAACTAACATCACTGGGGCCTAACTGGTTGCGAAGGGATTTAGAGGGACACTCAGCAATACATCGTTTAGCTTGATCAAAGGAAATTTCAAAATCATCGGGCCAGATATTTTTGAAAAGCATAGGAAAACTAGAATATTTACACTGAAAGAGTGAATCAAACATAGCACAATCAAGAACAATGCGCTTACCTAACACTAAGGATTCCAACTTATCAAGTTTACTAGAGCGAAGATTAGCATAAAACATCTTTACCAGGGCTTCATAGACCTTAGACCTTAGGCGGAGGAATAGAGAGGAACTTATACCACCCTTGATGAACAAAAAGATTTTTTACCTTACAATTTAGGGCTTTTATATCATTGAGGTCGACTACTCTTCCAGGAGCAATGGGCTTGTCTTTCAAGGCAATGCAGAGATCCCTGTTTGGAGAATTCCAGAAATTCATGTCAGATTCTAGAGAGCCAGAAAGATCTATCTTGGGTTTCTTTGGAGTAGAGGAAACATGGGGGTCTTCCATAGGTCGTTTTCCTAGGGCTTTTTCTCCTAAGATTTGAGAATGATCAGACAAATCTTCCTACGAAGAGGCGAAACCCTCAGAATGGTCGGACCCTAGGTCTACTTGTTATGGGGGCATAGAAGGGGGTTTTGCTTTAGAGCGGGTACTTTTTCTGGTGGAAGCGGATGGGTTCTTGGGTTGTTTGGCCATTGAAGGATAGTGGTTTGAGCATAGCTTTGGAGAAGGGTTTTCTAGATGATAGGGATGAAAGTGATTGAAAAGGGATCTCCACCTTAAGAAGATAACCTTCTGACGGTTGAGTACAGAAAAGGAAAAGACGTCAATTGAATAGACGTGATGATTGGCTTTCCAACTTTGAACGACGAAACTGATGTGAAAGGAGAAGAAAAGAGAGGGAAAATGGAGGCGTAATAAATGCAAAAGTAAAAGACAATTATTAAACCTACAAAAGTAACCGTATTACACATAGGTCCTACAGGTTACTATTCAAGCAAGTAATGCCAAGTAATTTTCTTAAAGCACAAAATCTATCCTCTAATAACGGCTTAGTAAAAATATCTGCTAACTGATCAATTGTTCCAACAAAAGATATTTTTATATCTCCCTTAAGAACATGATCTCTAATAAAATGATGCTTGATATCTATATGCTTTGCTCTAGAATGATGCACAGGATTTTTTGAAAGACAAATAGCACTTGAATTATCACAAAAAATTTGTATAGGTTTAAAGGAAAGTTCATAGTCACCCAGTTGATGGGACATCCACAGTAATTGTGCACAACATTATCCAATAGCAATATATTCAGCTTCAGTGGTAGATAATGCAACTGATGCTTGTTTTTTTTACTGTTCCAAGATATCAATGCATTTCCAAGTAATTGACATGTACCACTTGTGCTCTTTCTATCTTCCTTATCACCTGCAAGGTCAGCATCTGAAAAACCTTCTAATTTAAAAGAGTAAGAGCGAGGATACCATAGTCCATGGGAGACAGTCCCAATGAGATATCAAATGATTCTCTTTACTGCAGTCATATGAGATTCCTTAGGAGTTGACTGAAACCTGGCACATTTACACACACTAAATATAATATCCGGTCAACTTGCAGTCAGATACAATAATGAGCCAATCATTCCACGATACTTAGTTTCATCAACAGGGATTCCCTGTTCATCTTTGTCTAGACTCATTGAAGGACTCATTGGTGTGCCAATTTTTTATTGCTCATGCAAAATTTTTGAATCAGTTCCTTTGTGTATTTGGTCTGACATATAAAGGTTCCTTCTTCAGATTGTTGAATTTGAAGTCCAAGGAAGAATGTTAGCTCTCCCATCATGCTCATTTCGAATTCACTTTGCATAAGATTTGAAAATTCCTTGCACATAAGAGTGTTAGCACTACCAAATATAATATCATCAACGTAAATCTGAATAATGAGATTACCTTCTGTTGATCTTTTAATATGCAAGGTAGTGTCTACTTTACCTCTTGTGAAGCCATGATCAATAAGAAAAGAGCTAAGTCTATCATACCATGCACGTGGAGCTTGCTTTAGTCCATATAGTGCCTTAGTGAGCTTATATACATGATAGGGAAACTTTGAATCTACAAACCCAGGCGGTTGTTTCACGTATACTTCTTCCTCAATAAATCCGTTCAAAAAGGCACTTTTGATGTCCATCTGAAACAACCTAAATCCTTTAAACGATGCATATGCCAGAAGAATTCGTATAGACTCCAAGCGAGCTACTGGAGAGAAAGTTTCGGCATAGTCGACTCCTTCCTGTTGTGAATATCCCTGAGCAACTAATCTGGCCTTATTCCTTACGACCTTTCCATCTTCATTCAATTTATTTCTAAAGACCCACTTTGTTCCGATTACAGAAATATTTCAGGTTTGGGTATCAGTTTTCCCACTTGATTTTTGCCAAACTGATCTAACTCTTCCTGCATTGCCCGTACCCAACTTGAATCTTTTAGAGCTTCCTCTATCTTCTTTGGTTCAACTTGAGAGGTTAATGCTAAATTTGCTTTCTTTTTGAGAGCTCCCCTGGTTTTTATTCCTTCATTTGGATCCCCTATGATGAATTTTTGAGGATATTCGGGTTCGCTCCTCCATTCATTTGGACGCACTACATTAGTTGTCGACTCGATCGGATGATCTGGTACACTGCCGCTGATTTCATTAGTTGACTCTATCGTAACAGATTTATCAGTTGACTCTTGAGATTTGCTTGTCTCTTGAGTTTCTTGAGCTTGATCTTCATCACCTGCAGTAATTCCTTTCTCGACCAAGGGGTTATTTTCATCGAATATAACATGTACAGATTCTTTCACACATAATGTGCATTTATGATAGACTCTAAAAGATCTACTGTTTAATGAGTAACTTAGAAAAATATCTTCATCACTTCTTGGATCGAATTTTCCAAGGTTGTCCTTACTGTTATTGTGAATAAAATACTTACTTCTAAAGGGATGAAAGTAACTGATATTGGGACGTTTACCTTTCCATAGTTCATAAGGAGTCTTCTTCAGAATGGGCCTTATGAGACATTGGTTGAGAATGTGACATGTTGTACTTACACCTTCTGCCCAAAAGTGATTTGGCAGTGAGTGATCTAGTAATATAGTTCTTGCCATGTCTTGGAGGGTTCTGTTTTTCCTCTCAACAACCCCATTTTGCTGTGGCGATCGTGGTGTAGAGAAATTATGAGTGTATCCCTGATCATTATAGAAGTCTTCAAATTCTCTACTTTCAAATTCTCCTTCATGATCATTCTGAATTGTTGAAATCAAATATTCCTTTTCTCTTTCAACCTTTTTGTAGAAAATCTCAAAATTTCTTAATGCTTCATCTTTTTCCTGGGAGGATTGTTTTACCTGTCTCGTCTTCAATAGCACAGCCTGTTTTCTTAAAATTTACCTCATATCCTGAGTCACATAGTTGACTTATGCTTATGAGATTGTAGTTGAGTCCATCGATGAGATAAACTTCAGTAATGTCACAATTGTTATTAAAGGGAATTGTTTCAGTACCAATTATCTTTCCCTTTGAGTCATCCCCAAACTTAACGCTTACTCCATCAATTTTTTTAACTTTTTTGAACAGATTTTTATCACATGTCATGTGACTGGAACACTCTAAGTACCATTTCCTTTTCGGCTTATTCTGTGGTGTTCCTGCAAAATATAGTGATTACTTCCGGTGAGGAGGTGTGAGCGACTGGCGGTAGTGGGCACGCGGAGAGGTAGAGGACGACCTAAGAAGTATGGGGGAGAGGTGATCAGACAGGACATGGCACGACTTAGGATTACTGAGGACATGGCCCTTGACAGGGAATTATGGAGGTCGAGTATTAAGGTTGTAGGTTAGGGGAGAGTTGTGAATATTTCTACAGCACAATAGAGTGAGACTAGCCAGTTAGGAGTTAGACTAAGAATGTCATTGGTCGTCTATTGATGCAGGGCTTTACCTGCTAGTTTTACTATACCAGCCATCTTTTTCGTATTTTGTATTCTGTATTTCATATCTATTGTATTGCTGTTATTTTATTATGCATTTATATGGTACTAATATAGCGGCTTCTGTTGCTTTTTGAGCCGAGGGTCTCCTGGAAATATCCTCTCTACCCTTCGGGGTAGGGGTAAGGTCTGCGTACATATTACCCTCCCCAGACCCCACTTGTGGGATTATACTGGGTTGTTGTTGTTGTTGTTGTTGTTGTTGTTTCTTTTAGGTACTCAAGCTTGCTTGGGTCCTGAAGGGTTAGTATTGCTAGATTCAGAATTGTTTTTTGGTTTCCAAACCCATCCTGAAACATTTGCTTTACGAAAGCGACAAAAGGAATATTTATGTCCACTTTTGTTATAGTAGTGACACGTAACTCCTGACCCACTTTTAGGTCTTTCATTAGTGTTAGTACTAGTGGACTTTGTTCTGGCTGGTTCTTTTCTAGTTGACTTGTAAGTCACCTGGTTTGACCTGACAGAACTATGACTGGTGGATTTGCGCATGCCATTGAGTTGCATTTGCAATTCCTCAAATTCTTCTTGAAGTACTTCATTTTCAATTTCACATACTTCATATTTGAGTTTCCAGTCTTTGACTTCTTTATTTAGTCTCTTAAGCTCATTCATCATTTTTTGAGACTCTTTCAAAGTTAAGTCAAGAATATCCTGTAATTCATTGCATCTTTCACAGTTATAAGATCTTACCTCACTTGTTTCACCTCGTGCCATGAAACAGTTCTCATTGTCATCTTTGCATTCATCATCTGAGGTGTCCTCATCCGTCCAGCATCCTGAGGATTTGTTCATCTCGTTTTCCAGAATCGTCATGAAGCGACGATTTGCTATCTCTTTGTGTTCTGAACTGTTTTCATCACTCCAACTTCCAAAAGATTTGTTCTTGTTAAGGCCTCTGGATATTTTTTAGATCTGGGCACTCAGCTTGAATGTGTCCAAATCTTCCACACTCATAGCATTTTCCATCATTCTTGTCCTGTTCATTGTATTGCCTGGATCGCCTAGGTGAAATTCTTCCTTTTCTCATATTTCTGAATCTTCTCATTAAGCCATCCATGTTTCTTGATAGCATAGCAATCTCTTCTCGTAGAGCTTCAGGATCATCATCGATTTCATTTTTAGCTATTTCAGTTGAGGCCTTGAATGCGACTATTTTCCTTTTTTCTTCTTGACTAGTTTTCTTGAGATGTGTCTTTTCAAAGGCTATGAGTTCTCCTCATAGTTCATCATACAACAACAACAACAACAACGGCCCAGTATAATCCCACAAGTGGGGTCTGGGGAGGGTAATATGTACGCAAACCTTACCCCTACCCCGAAGGGTAGAAAGACTGTTTCCAGGAGACCCTCGGCTCAAAAAAAGCAACAGGAGCCAATATATTAGTACCATAAAAATGCATAATAAAATAACAGCAATATAAGAGATATGAAATACAGAATACGAAATACGAAATAGATGGCTGGTATAGTAAAACTAGCAGGTAAAGCCCTGCATCAATAGACGACCAATGACATTCTTAGTCTAACTCCTAACTGGCTAGTCTCACTCTATTGTGCTGTAGAAATATTCACAAGTTTCCCCTAACCTACAACCTTAATGCTCGACCTCCATAATTCCCTGTCAAGGGCCATGTCCTCAGTAATCGTAAGTCGCGCCATGTCATGTCTGATCACTGAGATTCAAGTGTGACTACTTTGGTCTGCCAAGTGATTGGTAGGCTTCTGAGAATTTTTTCTAACTTGATCACCACTCATATATGGTTTGCCAAATGCTTTTAGATCGCTAATTATTTTGCTGAATCTGACAAACATCTCTTCAATAGACTCTCCTTCTTTCATTAAAAAGAGTTCGTAATCATGAACCAACATGTTGATATGTGTTTCCTTTACTTTACTGGTTCCTTCATATGTAACCTCAAGCTTGTCCCACATTTCTTTGGTTGTGTCACAGCTAGAGATTTTCTCATACTTTTCACTACTTATGGCATTATAAAGCAGGTTTCTCGCTTTATTGTTAACTTGTACCACTTCCATTTGCTCTTTTATATATGAGTCTATATCTTCAGGATCAGCAAGTGGTGGAGTAGTAGCTGACAGGGGATAGTTTTCCTTTTTGATGACTCTCCAAACTTTAACATCATATGCCTTGGCATAGATCTCCATATGCACTTTCTAGTGAGAGAAATATTGTCCATTGAAGTATGGTGGTCTAACTTTTGAAGTTCCTTCCTAGAAGAGAGCTCCTATGATAACTTGATTTGCCATGATCTTTTCTCACAAGCTGTTAAGCAAAAGAAAAATGTAAGCCTCGCTTTAATACCAATTGAAAGTACAAGAGGGGGAGGGGGGAGATGAATTGTATATTTTTAAACTTAATCTCTGTTAGTTGACTGGTTTTTTAATTAGTCGACTAGATGCAATAAACTAACAGTTGTAATAACAAAATATAAGATGCTGAAAGTAAATGTAGGAATTAAAGACACCGAAATTTTTATACTGGTTCGGATTCAATGTGAATCCTAGTCCAGTCCCCTTGGGTTGCAAGAGAGTTCTCTTTAGTGAATGCGTTTCTTCGAGTACAATGGAAATGACGTAATAGCTCAGTTCCTATATCACTCGTCTCTTTTGATACAATGCCTCACCAGTGTTGTTCTTTCTTTCTTCTCTAACTTGTTACACAACAGGTCTTAGAGAGGTACAGTGTTTGCTTGCAGTAGAACAAATAGAGGGTGTTTGGTTCGATCATAGTATGTTTGTCTAAGCCTTAAGGATGTGTATAAATACTTTGTAGGAGACCGTTTGCTGAAGAGATTTGACAACTTAAAGATATTTGATCCTTGGAAAGAGATTAATTTTTTCCAAGAATAATGTTATTTGTCGTTGCTCTTCCTTGATGCGAGGGCATTGATAACTTTCCTTCTACAGATCTTGATGAGCTAGTTTTACTCCTTGATTGTTGGTCATTCCGAAATTAGCAGTTTGCCGTTGCTCTTCTTCATTGATAGCTTTCCTTCTACAGGCTTTGATAACGCGAGTTTTACTCCTTGATTATTGCTCTTTCTGAAGATAGCAGCTTGATTGATTATCTAGCAAGATCTTCGATTGCTTCTTTTCCATTTAAATCAATCTCTGATTGATTCTGAATTTTTAGATGGTCAATTGATTCCTTCCTCTTGATTCCTTCAATCTTGGATGCTTCCTTGAGATCCTACACAAATATATTATTTGCATCATTAAAATCAGATCCAACACAGTTAACACTTAATACTATATAAATGGGTCCAAGTTTATAGTACAAAGTATATTGCTTTTCTGTTCAACTCTTTAGTGCAATGTTCGTCCCATGTTTGTTCCACCCAACTGCCACTTCTAAAATATAGTAATATATCATTACCTTCCTTTGACAAATAATTCATACTACAAACGAAACTCTCTCAAATTTCCTTATTCATTTTATAGAAAGTAAGAGCATATTCTTAGTCTAGTATAATATCAGCTGCGCTCTCGTGGCCTTAGCATCAGAATTTTCTATCAAGTAACAGGAAGTATAAAGTCCGTTTCTTAAGTAACCAATCAAAGTACTGTATTAGGCAGGTAGAAAGAAATATATCTATCGAAAAAGTTTCCAACTTCCTCGGTATTCTATTCTGTCAATAAACCAATAGAACTCCAAATGTATGGCATGCAGCGAGACAAGACACACATGAATGCACAACAGAACTAGCTGTATTACTGTAGGTAAAGAAGCTAACTTATAGATACTTCAGAAAAGTCTTATATATCCTTGTAGTACAGTGCTTGGGCAACTGCATACCAAATATTCATGATAAGTTACTATACTTTTTGATGGTTCTGGACAATGACAACTCCTATTGAATGTGACAAATAAATGGCAAAATCAGGAGTTTCGCTAGGGATATTCAAGATTTAATATAAAATTAAATCTATGAAAAATAATTTATTAAGTATGGCAGATGTAACTGCGTGCAACAGGTGTGGTATAAATTGTGAAGTGATAGCACCAGGTGTGATGTAGGTACTTAATCAAATTAAGTAACCAGTATTGTCACATAAGTCGTGCTAGACTACCCAAGTGCCTAATCTCATCCATGGTGGCTGCGGGATGCCAAAGTTGCCTTAGGATTATAGTACTCTACCTTAGCACTAGGCATTAGGAGAAATTTCCATGCGAGTATAGTAACTTTGCGCCTCATTTTTTTTCTAATATCGTACTACTTTCTTTTAGGTTTTTATAATACAAGAAAGAGGAAATCCACCTTTTTTTTTTTTGAATTAGAATGTGATGCTTTGAGTTGCATTACTACTTAGTATTGAATTGGAACATTTAGGGTAAAGTTTAATCTTCCCAAAAAAATTCTTTTCTTATTCCTACAGGTGTTTCTATATATAAAAATAATTTTTCTATCGGTATTCACAAATATGTCCATAAGAAGACAGTAATTTTAGTTCTGAGGATCAAAGTCATTTTTCTTTTCTAGAAAATAAATCTTCACGGTAATCAACTTACTAATATATGAAGTCTGTTGATAATATAACTGATGACATATAATTATGATGGCTGGATTAATAATGAATATTGAGATTCGCATGCTCTATAGTATTAATTCATGTTTGTAAGGAAATTGTATATGCTTCAAGTAAGTTATGACTTATGAACTGGCTAGGTTATTTTAAAACAAGTAGTATATTTTTCTCATCGATTTCATTTTTTTTTTGTGAAATTCTTTGCCCTATTCGTATCCATTGGAATTGCCCCATGATTGAGCAACATACATCTCAAGTTTTTAGCTTTATAAAGTGCAAGGTTATCGTGATAAACAATATATACAAGAAGAACAAATATGGCGGACACTTTTAAAAGAGCCTTGTGGTATTCTCCATTCCACAACTTTATTTTTTTCCTCTTCAGTTTTAATAATAACAACTTCTATGCTTTGTTGGCCCTTGTCAAATAAGAAAGGCAAAGGTAAATTAAAGTTGCTGTTGCGGTTGTTTTTTATCCTGGGCATAGAATGGAGCATTGGTGTAAAGAGAATTGCCTATCTTGATTTCTCTTTATAAGCAATATTCTACATAGCAAAAAGAAAAATATACTTTGACAAAGAAACGCCATTGCTTGATAGTTCATCTTCTGAATCATCATTTCAAATATAAAATATTAGTGATTTATATGTAAAGTATCCCTGCACCTATGGCACTTCTTTTGCTAAAATAAATATGTTATGTTAGCAGTAATAAAAATTAGTTATATATATACAACTCGAGATTAATAAACAAATTATTATGTTCCTTCATCTTTTAGAAGAGGGAAGTCCTGGGAATATTTGATTTTTTAGTTTGTTACAAACATTAGTTTAGTTATATTGTAACTATTTTTACCTGAGATAAAAAAAAACACATTAGGGACCCGTTTGTTCATATTTTTTTTTCTTTTTGTTATTTATTTTTTCAAAAACATGTTTGTCCATGAAATTTTATAAGTTTTTCAAAAAATTTTGAAAATGAGTTTTTCAAAATAAACCACTTTTTCAATTTTTTTCTCACTCACAAAATTGCAACATTATTTCAAGTGAAATAAATGTCGAAACATAACTCCAAATTTCAAATACTATTTTTCAACTTAACTCTAAATATTTTTTTTTTAAATTACAATTTTTAGGTCCAAACGCTAACTAGATTTATAAATAAATACTCCACAAAAGATCTTAGTTGGCGTAAGAGGTAATTTTCCTCAAATTCCTTCGAGACCAGAAAAAGAAATTCAGAAAATACCGACGTACGGTGTCGTTTGAGTCTACGCATGAGAGATGCAAAGTCAAAGGGGAAAAAGAAGATGAGGAAAAGAAAGGAGGGTTCCATTTCAAGCATTGTGTGCGTAATCCATTACCCAAATATATAACCTTCCCTTCCCTCGTTTGATGGCCGTACGGCCATTTCACTTCTTTGTTTCCTTCCGCCACCACCACAACCATCGCCTCCTCTCTCCTTTTCCGGCCACCTCTTCTCTCTTCCCCTCTCTCCTCCGTCAGTTTTCCTCGAAAACTCCGTCGCTCTCTCTCACCCGACAGAAACACAAATCACCTTCTTCGTTACCTCCGCCGTCACCGTCATCTCCTTATCTTCATCGACCGTCGGCGACTTTATCCGAAACCCTGGCGCAGAAAATAGGGAAATCTATTCGGCGTCCCGGTGCGCCGTCCAAGGCCCGGGTTTATACGGACATCAATGTGATCCGACCCAAAGAGTATTGGGATTATGAATCCCTTACTGTTCAATGGGGGTAATTTGTTCATTTCTTGCTTGATTTACTTTGTTTAATTAAGGTTGTTTGAACGAATTTAACTTTTTATTTGTTGATTTGGTTGTATAGAGAGCAGGATGATTACGAGGTGGTAAGGAAAGTCGGCAGAGGAAAGTACAGCGAGGTGTTTGAGGGAATTCACACTACTAATAATGACAAATGCATCATCAAAATCCTTAAGCCTGTCAAGAAGAAAAAGGTTGCTCTTTTTCCTTCTTTCCTTCTTTATATAATATCCTTATTCAGTGCTAGTTTTATAAGCTGACATTGGTGCTTTTCAGATTTTTTAAGTTTTTCATTGTGAGGTGTCAAATATATCTATTGTTGGACGAGTTTTATTTCAGCTTGAGGAATGAGAATGGCATATTGTTTCATTTGCTTGTGCTTTATTTGAGTATGAACTAGAGTAGGCTCATTTTCTGGATAAGTAATGAAAAAGAATAGGCTCATTTGAGATGTTGAAATTGGCTTGATATATGGAGAAAGGAAAACTTGCTTGAGTTTTGAAAGATGCGGTCTACCATTTAAGATTGGAGCTGAAAAGAAGGTGAAACGGGGTGACTAGAATAGAATATTAAGGTAAGGTGAGTATTATTTAAAGAAACTGGCAACAAGTAGGTGCAATACTAAAAAGCAAGACTCAAAACCTTAATGCTACACATAAGGAGTGGAGGAAACCATCAAGGTATTTGTCATCTTACACCACGGAATCAGATTCTTAGAATGTTCAAGTCCTTAAAAGGGTTAGTCATTGCGTAATTCTGTGTCGCTGAGCGACATAATATATTATTGATATTCTTTAAGCTCATTAGATATCTTCTGGTTTAACTTTCTTAATCTTTCACTGTTTAGCCAAATAATTCTTTCAATTGCATATATCTATAACTGCTTATGTTTTGTTAGTTTACTGTAGTAGCTCGTGATTACTTGTGTGCTGGAGTATCATTTATCTGCAAGTAATCTGTGCATTTGTCTTTTTGTGGGCATTCTGATTCATGCTCTCTTATTTGTCAACATATCTTTGCACGTTATTTTGTATAGGTACTTATATATTATTGACACTAACTGCAGATCAAACGTGAGATTAAGATACTGCAGAATCTTTGTGGTGGACCTAATATTGTGAAGTTACTCGATATCGTTAGAGATCAGCAATCGAAGACCCCAAGCCTTATATTTGAATATGTGAATAACACAGATTTTAAAGTGCTGTATCCTAATCTTTCCGACTTCGATATTAGATATTACATCTATGAGTTGTTAAAGGCAAGTTCTCTGTTGATGTGGATTTTAAGGCCTCTCAAATATATGATCTTCGTTTTATCTTCAATATTTCCCTGGTTACGGAAGCTTGCTATAGATTATAGTAATATTATATTATTGCTATACAGGATGCTCCCTTTGAATCTCTTTTTCGGATAAAATCTGAAGATGATTATGTGCAAATTGCTTTGAGATGATGATCTTATTTCTAGTGAGAAATTTCACTACTCTTTTGAACAAATTTCGCAGAATGATTATGTGCATAATAGTTGATCTATTTCCATTTTTACCCTATCTAAAAGTTTGAATTCTTTTCTTAGGTTCAACCATTTGAACTAATCTCTTTAACTGAACTCTCCATTTCTTCAGTTTGGCACTATTGTCCAAAATATATCTTCTCCATTCAATATAATGATGTATCTAGATGTGGGTGTGCGCAAGCTGGCTCGGGCACCGCCGTCATAAAAAAAGTGAAAAAAATAATGTAGCCAGATATGATTTATCAAAAAGAAAAAAATGTAACTAGATTTTGTATTATCAATCTCCATACAAGTCAAAGTAGACAAGTATTTTGGAGTATGATCTAAAGCTCCTTGTTTGCTATTATGATTGGAGAAGACTCATTCTTTTGATTTTTTGGCTGACTGGCGAGATTTGAGTTTAAAGATGGGTAACTGTATCATCTCAGGTTCATATTATTTCAACTTGATAATATGATGAGATTTCTCTGTTTGAGTACAATAAATTATTGACATGTTATAGACTTATAGTCTGTTTGGCCAAGCTTCTTTTTGGCCAAAAGCACTTTTGGCCAAAAATTGAGGTGTTTGGCCAAGCTTTTGGAAGGAAAAAAAGTGCTTTTGAGGAGAAGCAGAAGCAGTTTTGGAGAAGCAGAAAAAAGTAGCTTCTCTCCAAAAGTATTTTTTTGAGAAGCACTTTTGGAAAAAATACACTTAGAAGCAGTTTTTTAAAGCTTGACCAAACACTAATTGTTGCTCAGAAGTGCTTTTCAAACTAATTAGCCAAACACAAACTGCTTCTCACCAAAAGTACTTTTGAGAAAAGCACTTCCGAAAAAAAGCACTTCTCAAAATAAGCTGATTTTTGCACCTTGGCCAAACGGGCTATTAAAAGACAAATTATTGTACACAAGAATGAAATGAGTTATAATGGAACGAAATGAGTGTTGCTAGTCTGGGATCATGACAGTTGTTTGTGGTACAGCTGTTGTTTTACACAGTCAACTCTTTTTACATATATTTCTATATTATGCCTTGCAATTGATATTTTCTTGAGGTGCCAGAGAATTCAAGTATTACTGTATCCACTGCAGGCATTAGATTATTGCCATTCTCAAGGTATTATGCACCGTGATGTGAAGCCCCATAATGTAATGATTGATCATGAGCAGCGTAAACTTCGGTTAATAGATTGGGGACTTGCAGAATTTTATCATCCTGGAAAGGAATATAATGTCCGTGTGGCTTCTAGGTTCGATCTTCCACTGCTGTTTGTATCATTTGTCTTTTGAGATTTAAAATCATATCAATTTAACTTTTGAAGAAGGATTTCTCTTGTTTCCTTTATTTTTATTAATTGAGTGGTGGCAGGAATCTCAATTTGCTTCTAGTCGTTAGCATTTCTTTGTTGGGGCTAAGTGATAGAAGTTTCTGCATGTTAAAGCACCCAGGGGGGTACTTGGATCTAGAAAGGAGGACTATAGCTCCTTTAGCTATGTAAGGAGTCTATGAACTCCATCGAAGTGTCAAAATTATTTACATTGGACGTCCTACAATCAGTAAACATCTACATTTCGTATTGTGTACTGCGTCAAAGTTAAACATTCCTTCAAATCAACTGAGATTATGTTTGCATGCATTCCAAAGTGTGCATAAAAAGATATTGTGTTTTGAACAGTTTTTTCGGTGTTTCCTCATCCTCTGTTCTTACCAGCACCCTGGGAGTGCTATTCACTGCCTTTGGCATCACCAATTGAACACCTTTCTTTGGGAATCCATGTGCACCTAGCGTAGAATAGAGCACAATGGAAGCAAACAATCCCAATTGACGAGACCAACTAGTTGGATTAACGCTTAGTTGTGTTGATGTGCTCATATTAGGTCCAATGTTTACCCGGAGCCTTTAGATCTGTTTGCAAATTTGTATTTCAAATGAAATTTAGAGAACCTTTGATGTTGGAGAACACACCTTTTTTTTGTTGGATAAAGCGAGAAGCCGAGAACCTAATTTATCTTAATCCAAATTATTGAGCTTTGAATAAAACCGGTTTGAATGGAATGACATTGATATTGAGGATTCATATGGCTGCTCCTGACTAGCTTGGAATTGAGAAATAGTTTTCGTTGTTGTTTTATAGCTTTTACCATGTTTTTATTTTGATGATAACATGAAAAAGATTATGCTTAGAACTTCTAGGAGGCAATGCATGTGTTTATTTTGTCATTGTGCTCCTGAATCTAAGAGGATAATTTTTTGGTGGGAATGCATAGTTAGAAACCTACTTACCCAAAGAAAAAAATTGCATATTAGAAAATTGTATTTCCAGTTCTTACATAGGCTGGCCAAATTTTTGGCTCGAAAACGTATATGCTGGATTTATACTTGGTTTAGCAGTCTAATACTAAGAGTTCATTTTGATGGGAATGCAATTTGAGAGACAGAGAGGTTAGGATAATAAATGGATTTTGAAGTGCATTTCCTTGCAAGTGTTAGGGTCAGGAACCCAGCTGGGGTAAGGAATTGGGTTTGGTAGCGTAAGGAACAGAAGGGAGGTTTTTGAGCTCGGAAAAATCAAAGCAGAAGTATTTTGTCTGTCCGCTATTTATTAGTCATGTTCAATGGGATACATATTATGATAGTTAAGAGCATTCCCCCATCCATGAAGATATAGAACTTACATGAGGCTTTATAATTAAGTATCACCTCATTTATGTGATTATAAAATCCTAGGATCTTTGCCGTAATAGAGAAAAAATGATTCTGGTTTGTTGCATGCACCTTTTGTTACTTTATTGATGTGGGTTACATATGCTTTTTCTGCCCTTTTCCCCTCAAATACCAAAAACTAGTTTTAATTCTGTATCTAATCTCAATATTTTTGGAGGGCTTCTTTGGTTTCTCATTGTGGCTTCTGATGGACTTGCCTCCTCTCATTATGGTTGCAGATATTTCAAAGGTCCTGAACTACTTGTTGATTTGCAAGACTACGACTACTCGTTGGACTTGTGGAGTCTTGGTTGTATGTTTGCAGGAATGGTGAGCAACAATCTTTTTGCACCCTTTTTTGCCTCTCTTTTGGTATCATACAGATGCACATTCGAGACCTCATCTTGCATGTGTTATGCTCTCTACCTTTTTTTATTTGTCCTTGACTTGGTACTTACTTAATGCCATTCATGACTGATTCTCGCCTGGTAAATCATGCATGAATGGCAGATACTGAGGTCCAAAAGTCAGAACTTACTTGTCTGTTAAGGTCTCCTCTCACTTTGATGCTTACTTCTAAGGAATTGTACTATGTAGATATTCCGGAAGGAGCCTTTCTTCTATGGGCATGACAATTATGATCAGCTTGTGAAGATTGCGAAGGTATGTAGAATGCCCACCTTGAAGTTTATCGTTTAGCCTTTGATGTTTAATATATGGCATTTATGCTTTGGGAATGAAGTCACATCTTCCTTTTCTTTCTTTGATAAATTGGTAACTAACTCACATGTGAAGCTGAAAGAATCTTAATAGTGTTGATTCATCCAGATCAAATGTTTTCACAAACAATGTGAAATTGTACTATTGTGATTATGGACTTATGGTGCTTATGATAATGTCCCACACAGAGTAAATGGCTATATATAATACGCACGCCGCGCGGGGCGCGCGCATGCACACACACACACACACATATCTGTGTGTGTGTGTATATGTGTGTGTGTGAGTGCGCGTGCGCGTGTGCGTATTATATATTGCCATTTACTCTCTCTCTCTCTGTGTACATGTACGTGTGTGTGCTTTGAGCAAATTATGGTTTACATATAGAACTTGTTCCAACTGTATGAAGTTAATCACGAGCACAGATCTCTCCATCCGCAACCCATCATGTGAAGCTAAACAGGGCAACCTTAGAAATGAGACCAAGCAGTGAATAAGGAAATAAGCTTCAACAGGAGGGGGAGAGGGGGGATGTCGGTTCAAGAGAGAGACATCATGTAAATTGGTGGTATTGGTGGTGTTGTCTGTCCATGCACCTGTATTTATCAAGCCTCACCAATGCATCACTATAGGTCGTCCCGCAAGACGACATGCTTCATTAATAATAATTGGCCTTTGCATACTATCCAGTCACCCACAAGCCTTCTGATACTTTTTCTATCACTTGTTAAGATCATCAACTCCCCTGCCTTTTTTTTGGAGATTAGTAGCAAGTATTATATTACTGCAAATTGCCAAGCACTAAAATAGTGCTTGGATGTAAAAAAAAAAATTGTTCCATAAGATACATTACCTCTGTTAATTGATGACATCTATATTCTTTTTCTCCTTTTCATGTATATCTGACTGATTAGACCAGAGAGCTATTACATAAACATCTAACACTTCAGCATGCTTGTGGATGAAGTTTTTCCTTTAAAACGCCTCTTGTTGTATCCTTTGTTTCTTGTCCATCTACTGAGAAGTTTCTTGATGGTTGATTTCATCACCCATTTTAGTGCAAATAATATTCAAAACAAGGCTCCGTAAGTGGACATGAAGAGACAGGTGCCTGATGTCCTTTACCTCCTTTTTACAAAATATACTACAAATTTGTAGGCCCCTCCTGTGCAAGTTAGAGTTTGTCAACCTACCATCTTGGACTAACATCCAACTCAAAAGGTACTCCGTGAGGAGCAAAACCAAATTACATTCTGGGCCAAGAAAGAAAAGGACATCTTGAGGATACCAGACTTCTATAGCAGGAGTGAACAGAGTAGTCCCATTTCTCTGCAGATTCCAGATCAAAGAATCTGAGGTTTCTGGTTTAATAGAGATCTAATTAAGCTCGTTCGATACTGGTACGATTCTGTCAACCTCTGTCAAAATTGTCCCTTCTGAATTTCATGTTCCATTCATGCTCAGGCACCTTGGCACAACCACAATCTCCATGAAAGCCTACATCTGTTCTTGCATTTCTTTTTGCATGGTGCTCATTGAAAATGCACCATATTAAGAGCCCGTTTGGACATAAGAAATTTTTACAAATTTCAAAACAATGTTTGGTTATGAACTTTTTACAAATTTTCGAATCCAACTTGAAAATGCATTTTCGAATTTGAAAAGCTGATGGGAACCAGTTTTTCAATTGGAAAATTGGAAAGTTAGTATTTTGAAGTTTTACAAATTTACCCTATTTTTGAAATTTATAAAAGGACCTCAATCTGTAATTAAATTTTGGACTATATTTTGACATCCACCATTAGATCTACAATTTATACTTTTACTTGAAGGAGCCGCTACAACTTCTATTAGAGATTGTTCGTACAATTGAACAATCAGCATGTTTGATTGTTTGTTTCAAGTAGGATAATCAAGTCCGTGGTGGTTTTGATATTTTTTACAAATTGTGGGGTATAAATCATGTTTCATGGTTTTGAAAAAAATGCATCTAAATATGTTGCAAAAATTATAACCACACTTAACTTCATCTTCAAATCAAATTTATTGAAATTTCAAATTTGGAAAAAAATCTTGGAATTTATATCCAAACGCCTACTAAGTAAATTATGATCTGCCTATCGTTGCCCTAATAAATGGATTTCATCGATGACCTTTTGGACAAAGAGGGTCTCTAGCTGTTAAGACTCTTTCTTCTTTCATTTAATAATCCAAAGAAGCTTTTGAGAATATTGAGTTGTACTTGAAAAAAATGAAAGTTTTTCATTTATTGTTCCCTCTCCCCAAAAGTGAACTTTTTTGACAGAAGACTGAGGGGTTGCAATCTTATGTGCATAAGAGGACACACTATATTTGTCTCTTGTCTTTTCCTTTGTTTCTTGAATTCTCTTTTAGTTTTTTTTGGTGAGGGGAAAGGGAGTAATCTGGAGCCATTCTTCAAGGACTTGATCAACAACAACGACCCAGTGTAATCCCGCTAGTGGGGTCTGGGGAGGGTAGTGTGTACGCAGACCTTACCCCTACCCCGAGGGGTAGAGAAGTTGTTTCTTCAGGGACTTGATCATTTAGAAAATTCTTACATCCTATACAACAACATACCCTGTAGAATCCCATTAGAGATGCGGTTTTCGATAGATCCTCAATTCAAGAAAAGATGAAAAAAGAAGAAAGAACAAGGAAAAAGATGGAAAAGAAAAAGGAGAGAAAGGAGAAACGTAAAAAGAAAAAGTAGCATCAAATAGTAACAATAGAGAAATAAAATAAACGAAGTGAACGAAACAACATGAAGTAACGGAGATCGAAGAATAGGAAAATACACGAGTGCTACTAGTACTACTGGTAATGAAAGGGGAACTATCGATTACCTACTAATCTTCTACCCTAATTCTCAACCTCTACACTCTCCTATCATGGGTCTAGTGTTTTGGATAGCGTGCGGCGACAAATAGCGATGAGGGCCCGCTTCACTGAGGCAAGAGGCACGCAACGAAATGCTCGCCTTTTTTATGTGAAGTGACAATTTATACAAAAACATAAAATATTATATACATATAACTAAAAACTCAATAATAATAATTTATTAATAAATATATCATTCAAAAATTGAAGACTCAATGGATAGTCATAGACTCGTAGTAGATTCATAAATTAAAGACTAATAGTCTAAACTCTAAAACAAGCAACATCTATTCTTCAAGATTTTCAAATTCTACAACTTCATAAATGTTAGCATTATATTGGCTATCATCTTCTTCATCAATTAGGGACCGGCTTGAACTTGCTACCCCCTTTCCCTTGTAACTTGAAGAACTCGCTCTAAGTCCATAGATATTCTCCTCAACTCCAACGGCCATAGAAATAGTACCCCAATCAAGATCATCTCCTTCATACACTTGTTCATCTTCATGATTTTGGGGGGCTCCAGTTAACCATTCATTTGCCTCGTCAATGTTGTCCAACATAATTGGATCAATGGTATCGCGAGCTTCATAACGTTGCCTCAATGTTCTATTGTATTTAATATACACTAGATCATTGAGATGCGATAGCTCAAGCCTATTCCTTTTCTTGGAGTGAATCTGCGCATAAGTTAGATTAATTAATAGATACTAATAATAATACAATATAGAATATATTAATATAATAAATCTACTTCTTACATGCTCAAATATGCTCCAATTTCTCTCGCATCCAGATGCACTACACGTTAGGCTTAATACTTTGATGGCAAACTTTTGCAAGTTTGGAGTTTGATGTCCAAATTGCTTCCACCATTCTACTATAGAAAAATATTTTAAAAGTTAATAAGTATAAATCAAATAAATTAAATTAAGGTTATAAGGATTTCTATATTAAAGTTAGTTACCTGGCGACCTTATGTCTCTGGCTCTAATGGCAGTCGGTAAACCAAATAGGCCCTCTGCTTGCGAGTACTTACCAAACTCCTCCCCTATTTGATCTATCGTCACTGAATTAGGGATCAACTTCTCAAGACATGCATGGTATCCAATCAACACCTCTGAATCCAAAGTTCCATCTCTAGTGTTCTTGTAAAATAATCCCGGGTTCAGGAGATGGCCTGCTGCATGCAAAGGTCGATGGAGTTGATTGTTCCACTTGGTATCAATTATCTCAAAAACTTTCTCATATTTCCTAACATCTCCCTCAAATGACGCTGCAATACTCTCTTTGGCTCTATCCATAGCTTCATAAAGATAGCCCATTGGTGGTTTTTTCTCCCATCCACCATACGAAGCACCCTAATCAAAGGACCACCAACTTTAAGAGCCCGAACGACATCATTCCAGAATGATGGAGAAATAAAAACTTTGGCAGTTTCGTTACCCGCAGCTTCCTTTGCATATTTATTATCTTTCCATTCAGTCGAAAGAACTAGCTTTCTCAAATTTTTCTTTTGCAAGTAAAAACTATGCAAAGTTAAGAAAGCTGTTGCAAATCTAGTCTTGGCCGGTTTCACCGAATTTCTTTCATTTGTGAATTTCCTCATCAAATTCAACAACAACGGCCTCTGACTGATGTAAGCATATACCTTGATGGCCTAAGTGAAAACTGTAAAAGTAACAATAACAATTTTATAGTTAATACAATAGGACATAAGCATAAATAAAGTTAAAGGATTTAAAGATAACTATATTAAAGTTACCTGAAGCATATGGGTTTTCCTTGAATATGTCACCCAACATCAAGTTGATACAATGGGCAGCACATGGAGTCCAATAAATGTTTGTATAGACAGCTTCCATCATCTTCCCCGCACTAACATTCTCACTAGCATTATCTGTAACAATTTGTACAACATTTTTCTTTCCAATTTTATCAATAATATTTCTAAACAAGTTGTACATTTTGCTTCCATCCGTAGAAGAGTTGCTAGCATCGTGAGATTAAAAAAAAACACTCCTTCTTGGAGAGTTTACCAACACATTTATGATCATTTTTCCATTCCGTGCTGTCCATTTATCCATCATAATGGAACATCCAAACTTGTTCTATTCCACTTTATGCTCCTCAATAATTTGGTCTATCTTCTTCACCTCCTTTTAAAGATGAGTTACTCTAACTTCATGATAGCTATTTGGCTTCATTCCTGGGTCATATTGTCCTACAACCTCAATGAATTTATCAAAAGTTTTGTAGTTGACACAGTTGAAAGGAAGCCCTGCATCGTACATCCATGATGCAAAGGCACTGACGACGCGATCCCTCAAAATCTTCTTGGCTTCTAAACCCGAACCTTCTTCACCTTTTCCCCTTTCTTGTTGTTTTGCCGAGAAATAAAGATTGAGAGGACCTTTTGCCACCGTACGTGCCGTGGATGACCCACTAGAAGTATTTGGATTTATCTTATGAGTTTTGGTTGGGGGGTGGAGGTCCCATTTCATCATCTTCATCAATTAGATTCACCGATGCTTCATAATTCATTTGAGTTCTTGCCATATTTTTCTTTTCAACAAACGCTTTTACTTCCTCCCTAACCTCAGACGGACAAAGGGGACATTGTATTACATTTTTAAATCCACCTATCAAATGTTGCTTGTGACGAGTTATCCCACCATTATATGTTTTTTGACAAAACACACATTTAATTGCGAATCTTGACGAGCCTTGTATAGCATAATTCCAAGCTATATCATTTCATTTAGAATTATCGGATGACGCCATTTCAACGCTGTTTTATAGAAAAAAATTATCAAGTCAATATGCAATTAATCTACTATATAAAGAAGACAAAAAAATAGAGCAAAAACAATGATTCTGCCTTTGGAGTTTGGAAACACTGCCTCTGGAAAAAAAGCAAAGAAAAAAAGACAAAAAAACAGAGCAAAACCAAAAATTGATTCTGCCTTTGGAAACAACAAAGAAAGAAGAACAAAAATGAAAATTTTGCCTCTAGAAAAACAGCAAATAAAGAAGAAAGACAAAATAGAGCAAAAAAAAAAAAATAAGAGAAGAAGAAAAGCCTTGGTTTTTGCTCGACAAAAAAAGCACAAATGCAGAACCTATTTGGCTCTGTTTCTATCGACAAAAAACAGAAGAAAAAAAATAGAGAAGAGAGAAGCATACCTCTGTTTTTTCGCTGTTGAAGCTTGAAGAAGATGAACCCAGATGATGAAGAAGAAGACTGAAGAAGACCGTTGATTTGTTCGCATGTGAAAAGCCCTAATCGCTGAAGTTTTTTTGTTCGCAGGTGAAAAAGATCTAAGCCCTAATTCCCGACTTAAGTCTTCTGCCTTTCTCTTTTTTTTTTTTAAAATAGCGACGCTACAGTCGCTACTCGCGACACTGCCGCCTCACGCAACACACCCTAAAGCGAGCGCTATTTGGAATCGCAACGCAACAGATGCTCTGAAGCGACACCCTCGCCTTGCCTCATGCTATTAGCGATGAGGCGAGCGCTATTTATAACACTGCATGGGTCATATTCTGAATAAGTTGAAGTAGCGGCATGTCCTGCCCACAGGTGTTTAACGGGCGGGCTGGGACGGGCTGAACAAAAAAAAACCCAACCCGTTCGTTAACGGACCGGGTTGGTTAGCGGGCTGAGGATAGCGGGAATTTGCGGGGTTTTGTGGGCTCGTCCGGGTTCGGGCTTAACGGGCTCGGGCGGGCTGTGCTAATTATTATTTTTTTTAATTAAATTTTGTTAGCAACGGTACACAAATTAAAAAAAAAAATTAAAATTTTTATTAGCCCGTTAACGTGCTGAATCGGGCTGCAGCCCGTTAACAACCCGTTAACGGGTTAGCGGGTTCCGGTGCACCGGTATCTAAAATGTGTTCGTCTAAAACCCGCTCCCTGTCCAACCCGTCCCAGCCCGCCCTATATGCTACGGTGCCGGGCCGAACCAGGCTGAAAACGGGTCAGCCCGGCCCGATTAACAGGTTTAATCCTGCCTAATCACCTCTTTCTGGACCCTGGTACTTCTTTGGCCTGCCTCTATTTTAGACCTGCCATGGCCAACCTCTCATATCCTATAATGGAGCATTTGTGCTTCTCCTCTTCATGTGCCCGAATCATCTCCGCCAGAGGCGGATCCAGGATTTTGGCAGGATGGGTGCACTATTAAGAAGAGATGGATCCAAGGTATAAATTTTACGGGTTCAACCTTTATTTCTTACTATTGCGCACCCATTACACTTGAATTATAAGTTCAAAGTTAAAATTTTTAAATAGTAATTTTCTTACATCTATATCTATTTTTTATGTTAAAAATATTGGGATCAGTTGAACACATTAACTATATGCTACATCACACATTGCTACTAGTTTATCATACACATTTTGTTTAATCATATAAAGATTCTATAGTAACAAAAGAAAAATAGGAATTTCAATGTTTGAAAGTATAAACCAAACAAAAAAAGAAATAAAAAGTACTTAATTAATACGCAAAAAGTGACACCACACGCCTATCTCCCACGGGCGTCTAGTTCTAAAAAAAGAAAAATAATAATAAGATTGACATAGATTTGAACTCACAACCTCTTTAGAGAGGTAGACCAAATAACCATCACATCATATAATATTTGAGCATGGGTATAATTAAATATTTTTGAGAAAATATAACATTACTATACATGATTTAGGGAGGGGAGCATGAGTTCATGTGCCCCATAGAACCCCCCTAGATACGCCCCTGATCTCAGCCTTGACTCTCACATCTTGTCCTCTATAGGAGCCACTCTCTCTTTGTCCCGAATAACCTTATTTCTAATCTTATCTATCCGGGTACGCCTACACATCCATCTCGGCATTCTTATCCCTGCTACTTTCATCTTTTGAATATGAGTTTTTGACTGGCCAACATTCAGTTTCATACAGCATATTAGGTCTAATTCTTATCACACAGAACACCGAATGCGAGCCTCCACTCCATCCAAAATTCTTGCATCCTATTTTTGGCCAAAATGCCTTAAACCTGGAAAAAGAAGCCAATGAAAGATTGCTTCGATTAGTTTACTTCTCAGTCATTCTCAGTCAACCCTGTTGCTCTTCCCTTGCTGAGTCCCACTTTCTCCTATGTTTATACTGTTGACTATTTTATCTTGAAGTATGCATACCCCCTCATCTGAAAGCTTAACATGTTTTTTTTTTTTGTTTGGGGGGAGGTGGGGGGGGGGGGGGGGTTGCAGTGCGATTTTTTTAATTTCAATTTCATGTCTATGGAATGTCATATCAAATCACGTGCAGGCCAGAAATCTTTTATTTGCATTGGGGGATGGGTGTGACAGGGTTATAGGTGTTCCGTGCAGATACTTCAAAATGCTCTACATAATTAGCAAAAGGCTGCACGTACTAATATTGGATAATTACAAATACCTATTTCGGATGCGTGCCATTAAATGAGTCTAGACATAAGCTTGGCTATGGCTAAACAAATGGAAATAGTTTGTTGATGGGTGTCTCTGAAATGCAGGACTCGTGCCTGCTCTCCAAACAATTAAGTAAATGGAAAGTAGGTTCGTGATGCATATGATTTCTTTTGAGCTAGACCGATCTATGTTCATTGCAGTCCCATTTCTGTTTTTGTTGAACTGTGGTCTTGCACCTGTGCTAAAATTAATCACCCTTGGCTCACCTAACTCAACTGTCAGTTCAGCCCTGCCTTGCCGGGTCTTAAAAGAATTCTAAATTGTTTGGAAGATGATATGACCAATTTTTTTGCAAGATTACCAGGGTAAACATGAATGAGTTGTATATTTGCATTTAGAAAAGAGTACAATACTTTGATGCGGAGACCCCTTAAAAGTTCCTTTTTTATGTTTTGATCATCAGATTCTGGGGACTGATGAATTAAATTCTTATCTAAACAAGTATAGATTGGAATTAGATCCTCATCTTGCAGCCCTTGTTGGACGGTTAGTATTGTCAACTCAAAAACTATATTTTCAAATGGATCATTCTCTGCTAGATAATTAGACTTTTTCATTGTTCAGACATAGTAGGAAACCATGGTCGAGGTTTATTAATTCTGAAAGCCAACATCTCGCAGGCCCCGAGGTATGAAAGCTAGTTTCGATAGATTTTATAAATACAATGAGGTGAAATTCTGTTTACCTAAAAATGTGCAATGCTTATTTTTCAGGCGGTTGATTTTGTTGACAAACTGCTCCGCTACGATCATCAGGAAAGACCAACTGCAAAAGAAGCAATGGTAAAATCCTCCCTGCCTTTCGTTTTTTTTCTCCAGCTTATTAAATAAATAAAGAAAGTTCTCTCTTTTTCCAAAATAAATAAATAAATAAAGTTCTCTTTTCCTTAATGAAGGTTAAAATTCCCAATTTTTTCCTTTAATCGTCTTTGATTTCTACTGGGCAATATGTTGTCAGTTCAAGGTTCTTAGAAATGTTGCCCACTGTAACTGTGATCGACATTGCAGGCTCATCCGTATTTTCATCCTATACGAAATGCTGAAAGCAGTAGAATCCGCACTCACTAAAAGATTTAGCATCCAATGGACCAAGTTCTCTGGTGACAGCCAATTATTGTGAACCGCTTCAATTAGTTGAGTTGCTGGTTATACTAGGTAGTTCTCTGTATGCCAGCTTCTTGTTAACTGTATTATCTCTTTTAGCTGTGTGAGACCTGAAAGAAAAAGCAAAATTCAATTTGTTTTCTCCGTTCCTGGATTACTTTCCTCTTAATTTATTTTCTTTTCTCTTATTTTTTGTGCTTCTGAAGTATAACTATATGAATTCGGTCGGAGTGTAATGTGTTGTTGAAACATTAAGAAATACTGAGCAGATGGATGGCTTTCCCTAGTATTTCCAAAACGTCAGATGACTCAAGGACTATATAAGTATTACTATGGTCCTACCTAGGTTTGAGAATATGTTTTCCTTTTGCTACCACAAAGAAAGGATATGGTAATGTACTGTACAAACATTTACAAACCCATGAACGCACATGTATTCATATCTAAGAACATGGTTTTCTTTGAAGATGCTTTTCTGCCAAGTCTATCGTTTTGTTCCATATGTTTTCGCATTTTAGCTGTAATGCTTAAAGGGCAATAATTGAAGGTTGCCATCTATTAATATTTGTGGCTTTCAACGTTGATTATAGCTAGACGTAATCATCGAATAATTTTATGACTACACTCTTTTTGCTTATGACTAAATGTTCGAAACCCAACGCTTTAGTAAGAGTGTAACTGTAGGTTTCAGGTGGCAAGAGTATTCCTTGTCGAGTGGTAGCAGGCACTTGAATAAAAAATAGTTTGACTATTCAAATAGTAATAATTTCATATGGAACGGGAAATAAAAAGCCCGCCCGGTATTTTTATTTGGATTACCCTCGTAAGTCTATTTCTTTGAGACTCATTTACACAACTTAAGAAAAATGAGGTGATTTGTTTTGGCAAATCTATTACCAACTTTCACCTCACTAGACAATATTTGCATTATTTAACTTCCTAAGGCGTATATACAATTGACAAGAGGTGGTGCTGGGGACCAAAATAATGTGGGACAGACAGCTTGAGGACAGCGGCATCCAAGTTTCTCCTCACAAATTTGGACATTTGGTATCTAATCAGCTTCTGGTACTCCTTTGGTCCTACAGTGTCTTACTTCTGGACCAGATAATCAAACCTTGGGAGGCACAAACACACCCAACTAGACTACATTTATTCCCTTGAGAAGTCATCTTCAACCCCTCTGCCACCCCAAATCAAATTGTTTTGGCAATTTGGCATCTTTCTTTTCATTGTCCGTTCCATTCTGTTCAGGTTCTTCTCAACTAAAAAGAGGGACCTCAAATCAGATATTTCATTGGTGGAATACTCGCAAATTAAGTGACCATATGATGTTATCATAGAATAAATTAGTTTTACTTATTATATATAGTTACCTGTAGTTACTATTTTGATGATTTTATAATGCAGAAATTCTTTCACACTGTCGATATATGTTTGTAATGGAGAATGTACGTAAGACAAGCCAAGCAAGGTGTTTGCATAAATTTTCAAGGTATGAAAAATAAACTGCAATCACAAAATAAGAGAAAAATATTTTTACTAATCAATTGTGAGTACAATTCTGTTTCTCCCTTGATTCTTCTCTCCTGATTATCTCTGTGATTCGAGGGCTGAAATAGCGTATTTCTCGAATGTAGGATGGGCAGACCTCCTGAATATGTATTTGATCTCCAGCTTCTTGAACTATTTGATTGTCAAGAAGTATTCAGCCATATTTTGATCTCTTTGTGAATATACCAAGAGTTTATGGGAATTTTGAGACACCTCTTCAAAAGAATATATATACCTTTATATAGGCGTGAGTTAGGGTAGAGTAACATCCAAGAAACCCTAATAGACTCCTAAGATTTCAAGAGTTTTTGTAGTATCTTTAATATAAGATTTGGCCTGATCCATTAAAATTTTGATGTCTACCCAGGCATATCCAACTTTGAACTAGACAGATAATCGCGGTTCGTTAAAATTTAAAAACTTGTCTTTCTTTTGAAGTGCAGGATATTGTGTGGATCATCCCCTATCTAGTCTAGGATTAAGATAAACTTCACTGATTGGAGTGCTATTCGTCTGCCTCGTGTCACTGCCCACTAGCCTTTTACAATATCCAATATGGCACCATAAATAGATCGATATATATATATGACAGGAATATAATTGGTGGGGCCGGGGTTATGAATGTTCACGATCTAGGATGTCTTGTCACCTCACCAGTAACGGATGTTGTTTTTGACAATAGATACTAACAACTGTACATATGATCATATTTATTTTGAACATTTTAAATCTTGATGTCAGAATATATACTTGTATTAATTAAATCCACACTTTCTCAAACAAAGAGATAATGAATCATGCAGTATCAATTGATATCCACTCACTTAAAATCATCAATCTACGTTTGCTAAATTTGAGCATACACTAGACAAATGATGCAGAGACGATAGGTATGAATTAGGACTGTTTGGATGGCATGGGATAAAAAGACTTGTGAATTTGCTCTTATCCTTTTCAAACATGAAAGCTTTTAGCCATTTTTAGAGGCCTCCCCGTAGACTAAAATTGAAAAAGAACCATATAGACACCATGCTTTCTGCTTCAGAACCTTTTTGTCTTTTGCACCACATAATTCCCCCTCTCCCAGATGATAAAGAATTGAGGCATCTCTCTCATTTGGGCGTTATGTCTTTTCATTTTCCAAAAGAGATGGTAGAGTCATGATTTGAAGTTTATAGCTTTTGAATTTTGTCATCGATTTTATAATTTGTTTTAGTTATTGAGTTTGCAATTAAATATTTATATTTATCTATAAATTACAAATATAAGAACTAAGTAAAAACTATTAGGTTTATTCAAATCCGTACGTAATACTCTAAATCTGCCCATGTGACGATCCAAGAGTATATCATCCCTCTTTTCCTTAATTATATGCTATTATTGTTTAGTTTTATATACCGATAATATGAAAATATTTACACATTAAGGGTGTGTTTGGTACAAAGGAAAATGTTTTTCTAAAAAATATTTTCATGAAAAATGAGTGGTTTTATTATTTATTTTTCCTTGTTTGGTTGGTGAGTGAAAAACTTTTTTCGGAAAATATTTTCTAGTGTTTGGTTTGAGGGTAGAAAATATATTTTTAGGAAAATATTTTTTTATGTTACTATCCTTACCCCTTTTCCCCAAGTCCCCATGTTTCCTTGCCCCCCCCCCCCTCCCAAATACCTAACGGTTTCGGAACTCTATTTTCTTCAACAATTTAATTATATATTCTTCTAATAATTCACACAAACCCAAAGTAATTAATGCTCCATAACTATAAAGAAAATACTCTTTTTTTGGTTGAAAAGAAAGTACTCTTTCTACAACATAAAAATAAAGTAATCGTTTATTAAAGTAAAAGAAAATATATTTTTTAATTATAAAAAGAAAATACTCATTTTGTTGAAATGAAAGAAATTACTTTTTTCTACATCATGAAAAAAAAGTACTTTTTTATTAAAATGAAAAGAAAAATACTTTTTTATATCATGAAAAGAAAACACTCATTTGTTGAAATGAAAAAAAAATTATTAACAACATTTTTATTTAGGGTGAGGGTGGGGGTTGGTTGGTGGGGATGGGGAATAGGGTGGAGAAAGTTGAAAAAGAATTTTGGAAAATGTTTTCCTCTCTTGACAAGGAAAACATTAGTTCACGAGGAAAATGTTTTCCAAAACATTTAAGCCAACAAAAAATGAAAAGATTGGAAAATATTTTCCGAAAAATATTTTCCATCGTACCAAACACACCCTAAGTTAACTTAAAACCAAAGTGTACATAAATTCGTTAACTAAATAACGCAATTAAAAAAAAGTAATTTATTGAAACGTAGAATTTAAAAATCTTTAATCAAAATACGTACAACTTGAGCTCTCTAAGCTTTTGTATGACTTCACTTGTCCTTGGCTCAGTGTGATTAACTCAATATATATGAGTAGATACTAATTAATTGAACTATTGTTCTTAGCTTGCTATAGGTGAAATACTAAATTCTGAGGTCTGCCAAAGAAATTCAAGCTCAGAGTCCCATTACGACATAGCTTAGCAGATTGATTACTTAATTCTCTACATAATTAATAAGGCATAAATTTTCCAATATCATGGTGGTTTCGATATACTAACTTGTATAATTTTCCACGAAGGAGTCCTTGAATAATATAGGAGTTAAGATGAAGCACTCCATACTTATGCCCAAGAAAAATGAGAAGGATTGGAAAAAGTGGCGAAACGAGGAATTTATATAAGGAATTCGAAAGTAGCAATTTTTGAATCCCTTTTGTCACTCACTAGATTTTTTTTTATCTGAATGAAATTCAACAACTTTTATATATATAACAAAAGAATTCGTTTTTGCCTTATTTGCATATATAGTTTTGAAGTATTTCCTTCCTTCAACGTAACCTAGACCTAGCTCCGCCACTGATTGAAAGTAGGCCACATAAGAACAGACATCACAATAACAACAACCCAGTAAAATTTCATAAGTGAGGTCTGGGGAGGATAGAGTGTACGTTGACCTTACCTCTTCCCTGAAGGGATAGAGAGGCTGTTTCCGAAAGACCCTCGGCTCGAGAAGAAGAAAAATAAACAATAGACTAGTGACAACAATAGAAGATAAAAAATAGTAACAACATCGTAAGAAATAGAAAAATAGATGTAAAAACAATAACTATAGACAACAATATATACTACCATAGGAAATAGTGAGGAAACTATATAAACTACTAACAACCCACGGCGAAACATCAAACATAAGAACAGACATTCACGCATAATCAAATATAGGATTTAAGGAATTATATATGGTCCGGGTAAAAAATGTACACTCTCAGTTGAAATTTAACCCATGCATTATATCAAATTATCACTTTTTCTAGGGTATCATCATAACAAAACTTAAACATTACTCTAGCTCTTGTTCTTGTAGCTACCGCGAATAGGCAATCGTGGTCAAAATTACTGCTGCATGCATATGCAACATCTGTGAGTATGAGTAGTCTTATTTGCAAATTTGGCAGCAAAGGCTGTCATTATTAAGCACTAAATTAAAGTCTTCCAACATATATATTTTTTGTATTCCAAATTAAAAGAACGAACACATGTTTCAACCATTTGGAGGTGACAAACCGATTGAAATTTTAGCCATATAAGATACAGACAGGAAACACGCAAATAAAGTGAGAACATTGCTAAAATCATGTCAAATCACAGGCAAAATATGACTGCCCAGTGCAGAGGTACACAGTACAGAGAAATTGATGGTCCTGGACAATGCAAAGTGTAATAAAACTTGTTAGAAATATATATATGCAGTAGCTTAATGATGAAATAGCTAGCTGCTGTTGGTGATGAAGCATGCATCTGATCACAGTAAGGGAGAAAGAATCATTAACTCGTATACAGTGACACAACATAAAATCATACACTCCGATTCACACCACAATAATATCTGGTCGTGCTCAAGTTTTGTCACGACCCCGGTTCGCCCTCCGTGAACCATCGTGACGGCACCTAGTCTCTACGACTAGGTAAGCCTAAACTTGTGGAAGATAACCAAAACTTGCAGAAGTAAAACAATTTAAAAACAGAAATAAGCAATAACAGTGTTAAATGTGCCGCTCGGCATACACCATATTTATATAGATCTCAAAACCAATATCTAAATCCAAGCTGGAAACCCACGAATCACAAGCTAAGAAAAAAAACACTACATAACTCTAACTCCGGAATTTGTCTAATAAGAACATAAAGTACAGAAGGGCTAAATACTAAAAGGCAGGAATAGAAAGGGACTCCTGTGTCTGCAGACGCGGCAGATGTACCTCGAAGTCTCTAAGTAGTCGCCTCCCTCAAGGATGGTAGGCCTGAGTAGAAGTACCTGGATATACACATGAAAAACATGCGCAGAAGGGGTATGAGTACACCACAGCGGTAAGCAGTAAGTGCCAAGCCTAACCTCGGTCGGGTAGTGACGAGGAAGTCAGGGCCCTACCGAGGTTAAATACAATATAAGGGTTAATAGTGTGGAATAAAATAGTATAAATAAGTGCAACAGTAAGAAATAACATAGAATTGACATAACAACAACAACTAGGACAGAGACAAAACAAGCCACAGAAAGAAATACAGCTCAACACAGAGATAACAACCGGGGCACCTTCCAGGATACCGTCCTGTAGTCCCAATTACAACTGTCCAGTGGATCTCCCGGGATACCGTACATAGTCCATCATATATATGTCCGAAGGATCTCCTGGGATCCTGTCCCGTAGTCCAACTATCAATGCGCAGGGATCTACCGAAATTCCGATCCGTAGTCCCAAATGTAAATACCCAGTACTGGGGGAATCTACTGGGTGCATTCCCGTAGTTCCATATAACTGTACAGGGGGATCTACCGGAAATCTAACCCGTAGTCCCACAGTAAACAGACAAGGGGGAGCTACCGGAAACCCACGTCCGTAGTTCCAAAATAAATACACAGCAACAATAGGAAGATAAACAGAAATAGCAAAATTCATATTAAGGCAATAAGTGATTCTAGCCTAGCATGCTGCACATAAATCAAGTAAGGCAGGTTAAATCAAATGAAGCAATTAAGTCACTTAGACATGCTTTCCTAAGCTAACAACAGGCTTAATAGTACAAATAATAGAAACAGGAAAGGAAACATACTAGTAAGTACTTACAGAAAACCGGATTTCCAACAATTAGCACAAGTACGCACTCGTCACCTCACGTACAAGGCATTTTAATTACCAAATATACCAATCCTAAGGGGAAGGTCCTCACACAAGGTTAGACAAGCCACTTACCTCGATGCCACGAACACAATTCACGATTCAACTATAGCTTTAACCCTTGATTCCACCACCAATTCACTCATATCTAGTCACACGTTACTTAATTACATCAATAAACGCTAAATGAATCAACCCCAATGCATGAAAATGAGTTTTCTAAAGTTTTACCCAAAAAGTCAAAAAATTGCCCCCGGCCCACATGGTCAAAATCCGAGGTTCGAACCAAAACCCGATTACCCATTCCCCCACGAACCCAAATATATGATTTGTTTTGAAATCGGACCTCAAATCGAGGTCCAATTCTCCAATTTTTGAAAAACCTAGGTTCTACCCAAAACACCTAATTTTCCCCATGTAAATCATTGATTTTGAGTTGAAATCATGTTAAAAGATGTTAATAATTGAATAAAACTAGTTAAAAACGACTTACAATTGATTTGGAGAAGAAGAAGCCTTTGAAAAATCGTCCTAGGGTGTTTATGTTTCGAGAGGATATGAAAAATGAGTTTAAAATTGGTTACGTATAAAAGTTGCAGGTCGCATGTATGGGAAATGCGAACAGGGGTTCGCAATTCCTCTGCTATGTTTGGAAATGCGAAACAGGGCTCGCATTTGCGAACCATTCAGGAAAATAGGACCTTCGTATTTGCGAACAACATGTCGCATTTTTGACTTGGGAATTGCGAAGAATGGGTCGCATTTGCGACCCAAGGCTGAACAGGGGTTTTCGCATTTGCGAACAAGGCAGGCCTGGGATGTTTTTCGCATTTGCGATCCAGACTTCGCATTTGCGATCCAGGCTTCGCATCTGCAGGCCTGGGCACACCAACTAAAATTCTGCAATTTTCTAAGTTCAAAATGCACCCCGTGGCATATCCAAAACTCACCTGAGCCCTCGGGGCTCCAAGCCAAATATACACACAACCTCAAAAACATCTCACGGACTTATTCGTGTACTCATATCACCAAAATAACATCAGAAACCTCGAATTAAACCTCAATATCAATGAAATTTCTCAAAACTTCTTTAAACACCGAAATTTCCAATTAAGGTCCGAATCACGTCAAACGGACTCCGTTTCTTACCAAACTTCACAGAATTATCTTAAATCATATATAAGACATGTACCGGGCACCGGAGCCAAAATACGGGCCCGATACCAACATGTTATAATCAAATTTCATTTCCAAATCCTTTAAACAATTTAAGAAAATAATTTTCTTTAAAAAATTATTTCTCGGGCTTGGGACCTCGGAATTCGATTTCGGGCATACGCCCAAGTCCCATATTTTCTTATGGACCCTCTAGGATTGTCAAATCACGGGCCCGTATCTGTTTACCCAAAACGTTGACCGAAGTCAAATTAACTTATTTTATAGTCAAAATTTATCATTTTTCACAAATTTTCACATATAGGCTTTTCAGCTACGCGTTCGGACTGTGCACGCAAATTAAGGTGATGTTAAAAGAGGGTTTTAAGGCCTTAGAATGCAGAATTTTATTTTAAAACAAGTGATGACCTTATTCTCTGCCTCTAAAACAACCGTTCGTCCTCGAACGGACAGAAGAAGAAAGTACCCAAGTCAGAGAAAGATGGGGATAACGGCTTCGGATATCCCGCTCGGTCTCCCAGGTCGCCTTCTCGACCGGCTGACCCCGCCACTGAACCTTCACTAATGCAATGTTCTTTGACCTCAGCTTTCTAACTTGTCTGTCCAATATTGCCACTGTCTCCTCAATATAAGATGGATCCTTGTCCAACTGGATTGAACTGAAATCCAACACGTGCAATGGATTGCCGTGATACCTCCGGAGCATCGAAACATGAAATACCGGATGAACTCCTGCCAAGCTGGGAGGTAAGGCAAGCTCATAAGCAACCTCTCCCACACGCCTCAATATCTCAAAAGGGCCAATAAACCTCGGACTCAACTTCCCTTTCTTCCCGAATCTCATAACGCCCTTCATAGGCGAAATACGAAGCAGAACTCGCTCTCCAACCATATAGGAAACATCACGAACCTTTCGGTCCGCGTAACTCTTCTGTCTGGGCTGGGCTGTACGGAATCTATCCTGAATCACCTTAACCTTCTCTAACGCATCCTTTACCAAGTCTGTGCCCAATAGTCTAGCCTCACCCGACTCAAACCAACCCACCTGAGATCTACACCACCTCCCATATAAAGCCTCATACGGTGCCATCTGAATGCTGGACTGATAGCTGTTGTTATAAGCAAACTTCGCCAATGGCAAGAACTGATCCCAAGACCCTCCAAACTCAATCACACACGTACGAAGCATATCCTCAAGAATCTGAATAGTGTGCTCGGACTGTCCGTTCGTCTGAGGGTGAAATGCTGTACTCAACTCTACCCGAGTACCTAACTCATGCTGAACGGCACTCTAGAACCGTGATATGAACTGAGTACCTCTATCTGAAATGATGGTAACCGGAATACCATGTAGACGAATAATCTCCCGGATATAGATCTCCGCCAACCGCTCCGAGGAATAAGCAGTGCCCACAGGAATAAAATGAGCAGACTTGGTCAACCGATCCATAATCACCCAAATAGCATCGAACTTCCTCAAAGTCCGTGGGAGCCCAACTACAAAGTCCATGGTGATCTGCTCCCACTTCCACTCCGGAATCTCTATCTGCTGAAGCAACCCACCCAGTCTCTGGTGTTCATACTTCACATGCTGACAATTGAGGCACCGAGCTACAAATCCAACTATATCCTTCTTCATCCGCATCCACCAGTAGTGCTGCCTCAAATCCTGATACATCTTCGCGGCACCCGGATGAATGGAATACCGCGAGCTATGGTCCTCCTCTAGAATCAACTCCCGAAGCCCATCAATATTGGGTACACAAATCCGACCCTGCATCCTCAATACCCCATCATCACCAATAGTCACATCTCTGGCATCACTATGCTGAACTTTTTCCTTGAGGACAAGAAAGTGATGGTCATCATACTGCCGCTCCCTGATACGATCAAATAAGGAAGACCGAGAAACCACGCAAGCTAGAAACCGACTGGGCTCCGAAAGATCCAATATCACAAACTAGCTAAATAAGGCCTGAACATCCATCGCCATATGCCTCTCCGATGCTGGTAAATAAGCCAAACTCCCCAAACTCTCTGCCCGACAACTCAAAGCATCGGCCACCACATTGGCCTTGCCCGGATGGTACAAAATAGTGATATCATAGTCCTTTAGCAACTCTAACTATCTTTTCTGGCGCAAATTTAGATCCTTTTGCTTGAACAAGTGCTGCAAGCTCTGGTGGTCAGTATAAATCTCACAAGGCACACCGTATAGGTAATGGTGCCAAATCTTCAGGGCGTGAACAATAGCAACTAACTCAAGGTCGTGAACAGTGTATTTCTTCTCATATATCTTCAACTGTCTAGACGCGTAGGCAATCACCCTACCGTCATGCATCAACATCGCTCCGAGGCCAACCCTCGAGGCATCACAATAGACCGTATAAGACCTCGAACCTATAGGCAGTATCAAAATTGGGGATGTGGTCAAAGTTGTCTTGAGCTTCTGAAAGCTTGCCAAACACTCCTCCGTCCACTGAAACGGAGCACCCTTTTGGGTCAACCTGGTCATAAGGGCTGCAATCGATGAAAACCCCTCCACAAAACGACGGTAGTAGCCAGCCAAACCAAGGAAACTGCGGATCTCTGTAGCTAAGGATGGTCTGGGACAACTCTGCACGACCTCTATCTTCTTCGGATCCACCTGAATACCCTCACTCGATACCACATGGCCTAGGAATGCCATTGAATCCAACCAAAACTCACATTTCGAGAATTTAACATATAACTTCTTCTCTCTCAAAGTCTGAAGCACAGTCCTCAGGTGCTACTCATGATCTACCCGACTCCGGGAATACACCAGAATATCATCAATGAACACAATGACAAACGATTCAAGATATGGACGGAACACACTGTGTATCAAATGCATAAAAGATGTTGGGGCATTGGTCAACCCAAATGACATGACAAGGAAATCGTAATGACCGTACCGAGTCCGGAAAGCAGTCTTCGGGATATCTGGCTCCCGAATCTTCAACTGATGGTAACTTGAGCGCAAATAAATCTTAGAAAACACCCGTGTGCCTTGAAGCTAGTCAAACAGGTTATCAATACGAGGCAAAGGATAACGATTCTTCACTGTAACCTTGTTCAACTGACGATAATCAATACACATACGCATAGAACCATTCTTTTTCTTCACAAACAAGACAGGAGCACCCCAAGGTGAAACACTAGGTCGAATAAAACCCTTATCAAGAAATTCCTGTAACTAATCCTTCAACTCCTTCAACTCAGGAGGAGCCATACGATACGGATGAATAGAAATGGGCTGAACGCCCTACAACAGATCAATGCCAAAATCAATATCTCTATCAGGCAGCATGACTGGAAAATCAACTAGAAACATATCGGGAAAATACCGTACTACTGGAACTGAATCAACTGAAGGGGTATCAGTACTGACATCTCTCACATAAGCTAAATACGCGTCACACCCCTTCTCAACCATATGCTGAGCTTTAAGAAAAGAAATAACTCTACTGGGAGTATGATCTAAAGTACCCCTCCACTCAACACGTGGTACACCTGGCATAACCAGCATCACGGTTTTGGCGTGACAATCAATAATAGCATAATGGGGCGAAAACCAGTCCATGCCCAAGATAATATCAAAATCAACCATGCTGAGTAATAATAGATCGGCTCTGATCTCAAAACCACTAAGAGCAACCAAACATGACCGATAAACGCGGTCCACAATAAGAGAATCTCCCATATGAGTAGAAACATAAACAGGGAAACTCAAAGAATCCTGAGGTACACCTAAATGCAGAGCAAAATAAGAAGACACATAAGAGTAAGTAGAGCCTGGATCGAATAGAACCAATGCATCTCTATGGCAAACAAATATAATACCTGTGATGACAGAATCGGAGGCAACAACCTCTGTACGGGCAGGAAGGGCATAGTATCTGGCCTGGCCTCCCCCTCTAGGGAGACCTCTACCTCCCCGACCTCCACCTCTAGCTGGCTAAGCAGGTGGGGTAGCAATTGGAGCTGTAACCATAGCCTGAGAACTCTGTGCGGCACGCTATGACTGAGAAGTCTGTGGAGGTGCACCCCTCCCAAATCTGGGGCAATCCCTCACTAGATGGCGTGTGTCACCACACTCAAAACAAGATCTGGGAGGATGTGGTGGCTGTCACTGGCTAGGGCCAGGTCTGCTGGACTAACCTCTGAAAGCACCTCGCGCAAGAGTCGCGCTAGATACCGGTGGTGCATAATAAGGCTCCTGAGGTCTAGGAAGAGCTGGAGCACTACTGGCTGCTGGAAGAGATGAATGAATAGGACGACACATATAACCCATTCCATGATGACCTGTAGCTGGGGTACAGGCACCAAAATAATGGCCCCACTCTCGAGACCTCTTGGCCTCCCTCTCCTCTCTCTCCCTAGCTAGCATGCATACCCTCGATCCTTCTAGCAATGCTCACCACCTGCTTGTAATAAATATCCATCTCCAACTCATGAGCCATGCTATATTTGATGTAGGGGATAAGGTCCTAAATAAACCGGCGAACCCTTTCGCGGACAGTAGCAACCAAGGCTGGCGCATGCCTAGCCAAACTGGTGTAACGGACATCATACTCTGAGACAGTCATAGCGCCCTAGCGCAAATGCTCAATCTCTGCGCGCCATGCGTCCCCGAGGCTTTGAGGAACATACTCTCTTAGGAATATATCTGAAAATTGAGTCCAAGTCAATGAAGTAGCCTCATCTGGACTGTCTAACTCATAAGTGCGCCACCACTCATAGGCGGCTCCTCAAAGCTGGAAGGTAGTGAAAGAAACCCCGCTCGATCCTGAGATACCCATGGTATGGAGAATGCGGTAACACTCATCAAAAAATCCCAGAGCATCCTCCAATGCTAGACCGCTAAATACAGGGGGCTTGTACTTCTTGAACCTCTCAAGCCTCAACTGCTCATCCTCGGAAGCCGCTGCCCTGTCCCCGGGCTGAACTGGCACTGTAGGCGGCACAGGAATAATCTCAGGGGCCTGCTCAACATGCACTCGCTGCTCAGGAGTGCGGGCGATGGGAGTCTGTGCTCCTCCCCCAGTTTGAGATGTAGATGCAATAACGGAAGCAACCCTGCCTGAGCCAAGGTGGTATACATGCTCATGAACTGCGCCAAAGTCTCCTGAAGGGCTGGAGTTGTAGTAGCAGTAAGCGTATCAAATGCCTAGACTCTGGCTGGAACTGTGGGTGGTACATCGGTGGCAGCTCGCGTAGGTGCTCTGGCTGCACCATATGTGCGTCCCCAACCTCTACCCAGGCCCCAGCCTCTAACGACTGCAGTAGGGGGCACGGGTGCCTGATCATCTCGAGTAGCACGTGTCCTCACCATCTGTGAGAGAATAGAAGACAGAAGTTTAGAATTGTGATGTCAAAATATCGCACGACAAGGAAATCAAATGAAGTGGAAATTTTCTCAATAGTTACATAGCCTCTCGTAGATAAGTACAAACGTCTCTGTACCGATCAGCGAGACTCTAATAAATCAGCATGTGATCCGTGACTCCTATGAACTTAGAGCTCTGATACCAACTTGTCACGACCCCGGTTCGCCCTCCGTGAACCATCATGATGGCACCTAGTCTCTACGACTAGGTAAGCCTAAACTTGCAGAAGATAACCAAAACTTTCAGAAGTAAAACAATTTAAAAATAGAAATAAGGCAATAACAATGTTAAATATGCCACTCGGCATACACCATATTTATATAGATCTCAAAACCAATGTCTAAATTCAAGACCCGGAAATCCACGAATCACAAGCTAAGAAAAAGAAACACTACATAGCTCTAACTCCAGAATTTGTCTAATAAGAATAGAAAGTATAGAAGGGCTAAATACTAAAAGGCAGGAATAAAAAGGGACTCCTGTGTCTGCGGACGCGGCAGGTGTATCTCAAAGTCTCTAAGTAGTCGCCCCCCTCAAGGATGGTAGGCCTGAGTAGAAGTACCTGGATTTGCACATGAAAAACATGTGCAGAAGGGGCATAAGTACACCACAGTGGTACTCAGTAAGTGCCAATTCTAACCTCGGTCGGGTAGTGACGAGGAAGGTCAGAGCCTTACTGAGGTTAAATGCAATATAAGGGTTAATAGTGTTGAATAAAATAGTATAAATAAGTGCAACAGTAAGAAATAACATAGAATTGACAGGACAACAACAACTAGAACAGAGACAAAACAAGCCACGGAAAGAAATACAGTTCAACACAGAGATAACAACCGGGGCACCTTCCAGGATACCGTCCTGTAGTCCTAATTACAACTGTCCAGTGGATCTCCCAGGATACCGTTCTATAGTCCATCATATATATGTCCGAAGGATATCTCGGGATCCCGTCCCGTAGTCCAACTATCAATGCACGGGGATCTATCGGAATCCCGATCCGTAGTCCCAATTGTAATACCCAGTACTGGGGAAATCTACCCGGTGCATTCCCGTAGTTCCATATAACTGTGCAGGGGGATCTACCAAGAATCTAACCCGTAGTCCCAAAGTAAATGTGCAGGGGGATCTACTGGGAATCTAACCCGTAGTCCCAAAGTAAACAAACAAGGGGGAGCTACCGGAATCCCACGTCCGTAGTCCCAAAATAAATACACAGCAGCAGCAGAAAGATAAACATAAATAGTAAAATTCATATTAAGGCAATAACTGATTCTAGCCTAGCATGCTGCACATAATTCAAGTAAGGAAGGTTAAATCAAATGAAGCAATTAAGTCACTTAGACATGCTTTCCTAAGCTAACAATAGGCTTAATAGTGCAAGTAATAGAAACAGGAAAGGAAACATACTAGTAAGTACTTAAAGAAAATCGAATTTCCAATAATTAGCACAAGTACGCACTCGTCACCTCACGTACAAGGTATTTCAATTACCAAATATACCAATCCTAAGGGGAAGGTCCCCCACACAAGGTTAGACAAGCCACTTACCTCGATGCCACGAACACAATTCACGATTCAACTATAGTTTTACCCCTTGATTCCACCACCAATTCACTCATATCTAGTCACAAGTTACTTAATTACATCAATAAACGCTAAATGAATCAACCCCAATGCATGAAAATGAGTTTTCTAAAGTTTTACCCAAAAAGTCAAAAAATCGCCCCCGGGCCCACATGGTCAAAACTTGAGGTTCGAACCAAAACCCGATTACACATTCCCTCACGAACCCAAATATATGATTTGTTTTGAAATCGGACCTCAAATCGAGGTCCAAATCTCCAATTTTTGAAAAACCTAGGTTCTACCCAAAACACTCAATTTTCCCTATGGAAATCATTGATTTTGAGTTGAAATCATGTTAAAAGTTGTTAATGATCAAAGAAAACTAGTTAAAAATGACTTACAATTGATTTGGAGAAGAAGAAGCCTTTGAAAAATCGTCCTAGGGTGTTTATGTTTTGAGAGGATACGAAAAATGGGTTTAAAATCAGTTAAGTATAAAAGTTGTAGGTCGCAGGTATGAGAAATGCGAACAGGGGTTCACAACCTTTTCTCTGTTGGGAAATGCGAAACAAGGATCACATTTGCGAACCCTTTAGGAAAATAGGACCTTTGCATTTGCGAACAGCATGTCACATTTGCGACTTGGGAATTGTGAAGAATGGGTCGCATTTGCGACCCAAGGCTGAACAGGGGTTTTCGCATTTGCGAACAAGTCAGGCTTGGGCTGTTTTTTTACATTTGCGATCCAGCCTTCGCATTTGCGAGCTCGCATTTACGAGCCAGGCTTCACAAATGCGAAGCCTGTAGGCCTGGGCACACCAGCTAACGTTCTGCAATTTTCTAAGTTCAAAATGCACCCCGTGGCCTATCCAAAACTCACCCGAGCCCTCGGGGCTCCAAGCCAAATATACACACAACCTCAAAAATATCTCACAGACTTATTCGTGTACTCATATCACCAAAATAACATCAGAAACCTCGAATTAAACCTCAATATCAATGAAATTTCTCAAAACTTCTTTAAACACTGAACTTTCCAATTAAGGTCCGAATCACGTCAAACGGACTCCGTTTCTTACCAAACTTCACAGAATTATTTTAAATCATATATAAGACCTGTACCGGGTGCCGGAACTAAAATACGGGCCGGATACCAATATGTTCTAATCAAATTTCATTTCCATATCCTTTAAACAATTTCAGAAAATAATTTTCTTTAAAAATTCATTTCTCGGGCTTGGGACCTCGGAATTCAATTCCGGGCATGCGCCCAAGTCCCATATTTTCCTACGGACCCTTCCGGACCGTCAAATCATGGGTCCAGATCCGTTTACCCAAAACGTTGACCGAAGTCAAATTAACTCATTTTATAGTCAAAATTTATCATTTTTACAGACTTTCACATATAGGCTTTCCGGCTATGTGCCCGGACTGCGCATGTAAATCGAGGTGATGTTAAAAGAGGTTTTAAGGCCTCAGAACGCAGAATTTTATTTTAAAACAAGTGATGATCTTTTGGGTCATCACAAGTTTGATGCAACCTGCTTATTTGTCACCTCAAATTATATTATTAGGTTATTAAAAGATAATCTAGTAAAAGGATTATTCATGATAAATGGAACTTATTATTAGTAAAATAAAGTATAGTACACCAACTGTGTAAAAAATTACATTATAAGTATATTACAACTACCGGTGATCACAAATCCGTTATATTCTCCGATCTCATCATCTCCCGGAAACTCGCCATTAGCCATGTGGAATACGTCCCACATTTCCCCTTCTCCCGCCAACATTCTTACAAAAACACCAACATAACCGCCATATTTCTTTCTCGCGTATTCTGAATCCTCTGCACATAATAAAACTGCAATTTTTTTCCTTCCATTGTTAATTACTAAGTATTTTTCTTCAGGCGTAAATAAAGTAAAAAAACACGTATAAAATAGATTTTTGCTATTGAATTTTTTCGTGATCTCAAAAGATATAAAACAGATTTTTGGTTGTAAGGGTAATTTGTAGCAAATATTGGTTTTCATTTCTAGGTTTTTGCTACCCTATTCTCCTAGTTCCGTGGGTGTTTGTGCATTTTTGCAGGTATCATTTTTGGGAGTGCACGCGCACAAGCAGTAAAGTAGCAGCTATACACCAGGTTCCGCAGCATCGGGAGTATACCAAGTCAGGAGTTCCAGGTTCTATTCACGGGAATTGGTACCTCTCGCCTATTGTTTCTCTGTCCCCTGTGTTAATTACTTTATTAGCGTAGTATTTCGTACTACTCTAGTCAGTTTAGTGGGCTTGTAGTTACTATTTGTTCCCTTTGTTGTTTTGTGTGGTATTTTTTTCTCCGTTTCATTTTTAGACCTTCGTAGGAATAGAAACTATAGTTTGCAATGGAAAAGTAAGGTCATGTCCTCGAGGAGCTCGGATAGTGAGAAGGGGGGTAGGGCAAGGGATGGGGGTGGGACGGGGCCCAAAAGGGGTATAGGGAACAAGGTAGCCTGTAGGTTGAGAGTTGGATCGTGGAATATAGGGACGTTGACGGGTAAGTCTATAGAGCTGGTGAAGATTCTCCAGAAGAGGAGGGTCAATATAGTGTGTGTGCAAGAGACTAGGTGGGTAGGATCGAAGGCGAGGAATGTAGACGGGTATAAATTGTGGTTCTACGGAGTCGTGAAGGGCAAGACGAAGTGGGCATTTTGGTGGACAGGGAGCTTAGAGAGTCGGTGGTAGAGGTAAGATGGGTGAATGACGGATTGATGGCGATTAAAGTAGTAGTTGGAGGGAGCACTCTGAATGTCATTAGCGCTTACACGCCGCAAACGGGCTTGGACGAGGAGGTAAAAAAGGCGCTTCTGGGAGTCGCTGGATGAGGTGGTGTGAGGTATTCTGCCGACGGAGAAGCTATTCATAGAAAGGGATTTTAATGGTCATATTGGGTCGTCGGCTGGTGGCTATGGTGAGGTGCACGGTGGCTTCGGCTTTGGTGAAAGGAACGGGGGTGGTACCTCACTGTTGGATTTCACTAGAGCTTTTGAGTTGGTGATTGTGAACTCTATGTTTCCGAAGAGGGAGGAACATTTGGTTACTTTCCGGAGTATGGTGGCTAAGACTCAAATTGACTATCTCCTCCTCAGGAGGCATGATAGGGGGTTGTGCGAGGATTGCAACGTGATCCCGAGTGAGAACCTCGCAACTCAACATAGGCTCCTAATGATGGACGTCGGTATTCTGATGAAGAGGAAGAAGAGGTTTATACGGGATCCGTCAAGGATCAGGTGGGGTGCTTTGTCTAAGGATACTGCGCAAGAGTTGGAGGGGCGGTTGACAAATATGGGTGCCTGGAAGAGTGGTGGGGATGCTAGCGCTATGTGGACGGTAACGACAGACTGTATAAGGGAGGTAGCAAGAGAAGTGTTGGGAGTTTCGAAAGGCTATTATGGCGGGCACCAAGGCGACTGGTGGTGGAATGACGTGGTCCAAGATAAAGTGGAAGCCAAGAAAGCGGCGTACATTAAGTTAGTAGAGAGCACCGACGAGGATCAAAGGAGAGCGAATAAAGAAAGATATAAGGAGGCTAGGAAGGAGGCGAAAGTAGCGGTCACAAAGGCTAAGACTGTTGCTTTTTGACGGCTTTATGAGGAACTGGGGGGTAAAGGTGGGGATAAGAAGTTATTTCGATTGGACAAAGCAAGAGAGAAGAAGGCTTGCGATCTGGATCAAGTGAGGTGTATCAAAGACGAGGACAGTTGAGTATTGATGGAAGAGGCCCAGATTAGGCAAAGATGGCAGTCGTACTTTCATAAACTTTTGAATGAAGATGGGGATGGAAACATCGTGTTAGGGCAATTGGGGAACTCCGAGAGTCACCGAGACTTTAGGTATTGTAGGCGCATTAAGGTTGAGGAGGTTGTGGGTGCGATGGGTAAAATGAGTCAGGGCAAAGCGACCGGACCTGACGAGATTCCAGTAGAGTTTTGGAGATATGCGGGTAGGGCAGGCTTGGAGTGGCTGACTGAGATGTTTAATGTTATCTTCAAGATAAAAATGATGCCTGATGAGTGGCGGTGGAGTACAATGGTTCCGGTGTACAAGAACAAAGAGGATATCCAGAATTGTAACAACTATAGAGGTATCAAGTTACTAAGTCATACCATGAAAGTCTGGGAGAGGGTGGTGGAAATGAGGATAAGGAGGGCGGTGTCTATATCGGAAAACCAGTTTGGGTTCATGCCGGGCCGTTCTACTACGGAAGCTATCCACATTATCAGGAGGTTGGTGGAACTATACAGGGATAAGAAGAGGGATTTGCATATGGTGTTTATTGACCTAGAGAAGGCATATGACAAGGTCCCTAGGGACATCCTTTGGAGGTGTCTGGAGGTGAAAGGTGTGCCGGTGGCTTACATTAGGGCAATAAAGGATATGTATGATGGAGCTATGACTCGGGTTAGGACTGTGGGAGGTGACTCAGAGCCTTTTCCGGTGGTTATGGGATTACACCAATGATCTGCGCTCAGCCCATTCTTATTTGCTCTGGCGATGGACGCACTGACACACCATATCCAAGGAGAGGTGCCATGGTGTATGTTGTTCGCTGATGATATAGTTCTAATTAATGAGACGCGAGACCCATTAATGGGAGACTAGAGGTATGGAGGCAGACTCTAGAGTCTAAAGGTTTCAAGTTGAGTAGGACTAAGACAGAATATGTGGAATGTAAGTTCACCAACATGACGGGGGAAGCGGATGTGGAAGTTAGGCTTGACTCATAGGTCATCCTCAAAAGAGAAAGTTTTAAGTACTTAGGGTCTATTATCCAGGGAGATGAGGATATCAATAGGGATGTTACACACCGTATAGGAGTGAGGTGGATGAAATGGAGGTTAGCGTCTGGAGTCCTGTGTGACAAGAATGTTCCACCGAAACTCAAAAGTAAGTTATATAAAGCGGTGGTTAGACCGGCCATGTTGTATGGAGCTGAGTGTTGGCCAGTCAAGAATTCACATATCCAGATGATGAAAGTAGCAAAAATGAGGATGTTGAGATGGATGTGTGTGCACACTAGGCTAGATAAGATTCAGAATGAAGATATTCGGGAGAGGGTGGGCATGGCTCCTGTGGACGACAAGATGCGGGAAGCGCGACTTAGATGGTTCGGACACTTGTGGAGGGGAAGCCTAGATACACCGGTTAGGAGGTGTGAGCGGTTAACTTTGGCAGGTACGAGAAGAGGCAGAGGGCGGCCTAGGAAGTATTGGGGCGAGGTGATCAAGCAGGACATGGCGCGACTTCAGATTTTCGAGGACATGGCTCTTGATAGGAACATGTGGAGGTCGAGCATTAGGGTGGTAGGCTAGAGGGTAGTCGAGAGTTCTTCTCTCTTTGTACCGGGTAGTCTGTTTGAGTTTCGTTAGGTTTGTTAGCGGTCTTTGTTGTATTCACATTGGTGTTTTGCATAATTTTGTGTTATTGTCCTTTTACTTATTTGTTGTGGTTATTTTCTTTCTGGTATCTTTTATTGTTACATGTCTTTTCTCTTATTTCTTTTATGATATTATTGCTTTTCCTGTTGAGCCGAGAGTCTCCTAAAAACAGCCTCTCTGCCCTTTTTGGGGTAGGGGTAAAGTCTGCGTATACTCTACTCTCCCCAAACCACGCTAGTGGGATTTTACTAAGTATGTTGTTGTTGTATAAGTATATTATATAGTAAATTAAATCTTGGGAATTTGGCGAAGCCAAGGTCGTATCCTAGTGTCGGACACTTGGCATACACTAGCCCTAACAAAGCCAAGTTTGAAAGAAAGGAAGAAATGACAGCTCAATTATATGTACATTCACTTTCAAAAGTACAAAACATATCTTTACTAAATCTATCTATATTATGTTTCTCTCTTTCCTCTGCCAGCCCCAACACTCAAACCTGTACAACACCTTCATTATGGAATTTGCCTCGTCATTTTCGTGTTTCAAACATTATCTTTGGACATTGAAAGGAAAAAGGATTTATCTTTGGTACCTTCTTGTAATTGGCAAAATAGTAAAAACGTGCTTTTATAATCTTCCTGTAAATGGCAAAAAATAGACTCTAGTTTTGTGTTGTCCAAGTGACCTCATCGATTTATTCACATGATCAGGTGTTGGTTCTGTCCAAGCATACGTATTTAGGAATTAGGCGTTAGAGATAGAGTATTTTAGAGATAGAGTATCAGAAGTGGAAGGATTTTTGATATTTAATATATATATAAATAAAAATAAATTTGATATATATATATATATATGGGTTAACGAATTATTCGTTAGAAAAATTGAATAATCCGGCCCCAAACTGATAAGTCGTTAATAAAAAAAATTTAATCCGTTTCCCATCCGTTAAACCATTAACCCGATACAAATAAGCCATTAAACTTCGATTTCAGTTCAGTTTTCGGTTTCGGTTCGATTTTGAACACTCCTACTGATGGTTAGGGAGGTAAAGACAAATTTGAAGTCCAACATTAATTGGTGTAGCTTAAATGGTTAAGTTTAGAATTATAAAGGATTCAAATCTCAATAAATATAAAAATGCCTGATCATCAATCTAAATCTTAGTGGATAAATAATAAATTTACCCATATCCCAGACAAATTAATCGCACAAGATAATTAGGACACACTTTTATAAAAAATAAAAACAAACCTGAAGTCATATTTACCGTGGCTCCTCAAATACGCATAATTCTACTTGCGATTTTCAAAAAAACCATGTGACCACACTGAACAGTATTTGCCGGGGTGGTCAACCGAGGTCTTTGTGACAAAAGACACCGACTGATAGTAGTCCAAAAAGTCATGGCAGCACAATGTTTCCTAGCTATCAAATGAGACGAAAAACGAAAGTCACTACTCACTACTGAAAATGAGCGTTAGATTAAAAGAGTTGGTTATTAGGTTATTGAGTCATGTTAAAGATTTTTTATCTTATTAGTTTATCCGCGTGTGAATTGCATGTATATACCAAATCATGTAATTCACGATTTTATAAAATGATATCAATATTATCTAAACAAAATTTTTGTAAAGATTTACGCATGAAAGAATAATGCGTAAGTTTATGTGATCATCGTTAAGTAACTTATTTGCCGAGGTTAAGATTATGGAATAACACCTCAATACAAGAAGATGAACATTCAAAGTTTAATTGGATACTCATATTTTTTTTTTATTTTTTTTATTTTATTTTATGAGGTATAAATATATAATGAAGTGTATCTCATTAACGTTGTTTAACAACTATCTAAATATGTATTCTTTCTCAAACAACATAAAACAAAATAGGCACATAGTCAACCAATAATCAAGTGCTCTTTAATTAACTAAGATAATCACGTAGTTAAACTAAGAGGAGGGGTTGCTCTGATGGTAAGCAACCTCCACTTCCAACCAAGAGGTTGTGAGTTCGAGTCTCCCCAAGAGCAAGGTGGGAAGTTCTTGGAGGGAAGGATGCCGAGGGTCTATTTGGAAACAGCCTCTCTACCCCAGGGTAGGGGTAAGGTCTGCGTACACACTACCCTCCCCAGACCCCCACTAAGTGGGATTATACTGGGTGGTTGTTGTTGTTGTTGTGTAAGCACGTAGTTAAACAAGAAGATAATTAAAGGGCTTAATTATAACAAAACATATCAAGAATTCATTCTACAAAAGGTTCAATCAAAACCCTAGAGGAGAAAATTAGCTACTCATAATAGTTCGTAAAAATACAATACTGAAATTTATTGTAACGACCCGGCCGGTCGTTTTGTGTATTTGAGCCCTGTTTCTCCTTTTGAAGCTTTCCGTATGTGTATTTGTGGTTTTATAACTTGTGGGGATGGTTAATTTTATTTCGGGGGAATTTTGGAATGATTTGGATCATTTGGTTCTTGATTTAGAAGTTTAAGTTGGAAATATTGACCGAGGTTTGACTTTTGTCAAAATGACCTCGGAACGGTATTTTGATGGTTCCAATAGGTTCGTATAGTGATTTTGGACTTAAGCGTATGCCCGAATGTGATGACATGATAGGTCATTTTCAGTACTAACCTTTATTTTCATATTTCGAGACCTCTATTAGTTCCATTTGATATTTCTGGATTGGTATGCATGGTCCGTATTATTTTCCGAAAGGTTTTGACGTAAAAATTTAAAGAAAAAGTGATTTTAAGCATAAAATGGAACTTTTTGAGTTGACCACGATCAACATTCTTTGTAAATGATCTCGGATTAGTGTTTTGACGATTTCGGTAGGTTCGTATGATATTTTTGGACTTGTACGCATTTTGGTTGGGGTCTGGGGTGATCTGAGCGCATTTCAGCACGTTATGCGAAAAATTGTGAAAATGAGTTTTAATGATCGATTCTTGTTAATTGATGTTATTTTGATGAATTGAGGTAGCGAGCAAGTTTATATTTGCGAGCCTCGCTTTTGCGAAAAAGAGTTCGCATTTGCGAGCAGGGGCCTAGGCTGGGTGACTTCACATTTGCAAGGAAAATGTTCGCATTTGCAAAGTTTGGGCAGCCACTTTTGCGAACATTCAGGTCGCATTTGCGACCACTGGTAGATATTGTCATCTTCGCATTTACGAAAAATTTAGGCATATTTGCAATGGGGGACCTTTCACATTTGCAAACAAAATGTCACATTTGCGGAGTCTGCTAACCTGATGCACTGATCGCATTTTTGATCCGTATTTTGCATTTGCGTTGTTCACAGTTGTGAATAAGAGTTTGCAATTGCGATACCTACAGCTAGGTAAAAGATGGGAAAAACGGGGCTTAACTCATTTTACACCATTTCTCAACCCTAAACACTCTAGAGGTGATTTTCTTGAGAGCCTTTCTTCCTAAAATCATTGGTAAGTAACTCTAATCCAGTATCTTTTAATCCCTCATTACTTTTCATGAATTTTTTTTTACATCAAATCTAGGATTTTCATGATAAAAGCTAAGGATTTGGGTAGAATATAGGAATTTTATAAAATTAAGATTTAGACCTCAAATTGAGGCCACATTTCGAAATAAATTATATAATTAGGCTCGGAGGTGAATGGATAATCAGATTTTGGTCCAGATCTAGGATTTTGACCTTTGGTTCGTGGTTACATAATTAGGCTCGTGGTTACATATTTTGAAACAAATTACATAATAAGGCTCGTGGTTAATTTTTGTTGACTTTTTTTTCAAATTCATCAAAGATTGAACCTTTTTCCTTCGTGGTGTAGTTTCTAAAGCTTATTTTGAATTGTCTGATCGATAATTGACTAGATTCGGTTGGTTTGGAGGCTTGTTCGAAAGGCAAAGATATGGTTGGTTGATTTATTTGGTTGCGAAGTGAGGTAAGTATTGTATCTATCTTTGACTTGAAGGAATTAGAACTTGTTGGTCTATTTGTTATGTGAATTATGTGGGGAAACGATATATATGCGGGATGACGAGTGTATATGCGCCGTCATGTGTTTAAAGCATGCGTGATTGAGCTATTTACTTTCATGTCTTCATTTATTCATGTTATCTCTTGCTACATAGTTTAGTAGCTACATGTTCTTACTTGCTATCCATGCTTTACTTGTTACTTAATTATTACTTGTTTCAATTTGTATATTTTCCACCTAATATTTGCTTACCCGCTACATGCTTCTAATTGCATTAATTGTATATTTTCGTTGTTTCATGTTTTACTTGCTGTTATTGTCCTTATATTACTTGAAGCACTTTATTATGTCATTCCATTTATATGAGCCTTTTAGCTATTCGGTATTGATGTTTTTCCAAGTTTTGGGATAACAAAGTATTAGCTATTCCCCATTTGTACTAGTAGTTCCTTATTGTTCCGCACATTCAATCTCTTTTGTGTCGATATTTTGTATATAATGGTATTGAGTTTTTTATGTTAATAAATTAATATTTGGGGATCGGATTGCACGCCACAATGATGTAGAAATAAATTTATATTGGGGGATCGGGTCCTCCGCAACAGAAAATGATATGAAGTGATATTGGGATCGGGTTTCACACCGCAACAAATATTATGTTGAAAGTTGAGATTGGGTTGCACGCCGCAATAGATTTGATGTATTGTAGTTGTTTGTGCTGTAGAGTTTATTCTCGGTATTGTGATATGAGATTTGAGATTATGTTATTTTGGATCCCTCCAGCAGTTGACCTTCGGATCCGTTTATATGATTTTTCTGTTTTATCTATATTTCTATATTCTGTTATTATTTGTATAGGTTTATTGTGAATGCCTTTGTCATAACATCGTCACTAATTCATCGATGTTAGGATCAACAGTTACAGAGTAAATGGGGTCGATTGTACTCATGCTACACTTTTGCACTTCTTCTGCAGATATCAGTGTCAGTCCCAGTGGCACGTAGAGGAGTTCTTTCCCGGATCTACTTACAACTGGAGACTTGAGGTAAAGCTGCTGACGTTTGTAGTCCCTGAAGTCCCATTCTATTTTGTCTTTAATATTTATCTTATTTCAAACAATTATATTTCGTTCAAACTTTATTTGTAAAACTCTAGTATGCTCATATATTTGTGACTTCAGATTTTTGGGATCTGTTTAGATTGTGTTACATTGTATTTATCACATCTAATTCATTTTATTTCTGTTTTGTATTATTAAGGTTCTACTTTAAAATTGCTAAATGGTTAAATAATTTCCTAATGTTGGCTTGCTTAGCAAGCGGTTGTTAGGTGTCACGATCCCTTAATTAAAATTTTAGGTCGTGAAACCGAAATTGAATTCGGAGGTTCCAAGCTTGATTTGACTTGTTTTATCAAAAGTTGACAATTTGAAGGTTTTGAAAATCCTTAAGTTTGACAGTAGGTTGACTTTGTGGCTATCGGTTTTGGATTTTGATTTCGGAACATGAAATAGAGTCGTCTTGTCATTTGGAACTTGCCTGCAAAATTTGGTGTCATTCCGAGTTGATTTGATAGGAATTGGACGCTTAGTTGTGATTCTAACTATTCTTGAGTTCGTTGTGAAATTTTATGTGTTTGATGCCCGATTCATGGTTCCGGATGTTATTTTGGTATTTTGATCGCGAGAGCGAGCTCGTATGATATTTTTAGACTTGTGTTGATATTTTGCGGGAGCCCCGAGGGCTCGGGTGAGTTTCGAACGTGTTTCAGATTGGTTTGAACTTTTTCTAGGTTGTTGGTGTGCTGGCGGTGCAGTTATAACAATTGCAAAGTCAGTGTCATAGTTACGACTTTCCTTGGGCTTGTCAGGTGCCGTATTTGTGATGGAATATCCGCATTTGTGAGGGTTCGCAATTGCGAGCCCCAGGCCGTTTTGCGACTTCTGCACCTGAACAAAAAGGATGAAATATGAGACTTAGCTTCATTTATCATATTGTAGAACCCTAGATTCGGTAGGGGCGATTTTGAGGAGGAATTTTCACATACAATTATTGGGTAAGTGATTTAAAACTAATTTCAATTATATTACATGATTATTTATGAGATTTAACCTCTAATCCATAGAATTTGAAGTGAATCTTGGGGGGACTTTGTTTATGCTTTGAAAAATGAAAATTTAAAATTTGAGAGTCGAATTAAACTCAAATTTGAAAAAAATAAATATGGACTCATGAGGTTATGGATAGTCGAGATCTACCCTTGGACTCGGGGTTTGACCCGGGGGGGGGGGGTTTCGGAGTTGACTTTTGGGGAATTATGTAAATATCTTAATTTTATTAATCGAAAGTGGTTTCTCTTACATTGTTTGATGATATTAAGTTATTTTTTGTTAGATTTGAGCTGTTCAGAGGCAAAATTTAAAGGAGAAGCCATATTTGAGTGTTGATTTGGCCTAGTTGAGGTAAGTATCTTGCCTAACTTTGTGCGGGAGAACTACCCCACAGGATTTGGTTTAATTGCACTATTTGAATTATTTGAAAGACGTATACACGGGGTATGAAGTGTGTTGTAACATCCCTATTGATCATTTTGTGTATTTAAGCCTTGTTCCCCTTTTGATACTTCACACATGTGTATTTGTGGTTTTATGACTTGCGTGGTTGGTTAGTTTCGTTCTGAAAATTTTTTGGGTTGATTTGGACCTTTTGGTTCTTGGTTTAGAAGCCTAAGTTGAAAATGTTGACCAACATTTTACCTTTGTGAAAATGACCCCGAATGTTTTGATGGCTCCGATATGTTTGTACCGTAGTTTTGGACTTGGTCATATGCCCGAAATCTAATTCGGAGGTCCCTAGTTTTGTCGAAAGTTGACAATTTGAGGTTTAGAAGTTTTTCCAAGTTTTACCATATGTTGAATTTTTGGCTATCGGGTTCAGAATATGTTTTTGGTAATTGGAAAGGTCTGTTTTGATATTTGGAACTTGAATGGAAAATTTGGTGTCATTTGGAGTTGGTTTAATAGGTTTCGGGCACTTGGTTTCAATTATAGGGGTTCTTGAGTTTTCTTTTGAAATTCATGTGTTTTGATGTCCGATTCGTAGTTCTTGATATTATTTTTGTGTTTTAATATTGCGAATGAGTTCGTATGATATACTTATACTTGTATGGATGTTTGGTTTGGAGCTACGAGGGCTCGGTGAGTTTCAGATGTGTTTCGGATTGGATTGAACTCATTTTGGGTTGTTGGTGTGCTAGTGCTGCAGTTATCACAATTGCGAGCACTAGCCTTGTAATTGCAAAGTGAATAGTGGGGGAGAAGGTATCGCAGTTGCGATGCCCCACTCGCAATTACGAAGATAGGGTAGTCTAGTAGGATCGCATTTGCGATGGGAACAAGGTTGGCATATGCGAATTTGAAAACCCAGTGTCGCATTTGTGACTTTCCCTTAGGTTGTCAGGAGCCGCTGATCATGCCCAACTATGCCTTATAAACAAGACATCCGAACGTTGCAAATATAATCTGAGTATTTAGCCCATAGTCGAACCCACAAGGAATTAACCTATCAATTACTTTCGTTAGACTTACTAAATTTTCCGGAATCAACTTCCCAAATGTTGTCAATAACAATTGATGGTATTTCTATTAACTACGAATGAAAGTAAATCAAAAATTGAATACTAACTATGATTAAGTTGTAAACAATTAAGAGAAGCTTCTAAGGTTATGATTTCCCTATTGATGGAATCCCTTCCGGTTATGTTTCATATAGATTCACCAAATCATCTCTATCAATCATGAGCACTCCTATTACCGTAAATCTCTCCCGAGTAATCACGATAATTTACTAGACGCACTCTCCCGAGATACGCTAGCTAGCTTTGTTTATTATAGCTCACTTTAGATTGCACCCAAGGCTTTGTTATCCCTAATCTCGCCTTTAAACCCGCAGTTATTGATCCCTAATATACTTTGGGAGTGGTGTTGTTCAACAATTACCTAAATATGAACTCTCTCCCGAGTTATGCACACTAAATAGGCACAACTAATTGAGGATCCTGTCAATTAACTACAACAAACACGTAGTTGAACAAATAGAGATTAAACTGGCAAACTATATTAACATCACAAGAAGTTCATCCTTTAATAGGTTCCATCAAAACCCTAGACTAAGGAATTAGCTACTCATGACAAAACAAGATGAAACTACTAAATTATTCATAATGTGTAATTACAAGAAAATAAAAGAGATAGAAAAACTCTAATGTTTGGTTGATCTTCTCACACTTATTCTTGCCTCCAAAGTAGTCTAAAAACAAGCTTAAAACAATCTTGGGCGAGTTTCTATAGCTTATAAGGGTTTGGAACAAGTTTTTCCGAATTTACACTTTGGTCCAAAAATTTCTGACGTGTGAATAGTGCACCGCAGTCGCGGCTCGACCGCGGTGGGAGCTGATCAATCTGCCTCGAGCTTTAGTCAACCGCGGTTGCACCGCGGTTCCACCACGGTCGCGGTGAAATTTGCTCAGGCCATTTTCTCACTTCTTTGTGCTCGGGTACTTCTCGAGTGGCGTTTTCTTCACATTATTGCATCCAAAACACTCCGTGGTGCTTCCTCACTTAGAATATTCCCTGCGAAACAAAAGAACACCATTTAGAGCATTTTGTTGGCAATTTACCTATAAAACAACAATAAAGCATGGTACTATTAAGGTGTAAATATCATCTATATAGCCTAATATCAACACGCCACACTTAAATCATTGCTAGTCCTCGAGCAATCCACCACACTCCATCAAAGTTCCTTCCCTAAGCTTTTCCCTTAACGACTCACACCTTGAACATTTTTCCAAAGTTGCACCTAGTAGTGAACAACCTTTACCTCAAAAGTCAAATCTCTCGTACCATGCAACATTCACACTTACTCAAACCACTCTATGCAAGAGTCAAGACTTACCTTTCCTTTGTGAATCACATTCCCTCACATCACACAAGAGAGTAGTTCCACATATGGTGATAATTAGAACAATTAGGAACTTAGATAGACAAAATTCGCTCACTCTCAAAAAGAACATTCACATGCCACAAAGATGCACCATAAGCTTGCCCGTAGTGTAATACTCTACTAATCGAGCTCACTCAGTCTAAGATCAATAGGACTTTACTTAGTTGTAATGTAGGCTAAAGGACGGGTAAAATATATTTGGATATAGTGACTAACCTCTCTAAGTACTTTTAATACAATTACACTAACCTTCAAGACCATACTTATGTCAACCAAACACTCCACCACTTTTATTTAAAAACATCCCCATCCATTAGGTCCAGTTGTAACAAACCACCACTTATCAATTACTATATTTTACTCATTTTTTTTTCTTCTGTGGTTCTCATTCTTTTACTCTTCAACACTCTTCACCTTTTCTCTATTTCAATGGTTCCACTCAAAAACCAAACCACCACCCCACACTTGTGCTTTTTGCATAATTTCAGTACCATTCAAGTGCTCATGGGAGGTAAAAGGGTTCAAACAACAGGCTATTCAAACAATTGGGTAAGTCTCGCAATGTGGTTGCCAAAGAAACAGGCTTATAGGCTCAACGGGATTGAATAAGATGTATTACATTCAGGTGGGTTTACTTTATGTGTCTGCCTCAACAAAGAAATACCTATATCACTTCTAAAACTGAATGAAAATACTATTTCGCTTTGCAAACACACAGAGCAAGTTCTAGGCATCAAATGTGAATCATGGAATATAGTAAAACTCATACACACATGACACATGACTCACTCTGGATTGATTTATCAAGACATTCCCTTTTGAGTGTTCAAGTTAGATACAAACATACAATTTTAAGGCACTTTAGCAAGATTCAACCATTGAGACTAAGCGTTACACTCTAGTGTCTATTTTGTTCAGGTGTATCAACGCTAAGGGTTTCTCCTTCGATTTTAGCTCACAGCCCATTAATCCTAATCTAAAAATTAAGAAGAAACAAAATGAACAAAAACTACCTACACCCGGTTCAAGCTAAACCCTTGGAAAAGAACCGTGGCCCAAAGAAAAACCAAGGGGGAGTTACTACACTACCTAAAAATAAAATAAAAAATCTTTTTGGTATTTTCTATAGACTAACTTCCCTCAAGACAATTCTCTAAAGGATCTGTCATCAGGAAGAGTCTCTATATTCCTTTTTTTTTCTCGACTTAGTCCATCAAGAACCTCGCCGAAAGAGATCCGTCGTCGGGACAAGTCACTTACCTATTTTAACTTACTTAATGAACAATTACTCAAAACATCAAAACAATCAAAGCAAAACAAAACAAAACAAAATCAAACAGTCAATTGTTACGAATACATACATACAGTGGAGTATCCCCCACCCCACACTTAAAATGTAGACATGTCCTCATGGCTTAAAAATTTAAAGAACAGTGAGGTAAAGGAACTTCCCTGGAGGATCACTCCTGATCGGAGACGGAGTCTGGATTCACATTGCAAGCACGACCAAAAGCTCTCAGCCAGCCTAAGAATTTCTTCTCCGACTTCACCTGCCGGTCAGCCACCGCGTCTACGCGGGCACCCAAAATTAATGATTGAGGTACGCAACCTAGCCATCTCTTGCTCCAAAGATGTCATGTGGGTACTCCGGCGAGGCTGTGATGGGCCTGCCTCTTCAACTCTCGGAGGTGGTGGGACCTCAGCTGCCTCAGCATCATCATCATCATCATCAGATTCATCATCTTATTCATCAGACATTCACCACCGGCTCCATCCCAATTCTGATTTTTCTTGCCAAGAACGGGGCTTTTGGTCTTAATTTTCCATCAATTCTAAGGTCTTCAGGGACTCTAGCAAGGCGGCACAACCTGGTGACTAGAGAAGGAAAGTAGAAGCCTTTGAGCAACTCAGGTGATCTAATGAGCATCTCGTCATGGAGGAGCTGGGCCACATCAAAATCCTTCTGAGCCATGAAATAGTAGATTGCTGACGCTCGTGGTAGATTGAGATCGGTCGTGTTGCTGGAAGGCAACAATCAACTGTTGATAATAGTTAGCCAACACTTAGCCTCCCAATTGAGAGACTGGGAGTTAAATGTGATACTGTGCTTTATCCATATGTATTCTCTGTCTGGCACACATATAGTTTCAAGAAGAGTTCCACACAAGGTACTTGTTCGGCTAAAAGTACGATAATCATCAGTTTCTTCCCTGAACACTGGCAGCCGATGAACCCTGCGGATGGCCTCGATAGATGCATTTACTGGAGTATTGTGCACAGTAAAAACCCTATTCTCACGCTCCGGGTAGTTCGCATAGAACTCCCTGACCATCTGAACATTGGCCACCTCCGGTACCTCGAAGAAGATGTCCAGCTGACACCTCCTCAATTCATTGAAGATGTTCGGGCATTCCACCTATAAGGCCTGTCTGTCAATATGCACCTCATGTAGCAATTTCTTTGTTGCCTTTGCATTGTATCTGTCCTCTGCCGGTTTGGAGACAAACCTAGTGCTGTTAAACTGTGGTGCACTGGCCTGACTCCTAGCTCTCGAGGAGCTTCCCGGTCTACTAGCGGAGGACCCGGTGTTGCGTTTCTTCCTAGATGAACTCATTGTACCTGTCAAACAGAGAAACACCTATTAGTGAGTGTGTGAAATGTGTGACTATGGGTGGTTACTCAGACTTCACCACAACCATGTCACATTAGCCCTTATAACTCTATTGGGGAAATTTTCCAAACACCTTGTGGGCAAGGCACTTATCCTAACACATATAGCCCTCATGGGTACATCAAAACATCCCCCAAATCAAAGATATTACGACACCATCACACTCCATAATACTTCATTCAACACCCACCAACACCCACCTTTTCACCATATCAAACACACAACTCCTTCACCAATCAATCTCAAAAACGAAATGCAAAAGAAAAACTAAGAAGACACTAACAAAAATCTACTAACAATTACTACACCATTACAACATTAAACTAGCATAAACTACAAAAAAATACAAAAAGAAAAGAGAAGGGAGAGATGAGTATTACATACCCGGAAGAGTGAAGGAGTAAGAGGAATGAAGACGGGGAAGTGGGATGAGTGAAGAAGAGGAAGAAGAAGAAGAAGAGAGGGATTTTGGATTTTTTTGGGGGGGGGGGGGTTAGGGTTTAGAGAGAGAGATTGAGAGTTAGAGAGGGTGGTTAGTTGTTTATGGGGGGAGATTGTTTAAGTGGGGGTTATAAAATTAAAAGAAGAAGAAAAAGAAAGAAAAACGGAGAAAAAAAAGAAATTAAAAATACCTGGTACCCACCGCGGTCGACGCGGTCCCACCGTGGCCACGGTGGGTTTAAAATTGGAGGTAGAAAAGTCATGTCTCACCGCGGTTCTACCGCAGTCCCATCACGGTCGCGGTGGGTTCGACGATGTTGAGGCAGAATGCCTGGCCTCTACCGCGGTTGCGGTGCTGATGCTCATTTTTTTAATATAGGAAGTTACAAAAAAACACTAAAAATAACATTCATGGGTTGCCTCCCATGCAGCGCCTGATTTAACGTCGCGACACGATGCAAACAAGCGCATTTAAGGCTCGCTCGACCTCTGAGGTTCCGTCAGGTAGATCTCTGACACTTCCTTTGGTTTTTTCATGCCTATGTATAGCTTTAATCTCTGCCCATTGACTCTAAATGTGTGAGAGTCTTTCTCCGAGTCAATCTCCACAGCTCTTGAAGGGAAGACTTCTACCACTAGAAATGGACCAGATCATCGTGACTTAAGCTTAACAGGGAATAACGGTAATCTTGAGTTATAGAGAAATACCATGTCCCCGGGTTTGACAATGTTCTGGTTGTGCAACCTCTTCATTCTTTCCTTGTACAACCTTGTACTCTCAAAAGCAAGATATCTGAACTCGTCAAGCTCATGCAATTCAGTGATTCTCGTTGTGCCCGCAACCTTAATATCTAGGTTCAACTATTTCAGTGCCCACCAAGCTTTATGTGCAAGTTCCACTGGCAAGTGGCAGGCCTTCCCAAACACCAACTTATATGATGACATACCAATTGGTGTTTTAAAAGCAGTTCTATAAGCCTAGAGTGCATCATCTAGCTTTTTCGCCCAATCAGTTCTTGTGGCGTTCACAGTCTGGGTTAGCACACTCTTTATCTCTCTATTGGACACTTCAACCTGCCCACTAGACAGAACTGGGTGCCTCCGTCACTGATAATCGCTCTTGGTGTCCCAAAGCGGGTGAATATGTTCTTTTTCAAAAATCCCACCACCACTCTTGCATCATTAGTGGGCAACGCTACAACTTCTACCCATTTAGACACGTAATCCACAGCAACACGTATGTACTTATTGCCATAGGAGCTGACGAAGGGTCCCATGAAGTCAATCCCCCAGACATCAAACACTTCCACCTCTTGAATTAGGTTCATGGACATCTCATGGCGACGGGAAATGTTCTTGGTCCGCTGACATTCATTATAGCCCTTCACCCATTGGTGCGCATCTTTAAACACTGTTGGCCAAAAGAAGCCTGCCTCTAGCACTTTTGCAGCTGTCTTGACTCCTCCAAAATGCCCTCCATACGCCGATGCATGACATGCTTGCAAAACAGAAGATTGTTCTATCTCGGGGACGCACCTCCGGATCATATTGTCAACACATATTCGAAACAGGTAAGGTTCATCCCAATAATACATGCGGCAGTCACGATAAAACTTTTTCTTTTGTACAGAGGAAAGGTTATAGGGAACTATACTACTGGTCAGGCAATTTGCAAAGTCTGTATACCATGGCACTTCCTCAAGACTAGTAGCGAGCAACTGCTCGTCTGGAAAGGTTTCCAGAATATCCTCAAGCTCAATTGAGTTTTCAGCTCTCTCAAGTCATGATAGATGATCATCGACTTAGTTTTCTGTGCCCTTACGATCACGAATTTCGAGGTTGAATTCTTGTAGTAGCAATACCCAATGAATCAGGCGCGACTTAGACTCCTTCTTCTCAATCAAGTACTTGAGAGCTGCATGATCAGTGTGTACAATTACCTTAGAGCCAATCAGGTATGATCTGAACTTGTCAAAAGCAAACACCACAGCCAACATCTCCTTCTCAGTCACAGTGTAGTCAGCTGGGTTCCACTCAGCGTTCTACTAGTATAGTAGATTGGATGCATTATCTTGTCTTTCCACTGTCCCAACACTGCCACCACTGCATAGTCACTAGCGTCACACATGAGTTCAAAAGGTTGCTCCCAGTCGAGGGCAACAATAATGGGTGCTGTGACTAGCCTCTTCTTCAGCTCCTCAAATGCTACCCTGCAATCATCAGAAAACAAGAAGGGGTGATCTTTTTCTAACAACTTATAGAGAGGGTTGACAATTTTTGAGAAGTCTCTTATGAATCTCTGGTAGAAACCGGCATGCCCGAGGAAGCTCCTGATTGCCTTGACTGAAGTTGGAGGGGGCAGCTTTGCTATCACATCCACTTTAGCACGATCTACCTCAATTCCTTTGCTTGACACCCGGTGCCCCAAGACTATGCCCTCTTGTACCATGAAATGATACTTCTCCCAATTAAGAACCAGGTTAGTCTCGATACACCGTTTCAGCACATGAGTCAGATTTATAAGACACTCATCAAATGAGTTTTCCACAACTGAGAAGTCATCCATGAACACCTCCATTATGTCCTCTAACATGTCAGTGAATATGGCCATCATGCACCTTTGGAATGTGGCGGGTGCATTGCATAGGCCAAATGGCATCTTCCGAAAGGCATAAATGCCATACGGGTAAGTGAAGGAGGTCTTCTCTCTGTCCTCTGGTGCAATGGAGATCTGATTGTACCCTGAGTACCCATCCAGAAAATAGAAGTGTGACCTCCCTGCCACTCTGTCTAGCATCTGATCAATGAAGTGAAGTGCGAAGTGGTCTTTCCGGGTGGCTAGATTTAACTTTCTATAATCCATACGAATTCTCCAGCCCGTGACAGTTCTCGTAGAGATCAGTTCATTGTTATCATTTTTAACTACCGTCATGCCACCCTTTTTAGGTACACATTGAACCGGGCTAACCCAGCTGCTTTCAGAGATTGGGAAAATGATTCCCGCATCTAACCACTTTATTACTTCTTTCTTCACCACTTCCTTCATGTTGGGGTTCGGCCTTCTTTGGTGTTCCCTGAAAGGTTTGTGTCCCTCTTCCAGCAGAATTTTATGCATACAGTAGGCGGGGCTGATCCCCTTTATGTCTGCCATGGTCCACCCAATGACAGTCTTACACTCCTTGAGTACCTGCAACGGTTGTTGTGCCTGCGCATCTAACAAACTAGATGAGATAATAACAGGTAATGTGGAGTCAGGTCCAAGGAACTCATACCTGAGATAGGCGGGCAGTGGCTTCAACTCCAGCTTTTGGGGTTTTTCGATGGATGGCTTGGCTGGAAGAGTTTCTCTATTTTCTAAGTGCAAGGGCTCATATTCAAGTGTTCTGTCCCAGAACCCTCTGCCCTTTAGTGCCAACACCCATTCTGCCATTTCTTCTCCATTCACCTCATCTAAATTCATCAGGCATGCAACAATAGGGTCCTCAATAGTCAGCATCTCATCATCAGTTTCGACAATTACATCCACGACATCAATAGGAGAGCAATTGGCGAATTGACTTGGTCGCCTCATAGATTTCTGCACATTAAATGTTATCTCTTCTTTGTTCACTCTCATCTTGAGCTTCCCAGTCTCACAATCAATGAGAGCTCTCCTAGTGGCCAAGAACGGCCTTCCCAAAATTATGGGAATTTCTTCATCCACCTTGCAGTCCAAGATCACAAAATCTGCAGGCAATACAAATTTCCCCACCTGAATCAACACATCATCCAGGATACCAGAGGGTCTTTTTACAGTTCTCTCAGCCAGCTACAACAACATAGAGGTGGGTCTAGCTCTTCCAATCCCCAGCCTCTTATAAATCGCCAGGGGCATAAGATTAATGTTAGCCCCTATATCACAAAATGCCTTAGCAAAATCAAAATTACCAATAGTGTAGGGAATTGTAAAGCTCCCTGGGTCAGATAGCTTCTCCGCAATTTGTCTAGTCACCACTGCACTACAGGTCTGAGTAAGAGTAACTGTGGCCAAGTCTTGGAAATCAAATTTTCGAGACACTAAGTCTTTCATCATTTTTGCATACCCAGGCATCTCTTTCAAAGTATCAATCAATGGAATATTTACCTGGATTTGTTTTAGCATCTCCAAGAACTTTTTTGTACTGCTCCTCTTTCTAGTGCTTAGCTAGCCTCTGAGGGAATGGTGCATGAGGTCTCTTCTTCATAATGCCTTGAGACTGCTCTTTATTAGCTGCCACCTCAACTACTTGTTCCTGGGCTGTCTCAGCTTCTTTCTCAGTCTCAATCTGAATGTTGTGTTCTTCCTGAGCAGGCTGAACTGTCACCTCTATCAGTTTCGTTAACTCATCTAGCTCAATGGGCACTGGTATGAGAGTCTCAGCCTATCTGCTCTCTCGAGCCCTTTCTTGCTCTACGTCTAAATCTCTGCCATTCCGTAGACTCACTGCCATCAACTGCTTCGGGCCTTGATCTTTGGGGTTTATTTGAGTGTTTGCAGGTAATGTCCCATGAGGATGATTGTTTAGAGACATTGAAATTTGGTCCATCTGCACTTCAATATTCTTGATAGCTGAATCATGTGCATCTACTCTCTCACTAATTTTTACATTAGGCACAATAACCTGCTGCATCATTGCCTCAAGTCTAGCAAACCCATCTTCCTGCCGCCCACCATGCTGCTGCTAAGTAGGGTGATACCCTTGCTGCTGATTCTGATTGTTATATCTCTGTGGCTGTGGATATGGTGCCATATTGTTAGGAGGTCTCATACCTCCCATGTTCCCATTGTTGAACTATGGTTGGATTGGCCTATATGGCTGATTTTGCTGGCCCCAATTCTAACTACCCTGTCTCTAGACTCCATAATTAGACACATAGTTCATGTATTCAGGGTAGTGATGATTATCAAATTTTGCATTCCACTGGTTACCAATTGGCTGACTGAAGCAAGATGTGCACAAGCCCCCATTGGTAGTATCTATGATGTGTACCTGTTGCTTCTGCCCTGACTCTTCCTCCTTTTTGGTGAATATACTCATCTGTGTCAATAAGGTGGCCATATTTTCAGCCATAGAGTTGGATGGATCGAAGGGCACTGAGTGAACCACTAGAATGATCGGTACATTCTTGGATGTCCATCCCAAATTCTGTGCCATTTTGTCAAGCAGACTCTGGCCTTCTCTCCATGTTTTGCTCAAAAATGCTCTACCAGCTGAAGCATCAACAATGTTCTTCACACTATCTGACAATTCCATGTAAAACCGCTGCTCCAACATCAAATTTGGAATTCCATGGTGCGGACATATAACCAACATCCCTTTGAAGCGTTCCCATGTTTCATGCAGTGTCTCCATTAGTCTCTGTTTGAAACTCAAAATTTTATCAATTTGTTGCGTAGTCTTGTTGGGTGGGTGGAACTTGTTATGGAATTGCTTGACTAACTTCTCCTAAGTTGTTATGGAATTTATGGAGAGTGAGTTTAGCCAGGTCTAGGCAGCTCCTATCACTGAGAATGGAAACAATAACAACTTGATTGCTTCCGGAGTTACGTTGGGCTGCCTTTGCGTTTTGCATATTGACAGGAAATTTTTCAAGTGCTGTTGAGGATCTTCGACTTGTGACCCTGAAAATAGTCCCTTGTTTTGCATCAAGTGCAGCATGTTATTCGTGATTTGGAATGATTCAGCCTGTATCTGCGAGACTATAATTGCACTGGCTAGATTTTCAGTTGTGGGTTGTGGCCAGTCATAGAGAGCAGCCTCTGGCACAAGAGGTGCCACAGATGCTAATGGAGCTGCTGGGTCTACCACGTTGTCCCCCATGTCTGGTTCGATTTGTTCAGTTGCTTGTTTTTGTTTGCTTTTTCGGTTAGCCGAATTCAAGTCCTTGAAAACTTTCTCAGGATCTGAAAAATGCTTCAAATACTTCACCAGTTCTCGATGAGTTTCTAGGCATGCACCTGCACAACTAAGTCAACAAACGTTAAAATTTCGATGTAAAGATTGGGTATAGAGAAAACTGACTACACTAAGAATTTTTGTACTTCTTTCAATTGTAATTGATAACACCGTTAAGTCCCCGGCAACGACGCCAAAATTTGATCACGCCCAACTATGCCTTATAACCAGGACACGCGGACGTTGCAAATATAATCTGAGTATTTAGCCCAGAGTCGAACCCACAAAGAATTAACCTATCAATTACTTTTGTTAGACTTACTAAATTCTCCAGAATCAACTTCCCAAACGTTGTCAATAACAATTGATGGTATTTCTATTAACTACGAATGAAAGTAAATCAACAACTGAAAACTAACTATGATTAAGTTGTGAACAATTAAGAGAAGGTTCTACGGTTATGATTTTCCCTATTGATGGAATCCCTTCCGGTTATGTTTCATATAGATTCACCAAATCATCTCTATCAATCATCAACACTCCTATTACCGTAAATCTTTCCCGAGTAATCATGATAATTTACTAGACGCACTCTCCCGAGATACGCTAGCTGGCTTTGTTTATTACAGCTCACTTTAGATTACACCCAAGGCTTCGTTATCCCTAATCCCGCCTTTAAACCTGCAGTTATTGATCCCTCATATACTTTGGGAGTGGTGTTGTTCAATAATTACCTAAATATGCACTCTCTCCCGAGTTATGCACACTAACTAGGCACAACTAATTGAGGATCCTGTCAATTAACTACAACAAACACGTAGTTGAACAAATAGAGATTAAACTGGCAAACTATATTAACATCACAAGAAGTTCATCCTTTAATAGGTTCCACCAAAACCCTAGACTAAGGAATTAGCTACTCATGACAAAACAAGCTAAAACTACTAAATTATTCATAATGTGTAATTACAAGAAAATAAAAGAGATAGAAAAACTCTAATGTTTGGTTGATCTTCTCACACTTGTTCTTGCCTCCAAAGTAGTCTAAAAACAAGCTTAAAACAATCTTGGGCGAGTTTCTATAGCTTATAAGGGTTTGGAACAAGTTTTTCCGAATTTACACTTTGGTCCAAAAATTTCTGACGCGTGAATAGTGCACCGCGGTCGCAGCTCGACCGCGGTGGGAGTTGATCAATCTGCCTCGAGCTTTAGTCAACCGCAGTTGCGTTGGAATTTGCTCAGACCATTTTCTCGCTTCTTTGTGCTCGGGTACTTCTCGAGTGGCGTTTTCTTCACATTATTGCCTCCAAAACACTCTGTGGTGCTTCCTCACTTAGAATATTCCCTGCAAAACAAAAGAACACCATTTAGAGCATTTTATTGGCAATTTACCTATAAAACAATAATAAAGCATGGTACTATTAAGGTGTAAATATCATCTATATAGCCTAACATCAGCCGCTATTGAGAGGCCTTCTTTGCAATTGCGATATCTACAACTGAACAAAAGGATGGAAAATTGGGATTTCAGCTCATTTCTTTCATTTTAAAATCCTAGATTCAGTAGGAGGAGATTTGGAAAGAGAATTTTCACCTACAATCATTGGGCTTAAGTAGTTTTAATCAATTTTTAACTATATTTCATGATTATATATAGTATTTAACATCAAATTATGAGAATCAAAGGGTAATTTTGGGGTTTTTGTCTAAGTTTTGAATCATGAAAATTTAGGTTTTAAGAGTTAAATTGGGCTCGAATTTGAAAACAAAACACATATATAGACTCGTGGGGGGTAATGGATAGTTAAGATCTACCCTTGGACTCTTGTTTTGACCAGACGGGCCAGGGTTGACTTTTGGGGAATTTTGTAAAAATCATAGCTTTATCTATCATAATTGGTTTCTCTTGCATTTTTTGATGTTACTAAGTCGTTTTGGTTAGATTAGAGCCGTGTGGAGGCAAATTTTAGGGAAAAAACTATTTTTGGCTAATATTAAATATATATAGACTCGATGGGTTATGGATAGTCAAGATCTACCCTTGGACTCGGGTTTTGACCGGGCGAGCCTTGGGTTAATTTCTATTGACTTTTGGGAAATTTTGTAAAGATCATTGCTTTATCAATCATAATTGGTTTCTCTAGTATTATTTGATGCTATTTAATCATTTTAGTTAGATTTGAGCAGAGTGGAGACGAATTTTAGGGGAAAAACTATTTTTGAGGGATGATTTGGCCTAGGTGAGGTAAGTATCTTGTCCAACATTGTGTGGGGGAACTACCCCTTAGTTGTTATTTTATTTTATCTCTTTCATTGTTAAGCTAATTGTAACGATCCGGCCAGTCGTTTTGTGTATTGTAGCCTCGTTTTCTTGTTTATTACTTTTTCTATATTCATTTGTGGTTTTGTGACTTGCCGAGGTGATTAGTTTGGTTTGGAGGATGTTTCGGAGTGAACTGGGACACTTAGTCCTAATAGGAGCTTAAGTTGGAAGAGTTGACTGAAGTTTGACTTTTGTGTAGACGTCTCCTAAATAGAGTTTTGATGGTCTCCATAGCTTCTTTTCATGATTTCAGACTTAGGCATATGTCCGGAATTGGATTTGGAGGTCTGTAGGTTAATTTGTTGCATTTTAGCGAAAGTTAGAAAGTTGAAGGTTTGGAAGGTTGAGAGGTTTGATCGAGAGTTGGCTTTGTTGATACTAGGTTTGGATTTTAATTTTGGAAGTTGGAATAGGTCCGTTGTTTCATTTGGGACTTGCCTGCAAAATTCGAGGCCATTTGGAGTTGAACTGATATGATTCGGCATTAGTTTTGAAAGTTAGAAGTTCATTAGTTCATTAGGCTTGAATTGGGGTGCGATTTGTGATTTTAACAATGTTTTATGTGACTTGAGGACTTGAATAGGTTCTTGTTGTGTTTTGGGATTGGTTGGTGTGATTGGATGGGATCTCGGGGGCCTCAGGTGTGTTTCGGATGGGTTTCAGACCATTTCCCTTATATTTGGACTGCTGATATGATATCTAGTGTGGGCTTCTCCGCGTTTGCGAAACAGGCTTGCATTCGCGAAGTATTATTTTTGACAGGTGGTTTTTGTTCTTCGTGTTTGCGACACAGGGTTCATGTTCGCAAAGTCTTGATGAGGTTGTGCATCACGATCATGAGCAGGGAGCTGCATTCACGTAGAAGGGAGGCCGGCTTGGGGGCATTAGACACTTAGCCTTCGTGTTCGTAGGAGAGCTATCGCGTTAGCATAGGCATGTGTTCGATTGTAATCATGTTCGTGATAGGGTCACCACATTCGCAAAGGTATTTCGACAGCTGATAAGATTTGTGCTTCGGGAACGCGAGGCATCTTCTGCATTCGCGAAGGGGAAATAACTGAGCAGAGTGTTAAAAATCCATTTCGATGGTTAGAATTATTATATCATAATTTGAGTTGTAGAGCTCGATTTTGGAGGGGATTTTCAAGATTTAGATTGAAGTAAATATTTTTGGCTCGGCTTTGTTATTATGTCATGATTCCATTTTTGTTTTTAACATTTAATTAGTTGAAGAAATGGGGAATTTTTATAAAAACTTCCTAAAGTAAAATTTGGGGATTTGAAGGTCGAATTGAGGTTGGAATTGGATGAAATTGGCATGGTTGAACTCATTATTGAATGGTATTCGAAATTTGTGAGTGTGACCTGTTCCAGGATGCGAGCCTGGTGTTGGATTTTTTATTTTGATAATGATCAAAACTTTATTGTTTGAAGTTGTTCCCTACGACATTATTTGTTGATATTGAGTTGTTTGTGACGAAATTTGAGTCGTTTAGAGGCAGATATGAGTAGGAAGGGCTTGTGGAGTATTGATTGATAAGTAACACATCTAAACTTAGATTTGAGGGCATTTAACCCTGAGAACTACGTTATATGAAAGATATTGGGGTGACCTACACCCTAGGTGGTGGGCGTGTGTGCGTGCACAAATCTGTTCATGGTTTGGGGTGGCCTTTAGGATATTACCGGGCTTGTTTTGCTATCTTATCTTGTTATTCCCGTGTTTTCCCTACTTGTTTGTTCAATTAAACTGTGATTCATGTTAGATATCATGTCTAAGCTAAGTGCTATTTGTTCGAGACTTGATAGGGTTATTCTTGATGTTTCAGAGCTATATGCCTTATTTGTACACATGTTCTCAGTCATGATGCTTTATCCGTGCATGATATCTCTGTCTCAGTACTTCTCATTTTATTCCTTACATGTTGTTGATGCCTTTTATGTGTAACATTGTTAAACTGAGCATTTTGAGATGTGTTTATCTGGTACATGAACAATAAATGACTGAGTTTGGGCCATAGAGCGGTTTGGTATTGATTTTAAGGTGACACATTCGCCAAGCCCATATTGGACTGAGTGTTATTGTTTTGGGGAGACGCGTGCACCAGACCTCACTATTGGGCTAAATGATTATGATTAGCGCTTAGGCATGATCCACCCTCAAGTGTCTGACATGAAAGTAATGGCGCATGCACAATATTTTATATACGTGCTTTGATGACGGGCAGTTATGCTAGGCACTCGTACAATGCTAAGTGTGAATATTGATGGATCCATGTGACATTGTTGATTGACATGTAGTCATAGAGGTGTACCTTCCACATGCTAGCTATTAATGGAAATGCTTTATCTGTGTTGGGCTTTAACTGTTATATTTAAAAGCATGCCTAAATTTCTGAAATGTGAACAAGCCGAACATGATACCATTGAGCTACTTGTTTCTACTATTTTTCCTTTATATTCTGAACTGTTACTGGTTACTGATATTGGCATTTGACTATTGTTCTAAGCTCATCACTACTTTCAGCCCAAGGTTAGTATTGTTATGTATTGAGTACATGGGATCGGTTATACTCACACTACACTCTACACTTCGTGTACAGATCCAGGTACTCTGGTCGAGTTGATATTCAGACTTGAGTTATTGCCAGGTTTTGCCATTTTAATTTGATTTCATTGTTATTTTATGACTGTTGCCTTACCTAGTGGGTTGGGGTTAGGTGCCATCACGACTAGTGGATATGATGACATTTATGTTTTGCACTTGAATTTAGAAGTTGGCCTTCCCGAACGCGATTGGAGGATTGCGAGCACAGAAGGCTAGGAGATGGTTCATCACAAACACAACCGGCTGATCGCGAACATAAAGAGTGTTTTTTGTCAGTGGCTTTTGTGATCGAGAAGAAAAATCACTGAGTAGACTTGATTTTTAATACAGGACTTGGCTCATTTTCTCTCATTTTCACTTGGGTAGGCCGGTTTAGAGAGCTATTTTGTGAGGATTTTCATCAAGAATCACAAGGTAAGTAAATTTTACCCATTTTTTAGTTAAATACATGGATTATGGGTAGATTTTAACATGAAAATTAGTGAAAATTATGAAATTTGGTTGGAAACCTAGAGTTTGGTAAAAATGGGATTTAACCACGAAATTAATAATGGAATTGGGATTAAATTATATATTTGAGTTTGTAATTCCATATGTAACGTTTATCTTCAAAAATATCTAGAATCCGGGCACGTAGGCCCGGGGGTGACTTTTATGGGCTTTCCGAATTTTGTTGGGAAGTTAGTTTAATAGTTAAATTATGAGCTTTTGAGCATATATTGATTAGTTTGTACGACTTTTGCCTAGTTTCGGATTGATCGGTGTTTGAAGATTTCTTGTGAGGTTAAGAACCGAATAATGTGCTTGAATGCGAGGTGAAGAGAGTCCGTACGGAGCTATTGATAAGTCAGGATTTTGACTACTTATTAGCGCCTTTTAGCTTGTGTTTTAGTCTAAAAGCATTGAATTGTGTTTCCAAAACTGATGAAATGTGCAAAATTATAGGAATGTGGAAGTTGGACTCCCGAGATGAAATCCGACTCAAAAAGGAGTAATCTAAACATAAGGCAATAAAGTTTACAAAGTGCAGACTGCAAAATTTCATCTACAGCCGCAAACAGTGAAGGAAATCCCAGCAGGCGTTCTAGAAAACTACGGACCACATAGGAATTATGCGGTCGCAAAAGAAGAACTTTAGATCAACTTTAGAGGGTATGCAAATTTCCAAGTTCCGAGTCCCTCAGAATTGTGGACCACACAAGAATTGTGCAGTCACAGAAGAAGTGCCCTGCAGCCGTAGAAGCAAAGGTGCGGACCGTGGAAGACTAGGTTGCGGCCGCAGTGCTAAATCTGCGACTGCAGAAATGTTGCCTTGTGGCCGTAGTTAAGAATTGTTCGGCCGCAGAACCTCCTGAGGGGCATTTGTTTTCTGAAATTGTCAGCCTTGTATAAATAGAAGAGTTTTATGAAATTAGGTCAAGTTTTGAATATTTTATGTACTGTAGCCGTTTCTCTTTGCTTCTTTAGGAAACTTTAACTTATTTTGGTGATTTAACATTAGATTTCTCTATTTTAATCTTCCGATATGAGTTTTATTATCTTTTCTTCTTGGGTTTCTTCTATACCCACTATGAGTAGCTAGATTTTTACTAGAGTTGTGACCCAACCCTAGTGTGTAAACCTTATGGGTGATTAATTTTATACTTGTTTATGAATGAGTGTTTATTATTTAGCTTAGTTCATGCTTCAATTATAGAATTAATAGTTGCAAACATTAATTCATGCCTATTTGACTTGGTTTCTTCTTGAGAAAGAGGGACCTAGTCTAGGTTAACTTAGCTAACAAGAAATTGAGTCAATTGAGAGATTGATTAACCCAATTAAAGGGTTAAATCTAGAGATAGTAACAACCCGACTTGAGCTCTTATCAACCGTTTTGGTGGATACCCATTTGGCCTTGAGAAAGCCAAATTGGGCAAAACCACTCTTTGACTGAGTGGTATTGAGTGGGCAATGTAGTGTTGTGCGCTATAATACACCCCAGTCAATAAAACGAGCATAAAAGTCTTTATCCCTTTAGGAAAACACCTAGGTCATGGTCACATCCTTAGGCCTTTTATATATTTGGAATACACTCAAAAATAATCATCTCTAGTTTATAACTTTAAATTTGCAATCATTAGCTTAATTTTAGAAGTAGAAACAAAAAACTTATTTGTGGAAGTACAATCTAGATACTTCATTTGCTTATTCCAGATATATACTCCTAACTCCCATCTTAGCTCCCTGAGGATTCGATCCCGACTCTTTGTTGGATTTTATTATTGCAAACGACCGTGTCATACCTCTTCAGAGGTGTGCATTTGGATGTGATCAATTTTTGGCGCCATTGCTAGGGAGTTAAAAACGGTGTTAGCTATATATTTGGGTTTGCGTGTGGATTATCTTCTTTTCCTTCTGTGTTATTAATTTGAGTGAATCAATTATAGGTACAATAAACTCGGAAACATGCCTTTTGGGGGATGTAGATGTTGAGGATGACTAAGTTAAAGAGGTTCCTCTTGAACCACAAGCCAATAGAAGAGACTGGGCGCCTCATGACAATGTCCCAATTCCATCCCCACCTCCACCAAGAGTGGCTCCACACCGGGTGGTGCCGAATGAAGGGTATGCCACTACAATAGTCCCTCCCCGTATTAGGGCAGACAACTTTCATATCACCAATGTGATGCTCACTTTTGCTAGAGCAACAAGGTTTCTTCACCTGGGATCCAAGTCAAAATGCATACAAATACTTGAAAAGGTTTATGGACACTTGTTGGAGGAGTAAACAAACAAACGTCTTCGAGGATGCTTTAAGGCTAAGGCTTTTTCCTTTCTCTCTACTGGGGAAAGCCTTAGATTGGTTGGAACGATTCCTAAACCATTCCATTCATACTTAAATTTATTGCCAAGTTCTTCTCTCCCGGGCATATGTCTACTCTTAGGAATGAGATTCTAGCATTCAAGCAAGAGCCCAATGAACCGCTACACGAGATATGAGAGCGGTATAGGACAATAGTCAAAGAGCATCCCAATAACGATATGACAGAGAATATGATTTAACAAACTTTCTATCGTGGGATTAACATGACAAACCAATATGTGGTGAATCAACTTGCTGGAGGGAATTTCATGACTACGCCGTATGTAGAAGCTTGTGAGATTTTAGATGCAATGGTGGATACATAATCGGCACGGCAATCCGGGCTAATTTTCCATAAGGTGATCCGAACGTGATTCAGCTCCATAAATAGTTGCATGACCATGGGCAAACCATTGTCGAATTGACCACCACTATGAATCAATTAGCAAAGGCTCAACTTCAACAAGTGCAAAGTGCAAAATCCTAAGCAAGTCAATTCTATGAAGGGAATAAACATGATGGTGAAAAGAAGTCGTGGAGGGCACTATCAAGGAGTATGGAAATAATCAAGGTAATTGGAGTGGCAACAATCAATAAAGTCGGGGAGGTAACAATCAAGGAGTATGGAACAATAATCAAGGCAACCGAGGGTCAGGCTTTCGAAGGCCCCCGATGTATCAACAACTGAGCAACCCGCCTCCTTATCCTTTCCATGGTCCAAGTTCTTCCTACAATGAAATGGGGCATATTGAGAATATGTTCAAGAAAATGATGGAGAAAAATGCCGATTTCGATGCCCAATTTGCCTCACACAATACATCAATCCACAACTTGGAATTCCAAATGGAGCAAATCTCTCAAGCTCTAAATACTCGTCCTAAGAGGGCACTACCAAGTGACATGGTGGTGGACCCAAAGGGTGGGAACAACACGGGGCATGCCATAGTCGTTACTACAAGAAGTGGAAAAGGTGGGAATACACCCACCTCAAGCCAATGCCAACTTGTGGATGAAGAGCAAGTAGTACAAGAAGAGGAGATCTCGAACAATGTTTACCAATCTAATGATGGGGTTCGGATAAATATTGATGATAGTGTGGAAGAGACTTAAGAGGAGGTGAACGCATCTAGGGATCACATTATTGACATGCCAGAACCAGTAGTGCAAAAGGCTAAGGCACCATCGCCTAAGCCTCCACCTTCATACCCTGAAAGACTTGCAAAGCAAAATGGTGAAAACCAATTCAAGAAGTTTATCCAAATGATGAAGAGTCTCTCAATAACTGTGCCACTAGTTGAAGCCTTGGAGAAAATGACCGGTTATGCAAAGTTCATGAAGGATTTAGTGACAAAGAAGTGGTCGATGAATTTTGAAACTATCAAAGTCACTCATCAAGTGAGTGCAATTGTGCATTCAATGGCTCCCAAATTGGATGATCCCGGTGTTTTCATGTTTCCTTGTACAATTGGAAGTGTCGAGTTTGCAAAATCTCTTTGTGATTTTAGGGCAAGTATAAATTTGATGCCCTATTCGACTTTCAAGACATTGGTTATTGGGAAACCAAGGCCCACCTCTATGAGATTGAAAATGTCCATTCGCACTATGAAGAGACCCTTTGGAGTGATTGAGGATGTTTTGGTTCATGTTGATAAATTCATTCTCCCGGCGAGTTTTGTTATTCTAGATTGTGAGGTTGATTATGAGGTGCCGATTATTCTTGATAGTCCTTTCCTTGCTATGGGGAAGGCTCTTTGTGATGTTGAAGTCGGAGAACTTACTTTCCGGGTTTGTGATAAAAAAGTGGTTTTCAATGTGTGTAAGTCCATGAGGCAATCCAATACCAATGAGGTGTGCTCTTTCGTTGACTTAGTGACTGATGTGATTGTGGATGAAACATGTGTTGTGATAAATATTGGTGATATTTTGGAGGTCTTCTTGCTCAACTTTGACGATGGCGAGATGGATGGTTTCGTAGAATGTGTGAACTCTACAAGGAATGGGGTCGTACACCTATGAACCTCAAAAATTGTCCTTGGATCTTGAAAATAGGACAACTTCTTATACAAAGCCTTAAATCGAAGAGCCTCCTAAATTGAGTTGAAGCCATTGCCTCCACATCTTCGGTATGAATTTCTTGGCCCTTCTTCTACTTTACCAGGTTATTCTTTTCTCTTGTTTGACTAACGTGCAAGTAGATTCTACATTGGCAGTGCTACAAAAGAGGAATAAAGCTATTGGATGGACATTGATGGATATTCGGGGGATAAGCTCCGCATTTTGCATGCACAAGATTAACTAGGAGGAAGCTGCCAAACCATCTATTGAATATCAAAGGAGACTTAATAAAGCCATGCAAGAGGTTGCTAAAAAGGAGATCTGACAGTGGTTGGATTTCGAGGTTGTCTACCCCATTTCCGATAGTTCGTGGACTTCTCCGGTTCAATGTGTCCCAAAGAAGGGGGAATGACGGTGGTCACCAATGACAAGAATAAGTTGATTCCTACAATAATGGTGACTGGGTGGAGAGTGTGTATGGACTATCATAAGCTCAACCAAGTCATAATGAAGGACCATTTTCCACTTCCCTTTCTAGATCAAATGCTTGATAGATTGGCCGACCGTGCTTTCTATTGCTTCCTTGATGGGTATTCCGGCTACAACCAAATTATTATTGCTCCGGAGGATCAAAAGGAAACAATCTTTACATGCCCCTATGGTAATTTTGCTTTCAAGCGGATGCCATTTGGTTTGTGCAATGCACCAACGACTTTTCAAAGGTGTATGATGGATATATTCATGGACATGGTGGAAGATTACCTTGAATTTTTCATGGATGACTTCTCGGTGGTTGAAAATTCTTTTGATGATTCTCTCACAAACCTGGATAAAGTGTTGGCAAGATGTGAAGAAACAAATTTGGTGCTAAATTGGGAGAAATGTCATTTCATGATGGAGGAAGACATTGTCCTTGACCACAAAATCTCAAAGAATGGAATTCAAGTTGACAAGGCAAATATTGAGGTGATTTCTAAACTTCCACCTCTAACTTTGGTAAAGGGCGTGCGGAGTGTCTTAGGTAACGTAGGGTTTTAGCGTCGCTTCATCAAGGATATTTATAAGATGGTGAACCCGTTGTGCAAGGTTCTAGAGAAAGATGCTAAGTTTAACTTCAATGATGATTGCATGAGAGCTTTTGAATTGCTAAAGTTCAAGTTGACAACAAATCCCATCATCACCGCTCCAAATTGGAGTGTTCCTTTTGAGCCATGTGCAATGCAAGTAATGCAGCTGTGGGGGCTATTTTAAGGCAATGCATCAACAAGATCTTTCATCCGGTCTACTATGATAGTAAGACCATGAATAGTGCCCAAGTCAACTGTACCATTACGGAGAAAGAGCTCCTTGCCATTGTGTTTGGTATTGAGAAGTTCCGCTCGTACTTGATGGGTGCTAAAGTGATTTTCCACACGGATCATGCGGCGCTTCGTTATCTTATGAGCAAGAAATATTCCAAAGCTCGGTTGATGAGATGGGTGCTTTTGTTTCAAGAGTTTGGCATTGACATCCAAGATAGAAAAGGAAGTGAAAACCAAGTGGCAGACCACTTATCTCGTTTGGAGGAGGAGGGGAGGCGGCATGATTGCCTTGAAATCAATGACTCCTCCCATGTGAGAGCAACTCTTGGCTATTTCAATGAAGGAGGTGCCATGGTTCACAGATCTAGCAAATTTCCTTGTGTGTGGTATCATTCCGGATGAGTTCTCTTCAAACCAAAGGAAGAATCTCAAAAGGGATTGTCAAGATTATTACTGGGATGAACCATACCTTTTCTGGATCTGTACGGATGGGGTGATTAGAAGATGTGTACCGGAAGAAGAGCAAAGTGAAATTCTTGGGGCTTGTCATTCTTTACCTTATGGTGGTCACCATGGTAGAGCAGGAATGACGACCAAACTGCTAAGTTGCGGTTTATATTGGCCCACTAGTTACAAGGATACAAGTGATCTAGTGAAAAGATGTGATGAATGTCAAAGGGCCGGTAGAATCTCAAAGAAAAATGAAATGCCCCTCACCACCATTTTGGAGATTGATATTTTCTATGTGTGGGGTAATGACTTCGTAGTTCCTTTTGCGAGTTCTTGTGAAAACACCTATATCTTATTTGCGGTTGATTATGTATCCAAATGGGTTGATGCCGTTTCTCTACCCAACAATGAGGCGAGAAGTGCGGTGGCGTTCTTGAAAAAGAATATTTTCACAACGTTTGGTACTCCGCAGGCTATCATAAGCGATTGGGGAGGGGGTCAACTTTTTGCAACAAAGCCTTCGACACCTTACTTACCAAGTATGATGTCACTCATAAAGTCACGACTCCCTATCATCCACAAGCAAGCGGTAAAGTGGAAGTCTCCAGCCGGGAGATAAAGAGTATTTTGTCCAAAACAAGTGAATGCTAACCAGACGGATTGGTACAAGAAACTTGATGATGCTTTATGGGCTTATCGGACGACTTACAAAAAACCTATCGAAATGTCTCCATACCGGTTGGTGTTCGAAAAAGCTTGTCATATTCCGGTGGAACTTGAGTTCCGGTATTGTGCATACACAAGTTCATCCTTATACAAATAGAAGATGAAATATCTTCATGATAAGTACATTTGGAACAAAGAGTTCAAAGAGGGCGATCTTGTGTTGTTGTTCAACTCACGATTGAGAATGTTTCCCGAGAAGTTGAAGTCTAAATAGAGTGGCGCATTTGAAGTTATGGGTGTGACACTCTTTGGTGCATTGGACTTGAAGAACAAAAACAATAAGGTATTCCGAGTCAATGGTCACTGGGTGAAGCACTATTTGGGAAAAGTTGGAGATGGCCACATAGTGGCAGTGATTAATTTCAATTGTTGGTATTCTGTGTCGTGCCATGATGTTAAATCTAGCGCTTCTTGGGAGGAAACCCATGTTTCTTTTTTTTTTCTTTTCTTCTTTTGTAGTTAGGTATTATTTTTGTGCTAACTAGATTTGAAGTGTGTTGCAGGAACAAGTGTGCTTTACAGGAATTGTGCCCAGGAATTTGGTTAAGTGTGGAAATAATTACGGACCGTAATTGTATTGTGTGGACTGCACAATTATGGTTGCTGAAGCAAAAAGTTCTTTGCGGCCGCACAATTACATTGCGGACCGCATAAATTGAAGGTGGAAAATGAAAACTCTCTGAACTTGGTCTGTTAGAAAAATGGCCAATCTGCAGTCACAAGACAAAATCTGTGGTCTGCAACAAACTCTGTGGCCGCACAACAAATTCTGCGGACCACAACAATAAAAGGGCATCTAAGCCCTAGGTAACAGAGTGCGGAACACAATAGGAATTCTGCGGCCGCACTCACTTCCCCTTTCCTTGGCAGGCATCGAATACTATAAATAGAGATGCTAGGGCACTGTTCCCCTTTTCCCTCTCTAAGCTCACAATTAGCACAAATTTGAACTTTTATCTTAAATTGTCTGCCTACATGCCTAACCACTTTTGATCAATCATCTCTTGAACTCATTCACATTTGGTAAGCTTCATCATCTTGTTAATTTCTTTTAATTTTAGATTTTTAGTGAAAATATAGACCATTTGTTTGTTGAATCTATTTGAACAACCATGTGGGGTAAATATGTAGTGGGTAGACTGGAAAAATGCTCTAAGGAGAAAGGGTAAATAGATTTTCATGCATAGATGTTGTTTACATGTCAAAAGTTTGCAAAAAATTTAAGCCCTAGGTAAAAATGACTGTTTATCGCAATTGGTTGAAATTTGCGGCCGCACAAGAAATTGTGCGGTTTGCAGAAGTTAAAGTCTAGGGTAATTTAGTAAGGCATGGTTTTGTAGCCACAATGAAAAATGTGTGGACCACAGAAATTTTGTTGCGGCCACAGAAAAACTTATATCCTATGATCAGAGAGTTTTCAAATAGTGACTCTCATGTGTGGCCGCAAGACAATTTGTGCGAACCGCAAAAAACTGGTTGCGGTAGCAAAATAGCTAATTCTCTATCATTAGAGAGTTGGCATATTGGTGGTATCTGAGTTACGACCGTAATGAGAAATGTGCGGACCACAATACATTTTTGCGGCCGCAATGGTAAATTGTACGGTCTGCAATGCCCATTTTGCAGATGCAATTAACATTCTGCAGACCGCAACTCCGTACCTTGCAAGCATATTTTCAACTTTTTTCTTCACTGTCTTCTCTGGTGTATTCTTGTCTATTTGAACTTGAATTGAAACTCTTCCTTTGCTTTGTACATAAAATGGTTCCATCTCGAGGTAGAGGTGAGACTTCAAAGGAGAGGGGTGAACCTTCCAGGGGTCGAGGCAAGAGTACTTTACCCTTCGCCCTACAAAAGATAATCACAAAGAAGACTACACCCGGCAGAGGGAAAGGTGCATAGGACTCTGAGTCCAGTTCTTATGTCCCGTCTAGGGAAGCATCGGAGGGAAACTCGGTTCAAGAGCAGCCGATTGTCCAATTAAAGCCACCAGGAAGGTATCAACCCCGGGACGAGCCTTCCACATCTTAGAGCACTTCAGAGGGTTCAGAAAGTGCTAGTGAGGCTTCTGAGCCATCCAGTACACTTGTCCTTGAGGCACCAGATACTACTATTGATGACATCCCTGATGATGGTAGAAGGGGAGATGCTACAGTTGCCGGCCTTGAAAGATCGAGAAAGAAAGAGGTATAAGAGGATCATTTTGTCAATTTGGATGCTTTCTCTAGCTTTCGTGAGTGGTGGCCAGTGAGGTCGCTCATTCTTGAGTGATAGTTCCAGTTGCAAGATCTAGAAAAGTACAACTCTGCAGTGTTGAGGTAGTTTAGAAAACGCAAAGTGTGGATGTGGTTTACCTAGAGCGTGGTGGATGCTAAGGAGTACATTGTTTGGGAATTCTATGCCAATGTGGAGCACATCAAAACAGAGACAAAAGTGAGAAACCTCAAGGTGTGATTTGACCAGCACACATTGAACACATACTTGAGGTTTGAGGATGTCGAGCCTACAGAGTACTTAGAGAAGTATGCACTTGGGGAGGCAGCCCGTCCTGGTTAGCAGAGATTTTAGCAGCTCCTGGGCTACCACCACCATGGATCACAACAGGGTTCCAATTCAGAGGAACACTATGAACTTTGAAGCGAAGGGGTGGAAAATCTTTGTCTGCAGCAGACTAGACCCGTGCCAAAATGAGACCAATCTTCCAACTCCGCGGGCAGTTCTAGTTGCTTTTATAATGGCCGGGTACTCGATCAATATAGGTCCCGTGATGTCGGTCAGCATCTCTGTGATCACTAGGCAAGTTGACTTGTCTTACCCGTATTCCAACACTATTATAAAGTATCTCACAGATGCCGGGGTAGAGCTGAAAGATTATGATATGAAGGTGTAGCCGAAGAAGCCGTTCTCATGGTACTCTCTGATGGATAATACGAACCCAAAGAACAAGGTTCAACCTCCTACCATTGCGGGCCAGTCTGACGAGCCAGCTATGGTAGTTGCGGAGGCAGTTGATGGTTCATCAACTTCGGCCGAGCCTTCCTCCAATGTCCACAGCGATGCCTCCACCACCATCTTCAGTTTCCACAGCTTTTCCTGCCACAGGTTCCACCTCGGCTTTGAAGCCTGTGCCCATACCTATTGCTCCACTTTCTGCGCTGCGAGTCTCCCAGACACTGGCAAGCCTCAACAACTAGATGCAGACAACCACTACAAAGCTGTCTGACATATCCAGTACTGTTGCAGCACAATTATCCATTCAGGCACCTCAGGTTCCCCCAATAGTGGGAGATACATTGAAGAAGCTCCCGAAGAACCAGACTACTATCATGAACACTCAAGTACATCATGGGTCAGTGATTGAGGAGCTGAGAAAGGAAGTAAAGAAAATAAGAATGTCCCAGGCTTCTAAGAAGTCAGTAGACAAGCTCTGGAGATAGGTGACCAAGATTGCAGCAGCCGGAGATCTCCCATTTGAGATACTGATTGATCCAGCTCTTACAACACCAGCAACACCATCACCTCCATTGGCACCAGCTGGCCAGTCTGAGGAGCCAGACTTGGCTGTCGACACTACCGAGGAAGTGCGTCAGATGTTCACCAACCCAGTCACTTCCAGAGTTGAGAATAATGAGATCTAGTTGAAGGAGACTGAGGGCGGTGATGTTATTGTGGACACAGAGATGTCTAAGGAGCCATAGGGAGTTTTCTTCACTCTTTCCTTTCGTTTAATCTTATTTTATTAAGCATTAGGGACAATACTTATTTTTATTAGGTAGGGTCGGGTAAGGGGGGGTGGAGTTTATTTGATCTTATTTGATGATTCTGAGACATTTGGCCTGTAATTAACTTGATACTATTTTCTTTTTTTTCACATTATATATATATATATATATATATATATATATATATATATATATATATATATCTCTATGCTCTCTCATTATGTATATTCGTTATGCTTTTAATAGTTTTTTCTTGTAGTTTCTTTATGTTTGTTTTCGTTTAGTAGCTTCTTTTTGAATTAGTAGCTTCTTTTTGATTTACTAGCTTCTTTTTATGTTTTAGTAGATAATAAGTCTTTGGTTTTCTTAATACAAAAGTTCTTTCCAAAGGTAGTTTTTGTATGAACTGGGTGTCGCTTTCCAACGATGGATGGTGTGACAACCTTCTTAAAGGAATAAGTCCGTTTTGTGTTTAGGTAATAATAGTAGTAGTAATGAATAAACGATCTGATTTAGTCAAACTCAAAGAGTCAAACATGCTTTATTTGGCACCAACACACTTAATTACGTGCTAATGGTTAGAGACAAGTTTTTAAAAAGCAAATAGCTCTAGTTAGTGACTTTGTGACTTTTGTGTTGACTTTGATACCATCGAGTGGTCTAATTGGACCATAGTGAACTTCAATCCTGAATGTGGTCGTTGTAAGCCCTCGACTCTATCCTCTTTAACAATCTAGTTGAGTGAGGGATGAGATGCTTTGTTGCTAGTCCAAGTACCTATGCAGAAGGTCTAGAACTTGCCTCGAATGTGTTTCAAGGCGAAATCGTAAGTTTTGCTTGGCTTGAGAAGTGATTATAGTCTTTTCTTGGCCCGTTTGAATTTTCCATTACATATCAATGTTGTTATACCTAATCCAAAAGCCTTCATTACATCCCGAAAAAAGTCCTACTTGATTTTGAGCCAAATGAACTATATTTTTGATGATCTACATGAGGGGCAAGCCTACAGTACTGGAAGCCGTACTTGTGACATTCTCGTGAGAGAGGTGAGTGAACCTTTCATAACCTTTGAACTGTGTGCTATATTCTTAAGTGATCTTGACAAATGGAAAGTAGAGGGGGAAGAGTTTGGAGTCCACCATGACCTACAAGATAGAGTGAGAGTCCTTGTTGAGTAAAGTCAACCCTTGATGCTCGAATGTCACTTTAGAGCTATATGTGCATAAATGTTTAACTTGTTGCCTTGTCAATAATGAATTAGTAGTATGGATAATTGTTGGTCCCAACTGAGGTGTGAACGGTTCACCCGTGGCTAGCTATAATGTCCTTTAACTTTTGGAGGTGGGAACAATTTTGTTTGCTTGAGGACAATGAAAGACTTATGTTTAGGGGAGTTGATAAGTGGAGATTTGACTACTTATTAATTCCTTTCAGCTTTTGTTTTAGTCTAAAAACATTGAATTGTATTTACAAAATTAATAAAATGTGCATAATTGCAGGAATGTTGAAAGTTGGACTCCTAAGATGAAATTCGACTTAAAAAGGAGTAATGTAAACACAAGGAAATAAAAGGCACAGAAGCTTACAAAGTGCGAACCCCAAAATTTCATTTGTGGCCGCAAACAATGAAGGAAATCCTAGCAGACTTTCTAGCAAACTGTGGACCGCACAAGAATTATGCAGCCGCAAAAGAAGAGCTTGAGATCAACTTCAGAGGGTGTGCCAATTTCCAATTTTCGAGTCCCTCAGAATTGCAGACTGCACAAGAATTGTGCGGCAACAGAAGAAGTGCCTTGTGGCTGCAGAAGTAAAGGTGCGGATCACAGAAAACTAGGTTGCAGACGTAGTGCTAAATTTGCGGACCGTAGAAATGTTGCCTCTTGGCCATAGTTAAGAATTGTGCGGCCACAGAATTCCAACTCCTACAAGATAAAGAATTCTGCGGACCGCAAATGGATTGTGCGGCAGAAGAACTTCCCGAGGGGCATTTTTGTCCGAAATTATCAACCTTGTATAAAAAGAAGAGTTTCACGAAATTATATCAAGTTTTGAATATTTTAAGTACTGTAGCCGTTTCTCTTTGCTTTTTTTAAGGAAAATTTAGCTTATTTTAGTGATTTAACATTAGATTTCTCTATTTCAATTTTCTAATATGAGTTTTATTATCTTTTCTTCTTTGTTTTCTTCTACACCCACTATGAGTAGCTAAATTTTTAATAGTGTTGTGACCCAAACCTAGTGTGTAAACCTTATGTGTGATTAATTTTATGCTTGTTTATGAATAAGTGCTTATTATTTAGCTTATTTTATTCTTCAATTGTTGAATTAATGGTTTCCAATATTGATTCATGCCTATTTGACTTGGTCTCTTCTTGAGAAAGAGGGACCTAGTCTAGGTTAACTTTGCTAACAAGGAATTGAGTCAATTGAGAGATTGATTAACCCAATTAAAGGGTTCAACCTAGAGATAGTAACAATCTAATTTGAGCTTTTATCAACCATTTTGGTAGACATCCATTTGGTTTGATAAATCCAAATTGGGAAAAGCACTCTCTGACCGAGAGGTATTGAGTGGGCAGCGTAGTGTTGTGTGCTATAATACACCCTAGTCAATAAAACGAGCATATAAGTGTTTATCCCATTAGGCAAACACCTAGGTCATGATCACAACCCTAGGCCTTTAATATATTTGGAAAACACTCAAAAACAATCATATATAGTTTTATAGCTTTAAATTTGCAATCATTAGCTTAATTTTAGAAGTAAAAATAAAAACCTATTTGTTGAAGTACAATCTAGATACTTCATTTGCTTATTCCGGATATATACTCCTAACTCTCATCTTAGCTCCCTGAGGATTTGATCCCGATTCTTTGTTGGGTTTTATTATTGCAAACGACCGTGTCATACCTCTTTAGATGCGTGCATTAGGACGTGATAAGCTATATCCTTATTATGTTCGGGTAGACTTAGATTCACATCATGCCTTAAATATGCTATTTGTATTTACCTTGTATATTTGATTTCCTTAATTTATGATTTATATTGACACTAGAATAAAATATTGACCAAGTCTCTTACTTTGGAAATCTTTGGAATATTCGATAAACAACAGATCTATGCCTTCATGATTCTAATGGGATCAGGCTGTTTGCCTCGACAATATTATAAATTACTCTTATGAGATCGAATAGTTCACCTCATCATGGTAACACTATTCTTATGGGACCGAGCCGTATGTCTCGGAAGTACTGTGTATCTCTTTTCCTATAATATCGGGTTGTTCGCCTCGACAGACTCGTGCTTAGTAATTGAGATTTGATTTGGTTTGATATCAGTTGAGTTCGTGACTTCGATGCCGGTTATGACAATTTAGTGATTTCATATTGATCCATGTTTGAAAATTTACTATTAAGTTTTTCGGTTTTGTTGCTACTTGTTGTACTTCCTACATGTCTACTTTATGTGTTTTATTATTTGACCACTAGTAAGTATTAAGTAGGCCCCTCGTCACTATTTCTTTGAAGTTAGACTGGATACGTGCTGATTTACGTACTCATGCTACACTTCTACGCTGATTGTACAGGTAGTGAGACAGATATTTCAGTGGTCACACGAGCGCATAGACGCACTTTCATGGAGACTTAGTGGTGAAGTGCTTTCCTTGCTTCGATTTATAGAGCGCAAAGTCTTCCTCTACTTTATTTATTGTTTCTGTCTATTTTATTTCAGACAATGGTTGTAGTAGTTTTGTATATTTCCTAGATTGCTCATGCACTTGTGAAATCGGATTTTGGGGGCTTCTAGTGGAATTTTACGGTTGCACATATTGTTACTATCACATTACTTTATGTACTATTCGGACCTGTATTTTTGGTAAAGCAGTGCATATATTTCCATGAGTTTCATGTTTAGTTCCTATTTAATTAATGAAAATTTTAAGTTTAAAGGCTAAATTGGATAATTTAACAGGAGGTTCACTGTTGGCTTATCTAACTACATCGTTGGGAGCCATCGCGATCTATTATGGGATTAGGGTTATGACCGTTGATTTGAACCATTATTATTTTCTTTAATTTATTTCACTTGTATTTTTAACTGTATTTGATTATTTGCTGTTTTATCACATGTTTACTCTTGGTTGTCATTTATTGCTTTTACTTTCCGTTGTAAGCTTTATAAAAATATTCTGCATAAGTTTTTATGTTTAGTGAGTCTCATGACTTGACCTCGCCACTACTCCACTAAGATTAGTCTTGATACTTACTAGGTACCATTGTGATTTACTCATACTATATTTCTACACTTTTCTTTGCATATTCATGTACCTCTGCCCTTGTCAGAAGCTAGTGAGTGAATTTAGACAATTGAGAAAACTTCAAGGTATACCTACTTGACGCTCGCATGCCTCGGAGTCATCTTCTAGTGATCATATGCTACTGTTTCTTTTATTTTTGAACAATATTATAATAAAGATTCCTAGTGTATTTCAATAGAGCTTATGACTGTGTACTACCGATTTTGGGATAATATGACTGTTATCCCGTTTTGGCTTTCATTATGTCATTTATCAGTTTATTTGTTTCTGTTAAATTCTCAATATGTGCTAGACTTACCTAGTCTTAGAGGCTAGATGCCATCACGATCCTAAAGGCAAAATTTTGGGATTGTGACATTTATAACCAACATTAATGAAAAGCAGGAAGAAGAAAGGAAAAACTCGTTGATAAATCTTTTGCCTTGCTCCCTGCGTATCCTTCCCTCCAAAAGTCTGCTCTCTCCTCAAAAAGGCATTTTAGGATGTATTAATATGACCTAGGGTTTGCATTTGGGTGAAACTCAATACTCAAATTTCGGAAAGTAGAACTAGGATATATGCCAAGGTTCGCACCTCGCGCGGCCTTAAGGCACAATAACATATAAAATTTTTCCCATGAAACGGTCCACGTCTGTGGCATTCACTTTGGTCTTTTGCACGAAGGCCAACTCCCTTAGCGCGCCATCCCTCACGTGACACACAGGCTTAAGGCATGCTCCCAGATTTTATTTCTTCATCTCTTTTTCGGATGGAATCGTTTTATTTTGATCACTTTTCATCCAAACTTGTTTTGACACATGAACATAATCCACTTCAAAAATCATGTGATCTCCCTCTACTCGCATAACAAATAGGATGAAAATATACTCATAAATAAGTACTTTATATTATTTATGTCATTAAATGCTTCCTTATAGAGTATAGATGATATTCATGATATATGTCCCTTTTATCTATTTCAGTTGCTCTGTCATGATCAGAACTATTCCCCAACATTTAAAGCCCTCTTGAAAAATGCAACATTAAATTATTCATATGAGAAAATGTGTTGCAGTAGATATAATCCACAATTAGAGATTGTTTGACCATGTGCTTTATTGTCGTCATTACAAAATATAAACCTAAATGAAATTATTTTCGGATGAAGTTGAAAGAATATCCTTCATTATTTAGGGAGAAATTTGAATTCTTAGGATAATTTGGTAGCAAATTTACTCGTGCAATTTCTGCACGCATATGTATGATATTGATTTATCATTTTTCATTTTCTAAAATTTACCATCATTTTCAGGAAAATTTGTTACAAAGTAACCGTTAAATGAGAACTCCTACATTTAAATTACAAATTGCATAAATTTTACTAATTTATCCATATATTATGTTAAATGTTCATTTCACATGAAAACTTGTGTGACTTTAACTTACCTTTTATTTGTAGCCATTATCTCTCTTCTCTTGTTTCGTCCTCCAATAAGTAATTTTGCTATTACTAATATGTAAATTACACCTGAAAAGCACAACAATAACAACAACGACAACATAGTTAGTATTATTCCACACTGTAGGGTCTGGGAAGGGTAGTGTGTACCTAGACCTTACCCTTACCTGTGAGAATAGAGAGATTGTTTCTAATAGACCCTCGACTCAGGAAAGCATAAGCACCACATTAATGAAAATATAGACAAGAAGGGACAATACTAAAAGACATATAAAAGAAGAATAAAAACAACAAGATAGTAAGGTGATCAACAATGAAAGAAAAAAATATTTAGTCATAAAAACTTACTACCAATAGAAAGCGAGACTGCGTACCAATACTACTGTTATGAACACTCTAGACTACCTACTCTGCTACCTAATCCTCGATCTCCATATCTTCCTATCAAGGGTCATGTCCTCGGTCAGCTGAAGTTGCGCCATGTCTTGCCTAATCACCTCTCCCCACCTCTTCTTTGGCCTACTTCTACCTCTACACAAACCCTCTAATATCAACTTTTCACACATTCTCACCGGGGCATCTGTGCTCCCCTCTTCAAATGACCAAACCTCCTAAGTCGCGCTACCCGCATCTTGTCCTTAATACGTACCACACTCACCTTGTCGCGAATAACCTCATTACTAATCCTATCTAACTTAGTGTGCCCGCACATCTATCTCAACATCGTCATCTCTACTACCTTCATCTTATAGACATGAGAGATCTTGATTGTCCAACACTCAGCTCCGTACAACATCGTCGGTGTGACCACCACTTTATAGAACTTACTTTTAAGTTTCGGTGGCACCTTCTTGTCACACAAAACATCAAAAACGAGCCTCCATTTCATCCATCCCTTCTTAATACGATGTGTGACATCTTTAGCAATCTCCCCATTCACCTGCATAATAGACCCAAGATACTCAAAACTTTCTCTCCTAAGGATGACCTGCGAATCCAACCTTACCTCCCTTTTCCCCCTTGGGTTTCAGCACAGAACTTACACTCTAAGTATTTTGTCTTGGTACTACTCAACTTGAAACTTTTAGACTCCAGGGTCTGCCTCCATACCTCTAACTGTGCATTCACACCGCCCTGCGTCTCATCAATCAATACAATATCATCTACAAATAGCACGCACCACGACACCTCCCCTTGGATGTGATGCGTTAGTACGTCCATCGCCAGGGTAAACAAAAAAGGGCTGAGTACCGACCCTAATACAACCCCATCATAACCGAAAAATGGTCCGAGTCCCCACCCACCGTCTTCACTCGGATCTTTGCTCCATCATACATGTCCTTAATCATCCTAGCGTAGGCAACATGTAAAACTCTAGCCTCCAAACATCTCCACAAAACCTCCATCGAAACTTTTATCATACTCCTTTTTCTAAGTCGATAAATACCATATGCAAGTCTTTCTTCCTCTCCCTATATTCTCCATCAATCTCTTAACAAGGTAGATGGATTCTATAGTCAAACTCCCCCACATAAATCCAAATTGGTTCTCGAAATAAGACACACTCCCCTTCACCCTTAGCTTTAGCACTCTCTCCCAGACTTTCATAGTATGGATAAGCAGTTTGATACCCCGATAGTTATTGCAATTTTGGATATCACCCTTGTTCTTGTGTACAGAAACCATCATGCTCCACCTCCACTCTTCGGCATCTTCTTTGTTCTAAAAATGACATTAAATAACCTAGTGAGCCACTCCAAGCCCGCCTTGCCCCCACTCTTCCAAAATTCTACCAGGATTTCATCCGGCCTGGTCGATTTTCCCCTGCTCATCTTACGTATAGCCCTCTCCACTTCATCAACTCTAATACGCTTACAATACACAAGTTACAACGACTCCCGGAGAGTTCCAACTCACCCTGTAAAATGCTCCGGTCCCCCTCCTCATTCAAGAGACTATGGAAGTAGGTCTGCCATCTGCGACGGATAAGTCCCTCATCCAATAAAACTCTACCTTCTTTGTTCTTGATGCACTTCACTTGGTAAAAGTCACGAGCCTTCTTTTCTCGCGCCTTGGATAATCTGAACAACCTCTTATCCCCACATCGGCCCTCGAGTTCCACATACAAATGACTAAAAGATGCAGTCTTGGCTGCCGTAACTTCTAGCTTTGTCTCTTTCTTAACCAACTTATATTGCTCCCTATTCGCCCTTTTCTCCTCCTCGTCTAAACTTTCCACTAACTTCAGCTACGCCGCTTTCTTGGTTTCCACTTTTCCTTGCACCTCTCTATTCCACCACCAGAGTAACCCTTTGAGACCCCTAATACTTCTCTCGCGGCTTCTCTAATGCACTGCGCAGTCGTGGTTCACATAGCGCTTGCGTCCCCACTAATCCGCTAAGCCCCCATAATTAGCAGTTTGACCCCCCAACTCCGGATCTTTAGCTTCTGTCAAGGCTTCTCACTTGATCCTATGTTGGCTATACATCATCCTCTTCCTCCTCTTCCTCGTGATCTCAAGGTCCATGATCAGGAGCCTATGAAGGGTCGAGAGGTTCTCACTCGGGATGACCTTGTAATCTGTGCAAAGACTTCTATTGGACTTCCTGCAGAGTAAATAATCAATCTAAGTCTCAATAACCGAACTCCAGAAGGTGACCAAGTGCTCCCTCTTTTTTGGGAAACTCAAGTTTGCTATCACCAATCAAATGCTCTAGCAAAGTCCGGCAAAGACATTCCTCCTCCGTTTCTAACTCCAAAACCAAAGCCACCATGCACATCATCATAACCCCCAAACGTCGATCCAATGTGACCGTTGAAATTTCTTCCTATGAAAAGCTTCTCGGTATGTGGGATACCACGCATCATCTCATCCAAATCCTCCCAGAAACGCCTCTTGACTTCTTTATCCAAGCCTGCTTACGGTGTGTACGTGATAATAGGCTAAATTGTTTAATATAGCCTATGTTTTAGCTCAACTTAAGGATGGTTTACTATTGTAAATGTTCAAATAATGCAAAAATTGGCTCTAATCATGACTTTAATGTCTCACAGGAGTTCAATAAACAAATAAAGATTTATGATGGTAATCAAGTGAAAAATGAAGTCAAATGATGAAAAGTTGAGCAGCAACATCTTAACAAGAGAAAACCCCACTAGCGCGGGTCATGCGCTCCCGCTCTAGTTCAATTGTTTTGGACAGAAAGAAACCCCACTAGCGCGGGTCATGCGCTGGTCATGCACTCCCGCGCTAGTCCAGTTCGGGAAATAAATTATTTGGGGCAAAATGGGAAATTTGAGGGGATCCACTCAACTTACATAAAGTAAAGCTCCATTATTGAGAAATAGATCAAATTTTGAGGAGAAAAATCCAGAGAAGAAGGAGGAGTTCTTGGAGCTAAAAAAGGAGAAGAAGAACAACATCTTGGAGCAAGGATTCAAAGAGTTCTTCTAAACTTTCTTCTATTTGTTTGTTTATATTATGTTTAAAACTTTTATTGTTGATTTTTGTATGATTATGAGTAGCTAAAAACTCTAGTATTCTTGGGTCATGGATGTTAGATAATTATGTTGTTTGAAGCTTAGATTGAAGATATTGTATTTATCGTTATGGATTGTTTATTTGATTCTGCTTCTAATTATTTTACTGCATAGCTAACAATGAAATATTATTTATGAATCTTGAATTAAACTTGACAAAGGAAATTCTTGATTGCATATAGAATCAAATAGAGCAAGATCCGGATCCTGGGCATCCGGTGAAAGATTCGCAATTAAGATAGAACTATACTTAATTGCCTTGCTTGGTTGAAAAATAGGAGTTGTAAATGCATTCTTGCTAATATTAATACCATAGTCATATAGGTATTAGTTTAACTTGAATAGATGCATAAGAACTCGAAAGATTCTTATGAATATTATTAACCTTATAATCAATAACCCGGATAATTCAATAAATCCATTTTAAGCTATAATGGTAGAATAATTTCTAGCAAGTCCATGACCCGAGAATATATTTATCCAACTTGTTATAAATATATTGTGAAATTGGTGTAGTAATTTTGTGTTAAATTATTGTGCAATTACTAAGTAAATTGTAAATTGGTTCTTTATATATTTTGTGATAATTTAGCTTGAATTGATAATTGTTTTAGTCTACATCAGTCGATAAGTTGATCACAATTCCTCGTGGGAACGATACTCTACTTACTACTATATTACTTGTCGATCGCGTACACTTGTGTGAGTGTTTTGGTCGCAACAAGTTTTTGGCGCCGTTGCCGGGGAATTAGACATTAACTATTCTTCTGGGTTAGACTTTTATTATTATCTTTACAAGTTTATTTTCTTTTCTTTTTGTAAATATGTTATTTTTATAACTATTTGATTTTTCTCTTAGTATGTTTCTAGTTCTCTCAGGATGACATCTGAGGATGAAATATACAGAGGTAAGGTTAATGATGAAGACGCTTGGTTAATCAAAGATTTTTATGGCCCGTATTTTTTTGCTAGTCATGACCTCACCTCTTGGACATCTGAATTTGAATATGGGAGTAAGGGTTGTTATTGGGACGAATATTCTCGATTAGTGGATTCTACGAAACGACGTTGTTTACTAACAACGATGATGAATGATTGGTCTAAGGAGAGAGATGAACTTACACAAAAAAGTGATAATTTTGGCTTGGTTATGCATAACTTGGATGCAGATTTGAGTGCAAAGGTTGATGCGTGTAACGCCCAACAATTTAATAATGAGTTATGTGAAGTTAAAAAAAATCTTCTAGATCAAATTGAGGAGCTAAAACGAGAAGACCAATCACTAGACCCTGTTTTTCTTGAGGATGCCAATATTGAGAAGAGTGCTCTAGAGTTATGTGAGGGAGTAGATAACATTACTTTGGGAGAATTGAGTGTTTGTATAACTGGGGATGTAAATAGTAGTAAAATTCATGAGTTATGGCGCATTAGACCTCATTCCAATCATTTTTCTACGTTGTGCTTAGATAGTAAGATAGTAATTGAGCCATCTGAGCCTATGGGGGAGTCAAAGAGTGAGGATGAAAGTGCCTATATTCTTGAATTTGTTGTGTCAAAAAGCAAAAATTACATTCCCCATTTAAAGGCCAAGAAGTGCAGAATAAAAAAATTATTATTTGGCCTGGTTATCATTGTAGCCCCACCACTTGAGCATAGCCACAGACTTGAAGCCAAATTGGGGGCTCAATTCATAAGTTCAAGGTGGAGGCAAAAAGTGGTTCACGTCGTGCCGCGATGTTAAATTAGGCGCTTGTTGGGAGGCAACCCAGCTTTACTGCTTTCTTTTATTTTTGACTTTTTTTCTTATTGTAATATTCTTGCAGTGTTGTTTTATTTTGTAGGATTTTGAGCATATGGAGTCAAAGCCAATGGGCATGTGCAAAAGCGAGCAGGTGGTTGAAACTAAGTGTGAGGTACCCGCACAAGGGATCATACATGGGAGAAGTCTGAGTATCCCGTGAACTGCTAATTCTTCGGCCTTTGGCCTACCAGGGAGTCTCTTTTACCTTCTTGTTATTCTCAGTGTGCATTGAGGACATTGCACAATTTTAAGTGTGGGGTGAGGAGATTGTTTGGGTGCTTTTCTATGCTATCTTAGCTCAGTTGTAGTACTTAATTTTAGTGTAGTAGTTTTTGACACAAAGGAAAAATATGTAGACACTTCCTGATGATGGATCCTTTAGACAAATTTCTTAAGGGAAGTTAGTCTAAGAAAATACCAAAAAAATAAAATAAAAAAATAGCCTATTTGTGTCTTAGGAAGTGTAGCAATCCCCCCTTGGTTTTTCTTTAAGCCGCGGTTTTTTTCCAAGGGTTTATCTTGAACCGGGCATAGGTAGTTTTAAATTTCTGTTTTTATATTTTTTATTTATTTTTTAGACTAAAATAAGGAGTTATAAGCTATAGAAAAGTGAACCCATAGCGTTGACACACCTGAACACAATAGACCCTAGAGTGTAACGCTTAGTCCTAATTGTTGAATCTCACTGAAAGTGCCTTAATTTGTATGTTTGTACTGAATTTAATGTTCGTAATGGGTATCTTGATGAGCTGATCTGGAATGAGTCATATGCCATGTGTGGTGAGTATTTGTGTAGTCCATGTATTGTACTTGTGTCTAGAACTTGCCCGGTATGTGAGTTGAAGCGAAATTTGAGGTGATGCTCGGTTTGAAAAATGATGTTAGGCTTTCTTTGACCTTTTTGAGCTTAATTGCTTATTAAAAATAAAATTTGTCCCTAGTTAACCCTTTTGAGCCTTCAGACTTTTTGTTTGGCACCCGCATTACAAGCCTATATCCTTTTGTTCTTAATTGACAGTGTTTTGATATTTTTACCTCTTAAAGCACTTTAATTGTGAGAAGAACGCTAAAAGAAGTAAGAAGGAAATAAGTGTGGGGTGGCTTTTGAGTGGAACCAATAAAAGGATGAAATGTGCACTTATGTTGTAAATGAATACACCACTAGCAGAAATTGAGTGACAAGAAAAATTACATTGTGTTTTGCTCTAGCTAGTGGGAATGAATTAATAGAGTGCTTAAAGAAGAAGGGCGTATTTGTGGGATGATATTGTGTATAAATGAGAAGTGGGTTGAAGAATTTATGCTGAAAATTGCTCATGTGATGTGTTAAAGTGCTTAGGGGTTGAGTCACTATTCCTAAATACATCCTACCCGTCCCTTAGCCCACATTACAACCATGAAAAAGTCCTAATTGATTTTGGATTGAGCTAGCCTACATTAGTAGAGATTTACATTAAGGGCAAGCTTATGGTACCAATTGCATGCATGTGACCTCTTTTGTGAGAGTGAGTGATTTCCTTGATATATGTGAATATATGAATTGAATGTGGGGGATTGAACTCAGTTTTTGTTGATGTAATTGTGAAGGCATATGAATCGTGACGGAGAAGCAAGTCTTGATTTCTGTGTAGAGTACTTTGAGGAAGTGTAAATATTGCATGACACTTGAGAGTTGACTTTGAGGCTAGGATTGTTCACTGCTAGGCATAATATATGTACAATGTTCTAGGTGTAATGCGTGAGGGGAAATGGTTGAGTGAAGAATTCTCTAAAAATAATATAGTGGATTGCTCGAGGACTAGCAATAAGTTAAGTGTGGGGTGTTGATAATAGGCTAAATTGTTTAATATAGCCTATGTTTTAGCTCAACTTAAGGATGGTTTACTATTGTAAATGTTCAAATAATGCAAAAATTGGCTCTAATCATGACTTTAATGTCTCACAGGAGTTCAATAAATAAATGAGGATTTATGATGGTAATCAAGTGAAAAATGGAGTCAAATGACGAAAAGTTGAGCAGCAACATCTTAACAAGAGAAAACCTTACTAGCGCGGGTCATGCGCTGGTCATGCGCTCCCGCGCTAGTTCAATTGTTTTGGACAGAAAGAAACCCCACTAGCGCGGGTCATGCGCTGGTCATGCGCTCCCGCGCTAGTCCAGTCCGGGAAATAAATTATTTGGGGGAAAAATGGAAAATCTGAGGGGATCCACTCAACTTACATAAAGTAAAGCTCCATTATTGAGAAATAGATCAGATTTTGAGGAGAAAAAGCCAGAGAAGAAGGAGGAGTTCTTGGAGCTAAAAAAGGAGAAGAAGAACAACATCTTAGAGCAAGGATTCAAAGAGTTCTTCTAAACTTTCTTCTATTTGTTTGTTTGTATTATGTTTAAAACTTTTATTGTTGATTTTTGTATGATTATGAGTAGCTAAAAACTCTAGTATTCTTGGGTCATGAATGTTAGATAATTATGTTGTTTGAAGCTTAGATTGAAGATATTGTATTTATCGTTATGGATTGTTTATTTGATTCTGCTTCTAATTATTTTACTGCATAGCTAACAAGGAAATATTATTTATGAATCTTGAATTAAACTTGACAAAGGAAATTCTTGATTGCATATAGAATCAAATAGAGCAAGATCCGGATCCTGGGCATCGGGTGAAAGATTTGCAATTAAGATAGAACTATACTTAATTGCCTTGCTTGGTTGAAAAATAGGAGTTGTAAATGCATTCTTGCTAATATTAATACCATAGACATATAGGTATTAGTTTAACTTGAATAGATGCATAAGAACTCGAAAGATTCTTATGAATATTATTAACCTTATAATCAATAACCCGGATAATTCAATAAATCCATTTTAAGCTAAAATGGTAGCATAATTTCTAGCAAGTCCATGACTCGAGAATATATTTATCCAACTTGTTATAAACATATTGTGAAATTGGTGTAATAATTTTGTGTTAAATTATTGTGCAATTACTAAGTAAATTGTAAATTGGTTCTTTATATATTTTGTGATAATTTAACTTGAATTGATAATTGTTTGAGTTTACATCGGTCGATAAGTTGATCACAATTCCTCGTGGGAACGATACTCTACTTACTACTATATTACTTGTCGATCGCGTATACTTGCGTGAGTGTTTTGGTCGCAACAGTACGCATTGATTATGTTCAAAGTAAAACCTCCAACAACTAGGTTAATAGTCATCAGCCTGTCATTCTCCCTCCTAACCTCCACCACTAGTTCACGGAGGTCGTTATCAACCAAGATATCTACCCCGTTCCTGCCCCCACCCTCCCAGAATACCATAGTTTGAACCTGTCTATATCGTGCGCCTTATCTCCTACCCACCTAGTCTCCTGTACACATATTACATCTGAAAAGTATGAGACTAAAATTAATGGTAAATATCCAGTAATTATGTGTGAAGATAATTTATAAGATTCCTATAAAGAATTACCAAATATAGTTGTCGTATGACCAAGAGATGTAAACTAGAACTATGACCTTTTTTTCTTTTAATTTAGGTTTTCTGTTTATGTTCTTATTTTGTAATTTCAATTGATATGCATGTCAAAAATGTTTGCATTTAGATTTCAAGATTGTGAAGAGTTGCAACTTTCACTAATAGGAAGGATCACATCATATCCCTTCAAATAAATTGGTGTTTTATTTAAATTTTTTATTATAAATAAAGTATTTAAATTATTTAGAAGGGAATTTAGATATTTTAACTTTATCGTTAAGAGCTTTCCGCTTCTATAATAATAGCAAATATAGATATAGATTACTTATCATTTTAGAGAATCAAGATATAATAAATTATTTTTCTCTTTTTGTCCTCATTGTTAATTGGACTTCAAAGTACAAATGTATAGCATAGATAATCCAAATGTGAGGAGTAAATACGGTTATAATTATCAAAAAACTCATCTCATGAATAAATATCTTAAGGGATGTACACAAAAAAAAAAACATACAACAACTGAAGTGATAACCGGATAGAGTAACACATTTACGAAAGATCTCTCTTTTGTACGTCCGCGCAGCAACTAGCATAACAATTGTGAATATGCTGCCTACTATCCCCGTTTTTAAAAATTTTTATCCCCTTTTTTTCTTCCCTCATTCGAGCAGCTCATATTCATTATCTTAATTAGGAAATGAATTTATGTTATAAACACAGGTAATATATGTATTTTTATAATACTAGTGTAATTTAACTTTTGATAGGAGCTTACTTACTGTTTTTATCAAAGATCTATTAATTCTTATTCTAGTAATTTATGTATAATTACCTTATAAGTGATTTAATTGTATAAGTATTTTATACCGCCAAGGCATAAAACTTAGAATTCGTAAGAACTAGCTAAGCTTAAGTTTCCAAGTAAACACCAAATCTTATTGGCACGTGACAAGGGACACTATGAATATGAGGACTTTCCTTTAGTAACTCGTCACCGGCCCTACAACCTTCATTGTGCAGTGAATATGATTTGGCCAAAAGGACAATGTATGGACGTTGAATTAGATGACGAAAAGGAAGCAACATCCTGCCATAATATTATCAGACCGATACATTTGCGTTAATTTTTTCAACTTCTTTCTTGATTCATTTTCTTTTTTTGTGTAATGATCCGGCCGGCCATTTTAAGAAATAATGTCTCGTTCGGCGGCTTAAGGTCTCGAGCAGCTTCGTATATTGTGTTATGACTTACGTGTATGACCGAGTTCAGTTTTGGAATGATTCAGGGTCAATTTGGGAGAAGAATTCTTATTTTAGAAACTTAAGCGGTAAGAGTTGACCGGAGTTTTGACTTTGAGAAAATGACTCCGAAATGGCGTTCTGCAGATTCCAATAGCTTCGTATGGTGATTTTAGACTTAGGCATGTATCCGGATTGGGATTTGGAGGTCCATAGGGTAATTTGAAGCATTTCGGCGAAATTTGGAAAAGTTGAAGTTTTGGAAGGTTGAGAGGTTTGACCAATGGTTGACTTTTGTGATATCGGGGTCGGAATGCGATTTCGAGAGTTGGACTAGCTCTGTTATGTCTATTGGAACTTGCATGCAAAATTTGACGTCATTCAGGTTTAATTTGATAGGTTTCGGCGTGAGTTTTAAAAGTTGGAAGATTTGAAGGTTCATAAGTTTGATTCTTGATGCGATTCGTAGTTTCGACATCGCTTGATGTGATTTGAGACCTCGAGCTAGTCCATGGTATGTTATGGAACTTGTTGGTATATTTCGACGGGGCCCCGGAGGCCTCGGGCATGTATCGGATATGCTATGGGCCATTTTCTCTTGTTTTAGATGGATGTTCTGGTATCTGGTATCCCCTTCTATGTGATCGCATAGGCGAAGTCGCGATCGCAAAAGCTATTTCGTGGACTGATCATTTTCCTTCTTTGTGTTCACATAGGCCAGTCCACGATCGTAGAAGTGTGCCTTTTTGTTCTCCGCGTTCGCATCTCTCTGTTTGCGTTCGCATAGTGCCCTTTATCTGGGCAGTGATTTTCTCCTTAAAGGCGATCACACCTTTCTCCTCGCGATCGCAAAGTGTGGCCTTGGCAGCTGGTAATTCTTTCACTCTACAATCGCATGAGTCCATACGCGATCGCGTAGCATATTTTGGGGTAGTAGCCATTTCCTTCTTTGCGATCGCATTATTCCTTCTGCGATTGCAATGTACAAGTACCTGGGCAGAATATAAAAGTACTTTATTCCGAGTGTTAGCCATTTGTATCATTTTTGGAGTTGTGGAGCTTCATTTTGAGCGATTATGTTACAACCCATATTCACGTACGTTAGTTCATACCGTAAGTTAGTCAACGTAAATCCGATAAGAGATTATCTTTGAGATGATAAGAAGTTAATCCAATTGGTCTTAAATGATGCAAGGGTGTATAAGGGGGGTTAACAAGTATTATAAGTTAAACGAATCAAGAATGTTGTAACCCATATTTTCGGGTAAGCCTAGAGGTGCTTAATATATTCAAGAGATCATGTTTTAAAGTATTTTATATCCGTATCATAAGTCTTGAAGTCAAACGAGTTATGAAACAAATGTCGACAAAAGTTGGTACAACTTACGTTCATAATTTAACTTAAACTTTAGGTCAAAATATTACTAAGCTTTTCTCCAAATTTACTGGGAATTACGGAGTAATCTACCCACCAAATTGAATATCTATGAGTCTAGTTTTTAACTCATTAAACCGTTCATCCATATGATCTCGGAATAGAGAGATATTCACATTTTTATGAGACTCACACACACACACACACACACACACACACACACACACACACACACACACACACACACACACACACACACACACACACACACACACACACACACACACACATATATATATATATATATATATATATATATATATATATATATATATATATATAAGGGGCCTCAACCCCGTTTTAAGTCATTTTTAGTGTACTCAGACCTTAGAACCCTATAAACATCCTCTCAAGTTTCTCTCATGATCCAACATCCAAACAAAGGCAAACGACATAAATCAAGTGTCGAGAATACCGTGGTGCTAGTAAGTTTCTTGTTCTTCTTGTTGTTGCTCATTTTTGTATTGTTTCATCTCGTGTGGGAGATTATTTTAAGTGGTTTATGTTCTGTAAATACTCCCTCAAGTTTTTAATATCAACCCTAGGTGATTTCAAGTCTTCTAAAGTGATTCTAGTGCCAAAAACCCCTAATTGATTGCTAGTTCACTTCCTTGTTCTTGTGGCAGCATTGGAGGGATATTTCATGGAAAATTAAGGTCAAATTGGAGTTTTTCTTTCTGTTTACAGGTAAGAAACCTCTTACCCTACATGTATTTAAGATTATCCAAGTTGCGGCTAAGTCAATGAAGCTAGAACTTGTGAAATATATATCGAACGACTTGGTAGTAATTTGTTGGTTAGTGGACTATTTTGGGAGGCTCAATATGATTATTATTGATGTTGTTTGGGCTGTTTTGTGATTGTTTTGACTTATGGGAAGTCATATAAATAGGGGAGGTTCTGTCCGTTTCATCGTAAAATAGGTTGCAGTCAATACATAATAGTTACGACGCCTAAAAGATAACGATAGTGTCATTTCTCTTATTGTAGGCTAAGGAGTCGTGAAATTTGCATAGCTTGAGGTTGGGCAGTATATACAAGGTATGTGAGGCTATCCCTTTCCTTCTTTTTCAAAACTCCGATTGTACATAATGTAATGAATGAGCTTCCAAAGATGGTCTACTCTTAGAAGCTAGCAGTACTTACATTGTTTCCCTTCTTATGGAGCGATTGATATTGATGTTGCTTCTCTTATTCTTATGTTATCAATGTTGTTGGTACTTCCTGATTCTTTATAAGATTCATGATGAATAGTTAGTCCTAATAACGTGTAAAAAGGATGCCGACCTTACGTCACTCCGAAAGGTTGAAAATATTATTCGAATGAGTCCAGCATGCATTATATATATGTATCTATTTTAGTTTACCGAGTCGCGCTATAGATGACCGGGTAAGACACCTATTGTGCAACCACTGATCAGTTGGGTTTTACCGAGCTCTATGTGGCCGGGTACGATTCTACCGAGCCTTATAATGGCTGAGTACGTTTTTACCGAGCCTATTACGGCCGGGTACAACATGATAATGCTGCTCACAGAGGCATATATTTTAAAATTTTATTTCATGTCTGTAGCCCTCAGAGGTACCCAGATGATACATGTTGTATATTCTCAAGCCCTGTTTACATTACTACTCGTACTTATACTTTCCTGCCTTACATACTCAATACTTTATTCGTATTGACGTCCTTTTGATTTGTGAATGTTTCATGTCGTGTTGCAGGTCCTGATAGACGGGTAGATGTAGCTCCCCCACCACAGTAGGCTGCCCAATTCAGCGGTTATTGGCGAGATCCCTTCTCTGGACTTGCCTTGGTCTTGGTATGCATTTTTTAGAGATATTATGGGTATGTCGGGGCCCTGTTCCGGCTATGTTGCAGCACTTACGTTTCTTTAGAGGCTCATAGACATGTGTCGACTCATGTATAGTTTGGTATGCCTTGTCGGCTGATTTTGTTGTATAGTCTTTCATGGCAGCGTGGTAGCTCGTGCCTTATATATAGTTTATTGACTGTCTAGTCATCGTATGTTATGTATGTTCATAACATTATCTTTCATTGTTGGTCGTTCATGATCCATGTCTACTATTTATATTGACCTCGTCGACCCTTAAAGATAATAAGGAAGATTAGATAAAATGTATGGTAGTGCGCGACAGATATGGCCTGGGAGCTAGTCATGACCCTCCAGTTTGGGTCGTGACAAACTTGGTATCAGAGAAAGTTTGTCCTAGGGGTTGCCTATGAGCCGTGTCTATTAGAGTCTTGAATATAGATGTGTAGCGCGCCACATTTATAAATAGGAGGCTACATGACATCTAGGGTTGTTACCTTCTTACTGAATCTAGATCGTGTGTAGAGTTGAGTCGTAAGTGTTCGTCTCTAATATTCACCTTGGTGGAGGGCATGGATATTTCTCATATTCAGGCTTATGCCCAGATCCTAAAGGATCGTAAGCGCCAGCAAAGGGCAGGTAGGGAGCAAGATAGGGGCCAGCATAAGAGGGCAAGATTTGTGGGGTATTCTGATGACTTTAGAGGCAGTGTCAGGCCCCAGTCTTCGAGGAGTTTGGCGCCACCTGTAGCTAGTTCTCCTCCACAGTTTTAGAGGCCTCGGTATGATTGATTTACCTATTCTGGTCCAGGTTAGAGTTCGCGAGCATTAGGCTCGCAATATCATAAGGAAGCTAGTCAGACGAGACCTCCAACACCACGTTGTGATCAATGCGGCAAGGCCTACTTTGGACTGTGTTATCGAGGTTCTGATGCGTGCTATTCTTGCGGACAACCTGGACATATGATGTGTGACTGTCCTAACAGAGGAGGTGGTGGTATGGCTCAGCCGACTGGATATATGTCTAGTTCTTCCTCATCAATTCGACCTCCAGCACGAGGTTTTTAGCAGTCGATAGGTCGTGGTAGAGGTAGAGGTGCAGTGCGAGTTTGAATGGTGCTCAATATCGAACCTATGCTCTAGTAGGTCGACATGATCTTGAGTCGTCTTCGGATGTTATTACAGGTATATTGTCTATGTTTTCTTACGATGTACATGCGCTGATTGATCCGAGATTTACATTATCATATATTACACCCTTTGTGGCTAATAAGTTTGGCTTTGAATTTGAATTGATATGTAAACCACTTGTGGTATCTACTCCGATAAGGGATTCTGTGATTGCTAGGAGGGTATATAGAGGTTGCACAGTGATGATTTGTAGTCGTCAAACCTCAACAAATTTATTTGAGTTAGAAATGGTTGATTTTGATGTGATAATGAGGATGGACTGGTTGGCCTCATCCTATGAAAATGTTGACTGTCGTACGAAGATGGTTAGGTTTCAGTTTCCTGTGAACCCGTCATTGAATGAGAGGGGAACATTTCTACGCCGAAAGGTAGGTTTATTTCCTATCTTAAGGAAAGGGAGATGATATCAAAAGGCTATATTTATCATCTCGTTCGTGTTAGGGATGCGGAGGTGAAGCCGCCTACTCTACAATCAATCTATGTGGTCAATGAATTTTCAGATGTTTTTCCAGATGAACTCCCAGGCCTTCCTCCTAAAAGGGCGATTGAGCTTAGCACTGATGTGTTGCCTGACACTCAACCCATATCTATTCCTCCATACAGGATGGCTCCGACAGAGTTGTGAGAGTTGAAGGCGCAGTTGAAGGAATTGCTGGATAAAAGCTTTATTAGGCCTAGAACTTCACCTTGGGGTGTACCAGTTCTATTTGTGTGGAAGAAAGACGGGTTGTTAAGGATGGTATTGATTATCGACAGCTGAATAAGTTTACTATAAAGAACAAGTATCCACTTCCAAGGATTAATGACATGTTTTATGAACTCCAGGGTGACAAGTATTTCTCCAAGATTGACTTACGTTCAAGGTATCATCAGGTGAGGGTTAAGGAGAAGGATATTCCAAAGACGGCCTTCCGGACAAGATATGTGCACTTTGAGTTCTTGGTGATATGTTTGGGCTAACAAATTCCCCAACAACTTTTATGGATCTCATGAATACTGTATTCAGGCCCTATTTTGATGTGTGCGTGATTGTATTCATTGATGACATTCTGGTGTATTTTCGTTCAGAGGCGGAACATTCAGGCCACTTGCAGATAGTATTACAGGCGCTTTAGGATCGTAAGTTATATGCTAGGCTCTCCAAATATGAATTCTGGCTCAACTCATTAACATTCCTTCGCCATGTGATATCTGACGAGGGTAATAGTGTCGACCCTCAGAAGACCGATGTAGTAAACAACTGGCCGAGACCTACCACACCATCAGAAGTCCATAGCTTCCTAGGGCTAGCAGGATATTATAAGCGGTTTGTAGAAGAGTTTTCCTCTATATCAGCACCATTGACTAAGTTAACACAGAAAGCTACTAAGTTTCAGTGGTCTGACGCTTGTGAACGAAGTTTTTAGGAGCTAAAGAATCGATTGATATCCGCGCCAGTGCTCACTCTCCCAAAAGGAATAGAGGGTTATGTGGTATATTGTGATGACTTAGGTATAGGTTTGGGGAGCGTATTGATGCAACGTGGGAAGGTGATTGCTTATGCATCAAGACAATTGAAGATGCATGAAAAGAATTACCCGACCCATCATTTGGAATTGGCTGCAGTAATATATGCTTTGAAGATATGGCGACACTACTTATACGGTGTCCATGTTGACATCTACACAGATCACAAGAGTTTACAATACATCTTCAAGCAGAAGGAGTTGAATTTGAGGCAGCGTAGATAGCTTAAATTATTGAAAGATTATGATGTTGAGATATTGTACCATCCCGGTAAAGCCAATGTTATGGCAGACGCTCTTAGTCGTAAGTTAATGGGAAGCTTAGTACACATTGAGACAGGTAGATAGGGGTTGACTAAAGAGATTCATTAGCTAGCCAATATGAGAATCAGATTGTTTGACTCTGATGACAGAGGTGTTACTATATAGAATACATCATAATCATCTTTGGTAGCTGAGGTAAAAGCACGACAATATGAATTCCTATCTTAGTACTATTTAAAGAGAGCATTCAGCAGTGTAAAATTATGGCTTTTGAGATCGGAGAAGATATGGCACTAAGATACCAGGGCCGACTATGTGTGCCTAATGTGGCAGGGTTGTGAGAGAAGATTATGATTGAGATTCATCAATCCCGATATTCCATCCATCCCGGATCAACAAAGATGTATCATGACGTTAAGGAGCAGTATTGGTGGGATAACATGAAAGAGTCCATTGCAGAATTTGTAGCCCAGTGTCCTAATTGTCACCAAGTAAAGATCGAACATTAGAAATCCGGTGGATTGCTTCAGAATATAGAGATTCCGACCTGGAAATAAGAGGTGATTAATATGGACTTTATTATTGGATTACCTCACTTTTATCATAAGTTTGACTCCATCTGGGTGGTAGTTGATCGACTTACAAAATGTGCCAATTTTCTACCAGTTAAGACATCTTACATAGCTAAAAATTATGCAAAGTTGTATATCAAGGAGATTTTTAGGCTTCATGGTGTATCGATATCTATTATATTAGATTGAGGAGCTCAATTTACGGCTAACGTTTGGAGGTCATTTCAGAAGGGTTTAGGCATACAAGTGAATCTCAGCACTGTATTTCATCCGCAGTCTAACAGACAGGCTGAACGTACCATTCAGACACTTGAAGATATGCTACGAGTATGTGATATGCTACGAGTATGTGTTCTAGATTTCAAGGGGAATTGGGATGACCATCTTCCACTCATAGAATTTGCCTACAATAATAGCTACCATTCTAGTATTAAAATGGCCCCATACGAGGCACTATACTGGAGGAGATGTAGATCACCAATTGGATGGTTCAAAGTTGGTGAAACAGAATTATATGAGCTAGATTTGATTCACCAAGCCATTGAGAAGGTGAAAGTGGTACAAGAGCGACTAAGGGCGGCGCAAATCAGGAAAAAGTCTTATTTCAATGTCCAAAGTCATGATCTGGAGTTTAAGGTTGGTGATTGGGTTTTCCTGAGGATCTCACCGATGAAGGGTATTATGCGTTTCGGGAAGAAAGGTAAGCGGAGTCTGCGGTATGTCGGGCCGTATAAAATTCTTCGATGAATTGGATCGGTTGCTTATGAGTTAGAATTGCTATCCTAATTGGAATTTGTCCACCCGACATTCCATGTATCTATGTTGAGAAAATATATTGGAGACCCTTCTCGAGTCGCTCCTATCAAATATGTACAAGTTACAGAGGATCTATAATATGAAGAAGTGCCAGTGGCTATATTAGATCGACAAGTCCGCAAGTTGAGAACAAAGATGTAGCTTCCGTCAAAGTATTGTGGAGGAACAAAAATATGGAAGAAATGAAATGGGAAGTAGAAGAGGAGATAAATTCAAAATACCCTTACCTGTTCCAGAATGAAGATAACAATGATGCCAGGAGAACGAAAAACGTATTAGAAGGTGAAACAACTATATGAGGTAAGCAATAGCTTGAGAATACTCTTCCTTAATACAAAATGGTGATATGCAGATAATGTACATATCCATAATGATTTGTGTATCCTTGTGACGGAATACAGTGGGTTTAACTTCTTGCGAGTGTGGCTAGTTCCCATTTCATAGGAGAAACTTGGCCAGAAATTTCTGTTGAAATCCATGATGAGTAAGACTCCCCATAGACCTTTACATTCGAGGACAAATGTTGTTATGGGGGGAGGGTGTTACAACCTATATTCACGTATATTAGGTCATACCGTAAGTTAGTCAACGTAAATCTGAGAAGAGATTATCTTTGAGATTATAAGAAGTAAATCCTATTGGTCTTAAATGATACAAGGGTGTATAAGGGGGTTAACAAGTATTAGAAGTTAAACTAATCAAGGATGTTGTAACCCATATTTTCGGGTAAACCTAGAGGTGCTTAATATATTCAAGAGGTCATGTTTTAAGGTATCTTAATCATATAATATCCGTATTATAAGTCTTGAAGTCAAACGAGTTATGAAACAAAAGTCAACAAAAGTTGGCGCAACTTATGTTCATAATTTATCTTAAACTTTAAGTCAAACGTTACTAAGCTTTTCTCCCAATTTACAGGGAATTATGGGGTAATCTACCCACAAAATTGAATATCCATGAGTTTAGTTTCCAACGCATTAAACCGTTCATCCATACGATCTTGGAGTAGAGAAATATTTGCATTTTTGCGAGATTGCGCCAAGCACCTCTCTATGGGGCCCACATAGGCGGTTTAAGACGTATGGATATATATAAAAGAGGCCTCAACCCCGTTTTAAGTCATTTTTCAGTGTATTCAGACCTTAGAACCCTAAAAACATCCTCTCAAATTTCTCTCATGATCCAAGACCCAAACAAAGGGCAAACAACACAAATCAAGTGTCGGGAATCCCGTGGCACTAGTAAGTTTCTTGTTCTTCTTGTTGTTGCTCATTTTTGTATTGTTATAGCTCGTGTGTGAGGTTGTTTTAAGTGGTTTTTGTTCTGTAAATACTCCCTCAAGTTTTTAATATCAACCCTAGGTGATTTCAAGTCTTCTAAAGTGATTCTAGTGCCGAAAACCCCTAATTGATTACTAGTTTCGCTTCCTTGTTCTTGTGGCAGCATTGGAGGGATATTTCATGGAAAATTAAGGTCAAATTGGAGCTTTTATTTCTGTTTACAGGTAAGGAACCTCTTACCCTACATGTATTTAAGATTATCCAAGTTGCGGCTAAGTCATTGAAGCTAGAACTTGTGAAATATATATCGAAAGACATGGTAGTAATATTGTTAGTAGGTGGAATATTTTGGGAGGCTCAATATGATTATTATTGATATTGTTTGGGCTGTTTGGTGATTGTTTTGACTTGTGGGAAGTCAAGTTCTGTCCATTTCATCGTAAAATAGGTTACAATTGATACATAATAGTTACGATGCCTAAACAATAACGATAGTGTCATTTCTCTTATTGTAGACTAAGGAGTCATGACATTTGCATAGCTTGAGGTTGGTCAGTATATACAAGGTATGTGAGGCTATCCCTTTCCTTCTTTTTCACGACTCCGATTGTACATAATGTAATGAATGAGCTTCCAAAGATGGTCTACTCTTAGAAGCTAGAAGTACTTACATTGTTTCCCTTCTTATGGAGCGATTGATATTGATGTTGCTTCTCTTATTCTTATGCTATCAATATTGTTGGTACTTCCTGATTCTTTATAAGATTCATGATGAATAGTTAGTCCTAATAACGTGTAAAAAGGATGCCGACCTTACGTCACTCCGAAAGGTTGAAAATATTATTTGAATGAGTCCAACATGCATTATATATATGTATCTATTTTAGTTTACCGAGTCACGTTATAGACGGCCGGGTACGACACCTATTGTGCAACTACTGATCAGTTGGATTTTACCGAGCTCCACGTGGATGGGTACAATTCTACCGAGCCTTATGATGGCTGGGTACGTTTTTACCGAGCCTATTACGGTCGGGTACGTCATGATGATGATGATGCCCACAGAGGCGTATGTTTTAAAAGTTTATGTATATATATGTATGTATCATGCATTTCATGTCAGTAGCCCTCAGAGGTACCCAGATGTTACAGGTTATATATTCTCTATCCCTGTTTACATTACTGCTCGTACTTATGCTTTACTGCCTTACATATTCAGTACTTTATTCGTACTGATGTCCTTTTTATTTATGGACGCTGCATGTCATGCTGCAGGTCCTGATAGACGGGTAGACACAACTCCCCCACCAAAGTAGGCTGCTTTGTTCAGCGGTTATTGGCGAGATCCCTTCTCCGGACTTGCAGTGATCTTGGTATGCATTTTTGTTATAGATATTATGGGTATGTTGGGGCCCTATTCCGGCAATGTTGCAGCACTTATATTACTTTAAAGGCTCATAGACAGGTGCCGACTCATGTGTAGTTTGGTATGCCTTGTCGGCTGATTTTTGTTGTATAGTCTTTCATGGCAGCGTGATAGCTCGTACCTTATATATAGTTTCTTGACTGTCTGGTCATCCTATGTTATGTATGTTCATGTTATTATCTTTCATTGTTGGTTGTTCCTAATCCATGTCTACCATTTATATTGACATCGTCAGCCCTTAAAGATAATAAGAAAGGTTAGAAAAAATGTATATTGGTGCTCGACAGATATGGCCAGGGTGCTAGTCATGACCCTCCAGTTTGGGTCGTGACAAATTCTTCGTGGGTTTTTTCAAGTAAATCAGTAGGGTAACTGTTCTTCACCCGGAATTTATGACATTTCATGATTCTATCTTTATTTTTATTATTAAATTAGTGTCTTGAGTTGAAGAAAAAGGGGATTTTTGAAGAAATCTTTCAAAATGAAAATGATGATTTGAGAGACGAATTGGTATCGTAATTTGATAATTTTGGTATGGTTGAACTCATATCGAAATGGGTGTTTGAGTCTTATAAATTTTATTGGTTTCGAGGTACGGTCCCGAGGGCTGACTTTTGGGTTAACTTCATAGTTTTTGATAAAGATTGAAGCTTATTTATCCGGAATAGTTCCTTATGAGTTTTATTTATGTTTTGAAGTTATTTTGGCTAGATTTAAGCCGTCCGAAGGTTGTTTCACTCGAGGATTTCATTTTAGAGTAACAATTTATCTTATTTGAGGTAAGTATCTTGCCTTACTTTGTGTAGGGGAACTACCCTTAGGATTTGAGTTTTTTATGCTAATTGTGTCATGTGTAGTCCGTGTACACGAGGTGACGAGTGCGTGCTCGGGTTTATTTGTATAAAGTTGACCTTTTAAGGCTCTTAGGTCCTTATGTTCTTTAGATATGAAGTTGCTTTGTTATGATTAAGTTTCCCTTTTACTAGTTTCACCTTCATGTGTTTTAATTGGAATTAATTGCTTCATGTTCCACTCTTATTACTTATTTGATTCTTGTGTGCCTTTAACTAAAGTTGTTGCCTCTTCAATTGCCATGTTATCTTTTCTGTTGTTTATCCTTAATTAAGTTGTTGTATTATTTCCATAATTTGTCTCAAACCTAAATGAAGTTAGTTATCCTTTATCATAGTTGCCTCATCCTTATTTGAAATTAATGACTCATGTTATCTCCCTTGTTGTCAAATTGTACTTTTATGAAGTTATGGTTACATATTAATTCTCCCTTGTTGAGCTATTCTTATTGTGACTAGTATTCTATATTGTGTTTATTCTTTGTGAGCTCGTTCTGCCAATTCTTTGCATTCTAAAGCTCTTGAGTTGATTTACTTATCATATTCTCGTGTATTGTTGTGGTTGTTGCTGTTGTACTCAGTTTGTTGAGCCGAGAGCTATGCGCAGTTGTGATATTGAAACTATTTAGAGGAAGTGTTGTGGAATATGGGCACATGTTGTGAAGGTCATTCTATTATGTTGTTGTATTTTTGGCACATGATATGGTTGGGAGGATTTGTTCCGGTGTTTGCACGAGGTTTCTGCCGTGCTAGTGTTACTATTGATGTTGCACATGCGGCATGACAAGGCGGGCTATATATATGTGTTTGCGCATGTGGCAAGACAAGATGAGAACATTGCTATGCGCATGCAACAAGACAAGGCTGGCATTTACTTTATTATTGCGCACGTGGCGAGACAAGGTCAGCTATGTTAGGGATTGATTTGTGATGACTTGTGATGGCCTAAGGGCATTGTTGTTGTTGATATTTGTGTAGTGATGTACCTAACTTGTGTGAATTTTACCTTGTGCAAATTGTAAGGATCGTTTCTTATGTTCCATTCACTTTTTCTATTCTTACTAGTTGGCCTAAAACTGTGATAGAACACTTGCACAAGCATACACGTAATTTATCACCCTATCGGTTTAAGAAGGTGGATTCTGATGTTATTGATCATTCTTTCATACCCTCGTCTACTTGCCTTCTATGTGGGAATTGTTCTATTGGCACGCGAATTTTCTGTGTAGTTACCAGTTGTAATAAGGGCACAAGATGCCAAATGTTTAAGCTTTACGGATTGGGACCCGTGAATTGTGACTATTTTTGATATTTGAAACCTCGTGGAGATTATTGGATAAACCTGGTGTGAAATCGGTAATTCTTGTCGAGTTGCTACTTGCCTTTCCTTTATTTGTTCTCACCGGATTTAAACTGTGTTCAGCTTACTCCACTGTGTTATTACTTGTTGTGTTCCGCTGCTAATTGTTGCTTCTAGTTCTTATTGCAAGTTATTGTTGTCATCATGCATAACTTGGTAGAGATATCGTACTCTGTTAGTTCTACACCTATACTTGTCCAGGTTATTTAGTCTAGTAGCTGTCTTGACTGTCCCTCGTCACTACTCCATTGAGGTTGGTCTTGATACTTACTGGGTACCGTTGTGGTGTACTCATACTACGCTTCTGCATATTTTTGTGAAGATCCAGGTATTTCGGAGTCAGTCGATCGCTAGCTAGTTGTACGGATCTTGCTGTGGAAACTCAAGGTAAACGTGATGCTGCGTTCGCAGGCTTCAGAGTCACATTCAGATATTGTACTTGCACTGTTTCATCTCTACTTCGAAACAGTTGTATTTGTAGGCTTTCTAGCAAACTCAATAGAGCTTATGACTTGTACTACTGATTTTGAGATTGTAAATTTGTATAGAGATTTCTATTTCGTATTTGTTAGTAGATAGTTATATATTGTCGTTATTTATGTAAATATTAAGCTTACCTAGTACCTAAGACTAGGTGCCATCACGACATCCTACGGAGGAAAATTTGAATCATGACATTTTGTTCCCTTTTCTTAATCAGGCGAAATATGTTATATTCTCACTCTCTTGCTATTGTCCGACGCGCTAGTTAAGCTCTCCGTGCGGTGCTTTCTTTTGTTTTCAGTAAAAGTTAATTTTTGTACACTAACAATATATCATTGTTTTATGCGATCAAGTTAAGAAGACTTTCGCAAAAAGTAAAAATAACTTGTTATGCAAATGCACTTATATATATATAGGGGCGGATATAAGTTTGGGAAAGTGGTGTCACTTATATATATATAGGGGCGGATATAAGTTTGGGAAAGCGGTGTCACGTGACACCGCTTCCCCGGAAAAAACTACTAAAAAGCTGGGTAAATTTGTACTTAAACAGGTCAAAACGATAAAAAGAAATTAAGATGACACCGCTTGTCAAAGCAAGAAAACTACTCCGGCTGGTTACTCGGGGCCTTCATGCTGCACGGTCACAGAATCGATTCTAGGATGTCCAAATTATGTTTAGACTTTTTGATCTCAGTCAAGTCACAAGTGGCTTAATATTTTAGAAAGTTTGTCATTAAGAATAAGATTCTCAAAAGTCAAGAGAACCACTAATATTAAAAATATCTGAAGAGGAACTCTATGATATAAAGTTTTTGCTTTATTTGTAAAATTGAAATTTTAATTTGTTATTTATATAAAATACCAAATGGAAAGATATTCTCCTAAAGTATCGTTTAAGGTTTTAAATCAAATTCAACCTCTTAAAGATTAGTTAAGTTGGAGTAGAGAGTAAAGGGATCAAACCAAATGGAAGCAATAAGAAGAGAACGTTCAAATTGAAGAGAAACCAAAAGAAAAAACTTAAAATTAACTTTCATTAATGCATATGAAAAAATAATCTTGTCGATATTAATTGTACAACGTATTTGAATGTGCTATATTAATGTGTTATTGTTGCAGTGACCTATTTATTTACTTACTGTTTTAAATAGTGACACCGCTTACATAAAATCCTGCGTATGCCACTATATATATATATATATATACATACATGTTCATAAGTTAGATCCGTTTAGTACTTGTAAATGCTTACGCTAATGATGATTATTGGATCCTGCTTTGGTTTGAGAATGAGACGATTAAATTAAATAATGTAAAGCAGCCATCCTTTATCATCATATTTTTTTCCTTAACGTCTGTTGTGTTCGTTGGGTGGTTGCTAATCGTAAACTACGATAGTACTGGTAGATACATAATCTAACATTATGCATATATGATAACTTGAAAAAAAAAAGGTACTGTATACGATAAGTTTATCCATTGTCGGCATATCAAATTTTTTATTTTGGAACTTGTTAGGATAAGCGATCAAGAAAGAGGATGCCAAATACAAATAATTATGTGTTTAATGAAAATTATCATTTCGTCATTATTAGATCCTAAAATGCTCATCTTCCATAATAATTGATCTGTGACTAAGAGAGATTCTTGTTTTTAGCGTACTCAATAAGTGCATTGAAGTCGATTTAAGAGAAAAACTGTGAATGGTCTGACCATTTAATTGCTGAAGAAATATCTTGGTATGTCTACGTTGAAATTATAGGTCTCTAGGGCTTTGTAATGGTCCATTTACCCAGACAAAGAATAGTAACAAACATCATCAATTTACTACGGTATATTTATTGTCTCCTAATTGACTAATGATAGACAAGAAGAAGAATATCTCACGTCTCTAGAATATTTTTTAATTACTCTATATTTTATTATTCACTTTATTCAAATGTGCAATTATTGTTTTCCTCCAACAGTTGGAATATATACGTAATATCGTTTCTTCTGTGTCTAAACCATCCATCCTTCAAAAGACGAAACTTTTTTTAGTTCTATACTTCTAGTTCATATATAAAATATTTCAGGTGAACAACTCATTTATTGTACATTAGTTTTCCAATTAGTTGAGGTTACTGTTGAGTTTTACAATAATGAAATGAAGTTCAGTTAGAACAGAGATGACATCACGTAAAGTGTAGAGACATTGACAATATCATTTTCATGAACATTTATCATTCTTAATGTCGGATATATTCTTTGGCTTGTGCTACAGTCATTGTCATCACCAGAATCATCTTCAATTCTTCTCCTTTTTTCTTCCTGAGCATGTTTATCCTACTCTAAACAAATAATTATAAAATGGAGGATCATCTTTTTCTCTCATATTTTCGAATAACTGCAGCCCTTCAACAACAATAACTGCTTAGTAAAATTTCACAAGTGGGGTTTGGGGAGGGTAGTATGTACGCAGACCTTATCCCTACTCCGGAGTAGTAGAAATATTATTTCCGATAGACCATCGGCACAATAAGATGAAACGAGACAATATAGCAGTAACAACAGAGGCATCAAGAAAGATATTACTAGCAATGTACTAACCAGAAAATAGAGAGACAAGTAATACTACTAAGCATTAACAATGGCACAATACCATAGACTCGATGGAATAATAAAGACACAATTGGAGTCACTAACATCCTAGGAAAAAATATTTCCATACGGATAATTACAAGTAAGACAATAAAGAAAAATAACAAGAACTGTTCAACCAACAAGCCTCTTTTAGCATGGAATGTACAACAAAGTCACAACCAAGGTACCATGCCTCATATTCATATTTCGCAGGTTCAATCACAATCTTTCCTTATATCACGTGTGAGCCTTGCATTTATTTTTGAAAATATTTTTTCCAAAATAGCTACATGCATTTTAGCCCCCTTATCTCATCGCGTGGCTTCAAGTAATTCCCTTACTAAAACCACACGTATAAATTCTCACCTTATATCACCGCATGCATATCAACCCCTATTCCAATACCACCGCATATGTATCAATATCACAACACAATAATCAACTTGCACCACATGTGCCCATATATCATAGCACTTGCCAAAATCAACAATACTAATGTTATCACAACATATAACCCATGGCTCAATCACAATATCTACAAAATATCAATAATAAAAAAATGAATGAGAAATGCTCAACAAAGAAAGATATCTCAACAATTACCAACTTCAACCTCAATGTGATAATGACCTCTACAACTTCAGCACCAATAAATCAACAAGAAGATATTCCTCGAAATAACAACTTCAAGTAAGAGTATTTTAACAATAAAAGAGATAACAAAACAATAAAGAAGGTAACAACTTCAATTAAGCATATAAGAGCAATTACAACAATAAAGGGTATAACAAATGCTAACAACATCAATTAGAGAACGTGAGAGTAAATTTAACAATAAAAGATGTTGCATGTTAGAACAAATTCAAGTAAAGGCATGGAAGAGGTCCAAAAGTCTAAACCGGTCAAAATACCATATATAGCCCATGTACACAGTCATCGCCTTGTGTACACGTCTTTCACATAGTACAATTAGCACAAATAACCCTAATCCTAAGGATAGTTCCTTCACACAAAGTTAGGAAAGATACTTACCACAACTAAGCCAAATCAACCCTCGAATTTAGCTTTTACCCTAAAATTCGTCTCCACGCGGCTCAAATCTAACCAAAAGTGACTTAATATTACCAAACAATTCAAGGGAAATCAATTACAATAGATAAAGCTTTGATCTTTACATAATTCCCAAAAAGTCAACAAATGTCAACCCTTGGCTCGCCCGGTCGAAACTCGGGTCCAAGGGTAGATTCTGACTACCCATAACCCCACGAGTCTATATATATGTTTTATTTTCAAATCCGAGTCCAAATCAACTCTCAAAACTCAAATCTTTATTTTTCAAAATTTTGACAAACATCCTCAATTTTCATCTTTGATTCTCATAAATTTGTTATTGAATCTAAGATATAATCATGAAATATAGTTAAAAATTAATTAGAATCACTTACCCAATATTTGTAGATGAAAATTCCCTCTCTAAATGGCCTCCTACCGAATCTAGGGTTCTAAAATATGATAAAATAATATGAAATCCCGACTTTCTAACCTTTTTGTTCAGTTGCAGATGGTGCAATTACGACACTGGGTTCACAATTGTGAATCCTCGCAATTGTAAAGAATTTCTCGCAATTGCGGCTACTGACAACCTAAGTGGGACTTTGCAAATGTGACACTGGATTCGCATTTGTGAACCCTGTCCCCTTCGCAAATATGATAAAGTATGTCGCAATTTTGAGTCTAACCATATTGGCCTATGTTCGCAATTGCGAGCAAGTCATCACAATTGTGATACCTAACCCTCACATGCTCACTTTGTAATTGCGAGGCTGGTGCTCGTAATTGTGACATGAGAGTACCAGTATACCAGCAAATCATGTTTCATTCAAAACTCATCAGAAACTCATCCGACCACTTGGGGCTTCAAAACAATCATCCTCACAAGTTTTAAAATATCATAAGAACTCGCTCACACGATCAAAACACAAATATAACATCTAGAACTACGAACCGTATATCAAAACGCATGAATTTTAAAGAAAACTTCAAGAACCTCTATAATTGCGACAAAGAGTCTGAATCCTATCAAATCAAATCCAAATGACACCAAATTTTGTAGACAAGATCTAATAAGCATAACAGATCTATTCTAAATCCCAAAAATAAATTCCAATCTCGATAGACAAAAGTGAACCTACAATCAAACTTGGGGATTCTTCTAAACCTCAAATTGCCAATTTTTGGCAAAACAACACCAATCGACCTCAGAAGCTCCGAATTCGATTCCAGGCATATACCCAAGTCCAAAATCACGGTGCGAACCTATTGGACCATCAAATACCATTCCGAGGTCTTTTACCCAAAATTCAAACTTTTGGTCAACATTTCTAACATAGGCTTCTAAACCAAGAATCAAATGTTCCAAATCAACCCGAAATCTTCTCGGAACAAAACTAATCAAGCCCGCAAGTCATAAAGCTAAAATTACATATGTGTGAAGCATCAAAAGGGAATATGTGGAGCAAATACACAAAATGACCGATCAGGTGGTTGCATTCTCCCCCTCTTAAAATTAATGCTCATCCTCGAACGTGCATAGAGACATACCTGAAGTGGTGAAAAGGTGTGGATAATGACTCTCATGACGTGCTCGGTCTCCCTGGTCGCCTCCTTGACCGAATGACCCCTCCATTGGACCTTCACTGAAGCGATACTCTTTGACCTCAACTTTCGGACTTGCCTGTCCAAGCCACCAGCTCCTCAACATAAGTCAAATCCTTGTCCAATTGGACCGAGCTGAAATCTAATACATGCGATGGATCACCATAATACTTTCGGAGCATAAAAAGATGGAACACCGAGTGAACTGCCAATAAGCTTGGTGGCATTGAAAGTCCATAGGCCACCTCACTAACTCTCTCAAGGATATCAAAAGGACCTATATACCTAGGGCTCAGCTTGCCATTCTTCCCCAATCTCATCACACCCTTCATGGGTGACACTCGAAGCAAAACCCTCTCTCCCACCATAAATGCTATATCACGAGCCTTCCGACCAACATAACACTTATGTCTAGACTGTGCTGTACGAAGTTGATCTTGAAGCAACTTGACTTTCTCCCAGGCATCCCAAACCAAATCAATGCCCAACAACCTAGCCTCACCCGACTCAAACCAACCAACTAGAGAACGACACTGTCTCCTATATATGACCTCATAAGGAGCCATTTGAATACTTGATTGGTAGTTATTATAGGGGAACTATGAAAGAGGCAAGAATTGATCCTAATAACACCCGAAATCCATAACACATACGGGTAGCATATCTTCCAAAATCTGAATAGTGTGCTCGGACTTCCCGTCCGTCTAGGGGAGGCTGAAATATTATACTCAACTCAACCAGTGTGCCTAACTCATGGTACATTGCTCTCCAGAAATACGATGTGAATTACGTGCCTTGATCGGAGATAATGGACACCGGCATACCATGGAGACGAAAAATCTTGCGAATATAGATCTTAGCCAACTACTCTGAAGAATAGATAGTCACCATTGGAATGAAATATGCCAGCTTGCTCAGTCTATACGCAATTAAACACACTACGTCAAATTTATTTAAAGTCTATGGGAGCCTAAGTTTGGGAATCTGAAGTCTCTAAAACAATCCGCCCGACCTCTGATGCTCGTACTTCACCTGTTGATAGTTCAAGCACCGAGCCACATATGCCACTATATCTTTCTTCATTCTCCTCCACTAATAATGCTGCTTCAAATCCTAATACATCTTATCGGCACCCAGATGAATGGAATACGTGAACTATGGGCCTCCTCAAGAATCAACTCACACAATACATTTACATTGGGCACACATATCCTGCCCTACATCCGCAACACTGTGTCATCTCCAATAGAAACCTCTTTGGCCTACCTTCCTTGTAAGCCTGCCACTGCTAATACATTGCTCCTGACAGCTAGAATGTAGTGAAAGCAACTCCGCTCACCTCCACAATACCCATGGTGTGGAGAATACGTTGGCACTTCTCTAGAAAATGTTGCGCATCCTTAGTAGTTACACCATCAAAAGTAGGAGGATCATACTTCTTGAACCTTTGCATTCTCCTCTGCTCTTCCTAAGATGTCGCCGGCCTAACCTCAGGTTGAATCAAAATAAATAGCTATGCTGGCATGATACCTGGGACCTGATCAACATGGACCCGCTGATCTGGTTATGGGCCGCAAGAGTCTAATCTCCTCCCCCTAGCCTAAGATGTGGCTTGTTAAAGGGGAATCAATATCGCCTAAGATAGAGTGCCAAACATGTTCAAGACCTATGCTAGGGTCTCCTGAAGTCCAGGGGAAGTAACACGTGCCTCGGGTGCCTATCCCCCAATCAGAGCTACTGGTGTTACTCAGTCACTGCGCGAGCAACTGTTCTGACTATAGCATGTGCCCCTCCTCAGCCTGCCCTTGCCTCGCGTGGCTCTAGCAGGGGCGCAAGTGTCTAATCATCGAATCCGGTAGTACGTGTCCTTACCATCTGTGAGAGAGTAGAAAGACAAAGATTCAAATTTTTAAGTCAACCAAATCGCATGATAAGGAATCAAAGGAGTGGAATTTCCTAAAAGTTCTGTATCCTCTCGAAGATAAGTACAAAAGTTTTTGTACCGATCCACAAGACTCTAGTAAACTTGCTTATGCCTCGTAACGCCTATGAACCTAGAGCTCTGATACCAACTTTTCACGACCCAAGTTTTAACCTTAGGATGTCATGATGGAACATTTTCTCCAAGACTAGGTAAGCATAACATGTAGTGAGAAATAGCAAAAATAATAACTTAAACATCAAACTAAAACTATTAAACTATCAAAGCAGAATCCAAAAGGTACAACTATCAAAACTTCCCAAAACTTGGTGGAACCGAGTCATAAGCTCTACAAGAGTACACTAATAGTCTTGAAATACAGTACTGTTTCAGAACAAGAAATAAATAGTAGAACGTATAAAAGTAAAAGGTGACTTAGAAGCCTACGACACTAATAGTCTTGAAATACAGTACTGTACCTTGAAGTCTTCGACAAAATCTAATCAACCACTAGCATCCAGCACGGGTAGATGTACCTGGATCTGCACAAAATGTGCAGAAGCATAGTATGAGTACACCATAATGGTACTTAGTAAGTATCAAGCCTAACCTCGGTAAAGTAGTAGAGAGGCCATGTCAAGACACCTACTAGGATAATAAAATTGAACAAAATATAGCATAGTCTAATAATGGAAATCGAGGAAGTTAATGATAGATAAACAATTCAATAATGTAATCCAAAAACGGAAACTTAAGGGGAAAAGAAAACAAGTAGTGACACATGTTGAACAACAAGTAGTTAAATACGGACAACTACGATTAAGACAATGAAGAAAAATAACAAGAAATGTTAAACCAACAAGCCTCTTTTAGAACAGAATGGACAACAAAAGTCACAACCGAGCTACTATGCCTCATATTCACATTTCCTAATTTCAATCACAATCTTTTCTTATATCACCGAGTGAGCCTTGCATTTATTTTTGAAATTATTTTCCCGAAATAGCTACAACTGCATGCGTATCAACTCCTATCTTACCGTATGCGTATCAACTCCTATCCTTATACAACTGCATACATATCAACATCACAATATAATAATCAACTTGCACCACATTTGCACATATGCCACAACACTTGCCAAAATTAACAATACCGATGTTATCACAACATATGGCACATGGATCAATCACAATGTGTACAAAATCTTAATAACAACAAAATAAATGAGGAATGCTCAACAAGGAAATATATCTCACAATTATCAACTTCAACTTCAATGTGATAATGACTTCCCCAACTTCAACAATATTAACTCAACAAGAAGATATTCCACGAAATAACAACTTCAAGTAAGAGTATTTCAAGGAAAGATATCTCACAATTATCAACTTCAACCTCAATGTGATAATTACTTCCACAACTTCAATGTTAATAACTCAACAAGAAGATATTCCACGAAATAACAACTTCAAGTAAGGGTATTTCAACAATAAAAAGGGTAACAAGACAATAAGGAAGTTAGCAACTTCAATTAAGCCTTTAAGAGAAATTACAACAATAAAGTGTATAACAAATGCTAACAACATCAATTAGGGAATAAGAGAGTAAATCTAACAGTAAAAGATGTAGCATGTTACAACAAATTCAAGTAAACGTATGGAAGAGCTCTAAAAGTCTAAACCGGTTAAAATACAACATATAGCTCGTGTACACACTTGTCACCTTGTGTACACGTCTTTCACATAGTACAATTAGCACAAATAATCCAAATCCTAAGGGGTAGTTCCCCACACAAAGTTAGACAAGATAAGTACCTCAACTAGGCAAAATCAACCCTCGAACTTAGCTTTTCCCCTAAAATTAGCCTCCACACGGCTCAAATCTAACCAAAAGTGACTTAATATTACCAATTAGAAAAACCAAATACAATAGATAAAGCTTTGATCCTTACGCAATTTCTAAAAAGTTAACAAAAGTCAACCCCGGCTCATCCAGTCAAAATCCGGGTCCAATGGCAGATTCTGACTACGCATAACCCCACATGTATGTATATGTATTTTATTTTCAAATCCGAGTCCAAATCGACTCTCAAAACTCAAATCTTCATTTTTCTAAACATTGAAACAAATCCCCAATTTTTCTCTTTGATTCTCATAAATTTGATGTTGAATCTAAGATATAATCATGAAATATTGTTGGAAATTAATTAGAACCACTTACCAAATGTTTGTAGATGAAAATCCCCTCTCCAAATCCCCTCCTACAGAGTGTAGGGTTCTAAATTATGATAAAATGATATGAAATCCTAACTTTACAACCTTTTGTTTAGTTGCAGATGTCGCAATTGCGAACCCTCGCAATTGCAAACCCTCTCAATTGTAAAGAATTTCTCACAATTGTGTCTATTGACAGCCTAAATGGGACTTTGCAAATATGATATTGGATTTGTAATTTTGAACCTTGTCCCCTTCACAAATACGACAAAGTATGTCGCAATTGCGAGTCAACCCAGATTGGCCTATGTTCGCAATTGTGAGTGAGTCATCGCAATTGCAATACGTGACCCTTACCGGATCACTTCTCAATTGCGAGGTTGATGCTCGCAATTGCAAAATCATAGCACTAGCATACAAGCAAATCTTGTTTTAGTCCAAAACATTCTGAAATGCATCTGAAACTCATCTGAGCCCTCGAGGCTCCAAACCAAACATCCACACAAGTATAAAAACATCATAAGAACTCACTTGTGCGATCAAAACACAAAAATAACTTCTAGAACTACGAATAGGACATCAAAACGCATGAATTTCAAAGAAAAATTCAAGAACCTCTAGATTTGCAACTAAGCATCTGAATCCTATCAAATCAAATCCAAATGACACCAAATGTTGCGGAAAATTTCTAATTAGAATAATGGAAATATTACAAGCCCCAATAACAAATTGCAATCTTGATAGCCAAAAGTCAACCTAGGTCAAACTCGGGGATTCTTTTAAATCTCAAATTGCCAATTTTTGGCAAAATAATAAAAATCGACCTATGGACCTCCGAATTCGATTCCAGGAATATGCCCAAGTCCAAAATCACAATACGAACTTATCGGAGCCAACAAAATACCATTTCGGGGTTGTTTTCACTAAAGTAAAACTTTTGGTCAAAATTTCTAACTTAGGCTTCTAAACTAAGAATCAAAGGGTCCAAATCAACCCAAAATTTTTTCGAAATAAAATCAATCAACCCCGCAAGTCATAAAGTCAAAATACACATGTGTAAAGCACCAAAAGGGAAAATGTGGAACAAATATATAAAATGACTGGCCAGGTCGTTATAATAATATAGACATGACAAATAAATGAATATGATGGAGACTCTGTGTGATGCAGATCGTAACACGGAATGCAACTCATCCTAAAGTCCCCTCAACAGTTGTGCCCATGCGCCTAAATGACCACCAAAAGTACTTGTCTCAATACTTGCACAATCAGTGCATAAGTATAGCATGAGTAGATAAATCAACGCATACCCAGTAAATGCCTAGCCTAACCCCGGAGAAGTAGTGATAAGGGTTCGATATCGATACTTACTAGTGGTCCAATAAATCAATACAATATATTATAAATAGATATGAAACACCACGGTAATGATGAGGTAAGAAACTGTAACTAACATAATCTTCCAAAGTAATGACAATATGAATTCCTCAAATATCATGTGCTATCTCAAACGGATAAGATAATCATGTAAATTCCAAGTCTCAAATCAAAAGGGAAATCTCATGAATATTCAGACTTCTAGTGAATAGTGCACGAATTATACCAAGGTTGTACGACCCGATCCATAATAGTCATGTACATACACTAACGAGGTCGTACGGCCAGATCTATGGATGCATCTCAAATATATTGTCGAGGTCGTATGACCTGATACATAATGCTATTTCATAGCACTATCGAGGCAAACGGCCCGATCCACAGGATTAGAAAAACTCTTCGAACTATGAGTCAAATAATTACACACAAGGATAGGCACATAATATAACATATTTTTTTACCAACAATCAATGTATTCCGCTAAAATTCAAGGTAATGAAGTTCGGCCTAACATAATCCCTAATCGAATTCCAATTATAAATTATTAAACTAACAATTTGAGTTCAAATGATACAAATATTGTATGATAAAGTCCTAAGTCTACCCAAACATGAACATGATTTTAGCTACGCACGGACTCTTGTCACCTCGTGCGTACGTAGCACCCACAACTAGTAGAAAACAACAATTTAACACCTACAGGATAATTTTCCCCTCACAAGGTTAGACAGGAGACTTACCTCGCTCCGAAATTCGATAACTCGCTCTAACGCCTATCTAACACATCAAGCCAAAGCCAAACGGTCCAAAACTAACAAAACAATGTGCAAACCAATCAGAATATACTTCAATACTCGTAATTTAACAATTTATACCAATTCCCAACTCTATACGAAAAGTCAACAAAGACAACCCCCAGCCACTTAGAAAATTCTCGAATATAACTACTATCCATAACAACACAAACTCAAATATACAATTTATTCCTAATTCCATATCCAATTTTGTATTAAAAAGAAACCAAGATTACCATTTCTATGTTTTCTTCAAAAATCCCACAAATTCTACTAATTTCCATGTTTAAATCTACGTGTACTCTCTGTATTTAACTTATGACAAGTGGGAATAACTTATCTCTGTCGCGCCCCCGTTTTACTTCGTGGAATAAGGTTTCTAACATTTTGGTTGGGACAACTCTTTCCTTTTGGGAAAGGGGATTTGCAGTTTTGAAGAGTCGTCACCTAACTATTTAAGGTGCGTTAGGACACCTATAGGGTTCATTTATAACTACGTTTGGTAACCAGAGATAGGGTAAGGGCTTGAAATTATCCTAAGGGGAAGGTGTTAGGCACCCCTCAGGATCCACTAGTGTGGTTCCCGGTCAAATAATTTTTTGTGAAATTGTAAAATTAGCAAATAAACAAGTATGACTCAAATAGTAGGGGATTTAAGTTTAACAACATAAATGTTTGTAAAGCAATTAATGAAAATCAAGAGTTTAAAAGAATTATAATCTAAGCACATTTATGAATCTAAAGAGGGGGTGTCCTAGGTTTGTTTATAATATGGATCACATCAATGCAATACCCGATATGACACTCCTCAAAGAGGGGCTACACATGGTATTAACGCACCGATCATCATATCCATATCTACCCTTTCCCACCCCGTAAAGGTAATTAAAGCGAAGGTTGGTCTCGACCCCTGTTGCATGATGTTACCCGTCCATTTCTATCAGTCTCGGAGGAATTTGGGACTCCTATCGTATAAAAGGGGGTTCTAGGCAGACCCTCAGGTTTAAAGGTAAAATACTAGGCGAAAAATACGAACACATAGGACTGCATTTAGGGGGGAATCACAGAAAATAGATAGAAGGCTTAGATATACCTCAACATACAATACACATAAGCAGCACGACTCATACACAATTAAGGTCTGAATTCAAATTCTAAGCATGGTATCTAAGTGATAACAACAGAGCCAGATTTTTTTACATGACTCACAAAAGAAGTCCGAATCAGGCTTGCTTACTGATTTTAACATGTTGACAGTTAAACACTAATCACAAAGACGATTCTGGTTTTATTTTAAAGCTGATTGCCTAAGGCTTGCCTAGGCGTAAAATAATATGCAGTAGTTACCAGAATTATCAAAAAAATTTGGAAATTATTTTACCTAAACCATGTTGTTCTAAATATTGCAAAGACATGCACGATTATGACCTGTTTCACTTAAATCGAACATGGAATTGTTTTATGATAGTTTAACTAGGTGTAACTGAGTGAGATTCTAAAATAGGGTATCTAACGTGCACATATGAAAAATGCAGAATATGCAGAATTCCTAAAGCATGGTTTCTAAATGCCCAAAGAGTTATAACATGGTTTCAAGGTGTGTAGGGGAGCAACAATTTCATATTAATGCTGTTATTTAGCCTAAAACAGGATTTCCAAGTGATAAAGTGATGCCAAATGAGATGCTGAAACACTAAATCTAAGAACATGATATCTAATGCATGACATGCTTTGAATGAGTTGATATTGCACATATAGGAAATGTAAACCTAAGACATGGTTACTAGCCATCCCCAATACTTGTTTACAACAGATTATTACGGACCAATACTGAAATGAATAACATAAGTAGAAATGAAAAATAAGAAGTTACACTATAGAGAGCCTGATTAGGACTTCCTCCCCGAGTTATGTAATAAATCACCTCAAGCGCCAGGATTGTTTCATAGCCCTTCTCATATCCGGGTGTGTCAGAGTTCCCTAAGGACCTCAAGGGATCCCGGGCAGTGCTCACACCCAGATTTCATAGCCAAGACAGAGTAAGTGCAATGTGGAAAGGCCAGCTTTTGTGTGTCCAAGTTCAGAGGGAGCTCAAGGGTCCCAAGGCAAGGCTCATATAAAAGGGGCAGAACTTAGTGGTCTAAGAGTAAGGTGAGAGTGCTTAGCATAGTTTTGAAAAGGTTGAATTGGAAAACAGTTTTGAAACAACATGTTTGAAATAAGTTTGCAAAACAACAGAAAAGTTGCTTAGGGAAAAATAGTTTTGAAAGGAGAAGGGGAATAGGAGAAACAACAACTTGGAACAAGTCAGCACACACAAAACAAGTTCAAAGAGTAGTATCATTTCAACATTTACAAGCAGGGAAGTAAAGGGTTGGGGACATAGAGAGCCCAAATTAGAAACACGTAAATATGAATGAGAAGAGAAGCATATAGACCAGCAGGTACTAGCAACTGATTTGCCTCCAAAACACTAAACTACTACTTCAAAGTGTTAACTAGGGAATCATGCTCGAAATTAGAATAGTAATAAGACATAGGGACAGGGTATGGGAATAGTCATGTTGAGGATATAGGTCTATTATACATAATTAATCATGCTGCTTAGTGTTAATCAGGTACATTAGGAGTCTATGATACTAACATGGCATACTAGTTGAGAGAAATAAACAAGAACTCAAGTAGACATACTGGTCGAGTATCAAACAAGACAAGTAATACCCAGACATGCCGATTACACACTTGACCAAGAGAGGGCAAAACTTAAGCATGCTGAATAAAGCAGTAAACAAGAAGGGCAATTGAACACATAAGCCATTAAATTAATGCAGAAGGAGACATGGCTTAACATACATGGAGCACATAGAGTTGAGTTTCAGAATTGAACTAGGAACATACCAGTTAAGGAAGCAAAATGTAGAAAGTAAAGCAAGCAGAGTTCCATAGTCTAGCCTTGGCTTTCAGCCGGCTAGACAAGCAGTTAGCACAAGTAGTAGAGAGAGAAGAGAGAATTTTTATGTGTGTGTGTGTGTTTTTTGAACTGATTGTTCGTGTCCCTAGAAGTGAGAATAGAGGAGAGAATATATAGTAGTTGAGAGCAGAGTAAAGTAAGGTAAAGAATCAATCATTCAGTAATTAGGGAAAATTACATAATCAATCATGCATAAAATCAACAAGGTTCTCTTCTAGTAAAGGGGTGATCAGTTAATGATAAAGAGCAGGACATATAACTAAGTAAAGAAAATTAAATACTTAAGTACGAGGTGGGTAATTGAGGGTAAATGAACAAAAATTTAAATTAAGGGAACAATCAATAAGAATCAACAAGTACCACAGTTAATCGTAAATAAGACAAGAAATAATCAAAGGTCGTAGAAATAGGAAAATAACCGGAAATCAGTATATAGGTATTACCATTGCAAATCAATGAATAAGAATTCAAAATAATACTAATTCAGGGAAAATGATATAGGTTTTCCATGAATAAGCAACTAAGCCAAGTATAAACGGAAAGAATCGAATCTGAAACCCTAATAGAGGCATATTAGGGTAAAATCACAAGATATTCTAATTAAACGAAGAAGTAATTATGTAAATCAAAGCCTAGAACATTGACCTATATCAATTAACACGAACAAGTGCAGAATCCAAACAAAGTGTCAAAATTTGGAGGTTTTAGCATAGGCTAGTTAGGGTTAAGGAATAACTCAACAAAATCAATCAAAACACATAGACACAAGGGACTAAATACTTAAAATCAGAAAGCGTTTTGAAGAAAAGGATTTTCAGAAACCCTAGTTTAGAAAAGAGCAACTAAAATCAAAATAGTTAGTTAAAATTGGAGATTTTTAAAGGAAAATGCTTAATAATACTCGAATCACCTCAGATATATAAAGATCTGAGAAGAATCGAACAGTAGCGAATCTAGGGTTTTCGGAAAATTGTAAAGACTAAGAAAATCGGTTATAAACTCATCGATTCAAACGAAAAACAAGATGAAATCCTTTCTTATAAACGAAAATGGTCGGAGACAGGCCAGTGAACAAGTTTCAAATCGTAACAGTTTGGCTTTCTTTAATATCTTCTCAAGGACTCATGAAGTCGAAGAGCCATGGAGTATAGGAGACCAGAGGTGGTCGGAGAAGGAACATGAACACCATAGGAAGGAGGTTCTAGTCGGTAATGGTGATTAGGTTTAGGGCGAGTTGAGAGAGAATTTGGGAGAGGAGGGATTTAGAGACGATGCAAATGAGAGAATGGGGGTAGGGTTTGAGGGGTCGTTTGATTAAAAAAGGAAAAGGCTAACGTGGACCGTTGACTTCAGAGATTAACGAAAATGATTAGAAGAGGCTCTGGGTCGGGGCAGGTTAGATAAGAAATTGGGCTGGGGTTTTAATTCAATTAGGCAAGAATTGAAAAATGGAATTGGCTATTTTTTAAATACCCAATTAAAATTAGATAAATAATTAATAAAAATAGCTAATAATTAGATAAAATGAAACTAAATCTAAATAGGTGAAATTAAGGTAATTAAATAATATTTAAAATATAGAATGGCTGATTACTGAATTAAAATAGCATAAAGTGTATATTTAAGCTATAATTGCAAAATTATTGTAATTATAGCCAAACAATGCCAAATTGGCTACTTTGTGAAATAATTAAATCCTAATGGGATTAAAAATGATATATTTAGCTAAGAAATACTTTGAAATTACTTGTAATGAAATTCATAAATAATTATTGGATATAAAGTATTGAATAAATTATAAAATAAATTGATAATAATATGGAAAATATGAAAAAATACCAATTATTATAAAAAGTGATTTTGAAGGTATATATGCAAATTTAAAAATAGTTTCAGAAAAAATTGGGTATCAACAGCTGCCCCTCTTTATCCGGGAAGAATGAAAGAGTTTCGGGGTAAAGTAATGATGGCCAATTTTGATCGAGCGAAACGGTTTGAAGAGGGTAGGATACACCCTAGCTGCTGAGCTGCCTACATATCCCTGGTTTCACAGGAATCAGTCCGCATGTAATTTCGGATTCACCTGCAGAGTATACTGATGAAGACATCTCAAGAACGGACGCGATATCTAGGGCTTGGTGAGTGGACGGTTTACGGGAATGGTTAGGTTTGTTATGGCTAAGGGAACTGGAGCAGGATTGCTTCTGGTGGGATAGAAGTCGCTCTCCAGCTTACCTGTAAATAGAAACAATACAAGCATATACTGTGCCTAAATTTAAACATGATGCAAATTCCCATTGGACCATGAATGTTGTCTTTGGACGCTTTGGAATGGCGCCCTCAGACCAGGATGTCCTGGGCTATAAAGGGTATGATAAAGGATTCACAGGCCATGAAATGATGTTCTTGGGCTATGAGGATGGTGCCTCCGAACCATGATGCCTTTGAATAATGATATGCAAAAGATTGAAAGGGATCCTCAGGCCCTGACATGGTGTTCTCTGGCTATGAAGATGGTTCCTCCGAACGATAATGCCTTTGGATGAGTTCGCGATATTTTAGCCGATGAAGGATGCAGTAGTATGATACGGACAAGTCAGAGCTTAGTCTTGCGAATTGAAGGGCAGGGCTTAGCATGTAAGAGAAGCGAGATAAATAATTCTTGGGATAACACTTAGTTTCAAAGAAAATTGTAGGTAGAGCTTAACCTCGGAAGGCAGAATGGTAGCCTTATGCAAATTGGAAGGCAAAATAGTAGCCTTATACAATGCAGATGCGAATGGAGACAACATTCAGCCTCAGAAGGCAGAATGGTAGCCTTATGCAGATTGGAAGGCAGAATAGTAGCCTTATGCAATGCAGATGCAGATGAAGACAGCTTTAGTCTCGGAGGCAGGATGGTAGGCTTAACCTTGGAAGGAAGAATGGTAGCCTTATGCAGATTGGAAGGCAGAATAGTAGCCTTATGCAATACAGATGCAGATGGAGGTAGAGCTTAACCTATAAGGCAGAATGGTAGCCTTATGCAGATTGGAAGGCAGAATAGTAGCCTTATGCAATGCAGATGCAGATTGTGAGCACGTAGAGTTTTCTTAGCTGATAGCAGATTGCGGCATCATGATTACTGGGAGCATTATGACGTACGGAACATCACTGGTGTGTGCTGATAGCAAATGTTGGCAAATGCAATGGTTCTGAGAGTCGTATTTTGAACAATGTTTGTCCCATGGGCATACAGTATGTTTAATGATTTCGCAATCCTAGTGCCTGCATCCAAAGAAAAATCATGATTTTTGTAAGGGGAAGGTTAGTTCGTATCCCCGCTGGCTTTGCTTGACTCGTCCAGCTTTGATCTGGCTAAGCCGTCTGTATCATTGGGGTAGCGTTGCTAAACAAAGCAGTTTCAATAATAAACATGCATGATTTTGTTTAAAGTATGACATAAATGTATAATTAAAAATAGCTTTTAGATGAACCAACGGCTGTGACATGGTTCAGGACATTGCGACCTCTCCTGCTACGGAATTTTGAGGGTCCTCCTCAAAATTATACCCCAGTTTGATGTGTTGACATTTCTAACTGCTGCTCGTGCGATGATCGGCTAAAATTACTTCGGAATTTTGAGGGTCCTCCTCAAAATTCTACCCTAGTTTCCAATTGTGGGGAAAATGAAAATTTTTATTGAATTTTGACCGAACCCATAGGGCTGCCTATGTATCCCCTCTTAAACGGGAATCAGGTCAGGCGTAGTTCAATTTACATCATATAAGGGAAGTATAAATATTACACATAGTAACACTTGGCAGCATCTGAATTGATCGGCTTTGGCCAGACTTCTCCATCCATTTCTACTAGTATGAGGGCTCCTCTTATCAGAACCCGGTAAACCATGTATGGACCCTGTCAATTGGGAGAGAACTTCCCTTTGGCTTCATCTTGATGCGGAAAAATTTTCTTTAACACCAGCTACCCCGGTGTGAACTGTCTTGGCTTGACTCTCTTGTTGAAGGCTCTGGACATTCTGTTCTGACAGAGTTGACCATGGCAAACTGCGTTCATTCCCTTTCCGTCTCTAATGGCTAGTTGCTCATAATGACTTTTTACCCACTCTGTGTCGTCGAGCTCAGATTCTTGTATAATCCTTAGGAAAGGAATTTCTACCTCAACGGGAATGACAACCTCTGTACTGTAAACCACCATGTAGGGGTTGCCCCGGTTGATGTGCGGACCGTGGTACAATACCCCAAAATAACAAATGATAACTTCTCGTGCCACTATCATTTTCCTTAATATCTTCTTGATATTCTTGTTGGCGGCTTCTACAACTCCATTCATCTGAGGCCTGTAGGCTGTGGAATTCTTGTGTTTGATCTTGAAAGTTTCTCACATAGCTTTCATCATGTCGCTATTGAGGTTGGAGCTATTATCAATAATGACTGACTCTGGAATCCCGAATCGACAAACAATGCGGTCGCGGACAAAGTCTGCCACGACTTTCTTAGTCACTGCTTTGTAAGATGCTACTTCGACCCATTTGGTGAAACAGTCTATGGCTACCATGATAAACCTGTGTCCGTTGGAAGCAGCAGGCTCGATTGGTCCAATAACATCAATCCCCCAGGCAGCAAACGGCCACGGTAATCTTGTTGTGTTAAGCTCGCTTGGAGGTACCTTTATCATTTCTACATGTATTTGATAGTAGTGGCATTTCCGGACATACTGGATGTAGTCTGTTTCTATAGTCATCCAAAAGTAACCATCCCGGAGTATCTTCTTAGCTAAGACAAAACCATTCATATGTGGACTGCAGGTCCTAACATGAATTTCCTCTAGTAGCCTAGATGCTTCCTTTGCGTTGACACATCTTAATAATACTAAATAGGGAGTCCTCCTATACAGGATTCCTCCACTGTGAAAAAGTTGTTGGACAATCTCCGAAGTGTGCATTTTTTGAGTAGGATTAACAAGCTCCGGGTACTCTCCTTTTGCCAAATATTCCTTGATATCATGAAACCAAGGCTTTCCGTCTGCTACCTCTTCGACATGGGCATAGTAAGCTGGCTAATTATGGATTTTCACTAGAATGGGATCAATGAAATTCTTGTCGGGATGTTGTATCATAGATGATACAACATCCAAAGCAATGCATCGGCGAACTCATTCTGGATTTTGGGAACATGCTAGAATTCCGTCTTTGTGAACCTCTTTCTCAATTCCTGTACGTGATGTAGATACAGGAGTATCTTGGAGTTCTTGGTTGCCCATTATTCTCGTACCTGATGTATAAGTAAGTCTGAATCTACAATTACTAGCAGCGCTTGAACGTTCATGTCAATGGCTATTTGGAGTCCTAAGTTGCAAGCTTCATATTCGGCCATATTGTTGGTGCAGGGGAACCTGAGTTTGGCAGACATCGGATAATGCTGACCGGTTTCTGATATTAGAACTGCTCCTATGCCAACTCCTTTGAAGTTTGATGCTCTGTCGAAGAACATTCTCCAACCGTTATAGGATTTCGCAATGTCTTCTCCTGTAAATGATACGTCTTCATCAAGAAAATACATTTTCAAGGGTTCGTATCCTCTATCCACGGGGTTTTCAGCAAGGTGGTCTGCCAGTGCCTATCCCTTGACAGCTTTCTGAGTTATGTAAACAATCTCGAACTCACTCAACAGGATTTGCCACTTGGCTAGCTTGTCGGTGGGCATGGGATTTTGAAAGATGTACTTCAAAGGATCCATCTTCGATATGAGATATGTAGTATAGACGCAGAAGTAATGTCTCAACTTATGAGCTACCTAAGTCAAAGCACAACAGGTGCGTTCCAATAGAGAATACCGAGCCTCGTACGGGGTGAACTTTTTACTTAGATAATAAATCGCTTGTTCCTTCCTCCCTGTTTCAACATTCTTCCCCAGAACATAGACAAAAGCTCCATCCAACACTGCAAGGTAGAGTAATAAGGGTCTATCTGGCTCGGGCGGGACTAAGACCGGTGACGTTGACAAATACTCTTTGATTTTGTCGAAGGCCTTTTAGCAGTCATCGGTCTATTTGGTGGCGGCGTCTTTCTTCAACATCTTAATGATTGGCTCACAGATAACTGTAGACTGTGCTATTAATCGACTGATGTAGTTAAGCCTTCCCAAGAAACTTAACACATCTTTCTTGTTCTTTGGTGGTGGTAGTTCCTAAATGGTTTTGACTTTCGATGGATCCAATCTATTCCTCGGAGGCTCACAATAAACCCAAGCAATTTCCAGCAGGAATTTCAAATGCGCACTTTGCGGGGGTTTAGTTTCAGGTTGTATCTCTGCAGCCTATTGAAGAACTTTCTCAGATCTTCTATATGGTCAGTGGCCTTCTTGGATTTGATAATAACATCATCCATATATACCTCTATCTCCCTGTGTATCATATCATGGAAAATGGTAGTCATGACCCTCATGTAAGTGTCCCCTACATTCTTTAGGCCGAATGGAATCATCTTGTAACAATACACTCCCCACGGCATAATGAAAGCCGTTTTCTCAGTATCTTCCTCATCCATCGAGATCTGATGATAACTAGTGAAGCAATCTACGAATGGCTGTAGTTCATGCTTTGCGCAATTATCAACTAGGATGTGTATATTTGGCAAAAGGGAAGTTATCTTTCGGACTGGACCGGTTGAGATCCCGGTAGTCGATACAAACTCTGACCTTCCCATCCTTCTTTGGCACTGGCACAATGTTTGCTAACCATATCGGGTATTCTACTACCCTGAGAACCTTAGCGTTGATCTACTTGGTGGCTTCTTCCTTGATTTTCAAACTCATATCAGGCTTGAACGTTTTGAGCTTTTGCTTTACCGGTGGACACATTGGATCGGTTGGCAATTTGTGAGCCATAATAGACATACTCAGACCAGTCATGTCATTGTACGACCAGGCGAATATGTCCTCATACTCCTTTAGAGATTCTATGTATTATTTCTTCTCTGATGGCGATAGGTGAATGCTGATTCGTGTGTCCTTGATGTTTTTTTCATTTTCCAAGTTGACAATCTCGGTCTCGTACAGGTTGGACTTAGGTCTATTCTCAAAGTTCTCAACTTCTTTGACAATCTCGTCAGGTATGTCATCTTCTTCTGAATCCATGTCTGTTTGTTGCGTTGTCTCATTTCATATCACAATCATTGGTTCATCAAGAAAAGTAATAGTAATGCTGTATTGGTAAAGTAAGGAGAAAAATGATAGCAATAAATATTAATTCATAAGAAAAATCAAAAATGATTTTGATAAAATAAATACTGTTTTGAACATCGAAGATCTTATTGCCGAAATTCAAAAATGCGAAAAGGAAATCATTTAGTAAAAACAGTGAATAATGCTTGTTTTAGTCTTGCTACCCCGAGGCACATCGGGGTTTGGTTGTCCTGATGGACCAATTCTTGAGATGTGCCCCTCTGCTCACAGCCTATGTGGAAGGGCCTTCCTCCCTCTCCTCCTCGAAAATAATGTAACAGTCCATATCACTGTCCTCTGGAAACAAGTTCTTTACTGCTGTAAGTGCTTCTTCTTCATCTGACCCATAAATAATGTTGGCCTATTGGAAGGTCTGCTCTAGATGTGGTATTTGCATCTCTAGTGGATAGTAAGGACCGCGCCATAGTGGCGACCAGTTATTGAATTCTTCCCAGGTGTATTTATATCCCAAACCGAAGGTAGTGCCATGTTTCTTGAGTTTTATGGGTTTAGAGATTACTTGGAGGTTCTTGCCGAGCCATTTGCCAGGTTCGTACCCACTTCAACTCAGTATACTCTTGACTTTGCTATCCCACCATTTGTCTTTATCGATAGTATTGACTCCCTCAATGTGGTGGTAAGTTTCTCCACCCAGCTTCCTTCTTCCTTCGATCACCATAATGGTCTGACGACTGTATATAGGGTTTCTACCGTCGCCGTGGATGATCACTTCCTGGTGATTCCATTCGAACTTTACTGCATGATGCAACGTTGATGCTACAACCCCATCAACATGAATCCATGGCCGTCTCAGCAGTAAGTTGTAAGATGGTGGTACATCTATTACCTGGAAATCGACCTCGAACTAGGTTGTTCCCATCTGCAGGCATAGGCTAATCTCACCAATGGTGGACCTCTGAGAACCATCGAAGGCTTTCACATTGATTTCTCCATCCTTTATCTCATGCAGCCCTTTACCCAACTTCTTGAGTGTTACCAGTGGACAAATGTTAAGACTGGAACCTCCATCGATCAGGATTCTGGTGATGAAGTGATCTTCGCATTGTGCGGTGATGTGCAGTGCTTTGTTGTGCCCCAGCCTTTCAGGTTGCAGCTCATCTTCATGAAAGGTGATCTTATGGCTTTCCAGCACTTGTCCTAACATATTAGCCACATCCCCGCTAGTGATGTTACTTGGTACATATGCTTTATTTAGCACCTTTAACAAAGCATTCTTGTGCGTCTCAGAATTTTGCAGCAAAGAGAGAATAGATATTTGCACTGGCGTCTAGTTCAACTGGTCAATGACCGAATATTCCTTGGCCTGTATTTTTCTCCAAAGGTCATCCAGACCTGTCTCAATAAGGGGCGGCAGATTAGAGGCCCACTTGCTTGATTCAGTTAGATGTTTAGGGGTATAGACTCTACTAGTTCTTGTCATACCCTGTGCTGCGACAGTTTCTTCAATCCTAATCTTGCCCTTCCTTCTCGCCTCGACTGTATAGTCCCAGGGTACAACATTTGTATAGAATGGTTGCATGGTAGACATCGCCACTAGGACCGACGCAACTATCCTTACTTCGAATGGAACAGGTACCTTGGGTGGCAAGACTGCAACCTCAAATGGTGTGAGTGCATTTGCCGGAGACACGAATTCAACCTCAATTGGTACAGGTGTCTTTGCGGGTGGCACTACTTCTAACTCAACAGGTATAGACATATTCACCTCAGCGTTCCCAGACAGTTGGATCTAGACTATGATTGGATTGAGAGTAATTGTTGGTTTCTTCCAGTCATCACCTTCTGCGATCAACCAGATTGATCCCTCGGGATCCCAGTCATCTTCTACTTCAATCATGTGGATAACTCCACCTTTATGTTCTAGCAAAGGGTTGTTGCGGATGTTTGGAGCGGGTTCCTTTGCCACAATGATCTTGTTATCAATCAAAGACTGTATCTGATCTTTCAAGGAGCGGCATTCATCGATGGTGTGCCCTTTTATGCCGGAGTGGTATGCGCAGGACTTGTTTGGGTTAACCTACTGAGAAGAGTTATCAGGGGTTGCAGCAGGGATGTGGATGACATAACCAACAACTTTGAGCCTCTCATACAGCTGGTCGATGGGTTCAGCAATGACTGTATATTATTTTGGAGGTTTGCTATCAAAATTAGGTCGGGGTCTAGGGAAATTTTGGCGTGCAGGGGGTAATTGGTAGTGGGATGGTTGCTCATTATAAGTTTGGTAGACATGAGCGAGTTGGGAGTATCTGGGTGAAATAGGTTGATATGTAGGAGGTGGAGATGACTGATAAGTTGGTGGCGGATCTTGGTACGAGGGTGATGGTTCTTGGTAATTTGGGGTTGGCTGGTATCTTAGTGGAGGTGTTGGGTAAGCTTGGTATTTAAGGGGAGACTTGGTCCTTTGTGCAATCATCACGGCCCATACATCCCTTTTATTGGACACACCACCGGACTGTAGAGCCTTATTTGTAGCTTGCAAGGCCTCAAAATTTGTAACCATACCGCTTTTAATACCTTTTTAATTCTCTCACCTAATTTGATAATGTCGGAAAACTTGTGGTTCTCAATCATCATCAGTCGTTCATAGTACTGCGAGTCCTAATCCCGGACAAAAAATTTGTTCATTTGCTCCTCTTCTAAGGCATGTCTGACCTTAGCAACTTCGGACCTCCAGCGAGTAGCTTGCTTGCGAAACGTCTCCGTAAGTTTCTTCTTCAAATTCTGGATATAGAACACGTCTGGTGCATTCTCTGTATTAAACCTGAATCTGTCCATAAAGTCAGATACCATGCCTACCCAGCTTGACCACTTCTTGGGATCTTGGCTGATGTACCAAGATAATGCATCTCCTTTCATACTCCTAATGAACAGCTTCATGCGGATCCTTTCATCCTTCCTTACTCCAACCAGCTTGTCACAATATGTCCTCAGATGGACCCTTGGATCAGCCGTACCATCAAATATTTTGAACTTAGGAGGTTTGTACCCCTTAGGCAGTTCGACATCAGGCTGTATACAAAGATCCTCATAGTTCAACCCCTTGATTCCTTTGCCTCCCTCAACGCCCTGAATCCGGCTGGTCAATTTATTAAGTTCCTCGGCCAAGTTCCTGATAAGCAGATCTTTTTCATCAGACTCAAGGGTGCATGAGATAGGTTAGGTGGAGTGTGGCATGGTCTCCACGTAGATAGGAGTGTTATGGTGGCCTGGTGTATGGGTGTGAAAATGGTCGTTTGTGGAGTTCTGAGGTTCTGAGATGAGTAGTGGAATGTTGTTTGGGGTAAGGAAAGTATTACATTGGTTCTTTGGTGGAGCAACATGATGGTGACGCGCGGGATGATTCTGCTATTTTGGGATATTTTAAGGAGGTGTAAGGTTTTGAGCGTTAGAGAAGTTGATATCTGGGGTGTTGAGGGAAAATGACAGGTTTGCCAGATTTCAAACCTGATCGAGCTCTTCCTGGAATTTTAACAGTTTCTGTTCAAGTTATGACACATTCTCGTTAGGAACCTGAATACCCTGGCCATCAGTGGCCTCTACCCGCTCAGCTGTGTTCTCTTTCCTAATGTTGCTTAAATCTTCCATTTTATACTTGCCTTTGTTATTTCCTTTAGACGGACTAAGAGGAGGAGTGGGTGGAGGGCCCCTGGATCTCATGAAATAAGATGATGATGCCAGAGTGCACGAACTAACCTTTGGAGAGGGGAATAATAAAAACAAAAATAGAAACAAAAATAAAAACAAAAGGTAATCAAGTCAGTGTGGATTATAAAAAGTATTGCAATATTTAAACACAGTGCGGGAATGTAATGTGTGTCCTACTTTGGGAACCCCTTTGTGCCCGAGGTAGGCCTAGTAACAAATTGATTTGGAGAACTTAAATGCTAAATGCCTCATTTTACTGATAAAGATAGGCGAATCCCAAAATGACACTAAATAAGCAAGAAATAAAAGTCACTAATGGTCATTGGCCTTATTACATTCAAAAAGCGAAAAAGTAAATTCCTATCTATTTGGTCCTAGAAGGACCTTCCTCGGGTTGAATGCTCTCGTTGATCAAATCCTCCAGCTCGTGTAGGTTCACTAGTAAAAATGCCTTTGCCAGGTATTCTCCTTCGTTTCCTTCAGCGTTCTGGCAGTCTGCGATTCTCTTCCTCACTTTTCCTTCCAATTCCAACAGACTGTATTCTAGATATTCCAACTTTTCACTAGCTTTGGAGGCCCTCTCTTTCCACTCATTGATTTGGTCATTTGATGGAAGACTCTTCCACCAGTCTAGTAAGAGTGAGGGTGTGCTAACTATACCGAAGCTGGGGACCTCGTTCTTCATTTTCTGCAAAACAAAAGGGTTAAGACCATACCTCCATCGGACTCGACTATTAATATCAACAATTAGATGAAGCATTTAGTTCTCCAAATAAATGCACATAACGTGATAATGTCCATTTGGGTTTAGGGAAACCCAGTGGACTTTTGGACAAGGATATCTTAAAGGATCATTATGTGGACAACATAACTGACCCGACTAGGCTTGACCATGATGCATGCATAATTTAATAGAGTAAGGTTTCTATGGGGTTTTAGACTAAACCCTTGAGCGGACAACTCAAGGGCGAAGGCACGGAACTGTTGACTGCACCATTGATCGACTAGTTTTACCGCAAATAAGCCTTTCCGAATTTAGGGGGTAATGATATGAGAAGGGCACAACTACTCATCAAGCGTTGCTATAGTTTTTGTTTGGCACGAGTGGAGTATGATGTTGAGCATGATTATGCAATAATTAAAAGCATGTTGACATGTATTTGCTCGTTAATAAAGCGATAAATACAATAGTTTTATAATTTAAAGCAGTTATAAAGGAAGGAGACAAGAAAGATATGTCAGTTTTACTTCTGAAAAAGAAATTAAATGCTTGAAGAAATTAAACAAGTAATTTCACATAGGGAGGGGTACAAATTCACAAAAACGGTATGAAATGGTAAAAGCCTAAATATCCCCAACAGAGTTGTCATGCTGTCGCGCCCCTTTTTTCCTTTGCGGAATCTGGTTTATGACATTTTGGTTGGGACAACTCTTTCCTTTTAGGAAAGAAGGTTTGCAGTTTTGAAGAGTCGCCACCTAACAATTTAAGGTGCGTTAGGACACCTATGAGGTTCATTTATAACTACGTTTGGTAACCAGAGATAGGGTAAGGGTTTGAAATTATCCTAAGGGAAAAGTGTTAGGCACCCCTCAAGATCCACTAGTGTGGTTCCCAGCCAAACAACTTTTTTTGAATTTTACAATTAGCAAATAAACAATTATGGCTCAAAAAGTAGGGGATTTAAGTTTAACAACATAAATGTCTGTAAAGCAATTAATGAAAAGCAAGAGTTTAAAAGAATTACAATCTAAGCACATTTATGAATCTAAAGAGGTGGGGGGGTGTCCTAGGTTTCTTTATAATATGGATCACATCAATGCAATACCCGGTATGACACTCCTCAAAGAGGGGCTACACATGATATTAACGCATCGGTCATCATATCCATATCTACCCTTTCCCGTCTAGTGAAGGTAATTAAAGCGAAAGTTGGTTTCGACCCCTATTGCATGATGTTACCCGTCTATTCCTATCAGTCCCGGAGGAATTTGGGACTCCTATCGTATAAAAGGGGGTTCTAGGCAGACCTTCAGGTTTAAAGGTAAAATACTAGGTGAATAATACGAGCACATAGGACTGCATTTAGGGGGAAACACAGAAAGCAGACAGAAGGCTCAGATATACCTCCATAGACAGTACACATAAGCAACACGAGTCATACACAGTTAAGGTCTGAATTCAGATTCTAAGCATGGTATCTAAGTGATAACAGTAGAACCAGATTTATTACATGACTCGGAAAAGAAGTCCGAATGAGGCTTGCCTACTGATTTTAACATGTTGACAGTTAAACACTAATCACTAAGACGGTTCTGGTTTTATTTTAAAGCTGATTGCCTAAGGCTTGCCTAGGCATAAAATAATATGTAGCAGTTACCAGAATTATCAAAACAGTTTGGAAATTATTTTACCTAAAGCTTGATGTTCTACATATTGCAAAGACATGCAGGATTATGACCAGTTTTACTTAAATCAAACATGGAACTATTTTATGATAGTTTAACTAGGTGTAACTGAGCGAGATTCTAAAAACGGTATCTAACATGTACATATGATAAATGCAGAATGATTGCAGAATATGCATAATTCCTAAAGCATGGTTTCTAAATGCCCAAAGAGTTACAACATGGTTTCAAGGTGTACGGGAGCAACAGCTTCATCTTAATGCTGTTATTTAGCCTAAAGTAGGACTTCTAAGTGATAAAGTGATGCCAAATGAGATGCTGAAATAATAAACCTAAGAACATGGTATCTAATGCATGACATGCTTTGAATGGGTTGATATTGCACATATAGAAAATGTAAACCTAAGACATGGTTTATACCCATTGATGTTGATAGCATACATAACTACCTTCCCCTTTTCACTAGCCAGCCTCAATACTTGTTTACAATAGATTATTACAGACCAATACTGAAATGAATTACATAAGTAGAATGAAAAATAAGAAGTTACATTATAGAGAGCCTGATTAGGACTTCCTCCCTGAGTTATGTAACAAATCACCTCAAGTGCCAATATTGTTTCATAACCCTTCTCATATCCGAGTGTGTCAGAGTTCCTTAAGGACCTCAAGGGATCCCGGGCAGTGCTCACACCCTGATTTCATAGCCAGGACAGAGTAAGTGCAGTGTGGAAAGGCCAGCTTTTGTGTGTCCAAGTTCAGAGGGAGCTCAAGGGTCCCAAGGCAAGGCACACACAAAAGGGACAGAACTTAGTGGTCTAAGAGTAAGGTGAGAGTGCTTAGCATAGTTTTGAAAAGGATGAATTGGAAAACAATTTTGAAACAGCATGTTTGAAATAAGTTTGCAAAACAACAGAAGAGTCGCTTAGGGAAAAACAGTTTTGAAAGGAGAAGGGAATAGGAGCAACAACAACTTGAAACAAGCCAGCACATACAGAACAAGTTCAAAGAGTAGTATCATTTCAACATTCACAAGCAGGGAAGTAAAGGGTTAGGGATACAGAGAGCCCAAATCAAAAAGACGTAAACATGGATGAGAAGAGAAGCATATAGACCAGCATGTACATAGAACAAGTAGCAACTGATTGGCCTCCAGAACACAAAACTACTACTTCAAAGTGTTAACTAGGGAATCATGATCGAAATTAGAATAGTAATAAGACATAGGGACAGGGTATAGGAATAGTCATGTTGAGGATAGGGGTCTATTACACATAATTATTCATGCTGCTTAGTGTTAATCATGTACATTAGGAGTCTATGACACTTACATGGCATACTAGTTGATAGAAATAAATAGGAACTCAAGTAGACATGCTGGCTGAGGATCAAACAAGACAAGTGATACCCAGACATGCTGATTACACACTTGACCAAGAGAGGGCAAAACTTAAGCATGCTGAATAAAGCAGTAAACAAGAAGGCAATTGAACACATAAGTCATTAAATTAATGCAGAAAGAGACATGGCTTAACAGACATGGAGCACATAGAGTTGAGTTTCAGAATTGAACTAGAAACATACCAGTTAAAGAAGCAAAATGCAGAAAGTAAAGCAAGTAGAGTTCCACAGTCTAGCCTTGGCTTTCATCTGGATAGACAAGCAGTTAGCACAAGTAGTAGAGAGAGAAAAGAGAATTTTTATGTGTGTGTGTGTGTTTTTTGAACTGATTGATCGTGTCCCTGGAAGTGAGAATTGAGGAGAGTATATATAGTAGTTGAGAGCAGAGTAAAGTAAGGTAAAGAATCAATAATTCAGTAATTAAGGAAAATTACATAATCAATCATGCATAAAATCAAAAAGGTTCTGTTCTAGTAAAGGAGTGATCAGTTAATGATAAAGAGCATGGCATATAATTAAGGAAAGAAAATTAAATACTTAAGTACGGGGTGGGTAATTAAGGGTAAATGAACAAAAATTCAATTAAGGGAACAATCAATAAGAATCAGCAAGTACCACAGTTAATCGTAAATAAAGCAAGAAATAATCAAAGGTCGTAGAAATAGGAAATAACCGGAAATCAGTATATAGGTATTACCATAGCAAATTAATGAATAAGGATTCAAAATAATACTAATTCAGGGAAAATGATATAGGTTTTCCATGAATAAGCAACTAAGCCAAGTGTAAACGGAAAGAATCGAATCTGAAACCCTAATAGAGGTATATTAGGGTAAACTCACAAGATATTCTAATTAAACGAAGAAGTAATCATGTAAATCAAAGCTTAGAACATTGTCCTATATCAAAAACACGGACAAGTGCAGAATCCAAACAAAGTGTCAAAAATTGGGGGTTTTAGCATTAGCTAGTTAGGGTTAAGGAAGAATTCAACAAAATCAATCAAAACACATAGACACAGGGGAATAAATACTTAAAATCAGAAAGCATTTTGAGGAAAAGGATTTTCAGAAACCCTAGTTTAGAAAAGAGCGACTAAAATCAAAATAGTTAGTTAAAATGGGAGATTTTTAAAGGAAAAAGCTTAATAATACTCGTATCACCTCAGATATATAAAGATCTGAGAGGATCGAACAATAGCAAATCTCGGGTTTTCGAAAAATAGTAGAGACGAAGAAAATCGTTTAAAAACTCATGGATTCAAACGAAAAACAAGAGGAAATCCTTTCTTATAAACGAAAATGGCCGGAGATAGGCCAGTGAACGAGTTTCAAATCGTAACAGTTTGGCTTTCCTTGAGATCTTCTCAAGGACTCATGAAGTCGAAGAGCCATGGAGTATAGGAGACCAGAGGTGGTCGGAGAAGGCATGCAAGCACCATAGGAAGGAGGTTCTCGCCGGTAATGGTGATTAGGGTTAGGGTGAGTTGAGAAAGAATTTGGGAGAGGAGGGATTCAGAGGTGGTGCAAATGAGAGAATGGGGGTAGGGTTTCGGGGTTGTTTGATTAAAAAAGGAAAGGGATAATGTGGTCCGTTTATCTCAGAGATCAACGACCACGATTAGAAGAGGTTCTGGGTCGGGTCAAGTTAGATAAAAAATTGGGTTGGGGTTTTAATTAGAATTGGGTTGGGATTTTAATTCAGTTAGGCTAGAATTAAAAAATGGAATTGGCTGTTTGTTAAATACCCAATTAAAATTAGATAAATAATTAATAAAAATAGCTAATAATTAGATAAAATGAAATTAAAGTTAAATAGGTAAAATTAAGGTAATTAACTAATATTTAAAATATAGAATGACTGATTACTGATTTAAAATTGCACAAAGTGTATAATTAGGCTATAATTGCAAAATTATTGTAATTATAGCTAAACAATGCCAAATTGGCTAATTTGTGAAATAATTAAATCCTAATAGGATTAAAAATGATATATTGAGCTAAGAGATACTTTGAAATTAATTGTAGTGCAATTCATGAATAATTATTGGATATAATATACTGAATAAATTAGAAAATAAATTGATAATAATATGAAAAATTATGGAAAAATACAAATTATTATAAAAAGTGATTTTGAAGGTATATATGCAAATTTAAAAATAGTTTGAGGAAAAATTGGGTATCAACACCTCTTTATAGATGATGAAAATTTTCCTTTAAAGAGCTCCAAAAATCACCTAACCATGTGAATATATGAGAGGAATGGGCTAAGTACTGATATAAAAAGCATTCTGCCCCAGCCTTTTCATTTTGTGATCGTGGAAACCTCCTCGCGATCGCAAAGGCCAAAATAACAGCTTCCCAAAAATACACTATGTTTTCGCGACACACAGACTGCGTTAGCGATTCCCCCTGTCCTTGCCCTATGCGTACGGGGTCACAGAGCTGCATTCGTGAAGGCTTAACTCCAGCCAGATCCACCAGCTGCCTTCCTTATTTGCAGTCCCGTTGTCCTTCCACGATCGCACATAACAGTCTACCCAAGCCTACACAAATGCAAGCCCAGCTTCGCGAACGCAAAGGCAAACTTTCCAGTCCCCATCAAATTCCCTTTCGCGTACGCGAACTCCACATCTTGATCACGATGCACAAATCCTTCCCAAATCCAGTTACTCTTCGCGATCGCATCTCACCATCCGGCTACCACTAATAAAAAAAGATAATTTCTCCGAAACACACCCAAGGCCCCCGGGAACCTGTCCATCACACCAACTAGTCCTAATACCTTATCTGAACTTATCCAATGGCTCAAAACATCACGAATTACATTAAAACCATGAATCGATGATCAAAATCCTTCTATTAGCTTTTAAACATTCAAACTTTGCCGAACACGTATGAATCACACTTAAACATTCTAGAATGAGGCCAAATTTTATGAACAAGTTACAAACCATAATACGAACCTATTCAAAGCTTGGAATCACAAACGGAATAATACCAAAGGTTAAATAAAATATCGACTAAGTGCCAAAATGCTCCCAGTCCACCCCGAAACTCGATTCGAATATACGCCCAAGTCCAAAATAATCACACTAACCTATTGGAATGTTTAAATCCTAATTCCTAGGTTGTTTACTCAAAGGTCAAACCTTAGTCAACTCTTTCCACTTAAAGCTTCCGAATTTATAATTATTCTTATAAATCAACTCTGAACTTCTCAGAAATAAAAAACAACCACACGTGCAAGTCATAATACATAATGTGAAGCTATTCAAGGCCTCAAACCTCCGAACGGCGTGCTAGAGTCCAAAATGACCGATCGGGTCGTTACCTTCTCCCCCACTTAAACCTACGTTCATCCTCGAACGTGCCATGAATCATTTTAAAGTTGTGAAAAATCGTTGTATAACACCCCGTGCACTTGTCCATGCCATCACAACTCATATGAGCATATTAGCTCAACTCAGACGAGAGAACCTTCATGCTACCTTAGCCCACAAGCCTAAGAACCCATTCCAACATTTGTAATTCTCCACAAGGTCTGATTCTAGCATATGTACATTGCATCGATCCACAAAAGCTGTACTATACATATGCACCCAAGTCGTAGCCACACGATGCATCGCATAGTTTATTTTTCCATGATAACATCCCTCAACCAAAATAACTGCAAATTTACGAACCCAATTCCTGTAATATACCTCATAACATATACAAGCTCTTTTCCAACCCTCACAATACTACAACAAAGAAAGAGGTGTATAGAAACTCATGACCACCTATCAAATCAATAACTCATGGAGTCCCTCTGTTCAACAAGAACCATTTCCGCTTTACGAACTCACTAGTGGCATTTTCTATCCAACATATATTATATCAATATGATTACACTGATTCCAAGCCCAACAACCTTGTATCACCTAGTACAAGCTTCTAGGTCGACAAGACATCAATGCCATATAAAGTCTCATATGACGTCATCAATGCGCCAACAAGCCTCAACTCATATATGATCAATAAGGAAAAGTGAACCTGAGTACAGAACTATCCAACCTGCATAACAACTAAAACAGCCGAACAAATGCTAAAAACCTATCTCAAAGATGAGAAACGAGACATAAATGATACGTACAAGGAATCGTACCCAACATCTCACTATTACATCTTGAAACCTAATCCATATATCATACTCGTGGCGGCGTGCCACCCGATCCACACATAACAATCGATAATGGAATACCCATTGGGCCAATATGCTCATACCCTCTAAACACATATATATCATCCACAAGCACGCCAATTTCATAAACATAACATTGGGGAGACGTATAGCATCACGTGCTTCAATATGTATGCACAACTAAGGTGCAGTAAGCAACCAAAATCTTGAGAGCCATCTCGCTCATATAATACCACAATTTACACAAGATCACAACCCATGTGGCATAAAAGAGTAATGCATGAAGTAGACGACGACAAAAATAACGTCCATCATGCCCGAAAACGCATCCATGAGCAATGCTATGCTGAATAATCATACCTGATTTGCTGTAAAATATACATTCCCAATAGGCCTACCAATGGGCCTCAAAGCCGATTTCGATCATCCCAAAACAGGTCAATAACCTTCACAAGATCCACAATGACTCTATCCATGACACATACGATCAACCGTCAAATCAATAAAAAACATCAACAGGTTGCAACCAAAGAAAAAGAGTGTATGCCAGACATAAACTCTCCAATTAGCAAAAATACCAAAATCTTCATGCATGATTTCAATCATTACCACTTAAATGACTGACATGTCACAATCATGCGATCATCTCGTGAGAGATACTCCCACAACCTTCCACATCAGGTAGCAAAATATGTATATCTATGGCCACCGGCCATGTTATTTCTATAGTGCGAATCAAAATACCTAAATCAAAACATGAAAGCCTCTTCCACAAACACACCATTATCCGGCTACACCAAAATAGCGTCCACCTCCTTTGAACATCTAAACTCTCTACCGTTCCTTCGAACTCATAACATCCCTGTCAAAATGGAGCCACAACCTTGATCCTTCAATTTCAATTCCATACCGCTCACTGCATCCATCATGCTGTTACGCGAGAGAACAAGAATTTTATCATAACTCCTAAACCACCAATAGAATAAACACTTCATCAGCTAGAAAGCTTTCACTTAACTTATTCTAGAGGAGAATCGTAACACACAACCAACTTCACGTAACCACAAAAGACATAGACCTCAAGTTGTGGCCGAGAGGGTCAAAACTCTTCGGATTTGCACATAACCAAACCATCAGGAGTGAATACCTCTAAATCAATCAAATTACAGATACTTCCAAGCCCGTAAGTATAGCCATGAAACACCTGTATATCCTTACCACACTGAAGGAACCAATCAATTCCTTAGCCCTGCTGATCCAAACCACTACTACGCCGACTCAGCTTTTTCCGATTTCCCTTTTGACTTACCTTCAAGGTAACTCCTCTTTTTACTAGCACACTATGGATCCTAAATAACACTGATCATGAGTGACCCTAAACCGTAAGACCAGCGCCTCAATACCCATGAGCCATTTTATACTTTCATTATGCACTTAATAGTATCTCCAACTAATACACCCATCCCGATGAGAATATTCTTGAATCCAGAGCTGTTTTTTCTACCTCTCTTATGCTGCTCTATAGACTCCGTGATAACCTAGAAATACTCCCAATACCCTTCAAACTTTACTACAAAACCCAATCTTCAGCGACACATAACGAACCAGAAAATCATTGCGCATCACACCTTAAATCCTAAATTAACTAGAACCATTATTGAGAGTCCCCCACTCTGACATGGTACTGAGTATATAATCGAACAACTAGTGCTCTGTTAGCATATGAATACTCCGGAAGAAGCAACCGAATGAATCATTTCCCTTGCATATAACATTTATAAAGAGGCGTAAAGCCGGAGTCATCCCAAATCTTATTGATATGTGCTCTATTAGCACATGAATACTCTAGAAGAAGCAACCAAATGAATAATTTTCCTTGCATATCACATTTACAAAGAGGTGTAAAGATGGATTCATCCCAAATCTTCACATATCAATAAGGTTAAACATAGCACACATCTATCAAATCCCTTGCTCGAATTACCCCTGATGTTTTATTCCCTTAGTCATAACTAATCCACCAACATATCGAGAACCAGAAACTGCAAAGGCACATAACCACATCACCCAATCATAGACCGCAGGCTCTTAGCTTTAAGCCACACTCACAAACTCCAAGGACCCACAATGTCTTATCCTCCTAGCTACCATGATCCCACACTATTACCCAACCAAATTTCTCACAAACTCTTGTTAAATGCTTCATAACATATCTCGAATTATGATTTCCAAATGCACACTCGACCTCATGAGAGCCGCACCATTTTCTTCAAGCGATCCAAGCCCACATCGTAGCACATACCTCGTGTTGGATAGAAAGTAGTAGTCTTTATAGGAACTTCATAAAAAAATCATATGATCCCAAACCTTCTCACAGGAGATAGCCCACCTATGTAATCTCATATCGACATCCCCAAACGATATTGCCATAGTTGTGTCTACTATTAAATTAGTTAATTCTCATGAGTCTACACTCATCCGCCATCCGTAAGAATTCATCCATCCATTAACATCAACTGAAGGCCCAACAATACGCTTAATGCTCGAATCTATGTTATATCCCAAAACAACAATCAAATGTTCACATTCCTATACATTCCAAGTAAACTGTTTTCGTCACATTCGAACTTCCTAAATACAGAAGCCACCACTTCAAACGAAATACCAAACTTACTTATTTGTCCACCATGACCCCAATCACTCTAAACTTTCTCAAAGCATGTGGCTCTCCTACCACAGAATCCATACGATATGCTGCCACTCCTACCCCGGTTAAACCATCTTCCTAAGCAAACCACTAGATCTCTATTGCTCGTACTTGACCTACTAGCAGTCCAACCACCGCGATGCATATCCTACCATGTCTCTTCTCATCATCTGCCGCCAGTCATTTCACTCCAAATCACGATCTATCTTCGTAGCACCTAAAAAAATAGATTGCCATTAACTCTAATCCTCCTTAAGATCATTCCTCGAGCCACCAACATAAGAAACACCGCTTTGACCCTGAAGCCCCCACACAACGCCATCTCTGATAACCACTTCTTAAGTACCATTTCAAAGTACCTTTCCCCAAAGGCAAACTAATGAAGACCATCATACCAACGAGCCTTAATACGTTCAACAAGAACGACGACACTACATCACAAACAAGAATTCCACCAAGTTCGAACATATCCAATCTCGCTACTCTTTCAACCAAAGCCTAAACATCTATAGTCCAATTGCCTCTCCTATGATAGAATTTAATGCCAAATCTCTAGACCATGAACCGAATAATCCTCCCCTCGAGTCATTCACTATCATGACACATAAATAAGCACCCTACCAGTTACACTAGCACTGCATGATAACAACGCATGAACATCACAATACATTGTGCATAGTCTCAAAACCAGTTGCAATGGTAAAACTGGCTGAAATGACAAAACACCCCTCCACAAGGCTACGATAATAATCTGCATACATACAGATAAAAAGACATCCTTCACCATATTTGTAGCATCTTCACAACTCATAGGCACCCAATAAAGACCGAATGCTCGACATTGTATAAGAATGAATTGGAAGAAAAGGAAGACATAAGATTCAATGAAATCAAATCGCACAACGAGGAATCAAATAAGGAAATTTCTCCTAATATCCTTGTAGCCTATCGAAGATAAGTACAAATGTCTCTGTAATGATCCACAAGACTATACTAGACTTAGTCATGACTCGTGAGACCTAAGTGAACCTAGTGCTCTGATACCAAACTGTCACGACCCAATTCCCGCTATAGGTCATGATGGCACCCAACACCACTGTTAGGCAAGCCAATGACGAACTACCAACTTAATTATTCATTTTATTGTTGTTGAAATTATGTGTTTTATTAAGTAAAGAAAATTAGGCATATAAAAATATGGAGATATAAAGCATTAATAAAAACATAAATGGAAAATGTGACAATACTAGATAAATACCATAGACATCTACTAGGAATTTCCAAAACCCGGTGTCACAAGTGCATGAGCATCTACTAGTAAGTACAATACTAATAAAATATTTGTTGGGAATGTAATATACACAGGTCAAAAGAAATACATATGATGGAGACTCTGTATGCTGCAAATCGTAACATTAAATGTAGTTCACCATAAAGTCACCTCAATAGCTACGCCCATACGCCCAAATGACCTCCAAAAGTACATGTCTCAATACCTGCAATCAGTCTAGAAGTGTATTACTAGTACGTAAATCAACACATGCCTAGTAGGTATCTAGCCTAACCCTTGGAGAAGTAGTGACGAGGGGTCGACATCGACACTTACTAGTGCTCCAATAAATCAGTACAATAAATTATAGTTAGATATGAAACACAATGTTAATGATGAGGTAAGAAACTATAACTGACAAAATCCTCCAACATAATGACAATATGAATTCCTCAAATATCATGGGCTATCTCAAATAAATAAGATAATTATGTAAATTCCAAGTCTCAAATCAAAAGGGAAATATCATAAATATTTTGACATCTAGCGATATTATGCAGAAATTATGCCGAGGTTGTACGACCCGATCCATAATAGTCGTGCACATACACTGTCGAGGTCGTACCGCCAGATCTGTGGATGTATCTCAAATATACTGTCGAGGTCGTATGACCTGATCCATAATGCTATTTTGTAGCATTACCGAGGCATACGGCCCGATCCACATGAATAGAGTAACTATTCGAAATATGAGTCAAACAATTATAACACAAGCATGGGCAATTTAAGAAAGCATACTTTTTTACCAACAATCAAGTATTCTGCGAAAACTCAAGGTAATGAAACTCGGCCTAACATAATCCCTAATCAAATTCTAATTATAATCTATTAAGTTAACTAGTAGAGTTCAAATGATATAAATATTGCATGGTAAAGTCCTAAGTCTACCCGGACATAAACATGATTTTAGCTACGCACAGACTCTAATCACCTCGTGAGTACGTAGCACCCACAACTAGTAGCAAATAACAATTTGGCACCTACAAGGTTGTTTCTTTCTCACAAGTTTAGACGGGAGGCTTACCTCACTCTGAAATCTGATAACCAGCTCCAACGCCTCTCTAACATCTATAGCCTAAGCCAAACAATCTGAAGCTAATCAGACAACATGCAAACCAATCAATATATATATTTCAATACTCGTGATTTAACAATTTATAACAATTCTCAACTCTACTTGAAAATTCAACAAAGTCAACCCCCAGACCCACGTGCACGGATTCTGACAATTCTCGAAGATAACTACTACCCATAATACAAAGAACCCAAATATATAATTTATTCCTAATTCCATGTCCAATTTTGTGGTAAAAAATCCAAGATTACCATTTATAGATTTTCTTCTAAACTCCCAAAATTTCTACCAATTTTCATGTTTAAATCTATATATACTCCATGTATTTAACTTACAACTAGTGGGAATAACTTACCTCATGATAGATGATGAAAATTTCCCGTCAAAGAGCTCAAAAAATTTCCCAACCAAGTGAGAATGTGAGAGGGATATGCTAAGTCCCAAAAAAATAATATTATGCCTAGGCCTTTCCTTTTCGCGATTGTAGAAGCCTCCTAATCAACAGCTTCCAAAATACACTATGCGTTTGTGATGCCCTTCGGTCCCTGCCCTTCGCGTTTGGGGTCAGAGAGCTACGTTCATGAAGGCTTAACTCCTACCAGACCCACTATCTGCCTTCTTTATTCGCAGTTGTGTTGTCCTTCCGCAATCGCACACAACAGCCTACCCAAGCCTACAAAAATGTGAGCCCAGCTCCGCGAACGCAAAGGCAAACCTTCTAGCCCCCATCAAATTCCCTTTCACGAACGCAAACTCCACATCGCGATTGCGATCCACAAATCCTTCCCAGCTCCAGTTACTTTTCGCGATCGTATCTCACTATTTGCAATCGCAATGCATACCATGAACACCAGAAATCAGCAATGATAAAACAAGGAGAATTTGTCTAAAATCATCCCGAAACACACCCGAGGCCCCCGAGACCCCATCCAATTATACCAACTAGTCCTAATACCTTATCCAAACTTATCTAAAGGCTCGAAACTCTATGAATAACATCAAAATCACAAATCGATGATCAAACTTTGCAAAATGCGTACGAATCACACTTAAATATTTTGAAATTATGCCAAATTTTACGTACAAGTCACAAATCACAATACGAACCTATTCCAAGGCTCAGAATCCCAAATAGACATTAAGTACTGTTGATACCCAATATTGTTTTTTTTAATATTTTTATAGAAATATATAATTTCAAGAATAGTATATATATGCATATGTAAGCATGCACAGGGTTTTTATAATTTTTCTATAATTGTAAAGTCTTTAAAATTTCCAATAATTATCCTTCAAATTATTTTTTTGATAATTTAGCCAACTAAATCCTATATTTATGCCAAAATAGTGCTTAATAATTTTTAGTGCATTTTTTATAATTGCATTTGTATTTTTTAAACTAATTTGCATATATTTGCAATACTAACCCTATTAACGCATAATTACATTTATATGCATAAAAAGATCTTCTATATTTTTAAAATGTTAAATATCTATTTTAAATCATTTTTGAGAACTAAATTAGTTTTTAGAAATTATCTATTATTTAGTATTAATTATATAGGGTTAAATTGACTATTTAAAACTTAGCCAATTTGTATTTCAATTTTAGCCTAATTTCAACCCAACACCCAGCCCAATTATTAATTAAATTACCCGACCCAGGCCCCAAATACATCCTATCCGACCTAAAACCCATCAGATCCTGGTCAACGACCCTCGTTTGTTCTTTCATTTTTATTCCAAACGACCCCCTAACCTTAAGCATTTCTCCACATCTGTCGCTCTAAAAATCCTCTATTCCCTCAAAACACTCTCAACCTAACCCTAATCTTCAACCGCCGACCTCCCATCTCCGGTCATCTCCGGTGACCTCTCATCGTCTCTTAAGCCTCCAATGGCTTCTCTCATGTCATGCCTGCCTTCCCTAAGGTCTTCAAGGGCCCAGGACCATGCCGACTTGCATCTAGTGTTCATCTCCTGCCTGTTCTTGGTTATTCCAGTGTAATTTCAAGCGAAATCATTCTATATTTGCTATGATCCTTGGGATTCTAGACAGGTTTCTTCATCTCTATATGGGTTCTCTTGAAACCCTAATTTCTTTTCTATACCTCCTAGATATGTACAAATCTAGGATTATTTGAGTTTGTTTTTTGAATGTTTACACTATCCTCGAGGTTCTTTACAAGAATCATGTGGTTTCAAGTGTTTTTCATCTTCTTCTGAAACTAGGGTTTTCAGAACTTACTTTTAAAACCTTGTTTAACAGATTCTTTGTGTTTAAGCTTCTATTTCTTACATATTTTGACTGATTCTATGAGTTTAGTACATCTTTAACTCGTCTATGCTGAAAGCCCTAATTTTCAGGGTTCTTTCGTTTGGTTCTGTGTATTAGCATGACTGCCCGGTTCTCGTTTTTGAGATTCTGTGATTTCTCATGACTATCTTGCCTTGATATGTTTCTACTAAATTTCTTAGCCTAAATTTACACTGATTCTATATGCTTGTGTTCATCTTGACTGTTCAAGATTTGCCTTTTCTCATTGAATCAGTATTGTTTAACTTTCATGTTTGCTAAAGCTGTACGTCGACTCTTGACTTTCCGGGTCTTACTTTATTTATATGCTAAACACTTACTCATGACTTTCTCTTTGATTGATTCTGAATTTCCTGTTTCTTGGTCTGATTTGAACACTTTCCCTTAAAACTTCGATCCCTACCTTTCTATCAATTTGATTGATTCTCTTACCTTGGCTGCATTGGTACTTGATTCTTATTGACGGTCTCCTTAATTAGAGTTTTTCTGAACCTATCCCTAATTGTTTACTCTATGCCTACTATGTTTCAATTATTTCCTTGTCTACACATTAATTTCTTTCCTTATTTGTTACTTGTTCTTACCGTTTAAACTGATTCCCTTAAATTAAGGGAGTACATGTACTGATTTTGCTCTAATTGGTTCTGAGTTCCATAATTACTATGCAATTGTGATTCTTGTCTTATTTTACCTAGTTTCAAACTACTATATATACATACTCTCTCATTAACAAACACACGAACACATTAGTTCAAAACTCTCTCACACTAAAAACTTTTTTGCTCTCTCTTTGGTTACTTGCTATTATTCTGAGTTAGCTGGCTGCAAGCCAAGGCTAACTATTGTGCTCTCCTGTTCCTCACTTTGTGTTTACTATCTCTCTACTGGTATTTTCTGATTTCTATTCAAGTCCCAAAACCAATATGTTTCTTTTATTGCTTCAGTTTATCATGTTTCTAATTTGTTTCTATCTATGGTTCTGTTGTTCAACATGTAATTGACATGTTTACATTACTTCTTCATCTAGCACGCTAGTTTAAACCTCTTATGGATTTTCAGAACATGTTCTACCCCCTAGTAGTTTGTCTCAATCTGACTATACCCTGTTTGGAATGCTTGTTTACTTGTTATCCAGTTTCGATATGCAAACTGATCTGCCACTTTAAATGGTTGATTCCATGATTATTTTTGAAATTCCTACTGTGTTGGTACCAATAGCTATCCCCTAATCCCACAAACCCCACAAGAACTGCTATGCTCTTATATACTATGTGTTGTATGTGTCCCCAATTCCCATTCCCCTGTGTGAAGAACTGTTATTTGAGTGTTGCTGAACTTGTTTAATTACACAACTATTTTCAAAAGTTGTTTTACTAAACAACTCTCTTGTTTATAAAATTATTTCAACTAAGTCTCTTTTACACTGCTTTCCTGCTAAAACCTTTTGAAAACTATGTCAAGCACTCTCACTTTACTCCTAAGTCCCTTGGTTATGCCCCTACAGTGTGTGTACTACCTTGGGATCCTTCTGAGATCTCTCTGAACTCTAGCACACTGAGGCTGGCCCTTCCACACTGCATTTACTCAATCCCTATTATGGAAAGTCTAGGTGTGAGCACTGCCCGAGATCCTCGAGATCCTTAGGGAACTCTGACGCACCTAGACAATGATATTGTCTATGGAATTTGGCATTTGAGGCTATTGGAGGCTTGGGAAAATAATTTGGGCCTGTGTCAGGCTCCCTACAGTGTAACTTCTTCTTTTATTTTATTTATTTATGTAATTCATTCATCTGGTTTGTAATAATTATTTGTAAACAAATATTGGGGTGATTAGTGAAAGGGGGTGGGTAGTTACATATCTGTGGGGTAATATAGTTAGAAACCATGCCTATAAGATTTCATACTTACTGTGTTTGCCTTACCATACTAAGTAGATACCATACTTATAGAATGAGATCAAGTTTAGTTTCTGTTACAATGGGTGTTTACATTTGTTTCCATTAGATATCATGCCTATAAGTTTCTAACATCAGTTCTTAACAATTAGATACCATGCCTATGGTAATTAAAAAATCAAAAATTCTACCTATAAAATAAAAAAAATCAATAAGTTAGTTCAATTCATGTTAGTTTTGGAACTGGCCTAATCAATGGTTTGTTTTCCTTAAATGGATTCTTTCAAATATTGCTTTCACTGTCCCTAGACACCATGCCTATAAGAACTCAAGAGTCCATTTTAAAAACTGTTCACTGCTTTACTATATCAATATAGTTATCATGCACTTCTTTACTATATCAATATAGTTATCATGCTCTTAAGACATCACTGTTCTATGTTTAGGCAAGCCTATAGGGCAATTTTAAAATTCTGCAACTCTGAAACAATTTTTTTGTTGCTTAAAGCCGTTCAGATTTAACAGACTTAAAATCAGTAGGCAAACTGATAGGGCCATTGCTTCTGAGTTTATAAAATAAACTACCTATCTTCTATGTTATGATATTCAGTTAGACATCATGCCTTAGGATCCTATTTAATAATATTACTCTTATTTGTGTTTGAGTCGTGTTGTTACATGCCTTATCTATGGAGGTAAAACTGAGCCACTTATTTGATCCTTCTGCTTTTATTCGCTAAGAGTCCTATGTGTTCTTACTTGTTGCCTTAGTATTTTCTCCTTTAAACCTTAGGGGTCAATAAAGAATTGCCTATAGGTAGAGGTCCTAATTTCCTCCAGGACCATTAGGAAGGGACGGGTAACAACACGCAATAGATATCGCTAACCAACACTCACTTTGATAACCGCTATGGGGTGGGAAGGGTAGATATGGGATATGATGACTACGCGCTAATGTCACATGTAGCCCCTCATTGAGGAGTGTTTACCGGACATTGTGTGGGGTGATCTTGTAGGCTAACCAACCTAGGACCCCTCCTTTCCCAAATTCCTTTTGTTTAAAACTTTGTTTTATATGTACACAACTTGTTCAAATCCTTTGTCTTATTATTTGAGTCATATAATATGCAACGTGCTTTATCTGCAATTATTTATTATAAGTACTTATTCGTTAAAGGACTAATTCATAAGTATAAGTTCGACCGGGACCCATAGTTGTGGACCGAGACGAGTGCTTACCCCCTTCCCCTTAAGGTTATTTCGTGCCCTTACCCTAAATCTCTAGTAATGCAAACCAATCCAAGAGTTAATCGCTCTAGGTTCCCTAATGCACCTTAATCTGTTAGGTGGCGACTCTTCAAATACCCAATTCCCAAAAGAAAGTGAGTTACTACCTCCCATGAACGTCAAAACCCGGAACACTCTCCGCCGAGGGAAAAAAGGGGGCACGACAGCATGGCAACTCTGCTGGGGATACCTTTAGGCTCTTACCATAATGACCTTCTTTTTTTATGAATTAGTCCAAGCATGCTTTATCCCATACCCCTTTCCCTCATTTGACTTTAAATGTCCGTTTTCTTTTAAGCATTTATAATTCTTTATCACTAAAACTGACGTGTCTCTTTGTTTGCTTTTCCTTTAACTGTCTTTCAATTATTTCAATACTGTATGTATTTTTTTCCTACGTGCAAATACTTGACTACAAGTTATTAATTGCTGCATAAATCATGCTCCACATCATATTCCACTCGTGCGTATCAAATCCTATAGCAACGCTTAAATGAGTGGTTGCGCTCTTCCTATTTATTACCCTTAAATTCGCAAAGGCTTATTTGCGGTAAAACCAATCGATCAGCAGTGCAGTCGACGGTCCTGTGCCTTCCCCCTCAAGTTGTGCGCTTGAGGGTACCAGCCTAAAACCCCATAGTAGCCTTGCTCTGGTCAAAATTGTGCATGCATCGTAGTCAAACCTAGTCAGATCAATATTTTGTTCACATAATGAATCTTTAAGATAAGCCTTATCCAAAGTCCATCGAGTTTTCCATAATCCCAACGGACACGACCATGTTTTGTGCATTAATTTGGAGAACTAAATATCGATATGTTGATCATAAATATATAAATAGTCGAGCCTGGTGGGGGTAAGACCTAACCTTTTTGTTTTGCAAAAATGAGGCACGAGGTCCCTAGATTCGGTATGGTTAGTAACATCCCACCATTGCTGCTAGATTGGTGGGAGGACCTTTCCTCAAGTGACAAAAAACATGTGAGAAAGTACCTGGGTAACTTGCCTTCCTTGCTAGATATTGAGCCAAACAACAAATTAATTGTGGCTGCCACTTTATTCTGGGATAGCGAAAGGGCTATGTTTCATTTCAGCGACATAGACATGACACCGCTTCTAAAAGAAACTGGAGGGCTTGCAGGATTGACTTGGGATAGTCCTGGGTTATTGGTACTAGAAAACCGTACTGACAGGGGATTTTTAAAGACGATGGGGCTGTAGAAGAAGGTCAACCTAGTGTTCTTAAAGGAATCTTACATACCTTTCGAATACCTGTATGAGAGGTATGGCCATAGCAAGTCTTTCCGTACCTACCATGATGAGATCTCTCTCACTTCTCTGGGTCACATCCACTGCAGAGTATTCATATTCATTGTGTGCTTCTTAGGCCTGATAGTGTTCCTAATGAAAAAGGGAAGAATCCATACTAGGTTGACCATGGTCGCCAAGACTTTATTAGAAGTGATTAATGGACAGACATATACCATTGTCCCCATGATCATAGCCAATATCTACAGGGCTCTGGAGCGCTATCAAAGAGGGGTCAAGCATTTCGAGGTTAGTAACTTGTTGCTGCAGTTATGGTTGTTGGAGCATTTTCAAAAGGGTCACTATCGTCAAGAATTTCCGTGAAGGGCTTGGAACGAACATATTGACTTCCATCACCCCAAGCGGATGACTTACATTCCAGACAGGTTTGCCCAGCCGGAAACTTCTAAACAATGGGTAGGTTTTTTCGACAACCTGACCAAGGAACAGGTGTAATGGATGTTTGAATAGTTCCCAAAAGGCGAATTCATCATCAGATCCAGGGATGCTCCGCACTTGGTGCTGATCGGGTTAAGAGGGACATACCCCTATGTCCCTATCCGAGTTATGAGGCAAGCAGGCATGAAACAGGTAGTACTAAGGGTTTTCAAGATGATCCATTTTAGGGCAGACTTCTAAGATGATGACGTCCCGTACAAGTGCCAAGTTCAACACATGTGGCACTACAAAATCATTGTGGAGAAGAACGCCATTGAGCCATATAGGTATCATGCAGGGTGCGAGCCTCCCTACCCAACATGGTTAGAGGACAATCTAAAAGGAATGGTGACACCAGGGGCCGGTCTAGGGAACAAAATCATAGATGAAGAAGTTGAAGCTCAAGTAAAATACAACAGGCTGCGCAAGAGGGTCCACGACTTTGAGAATGAGCACCGGGACACACATGAGAGGAATGTGAGGTTGATCGAGGATTGGAAAGAGATGTCAACCTCTTCCAACAGGAAACTGGAATATCTGGTGCGAGGAATAGTGAAGTTGGAAGGTAAAATCATAAAGAGGATTGAAAATTGCAAGAACGCTGAAGGAGCTGAAGGAGGACATCTGACCAGAGCCTATTTGCTGTTGGGGCTGAGCGAGCTGGGGGATCTATATGATGTTGTCCGGAAGATTGAATCTGGGGAAGGTCCTTCTGGGACCAAATAGGCTATATTTATTTGCTTTTTCCTAAAAATGTAATAAGGTCAAGTGTTAGTAGTGACTTATTTTCTTATCTTAGTGTCGTTTTGGAATTCGTCTATTTTTATATTATGAAATAAAACATTTATTGGCATTTAATGTTCTTCAAATTTATTTGTCGCTAGGCCTACCTCGGGTACAATGAGATTCCCAAATTAAGACGCGAATTTACATTTTCGCAATATATGTTTAAATACTGCAAATATTTCAGAATCCTCACTAACTTGTTACTTCTTTGTTTTTCCTTATTTTTGATTATTCCCATCCCCTTAGGTTGGTTCACTCATACTGGCCTCATCAGCGTATCATACCAGATCTAGAGGCCCTCTACCTCCTCCTCCTCCAAGCAACACAAAAGGAAAAGGAAAAGCAAATATGGACGACTTAAGTGGTATCCGAAAGGAGAATGTTGAGAATGCAGAAACCTCAGATGGTCGTAGTACTCTGGCCCCAAATGATCTAGTCTTGAGACTGGAACAAAAGATACTGGAATTGCAAGGAGAACTTGAGCAGGTTCGGAACTTGGAAAACTTGTCACTCACCCTCAATGTCCCCGGCATCTACCAACAGAACACAAAGAACCCAACACCTCCTCAGAATACACAAAACCAACATCTACAAAATCCTCCAGCACCAAATCAATACGCAACTCCACCCCAAAATCTCAATCCATTGCCAATACCAACTCCACCACAACATCACCATCAACCAATTTAGTACCCACCAACCACCACCTACCACACTCCCCAAAATACACCACAACCCATTCCCGATCCCCAAAACTCCACCAATGACCATCACTATGCCCAAATCCCTGGCACCCATCAAAGCAAACCTATATATGTGGAAACCGTACCTCACTCTACCCAACCAATCTCATATACACCAGAATCCTCCAAGAAGGACCTGCTCATTAAAAACATGGCTGAAGAACTCAAGAAGTTAACAAGACAAGTTCAAGGTGTTGAAGGCGACGGAGGAATAGAAGGTTTAAACTATGAAGACCTATGCATACATCCAGATGTGGAACTACCTAAGGGGTACAAACCTCCCAAGTTCGAGATGTTCGACTGCATAAGTGATCCTAGGGCTCATCTAAGGACCTATTGTGACAATCTTGTCGGGGTTAGAAAAGATGAAAAGATCTGGATGAAGCTCTTTATGAGGAGTGTTACTGGGGATGCTTTGCCTTGGTATATCAGCCAAGACCCCAAGAAATGGTCTAGTTGGGTAAGCATGGCATCAGATTTCATGGACCGGTTCAGGTTCAACACAGAGAACGCACCAGATGTTTTCTACATTCAGAATCTTAAGAAGAAACCTACTGAGACTTTCCGTGAGTATGCTACTCGTTGGAGGTCAGAAGCAGCCAAGGTCAGGCCATCTTTGGACGAAGAACAGATGAATAAATTCCTCGTCAGAGCACATGATCCGCAATATTATGAAAAGTTGATGGTTATCGAAAATCACAAATTCTATGATATCATCAAACTCAGAGAAAGGATCGAGGAAGGAATCAAGAGCAGGATTGTAACGAATTTTGAGGCACTATAAGCCACAAATAAAGCATTACAATCAGGTGGCATATCGAAGAAGAGAGACGTTGGGGCAGTAATAGTAGCCTAGAGTCCAAAATCTCCACTTGTCTATCAAACCGCTCAACCCACATATCAAATACCTCCACCTACATATCAAACACCTCCGCCCACATATCAATCATCACCGCGTACATATCAACCCTCATCTCCCAGATACTCTCAAACATCCACTGTACATCACACCTACAACTCCCAACCATCCCATTTCCAATCACCTCCAACTCGCCAAAACTTTCCAAGACCAAGACCCAACTTCGACCACAAGATATCCAAATAATACACCGCCATTGCTGAGCCCATCGACCAATTGTATGAAAGGTTGAAAGCCGCGGGTTACATTACCCATGTTCCTGCTGTGGCATTAGAAAATCCATCCCAATGTGTCAATCCGAACAAAACTTGTGCGTACTATTCCGGTATGAAAGGGCACACCACTGCTGAGTGCTGAACATTGAAGGATAAGATCCAGATGCTAATTGACAACAAAGTCATGCAGGTGAAGTAAGCCACACCTAATGTCCGCAACAATCCCCTAATTGATCACAAATGTGATGGAGTACATGTGATAGAGATAAATGAAGAATGAGACCCTGAGGGATCGATTGGGCTTATTCGAGAAGGCGATGACTTTAAGGTTGCAGTCACACTTACTCCTATTGTATCATAGACTTAGGCACCAATCAAGGTTGAGGTAACTACATCAGTTCCATTCGAGGTGGAGGTGGCTCCTCCTGCAGCCACCCCCGCTCCATTTGAAGTAGAAGTGGTCACACCTTTCATCGTAACAGTATCAACCATACCCCTATTCAACTCAAAAGCAATAACCTGGGATTATGTTACCGAGGCTCGGCGAAAAGGGAAGGGCAAGGTACAGGAATCTGACACCACACAAGGAATGACTAGAAATAGAAGAGTCCATACACCGGAACATTTGGGAGGATCAATTAAGGATGTCACTACTAGGCAGCCTATCACTGAGATCGGGCCAGATGACCTGTGGAGGAAAGTACAGGCAAAGGAGTATTCTGTTGTTGACCATCTGAACAAAGTCCCTGCTCAGATATATATCCTGTCACTATTGCAAAATTCAGAGGCACACAAGAATGCTTTAATGAAAGTGTTGAGCACGGCTTATGTACCCAATTACATTTCCGGCATAGAAATGGTCAACATGGTTGGGAAAGTACTATAAAGTCATAAGATTATCTTGCACGAAGATGAGCTACCACCTGAGGGGATGAATCATAATCGAGCATTGCATATTAAGGTGCAATTTGAAGACAAGTGCATTGCCAGGGTCTTGGTTGATGGAGGTTCGAGCCTAAATATTTGTCCATTGGACACTCTGAAAAGGTTGGACAAAGGTTTTCATGAAATACGGGCAGGAAGCATGAACATGAAAGCTTTCAATGGGTCCCAAAGGGCCACGATCGGGGAAATCAACTTTGTTTATAGATGGGGCCAACTTGTTTCGACATCGAATTTTAGGTACTCGACATACCAGCCTCATATAACCTTCTGTTGGGTCGACCATGGATCCATGCAGCTGGAGCCGTGCCTTCCACACTACATCAAGCCGTGAAGTTTGAATGCAACCGCTAGGAGGTAATCATTCACGGAGATGGAAGTAATCCCATCTACACTAGTCAAACAATCCCGACTATTGGGCATAGAAGAAGGCTAGGAGGGGAAACTTATCATCATATTGAACGGGTGAATGCCGTTGAGAAGGATAAGTGGTGGAGTAACAAAATAGAAAGCATACTAGCATGGTCTGGATATGAACCTAGCAAAGGGTTGGGAAAGAAACTTCAAGGTATCACTAAACCAATACATCTGAAAAATCATAGTACTACCTTTGGGCTTGGATACCAGTACACATGGCAAGAGTATAGGGATTGGTCGCCTCCATGGCGTGGATCATATTACCCTCTTGAGCAGCCAGTGCCACATTCGGAACAAGCTTTTCACCAGGCTGATACGATATGGGGGACCACAGAAGAAGAAGCACTAGCTGGGTTGGAGAATTTGTTCTTGGAGGATGAAGACATGGACTGCAATGCCATAATTGAGGAGGAGAAGGAAGAAGGCCTCACTATTCAGACCGTCAAGAAGGGTTCTGTTCTTAGAAACTGGACCGCCACACCATCCCGAGCCCACCGAGTCCTTGGGTAGCTTGGCAAAATTTACTTCTATAGCCATTCTAGGCATTTAAGATTTTCCGTAATTTTGTTTTAAGCTTTACATGTTTCAAATTAAATGCTTGATTCATCGAGCTATACTTTGTCTGGACAATTTTTTAGTTTTAATCAAATACATTTGCTCTTTATTATTCACTACAATCTTTACACTTTTCCTTTCTACAACGTTATTATTACTTTTCCTGATGAACCAGTGACTGTGACATGTAATGAGGCAATGCAACATGACAATAGTGATTTAGAGGAAGAAGATAAGATACCTGAGGAAATTGTCGGGGAGGTTGAAATTTTTGAGAACAAGCCCAAGTCCAATCTGGACGAGACCAAAGCAATAAATTTGGGGGACGCTAAGACCGTCAAGGAGACCCGCATCAGCATTCACTTGTCACCAACCGAGAAGGAAGAATACATTCGCTTCCTAAAAGATTATGAGGATATTTTTGTATGGTCGTATGATGATATAACTGGTTTGAGCACATCCATAGTGGCTCACAAGCTGCCTACCAATCCCATGTGTCTACTAGTAAAACAGAAACTCAGAAAATTTAAACTAGACATGAGCCTGAAAATCAAGGAGGAAGTTACCAAGCAGATCAAAGCCAAAGTTCTCAGGGTGGTTGAGTACCCAACCTGGTTAGCTAACATCGCGCCAGTTTCGAAGAAGGATGGGAAAGTCAGAGTATGTGTTGACTATCGGGATTTAAATAGAGTAAGTCCTAAGGACGACTTCCCACTACCAAATATACACATCCTGATCGATAATTGTGCCAAGCATGAACTCCAATCCTTTGTAGATTGCTTCGCAGGTTATCACCAGATTTGGATGGATGAAGAAGATGCAGAGAAGACAGCTTTCATCACACCGTGGGGTGTATACTGTTACAAGATGATGCCATTTGGTCTAAAGAATGCTGGGGCCACTTATATGAGAGCCATGACAACCATCTTCCATGATATGATACACAAAGAAATAGAGGTGTATGTGGACGATGTCATGATCAAATCTAAGAGGGCCGCAGATCACATAGCGGATCTGAGAAAGTTCTTTAACAGGCTAAGGAGGTGCAATTTGAAACTGAACCCCGCAAAGTGTCTATTCTGGGTTCCCGCAGGAAAGTTATTTGGATTCATCATCAGTAGTTGAGGGATCGAGCTGGATCCATATAAAGTCAGGGCTATTCAGGAGTTACCACCGCCTAAGAGCAAAAAGGACATGATGACTTTCCTAGGATGTCTCAACTACATCATCCGCTTCATAGCATAGTCCATAGTCATATCTAAGAAAAGATGCCAAAACAAGATGGACTGAGGATTGTCAGAAAGCCTTTGGCAAGATCAAGGAGTACTTATCCACACCACCAGTACTGGTCCCGCAAGATCTGGGATGGCTTTTGCTACTCTATCTATCTGTACTGGATGGAGCCTTCGGATGTGTTTTGGAACAATATGGCAAGACATGAAGAAAGGAGCAATCCATATATTACATGAATAAGAAGTTCACACCTTACGAAGCACGATATTCTCTACTTGAACGCACTTTATATGCTTTGACTTGGACAACTCAGAAATTGAGGCACTACTTATGTGCCTACACTACATACCTCATATCCAGGATGGATCCTCTGAAGTACATATTTCAGAAACCCATGCCGACTGGAAGTTGGCTAAATGGCAGATACTATTAAGTGAGTTCGATATCGTTTATGTAACTCAAAAGGCGGTCAATGGACAAGCATTGGCAGATCATCTTGTTGAAAATTTGGTAGGACGAGCATACGAGCCTTTGAAAACATATTTCCCTAATGAAAAAGTGTCATTCGTAGGGGAAGACATTACCAAAGCATATGACGGTTGGAGGATGTTCTTTGATGGAGCTACAAATTTAAAGGAGTAGGCGTTGGAGCAGTTTTGGTATCAGAAACGGGTCAGCATCATCCGGTGTCTGCTAAACTAAGATTTCCCTGCACCAACAACATCGCAAAGTATGAAACCTGCATTCTAGGACTCAACATGGCAGTCGACATGAACATTCAGGAGCTGTTGGTGATCGGTGATTTGGATTTGCTCGTGCACCAAGTACAAGGAGAGTGGGCTACCAAGAATTCCAAGATATTGTCGTATCTGCACCATGTGCAGGAATTGAGAAAGAAGTTTACGAAGATAGAATTCTGGCATGTGCCCAGAATCTAGAATGAGTTTGTCGATGTATTGGCCATTTTGTCATCTATGATACAACATCTAGATAAGAATTATATTGATCCCATTTCGGTGAGGATCCATAATTAGTCGGTATATTGTGCTTATGTTGAAGAAGAAACGGATGGAAAGCCTTAGTTCCATGACATCCAGGAGTACTTATCAAAAGGAGAATACCCGGAGCATGCAAATCACATTCAGAAATGCACACTCCGGAGATTGTCCAATCACTTCTTCCACAGCGGAGGGAACTTATACAGAAGAACTCCTGATTTGGGTTTACTAAGATGTATCAACGTAAAGAAAGCTTCTAAGCTACTTGAGGAGATGCATGCCGGGACCTGTGGCCCGCACATAAATGGTTTTGCCTTGGCTAAGAAGATACTTAAGGCTGATTACTTTTGGATGACCATGGAAACAAATTGCATCCAGTATGTCCGAAAGTGCTTTCAATGCCAAGTGCATGCCGATATGATAAAAGTGCCTCCAAATGAACTTAATGCAACACGCTCTCCTTGGCCATTCGCCGCCTAGGGAATGGATGTTATTGGTCCGATTGAGCCCACCACTTCAAACGGACACAGGCTTATTCTGGTAGCCTTTGATTACTTCACAAAATGGGTTGAGGCTACATCTTACAAAGCTATGACCAAGAAAGTCGTCGCAGATTTTGTCAAGGATCGTATTGTTTGCCAATTTGGAGTTCCCGAAGCCATTAGTACTGATAATTCCGCCAATCTCAACAATGAACTGATGAAAGCTATGTGGGAAACTTTCAAAATCAAGCATAAGAATTCCACAGCCTACAAACCTCAGATGAACGAAGCCGTAGAAGCATGTATGTGGAAAAATCAGAGAGCCTAATTTCTTTCTATCGAGTCACTTAAGAAGAACACATCGAGACCCCGCGGAGGCGAAGCTGCGATTGAGTTCCCTCCCTCAGAGCTCATCGAGGCCCGACTTAAAGAGGACGTAGATTGAGGCTAGAGCAAAATGGGGAATTCCCAAGGCACATAGCTAAGTCTGACAAAGCCGGCCTACCCGGAGCCTGTATCAAGGCGTCGCGTCTAGCCGTCCCATCTCCATGATTTTACATTTAATGTATTTTGTACTATGGAAGGATTCCCCTCTTATATAAAGGGGATCCTCATTACTTTGTAAGCAGCTGATATTGCTGCAACTACTCTACACAAGATCAATAACATTTCTCTCTTTTTTCTCTCTAACTTATTCGCTCGAGGCTGCCTTATTCATTTATTACTTTCATACTTGTTCTTCGTTTATTGCTTAACATTGGCCATAAAGAACTTTCTTTTAATTATATCCTAACTGTTATTTCCTCCCCGATTACCCCCGATAGCTCGAGCTTGAGCCCAGGCATCGGCCTCGAGGCCCCTCACTGGCCAATTTGAGGCCAGAGTAACTGGTCTCTCGGTTCGATTAAAGTTCTATTTTAGCTTGCATTTCTTATCTTATCTTCATACGCCTAGCATCATATTCTCTAACAACTAGCATAAAAATAGATCACATATTTTTAGAGTCCCATTTACAAATTTAATTGCTATTACCATTTTCACGGTAAACAATAGTGATTATTTTCTTACTGGTTTCATTATACAACGCAAGTTATCTTTCACACTTTTTCTTGTCCGAGATCTTCAATTTCAGGTCAAAATGTCTGGCTCAATAAACAGATTCAAGAACGACAACGTCAAAAACCACAGAGAAAATAGTGTGGTTGTTCTAGTCATTGGCGCGCTGCAACAAAACCCCGATAATGCACTTGGACCGATTCCAGCGGACGTGGATTCACAAGATGCGCAGCAGGTCGACGAAACCTCACACACCGACATGAGCATACAACATGGCGACCAAAAGGAAGTCCAAAAGATGCCAGCTCGGGAAAAATAGGAAGTTAGCCTTCATGTTATTTATGAAATGTTGTAGGCACGACAGTTGGCTATCGCTTAGTTGCAAAGCCACCCGAAGACTCCCAGCACAGTAGCACCGGAAACTACTCTCCCAACCGAACAGGTACCTGGGAGATCGAGCAACAACAGATCGATAGTCGACCCTGCCACCGTAAAAATGCTTGAGGATCTCACCAAAGGGATAAAATTGGGCAAGAAAATGATAGCAACCAACGATCAGAAGTTCGGGACCTACAACTCCATGGTCGACCAAATCCCGGGTGCACCCCCGATCCTGAAGGGTGTGGATTCGAAGAAGTTTATACAAAGTCTGTTCCCCAAAGAAGCAGCCCAGAAACCCATTCCAAAGAAATTCGGAATGCCAGAACTCCCAAGGTACAACATGACATCAGACCCCGATGAACGCGTTATCGCCTACACTCGCACGGTAAAGGGCAATAACTTAAAAGACGACGAGATCGAGTCCGTCTTACTGAAGAAGTTCGGAGAAATGCTCTTGAAGGTAAACGCACTCGAATGGGGCCATGATGTGGCATCATAACCTAGCTCCCAACCTCGTAGACTCACTTACCATACTGGAAGATTCCTTTATAAAGGCACACGCTAGTGCCATCGAAGTGGCGATAGGAAAGTCCGACGCATCCGAGATTAAGCAAAGGGAGAATGAAATGCTGCAGGGATTCATATCTCGTTTTCAGATGGAATGAACGGTACTACCCCTGGTCTCCGACGATTGGGCGGTGCACGCCTTCACTCGAGGTCTAAATAAATGATGCTCGGTGGCTTCAGGACAGCTGAAACAGAACTTGATCGAGTATCCAATTAAGACCTGGTTGGACGCCCACAACCAGTACCAGTCACAAATTAGGGTCGAAGATGACCAGCTGGGAGCCCCATCGGGCTCAGTATACCCAAGCAGGCTCCTGGCAAAGAAACCAAAACCAAACAAAGAAAGATACCGTCTGTACACCGAAGATAGGAGGAATGCCCCAAGACACAACCTACCTCACAACGGTCGGAGATTGGATCGAGGACAATATCCTCGAGGACTCATCAAAATAGCCAGATTCGATGGAGACACGAGGCCAGTGAGGGTGCCTCGCCCATCAGAATACAACTTCAATGTCCTTGTATCGGACATCGTGTTCACCGTCAGTGAAACCAGGGACACCAAATGGCCTAGGCCTATTTAGTCAGATCCTTCCCAGAGGAGTCACAGCTTGGTATGTGAAGTACATAATACGCACGACCATAGGACCAAAGATTGCCATCATCTCCGAAAGAAAATAGCCAAGCTACTCAATAAAAATCATTGCCGATAACTTTTGAACGATCGGGCTCGAGTTTACTTCCGAGTAAGAAAGGTAGCCAAGAAGAACAAAGCAAATGGGCCGCGACATATTACCATGATAGTGGAGGAGCGGTTATACTTTCCAGGAACTTATAAAGAGGAGGATAAAAATGTTCGTCACCAGAGGAAAATGGACCTGGGGATACGTATCCGAAGATACCCTTGCATTCGGCCAGGAAGGCACCCCCTTTGAAAGTCCATCCGCTCAGAAGAGCCGGGGAACAGAGACTAAGTTCCAATAGGAAATGATGTACCGGACCGAACGGTCGAGGGAACCGTGTCCGCATAAGCCGGGCTTACGGTAACACAACGTCATGTACTTACCCCAAGCAATCAATAAAATATCTTTCAGCCAGAAGCATCTCGTACACCAAAGAAAATTTAACATGTTCACAGCAAAGATCCCTCCATCGAGTACATCCCGAAATACTCAGAGTCTAGCGTCAACAATTTGATACCCGCATGATCTCAGGGTCGGAACTCCATGCTCGTAAGTCCTCAATGAGGTAATTCTGAGCTCACGAGTAATGGCTTTCAAGCCTAAGCAAACCTAATGACTCGGAGACTGTCACCAATCACCATTTACTAAAACAACCGAGGCCGTAAGACCCCGAGCGAGCGAACTTTGTCTAGCGAGATCCATTTTACATAACAACACAAAAAACCGTAAGACCTCAACAGACATGAGAAAACTGTAAGACCTCAACAGGCATGAGAAAACTGTAAGACGTCAACAGGTATGAGAAAATTGTAAGACCTCAACAGGCATGAAAAAACTGTAAGACCTCAGCAGGCATGAAAAAACTGTAAGACCTCAACAGGCATGAAAATTTTGTAAGACCTTACTACAAGTATAAAACTCGATCCCAAAGTTTAAGCTATATGTCGCATTTGTAAGACTCCCGAAAGGGCATAACCTCGATGTAGATGCCTAAACTACCATACTCGGGATCAAAAATGGCTCCGGCCAAACATAAATGACTACAGTCAATACAGCTGCACCAGCCAAATTAACGCGACTCGGGGACGCCCGACCGTCGCTAAACAATCACAGGCCATTACTTTGAATCTACTTCGAAAAGAACCGGCTAAAACAGGCTACCCTCGATAGGCAAACGAGCTTCGACCATGTTATCTCCAAATCACAAGGCTTCAAGCTACTCAGCCTACGAGCTAAACCTTCCGAGGTACTCGAACATCGCCGCTAATGACTTGAAATCGAGGTTTTTCCCGAACCGATGACGGGTCGGGCAAAATTTTTTCAAAAAAGTCTTTAACGAGAGGAAAACAAAGCCTACATATGCCTTAGGGCAAAAGTGTAAGAATCGTTGTCGCCAGCCAAATGAGGTTCAGGGCCACACACTAAAAGGTTGCAACAACCAAAAATGTAAGAGCCACTATTGCCAGCTTAAAATTTGAAAGCTTGAGGATTAAAATGAGCTCTAGTCATAACCCGATTCGGAGATCGGATCCAATATAGTTAACTATACATGCCTAAGGGCAAAAGCATAAGAGCTATTATCGCTAGCCAAATGAGCCTCAAGGCCACACACTAAAAGGTTGAAATGACCAAAAGTATAAGAGCCATTGTCGCCAGCTTGTTTGAAAACTTGAGAGTCAAAGTGAGCTTGAGTTGTAACCCGATTCGTAGAACGGATCCAAAATATTTAGCTATACATGCCTAAGGGCATAACGTAAGAGCCATCGTCGCCAGCTTCACAAGCTTCAAGGCCACATACATAAAAGGTTGCTTCGACCCAAGGCGTAAGAGCCACTATCGCCAGCCCCCCCAAAAGAACTTGAGGGTTAATTGATCTTGAGTCGCAACCCGACTCAGAGACTGAACCAAAAATAGTTAAAGTACAAATGCCCAAGGGCAAGGCGTAAGAGCCATTGTCACCCGCCCATGCAGACACAAAACTTGAGGGTTAAATGAGCTCGAGTCATAATCCGACTTGGAGACTGAACCCAAGACAATCAAGCAAAAACGTAAGGGCTCCAACGCCAGCTTACACTAAAGGTAGCATCGACCGAACGTGTAAGAGACCCAGGCATGCCTGATAAGCCTCGGAGCCATATTATGAATCTAAAGATTCTCGCAAACTCTGAAACCAATCCCCCTGGTCAGAAGCAAAGCAAAAAAGGACATATAGGAAATAAAGCTTCAGGTTTTCTTTTATACACAAAAAAGTGCTTTCTCCATCTACAAACGCGGTCTGCGAATATCACAAACAAAAGGGCAAAGTCTACGCTCCACTCTAGAAGGCTACGACCTACCAGCCTCATCTTCACTCTCCACAACATCGGACAAAAGTGACTGAGCATCACGCTTGTCCGCCCTCGCTCGAGCCAGCTCTTCGAGGAGAACAAAACCCCTAGCGCCGATCTCTTCAAGTACCTTTCTTCGGGATCTACAATGAACATATTCCTTGATCCTCTCTTTGCGATCAATGTCCCTCTTTAACTCGGCTTGGGCATTAGTAGCATCCTTCAAATGAATCGCCATCTCCTGATCAGCCTTAGTCTGTCCCAAAGCTGCTTCAGCCCGATCATCAACAATCTCAGCCCTAACCTTCGAAAGTTCGGACTTGAGTTTTGTGATCATATATGCTTGAATAGAAGCGTTGTCACGAGCCAAGAAGAGTTGGGCCTCGAAGGTAGGAACTTTAGCCAAGGCAACCTTCTACTCTGAAGCTTGAACCTGCACCTGAGCTCTTAGCTCGCCACAGTCATTCCTAACTCGGTCGGCTTCACCCCTAAGGTGCTCTAGAGCCTCCATCTTTTTCTGCAGCTGAGATAGGCAAGAAGTTAACCTAAAAGGTTAAAAGGCAAAATGCATACCGCGAGAAGTTACATGCTCCATCAAATAGCTCTCGTAGTTCGAGCTCCGGTACGCCTCATATCGCTAGTGCATCAACTCAACTTCTTTCTCCTCATAGAGGAGCCTAAGGGACATACCCTCATCTAGATATTTTTGGAGCGTATACCCATGATAGAGCAGCTCATACCTAAGCCAATCAAAGGACTACAAATGAAAAACTCAATAAGGAAGAGAAGACACAAGATGCAGAAGGCCTATGCCAAAACTCACCGTGAAGTGAAGCCGGCGGACTTCCTTGAAGGCCAAGCACACCTCTATTGGTCCAGCCCTCTCGGCCCTAGAAGAACCAACTTTGGTTGAAGCATGATCACTTAGAGGAACCACCGCTCTGGAACCGGAGACTTCAGGTACAACAGGCTCGGGCGATGTTTTCTCCTCGAAGACTTGGACCCGTTTAGCCCTGCTAAAAGGTCCATCGCACTACGAGTGCATATCTTCATCCGAGGAAAGCACCTACAATGCTATCCCCTCGCCCCATCCGTAGTCTCTCCTCACTATCTCCAGATGCTCCTTTCTTATCGAAGATATGGTCTTTAGAGTAAACTCCCGTGGATCCTGAGCACTGGGAGTGGAACTCTCCCCTTCCTGCTGGGCAGGCCCCGAAGTGATGGTCATGACTATGGTGGAACTAGCAAACCGAAGTAGGAACCTACACGAACACTTTTGCGCTTAAGGTAACGAAGGACTCGACGCCAAGGCAGAAGGACAACTGTCTAAAATAATGGGATCTTCCAAGAAGCGGGATACACCCTATATATATGTGGGGAAGAACAACGATTCACCTATCCAGGATAGGCCCCGGGAGGCCAACGGCTTCGGTGCGGATCCCGAGGTAGTACCCGACCCCAAGGATCTCTATCAAAGAAAGTTAGGCCCCGAAAGGTCAGTGACATCATCTCCAGTCCCGAGAAGGTATACAGCCTCGAAGGCTCCTCCCAAGAAGAAATTTAAGCACTTCAAGCTCCGTCCATGAGGGTTCGACCTCAGGACATCACCCGGCCATGGGCAACCTCTACCAAGGAACCCATCTACAAAGCCTTAAAAGATTATCTACATCAAGTCCAAAGTAAATATCCAGGTGCCTGGAGCTGACCTTCACTCAGAGACCACCCTCAAAGATTCCAAGGTTCGATACGCCATCATTATGCGGTTCGAGGGTCCCGATGATTCGAGTCTATCAGATCGCTTCAGGCTTAGTCCGAGGGACCACGGTAGGCTCAGAAAGGAGCCATTTTCGTCAGCCAAAAGCTGGAAAGAATATCAACGATCATCAACAAAGGCATACAGTCAAAATCCCCATAAACGTACAAGAATATACAAGAATATGGTGAATACCAAAAGTAGAAGTAAAGAAGATGTCCTTTTATTTCATAAATATTGGCTTACAATGTCCCCCGAGGGGTCCTTACATATAATTATAAAAGCCCGCAAGGGGTCCTTACATAGAAACAAAGAAACGAAGAGGTATACACCCGTAGTGAAAACCTAAGAACCTAGTCCATCCTCGAGGGTTCATCTCCGGTGTCAGCATCTTCGAGCGCCGCCTCCTCGAGTTCGCATCCTCGAAGGCAACTTCTTCGGTCGCCATCTCCTCTAAGTTCCTAGCTCAATCCCACGAAAAGTCCTCGCCAAAGGAGAAGATGAATAAAAGGAGAAGGGGGGTGCATAAGAGGCAGAGAAAACAAACATAGCCTGCCGAAGCCAAAGGTTGAAGATTCGTTGGGCCCCAGCCTTAGTGGCCGGTTGTGTCATTTTATCCCTCAGGAAATAAAAAACCCAAGGGATGAAGTGCCACACCAGGCCAAGGTAGGAGAGTGAGTAGCGGTGCATAATCCGAATAAGTTTCTAAAAAAGAGGAGGGTCAATTCCCCGTCTACCATCATCTCGAGCCAATAAGGATAGCAATAACAATCACAACAACAACAACAGTGACGACAAAACGGTATAATCTCGATCGACAAAGGGAAGCTCAGCCAAGAGGCAACTACACAGCCTATAGGAGCGCTGCCAAATGACCTTAAGGCTGTAAACTCCAAAGATGGTGATCAACAATAGAGGAAGATGGCGAGGAGAAAGGGATGAACGAGCGGATGAAGACACTTGGATAGAAAAACAACGCCAGAACGCCCCCATTTATGGGAGATAATGATGCGGTCATTGAGGCCTTTGGAAGACTGATCGGCAGATGCAATTACTGCGTTCTTGAAAAATCGAATCGACAGCAGTACTTTCACCTCAAAGAACGGGAATCCACAGCGCATTGAATGATGTTGAAAAGACAAGTCCATGGGATGTCCTGGTTATCGTAAAATCTGGTGCCATAGGTTGTGTCATCGATATGATGTCATCACGGGAAGCTCGAGGAGTCGGGTATCAGAATTGTTTTCCATCGCTTTATTTTGAGAAATGCGGAGACTATCTGTATGCGACAAAATCAGAGGGCCTAATTTCTTGCTATCGAATCACTTCAGAAGAACACCTCAAGACCCCGAGGACATGAAGCTACGACTTATTTACCTCCCTCGGAGCTCGTTGAGGCCCGACTTAAAGAGGACGTATATCGAGGCTAGAGCAAATGGGGAATTCCCAAGGCATACGACTAAGTCTGACAGCCAACCTACCCGGAGCCTGTATCAAGGCGTTGCGTCTATCCGTTGCATCTCCATGCTTTTACATTTAATGTATTTTGTACTATGGCAGGATTACCCTCCTATATAAAGGGGACCCTCATCACTTTGTATGCAGCTGTTGTTGCTCCAACTACTCTACACAAGATTAATAACATTTCTCTCTCTCTTTTCTCTCTAACTTATTCGCTTGAGGCTGCCTCTTTCATTTATTGTTTTCATACTTGTTCTTCGCTTATTGCTTAACATTGGCCATACAGAGCTTTCTTTTAATTATATCCTAACTGTTGCTTCCTCCCCGGTTACCCCCAATAGCTCGAGTTTGAGCCCAGACATCGGCCTCGAGGCCCCCACCGGCCAGTTCGAGGCCAGAGTAACTGGTCTCTCGGTTCGATTAAAGTTCTATTTTAGCTCTCATTTCATCTCTTATCTTCATACGCCTAGCATCAGCTGCTCCAACAACTAACATAAAAATAGATCACGTATTTTTAGTCCCATTTATAAATTTAATTGTTATTACTATTTTCACGGTAAATAAAGCCACCAACAAAAACATCAAGAAGATACTAAGGAAAATGGTAGAGAACCACAAAAAATGGCATAAAAATTTACCTTTCGCTTTATTGGGATACCACACCACGGTTCACATATAAACCGGGGCAACTCCATACATGCTGGTTTATGGTATCGAGGCTGTCATCCCAGCGAAAGTAGAGATTCCTTCTTTGAGAGTCATATAGGAAGCTGAACTCAGTGATGCATAGTGGATACAGAGTCAATATGAATAATTGGCCCTCATCGATGGAAAGAGGATGAAAGAAGTGTGTCACGTCCAACTTTATCAGAATAGAATATCTAGAGCTTTTAACAAAAAGGTAAAACCAAGACACTTCGCACCAGGGCAGCTGGGTATGGAAGAAAATCTTCCCACATCAAGATGAAGCCAAAGAGAAATTATCTCCCAAATGGCAAGGTCTGTATATGGTTCACAGGGTACTGATAGGAGGAGCACTCATTCTCATAGAAATGGATGGAGAAATCTAGCAAAAACCAATCAATTCAGACGCAATCAAGAGATACTATGCCTAGATTATTTTACTATTTCTCTTCTGATGTAATTGAACTACGCTTGACCTGATTCTCGTTTAAGAGGGATACGTAGGCAACCTTATGAGTTCATTCATATTATAATAAATTTTCATTTCCACCAAGTTCAGAAACTGGGGCAGAATTTTGAGGAGGACCCTCAAAATTCCGGAGCAAGTCTAGCCAACACCATCGCATGCCAGAAAGTCGGTTAAGAAACTGGAGCAGAATTTTGAGAAGGACTCTTAAAATTCCAGAGAAGATTCATCAAGGCCTATTATCCGCAAACAGTAGAAGGATCATCTACTAAACTAGGGCAGAATTTTGAGGAGGACCCTCAATATTCTAACATAAGAGAGCTGCAATGCCTTTGAGAAGTGTTATAGTCACTAGTTCATCTAAATGTATCAATATTTTTTTGAAATAACTCTATTTTATCTATAATTGCGTATTTTTTGAAAAACCTCTATTTCCATAATAGTCAGGTGTTACCCAGGGGAACTTGAAATGGGCTTTTAGAACGGAACGTAGTAAGGCTAGTGGACGAAGCATGAACCAACCTCCCCCTCACAGAACTTACAATTTTTCTTTGAACGCAGGCATATCTGATATAACGATAACATCCGCAAATATAGGCACGTAGCAAGATTACTACCAATTAGGACATCAGACACCGAATGTATCTCCAGCTAAGACATACACTACTCTTATTTGCTACTTGCTCTCTGCATGAGGCTAATCTTTGCCTCCACATCCGCATGAGGCTAATCCCTGCCTCCATATTTGCATGAGGCTAATCCCTGTCTCCACATTTGCATAAGGCTAATCCTTGCCTCCATATATGCATGTGGCTAATCCCTGCCTCCATATTTGCATGAGGATAATCCTTGCCTCCTTATTTGCATGAGGTTAATCCTTGTCTCCCTATTTTCATGAGGCTAATCCCTGCCTCCCTTTTTGCATGAGGCTAATCCCTGCCTCCCTATTTGCATTAGGCTAATCCCTGCCTCATAATTTGCATGAGGTTAATCCTTGACTCCCTATTTGCATAAGGCTAATCCTTGCCTCCCTTTTTGCATGAGGCTAATCCCTGCCTCCCTTTTTGCATGAGGCTAATCCCTGCCTCCATACTTGCATGAGGCTAATCCCTGCCTCATAATTTGCATGAGGCTAATCCTTGCCTTCATACCTGCATGAGGCTAATCCTTGCCTCCATACCTGCATGAGGCTAATCCCTACCTTCCAATTTACATGAGGCTAATCCCTGCCTTCCAATTTACATGAGGCTAATCCCTGCCTCCATACCTGCATGAGGCTAATCCTAGCCTCCATATTCACATGGGATTAAGCACCATCCCTTTTCGCACAAATATTGTTCTATTTTACTATCTATTTGTTTTTCAATCGGGATAAGCTCTGCCCTCCATTTCACAAGACTAAGCCTTATCTTGTTAACATCATGTTATAGCATATTATGGCCCGAAATATCGTCAATCTATCCGGAGGCGTCATAGTCCAAAGGCATCATCCTCATAGCCGGAAGACACCATGCCATGGCCTGAGGATCTCTCAAATTTGCATATCATTATTCAATGGCGTCATGGTTCGGAGGCATCATTTCCATGGCCCGAGAACATTATTTCATGGCTTGCTAATCCCTCACTAAACAATTCAAGTCCAAGGACATCATGGTCCAAGGATGTCATCTTTAACTGTCCAAAGACAACCTCATGGTCCAAAGGGAATCTACATCATGTTTAAATTTTCGCAAATACATGTTTGTAGCATCATTTATCTGCAGGTAACTAGTAAGCAACCGCTATCCTAGTAGGAGCGATCTTGCTCCAATTCCTTCAACTGTCCCGAGCCTTAACCACTCACCAGCCGCTTCCGCATCGCGTGTCCGTTCGAGCCTTAACAAAATTCATAGGCATATTCCATAGATGAATCCAGAACTACACACGACCTAATTCATGTAAAACCAGCAATATGTAGGCAACTCAAAGACTGGAGTCCGGCCTATTTCTTTCAAAACCTTCCGCCCGGTCAAAATTGGCCATCATTTCTTTACCCAAAAAATCTTTCATCCTTCCCGGGTAAAGAGGGGCAGCTGTTGATACTAATTTTTTCCTATATATTTTTATAGATATATATACTTTAAAAAATAGCATATATATGTATATGCAAGCATGCACAGGGTTTTTATAATTTTTCTATAATTTTAAAGGCTTTAAAATGATTTAATCCTTCCCTTTTACTTATAAAATTTCCAATAATTATCCTTCAAATTATTATTGTGATAATTTAGCCATCTAAATCCTATATTTATGCCAAATTAGTTCTTAACTATTTTTAGTGTATTTTTTATAATTGCATTTGCATTTTTTAAACTAATTTGCATATATTTGCAATACTAACCCTATTAACGCATTATTACATTTATATGTAGAAAATAATCTTCTGTATTTTTAAAATGTTGAATATCTATTTTAAATCATTTTAGTACATCAAATTATTTTTTAGAAATCATCTATTATTTATTATAAATTATATAGCGTTAAATTGGCTATTTAAAACTTAGTCAAATTGTATTTCAATTTTTGCCTAATTTCAATCCAACACCCAGCCCAATTCTTAATTAAATTACCCGACCCAGGCCCCAAACACATCCTATCTTAATCAATAGCCCTCGTTTGTTCTTTCCTTTTTAATTCCAACGACCCCCTAACCCTAACCATTTCTCCACATCTGCCGCCCTAAAATCAAATCTTCCCTTAAAACACTCTCAACCTAACCCTAATCTTCAACTGCCAACCTCCCATCTCCGGCCATCTCCGGTGACCTCTCATCGTTTCTTAAGCCTCCAGTGGCTTCTCGTATGCCATGCTTGCCTTCCCTAAGGTCTTCAAGGGCCCAGGGCCATGCCGACTTGCATCTAGTGTTCATCTCCTGCCCGTTCTTGGTTATTCCAGTGTAATTTCAAGCGAAATCATTCTATATTTGCTATGATCCTTGGGATTCTAGACAGGTTTCTTCATCTCTATATGGGTTCTCTCGAAACCCTAATTTCTTTTCTATACCTCCTAGATCTGTACAGATTTAGGACGATTTGAGTTTGCTTTTTGAATGTTTTACACTATCCTCGAGGTTCTTTACAAGAATCATGTGGTTTCAAGTGTTTTTCATCCTCTTCTGAAACTAGGGTTTTCGGAACTTCCTTTTAAAACCTTGTTTAACTTATTCTTTGTGTTTAAGCTTCTATTTCTTACATATTTTGACTGATTCTATGAATTTAATACATCTTTAACTCGTCTATGCTGAAAGCTCTAATTTTCAAGGTTCTTTCGTTTGGTTCTATGTATTAGCATGACTGACTGATTCTCGTTTTTGAGATTCTGTGATTTCTAGTGACTATCTTGCCTTGATATGTTTCTACTAAGTTTCTTAGCCTAAATTTACATTGATTCTGTATGTTTGTGTTTATTTTGACTGTTCAAGACTTGCCTTTTCTCATTGAATCAATATTGTTTAACTCTCATGTTTGCTAGAGTTGTATGTCGACTCATGACTATCCGGGTCTTACTTTTTTTGTATGCTAAAGACTTACTCATCACTTTCTCTTTGATTTTTTCTGAATTCCCAATTTCTTGGTCTGATTTGAACACTTTCCTTTAAACATTTGATCCCTACCTTTCTACTCAATTTGATTGATTCTCTTACCTTGGCTGCATTGGTACTTGATTCTTACTGACTCTCTTCTTAATTAGAGTTCTTCTGAACCTAGACCTAATTGTTACTATATGCCTACTATATTTGAATTATTTCCTTGTCTACACATTGATTTCTTTCCTTATTTGTTACTTGTTCTTACCGTTTGAACTGATTCCCTTAAATTAAGGGTGTACTTGTACCGATTTTGCTCTAATTGATTCTGTGTTCCATAATTACTATGCAATTTTGATTTGTGCCTTATTTTACCTAGTTTCGAACTATTATATATACATACTCACTCATTAACACAAACATACGAACACATTAGTTCAAAACTCTCTCACACTCAAAACTTTTCTGCTCTCTCTTTGGTTACTTGCTATTATTCTGAGTTAGCTGGCTGCAAGCCAAGGCTAACTATTGTGCTCTCCTGTTCCTCACTTTGTGTTTACTATCTCTCTACTGGTATTTTCTGATTTCTATTCAAGTCCCAAAACCAATATGTTTCTTTTATTGCTTCAGTTTATCATGTTTCTAATTTGTTTCTATCTATGGTTCTGTTGTTCAACATGTAATTGACATGTTTACATTACTTCTTCATCTAGCACGCTAGTTTAAACCTCTTATGGCTTTTCAGAACATGTTCTACCCCCTAGTAGTTTGTCTCAATCTGACTATACCCTGTTTGGAATGCTTGTTTACTTGTTATCCAGTTTCGATATGCAAACTGATCTGCCACTTTAAATGGTTGATTCCATGATTATTTTTGAAATTCCTACTGTGTTGGTACCAATAGCTATCCCCTAATCCCACAAACCCCACAAGAACTGCTATGCTCTTATATACTATGTGTTGTATGTGTCCCCAATTCCCATTCCCCTGTGTTAAGAACTGTTATTTGAGTGTTGCTGAACTTGTTTGACTGACTTGCTATTTGTTTAATTACACAACTATTTTCAAAAGTTGTTTTACTAAACAACTCTCTTGTTTATAAAATTATTTCAACTAAGTCTCTTTTACACTGCTTTCCTGCTAAAACCTTTTGAAAACTATGTCAAGCACTCTCACTTTACTCCTAAGTCCCTTGGTTATGCCCCTACAGTGTGTGTACTACCTTGGGATCCTTCTGAGATCTCTCTGAACTCTAGCACACTGAGGCTGGCCCTTCCACACTGCATTTACTCAATCCCTATTATGGAAAGTCTAGGTGTGAGCACTGCCCGAGATCCTCGAGATCCTTAGGGAACTCTGACGCACCTAGACAATGATATTGTCTATGGAATTTGGCATTTGAGGCTATTGGAGGCTTGGGAAAATCACTTGGGCCTGTGTCAAACTCCCTATAGTGTAACTTCTTCTTTTATTTTATCTATTTATGTAATTCATTCTTCTGGTTTGTAATAATTATTTTTAAATGAATATTGGGGTGATTAGTAAAAGGGGGTGGGTAATTACATATCTGTGGGGTAATATGGGTAGAAACCATGCCTATAGGATTTCATGCTTGCTGTGTTTGCCTTACCATGCTAGAAATTATGCCTATAGGTTTTTAGTGGTTCCAATAATAGAAATCATATCTATAGGTTTGAAAATCAACTTCATAAGTAGATACCATACTTATAGAATGAGATCAAGTTCAGTTTCGGTTATAACGGGTATTTACATTTGTTTCCATTAAATATCATGCCTATAATTTCTAACATCAGTTCTTAACAATTAGATACCATGCCTATAGAAATTAAAAAATCAGAAATTCTGCCTATAGAATAACAAAAATCAATAAGTCGGTTCAATTCATGTTGGTTTCGAAATTGGCCTAATCAATGGTTTGTTTTTCTTAAATGGATTCTTTCAAATACTGCCTTCACTGTCCCTAGATAGCATGCCTATAGGTACTCAAGAGTCCGTTTTAAAAATTGTTCACTGCTTTACTATATCAACGTAGTTATCATGCTCTTAAGACATCATTGTTCTGCGTTTAGGCAAGCCTATATGGCAATTTTAAAATTATGCAACTTTGAAACTCTTTTTTTTCTGCTTAAATTTGTTCATATTTAACAAGCTCAAAATCAGTAGGCAAACTGATAGGGCCATTACTTCTGAGTTTATAAAATAAACTACCTATCTTCTTTGTTATGATAGTCACTTAGACATCATGCCTTAGGATCCTGTTTAATAATATTACCCTTATTTGTGTTTGAGTCATGTTATTACATGCCTTATCTGTGGAGGTAAAACTATAGCCTCTTATTTGCTCATTCTGCTTTTATTCTCTAAGAGTCCTATGTGTTCTTGCTTGTCGCCTTAGTATTTTCTCCTTTAAACCTTAGGGGTCTATCTAGAACTGCCTATAGGTAGAGGTCCTAATTTCCTCCAGGACCATTGGAAGGGACGGGTAATAGCACGCAATAGATATCTCTAACCAACACTCGCTTTCATAACCGCTAAGGGGTGGGAAGGGCAGATATGGGATATGATGACTACGTGCTAATGTCACGTGTAGCCCCTCATTGAGAAGTGTTTACCGGACATTGAGTGGGGTGATCCTATAGGCTAACCAACCTAGGACCCTTCCTTTCCCAAATTCCTTTTGTTTAAAACTTTGTTTTATATGTACACAACTTGTTCAAATCCTTTGTCTTATTATTTGAGTCATATAATGTGCAACATGCTTTATCTGCAATTAATTGTTTTAAGTACTTATTCGTTAAAAGACTAATTCATAAGTATAAGCTCGGTCGGGACCCACAGTTGTGGACCAAGAGGGGTGCCTAACACCTTCCCCTCAAGGTTATTTGGGGCTGTTACCCTAAATCTCTGGTAATGCAAAACCAATTCAAGAGTTAATCGCTCTAGGTGCCCTAACGCACCTTAATCCATTAGGTGACGACTCTTCAAATACCCAATTTCCAAAAGGAAGTGAGTAACTACCCCCATGAACGTCGGAACCCGGACCTCTCTCCGTGGAGGGAAAAAAGGGGTCGCGACAAGTACACTAAAGTCCAGTTCCAATCAAACTCAGAAAATTCTAAAATCTTAAAAATGCCAACTTTTCGCAATAAGCGTCGAAATGCTCCCAGTCCACCCGAAACACGATCTGAACATATGCCAAATTCCAAAATTATCATACGAAACTATTAGAATCTTCAAATCGTAATTCCAAGGTCATCTACTCAAAGGTCCAACCTTTGTCAACTCTTTCAACTTAAAGCTTCTAAATTTATAATTATTTTTCCAAATCAACTGTGAACTTCTCAAAAATTTAGACAACCACTCATGCAAGTCGTAATACATAAATTGAAGTTACTTAAGGCCTCAAATCACTGAACGACATGCTAGAGTCCAAAACGACCGGTCGAGTCGTTACAAGTTCGATCATTTTCTTTTTCGCCATGGATACTTCATCCCATATGACTAATTTTGCGTCTTGAATAAAACATGTTAGTGAGCTTTGTTTACTGATGTTGCATGTGAGATTCTCATCAACATTTATTGAAATTTTAAAACATGAATGTGATGTTTGTCCACCAGGAAGTATAGAAGCAGCTATACCGGAAATGGCAGTTGCCAATGCTATATATCTTTTAGATTGTATAGTTTCCAGCAATACACACTATAAGCATGTTTTCCCAGTTCCTCTACGACCATCAATAAATTAACGCTCCTGCTTTGTTTGAAAAATTCTCTCTGTAATTATATTGTATGCTTTGAGTTGATTTTTATTCATTTTTTTGTGTAGTTTTATATCCTCTTCAGTGATAGTGATAGTGCTTTCATAGTATACCTCTTTTGCCTTTTTTGCAACTATAGAAGACCTTATTCTTTCTGGAATAAGAAGATATTCACTTATGTCACCACCCATAGAGTGCAATATGTCATTACTATGGTTTTAAACCATGTACCGAATATCTTTTTTCTAAATATTTGGTAACAAGTTATAATCCTCTTACATATGCTCTTCAAACTTCTCCCACGATTGTTTTGGGTTAATTGGATTGCAGTAGATCAATAATGTATTAGATAAACGTCTCAAATTGTATGAGATTTGGTAACTTGTTGCTTCTGACATGCATTATGTCAAACTATTGTCACTCTATTGGAATCTGCGTTTTTCAACAGATTTCCTAAAAGTGCTACAGTATTCTCCATTTATAGTTTGAAAATCCCTATATGATTTTTATCCTCTATATTCATTAGTAACATTCTAAGATATTACCGCTCTCCTTCTGTTGGATGACATGTTACAACACGAACAATATCACGTTATTTTTGTTTGGGCACGTCCACATCTTGTCTGTTGCAGACCAAACAAAATGTTCGGGGAATTCTCGATATAAAAGATCGAGTTCTGCAGCGTTTGTGTTAATTCTATTCATCTTGAAAAATTGTGCTAACATCGTCTGCTTAACCATTAGATTACAAGCTTATTTATATTTTCACTACTTTTAAATGAAACAAATTATTTTCCTTTAAGGTGAAGCCGAAGAGGGCAGACACTCGGTAACATTTCACTAATAGAGAAACCGTACAAGTTCCACATAGCTTCTGGAGGCGAGACCCACCTAACAAAATGATATTTTTGTATCTCGTCTATTACGTTTATGTCCTTATTGTGTACAAAAATGCAATATTATCATGCCTTTTACATATATACTTACAAAGATACTTAACGACTTTAATATATAAACATATCTCAACATTCACATGGCAGCCAAATTTCCCGAGAAAAAGGATTATATGGAACAACGCATGAGTTATCCAATAATATTCTCTTACTTTTACCACCACTCCTGTATTTATGTCTTCTATAAATTGGTTAAGATTCTTTTCCTTTTGATGTCTCATCCGCAAAGCTTTTTGGGTATTTGAATTTGCAGCAACTTTGTTTCTACATACATGAATTTATGGAGTTTATATTACCACATTGACCATACATCATGTATTTACGAACATGTGAATTAAATTTGGTTCTGCATTTTTATTAGGTAGTTCAGCACTAATAATATTATCATATAAAATTTGCTGCCCATAAGTGAGGGCGGGCTGATGAAGGCTGTAACGATCCGACCGGTTGAGTAATTTTGATTTATTTCTCTTATTTGATGACATACATATATATATATATATATATATATATATATATATATATATATATATATATATATATATATATATATTATTGGATCGGGTTTTTTCGGGTTGGTTGCATTGGCTTCAGAGAGATTTTGGAGTGAATTGGGACACTTAGTCCCAAGATTGGAAGCTTAAGTTGTAAGAGATGATCGGGATTTAATTTTTATGTAGATGCCATCAGAATAGTATTTTGATGGTTTCAAAAGCTTCATATGGTGAGTTTGGAGGCGATGTCCGGATGTAGATTTGGAGATCCGTAGGTTGATTTGGTGCTTTTTGGCGAAAGTTGGAAATTTGAAGGTTTAGAAGGTTGATCGGTTGGACCGAGAGCTGAAATTGATAATATCAACTTCAGATATTAGTTTCGGGAGTTGGACTAGTTCTATTGTGTAACTTGGAACTTGCATAAAATATTTGAGGTCATTCTGAGATGTTTAGGTTTGTTCGGCGTTAAGTTGTGAATTTGGAAGTTCCTTAATTTCCTTAGGCTTGAATTGAGGTGTGATTTATGGTTTTGATGTTGTTTGGTGTGCTTTGAGGCCTCGAGCAGGTCCATATTATGTTTTAGGATTGGTTGACGTGATTGTACGGGGGTATGTATTTTTTACTCAGATTTGTTCATTATTTATGATTCGGTTATTATTTTTACCATTAAATTGATGAATCTAAGTAAAGAAATTGAGAATTTTAGTAAAAACCTTTCTAAAGTAAAAACTAAGGATTTGGAGGTTGATTTGAGGTCAGAATTGGATGAAAAGGTATGCTTGGACTCATATTCGAATTAGTGTTCAGAATTTGTGATTTTTGACGGGTTCTGAGAGGCAACTCGAGTTGACTTTTTATTTTTGTTCAAGATCAAAGTTTTATTGTTTGGGGTTCTTTCCTACTGCATTATTTGATGTTACTAAGTTGTTTATGAATAGATTCGAGTTGTTCCGAGGTTGATTTGTGGAGGAAAGGCTTCTTTGAGTACTGCTTTGCGTATTTTGAGGTAAGTAAGATATCTAAACTTGGATTTGAGGGTAATTATTCCTAAGAACTATGATATTTGAGATGTGTTGAGGGTGATGCACGTGCTAGGTGATGGGCATGTGTGTGTGTGCCGAATTATTCATGATTTGGGTGGACTTTAGACTATTACCGAACTTGTTTTACTATCATGCCTCATTTTATCCATGTTTTCTATACTTGTACCATTATTTGAGTTACGATTCATGTTAGAAATCATATATATGCTATGTGCTTATTTATTTGAGATATGGTAGGGCTATTCTTGTTATTTTGAGCTATTTGCCTTAATTGTACACATACTCTCCATCATGATGCTATATCCGTGTATGATATTTCTGTCTCAGTGTTTTCTTATTTTGATTTCTCACATGTTATTGATGCCACGTATGTATAACACCATTGTTTTAAGTATTGTGAGATATGGTTAATTGAGACTTGAGCGGTTGATGACTGAGCTTAGGCCATAAAGCCGACGTGGTATTGGTTTTGGGGTGACGTGTACGCCAGGCCCATATTGGGCTAATTAGTGCTGAGTACGGGCGACGCATGCATCAGGCCTCATTATTGGGTTATGTGATGTTGATTAGCGCTTGGGCCAAGATGCACTCCTCTGGAGTCTGATACTATAGTTAACGCAGGCACAGTGATATATACGTACTTTGGTGAGGGGCATTATGCCAGGCACCCGTACAGTGCTGAGTGTAGTTGTGTGTGATGGTGAGGGGAATTTTTCCAAGCACTATGAGCATGCTGAGTGTGGTTATTCTCGATGGTTTCACTATGATGATATTGAATTTATATTTATATTTGACATGTAGTCATAGAGATGTACTTTTCTCATGTTAATAGTTAAATAAAACAGCTTATGTGTCTTGGGCTTTGAGTATTATACTTGAAAAGCATGTCTAATTTTTCGTAATTGTGAACAAACTAAACATGAAATCTTTGAGTTATTTATTTCTATTGTCTTCATTATAGTCAGCATTGTTATTGATTATTGATTGAGTACTAACTCCTCATCTGATCTAGTCACTGCTTTCCGCTTAAGGATAGGTTTATTACTTATTGAGTACATGGGGTCGGTTGTACTCATACTACACTCTCCACTTCATGTGCAGACCCAGGTACTTGTTGTTGCGTGATTTCTAGAGTTCGCACCCGTACTAGATCGAGGAGACTACAAGGTAGCTGCTATGTCGTTCGCTGACCTTAGAGTTCTCTTTCATTTATTTTCGCTATTACTGTTGATAATAAGCTAGATTTATTTAATTTGGCGATTGTTTATGCCCTAGATTGATTATGTTTCAATGTTATAATATAGTTAAATGATGAAAAATGGGCTCTAATTGTGAATTTCATAAGTTGCAGGAGTGAGGAGCTTGTATGAAGCCTTAAAGCTGTGATTGGAGCTACATTGAAGCAAGAAAAAAACCCTAGGAGATGAGTACGCAACAAGACGAGAAAAAGAATAGTTAAAATGAAGGCCTGGACTAGCGCGTCCATTAGCGCGACCGCGCTAGTCCAGATGGTCGAAGTAGAATGGTAGGGCATTAGCGCGACCGCGCTAGCCCGGTTCTAGAATATTAATTTTCAGGGGTAAACTTGGAAGTCTGGGGGAAAATTGACTTAACCTATAGAAGGTCAAGCTCGCCCAATGAGGGATTATGCAGCTTTTCATAGTTTAGTGCAAGAGAAGGAGAGGCAAGAGGCAAGGAGGAGAATTCAACATCAAGTTTTTCCTTTCTTCCTTTTGTTTTATGATTTATGATGAATCTGATTATTGTTGTGATGAACACTAGTATGAGTAGCTAAATATTTAGTCTAAGGTTTGATAGAACCTATTGAAGGATGAACTTCTTGATTATGTTAATATAGCTTGCCATTTTAATCTCTATTTGTTCAACTACGTGCTTGTTGTAGTTAATTGACATGATCCTCAATTAGCTATGCCTATTTAGTGTGCATAACTCGAGAGAGAGTGCATATTTAGGTAATTGTTGAACAACACCACTCCCAAAATATATGAGGGATCAATAATTGCGGGTTTAAAGGAGGGATTAGGGATAACGAAGCCTTGGGTGCATTCTAAAGTGAGCGGTAATAAACAAAGCCAGCTGGTGTAACTCGGAGGAGTGCGTCTAGTAGATTATCGTGATAACTCGGGAGAAATTTACAGTAGTAAGAGTGCTCATGATTTATAGAGATGATTTGGTGATTCTATGTGAAGCATAACTGGAAGGGAGTCCATCAATAGGGGAAATCATAGCCTTAGAACCTTCTCTTAATTGTTTACAACTCAATTATAGTTAGTTTTCAGTTGCTTATTTACATTCATTCATAGTTAGTAGAAATACCCTCAATTGTTATTTACAACATCTGAGAAGTTGATTCTGTGGAATTTAGTAAGTCTAACGAGAAGTAATTGATAGGTTAATTTCTCGTGGGTTCGACTCTGGGCCAAATTCTCAGATTATATTTGCAATGTCCGTGTGTCCTTTTTTATAAGGCATATTTGGGCAACATCTAATTTTGCCGCCGTTGCCGGGGACTTTAAAGGTGTTATCAATTACAATTGAAAGAAGTACAAAAGTTCTTAGTGTAGTCAATTTTCTCTATACCCAATCTTTACATTGAAATTTTAACATTTGTTGACTTGGTTGCATAGGTGCATGCCTAGAAACTCATCGAGAACTGGTGAAGTATTTGAAGCATTATCAGATCCAGAGAAAGTTTTCAAGGCCTTGAACCGGTCCAACCAGAAAAACAAATAACAACAAACAACTGAACACTTCGAGACAGAAATGGGAGATCACGAAGAGAACCCAACTATACCAATAGCGCCAGTGGCACCTCTTGTGCCAGAGGTAGCTCTCTATGACTGGGAACAACCCACAGCTGAAAATCTAGCCACCTCAATTTTAGTCCTGCAGATACAGGCTGAATCATTCCAAATCACGAATAACATGCTATACTTTTTGCAAAACAAGGGACTATTTTCGGGGTCACAAGTCGAAGATCCTCAACAGCACTTGAAGAATTTCCTGTAAATCTGCAAAACCCAAAGGCAGCCCAACGTAACTCCGGAAGCAATCAAGCTGTTATTATTTCCATTCTTAGTGACAGGAGCTGCCCAGACCTGGCTAAACTCGCTTCCCATAAATTCCATAACAACTTGGGAGGAGTTAGTCAAGCAATTCGTCAACAAGTTCCACCCACCCAACAAAACCGCTCAACAAATTGATGAAATTTTGAGTTTTAAACAGAGACCAATGGAGACACTACATGAAACATGGGAACGATTCAAGGGGATGCTGGTTATATGTATGCACCATGGTACTCCAGATCTGATGTTGGGGCAGCAATTTTACATGGGATTGTCAGATAGCATGAAGAACATTGTTAATGCTTCAGCTGGTGGAGCATTTTTTAACAAAACATGGAGAGAAGGTCAGGATCTGCTTGACAGAATGGCACAGAATTCAGGATAGATAACCAAGAATGCACCTATCACTCCAGTGGTGCACTTAGTGCCCTTAGATCCACCCAACTCTATGGCTGAAAATATGGCCACCTTATTGACACAGATGAGCATACTCACCAAAAAGGTAGAAATGTCAGTGCATAAGCAGTAGGTACACATTGTAATTACTACCAATAGGGGCTTGTACATCGTGCATTAGTCACCCAATTGGTAACCAGTGGAATGTAGAACATGATTACCATCACTACCCTGAAGACATGAACTATGTGTCGAATTATGGAGGCCAAAGACTAGAGGATCAGAATTGGGGCCAGCAGAATTAGCAGTACAGGCCAGCCCATCCATAGTTCAACAATGGGAACATGGGAGGTATGAGACCCCCTAACAATATGGCACCTTACCTAAGGCCACATAGATATAATAATCAAAATCAGCATCAGGGGTATCACCCTCCTCAGCAGCAGCATGGTGGAAGGCAGGAAGATAGGTTTGCTAGACTTGAAGCACTGATGCAGCAGGTTAATTGTTCTAATGCAAAGAGTAGTAGATGCACATGATTCAGCAATCAAAAATATTGAAATGCATATGGGCCAAATTTTGATGTCTTTGAACAATCGTCCTCATGTGACACTACCTGCAGACACCCAAATAAATCCAAAAGATCAAGGCTCGAAGCAGCTGATGGCGGTGAGTCTACGTAATGGCAAAGATTTGGATGCAGAGTAAGAGAGGGCTCGGGAAACTAGAAAAGCTGAGACACTCATACTAGTGCCCATTGAGTTGGATGAGTTAACGAAACTGACAAAGGTGACAGTCCAACCTGCCCAAGAAGAAAATAACATTCAGATTGAGACCGAGAAAGATGCTGAGACAACCCAGTAACCAATAGTTGAGGTGGCAGCTGATAAAGATCAATCCCAAATGATTGGGAAGAAGAGACTGCCTGCACTCTTCCCTCAGAGGCTGGCTAAGTACCAAAAGGAGGAGCAATACAAGAAGTTCTTGGAGATGTTGAAACAAATCCAGGTAAATATTCCATTGATTGATGCTTTGAAAGAGGTGCCTGGGAATGCAAAAATGATGAAGGACTTGATGTCCTGAAAATTTGATTTCCAAAACTTGGACACAGTTACTCTTACTCAGACCTGTAGTACAGTGGTGACTAGACCAATTGCAGAAAAGTTGTCTGACCCATGGAGCTTTACAATTCCATGCACTATTGGTAATTTTGCTTTTGCTAAGGCACTGTATGATCTAGGGGCCAGCATAAATCTTATGCCCCTGGCGATTTATAAGAGGTTGGGTATTGGAAGAGCTAGACCCACCTCTATGTTGTTGTAGCTGGCTGACAAGACTGTAAAGCGACCCTCAGGTATCCTGGATGACGTGTTGATTTAGGTAGGGAAATTTGTGTTCCCTGCAGATTTTGTGATCTTAGACTGCAAAGTAGATGAAGAGATTCCCATAATTTTGGGAAGGCCGTTCTTGGCCACTAAGAGAGCTCTCATTTATTGTAAGACTAGGGAGCTCAAGATGAGATTGAATGACGAAGAGATAACATTCAATGTGCAGAAATCTATGAGGCGACCAAGTGAATTCGCCAATTGCTCTTTTACTGATGCTGTGGATGTAATCGTAGAGACTGATGATGAGATGCTAACTATTGATGACCCTCTTTCTGCATGTCTAATGAATTTAGATGAGGTAAATGGAGAAGAACTAGCAGAATGGGTGATGACATTAGAGGGTAGAGGGTTCTGGGATAGAACTCTGGAATTTGAGCCCTTGCACTTGGAAAATAGAGAAACTCCTCCAGCCAAGCCATCCATCGAAGAACCACCAAAGCTGGAGTTGAAGCCACTGCCCACCCATCTCAAGTATAAGTTCCTTGGACCTGACTCCATATTACCTATTATTATCTCATCTAGTTTATTAGATGTGCAGGCACAACAACTCTTGCAGATACTCAAGGAGTGTAAGACTGTCATTGGGTGGACCATGGCAGACATAAAGGGGATCAGCTCAGCCTACTATATGCACAAAATTCTCTTGGAAGAGGGACACAAACCTTCCAGGGAGCACCAAAGAAGGTTGAACCCCAACATGAAGGAAGTAGTGAAGAAAGAAGTGATAAAGTGGTTAGATGCAGGAATCATTTTCCCAATATCTGACAGCAGCTGGGTTAGCCCGGTTCAATGCGTACCTAAAAAGGGTGGCATGGCGGTAGTTAAAAATAATAACAATGAACTGATCTCTACAAGAACCATCATGGGCTGGAGAATTTGCATGGATTACAGAAAGTTAAATCTAGCCACCCGGAAAGACCACTTCCCACTTCCCTTCATTGATGAGATGTTAGACAGATTGGTAGGGAGGTTGCATTTTTGTTTTCTGGATGGGTACTCAGGGTAAAATCAGATCTCCATTGCACCAGAGGATAGGGAGAACACTTCCTTCACGTGCCCGTATGGCATTTATGCCTTTAGAAGGATACCCTTTGGGCTATGCAATGCACCCACCACATTCCAAATGTGCATGACGACCATATTCACTAACATGGTAGAGGACATAATAGAGGTGTTCATGGATGACTTCTTCGTGGTGGGAAACTCATTTGATGAGTGCCTGATAAATCTAACTTGTGTGCTAAAAAGGTGTATTGAGACTAACCTGGTTCTTAATTGGGAGAAGTGTCATTTCATGGTACAAGAGGGCATAGTCTTGGGGCACCGAGTGTCAAGCAAAGGAATTGAGGTGGATCGTGCTAAAGTGGATGTGATAGCAAAGCTCCCCCCTCCAACTTCAGTCAAGGCAATCAGGAGCTTCCTCGGGCATGCCGGTTTCTACCGGAGATTCATAAGAGACTTCTCAAAAATTGCCAACCCTCTCTGTAAGTTGTTAGAAAAAGATCACCCTTTCTCGTTTTCTAATGATTGCAGGGTAGCATTCGAGGAGCTGAAAAAGAGGCTGGTCACAGCACCTATCATTGTTGCTCCCGACTGGGAGCAACCATTCGAACTCATGTGTGATGCCAGTGACTATGCAGTGGGGGAAGTGCTGGGACAGCGGAAAGACAAGCTGATGCATCCAATCTACTTTGGTAGTATAACACTGAGTGGAGCTCAGTTGAACTACACTGTGACTGAGAAGGAGATGTTGGCGGTGGTGTTTGCTTTCGACAAGTTCAGATCATATCTGATTGGCTCTAAGGTAATTGTATACACTGATCATGCAACTCTCAAGTACTTGATTGAGAAGAAGGAGTCTAAGCCGCGCCTGATTCGTTGGGTGCTGCTATTGCAAGAATTCAACCTCGAAATCCGTGACTGTAAGGGCACAGAAAATCAAGTCGCTGACCATCTATCACGACTTGAAGGAGCTGAAAACTCAGTCAAGGTTGAAGATATTCTAGAAACCTTTCCAGACGAGCAGCTGCTCACTACTAGTCTTAAGGAAGTTCCATGGTATGCAGATTATGCAAATTACCTGGCCAGCGGTATAATTCCCTATGACCTTTCATCTGTACAAAAGAAAATTTTTTATCGTAACTGCCGCATGTATTATTGGGATGAGCCCTATCTATTTAGAATATGTGTTGACAATATGATTCGGAGGTGTGTCCCCGAGATAGAACAATCTTCTGTTTTGCAGGCTTGTCACGCATCGGCATGTGGAGGACATTTTGGAGGAGCTAGGACAACTGCTAAAGTGCTAGAGGCCGGATTATTTTGGCTAACAGTGTTTAAAGATGAACACCAATGGGTGAAGGGCTGCAACGAATGTCAGCGGACCGGGAACATTTCCCGTCGCCATGAACCCGATTCAAGAGGTGGAAGTGTTTGATGTCTGGGGGATTGACTTCATGGGTCCCTTCGTCAGCTCCTTTGGAAATAAGTACATACTTGTTGCTGTGGGATTATGTGTCCAAATGGGTAGAAGCTTCAGCGTTGCCCACTTATGATGCAAGAGTGGTGGTGAGATTTTTTAAGAAGAACATATTCACCCGTTTTGGGACACCAAGAGCGATCATCAGTGACGGAGGCACACACTTCTGTAATAGAGCTTTCGAGAAGTTGCTCACAAAGTATTATGTATGCCACAAGGTGGATACCCCATATCATCCCCAGACTAGTGGGTAGGTTGAAGTGTCCAACAAAGAGATCAAGAGTGTGCTACCTAAGACGGTGAACGCCACAAGAACTAAATGGGCGAAAAAGCTAGATGATGCACTCTGGGCGTATATAACCGCTTTTAAAACACCAATTGGTATGTCGCCATATAAGTTGGTGTTTTGGAAGGCCTGCCACTTGCCAGTGGACTTGAACATAAAGCTTGGTGGGCACTAAACAGCTAAACCTTGACATTGAAGCTGCGGGCACAACGAGGATCACTGAATTGCATGAGCTCGACGAGTTCCGACATCTTGCTTTTGAGAGCACAAGGTTGTACAAGGAAAGAATGAAGCGATTTCATGACCATAACATTGTTGAGCGACATTTCAAACCCGAGGACATGGTACTGCTCTATAATTCAAGATTACGGCTTTTCCCGGGTAAGCTTAAGTCACGATGGTCTGGGCCATTTCGAGTGGTTGAAGTATTCCCTTCAGAAGCTGTAGAGATTGCCTCAGAGAAAGAATCTTACACATTTAGAGTCAATATGCAGTGATTGAAGTTTTTCATAGGCATAAAGAACCAAAGGAAGTGTCAGAGGTCCACCTAATGGAACCTCAAAGGTCGAGCGAGCCTTAAATGCATTTGTCTGTGTCGTGCCACGACATTAACTAAGGCTCCGGTTGGGAGGCAACCCAATGATAGTAGTAGTTGTTAATTGTGAGTTTTAGGAAGTGCTAACCAATGCAGGTGACAATGGGTGGGTGATAAAGCCATCGGAAGTGGTAAAAATAGATGGAAAATGTGAAACATTTCTGCCCAGGAGCACGCTCGTGCTATAGGCCGCTCTATTTGGGCAAACATTCTGCCCGGCCCACACTCGTGAATGCGCTAGTAGCCGCGCTAGTGGGTAAACATTCTTTCTGGCCCGCGCTCGTGAACGCACTACTGGCCGCGCTACTAGCGCGATCGCGCTAGTGGCCGCGCTAGTCCCAACAATTTTTTTTGTTATATTTTCTGAGTTGTTCTACTTTTATTTTTATTTTTTTATGTTAGTTGTAATAAAACCCCCCTCCTTTAATCCCCCAACCCCACGCCCCAATCCCAATCCCCACACTCCAATTCCAAACGAAAGAGAAAGAGAAACAAAACCCTCCCCAAATTCTCTTCTTCATCAAATCCCCTTCACCTTAAACTCCCCTCTTCCACAAATTTTCATCTTTTTCAATTGGTTCCATGTCTCCAACCACATTCTCCTCCATCTTTCTTCTCTGTTACCCACATTCTATCACTACAGGTACTATGACTCCATCTCGGAAATGCCACGCCACAGGTGCATCTTCTAGCAGCCAAGCCAGCTCGTCCAGGACATGAGGGGCAGCCCCTGCACGCCCCTTTGATAGTACCAGATTTGTCTCGGCCAAGGCTCAGGATCGCTTTGCGGCGAAGGCCTCTAAAAAACCAGATTCCGAAGAGGGGTATTAACATCAGATCGGTCCAGCGACACTACCCTCACATGTACACTGAGCTGCTGAGGTGGGGGTTGCAAACCTTCATTAATCAGCCAGGTGAGGGCAATGTAATGGTTGTTAGAGAGTTTTACGCCAATGTGTCGGAGCATGACAATGGCATAGTCACGGTGCACCGAAAGGAAGTGAATGCTTTTATTGAGGCGATATGGACGGCATACCAGTTTCCCCCTCCTGTGGTTGATTATGATGACTTTTATGAGTATGGTCGTAACCCAACACACGAAAAGTGGGAGCAATTCTTTGAAATAATATGTGTACTGGGGAAGGAAGTGGTTTGGATGAAATATGGTGAGAAGTTTCACTCCTCGGCACTAACCTTTGAAGGAAAGTGTTGGTTGTATCTTATCAACAACCGTCTATTTCCATCTTTCAACACTACAGAGGTAAATGGGCCTCGAGCATCTTTGATTTGGTGCTTCGTCAATGGTCACAACTTCGACGTGGCCAAAGTGATACATGAAGAGATGTTCATCCACTGCCCAGTAAAAAGGTATAGGTTCTTTAGTTACTCAACTTTGTAGGGAAGCTCGGGTACCCGAAAATCTAGCTGTGGATGGGCTAGTACCAAAAGACCGCAAGTTTCGGGCTGACAAGGTATCCACGGGTAAGGAGCCGACGGAAGCTGAGAGAGAGTATAGTAGTGGCTCTGATGACTCGTAGGAAGAGGAGGACGAGCAGGAGGACATAGGGGCCGAACCACAGGCCCATGAGCACAGTGCAGCAGTTGCAGCACCATCTAGCACTGCAACATCTTCATAGCCATGCCATAGTACTCGCATGACCGCTTTGGAGCAGGGTATGGCTGGGTTGTGTACCTCCGTCACTACTTTGGGTGCCCGCGTTGACGTGGTGGTTGACCGGCAGGTGAAGTCCGAAAAGAAATTCTTAGGCTAGCTGAGAGCTCTGGGTCGTGCTTGCCATGTGAACTTGGATACCATCTCCAATCAGGAGTGATATTTCAAGGAAGTTCTTTTACCTCAGTGTCCTTTAAATTTTGAGGACATGTCTACATTTTAAGTGTAGGGTGGGGATACTTCAATGTATATATATTGTACAATTTGTTTGTTTGATGTTTCTTTGTTTTGCATTGATTGTTCTTGGTGTTTGAGTAATAGTTTCATTAGGTTAGTTTAAAGTAGGTAAGTGGCTTGTCCCGACAACGGATCTCTTTCGGCGGGATTCTTGAGGGACTAAGTCGATCGAAAAAAAGGAAATATGGAGACTCTTCCTGATGACGGAGTCTTTAGACAATTTTCTTGAGGGAAGTAAGTCTAGAGAAAAGACCAAAAAGATTTTTTTTAGGTAGTGTAGTAACCCCCCCTGGTTTTTCTTTGGGCCACGGTTCTTTTCCAAAGGTTTAGCTTGAATCGGGTATAGGTAGTTTTTGTACGTTTTGTTTTCTTTTTAGTAAAGTTAAGCCTCTAGCATTGATACACCTGAACACAATAAACACTAGAGTGCAACGCTTAGTCTCAGTAGTTGATTCTTGCTAAAGTGCCTTAAGAATTATATGACTGACTTGAATACTCAGAAGAGAGTGTCTTGATAAGCCAATCTGTAATGAGTCATTTGCCATGTGTTTGTGAGCTTTACTGTATTCCGTGATTCACATTTGATGCCTAGAACTTGCCTTGTGTGTTTGCAAAGCGAAATAGTAGTTTCATTCAGTCTTAGAAGTGATATAGGCATTTCTTTGTTGAGCCAGACATATAAAGTAAACCCACCTAACTGTATTACATATTTGTTAACCCCGTTGAGCCTATAAACTTGTTTCTTTAGCAACCACATTGCGAACCTTACCCAATTGTTTGAATAGCCTGTTGTTTGTACCCTTTTACCTCCCATAAGCACTTGAATGGTATGGAAATTATGCAAAGGCAAAAGTGTGGGGTGGTGGTTTGGTTTTGTTTGGTTTTTGAGTGGAACCATTGAAATAGAGAAAAGGTGCAGTGTTTGGAAAAGTAAAAGAATAAGCACCACTGAAAATAATGAATAAATGTAGTAATCGATAAGTGGTGGTTTGTTATAATTGCATCCAATGGATGGGATTGTTGTAAATAAAAGAAAAAAAAGTTGTGGGACGTTTGGTTGACATAAGTATGGCTTTGAATGTTAATGTAATTATATAAAAAAGTGCTTAGGGAGGTTAGTCACTACATCCAAATATATCCTACCCGTCCCTTAGCCTACATTACAACCAAGTGAAGTCCTATTGATCTTAGACTGAGTGGGCTCGATTAGTAGAGTAGTACACTACGGGCAAGCCTATGGTGCACCTTTGTGGCACGTGAATGTTCTTTTTGAGAGTGAGATAGTTTAGTCTATCTAAGTTCCTAATTGTTCTAAACATCATTATATGTGGAACTACTCTCTTATGTGAATGTGAGGGCATGTGATTCATGAAGGAAGGGCAAGTTTTGACTTCTGTGTAGAGTAGTTTGAGAAAGTATGAATATTGCACGGCACATGAGAGTCGACTTTTGAGGCTAAAATTGTTCACTACTAGGCGTAACTCATGTGATTTGTTCTTGGTGTGATGCAATAGGGAAGAATTCATAGTGAAGAAACCTCTATAGAGTGTGGTGGATTGCTCGAGGACTAGCAATGATTTAAGTGTGGGTTGTTGATAATAGGCTAGATTTATGTAATTTGGCGATTGTTTATGCCCTAGCTTGATTATGTTTCAATGTTATAATATAGTTAAATGATGAAAAATGGGCTCTAATTGTGAATTTCACACGTTGCAGGAGTGAGGAGCTTGTATGAGGCCTTAAAGTTGTGATTGGAGCTACATTGATGCAAGAAAAAAAACCCTAGGAGATGAGTACGCAACAAGACGAGAAAAAGAATAGTTAAAATGAAGGCCTGGACTAGCGCGGCCGCGCTAGCCCAGTTCCGTAATATTAATTTTCAGGGGTAAACTTGGAAGTCTAGGGAAAACATCACTTAACCTATAGAAGGTCAAGCTCGTCCAATGAGGGATTTTGCAGCTTTTCATAATTTAGTGCAAGAGAAGGAGAGGCAAGAGGGAAGGAGGAGAATTCAACATCAAGTTCTTCCATTCTTCATTTTGTTTTATGATTTGTGATGAATCTGATTATTGTTGTGATGAACACTAGTATGAGTAGCTAAATATTTAGTCTAAGGTTTGATGGAACCTATTGAAGGATGAACTTCTTGATTATGTTAATATAGTTTGCCATTTTAATCTCTATTTGTTCAACTACGTGCTTGTTGTAGTTATTTGACAGGATCCTCAATTAGCTATGCCTATTTAGTGTGTATAACTCGGGAGAGAGTGCATATTTAGGTAATTGTTGAATAACACCACTCCCAAAATATATGAGGGATCAATAATTGCGGGTTTAAAGGCGGGATTAGGGATAACGAAGTCTTGGGTTCATTCTCAAGTGAGCGGTAATATACAAAGCCAGCTAGCGTAACTCGGAAGAGTGCGTCTAGTAGATTATCGTTATTACTCCGGAGAGATTTACGGTAGTAAGAGTGCTCATGATTGATAGAGATGATTTGGTGATTCTATGTGAAGCATAACCGGAAGGGAGTCCATCAATAGGGGAAATCATAGCCTTAGATCCTTCTCTTAATTGTTTACAACTCAATTATAGTTAGTTTTCAGTTGCTTATTTACATTTATTCGTAGTTAGTAGAAATACCCTCAATTGTTATTTACAACGTTTAAGAAGTTGATTTCGTGGAAGTTAGTAAGTCTAATGAGAAGTAATTGATAGGTTAATTCCTTGTGGGTTCAACTCTGGACTAAATACTCAGATTATATTTGCAATGTCCGTGTGTCCTTTTTTGTAAGGCATATTTGGGCGACATATACTGTTATATTGTTTAGACAGTTGTATTGAGGATTTGGCCTTGTATATTGATACTCAGTAGTGCTCATGTACTCGTTGACACCGTATTATTGGGATGGTTGTAGTTGTGATATTATTGCTTTCTTAGATATTTCATGATATTTCCGTTATTTGAATTGTTCAGTTTTGTTTATTGAGTTCTCTGCTATTGTGAAATTGTTGGCTTGTCAAGCAAGTAGTTTTAGGTATCGTCACGGCTCCGGTGGAAGTTTGCGTCGTGCAAAGGCGGTATCAAGCAGGACTAGAAGGCTTGTAAGCTGGAAAGCTTCTGAAGAAGTGGTGAATATATCACTCTATGCGAATCCCACATCGGAATGAGAGAATAAAGTAAAGAGCTTTATAAGGCATGACAAAAGTTCATATGGTACGCGCGCTTTTGGACTTGATATGGCGTAGTCCCAAAAAGAAATATATGCGGGCCTAACCCCAAACTGGACAATAAGTGGCATGGGTTTGGACATGACAAATATTGTATCAGAGCCAAATATACCTTAGTATGACGGTAGGACAAACCTCAACGAGGACGCTGAGTCCAGAAGAGGGTGAGGGGTAAATGTGATACGTATGACGGAGTCAAGCAAGATTGGCAGGCTTCTAGGCTAGAAAGCTTCTGAATAAGGGGTGCACATATTACCTTAGGCGAATCCCACATTGGAATGGGAGAGCTTTATAAGGTATGACACAATTTCACGTGGTCACACGTTTTTAGGACTCGATGTGATGTAGCCCTAAAGATAAATTCGTAAGGATGTAGGCCTAAAGCAGGCAATACGTACCAAGGGCTTGGGTCATAACAAATACGAATTAACTTACTGTTGACAATAAAAGGTGCCAATCGTCGTGATCCTTCAAATGTGATCAAAGATGATTTTATGCCTTTATTCTATGAGTTTAAATTATGTGTAGTGGCTGTGTATATAAATGGTGGAGCCATATCTAATGAAGAGCTTCAATTGAATCCCTGTTATCGATAAGTTATACTGTACAGATAGGACAAAAATAATTCTTTGATTAAATGCTCTTTGTATACAGTATATATATATATATATATATATATATATATATATATATATATATATATATATATATTTTAATTCCCTTGGCATAAGCAAAGTTTTCATTGTTGTGGCAAAAATCATTCAAAAATTACATTTGGCAGCATATTCAAGTTGAATGCCTTATGAAAATTTCTAACTCCGCCACTGCTATCAATCAGGATATATTATTGACAACAAGATGTACCTTTCATTGCAAATCATATTTGTGAATTAGAAAATCACTTGCTATCTTCGTAATATGAGATGGTATAAAGAATTCATTTTGTCTTCAAATAAAATCATTATTCTATTAGTCTTAGTAATAAATACTAGTCAAGCTGGTCACTCATGTCCTACGGTACTTCTCTAGTTGTCTAACTCAAGTTATAAAATAACAAATCACAAGCAACACATTTATATGTATTGATAGATACTCGGGACTCTTTAACTTCATATATACTTTTAGATTGTCTGTTCATAATGATGAAACCACAAAGTATCTCCATTGCCGCAAAGAAATTTTGTGTTTGTCCTTACTAGAAATAGAATTTAATAGGCGTAATAGGGACAAGAAGTTGTATAGGCTAGCTAAGGTGAAAGAAAGGAAGGGCTGTGATCTGGATCGAGTGCAGTGCATCAAAGACGGAGACGGTAGAGTTTTGATGGAGGAGGCACAAATTAAGCAAAGATGCAGATATATTTCCAATTCTTGAATGAAGAGGGGGATGTGAATATTGTGTTGGATTATTTGGAACACTTCGAGAGTCGTCGTCACTTTGGGTACCGTAGGCGCATAAGATTTGAGGAGGTTGAGGTTTCTATGCGTAGGATGAGCAGGGGTAGAGCGACCGGGCCAGTCAAAATCCCTGTAGAATTCTGGAAGAATGTAGGTAGGCAGGCTTGGAGTAGCTTACAGATTTGTTTAACGTCATTTTTAAGACGAAGAAGATACCCGAAGAATTAAGGTGAAGTACAATAATTTCGTTGTACAAGAACAAAGGAATATCCAAATTGTAACAACTATATGGGTATCAAGTTTCTAAGCCATACGATGAAAGTTTGGGAAAGGGTAATTGGAGTGAGGGTGAGGAGGTGTGTTTCTATTTTTTGAGAACTAGTTTGATTTCATGTCGAGTCAGCCGACAGCAGAAGCGATTCACCTTGTGAGGAGATTGGTGGAGTGATATAGGAAAATGAAGATGGACTTGCATATAGTATTCATTAACCTAGAGAAAACTTATGATAAGCCCCGCGAGAAGTTCATTATGGATATATGGAGGCTGAAGGTTTGCATTTAGCTTACATTAGACTAATTACGGATATGTATGATAGAGCTAAGACTCGGGTAAGAATTATGGGGGTAGACTTGGAATACTTCCTGATTGTGATAGGATTGTATCATGGATCAACTCTTAGTCCATTTTTATTTTCCTTGGCAATGGATGCACTGACACGATACACTCAATGGGAGGTTCTATGGTGTATGTTATTTACAAATAATATAGATTTGATGGAAGATGCACGAGGTGGTGTTAACGAGATGCTGGAGGTTTGGAGACAGAATGTTTCAAGTTGAGCAGGATCAGAATAGAGTATTTAGAGCGCAAGTTTAATGATGTTATCCAGGAAGCGGACATGGATGTGAGGCTTGATACACAAGTCATCAAACAATGGGAAGTACTAGCATTCTAAGGATAAAAGGATAGCATACTAACACTAAGCGGACATGGTGGCATTAGTGTTAGCATGCTATCCTTTTATCCTTAGAATGCTAGTACTTCCCATTGTTTGATTACTATCTTGGCTTCGCTTCCTTAACATCTTGTTGTTATTACTATTTATAACCATTGCTCCTTTTCTTTAGTCGAGGGTCTATCGAAAACAGTCTTTCCATCTTTCTAAGATAGGGATAAGTACACTCTATCCTCTCCAAACCATACTTATAGGAATTCAGGGTTGTTGTTGTTGTTTTCGAATCTATAACATATGCAGCTTAGAAAGAAAAATCCCTCCCCGGCCCCAAACAAAGAAAAATTGTTCTTGATCGGACACACCTCATATCGTTGGATATTATAATACTTTAAAAATATTTGGAAATTACCTTGTCCTTTGAGAAAGAATATCGAGGGCTTTATAAGTATTGATTGAATTCTCCGAACACGAATAGTTAAGAAAGCATACGGTAAAAATCGAGTCTGAAACTTAAATAATAGTATTTTGGACTCAAAATACCATTATACAGTTAAAAAAAGTTACATTTCTAACTAAAACGCAATATTGTACTGCGTTTTAGTTTAACGGAAAGTTAGCCGTTAAAGTAAAACGCAGTATAATACTACATTTTATTTAATAATTTATTTTTATAGGAAAACGTAGTATAGTTCTACGTTTTAGGAAAACGTAGTATTATACTGTGTTTTCCTATAAAAAATATAAGCTCGTCTTCTTCCCCACGACAGAACCACTGGTTCTATTTTAAACCCCCCCCCCCCCCCTCTACTGGTCCCCCCTCCGATTAAAAAAAATTCCCTGGGCCCCACCCGTCACACAAAAAGTAAAGAGCGTAGATCCCGCATACATCCCAAGCCTTCGATTGTTGTGGATTCCTTCTTTCGGGCTCAAAATTTTAAATTTCCGACATTTCAAAAAACATAAATCGAGGTATTCCGATTTAGTTTATGTCGAAACTCGTAGAGCATATGCATATTTGTTTTCTTGAATAAGTTTCCACGTTGATTTGTGTTATGTTTGCGATTTAATTTGTATGTTATTTTTACCCGGATTAAATTATTAGAGTTTTAAAAAATTAGTTAAAAGTTGAGAAATAATTTTTATTGATAATAAAATTGTTCACAAATATCTTTTACTATTTTATATGTAATTTCGTGAATGTTATGTTCATATATTTATTGTTTTTATTTAGTTTAAATTATTTATTTGCTTAAAGAATAGTGATCTTTTAGCGTAGTAAAATCTAGAGTCTTATAGCGTAGTAAAATATAGAGCCTTTTAGCATAGTAAAATATAGAGTCTTTTAGCGTAGAGTCTCTGTAGTTTAAGTATCTACTAACTACAAACTCTATCCAATTACACTTTACAAAATTAATTATTTAATAATAAACTTACAGAACTAACAAATTAATATATGTTGTCAAATTAAATATCGAGCATGGAACTCATAGTTATATATCCTGTCCAATTAAAAATTAATTATTTAATTTATAAAACTAACAAAATTTTAAAAATATTGAAATTGACACACATAAGAATTCAGGATAACTTGGTCCTAGTGGAACCCATAGATAATTTATTAAACTAATAAAATTCTAAAAAATTTGAAATTGACACACATAATAATTAAGGATAGCTTGGTGCTACTGGGCCACAAATATCGAGCATGAAACCCATAGTTATATACTATGTCCAATTAAAAATTAATTATTTTAATTATTAAACTAACAAAAATTTAAAAATATTGAAATTGACACACTTAAGAATTAAAGATAGCTTGGTGCTACTGGGCCTCAAATATCGAGCTTAGAACCCATAAATATTTACTCTATCCAATTAAATAATTTATTATTTAATTATTATAACACAAACAAAATTCTAAAACTATTAAAATTGACACACATAAGAATTAAGGATAGCTTGGTGCTACTAGGCCTCAAATATCGAGCCTGGAACCCATAGATATTTAGTTTGTCCAATTAAATAATTAATTATTTAATTATTATAACACAAACAAAATTCTAAAAATATTAAAATTGACACGCATAAGAATTCAAGATAGCTTGGTGCTACTAGGCCCAAATATTGAGCCTGAAACCCATAGTTATATACGCTGTCCTATTAAATAATTAAATATTAATTATTATAACACAAACACACAATTAATATTGTTTAAATTACAGTAGATGACATGGACTTGCCGCCTGTGCATCCTGGACCAACCTCAGATCAGATATTAGTGTTACAGGGCGAACATAGGTCCGCCTACATATGGGAGGGACATCTATTGGATCAGAGTCTCCATGCCAGGAGACCGGACTACTTGTGGGACTTTTTGAGGCAGAGAGATTTACATCCCCACGTAGTCCATCGCCTGTGTGCTACGGTCTTCCTTAGGATTTTTGAGATTGGGCGGCTGCAGCTCGACTGGTCTCTCATCACGGCGTTGATAGAGCGATGGCGATCAGAGACGCACACTTTTCACCTTCCCACTAGAGAGGCCACCATCACGCTTCAGGATGTTCAGGTTTTATATGGGCTTCGTGTTGATGGACTGGTCGTTGCACTGCCCCAGTATATGAGAGCTATGACGCGTGCCCAATATTTGGATTTGCTGGGACAGTATACTGGTTTCAGGCCACAGGGTGAGGCTGTAATTAGAGAGGGCAGTCGCATTTCTGTGATAGCTATCAGAGAGCATATGGAGGTATTGCACCCCGACATTACTGGCGAGACAGAGGATCTCCATATTTACCGGTACACGAGGTTGGCTTTGTTCCTTATTTTTGGGGGTGTGTTGTTCCCGAACACTTCGGGAAATCTAGTGATTATGCGCTTTCTACATCATATCCAACAGCTAGATGAGTTACCCCAGTATAGCTGGGGTGCTGCTGTTCTAGCCTACCTGTACAGGAGTATGTGTCGGGCTAGCATGGGCATCCAGGTAGACATATGTGGTTTTCTGCCGCTTCTACAGGTGACAACATATTCGAATACTCTGTTCATTACTTCGAATTCTATATAGTCAAAATGGCTCTTAAATTTTACATCAACCGTTTATATTAGGTTTGGGCCTGGTAGTGGATCCTGCCGTTGCAGCCATCTCTACCACCATTAGAGCCGGGTGTACCACCTCCGTTTCTCCCTCTAGCTAGGAGGTGGGTTCTTTGGCGTGGGAACTACCGAGGCATTGACGCTCATCATAATCTCCCCCTTGTCAGGGATGTCTTGGATATGCTGGAGGCCGCACAGGTAAATATGTACCTAAACTTACTTGTTATAAATTCACTTGCGTTGCGCATACTCACTTTTATGTTATTATTTTATAGTTCATCTGGACTCCATACAACGACAAGTTGCTAGTTGATCTGCCCGATTATTGCTCGGTCGACCGACAGCTTTGGAGCACTTCCGTCCCGCTGATGTGCCTCGATGTTGTGGAGCATCATGCCACAGAGTGGGTACTTCTCCAGTTTGACCGTCCCCGGACTATACCGAGGGATCCTGGATGGGTGGCTACTCATTATCAGCGGGATGATCATTTGAGGGTGGACGACGCATTTGTAGAATGGCTAGAGGCGCAGGTCCTTATTTGGGAGCAGCGAGAGGATTTGATTCCGCCACCACCTTCACAAATCCAGGCGGCGACTATTGAGCTCTATATGTCATGTACAACTGTCACACCCGACTGATGATCGGGAACCCCATTCATGTACCTGGCGATCGTTTCAGACTATACGCCGGGAGGCACGAGGCACTGGTATGTTTTTGTTTGAACCCATACTTATAACTATGATATAGCGTTATGTAATTAATATTTTAAATGTTGTGCAGGCTATTGGGCATCACATGTTCTACCAGGTGGGATAGGAGATGCAGCAGCATGCGGACAATGTTGCAATCGTTGAGTATGGCCGGCAGGTGGAAGAGCTGGCTCTCCGAACCCTGCAACGGGCTAGAGAGGACAAGAGGTTGGATCACGAGCTTGAGTATGCAGCGCCAGAGCATCACCATCGGGGTAGGCCTGTCCTACGAGGCAGGGGTCAGGCACGAGGCAGGGCTGCTCCACGAGGCAGGGCTTTCCCACGAGGCAGGGGTACCCCACGGGGTCGCGAGGGACGGCGAGGAGGTGGTCCCCAGTAAGGGGGCGTTGAGGCACCTGTCGACCCACCTGTTGAGGCACCTAAGGAGGATCTTGGAGATGATCAGCCAGGTTATTTCCCTCAACAAGACGAGCCTTCCAGCGGCATGCCATTGTACAGCCTTCAGCTGTCTTTACCAGCATCGCAGGTCACCCCATCATATCCATTGTTGATCATGGGTACATTCGACGGAGATGTAGACCAGTTCTTTTCAGGCCCATCTACCGCAGCTGAGGATTGGTTGAATTTTGGCTTATCCTCGGCGGTTGATACGAATCTATCATAGGCGCAAGTATGTTTGTATTACTGTAAAATTTCAATTTGTTTTCTTTTCCTTAATGATTTACCATAAATTATTTTTTAATTTTCTTATTAAGGCTTAATCCCAGCCCATCACGGAGGCTACTGTATGCAATGATGAGGACACCACGGATGCTTATACTCAAGAGGACGACAAGACCATGGTGAGAAAATGTTTTTGACTTAATACGTACATTACTAATATACATTTTCATATGCTAAGCTTAATAATTGTTTTGTAGGTTGCTGACAGCTCGACGGCCCCTTCTACCGATCCTGCCAGCTGTATTGTCAATACTGCAGGACATTCTCACATAAAGAGGCGACTTGGATGGCGGGCGCAGGTTGAATTTTGGCTTATCCCCGGCGGTTGATACGGATCTATCATAGGCGCAAGTATGTTTGTATTACTGTAAAATTTCAATTTGTTTTCTTTTCCTTAATGATTTACCATAAATTATTTTTTAATTTTCTTATTAAGGCTTAATCCCAGCCCATCACGGAGGCTACTGTATGCGATGATGAGGACACCACGGATGCTTATACTCAAGAGGCCGACAAGACCATGGTGAGAAAATGTTTTTGACTTAATACGTACATTACTAATATACATTTTCATATGCTAAGCTTAATAATTGTTTTGTAGGTTTCTGACAGCTCGACGGCCCCTTCTACCGATCCTGCCAGCTGTATTGTCAATACTGCAGGACATTCTCACATAAAGAGGTGACTTGGATGGCGGGCGCAGGTTGAATTTTGGCTTATCCCCGGCGGTTGATACGGATCTATCATAGGCGCAAGTATGTTTGTATTACTGTAAAATTTCAATTTGTTTTCTTTTCCTTGATGATTTACCATAAATTATTTTTTAATTTTCTTATTAAGGCTTAATCCCAGCCTATCACGGAGGCTACTGTATGCGATGATGAGGACACCACGGATGCTTATACTCAAGAGGCCGACAAGACCATGGTGAGAAAATGTTTTTGACTTAATATGTACTTTACTAATATACATTTTCATATGCTAAGCTTAATAATTGTTGTGTAGGTTGCTGACAGCTCGACGGCCCCTTCTACCGATCCTGCCAGCTGTATTGTCAATACTGCAGGACATTCTCACATAAAGAGGCGACTTGATGATGATGATCCTGATAGTGTACCTGGGAGACAGGGAATGCGACTCAGGCCAGAGGCTGCACTGAAGCACACAGACTGCGGGACTCATTGATTTATTTTTGTTTGTATTTTGTGTAAATACTACATTATGTAAATAATGGTAAGAATTGTATTTTAACAACAATTTTATTTTAACAGAATTTGAACAACAATTTTATTTTAACAGTACAACACAAATACAAACATAGTAAACCTAACGAAACATAAATTCAGTACAACTAATGAAAACACATGACAAGGGAAACATAAAGATACACTACTACGCTCAACACGTACATGTCATTATTTAGTCACCACCGCCTAGTATTCTCTGCTCCAACCACTTGAGCTGGTCTTCCAGCTTTTTTTTTTCTTCTTCCACCTCCTTGAGTTTCATCTTTAACTCCGCAACTTCTTGCTTGGATTGGTGCTCTCTTTCCCACTACTTTGTACACAAATTATGAAGAAAATAGAAATTGTCTTTATAGTATTCCTGCTCACAGGGTTCATCAATCCATACCTCAAAATTGCATGTAGGTTCGTCGGGTTGCCTATAAAACTTGTTCATACATGCCCAGTAGCAGCGTCTAGCTTCATCCCAATAATCGTGCATCATGTATTTTTTGCCGCACTTGCACCTTAGGACATAAATGGGTTGTTGAGACATTTGTTAAAGCGTAAAGAGAAACCTTAGTTTTATGGAAATATTTGTTATTGGTTATTGTTAAGCGCAAAAAATAACTAGAATGCACCATTATTTATAGATAAGATTTCACACAAAACGTAGTATTATACCACGCTTTACATATTAAAGTTTTCTGAAACGAAACAGCTTTTGCGCAGTCGGTTCAGCTTTTTCAGATCGACAAGACAACATACAAAACGTAGTATTATACCACGCTTTACGTATTAAATTTTTCTGAAACGAAATAGCTTTTGCGTAGTCGGTTCAGCTTTTTCAGACCGACAAGACAACACATAAAACGTAGTATTATACCACGTTTTACATATTAAATTTTAAGAAGGATAATAAATGATGTCTTGATTTTATAGGTTTTTTTTAATTTTAAGATTGGTCTTCTTTACTAACACCAATAAGTTGAATATTTGAACTACCATATCAGCCTCCCAATTCAAAAGATCATGTTAAAAAATAAGATGTAACAAGATTGTAAAACATAATTTTATTTGATAGATATTTTAACATACACAAGTACAGACACGTAATACAAAAAAATAATACGAAAACAAAAGACTAGGTGTATCCTTGATAGTTGGGTACATTCGACGAACTTGCACCAGGAGCTAGATTACCACCGCCACACACACCACCTGAAGGACATTTATGCCGGTCATGTCCTGTTTGCGAGCATATGCCACATTTACGCGCATAAATGGTGTCACCAGCATCCATTTGGTTCTGTATACGCGTTCTCTTTTGCACTTGCAGCTTGCACAAATAGTCCTTGTTACACACCATTTTAAAGGTTATGGCAGCCAATAATGCTCAACACCCAATGGCTACAACTGCCCACTATACGTGTCTACGTATGCAGCAACACTATATTGCCTATCGATATAGTTGGTTGCCCTTAAACCAACTTGTTGAAAGCACTTCAAGGCATGTGCGCAGGGCATGTGGTAGATGGTACATTTCCCACATGAACACAACCTGCTAGCATCATTCACCGTCTGTAGCTTATTCCCGTGGTGTCCGCGGATAGCGGTCTTAACTTCAAAAATACCTCGGTCGTGATCGTACTGTAAAAATGAATTCCAATGGGCTCGCCTCATGTACTTCTCAAATCTTCTCATTGGTATTGGCATAAATTGAACGCCTCTGTCCATCAATACCGATGCAGCTCGATGCCTTTCAACAAACCTCTACGCAATCTATTTGAATGTCATCCGGACCATGGCAGTGGCAGGCAATCCAGGGGTAGACTTCAACAAGCCATTGAATGACTCCGACACATTTGTAGTCAGGGCTCGCCATCGTCTGCCGCCATCAACATGCAATGTCCACATCTGAAGCTCTTTTCCCATCAGCTAAGTATAGGCTCGTGGATCTAACTTTCGGATCGCTTCCATGCGCCGCATGAATTTGCACTGCTAGTGCTCAGTTGTAGCCATCCACATTAAATCATGCAAGGCCTTGTCGTGATATTTCTTCTGGAAATTGGCCTTTAGGTGCCTCACACAGTAAGGGTGGTATGTATAGGGTTCCTGCCATTCAGAAAAATGCAGTACAGAACTTAAAATACCACCATGTCGATCAGATATTAGACAAATACCTGAACGTTGTTTGACAACGTGCTACTTCAAGTGGTTCAAAAAAACGTCCACGTCTCTTCGCTTTCGTTGGCACAAATGACAAAAGCTAGTGGAAATATTTGTCTGTTGGCATCTTCTGCAACTGCAATCAAAAGCTTAATATTATACTTTCCATAAACATGAGTACCGTCTATGGAAATTACAGGACGGCAATGCACAAAACCAGCAATTGCTAGTTTAAATGACCAGAACATATAGTTGAAAATATATTCCGGTCTGTCCGGACTCCGCTCACACCTTCATTCAACAAAAGTCTCGGGGTTAAATTGTTGCAGTGTGGCCATGTACCTGGGCAGAGATGAAAAAAACTTATCCCAATTACCATAAATAAGTTCAAAGGCATGTTTGCGCCTGAGATATGCCTTTCTTTTGGTTATAGTACAACCATACTCCTGGTGGACGGCTGTAATACACTCTTTAATCTTGAACCTAATGGACACTTCCAAATATGGAATCAAGACAAGAGAAATCAAGTCTACATCTAGGTTGAAGTGATTCTCATTGAATGTGTCCATTTCACATCTGTGAGTGCTAATATATTTACCCACTTTCCACAACCCTAATTTCTTCTTGCTCGCACGCAAAATCTAGTGACAACCCATAAAGTCTCTACGGTATACAGCCTTGTACACCTCCATAGTTGACTCCTTTACCGTGATCTCACGTCACTGTCTTACGCTGTAGATTTTTACGGCCCTGATTAGGCGAGCTTTATCAGGGAAATACATGCCCTTTGCCAGCACCACTGACTTATCCCACATTGCTGACCGAATTTCATCATCATCCCTTGTGAGGGCATCCACGTCCGGCATACTTGGCAAATTATCAAGGTAGGGAATATTCCACTCATGAAACGGCATGTGGGACTCGTACACTCTTAGTCTAACGGGAGGTGGAGGAGCATACTCCCTCGTCAGCTCAAGTTCGGCATCCACTTCCTCCTCATTATCATCCTCATCAGGGAAAGGTGTGTCATCTCCAGACTCACCGGCATTGTTGTCATAACCACTATCATCTTCCTGACTCTGCGCATCTGCCAAATCACGAGTCAATACGTCGTCTATGGGCAACTGTGTGAGGTCGGGAACATCAAGTTGCTCTTTTTCACTACACAAAAAGAACAAAATGATAAGCTACTCAACTTGATAAATAATTTACATATAGCTATATCACTTTACTTACAAGTCGTACTGTGTTGACGTTCCATGATGGACATTTTCTTGTTGGTGATGACTCTCTAATGGACCACTATGGTCCAACACACCAGAACTACGCATATTCCAACTAGGAGCGAGGTCATAACTTGTAAAATTCATATCCGGACGGTACCCCTATGAAAAATATGAGTGTTAATACAAATCCAATTCAAAAGACTTTAAATAAACATCTCTAAAGCGTAGAAAAATTGAAGTTTACCAGTCGTCTTGTGGATTATATAAAGTCGAAAAATTATTTTGTGGTTGCTCATTCGCCGTTGGTAACAAGTTTAAATCAAGGCAAGCTCTTTCATCAGAAATCGGTCCGGCAAAAACTACTCTAGAATAACCACCCGATGACTGGGGGTTATCCCTAATATGCACACCCTTATTATTGGGAACGTCTTCAACCTTGACGTACATTTCCAACAATTTTATTGCAATAAATTCCATGTATTCATCCGGAATTCGCAAAAATTCTTTAAGAGTTTCATCATCTTCGATGTTAAACTCAGAATAATAAGCAAACCCCTACGGAGTCATGGAATACGGAAATCTACCGGTTACTTTAAGGTTCACCGAGCGTTTCCTCACACTTATTTTTTTACGTAACAACGCAATTTATCGTATTCTATTGTAAGCGGCAATTTAACATGACACTGTGGAGATGAACTATACCTCACAGAGTTATTCTTCATTACAACCTCACCCCCAATATAATGAAACCCTTATTTTTGGCTCTTCAGATATTATAAAAAAAATGCTTGATAACAAGAAGAGAAGTATGAACGGAAGTTTAAAGGAAAATTTTGAATGGATTTTCATAAAATCCTAACGCCTTTAAATAAGGCAAGTCCTACCTTGGGGTGCAGAATTTTTTTATGTAAAATGCAGTATAATACCACGTTTTATGTATTTGAATTATTGTTATGTCAGTTATCTGCAGAACACTTATTGGTGGGCTCAAAAAATAATGTAAAACGCAGTATAATACTACGTTTTAGTAAAACGTAGTATTATATTATGTTTTACATTAAATGTTTGTCCTGAGGGGTAAGAATGGAGTGGGTATCCTGGTAGATAGCCATCTTAGAGAGTCCATGGTAGAGGTTAGGCGGGTGAATGATAGACTAATGACTATTAAGTTGGTGGTGGGTGAGAGTACTTTAAATGTCGTTAGCGCATACGCACCGCAAGCAGGCTTGGATGAGGATATTAAGAGGCGCTTTTGGGAGGGGTTGGATGAGATTGTTCGTAGTATACCTTCTAAGAGGTTATTCATAGAAGGAGATTTCAATGGTCATATTGGGTCATCTGCAGGTGGGTACACTGAGGTGCATGACGGCTTTGGTTTCGGGGAGCAGAACGGAGGGGGCATTTCGCTGTTGGACTTTGCCAAGGCTTTCGATCTAGTCATTGCGAACTCGAGTTTTACGAAGCGAGATGAACATTTGGTTACTTACCAAAGTTCGGTGGCGAAGACTCAGATTGATTATCTCCTCCTCAGGAGATGCGACAGAAGGTTGTGCAAGGACTGCAAGGTTATCCCAGGTGAGACCCTCTCAACGCAACATAGGCTTTTGGTGATGGACATTTGTATTAGAATAAGGAGGAAGAAGAGGTCAGTACAAGGACACCTCGGGATTAGGTGGACACCTTAACTAAGGATAAAGCTAAGGAGTTGGAAGGAAGGTTATCGACAATGGGAGCTTGGAGAAGTAGTGGGGACGCAAACACAATGTGGTCGACGATGGCGGACTGTATAAGAAAGGTGACGAGAGTGGTGTTAGGGATATATACGGGCCACAATGGTGGCCACAAAGGAGATTGGTGGTGGAATGTAGTTGTCCAAGGTAAAGTGGAAACAAAGAAGGCGGCTTACCTGCGGTTAGTAGGGAGCACTGACGAGGAGGAGAAGAGAGAGAACAGTCAAAGGTATAGGGTAGCTAGGAAGGAGGCGAAGATGGCAGTGACGAAGGCTAAGATGACAACTTTTGCTCGTCTGTATGAGGAACTAAGGAACAAAGGTGGGGAGAAGAAGTTATTCCGACTCGCTAAGGCGAGAGAGAGGACAAATCGGGATCTGGACCAAGTGAGGTGCATAAAAGATGATGATGGCAAAGTTTTGATGGGAGATGACCAGATTAAGAGGAGGTGGCAAACCTACTTTCATAAACTTCTAAGTGAAGAAGGGGATCAGGATATTATACTTGGGGAATTGAGGAATGCCGACAGTAACCATGAATTAAGTAATTGTAGGGACATTGAGATCGATGAAGTCATGGAGGCAATGCGTAAGATGAGAAGGGGCAGAGCTACCGGGCCAGACGAAATTCCGATTGAACTGTGGAGGTGTGTGGGTAGAGCAGGCTTGGAATGGCTTGCTGCATTGTTTAGTGTTATATTCAAGACTAATAGGATGCCTGAAGAGTGGAGGTGGAGTACAATGGTCCTGTTGTATAAGAACAAAGGTGATGTCCAGAGCTGTAACAACTATAGGGGCATCAAATTACTAAGTCATACCATGAAAGTTTGGGAGAGAGTGGTAGAGATGAGAGTGCGAAGGACGGTGTCTATTTCAGACAACCAGTTCGGGTTCATGTCGGGGCGATCTACCACAGAAGCTATCCAGCTTATTAGGAGGATGGTGGAACAGTACAGGGATAGGAAGAAGGATCTCCACATGGTGTTTATTGATCTGGAGAAAGCGTACGATAGGGTTCCTAGGGAGGTCTTATGGAGCTGCTTAGAGGATAAAGGGGTCCTGGTTGATTATATTAGGGTGATTAAAGACATGTATGCTGGAGCTAAGACTCGGGTTAGGACAGTAGAAGGCGACTCTGAACACTTTTCAGTTATTACGGGGTTGCACCAAGGGTCTGCGCTCAGCCCATTCCTATTTTCCCTGGTGATGGATGCACTGACTCATCATATTCAAGGTGAGGTGCCATGGTGCATGCTATTTGCTGATAACATTATTCTAATTGACGAGACACGAGGCGGCATCAACGAGAGGCTAGAGATTTGGAGACATGCTCTTGAGTCTAAAGGTTTCAAGTTGAGCAGGACGAAGATGGAATACCTCGAGTGCAAATTTGGAGTTGAGCCGACGGAAGCGGGAGTTGAAGTGAGGCTTGACTCTCAAGTTATTCCCAAGAGGGGTAGTTTCAAGTACCTTGGATCGGTTATTCAGGGGATCGGGGAGATTGACGAGGATGTCACACACCGTATAGGGGTGGGGTGGATGAAGTGGAGGTTAACGTCGGGAGTCTTGTGTGACAAGAAAGTGCCACCGTTACTAAAAGGTAAGTTTTATAGAGCAGTGGTTAGGCCTGCCATGTTATATGGAACTGAATATTGGCCGGTAAAGAACTCACACATCCAGAAGATGAAAGTAGCAGAGATGAGGATGTTGAGGTGGATGTGCGGGCATACAAGGATGAATAAGATTAGGAATGAAGATATTCGAGAGAAGGTGGACGTGGCCCCCATGGAGGACAAGATGCGGGAAGTAAGACTCAAATGGTTCGGGCACATTCAGAGGAGGAGCACTGATGCACCGGTGAGGAGGTGTGAGCGACTGGCTGTAGTGGGCACGCGGAGAGGTAGAGGGCGGCCTAAGAAGTATTGGGGAGAGGTGATCAGACAGGACATGGCGCGACTTAGGATTACTGAGGACATGGCCCTTGACAGAGAATTATGGAGGTCGAGCATTAAGGTTGTAGGTTAGGGAGAGTTGTGAATATTTCTACAACACAATAGAGTGAGACTAGCCAGTTAGGAGTTAGACTAAGAATGTCATTGGTCGTCTATTGATGCAGGGCTTTACCTGCTAGTTTTACTATACCAGCAATCTATTTCGTATTTCGTATTCTGTATTTCATATCTCTTATATTGCTGTTATTTTATTATGCATTTTTATGGTACTAATATATCGGCTCCTGTTGCTTTTTTTTTAGCCGAGGGTCTCCTGGAAACAGCCTCTCTACCCTTCGAGGTAAGGGTAAGGTCTGCGTACATATTACCCTCCCCAGACCCCACTTGTGAGATTATACTGGGTCGTTGTTGTTGTTGTTGTTGTTGTTGTTACATTAAAAAAAACGAATATTGTCAGTTATCCTAAGAATAAGGAATATTGGTGGGCCCAAATTGAAGCTGCATTTTAGTAAAACGTAGTACGTTTTAATAAAACGTAGTATTATACTGCATTTTACTTTAACGGCTAACTTTCCGTTAAACTAAAATGCAGTATAATACTGTGTTTTAGTTAGAAATGTAACTTTTTTTAACTGTATAATGGTATTTTGAACTGTATTTTGAGTCCAAAATACTATTATTTAAGTTTCGACTCGTAAAAGTTCTATCCCATCCTAACATATGTAATCGAATTCGGTTAATATTTGTTGGTGTATCAACTTTTAAGACTATTATAGACCTAGTAGATATTTAAAAAGGGCACCCTATTTCCTTGTCTTATAGAAGCCTACCGAGATTAATAGTACTTTAGGCTAGTGAATTTTATGTACTATATGTTTAGTTTAAGACAATAGTTGCAACTAGGGGAGAAGCTACATATATGTTATATGTATAGAAGTATTGAATTCTTAAAATATAAGAAAAACTTCTACTATACCACTTCCCACTACACAAATATAATTACATCAGCCCATGCGTACGAAGTTTATGCGATAGATTTTGGTGGGAGCTTTCGGAGAAATACCAAGCATAGAAAATGGTCAAACTGGTTGTAATTGTATACATTCAATTCAAGTGGAATATATAAATGATGCTATTGTAAAAATTAAAATAGAAGTCTCTTTTCTGCAGGTGCCCTTTCAAATATCTATTGTTTCAAATCGTACTAATAAACTAATAATTCTGATGAAGACCAGCCCTTAATTGTTAAATGTCTTGAAACTAACTCGTAACTTCTAATACAGGAAAAACACTATATACAACTGACTCCATTGCACATAGACAAAGGATGAGGAATTGTCCTCAAGGTTACGTGTATCAAAGGCAACTAAAACACTAGTTGATTAACCAACTTTTATATATATATATGTTCGGCTATCTTTACACGTACCTCGACTAATTTTACGAGTACCTGACACTAACTGATAATTTTGCAAACAATCATAGTCAATAAGTCGCTGAATCTAATTGGTTAAAACTATGAAACCGAGTTGGTATAAGGTCTCAGTTTCTATAGAAAAGTTTGAGTATTTAATTAGTTTTGAAGTTTTAAATATACGAGAATTGACACAAAGATGATGCTATATGGACGGAAATCCTGGCGAGCATTCGTGATGGAATTTACCTAGAAAAGTCGGAATTTACCTAAAAAAATTGGGTTTCCCACACGCAGTACTCGAGATTTGTATTAAAGTCAACACTAATTCGAATGTGTATGGTGCAAGGGATAAAGGAGAAAAACACTCTCCATCAGAATTTTTTTTATTTTTATCGCTTGAATTTGAGACCTATAGTTAAGGGTGGGATAAACACACCACCGACGAGCCGTCGTGGTTAGAGAGTCAATTTACAAATGAAATTGACTTGATTTGGCCGAAAAGGCAAGTCGAAGTCTAATTTGCAAGTTTGCTCTCCATCGTTTCCTTTCACTTTCCTAGAAGCCAAATGTGTCTTTATATATATAAACCCAATTATTTTGTGGTCATTATCAAGTAGAATATTTGTTAGGGTCTTATTGAAAATATCGAGACCTATAGAAAAATAACCCCACTTACTTGTAGTTGTAAGCAGTTCCAATGAGAATTTTGGAATTTTGTCAGCATGTTTATTTAATTTATAAGTTAAGACGCAATTATTGTCCAGACCGTTTTGTGCGTTGTAAATATACAATTCCATTGTAACGTCAATTCTGCTTAAAATAAATATATAGAGAGTGAGAGGGTCACTTTCTAACGATAAAATAAAAATCAACAAATAAAAGGGAGTTTGTTTATTGGTACTAACTAATAAAGAAACTGGAGTTGCAATTGGTTTTTATGATTACAAATTCTTTACCCCAATAATTCATTACTCTGCAATGTCTAGTAAACGATGCTCTTTTTAGATAATCCATAACTGATTTTGAAATGATCGTAACTGGAATTATTAAAATTATCATTTATAAGAAGAAATAACTTATTAGTAGTAGTTTTTAGTTTTTATTTCTTTCAAAAAAAAATTCTTTTTTGTTGTACTAACTTTTAAGGAAAAAAAGAGACATTTATGTCATGTTAAATCTCTCTTTAATGTAAAATTTAAAAGATTTTATTCTGAGTCTTTCTTTAGTTATTCCGTCCAACTTGATTTCGGGATAATTTATTTGCAACTGAAAGTGCATAGTCCAGAAAAAGGTGTGCACACGTATTTAAAATTTAAGGGTATGTTGTCTTCACCACAAAATTGAAAGATACTCTAGTGAAATTTAGGCTCCATTTTGCAATTCTTTTAGAAAGTACTTACGGCGGGGGTTCGTTTTCTATTTATTTATTTTTTTAAAATCTTTTGGAAATTCTATGAAATTTCTTTTTCTCATTCGTATAAAATTTCTCAAATGTAACAATCATATAAGCACGTTTAAATTAAAATAATTCAAAAAGCTTTTTTAAATTAACTATTTTAGAGCCGCCTTACATTTTTATAGGCTATAAATGGAGATATTTTACGTTGATAATGATGTGAAAGACTAGGCAGTAGGCAGTAAATACTAGTACAATCATAATCTCACCTTGCCCTAAGACAATGATTAAGGTGCAACCTCTTAGAGTTAAAAACAGAAATCTAAATCTACATTAATTTAAGTTTTATGCATTGATAATGTAAAAATATTTGAATTTTTAAGTCATTTATCATATGATAGTGACATAAAATTATATGATAAACATTATTAATAGTTTTGTTTACCCTAAAAATGAGTAACAATTAAATTAGTACACAATTTTAAGAATACGTGGTTTAATTCTATAAGAACAACAGGTAAACGAGTTAAAGGTAAAGTAAGTGGTCAAACCAATGGCAGCGTAATAACCAAACCCAATCTTAGATTGAATAGTGAGATTCGTCCTCGATTGGACCCTCGATACAAGTTCGGTCGCGAGTGAAAAAAAGAACAAATGAATAATGCCTTGAACGATAGCTAGAAGACAAAAGTAAACTGTTATAGCTTTGATTTGTGTGTCACAGTGTGTCAGAATAAAGAAAACCTTTTCCTTTATATAGTAGAGGAATTTCAGTCCCAGTATAAGTCTAAAAATGTAAAAATCTTTCTTTTCCAGTAAATGTTGATCTACAGTTGATACTGAACGAGATTCTCGCCATAATAACCGGTTGAAGGTGAATACCACGGCTCCCTGCTCGTCATGCATAACCGTTCACCGCATCCCCCGAGGTCCAGAAGCTATACTTGGCCCGAATATGTTATTTCACTATGTTCGGTCTCAGATACACCATTCATTCCTCCCGGGTTTCGATACGAAGGGGCCCTGGGCCTCGATTGTAATCACTTCGAGTCATTCTTCCCTTTTGTTTCTTCATCGGGGAATCACGGAAAACTTTATCCCCGATTTTACTCATACACAGAGAGTCCCCTTATTTTCGAGGGAGTAAATTTATCGAAGCGACAGAAAGCAATAAATTAACCCCGGTTCCTTTTTTCGTACGCTACAACCAAGTTGTCGAGTCAGCGAAATATCCCATCAGTCACGTTATTCTGACTTCGGACACGTGTTATCCACCAGTTGACCATCCTCGAATGCGAAACGTCATGCGTTGATTACCTTTTCTCTATAAAAGCTTCGACCCCTTTGTTACTTTTTACTTTCCCATTCCAGAGCTTCCTGACTTACCCTCAAATTATTCACTTATTTCTAACCCCTTCAAACTTTCATCCATTTTTTCTAGATCTTCATATTTTTATCTTAAAAATTCATACTCATTTGTCACATCTTCAAGTCAGACCTTCATCCCAATCTTCAAATCTTCATCCTCATCTTCAAACCTTCATCCTTACCTTCAAACCTTTATATTTTCTAGAATCTGAGCAAAAACTTCCTAATTGGTGCTTCAACATACTGTCCCTTCCACTTTCAACCCGGACACGGATGCCGAGGTGGCCATTCCTAAGGTAGCTCCAGAGCCTCCTTTGAAGAGCTTCATCCCCGAGGGTTGTTCCATTGAGAACAACTTCAAAGTCGAGAAGGCATCCAATCAACAGGACTGGGGGGAGGGAGTATGGAGGTACATATACTTCGTTACCAAGGACACACTCCCTACAATTTGAGTGGATTGCAACTGGGAGGGCAAGGAAGTGGTCGTCCCCGGGCCCAACGAAGACATTACCACTCATATAGGGGTATCTAAGTGTTTACTTATCCCTTCTTGCTCGCCCCAGTGGACCCTATAATTCTCGGCTTCTGCAAAAGGTACAAGGTCTGCCTTGGCATATTCACTCGTCCTATTGGAGGATCGTAATCCTCCTTCGCCACTTCGTCAACAATACCGAAGCACCTCAGTTTACCCTCGACTACCTAATTCGTCTCTACAATCCCCGAGTCTTCTGATGGGGGTTGATCAAGTTCGTTCGTCGATAAAGCAAAGATCCATTCTCGAGCATCGATGAAGATCGAGATCGAGATTTGTAGGGAAGTTCGTTCGGGTGAAAACCAAAGACCTCATTCCCCCCAAATTCTTATCGCTCCGTAAAAGGTGGAACTCATCTCGTAAGTGTTCTCCCCTTCCTGAGTACTTGGTGCATCCTTGTTCTTTTTATAACTTCATGTGTCTACCATTGTGCAGTGGTCGCCCATGTTCCCAATGCAGTCCCCCACATCAAGGAGTGGATCGATGGAATCTGCAAACAATTGTCTTAATTCGAGAACGAATGGCACAAACTTTCTAAGGGCAAGTGGGAAGCCCATTCCTATGGTGAGTCTTCCTCCCGAATAATTAAATTTTCATACTTGACTTTTATTTCTGCTAAGTCTTTTTCCCTTTCACAGGTTTGCCAAGACCACTGAGCTTCGGCCATTGGATGAGGACGAGGGCTCTTCCTCGCTTGTTGAACCCTCCGCATTGGGACAGCCTGGAGCTACTGCAAAGGAGGAGAAGAAGAAAAGGAGGAAATCCTATGGCTCCCCGGACGCCAGGTCAAGAAGAAGAGGGTAGATGTTCAGGTTCATAAAAGCAACAAAAAGAGTACCAAAGCGGGTACAGAACCCCGATTCCCTCTTCTTTCTAAGGGATTACCCTGAGGTTGATAATATGGATTTCATCTCTCATAGTTCAACCATTGAATAAGGAGAACAAGCGGCAATCGAAGAAGGTGGCTGAGAGGCCGATCCCCCTCAGCTCGGGAGCCAGAAGGAGAATCAGAGGTCACGACCTCATGAGAAAATGACCCTGTCCCAAATGAAGTAGCCTATGTCATCGACATCATGGAGTCGCCATCTCACACAGAGTCTATGTTCGAGGAGGCTCAAGCCGATAAAGAAAAATCAAATGATACGGCACGGAGCGCAGATGATTCCCTCAACATATTTTTCGACGGCATGGACATGAGCGCATTGGAGGATTATTCCAGTCTTGGTCACCTGGATGTCTTAAAAAAAGATGTGCCATCGGGATCAGGCAAGCCGAGCTCGACCTCGAAGCTAGTGAGGAAGTTCCCTGCTTCGAGTGTGGATCCCGACCGCAAAAGAACGATCGTTCTTACTATCCCAACGGAAGATAGGGTGTTGTCCGCTTCGGTAGGTATGCCAACTATCCTCGCCTGGTAATCGAGGAGGAGCAGGTGAAGATGAACGAAGTAGGAACATCGAGCCTTTTCAACGAGGCACAACAGGCACTAAACCAAGTAATTTGTCTATTCCTAGTGCCCTTTGTAAATCTTGCTTAATTTTAGCATGCTCTTACGATCTTATCATTTTGCTTTTAAAGCTTTGGTGCTCAACCATGAAAGCTTCCTTCAGTCTCGAATGGAAGTATGTCAGCTCGAGTTCGATCTCAAAGAGAAAGTTCAGTAGAAGGACATGTATAGGGTTCTCAGTGAACAAAAAGACTAGGCACTCAAAGATCTCCAGATTCTCTATGCTGAGTTGGAAAAGGCACAGATGGAGGCCTTGTCTATGAAATAGGAGCATGGCAAACTGGTTGTGTCACCTAAAGAGTCTCATGGACATGAGAGGGATCTCATTTTTCTTTGAGATTCCACCGGCCCGTTGAAATTCATCACATCTTTTCACCAAATCACTAGTATCATTGTAAAGAGTAGTCCAATAGAAGTCATTACTAAGCACTTTGGCCATTGTTTTTGCTCCACCATGATGACCACCATATGGCAAAGAATGACAAGCCCCAAGAATATCACCTTGATCTTCTTTCGGTACACACCTCATAATCACTCCATCCATAAAAATCACGAAAAGGTATGGTTCATCCTAACAATAATCTTGATAATCTCTTTTGACCTTCTTCCTTTGGCTTGAAGAGAACTCATCCGGAATGATTCCACACAAAAGAAAATTTGCCAATTCCACGAACCATGGCACCTTTGTCATTGAAATTGACAGAAGTTGCTCATTAGGGAAGGAGTCATTGATTTCAAGGCCATCATGTGGCCTCCCCTCCTCCTCCAAACGAGACAAGTGGTTCGCCACATGGTTTTCACTACCTTTCCTATCGTGTATGTCAATATCAATTTCTTGTAACAAGTATAGCCATATTACAACCGAGCTTTGGAGTCCTTTTTGCTCATAAGATAACAAAGTGCCGCATGGTCCGTGTGGACAATAACTTTTTCATCCATCAAGTACGGCCGGAACATCTCAATTGCAAATACAATAGCAAGGAGCTCTTTCTCCGTAACAGCATACTTGACTTGGGCTATATTCATGGTCATACTAGCATAGTAGACCGAATGGAAAATCTTGTTGATACGTTGCCCCAAAACAGATCCAACCGCAACTTCACTTGCATCAAACATAAGTTCAAAAGGCACTCTCCAATTTGGAGCGGTAATAATAGGAGTAGTTGTTAACTTGAGCTTCAATAATTCAAACGCTCTCATGCAATCATCATTGAAATTGAACTTGGCATCTTTCTCAAGGAGGTTGCAAAATGGGTTCACCACTTTAGAGAAATCTTTGATAAAGCGCCGGTAAAAACCTGCATGACATAGAAAGCTCCCCACACCCTTCACCGAAGTTGGGGGTAGAAGCTTAGAAATCACCTCAATCTTTGCCTTGTCAACTTCAATTCCATTCCTTGAGATTTTATGGCCAAGAACAATACCTTCCTCATCCATGAAATGACATTTCTCTCAATTGAGTACCAAGTTGGTTTCTTCACATCTAGCCAACACTTTGTCCAAATTTGCAAGACAATCATAAAAAGAATCCCCAATCACTAAGAGGTCATCCATGAAAACTTCAAGGTATTCCTCCACCATATCCATGAAAATTGCCATCATACACTGTTGAAAAGTCGTCGGTGCATTGCACAAGCCAAATGGCATCAAGTTGAAAGCAAAAGTTCCATAGGGACATGTAAAGGTTTTTTTCTCTTGATCTTCTGGAAAATAAGAATTTAGTTGTAGCTCGAGTACCTATCAATAAAGCAATAGAAAGCATGGCCGGCGAATCTATCGAGCATTTGATCTAAGAAAGGAAGTGAAAAGTGATCATTCCTTGTTACTTTGTTGAGCTTGCGATAATCCATACACACCCTCCAATCGGTCACCGTTCTTGTAGGAATCAATTCATTCTTATCATTTATGACCACCGTCATGCCACCCTTCTTTGGGTCACATTGAACCAGAAAAGTCTATGAATTATCAGAGATGGGGTATATAACCCTGGCATCCAACCAATTGATAATCTCCTTTTTGACAACTTCTTGCATAGCCTCATTGAGTATTCTTTGATGTTCAATAGATGGTTTAGTACCCTTCTCCAACTTGATCTTATGCATGCAAGAGGCGGGGCTTATACCCCTAATATCCACCAAGGTACACCCAATATCCTTCTTACTCTTTTGTAACATCGCCAATGTGGAATCTTCCTGCACATTAGTCAAACAAGAGGAAAGAATAACCGATAAATTAGAGCTGGGGCCAAGAAATTCATACTTAAGTTGTGGAGGCAATGGCTTCAACTCCAAGGTAGGTGGCTCTTCAATAGAAGGCTTTGTAGGAGGAGTTTTCCTATTTTCAAGATCCATAGATAATTTCCAGGGTGCATTGTTGTACGACCCTATTCCTTGCAAAGTGTTCACACATTCCATGAAACCATCCATCTCGTCATCATCAAAGTTGAGCAAGACAGCATCTAATATATCAACAACATTGATAGTAGAACTTGTATCATCAACAATGACATCGGTCACCAAATCTACAAAAGAACATACCTCATTGCTATTTGGTTGCCGTATGGACTTACACACATGGAATACTACTTTTTCATCACCAACCCGGAAGTGAGTTCTCTGAATTCAATATCACAAGGATCCTTAACCGTAGCAAGGAAAGGTCTTCCAAGAATAATTGGCACTTCATAGTCAACTTCACAATCTAGAATGACAAAGTCCGCCGGAAGAATGAATTTATCAACCCGGACCAAAACATCTTCAATCACACCCAACGACTTTTTTATGGTACGATCGGCCATTTGCAATCTCATAGAAGTGGGTCTTGTTTTCCCTATCCCCAAAGTCTTGAAAACCAAATAGGGCATCAAATTTATACTTTCCCCAAGATCACAAAGAGCTTTAGCAAACTCAGCACTTCCAATTGTACAAGGAATCATGAAAGCACCGGGATCCTCCAACCTAGGAGCCATTGAATGAACAATCACACTCACTTGATGAGTGACTTTGATGGATTCAAAATTCATCGACCGTTTTTTTGCCACAAGATCTTTCATAAACTTTGCATAACCGGGTATTTGTTCCAAAGCTTCTACCAATGGCACATTGATTGAAAGACTCTTCATCATTTTAATGAACTTTTAAATTGATTCTCGCCATTTTTTTTGGCAAGTCTTTGAGGGTATGGAGGTGGAGGCTTAGGCAATGGTGTCTCACTATCGGCTCCAGTATGTCAATGATATGTTCCCTAGACAGGTTCACCTCTGCTTGAGTCTCTTCCACACTATCATAAATATCAATCTGAACTTCCTCATTTGGTTGAAAAACATTGTTCGTGATCTCTTCTTCTTGCATTACTCGATCATCATCAACAAGTCGCCTTCCACTTGAGGTGGGTGCATTCCCTCCTCTTCCACTTCTTGTTATAACCAATATAGCATGCCCCATATTGTTACCACGCTTTGGGTTTTCCACCGTGTCACTTGGTAGTGCACCCTTAGGATGAGAATTTAGAGCTTGAGAGATTTTTCCCGTTTGAACTTCTAGATTGCGGATTGATGTGTTGTGTGAGGCAAGTTGGGCATTCGAATCGGCATTATTTTCCATCATTTGCTTGAAAATATTCTCAATACGTCCCATCTTATTGTTTGAAGAACTTGAACTATGAGAAAGATAAGGAGGTGGGTTTCTCAGTACTTAATACATTGGGGGACTTTGAAAACCCGACCCTCGGTTGCCTTGATTGTTACCCTAACCACCTTGGTTGTTGCCTCCCCAATTTTCTTGGTTGTTTCTGCTCCAATTTCCTTGATTGTTGTTGTTATGCCAATTCTCTTGATTGTTAGAATTTCAATTGCCATGATTGTTTTGTGGTCTTCATTGTTGTTAGTTTGGGCCTTGGATTGTTTCTTTGCCCTTGAAAATTGTTTCACATATTGCACTTCCTCCTCTCGCTCATTATAAGAATTATCTTGATCAAAACCGCCATCATCTTGGACATAGTTCTCCACTCGAGTTTGCACTTGTGGGCCCTTAGTCTTCTTCTTGTTCACCAATACATTCACTCCCTCCATAGAATAAACACTCTTAGGAGCTTGCACTTGATTAATAAGTTGGGCCTTTGCTAGTTGAGTCATGGTAGTGTCCAATTAGGCAATAGCTTGCCCATGGTCTTGCAATTCTTTGTGGAGGTGGATCATGATTGCATCACCTTGTGGAACATTTTCCTGGCATTTCCAAACCGATGACGTCTCCGCCATCTCATCTAGGATATCACACGCCTCCTCATAAGGCGTAGTCATAAAGTTTCCAACTTCTAGTTGATTCACTACACATTGGTTGGTTGTATTAATCCCACGATAAAAAGTTTGTTGCAAAATGTTTTTCGTCATATGGTTGTTGGGATATTCCGTAACCATTGTTCTATAGTGCTCCCAAATTTCGTGTAGTGGTTCATTATGCTCTTGTTTGAATTCCAAGATCTCATCTCGAAGTGTGGCCATGTGCCCGAGAGAGAAAAATTTAGCAATGAACTTGGCTGCCAACTCATCTCAAGTGTGAATTGAATGGTTCAGCAAACGTTCCAACCAATCTAAAGCTTTCCCCCGTAGAGAGACGGGAAAAAGCCTTAGCCTCAATGAATCCTCGGAAATATTAATTTTCTTGCTCCCCCAAAATGTATCCCCAAAACCCTTCAAATGTTGTAAGAATTTTGTGTTGGTGCACCGGTAAATAAACCCCATTGCTCAAGTAATTTGAGCAACACGTTTGTGATTTGAAAGTTGTCCACCCTAATACGGGGAGGGACTATTGCACTAGAATAACCTTCGTTGGGCAATATTTGGTGTTGAGTCGTTCGTGGTGGAGGTGGGGGTAGAATGGGCACATTTTCATGTGGTACCCGGCCTCTCCGATTGGCTTGTGGCTCTTGGGGTACATCATCTACTTGTTCCACCTCGCCGTCCAAGTCCCCAAAAGGCAAATTTTTGAGCTCATTGTTTGCAATGTTTGTACCTATGATTTCTTAAGCAAATTAGTACCATGGAAGGGAAATAAGATATTCCAAAAACACACTCAAATATATAGCTAACACCATTTTAAATCCTCGGCAATGGCGCCAAAATTTGATCCACTCTCAATCCACACTCAACAATGAGTGGAAGAGGTCGTTGGAAGAATGATACCCAACTATGAGTCAGGGTCGATTTCCTCAGGGAGCTAACAATGGGTGTTAGAGTGTATACTTGATGCGTGAAGACGAAACAACTTAAATACACTTCCAATCAAGTTGGTTTTGCAAATTACTTCTATAAGCTACATTATTAATGCTCAATTAGAGAAATGAAACTAGAATTTGACTAATTGTTTTTGGTCATTTTCAAATAGGTAAAAAGGCCTAGGAATGTAACATTCGCCTAGGTGTTCGCCTAATGGGTTAATTACGTTAACACTTATTTTATTGATTGAGGTATATTATAGCTCTCAAATCTAAGTTACCCACTCAATACCTCTCGGTCATAGAGTGATTTTGCCCAAAGTTGGCTTTCTCAAGCCCAAATGGGTATCAAGCTAAATAGTTGATATGAGCTCAAGTCGGGTTTTCTCTATCTCTAGTTCAAATCATTTAATTAGGCTAATCAAATCATTAACTAGCCCAATTTCTTATTAGCCAAGTTTTTCTAGACTAGGTCCCTCTTTCTCAAGTAAAGACCAAGTCAAAAGGGCATGAATTAATCTTTGCAACCATTAATTCTAAAATTAAAGCATGAACACAGCTAAATAACAAACACACAATCATAAACAAGTATTAAATCAAATAACCATAAGGTTTACACACTAGGGTTGGATTACAACCCTAGTAAATGTCTCGCTACTCATAGTAGAAAATGAAGAAAACAAACAAGAAATACTAATTAAACCCATAATATAAAATTAACATGATAAACTATGATGTTTTTGTCTAAAAATGATCACAAATTACCGAAAATCATAAACTACAATGGCTACAGCTAAGAAAACATCAAAACTTGACCTAAAAATGTGATTCTTGTCTATTTGTAGTGGCTCAAAATTTCAGGAGGTTCTAAGGTCGCACAATTCCATGTGCGGTCCGCACATTGCTTGAGTCTGCAGTGGATAGATTCTATAGCCACACAATTTGATCTGCACCTACATTTCAGCATCTGCGACCGCACAATTCATATGTGGTCTGCACTTCGGGCAAGGCTTCAGTATTAGTTATTTTGCACTCTCTCTGAACTTTCTGAATTCTTGTCACTGCGACCATGTTCATTGGCCGCACATATTGTGTGCGGTCTGCACATATTGTGTGCGGTCCGCACTTCTATTTCAATAACTTCTTGTCTTCTACATCCGATTTGCAGCCGCAAAGAGAATTATGTGGTCCGCACTTGCTTCTGCGATCACAGAAATACTTCTACGGACCGCACATCTGGTCTGGTGCATCCCTTCTTTCCTTGTGCACCGGAACACTCCTTTTTGAGTTAGATTTCTTCATTATAGTCCAAATCTCCAACATTCCTGCAATTTGCATACTTTCATTAGTTTTGGGAACATAAATTAACACTTTCGGACTTAAATAAAAGTAAAAAGGTTCTAATAAGTGGTCAAAATCCACACATATTAACTCCCCCAGACTTAAGTCTTTGTTTGTCCTCAAGCAAATAGATTAGTTCCCACCTCCTCAGAGTGAAAGGTCATTACAACAAGTCAGTGGTAAGCCATTCATATTCAATTGGGACCAATAATTACCCATACTACTCATGCATTATCAACAAGGTGACAAGTCAAATATCATGCACATATAGTTCTAATGTGACATTTTAGCTTCAAGAATTGACTTTACACATCAAGGACTCTTGTTTTATCATGTAGGCCATGGTGGACTCCAAACTCTTCCTCCTCTACTTTCCATTTGCCAAGCTCATTTAAAAAGTTAGCACTCAAGCTTAAGAGTCATTACTGGATCACTCTTCTCTCACAAGAGAATGCCACAAGTACGGCTTCAAGTACCATAGACTTTCCCCTCACGTAGATCACCACTAATGTAATCACTCGGTTCGAAATCAAGTACGACTTATTTCGGGTTGTAATGAAGGCTTTTGGATTATGGTAGGATACCATATGGGTAAGTGGTTACACCTTTCCTTAAGCACTCCACATTTTCATTTCTTGGCTCACAATTACCAATTCTTAGAGGCACTCTCTTTTTATCGAGGACTAGAGAGACTTGACATCACTCTTTCTTGTTCATTTGATTCTTTTTATCCCTTGATGCTCATGTTAGGGTTCATTACCTCTTTTTGAATCCATCAACCCTTCCACTTATTCTCTTTTTTTTTGCATTTTTCTCTTTGTTCTTTTTTTTCCTTTTCTTGCCTTCATTTTTCATAGAGATCATTTCTTTTATATTTTTATGCCTTGATACCTCTTTTAAATTCCTCAACTCTCCCCCAAACTTATGCCTTAAGCCACTTATTTCACAAGAGTGTTAAGAAAGGCCCGAGTGCCAAGAGAGGATCACGACAAAACGGGTAAAGACTTATAACATAGTTATCAAATGAGAAAGGCTAGAGGCTCAAAGGGAGTTGACTAGGGATAATAACATTGGTTGTAAATAGAAAGCTCAAACGGACCAAGGAAAGCCTACAATCATTTTCCAAACCAAGAAAAATTTAGGATTTTGCCTTGAAGCACATTCGGGGCAAGTCTAGACCATTCGCATGGATATTTGGACTAGTAACAAATCACCTTACCCCTGATGCAACTAGACCGTAAAAGAGGATAGAGTCGAGAGCCTAAAACAACCACACTCAAGTTAAAGATCACTATGATCCAATAAACAACTCGATGATTAACAAAGTCAACTAAAGAGTATCAAAGCCATTAACTACAACTATTTTCTTTCAAAAAACTTGTTTCAAACCATAAGCACGTAGTTAAGTGTGTTGGTGCAAAATGAAGCATGAATAACTCTTTTTCGAGAATGACTTGATTAGGCTTTTTATTCATTACTACTACTATTATTATTACCAAAACATAAAAAACAAACTCACTCCCTTAAGAAGGTTGTCACGCCATCCATTGTTGGGATGAGTCACCCGATTCACACAAAACTACCTATGAAAAGAATCGTGATATTAAGAAAATCAAAGGATTATTATTTACGAAAACATAAAAAGAAGCTACAAACAAAACAAGAACTAAAGTGGAAAAATAAAGAAGCTAATGAACAATAACTACTAAAGATAAATAAACTACAAATGTATCCAAAATGTGTCAATGTCAAATCAAATAAACTCCACCACCACCATCACCAAACTCCACCCCCTAATAAAAGTAAGCATTGTCCCCAATTCTTAGAAAAATAAGAGTGAAAGAAAAGAGGGTGAAGAAAACCCCCTAAGGATCCTTGGACATCTCAGTGTCGCCAGCAATATCATCTCCCTCAGGATCAACCAATTGTATCTCATCATCATCAAATCTAGGCGTGGTGGGAGTGGTAAACATCGCACGCACTGCCTCAACAGTGTCGATAGCAAGGCATGGCTTATCAAACTGGCCAGTTGGTGCAACAGGTGCAGATAGTGCCTATGGATCTGGGATGGACTGGTGTGGGTCAAGTAACATATCAAATGGTAGATCCCTAGCCGTTGCAAGTCTGGTCATCTTCTTGCCTGGGAATTCCTCATCTTCTTCACTTCTTTGTCCAACTCCTCAATAACTGACACATTCTATGCCAGAGTGTCTATGATCATCTTCTGGTTGTCCAAAATCTTCTTCAACTTCTTATCAAGATCATAGGAGAGCTATGGTGCCTGTGTAGATGACTACGCTGCAACAGTACTAGATATTTTTGCATCTAGTTTTTGAGACTCGCTAATGTCTGGGAGACTCGCATAGCAAATAACGGAGCTATATGCATGGTAGTAGCCTCGAATCTAGAGCAGGAGCTGCCCTGGGGGCTGTGATCTGATTTGAAGGTGGTGACAGAGGCATAACAGCAGCACTAGATGAGGGCTTAGCAGAGGTAGATGGAATGCCATTTGTCTCAGTAACTACCACTGACGGCTCATCAAACTGGCCTGTGGTGGTAGAAGCTGAGCTCTCTTGATTGGGTTGGTCACATCCATTAATGAATACTAGTCAAATGGCTTCTTCGGCTTCACATTTGTGTCATATAATCTTGGCTCTACCTTTGTATCAGTGAGGTACTCTATGATAGTGTTGGGATAAGGATAGGACAAGCTAGTCTACTGTGCTACCAATAAAATGTTGGCCGACATCATGGTACCCATATTAATTGGGTCCCTGGCCATGATAGACGCAACAAGAACAATCCGAGCAAGAGGCAGATGAGTCTTATTCTGGCACGGATCAAGTTTGCTACATGATCGGTTCCAACCCTAAACCACTACAGAATGGAAAGAGCGGTCAATGCAGCTTTTACTCGAGAAGGTCGGGATCGAATCCAGAGGGAGCTAGAATGTTTGGGAATTGGGTTCATATCTACACTAGTAACGTGCAAAGTAATTTTTTACACTTCTAAACATGTGTTGATGGTTCACTAATCTAGATTATCACTAATGATGCTGAAATTAAGCTAAGTATGATATCTTTTTGTGAGGTTTTCTTCATTTATGGAAAGGCACTAGGGAAGTGACTTTACCCTAGGTGAATACTTGACAGGTTCTAAAGCGTAAGGCAAAGTTGTTATGTTTAGGATTGCGATATAGCCAATGCACAAAACGACTCACTCTATACCTATTGATGCTTGATTGACTTTGCCCTAATTGGCTTTCTCAAGACCAATTGGGTGTCAAAATTGTGCAAGCAATATAGGCTCAAGTCGGGTATTACTATCTCTAGGTTTAACCCTTTAATTGGGGCTATCAATCTCTTGAATATACCCCAATTCCTTGTTGGCTTGATTTTCCTAGACTCAAGCTCTCTTTCTTATGAAGAGCCCAAGTCAAAAGGCATAAATTAGTGTTTGCAACCACTAATTCAACATGGAAAACATAAATCAGGCCAAATATCAACCACCCATAAACATCTAAGCCTTAAAACAAGAGGCCCATCAAATACCCACACTAGGGTTGAGCCACAACCCTAGCTAATGGGTCTAACTACTCATAATAATGGAAGAAATCAGATATTGAGATGAAAAATTACCCATAAAATATAATTACAATCTAAGATTCGAAGATTCAATGTTAAACTAGCTACAATATTACTCAAATAGCTAAAAGATGGTGTTCACGTGCTCAGCAACATATAAGATGACATAAAAATCTGAAAAAGAAGTATTTATACAATGTCGAATTTTCTGGATAAAAATGCCCCTGAAGGAGGTACCGCGGATCGCGGAAAATGGACTACGGTCGCGGTGAGGCTTTTTGGCTTCAAATCTTGTTCTCTGAATCTGGCCACCACGGACCGTAATAAATGGACCGCGGCCACGATGGCTTCACCGCTGCCACATAAAATCAACCGCGGTCAACGGTGTCTTGAAACTTCCAAACTTCATGTTCTCTGAATCTCTTCTCCGCGGATCGTAACAAATGGACCGCGACCGCGATGAGGCTACCACGGCCGCGAAGAATCAATCTCCTATCGCGTTGCTTGAAATTCCATAATTGCATCTTCTCTGATCTTTTCCACCGCGGACCACGATAAAAGAACCGCGATCGCGGTGGGTCTATTGCAGTCGCAGTGGATTTACTGCTTTAACAGTGCTTTGACTTGTTCTTAGCACTTTTGCAGGTTTCACTCCTTTTTGAGCTGATTTAGCCCTATTTTGATGATGTTGGACTGTAATTATGATACTATTTTATTTTTTTTGTTATGCTTTTTCACTTTTGGTATGCATATAATTTTATCAGTTTATTTCACTTTTCGTATTTTGCAATCGTGGTTTGTATATAAAGTTACTTTCTTATGTATATATTCATTCCCTCTTATGTATATTCGTTTAAATCTCCAATTGTACATATTTAGTTTATCTTCCGTATTTTCTTTCATAGCTTCTTACTTCATTTTAGTAGCTTCTTTTTCAGTTCGTAGCTTATTATTTTGAGTTTTGCGTTCAATAAGCATTTGGTTTTCTTAATGCCACAGTTCTTTCCAAAGGTGAAGTGTGTGTGAACCGGGTGGCTCTTCCCGATGATGGATGACATGACAACCTTCTTAAGGGTTTGAGTCTATTTTTTTCATTTTTGTGTAAATAGTAGCTAGTGTGTAATAGTGCCTCAAGAAAAGATTCACTTGGGTGTAACACATTTGCCTTTGACCTTATGGTTAAAAATAAATTGGTATGTATAGGATGGTGACAATTGTGACCTTGAGACTCTTGTGTTGGCAAATAATCATCAAGTGATTTTTTGGGACCATTTGCGTTGCTCAAATCTTAGCTATGGTTGTGGGCTCCCGACTCTGTCTGTTTAGCAATCCTATATCTTGTGTGGTGAGAATTTGATTTGCAAGTCCAAGTCCCGTGCCATTGAGTCTAGAGCTTGCCCTGAATGTTTGTCTAGGCTAAATCCTAAGTGTAGTTTGATTTGAGAAGTGATTATAGGCTCTCCTTTATCCGAATGGTATCTTGAAAGCATCCATAGCCTACCAATGATAATATCCCTACTCAACCCCTTTGAGCCATATCCCTTTTTCTTTCAAAGACCATGATACAACCTTTACCCGTTTTAAAAAGACCCTCTCTTGGCACCCGATCTTTCCTTAGCACAAGGCAAAAACATAAATTTGGGGGGAGAGACGAGGAATGCAAAATATGGTAAAAGGTACATAATGAAGAAAAGGAAAGGCAAAAATAAAAAGAAATAAAATCAAAAAGTCAAAAATAATGAACAATGTAGAAGAAATGAAGGGATTCAATAAAAGTAAAAAGATGAAAGTCGTGGAAATATTAGAAAGGAGAAAAATGTTTGAAATGAACAAGAAAGAGTGATGGTGTGTCTCTCTAACCCATAAGAAAGAAGTAACTGACTCAAAGAGTCAAGAGAATGTGTGCCAAAATGAAGCAAATGAAGTGCTTAAGGGAAGATAAAACCTTCTTAGACCAAATATATCCTACCCTGAACCAAAAGCCTTCATTGTATCCCCACAAAAGCCCTACATGATCTTGAGTTGAGTGAAGCTTACATTAGTGGTGACTCACATAAGGGGCAAGCTTATGGTACTTAGAGCCGGACTTGTGACCTTTCTTTGAGAGAGATAAGTGTTTGTGTTTTCCACAATCCTCATTCTGAGCGCTACAATATAAAAGTGAAGTTTTGCTTAAGGAAGAGTGGGGAGTATGCGTTTGGGTTCCACAATGACCAAAGTAGCAGAAAGAGTTTCCTTGATGAGTTGAGTCAACTCTTTATACTTTTGTGTCGCACTAAAACCATGGGGCTTAAAAAGGTTGAATGTTGTTAATGATTCATTTGAATTGAGGGCAATTGTTAGTCCCAATTGATGCTAGATGAGGTCACTTTAGGTCAGTTGAATTTTCATGGTTTGATTCTTAAAGAGGTGGGACTTACTTTGTTTGCTTGAGGATAAGCAAAAGCTTAAGTTTGGGGGAGTTGATAACTAGGGATTCTAGTTTATTTTATACTTCTTTTTGAGCTGGTTTTGACTTCCTCGTCACTTTTTTACCAAACACTGCAAACAAGCACAACATGTAAGCTTTTGGGATTACTTGTATACACTTTTAATCCAAAACTCAAGCAAAAATGAATATAAAATATACTAGAATCCCTAGTTATAAACTCCCCCAAACTTAAGTTTTTGCTTGTCCTCAAGCAAACAAAGTAAGTCCCACCTCCTTAAGAATAAAACCAAGAAAATTCAGTTGACCTAAAGTGACCTCATCTAGAATCAATTAGGACTAACAATTGCCCTCAATTCAAATGAATCATTAACAACATTCACCCCTTTTAAGCACCATGGTTTCAGTGCGACACAAAAGTATCAAGAGTTGACTCAACTCATCAAGAAAGCTCGTTCTACTACTTATTGTGGAATCCAAACTTATACTCCTCACTCTTCTTAAAGCAAAACCTCACTTTTAGATCGTAGTGCTCAGAACGAGGATTGTGGAAAATACACCCATCTCTCTCAAAGAAAGGTCACAAGTCCGACTCTAAGTACCATAAGTTTGCTCCTTATGTGAGTCACCACTAATGTAAGCTTCCCTCAACTCAAGATCATATAGGGCTTTTGTGGGGATAAATGAAAGCTTTCAGTTCAGGGTAGGATATATTTGGTCTAAGAAGGTTTCATCTCCCTTTAAGCACTTCATTTGCTTCATTTTGGCACACATTCTCTTGACTCTTTGAGTCAGTTACTTATTTATTAGGGGCTAGAGAGACACACCATCTCTCTTTCTTGTTCATTTCAAACCTTTTTCTCCTTTCTAATCTTTCCATGCCTTTCATCTTTTTACTTTTATTGAATCCCTTCATTTCTTCTACACTGTTCATTCTTTTTGACTTTTTGATTTTCTTTCTTTTTCTTTTTGCCTTTCCTTTTCTTTATTATGTACCTTTTACCACTTTTGCATTCCTCGTCTCTCCCCCCAAACTTATGTTTTTTCCTTGTGCTAAGGAAAGATCGGGTGCCAAGAGAGGGTCTTTTTAGAATGGGTAAAGGCTTGTATCATGGTCTTTGAAAGAAAAAGGGCTATGGCTCAAAGGGGTTGACTAGGGATATTATAATTGGTAGGACATGGATGCTTTCAAGATACCATTCGGATCAAGGAGAGCCTATAATCACTTCTCAAGTCAAAATACACTTAGGATTTCTTCTAGACAAATATTCAGGGCAAGTTTTAGACTCAATGGCATGGGACTTGGACATGCAAATCAAATTCTCACCACACAAGCTATAGGATTGCTAAAGAGATAGAGTCGGGGGCCACAACAACCTTAGCTAAGATTTGAGCAACGCGAATGGTCCCAAAAAACTACTTGATGATTGTTAGCGAACACAAGAGTCTCACGGTCACAATTGTCACTATCCTATACACACCAATTTGTTTTTAACCATAAGGTCAAAGGCCAATGTGTTAGGCCTAAGTGTAGCTTTGCTTGAGGCACTATTACTCACTAGCTACTATTTACACAAAAACGAAAAGAAAATAGACTCAAACCCTTAAGAAGGTTGTCATGCCATCCATCATCGAGAAGAGACACACGATTCACACACACTCCACCTTTGGAAAGAACCGTGACATTAAGAAAACCAAGGGTTTATTGAACGCAAAACTCAAAATAAGAAGCTACGAAATGAAAAAGAAGCTACTAAAATGAATTAAGAAGCTATGAAAGAAAATACAGAGGGTAAACTAAATATGTACAATAGGGGATTTAAATGAATATACATAAGAGGGAATGGATATATACAGAAGATAGTAACTTTATATACAAACCAAGATTGCAAAATACGAATAATGAAATAAACTGGTAAAATTATATACATACCAAAAGTGAAAAAGCATTACAAAAAAATAGTATCATAATTATAGTCCAACATTATCAAAATAGGGCTACCCCCTCAAATGAAACTAGCATTGTCCTCAATGCTAACTAGCAAAAAATAAGCTCAAAAAGAAGATAGAGAGTAAAGAAAACTCCCTATGGGTTCTCCGTCTGTATGGGGTCATAAGCCTGGGTCCCTGGGTTCTGTGACTGCTCGGGAACCTATGACTATATCCCTGTAACCTGTGCCTACTCTGGGATCTGAGGCTGGCTAGAGGAACCTCCCTGCGGGTCCTTCAACTTAATCACTGCATAAGCTGTTTGGGGGATCACTCTCCTCCTCTTTGGTGCCCTCTCCAACTCCTACTCCGGCTCAGTGAGCTGCTGGAGGCTGGTCATGCAACAGTAGCTCCAATGGTAGATGATTAGAAGCCTTTATCTTCTCCACTTCTCCCCTCAACTCCTTCAGAGACTCCTTTGAGGCCCGAGTATGATTTAACTTCTTTGTCTGTATGGTCATCTCCTTCAGTGATTTTCCATGAGCATATATAACATCCATAATCAACTTTTGGTTCTCTAGGAGCTTCTTCTGGTTGTCTAGAAGCTCCTTGAGAGTCTCCTCCACTAAAGCTGGAACCTGTGGTTGTGGGGGTACGGATTAGGCTTCCACTGAACTAGAAAGTACAGAAAACTTAGTTGTTGTCTGTATCCAGTTGTTGATACTACAGAGCATTTGGTTCAAATGGTGGGTAGTCAATGGGTGGCTGAGGATGATGGAATATCTGGAGTGGAAGTAGATGGTCCAGAGGCAATATCTGGTGTGGCTGTGGGAGGCTAAGAAGAAGGGACTACTACTGGTGGCTCTTCAGACTGGCCAGTAGAAGTAGTGGCTTTGCCTTTAGGATCATTGGCTTTGGGGTTGTCATCTGCCTTGAGGCTATACCAGGAAATTTCCTGGCATCTTGGGTTTCACCTTCACGTCAAAGTTTCTTTTCTCCACATTCTAGTCTTCCAAATACATTGTAAGGAAAATTGGGAAGGGGTATGATCTATCACCTTCATTGGCCACCCTAGTGATAACCCTAGACATGACATTCCTGATATTGATCGGGAACCCCGCCATAATAGAAGCCACTAATATTTCCCAGGAGACCATCATGGAGTTTTCATGGGTAATGGGGTCTAGCCTGCTGCATACAAAAGTCTCCCACCCCTTCGCCTTGAAATTTAGAGTTTTTCTCAAAATTTGAATTCCTAATGTCAACCATGCTGGGGTGGTGCCGGGGATATCCAAATATGATGCTAACCATGGACGGGCTGCCTCATCAAGTGCCAATTTCTCCAAGTAAAATGATTCATCCTCCTCAGGAAAGCCCAGGTACTCATTGATTGTCTTCCCATCGAACTTCACTATCAAGTTCCGCACTCTAGTGACTTTGGTATCCTACTTGATGTGGGAAGCATTGGCGTAAAACTCTTTGACTAAGTGCTTGTTTGCCTCTGATACCTTGTTGGAGAAGTAATCCCATCCCACACGTTCATTGAATTGTAGTTTCATGTTGGGGTTGTGTGGCAAGAGATCCCTCTCTATGAACTGGCGCTCAATAATAAGCTTCCTCAGAGGCCACCATTCTCAGAACTTGTGGTATGCCAGCTCACTAACAAACCACTTTTGTCACACCTCGAGGTTTCTAGTTCTTTCCACCCCCCTGTTTGGTTGGGGAACACACCCTCCTTTATCATCAGGTACCTCATCGATGGGATCCTCTCCAGGTGACGAAACTGTAGGTGAAGTAGAGGCTGCACTATCACTACTCTCTTCTGAGCCCTCAGATGACTCAGAAGAAACTTGAACTGAAGCACGAGCGTAGGGGAGTCTAGAGGGATAGGTATATCTCTCAACCTGTGTCTCTACGGGAAGTCGGGTACATATTCCGTCCCTGATTCAGACTTTGATGCCTCCCGGGAGGGCACATACTCACTTCCCTCAGAATGGTAAATAGCTCTATCTGCAGCTTTGATTAGTTTTCTGGTGTCCCCAATTGATTTTCAAACCTGTGGGGTCAATTTTATCATTCCTCGTCCTCTACCCCGGGAGGGCTCCCCTCTTCCTTTATGCTTGTCACCACCCCCTCTTGATTTAACCATTGTCTGCAAGGAGAATTCAGTTAATGTTTTTAGTGCAAAGATTGGAAGAAGCAGTGCAAAAAAGTAGTTGACAGTGTAAAACACAACTGCAGACCGCGGTCCGCAAAAAATGCACTGCGGTCACGAAGTCTGCACCATGGACCACAAAAAGTCAATCGCGGATCACAAAGAGGTGGGGTTCAGACTACCCACTCTCTGATTCAGGTTCACCGCGGGCCGTAATGATGCGCGGCTGCGATAAGGCACTGCGGACCACGTAAAATCAATCGCGACCGTGGTCCTTCAAATGTACCTCTTTGAAGTTCACCATTGTCGACCGTGGAAAAACACATCGCGATTGCGGAGAGGCACCGCGTACAACAAAAAATCGACCGCGGTCGCAGTAGGCAAAACCAAGCAATACTAACCTAGGGTTTCTAGGCTTTATGCTTTTTAGCACAAGTAAAAACACAAACAACTCCCCTAGGTAGTTAATAATAATTTAGAACTAAATTAGCCCTAATCTAATTAACATTACAGGCTCCTACAACTAATTTAAGACAAAATAGATGAAGAAGAAAAAAGAAAGAACTAAACCTATAAATTTAGAAAAAAATAAGAACAAAATTAAAGATTCACGAGTGATTGGAGTTACTAGATGTGCAATGCAGATGATTGAAAATCAGTACTTGAATTTCTGCAACCTAGGGTTTTGATGAACAGTGTCTTATGCCTTTTAGACTGAAAATGAGTGAAAAGTGTAAAATGAGGCTTGTGGGTTTACTTATAGAAAAAGACCTGGGACCTACACTATTTACCCACCGCGGAACGCGATTATGAAACTCAGAAGGGCACTAGCATGGTCTTCACCGCGGACCGTAGAGAATGCACTGCTGCCGCGGTAAGGCACCGCAGATCGCGAAAAGAGCATTGTGGCCGCGGTTGAAACTTCAGAGAACTATCACATTGGCACATTTAGCACCACTGACCGCGGTCAGTTACCGGCTCCGCGGTTAGCCCATCGCGACCTCAAAAAATGCATCGCGGCAGCGGTCCTAACTTTAGAGAGTGCAATATTTTTCCAATTTGGTCGTGCACTGCATCAAAACATCCCTACACATATCTCACAACTAGTTAGTCCAAAAATAGATCCTACACTAAGAATTAAATCAAAAAGAAAGAAATAAAAACACATGGATTGCCTCCCAAGAAGTGCCTGATTTAACGTCGCAGAACAATGCAGGTTACCATCAAATCACTTTAGATGGATCATTGCCACCACATCGCTGTCATCAATCTTGCCAAGATAGTGTTTGGCTCTGTGCCATTAACTTTGAAGATCTCTCCATTTTTGTTTTTCAAGTCAAGTGCACCAAACGGAGTCACAAGCACCACTTCAAAAGGTCCACTCCATTCCGACTTAAGCTTTCCCGAAAATAGACGTAATCGAGAATTGAACAAGAGAACCAAATCGCCCACTTTGAACTCCTTGCCACGAGCATACTTGTCATGAAGGTACTTCATCTTGTCCTTATATAAGGACAAACTGGAGTAGGCATGAAATCGGAATTCATCAAGTTCATTAAGCTGCTCCACACGAAGATTTGTTGCCACATCCCATTCAAGATTTAGCTTCCTCAAAGCCCAATCGGAGTCTTGTAGGCAGTCATATAAGCCCATAGAGCATCATCTAATTTCTTTGACAAATCAGTCCTATTTTCATTGACCGTCTTTGACAATATACTCTTGATTTCTCTATTTGAGACTTCAACTTGGCCACTTTCATGAGGATGATAAGGGGTCGAAACTTTGTGATTGACACCGTACTTTGCAAGAAAAGTGTCAAAAGCTCTATTGCAAAAATGAGACCGCCGATTACTTATGATTGCTCAAGGAGTGCCAAACCTAGTAAAAATACTCTTCTTGAGAAACGCAACAACACTCCGAGCCTCATTATTGGGTAAATCCATGGCCTCAACCCACTTTGAAACATAGTCAACTACCACTAGAATGTATGTGTTGCCACATGAACTAACAAACTGGCCCATGAAATCAATGCCCCACACATCAAAGATATCAACTTCGAGAATAGTGGTGAGAGGCATCTCATCCTTCTTTGAAATTCCACTCGCTCTTTGACATTCGTCGCATCTCTTCACAAGTTCACTTGCATCCTTGTACAATGTTGGCCAGTAAAAACCATAACTAAACATTGAAGTTGTCCTCGCCCCACTATGATGACCACCGTAGGGAGAGGAATGACAAACCTCTAAAATACTAAATTGCTCCTCTTCTGGGACACATATACGGATCACACCATCAGTGCAGATCGTGAACATGTAAGGCTCATCCCAATAGTAGTCCAAACTATCCCATTAAAGCTTCTTCCTTTAGTTAGAAGAGAGCTCACACGGTACAATACCATTGATAAAGAAGTTGAAAACATCCGCGAACCATGGCATGCTATTCACTGGTACGGAGAGGAGTTTCTCATTAGGAAAAGAATCATTAATTTTAAGGCCATCACGGGGCCTCCCCTCCTCCTCCAAGCGGGACAAGTGGTCCGCCACTTGGTTTTCACACCCTTTTCGGTCCACAATCACCAAATCAAACTCTTGAAGCAATAAGACCCATCTCATCAACCGAGCTTTGGAATCCTTCTTCGTCATCAAGTAGCGGAGTGGGACATGGTCGGTATGAACTATTACTTTGGCACCCATAAGATAAGGCCTAAACTTCTCCATTGCGAACAAAATAGCCAACAACTCTTTTTTCGTCACTGTGTAATTCACTTAAGCATCATTCATTGTTTTGCTTGCATAATACACCGGGAGAAACATTTTATTCACTTTTTGACTCAAGATCGCTCCAACCGCAACGTCACTCATGTCACACATGAGCTCAAAAGGCAAGCTCCAATTGGGTGCGGTAATAATAGGAGTGGTGGTCAACTTGTACTTGAAGAGTTCAAAAGCTATCATGCATTCCTCAGTGAACACAAACTTCGCATCCTTTTCTAAAAGTTTGCACAAAGTATTCACTACCTTCGAAAAGTCCTTGATAAATCTTCGGTAGAACCCCACATGCCCAAGAAAACTTCTAACCCCTTTGACTGGGTAGGAGGAGGAAGCTTTGAGATCACTTCAATTTTAGCCTTGTCCACCTCTATGTCGTTCTTTGAGATCTTATGGCCAAGGACAATGCCCTCCTCGACCATAAAGTGGCATTTCTCCCAATTAAGGACAAGATTGGTTTCTTCACACCGGGCCAACACCTTGTCAAGATTTTTCAAACATTCATCATATGAGTCACCCACAACACTGAAGTCGTCCATGAACACCTCCAAAATTTCCTCCACCATGTCGATAAATATGGTCATCATATACCGCTGAAATGTAGCCAGTGCATTACACAACCCAAATGGCATCCTAGAAAAAGCAAAGGTACCATACGGACACATGAAGGTAGTTTTCTCCTGATCTTTCGGAGCAATCAAAATCTGGTTGTACCAAGAGTACCTATCCAAAAAATAGTAGAAGGCACTCCCAGCAAGTCTATCTAGCATCTGGTCAAGAAAAGGCAATGGAAAGTGATCCTTGCGGGTCACTTTATTCAACTTACGGTAATCCATGCACACCCTCCATCCAGTGACAGTCCTGGTAGGAATCAACACATTTTGCACATTAATAACCATGGTCATACCACCCTTCTTCAGCACACATTGCACTGGTGAAGTCCAAGCACTATCCGAGATGGGGTACACAACCCCGACATCCAACCACTTGATCACCTCCTCTTTCACAACTTCTTGCATACCCTCATTCAACCTCCTCTGATGTTCCACGGAGGGCTTGGCATCTTCCTCAAGAATAATCTTATGCATGTAAAAGGCAGGGCTTATCCCCCAGATATCAGCTAAAGTCCATCCAATTGCCTTCTTTCATTTTTGGAGCACCGCTAATGTGGCATCTACCTGCATGTTAGTAAGATAAGAGGAAAGAATAACTGGCAAAATTGAACTAGGGCCTAAGAATTCATACCTGAGATGTGGAGTCAACGACTTCAACTCCATCATAGGAGGTTCCTCGATTGAGGGCTTTGTTAGTGGAGTCTTCCTATTCTCAAGATCCAAAGAGAGCTTCCAAGGCTCATAAGAGTAAGAGCCTATTCCATGTAAATCATTAACACACTCCACCCGACCTTCATCTTTGTTTACATCAAGATTCAAAAATACCGCCTCTAGAGGGTCCTGCACATTGATTATTGCACTAGTATTATCAACTACCACTGCCGTGACAAGATCCACGAAAGAGCACATTTCAGTACTGTTGGGCTTCTTTATTGACTTGCACACATGAAAGACCACTTTTTCATCACCCACCCGGAAGGTGAGTTCCCCTGCTTCCATATCAACTAAGGCCTTCCCAGTTGCAAGGAAAGGTTTTTCCAAGATTATAGGCACCACATAATCGACCTCGCAGTCAAGAATCACAAAATCAGTTGGCAAGATAAATTTGTCCTCCCGGACAAGAACATCATCAATTATACCCAATGATCTCTTCATTTTTCAATCCGCCATTTGCAATCTCATGGAAGTCGGCCTCGGTTGCCCAATATCCAAAGTCTTGAAAATGGAGTAAGGCATCAAGTTGATACTTTCCCCCAAATCACGTAGAGCTTTTGCAAAGTCTGCACTCCCAATGGTGCAAGGAAAGGTGAAAGCGCCGGGATCTTCTAGCTTCGGAGCCATTGAATGCACTATTGCACTAACTTGGTGGGTCAACTTGATGGTCTAACAATCCATGGATCTTTTCTTTGTGACCAAGTCTTTCATGAACTTGTCATAACCCGGTATTTGTTCTAGAGCCTCCACCAAAGGCACATTAATTGATAAGCTCTTCATCATGTCCATAAATTTCTTAAACTGGTTCTCATTTTACTGCTTCGCGATCTTTTGAGGATAAGGTGGAGGTGGCCTTGGCAAAGGAGCCTTGGCTTTAGGCACAACCATTTTCGGCATGTCTATTACGTGTTCCCTAAACAGGTTCACATCATTCTGAGTTTCCACCTCGTTATCTTGGATATCAATCCTCACTTCCTCATTCAAGTTTTCATTAGTCACATTCTCAACCACCAAAGGGATATCATCCTCTTGCAACTCAACTTCATCACTCAAAATTTCTTTTTGTTTGGAGGCATTCACATCACCGCCTCATCCACTTCTTGTAGTTACCGCCATTGCATGCACGGTATTGTTCCCACCCTTCGGGTTGTCTACCGTATCACTAGGTAAAGCCCCCTTAGGGCGAGTATTCAAGGATTGTGAGATTTGGCCTAATTGAACCTCCAAGTTTCTGATTAAAGTATTGTGAGATGCCAATTGGGCATCATAGTCAGCATTTGTTTTCATCATCTGTTAAAACATCATTTCGATTCTCCCCATTTCATTGTTGGATGAACTAGGACCTTGGGATGGAAATGGGGATAGATTGTTCGGTTGTTGATACATCGGGGGCCTTTGAAAGCCTTGCCCCCAATTTCCTTGATTGTTATTGTTCTAACCACCCTAATTGTTGTTTCCACCCCAGTTGTTGTTGTTGCCACTCCAATTACCCTGATTGTTCTAGTTATTTTTTTCCCCAATTTGAATTTTGGTTGTTGTTCCCCCAATTACTATTCCCATGTTGTTGTTGATTTCCCCAATTGCCTTGGGATCTCCATTGTTGTTGTTGGTTAGAAGAATTGCCCCTTTGGTCATGATAGTTGTTCAGGTATTGCACTTATTCATTCTGCTCATCATCTTGGAACCCACCACTATCTTGGTCATATTGATCCTAACTCTCTTGGTTCTGTTGACCTCTTTATCTTCTTTTGTTCACTAACATGTTGACACCGTCCATAGCATTTACTTGTCGTGGAATTTGAACATACTGTATTTGTGCCTTTACTAGCTAATTCATTGTTGTTGTCAGCTCTGATATTGCCTTCCCATGATCATGGAGTTCTTTGTGCAAGTGAAAGACCATGGGGTCACCCTATGGTACATTGGCTCTACTTTGCCAAGCGGAGGACGTGTCAGCCATCTCATCCAATATTGCATTAGCCTCATCATACAGTGTGTTCATGAAATTACCCCCGGCGAGTTGGTTCACTATGCACTGATTTGTTGTGTTAATGCCTCGGTAGAATGTCTGTTGTATCATTGCCTCAGTCATATCATTATTTGGGCATTCCTTTACCATAGTCCGGTATCTTTCCCATATCTCATGCAGTGGTTTGTTGGTCTCATATTTGAAAGCTATGATTTCATCCCTCAGGTCACCATGTGGCTCGGTGAGAAAACTTTTGCAATGAATTTATCCGCCAACTCATCCCAAGTAATGATGGAATGGTTGGGAAGCCTTTCAAGCCAGTACAAAGCTTTCCCTCCATGTGAAAAAGGGAATAATCTCAACCGAAGTGCATCCTATGACACATTAGTTTGCTTGCTCCCCCAACAGGTATTAACGAAGCCTTTAAGATGTTTGTAAGCATTCTTATGATGAGCACCTATGAAATACCCTCGCTGCTCCAACAAAGTCAACATCACATTTGTAATTTGGAAATTGCCCACCCGGATCCAGGGTGGGACAATTGCGCTAGCATATCCTTGATTTAGAAGCACCCGAGGAGCCACTCTTGGAGGTGGCGAGGAGGGTCTGGAACATTATCATTAGCCTAACGGCCTCTACTTTGTCCTTGAGGTACTAAACGTACCTCATCCTCTCCATTGTCATAATTAACTTTAGGATCCGACCTAGCCCGCGCCGTCCAAGTCCAAGTCTTTGATTATATAATATATAAATATATAGTGTACTTAATTGCACACACTTAAAAGTATGTGTCCTAAATCAAAGACATAAAAGGGACAAGTGCTTAAAAAGCTCCAAAAGGAACTTCTCTCTGCCTTTGCTAGCTGGTTCATTGTTGTTGTCAGTTCTGATATTGCCTACCCATGATCATGGAGCTCTTTGTGCAAGTGAAAGACCGTGGGGTCACCCTATGGCACATTGGCTCTACTTTGCCAAGCGGAGGACGTGTCAGCCATCTCATCCAATATTGCATTAGCCTCATCATATGGTGTGTTCATGAAATTTCCCCCGGTGAGTTGGTTCACTATGCACTGATTTGTTGTGTTAATGCCTCGGTAGAATGTCTGTTGTATCATTGCCTTAGTCACATCATTATTTGGGCATTCCTTTACCATAGTCCGGTATCTTTCCCATATCTCATGCAGTGGTTTGTTGGTCTCCTATTTGAAAGCTAAGATTTCATCCCTCAGGTTACCATGTGGCCCGGCGAGAAAAATTTTGCAATGAATCTATCCGCCAACTCATCCCAAGTAGTGATGGAATGGTTGGGAAGCCTTTCAAGCCAGTACAAAGCTTTCCCTCTAAGTCAAAAAGGGAATAGTTTCAACCGAAGTGCATCCTCTAACACATTAGTTTGCTTGCTCCCCAACAGGTATCAACAAAGCCTTTAAGATGTTTGTAAGCATTCTTATGGGGAGCACCTATGAAATACCCTGGTTGTTCCAACAAAGTCAACATCACATTTGTAATCTGGAAATTTCCTGCCCGGATCCGTGGTGGGACATTTGCACTAGCATATCCTTGATTTGAAAGCACCCGAGGAGCCACTCTTGGAGGTGGCGGGGAGGGTCTGGAACATTATCATTATCCTGACAGCCTCTACTTTGTACTTGAGGTACCTCATCCTCTCCATTGTCATCAACCTCTTCCCCTGGGATCACGTTTCCAAGAGGGTCATTGTTATTGTTTGTCGCCATTTTGTACCTAGATTGATAATTCACCCAAGTAAGTAAACAAGAAGGAAATAAAAACTAAACACAAAACTAGATAGATAGACAGACAGATAGATAAATAGATAGATAGCCAAAAATTATGTAAATCCTCGGCAACGGTGCCAAAAAGTGATCGGGTCCAACCCTACACCACTACAGAGCGGCAAGAGCTGTCGATGCAGCTTTTACTCGAGAGGGTCGGGATTGAATCCACATGGAGCAAGAATGTTTGGCGATTTAATTGCACAATTAAGTTTGTAGGATATTGTTGAGTTAGTGTGTGTGTTTGGTTAGGAGCCCTGAGGGCTCGGGAGTGTTTCGGAAGTGTTTCGGAGTGGTTTTAGCCTTAGAGATGTTGCAGAATCTGCTGTCTACTGTTGCCAAGTTCTTTATTCTATGCGATCGCATAGCTATATCTGCGATCGCATAGTGTAAATTTTCAGGGGTTTAGTTTGTTCTATGCGATCACATAGTGCCTCCTGCGATCGCATAGTGTGTTAGCCCAGCCTTCACTATTTTACTCTATGTGATCGCATTGTGTCACGACCCAAACTGGAGGGCCATGACTAGCACCCGACCATACTTGCCGATCACCAACGTACATTTTATCTAACTTTTTTTATTATCTTTTAGGGTTGACGAGATCAATATAAATGGTAGACATGGATCATGGACAACAAGCAATAAAATATGATGGCATGAACAAACATAGCAGGGGATGACCAGACAATCAAGAAAATACATATAAGGTACGAGCTACCACGCTACCATGAAAGACTATACTACCAAAACCAGCCGACAAGGCATACCAAACTATACATGAGTCGACACTTGTCTATGAGCCTCTAAATGAACATAAGTGCTGCAACATAGCTGGAACAGGGCCCCATCATACCCATAATGTCTATAACAAAAATGCATACCAAGACCACGACAAGTCCGGAGAAGGGATCTCGCCAATCACTATTGAACTGGACAACCTACTGTGGTGGGGGAGCTGCACCTGTCTGTCTATTAGGGCCTGCAGCACGACATGCAACGTCCACAAACAAAAGGATGTCAGTATGAATAAAGTACTGAGTATGTAAGGCAGTGAACCATAAATACGAACAGTAATGTAAGCAGGGATAGAGAATATACAACCTGGAACATCTGAGTACCTCTGAGGGCTACTGACATGAAATGCATGATACATATGTATGTATACATAAACTTTTAAAACATACACCTCTGTGGACATCATCATCATCATATCGTACCCAGCCATAATAGGCTCGGTAAAAAAGTAGCCGACCGTCATAAGGCTCGGTAGAATCGTACCCGGCCACGTGGAGCTCGGTAAAACCCAACTGATCAGTGGTTGCACAATAGGTACCGTACCCGGCAGACTCTAGCGCGGCTCGGTAGAGTAAAATTGATACATATATATAATGCATGATCGACTCATGGAATCACATTCTAAACCTTTCGGAGTGACGTAAGGTCGGTATCCTCTATACACGTTATTAGGACCAACTCTTCATTACGAACCTTATAAGAATCAGGAAGTACCAATAACATTGATAGCATAAGAATAAGAGAAGCAACATTAACATCAATCGTTCCATAAGAGAGAAAGCAATGTAAGTACTGCTAGCTTCTAAGAGTAGAGTATCTTTGGAAGCTCGTTCATTACATTATGTACAATCGGAGTCGTGCAAAAGAAGAAAAGGGATAGCCTCACATACATTGTATATACTTCCCCAATCACAAGCTATGCAATTGTCAAAACTCCTTAGTCTACAATAGGAGAAATGATACTATCGTTATCATTTAAGCGTCATAACTATTATGTATCGACCACAACCTATTTTACGTTGAAACGGACAGCACCTCCGCTATATATATGACTTCACACCATTCAAAACAATTACCAAACATCCCAAACAACATCAATAATAAACATATTGAGCCTCCCAAAACAGTCCACGCACAACCTAATTACATCATACATACGACGACCACCGTAGCCGTGTCAAACGACCCGAAAATGTTATGAATAACTATCAGCCCACAACCCTACATATATATGGTGTTTATCCACACCCTTACACCTCCAAAACTCCACAAAATAGTAGTAAAACACGCATCCCAATAGCAACACAAAACAGTACGCTACAAGTGAATAACTCGAACTCACTGCTTTCGATCACCGTCCTGTGAGTTCTTACATGTATAGAACGAATTACCATGAATTCACAGTAGAGAAAAAATGTATGAAAGATGGCAGTAACTTACCTTACCTGTTGGATAACTTAGCCCTTCCCTTGGTTCTTCAAACTCTAGGTTTTACCTTCAAATAGAACTTGAAAGAGAGGGAAAATAGATTAGGGTTTGTGTGGGATTTTGGGGGAGGAGTTGCAGGGGTTAACATTGGTTTTGAGGGTCTGAAAAATGGATGAAATAACTGAGTTCATAACCCCTTAAAAGTCCTCTCTTGGCCGACTTAGGGCTTTTAATTTTGTCCTATCATTTTGGCAAGTAGGTGATGCACCTACTTGTCATCTACCAATCTGCGCAGGCTTGCGAAAATATGAATATCTCTATACTCCGAGATCGTATTGACAAACGTCTTAATGAGTTAGAAACTAGACTCATAGATATTTAATTTGGTGGGTAGATCACCCCGTAATTCCTTGTAAATTTGGAGAAAATCTTAGAAACATTTAACCTAATGTTTATGTAAAATTATGAACCTAAGTTGCGACAACGTTTGTCGACTTTTGTTTCATAACTCGTTTGACTTCAAGACTTATGATACGGATATTATATGATTCAAATACCTTAATACATGACCTCTTGAGTGTATTAAGAACCTCTAGGTTTACCTGAAAATACGAGTTACAACATCCTTGATTCGTTTAACTTCTAATACGTGTTAATCACCCTTATACACCCTTGTATCACTTAAGACCAATAGGATTAACTTCTTATCATCTCAAAGGTAATTCCTTCTTGGATTTATGTTAACTAATATATGGAATGAACTAACGCGTATGGATACGGGTTGTAACACTCTTCCCCCCTTAGGAACATTCGTCCTCGAATGTAAGGGTTCATGGGGAGTTTAAATCATCGTGGATTCCGGCCAAGTTTCTCCCATAAATAGAGGAAAAATATGCAAGCGGTTAACTCAACGTATGGCCTTACAAGAGTATGAAAAGCATTATGGACATGTACATTATCTGCATATCGCCATTTTGTATTAAGGAAGAATTTTCTCAAGTTATTGCTAACCTCATAGAGCCATTTCACCTTCCAATGTATCGTGTTCCACCAGCATCCTTGTTATCTTCATTCTGGAATAGGTATGGGTATTTAGACTTCATCTCCTTTTCTGCTTCCCATGTTATTTCTTCCATATTCTTGTTCTCAGCTTGCGGACTTGTCGATCTAATATAGCCACTGGCACTTCTTCATATGATAGGTCCTCTGTAACCTGTACATCTTTGATAGGGACGACCCGAGAAGGGTCTCCAATACATTTCCTCAACATAGATACATGGAATACCGGGTGGACAAATTCCAATTCGGATGGCAATTCTAACTCATAAGCATCCTGTCCAATCCGTCGAAGAATTTTATACGGCCCGATATACCTTGGACTTAGATTACCTTTCTTCCCAAAACTCATAATGCCCTTCATTGGTGAGATCCTCAGGAAAACCCAATCACCAACCTCAAACTTCAGATCACGGCGTCGGATATCGGAATAAGATTTTTGCCTGCTTTGTGCTGTCCTCAATCGCTCTTGTATCACTTTCACCTTCTCAATAGCTTGGTGAATCAAATATGACCCATATAATTCTGTTTCACCGACTTCGAACCATCCAACTGGTGATCTACATCTTCTCCCGTATAGTGCCTCGTATGGGGCCATTTTAATACTGGAATGGTAGCTATTATTGTAGGCGAATTCTATGAGTGGAAGATGGTCATCCCAATTTCCCTTAAAATCTAGAACACATGCTCGTAGCATATCTTCCAGTGTCTGAATGGTACGTTCAGCCTGTCCGTCAGTCTGCGGATGAAATGCAGTGCTGAGATTCACTTGTGTGCCTAAACCCTTCTGAAAAGACCTCCAAAAGTTAGCTGTAAATTGAGCTCCTCGGTCTGATATAATAGATACCGGCACACCATGAAGCCTAACAATCTCCTTGATATACAACTTCGCATAATCTTCAGCCGTGTAAGTTGTCTTAACTGGCAGAAAATGGGCACATTTTGTAAGTCGATCAATTATCACCCAGATGGAGTCAAACTTATGATAAGAGCGAGGTAATCCAATAATGAAGTCCATATTAATCACCTCCCATTTCCAGGTCGGAATCTCTATATTCTGAAGCAATCCACCGGGTTTCTGATGTTCTATCTTTACTTGTTGACAATTGGGACACTGGGCTACAAATTCTGCAATAGACTTCTTCATGTTATCCCACCAATACTGCTCCTTGACATCATGATACATCTTTGTCGAGCCGGGATGGATGGAATATCGGGATTGATGAATCTCATTCATAATCTTCTCTCGCAACCCTGCCATATTAGGCACACATAATCAGCCCTGGTATCTCAGTGCCCCATCTTTTCCGATCTCAAAAGCCATACTTTTACACTGCTGAATGCTCTCTCTTAATCGTACTAAGATAGGATCTTCATATTGTCGTGCTTTTACCTCGGCTACCAAAGATAATTCTGATGTGTTCTATACAGTAACACCTCTGTCATCAGAGTCTAACAATCTGATTCTCATATTGGCTAGCTGATGAAGCTCTTTAGTCAACCCCCATCTACCTGGCTCAATATGTACTAAGCTTCCCATTGATTTATGGCTGAGAGCGTCTGCCACAACATTGGCTTTACCGGGATGATACAATATCTCGATGTCGTAGTCTTTCAATAATTCAAGCCACCTACACTGCCTCAAATTCAACTCTTTCTGCTTGAAGATGTATTGTAAACTCTTGTGATCTGTGTAGATGTCAACATGGACGCCGTATAAGTAGTGTCGCCATATCTTCAAAGAATATATTACTGCAGCCAATTCCAAATCATGGGTTGGATAATTCTTTTCATGTTTCTTCAATTAACTTGATGCATAAGCAATCATCTTCCCACGCTGCATCAATACACACCCCAAACCTATAACTGAGGCATCACAATATACCACATAACCTTCTTTCCTTCAGGGAGAGTGAGCACTGGTGCGGATGTCAATCGATTCTTCAGCTCCTTAAAACTACGTTCACAAGTGTCAGACCACTGGAACTTGGTAGTTTTCTGTGTTAACTTAGTCAATGGTGATGATATAGAGGAAAATCCTTCTACAAACCGCCTATAATATCATGCTAGCCCTAGGAAGATGCGGGCTTCTGATGGTGTTGTAGGTCTTGGCCAATTCTTTACTGCATCGATCTTCTGATTGTCGACACTAATAACCTCGTCAAATATCACGTGGCCAAGGAACGTTACTGAGTTCAGCCAAAATCACATTTGGAGAGCTTAGCATATAACTTACGATCCTGAAGCGTCTGTAATACTATCCGCATGTTCCGCCTCTGAACGAGAATATACTAGAATGTCATCAATGAATACAATCACGAACACATCAAGATAGGGCCTAAATATAGTATTCATGAGATCCATAAAAGTTGCTGGGAATTTGTTAGCCCGAACGACATCACCAAGAACTCAAAGTGCTTGTATCTTGTCCGGAAGACCGTCTTTGGAATATCCTTCTCCTTAACCCTCACCTGATTATACCCTGAACGTAAATCAATCTTGGAGAAATACTTGGCACCTTGGAGTTGGTCAAACAGGTCATCAATTCTTGGAAGTGGATACTTGTTCTTTATAGTAAACTTATTCAACTGTCGATAGTCGATACACATCCGTAACAACCCGTCTTTCTTCCGCACGAATAGGACTGGTGCACCCCAAGGTGAAGTGCTAGGTCTAATGAAGCCCTTATCCAGCAAGTCCTTCAACTGCACCTTCAACTCTCGTAATTCTGCTGGGGCCATTCTTTATAGAGGGATAGAGATCGGTTGAGTGTCAGGCAACACATCAATGCTAAACTCAATCTCCCTTTCAGGAGGAAGGCCTGGGAGTTCATCTGGGAAAACATCTGGGAATTCGTTGACCACGGGGATTGATTGTAAAGTAGGTGGTTTTGCCTCCGCATCCCTAACGCGAACGAGATGATAAATGTAACCTTTTGAGATCATTTTCCTTGCCTTAATATAGGAAATAAACCTACCTTTTGGTGTAGCAATATTCCCTTTCCTTTCAATGATGGGTTCACCAGGAAATTGAAACCTAACCATCTTTGTACAACAGTCAATATTTGCATAGCATGAGGCCAACCAGTCCATTCCCATTATCACATCAAAATCAACCATTTCTAACTCAAATAAATTTGCCGAGGTTTGACGTCTACAAATCATCACAGTGCAACATCTATATACCCTTCTAGCAATCACAGAATCTCGTATCGGAGTAGATACCGCAAGGGGTTTACTTATCAATTCAGGTTCAATGCCAAACTTATTAGCCACAAAGGGTGTAACATATGATAATGTCGATCCCGGATCAATCAGCGCATATACATCATAAGAAAACACAGACACTATACCTGTAACAACATCTGGAGACGACTCGAGATCCTGTCGACCTACTAGAGCATAGGTTCGATTTTGACCACCACTCAAACTCGGCACTGCACCTCTATCTCTACCACGACCTATCGACTGCTGAAAACCCCGTGCTGGAGGTCGAACTGATGAGGAAGAAGAAGACACAGATCCAGTCTGCTAAGCCATACCATCACCTCCCTTGTTAGGACAATCCCGCATCATATGGTCAGGCTGTCCGCAAGAATAACATGCATCAGAACCTCGACGGCACAGTCCAAAGTGGACCTTGCCGCACTGATCACAACGTGGTGTTGAGGGTCTCGTCTGACTAGTATCCCTATGATGTTGCTATCTCGATGCCTGCGAACTCTGACCTAGACCAGAATGGGTAAATCGATCATATCGAGGCCTCTGAAACTGTGGAGAAGCACTAGCTACAGGTGGCGTTGAACTCCTCGAAGACTGGGGCCTGACGCTGCCTCTGAAGTCATTAGAATACCTTGCAAATCTCTCCCTCTTATGCTGGCCCCTATCCTTCTCCCTATCTGCCCTCTGCTGGTGCTTACGATCCTCTAGGGTCTGGGTATAAGCCTGAATACGGGAAATATCCATGCCCTCCACCAAGGAGGCTGTCGTGCACTCATTTATCAGATATGGCCCCAATCCGTTCACGAACAAATGCACCCTATCACTCATCTCGGCCACCATATGGGGAGCATACCTTGCTAAAGAATCGAACTGCATACTGTACTCTTTCACACTCATATTACCTTGTCTAAGGTTCAAGAACTTATCAGCTCTAGCTCGTCGTATCTCAACTGGCAAGTAGTGACGAAGAAAGACCTCAGAAAATTCCTTCCACACAGCTGGAAGAGCGTTCGGATCCCTGGATCTCTCCCAACTATCATACCAGAGAACCGCTAAATCCCGTGGCCGATAAGAAGCCAACTCTACTGCCTCTGTATCACTAATATGCATAACCTGCAGTGTACGATGAACCTGGTCAATAAAAGTCTGCGGGTCCTCCCTGGGGTCTGATCCGGTAAACACTGGAGGGTCTAAATTAATAAAATCAAGAACTCTCGTACTAACTAGTTTATTAGTAGCACCTGTATTCTGCCTCTGAGCCTGAGCAGCTACCAAGCTAGTCAATAATTGCAAAGCACTCCGCATATCCTGGTCTGTAGTGCCAGACGGAGGAACTGGAGGTGATGGGTGCCTCCTAATATCCTTTGGAGGAGACGGGGTAGATGAGATATGAGACGGCATCTCACTCTAAGCCTCACTTTGGCCTGCTCTGGCTTGGGGCACCTAACTGGTACCCTCTCCCGCAGTTGTATCAAGCCGTCTACTAATTGTTTCCTTCCTAGTCGAGGGCATCGCTGAAAGAAAACAAGGTGAATATTAGAGACGAACACTTACGACTCAACTCTATGCACGATCTAGATTCAGGAAGAAGGTAACAACCCTAGATGTCATGTAGCCTCCTGATTATAAATGTGGCGCGCTACACATCCATAATCAAGACTCTACTAGACACGGCTCATAGACAATCCCTAGGACAGACTTGCTCTGATACCAAGTTTGTCACGACCCAAACTGGAGGGCCATGACTAGCACCCGACCATACTTGTCGAGCACCAACGTACATTTTATCTAACTTTTTTTATTATCTTTTAGGGTTGACGAGATCAATATAAATGATAGACATGGATCATGGACAACCAACAATAAAATATGATGGCATGAACATACATAGTAGGGGATGACCAGACAATCAAGAATTACATATAAGGTACGAGCTACCACGCTACCATGAAAGACTATACAACAAAAATCAGCTGACAAGGCATACCAAACTATACATGAGTCGACACTTGTCTATGAACCTCTAAATGAACATAAGTGCTGCAACATAGCCGGAACAGGGCCTCGGCATACCTATAAAGTCTATAACAAAAATGCATACCAAGACCACGGCAAGTCCAAAGAAGGGATCTCGCCAATCACTGCTGAACTGGACAACCTACTGTGGTGGGGGAGCTGCACCTGCATGTCTATTAGGGACTGCAACACGACATGCAGCGTCCACAAACAAAAGGTTGCAGTACGAATAAAGTACTGAGTATGTAAGGCAGGGGACCATAAATACGAATAGTAATGTAAGTAGGGATAGAGAATATACAACCTGGAACATCTAAGTACCTCTGAGGGCTACTGACATGAAATGCATGATACATATGTATGTATACATAAACTTTTAAAACATACGCCTCTGTGGACATCATCATCATCATATTGTACCCAGCCATAATAGGCTCGGTAAAAACGTACTCGGCCATCATAAGGCTCGGTAGAATCGTACCCGGCCATGTGGAGCTCGGTAAAAGCCAAATGATCAATAGTTGCACAATAGGTGTCGTACCCGGCTGACTATAGCTTGGCTCGGTAGGGTAAAATTAATACATATATATAATGCATGCTCGACTCATGGAATCACATTCTAAACCTTTCGGAGTGACGTAAGGTCGGTATCCTCTGTACACGTTATTAGGACCAACTCTTCATTACGAACCTTATAAGAATCAGGAAGTACCAACAACATTGAGAGCATAATAATAAGAGAAGCAACATTAACATCAATCGTTCCATAAGAGGGAAAGCAATGTAAGTACTGCTAGCTTCTAAGAGTAGAGTATCTTTGGAAGCTCGTTCATTACATTATGTACAATCGGAGTCGTGCAAAAGAAGAAAAGGGATAGCCTCACATACCTTGTATATACTTCCCCAATCACAAGCTATGCAATTGTCACAACTCCTTAGTCTACAATAGGAGAAACGATACTATCGTTATCATTTAAGCGTCATAACTATTATGTATCGACCACAACCTATTTTACGTTGAAACGGACAGCACCTCCGCTATATATATGACTTCACACCATTCAAAACAATCACAAAACAGCCCAAACAACATCAATAATAAACATATTGAGCCTCCCAAAATAGTTCACGCACAACCTAATTACATCATACATACGACGGCCACCGTAGTCGTGTCAAACGACCCGAAAATGTTACGAATAACTATCAGCCCACAACCCTACATATATATATATGGTGTTTCTCCACACCCTTACACCTCCAAAACTCCACAAAACAGTGGTAAAACATGCAGCCCAATAGCAACACAAAACAGTCCACCAAAACAGTCTGCTACAAGTGAATAACTCGAACTCACGGCTTCCGATCACCGTCCGGTGAGTTCTTACATGTATAGAACCAATTACCATGAATTCACAGCAGAAAAAAAAGTATGAAAGATGGCAGTAACTTACCTTACTTGTTGGATGACTCAGTCCTTCCCTTGGTTCTTCAAACTCTAGGTTTTACCTTCAAATAGAACTTGAAAGAGAGGGAATATCGATTAGGGTTTGTGTGGGATTTTTGGGGAGGGGTTGCAGGGGTTAACTTTGGTTTTGAGGTTATGAAAAATGGATGAAATAACTGAGTTCATAACCCCTTAAAAGTCCTCTCTTGGCCGACTTAGGGCTTTTAATTTTGTCCTATCATTTTGGCAAGTAGGTGATGCACCTACTTGTCATCTACTAATCTGCGCAGGCTTGCGAAAATATGAATATATCTATACTCCGAGATCGTATTGACAAACGGATTAATGCGTTGGAAACTAGACTCAAAAATCTTTAATTTGGTGGGTAGATCACCCTGTAATTCCTTGAAATTAGGTGAAAAGCTTAGAAACATTTAACCTAATGTTTAAGTAAAATTATGAACCTAAGTTGCGACAACGTTTGTCGACTTTTGTTTCATAACTCGTTTGACTTCAAGACTTATGATACGGATATAATATGATTAAAATACCTTAATACATGACCTCTTGAGTGTATTAAGAACCTCTAATACTTGTTAATCACCCTTATACACCCTTGTATCACTTAAGACCAATAGGATTAACTTCTTATCATCTCAAAGGTAATTCCTTCATGGATTTATGTTAACTAATATATGGCATGAACTAACGCGTGTGGATATGGGTTGTAACACATTGCCTTGTCTGTGATCGCATATCCCAGCCCCATTTACTCTATGCGATCGCATTCCCTCTTCCGCGATCGCATAGAGCAAATTTCACCCAGTTAAATTTTTAAAACTCCAGAACAGTGTAGTTACGGGATTTTCATAAAAAACACACGAACTCTTTCTTATCCAAGGTCCTTAGGCGTCCATTGAAGCTATCTTTCACCAATACTACTTGGGTTAGTAAATTTCAACTCATTTTCTTCATTTTCCATCAATATCTATTGAATTCCTAAGCCTAAAACATGTAATTTAGGGTAGAAATTGGGGGAGTTGGGTAGAGTTAGGGCTTTTTACTTTTTCTTGATTTAGACCTCGTTTTGGGGTCGAATATGAAAACAAATTATATATTCGGGTTTGTGGGTGAATGGGTGATTTGATTTTGGTCCGAACCTCGTGTTTTGACCAAGCGGGCCTGGGTTCGATTTTTGGGATTTTGGGAAAAAAGCTTGGGAATCTATATTTAGGCATTGGGTTTGATTTGTGTAGCTTATATTGATATTATAAAGTCGTTATTGCATAGATTTGTTTGAGTTGGAGCCGAATTCGAGAGGGAAAGCGGTTGTTGTGGATTGAGTTGACCGTGGAGTTCTGAGGTAAGTGTTTGTTCTAACTTTGGCTTGAGGGAATATGATTAGAGTGTTGTTTGCTATTTGTTAATTGTTAAGTACGGTGTATAGGCATGGTGACGAGTATCTATACACCGGAGTCTAGCATGACCGTGAGTCTTATTTGTGTTTATTCGGATTTGTGATATCACTTGCTTGTTAAATTGATAAATTTCATATGATGTGAAGAGTTTGAGGAAGAATTATGATTTGTACATTCTTGGAGCATTTTCTCGAGTATATTATAAAGCGTGAAAGTATATGAAATGATTGAACCCCTTTGGAGTGTTGGCTCAGGTGGTAAAGTGAGATAAGAGGCAAAAGTGAAAAAAAGAGAAAGAATTATCGAATTGTTCCCTTGCCGAGATGTTTGTCGTTTTGTTGATTATCTCCCTTGCCGGGATGCTGAGATTATTGATATTGTTCCCTTGCCGGGCTTTAATTGTTTAATTGTATTCCCTTGCCGGGATTTCCTATCATTATTTGTTCACTCCCTTGCCCCCTTTGTTTGTGATTGTTGTTGGGTTAGGAAGAGCAATAGAGCATGAAGGGTGATGTCGTGCATTGTTTGTTATTGTGAGGAAAGAGTGTAAAAGCACGAAGGGTCATTCTGTGCCATGTTTTGAATAATTATGCACAAAGGGTCATTCCGTGCCATGTTTTGAATGATTATGCACGAAGGGTCATTCCATGCCATGTTTTGAACATTTATGCACGAAGGGTCATTCTGTTCCTTGATATGAGAGTTTATGTGAGGAAGAGCACGAAGGTTAATGCTGTGTACCTTATATGATTGTTTTGGTGAGAACGAGAGTAAAAGCACGAAGATTGATGCCGTGCAACTGTCGATTAACATGTTCTCCTTAACTGTTGCTATTGTACAGTTTCACTTCTCTATCTGTTGACTTTATATCTGAACTGCTACACCCCCATAGCATATTTCCCCCTCCCTCTTAGCTGTTTAAATTCTATGTATTCCTTTTTATTGCATATATCTGCACAGGTTGTTTTTGGTAGGCTCCGTCTAGCCTCGTCACTACTTCGCTGGGGTTAGGCCGAGCACTTACCAGCACATGGGGTCGGTTGTGTTGATGCTACACTCTGTGCATCTTTTTGCATAGATCTAGGAGCAGCTATTGGACCTCAGCAGTAGGATTTGATCGGGAGCTAACTTCAGTCCAGGGACTTTCGAGGTAGTCTAGCTGATGTCCGCAGGCCGGAGTCCCTTCCTATTTTACTTAGATTGTTTCCTTTTTGTATTGGAACAAAGATTGTATCTTTTATTCAAACCCTGTTTGTAGTACTCTCTAGTAGTTCGTGAGTTAGTGACACCAGACTCTGGGTAGAGATGTATTTAGACTTCCGCATTTGATTTCCGTTATCTAAGTTTAAAGACTTCCGCTTTTATTTAATTGTCTTGTTTTATTTATATTGTTGCGAATGTTATCAGCAATGTATTAATAGCTTGGTGGCCTAGCTCCAATAGTAGGCGCCATCACGACTCCCGATGGTGGGAAATCCGGGTCGTGATAAGTTGGTATCAGAGCACTAGGTTACTTAGGTCTCACAACTCACGGACAAGCTCGGTAGAGTCTGAGAGATCGGTACAGAGACATCTGTATTTATCCTCCAGAGGCTACAGAGTTAGGAAAACTTCACATTTGTTCTTTCTTGTCGTGCGGTTCTATTTCTCAAATACTGATTGTCTTTCTACTCCGTTCTTTCGCAGATGGTGAGGACACGCGCTTCCTGATCGATCGCGCAGCAGCCCGAGCTCCCAGCAGCAGCTCCTAGTAGGGGCAGAGGGAGAGGCCGAGGCTGTGCCAGAGGCCGAGGCCGTGCCAGAGGCCGGGGCAGAGCTCAGCCCCGAGCAGCAGTTCCTGAGGTGGAGCCTCATGTTGATTATGATGGGGAGGTTCCAGCTCCAGCAGCTCCGGTGGGCCCAGCTTAGGTCCTAGAGGGTTTCATAGCCACTCCAGTGCTTCAGGACACTTTGTTCCGATAGGTAGGCTTCATAGAGAGCGTCTCTCGAGCGGGTTTGCTTCTAGTAGCACCAGCCACTTCTTAGAATGGGGGAGGAGTTCAGACTCCTGCTACACGTACTTTGGAGTAGGTAGCTCCCTAGGTTCAGGTTCTGGTGGTTCAGCCAGTAGTGACAGTTCAGCCGGGTACAGCGACTTAGACCGGCGATGGTGCGGCTATGTCCGCCGATGCTCTGTGAAGATTGGATCGATTCATCAAGCTATTCACTACCACATTCAGTGGTGCTTCTTTAGAGGATCCCCAGGATTTCTTATACAGCTGCCACGGGGTTCTCAGAAACATGGGTATTGTTGAGACCAATGGAGTTGATTTTGCTACATTTCGCCTGTTTGGATCCGCCAAGACTTGTTGGAGGGATTATTGCTTAGTGAGACTAGCCGGATATCCATCTTTGACTTGGGAGCAGTTTATAGTGTTATTTCTAGAGAAGTTTCTCCCTGTTATTCAGAGAGAGGCCATCCTCCTAGGCCCTTTCAGTCACCTCTCCAGGTCTCTCATGGTACTCCAGGTAGTAGTGGTTCTCAGCCATATTATTCTGAGCAGCAGTCCATCAGTGCACCACCACTTCAGAGCTTCAGGGGAGGACATTCAGGTCGATAGGTTCAGCAGTCTCCACAACCGAGGGCTTGTTACAGTTGTGGTAACCCGAGTCACATTGTTAGATTTTGCCCTTGAGCTTCAGGTAGTTCTCAGCAGTAGGGTCCTTGTCCTACGATTTAGGCACCAGTTGTTCCACAGCCTGCCCAGCCAGCTAGAGGCGGGGATAGAGGACGTAGAGGTGGAGGTAGAGGTCATAGAGGTAGAGCTCAGACCGCCGGAGGTAGGGGTCAGCCAACAGCCGATCGTCCCAGGGATGTGATTTAGGGAGGTGGGGCCCAGCCCCGATGTTATGCTTTGCCAGCCAGGCCAGAGGTTGAGTCATCCGATGTTGTTATTACAGGTACTATTCTAGTCTGTGATAGAGATGCTTCAGTGCTATTTGACCCTGGATCTACGTATTCATATGTGTCGTCCTATTTTGCACCCTGCCTGGTTACGCCTAGTGAGGCCTTGAGTATTCCTGTGTATGTATCTACACCAGTGGGTGATTCTATAGTGGTTGATCGGGTTCATCATTCCTGTGTTGCAGTGTTTAGGGGACTTGAGACCCGTGTCGATTTGTTGCTCTTAGATATGGTGGATTTTGACGTTATATTAGGGATGGATTGGTTGTCCCCGTATCATGCGATCTTGGATTGTCATGCCAAGACTGTGACTGTAGCCTTACCGGATTTGCCCCATTTGGAGTGGAGAGGGACTCCTGGTCATTCTACCCGCAGTGTTATTTCGTATGTGAAGGCTCAGCGTATGGTCGAGAAGGGGTGTTTGGCCTACTTGGCTTATGTTCGTGATTCCAGTGCTGAGATTCCCTCTATTAATTCTGTGCCTGTGGTTTGTGAGTTTCCTGAGGTTTTCCCATCAGACTTGCCAGGGATGCCACCCGATAGGGATATTGTTTTTGCATGGATTTGGCTCCGGGCACTTAACCCATTTCTATTCCTCCATATCGCATGGCCCCGCCAGAGTTGAAAGAGTTGAAAGAGCAGTTGCAAGACTTGCTTGAGAAGGGTTTCATTAGACCCAGCGTATCGCCTTGGGGTGCGCCGGTTCTGTTTGTGAAGAAAAAGGATGGTTTTATGAGAATGTGCATTGATTACCGGCAATTGAACAAGGTTACAATTAAGAATAAGTATCCACTGCCGAGGATTGATGATTTGTTCGATCAGCTTCAGGGTGTCAAGGTATTTTCAAAGATTGACTTGAGATCTGGCTACCATCAGTTGAGGATTAGGGCATCCGATGTCCCTAAGACAGCATTCCGCACTCAGTACGGGCATTATGAGTTCTTGGTTATGTCATTTGGGTTGACCAATGCCCCAACAACCTTTATGGATTTGATGAACTGAGTGTTCAGGCCTTATTTGGACTCATTCGTGATAGTCTTCATTGATGATATTTTGATATATTCCCGCAGCCGGGAGGAGCACGAGCAACATCTTAGAGTGGTTCTTCAGACCTTGAGGGATAGTCAGTTATATGCTAAGTTCTCGAAGTGCGAGTTCTAGTTGAGCTCAGTTGCATTTCTGGGTCATGTTGTATCAGTAGAGGGCATTCAGGTTGATCCAAAGAAGATTGAGGCAGTAAAGAACTGGCCTAGACCAGCATCAGCCACAGAGATTCGGAGTTTCTTGGGGTTAGCAGGTTACTATCGTCGGTTCGTGGAGGGGTTTTCATCCATTGCAGCCCCGATGACCAGGTTGACCCAGAAGGGAGCCCAGTTCAGATGGTTGGACGAGTGTGAGGCGGGCTTTCAGAAGCTCAAGACAGCTCTGACTACAGCACCGGTATTGGTTTTGCCCACAGGTACAGGCCCTTATACAGTCTATTGTGATGCATCTCGTATTGGGCTTGGTGCAGTGTTGATGCAGGATGGCAAGGTCATTGCCTATGCTTTGAGGCAGTTGAAGGTTCATGAGAAGAACTATCCAGTGCATGATTTGGATTGGCAGCCATTGTTCACGCATTGAAGATTTGGAGGCACTATCTGTATGGCGTGGCGTGTGAGGTGTTCACAGATCATAAGAGTCTTCAGTATTTGTTCAAGCAAAAGGAGTTGAATTTGAGACAAAGGAGGTGGTTGCAGTTGTTGAAAGATTATGACATCACTATCCTATATCACCCGGGAAAGGCCAATGTGGTGGCCGATGCCTTGAGTAGGAAGTCAGCCAGTATGGGCAGTCTTGCTTATATTCCGGTTGGTGAGAGACCGCTTGCTTTGGACGTTCAGGCTTTGGCCAATCAGTTAGTGAGGTTGGATATTTCTAAGTCTAGTAAAGTATTAGCTTGCACGGTCGCCCGTTCTTCGTTATTAGAGCGTATCCGTGATTGGCACTTTGATGATCCCCATTTGTGTGTCCTTAGGGACACGGTACAACGTGGAGGTATCAAGCAGGTTACCTTAGATGCTGATGGAGTTTTGAGATTGCAGGGGCGAGTTTGTGTGCCCAATGTTGATGGGATTCGAGAGTTGATCTTAGCGGATGCCCATAGTTCTCGATATTATATTCACCTGGGCGTTGCGAAGATGTATCAAGACTTGCGGCAACATTATTGGTGGCATAGAATGAAGAAGGATATCGTTGCCTATGTGGCTCAGTATTTAAATTGTCAACAGGTTAAGTATAAGCATCAGAGGCCTGGTGGTTTATTTCAGAGGATTGAGCTTCCCGAGTGGAAGTGGGAGCGGATCACTATGGACTTCTTTGTTGGGCTCCCGCGGACTCAGAGGAAGTTCGACGCAGTTTGGGTCATTGTTGATAGGCTGACCAAGTCAGCGCATTTCATTCCTATGGCAGTCTCCTATTCATCCAAGAGGTTAGCTGAGATCTATATTCAGGAGATTTTTCGTCTTCGTGGTATGCCGGTATCTATCATCTCGGACCGATGTACGCATTTTACCTCGCGTTTCTGGAAAGCAGTCCAGCGAGAGTTAGGCACCCAGGTTGAGTTGAGCACAACATTTCATCCTCAGACGGACGGGCAGTCCGAGCAGACTATTCAGATATTGGAGGATATGCTCTGAGCTTGTGTTATTGACTTTGGAGGTTCGTGTGATCAGTTCTTGCCTTTAGCAGAGTTTGCCTACAACAACAGCTACCAGCCGAGTATCCAGATGGCTCCTTATGAGGCTTTATATGGTAGGCAATGTCGATCTCCGGTTGGATGGTTTGATGTGGGAGAGGCTCGGTTGTTGGGTATAGATTTGGTCTGGGAGGCTTTGGACAAGGTCAGGATCATTCAGGATAGACTTTGTACAGCTCAGTCCAGGCAAAAGAGCTATGCAGATCGAAAGGTTCGAGATGTGGCTTTCATGGTTGGTGAGCGGGTATTGCTCCGAGTGTCGCCTATGAAGGGCGTGATGAGATTTGGGAAGAAGGGCAAGCTTAGCCCTAGGTTCATCGGTCCATTTGAGATTCTTGGTCGAGCGGGAGAGGTAGCTTATAGACTTGCATTGCCACCGAGCTTATCAGCCGTACATCCAGTGTTTCATTGGTCCATGCTTCGGAGATATCACGGCGATACATCCCACGTGTTAGATCTCAGCACTGTCCAGTTGGACAAGGACTTATCTTATGAGGAGGAGCCGGTAGCTATTCTAGACCGGCAGGTTCACCAGTTGAGATCGAAGAGTTTTCCTTCGGTTTGTGTTCAGTGGAGAGGTCAGCCTCCTGAGGCATCGACCTGGGAGTCTGAGTCCAATATGTGGAGCCGTTATCCTCATCTATTCCCCGACTCAGGTACTTCCTTCTTATGTCCGTTCGAGGACGAACGGTCGTTTTAGAGGTGGAGAATGTGACGACCCAAAGGGTCATCACCGGTTTTCTCCCTTTTTCCATACTTTCGAGGCCTTGAAAACCCCACCTTTAGTTGCCTCGATTTATGTGCACAGTCCGGGCGCGTAGCCGGAAAAGCTTATGTGTTAAATTATGTGAAATTTGGTAAATTGTGGCTTTAAAATGGTTAAAGTTGAATTTGGTCAACATTTTGGGTAAACGGACCCAGACATGTGATTTGACGATCCCGGAGGGTCCGTAGAAAAATATGGGACTCGGGTGTATGCCCGAAATTAAAATCCGAGGTCCCGAGCCCGAGAAATGAATTTTTAAAAGAAATTGTCCTTCTGAAATTTATTTGGAAATTTGAAATGAAAATGGATTAGAAAGCGTTGGTATCGGGCCCGTATTTTGGTTCTGGTGCCTGGTACATGTCTTATATGTGGTTTAAGCGCTTTCTGTGAAATTTGGTTGAAATCGGACGTCATTTGACGTGTTTCTGACCTAAAACTCTAAGTTTGAAAGTTTATGAAGTTTGATGAAAAATTGATGATTTTGAGGTTTGATTCCTCGTTTATGATGTTATTTTGGCTATTTAATCACATGGTTAAGTTTGTAGGATATTGTTGAGTTAGTGTGTGTGTTTGGTTAGGAGCCCTGAGGGCTCGGGAGTGTTTCAGAGTGGTTTTAGCCTTAGAGATGTTGCAGAATCTGCTGTCTGTTGTTGCCCAGTTCTTTGTTCTATGCGATCGCATAGCTATATCCGCAATCGCATAGTGTAAATTTTCAGGGGTTCAGTTTGTTCTATGCGATCGCATAGTGCCTCCCGCAATCACATAGTGTGTTAGCCCAGCCTTCACTATTTTACTCTATGCGATCGCATTGCCTTGTCTGCGATCGCATATCCCATCCCCATTTACTCTACGCGATCGCATTCCCTCTTCCGCGATCGCATAGAGCAATATTCGCCCAGTTAAATTTTTAAAACTCCAGAACAGTGTAGTTACGGTATTTCATAAAAAACACACGAACTCTTTCTTCTCCAAGGTCCTTAGGCATCCATTGAAGCTCTCTTTCACCAATACTTCTTGGGATAGTAAATTTCAACTCGTTTTCTTCATTTTCCATCAATATCTATTGAATTCCTAAGCCTAAAACATGTAATTTAGGGTAGAAATTGGGGGAGTTGGGTAGAGTTAGGGATTTTTACTTTTTCTTGATTTAGACCACGTTTTGGGGTCGAATATGAAAATAAATTATATATTCAGGCTTGTGGGTGAATGGGTGATTTGATTTTGGTCCGAACCTCGTGTTTTGACCAAGCGGGCCCGGGGTCGATTTTTGGGATTTTGGGAAGAAAGCTTGGGAATCTATATTTAGGCATTGGGTTTGATTTGTGTAGCTTATATTGATATTATAAAGTCGTTATTGCATAGATTTGTTTGAGTTGGAGCCGAATTCGAGAGGGAAAGCGGTTGTTATGGATTGAGTTGACCGTGGAGTTCCGAGGTAAGTGTTTGTTCTAACTTTGGCTTGAGGGAATAGGATTAGAGTGTTGTTTGCTATTTGCTAATTGTTGAGTACGGTGTATAGTCATGGTGACGAGTATCTATACACCGGAGTCTAGAATGACCGTGAGTCTTATTTGTGTTTATTCGGATTTGTGATATCACTTCCTTGTTAAATTGATAAATTTCATATTATATGAAGAGTTTGAGGAAGAATTATGATTTGTACATTCTTGGAGCATTGGCTCGAGTATATTATAAAGCATGAAAGTATATGAAATGATTGAACCCCTTTGTAGCGTTGGCTCAGGTGGTAAAGTGAGATAAGAGGCAAAAGTGAAAGAAAGAATTATCAAATTGTTCCCTTGCCGAGATGTTTGCCGTTTTGTTGATTATCTCCCTTGCTGGGAAGCTGATATTATTGATATTGTTCCCTTGTCGGGCTTTAATTGTTTAATTGTATTCCCTTGCCGGGATTTCCTATCATTATTTGTTCACTCCCTTGCCCCCTTTGTTTGTGATTGTTGTTGGGTGAGGAAGAGCGATAGAGTACGAAGGGTGATGTCGTGCATTGTTTGTTATTGTGAGGAAAGAGTGTAAAAGCACGAAACGTCATTCCGTGCTATGTTTTGAATAATTATTCACGAAGGGTCATTTCGTGCCATGTTTTGAATGATTATGCACGAAGGGTCATTCCGTGCCATGTTTTGAATATTATGCACGGAATGACACGAAGGGTCATTCTATGCCATGTTTTGAACATTTACGCACGAAGGGTCATTCCGTGCCTTGATATGAGAGTTTATGTGAGGAAGATCACGAAGGTTAATGTCGTGTACCTTATATGATTGTTTTGGTGAGAACGAGAGTAAAAGCACGAAGATTGATGTCGTGCAACTGTCGATTAACCTGTTCTCCTTAACTATTGCTATTGTACAGTTTCACTTCTCTATCTGTTGACTTTATATCTGAACTGCTACACCCCCATAGCATGTTTCCCCCTCTGTCTTAGCTATTTAAATTCTGTGTATTCCCTTTTATTGCATATATTTGCACAGGTTGTTTTTGGTAGGCTTCGTCTAGCCGCGTCACTACTTTGCTAGGGTTAGGCCGGGAACTTACCAGCACATAGGGTCAGTTGTGCCAATGCTACACTTTGTGCATCTTTTCGCACAGATCCAGGAGCAGCTTTTGGACCTCAGTAGTAGGATTTGATCGGGAACTGACTTCAGTCCAGGGACTTTCGAGGTAGCCTAGATGACGTCCGCAGGCCGGAGTCCCTTCCTATTTTACTTAGATTGTTTCCTTTTTGTATCGGAACAAAGAATTGTATCTTTTTTTCAAACCTTGTTTGTAGTACTCTCTAGTAGTTCGTGAGTTAGTGACACCAGACTTTGGGTAGAGATGTATTTAGACTTCCACATTTGATTTCCATTATCTAAGTTTAAAGACTTCCGCTTTTATTTAATTGTCTTTTTTTATTTATATTGTTGCGAATGTTATCAGCAATGTATTAATACTTGGCTGACCTAGCTCCAATAGTAGGCACCATCACGACTCCCGATGGTGGGAAATCTGGGTCCTGACAACTACTCACTCTATACCTCTCGGTAGCTTGAGTGACTTTGCCCTAATTGGCTTTCTCAAGACCAATTGGGTGTCAAAATTGTGCAAGCAATATAGGCTCAAGTCGGGTATTACTATCTCTAGGTTTAACCCTTTAATTGGGGCTATCAATCTCTTGAATACGCCCATATTCCTTGTTGGCCTGATTTTCCTAGACTCAAGCTCTCTTTCTCAAGAAGAGCCCAAGTCAAAAGGCACAAATTAGTGTTTGCAACCACTAATGCAACATGAAAAACACAGATCAGGCCAAATATCAACCACCCATAAACATCTAAGCCTTAAAACAAGAGACCCATCAAATACCCACACTAGGGTTGAGCCACAACCCTAGCTAATGGGTCTAGCTACTCATAATAATAGAAGAAATCAGATATTGGGATGAAGAATAACCCATAAAATATAATTACAAGCTAAGATTCAAACATTCAATGTTAAACTAGCTACAATATTACTCAAAATAGCTAAAAGACGGCGTTCACGTGCTCAACTACAGATAAGATGACCTAAAATTTTGAAAAAGAAGTATTTACACAAGGCCGAATTTTCTGGACAAAAATGCGGTTGAAGGAGGTACCACGGACCGCGGAAAATAGACTGCAGCCGTGGTGAGGCTTTTTGGCTTCAAATCTTGTTCTCTGAATCTGGTCACCGCGGACTGCAATAAATGGACCGCGGCCACGATGGCTTCCCCGCTGCCGCATAAAATCAACCGCGGCCAGCGATGTCTTGAAATTTCCAAATTTCATGTTCTCTGAATCTCTTCTCCGCGGACCGCAACAAATGGACCACAACTGCAATGAGGCTACCGCGGCTGTAAAGAATCAACCGTGGGCAGCGTTGCTTGAAATTCCAGAATTGCATCTTTTCTAATCTTTTCCACCGCAGACCGCGATAATTGAACCGCGGTCGCGGTGGGTCTATTGCAGCCATGGTGGATTTACTACTGTAGCAGTACTTGATTTGTTCTTGGCACTTGTGCAGGTTTTACTCCTTTTTGAGCTGGTTTTGACTTCCTTGCCACTTTGACCAAACACTGCAAACAAGTACAACGTGTAAGCTTTCGGGATTACTTGTATACACTTTTAATCCAAAACTCAAGCTAAAAGGAGTATAAAATAGACTAGAATCCCTAGTTATCACTGCACACAAAGGTCTGCAATCCCTTCACCTCGAAGCTCAATGTGTTCCGCCAAATTGGAACCACAACGGTAATCCATGGTGGTGGCGGCCCTAATGGTGCTAAGATCTCTTCTATCCAAGGTCGTACTTCTTATTTCATTGCACATTTCTCCAAATACTCCTTCAGCTCCAAGTCCTCAAACCCCAAGTACGTGTTTAGTGTGTGCTGATCAAACCACACGTTGAGGTTGCGTACTTTAGTCATCTTCATCCCCTTCTTGATGTGAGAAATATTTGCGTATAACTCTCGGATGAGTTACCCCGTGGCATCCTCAAAACTCTCAGTAAACCACATCCAACCCTTTTTTGCTTTGAAATGCCTCAACACCATCGGGTTGTATTTATCCAAATCCTTCAATAGAAACTGTTGCTCAAGTGTCAAGGAACTCACCAGCCACCATGTACCGAAATCAGTGAAGGCAACCAGGCTAAAGAACCTATCCTATCATATCTCATTTTTTCGATCTCTCTACACCTGTAGATGTACCATCTCCCCCTCTACCATCATCGGGGATATCCTGTACAGTCTGTCCCTTTGTGTTTGGGGCAGCTGCTGGCTTAGAGGCCTGGCTAGCACTTTCGACCCATCGGGCATGTTATGAGATGAAGAGGCCTCAACCATTAGTTGGAATCGCCCATGGCCTAGACTGTGTGGCTGTCTACTCTTCCTAAATAAAGGCTGAGTTGCCCTCTGAAGCTTCCCTATATGAGACATAGGAACTAGACTCGAAGAGGTTTGCACCTCTCCCTTTGCCTACTATGGCCTTCTTCCTGATTGTTCTAGAATGGCCAAGGGGCAAGGTGCCTCTAACTAGACCCCTAGAAGATTCACTTCTTCCTTTTGTAGTGTCTTTGTAGCCTCACGATCGGACCATTGTCTGTATGAAAGAAAAGAATGTTGCTTATTATAAGTCATCATTCAACACATTCATGACTTATGTAGTCAAGGGAGAACAATGGGGACATAGTGGGAATAGGACAAAAAACAACAAGCTACTGAAACTGGGGTCTGCGGTCCGAAGATTTTGGATATGCGGCCGCAGAATCGAAGTGCAGATCGCACAATTACAAGTGCAGCTGCACTTTTGTCAAAAACATCAGAGGCTCAGAATCCCCTCTCTTAAGATATTACGGAGGCTATTTTGCGACCGTAAAAGAGATCTACAATCTGCAAAATTTCAATTGCGGCCTCTCTAAGATTTTTGCCGTTCGCAAATTAAAGTGCGGCCGCAGATGCACTTGCCTCACTAGGTCGCCCAAAACTCCTAATATGCCGACCGCACAAATTCAAATGCGGTCGCATATTTCAAAAACAATGCACAAGCAATCTTTTCTACTTAGATTTTCAATTACATGCACAAATAGACATTGCAACAAGGTATAAACATAACCTCTCATTAACCCAACCCATGATAGCCTGTATTATCAACTACCCATTTCAGATCTACCCCTCATGGACATAGATGAACTCTAATAATAGATGGCCAAAAAAGAAACTTAAATTTTAAAAATTAAACTAACACAAAATTTTAACATCAAACGAATCATACCAGATAGAGTGAGTGCACTGGGTGTATAAGCACAGGTGATTGTGTGGGGACATTGAAAATCTCTCAAGAAAATTGGAGAGTAACAGTAATTTTTAGGAGAGGAAAAAGTGTAAAATGAACTCAAGTTTCCTATTTATACAAAAAAACTCTAAGAGGGAAAAGGGTCGAGTGTGGACACAGATTTCCATGCGCGGTCCGCACTCTGTCACTTGAGTCAGTCGTCTCTACTCTTAATGTGTGGTCCGCACCTTTTTGGGTACGACTATAGATTTCACTTGCGCTCACTGATTACCCTCCGTATTGACAAGTTCAAACTTTAGAGAGTTAACATTTTTACACTTTTGGAAGATTCCAATTGTGCGGTCCGCACGAGAAATGTGCGGCCGCGAATGCCCTCCTGCTGTGGCACACAGAAATGTGCAGACCGCACAAATAAAGTTTGGTCTGCAAATCTTTGAACACTTAGACATTTGTTTTAGTTCACCCTTCTTGCAAGTCACACTCAACCCTGTAGCATACTTAAAATCAAGTTAGAACACAAATAACACCTAACAACAAAAGAAAAAGGAAAATAACATGGTTTGCCTCCCATAAAGCGCCTAATTTAACGTCACGGCATGACGCAAAATACCCTCAAGTGAAGTAAATGACCGCCACCACATATATATCTCCAACCTTGGCCAAATAGTGCTTCACCCGATGACCATTGACTCGGAATACTTTATTGTTTTTGTTCTTCATGTCTAATGCACCAAAAGGTGTCACACCAACAATTTCAAATGGACCACTCCACTTGAATTTTAGCTTCCTGGGAAATATTCTCAACCTTGAGTTAAACAACAATACAAGATCCGCCAACTTGAACTCTTTGTTCCAAATGTACTTGTCATGAAGATATTTCATCTTTTATTTTTACAAGGTGAAATTGCATAAGCATGGTACCAGAACTCATCCAACTCATTCAAATGCGTTAACCACAAGTTAGAAATTACATCCCAATCAAGATTCAACTTCTTTAGAGCCCACATTACCTTGTGCTCTAGTTCAACTGGAAGATGACAATATTTCCCAAACACCAACCTGTATGGAGACATTCGGATAGGTGCTTTGTAAGTCGTCCAATAAGCCCATAACGCATTATCAAGCTTCTTGGACCAATCCGTCTAATTAGCATTCACTATTTTTGACAATATACTCTTTATTTCCTAATTGGAGACTTTCTCTTGCCCACTAACTTGTGGGTTATAGGGAGTCGTAACCTTATGAGTAACACCATACTTGTTAAGTAAAGTGTCAAAAGCTTTGTTGCAAAAGTGTGACCCCCGTGACCCCCCATCGCTTATGATTGCACATGGAGTACCAAATCTTGTGAAAATATTCTTCTTCAAGAAGGCCACTATACTTCTTGCCTCATTGTTGGTAAAGCGACGGCCTCAACCCATTTGGATACATAATCCACCGCGACCAAGATGTAGGTGCTTCCACAAGAGCTTACAAAAGGTCCCATGAAGTCAATGCCCCAAACATCGAAAATATCAATCTCCAAGATGGTTGTGAGAGGCATTTCATTTTTCTTTGAGATTCCACTAACCCGTTGACATTCATCATATCTTTTCACCAAATCTCTGGCATCCTTGTAAAGAGTAGGCCAATAGAAACCACAACTAAGAACTTTGGCCGCCGTTCTTGGTCCACCATGATGACTACCATATGGCGAAGAATGATAATCCCCAAGAGTATCACCTTGCTCTTCTTCTGGTACACACCTCCTAATCACCCCATCCATACAAGTCCGGAAAAGGTATGGTTCATCCTAATAATAATCTTGACAATCTCTTTTGAGCTTCTTCCATTGGCTTGAAGAGAACTCATCGGGAACGATTCCACACACAAGGAAATTTGCCATGTATGCGAACCATGCCACCTCTTTTATTGAAATTGACAAAAATACTCACAGGGGAAGGATTCATTGATTTCAAGGCCATCATGCAGCCTACCCTCCTCCTTTAAACAAGACAAGTGGTTTGCCACTTGGTTTTCACTAAATTTCCTATCTTAGATGTCAATATCAAATTCTTGTAACAAAAGTAACCATCTCATCAATTGAGCTTTGGAGTCCTTTTTGCTCATAAGAACGAAACACTCCATGGTCCGTGTGGACAATAACTTTTACACCCAACAAGTATGGGCGGAACTTCTCAATTGCAAATACAATAGCAATGAGCTCTTTCTCTGTAGCAGTATAGTTGACTTGGGCGTTATTCATGGTCTTGCTAGCATAGCAGACCGGATAGAAAATCTTGTTTATATGTTGCCCCAAAATGTCCCCAACCACTACATCACTTGCATCACACATAAGTTCAAAAGGCACACTCCAATTTAGAGCGTAATAATAGGAGTAGTTGTCAACTTGAGCTTCAATAATTCAAACGATCTCATGCAATCATCATTGAAATTGAGCTTGGCATCCTTCTCAAGGAGATTACACAATAGGTTTACCACTTCAGAGAAATCTTAGATAAAGCGCCAGTAAAAACCTACATGGCCTAGAAAACTCCGTACACCCTTCACCGTAGTTGGGTGGAAGCTTAGAAATCACCTCAATCTTTTCCTTGTCAACATCAATTCCATTTCTTGAGATTTTATAGCCAAGGACAATACCTTACTCAACCATGAAATGGCATTTCTCCCAACTGAGAACCAAGTTGGTTTATTCACATCTAGCGAACACTTTGTCCAAATTTTCAAGACAATCATCAAAAGAATCCCCAACTATCGAGATGTCATCCATGAAAACTTCAAGGTAGTCCTCCATCATGTCCGTGAAAATAGCCATCATACACCGTTGAAAAGTTGTGGGTGCATTGCACAAATCAAAAGGCATATGTTTGAAAGCAGAAGTACCATAGGTACATGTAATGTTGTTTTCTCTTGATATTTCGGGAAAATAAGAATTTGATTGTAGCCCTAGCACCCATCAAGAAAGCAATTGAAAGCACGCCCAGCCAATCTATCGAGAATTTGATCTAAGAAAGGAAGTGGAAAGTGATCCTTCCTTGTTACTTTGTTGAGCTTGCGATAATCCATACACAACCTCAAATCAGTCACCGTTCTTGTAGGAATCAATTCAGTCTTATTATTGATGACCACCGTCATGCCCCCTTCTTTTGGACACATTGAACCGGAAAAGTCCATGAACTATCGAAGATGGGATAAACAACCCCGATATCCAACCACTTGATAATCTCCTTCTTGACAACTTCTTGAATAGCCTCATTGAGTCTTCTTTGATGTTCAATAGATGGTTTAGCACCCTCCTCCAACTTGATCTTATGCTTACAAAAGGTGGGGCTTATAACCTGAATATCCGCCAAGGTCCACACAATAGCCTTCTTCCTCTATTGTAACACTGCCAATGTGGTATCTACCTATATGTTAGTCAAATAAGAGGAAAGAACAACCGGTAAAGTAGAGCAAGGGCCACGAAATTCATACCGAAGGTGTGGAGGCAATGGATTCAACTCCAAGGTATGTTGCTCTTCAATAGAAGGCTTTGTAGGACTTACACAAAAGAACACACCTCATTTCTATTTGGTTGCCACATGGACTAACATACATGGAATACTACATTTTCATAAGAAACCCGGAAAGTGAGTTCTCCGGCTTCAACATCACAAAGAGACTTATCTATAGCAAGGAAAAGTCTTCCAAAAATAATTGGCACTTCATAACCAACTTCACAATCTAGAATAACAAAGTCCACTAGAAGAATGAGTTTATCAACCCAGACCAAAACATCTTCAATCATACCCTATGGATTTTTCATAGTATGATCGACAATTTGCAATCTCATAGAAGTGTGTCTTGGTTGCCCTATCCCCAAAGTCTTTTGAAAATCAAAAAGGGCATCAAATTTATACTTCCCCCATGATCACAAAGAGCTTTAGCAAAATCAGCACTTCCAATTGTACAAGGAATTGTGAAAGCACCGAGATCCTCCAACTTTGGAGCCATTGAATGAACAAGCACTCACTTGATCAGTGACTTTGATAGTTTCAAAATTCATCGACCGCTTCTTTGCCACAAGATCTTTCATAAAGTTTGCATAACCAGGCATTTGTTCGAGAGCTTCTACTAATAGATCATTGATTGAAAGACTCTTCATCATTTCAATGAACTTTTTGAATTGATTCTCACCATTTTTCGTGGCAAGTCTTTGAGGGTATGGAGGTGGAGTCTTAGGCAATGGTGCCTTTGCCTTCTGCACTACCGTCTCTAGTATGTCAATGATATGTTCCCTGTATGGGTTCACCTCCTATTGAGTCTCTTCCACACTATCATCAATATCAATCTGAACTTCCTCATTTGGTTGAACAACATTGTTCGGGATCTCTTCTCCTTGCATTACTTGATCATCTTCAACAAGTCATCTTCCACTTGAGGTGGGTGCATTCCCGACTCTTTCACTTCTTTTGATAACCACCGTAGCATGATCTGTATTGTTACCACCTTTTGGATTTACCACCGTGTCACTTGATAGTGCACCCTTAATATGAGAATTTAGAGCTTTAGAGATTTTCCCCATTTGAACTTCTAGATTGCATATTGATATGTTGTGTGAGGCAAGTTGGGCATCTAAATCGATATTCTTTTCAATCCACTCCAAAACAAAATATTCACTCCCTCCACAACATGAGCATTCTTAGGAGGTTGCACTTGATTAAGTTGGCCCTTTTCTAGTTGAGTCATGGTAGTGGTCAATTCGGCAATGGCTTGCCCATGGTCTTGCAATTCTTTGTGGAGGTGGATCATGTTCGGACCACCTTGTGAAACATTTTCCCGATATTTCCAAGCCGATGATGTATCGGCCATCTCATCTAGAATATCACATGCCTCCTCATAAGGCGTAGTCATAAAGTTCCCACCAGCTAGTTGATTCACTATACATTGGCTGGTTGTGTTAACCCCAAGATAAAAAGTTTGTTGCAAAATGTTTTCCTTCATACCATTGTTGGGACATTCCTTAACCATTGTTCTATAGAGCTCCTAAATTTTGTGTAGTAGTTTATTCGGCTCTTGTTTGAATGCCAAGAGTCTTACCTCGAAGTGTAGCTATATGCGCTGAAGAGAAAGATTCAGCAATAAACTTGGCTGCCAACTCATCCCAAGTGTGAATTGAATGTTTCGGCAAAACGTTCAAACAAATCTAAAGCTTTCCTCCATAGAGAGAAGGGAAAAGTCCTCCTCAATGCATCCTCAAAAATATTAGTTTGCTTGCTCCCCCAACATGTATCCACAAAGCCCTTCAAATGTTTGTAAGCATTTTGAGTTGGTGCACCGGTAAAGAAACCCCGTTGCTCAAGTAATGTGAGTATCATGTTTGTGATTTGAAAGTTGTCTGCCCTAATACGGGAAGGGACTATTGCACTAGCATAGCCTTAATTGGACAATATCCGGTGTTGAGCTGCTCGTGGTGGAGGTGGGGGTGGAACGTGCACGTTGTCATGTGGTACCCAGCCTCTCCGATTGGCTTGTGGCTCTTAAGGTACCTAATCTGGTTTTCCTCCTTACCGTCCAAGTCCCATAAAGGAAAATTTCCTAGCTCATTGTTCGCCATGTCTGTACCTATGATTTCTTAATCAAATTAGTACCACGGAAGGGAAAGAAGATATTCCAAATACACACTCAAATATATATAGCTAACACCATTTTAACTCCCTGGCAATGGCGCCAAAAATTGATCCACTCCAGATCCACACTCAACAATGAATGGAAGAGGTCGTTGGAAGAATAGTACTCAACTACGAGTCGGAGTCGATTTCCTTAGGGAGCTAACATTGGGTGTTAGAGTGTATACTTGATGTGTGAAGAAGAAACATATTAAATACACTTCCAATCAAGTTGGTTTTGCAAATTACTTCTATAAACTACACTATTAATGCTCAATTAGAGAAATGAAACTAGAAATTGATTAATTGTTTTTGGTTGTTTTAAAATAGTTAAAAATCCTAGGGATTTAACCTTCGCCTAGGTGTTTTCCTAATGGATTAATTACGTTAACGCTTGTTTTATTGATTGGGGTGTATTATAGCATTCAACTGTAAGTTACCCACTCAATACCTCTCGGTCATAGAGTGATTTTTCTCAATTTGGCTTTCTCAAGCCCAAATGGATATCAAGGTAAATATTTTATATGAGCTCAAGTCGGGTTTTCCCTATCTCTAGTTCAAACCCTTTAATTAGGCTAGTTAAATCATTAACTAGCCTAATTTTTTGTTAGCCAAGTTTTCCTAGGCTGGGTCCCTCTTTCTCAAGTAAAGACCAAGTCAAAATGTCATGAATCAATCTTTGCAACCATTAATTCGAAAGTTAAAGCATGAACAAGGCTAAATAACAAACATCCAATCATAAAAATTCATTAAATCAAATACCCATAAGGTATACACACTAGGGTTAGGTCACAACCCTAGTAAATGTCTAGCTACTCATAGTAGAAAATGATGAAATAAAGAAGAAATACTAATTTAACCCATAATATAAAATTAAAATGATAAACTATGATGGTTTTGTCCCAAAATGATCACAAATTACCCAAAATAGTAAACTACAATGGCTACACCTAAGAAAACTTCAAAACTTGACCTAAAAATATGATTCCCATCTATTTATAGTGGCTCAAAATTTGCTAATAAAAATGCCCCTCGGCAGGATCTATGGACGCACAATTCCATGTGCGGTCCACACATTGCTTGAGTCTCCAGAGGATAGATTCTATAGCCGCATAATTTAATCTGCGACTGCACTTCAGCTTTTGCGGTTGTGCAATTCATGTGTGGTCCGCACTTCAGGAAAGGCTTCAGTCTTGGACGTTTTGCACACTCTCTGAACTTTTTGAATTCTTGTCAGTGCGACCATGTTCTGTGGCTGCATATATTATGTGTGGTCTGCACTTCTGTTTCAATTACTTTTGGGCTTCCACATCAGATCTGTGGCTACAGACAGAATTTTGCGGTCCGCACTTGCTTCCTCAGACCGCACTTCTGGTCTGTTGCTCCCTTTCTTGCCTTGTGCGCCGGAACACTTCTTTTTGAGTTAGATTTCTTCATTATAGTCCATATCTCAAACATTTCTGCAATTTGCACACTTTTATTTGTTTTGGGAATATAAATAAACACTTTTGGACTATAACAAATGTAAAAAGGTACTAATAAGTGGACAATATCTACACAGCATAAGTAAGGATTTTTTAGGTTAAAAATGAGAGGTTAGGCATAGTGCCTAACGGCTCAACCTCGCTTGTCCAAGAGAAGATAGACTTGATTGACCAGCTTCGTGTCGAGATGAACGAGGTCAAAGATACGGCCGAGGCGCTGAGGAGCAAGATGGACCTGCTAGCTTCCGAAAAGGAGGATACTAAGGAGGAGCTAGCATCGATCAAGAACCAACTCTGGGTGGAAAAGGATAAGGTTGACAAGTGATCTTAACTGAATGACGAACTCCGGGTACAACTAGATTCAGCCGTCTCATAATGGGATGCCCTTGGCCGAGAATATACTGTGCTGAAATCCAAATTCGAAGAAACCTCGACTAATTCCACCAAAGTAGAGGAAATGTTGGCCCAATATAAAACTGATGTAGAGATTGCCGAGGCCAGCTTAAGAATGAAGACCGAGTATGTAAAGTGGTTGTCCCGTAGGGAGGCCCTCACGGAAGTTCATACACGGGGATTCGACTTGTCGACTGAGATTGAAGAAGCCAAGAGGCTTGAGGACGAGGTAAAGGAACTTTACGAGCCCGAAGGCCCCGAAGGTTCTGAAGTTTCTGGTACCTAGTCGAGCTCCAGTGAAGATCATGCAGAGATGCCTTAGCTCTTTTTTGTTTCCTTTTTGTACATTTTCTTTCTTGTTTATTTTGAGGCTGTTATATTGTGCCTTTGTAAATATTTTTTGAGATATATATAAAACATTTCCCTTTGGCAATGCTGTGTTTTTACTTTTTAGCATCTATTTGCAAATTTTTATTTGGGTATTGTCCTTAATGCCTTATCATAGAATCAAACGAAATCTGGAGCATCCGTTCTCCGGAAGCCCAAATGGGGTCCGGTTTTGATGGTAACTCCAAATTGCTCGTGGCTTCAAATTTTCAATAAAAATCGAAGGCCTTTAATACACTTAACTATTTCAATTATATGCGACGATGTTTTGTTGAGGGTAAACCTTTAATAGGTTTTTATTATACATAAGGAGATTACATTTTGAGTACTAACTTTGGATGTCTCCAAGCCATTTTAGGGCGGCCGTAGCCTTTCATGATCGGGCCCTACCTAATAGGCTCGCTCCCTCCAGGATTTGATAGCCTGAGCCATTCGATTTTTTATTGGACGATACTCCCCGATTTGAGGTAGCCGATGGTCTGTGGGATTTAGGATTCTTTGTGACAGATCGAAATGCGTAGTAATAAAGTATAAGGAAAGAAAAGGTTTCTTTCATTGCTTTTTATGTAGAGTACATAATCGAAGTTATACAATCCTTGTGACGCATCTAGAGTAGGCTACACGGGTACAGTTCGTTTGACCCTTACAACGAACCCTAACTACCAAGCCTTGGCTTGTAATATCAAGTTATTACACGTTCTAAAGATCTTAGCCTAAGGGTAATGGCCCCAAGTATTTGAGGTTGAACTTGTGAGGGTTGGAATATTGTAGTTCGGTGAAAATGATCAACAACTCCAATTTAAAGCCAGCCTTCGAAACTAAGGTAGCATGTGTTACTGTTGCCTCATTATAAACCTTGCCAAAAAACTCACTTTGGAAAAAAACTAGTTCAAGAGAAAAAGAGTACAATACGTACTTTTAGACCTAATAGTCACATTTTCCCTCGATCGAGTACATGTATAAGTTAGTCCGTAATATAACAAAATTAAAAAGGGAATTGAGCGTGTACCTTAGAAGTAGTACCTCTTTAAGTTTTCCACATTCCAGTTGTTTAGTAGTTGTACACCATTTTTCGACTCGAGTTTATACGATCCTTTCCCGGTATTCCGACAACTCTATACGATCCTTCCTAATCCGAGCCCAATTTCCCATTGTTTGGGTTCCTGGTGTGTAGAATTACTCTACTCAACACCAAGTCCCTGACTTGAAAATATCAAAGGTTGGCTCTTCGATTGTTGTACCTTCATACTCGCTGCTTCTAGGCAGCCAATCAGACCAAGGCGAATTCTTGACTTTCGTCCAGAAATTCCAGGTTCGTGGTCATGGCCGTGTTGTATTACATTTTGGTAGCATACTGAAATCTGAGGCTCGGTTCCCCTACCTCGACTGGTATTAAGGCTTCCACTCCGTAAACTAGAGAGAATGAGGTCACTCTGGTATTCAATTTCAAAGTTGTACGGTCTGCCCACTACACTTCAGGCAAGATTTCCTTCCACTTCCCTTTCGAATCGGTCAATCTCTCTTTCAATTTTTGGAGTATAGTTTTGTTCGTCAATTTTGCGTGGGGTGGTAAGGCATTGATAATATCTTCTTGATTATGTGGTCTTCAAAAAACATATTGACCTTGTTGCCGATGAATTTTTTCTCTTGTCGCAAACGATCTCGAACGAAATCCAAAATCGACATATTATGTGATCCCAGATGAAGTCGATGACTTCTTTCCCCCAGACCTTCTCGAACGTCTGAGCCTCGGTCAATCCGAAAAAATAATCGGTCATAAGTAGTATGTATTGGGCCTTACGGGGTGCCCATGGCATGGGACCTACGATATCCATTCCCCATTTCATAAACGGCTATGGTGACAGGACTAGTTAAATCATATCTCTCGGTTTATGAATACTCGGGGCATGTCTTTGACACTCGTTGCATTTTCGTACGAATTCTTTCGCATCCATATCAATTTCATTCTAGTAGTAACCGACTACGATTAGCTTCTGGACCAGGGATTCTTCCCCCAAGTGGTTCCTGCAAGTGCCCTCGAGGACCTCTCTCGTGGTGTATTCGGTCTCTCCCAGACCCAACCACCTAAGTAGTGGGCCGAAGAAGGATCTTCTGAACAATTTCCCTTCGAATAAGCTAAAACCTGGCAGCTTTGGTGCGCAGGGCTTTCGATTCCTTGGGATCCGATGGCAATTTTCTTGTCTTTAGGTAGTCTATGTATTTGTTTCTCCAATCCCTAGTCAAACTTGTCGATCTCACTTTGGCATAACCTTCTTCTACCATTGAGTTTATCAGCTATACCACTGCCCTCGAGTCGAATTCATCGGAGGCAACAAATGACCCCAAGTTGGTCAGTGCATCAGCCTCGCTATTTTTATCCTAAGCTACATGCTGCAGAGTCCGTTCATTGAAGTAGTGTATGGTCACATGCAATTTGTCCAAGTATCTATGCATTTGTTCCTCTTTTACTTCGAACATTCCATTGATTTGTTTTAGGATGATGAGGGAGTCATATTTGGCTTCGATCACTTCGGCCCCGAGGCTCTTAGCCAGTTCTAGACGTGCAATCACATCTTCATACTTGGCTTCATTGTTAGTCAATTTTATTGTTCTAATGGAATGTCTAATTATGTTACCTGCAGGTGGTTTTAATATGATACATATCCCACCCTTTCATGTTGGATGCATTGTCCGTGAATAGGGTCCAGATCCCCGAGTTAGGCCCTGAGGTGAGCAGCAATTCCCTTTAGACCTTTGGTATCAAGGCCGGTGCAAAGTCGGTGACAAAGTCCTCCAAATTATGATATGTTATGGCAGTCCTGGGTTTATACTCGATATCATACCCGCTGATCTCTACGCCCATTTGGAGAACCGGCCCGAGAGCTCGAACTTATGCATAATATTTCTCAGCGGGTAAGAGGTCACGACACATATGGGGTGGCATTGAAAGTACGATGTTAATTTCCTAAAAGCGCTTAGTAAGTTGAGCGCTTATTTTTCTAGGTGAGGATACCTTGTTTCCGCATCTCTAAGGGTTCTACTAACATAATAAATAGGAAATGATGTACCTTCTTCCTCCCGTACTATGACACAACTTATTGCCACCTCATAAACCGCCAAGTAGAAGTACAGTTGTTTGTCTGCCCTCGGAGTGTGCAGCAAAGGGGGCACGATAGGTATCGCTTGAGTTCTTCTAAAGTTTGTTGGCATTTCGGAGTCCAAGAAAAATTGTTCTTCTTCTTCAATAGTGAGAAGAACCGATGACTCTTTTCCGATGATCTCGAGATGAATCGTCCCAATGTGGCTATCCGCCCGTTCAATCTTTGAACTGCCTTGACATTGTCGGGTTTTATTTCTGTTCCCCGATTATATACCATAAATTCGAGAAACTTTCTCGAGCCGACCCCAAATGCACACTTCTCCACGGTTAGCTTCATGTTGTACTTCTTTAATATGTCGAATGTTTCCTACAAATGTTTCAAATGGTCCTCTACTCGCAGGGACTTGGCCAACATATCATCAATATAGACTTCCATTAATTTTCCTATTTGTTCTTCGAACATCCCATTTACTAGGCATTGGTATATGGCACCAGCATTCTTTAATCCGAATGTCATTACGTTATAGCAATAGGTATTGAACTTGGTTATGAAAGAAGTCTTTTCTTGATCGTCTGGGTCCATTTGAATTTGGTTGTACCCTGAGTAGGGGTCGAGAAAATTGAGTATCTCATGTTTAGCCATAGCGTTGATTATTCGATCGATGTTAGGCAATGGGAAATAATCCTTTAGACATGTCTTGTTTAGATCCTTATGTCACGACCCAAAATTCAACTAGTCGTGATGGCACCTAACCCAACCCACTAGGTAAGTCAATTTAACAACTAACCAGTTCCAATAAAATTAATAAAATAATTAAATAGAAGAGATTATCTGAATCTTATACATTTCCCAAGGATAGGTAGTACAAATCATGAGGTTCTAAGAATAAAGTTTACAAAGCTGGTATGAAATAAATACATTATCTATCAGAAAAGTACATAAACAAAGTTTTATGAATCTAAGGCTACCATGAAAGAGAGGCATATACAACCAAAACGCAGGTACATCTTCAAGTCCAGCTCCCGTCGAACACAGCAGCATCATCAGTCAACATCTGCGTGCAAGGTGCAGAAGTTTAGTATAAGTACAACCGACCCTATGTACTCAATAAGTAACAAACCTAACCTTAGGTTGAAAGTAGAGATGAGATGGAATAAAGGTCAGGTCCAACACCAATAGCCAACAACAGTTCATAACAACGTAAAGCAAATAATAAAAGAAGTAACTCAGAGATAAAATGCTCAGTTTTTTCATAGTTTTTCCGAAAATAGTTCCGTTTTTTCAAGTATATCAGTGAAAATCCAACTTCTTTACCCAAAGTTGTCAAAAATACGAGTCTGTTTGAAAACTGTGAGCTTTCCCAAAAATCCTTTCAATAGTAAATATAATGTTTCATTTTCTCTCCATATAGCAAGTGTAAAATACCTCTCGATGCCCATATGGCAATATATGTGAGAAGTCATGAATGACATGATACCGTACAGCATGAGGAAAATGCATCTCTATGCCTGTATGTCATGTGCATGTCAAATGCGATGCGACTCAGTGATAAAACCATATGCATATTCTAAGATTATCAATTCACTTAATCCTCCCAGTCACTCAGTCCTTATACCACTTAGTCCTCACAGCCACTCAGTCCTCAAACAGCCACTCAATCCTCCCAATCACTTAGCACTCGGCACTCGCATTCAGTAAGTACCTGCACTCACTGGGATGTGTACAGACTCCAGAGGGGCTCCTTCAGCCCAAGCGCTATAACAAGCAAATCATGGCATAAATTAGTAAAACATGCTTCGGCAGCAGCCCGCTCCCATTATAAATCAATAAAACATGTTGTGGCGTGCAGCCCGATCCCATAAACATTCTTACCATCAAGCCCTCGGCCTCACCCAGTCATCAATCTTTCCAGTCTCTCGGGCTCTCAATGTCATAAAAAATAGCCCAAAAATAATGATATGATGTATCAATAAATGGTAACAGAGACTGAGATATGATATTTAAATGGATGCATATGATTGAGTATGTAATACAATGAAAGCAGATAACTCAACAGCGGAAATGATCTCAGAGGGTCCCAACAGGATAAGTATCACGTCTAGACATGGTTTCTAACATGGATCACAGCTCAATAACTCTAGTACATAGAGATTTCATGATTACAGATAAGATCAGGTAACTACACAGTACCACAGGATTAACAGAGTCACAATTCACATGGTGCACGCCTACACGCCTGTCACCTATCATGTGCATCACCTTAACACCAGTCACATAACACGTAATTCGGGGTTTCATACCCTCAGCACCAAGTTTAGAAGTGTTACTTACCTCGAACAAGCCAATTCCAATACCGAGCAAGCCAAGCGATGCTCCAAAATATACATCTCGCGTGTACCGACCTACAAAAGGCTAAAAACTAGCTAAAAGCAACTCAAATACATCAAATAATGTCAAAGAAACAAAACTCAATCGATAAAAGTCAAATCTTTAATCAAAGCCCAAAATCGACCAAAAGGTCCAACCCGGGAACACGCCTTGGAACCTGACAAAACTCACAAAATGCGACAACCTATTTAATTACAAGTCCAACCATACTAGTTTCACTCAAATCCGACTCCAAATAAATGTTCAAAACTCAAACTTTTACATTATGAAACTTTAGGCTAAAATCCTCAATTTCTCTTTAAAATTCATCAACCAATTGCAAAAAATGGAGATAGATTCATGGAATAAGATCAAAACCAAGTGTAGAACACTTACCCCAATCCTTGTGATAAAAATTGCTCTAAAAATGGCTCAATCCGAGTCTTGCATCTCAAAATATGATAAAAGAACCAAAACCTCAATTTACAGCATTTTGCCCAGCATTTTCGCATTTGCAATCAAAGTTCTACTTCTACGGATACGCACATGCGGCCAAATCTTTGCTTCTTCGAACAAACCAACTCAGCAGCCATCGCTTCTATTTATCATCACTTCGCACCTACGCGCACGCAGGTGAGGTTCTACGATTGCACATGCGCCAAATCTCACTCCTGCGCTCCAAGGTACCGCTTCCCTGCTTCCGCAGGTGCGGTCCATTACTTGCATCTGCGGCAACTTCTCCCAGTTCCTTTTCTGCTCCTACGACTCTTCTACCTCTTTTGTGGCTTCGCACCTGTGCCCATAACTCTGCAGGTACGGTCACACCAAAACCAGCAGCAACCAACAATGAAAACATGAAGAAAAATGATCTGAAATCAATCTAAGACACACCCGAGCCCCTCGGGACCCCATCCAAGTATACCAACAAGTCCCATAACAAACATGGATCTATTCGAGGCCTCAAATCACACATAACAACATCGATACGAAGAATTGTACCTCAAATCAAACTTAATGAACTTGAACTTTTCAACTTCTAGAACTCGTGACGAAACATAGCAAATCAACCCGGAATGAACCCAAATTTTGCACAAAAGTCCGAAATGACATAACAAAACTATCCTAATTCCCGAAATCACAATCTGAATTTAATATCAAAAAGTCCACTTCCAGTCAAACTTTCCACAAATCCAATTTTCGTCATTTCAAGCCAAATTCATCCGCGGACCTCCAAATCACAATCTAGACACGCTTCTAAGTCCAAAATCACCTAACAGAGCTAATAGAACCATCAAAACTCCAATCTGAGGTCAATTACTAAAAAGTCAAACTTGGTTAACTCTTCCAATTTAAAGTTTTCTAGTTGAAAACCAAAACCGATGATTCACACAAGTCATAATAAATCATACGGAGCTTCTCATGACTGTAAACCGAGCGAAATGCAAATGCTCAAAACGACCGATTGGGTCGCTACATCCTCCCCCATTTAAATGTACGTTTGTCCTCAAACGTGCCCATAGTTGTTCCAAAGCCACCAAACTGTTGTGTAACCTTACCATGCACATACCCGGGGGTGATCCCACATCACTCTATCCCATATAGATCTGATAACACCACATAACTAAAATTTCTTAATTCAACCTAGTCCATAAGCCTTAGAATCCAATTTCCAACATCCAAAATTTTTTATAAGATCAGAATCTCACATCTACACACTGTATAAGTCTGAACAAGCTATATCAAGCCATATCCATAACCCAAGATGTAATCACAGGATATATCACACCACTCAATTACCCATAGCAAAAAATTTTATCACAATAGTTGCTCAAAATAACCCAATTCCGATAATAACCTCATATCAAACAAAACATCGTTTTAAAACCTTTGTACGCTGCCAATGATGAAAAAACATGCAAAAACACTTAACCACTCATCTGTTCAACAAATCGCGGAACTCTCCCTCTTTCGACAAGAACAATAGCCAAATTTCTAAAACGACTCCAAATATACCGCAATCAAATCCGATGGCACCCATTCTAGATCCGATGACCTCATCTTATCAAATACCAGCTACTCTGCTAACATACCACACCGATACTACACAGAGCCACAAACCGCGCAATTTGTGCACCAATATGCAACTATTCAAATGTACTCAAACTTGGAAAATGACTCAAATGAGAGGACCATCCAGCAAACTCAACAAGTACCACCACAACGTAATGCTAAGAACCCATCACGCACCGTAGAACCATAACATATGGATCTAACACAAGGGATCATATTTTAATATAACTCCGCTACAATGCATGACCCCATTCAAACACTTGTCCATATGAAATACCTCAAGCCACCCTGCTCAATATTAATAACCGTGCGCAACTCGACATCAAGTACCCAAGGTGCATGACCATAACCACGGAGAAGCAAATGACACAATGTCATACGACCCTGAAAGAACATATCCAATGCGCAATCAATCATGCATCACCCAAATACCTATCTCGCTCAAATTCCGATGTAAGGCCCCAGTAGAACCATACCATGCTCGTAGCATAGAAGAGTAACTCGTAGATCACATCAGAATATGAATAAGCTCAACAACAACCGAATGGCACATCCCACAACAACAGAGTAATGGAACCAACAAATTTGACTTGGTGTAGAATACACATCCTAATTGGGCCTACTAATGGACCCCTAAATCAACTCTGGTCACCCACAAATAGATAAATAACCCTCGAAGTCCACAATGACTGAATCATAATACATACTATTATTTGGCTAGCTTCGTCCACAACTTGATAGTCCACAACCATGAAACAATCTGCTCCTGTGAACTCTCAGTCTCCAAATCCATAGAACACACGAATCACCATATCTGATCCCAACTACACCGCCCGAATGTCTAACACATCTCTCATACATGATCATCCCATGAGGAATACATCTATAATTCTTTCGTGCCATATAGCAAAATTTAAATATCAGCGGTCGACCAACCAGGAGAGTGTCATAATACCAATGAAGTATCCATAAATCAAAACACAGTGCCTCTTCTGAAATGTATGCTCTTATCAAGGAATACCAAATAGTAATATCATTTACCTAGTCATCTGAAACCGTCCATGTTGCCTAAGAATTTTATGTCATTCCCTACAAAACTGAATCGTGACCTTGCTCATGTAAATATCAATCCCACACAACATATCGCATATACCATGCCATCATATGAAAAGTAGGAGAACCTCATAATCCACTCCGAGTCACAAGCAACTACATACTCAATTAGCCAAGAACCTTCCATTTGATCTCATCCATGAGAAAATCACTATACGATACGTGTTCCTCACACTAGTAGGAAATATACTCCTCGAACCGTGGTAGTAACAATCGAGAACTCTTCGAAACCCATTTGCACATAATCAAGCCATCAAAACTAAATCTCTCTAACTCAAACAAGCCACACAGGTTACCAAAAACCCAAGAGCATTACCACGAGACAACTGTAGAGACTCGCAACATCATAAGTACCCAAAGAACCAATCATATCCATTACCATGCTGATCCAACCTATTACCAAGTTGTCCAAATTCTTCGAGTTCCTTCCGAATAACCCTCAAGTTGACACTTCTTCTTGCCATAACACCATGATCCTTACCCAAATCTCACCACAAAAGGTCCTAACATAAAACCACACGCCCTAAAGCCCGTAGGCCACTGTATTCTCTCTTAAGCACCCGAAAAGTACCACAATCAAGATACCCACTATGAAGAGACCTTCTGTGAATTTAAAGATATTCCTTTTACCTTTATGATTCTGAAATGTAGAATCCATAGTGATACAGAAATACTGCAAGTCTCGATATCATCCAATGTAAATCTCAGTTTTTAGCCATATAAAAATCTTGAATATTCCCAATTGTTACATATAAATCTTGAACCTATTAGAACCATTCTCAAGAGTCATCCACTCTACCCAAATCTCAAATAAACAGACTAAACGGACCGAACGACTCGTGCCCCATTAGCACACCAAAACCCTAAAAAGTAATCCACGCCTCTAAGAAACCAAGTGAATCCCTACTCCATGCACACTACATCCTTCACGAATAACCACTCAATCATTCCATGATTCATATATACCCATAGAGTGTAATACAACCGAAATCCAGAAATTTCTTTACTCGAATCATCCTCGAAATCAACCTCTGCAAGTCATATCTGATTCACAAGTATACCTCAAACCGAAACCAACACAATACATAGCAGACTCTCCCGCTTGACTCAAAGCCAAGGAATAAAGCATTTGAAAACTTATAATAATCACACCTCATACTGCCATAATACCGTAGTGAAATTCAATAAAATCCTTCATAAGCTCATGTAACACAAACCATCTAATACCTCATTTGCAAATCTCACATTCACCCTAGTAACAGTCAAGCGAACTCCCATAAGCGATCCAAACTCAAATTGCAACACATATAATTCGCTAGTAAAAGAAAACTCTCTACAAAACAACATAGGGATCATGCAACCTCAGGATCCCCATAGAAGATAACCTGCCTGCTTTGCCTCAAACTGACATCTCTCTAAACCCTTCCACGGTTACAACTACTATGTAATCACTTAATATTCCTGATTCTGAACTCATCAACAAGACATGAGAATATAATTTGTTCCACAAGTGAACAACATGAAAGATCCTCCACTACACTCATAACTCGAGACTATACGTCACATCAAGATAGAAATCAAACACCCAATAGTACTTTTTAAATCAGAAGCAAACTTTTCTAGTCAAACTCAATCTATTTGAACACATCCTGCAGTCACATCATACTCATCATATAGCCATCCAACCACTCATCTAGTCACAAATTCCATTCATAGGGACGCTACCGGACATATAAGTCCAAAAGCACATGCTCACACAATCAAAATCCCCATGCTCAAGTTACCATCAAAAACCCAACCACAAGTCCTCCAGACTGGCCCTTCGTCAATGCACAGAAATCACATCTCGTACCTCATCCACGGAATCACAAGTCATTCATGCACAGATGATACCGAGCGTTCATGTATGTATACGAATGCGTGGAATGAATCAAAGAGTTACACTTTAAGGTGAATCAATGCTGCATGATAAGGAAAGGAAGATGGGAAGTATATATCCTAAATGCCCTGTAGCCTCTCGAAGATAGGTATGGATGTCATCATACTGATCCGCAAAACTCTACTAGACACTTGCTCATGACTTGTAGAACTTATGAACCTAGAGCTCTGATACCAACTTGTCACGATCCAAAATTCAACTAGTCGTGATGGCACCTAACCCAACCTACTAGGTAAGCCAATTTAACAACTAACCAGTTCCAATAAAATTAATAAAATAATTAAATAGAAGAGATTATCTTAATCTTATATATTCTCCTAGGACAAGTAGTACAAATCATGAGCTTCTAAGAATAGAGTTTATAAAGTTGGTATGTAATAAATACATCATCTGTCCGAAAAGTACATAAACAGAGTTTATGAATCTAAGCTACCATGAACAAGAGGCAGCTACCACCAGAATGCAGGTACATCTTCAAGTCCAGCTCTCGTCGAACACACTAACATCATCAGTCAACATCTACATGCAAGGTGCATAAGTGTAGTATGAGTACAACTGACCACATGTACTCAATAAATAACAAACCTAACCTTAGGTTGAAAGTAGTGATGATATGGAACAAAGGTCGGGTCCAACACCAATAGCCAACAACAGTTCATAACAATGTAAACCATATAATAAAATAAGTAACTCAGAGATAAAATGCTCAGCATTTTCATAGTTTTTCCGAAAATAGTTTCATTTTTCAAGTATATCAGTGAAAACCCAACTCCTTTACCCAAAATCTTCGAAAATACGAGTAAGTTTGAAAAATGTGAGCTTTCCCAAAAATCCTTTCAACAGTAAATATGATGTTTCATTTTCTCTCCAGATAGCAAGTGTAAAATACCTCTCGATGCCCATATGTCAATATATGTGAGAAGTCATGAATGACGTGATACCGTACAACATAAGGAAAATGTATCTCTATACTTGTATGTCATATGCATGTCAAATGCGATGTGACTCAGTGATAAAACCATATGCATACTTTTAGAGTATCAATTCACTCAGTCCTCCCAATCACTTAGTCCTCACAATCACTCAATCCTCACAGCCACTCAATACTCACAGCCACTCAATCTTCATAATCACTCAATCCTTACAATCACTCGGCACTCAACACTCGCAGTCAATAGGTACTTGCGCTCACTGGGTGTGTGTACAGACTCTGGAGGGGCTCTTTCAGCACAAGCGCTATAACAAGCCAATCATGGCATAAATTAGTAAAACATACTATGGCGTGCAGCCCGAACCCGTAAACATCCTCACCATCAGGCTATCGGCCTTACTCAGTTTTCAATTTCTCCAGTCTCTCGGGCTCTCAATGTCATGAAAATCAGCCCAAAAATAATGATGTGATGTATCAATAAATGGTAACAGAGACTGAGATATGATATGCATATGAATGTGTATGATTGAGTATGTAATACAATGAAAGCAGATAGCTCGACAGCATATATGACCTCAGAGGGTCCCAACAGGATAAGCATGTAGTCTAGACATGGTTTCTAACATGGATCACATCTCAATAGCTCTAGTACATAGAGATTTCATGATTACAGATAAGATCAGGTAACTACACAGTACCACAGGAATAACGAAGTCACAATTCACATGGTACACGCCCACATGCCCATCACCTAGCATGTAAGTGACCTCAACACCAATCACATAACATGTAATTCGTAGTTTCATACCCTCGGCACTAAGTTTAGAAGTGTTACTTACCTCGAACAAGCCAATTCCGAAATTGAGCAAACCATGCTCTAAAAATGTCATCTCACACATACCGACCTACGAACGGCTCAAAACTATCCAAAAGTAACTCAAATACATCAAGTAATGCCAAAGGAACCAAACCGAATCGATAAAAGTCGAATCTTTAATCAAAGCCCAAAATCGACCAAAAAGCCCAACCCGATCCCATGCCACGTAAATCGAAAAACTCACAAAATTTGACAAACCATTCAGTAACGATTCTAACCATACTAGTTTCACTCAAATCCGACTCCAAATCGATGTTCAAAACTCAAAAATTCACATTATGAAACTTTAGTCTAAAACCCCCAATTTCTCTTTAAAATTCACCAACCAATTGCCGAAAATGAAGATAGATTCATGGAATAAGATCAAAACCAAGTGTAGAATACTTACCCCAATCCTTGTGGTGAAAATTGCTCCAAATATTGCCTTAATCCGAGTCCCACATCTCAAAATATGATAAAAGAACCAAAAACCTCGATTTATAGCATTTTGCCCAACATTTTCGCATTTGCAAACAAAATTTACACTTCTACAAACAAGCACATGCGGCCAAATATTTGCTTCTGCGAACAAACCAACTCAGCAGCCATCACTTCTGTGGAACATCACTTCGCACCTGTGGGCACGCAGGTACGGTTCTACCACACATGCGCCAAATCTCTCTCATGTGCTCCAAGGCACCGCTTCCGCAAGTGCGGTCCATTTCCTGCATCGGTGGAGACCTTCTCCCAGTTCCTCTTCCACTCCTATGGATCTTCTACCACTTTTTCAACTCCACATCTGCGCCCATAACTCCGCAGGTGCGGTCACACCAGAACCAGTAGCAACCAGCAATGAAAACATGAAGTAAAATGATCCGAAATCAATTCGAATACGCCCGAGCCCCTCAGGACCCCGTCCAATATACCAACAAGTCCCATAAGATAACACGGACCTAATAAAGGCATCAAATCACACATAACAACATCGAAACGACAAATTGCACCTCAAATCGAACTTAATAAACTTAAACTTTTCAACTTCCATAACTAGTGCCGAAACATAGCATATCAACCCAGAATGAACTAAAATTTTGCACACAAGTCCAAAATGTCTTAATGAAACTATTCCAATTCCCGAAATCATAATCCGAATCCGATATCAAAAAGTTCACTCCTGGTCAAACTTTCCAAAAATCCAACTTTCACCAGTTCAAGCCAAATTCAACTACGAACCTCCAAATCACAATCCGGACACGCTCCTAAGTCCAAAATTACCCAACGGAGCTAACGGAACCATCAAAACTCCAATCCGAGGTCAATTACTAAAAAGTCAAACTTGGTCAATTTTTTCAATTTACAGTTTTCTAGTTTAGAATCATTCTTCCAAATAGATCCCAAATAACCTGAAAACCAAAACCAATGATTCACACAAGTAATAATACATCATACAGAGCTACTCATGCCTGTAAACTACTGAGTGAAGTTCAAATTCTCAAAATGATCAGTCGAGTCATTACACCTTATAATCTACATACATCCTCAGTTTATTTCCTTTTTTAGGTACTACCACTATGTTAGCTAACCAATCCGGGTATTTAACTTCCCGGATGGAGCCTATTTTCAGAAGTTTGCATACCTCTCCCTTGATAAATGCGTGTTTGATCTCAGACTTTGGCCTTCTCTTCTTCTTAACTGGATGGAACTTCGAATCCAAACTCAACTTGTGAGTGGTTACCTCCAGTGGAATCCCTTTTATGTCTAGATGGGACCAGGCAAAACAAATGGCGTTAAATTTAAGAAAATAGATAAGTTTTTTCCTGAGCTCGAGGGTTAACCTCGTGCCCAGGTATACCTTTCGATTTGGTAGATGCTTGATCAATATAACTTGCTCCAACTCTTCAACCTTTAATTTGTTGGCGTCGGCGTCATCGGGTGTTATGAAATGTGGGTCATCACTTATTTTAAAATGAAATTCTATGTTCGAGACCTTAAAAACCTCTCTTAGTATTACCTCGATTTGTGTGTGCAGTCCGAGCGTGTAGCCGGAAAGCCTAAATGTGAAAATATGTGAAAAATAATAAATTTTGACTATAAAATGAATTAATTTGACTTCGGTCAATGTTTTGGGTAAATGGACAATATGGGACTTGGGCGTATTCCCGAAATTGAATTCCGAGGTCCCAAGCCTGAGAAATGAATTTTTGAAGAAAATTGTTTTCTTAAATTGTTTATAAGGTTTGAAAATGAATTTTGATTAGAACATGTTGTTATCGGGCCAGTATTTCGGTTCCAGCACCTGGTACAGGTCTTATATATGATTTAAGATAATTCTGTGAAGTTTGGTAAGAAACAGAATCCGTTTGACGTGATTCGGACCCTAAATGCAAAGTTTGATGTTTAAAGAAGTTTTGAGAAATTTCATTCATCTTGAGATTTAATTCGATGTTCATGATGTTATTTTGGTGATTTTATTACCCCAAATAAGTCTGTAGGATGTTTTTGAGGTTGTGTGTATATTCATTTTGGAGCACCGAGGGCTCGGGTGAGTTTTGGATAGGCCACGGGGTGGGTTTTTAGACTTAGAAAGTTGTAGATTTAAGCTGGTGTGCCCAGGCCTGCTGGCTTCGCTCGCAAATGCGAAACCAACCCAGGCATGTCTTGCTCGCAAATGTGAGGGTCCCTTTCCGCAAATGCGATGCCTTCGCCGTAAATGCGACCTATGTGTCGCAAATGCGAAAGTCCAGCATTTCTAAAGGGTTCGCAAATGCGAGCCCTATTTCTGAAGGGTCGATTTTGATGTCATATTAGGGATGAACTGGTTATCACCTTACCAATTCATATTGGGATGTCATGTCAAGGCTGTGACCTTAGACTTACCGGGTTTACCTCGTTTAGAGTGGAGAGGAACTCCTGGTCATTCTACCCATAGTGTTATCTCTTATGTGAAGGCTCGGCGTATGGTCGAGAAGGGGTGTTTGGCCTATTTGGCATATGTTCGTGATTCTAGTGATGAGGTTCCTTCTATTGATTCTGTGCCCGTTGATCGTGAGTTTCCTGAGGTTTTTCCTTTAGACCTGCCGGGTATGCCACCTGACAGGGATATTGACTTTTGCATTGATTTGGCTTCGGGCACTCAGCCCATTTCTATCCCGCCGTATCGTATGGTCCCGCCTGAGTTGAAAGAGTTGAAGGAATAGTTGCAAGACTTGCTTGAGAAGGGTTTGATTAGGACGAGTGTTTCACCTTGGGGTGCGCCAGTGTTATTTGTTAAGAAGAAGGATGGATCAATGGGAATGTGTATTGACTATCGGTAGTTGAACAAGGTTACAATCAAGAATAAGTATCTATTGCCGAGGATTGATGATTTGTTTGATCATATTCAGGGTGCCAAAGTATTTTAGAAGATTGACTTGAGATCTGTCTACCATCAGTTGAGGATTAGGGCATCCGATGTCCCTAAGACAGCTTTCCGCACTCGGTACGGGCATTATAAGTTCTTGGTGATGTCCTTCGGGTTGACAAATGCCCCAATAGATTTTATGGATCTAATGAACCGAGTATTCAGGCCTTATCTGGATTTGTTTGTGATAGTCTTCATTGATGATATTTTGATTTATTCCCGCAGCTGAGAGGAGCACGAGTAGCATCTTAGAGTGTTTCTTCAAACCTTGAGGGATAGTCAGTTATATGTTAAGTTCTCGAAGTGTGAGTTCTAGTTTAGTTCAGTTGCATTCCTGGGTCATGTTATATCAGTAAAGGGTATTTAGGTTGATCCGAAGAAGATTGAGGCAGTCAAGTACTGGCCTAGACCAGCATCAGCTACAGAGATTCAGATTTTCTTGGTATTGGCAAACTACTATCATCGGTTCGTGGAGGCGTTTTCATCTATCGCAACCCCGATGACCAGATTGACCCGTAAGGGTGCCCAGTTCACATGGTCGGATGAGTGTGAGGCAAGCTTTCAGAAGCTCAAGACAGCTCTGACTACGGCACTGGTGTTGGTTTTGCCCACAGGTTCAGGGCCTTATACAGTTTATTGTGATGCATCCCGTATTGGACTTGGTACAGTGATGATGCAGGATGGCAAGGTTACTGCCTATGCTTCACGGCAGTTGAGGATTCATGAGAAGAACTATCTAGTTCATAATTTGAAGTTGGCAGCCATTGTTCACGCGTTGAAGATTTGGAGGCATTATCTGTATGGCGTGGCATGTGAGGTGTTCACAGATCACAAGAGTCTTCAGTATTTGTTCAAGCAAAAGGAGTTGAATTTGAGACAGAGGAAGTGGTTGGAGTTGTTGAAAGATTATGATATCATCATCTTATATCATCCGGGAAAGACCAATGTGGTGGTCGATGCTTTGATTAGGAAGTCAGCCAGTATGGGCAGTCTTGCTTATATTCCAGTCAGTGAGAGACCACTTGCTTTAGAAGTTGAGGTTTTGGCCAATCAGTTCGTGAGGTTGGATGTTTCTGAGCCAAGCCTTGTGTTAGCTTACATAGTCGCTCGTTCTTCATTATTGGAGCGTATCTGAGATCGGCAGTATGATGATCCCCATTTGTGTGTCCTTAGAGACACGATGTAGCACGGAGGTGCCAAGCAGGTTACCTTAGGTGATAGTGGAGTATTGAGATTGCAAGGCCGAGTTTGTGTACCTAATGTGGATAGACTTCGAGAGTTGATTTTAGAAGAGGCTCATTGCTCTCGGTACTCTATTCATCCGGCTGCTACTAAGATGTATCAGGATTTGCGGCAGCATTATTGGTGGAGGAGAATGAAGAAGGATATCGTTGCTTATGTGGCTCGGTATTTGAATTGTCAGCAAGTTAAGTATGAGCATCAGAGGCCTGGTGGATCATTTCAGAGAATTGAGCTTCCCGAGTGGAAGTGGGAGTGGATCACTATGGATTTCATTGTTGGACTCCCACAAACTCGGAGGAAGTTTGATGCAGTATGGGTTATTGTTGATAGGCTGACCAAGTCAGCGCATTTCATTCCTGTGGTAGTCTCCTATTCTCAAGAGGTTAGCTGAGACCTACAGCTCAATCCAGGCAAAAGAGTTATGTCGACCGCAAGGTTTATGATTTGGCATTCATGTTCGGTGAGCGGGTATTGCTTCGAGTGTCGCTTATGAAGAGCGTGATGAGATTTCGGAAGAAGGGCAAGCTTAGCCCTAGGTTCATTGGCCCGTTTGAGATCCATGATCGAGTGGGAGAGGTGGCTTATAGACTTGCATTGCTGCGGAGCTTGTCAGCCATGCATCCAGTGTTTCATGTGTCCATGCTTCGGAAATATCATGGTGATCCATCTCACGTGTTAGATTTCAGCACTGTCCAGTTGGACAAGGACTTGTCTTATGTGGAGGAGCCGGTAGCTATTCTAGACCGGCAGGTTCGTCAGTTGAGATCGAAGAGTTTTACTTCTGTTCGTGTTCAGTAGAGAGGTCAGCCTCCTGAGGCATCAACCTGGGAGTCCGAGTCTGATATGCGGAGCCGTTATCCCCATCTTTTCCCCGACTCAGGTACTACCTTCTTCTGTCCGTTCGAGGATGAACGGTTGTTTTAGAGGTGGAGAATGTGTTGGGTCATCACGTGTTTTAAAATGAAATTCTACATTCCGAGGCCTTAAAACCCTCTCTTAGCATCACCTCAATTTGTGTGCGCAGTTCGAGCGCGTAGCCGGAAAGCCTAAATGAGAAAATCTATGAAAAATGATAAATTTTGACTATAAAATGAATTAATTTGACTTCGGTCAACATTTTGGGTAAACAGACCTGGACCCATGATTTGACGGTCCCAGAGGGTCCATAGGAAAATATGGGACTTGGGTATATGCCCGAAATCGAATTCCGAGGTCTCAAGCCCGAGAAATGCATTTTTGAAGAAAATTATTTTTTGAAATTGTTTATAAGGTTTGGAAATGAATTTTGATTAGAACATGTTGGTATCGGGCTTGTATTTTGGTTCTGGTGCCCAGTACAGGTCTTATATATGATTTAAGATAATTCTATGAAGTTTGGTAAGAAACGGAATACGTTTCACGGGATTCGGACCCTAAATGCAAAGTTTGATGTTTAAAGAAGTTTTGAGAAATTTCATTGATCTTGAGGTTTAATTCGACGTTCATGATATTATTTAGGTTATTTTATTACCCGAGTAAGTCCGTAGAATGTTTTTGAGGCTATGTGTATATTCGGTTTGGAGCCCCGAGGGCTCGGGTGAGTTTTGGATAGGCCACGAGTTGGTTTTTAGACTTAGAAAGTTGTAGATTTTAGCTGGTATGCCCAGGCCTGCAATGTGAAGCTTGGCTTGCACATGCGAGCTCGCAAATACGAAGGCTGGATCGCAAATGCCAAACTAGTCCAAGCTTGTCTTGCTCACAAATGCGAGGGTCCCTTTCCGCAAATGCGATGCCTTCGCCGCAAATGCGACCTATGTGTCGCAAATGCGACCTATGTGTCGCAAATGCGACATTGTGTTCACAAATGCGAAAGACCAGCATTTCTGAAGGGTTCACAAATGCGAGCCCTATTTCGAAATTCCCAAGCTAGCAGAGGTCAGGGTTCGCAATTGTGAACCCCTGTTCGCATTTCCCACATCTGCAACCTGCAACTTTTATACTTAGACGAATTTTAAACCCATTTTCACATCTTTTCAAAACACAAACTCCCTAGGGCGATTTTTCAAGAACAACTCTTCTTCCAAATCGATTGTAAGTTAATTTTAACTCATTTCCTTCAATCATTAACATCTTTTAACATGATTTCAACTCAAAATCAATGATTTTCATGGGGGAAATTGGGTGATTTGGGTAGAACCTAGGTTTTTAAAAAATTGGGGATTTGGGCCTCGATTTGAGGTCCGATTTCAAAACAAATTACATATTTGGGTTCTTAGGGGAATGGGAAATCGGGTTTTGGTTCGAACCTCGGGTTTTGACCATGTGGGCCCGAGGCGATTTTTGACTTTTTGGGCAAAACTCTGGAAAACTCATTTTCATGCATTCGAATTGATTCATTTAGCATTTATTGATGTAATTAAGTAACTTGTGACTAGATACGAGCGAATTGGTGGTGGAATAAAGGGGTAAAGCCATAATTGAAACGTGAATTGTGTTCGTGGCATCGAGGTAAGTGTTTGGTCTAACCTTAGCTTGAGGGATTAGGAGTCGAGTCCTATTTGCTATGTGGTAATTATTGAGTACGACGTATAGGCATGGTGACGAGTATCTATACATTGGTGTCTAGCATGCTCGTGAGTCTTTATATCGTGATTATCATGACCTCGTTGTATCTTTCATACCTTGGTGATGGTTTTTACTTGTTGTGTAAAGGTTGTGGAAGGAATTGTGACCTATGAACATTGAGGAGCGTTGGCTCATGTTGTGTGAATTGTGAAAGTATAAGTGATAATTGAACATTTAGAGCATTGGCTCGAGTTGTGAAGTGAATTGTGAAAGTATAAGTGATAATTGAACCTCTAGATCATTGGCTCGAGTTGTGAAGTGAATTGTGAGGTAAAGGTGAGAAAGAGAAGAGATCATCATGTTGTCACCCTTGTCGAGCTATTGTTGATTTATTTGTTATCTCCTTTGTCGGTATGTTGATGTTATTGATATTGTTCCCTTGTCGGGACTTAATTATTAAATTGTTGTTCCCTTGCTGGGATTCTTATTGTAATTTCATTTATTCCCTTGCCCTATTGTTTGTGCTTGTTGTTTGGGTAAGGAAGAGAGTTAAAGCACGAAGGGTGATACCGTGCATTGTTTGTTTTGTGAAGAAAGAGTGTAAAGCACGAAGGGTGATGCATGTATGATTGTGACGAAAGAGTGTAAAGCACGAAGGGTGATGCTGTGCCACACGATGTACCATTCTGTGACGATTATATTGATTACATGGTGAGGAAAGAGAGTAAAAGCACGAAGGGTGATGTCGTGCGCATTTTTTTTATTATATGATTGCTTTGGTGAGGACGAGAGCAAAAGCACGAAGGGTGATGTCGTGCATTTATTGATTTCTGATTCTTTGTTGATATCCGAGTTATATTGCCTCTTTCGTTTACTTGATGTCCTTCTATTCGGAATTGATATCTCCCCCACAACATGCTCCCCTTCCTATACTTGACTATTTATTTATGTACTTCTTTTTCTGCTATATATATTGAATTTCACAGGTTATTTGGTAGTCTGGTCCTAGCCTCGTCACTACTTCGCCGAGGTTAGGCTAGGCACTTACTAGCACATGGGGTCGGTTGTGCTGATACTACACTCTACACTATGTGCAGATCCCGAAGCAGCTCTTGGACCGTAGTTTGGAGGCTACCTTCAGTCCACGTGGAGATCCAAGGTAGACCTGCAGGCTTCGGCATGCCCTAGCGTCTCCCTCTATCCCTTATTCCCTATTTCATTTTCCTTACTTCAGAATTAGTGTACTGTTATTTCTTCAGACTTTGTATGTAGCAAATCTTAGACCGTCTGTGACACTGTAACACCAGGTTTTGGGTAATTAAGGCTTAAGTAGTTTTAATAAATGCAGATTTTAGATATTTCATTGTTTACTTTCGCTTAAATTTAAACTTTCGTTATTTATACGTTATCGCTTTATGTTTGTTAAAGAGAAATAACATTGGTAAAAAGGTAATTGTTTGATGATTGGCTTGCCTAGCTCCCATTAGTAGGCTCCATCATGACTCCCGAGGGTGGGGAATCCGGGTCGTGACATGAACCATCTCGGGACACTGTAATCGTCCGCTCCGTGCTCCTCTTATTTTTTCAGTTCGACTGGGGCCGGTATCATTAATTGCTATTTGATTCTTCTTTTTTTGCTGACTCTGTGTTTCTTGATTTTAAAACCATAGGCATCAGGATCACTTCATCGACAGTGAACATTTTCCTCACAGTAAGTTATTCTTCGTATATCGTCTTGACTCGCCCCGGAGTGGGAAATTTCAGCGCCTGGGGTAAGTCGAAGGTATCGCCCTCATGTTGTGGACCCATGGCCTTACGAACAAAGCGTTGTACCTTATATCCCCTTCGATCATGTAGAAATATGTTTCTTAAGTTGTCTTGGCAGTGTTTACCGGTAAATTTATCTCACATCTCGTGGTCTCGCATGACATTTTGAATCCATTCAGTACTCGAACTGCCGGTACGATTTCATCCGATAAACCCAGTTGCTCTACGAATTTTGATCTGATGATGATGGCCGAGCTACCTGAATCAATCAACACACGCTTAACCCAAGATTTATTGATAAGTACAGATATTACTAGTGCCTCATTATGAGGCTGCATGATGCCTTCAGCGTCTTTGTCGCTGAATGAGATAGCTCTATTTGGACTGTAATCTCGGATGAATTTTTCCCTTGTAATACACACTTTAGTGCGTTTTATTATTGGCCCTTAGGAGATATCGACTCCCTCAATGATCATGTTGATTACATGTTGAGGCTACTCTTGTTTGATCTGTTTGTTTGCATCCTTGTTTCTGAAGAGGTTTTTGGCTCGCTTGCTTAGGAATTCTCGGGGGTGCCCATTGTTAAAAAATCGAGCAACTTCTTCTCTTAACTATCGGCAATCTTCGGTCCTATAACCGTGAGTGCCGTGATACTTACACACCAAATTACGATCTCTTTGGGCAGGGTCAAACTGCAACGGTCGAGCCCACTTGGTCTCTTTGATACACCCTATGGCCGACAAAATGCTTGCAGCATCCAAGTTGAAATTGCACTCTGATAATCTTAGCACTTCCCTGCTCCCGAGTGACCTGTCAAACTCGATCTTACTCGTCAGGCCCCGGCCACTCGGTCCTCGATCACTTCTTTTCTCGTTCCTTGTTGGGTGACGCCTAAATCCATTTCCCCTCCAACCCACGTTGTATGGTTGATATCAATCTCGGACCGGCCTTGGCTCCTGATCAATGGCTCGCTTAGATCTATCATCGTTTATGATAGGGTAGATAGATCCATAAGGGGCCCCGAGTTGGTCATCTTCAACCTGATCTTCGATTGGTATCTATTGTAGACGTCGACAAAGGTTACAGCTGGGTACTCTACTAAATTTTGTTTAGCTGTTGAGAGGCCACGGAACTTTGAGGGTTGAACCCTTGAGTGAATGCATGAACGGTACAATCATCCGCAATTGGTGGCAGATCCATCTGCTCCATCTAGAATCTTGACACGAACTCCCTGAACATCTCGTTATCCCTTTGTTTGACCTTGAAAAGATATGACCTTCTGGTCTCGACCTTAATGAATCTGGCATGGGCCTTCATGAAAGCATTTACAAGCATAGCAAACGAGTCAATAGAAATCGGAGGCAAGTTGTGATACCATATCATTGCCCCCTTAGACAAAGTCTCCCTAAACTTCTTCAGCAACACCGACTCGATTTCGTCATCTTCCAAGTTGTTCCCTTTGATCGCGCATGTATAGGAGGCTACATGCTTATTTGGATCTAGGGTCCCATTATACATGGGAATGTCAAGCATTCGTAACCTATTTGGGATCAGCTTCAGTGCCGCGCTCGTGGAGAAAAATTCTAAATAAACTTTTTGGAGACTGGTCCCTTCAATATCGGGGGTGATCTTGGGGCCTGATTGACCCTGGAGTTGTATGTTTCAATCTTCTTGTCGTTGGAATCAATCTTTTTCTCACCCGACTCCACCCATTTATTTAATTCTTCGAGAAACTTTACCACCTCGGCAGTTTCTCCAGGCCTAACTTCACCCGGTTCCACGGCAACTTTTCTATCTCTCTGAGTATTTTCCCGGGAATGTTCGGGCTCGACCCTGTTAGGGGTGTGGCTTTGATTCTACAGTTTTGCTATTGCCACTTGTTTAGCCTGTAACATTTCAAAAATCAATTGTAGGCTCACCCATCACCTTCACCTTCAGGCGCTTCTCGAGCCGTTGGCCGGGTTCCCCCACGAATACTATTTTCGGGATCAGTTAGCAAATTGATGTTGAAGGCCACTTGTGAGTTAGCATTTACTGGGTCGGAGACTGGGATACCATTGAGATCGGCAGGAGATACATCATTACTAGGAACCATATTATTATTCTTGTTGTGACGGCTTGACTCAACCTTAACGTTAAAGTGAGCAGACTGAGAGTTTGACATCATTAGGCTATCTTGGAATTAAAATTTCAAAGAACAACTGCAAAATAGGGTGTGTTCTGGAGATTCATATCAAATCACCACTATTATCCTTAGCCCCACAGTAGGTGCCAAACTGTTTACCTCAAAAATGAGTAACAATTAAATTTGTACGCGGTTTTAAGAATACGTGATTTAATTTAATACAAAAAATTAAGAACAACAGAAAACGAGTTAAAGACAAAATAAGTGGTCAAACCAATCACAAAGTAATAACCAAGCCTGATCTTAGATTGAATAGTGAGATTTGTCTTTTATTGGACCCTCGATACTAGCTCGGTCGCGAGTGAAGAAAAGAACAAATAAATAATGCCTTAAAATATCTAGAAGATAAAAGTAAACTTTTATAGCTTTGACTTACGTGTCACAATGTGTCAAAATAAAGAAAATATTTCCCTTTATATAGTAGGAGAATATTAGTCCTAGTACAAGTCAAAAAAAGGTAAAAACTCTTCCTGTTCTGGTAAATGTTGATCTACAATTGATTTGAACATGATTCGTGCCGTAATATCTTATTGAGGGTGAATACCACGGGCCTCTACTCATCAAGCATAATCATTCACTGTGTCCCCCAAGGTCCAGAAGCTATATTTGGCCAGGGTCCGTATTTTACTATGTCTGATCTTACATATATCGTTTATTCCTGTCGTATTTCGATATGAGGGGCCCCTGGGCCTCGATGGTAATCACTTCGAGTCGTGCTTCCCTTTTGTTTCTTCATCAGGGAATTGAGAAAAACTTTGGCCCCGATTTTATCCATGCACAAGTCTGATAATAAAACTATCCAACATTAGTTTGATAATAAAATTATCAGACAACCTAAAGATTAGTTTATGTTATTTTTTGTTGTCAATTGGCTGAAGTTGTGATGTAGCTTCAGTTTTTTTTGTTGTAATTCTTTCACTTGGTAATAAAATTATTTATTTACCAAAAAAATAATAATTTGATAAAAAAATAACTAATATACTATAAAATATCAACTACACTAAGGGTGTGTTTGGCGTGAAGGAAACTATTTTTCAACTTTCTCATATTTGGTTGGCTTAAATATTTTGGAAGATATTTTTTCCATGAACTAATTTTCCTCTAGTTGGAGGAAAATATTTTCCATATCAAGAGAAGAGAAAATATTTTCCAAAACTCGTCGTCAACCTTCCCCGCCTTATTCCTCATCCCCTCCAACCCCCCCCCCCACACCTATCCCATCCCACCCACCCACCCTCCCCCAACCCTGCCCTACCCCCACTCTAAATATAATATTATTAAGAATACTTTCTTTTCATGTTGTAGATAGAGTACTTTTTTCATTTCAACAAACAACAACAACAACCCAGTATAATCCCACTAGTGGTATCTGGGAGGGTAGTGTGTACGCAGACCTTACCCTTACCATGGGTAGAGAGGCTGTTTCCAAATAGACTCTCGGCATCCTTCCCACCAAGAACTCCCCACCTTGCTCTTGGGATGACTCGAACTCACAACCACTTATTTTCATTTCAACAAAATAAGTATTTATTTCATGATATAAACAAAGGTTCTTTTCAACAAAATGATGTAGTAAAAAACATCTTCTTTCATTTCAAAAAAAAAAGTAATTTCTTTTCATGATGTAGAAAATGTATTTTCTTTCATTTCAACAAAATGATGTAGTAAAACGTATCTTCTGTCATTTCAACAAAAAAGTACTTTCTTTTCTTGATGTTGAAAAAGTATTTTCTTTTATTTCAACGAAATAATGTAGTAAAAAACATCTTCTTTCATTTCAACGAACAAAAGTACTTTCTTTTCATGATTTTGAAAAGGTATTTTCTTTCATTTCAATAAAATAATGTAGTAAAAACTATCTTCTTTCATTTCAACAAAAAAAAATACTTTCTTTTCATGATGTTGAAAAAGTTTTCTTTCATTCTAACAAAATGATTTAGTAAAAAATATCGTCTTTCATTTCAACCAAAGAAAAAAACACTTTCTTTTCATGTAGAAAACATATTTTCTTTCATTTCAACAAAAGAATACTTTTTTTATGATGTAGAAAAGTATTTTCTTTCGTTTCAACAAAATAATATAGTAAAAATATTTTTTTATTTCAACAAAATGAGTATTTTCTTATCATGATGTAGAAAAAGTATTTTCTTTTATTTTAACAAAATGAATACTTTTTAATGTTGTAGAAAGAGTACTTTCTTTTTCAACCAAAATGTCACGACCCAAATCCACGTGACCGACATTCGGCACACTATCTGATCCGAGCGAACCAACCCATATGATGCACCCAAACTATATGCATGAAAACCAATTTAACTGTGGAAGCTCCTTGAAAAGAAATATATATATATATATATATTCAAGTTAAACGATGGAAAGTTTTCCAATTCAGAATCACACATGAAGTCTTTTATAACAATACAATGAGACTAAGCAAAATAAATACATTTTCATGTATGTCGTGTACAACTCCATTACTATAACTTTTCACAACTATCTATGGAGCCTCTACACCAAAGAATATAACTAAACACTTGGGCTAATGCCCGTCTAACATAAATTAAGAAAATAATATGATAGCTACCACAAAATAGGAGAGGTGCCTTACCATATACCTAAGAAGGTTATCCTAGTCTTGTCTGCATGCCATGTTTCATACCTCATCCAGAAATATGTAAAGTAAATGGGCCCTGGAGGTAGGCCCTAAGGGCTGAGTACACTATAGTGGTACTCAATAAGTATCATAAACTCTCTCTAACTCAAGTTCCTGGATAATATTTTACAAAAACTATGCAACCAATATTTGATATAAGGTGATAAATAATTATATAAGTCATGCTCTTTATCATTTCAAATGAAAATACAAGTGAAGTAAAAATCATGATATAAATTCTTAGAACATTTGTATGAATCCAAGATTTTTAATAAAACCATACAAAATCATTTCAATTTCATTAAGTCATCAAAATCACTTTCGGTTCCTTAGGACTAAACACAAGAAATTCTTCTTTATCTTTTACCAGGAGTACTATACCGACACCAATATAATAAATAACTACTCGGTGATCGGCCTAGCAACAATTATTTGACCCTACTTGTCTGGACGGCTTCCCGTAGTGTCGTACGAGTCGATTTAACCTCATTAATTTAAGTAATGATCATTTTCCCTCTCAATAGGGGACTTATTCCCGCAAACCTTTGCCTAGCCTTGGAATGCGTCCCTACACTGGAACATGTAGTTTCATGATAACGAACCTAATATTCGAACCAATCTTGGTCATCTCCACTAGTAACTCCCAAAATATTTGAATATCAAATTAGTCTCAAAGGATCTATTTTATCAAATTATGATTTTCAAAGTCAATCCAAACCATTTGAACAAAATCAAATGAATAACATTTTTTATGTTAATGCCTTTGACAATCTAACATCAATTGTTTAAAGATACAACAAGTGCTACTCCTTTTTTTAAATTTCAAACACATGTTTTTTCATGAAACACATCTTTATCACTCAAATAGTTTATATTCTTATCAATACATAAGTTTTAATAAAACTTATACTATTTTTTTAAGTGTCATCTTGCAAACAAGTTTTGAAAAGAAATTTTTATATAAAATTATATTGCACTTCAAAATCAACAAACTTAGAAACGCATTATCATGACCCAAAACAAACCGGCGTGATGGAGCCTATCGTGGAACTAGGCAAGCCACTACTCGAACATCTCAACACAATAAAATCTTTGAAAATAAATACAGAAGCAATAAATATTTAAGAAAAAATCCGCAACACAATATAGTCTATCCCAAAATTGGGGTGTCACCGAGTACATGAGCATCTATTCCGAAATACAGTCTACTACAATGACTAGGGAATAAGAACTGAAATACAGATAAAGATAATGAAGGAAAGTCAGAGCCTGCGAACATCATGCAGTTACCTCGATAGTCTCCGAGATCTGACTTCTCAATCAGCAGCCACCACGACCGGAAGCACCTGGATCTGCATACGAAGTGCAGGTTGTAGCATGAGTACTACCAACTCAATAAGTAGCAAATCCAACCTTTGGACTAAAATGTTGTGATAAACTCAACCGGTACAGTTCAATATAGAAATAACAATGCAAAAATGTATGCATGCTTTCAAGTTCAATAGATAGCTAAAAATAGATAAAAAAATTAATGATATGAAGAATATAACTCTTCTACTTCTACATGCCAATGCATATGCTGTATGTGATGCACCATGCTGACAACCTCATCTGCTCACACTTTCAAATTCTCAATCTCTCGGTATTGTATATGGCCCATACAGCCTAGGGAAGATTTATCCGAGAACATATACATCACTGACAATCAGTCACCCAGTATTGAGTAGGGCTAATCCATCCCGTGAAGAAGATCCATATCCAGGTATATAATGTTTCGGACAAAATCCATGTCTAGGGAAAATCCATCCCTCAATAATATCAACAGCGCTCATTGGGGGTGTCTGCAGACTCCGGAGAGACTCCTTCAGCCCAAGCACTATCACAACCACTGCGGCATGTAGCTAGATCCTGTAAATGTCACTCATAATCAGGCTCTCTGCCTTACTCAGCCATCAATCTCTCCAGTCTCACTCACAGGCTCATAAATGTCATGAAACTAGCCCGAACATGATGATATGATGCATCAACAAATAATAACAGAGCCCGAGATATGATATGAAATGAATGATTATGGCTGAGTACGAAATATCAATAAGATTAGTAAGTCAACAGCAAGAAACGACCACTATGGATCCCAACAGTACCAGCATATAGCCTAAACATGATTTCTAGCATGATTGACAGCTCAGTTATTTTATCACATGGTAAAAACACGAATATCAACAAAATAGGACCACCTTACAGTGCCGTGGAATTGACTAGGTCCCAATTCACACGGTTCATGCCTGCACGCCCGTCACTTTGCATGTGCGTCACCTCAATACCAATCACATAATACATAATTCGGTATTTCAAGCCCTCAAAACCAAGTTTGAAAGTGTTACTTACCTCAATCCGGGAAAAACCTTACTCCAGCACGCCTTTGCCTCTCAAATCGGTCTCCAAACATCCCGAATCTAGCCACAAGCAGTACAATACAATCAATATAGGCTAAAGGAAATAAATTCCACAAGAAAAATACGAATTTATAAGCCAAAATCCTAAATCGACTCAAACCCGGCCTTCGGGAACACAACTCAAAATTCGACAAAAGCTACAAAACCTGAAAGCCCATTCACTCACGAGTCTAACCATACCAAATTTACTCAAATCCGATAACAAAATCCCATTCAAAACCTCAAGAATCTAGCCCAAGAACTTTTCCTCATTTTCCCAATTTTCCATCCCAAATCACAAATTAGATGATAGAATTAAAGGCAAAATTATGGAATTTGACCAAAATTAGATAGGAATCACTTACCCCAAACACTCACGCAAGAATCTCTCCAAATATTACCTTCTACCAAGCTCCCAAATAAATTTTATGTTATGAACTCAAAACCCTTGGTTTGGAATCTTTTATTATGCCCACATATACCTTCATCGTAGACGTGACCTTCCTCTCGCGTTCGCGTAGACTATTTTGACTGCCCCTCAAATAAACACTTCGCGAACACGACCCTATCTTTGCGAACGGGAACCCAATACTTACTCAACCGAGTACCAACATAACGTATCTTTTCATGTTATACTATCATAGATAACTGAGTCGAAAGGCTGTTGTGAGTTAAGTAGAATAAAACATGTGATACCAATTTATACATAAGACATACGGGCCTATAAGGCCAAAATAACCACTTGTATACTGGACATAGGCCGATAAGGCCATACCATCTTTTACATACATGACATCTATCTACAAGCCTCTAAAAATACATAATTTTCATAAAGCTCGGGACAGAGTCTCGCCATACCAAACAGTACACGTCAAAAGCATACCAACCAAATAAGCAACTCCGAAGCAAATGGAGCGCACCAACATCTTTCGTTGAGTTGATATCCTACTTGGAGGGCTCTCGACTTGTCTATCGGGACCTGCATGCATGAAATGCAGTGTCCCAAGGCAAAAGGGACGTCAGTACGAATAATGTACTGAGTATGTAAGGCACATAGATAAGTACATAATAGACATGGAAGAAATAAGGAGTAAATAACTCAACCTGTAAGTCTGGAAAATTTGTAAATCATGAAATACTTACAGTGTCATACATATTCGTATGAATGTCATGTTGTGCATAGGTACATGTTTCATAACATCATTAGCCTCTGAGGGCATCCCATCATATCATCTCAGTCACTGTGGGTGAAATCATCAACGTATACCAGCTGATCAGGTGGTGATGCGTATATAATGCCATAACCTTTCCCATGTCCCATATATATATATACGGGTATATAACACCATCTAGTCATGGGTCAATGTACATGAATGCTATGTATGAAAAGTATGTTATTAAAATCTTTCGGAATGTCATAAGACCATTTTGCCTTTGAGTAATATCATAAAGTAAACTCTATTCAACTTTCGTATTTTTCTGAGACCCATGAACAGATGATAAAGTATTATGACACATGGAAATTCAAGAATATAGATATCTCTAATACTTCTATGAATAGTGTCATTTATAGAACTTGTGCGTTTGCACGTTTCATTTGTGTCGTATAGATCATGCCAAAAGAAGGAAGGGATAGCCTTAACATACCTGGGGTAGAGAAATATCCGTATAATATTCTTGTAGGAGAATTTGATTGCAAGAAATCTCATTGCTAATGAAGTTTTTAGACCAGAACATCGTTGAAGATTTCATATGAATTGCACGTTTTTTGTAGACTTCTTAGCTATTCATTCTAAGTTCTAATTTGTAGGAAATGAATAATGTTATGATCTGTGTTTTTTTATTCAAGACATAGGAAGTGAAGCTTTATTAAAAGCTTTTGAAAAAGGCTAATGTTTCCTGATACTAAGAATGTTAGTACTTTGATTCTATACAAAGTATAAGAAAGTGGGGTGTCTTTATTATGGCATGTTGCCACCTAAGCAAATTGGACTCTTAGTCACTTTGTTTGATTAACTTAATGGCTGCCACGTTTTTGTGGGGGGGATTAATTTTATGAAAATATATCCCCAATTAATTAGGTAATGCCTCGTTACTCGATAATTAATCAATTACCCGCAAAATTGAGAATTATTCCCACTTACTTAAAATATTACTCACTTTTCACATACCTTATAAACTTTACTATTATGGTCATGTGGTACCTTGCATGGTACTATTCCATAAATATCGAGCATTTTAGCTCGAGTCATATTTTATCCCAACATGCCAAACTTGGACGAAAAGTCATTTTCTTTGACTTGCTTCCCCTTTCACCTGTACGAATTTACTTATTACTTGTTTGAAATAGCATAATCCTTATAATCTCCAAATAATCTTTTCCTTGGATCGATGTCAGTTACCGTATGACAAATTCAATATACAATACTACAGGGTGCAACATCGTCATAATACACTACTGGGGGACGCGACATCTTATTTTTGGGCCCTCATTAATTTATTTATGGCGTATTTTTATGTACGAAAATATCGGGTGTAACATCATCCCCCCCCCCGCTGGAACATTCCTCCTCGAATGTTGACTAATGCGTTTATCGTTCTCATATCCCATAGCTCTTGCGAATACTTTAGAAGTCTTTTTGCCATCTAGGCAATTGTTCTGTATATAAGTCCAAAGGCCAGGGCATTTCCCTCCTTTAGGCCTCCTTCCCACGCCATAATTTGTGATCGAATTCCTTCCAATCTCGTAACTGTTGCTACCTTCCATTATGCAGCTTCTACGATACTGACCTTGTAAGTGTGCCTATGCGACTCTCCTATCCTTTTTCTTCCAACTTTGAGCAAATCCTGAAGTTCTTCACTTGGTATTTGTCGAACTTACGAGTATTTCTATATCTTATTTTATAGACCTGGTTATCCATTCGTATGACGTTACTGCTTCTACATAGGTCATATTATACTATAACGCTTACCTCGATTTCTCGTTATGAAGGTCTACTACCAAATCTCATATTACTTTTGTTGCTTATCTCATTGTATAAATCTATGTCCTCTTATGCCTCCACCTTACTGTTCAAATTTTAGAATGACAGCCTAATATCCTCTCATACTTTATAACTTTTATCCATCCATTGTTGATTCATCTCAATTTCGATCCATAATCCACCCCTGATAACTTAACTCTTTTATGTAATATTGCTACTAGGATTCATGCTTTGTTGGGGAACATCTAAAATGATTAAAATGATCCACATGGGGTGATACCTTTCTTTCATTAACCGTATCTCCCGGCATCCCAATGTGATTCACCTTACGTGGGTATTTTAATCTTGTCCAATTCATGAGATCCCTTTCTTTTATTTGTCAGATCATTACTTAATCGAAGGCCCAAACGTCAATTTTTTTTGTCTACAATAGTTACCCCTCATTCTATTAACAGGGCAGTATTCTATCTATTCTAAATGTTATTAGTCATAGACTCCTTTGAGTTCGTTCAGGCTATACTGAACTTTCTATAACTTAGAGAAACCATTAGCTTTCTTGTTTTCATGGGTTTAATCCCGAAGACTTATCCGTTCTCGTCACCTTCTCACTCGCCCTTTCTCATTCTTACATTTTGTCATAAAACTTTATCGCTTTACTATACTTTAGCTTGGGATCTATACATATCTATTTTTACTACTCGTAACCTTCCTTCAACTTGCTTGCACCATAGATTTCCTTGTGTTATTCTGGAACATCAAGCGAGACACCACATCATCTCTAACTCTTCTTTACTCTCTTAACTAGACCTCTCGATACGTAAAAACCATAGGCTGGAAAATATGCTACTGATCATGCCGCTATTATTCCTGGATGCTTAATCTCCGCGCTTCTAGCCTTCTATCCGAAGTATGGACTATTCACAACATTTTGCATTTGAGTATCTCATATGTTGTTCACCTTTATCTTACTAACTTTAAAGTTTCGCATCATATCTTTTATCTCTCTCATGACCCCCCTTTCACCTAGGCATATTTCACATCCACAACTTGAACTTCTATTATAATACTTGTACCTCTTTACATGATTTGGTGAGAGCTGCGTACTGACTTCTTATGAGGTTGTTACTCTTGTAAATGGATTTATCGTAGAGCCGTTATATAATATGGATGTTGTACTATCTCTCTTGTACCTCTGATATTAAAAGTAATTCTGTAATATTCTCAATCACGATTTCTATAATTTTCTAGGTCCAATAATCAGACTCTTGATTTAGTTAGTTGATGTAACTCTTTAGTTTCCTCTTCCCTCTGATCAACCTTTGTGTAGACTTAAGCTATCTTCTGATCTGTGGCTCATGGTATTAATTATTACTTTAGCACTTCATGGATGTTATGGAATATCCAGGATACAATCTTCTAACAATTCAATCCTTTGTATATGACCTACACTCTATTCTTTCTTTTAACTTATACCGGAGTCTTATACGGTTGTATGATTGTCAACATATATGTATACTCTGAAATCGCAAGTGTGTTCATAACATAACTAGCTCTAGATCATTGATCGAATCATTCCTTTCGTTCCATATTAGCTTTCTTTCAAGGTAATCTATTACTTTTTCCTGGTCTTTCTGCCCCCTTGTTGCGTCCATACTTAGCTTATCTTAGTGCCCACACATGCCAAAGTTTTCGTGCAACTCATATGATCTCGAATATTACTTCATGTTCATTAGCCATAGTGGGTGTCACTTCCTCTTTAGGTCGTTGTGCTTAAGTTGAAGCCTTCTTCCTTATTTCCTCAGCTAGTCTTTCATTGTAGTACTTAGGGAGAACCCTTGACCCTCATAAAGCTGTGAGCTTATTACGGACCTCTTAATGTCCTTCCTTGCCTATAACTATCCGTAGTTGCTTACCTTCGTGCCCTTATGCTTGTAAGGTTGTTTCTGAATTGATATTTTGACTGCCTTCCTAGTGGCACTTTCTTTTATCCCCGTAACACTCATACGATACCTTTAACTACCCCGACTCTTGTTTGAATATATCTCAAGTATTATAATGATATCTGTAATACTGAATCCCCATGTTGGGGTTCATTCTATTTATCTTGCACGTTTTATTGATTTGTTTGTATCCATTTTCTAGCCATAACTAGGCCCTTCCTGAATCAACTACTAATTACTCGTTGGCCCCTTCTGATATCAATATTCCGCGTAATATTTCTTGGGTCATTTCCTTTGTCTTAACTTACATCTCACACTTGCTCCTTATCTAACAATAACATCTCGGGTAGGGGCTCTTACTTCCTCTCCTCGATGTCGTGTTTGCATAATATCTTGGAATTACAGCATACCTGTAGGATTTGGATAAGTGCAATCTTATCCCTTTCTCGGTCTTTTCACATTCTTTATTTATTATTCCATAGTTACTATAACCACTTAATTCTTACTTAATGCCACATCACTCCATATTTCCCTCTTTAGGGAAGTACTAAGAGCTTGAGCTACGACGATCTACCTATATATGTTTTTCCTCTTCATCTTTGGCGTCCTTTCACATCATCAATGACTCTTACTCGCCTTGCAGTAATCTTTCTGCACCGAGGATGATGAAATTCCTTATTCACGAGGGTGACACTTAGTATAACTGGCACATATAGTCCTTTAAGCTTAACTTTGCTCATATTGCTTGCTTTAGGAAAATGTCTCCCTGAATGACCATTCTCTGAATTCATCACGGATCTTCTTCTGTTGTCCATTCTATTGTTGCCGGGATGCAATATGAAATTCTCATGATGCTTATGATTATCAAAACACTCAGTTCCTAATTCATGTTTAGTTTACCTCGTTCACAAGTCCATACTAATTTCTAGTATTCCGGGATCTAACTTTTCCTTCTGCTAATCACGTTAGAGTCGCGAACTTATTTCTTGAAATGAGGATGTGGCTGTGTGGCCTATATCCTTTTGTTGTCTTAAGCCCCATTACTCTTCGTCTCTTTTTTCATTTGACTATAGATTCTGTAACACTCTACTATTGCCATCCATGTATCACATCTCACTTATAATGCTCCATTAATTCTCTTCTTTTTTTCTTGCTAACATTTCTCTCAATCACTTTATTTCGAAAATTTCGATAAGACATTCTTTTGCATTTTAGCTCCCATTGCTCCATCCACGGGCTCTTCGGGTTGCCTAACATTCTCTCCCTACTAGGGATGGGAGTCATAGTAAGGTAATATTTATCCATTCTAGGCTTTCAGTGCCTATATTTGTAGTACTCATATCCAGATGTACTATTTTAGAGTGCACCACCTGGGTATCTCACAAGGAGAGTTATTACCACGTTTATAATATCCTTTGAAAATGTCAACTAAAGAAAACAATCCATTCACTACTTTGGGCCACTCTAACTCCATCCGGATCGTGACATCCCGTCCTCTTCTTAATATACACCTGTTAGCCCCCAATATGGTATAACTGAGATGGGTGTTGCCAATTATACATACCTCTATTACTGTTGAGAGTAACTCACAATGCTTATATATTTCTGCCGGAATTGTAATATTGATAATCTTCATTAACTGGGTGTCTCGTACCTTTCTTCACCTTGCTTCTTTTACTTGCTGAAACTTGTGTATGTCTTCTGAATCTCTCATTGCCTTTCACCATAGGGATGGATAGATATCCTTTCCTTAAGGCTCCTTATAAAGAGGCTTGCATGCCTTAGTACACACATGATCTACTGAAGACCTTACATTTACTCATCATAAACATCATGAAAAATCGAGTCCCTCTGACTTAACTCTTCCATAGACACATTCAATCTCTTACCAACTGTAGGTATCGTCTTATTACGAATGATATAGAAGCTAAGAGTTTGAATTCTTATAAGTGAGCTCTACAACACGATCTAAAGTAAGAAGAAAGAGTGACAATCCTAAATGCCCTGTAGCCTCCTGCTTATAAGTGTGGTGCACGACACACCCATAGACAATACTCTACTAGACACGTCTTGTAGACTCCCTAGGACAGAACTGCTCTGATACCACTTTTGTCACGCCCCGAGCCTGGATGGGTCGTGACGAGAACCCAGTACTTACTCAACCGAGTACCAACATAACGTATCTTTTCATGTTATACTATCATAGATAATTGAGCCGGAAGGCTACCGTGAGTTAAGTATAATACAACATGTGATACAAATTTATACATAAGACATATGGGCCTATAAAGCCAAAATAACCACTTGTATACTAAACATAGGCCGACAAGGCCATACAATCATTTACGTACATGACATCTGTCTATAAGCCTCTAAGAATACATAATTTTTATAAATGTTGGGATAGAGTCCCGCCATACCAAACAGTACATGTCTAAATCATACTAACCAAATAAGCAACTTCGAAGCAAATGGAGCACACCAACATCTTCCGTTGAGCTGATAGCCTACTTGGAGGGCTATCGACCTGTCTATCGGGACCTGCGGGCATGAAACGCAGTGTCCCCAGGCAAAAGGGACGTCAGTACAAATAATGTGCCGAGTATGTATGGCATATAAATAAGTACATAATAGACATGGAAGAAATATAGAGTAAATAACTCAACCTATAAGTCTGAAAAACTTTGTAAATCATAAAATACTTATAGTGTCATGCATATGCGTATGAATGTCATGTCGTGCATAGTTACATATTTCATAACATCATCAACCTCTGAGAGCAACCATCATATCATCTCGGCCACTGTGGATGAAATCATCAACGTATACCAACTGATCAGGTGGTGGTGCGTATATAAAGCTATAACCTTTCCCATATCCCATATACATATATATACATACATATATACGCGTATATAATGCCATCTAATCATGGGTCAATGTACATGAATGGTATGCATGAAAAGTAAATTATTAAAATCTTTAGGAATGTCATAAGACCATTTTGCCTTTGAGTAATATCATAAAGTAAACTTTTTTCAACTTTCGTATTTGTTTATCGTGAAAATGGTAACAACAATTAAATTTGTAAATGGGATTCTAAAAATACATGATCTATTCCCGAGCTAGTTGTTAAAGCAATTAATGCTAAGAACGTGAAGTATAATGATAAAGTGCGAGCTAAGACGGGGCAGTAATCAAACCAAAGGGGCATGTAGCCCGGGTGCAAAGATGGTCGACGAGACCTCGGGGTCGACGTTGGTATCAATCTTGAACTATTAGGGTTAGTCAGGGATGGGATAAAAGTTAAAGGTATAATTAGATAGGGCTCTTTCAGCCAATATTAAGCTATAGAATGAAGAATAGATAAGAAAATGATAAATGCCAAAGCGATCTCGGGCCGGTGCGAATGAACCATTTAGAAGAAAAGAGAGAGAGATATTGTTGCACTTGTGGAGAAATAGAGCAACATCAGTCCCTTACAAAGTGGGGCAAGTCCCCTTTATATAGGAGGGGAGACTGGGCTACAAGTATGTTGGGGTTAATTACAAAGTACGGTGATGGGATGACTTGACATGATGCTTCAGCATAGGCTCTGGATAGGCCGGGCCTGTCAGACATAGCCATGTGCCTAGAGGGCTTCCCCCTCTGTCCTGTCTTCGTTCTTCATTTTCTCCAAGTCGGGCTTCGACAAGTCCCGAGGTCGAGAATTCGGTCGTGACCCCCTGACCTTGGGGTCCCGGGGCATGCTCCCGAAATGTCTCGATAGTGAGAAATCAAGTCTTCATATTTCGCCGCGTACAGATAGTCTCCGTGTTTCCCATAACGAAGTGATGGGAAATGATTCTGACAATTCACTCCTCGAGCTTCTTTCGGCGATGCCATATCGATGATGTGACCCCTAGCTCGAGCTTTTCGGCCTCATTCATCGCATTCCCTGATTTTTGCTTCCCAAGGTACAAGTACCGCCGACGGTTCAGTTTTTCATAGATGCATTAACTGCGCCCGTCGGTCAGTCTTCCGAAGTCTAGATGACCATGTCATAATCCCATATAAATGGGGGGTGCCTTTGCTTTGTTTTTCCTATCTCAATGCTTATGTTGGCTTGCTTACCTTTTCCTTCCTATTATCTTTTTTTACCCTTGAACATCATGTTACGGGCTTATGACCTCAAGGGTGTTTGGAGGAGTTCCCTTAGACTATATCGTGACTTTCTGTCGGGGTCTCCCTTCGTCGAACATAAGCGTGCTATCCCACTATTGTTGTGGTCGCCATATACACTGCTATTCGGATAATACACCGCTGCTCACCTTCATACCCCAGCTCGACGTGGTGCTCTACTCCAAGTTGGGGGCTTGCACGGCTGGACATCCCAAGAAATTGATTCAAAGTAGTTGTGCAAGCAGGACCGAGGATTGTTCGGTCCGCTATCTCTCCGAGGTTTCCTTGGCCAAAGAAGGTCCTTGAGCCTTGGATAGCTATGGCATTTTTTCATCCCTCCCAGCCACTCGCCTTGTCCCTTGAGGATATCAGTGTGGGAAGTTGGGATGAAACTTCTGAGGACGAGTGTCCGGAGGCACTTGTTGTGGACTTTCGAAGGTGGGTTGGTCTTCGGGCTTTCATCTAGAACACGCATCCCTTTTCCTCTTTATCTAGGCATGGACTCCTGTAGGCCTTTGTAATTGTATGTAACGACCCCTCGTGGGTTGCTTGGACGCAAATTTTTATGAATAATAATATACTTTGCTGATTTCTGCTTTCCTTACTTCGCATTATTTCTATATGCTCTCATGTCGTTCGAAGCTCTTTGAATGCCTTCTTTTATTTGTTGACCGCTAACATTTAACTTGAGTGTGAGTGCTCATTCTGATCTTATGCAGATCAACATGGCTTTCCTCTGACCCGTCATCATACTTCGGACTAATCTTGGATTGATTCTGATAGATCCGGGCTACCAAGGCCCTCCGAGTTGTTTGGATATCATGCGTCGAATTTTGGAGCTTTCGGGAATGTTACCCTGGATAGAGGTCATCTTTGGGTACCCAGGGGTTCCTATTGATCTTGATGTAGATAACCTTTTTAGAATGAATAAGATTGACTTCCACTGGGGAGTTTGCTCGTATTTGGGTACTTCCTTGGACCTTTGTGGAGCTTTCGCGATTGGAGCTTCCTATGTTTATTACTCTTTTCAGAAAGAGGGGATCACCAGACTAGGTGTTTGCCTTGCATCGAGTGTCGGCGTTTAAAGCTCATCGAGGTCCGACTTCTTTGGGCTGGGGGTTCTTGATGTAGAGTGCTGCCCCGAGCATGGAGATAATACAAATGGTCCCTTGAGTCTTGGCTCCTCATTGGAGGATGTTTTCTGGATTGGGTATCAACCCATCGATTTGTATCGAGGCTGCTGGCTTCCTGGGGCTTGCCTCGAGCAAGAGAATCATCGTTTCTTTTCGCATGTATGTAGGGCAGCTTTAGCTCTTCGACAAGACTTCATCACTTTTAGATAGTTGCCTCTCTATTTTGGCACGGGGTACTTCATCTCTTTAGGCGCAAAAAGTGTTTGTGCGCGTCCTTGCCTTGACCTGTTAGTTTCACTATAGTCATGGGAACCACTTCTAGGCCGATCCGAAAGGCGACGGGGGGCACTGCTCCTGGTGCTCAGGAACCGAGGGATTTCGCTCTAGAGACGGCGTCCTTGATAAGAGAGAAACACCTGGAGATGGTGAGGAGGTACTGTAGCTGGAGCGAGGGGGTAACACTGCAGGTGTTTTCCCAGATGAGGGCATTATGGACTCTACTGATGGGTTCTTGAGCGTGTACCTATACCCTTTCGCATTTGGCCCCCCTGATAGGGTTGTGCTTGATTTTTGCTTGAAGTATCGGGTTACCCTGGCATAGAATCATCCATTATTTTGGTGAATGACACTAATGACGAGATTCTTCGCGAAGAAGGCCGGGCTTGAATTCATGCTTGACCACCTTGTCAGGCTATATTGTCCCTTTCATCATCGAGGCCTGCTAACTTTAAGGTGTCGTTCGTCCATGCCCTTCGTTGTTGATGACGAGGACGGCGGGGATCGGGAGTGGGCCAGTTGGTTTATCTGGGTCCAGACGACCGATATTATCCCTATGGAGTTTTTGTCATTTCCCGAAGGGTGAAATTATGCATGTGATTGAGGCGTTTGGTGCTTTTACAGATTCCGCATATAGCAAAAATTAGTTGAGTAATAATGTTTATTCCCTTGTTGCAGCAACTTCGTGGATGTCGGGTGAGGTCTATGACCTGCCCGGCTGGGTCCGGAAACTGGTGACCCATTCATCCTGCGATGAGCGCAGATGGCGAGTTGTACTCCATATCGGATAGGGAGCGTAATACCAAGGTATGCGCGTATGCTACCTTTTCCTTGCCTTTGTATACCTGAGGTAACCCTTTCCCCTTCCATTTCTTCCGTTTACAGATATCGGGTAGTTCCCTAAGACGGGGCAATGTTCTTTCAAATAGGGGAAGGAGTCATTGGTTTTCGGGCCAAGGGGTGATGACGATAAGAGAGATCGGCACCCGCAGTGTGACAGAGCCTTAAGCAGCGACGGTTGGGCTCACATTTTGGAGGAAAGGGAGTCGCCTGAGTCTGCTGCTCCCAGAGTGCCTGGTCCCTGGACGGCGGTTCCTTTGAGCAAATATGTTGTGCCCGGGGTCAGTTCTTCTAGGGCCTCAGGGGCAGGATCAACAGGAGTGTGTTCCGACTTCGAGAAAGTCTGTCGGCTTCACTTCGTGGTGAGTTTTATGTACAATTTCCCTATATCCCGTGTCCTCCTCCCTCTATTGAATCTTCCTAGTGAAGGCTTGTGATGGGCTCAGGTCTGAGCTGTTTCGTCAAGGGGCCAAGCTTCAGAAAATTCTGGGTGAGGGTGAATATCTTAGGCTCCTTAGCAAGGAGAAGGAAGTTGAGCTGCAGCATTGGCGATATGAGGTGTATCGGAGCTCAAACTATGAGAGTTATTTGATGGAGCAGGTAACTTCCTGTAGTGTGTGCTTCGCTCCTTTCTAACCTTAAGGCTAATTCCCTTTTGTTGTATCAGTTGCAAAAAAAGGCAGAGGCCTTGGAGTACCTCAAGGGCGACGTCAATAACATAGGAGTTGCTTGCGAGGAGCTAAGGGCTCAGGTGCAGGCTCGAGCTTTAGAGGAGATGAGCATCTCGGCTAAGGTCCTTGCCTTCGAGGCCCAACTCAGCTTGACTCGTGACAACACCAAAGTTCAAGCGTATATGATTGGGGAACTTGAATCTAATCTCTCGAACGTCCGAGCTGAGATAATCAATGCCCGGGCAGAAGCAGCATTAAGCCGAACCAAGGTTGATCGTGGGATGGCAATTCGTGTGAAAGATGTTGCTGATGCCCAAGCTGAACTGAAGCGAGCCCTCAAACGGGAGAAGAGGATCAAGGAATATATTCGCTGTAGATCCCGGAGAAAGGTAATCGAGGAGGTCGGTGCAAGGGGCTTCGTTATCTCGGAGGAATTGGCTCGAGCAAGGGCGGACGAGCGTGTCGCTCGATCACTTCTTTTTGACGTTGTGGAGGGCGAATTTGATAAGTTGTAGCCCTTTAACGCAAAGTGTAGATTTTGTTGTTTTGTTTCTTTGTCTCTGATATACGTAGGACATGTCCGTAGATGGAGAATGCGCCCTTTTCGCGTGTGTAATATATAAGAAAGAATTTGAAGCTTTATTTCTTCTGTACCTCTTCTTTATTTTGTTGCTTTCGACCGGTCAGGCTAATTTTTGTGTTTGGTGAGGTCCTCATAGGTCTGGTATGGATTGGACAGATCCAGGGGCTCTTAAGTGCGCTCATTGACGCGAGCAGGTGTTGGGGCCGTTATGCCGGGCCTAGCCGTTTAGGCTTAGTCTCTGAGTCGCATTGTGACTCGTGCTTCAATTGACCAAGGCTCTTTCCTGCCTGTGTGGGTGGATGATGATGGCTTTTATTCTTTGGGTCGAAGTGACCTTATGGGGGCTAGTGTCACGCCCCAACCTCGGGAGGCGCGACCGGCGCTCAATCGAGCAAACCCAACTGAGCAAGCCTTATCAAACACATCCTACCCAACTCGATACGAATAAGGAAACCATGTTTTCATTCATTTATTTAGACGAGGAAAGATAGTGCATTCTACAATGTTAGTTCATTTTACATCACAACATTAAACCGTCGATAAGTTCTAAGATTCCATACAAATACACTTTAGAAAAGCGAGAATTAGAATTACATCATAGTTCGTAGATCCATCCAATGCCCGTACATAACCCATGCATATGTCTACGGAGCCTCTAAGGATGTAAAAGACAAGTATGGCAATGCCGGTAACAAGGCCCCGGCTATACCTCAAAAGTAGAAGTCTACAACAAAAGATGTCCAATATAACCCCTTGAAGGAGAAAGGGGCTCACCAAGACTTCGAGAAGAAGGTACTCCGCTACGCGCAATCGACACTATCAGCAATGGAGCCACCTGCATTCATTTAAAAATGTAGCGCCCCCGGCAAAAGGGACGTTACTACCATGGAATAGTACTAGTATGTATAACTAGACACCATCTAGTTAGAAAGAACTTTCATACCAAACATAAAGAAATCACAAGTATAACTCAATAGCTTTAAACGATCACAACATTATTGATGTAGAAGAATCATGCAATTTTTCACATTATGTTTCCATAGCCTTTAGTTTGGGGCATTTCATACTGTTCATCCTTGTTTTCTATACCACCGCTAGCTTGAGCGGAGTCTGATCTCGACCCGATCGGCTAGGTTGCCTCATTTGAGACATACACTTCAATCACAATCTCACTTCCCTTTTTATTCGGGGTTCAATATCAACATATTACAACCATGTGTGTGGCATGGCGTTCGATCTCGGCCCGATCGGTTAGGCCGCCTTACCAAGGTGTTTCCCTTTCCATCAATCATCTCAATTCAATCTTTGTTTCACATGTATCATTCCATAGGCACTTGGGGCCACAACTATCACGTCATATATTTGGCACTAGGCCATATTTCACATCAATCCCAATTTTAATGTTAGATTTGTAATTTAGGATAATAAGTGCACACAAGAGCAAATTAAATTTTTAGGCATAGATGGCACAACATATGCAGCTTCAATTTCAATTTAAGGTCAAAGCATTTCAATTCATGATTCATAGTCCTTGCCCCTTTTCAAGTTATCAAGAATGACATATTGATCATATTGAGACACACTTTCCACGCATATAAGGTTGCAACACTAGTTCAAGTGAAATAACAATCAATACAACAATTCAATTTTTAATTTTACTGTATTCACACAACCACTGGTAAAGCTCAATTTCTAAAAGACGGGGTTTTAGCCATAGATACCTCAACAAAGCTTTCCTTAATTCTTACAAAATTCCGGGACTCTTAGCACTTCAATCTATAGTATAAGAATTACAAATCGAACTAAGAATTAGTGATATGGTTAAGATTTTAGCTCGTTCAGGTATACTATCAAGCACAAAGTGAGCATGGTGATCTTAGGTCCCTTTTTGGAAGAGATTTCTTCAATGTTACACTTCAATTGTTGTCTCCTTAGTTCTCATCCTCCCCATACCCCATTATACCTTATGCATGCAAGATTATTAGCCATTTTTTCCAAGATCTCGATTTTAATCACCTATTTTAAATAGAAAGTTCAAAATTACAGATTATGGAACAAGTTCTTACATTTTTAGGGTGAAGACCTAGCACCTCTCTTGACAATCTTCAAGATTTTGGGGTGAGAGTTGGGTGATGATTAGATGAAGGTCACTACCTCTCTCTCTAGAACTCCTTTTCTCACTCTATCTTCTGTAAAAATAACATAGAGAAGGTCGGACAGGGTGTTTTTAATGGGATGGGGTCAGGTTTTAAAATTAGAAAATAGGAGCCCCAACTCAGATCTGCGATAGTATATCTGACATGCGGCCCGCAAAATGGACCACAAAAATGGTCCCAAAAACTCGACACACTACCCGGGTATGCGACGAAAATGTGGTCCGCATACTCGTTTTGCAGTCGCATAATGCACCGCAGAACTGTCTTCACAAAAATTTCAAGGGAACTATGCGATGACTATGCGGCCTGTATACCGATTATGCGATCGCATAATTGGCCGCATAGTTAACCTCAAATTTACCAACACACTGACTGGTTATGCGGTGACTATGCAGTCCGCATACCTATTATGCGATCGCATGATAGACCGCAGAATCGCACATTTTCTGGAAAACTTAATTTCTTAACTTTCTAATGCACAGATCAATCCAAAAGGTTGGAACCACAAGACTCGAGTTTTTGAGTAGAAATTTCATGGGCCTTACAACTTGGTCCGGAGGTTTACTCGGCTGGTGACAGTGACATTCATGTCGCACCCTTCGGCATGTTGCATTTTTTGGGTCCAATCTCTGAGTCGCGTTTGCGATTCGTGCTGTAATTGACCCATAAATTTCCATGATTCGCTGGCCGGCGATAGTGGCATCTATGTTGTGCCCTTGGGCATATTGCAATTTTTGGGCCAATCTCCGAGTCGCATTGCGATTCGAGCTGTGATTGACCCATAAATTTCCATGATTCTTTGGCCGGCGATAGCGGCATTTATGCCACGTCCTTAGGCATTTTCCAATTTTCGGGTCCAGTCTCCGACTCGCGTTGCGATTCGAGCTATAATTGACCCTTAAATTTCCTTGATTTTCTGGTCGGCGACAGTGGCACTTATGTCGTTTGGTAATTGAGACCTTATAGTATGTGGCCCGTGGGCTTGCATAGTTAACTATTTTGGATCCAGTCTCCGAATTAGGTTTCTATTCGAGCTCATTTTAATCCTCAAGTTGTCAAGATTTTTTTGCTGGCGATAATGGATCTTATGCTGTTTGGTCTTAGAGACCTTTCAATATGAGGCTCGTAGGCTTGCTTAGCTGGCGATAGTGGCTCTTACGCTGTTTTTGCCCGTGGATTTTTTGTAGGCTTTTTTTCTGCTCGTTAAGGTCTTTTTATAGTATTTTTTGACTGACCCATCGTCGGTTCCAGAGGAACCTCGATTTCAAGTCATTGTCAGCGATGTCTCAAGCACCCCGTAAGGTTTATAGCTCGTAGGTCGAGTAGATCGACGCTCTTGTGATTTGGAGCCGACATGGTCGGAGCTCGTTTTTTCCTATTGAGGGAAGCATGTTTTAACCAGTTCTTTCCGAAATATATTCGGAGTAGTGGCTTGCGATTTTTTAGCAACAGTCGGACGTTGCCGAGTCGTATTACTTTGGCTGTATCAGCCGTTTTGACCGTAGTCATATGCGTTTGGTCGTAGTCATTTTTGATCCCTAGTGATAGTTTAGGCATCTATATCGAGGGTATGCCCTTTAGGGATTCTTACAAATGCGATGTATAGCCTAAACTTTGGGATTTTCATGCCTGTTGAGGTCTTACAGTTTGTAAAATAGATCTGGTTACGCCGAGGCTGCCCGCTAGGGGTCTCACAGTTTCGGGTTTTCCAGTTGTATGGCGATTAGTAGTAGTCTCTGAGTCATCGAGTTTGTTTAAGCTTGAAGACAGCATCTCGTGAGTTCGAAGTTGCCTTCTAGGGTCTTGATGAGCCTGGAGTTCCGACCCTGGGGTCATCCAAGTTGTTGAATCGCTAACGCTAAGTCTCAGAGTATATCGGGACTCATTTGAAGGAGAAACATTTTTCGCGAGTATATCGAAATCACCTTTCCCGAAATAGGAAATGCCGAAAAGGTATTCTTTATTGCTTGGCTTAAATATATGTTGTAAATACATATTGTCCCATTGTTGTGAGCTCGGCCCACACGGGTGCGGCTCCTCTAATTATCTGATCCATTTACATGATTTCATTTTGGAACTTAGCCTGCCATTTATTGGCCCTTCCGAGGGGATGGTGGCCTTAAGAGGAGGTCATCGCACGTCGTGTTACTGTAGAAGAAAGGACTACGATGTTGTCGGATCCCTTTCTTGGGGGTACGTTTCTCTGCTAATAATCTTGCTGGCGGGACCTTTAGGTCGGAAACCTAGTCAAGTAAAGAGAGCTCGGTGGGTCCCGCGGAGGCCTCGGATCTCCGAGTGGAGTTTAGAATTTCTGAATGCCTCGGCTGACTGCCTGCATGTAGGTTAGTAGAAGGAAAGAAACAACCAAAGGAGCGGAGTAGTCCTTCCCTGCTGCGGGGTGTGTAGGCAACATTTTTGAGGTCTGGGTATGTTCTTTCCATTTCGGGGCACGAGCCCTAATGTAGCATTCCCCTATGTTCAACCAGGCTTGGCCGAAAATGCAGTTCTGCTTACCCTTTGATCCCTTCGAGGGCGGAGACGTTGATGCCGGTAGTGGGTCATATGGTGATTTCCTCTCGTCGCGTGTAGATTTTTGTCGAATGCCTTAGTCTCAGCTTTGTCGGGGAGTTTCATCCCTTTGGCGGAGTGGGGTCGAAACCTCTGGGCGGTGTGCCCGTTGTCATTCGAACAAAACGTCCGCGCTTCGCGGGCTCGGCATTCTAGTCTGAGCTCAAACGAGCTGTATAGAGGGAGCGGCCTTCCTGATTGTTATGGCAATTGGCGTTTGGAATCCACCAAAGATTTGAGGTGTGGGAGTGATTTGGTTTGTTAGTCCGAACAGGCCTATTGGCTTTGGCCTGACGCCGTCGGTATAGTTGGTCGAACCACCTGCACTCATGAACATATGCTTTAATTGAAATAGGTTAAATGAGGTAAGGGGTTACCAACGCGTGAATACGAGGCCGAGGCGAAGTCTCGGCGTCCCTTTTCTTGTATGCAAGGGTGTTCTTTAGGTATATTCCCCGGACCCGTCTTTTCCCGGCGATAAGCGCTTTCTCTCTGCATTTTATAGATCTTTGAAGGGTGATGTCGTCCTTTTACTATCATGGCAATACGTTGTGGCTTGTCGGCTTCATTTTTCCCGATATCCTTCCTCCCTTGGATCTGGATTCGAGCCTGACCGCTCGATGATACTTGGTGGCGACCTCTATTGGATAGCATGGTCATCGCTCTTTTGAGCTGGTGACCTCGTGCGCCCCGTGGTTCCTGCGCCGGGCCATAGTTCTCTTGAAGGGGTCTTGGTTGAATAGGTCTGAGCCACCTGGTGTTCCCGACTTCGCTTATGATGATCACGATGTTTGGTATGGCAATGCTGAAATCGCACTCGGCTGGGTGCGGGTTTCCCTACCAGCTATGCCTTGTTGAATCTGATTCCATTGAAGGTTCCTTGAGGGTGCTGTCCTCGGGCCATTTCCCTGTTGTTACGAGGTAGGTTGCATCTCAAGTCATTCCTTCCAATCGCCGCACATGGATGATACTCCATCTGCTTTGTATCAGCTTCTTTGTCGGGAGTCTGCTTGGATATACCGAACCCGATGAGGTTCTTGGAGGGTTTTCCATGGCCCCGATTTGGAGCTGGTGCTGGGTGTAGGCATCCAACCAGACCTCGGCTGGGTACCTGATCAGGCTTCGCTCAAAATGCCCTAGAGTCGTTGGGCATGCTTCGCTTAGGCTTCGGACGAAGGCATGTATTGGCCGATCATCCGAAACCAGGAGCGATATCATTCGTCCTATCAGGAAATGGGGTGCGGCTTCCCGCAGTATTTCATTTCTTCTTCATTCAGCCTCAGGTGTATCGGGCCCTCTTGGTACTTCTTTGATGGTACTGGTGCGCGCTTCCGCGGAGGACCATGCTGGTACAGTAAGTGAGTCTGTGAGGTCAGGTGCCAGGCAATGGTGCTGCATCACAGTTTCTCTCGAAAGATTTTCTTCGAACTTCCTCAACGAGACGGGCTCGAACTCATCATCTCGAGTGTCGCTACCTCTAAATGAGAACGCGTAAGCGGTAGTGAGCCCGTAGGGATCTAAGGTCCTGTCGCACCTAGGGAGTTCTGGCGTTCCGATTTTCTACGAAGCAAGTTCTGGAATCGTTTCCTAGGGATACAATTATTGTAGGAGCTTCCACGAACCTGATTCGATCCTTTCGAAGAGATTCCCAACATCCTCACTGTGGTGGGATCGGTTACCGACTTGTCATTACTTGATCTCTTGGGTACTAGCTCATCATAAGGAGACGTCTCCGGCGCTACTACGTTGGGGGTACCCGGGAGACTTTGCAGCCGAGTGATAGCCAACTGTCATGCCTGCAACATTTCAAAAATAACATGAAGACTAACTTCCTGTTCTACCTGGGCCGGGGTATTTTGTGCTTCATGTTGGTCGTTGTGCCCTATGCTCATGTCGGTGCGAGAAGTTTCGTCGACTTGTTGTACGTCCTGTGAATATGCGTCCGCTAGGATAGGTCAAGGAGCGATATCAGGATTCCGCGGAGGTGCTCCAGCGGCCGAGATAGCCACGCCATTTTCCCTGTGATTTTCGAGGTTGTCGTTCTCAACTCCGTTTACCGAGCTGGACATTTTGGCCTGAAATCAAGGATCTTGGACAAGAAAAAGTGTGAAAGATAATATGCGTTTGTGTGACGAAACCAGTAAGAAAATAATCGCTATTATTTTTAGCCCCATGGTGAGCGCCAAACTGTTTACCGTGAAAATGGTAACAACAATTAAATTTATAAATGGGATTCTAAAAATACGTGATCTATTCCCGAGCTAGTTGTTAAAGTAGTTAATGCTAAGAACGTCAAGTATAGTGATAAAGTGTGAGCTAATACGGGGCAGTAATCAAACCAAAGGGGCCTGTAGCCCGGGTGCAGAGATAGTCGACGAGAACTCAGGGTCGACGTTGGTATCTATCTTGAACTATCAAGGACAGTCGGGGATGGGATCATAGTTAAAGGTATAATTAGATATGGGTCTTTCAGCCAATATTAAGCTATAGAATGAAGAATAGATAAGAGAATGATTAATGCCAAAGCGATCTTGGGGCGGTGAGAATGAACCACTTAGAAGAAAAGAGAGAGAGATATTATTGCACTTGTGGAGAAATGGAGCAACATCAGCCCCTTACAAGGTGGGGCGAGTCCCCTTTATATAGAAAGGGAGACTCAGCTACAAGTATGTAGAGGTTAATTACAAAGTACGGTGATGGGATGGCTTGACATGATGCTTCAGCATAGGCTCTGGATAGGCTGGGCCTGTCAAACGTAGCCATGTGCCTAGAGGGCTTCCCCCTCTGTCCTGGCTTCGTTCTTCGTTTTCTCTTAGTCAGGCTTCGACGAGTCCTGAGGTCGAGAATTCGTTCGTGACCCCCTGCCCTTAGGGTCCCTGGACATGCTCCCGAAATGTCTCGACAGCGAGAAATCAAGTCTTCTGATTTCGCCGCGTACAGTATTTTTCTGAGACCCATGAACAGATGATGAAATATTATGACACATGGAAATTCAAGAACATAGATATCTCTAATACTTCTATGAATAGAGTCATTTATGGGACTTGTGCATTAGCACGTTTCATTTGTGTCATATAGATCATGCCAAAAGAAGGAAGGGATAGCCTTAACATACCTGGGGTAGAGAAAAATCCGTATAATATTCTTGTAGGAGAATTCGATTTCAAGAAATCTCATTGCTAATGAAATGTTTAGACCAGAACATCGTAGAAGATTTCATATGAATTGCACGTTTTTTGTAGACTTCTTAACTATTTATTCCTAAGTTCTAATTTGTAGGAAATGGATAATATTATGATCTGTGTCTTTTTATTCAAGACATAGGAAGTGAAGCTTTGTTAAAAGCTTTTTAAAATGGCTAATATATCCTGATATTAAGAATGCTAGTACTTTGATTCTACACAAAGTATAAGAAAGTGGGGTGTCTTTATTATGGCATGTTGCCACCTAAGCAAATTGGACTCTTAGTCACTTTTTTTATTAACTTAATGGCTGCCACGTTTTTGTGGGGGGGGGGGTTAATCTCATCCAAATATATCTCCAACTAATTAGGTAACGTCCCGTTACCCGATAACTAATCAATTTCCCGCAAAATTAAGAATTGGTCCCACTTACTTAAAATACTACTCACTTTTCACATACCTTATACACCTTACTATTATGGTCATATGGTACCTTGTATGGTACTAGTCCATAAATACTGAGTATTTTAGCTCTAGCCGTATTTTATCCCAACATGCTAAACTTGGACGAAAATTCATTTTCTTTGATTTGCTTCCCCTTTCACCTTTACGAATTTACTTATTACTTGTTTGAAATAGCATAATCCTTATAATCTCCAAATAATCTTTTCCTTGGACTGATGTCAGTTACCTTATGACAAATTCAACATACAACACTACAGGGTGCAATATCGTCGTAATGCAGTACTGCGGGACGCGATATCTCATTTTCGGGCTCTCATTAATTTATTTATGGCGTATATGGGGTGTAACATCATTCCCCCCTCTAGAACATTCATCCTTGATTGTTGACTGATGCACTTATCGTTCTCATATCCCATAGCTCTTGTGAATACTTTAGTATTCCTTTTGCCATCTAGGCAACTGTTCTGTGTATAAGTCCAAAGGCCAAGGCCCCCCCCCCCCTTTAGGCCTCTTTCCCACGCCATGACTTGTGATCGAATTCCTTCCAATCTCGTAACTGTTGCTACCTTCCATTATGCAACTTCTATGATACTGACCTTGTAAGTGTGCCTATGCGACTCTCCTATCCTTTTTCTTCCAACTTTGAGCAAATCCTGAAGTTCTTCACTTGGTATTTGTCGAACTTACGAGTATTTCTATATCTTATTTTATAGACCTGGTTATCCATTCGTATGACGTTACTGCTTCTACATAGGTCATATTATACTATAACGCTTACCTCGATTTCTCGTTATGAAGGTCTACTACCAAATCTCATATTACTTTTGTTGCTTATCTCATTGTATAAATCTATGTCCTCTTATGCCTCCACCTTACTGTTCAAATATTAGAATGACGACCTAATATCCTCTCATACTTTATAACTTTTATCCATCCATTGTTGATTCATCTTAATTTCGATCCATAATCCACCCCTGATAACTTAACTCTTTTATATAATATTGCTACTAGGATTCATGCTTTGTTGGGGAACATCTAAAATGATTAAAATGATCCACATGGGGTTATACCTTTCTTTCATTAACCGTATCTCACGGCATCCCAATGTGATTCACCTTACGTGGGTATTTTAATCTTGTCCAATTCATGAGATCCCTTTCTTTTATTTGTCAGATCATTACTTAATCGAAGGCCCAAACGTCAATTTTTTTTGTCTACAATAGTTACCCCTCATTCTATTAACAGGGCAGTATTCTATCTATTCTAAATGTTATTAGTCTTAGACTCCTTTGAGTTCGTTCAGGCTATACTGAACTTTCTATAACTTAGAGAAACCATTAGCTTTCTTGTTTTCATGGGTTTAATCCCGAAGACTTATCCGTTCTCGTCACCTTCTCACTGCCCTTTCTCATTCTTACATTCTGTTATAAAACTTTATCGCTTTACTATACTTTAGCTTGGGACCTATACATATCTATTTTTACTACTCGCAACCTTCCTTCAACTTGCTTGCACCATAGATTTCCTTGTGTTATTCTGGAACATCAAGCGAGACACCACATCATCTCTAACTCTTCTTTACTCTCTTAACTAGACCTCTCGATACGTAAAAACCATAGGCTAGAAAATATGCTACTGATCATGCCGCTATTATTCCTGGATGCTTAATCTCCGTGCTTCTAGACTTCTATCCGAAGTATGGACTATTCACAACCTTTTGCATTTAAGTATCTCATACGTTGTTCACCTTTATCTTACTAACTTTAAAGTTTCGCATCATATTTGCTATCTCTCTCATGACCCCCCTTTCACCTAGGTATATTTCACATCCACAACTTGAACTTCTATTATAATACTTGTACCTCTTTACATGATTTGGTGAGAGTTTCGTACTGACTTCTTATGAGGTTGTTACTCTTGTAAATGGATTTATTGTAGAGCCGTTATAGAATATGGATGGTGTACTATCTCTCTTGTACCTCTGATATTAAGAGTAATTCTGTAATATTCTCAATCATGATTTCTATAATTTACTAGGTCCAATAATCAGACTCCTGATTTAGTTAGTTGATGTAACTCTTTAGTTTCCTCTTCCCTCTAATCAACCTTTGTGTAGCCTTAATCTATCTTCTGATCTACGGCTCACGGTATTAATTATTACTTTAGCCCTTCATGGATGTTATGGAATATCCAGGATACAATCTTCTAACAATTCAATCCTTTGTATATGACCTGCACTCTATTCTTTCTTTTAACTTAAACCGGAGTCTTATACGGTTGTATGATTGTCAGCATATATGTATACTCTGAAATCGCAAGTGTGTTCATAATGTAACTAGCTCTGGATCATTCATCGAATCATTCCTTTCGTTCCATATTAGTTTTCTTTCAAGGTAAGCTATTATTTTTTCCTAGTCTTTCTGCTCCCGTATTGCATCCATACTTAGCTCAATCTTAGTGCCCACACATGCCAGAGTTTTTGTGCAACTCATATGATCTCAAATATTACTTTTAATTTTACTTCCTACTCATTAGCCATAGTATGTTCCACTTTCCTCTTTAGGTCGTTGTGCTTAAGTTGAAGCCTTCTTCCTTATTTCCTCAGCTACTCTTTCGTTGTAGTACTTAGGAAGAACCCTTGACCCTCGTAAAGCTGTGAGCTTATTACGGACCTCTTGATGTCCTTCCTTGCCTATAACTATACGTAGTTGCTTACCTTCGTGCCCTTATGCTTGTAGGGTTGCTTCAATTGATATTTTGATTTTCTTCCCAGTGGCACTTTCTTTTATCCCCGAAACACTCATACAGTATCTTTAACTACCACAACTCCTATCTGAATATTTCACAAGGTCATGATGTCATATCTGTGAGATTGAATTCCCCATGTTGGGGTTCATTCTGTTTATCTTGCACATTTTATTGACTTGTTTGTATCCATTTTTCTAGCCATAACTAGGCCCTTCCTAAATCAACTACTAATTACTCGTTGGCCCCTTCTGATATCAATATTTCGTGTAATTTTTTTTGGGGTCATTTCCTTTGTCTTAACTTACGTCTCGCACTTGCTCCTTATCTATCAATAACATCTCAGGTAGGGGCTCTTACTTCCTCTCCTTGATGTCGTGTTTGCATAATGTCTTGGAATTGCAGCATACCTGTGGGATTTGGATAAGTGCAATCTTATCCTTTTCTCAGTCTTTTCGCATTCTTTCTTTATTATTCCACAGTTACTATAACCACTTAATTTTAACTTAATGCCACATCACTCCATATTCCCCTTTTAGGAATGTACTAAGAGCTTGAGCTACGACGATCTACCTATATATGCTTTTTCTCTTCATCTTTAGCGTCCTTTCACAGCATCAATGACCCTTACTCGCCTTGCAGTAATCTTTTTGCACTGAAGATGACAAAATTCCTTATTTACGAGGGTGACACTTAGTATAACTGGAACATATAGTCTTTTAAGCTTAACTTTGCTCATATTACTTGCTTTAGGGAAACGTCTTCCTGAATGACCATTCTCTAAATTCATCATGGATCTTCTTCTGTTGTCCATTCTATTGTTGCTGAAATGCAATATGAAATTCTCATGATGCTGACGATTATCAAATCACCCAGTTCCTAATTCATGTTTAGTTTACCTTGTTCACCAGTCCATACTGATTTCTAGTATTCTGGGGTCTAACTTTTCCTTCTGTTAATCATGTTAGAGTCGCGAACTTATTTTTCGAAATGAGGATGTGACTGTATGGGCCAATATCCTTTTGTTGTCTTAAGGCCCATCACCCCTCGTCTCTTTCTTCATTTGACTATAGATTCTGTAACACTCTATTGTTGTCATCCATGTATCACATCTCACTCATAATGCTCCATTAATTCTCTTCTTTTTCTTCTTGCTAACATTTCTATCAATCACTTTATTTTGAAAATTTAGACAAGACATTCTTTTGCATTTTAGCTCCCCTTGCTCCATCCACGGGCTCTTCAGGTTGCCTAACATTCTCTCCCTACTAGGGAAGGGAGTCATAGTAAGGTAATATTTATCCATTCTAGGCTTCCAGTGCCTATATTTGTAGTACTCATATCCAGATGTACTATTTTAGAGTGCACCATCTGGGTGTCTCACAAGGAGAATTATTACCATGTTTGTAATATCCTTCGAAAATGTCAACTAAAGCAAACAATCCATTCACTATTTTGGGCCACTTCTAACCCCATCCGGATCGTGATATCCCGTCCTTTTCTTAATCTATACATGTTAGCCCCCAATATGGTATAACTGAGATGGGTGTGGCCAATTATACATACCTCTGTTACTGTTGAGGGTAACTCACAATGCTTATATATTTCTGTCGGAACTGTAATACTGATAATCTTCATTAACTGGGTGTCTCGTACCCTTCTTCACCTTGCTTCTTTTACTTGCTGAAACTTGTGTTTGTCTTCTGAATCTCTCATTGCCTTTCACCATAGGGGTGGATATATATCATTTCCTTAAGTCTCCTTAAAAAGAGGCTTACACGCCTTAGTACACACATGATCTACTGAACACCTTACATTTATTCATCATAAACATCATGAAAAATCGAGTCCCTCTGACTTAACCCTTCCATAGACACATTCAATCTCTTACCAATTGTAGGTATCGTCTTATTACAAATGATATAAAAGCTAGGAGTTTGAATTCTTATAAGTCAGCTCTAGAACACGATCTAGAGTAAGAAGAAAAAGTGATAATCCTAAATTCCCTGTAGCCTCCTACTTGTAAGTGTGGTGCATGACACACCCATAGACAAGACTCGACTAGATACGGCTTATAGACTCCCTAGGACAAAATTGCTCTGATACCACTTTTGTCACGCTCTGAGCCTGGATGGGCCGTGACGGGCACCCAATACTTATTCAACCGAGTACCAACTTAACGTATCTTTTCATGTTATAGTATCATAGATAACTCAGTTGGAAGGCTACCGTGAGTTAAGTAGAATACAACATATGATACCAATTTATACGTAAGACATACGGGCCTATAAGGCCAATATAACCACTCGTATACTGAACATAGGCTGACAAGTGTCTCGCCCCCTATTTTCCTCTTCGCATAGGAAAATTGGGTTTATGACATTACAAGTATAAGACAACTCATTCCTTTTGGGAACTGGGTTTTGCATTTGAAGAGTCGTCACCTAATGATTTAAGGTGCATTAGGACACCTATAAGGTTCACTTCTAAGTTTGTTTGATAACCAGAGATAGGGTAAGGGCTTAAAATTATCCCAAGGGGAAGGTGTTAGGCACCCCTCGGGATCCACTAGTGTGGTTCTCAGCCAGACAGTTTTTTGTGAATTTGTGCAATTTAGCAAATAGACAAGTATAGGCTCAAATAGTAAGGGATTTAAGTTTAAACACATAAGAGTTTGAATTAAAAAAGCAATTATTAAAAGGCGGATTTTGAAAAAGAAGTTACAATTCTACAAATACTTGAGAATATAAAAAGGGATGGGGTCCTAGGTTTATTTATAATATGGATCACATCAATGTGATACCCGGTATGACATTTTCAGAAGAGGGGATACACGTGGTATTGGTCATCATATCCATATCTACCCTTCCCACCACGTCGAGGTATTAAAGCACGGATTGGTCTCGACCACTATTGCATGCTATTACCCGTCCCACTCATATCAGTCCCGGAGGAACTTAGGACTATTATTACTAAAGGGGAGGGATATTAGGCTGACTTTTAGGTTTCAAAAGGTGAAAAGGTTAAGGCGACATACAAAAAAAAACACATAGGACTGCATATTAGGGGAAATATGTAAACAACTAAAAGGCTCATATATACCTCCTCAAACAAAGTACATAAATAGCATGACTTAAACATAGTTAGGGTCTGAATTTAAAGTGCTAAGGCAAGGAGAATTTTAATTGTTGAGGCAGACCAGTATATTACATAACTCAGATAAGAAGTCTGAATCAAACCTGCCTGCTGGTTGTAGCAGTTACTGATTAACAAAGGCGGATTCAGTTTTTATTGTCGTTATCACCTAAGGCTCGCCTAAGTATTTGGGTGAGGTTCTATAAACATGATATCTTTTGCTGATTCAGAATGTAGTAAAGCGGTAATTGTTCTACAACAAACGATTTGAGATCCTATAGACATGCTTTCTAAACCGCGTTGAATAAAGGAGTAAGGCTGTTTAAAATTAATTCAGAACAATACGAGTTAGGCTGATTTTAAACTAGACTGGTTTTAGATTTTATAGACGTTGATATCTATTATTGCTAATTTTAATTCCTATAGACATGATATTTAGTCGAACGTGAAATGAAGCAGGCAGTATTTACTTGAATCCTATAGGCATGATTTCTATAAAGGTACTGATTTTAATGATGTCGGATTGTAACCACTTAGATCTTAAAAGCATGGTGTCTAAGTGTGGTAATAAACATGCAGAATTGAAGACAAGCCCTATGGGCACGTTATCTAAATATAGAGTTAGACATGCAGAATTTTAAAGAAAATAGATCTTATAGGCATGATATCTAAATGCAGAGTTAAACGTGTAGAACAACAGATCTTATAGGCATGACATCTAAATGCAGAGTTAAACATGCAGAATTTAAAACAATAGATCTTATAGGCATGATATCTACCCTTAAGCATGCACAATTACCTAGCCCTTTTCACTAGCCAACCCCAATGTTTATTACAAATTATTACAAACTGAATAATGAATTGCATCAGAAAAGTGTAAAAGAAGAAGTTACAACTAGAGGAAGCCTGATTCTTGACTTTCTCTCTGAGTTATGGAATAAACCACCTCAAATGCCATTTGTTCCAAAGCCTTTCTCAGACATGATTGTGTCAAAGTTCCCTAAGGGTCTCAGTGTTTACACCCAAGTTTGCATAACCAGATAGAGATGAGTGCAGTATGGAAGGGCCAGCCCTTATGTGTCCAAGTTCAGAGGGAGCTCATGGGTCCCAAGGCATGACTCACACAAGAGGGGCAGAACCTAAGTCTAAGAGTATAGTGGAAGTGTAGGAGCGGAGATTTTGTTTAAAACTGGGTTGAGAATAGTAAGGTGTAAGGGTAATTTGAAAACAGTAATAGTAAAGCTAACACTACACAGAATCAACATTTTTATACAAAGGGGTCAGGGGTTTGGGAATACATTGCAGGGAGCATATGACCCTAAGAGGGATCAGGTTTGGACATGCACAGCAATAGATGGTGCTGGTATACCCATAAATCAGCCGGAGAACACAACACATAGAGGTGATATGAAGCATATGACCCTAGGGAGGGTTAGGTTTGGGTCATGCACAACAATGTCTAATGCTGACATGCCCTCAAACCAACTAAAGAACACAAACACATAAGGGATATGGGGGTTTGGGATCTATAAATCATAATAAGTGACTGAAAAAGTTCATACATAAGAAAAATACATTAATTCAGAAGAGGAAGGGGCAGATTACAGCATGCTTGGTAATGTAACTGGATTAAACGCAAGCAGGAAATAGGCAAGAGTGAAGGAAATAGTAAAGAAACATGTTGTTGTTGATGCTGGAAGATTAATTAGAACATACCAGTAAAGAGGCAAATGCAGAAAGAAAAGTAAGCAAATTTCCACAGCCTAGCCTTGGCTTTCGGCCGGCTAGACAAGGCAGCAACACAAGTAGTAACAGAGAAAAGATAGAGAGCTTTGAGTGAAGTGTGTTCTGAACTCAAGTGGTTCGTTCGCTTTTTTTAAAGAAGAGGGGTGCAGGGTATTTATAGTTTTGAAAACAAATGAGGATTAAGGTAATAAGTAAAGTTCAACTACAAATATAGAAACAATCACAAGTCAGAATCAATTACACAAGTAACTTTAATTAAGAAGTCACTGTTTAACGGGTAATGACAGATTCAAAATAAGGAAAGAAGATAAATTTAGAGACAAACTAATTATTGCCATAAAAGGAGTAGTAAAAGCATTGAGTAAGTAATCAAGTCTAAGCACAAAAATATGCTTATTTTGGGAAAAGATTCAGTAAGGCAAAATAAGGAAAGGAATCAATTAACTTTAATAGGAGAGTGAAATTAGAGTTCAAAAAAGAAAAGTTTTTGAAATCAATCACACGATTGAGATCACTCAAAGAAGAAACATGCTTCTGCACTTCAGTATATAAGTAAAGTGAACAGGGTCATCAGACATGTGAGGCCAAGAACATTTGCAAAAGAAATAATCACAAGCACTCAGTAGTACCAGAAATAAGCTAGGGTTCAGTAGTAAAGTAAATATTCAAAGCATATAATCAAGTAGGTCAAGTCACTCAATTCAACAGTGAAGAAAACAGAGTATCATAAACATGCAAAGGTCTCACAATAGCAGGTGAGGAAACCTTTTGAAAAGTTAGGGTTTTCGACAAAAGTTGAGTTAGAAAGATAGTAAAACTCAGAATCAGATGAGTCACATAAAGAAAAAAAAGTCTAAAACAAAAGCTTTCAGTCGAGTCAAGTACTCAAACAAACAATTTCAGCCCCAAAGACCTAGGGCTTTTCAACAACAATCGAGTTTTAAAATGGTAACACAAATAAATCAAATAAGAACGAGAACTTAATTAAACAAGTATACATTTAAACAAATAGTTTCAGGATTCGAATAAGACCCAAAAGAAATTAGGGTTTTCAACATGCTGACTCAAGTAGAAGGAAAGCATAACAAACAATTCGAACATAGTAAAGTCATAAAACAACATCGAGAATCGGAGAAAAGATTTTTGAAATAACTTAAAGGAAAACCCTAATCAGAACAATGAAGAGTTGTTTTGAAAACAACGTTGAAGAACCTTCGAGAAAAATGCTTAAAAGTTCATGGTAAGCACAGATCTAAGGTAGATCTGAAAGAAATCGAAAGATCTTAGAGATTAGGGTTTTAGAAAACCCAAAAGAAAACGAGAAAGATCTCGAAAGTTAACGATCTAACTAGAAAATGCCAAGGACCCGCCTTGAAAGGCCATGAATGGCCAGGAAAGGTCATGGATGGTCAGAGAAAGGCTATGAACACCAGGAAAGGTCGTGGATGGTCGGAGAAAGGCCATGAACACCAGTCGAGCAAGGACTGGACCAAACTCCTTCGAAGTATGGTCGTAAAACCATAGAACCAAACACATAGGAGCCATGGAAGGCTGGTACAGGTCTCAAATGACCACGGAAGGCCATGGATTATGTAGTATCAGGATGGATTAAGGTTTGGTTTGATGGCGGCGACTAGGGTTTGTAGGAGTTTCAGAGAGAGTTGAGAGAAGAAGGATTCAAGGACGGCGGTAGGTGAGAAATGAGATAGGTTTAGGGGTCGTTTGGGGTTAAAAAGGGAAAGGGGGAACGGGAGTCGTTGATCTAAATGATCAACAACTGGGATTAAAGGGGTTAGGTGGGGAGTCCGGGTTGGGTCATTTAAATTGGGTTAGAGGATCGGGTTCGAGTTGCAATTGGTTTGGGAAATTGGGTCTGATTTGGGCTCAATTTCAGGCTATAATTGAAATGAAATCGGGTTATCATTTAAATAGCCATTTTTTTCTATTTAAAAAAATAGTAAATTGATTTCTGGAAATAAATTAAAAGTACTAAAATGATTAATGACATATAATTATCAATTTAAAAATATGGGACTTCATTTTCATGAATATAAATGCAATTAAATCCTAAAAGAGGCTAATATTGCAATTATGCAATTTAGCCTTTAAAAATACTAAATACATTTATAAAAATATGCAAAAATTATCTTAGCTATATTTTAGTATAAATGTGAAAGTTCAATAAATGAATTACCAAAAATAATAATTTTGGAAATAATTATTGGGTTTTTATGGATAAAATAGGGAAATAAATTGATTTAAAAATCTTTAAAAATTAACGAAAAATAATAAAACATTTGGAAATACTTATATATGCGTACATATGCTATTTTGAAGGAATTTTAATATTGAAAAATATATAGGAAAAAATTGGGTATCAACAATAAGACCATACAATCTTTTATGTATATGACATCTGTCTACAAGCCTATAAGAACACATAATTTTCATAAAGCTCGGGACAGAGTCTTGCCATACCAAACAGTACACGTCAAAATTATACTAACCAAATAAGCAACTCCGAAGCAAATAGAGCGCACCAACATCTTCTACTGAGCTGATAACCTACTTGGAGTCTCTCGACCTGTCTATCGGGATCTGTGGGCATGAAACGCAGTGTCCCCAGGTAAAAGGGATGTCAGTATGAATAATGTACCGAGTATGTAAGGCACGTAAATAAGTACATAACAGACATGGAAGAAATATAGAGTAAATAGCTCAACCTGTAAGTCTAAAAAACTTTGTAAATCATGAAATACTTATCGTGTCATGCATATGCATATGAATGTCATGTCATGCATAGGTACATGTTTCATAACATCATCAGCCTCTGAGGGCATCCCATCATATCATCTCGGCCACTATGGGCGAAATCATCAATTGTATACAGCTTGTGGTGGTGCGTATATAATGCCATAACCTTTCTCATATCCCATATATATATACGCGTATATAACACCATCTGGTCATGGGTCAATGTACATAAATGTTATGCATGAAAAGTACATTATTAAAATCTTTCAGAATGTCATAAGACCATTTTGCCTTTGAGTAATATCATAAAGTAAACTCTTTTCAACTTTTGTATTTTTCTGAGACCCATTAACAGACGATAAAATATTATGACACAAGAAAATTTAACATAGATATCTCTAATACTTCTATGAATAGAGTCATTTATGGAACTTGTGCATTTTCACGTTTCGTTTGTATCGTATAGATCATGCCAAAAGAAGGAGGGGATAGCCTTAACATACCTGGGGTAGAGAAAAATTCGTATAATATTCTTGTAGGAAAATTCGATTGCAAGAAATCTCATTGCTAATGAAATGTTTAGACCAGAACATCGTTGAAGATTTCATATGAATTGCACGTTTTTGTAGACTTCTTAACTGTTCATTCCTAAGTTCAAATTTGTAGGAAATGGCTAATTTTATGATATGTGTCTTTTTATTCAAGACATAGGAAGTGAAGCTTCGTTAAAAGCTTTTAAAAATGGCTAATGTTTCCTGATATTAAGAATGCTAGTACTTTGATTTTATACAAAGTATAAGAAAGTGGGGTGTCTTTATTATGGCATGTTGCCACCTAAGCAAATTGGACTTTTAGTCACTTTGTTTGATTAACTTAATGGCTGCCACGTTTTTTTGGGGGGAGGGATTAATCTTATCCAAATATAACCCCAATTAATTAGGTAATGTCTCGTTACTCGGTAATTAATTAATTACCCGCAAAATTAAGAATTATTCCCACTTACTTAAAATATTACTCACTTTTCACATACCTTATATACCTTACTATTATGGTCATGTGGTACCTTGTATGGTACTAGTCCATAAATATCGAGTATTTTAGCTTGAGCCGTATTTTATCCCAACATGCCAAACTTGGACGAAAATTCGTTTTCTTTGACTTGCTTCCCCTTTCACCTTTACAAATTTACTTATTACTTGTTTGAAATAGCATAATCCTTATAATCTCTAAATAATCTTTTCCTTGGACTGATGTCAGTTACCTTATGACAAATTCAACGTACAACACTACAGGGTGCAACATCGTTGTAATACAGTACTGCGGGACGCGACATCTCATTTACGGGCTCTCATTAATTTATTTATGATGTATTTTCATGTACGAAAATATGGGGTGTAATAGCCAACCCCACTCTTCGTGAACACGACAACTGCTCCGCGAACACGTAGACCAAAAGATTGGGGTCCCCAACTGCCTCAACACCTCTTCGCGAATGCATTACTACTCCCGCGTTCGCGATGCACTCTCAGTCCAAACCTTCGCGTTCGCATTCTCTTCTTCGCGAATGTGAAGAACAAAACTTCCTCATCCCACATACACCCTTCGCAAATGTGATACCCCTACCGCGAACACGTAAGAGGAAACCAGAAAATTATACCAACAGTCTTTAGCCAACATGTTATGTCCAAAAATGATCCTTAACCACCCGAAACTCACCTAAGGCCCCCGGGACCTCAACCAAATATACCATCAAGTCCCAAAATATCATACGAACTTAGTCTAACCCTCAAATCACCTCAAATAACATCAAAAACATGGATTGCACATGGATTGAAGCCTAATGAACTTTGAAATTTCTAAATTCTACAAACAACGTCAAAATCCATCAAATCACGTCCGATTGACCTTAAATTTTGCATACAAATCAAAAATGACCCCACGAACCTCCTTCAACTTCCAGAAATCCAATCCGACCCCGATATTAGAAAGTTACTTTCCAAAATTCCAACTTTCGCTATTTCAAACATAATTCTACTACGGGCCTCCAAATCACAATCAGGACGCTTTACTAAGTTCAAAATCACATAACGGATCTAACGGAGCCATCAAAATTTAAATCCGACGTCGTTTACACAAAGTCAATATCCGATCAACTTTTCCAACTTAAGCTTTCCATCAAGAGACTAAGTGTCTCAATTTCCTCTGAAATCTCTTCGGACCCAAACCAGCTAACCTAGTAAGTCATATAACATCTGTAGAATACAAAAGGAGTAGTAAATGGGAGAACGGGGCTACAACTCTCAAAATAACCTGCCGGATCGTTACACACATGGTGACATCCTTCCCGCTTGTCCCTACAAATAAGATGCACATTTATAAATAATATCACGAATTAACTTAAACTATGTTTTTAGAGAGATTCCTTCAAGAAGAGTAAGTCATAATCAACTTACCTAAATCTTCAAGCTCCAAATAATAATACACCACTCCAATTGATTAAAATACTCAAAATGTCACCAGCAATTCAATATTTACCATTATATATCCCAACTACATCAAAACAAACGCAAAAAGATTCATAAATATCTATTTAGGCTTCACAATTCGGCAACAAGCCTTCAATCATTCTAAATTATCCAATAGGTTCACCCATTAGCCTGTTCAATTCCATTCATCTCATTTAATATTCATTTGGAACCATTAATGATACTATGTTAATTACCGAACATCATCAAGTCATTATTTGTTGTCTTCTGCAACAAAATCCTAGGTTCAAGAACTCCAATTACAAGAACTAGTGTATATCTTATCCAAATGGTGATTCTCGATTCAATTAGTTCATAAATTAAGTTATCAAGTCTATAGAAATCATTAGAAACTCAAGGCATATCCATTTATATCAATTCATCACTAATCATATTCTTCTTTGCCCGACATATCATTTTCAAGACCCACCCTTAGGGTTCATACAATATCACGTGTATGTATAAATAATACTCTTAAACATGCTACCCATACTCCAATATGACATATATATGAAGCTCAAGTGAAGGGATTACCTCTTGGTGGAAGAATCTCATTTTTCCTCTTTTTGGTGTTCTTGAAGATTCAACCCATTTCCTATGGATTTGATCCATAATAATGTTAAAACTAACATTAAATGGTATTATGTATTCACAAATGCATCTTAAACACTTACCTTGAAGTGTGTTGATGAGGGATGTGTTTCTCCTTCTAACTAGGTTCAAGACCCTTATCTAAAATTCTATCTCTTTTCTCTCCCCAAAATAGACACTTTTATAATTTTGATGGCATGCGTAGCTACGCACCCTTCCTCTTCAGCTCCACTTAATTTGCATGCCTTGCTGAAATCAGCTACGCCCAAGGCAGCGTAGCTATGCATAGCTCGCGTAGCCACGTGGCTGATGTGATGCCCTTTAGTAAAGAGATCATAACTTCTTGTAGGAATATCCAAATGACGAACGGTTTGAAGCTAGAGTCAAAGATCGTGTGCGAACTCATTTGAAACTTTAGCCCATCATATGGTTTCCAACTTGACTTAGCCTTAGATCTCTTCTTAGACTACAAACCATTATTAATACACCTCATACATATATTATCATGATCAATTGATATCTTTTATATTATTAGTCACGTTCATACCCGAATTAATATAATTAGCACCCGTCAATCTTCTTAATGGTCTTAAAACACTTCAAAAAATTTCGGGGTGTTACACAAAAAAAGAGTATTTTCTTTTTAATTATGTAGCACAAATTTCAACGTTGTTTTTAGTGACAAAGTAAAGAAGCAGATTGGTCCATTTTGGGTTTGTGTGAATTTTTTAAAAAAATAATTAAATTCTTGAAGAAAATAGAGTTCTGAAAACTTTGGGTATTTAGGATTTGGGGAGAGGGGGGAGGGGGAGAACAGGAAACATGGGTTTGTGGGAGGGGACGTAAGGAAAGTAGCATAAAAATTTATTTTTCTAAAAAATATTTTCTACTCTCTAAACAAATGATAGAAAATATTTTCAAAAAAAAAAAATTCACTCGCCAACCAAACATGGAAAAATAAAAAATAAAATCACTTATTTTCCAGGAAAACATTTTTCATGGAAAACATTTTCCTTCCTACCGAACACACCCAAATATTATCAAAATATTTCTATATGAGATTTTTAAAATTAAATTATAAATTAAAGACTTTTATACACGTATGTAACCCAAATCATTTTTCAGTGGCAAGAATTTCCACTACGAAGTTTAAACTACAAAACGGTCCCAATTCAACTACGTCTTTGATCTTAAACAGACGTTATAAATGAGGAAATTGTATGGACCAACTACCAATGTTTCGTTCATGCTCATATCATGTATTACCCCTTTAATTTACACGATTAATATAATAGCACATGAGTGGCATGAACCAATTAGTAATGAAAAGAGGCTAATACGTTTCATTAGTAACAGTTTAGCTTCAATTTCACTAGTTACTAAAGTGTTAAAAATCAGTTAATATGCCTTTTCTAACTTAAATTACAAGAGCCTAATCATTAGATGTATTTTTCTATATCGAGTTAATAATATGCCGAAAATTAGTTGGCATTTTTTTAAGACTAGATTATGTCGCACCCCCAAACTATCTTGTCCATGGAGATTCCTTGGTGGAGTTTAGACGATATTTGTTTTTCAAAAAAGGAAAAAAATGTTTTTCTAAATTATTTTACTTAACCTAATTTTCCATATTATTAACAGAGTAATGAGTATAAAATAGTGAAAACATGATAGGTCTCTTAATTTTAAAATGATTATATCGCATGAGACAATGATTGCGAATTGGGTTATGATGGCAATTAAAGTAGAGAGAGTATGAGAGAAGTGGTAAGTGGAACGAGACTACGCAGCCACAGCCGCCATTTCATCTATTTACGCATTTTCTTGTGATAATTACTCAAAATAAATACTGCACGAAATTAATACAGCATTAATTCTTCCATTATCATTTCTACAGGATCATCACTCACCACTCCCAAAGAGAAAGTTGAAAAGTTGCAGAAGAGAATCCAGAGGGACTTGCCGAAAGTTTATCAAAATTATACTCCTATTAAGTTGTGATGACAGTAAAAAAAAAAAAAAGAAGAGTAGCATTTTTAAAATATATGAAGTCATTACTGAGAAACTCACTACTCTTTTTAACAATAAGCTAGTTAGCGTTCAATATCTCGATTGAATAATTAGGCGTCTAATACCCCAAATTAATTAAAATCAATTAGTACTCCCTCTATTCACTTTTACTTATCCACTATACTAAAATACATTTTCGCTTTTACTTGTCCATTTTAGCAAAGCAAGGGAGACAAACTCTTTTTTTTGTCTTACTCTAATCATTAATTACTCATCTCCAAAATTATTTTCCAGGACTCTTTGAAATGCCATCATTATGAGAGGTTATAAGGTAAACAATTATTATTTCTTAAGGGGCGTAAAAAATCCGTATATAATTAATAATCACCATGTACCAAGGGCTGTGGTGGAATAGATAAGATCTATTTGCCAAATAACTAGAGGTTGGTGTGCGAGCCATAGATATATAGAATGGTGTGCTACCCGCGAATCTGAATTAGTCCGGCCTCAATGCAGGTACGGCCACTACATGAAAAATTATAAAAAGATTACACAAGTAATCCTATACATAAGTCATCAATTCATGGTAAGTTTTCCTCTTATCTTTATTATGGCGAGTAGTATTTTTTGTTTATTGGTAAATTAAAAGAGAGAGGTGGCTTCTGAAATGAGTATAAAAGGGAAGCGAAATGGGAGGAAGCATTATCCTTCTCAAAAGTTCAAAAATTGCAAATCATAACCAACTGCTCACTTCACTCGGACCAAAAAAAGCTTTTTAACGGCCCCCCTTTCTTTCGACCTTTTTTCTTTTAGCTGCTCCTCTTCTTTCAACTACACCATTTTTTTTTTGTTTTTGGTTTTGCCTTTCTATCACGACGTTACATATTAAAAACTGTGTCATGTTTTATATATATATATATATAAGCAAACACTTGGTTCCTTTTAATTAAAGAGAAGAGAAGATGATTGTGGCAGTTGGTGATAAAGTGAGGATAGTAGTAAGGGAATTCGACGGCAAGAAAGATTGTAGGGAAGTGGAAGAGGTAGAGAGAAGTTGTGAAGTTGGGCCCACCGGCAAACTCTCTCTTTTCACTGACCTTCTAGGTGACCCTATTTCCAGAGTTCGCCATTCTCCTGCCTTTCTCATGCTGGTATACAATATGAATTTCATTACTATTGAACTGCACTCATTGACCATTGTATGTCATAGTTTAATTCTTGATTATCTCATTTACATTGATGATCAGGTAGCAGAGATGGTGGTAAGTAATGTTGGAGAAGAAAAAGGAGAAATAGTAGGGATGATAAGGGGCTGTATCAAAACCGTTACATGTGGAAAGAGAGTCTGCAGGAACAATCACGATTTCACCAAACTACCTCATCAACACCTCCCTGTTTTCACTAATATTGCCTATATTTTAGGCCTTCGTGTCTCTCCTTTTCACCGGTAACTACATTTCTATCGTCTAATTAATAGTAATACGTATATTTCTCATCATCAAGTTTGTTCTGCTTTTTGTTTTAATTTACAAAAGACCAATTATTGTTTAGTATTTGCCGAAATCAGACACATTCTAACTTGTCCTGTTTTCTTTATATATAATATAATAGTAGTTGACTCTCCACTTATTGTTTAGTACTAGTATATAGTTACAGAGTCAACTACTATTATTTACTATTTATTTTTTGTTTTTAACAACCCAGCGGTGGTATGGTAGTGCATATGCAAACCTTACTTCTACCCTGAGATAGAGAGGTTGTTTCCGATACACCCTTGGCGTCCCTCCTTCCAAGAATTCTCCACCTTACTCTTGGGATAACTCAAACTCACAATCTCTTGGTAGTGAGTTCTCGGAGGGAGGGATGCCGAGGGTCTATCGGAAACAGCCTCTCTAACTCAGGGTAGGGGTAAGGTCTGCGTACATACTACCCTCCACATAGACCCACTAGTGAAATTATATTGATTGTTGTATATTAGTAGTTGACTCTCTAACTATATACTAATATTATAAAGTTGTTTATAGCATCATAAATTCTTATGAGTATTTAAGTAATACATTAGTATTACCTATGTAAAGTAATTTTATATACAATTTAACATGTTGCACAAGTATTTGAGCATCGGTGCACTCATAAAAATGTACCTGAAGTTATTTTTATGAATAATTGGATTATATAAATATTTTTATCGTTAGTCTATAAAAATTATACTCAACCAAAATTAACAAATCCTATGTCATTTTAATCAGGAGAAAGGGCATTGGGTTGAAATTGGTGCGCAAGATGGAGGAATGGTTCAGGGAAAATGGTGCTGAATATTCATACATAGCTACTGAAAACGATAACCATGCTTCTGTAAAACTCTTCACACACAAATGTGGCTACACCAAGTTCCGTACCCCATCCATTCTAGTGCAGCCAGTTTTTGCACACAAAGTCAAGATATCAAGAAATGTCGCTATAATTAAGCTCAGCCCAGTTGAAGCTGAAACTCTATATCGCCATAAATTCTCCACCACAGAATTTTTCCCTAAAGACATTGATTCAATCCTCAACAATAAACTCAATTTGGGTACTTTTCTAGCAATTCCAAAGGGTAATTTTTCATGTTGGAATGGTGTGAATGAGTTTTTAACGAGTCAGCCCGAGTCATGGGCTGTACTCAGTGTGTGGAACTGTAAGGACGTGTTCAAACTCGAGGTGCGAGGCGCATCCAGAATTACAAGGGGCTTAGCTAAGACGAGTCGTTTAATGGACCGGGCTTTTCCATGGCTTAAGGTTCCGTCAGTGCCGGAAGTTTTCAGGCCCTTTGGGCTTCATTTTTTATATGGGCTTGGTGGTGAAGGCCCATTATCTGTGAAGTTAATTAAGGCCCTTTGTGATTTTGCCCATAACTTAGCTGGAGAATCGCGGTGTGGGGTGGTGGTGACAGAAGTAGCAAGTTGCGAACCGCTTAAGTTAGGAATTCCTCACTGGAAAAGGCTATCTTGCGCCGAGGACTTATGGTGCATCAAAAGATTAGGGGAAGACTATAGTGACGGGTCTGTGGGTGATTGGACTAAATCAAAGCCTGGTCTTTCTATTTTTGTTGATCCCAGGGAATTTTAACTTTTAATTGACAATATCTTGTGTTTTTTATTAGGGAATCTAATTTAGATGTCAATTTTTCCTTTTCTGGATTAACTTTATGTGATTGCAGAATTAGAGGAGAATAAGGAAAATATGGTTGTACAACTCTTTTTTATTGTCGTTGATGTAAAGGGGGAATTGAAATATCCCTTTTGTTTTATGTAAATGGATCATGTATGTGACCTTTCTTTACATCCCCTCTTTCATATTCATAATAATATGGTGGATTTTTGTTATATTGGGATTCTATCTCTTGACTTTGCATATCCTTATTTTTAAAGGATAAGACCGTAAATGATTGAAAGATTTATTTCTCAATCAATTTCTCAGAATATAGTCCTAGAAATCAATTTTTTTTTTATTTGAGAATAAGAAAAAATGAATAAGAAAGGAGCTTGAGTCCTGTATAGTAATAGCATAACAAATCTCTCGTATTCATGTCATTTATAAGGTAGTTACAATTTCATATTCATGTCACTTATTTATAAAGTATTTACAAATACATTGTTGATTATAATACATTAAATTACAGAGTTCGTTGTTCAGATAGTCACTCAACTTTCCGAAATTATCTACCAAAGTCATTTTTTCACTTAACTATGTCTATAGCACTTGAAGGTCACTCAACCAGATTTATCAAACTTTTGATCGCCAAATACTTATTTTACCCTCTAAATTATTACTACTTTTATCTTCTATTTCTTTTTTATTTTTTTGATTTTTCAATATTATGATTTTTTTCTCTTTTTAATCAACATTATGGACTTACCTATAAAACAAAATTATTTTATTTAAAAATAAAAATAAAAAATTATTTTTCTAGCATATATAATGTCTATGCTTAAATAATTTTTAATTTTTAAAATTTATAAATAAAATTTATTTATTCTAAGATAAGTCCATAATATAAATTAAAAAGAGAAAAATTATTATATTAAAAAGCTAAAAAGAATTATAAAAAAAAAAAAAAGATAAAAGTTGATAATTTAAAGGGTAAAATAGGATTTGGCTAAAAATTTAAGAAATCTAGTTGAGTGATCTTCTGAATGCTATTGACATAATTAAGTGACTTTGTTGTTACAAACGAAAGAAAAATGATATATTGGTAGATAATTTCGGATAATTGAGTGATCACATGAGTAATAACTCTTAAATTACAGTGATCATGTTAAAGATGTCGGCTGCGTCGTGATGATATTTTTCATAGTGGCAAACCAGGGGCGACATTTATCACTTTAATATGTGGTGTGGGGCTTCTTCTAATTAAAAAAAAAAACAAAAAACTGGGAGATCTTAGAGTATTAATTAACTATTAAGAATGAGTTGGGAATTGGGATGTCTATGAAGTCATTCATGCCGGTACTACTTTTTGCTTTGGTTGTCTTATTTTAGTTCTTTTCTTATTCAAATTATGGTAATTTCTCTTAAAGCACAATAACTCTTTGCTGAGGATTGCTTTGTTTCTTTTTGTCAAAACTTTAAAATGAAAAGGGAGAGGGATACTTGTTCTGCTACGTGCTAATTTGCTATAGCAAATGAAAGATAGTGATTAGAGATCTTTTGGAGTTCCAATATAATCATTCCACCTGCAAATTTGGATAATGAATAAGCACTGGTTTCCACTAATTTATTTGTGGTGGTCTCCACTAATATTTTTGGAAAACAACTCTTCTGTAAATTGCAATTTAATGTTACACTACCAAGATTTCTTATAGTCTAGTATAAATCGTATGAGAGTCTTTCATTTTCACAATAACTGTGAGTTGGATTTTATTGTTCCACTTCCCACTTCCCACTTCCCACTTCCCGCCCCCTTTTCTTTTGCCCATAAACTAGAAAAAGTTAAAGAAAAAAACATAGTGATGTTACAATCTATAATAATTGGATGGTGGAGAACTGAATTATTGTACAACTTTTTTTTATCCTTAATTTTTTTGCCATGATATAGATATATTTAGAGACACGTGTAATTCAAGCTTTAGAATGTGTTTCGTATGGCAACCAAGAGGTTGTAAGTTCGAGTCATCCCAAGAGCAAGTTGGGGAGTTCTTGAAGAGAAGGATGCCGAAGGTCTATCGGAAACAGCATCTCTACCCAGGGTAGGGGTAAAGTCTGCGTACACACTACCTTCCTCATACCACTAGTGGGTTTATACTGGGTTGTTGTTGTTGCTGTGATGTAATTGAAGCTTTATAGCTTGTTTGGCCAAGTTTCTTCCTAGTCCAAAAGTGTTTTTTTTCAAAAAAAAAAACGAGGTATTTGACCAAGCTTTTTTGGGGGTGAGTGCTCTTGGGAAGAAGTAGAAACACTTTTTGAGAAGCAAAGAAAAATAACGTCTTCCCAGAAGCACAAACAGTTTTGACTTTTCTTCTTACCAAAAATACTCTTAGCAAAATGTAGTATATTCCAAAATAATCTTACTTGTTCTAAACCTATAGCCTGTTTGGCCAAGCGTTTTGTTGGGCCAAAAGTGTTTTTTTGGCCAAAAGCACTTTTGGCAAAAAATTGAGGTGTTTGGCCAAGCTTTTGGAAGGAAAAAAGTGTTTTTGAGGAGAAACAGAAGCAGTTTTTTAGAAGGAGAAAAAAGTAGCTTCTCTCCAAAAGCACTTTTCTGAGAAGCACTTTTGAGAAAAATACACTTAGAAGCAGTTTTCAAAAGCTTGGTCAAACAATAATTACTGCTCAAAAGTGATTTTCAAATTAATTAGCCAAACACAAACTGCTTCTCATCAATAGTAATTTTTTAAAAAGTATTTTTGAGAAAAACACTTCTCAAAATAAGCTGATATTAGAAGCTTGGTCAAACAGGCTACTAATACTTAGGATATTGATCTATAAATATTTTCCTTATTTTTTAGGATATCTTTCTAATATATAGTGACTTCTAGAGTGAATGTTTATATATTTATTAAATAATTTTTTGATAGATTTAAATCATCTTGAAAGAATTAAAATATTTTTTAATTTTATTTTCATATTTTACTTAAATAAAATAAAAAAATTAATTATTATCTTTAATAATAAATATTTGAAATTATTTATTTTCTTATATAGTATTAACTAGTACTTATTAAGTAAATCTCTTTGTGTCCTAATTCGTAATTTGATATTTAAAATGAATTTTTGAAAAGCTTGGCCAGATACAAATTATTACTCAAAAGTGTCTTTCAGATTGATTAGCCAAATCCAAATTGTTTCTCTCTAAAAGTACTTTTTCAAAAAATATTTTTGAAAAAAACACTCATCAAAATAAGCTAAATTTTCCAGCTTGACCAAACAGGATTTGTTTCCTATGGCAGGAAATTTTGATCCATTATAGTCAATGACATGTCCTCTTGGTCTGCATAATAGCAATGGAGGGACATTACTGTATGGGTCAAAATCTTACCACAATAGTCAATCAAGTTGAGACCTCGCCTAAGTGGAGAAATGGCAAGAATCACCACGACCAACCTCAGTCCAATCATCGACAATGTATGTCAAGTAAAAACGGTACTCGAATAACGACGAAAAGGCCGTCACGTGAGAGTACATCGATCAACGAACACAGTAAAGTTTCGAGAACTATATATAGAAGGAGGACTTTTCCTCTCAAGGGGGCTCGGACAATTTCCTCCTCCGAAGGATGTAAACTGATATTTCTCTCTTCCTATCAAAGATAGGATTGTAACATCAAGAAATCTAGAATGTTCCTTTTTTTTTTATTTCATTATCTCGCTATACATTTTTAGATCTGAAGTTGATTATGATTGGCTAAGATTTTCCTCTTCTCATTATTAATTTGTTTAGTCAAAAGGTTCAACACTTTTTGGTCAAACAATTTGGCGCCGTCTGTTGGGATTTCTTAGCCAAATTTCCTAGTCTCCTTCAGGTCCGAAACCGGTGAAACATAATCACCCACCAGAAAGAATGGTAAGTAAACCTCACGTGCTAATCTAGATCATTATGCAACATGAAAGCAAAAGTCACAATCAATATCTACGCAAAGCTCACAAGAGGAGACGGTACCTGCTGCGCAATCCTATAGAAAATTGGACACATCTTGCCCTACTCTGACATCCCCATCCCACACACCGGATGGCCCACGAGCAAGATAAGGCAAACCCAACCCACGCGGAGCCAGGGCATCCAAAAAAAGGGAGAAAAGAGAGTTGAATACGGCTGCTGAATCTACAAACCACCATTCCATCAACCACTTAAACGCCAGGCAGAGTGAACAACGCTATAAGGCTACCCTCGTTCATCGACTCATCGGATCGAGGTAAGGAAAATCTCATCTTGGTTTACCTTCTGTTGTTTGCTTAAACATGAATACAAGTGACACATGGACAAGCGAGCAAAGAAGCATTCCAACTGGAGAGTGGAAGAACTATTACAAAATAACTTGAATATCGCCCATCTCAGAAATTTCAACTCCTGGAAAATGACGTCCCCTAAATCGTACTCCTTCTCATCACCCAAGTGTTGTCCCGATTGGGTTCTCTCGGGAAGGTTTTGAAATAGGCAATGAGGTAGACGTCACCAAGTTCAAAGGATAGTTCATCGCCCTGCCTATCGGCGAGCTCTCCAGGTCAAACGATGAAGGGGTTAAACAGGGAAGTTCCAATATATGCATAAAACGAACATTAGCAAGATAGCAACGTTCTATACTCTCCGACATCACACTCTCCAATACAGACAAAATTAAGCAAAATGGGACTCACCCAGGAAACACAAAAGTTAAGCAAAACTGGGACTCCCCCAGATAACACCCAAAACTCTCCAAAAAACTGGGAATCACGATGGGTTAACATTTCGACGACAGCTCGAAATAACACCCTTCGGGCCAAAGACCATCGCCAAAAAAAAAGAGTTCGACCTCGCTCAAATTATAATGGGTTAACATTTCGACGACAACTCGAAATAATACTCCTACGGCCAAGGACCATCGCCAAAAAAGAAGAGTTCGACCTCGCTCGAATTATAATGGTTAACATTTCGATGATAGCTCGATATAACACCCCTACGGCCAAAGGCCATCGCCAAAAAAAAAAAGAGTTCGACCACACTCGAATTGCAATAGGTTAACATTTCAACGACGACTCGAAATAACACCCCTACGGCCAAGGGCCATCGCAAAAAAAAAAAAGAAAAAAGTTCGACCTCGCTCGAATTGCAATGGGTGAACATTTCGACGACAGCTCGAAATAACACCCCTATGGCCAAGGGCCATTGCCAAAATAAAATAGTTCGATCTCGCTCAAATTGCAATGGGTTAACATTTTGACGACAGCTTGAAATTACACCCCTACAGCCAAGGGCCATCGCCAAAAAAGAAGAGTTCGGCCACGCTCGAATTATAATGGGTTAATATTTCGACGATAGCTTGAAATAATACCCCTACGGCCAAGGGCCATCGCCAAAAAAAAAGAGTTCGAACTCGCTCGAATTGCAATGGGTTAACATTTCGCCGGCAACTCAAAATAACACCCCTACGGCCAAGGGCCATCGCCAAAAAAGAAGAGTTCGACCTCGCTCAAATTATAAAGGTTTAACATTTCGACAACTGCTCGAAATAACACCCATACGACCAAGGGTCATCACCAAAAAAGGAGAGTTCGACCTCGCTCGAATGATAATAGGTTAACATTTTGATGACAACTCAAAATAACACCCCTACGGCCAAGGGCCATCGCCAAAAAAAAAAGAGTTCGACCTTGCTCGAATTGCAATGGGTTAATATTTCGACGACAGCTCGAAATAACACCCCTACGGCCAAGGGCCATCGCCAAAATAGAAGAGTTCGATCTCGCTCGAATTGCAATGGTTTAACATCTCGACGACATCTCGAAATAACACCCCTACGGCTAAGGGCCATCGCCAAAAAAGAAGAGTTTGACTACGCTTGAATTATAATGGGTTAACATTTTGATGGCATCTCGAAATAACACCCCCTACGGCCAAGGGCCATAAAAAAAGAATAGTTCGACCTCGCGCGAATTGTAATGGGTTAACATTTCGACGACAGCTCGAAATAACACCCCTAAGGACAAGGGCCATCGCCAAAAAAGAAGAGTTCGAACTCACTCGAATTATAATGGGTTAACATTTTGACGACAGCTCGAAATAACACCCCTACGGCCAAGGGCCATCGCCAAAAAAGGAGAGTTCGACCTTGCTTGAGTTATAATGGGTTAACATTTTGACGACAGCTCGAAATAACACCGCTAAGGCCAAGGGCCATCGCCAAAAAAAAAGATTTCGACCTCGATCAAATTGCAATGGGTTAATATTTCGACGACAGCTCGAAATAACACCCCTACGGCCTAGGGCCGTCACCAAAAAAGAAGAGTTCAACCTCGCTCGAATTGCAATAGGTTAACATTTCAACTAGCTCGTAATAACACCCCTACGGTCAAGGGCCGTTGCCAAAAAAGAAGAGTTCGACCTCACTCGAATTATACGGGTTAACATTTCAATACTAGCTCAAAACAATATCCCTACGGCAAAGGGCCATCGCAAAAGGAAAATTTCAAACTCATTCGAGCCCAATAATGCCTTTGCAGCTATCTACTGTCATCGTGCTTTTTTGCTTCTAATTATTAAAAAACTGATTTCGCTACAAACTCCAAGTTCTACCTCGCTCGGATGTGTAAAAAAAAAGAGAAGCGACTTCTCCCGAATCAACGATAGTTTGATCCCACATGACTCAAGTCAAGACTAACTTCGTCCAGAACAACAAAATTATATAAACTCATTTGAGTCAAAGATGAATCTGCTTAAAGCAATAAGTCACCAGTCGATTCCACCCCAAACAAGAGAATCAAATGAGACTCCATCCGGACTCACGATGAAGTCCTACTCAGTCTGGTTAAAATTGGTTTCCCTGAAAAATCAGGAATCCACCATATGAAGATCCGACAATTTACGCCAAAGATATGTAAAGCAAAAGAGTGAGAGATACAAAGGATTTACAACGATGAAAACTCCTTTATTTAAACAGTTGCGCAAAATGGCCGCAGATTATACACGGCTAAAACCGATCCAGTACAAAATAAATAAAAAAAGAAGAAGGCAACAACACAAACAACGACAAACAAGAAAAGACAACAAAGAACAAATATTTTACTCGGCGCCATCACTGTCGTCCTCCTAATCTCCATCTCCATGAAACTCCCCCTCAGCATCAACATCCTCACAGGCCTCCGGTGTCGCGGGACCATAACCACAGTTAACACGAGCCTATTGTGCCTTCGCCCGAGCTCTTTCATAGTGGCCTCGAAAACATTGCTCACTTCCCACAAACTCTTATATATGTCCCGCTGGGCTTCGGCATGAACTAAGACTTCGTGCAAATGACGAGGAACAGCGGTGGAGGTGGATTCAACTTGGGCCAACAATTGTGCCTTTTCGGCCTCAAGAACAGCGACCCAATCTCCCAAAGTTGAAGCTTCCCGGTCAATGTTGCCAATACGCTCTTCGAGCCTCGCCTCCCTGAGCGTAGTCGTCGCCCTCTCAGACTCCAACTCGGATTGAAGGACACAGATAGCATCCTCTAAAGCCGCCGGTCTGGCCGAAGACGACGCCCAGGCACTCTCGACACTCTCCAATTCGGAGACCTTTCTCTCCAGCTCGGCTAATTTCCCCATCCACTTGGCACTCAAAGCCTCGACTCTGATGGCATTAAGATCCAACTCGGACTGCAACGACCGCACCTTCGTCTGAAGATGCTCGCACTCTACGGCGACCCCTTTGCGCAATTCAAGTTTTCGTCCTTTACACGAAGTTGCTCCTCGAGCTCGCTATTCCTGCAAATAGCTTGCATCAGCTCCTGATCCCTCTTCTCCAGTTCCTCACCAAGAGATCGATCACCGGCATTCGCCCTCAGCCGTTCATGCATCTCACGGCACTTGTTGCGGTAGTGCCGGTACTTCTCCAACATCATTAGAAAAATTTTGGCTCGAGTGTCAGCCCTGCGAGCACTTTCAATCTCCACCATATACCTCTGGAAGACGAAAAGAGTTGGTAAAGGTCAAGGCCGCCAAAGATAAAAAGAATGCAAAAAGAAAGAGGAAAAACTTACCCTCAGGCCTATAGCAGCCACTTCATGCATCAAATCGACTTCATTGACGTACCGAAGAGCCTCACACTCGGCGGCAATGCACAAAAGGTCAAACTGTGGTACCAAGTCCTCCGTATCTCCCAGAAGGTTAATCTCTGACGAGATTTCAAGTATACGGGTCGGGCCTCCCGCGTGTACCACCGTACGAGTAAGGCCCTCTTCGAATATCCTGACATCATCAGGATCAAGATCGGATTCAGATTCGTAGTCATCGACCAGGACACATTTTCCCCTTTCTATGGCCGAGGAATAAGCACGACCCGATCCAGAAGATGATGGCCCGCCCAAAGTAGTAACAGCGGCCTCGGGATTCTGACTCCCCGTCGCAGTAGTCTGTTGGTCAATCATAACTGCCGGAATCTCTATCGACGGGTTGGTCATGGTAACCGGCTCTACCTCTGCAGACGGGTTAGCATCGTCCCCCATCTCAGACTTTGTCAAGGGGATGCCACCTTCTAAACATACCACGACTGAAGGAGCCATTTCGAACTCCACTCGTCATCTCTTTGACGGCGCTTCCCCGTCCTCATCATGGGAAGACTCCCCCGTTGAGCAGGTAGTAGGAGTCGGAGCCCCAGATTGAGAAACAATTTCTGTGCACACGACTACGGCCGTAGATTCAACTTGAGCAGCCCTTACCGTAGGTCGGACAGCAGACCTTGGTACGGGCCGAGAAGAAGACGTCGGCTGACGAAATGCAAATGGAGGAGCCCTCGCCCTTCTCATTCTCCCTAATAACGATAAAAGTCGTATAAGCAACAAATCCAAATTGCAAAGTGAAAAATAGAAACTGCGGCAAGACTACTCACCAGTAAGGGGCTTACGTCCATATTTCTCATAGAAGGACGACCATTCACGAACTCCCGCCGTATGAGGAAGTATGGCATTCAACCATTCGCAGATATCGTCAACAGGCGCAAGGGGTAGTCTCGCGGCTGCAAAAGCAAAAACAGTTCAATACTGCCCAAAGAAAAGCAGTTGACTATTATTCCGACAAAAGATACAAAAATTTACGTGTAAAGTTCTATCTCTCGGGGAACCCTGCAGAATCTGTCACAAGGTGCTCGGTCCGCACATAAAAGTAGTTTTCGTATAAATGATGATTGGCTATATCATCCATCTTCACTACCAGACTCTTCGTCCCCCGATGGCGTATGTGAATCATCGTGCCTCGAATGAGTTGAGGGGCGAAAATGTTGAGCATGTGTCTCAGAGTGATCTCCCGACCGGCAAGCTCCACGAACTTGAGTAGCATGAGGAACAGTTTATATAGGTACGACGAAAGTTGAGCCGGACACACCTCGTAGAAATGGCAAAAATCTACCACCAAGGAAGGGAGAGGAAGCGTATACCCGACAATAAAAGGATGCGTAGAACGCACAGTATCCCGGGCGGTAGAAATGTATGATAGCATCTCGACGGGGTGCGGAATACCCCACCTAACCTTCAGCTCCGCAATCGCCGCCTCATTCATAATAGAGGAAATAGGTTCTGGTTTCTCTCCGGTAGGGCTATTGAAATCGGTCCAGGGCTTCCCGGGACGAGGCAATATTTCGGCCGCCGTTGGAACCTCCTCATCCTCTACTACTTATACTCCTACGGGAACAAGAACATCATTTTTCGGTATCGAAATTGCAGCAAGATCGTCAGCGCGGGAAGAAGAACCACCATTTGTCTCAATTGAATAGAATGAACGAACAAAGGAAGCAAGAGGGAAGACGAAGATGCCAATTTCTGACCAACAAGAGAGAATCGAAAATCTGAAGTATCGGGGAAGAAGAAAATTCGCAAAATTCTTTTGATAAATCAAGAAAGTGTGCCAATAGATTGGTGTTTTCTCCCTATTTATAAGGATATAAATTCCCCAAGCGGGAAACCCAAGAGTCGCCAATCAACACTGATAAGGCATGAAACGGTTCAATCCCCAGGAAACGTGTGTCATAATGGCAGTAACCACAAATGACGTTTCAAATCAACGCATCATTTTGACTCCAAATGGACACGACGAAACAAAGGCATCATTGAAGCGTTGCGCCATCGCCTCGATCTAAAAACCTCGTTCAAGGCATGAACAGTCAGATTTCTCCTAGCCTTCGAATCTACAAAGTTCGTCTGCCAAGCCCGCCAAGGGACGACCTCGACGGACGGGAGGGACTAACTGTATGGGTCAAAATCTGACCACAGTGGTCGACCAAGCTGGGACCTCGCCTAAGCGGCAAAATGGCAAGAAGCACCACGACCAACCTCAGATCAATCATCGACAGTGCATGTCAAGTAAAAACGGTACTCGAATAAAGACGAAAAGACCGTCACGTGAGAGTACGTTGGTCAACGAACACAGTAAAGTTCCGTGAACTATATATAGAAGGGGGGCTCGGACAATTTCCTCCTTCGAAGGATATAAACTGATATTTCTCTCTTCATATCAAAGATAGGATTGTAACATCAAGAAATCTAGAATGTTCCTTTTTTTATTTCATTATCTCGCTATACATTTTTAGATTATGCTTGGCTAAAATTTTCCTCTTCTCATCATTAATTGGTTTAGTCAAATGGTTCAACACTTTTTGGTTAGATCATCCTTTTGTTTTAGGAGTATATGACAAAATGTCACTCCAATTAGCTCTTAAACAGCCATTATATAAAATTACTTCAAACTGTGAAATGAAATGCAAGAAAAGTCAGAAAAGTTCTCTTAAACTGCCGTTACTCTTGGAGACTATCAATTCGTGCTGAAACTGATCAGTAGTGTAAAATATTTATGTCGAAAAATCTCAAAAATATCAACAATTTGTTGAAGAATTAACATTGCATTGTAGAATTTAAGTTTGGACTCCAATCTCTTAAGTAATGTGTAGTAGTATGTTTTTGCACTCTCTTGTATTGTATACGTTCGCCTAAATAATTAATACGGATAGAAACTTATTCTGGATGAGGCCTTTATTCGGTTATAGTCGGTAAACTTAGGGATGTACATGGACTGGGTTGGATCGGTTTATATTAAAATCGAACCAAACCAACTATATTGATTTGCATTGGTTCGGTTTTGTCTGATTTTTCGGGTTTTTTCGGGGGGGGGAGGGTTGTAACATGAATAATTTGCAATCTTACTTTGTTAATTTTTTTATAAGTAAATATATGTTTAGTAAAAATTTAAAAAGTTGACAAACATATGATCTATTAAAATATTTTTATGGAAAAATTTTGTTAATTACACATGATAGTTACTTTTTTTATTCGTCTGACAATAATTTTTCACTGATGTATACTTTCAAGGTTAAATGAATTTAATAATTAAATATAAAAATCAATATGATACCTAATTAATGATATATTTTATTTAATTTTAGATTATCGAAATACCATTTCAAATTCAAAAAAGATATAAGAATTTAATAAATCTTGACATATGAACATGGATGATGGAAGAACAAAGAGATTGACGCATTTCAATAACACTTGATAAGAAAGTGATCATGTAACCCATTATTTGAGGTTAATAAAAATGGAGTACTTTATATTCTATTAAATATTACATCCCATAAGAGAATCCCAAATATTTCTAGAATTTTTGTAAAGAAAATTCTATATAAAGTCTTAAGAGTATATATAAAAATGATAGGAGTATATTTATATGTCGGTTTGGTTCGAATTTTTTTACTCAATACCAAACCAATCAAATCAAACCTAATCTGGTTTTTTAATCGGTTTGGTTTGACTTTTCGGTTTGGTGCGGTTTTTCGGTTCGATTTGTACACTCCTAGGTAAACTTTTGTGACTTTACGATCATAGCAAAGTTGTGTGTGTGTGTGTGTGTATATATATATATATATATATATATATATATATATATATATATATATATATATATATATATATATATATATATATATATATATATATATATATATATATTTAAATTTATTTACCTGATTTTGTCTAAGTTTTTCTAATTACGGAAAGTAAGTACAGTTTTTTACAAAATATATACAAATCCGGTCAAAATCTACAATATATCTACAACTTAAATACAATTTTTTTTTTGTATAGAATCCGGTCAAAAACTACAATTTACGTACAATTTATATACAATTATGTTAGTTGTATATATTTTGTGTGCCATTTCTACACACCCGACATACAAAATATATACAATTTGTTTATATCTTCTTTTTCGAGTTTCAATCTGAAATTACAACCAAAATCACTTCGAATCTTCACCAAATTCTCTCAAAATTGAGATACAAATCTCAAGAATATTCCTAATCATTTGCCACAACACTCAATCCAAGCAAATAACAATTTCATCAAACTTGATTTTCGAATTCAAAGCTTTAAAACTTTTAATGGCTTTCAATGGAGTTTCTTTCCACTACCACATATGTCAATGAATAGCGAATATAATAATATAATAAACAAAAATATATGACTAGTAGTATATAATTGAACATTACAAAAATGAATAGCGAATACAATAATATATAAACAAAAATTTATGACTAGTAGTATATAATTGAACATTACAAATTAACCCAGATCAGCAGTTATTCAAAGTTTCCGTGATGCTACACAAAGTTATCAACTTAAGCTTCCATCGGTAAGAAAGTTCATATAAAAATGGTACAACAATGCCAAGTACAGAAATATATATTTGTATCTAGAATTTTAAGTATTAAGAAGATTTCTCCTATTTAATTAAATAAGAAACAACCTAAGAAGAAGAAAAAAAGTAACTTTGTATAAGAAACATCGAAATATTGTATCCTAAATATCTACGTATGTGGGATTGAGTTGGGTGTAATGGAGGAAGAAGAGGGAGAAAAAGGAGAAGATTGGACTCTAATATATTATTTTGTATATAATTGATAAATCGTATATCAACTTGTAATTAAGTTAAAACTGCAATAGTGAGGATAAATAAGTTTTAAAAATAATATAGATAGGTAAAAATCACAAATAAGATTAATGTGACAAAAATAATTTTAAGACTATACTATTATAATAAGAAAAATCAGTGAACAATAATACATGATATTATCTTCAATATGGTGAAGCCAAAAGGGAGACAATTTTGCTGTCTAATCAAATTCGAAATAAACGCTTAAGGCATTAGTGTGCAAGTAGAGAGCATTCCAAAAATAAACCGCAGGGAGCGTATGAATACTTGAATTTTAGCTTTTGAGTCGGTTATGAGTTATGGTCAACAACAATACGAATTACAAACTTAAAGATTGTAGAAATAAAGTGTTATCGGCAAACGGATTTGTCAATAAAGAATCAGATGTAGGTCGAACTAAGAATGTTGACTGTGGCAAGGAACAAATGAAATATTAGTATATGATAACCAAGAAGATTATTGATGGATTCTTATTTTCTATATATCTTCACTGCAGTCTAGCTCATTAATTCTAACTTTGACAGGACTGACTATATGCACGTGAACATGATCATGAGGATTCTAATGAGAAGAATGGCATTCCCGAAATGCTCTTGGATCTTACTATCTTTCTCACCAATATTCGCCATTTTATTTCATCCTTCTTCTTCTGTCTCCTCCTCCTCTGCTTGAAATTCCTGTTCAAACGTCAATCTTTCACTCAATTAATGCTCAAGGAGGAAGTGGTCGACTTTGCTCTCGTTTTGGTATAAAGGAAGTTATTTTTCAAAAAAAAAAATTGATATTTTTATAAGTAATTCTTTTTTGGTATTTGATTATCAAAAGATAAAAAAAGGGCAGTACGGTTGCACTAAGCTCCCGTTATGTGTGGGGTTTGGGAAAGGGCCAGACCACAAGGGTCTATTAAGAGGTTATTTCCACGGCTCAAACTCGTGACCTTCTAGTCACATAACACCAACCTTACCAATTACTTTTCCGAAAAAATATTTTTCATCACAAAGAAAAAATCCCACACTTATGGATGGAAGTTATTTTCCTTTATAACTGTCTTTAACTTTAACTTCATATTATCTATTTCATCTAACACTTGCACACAAATATTAATCTTTAATATTCAAAATTTCATCAAAACATTTATTTCGATTAGCTAATATTATTATTAATCTTTAAAATATATAATTTTTCAAAAAATATTTTTCATTCACTAAGCAAATATTCTACTGGTATTGGAAAAGTTGACCGGATGTTGACTTATGTGTAAACGACCCCGTATTTGAATTTTGATGGTTCTTTTAGCTCCGTTGGGTAATTTTGGCAGTTTTTGCAGCCACCATAAACTCTCATCTTACATCCAGCAAAGTGACGAATGAGCAATTCTAGCCCTTTACATGCTGAATATTTACAAGGTGTTTGATCTTTTTTCAAGACCTTATCGCATGGACCAATGGTTCGACAACCATCTTTGCATATGTGAACTAGAGCCTCCATTGCCTCGTATAGTTGCATATACACTTTTCTCTCGTTGATTTTTCTCATTCTTTCCTTCTTCCTCTGCAAGCAAATTAGAAAAGAGTTCAACTACAGAACACTGACATGACAGTATAAGGAGATTATGTTATTAATTATCAGGTATAACTACAATTAGTTGTCTATAAAAAGTGGAATTATATAGTAATAACCTAAAAATAAGACAGATTGATTTAAGCTATATTCACCACAGCGTAAACAAATTTTACACTATAACGCAATTTAACAGGTTATAGTAGTAGGTAATTACTCTACTTTCTGAGTTACTATAGCATAATAGATATAAAGAATGACACGCATGGGCGAAGCTACATGTTATAAAGGGTGGTCAACTGACCACCCCTCGTCCGAAAATTATACTGCGTATATAGGTAAAATATTAATATTTTAGGGGTATATAACATATATTGAACACTCTTTCTTGGAGATTTTTTTTCACTTCTTTCAAGTTTGAACACTCTTGAGTAAATTCATGGTTTCGCCACTGATGACATGTTATTATAAGTCATTGTGATGGTGTAAGCAATTGATATATTGCGAGTGTGCAAAACTTAAACTACCTAATAAAACAGGTTAAAAGACACTGATAGAATGAACAATTTTTTGACGGTCAATGTAAATCCAGTTAGAGAGAAAAAAAACATAAACAGGATTGACATCATTTAGGATTCAACTTACAATATCCTCATCAGTTACAGATTTAAAAATCTGTTTTTCAAGCACAGGGTGGCTTTTTTTCATGGCTTCCCATCCTTGTGAGGAAGATATAGCCTTGAAATGTTTCAACATAAAACGGTGACAAAAGAGGCTAAGGCGAGGGGCATCACATAAAAGTGCAAGCTGAAAGATGTCAACCACATTGTCCGTAGTTATCAATCCTCGCTCCAGCAGCTGCCGCTCACATTCTCGCTTTAGATGGGGGACTACATATGCATGTGAGAGCATCAATAGATTCAGTGCATGTTCCTGCATTTTGTCTTCTTCATAGCTGCATAGTGCAATTGACATTTAGAGATAATCATGAAAAGGCAGATGCATAGTGATATATTTGAAGGAGAATCATTTTTACCTGGAAGAATACAAGAATCGGATGAAAACTTGAACAGATTCGGGTGGAACCCCACGTATAGAGATTGATCGTCGATGGCCTCGTGACTGTTTCGAGTTCAACATGCTTCTGAATACAGGAGAAGACATACCCTGAAATTAAAGAATCAATGTGTAGACTTTCTTGAGTTTAAGTTGCATACAGAGACGATATATAATTTATTTACACAATTAAGTGTAAGAATCTACCCTAAAGATGACTGGAATTACACTAATGAGTGTAAGATTTAGATTAATTCGAACAACTAGGATTGAATCTCGAATTTACCAGAATAGTAGCATGTGCATAGATGATGCCACCATTATCTGTATTAATTGAGAGATCAGCTCTGTAACCTTCATCAAAGAGGCAATCCCACGTATTCTTCGTAGCACTAAAAATGGAGCAGTGTCGTCTTCTTCGCATTGGTGATATGAACCTGCTCTCATACAAGTTAGTTGGCAATGGAGGCGGATTTGGTACTGTTCTTTCACAAGGAAATTCCTCATTCCTCCGATCCATTTGTTGATCTTGCCTTCTGCAACATTATGAAAAGAAACAACTGCAGTTAATGGTGAGTTGCTTAACGACAAGTGTTTACAGAAACAACCCCGTCCCTCGGTGTGAACCGATGGCCACGTTGCTTTAGCCGAATGTGTCAAGTCGTGCCCTTGGCACTATTACTTTGAAAAGATTAGAATGCTCAAAAAAAGCCTAGTGTCGTATACACCATAGGATATTAGTCCTAATGATTTGTTTAAAATTAGGCAGCAGGTGGATTAGTAATCCGTAGGTGAAACTCTTGAATTTATGAAAGACGAACAGCTAGAAATGCAGTAACACCAAGATGTTTTAGCTAACAAAGAGTTGTTGACCAAAAAGATTTAGACCTTTTGTTGAACCAATTAGATGAGAAAATTTTATGTAAATCCTAGCCAAGAAAATTTATCCTAGATCTAAAATAGAAGATATGATTAAGCAAACAATGCAAGCATAAGATTTAACTATAACTTCGAGTAAATCCCATTATATAAGAAGAGGATGATGATTTTCATAATATTAAACAACAATAAAGAATACATAGATAAAAATGGTCACCGATCTTTAACAAGGTAGAACCACATACATTTGATATAATGAGACTAACGATATATATTGAGGATCTGAGCTTCTTTGCTTCTTCCTCCTTTGTGGGAAGAGAGAGATGAAGATCCCTCTTCTTCTCAGTGTAGATTTGTTTTTCTGTGTAGATTTGTTTTTCTTTTCTTTTTTGGCTTCTTCTTCTCACTTAGTTTATATACTAGGTCTTCTCGTTACCCAACAATCATTAATCATAGTACTTAAATCGTTTGATTATATTACAGGTTGACCCTTTGAAATGCCATAACATTCGCGTTCTGAATTGCGTATCGTTATAGCGTTGTATGAATACGACTTTGGCCCAAGTAACTCTTTGTCGTCTCTTTAAACGTTGATTCTTGTCTGGTCGGATTTTGACCCATACAAGAGTAAGAATCAAATATAATTTGCTGTAGTATATATTACCTTGTTGTGTACCAAGCTGAAGACAACACAGCCAACAAAGATGAAGAAACTGGACTGCTTTCGAGTTACTTGGTTCACTTCCCAGTTCCCCTCTCTAATCCACCAAGATTTTTTGTAATGGTAGAAATTATGTACTACACATCAAATATAATATGCATTGCAGCTGTCAAATGCCAGCTTCTTCTTATAACTATTAAAAGCTCGAGCTCAAATGATTGTTGGGTTGATTATTTAAAGGCAAAAGGAACGATCCAATTTGATTTGGTGAACAAGTTGAGACTACAAGTTATATGTAAGACTTTAATGATATGATATCCGTGTCAGATCAAATGCAATGCCAATATTTTGGTATCTCTGGCCCTGTCGAGTATGTTAAACGTGCGGTGTTTTAAGCCATCAGTGGTCAATTTCCTTTGTATTTTTCTGTATTTTGTTTTTTTCATTACAATCCAAATTCAGTTGTTGCACGCGATTCACGCCTTTGCTCTCTCGCAATTATTACACCTACCAACACACTGTTCTTTCCAAATTAAGAAGTAGTATGATTTTATTTGATTTGATAACAGCTGGTTAGATCAATAAATACCTCTACTTATCACTTGCTATCTTTTAATCACAAACTAAATATTAAAAAATTTGTTAAATTATCGCGAAAATCCCCTGTTTTTCGGCTTGGAGTTAGCTATACATTGTTGCAAATAGATTTAAAATTTGTAACCAAAGAAATTAATGTCTTTATTTTCCAAACAATTGGGTCATTGCCTTTTAGGAGGAGTACAAAACTTGCATTTGGAATGTACATATTCTTTAAAAGCACTATGCAGACCACCAAAGGGCTCGAAAGCCCTGGGAATGAAAAAATAATGGCAGAGAGTGATTCCCCTTCCATGAGCTTTACGTGGTGCGAATCCAAATTAATCGCGACCCTAATACGAATACCTTACAACGGGGTGCGAACCAAAAAATAAAGCACAAAAGAGTACAAGGAAACAAAAAAGACGTAGATTATCTTGGTGGAATGAAAAAGATTGGTGAGATTATCAATATCATAGGCACATCACATAGGCTTGAAAACATACGAGACTTGGAGAAAGAATGAATAGTATGCCTACATCTAAATACTTTCTGTTGGGTGTTTCTTAATTTCAAGGGATATAGTTAATTTAAAACGAAATAATATTCCAATCGGTGGACGGAGAAATAACACAGCAATGTGCTTATGAGCTAAAACCAAGCGAACTAAATGACTAGACTATTATAGCATGTGCAAATATATGCGAAAAAAACTTCACCTACTTGGCAATAGATAAAACAGTGATAAACCATATATATATATTGAACAAAAACTTAAAGCAAAACTATGCTCATGATCAGCAGTTAAAATGGGCAGTCAACAGACTAATTGTTTGAAAGAGCAGCATTGTTTCTATGCACTGAAATTGATGTAAACTACAAGAAGTTGCTTTACAAGCTTGAGCATGACATCCTAAGCCCCAGATACTTTTGTTTCTTCAATACAAAGAAAACTAGGGAAATAGAAGAAAAGCTGGTATCTTACAACTGTGTTAGTGATGCTACAATGCACCAAGAATGGTCACTTCTTTTCCTCCTAGTTGAGGCAAGAGGTTTTTGTGCTACCACTTAGAGTGAGTTACTATGAACAGCTCCTCCTTCAAGTGATTGTACAAAATATCTGGCACCACTACTTCATGAACTTCATAGCTCTATCTTCTTTAAGCCTACAGCAATTGGCATGCCCAAGAACCCGAAAAATACGCTTAGGAACCATTGGCCAAATGAGAGGGGAGTGGTGTTGGCAAATGTCCCCAGATATTCGATGATTATGATTTGGAAGAAAAGAGTTGCACCAATAACTGTCACAAATACATAGTTATCCAGTATGCCTTCCCAAACCTCAACTTTTTCCATCTCTCGCGAGTTTACTTCGTTGAAAAGCTGCATTTAGAATCAAACAGATGTGTAATGTAAACCACTGAAGCTTGTCCTCCAACTGTATTTGATACTAGAAACCATATAATTATAGAAATGTTCTTTATAGTTTACCTGGCAGAAGACAAATGAGTTGAAAATAACTGTGTTGAGGGTAAGGTTAGCATCCGGGCCATCAAGACGGAAAATTGTTTTCCCATATACCTGAAGGAACCATATAATTAAGAACTGATATAAGGATTGGCCCAAGATATTCCTCCACATGACGTTGCTGATAAAATTTCCTTTCCTCCCTACTGGGGCTCTTTTCATTAGTTCATCATTAGGGGGCTCTGTAGCTAGAGCAAGTGCTCCTAACGTATCCATGATCATGTTGACCCACAGAAGTTGAACAGCAGTAAGGGGAGCGCTTCCTGAGGCATAGTTCAAGAAAAAGCATAGGAATGAGTGAAACATAGCATTTTGTTTGTCTATTCAGCAAATGTAATTAAACTCAGGAATGGTAAAAGAATGGTACAGCAGAAGAAAAGGCTCCTGACCTGTCACACAAGCTGAAGCGAAATTAACTACCAATGCAACAATATTAACTGTTAGCTGAAACTGAACAAATTTCTGAATGTTTATGTAGACTGAGCGTCCCCATTTGGCCACTGTAACAATTGTGGAGAAATTGTCATCCAGTATGATAACATCAGCACTCTCTTTGGCAACCTGAAACCAGAAGTCAATAATGTTACATCTCAATTTAACCGTTTGATCTGGCAAATTTTGCAAACAGAGTCAGTGGTCTTAGAAGCTCAACAGCTAAGTGGGACATAATACTATTCCTTTTTGTTTTTCTACAAAGTCAGACGGATATTCCCATCTTATTTTTCATGAAGTTCTTTTGATCAGGTAATAGTCCTTTTATTCCCTCACTAGCAAACAAAATTTTTCGGGGCAGTTGTTGAAAGCATTAGAATTGCGACCTACTTAACGAAGCATGATCCAAACAGTAAAATGCTAAAGCATATAGTGACTCAATGCTCCTGTTTTCTATTTACAGTCCTATGGTACTTATAATCCACAAATTGATTGTACCTTTAACCACATCACCCAATGAGATTTGGTACTTCATTAAGAATCCAGACAAGTAAAGGATTGTGGTGGGAATGAACTAAAAGAATGAAATAATTGTATTTACCTCAGTTCCAGCGATGCCCATTGCAAGTCCAATATCTGCTTCATGAAGTGCAGGAGCATCATTGGTTCCATCGCCAGTGACTGCAACAACTTCATTGAATGTTGTCCGCAACTGCTTTACCAATGTGTGCTTGTCTAGCGGTGAAGATCTAGCCATCACCTGAAGAAGTAAAAATGAATGTAGTCTTAAACTAGAAATCATACCAAGAGTAGAACTTTTCCAGAAGACTTCTCTGCTACAATGACTTCATTCTCTAGTAAACAGAACGAGTACAGTACCTGAATTTTGGGAATCACTTTTAGCATTTCCTCTTGACTCATTTCTCGGAAAACTGGTCCTTCAATGGCTATACCATCCTCTGTCAGTATACCACATTCCCTAGCTATGGCTTTTGCAGTATTAATGTTATCTCCAGTGACCATCCGAACAGTCACGCCTGCCGAACGGCAAAGTGCAACAGACTCCTTAACTCCAGGACGAACGGGATCCTTTATACCTACAATTCCTATACAAGTGTACCCAGAGATTGGAATATCGTCATCAGGAGAGAATCCATTTTCCAAATCCATATAGGCAAGACACAAGGTACGAAGAGCTTCAGTGGCAAACTGTTCAATGGTGGCGTTAAGATTATTTCTTATTGTTTCGTCCAAGGAAACAACGTCACCATTTGAGTTGATTACTTTGTCACAGGCAGCCAAAACTATTTCTGAAGCCCCTTTGGTATGAGCCCTTAAACCTCCTTCAGGAAGCTCAAGCACCACACCCATCCGCTTCTTAGTAGAGTTGAATGGCTCAGCTTTCACAAGTTTTCCTGCTTGTCGTTCTGCTTGAAAATCTCCACCAAGTGCTAAACCAAACTCCAATATAGCAGTCTCAGTTGGGGTTCCCAATATCTCATTCTTCTTGCCCTTGGTAGCTACAACTTCTCCACCAGTGTTGTTAAAAATCGACTGCAGCAAAGTTTTGAGTGCAGAATTTGGCATTTCTGAACAAAGTGCAGATGCATCACCTGGTTTGCTCACATCTTTGGCATCCATACAGAAGCATGTTTTCACTACCGTCATGCGGTTGGTTGTTAGCGTGCCAGTTTTGTCACTACAGATGGTTGTAGCTGATCCCATTGTCTCACAAGCCGCTAGATTGCGGACAAGTGCCTTATCATTCATCATCTTTTTCATGGCAAAGGCAAGGCTTAATGTCACAGCCAGGGGAAGTCCCTCTGGAACTGCAACCACCACAATAGTCACTGCAATGGCAAAGTATTCCAAGACTTCCAGTGCTTCTTCCCCGGACCAGCTCCAGTGGGATCCCTCTTGCAGTTTTCGGCCAAACATCTTCTGCAAGAGTACTGCAAAAGTGACAACAGCAAAGAAAAGGCCTATTTTTCCAATGATTGTTGCCACTCCATTCAGTTTAACCTGTAATGGAGTTTCATCATCTCCGCCTTCACTGAGAGTCGCTATCAGTTTTCCCCACTGAGTCCTCATCCCAACTGTTGTAATCAACATCTTGCAGGATCCATCTTGGACCTTGGTTCCAGAAAGAAGAAAAGGATTCTGAGCATTGACCATTACTGGCTCACTTTCTCCAGTCAAACTGGATTCATCAATTAAAACAGAAAATCCTGAAAGAAAGAGTCCATCAGCAGGGACTTGATCTCCTATCGCAAGATGAACTATATCACCAGGAACTAGATCATATATGGACAACTTTTGTCTGTATCCGTTCCTAGTAACCTGGATACATATTTTCTTCTTCTCTTTGTCAAGGTCTCTGAACTGCAAGGATTGACGATAATCACTTGTTGCTGTAACAAACACCACCAACAAAATACTAGCAACAATACCAAGACCATCATGAGCCCCTATAGGCCATCCCTCCATTGCAATGCCAACAATTAGAGACACAAAAGCGCACGCACCAAGGATCATGAGAGTCATGTCTTGAAGGGCTTCCCAGACAAACAACCAATAGCTCCGAGCTACACTTTCTTGGAATTTGTTAACTCCAAAAATGTCCTGTCTACGGGTTAGAGCAGTTTCATTATCAGTAGATAGTCCATCAGTACTTGACGTGGCCAGCTTATCTGCAATCCCATTTGCTCCTCCATGAAATTTCAGTTTTTTCAGATCATGACTTTCAACTATGGATCCTAGCTCATCAGGGTCGATGTGAAAACCAGCATCTTCAACTTCCTTAGGGACATTGTAATCACTTGCTTGCATGCCTACAATTTCAGAGATTTAATATAAAGAACATCTTAAGAGGTGATTAGACAGAGAAAAGTAAACAAAATTCACCTTGTATGAACTGAAATGCAGCCTTGGAAACCAGCACTGCTACCCTCAGTTTCTCCTGTAGCACATAAAACAGAAGGCTTAGCTAAATTAACCTTGTTTTAGGATATGAAATTGGTGAAGCAAATGTAAATGCATCCCAACTCAATCCAATCACCATGTTGTTGCAAATTCAAATACATCCCAATTCAGCAGGTCTGCTAAAAGACCATTATATTCAGCCATTTTACATGTATCCTCAAAACATATCAGTCAATAAATTACGTCTCAATCAAAAACTAGTATAAGACTTGTTGGTTACAGTAATCATATGGAATAATTTGAGTAATCCAGGTATCAATATTTCGTAACCATTTCTTCTTCAGATATGAAACCAATTTGCTTTAGGAAACACACATAAGCTAAGTTTATTCTCGAGCGTATATACTACCACTTTAATCACAATAAACATTTATGATACTCCAATCATATTGAAAAACAGAAAGAGAAAAGTCTAGCGGCAATTGAAGTGGTGAAACTCATGGAATTTCTTTCCAGCAGAGACAAAAAATCATATGAAATGTCCATTAGAAAATCAACAGAGAGAAGGGAATACATACATGATTAGTACGGCGCATAGCAGCAGCCTCATAACGCTTGGAGAGATTAGCAGTGAAACGAAAACGACGTTTAGGGTTCTTGACAACACCACAAAGGCTCCTCCACCGTTTCAGCACCTCCTCCGACGAGTGCTTCGCCTTCACTCCTCCAAAATTCTCATTCAAATAGCTTTCCATACTTTCTTCTCACCTATTCCTGATTAATTATAACGTCCAAAGCTGTAGTAACAAATATATAGAAATGCACGTTGGGTTCAAGCAAATAATACAATCCGAAGAACCTAAATAGTAAGTACTATATAAGAGGGTGAAAAGAAAAGGAGAGGAAAGTTAAAAGGGGGTATGAAGCTTCTGAAACGAAAAGGGGATGAGTTTGGCGCAAGAACAAACGTACAAAGTTTGGGGAAATTGGAGCTTTATAATTATGAAATGAGACAAAGAGGATCAAAGAGGAGAAGAAGTAGAAGAAGAAGAAGAAGAAGAAGGATCCGAGTTTTGGGTGAGAGAAACTATAACTAAAGTAGAGATGGTATGGTTGGTGGACCTGAATGAAAGCTTTGCTTCTAATACATTTCTTAATTCCAATTTTCATTCCTCGTTTTATGCTAAGAGTTGACGCGGTCAATATTTTGCTGCTACTCGTATACTATTTATTATGCGAAGGGAAAATTAATTAAGGGTGTAATTAGTGGAATTAATTGTGAGAAAAATTAAGCTATTAATGGTGTGACATAACTAGTACTTATTACATATTTTAACATGCTTTGTTCTGATTCTTGATACAACTACTAAATCAAGTACGTACACATATTTGTGAACGGGTGATAGAGTAATTTGAACGTAAAAATCTGCAGATGATCGTCTAAACATTGAAAATAAGATACTTTTATTTATTTATTCCATATCCTAATCGTTTTGAGATAAGTATAATCATGTAGCTAAATATTGAGGGGAATCTCTTACGCGTTTTGTCAGACACGCCATGTACGCGGAAGCACAGACTCCCTTTTTCTTTTTTCTTTTTTCTTTTTTAACAGTGGTGGTTCATCTCAATTCTCACCTACCTTGTAACTTCGTCGTGAACTCCATTCCTTTTCAAGTTTACCGTGTTAGTTATGCAAGTCCGCGCTCCATTATTCCGGTTGAAATTAAAAAACAGTTCGTGTTAATTGAAAAATAGTCATAACTTTAAAAGTAATTAAAAATTAATCACTTTTTATGTAAAGATAAATTTGAACAAAAACACTATTTATAATCAAGAAAATATTTCATACCGGAAGTTCATACACATGTAGGGATATTTATTTGGATCAGATATCTGAAATCCGAACCGATCCGTTCAATTTCAAATTTCGAATTTCGGATTATGTTTATTAAAAATTTTGGATATTCAAACCAGATTCAGATTGGTATAATTTTAACTCAATCCGATTCGAAATCCGAAATTATTAGGGCATATATATATATATATATATATATATATATATATATATATATATATATATATATATATATATATATATATATATATATATGCACTAAGCTTTAATTTCGGATAGTCAGTATTTTCTTTATATCTTCCTCCAAGTTATTACCTTTAAAATTGCTGGATTTAGCTGTATTGGCACTATAGTATTCTCATAATTGCAGAAACATGAATTTTTCTTACTGTGTTCCCTCTTTTACAAAGAAATATACATATGAGTTTGCAACTTTGAGGCATAATAATCCGATCCGAAATCCGAAATATTGATCCGATCCAAACTTTAAAATCTGATCTGGTCCAATATTAATTCGAATCGGATTCGAATTGTATTTTGTAGCATCCAAAATGTGCTAAATCCGATTCGATCCATGCACAACCCTATACACATGTGCTCCAATCTCCAATATATTATGCTGAAACTTTTCATGTGCTGGAGTTCTAGCATAATATGCTAGAAATTCATACAAAGGTGTTCCCATCTCCAGTATATTATACTGGAACTTTCCGTGTTGCAGCAAAAAAGTAGCTATTTTTTAATGACTTTGTAAATGCTAGCTATTTTTTAATTACCAATCCGAAAACTGATTAGCCCGTGATATTTGTACGACTATTCGCTATCCAAGGGCCCTACCAAATGTTCCTTTCTTTACTAATTCATGAATTCGTTCAAATAAATACTCTATCCGTTCAATTTTATTTGGCACGTTTTGACTTTTTACGTCCCTTAAAAAATAATAATTGAAGTGTATAATTTATCATGATAGCCATATTAATTGATGCATATTTTATTGGATTTGAGAAAATGATTTAAAATGAGTAATAAATATTGTGGGTATAACAGGAAAAAAAATTATCTTATCTTAATATGCATAAAGTGGCAAGTAAAAATAAAAATTCATATTTAATATACATGTAAGTAAAAATGAGTAAAAATGAACGGAGGGAGTATATTTTGCCACTTTGGCGTTCTATCGGTCCTTGTAAGTTGTGATCTACATTTGATACTCCATTTTTCAATACAAATATTTTTGGTAACCACAATTTTAACCTTTGAGCTTTCGGTGGATTAGCTCATTATCTGAAAAATTGTTACAAAGGTAAAGAACAAAGGAGCAACTCGTGGCATATTTTTCCGTAGAGGGAGATTCTTGTATATATTTATGACTTCTCATATTGCTTGGCACAGTTACCGCTGTACTAGTTCTTTAACTCAAAACTCCTAAACGTGCTAGGTGGTAGGGGTGTACAAAAGAAACCAACAAATCGCACAAATTCGATAATTCGAATTAAACCGAGAAAAAAATAACAATTATGATTTGGTTTAATTTGGTTTGGTGTTGGAAAAAAAACCCGACCATAATTGATTTGATTTGTTTTTAACTAAAGAAAGTCAAACTGAAACCAAACCAACCTGACATTACATATATAGAAATTTTAGATATATTTAATATATAAATATACTTATTGTGATGTAATTTATAAATATTTCTTAAAAAATTTCATAATTTTATCGTTTAAGGTATTATTTCAAGGTTGGACTTAGAACTTTTGAATATTCCAATAAGTTTTATAGCATTAACATTAGTAAATTAAATAATGCTAACAAAAGCCAAAACCAAAATCAAATCAATACTCATACTAACAAAAGATATTCAATTCAATACTACGAACGGGAATGTATTGAATATTTATTTTTTGTTTTGCAATAATCTAGATAAAAATGCACAATCTATTTTTATTTTTTCTTTAGCGTTTAATCATGTAATTAATATTCCCTTATTAGTCTACTTATATTAGCATGACTTAGTACTTTTAGATTATGTTTATTTTTATTATGGCTTTTTAATTAGCAATATTTATATTACATAATTTTATTATCTTTATTGTTGAATATTTTAGGATAATACCATTACATCTCATATTTTGTATTATTTTCTTGAAAAATACTTTATATAGTTGTTGTAAGCACGTGATTTTTGCCTCACACGAATTACTCCAAAAGAATTCCCAGAATTGGGTCTTTTCTTTAATTATGTGTTATTTTAGGAGTTACTGTGCGATTTTTCTGATTATTTGCATATGTTTGTGTGCATGTTTAATTTAATTAATACATTAAAAATACAAAATCAAATATAGCATCTGCACTTAAGATTTGATTTTTACCTTTTTTGAAATTAATTAATAATTAGGTGTTTTACAAAAATAAAAATTTAAAAAAATTAATAATAACATATTTTTGTATTTTTAGTCAAATTTTGTGATTTTCTTTTAATTTAGTATTGAATTATTTGTGATAATTATTATTTAGAGTTAATTAGTATTTTTAAGTTAATTTGGGTTTTATAATTTAATTTAGATTTTTATTTTAATTTTGGGAAATGAAGAAAAAGAATTTTTGAAAAAAATGAAGAGAAAAGAAACAGGCTCGGCTACTTTGATAAAATTACACAGGCCCAAATCCTTGCACCCGGTTAAACCAAACCCATCGTAGCCCAATCCGTTCCCCAACCCGGTCCATCTCCAGCCTCAACCAAACGATGCCGTTTCAGGCGTCTCAATCTGGACCTTTGAATTAATTTGATCAAACGGTCCCAAAGCCTTCACCCAATACCCAACCTGACCCGTCCGCCCCAGCACCCACTTAGTCAAAACGACCCCATTTGTGATTAGTGATTCAATCGGAGCCGTTGGATTCCAATTATCCAACGGCCCAAATTAAATCGCTAATATAATATACCCAAAACCCTTATCCCTCACCCAAATAAAAACACCTACCTCTTCGTCTCTCTCATCTCTTTAGAGACGACCCCAAACCCTAGCAGTCGCCACCCATTCCCCACCGCTTTCCGGTGGCGGCGTTGGCTCCGTTCACCATCAAACTCACACCACAAAACCTCCTCACTCCCCTCTTTCCAAATCCGTAGCTAGTTTCCCTCGAACACCCCTAGAACTGTTCGAATCTTGATTTAAAGGGATGAACCCTAGCAGCCGCCACCATTCACCACAGCCTTCCGGTGGCGGCGACGCCTCCAATCCCTCCCAAATAAACACCCTGAAACCACCCCACTCCCCTCTTCCTTAATCCACAATCCATTACCCTCGAATCAAACCAGAACTTGTCAAATAATGAATCTAAGTTTTTAAACCTAAAACTGCAAAGTCAAGATTCATCGAACATTTAAGCTAATTTTGACTTTATCTGTGTGTTCTTGATAAGAACACACAGTTAAAGTCAAAATTTGGTTTAAAAATTGAAGATTCGAAGGCTTCAATTACTACTAACCGGTGAGTTTCTGTCCTATTTCTATATTTATAGTTTATTGGTATTATTCTGATGTTCGTCTTTCCTCGTCTCTTTTTCTTTTCTCTGGTCAATTTCAATTGAAATTCGACCAGTCCTCCGGCTCAAACTATTTCTGTTCGTTGATTGTTCTTCAGACTATTTTGTGAAGTTTGTTTCATTAATTATGATGTCAGTTTGTTTTGAGACTTTGAAATTGTATCTCGTTTAATTACTTAGTCAGAATAATTAAGATTAGTTTAATAATTTGGTTTAAATTCTTGTTTAATTGTGTTGATAAGAATTGATTAGTATAAGTTTAAAGTGGTCACCTAATTGAGAAGCTTCTATAATGGTAGGGATAACAATTCACTACTGAATAATTTAAAGCCATAAGAATTGAGTGGAATTGAATTTTTAAATGTTGAAAGGGCATTCTGTGAATCTTAAGGGCATTTCCCATTGCCTATTTAAGAAAACAACACACTGAGTTCAAAGGAGGAGAACATTCTGAGAGGGATAGGCACTGAGTTCATATACAGGGTCTGGTATTCTGAAATACATACAAGAATAACTCTGAAAAATACTGAGGAGGGGAGGACATTCTGAGAGACAGAGGAATAGAATCAGAAGTGAGGAAAAACTAAAATACTGAAAATAAAATTGTTACTGTTCCATTGAGATTTTCTTTGATTTCTGAAGTTTTCGATTTCTGAAATACTTTCTGATTCATCTGAGTTTAGAATGGATGGAATTTGAGTTTGTAAAATCTTGGTTTGAAGTTCTGGCCGAGTTTTGTTGAGTATTGCACTTCATTTCTTGGTTTAAAGCTGGTTTTCTTGGTTGTCTCTGTTGTTGACCACTGTTCTTGCTACTGTCCTCTCATTTCTTGTGTTGTTTTTTTTCGAATTCCAGCTACCTACTCCTGAACCCTTATCATCATGTTTGGCTTGAAGTTGTAATGAAATCTGGAGTTTGATAGCTTCAACATGTTTGGATTGGTTTAGTTTAATTTCATTCTGTGTAAACAGCATGGTTTTGACATTATTAATGTACTGTAGGTTCATTACAAAGAGTTGTCATTAGCTTGTATTTGGCATAGAGTTAGTTTTTAGTTCTTATTGTTATAGCTACTTTTGGACTGTTGGAAAGAAACTCGATGGAAACCTGTCAAGCAGACCCTTAGTAGGGTTTTGCTTTGAGCATATTAACCTAGAGTGTATTATACTTGATTTCTTGTTGCTTTGCTAGGTAGCTGTTAATTTCATGTCATTAATAATGGAATTTAAGGTGAGGAAATGGGGTGCAGGAAAACATATGTCAACATATGCAAGTTGAATACAAAAAATTATGCTAGTGTGCAAGCTATTAATTTGATTGTGTATAGGGAATTGTAAATACAGCCTGGACAATTCAATTGACTTAATGTAGATATATGTTGTTTGAACAACCAATGATGTATCGACTTTAATGCCAAAGACCCGTAACTTTATTTGTGGTCTGATTTCATGATGGCCATTTGGGGCTTAATTCTCATAGTTGGATCGATTTGGGATCATAGGGACTCGATCAGGGTCAAATATTAATGCCCATCTTCCTTTGTCAGACTTGGACTCAACATGGGCCCAAAGCTTGAAATCATTTGAAACGGAAAACGGTAGTCCTTGTCATATGTGTGTTTTCTCACTGATGCCATTGTTGGGCCCAAATTCATTCTACTGACTGGCCTGATTCGTGTTCTTATGTGATCAGGTTAGTTTGAACTTTAACATTTAGGTAATTACCATTTTAGTAGCTTTTTAATTAATGTAGCGCTTCTTTAGCATGGGAGGTGTGCCATAATGAATAATTACGTAGTAGTTTATGGCTCTTTCGAGTTGATTTAGAAACTTGGTTAGAATAATTCGAGGTGCGCCATGCCAAACAAAAATGACAATTGCGTGGCCCTCATTTAATTAATCTTTTTAATCTTTTGAAACCGAGGTGTGCCATTTAGTTGAATTCCCATGGCCCTCACAAATTGCAGACGCGTAGTCATTTTAGGCGCGTTATTTTAATAATTGACTTCCTTAAACTCGGGTGTGCATTTCATGTGACCCAAATCCAAATCCTAATAACGTTGAATAAAAATGTGTTTCGGATTACGGGTGCATTTCATGTGGCGCGATCCAAAGACATATTTTAGACGATATTAAATCTTCTTTTAAAAAAATGCGGTTAAAAATTAAAATTTGCACATAGGTTAAAAATGTTCTAAAATCAGATAATTAAGCCAAATATGACAGTTGAGCGACCGTGCTAGAACCACAGAACTCGGGAATGCCTAACACCTTCTCCTGGGTTAACAGAATTCCTTACCCGGATTTCTGTGTTCGCGGACTGTAATACAGAGTCAATCTTTTTCTCGATTCGGGATTCAACCGGTGATTTGGGACACCATAAATTATCCCAAGTGGCGACTCTAAATTTTACATTAAAAATAATCCCGTTTCGATTGTCACTTTATGTTGGAAAAAACTCCCCTTATACCCCTTCCGTGGGTGTAGGAAAAAGGAGGTGTGACAGCTCTGGCGACTCTGCTGGGGACATTCGAACCCAGAATCTCTGGTTCAGGGTTCAGAATTCGAGCTTAGATAAATTGTTATATTTGGCTTTATATGATTTTGTTACATGTTTGGGCTTAATGTGCTAAATGTTGCTTTTTACCGCTTTGATATTATCTGAACTGTATATATAAACTGCTACGAAATCCCTCTCTTCTCTCTCTTGAGGAGTGCACGCTGGTCGTGACTTCTTTCTGTTAGTGTCTTATTCCAAATAGAACGAGGTTCGGACAAGTTGCAAAGCTGGATGATCTTTTGGTTACCGGTACGCAGCCCCCCCCCGGCTCGAGTTGTCCGCTCGGGTAAGCCAGGTCTAGAACAAATAAACCCAGGTTTTAAACCTAGTATAACAAGACCTCATGCCGGATCCCTAGTAGGAACGTTTGTCTGCATCACGTGCATTTTGACTTTGGAAACTCAATACAGGGGTTGGGTCTATCTAGGACAGGTGTACCAAAATTGAAAAAGACCATCCTGATGCATCTTACTTGCTACTTGTGCATTTATTTGCTTCGGATTTGCATGCTGACCGGCTTTTGAATAAAAGGAAAGAGTTTGGAAAAGAAAATAGCAGTATGAGGTCTAAGGGAGGTAACTACCTATTTTTAAAACCTATATCCCAAAATATACCGAAACACTGCCGAAAAATTGAAAAGAAAAAAAAATAAAAAGAGAATTTTTATTGTTTTTAAGGAAAAAAATTGGTTTTTTGTTGTGTCAAAATTACCCGAACTATGCCAGTTTGATTCTCACCGGATGTGGGATACGTAAGCAACCCCCATCGGGTCCAACTGCCCTTTTTGCAAAATAGCCCAAAAAGAACAAAAATTTTATTTTTCATTTGAAAATAATTAAAGTAATGTAATTCTTGTCAAAAATTGCCGAATGTCCCCAAAAGGGCGCCGGAAGGTTGCTTTTGCAAGAACATCCACCTTTGGTCATTTTTTAAAGTTTTGGCTGGTTAGCAGACACAGCCTTAAAATCTTCGTTCTCGAAATGCTGAAAGGTCGTATTTGCAAAATTGGGTTTTTATTTTATTTTGAAAAAAAAGTGTGTTAATTTTATTTTTGAGTCAAATAAGTCTTAATTTTTACCTAAACACCCTAATAAACATGCAGAATGAGCACGAGTCAGAATTTGCCGGTAACAGTTATGAACAAAATCTCTTTGGAGTTGCGTATGTGGTGGGAAGATCTGGGCAAGTCAGAGCAAGATAAGGTCAATCTGCATTTGGGAGGTCTCACCGGGTTAATGAAGATAAGGCCTAGGGGAGACATCATAAAGGCGTTGGTCACATTTTGGGACCCAGCTCACAACATCTTGCATTTATCGGATTTTGAACTCACACCCATCTTGGAAGCGATAGCAGGTTACATGGGAAGTACTGAAGGTCTGAGGCATAAGTATTTGATCTCTCCAAGAGCCGTTAACTCTCACAAATTCATGGATTTGTTAAAAATAAGCAAGGAAGTCCCATATTCCGAGTTGGAGGGTGGTTTTTCCACTCTATATTTTTTATACCGGAGGTACGGGCATATAGGAGGGTTCAACGATCTGGAAAGCGGGGTTTGTAGCAAAGGAAACCAAGCAAAATGAGATGAACATAGGCGTTTCGCTTTCATGGTAGCTTTCTTAGGCCCTGTGATGTTTCCCCAGAAAGATGGGAATATCGATCTGCGGGTGGATGGAGTCGTCAAAGTCTTAATTACCAATGCCAAGAGCACCCTTGCCCCTATGATAATATCTGAGATATACCGAGCTCTTATAGCTTGTAAATCTGGGGCAGATTTCTTCGAGGGATGTAATTTGCTACTACAAATGTGGATGATCGAACACCTGCGTCACCACCCTCAGTATATGAGTTATGGGTCTGCAGAGAAAAGTTGCATTGAAGAGTTCGACACAAGGATTTCAGGGTTCAAGTTACCGGAGGGGGTTTGGATAATGGATAGCCTGCCTTCGCGCCATGACTACGGGACAAATAGAATGGACACTGGGTTGGCTTCCTGTTGAAGAAATTGTGTATATACCCGCCACTGGTCCTTACTTCCTCCTAATGGGTCTTCAAGGTATTCAGCCTAACACTCCCTACCGAGTGATGAGACAAATGGGAAGGTGTCAAACGATGCATCCAGATGAAGATCTTAGTATTTATGCGGTTGAGATTAGCTACGACGGCCAATTTCACGGAGAAACAATTCGTTCTATTTGGAACGAGTGCCAGTATTTGACGGCGAGCACTCGAGTGCAGGACCTATCTAGAGGCGAGGTCTCACCCGTTTATCTTACCTGGTATAGAAAGAAGAACACTGCAAGGGCCGAACCAGAAAGACGGCCAAAAAACCGCACATTCAGGAATTCGTCGAGGCATCACAAGAATCGTGGGCTTGGTTGGCCAAAGAAAATGAGTAAAGGGCCACGATAGGAAAGCTGGAAAAGCAAGTCAAAGACCTTCAATTCAAGAATGGCTTACAAGCAGCGGCAGATGAGGGTGAAAAGAAAAGGCTAGCCAAAGAAAATGAGGCCCTTCGAGCCCAGATTCAGAAAATGAAAATAGCGGCAGAAAATCCCGCCAGAAGTGCCAAAGATGAAAAATCTCATAGATAACCTGAGGCAGAAAGTGGGTGAATATAGTTTTGATCTGAACAAAGCAGAAGGTAAACTAGCTAGGGCTCGAAAGTAATTGGATAAAATTGCGGAGGAACGAGCACGTCCGGTTAAACAATTAAAAGAAAGGTACGACAATGAGGTTGCAGGGTTAAAGAAAAGGGTCGTCACCATTGAGGACAAAATGATCAAACAGGCGAAAGAATTCAAGGCTGAAAGAAAACATTGTTATACAAAAATGGCACAGTTGGAAAGAGATTTGCAACAACTTCAAGAACAAAATCAAGCAGCCGAACAAACTCTGGAAGCCAGGGCACAGCAGATTGGGCGTTTGTTGCAAAAAAAAGGGTGTCATAAGAGAGAGAGTCAGAAAGATCACCGACTACATCACAATGTTGTGCAGTAGTTGTGAGGATATGACTAGATCTATGTTTTTCGCCACTGTGATGGCCTTTGTCCACCGGATAATGGAAAGTCTCTACCACCTCCAAGGGAATTTAGCACGTCGGCCCTAGGCGAGATCGAATGATGTCCCGCGGACCCAGGAACAGTTGAGGCACTGATGTATTCGTGATTTTCACTTGAGTCTGTATTTTCTTTCTATTGGAGTCTGTCAGTTTGTTTTCAAACCTGTATTTTCTTCTGTTGTAATATGTTGGCTTGTTTTTCCTTTCATTAGAGTCCATTAGTTTGAGTCGTTATAATCAAGATAGTTGCTTTTTATGAAAATTCGAACATCCAAAAAAAAGGTTTTGTTACTTGTACACCAGAACTACGCTCGGTCTGATTCATGCGGGGTCTATGATACGTAGGTAATCTCTATAGGATTCGACCACAACCAAAAGGAAAATAGGCATGAGTGACAGTAAAAGGAGATATCATAAATAAGAAAAAGCCGGGATGACACAAGCAACCAAGCAAATGCATGATAGAAATGACTAATTGCCTAGGTGCATTGCATTCCTATGTGCGGTTGCTTATTTGTTAAAACTCTAATCACTAACAAGTTTGGTTGTTGTTTCAAAAATTCAAGCAGTTAGTTCACCTAGGCATACTGGCAACCCACCTATACCAAACTAGATCCAAAGGTGAAATAATCATGTCTATCCCAGATGTAGACACCAGTGTCATCGAAGGAGAAGAGTTGGACGTTAACACCATGAAAGAAGAGATGTACAAATTGAAACAACAAATGGCCGAAATGTATCAGGCCTGTGCTAAAGGACAACCGCCATCCGCTTACCCGGCTAACCCTACCTTCACTCCACTACCGGCTCAAACTTAGGATCATCCTGCCATCGATCTATCCCCGAGCTTTCCCATTTACCAACACTACCGGGACACCACTTCTCATACACCACAATCTCCACCCCCTAAACCAATTTCATACCCTCCTCCACTAGTAACTCCTATTTTTGTAGCACCTCCACCAGCTTCACTCCACAAATCTCCTAGCGAGCCTATGTTCCAGGCCCAGGACAACCAATACTACCCCTCGGAGCCCACTTTCAAAGCTCCAGAAACCCATTCCTATACTCCTCGCTTTGACCTCCCGATAGAAGCTGATAAACCAGTCAAAAATCTCGAACAAGAGGAAATATTCAGGAAAAGTTAAAATCTTAGAACAATCATTCAGAGACATGCGGGGATTGGGAGGGCAAGTAAGCATGGCCTACAAGGACCTATGTCTATTCCCGAATGTGTAATTACCGGCAGGTTTCAAGATGCCCAAGTTCGATCTATACAACGGGCATGGTGATCCAGTAGCCCACTTGAGGGGTTTTTGCAGCAAGATGAGGGGAGCGGGAGGAAAAAATAAATTGTTAATGGCTTACTTCAGTCAGAGTTTGAGTGGATTGTAAACACATGATTTTTGCCCTATGAAAGAATTACTCCCAAAAATTCAAAATAAAATAATTTTTCTTTGTGTGCAATTTTTGTTAATTTTGTATAGTTATTTGTATTTTTATGAGTGCATGTTTATTTGTTTTAATTAATAAAAATATAAAATATATCACATTTTCATTTAGTATTTAATTAAGTTTGTTTTACAAAAAAAAAATGAAAGTCACAAAAATAGGAATATTTTGCATTGTTAGCATTTAATGTCAAATTATGCAATTTTGTTTTAATTGGTGTTTAATTGTGTATGATAATTTTGTTAGGAGTTTAATTAGTATTTTTGGAGTTAATTTAGTTTGTAGCTCAATTTAGAATTTTAGTTTTATCAAAAATAAAAATAAAAAGAAAGAAAAAAAAGAGGGCTACAAAACGTTAATATTTGAATTAAGTCTAATATAGTTATTTTGACTATTTTACCTTATTTCGTCGCAAAAGAAAAATTACAAAAAATATATATGTAAATTTTAGCTTATGTATTTCTCATAAACTTGAAAAAAAATACAAAAAAAAAGTACCTTATTTTTATACTTTATATAATTTCGAAAATTATAAAAAATGTAGTTTTATTAATGTTTTGTAGTCATTTTAAACTTAAAAAATATAGAAATAGTACTTTATATTTTTATCGTTGTATAATTTCAAAAATTACAAAAAAAAAAGAGTTATTAACGTTTTGTAGCCATTTCAATCGTGAAAAATACAAAAAAAAATAGTACTTTATATTTTATCTTTATATAAAAACGAAAATGACAAAAATAGTTTTATTTATGCTTTGTAGCTATTTTAATCTTGAAAAAATACTAAAAAAAAAAGAAAGAAATAGTTTTGTTTTAAAAGTTAGTCTTATTTTTGTAATTATTTTGCTTGCATAGGATTAATTGAATAACATCGTGTTTTATTTTCGGGTCCGGGCAAAAGAATAATATTTGGGTTCAAACTACCCGTTTTTAGGCCTAATTTTCGGACTTAGCCTATAATAATCCGAGCCCACCACACATGGGGGACACGCGTGGGGAACACGGACGGAACACCATACACGGGGAACCCCACCGCGCATGGGGGACACATGTCTTGGACCCCTACACACGTGGGGTCCATGTCCTTTGAACAAAGACAAAAGACACGGGGGATGGGAAATTTAAAAGGCTGAAATTTTTTGACAAGGGGGGACAGAACGTGAGAAAAGAAAGGATTGAAAGAATTTTAAAAGCAAACAATTTTTTAAGAAAAGGGAAAGGGACTTACACGTTTTTTAAAAAAGGAAAAGAGGGATGCACATGCACAGACCAAAGGAAAAGAAAAGGAGTTTTGCAACTGTTAATCTTCTTCTTCATTTTGAAGAAGAAGAAACGAAACCAAAAAAGGCTCACCCCCCCCATCGAGCAGCAGCAACTGCTGCTGCGTCGTTCGCCATCTCCATAACCAACGACCCTACCTCCAGCTGTTCGACCAAACCCCGCTGCCCCCATCGACCTCGACACCACCCTGTTGTTCCCCGTCGCGTCGCCACCATGCAGCGAGCAGTGCTGCTGCTGCTGCTCCTCACGACCACTGCCGTTGCCGCTGCTCCTCGCGACCTGTCGCTGCTGCTGCCCCGTCGACCATGGCAGCAGCGAGTCCAGCTGCTGCCGCTACTGTCCCCCTCACGATCACCACCCTCGTCCCTCCATTTGCGTCGCCAGTCCAAAACATCCAGCTGCTGCTTCGTCCTTTTTCAACGTCCGCAAAACAGTCCGTTCGACCTCCAATAGTTCAACTCCGAGCTCGACTTGGGTTCGTTCAAGTTTTGGGTTTCTCTTTCAAGATTATTTAGTTCATTTTATTTATTTTCTGTTATGGCTTTGGTTTTAAATGTTGTTCGTAATCTTGTTTTGTTCATTAGTTCTCCTTCTTCTTCAAGACCTTTTATTTGGTCAAGGTTTTTCTTCTGTTTGTTTGAGTGTGCGTTATAAGCTGTCACACCTCCTTTTTCCGCACCCGCGGGGCGCAAGGGAGTTTTTCCAATTAAAGGACAATCGAAACGGGATTTGTTTATTTATTTCAGAGTCGCCACTTGGGAGATTTAGGGTGTCCCAAGTCACCAATTTTAATCCCGAATCGAGGAAAATAATGACTCTATATTACAGTCTGCGTACCAGAAATCCGGATAAGGAATTCTGTTAACCCGGGAGAAGGTGTTAGGCATTCCCGAGTTCCGTGGTTCTAGCACGGTCGCTCAACTATCATATTCGGCTTGATTATCTGATTTTATACAAGTGTGAACTTATGTGCAAAATTTAACTTTTAACCGCTTTTATCATTTTACTGTTTTTATCAGGAATTGCAACGTTGTGAAAATGTATCTCGAACCGCGTTACAATCAATGTACCCGTGGTCTTCGACACACTTTGACTCCGTTGAGATTTGATTTGGGTCACATCAATGCGCACCCGAGTTTAAGGAAATTAAATTATTAAAGACGCGCTTAAAGCGACTAGCGTATTTATTTTGGGTAAGACCGTGGAATTTTACTGAACGGTCCATCCCGAAGTCCAAATAATTTTTAAAGCAAATATTTACTGAGGGCCCCGCAATTTGTATTTTTATTTGGCGAGGCTCGTCTCGTTCTTATTTTTTAACGAATTTGCAACGTCATGGACATGCATCTCGAACCACGTCACAATCAATGTACCCGTGATTAGAAACACATTTCGACTCCGTTGAGAATTGGATTTGGGTCACATAAATGCGCACCCGAGTTTAAGAAGGTAAGATTTATTAAGGCGCGTCCTAAAGAGTCTAACATATTGTTATTTTAGGAGGGTTGTGAGATTTGCTAAACAACCCGTCCTGGAACCTAAATGCTTCGATAATATACATTTAAACAAGGGCCCCGCATCTGCGCATTTTGTTTATTTTCATCGAAGCTCATCTCGTTCTTATTTTTAAAAGGATATCCTATAACAACTACGTTTCTTGTCGTGTTTGTCTTTCTCAATTGAAAATAGTAGATAGTCCTAATTAATTAAATGCTTGCAAGTTGTTTGTAATGACATTCAGAAAAGCTAAAAAATCAGAAATGAGGCTGCATATACAGTCAGCCGAACAAATAATCATGGGCCCAAATCCAACCCATGCGTGATAGGCCAGACCTGGGCCACTGCTCGTTCGATGCGGGCCCGCCTAGTCTGTTTTCGACCTGGGCTCGACCTTCATGAGGTTGAGGCCCTGAATTTGTGTTCTTTATCTTGAAACATGGCTTTAAGAGTTATGTATGGCAATTTATTGGACAGGAAAGAACCTAATTTACAGTGTACAAATTTCATGCTTGGACTACATTACAGGCTCATAATACACTATTGAATTAAGTATGGGATACTACCTACTGCCTTGGGCATACTCTCATCATCAACCTATATACACATTCTAGCATCCGACTACCATGCATTGACATTTATGGGCCTGAAGACTACCTCTAGTATCCATAACCAAATGTAAAACTATTACACATCACATGAATATTTAATGTAACAATCTATGTATAAAAGACATTCTTCAGGATCTTTCATTTGGATTCATGCTCATTTTTCCAATTACATTTTTTGACAGTGCATTGGTTGTGTACCTGGTATAGAGAACAAAGAAGAAAGGAATGATCAGCTGGGCAGTATGCAGTAAACACAGCAACAGCAGATACACAGCAACAGCACAGCAACAAACCAACAATCAAAGTGTTTTCCGCAACCCACAGACAACTAACAATATTTCCCAGAACCAAAGAGAACCAGCAAATAGTCGGGTACCAAACCAGTGAACCCAGAAAAGAATGATGAAACAACAGCAACAACAGAGTATTCAATGCAGCAACACTACCAATTCAACAACCAGAAACAGTTCAGTCAATGCAAACACAGAACTTGGCCAAGACAGCTTGACCAAAATGCACTCTTATACAACTTTCAGACAGTGTTTGGTTGCAATGTCTTACTGGAACTCTCTTATGTTTTCAATCTTTTCTTTTAACTCACAAACCTTTCTTAAGACTTAAAGATTCCAGCCTCAAGACTCAAAATTCTTCCTTTTTCTGAAGACTAAAAGTCCAGCCCCTTTTAAGTTCTCAAATGGCCTATTTATAAGCCAAATGAACCAGTACAGTTAAGCTGCCTGCCCTGCCAATTGGCAGAATACCCATACCCTTTAAGCCCATGCCTAAGCATTTTTGGTGCCAGCCCCTTTGTTCCCCACGCCTGGTCTTTGTTTAATCAAGAGTTATGGGCTCATTTTATTTATTCATTTTAAGCCCCATACTCTTATGTCTTGCTCCCCATTGGTATTAGTTTAATCCCAACTTAATACCCTACTTGTCAGCCCATTTAAACTAATCTTTTCTGTTTTTTTCAACACCCCAGAATACCCCTGCTTAACCTTGATTATTACTGCCCTGCCCATTGCATCATCAGGGTATTTTGAACTGATGAAAGTTCAAATTCAAGGCTGCCTGGACTGAACCTTTTCAGTCATTTTTACAATGCAAACAAACCATTTTAAACAATGCTGGGGCATTCAGTTAGTGGCAACGTTCAATTAGTCATGCGACATTATTAGCTCATTCGATTCATTAGTTATAGAAAACTAATCGACGACATTTATCGAGTCGACTATACTAATTATAGCAGGTAATAATCAGTCGCTCATATAAACAATACGTTCAGGGACCTAAAGGGCATCGGACAATTTTTGTTCAATTACTGGGGCCTATATGAGTTAACTTATCTGACGATTAAACTAATCGACGATCATGTTTATCACAGAGTACATTCAAAACACACACATAGAAAATCAAACGACCAAATAAAGGGTCTTTGCTAGAGATGGAAGAAAACAGACAAAGTAACAGACCGACACAAATAACCACAACAACAAGTCATGCTGACAACTTAATTAGAACTAAACAAAGAGAAAAGGAAACTTACCGAAAAAGTTTGAAATCAAAACGGACCCAAATCAGACTCAACTTCGAACTCTTGAGGCCGAACAAACTTTAATCAGGGTGTTCTCACATGAGAACATCTTGATCAAGGTCTATTAGACCTCAAACCCTTGTCAAGACCGGCCGGATTCCCCAGGTGCATGTGTTCTAAGGTCTGGCTTTTCCAGATCTGGATTTTTAAGAGTTGTGCGTAGATTCGGACCAAACCAAGCTTGGTTTGGTCACGAGGAAGGTCAGGGGAGTGTCTGGTATGAAGATGGGGTAATTTGGTATAGGTCCGGGTTCGACTCAAATCTTCAAACGAAGATTCGAGACGAAGGAAAGTGATTCGAGGCTAGGGAGTAACAGATCCATGTTCAGGAGAGTGAGGGGGTCTTAGGGTGTTCAGGAGGTGGCCACCGGCGTTCATGCCGCCGGGTTTTGGTGGAAGGGAAATTAGGGCGGCTTGCTAGGGTTTGGGGGTTTCAGGTTGGGGAAGGAGACGAGTGAGGGGTGGGGTTCGGATAGGGGGTGCGGGGTAAAGGGCTGAGTTTATATATGGGGAGGTTGATCGGATCTGAGCCGTTAGATCAGATGATCTCAACGGCTTGGATCTGAGGGTGAGAAATGAGACGGGGTCGTTTGGTAGTTAAACGGGGTCGTTTGGTTTAAGTGAGGGGTTGGGTCGGATTGGTTATTGGGTCGGGTTTGAACACGGGTTGCTGAAAGGGGTCCTGAGCCGTTAGATCGTCCTGGACAGACGGCTCAGATCAAACGCCTTTATACGGCGTCGTTTGGGAGGTTTGCCTGAGGCCTGGTTCGGACTGGGTCTGAATGCTGGTTTTGGGCCCTTTTTTTGTTTCAATTTCTGGGCCCAAACCGATTTTAATCCCTCTTTTTTTTTGTTTTCTAATTTCATTTTCTTTTAAAACAAAACAAAAAAAAGGAAAATAACAAATAATAAAAATAATGAAATTAAAACTAAATAACAAGGCAACAAAATATTTAAGTAAATAGACCTAGAACGAACGATGCACATATATATGTTTTGATTTTTCTTTTAATGACACACATTTTTGTATTTTGTTTGATAATGATTAAATGCAAAATGGACAGACCCTCAAATGACTAACAATACATGTCATGAAAAATTTGTACCGCGGGGTCACTTGTCACTATTTTTATATTTTGTTTTCCTTTTGGAGTGATTGCTCGTGAAGCAAAAATCACGTGCTTACATAAGCTACATTCGATTTGAACAACTTCGTCGAATAGTTAGTTTATGACTGCTTTGTTTGGACAAATACAACATGAATCACTTCGTTGGTCTGTTTTGATGCTTGAATCATTTGTGTGAATTTGACTTAAGAATTGGTTGTAGCTGTGTAGTGATTTGGTGTAGTTGTAAATCAAAGAGGTTTAAATACAGATTGCTAAGAGTGAGGGCAAGGCAATAATAATAGGGGATTTTCAGGGGTATTTTTGGGTGTTAAAAGATTTAAAATGTTTAGTGTTAGTAGTCTGCCAGTTGAATATTCAAGTGTATAATTAAATTAATGAATTATTTAATGAAAAGGGAATTAGTAGTGCAGAATACACTCTGTCTGGTATCTTTAAGGTTGGAAAATCAGAAAATAAGCATGGGATTAATGATAAAAGTGTATAGATGCAGATGAGAGGGAATATACAGGCTGAAAGTGAAAATTTTGAATAAATAATGTTTAGTTCTATCCTATAAATAGGAGGAGTTGATATAGAGAAAGGGACTGGAAAAATTACAGAAGAGAAATTTTCAGAACTTAAAAGTGAGAGATAGGCTAATTTTTCAGAACTAAAAAAGTCAGTCTTTTGAGAGCTAAAAACTGAAAGTGAGGTCCTTTTCTTTACTGCTGAAATCAGAACTTTGTTACTGCCTCTGTGGATTGCGTTTAGTACTACTGATTTTAGTCAGGCTTTCCGGGGTTTTTAGTTTGGTTCTGACCATTGTTACATTGGTTATTGCTGTTTTGTTGCTGTTATTTGCTGTGGGATTCTGTTGCTGTGCTACTGCTGTACATTGTTGCACCTGACCTCTTTTCTCTATTTGTAATTCGAATTCCAGGTACACATTCGAATCTTGTAGGGATAAAGCTTTGAAGTTGAAATGCAGCAATAAAATCCAACCGCTTCAATAAAGTAGATAGTAGACAATCTAGTCTATTTAGTTTTTTTTATGAACTGTTTTATTTTTATTTATTTTTTTGTATAATTGGATTGAAAAGAGAAGGAATCGTATAAATGGTCATGCGCTGATATAACATGAACCTTTCAATTTTATTAGATTAATGGGGTAAATCATGATAAGTAGCATATCTCTAGTTAGTTGTTTGTTTCCATGCATATATTCAAGTAGTCCATAAACGAGATAGAGTACTTAGTCAAAACCCGATTAGTATTTCGTTTAGATGGTTAAAACTAATTTCCATTAGTCCTCTTAAGTGATTATACTCCCATCAATATTGGCATTAATTCATGTTACAAATAATCTCACATAGATAGATTGTGGACTTGATAAAAATGTAAATGTAAGGTGGTTGGGTAGTGTCAACATTATAGCTCCAATAATAATAATAGAAGTAAATAAATAAATAAATAAATAAATAAAGGTTGTAGTCGATAATTATATGTATTAATAATTAAGTATACTTACATTAATGTAGAGTAGGTTCAATAAGCATTTAGTATAGTTAAATTCGAATCCATTAGGGTTAATGAATTAGTCTATAGCTTTGATCATTTAGTTAACCTCACCACAGTTAAAAATGACTAATTGTAGTAACGTTAGTCAATCTTGTACGTTTTTTATACATAATTCCATTTTTAGTAATATTAGCTCATGGAATAAGGCGCGAAACAATTTTCTATTTTTTACAAGTTCAAGTATAATTTTCGTCAGATCTGTTGTAATTTGTTAATTAAATAAGTTACAGATTTTTTTTAGCATGTAACTAACCAGGATTTTTCTTTATTTAGAGACAAATAAAAATAGAAATATAGTTACTTTCCTTTTTAAAAAATAAATAAATAAATGAGACGAGCTTCGTCAAATAAAAACAAAAAAAAATAATAATAAACAAAATTGCAGGATCCTCAGTAAAGGTTTAAGAAATTTTTTTAGAAGTCGGGAAGGGCCGTTTAGCGAATTTCACGACCCTCCCAAAAGATAATAACGCGCTAGAATCTTTAGGCGCGACTTTAGTAAATTACATTCCTAAATATGGGTGGGCATTTTATGCGGCCCGAATCCAAATCCTAAAACGTTGAATAGAGTGTGCCTAAGATTGCGGGTTCATCTGATGCGGCGCAATCCGAAAACATACTTTAAACGACGTTCACTCTCTCGAATAAATATGTATATGTAAAAGCAGTAAAAAGTAGAATCAACATATAGGTTATTCATGTAAAAAATCAGATAATAGCTAAATGCAACAGTTGAGCGACCGTGCTAGAACCACGGAATTCGGGAATGCCTAACACCTTCTCCCGGGTTAACAGAATTCCTTATCCGGATTTCTGGTTCGCGGACTGTTAAACAGAGTCATTCTTTTTCTCGATTCAGGATTAAATTGGTGACTTGGGACACCCTAAATCTCCCAAGTGGCGACTCTGAAATAAATAAACAAATCTCGTTTCGATTGTCCTCTAATTTCGAGGGGGCCGGAAAAAGGAGGTGTGACAGCTCTGGCGACTCTGCTGGGAGAACGAACCCAGAATCTCTGGTTCAGGGTTCAGAATTCGAGCTTGGAATAATTGTTATATTCAGCTTTATCAGATTTTGTTACATGATCTGTGCATACTGTGCTAACTAACTGCTTTTACTGTTTTGATATTTTGTGAATTGTATATAAACTGTGCTGAAACCCATCTCCTCTCTGAGTCTTCTGAATTGTGAAGAAGGGTGTACGGTGTACGGCTTCTTTTCTGTCTAGTGTCAAGTCCCAATTTAGAACGAGGTTTCGATAAGTCGCAAAGCCGGTGAAGCTTCTGTATTCCCGGACTGCCGCTTCCTCCTCGGCTCGAGTTGTCCGCTCGGGTAAGCCAGGTCTAGAACAAACACCCAGGTTTTGAACCTAGAATAACTCAGCCTCATGCCAGATCCCTAGTAGGAACGCTTGTTTGCTTCATGTGCATTTTGACTTAGGGGACTCAACACAGGGGTTGGGTCCGTCTAGGGCTAGCAACCTGAAACGGAAAGACCATCCTGATGCATCCTAATTGTTTTCGGTGCATTTATTTGCTCTGGCCTGGATGTTGACCGTTTTTTTTGAATTTCGGGAATGTTAGAAAATTAAGAAAAAGAGAAAAATAACAGTTGGAGAGTTAACTAATGGTTTTGAAAAAAAAAAACAATGCCCAAGTACTGTCGGAACTCTGGAAAATAAAAAAAAAGTTTTATTTTTTGGTTTGTTTTACTAAAAAAAAAAGAGCGAAAAAAAGGGTTGTTTTTGGTTCGAAAAATAGGCTGTTATATTGTTTGTTAAAAAAAAAAGAAGATTTTTTGGAAAATAGGTTGTCTGTTAAAAAAAAAAGAGAAAAAAAGGGGTCTTGTTTTAAAAGTAATGTTTTTTTTATATTTTTTCTTATGAAATATCAAAAATGAAAATGAAAAAGAGTCCTATTTTAAAATAGTGCGGTTAATTCGCCCGAACTAAGCTGGTTTGATTCTCACCGGATGTGAGATACGTAGGCAACCCTCATCGGGTCCAACCCCACCTTTTGCTAAAATAGCCATAAACAAATAAATAATAAAAAAAAACATGTCAAAATTTTAATTCTGTCATAAAGAAGTTGGGTGACGCTGTTTTGTCAAAACATAGCCGAATGTTCCCGAAAGGGACGCCGGAAGGCTGACTTTGCATAAACAGCCACCTTTGGGTCATTTTTTTAAGATTTGGTCCAGTTGACCCACACAGCCGGAAAAATTTTCGCTTCTGAAGTGCTGAAAGGCCGCGTTTGAAAATCAAGTTTTTTTTTTTATTTTTTCCAATTTGAAAACGCACAAAACAACATATAAATAGTTTTATTTTTGAGTCAAATAAAAGTTTTTTTTCTCTTTTCTTAATCACCTTAATAAATGTGCAAGATGAACACAAATCAAATCGAACCGTTCTCAGTCTTTAGCAAGGTCCCTCTGCAGCTCCACATGTGGTGGAATGATTTGGGAAATGATAGTAAGAAAATAGTGGAAAGAATTTTGGGAGGCCTCGTTAGTCTGTTAGATATCAAGCCAAGGACGGACGTCATTGAAGCTTTAATACCATTCTGGGATCCAACCCGTAATGTATTCCGCTTTGCAGACTTTGAGCTTACACCTACATTAGAGGAGATTGCGGGTTATGCAGGTTTGGATGGAAAATTGAGGGGGAAATATTTGCTTCCTCCTAGACCAGTGTCTCCACATGGGTTTTTGAGTTTGCTACACATTAGTCGGAAGGTGCAAGATGACGATTTGTTGAAAGGTTATTGTGCTCTTCAATTCTTATATCAGCGGTATGGTACTCCTCAGGGTTTCGAAGAACCGAACCTCGGACTAACTCATGGTGGGGACAGAAACAAGTGGGAAGCAAGACGTACTTTGGCATTCATAACAGCCTTCTTGGGAATCATGGTTTGTCCCCGCAAAGATAAGAAAATAGAGATAGGCCTTGTAGGGATGGCTGATGTTGCAATCAAAAAAATTAACAGTACTGTGATCTCTTTGGTTTTGTCCGAAATCTACCGAGCCTTGACTATATGCCGAGAGGGAGGAAATTTCTTCCAAGGATGCAATTTGTTACTCCAGCTGTGGATGCAAGAGCACCTCTGTCACCGAGCAGGATACATGAATCACGGGTTGACCGGAAAAAACTGTATCAGTGGTTGTGAGAAACAGATGATAGGCGTAGTATTCCCCGAAGGTGTCGAAGCATAGCTTGCACTATTAAGTTCAATGACGGCCGACCAAATTGAATGGGCATTTGGGTGGTTGCCTGATACTGAGGTGATATACATGTCGGCCGAGGAATGTCACATTCTTTTGATAGGAGTGCGTAGTATCCAACCATATGCTCCTCATCGGGTATTGCGCCAGCTAGGAAGATTTTAGGTAATTCCCACTGATGACGATCTAAGCAAGCACGCCATTGAATTAAGCCCAGGAGTCGTATTCCTCGAAGAAAAAATTAGAAAGTTGTGGCACGAATGTAGATTCCTGGAGCCCAAGACTATGGTTCGAGAATTGGCTAAGGGTGAGGTAGACCCAAAATACAATGCTTGGTTCGGTAAAAGGTTCCAGATTCATCCGAGACCTGCTAAAAGAACTCATGTACAACAATTTACGGATGATTCGCAAGAGCAGTGGGGTTGGTTGGCAAGAGAAGAAGGTTACCGGGTTGAAATCGGGAAGCTGAAGCAACAAGTTGAAAGGCTCATATTTGAGAACCGCGTGCAAGTCGCCTCGGAACAGGGTGAAAAGAATAAATTAACCAAAGAAAACCAGGCACTAAAAGCCCGAATTTGCCAAGTCAGTAAGAGTAACAACGACCGACAGAATCGTCGCTCCGATGAAAGGTTGATAACAGAGCTGAGAAATCAAGTCGGCAAAAGCCGAGAGGACTTGAAGAGATCCGAGGCTTGCATAGAAAGAATGCGGGTCAGGTGGGAAAAAGGGACAATGGCACGGAGGAAGCATCTACAACAAGTCATAGGGGATTCTGAAATAAGCATGGGACTATTAAGAGAGACAAACTCCACTCTTCAGGAGCAGGTCTTTAAACAAGCCCGAGATGCCCGGGCAGACAGAAGGCGCTGTTATGATTTGATGGCCATAATGGAAAAACGAATGGAGAGGTTTCAGGATCGAACTCGCTGACAATGCTCAAATGCTGGGGCTAAAGAACCGGCAAATAGAACAACTGTTCAGGGAAAGGGATAACATCCGGGGAAGGATTGATGATATTGGGCACTACATCTACATGAGATGCCTAACATGTGAGCAAATACCTCGTGATACCCTTCTTGCCTCCATCATGGCTACATCCACCGGATCATGAATGAGTTGAAGAGCTTGCAGAGGGGTCTTACACCAAAACCCGCAAAAAGGCCGAATGATGCCTCGCGAGTACCTAAATTGAAATCTTTAATGTGTCTCTAGTTCAAGTTTGCACTTGTTTGTTTTTCAGAGTCTGTTGTTTACCCCTACATTCTCTTCAAATATTGTTAATAATGTAGAGTCTGTATTTCGTTTGTTTTCTTTCAAATCACAGTTTGTAATAACATATTTGAGTAATAGAAAATTGGGTATTTATCTTACGGATGCATAAACTACGCTTGGTCTGATTCGTGCGGGGTCACGATACGTAGGCAATCTATATAGGATTTGACTTTAATTCTAAAAAAAAAAGAGTAGAAGAAAAGGAAGGTCCTTGAAACATTCGAAAGAGGCACCAAATAAAATAATCCGGAATGATGCATGCGGTCAGAGCAAAAAGCATGTTAGAAATGGTTAACTGCCTAGGAGCATTGCATCCCCAATGTGCTATCATCAAATCTGTTAAACTCTAACGCTAACAAGTTTGTTGTTTTCCACAAATTCCAGACAGTTAGTTGTTAAAGCATTCTGGCAACACACCCTTACCAAACCAGATCCAAAGGACCGGTGACAACGAGCATGACTACTTCAGAAAATAGTACCGGGGAAGAAAGGCCGTTGAGCCAGTTGTTAAAAGAAGCGATGGAGAAAATAGAAAGGATGGGACTAGAGATGAATGCAATGCAGTTAGCTCTGGCCAAAGCACAAAGAGCCCTGAACCACTGGGGCATATACCGGAATACCCTCACTATGGCCCTTCAACAAGCCTCCCGAATCACCGTTATCTTCAGGAGAGAAGCCCCCAGGATTCCCAAGCTCCACCACCCCATCAACCTCTCCCAACACCAAATGTTCCCACTTTTATGGGACCCACATCAGCCACCCTGCAAAGATCAACCAGCGAGCCGTTGTTTCAGGCTCACGATACGCAATACTATCCCCCTGAGCCCACATTCCATGCACCAGAACCCCATACCTACAATCCGCACTTGGAGGTACTGCCAGAGATTGAAAAGCCGGTTAAGGTCCCAAAACAAGATGAGGTAATGAGGAAGTTCAAAAGCCTGGAACAGTCCTTCAGGAACTTGCACGGATTGGGCAACCAGGTCAGCGTGACCTACAAGGATCTATGCCCTTTCCCGGACGTCCAACTCCCGGCTGGGTTCAAGATGCCTAAGTTTGATTTATATGAAGGGCACGGTGATCCCATGGCACATTTGCGGGGCTTTTGTAGCAAGATGAAAGGGGCAGGTGGCAAAGACGAGCTACTGATAGCTTATTTCGGTCAAAGCTTAAGTGGATCGGCACTGGAATGGTATACCAGGCAGGACTCCAGCAGATGGTACACTTGGGATGATCTGGCGCAGGCTTTCGCGGGTCACTTTCAATACAATCTCGAGATAGTCCCTGACCGTCTCACATTGCTGAGGACCGGAAAGAAGCCTGGGGAAAGCTCTCGTGAGTTTGGTTTCCGCTGGAGAGAACAAGAAGCCAGAGTTGATCCTCCCATGAGAGAGAGAGAAATGGTGGACTACTTCTTGCAAACACTGGATCCAACTTACTTTGGTCATTTGGTGACAACGGTTGGAAAATCCTTCAATGAAGTAGTAAAGATAGGGGTCATGATAGAGGAGGGTCTGAGGTCTGACAAAATCCTGAATTACTCGGCGCTCAAGGCAACGACCCAGGCTATTCAGAGCGGCACGGGAGGTGCGCTGGGAAGGAGGAAGAAAGAAGAAATTGCCACGATTGAGGCAAGCAGTTGGTCCAGGTCCGGCAAACCATACTACAACCAACCCAGACCCCACAAGCCAAACTACCCATACAGCCCACCACAGCACTACTATCCACCTCAAGAACCACATTTCACCGTCCATCAAGCCCAGACATTCACCCAACCTCCGGTTCGCCCACAATGGCGCGCGCCAGCTCCCCACAATACATACCCACCTCCACATAATACCTACCCACCACCACAAAACACCTATCCACCGCCAAGAGCCTACAGGAACCCTCCAGGGATGGGTTTCAAAGGAAATCCGGCTTCCAGAAATGAAAGACTGCAGAGGCAAAGAACCTTTACTAAGTTGGGAGAAACTTATACTGCCTTTTTCCACAAATTGAGGCAATTGGGTTTATTAAATCCTGTTGAGCCTAGATTGACAAATCCCTTACCCCAAAATTTGGACCGATCGATAAGCTGTGGGTACTGCTCAGGGATGCTGGGGCATGATATCGAAAAATGTTGGAGATTGAGGCATGCAATACAAGATCTTATTGATGCCAACAAGATCGAGGTCCAGACGCCGGAGGCACCTAACATCAACCAGAACCCATTGCCAACACACCACGAGGCTCACATGATCGAGTTGGTGTATGAGGGAGGAGAGCCGAGGAAGCCCTCACAGACAGTGATGATGATCCAGGCCGCTCCGAAAGAAGAATCGATCGGCGGAAGACCAGTGGTACATTTGAAAGGGGAAGGTGTCAAGCCAGTGGTGATATTGGGAAAGAGTCCGTCCACCGCAACAAAGAAACCGGAGCCAGCCAAATTGGTAATATCAGGGACACCACCCACACCCGCAGTTGTGTTGAAAGGGGTATGCAGGGAACTGGTCACCATAAAGCCGGTAGTCCAATTGCCCATGATTGATAGCAAGGCCGTGCCTTGGAAGTATGAGAAGGCAGTGGTGATGTACATGGGAAAACCAGTGGAGGAGGATAGTTGTGAGGCGCAAGGACTAACTCGATCAGGACGGTGTTTTGCTCCAGTGGAGTTGAGAAGACCCAACCCAGCTGCAACAAAGAAACCTGTGTCAGAAGAAGAAGCTGAAGAATTCTTGAAGAAGATGAAAGTGCAGGATTACTCCATGGTCGAACAGTTGAAGAAAACACCGGCCCAGTTCTCGCTATTATCATTACTGATCCATTCAAATGAACATCGTCGGGCCCTGATGAAGATACTGAATGAAGCTCATGTGCCCAACGAGATTTCTGTAAATCACCTGGAAACGATTGCCAACAAAATTTTCGAGGTGAACAGGGTAACATTCTCAGATGATGATCTGCCAGTGGAGGGCACGGAGCATAATAAAGCTCTCTACCTAACTGTCAAATGTGAAAATTCGGTAGTTACTCGGGCATTGGTGGATAACGGCTCAAGTGCCAATATTTGTCCATTATCCACCCTGAACCAGTTAAAGATCGACCACGGAAGAATCCACAAGAATAGCATTTGCGTCCGAGGATTTGACGGAAATGGAACAGCCACCGTGGGGGATATTGTACTTGAATTGACCATCGGTCCAGTCCAGTTTACCATGGAGTTCCAGGTATTAGATGCCACGGTATCTTATAACCTTCTGTTAGGACGACCGTGGATCCATGCAGCTAAAACAGTACCTTCCACCCTGCATCAGATGGTCAAGTTCGAGTGGGATAGACAAGAGATCGTACTGCACGGCGAGGACACTGCGTGCACCATGGGAAGCGCCATTGTGCCCTTCATAGAGACCAATGATGACAAAGGTCCCTGGGTTTACCAGATTTTTGATGCAGTGTCGGCAAACAAGATTTCCGAGGGTGAGATCATTCAGCACCCTAGGGTAGCTTCCGCAACGGTCATGATGGTTTCAAAAATGCTGGGTAATGGGTTTGTGCCGGGAAAAGGCCTGGGGGTTGAGCTTCAGGGGATTGTCCAACCTGTTTCCTTGCCCAAGAATTTGGAGACCTTTGGGTTGGGGTTCAAACCGACTGCGGCAGATGTAAAGCGAGCGCGGAAAATGAAGAAAAAAGTTTGGTTTCTTCCCAAACCTGTGCCACGTCTCTCAAGTTCTTTTGTTAGAGCAAATGCCAAGGGGTCACCGGTCCCAAAAATTCTCGGACCATTGATTGGGATGGACGGGGACTTGAATCAGAGTTTCGAGAGGCTATTCGTTGATGTCAATATGGTAGAAGTTGGAGAGAGTTCCAGCGGAGCAGACATACAGTTTGTGGGGCCTGAGGCCAAAACCAACAATTGGACAGTTACTCCTCTTCCTATCCGGGAGGTGTCCTGGTAGTAGGCTTTAATTTTTTTTTCTTGTTTCGGATTATTCCAGGGTGTAATCCAAATTTTTTTTTTTTTTTTGTAAAAGTGTGAACCCTGTTATCCCAAATTTTAATAAAATTCTTCTTTTGCCTCATTTTGATTTCTGTTTTGTTCTTTTTCTTTCTGAACAGTTCTCTTTTTACTGGTTCTAATGACATGACATGCACAGCGGATCTTCGACCTAGTCTAATAAATCAATCCGACTCCGACTTAATGATACAAGAGGTCGATCGTGACAATGAGTCTGAATATGACGAGGATGAAGCCTTCGAAGAAATAAACAGAGAACTATTCCGATTTGAAGAGAAACCCAAGCCTAATCTGAATGACATTGAGGCTGTGAATCTAGGGGACGCAGATAATGTCAGAGAAACCAAAATCAACATCCACATTGAGCCAAATGTCAGGGAGGAATTGATCAAAACCCTCATGGAATTCAAAGATATTTTCGCATGGTCATATGATGATATGCCGGGATTAAGCACCAATCTAGTGGTTCACAAATTGCCCATTGACCCGGCATACCCTCCGGTCAAGCAAAAGCTAAGGAAATTTAAAACAGATATGAGTGTGAAGATCAAAGAAGAGGTGGTTAAGCAGCTGCAGGCGAAGGTCATTCAGGTCACTCGATATCCCGAGTGGTTGGCCAATGTGGTACCAGTGCCGAAGAAGGATGGGAAAATCAGGGTATGCGTTGACTACCGCAATCTCAACAAAGCAAGTCCTAAGGATAATTTTCCATTGCCCAACATCCATATCCTAATCGATAATTGCGCTGGGCGCAAGATTGGATCCTTTGTGGACTGCTATGCATATCATCAGATCTTAATGGATGAAGAAGATGCGGAAAAGACAGCTTTCATCACACCATGGGGGACTTACTGCTACCGGGTCATGCCGTTCGGACTGAAGAATGCTGGGGCAACGTACATGCGAGCAATGACTACTGTGTTTCACGACATGATACACAAAGAAATTGAAGTGTACGTAGATGATGTGATCATAAAGTCTTGGCGTCAGGAAGACCATGTAGCAGACCTAAGGAGATTTTTTCAAAGACTTCGAAGGTATGATATTAAGCTCAACCCGGCTAAATGCGCCTTTGGGGTTCCATCAGGAAAGCTGTTAGGATTCATCGTCAGTCGACGGGGTATTGAATTGGATCCATCCAAGATCAAATCCATCCAAGATTTACCACCGCCAAAGAACAAAACAGAGGTAATGAGTCTGTTGGGGAGACTAAATTACATCAACAGGTTCATCGCTCAACTCACGGCGACTTGTGAACCCATATTTCGGCTGTTGAAGAAAGACGCTGCGGTAGACTGGACGGCGGAGTGTCAAGAGGCTTTCGACCAGATTAAAGGGTATCTGTCCAATCCACTTGTGTTGGTTCCACCTGAGCCAGGGAGGCCATTAATTCTTTATCTGACAGTCCTGGAGAATTCGTTTGGTTGCGTGTTGGGGCAACACGACATCACAGGAAGGAAAGAGCAAGCCATCTATTATCTCAGCAAGAAGTTTACAGTCTATGAGAATAAGTACACTCAACTTGAGAAGACATGTTGTGCTCTAACTTGGGTAGCACAGAAGTTTAAGCATTATCTGTCGTCACATACTACTTACCTTATTTCACGCCTGGATCCATTAAAGTATATTTTCCAGAAGCCTATGCCCACAGGGAAGATTGGAAAAATGGCAGATATTACTCACAGAGTTTGATATTGTCTATGTGACGAGGACGACCATGAAAGCCCAAGCATTGGCCGATCACTTGGCTGAGAATCCTATTGATGAAGAATACGAGCCTTTGAGGACGTATTTTCCAGATGAAGAAGTGATACATATAGAGGAGTTAGAACTGAAAGAGGAACCAGGGTGGAAGCTTTTCTTCGATGGGGCTGCAAATGCAAAAGGAGTTGGAATAGGAGCAGTACTTATTTCGGAAACAGGACATCACTATCTTGTTACAGCTCAGCTACGTTTCTATTGTACCAAAAACATGGCTGAATATGATGCATGCATTTTGGGACTACGATTGGCTGCAGACATGGATGTTCAGGACGTCTTGGTCTTGGGAGACTCGGACCTCCTAGTACATCAGATCCAGGGTGAATGGGAAACACGGGATTTAAAACTTATACCATATTGACAATGTTTGCACGATCTGAGCAAGCGATTTCGATCAGTGGAGTTCAGACACATCCCGAGAGTTCACAATGAGGTTGCCGATGCCTTGGCCACTTTAGCATCGATGTTGCACCATCCAAACAAGATCCATGTTGACCCGTTGCATATTCAGGTTCGTGATCAACATGCTTATTGCAACATGATAGAGGAAGAAGTGGATGGCAAGCCATGATTTTATGATGTCAAGGAATACCTCAGGATGGGGATATATCCGGAGCAGGTAACCGGAGAACAAAAGAGAGCCATTCAACGACTGGCAAATGGATTTTTCCTCAGTGGAGGAATGTTGTACAAAAGAACCCCAGATCTAGGATTGCTGAGATGTATTGATGCGGGTCAAGCCACAATAGTGATGACAGAGGTACATGCTGGAGTCTGTGGGCCCCATATGAGTGGATATGTATTGGCAAAGAAGATTCTGCGAGCGGGATATTATTGGCTCACTATGGAGCATGATTGTATCAGTTTTGTACGAAAATGCCATCAGTGTCAGATACACGGAGATCTGATTCATTCTCCACCAACGGAATTACACACAATGTCAGCACCATGGCCATTTGTGGCATGGGGCATGGATGTCATTGGGCCTATTGAGCTGGCAGCTTTGAACGGTCACAGATTCATTCTGGTAACCATCGATTATTTCACTAAGTGGGTTGAGCCAAAACTTTCAAGTCAGTAACCAAGAAGGCAATGGTGGATTTTGTCCATTCCCATATCATCTGTAGATTTGGGATCCCGAAAGTAATAATCACGGACAATAGTGCTAATCTTAACAACAACTTGATGAGAGAAGTATGTGAACAGTTTAAGATTACACACTGTAATTCCACCCCGTATCGGCCCAAGGTGAATGGAGCGGTTGAGGCAACCAACAAAAACATAAAGAAGATATTGAGGAAAATGGTTGAAGGATCCAGACAATGGCATGAAAAGCTACCATTTGCATTGTTGGGATACCGCACTACTGTTCGTACTTCAATAGGTGCAACTCCTTATTTGTTGGTATACGGGACTGAGGCAGTAATACCAGCGAAGGTCGAAATTTCGTCCCTCCGGATTGTCGCTGAAGCCGAGATTGATGATGATGAATGGGTCAAAGCTCGACTGGAGCAGTTGAGCTTGATAGACGAAAAAAGATTGGCAGCAGTGTGTCATGGTCAGTTGTATCAGAAGAGAATGGCAAGGGCATACAATAAGAAGGTGCGCCCCAGAAAATTTGAAGTAGGACAGCAGGTATTGAAACGGATCCTCCCGCATCAGGTCGAAGCAAAAGGCAAGTTCGCCCCAAATTGGCAAGGGCCTTATATCGTGACCAGAGTGTTGTCCAACGGTGCTTTGTGTCTAATAGATATCGAGGGAAGATGTGTCGACATGGCTATCAATTCTGATGCAGTCAAAAGATATTATGCGTAATTTCTTTGATTATGGTAGTTATTGATTCGTTTGTTTGTATTTGGTACTTATTGGATAATGAAATGACGGAGACAATTCTTTCTTCTATCCAAACACTTTTAACCCTTGCTTCCCCCTTTTGAGCCTTAAGTTATTCTTTCATACCCCTCTTTTGGAATCACTAATGGAAAAGATATGAAAAAGAAGAAGAAAAAGAAATTACAAGAAAAATGAGAAAAAGAGAAAGATAAAGATCACAAGAAAAACAAAAGCAGTGGGAACTACGTTTGACCTGATTCCTCAAAGAGGATACGTAGGCGCCTCACGGCTCGGTCATAGTGTGCATAGTTCAACATAGTGTAACAAAAATGAAATCCCCCAAGCAAAAAAAAAAACTGGGGCAGAAGTTAGGTTTTAAAGTTTCAAAAAGGGTTTGATTTCCAAGAGTTGTAGTAGTTCACCCATCAAAGTTATGTTGAATTTTTGATAGCCTTTCTTTTAGCCCCACACCGAAACCAACGTCGTTGTCCAAAAAAAGAGCTCCCGATCAATATCCGAGAGGTGGCAAGTCAGGCAAATGAAAGCCGAGAATAATGCACTGATCCCCAGCAAGAAGAGGATCATAAACTGGAAATGAATTGATAGCCAAAAAGAATCTCCAGAAGAGAGAGTCATATCGGCAACACTCCAATTCCCCGTTGAAAAATAAAATAAAATGAGAGAGTCTTATCGGTGAAAACCTTCACAGGCACCATAAGGCGACGGGAGCTGAGGGAAAGGAGAGAGTCTTATTAGTAAAAACCCCTCGAAGGGCAATATAAGGCAACAAGATAGATTGGCAAAAAGGTTTGGATTTGCGAAGAGGTGAGCACCTATTTATCCCCAGCAAGTGAGGCCATCAGGAAGATTGATTGATACAAATAGACTGGGTTGATTAATTCGTAATGAATGACATGATCGTTGAGACCAGTCATACCGTCCAGATAAGTTCTTTCCTTTTCTTCTCCCCCAGCATTTGCTCAGGAAGATTTTTTCTCTTTTTCTATCTTTTCATTTTCTTTGTCTAAGAAGATTTTTTCCAGAAACTTGTTTCGAAAGGGATTTTTTTTTAGAGTTTACTACCAGGGGCCGAAAGGGTACAAAGCAAAATACTAAGGGGACAGGCCAAAGTCAAGACAATAAGACAAAAGGCGTTTGTTGCAAAACCAAATGACAAACTATCCTGGAAAGTTAAGGGGAACATGAAGAAAAGCGGGAATCAGAGGTTTAAAGACTTATGAACCAAATTTCAAAAAGATCCCCGGCAGAACTTCGATAGATCACTGACCAAGGTCCAAGAGGGTCAGACAAAACAGAAAAGGGGAAAGAGGGAGAGAGAATTAATCCGCAACAAGATAACCCTAACAGTCTTATCCTCAATAACGTTATCCCCAGATGATAACATTTTATGCCCTGCAGTGCTGGGAGAAAATAAACTTTTAAGGGAGTAGTTTTGGAGTTGAAGAGAACTCCCCCAGCATGTTTTGAAACAAAAGCGGGGAAGAGATAAGTGAAATACCATCCCCAGCAGGAATATCATCCCCAGCAAGCAACTTTATCCCCAACCAGTTTTGGGAGCACAGAGCAAGGGAAAGTGGAAAGAAAAATCATCCCCCAGCAGGAGTGATATCATCACTCACCATGTTAAAACTAACAAAGTTTTCTTTGATTTTTACAGGAAAACAAAGGTTGATGATGGCAGAAAACACGCCACAAAAAAGGTCACCAAAACCGGGGCAGAATTTTTTTTGTCGTTGTTAAAACATTTTCTCGGAGGAACGAGGAAACAAATCCAAATGCATTTTTTTATTTTTATTTTCATGTCCTAGGTCACCCACCAGTATAATGAGGGTATGCATTTTTCATTTCCTGTCCTAGGTCGCTCACCAGTATAATGAGGGAATGCATTTTTCATTTCATGTCCTAGGTCGCCCTCCAGTATAATGAGGGTATGCATTTTTCATTTCTTGGTTAAATAGGCGCCCACCTGTATAACGAGAGGAATATTTTTATGTCTTAGTTTAAATAGGCGCCCACCTGTATAATAAGAGGAATATTTTTATGTCTTAGTTAAATAGGCGCCCACCTGTATAACGAGAGGAATATTTTTATGTCTTAGTTTAAATAGGCGCCCACCTGTATAATAAGAGGAATATTTTTATGTCTTAGTTTAAATAGGCGCCCACCTGTATAATAAGAGGAATATTTTTATGTCTTAGTTTAAATAGGCGCCCACCTGTATAACGAGAGGAATATTTTTATGTCTTAGTTTAAATAGGCGCCCACCTGTATAATAAGAGGAATATTTTTATGTCTTAGTTAAATAGGCGCCCACCTGTATAACGAGAGGAATATTTTTATGTCTTAGTTTAAATAGGCGCCCACCTGTATAATAAGAGGAATATTTTTATGTCTTAGTTAAATAGGCGCCCACCTGTATAACGAGAGGAATATTTTTATGTCTTAGTTTAAATAGGCGCCCACCTGTATAATAAGAGGAATATTTTTATGTCTTAGTTTAAATAGGCGCCCACCTGTATAATAAGAGGAATATTTTTATGTCTTAGTTAAATAGGCGCCTACCTGTATAACAAGAGGAATATTTTTATGTCTTAGTTTAAATAGGCGCCCACCTGTATAATAAGAGGAATATTTTTATGTCTTAGTTTAAATAGGCGCCCACCTATATAATAAGAGGAATATTTTTATGTCTTAGTTTAAATAGGCGCCCATCTGTATAACGAGAGGAATATTTTTATGTCTTAGTTTAAATAGGCGCCCACCTGTATAATAAGAGGAATATTTTTATGTCTTAGTTTAAATAGGCGCCCACCTATATAACGAGAGGAATATTTTATGTCTTAGTTTAAATAGGCACCCACCTGTATAATAAGAGGAATATTTTCATATCTTAGTTAAATAGGCGCCCACCAGTATAATGCGGGAATACATTTCTGTCTTTACATTTCTGTTCTAGGTCGCCCACCAGTATAATGCGGGCATACATTTCATATTTTTGCATTCAGGCACCCACCTGTATAACGAGAGGAATACTTTTGAGTCTTATACTGCAGATCTTGAAATCAGTAACCCACCAGAAGGTAGAAGGTTACAACATGAATCCTTAGCACCGGAAAGCAGAAGGTTGCAACAAGAGGTCCCAGCACAAGTTCAAGCGCATGAGTCAAAAAGAAGAAAAGACGTGTCTTGAAGAAGCGGCCTGTGAACATTAAATTATACCCAGCATAACAGATCTGATGAAGAGAGCCGTATCCCCAAAGGAACCGCTGAAAAGCTTAATGAAGGAAGCCATATCCCCAGCGGACCGAGCAAAATGATGAAAAATGGTATTCAGAAAAGCAAAGGGCCAGAAATTCACGGAAGAAAGGCATCGGAGGAAACACATGACGACAAGAAAGCAAGGCAACAAGAACAAATTGCAGTCTAGCCAAATCGCCGAAAAGCTTAATGAAGGAAGCCATATCCCCAGCGGACCGAGCAAAATGATGAAAACTGGTATTCAGAAAAGCAAAGGGCCAGAAATTCAAGGAAGAAAGGCACCGGAGGAAACACAAGCCGACAAGAAAGCAAGGCAACAAGAACAAATTGCAGTCTAGCCTAGTTTCTTGTTTTCTTTTAAGCACAATGTAACAAGGAGATCGGTAAGCAGTGGTAATAGCATGCAACAGCAAGTAACATTGCAGTCCCACGGTAGTCCCAGCTACCAAAACATCCCGAACTACATTAACCTGATTCCCCTTTAGCCAGGGATATGTAGGAAACTTTTGAAGCAAAGGTTCGGTTAAATCTTTTTCAAAAAAAAAATGCTTCACACGGAGTACTCGGATGGGCAAAAATCGCTCACTTTATCTTTGCACGAAAACCCTTCGTGTCTTCGGGCAAAAAGGGGCAGCTGTAAGCACGTGATTTTTGCCCTAGGAAAGAATTACTCCCAAAAATTCAAAATAAAATAATTTTTCTTTGTGTGCAATTTTTGTTATTTTTGTGGTATTTTTGTATAGTTATTTGTATTTTTATGAGTGCATGTTTATTTGTTTTAATTAATAAAAATATAAAATATATCACATTTTCATTTAATATTTAATTAAGTTTGTTTTACAAAAAAAAAAAGTCACAAAAATAGGAATATTTTGCACTGTTAACATTTAATGTCAAATTATGCAATTTTGTTTTAATTGATGTTTAATTGTGTATGATAATTTTGTTAGGAGTTTAATTAGTATTTTTGGAGTTAATTTAGTTTGTAGCTCAATTTAGAATTTTAGTTTTATCAAAAATTTAAAAAAAATAAAAAAAAAAAGAGGGCTACAAAACGTTAATATTTGAATTGAGTCTAATATAGTTATTTTGACTATTTTACCTTATTTCTTCGCAAAAGAAAAATTACAAAAAATATATATGTAAATTTTAGCTTATGTATTTCTCATAAACTTGAAAAAAAATACAAAAAAAAGTACCTTATTTTTATACTTTATATAATTTCGAAAATTATAAAAAAAATGTAGTTTTATTAATGTTTTATAGTCATTTTAAACTTAAAAAATATAGAAATAGTATTTTATATTTTTATCGTTGTATAATTTCGAAAATTACAAAAAAAAAGAGTTATTAACGTTTTGTAGCCATTTCAATCTTGAAAAATACAAAAAAATAGTACTTTATATTTTATCTTTATATAAAAACGAAAATGACAAAAATAATTTTATTTATGCTTTGTAGCTATTTTAATCTTGAAAAAATACTAAAAAAAAAAAGAAAGAAATAGTTTTGTTTTAAAAGTTAGTCTTATTTTTGTAATTATTTTGCTTGCATAGGATTAATTGAATAACATCGTATTTTATTTTCGGGTCCGGGCAAAAGAATAATATTTGGGTTCAAACTACCCGTTTTTAAGCCTAATTTTCGGACTTAGCCTATAATAATCCGAGTCCACCACACATGGGGGACACGCGTGGGGAACACGGACGGAACACCATACACGGGGAATCCCACCGCGCATGGGGGACACATGTCTTGGACCCCTACACACGTGGGGTCCATGTCCTTTGAACAAAGACAAAACACATGGGGGATGGGAAATTTAAAAGGCTGAAATTTTTTGACAAGGGGGTACAGAACGTGAGAAAAGAAAGGATTGAAAGAATTTTAAAAGCAAACAATTTTTTAAGAAAAGGGAAAGGGACTTACATGTTTTTAAAAAAGGAAAAGAGGGATGCACATGCACGGACCAAAGGAAAAGAAAAGGAGTTTTGCAACTGTTCATCTTCTTCTTCATTTTGAAGAAGAAGAAACGAAACCAAAAAAGGCTCACCCCCCCCCCCCCCAATCGAGCAGCAGCAACTGCTGCTGCGTCGTTCGCCATCTCCATAACCAACGACCCTACCTCCAGCTGTTCGACCAAACCCCGCTGCCCCCGTCGACCTCGACACCACCCTATTGTTCCCCGATGCGTCGCCACTATGCAGCGAGCAGTGCTGCTGCTGCTGCTCCTCACGACCACTGCCGTTGCCGCTGCTCCTCACGACCTGTCGTTGCTGCTGCCCCGTCGATCATGGCAGCAGCGAGTCCAGCTACTGACGCTGCTGTCCCCCTCACGATCACCACCATCGTCCCTCCATTTGCGTCGCCAGTCCAAAACGTCTAGCTGCTGCTTCGTCCTTTTCCAACGTCCGCAAAACAGTCCGTTCGACCTCCAATAGTTCAACTCCGAGCTCGACTTGGGTTCGTTCAAGTTTTGGGTTTTTCTTTCAAGATTATTTAGTTCATTTTATTTATTTTCTGTTATGGCTTTGGTTTTAAATGTTGTTCGTAATCTTGTTTTGTTCATTAGTTCTCCTTCTTCTTCAAGACCTTTTATTTGGTCAAGGTTTTTCTTCTGTTTTTTTGAGTGTGCGTTATAAGCTACATTCGATTTGAACAACTTCATCGAATAGTTAGTTTATGACTGCTTTGTTTGGACGAATACAACATGAATCACTTCGTTGGTCTGTTTTGATGCTTGAATCATTTGTGTGAATTTGACTTAAGGATTGGTTGTAGCTGTGTAGTGATTTGGTGTAGTTGTAAATCAGAGAGGTTTAAATACAGATTGCTAAGAGTGAGGGCAAGGCAATAATAATAGGGGATTTTCAGGGGTATTTTTGGGTGTTAAAAGATTTAAAATGTTTAGTGTTAGTAGTCTGCCAGTTGAATATTCAAGTGTATAATTAAATTAATGAATTATTTAATGAAAAGGGAATTAGTAGTGCAGAATACACCCTGTCTGGTATCTTTAAGGTTGGAAAATCAAAAAATAAGCATGAGATTAATGATAAAAGTGTATAGATGCAGATGGGAGGGAATATACAGGCTGAAAGTGAAAACTTTGAATAAATAATGTTTAGTTCTAGCCTATAAATAGGAGGAGTTGATATAGAGAAAGGGACTGAAAAAATTACAGAAGAGAAATTTTCAGAACTTAAAAGTGAGAGATAGGCTAATTTTTCAGAACTAAAAAAGTTAGTCTTTTGAGAGCTAAAAACTGAAAGTGAGGTCCTTTTCTTTACTGCTGAAATCAGAACTTTGTTACTGCCTCTGTGGATTGCGTTTAGTACTACTGATTTTAGTCAGGCTTTCCGGGGTTTTCAGTTTGGTTCTGACCATTGTTACATTGGTTATTGTTGTTTTGTTGCTGTTATTTGCTGTGGGATTCTGTTGCTGTGCTACTGTTGTACATTGTTGCTCCTGACCTCTTTTCTCTATTTGTAATTCGAATTCCACGTACACATTCGAATCTTGTAGGGATAAAGCTTTGAAGTTGAAATGCAGCAATAAAATCCAACCGCTTCAATAAAGTAGATAGTAGACAATCTGGTCTATTTAGTTTTTTTTATGAACTGTTTTATTTTTATTTATATTTTTGTATAATTGGATTGAAAAGAGAAGGAATCGTATAAATGGTCATGCGCTGATATAACATGAACCTTTCAATTTTATTAGATTAATGGGGTAAATCATGATAAGTAGCATATCTCTAGTTAGTTGTTTGTTTCCATGCATATATTCACGTAGTCCATAAACGAGATAGAGTACTTAGTCAAAACCCGATTAGTATTTCGTTTAGATGGTTAAAACTAATTTCCATTAGTCCTCTTAAGTGATTATACTCCCATCAATATTGGCATTAATTCATGTTACAAATAATCTCACATAGATAGATTGTGGACTTGATAAAAATGTAAATGTAAGGTGGTTGGGTAGTGTCAACATTATAGCTCCAATAATAATAGAAGTAAATAAATAAATAAATAAATAAATAAAGGTCGTAGTCGATAATTTTATGTATTAATAATTAAGTATACTTACACTAATGTAGAGTAGGTTCAATAAGCATTTAGTATAGTTAAATTGCGAATCCATTAGGGTTAATGAATTAGTCTATAGCTTTGATCATTTAGTTAACCTCACCACAGTTAAAAATGGCTAATTGTAGTAACGTTAGTCAATCTTGTACGTTTTTTATACATAATTCCATTTTTAGTAATATTAGCTCATGGAATAAGGCGCGAAACAATTTTCCATTTTTTACAAGTTCAAGTATAATTTTCGTCAGCATCTGTTGTAATCTGTTAATTAAATAAGTTACGGATTTTTTTTAGCATGTAACTAACCAGGATTTTTCTTTATTTAGAGACAAATAAAAATAGAAATATAGTTACTTTCCTTTTTAAAAAATAAATAAATAAATAAATAAATGAGACGAGCTTCGTCAAATAAAAATAAAAAAAAATAATAAAAAAAAATTGCAAGATCCTCAGTAAAGGTTTACGAAATTTTTTTAGAAGTCGGGAAGGGCCGTTTAGCAAATTTCACGACCCTCCCAAAAGATAATAACGCGCTAGAATCTTTAGGCGCGACTTTAGTAAATTACATTCCTAAATATGGGTGGGCATTTTATGTGGCCCGAATCCAAATCCTAAAACGTTGAATAGAGTGTGCCTAAGATTGCGGGTTCATCTGATGCGGCGCAATCCGAAAACATACTTTAAACGACGTTCACTCTCTCGAATAAATATGTATATGTAAAAGCAGTAAAAAGTAGAATCAGCATATAGGTTATTCATGTAAAAAATCAGATAATAGCTAAATGCAACAGTTGAGCGACCGTGCTAGAACCACGAAATTCGGGAATGCCTAACACCTTTTTCCGGGTTAACAGAATTCCTTATCCGGATTTCTGGTTCGCGGACTGTTAAACAGAGTCATTCTTTTCCTCGATTCGGTATTAAATTGGTGACTTGGGACACCCTAAATCTCCCAAGTGGTGACTCTGAAATAAATAAACAAATCCCGTTTCGATTGTCCTCTAATTGGAAAAACTCCTTCACCCCCTCGCGGGGGCTGAAAAAAGGAGGTGTGACATGGATCAACATTGGAATGGTATACCCGCCAAGATCATGGAAGATGCTACACATGGGATGATCTGGCGAAAGCATTTGCTTGTCACTTCCAATACAATCTTGAGATCATTCCAGATCGACTATCCTTGACTAAATTGGAGAAGAAGCACAGTGAAAGCTTCAAAGAATATGGTTTCCAATGGAGGGAGCAAGCAGCAAGAGTCGATCCCCCAATGAAGGAAAGTGAGATGGTAGATTACTTCCTACAGGCTTTGGAACCTACTTACTTTGGCCATTTGGTCTCAGCTGTGGGAAAGTGTAACGACCCGACCGGTCGTTTTGAACTTTTACACTTTGATCGCCAGTTCCCGGGCATGACTTGCCCTGTGTAACGTATTATGACTGATGTAGATCGTTGATTTTGGTTTTCAGGAAAAATCAGAATGAATTTGAAGGAACAATCTCAGTTGAAAGCTTTGAATTTGAAAAGTTTGACTAAGAGTTGACTTATTTGTATATGAGCACGGATCGGAAATTTTATGATTTGGATAGCTTCGTTGGGTGATTTATGAATTAGGAGCGCGATCAGAATGCATTTTGGAAGTCCGTGGAAGGATTTGGCTAATATTTTGGCGAATTCCGATTGATAGGTGAGATTTTGATCCGAGGGTCGGAATGGAATTCCGAGAGTTGTTGTAGCTTTGTTATGTCATTTGTGATGTGTGCGCAAAATTTCAAGTCATTTGGACGTCGTTTGGTCGACTTTTTGATCGAATTCGAATTTCGGAAGTTTTGGAATTCTTAGGCTTGAATTCGAGGGTGATTTGATGTTTTGATGTTGTTTTGAGCATTCCTAAGATTGGAAAAAAGTTTGAATTATGTTATGGGGTGTGTTGGCATATTTGGTCGGGGTCCCATGAGGCTCGGATATGTTTTGGAAGAGTTTTTGGAAGATTTTGTCGTTTTGAGCATAAGCATGTAATGATCTAAAGGTCCATTTTTAGTTCTAGAGATCGAAATTTGATTTCGAGACTTCCGGAATTTTGATAATGAATTATAGGACTGATCTAGAAAGTTTGGTCTAATTTCATCAAGTCGTGATTGGGTTTTTGACACGAAACATGAGTTAATTGTTTAACGAACGAAATGGGTATTGAACTGAGAAAATGATCTTCGAATTGAGTTTCGACTGAAGGGCTACGTTCGTATTATTATTTGTGACTCATAGGAACAAGAATCATCGAATTCTGAGTTCGTATTATTATTTGTGACTCATATGTTGTGACTCATAGGAACAACAGTACCTATGAACAGTAAAATGCGTGAACAGTAACCACGGAAATTCTAGACAAAATGTTGAGTTCTGACCCATTTTCCATTTTTACCAAATTGGAGCTCGAGGAGAGGCGATTTGGGAGATTTTCAGAGAAAACAACGGGGTAAGTGTTCTTAACTTAATTTTGGTTAGATTACTCGAATCTATTACTAATTTTGGCATTTAAATGGTGATTTTAGTTGGGAAAATTTTGAAAACCCTCTTGGTTTAATTTGAAGATTTGAGGGTCGAGTTGATGTCGGATTTTAGTAAAATTGGTATGGTTGGACTCGTGGTTGGATGAGGTTTCATATTCCGTAATTTTTGTCGGGTTCCGAGATGTGGGCCCCACGGGTGAATTTTGAGTGCAATTTCGGATTTTTAATGAAAAATATAGAATTTCATATGAAATTAATTGCTATAATTTTTATTAACTGAATCAAATTATTGTGGCTAGATTCGAGGCATTCGGAGGTCGATTTGAGAGACAAAGGCATCGCGAGCTAGAGGATTAGCCGGTTCGAGGTGAGTAATGATTGTAAATGATGTCCTGAGGGTTTAAAACCCCAGATTTGCACATTGTAGTGCTATATTGAGGTGAGACACGCGCTGGATGATGAGCGCGAGGTTTTTTACTACCGGGGATTATGACTTGGTTCATCCTGATTGATGATTTTACCGCATATTTGATTGAAACTTATTTGTTATCATCATGATTTGGGCTGATTGCCATACTTGGACTTCGTGCTAATTATTTGTATCCTTTGGGAATTTTTATCACTATTTCCTCACTGTTTTGACTTATATTTAAACTCAATCCTGTTGATAACTATTGTTTTACAAACTCAACCGCTTTTATGCAGATTTGAAAACTCAAATTATATTTCTAAATGGTATTTTGGGTTGAGAACTACTGTTTTACAAATGCCCGAGGGGCTTATGATGATTTCCGGACTGAGTGAGGCCGAAGGCCATATGTGAGGATATGCTGAGTGATATGAGGCCGAGGGCCTGAGACACTATTTATGCCACGAGGTGGCTTGAGTTATGTGAGGCTGAGTGATATGAGGCTGAGGGCCTGAGATACTATTTATGCCACGAGGGTGGCTTGAGTAATGTGTGGATATGTTGAGTGATGATGCCACGAGGTGGCTTGATATAGCGCTTGGGCCGTAAGGGGCCCCTCCGGAGTCTGCACACCCACAGTGAGCGCGGGTACCCATTGTTCTAAGTGATTGATACTATGCCCGAGGGGCTGATATGAGTGATTGTGAGGTAGCCCGAGGGGCTGATACTATTCTGAGAGTGAGCCCGAGGGGCTGTTACAAATCTGAAATTGAGCCCGAGGGGCTGTTACTGTTCTGATATTGAGCCCGAAGGGCTGGCACTGTTCTGATATTGAGCCCAAGGGGCTGGTTCTGTTGATATTATACCCGAGGGGAGGTTTGTTATACATGTTTTGCCCGAGGGGCTGTTTACATTTCTATCATTTTTGTTACTCACTTGTAAACTACTTGCTTTACTTGTTGGAAAAAAAGGATTTTTACTTGATTTCTCACTGCTTTACTGTTTAAAGTGATTTTACTACTTCAATATGGAATACCTTGTGTTTTTTCATGATTTCTTGTCTTCAGTCTTTATTTATTATTATTACTCACTGAGTTGGAGTACTCACATTACTCCATGCACCTTGTGTGCAGATTCAGGTATGTTTTGGCTGATCGAAGGCAGAGTCATCAGGGTTTAGCAAGATAGTTGTCGGCGTTCATAGCACTGCTTTTCTCTCTCCTCATTTCAGTAGTCTGTATTTGTACACTCCAAGCTTTCAGTTGTATTTATACCCTAGTAGATGCTCTGGACTTGTGACACCCAATTAGGGCTGTATCGGGTTGTGCTTCCGTTAATTATATCATTAAATCATATTTAAATTGTTTATTAATGTTTAACTATTTTTGAAAAGGCGATATGGGTTTGTTGGCAGGCCTTGTCTTCACGAGAGGCGCCATCACGACCGGAGTGGGGTTTGGGTCGTGACAAATTGGTATCAGAGCCTAGGTTACATATGTCTCACGAGTCATTAGCAGGTTTAGTAGAGTCTCGCGGATTGGTACGGAGACGTCTGTATTTATCCTCGAGAGGCTGCAGAACCTTTAGAAAAACTTCACATTCTTGAATTCTTATCGTGCGTCCTTTGATTCAGCTTGAAATATAACTCTTTGAATTCCTTCCACGCGTTCGTATGCGCGCATGAGCGCTCAGTATCAGATGTGCCTTGATGACTTATGATTCCCCGATCGAGGTGCGAGATGTGATCTCTGTGAGTTTGATGTTGGGCCAGTATGGAGGACTTGAGGCCGAATATTTGCCTATGGCTTGAGCACCGAGGTGCTGATTGTGTGAGCAAGTATTTTTGAACTTATATGTTCGGTAGTGTCCCTATTAGTGGGAGTGATGGCTGGATAACTATGTGATGAGTATGTTAGTACTGCGAGATGTATTCATCTTGATTTGAGGTATAGCCCCGAGTTATGGGTGTGCAAAAAGTCTTTTCATGTGTCCTAGTTGGGAGTGAAGTAAATTTCATGTTGCGATATGAGTTCAGACTTAGGAAGACTAAGTGACTGCGTAATGGTTATGACGGTGGAAGGTATACATAAATGTTAGTTTAAGGCGAAGAAGGTGGGTTATCTCATGCGAAGTGTTCTGAGGTTGTGCGATCCTTATGTGTCTGCTAGATTTGCGAGTGAAGGATATGTGTTGCAACTTAAATTGGGTCGCTTAGTGAGTGGGTGTAACTGTTGCGAGACTGGAATGCGAGATTTGCAGAATAGTTAAAATTCTAGATTATCTGTGTTTTCACAAGCTTATAAAAGATTTGAGTTTAATCTCATTATGGTAACATGACATCAATAGAGTATAATCGTTATGCGTTATTGAACGTGTGTTGATCTATGGCTTCGAGCCAAGTGGGGGAGTCCGCTATTAAATAGTTGATTGCACGGTTATGTGCTCTAATGGTTCTAGTTCTAGGCGTATTTGTAAATCAGTTGTGGCTCGAGTAAAGGAAATTTCAATAAAGGCTATGTTATGTTTTATGGGTGTACGAGAATCGGGGAATGACTTGAGTTGTGGTTGGTAACGAATGCTCGGTACATAGAGCAGGAAATTGCTTGGTTATATTGGAATGAGGTCACATTCTGCAGTGTCGGAGTGCTAATGAAGCACAGATTGTTCGGTTCGTTTAATCAATCTAACTACGGTTTGAGTAGTGTGGATGACTCTAGAGAATGGTCCTATTGTGTTCAAAACTCTACATGCAATAATTGGAGGCTTCTAAGTTATACTTATGGATAGAAACTGAGTTTTCAGTGGAAGATGGCAAGACTTGTGGTGTTTTCTATATTAATTATGGGATTCTATATATCAGTATCGGGAAGGTGAAGGTTATGTCTTTGGGGAACACTTAAAGAGTATTCAGCGGCTTAGGAGCCTTAGACAGTGTAGCTTTATGCTTGGGTTTCGTGTGATAAACCTAGGTTGAGGAAATTGTGGTGCTACAGCAAGAAGGAATATCAAGTTGAAGATGAATCAGAAGGAATTTAGATAGATGGGGTATCTTGATAGTAGACCAAATCGGTATGGTAAGGATATGATTAATTCCTTGTGTGTGTTCGAGGTAATGAGTTCCTATAGCTATTTTGCAACAATGCTCTTGGGTTTTAATGGCTTGCTTAGCTTGGTCTAGTTAGAAGGATTCAGTCCTGGCAGTTGAATTTGTGCAAATGGAATTGGGAGAGTTCTTATTGATTTCTACCATGGTTGGAGAGGTGCAATTTCTCCGAGTGTGAGAAGTATAGGATATGTAATGATTTTTCTTCTATATGGGATCAATGGACGTTCTTGGCTAGATGAGTTACAGTTCAGTTCTGAAAAGGAAAGTTCATAAAACTCTTAGGCAGTGGGTAGCCTCAAATGATTAAGGAAATGGTACTGCTAATTGGAAATGATTTGACGAGAGTCTATGTTTTAGTAAAAGGGAAATGTTATTAAGTTGATAGCACTTCGGTAGTATTGTGGCACCTTCTTTTTAGATCGACTGGTGATATTCAGGTTTTCTTGGTGGCACAGGGAAATTTTAGAGTATCTATAGTAGAATGATTGGGTATTAGAGGTTGTGGATTTCGGTATTTATGTGATGCCGGGCACCGTATCATATAGCTCCGGTAGGAGTTATGGTAGTTGAAGGAGTAGCTTTAGGCTTCCTTGGTAAGGAGTTCGTTAGCAGGCCAATGTGGATGCGTGTTCTAGCTCAAGTCGGCTTGGTTGGCCCCGAATTGTATTGTTGAGGGATAGGTTGATTCGACCATTATTGAGCTTATTAGTGATCTGGGGAGATCTGTGTTGCGAGACATTATGATTTATTGGTTATGGGCACATATGGTGCGGTTCTAATGGGGTTCATAGTGGAAGTCAAGCGGGAAGAGTAATCGGGTGTTGCTCGGTAAACGGTGTATCGGTTACGTCCTATCAGGTTTGCATGGTGTATGTTATTTGCTTCACCGTGAGTATGATGAATTTCTTTGGTTCCAGATATCAAATTGTGCGTGGTTGTCGATTTCGAGCATAGTGACTTAAGGTGGTTCCATGTGGAGCAGTGTTTAAATAAGGTCACGCATTGCAGTGAATATATGTGGAGGTATGACCTTGCAGGTTAGATTCGTGCGTTCTGTTCCTATGATGTGAGACGGGTTATTAGTCCTGCGTTGTGGTGGTACTGGTGAGCTTGAGGTACAACTCTTTCATTTGAGTCATTTTCATGATTTGAGTATGTTCGGAATGTTGCTTATTGGTGCGCGTATTATGCTAGATGTGGCCTAGGCCTCTATTGGTGTGACATGTCACCAGGGTAGTGTGTTGGGTCAGAGATCGTTGGGATCATTAATGAAAATAAACGAATTCGATTTCAGCATGCTTGATGGGTAAACATCGAGGTTCGGTTAAAAAAGATTTGCTATGGTAATTGCCAGAGGAGAAATGGCTTCATGAATGGTTGATCTGAGAAATGGTTATGGTTTATTGCATGTTTCATTTATCGTTGGCAGTATATGAAAGTGTTGGAATGAGACTTTAGCTGATAAGAGGTTTTCTATCGGTATTTGGTTGTTATGGGCAACTGCTGTGAATAGAAGTTATTGCTGCGAGCGTTAGAGTTATATGGTATATCATGGGATTGCTCCCGAGGTTGCAGGAATGGGTTACTACGCTAGTTCGGGTCTATTCAAAGTATAGGTGTAAGGTTTTGGTCATATTGATGGTTTCAGAAGTGAAAATGTGGTTCTATGGTTTATGGGCTAGATTGGATTGTGTAATTTTAGTTAAACGGTGTTATTGGACCTATATGAGATAGGGTGATGTGGGATCACCCCCGTCTATATGCATGGTAAGGTTATTCAGCGATTGGTGGGCTTTTAGAACAGCTCTGGGTACGTTCGAGGACGAACGTGTGTTTAAGTGGGGGAGGATGTAACGACCCGACTGGTCATTTTGAAATTTTGCAATTTGATCGCCAGTTCCCGGGCATGACTTGCCCTGTGTAACGTATTATGACTGATGTAGATCGTTGGTTTTGGTTTTCAGGAAAAATCAGAATGAATTTGAAGGAACAGTCTCAGTTGAAAGCTTTGAATTTGAAAGGTTTGACTAAGAGTTGACTTATTTGTATATGAGCTCGGATCAGAGATTTTATGATTTGGATAGCTTCTTTGGGTGATTTATGACTTAGGAGCGCGATCGGAATGCATTTTGGAAGTCCGTGGAAGGATTTGTCTTGAATTGGCAAAGTTAATATTTTGGCGAATTCTGGTTGATAGGTGAGATTTTGTTCCGAGGGTCGGAATGGAATTCCGAGAGTTGTTGTAGCTTCGTTATGTCATTTGTGATGTGTGCGCAAAATTTCAGGTCATTTGGACGTCGTTTGGTAGACTTTTTGATCGAATTCGGATTTCGAAAATTTTGGAATTCTTAGGCTTGAATCCGAGGGTGATTTGATATTTTGATGTTGTTTTGAACGTTCAGAAGGTTGGAACAAGTTTGAATTATGTTATGGGGTGTGTTGGCATGTTTGGTCGGGGTCCCATGAAGCTCGGATATGTTTTGGAAGATTTTGCCGTTTTGAGCATAAGCATGTAATGATCCAAAGGTCCATTTTTAGTTCTAGAGATCGAAATTTGATTTCGAGACTTCCGGAATTTTGATAATGAATTATAGGACTGATATGGAAAGTTTGGTCTAATTTCATCAAGTCGCGATTGGGTTTTTGACACGAAACATGAGTTAATTGTTTAACGAGCGAAATGGGTATTGAACTGAGCAAATGAGCTCCGAATTGAGTTTCGAATGAAGGGCTATGTTCGTATTATTATTTGTGACTCATAAGAACAAGAATCATCAAATTCCGAGTTCGTATGATGGAGTTAGAGCCTTTTTAGTGAAAAGAAAAGCTGCTGCAATTTTCTGGGCAGTTTCTGCATTTTTCGCACGTGTGAACAGTAACCGCACCTGCGTGAACAATATCCGTGTACAGTACCATGTACAGTAAACATGAACAATATCCGTGTACAGTACCTGTGTACAGTATCCATGAACAGTACATATTCCGTAATTTTTGTCGGGTTCCGAGACGTGGGCCCCACGGGCGAATTCTGAGTGCTATTTCGGATTTTTAATGGAAAATGTAGAATTTTATATGGAATTAATTCCTATCATTTTTATTAACTGAATCAAATTATTGTGGCTAGATTCGAGGCATCCGGAAGTCGATTTGAGAGACAAAGGCATCGCGAGCTAGATGATTAGCCGGTTCGAGGTGAGTAATGATTGTAAATGATATCCCGAGGGTTTGAAACCCCAGATTTGCACATCGTAGTGCTATATTGAGGTGAGACATGCGCTGAATGATAAGTGCGAGGTCTTTTACTACCGGGGATTGTGACTTGGTCCATCCCGATTGATGATTTTACGCATATTTGATTGAAACTTATTAATCATCATGATTTGGGCTGATTTCCATTCTTGGGCTTCGTGCCAATTATTTGAATCCTTTGGGAATTTTTATCACTATTTTCTCACTGTTTTGACTTATATTTAAACTCAGTCCTGTTGATAATTATTGTTTTACAAACTCAGCCGCTTTTATGCAGATTTAAAAACTCAAATGCTATTTCTAAATGGTATTTTGGGCTGAGAACTACTATTTTACAAATGCCCGAGGGGCTTATGATGATTTCCGGACTGAGTGAGGCCAAGGGCCGTATGTGAGGATATGCTGAGGGATATGAGGTCGCGGGCCTGAGATACTATTTATGCCACGAGGTGGCTTGAGTGATGTGAGGCCGAGTGATATGAGGTCGAGGGCCTGAGATACTTTATATGCTATATGGTGGCTTGAGTGATGTGAGGATATGCTGAGTGATGATGCCACGAGGTGGCTTGATATAGCGCTTGGGCCGTAAGGGGCCCCTCCGGAGTCTGCACACCCACAGTGAGCACGGGTACCCATTGTTCTGAGTGATTGATACTATGCCCGAGGGGCTGATATGAGTGATTGTGAGGTAGTCCGAGGGGCTGATACTATTCTGAGAGTGAGCCCGAGGGGCTGTTTCTGATCTGAAATTGAGTCCGAGGGGCTGTTACTGTTCTGATATTGAGCCCGAGGGGCTGGCACTGTTCTGATATTGAGCCCGAGGGGCTGGTTCTATTGATATTATGCCCGAGGGGCGGTTTGTTGTACATGTTTTGCCCGAAGGGCTGTTTACATTTCTATCATTTTTGTTACTCACTTGTAAACTACTTGTTTTACTTGTTGGAAAAAAGGGATTTTCACTTTATTTCTCACTACTTTACTGTTTAAAGTGATTTTACTGCTTCACTATGGAATACCTTGTGTTTTTGCGTGATTTCTTGCCTTCAGTCTTTATTTATTATTATTACTCACTGAGTCGGAGTACTCACATTACTCCATGCACCTTGTGTGCAGATTCAGGTATGTTTTGGCTGATCGGAGGCAGAGTCATCAGGGTTTAGCAAGGTAGCTGCCGGCGTTCGCAGCACTGCTTTTCTCTCTCCTTATTTCATTAGTCTGTATTTGTACACTCCAGGCTTTCAGTTGTATCTATACCCTAATAGATGCTCGTGACTTGTGACACCCCGGTTAGGGCTGTGTCGGGTTGTGCTTCCGTTAATTATATCATTAAATCATATTTAAACTGTTTGTTAATGTTTATCTATTTTTGAAAAGGCGATATGGGTTTGTTGACTGGCCTTGTCTTCAAGAGAGGCGCCATCACGACCGGAGCGGGGTTTGGGTCGTGACAGAAAGTCATTCAACGAAGTGGTAAAGATGGGGGCATGGTAGAAGAGGGCCTCAAGTCGAATAAAATCATGAGTTATTCGGCTATCAAAGCGACTACTCAGGCTATTCAGGGCGGCATAGGAGGGATTGGGAAGAAGAAGAGAGAGGAAGCAGCAATGGTTGATTCAGGAACTTGGTCCGGATCCAGAGGTTCACCTTACCACTACAATCAACCTTGACCCCACCAACAAACTTATCACCACAATCCACCCCAACACTACTATCCCCCACCAGAACCTCATTTTTCCGTCCACCATGCACAAGCATACAACCAACCTCTTGCCCACACTCAATGGCGTGCTCCCATCCTACAAAATACTTATCCACATCCATATCCTACCAAAATACTCCCGGACCAAGTTTCCGGCCTAGTCAAGCATTCAAGAGTGAAAGGTTGCAGAAAAAGAAAATCTTTACTCCGTTGGGAGAATCATACACTAGTCTGTTCCACAGGCTAAAACAGCTAGATATACTAAGGCCGATACAGTCCAAACTGCCAAATCCTCCTCCAAAGAATCTTGACTATACTGTCAGCTATGAGTATTGTTCTGGTACTCCGGGTCATGATACAGAGAAGTGTTGGCACTTGAAAGGTGCGATACAGGAGCTTATTGATACTAATAGAATTGAAGTTCAAGCTCCCCAGGCGCCCAATATTAACATAAATCCAATGCCAGACCACCAAGAAGCAAATATGATCGAAATAGTGCATGCGGAAGGAGAGCCCAAGAAGCCATCACAGACCGTCATGATAATTCGGTCTAGTGGAGTCAAGACAGATGAGCAATCAGCAGGTGAGGAGTCGGTGCTCAAGTCGAGCAAAAAGAGTGTTGGGCCATCTGTAGCAGTTGAGAAGGGGTCTTTAAGCAAAGTTGCAATGAAACAGGAAGGGATGAAGGTGGTTGTACCCAGAGCGGCCAGCAAACCCGTCATAATCATGGAAGGTGCCCACGCAGATCGGGTTATTATCAAGTCGGTAACCCAGTTACCAATAATCAACAACAAGGCTATTCCATGGAAGTACGAACGGGTAACAATGATGTACAAAGGGAAGGAAGTCAAAGAAGAAGTCTGTGAAGCGCAGGGTTTGACCCACTTAGGAAGGTGTTTTACTCCCGAGGAGTTAAGAAGAGCTAAAGATAATCCAACGCTAGTAAAGAAAGCCGTAACTGAAGAAGAAGTAGAAGAATTCTTGAGGAAGATGAAGCTACAGGACTACACTATCGTGGAACAATTAAGAAAGACGCCTGCTCAAATTTCCCTATTGTCATTATTGATCCATTCGGATGAGCACCGTCAAGCTTTAATGAAGATCTTGAGTGAGGCGCATATTCCCGATAAGATCTTCGTGAATCACTTGGAAAAAATAGCCTACAAAATCTTTGAAGCAAACAGAGTCACATTTTTCGATGATGAATTGCCTGTAGAAGGTACTTAGCACAACAGAGCTCTTTACCTTACAGTAAAATGTGAGAACTCTGTGGTGACCCGGGTATTGATTGACAACAGGTCAAGCGCAAACATTTGTCCCCTCTCCACTCTAATCAAGTTGAAAATAAAAGATGAGAGGATCCATAAGAACAGTATTTGCATGCGGGGATTTGACAACGGAGGTAAAGATTTAGTTGGGGACATAGTGCTGGAGCTGACGATAGGGCCAGTTGAGTTCACAATGGAGTTTCAGGTGCTGGATATAGCTGTTTCCTATAATTTGCTATCGGGTCGACCATGGATCCACGCCACTAAAGCAGTCCCATCAACACTACACCAGGTAGTCAAATTTGAATGGGATAGACAAGAAATAGTTGTGCATGGGGAAGATAGTTTATGCGCTCGTAGCAATGCCATTGTACCGGTCATTGAAGTGGAAGATGACCAGGGACCATGGGTCTACCAGGTTTCTGACACGATGTTGGTAGAGAATGTTCCGGAGGGGAAATACATTCCAAATCCAAAGATAACCGCCGCATCAGTCATGGTAGCCTATGAGATGTTGAAGAATAGTTTTGTACTCGGTAAAAGTTTGGGCTCATCTTTGCAAGGCATCATATAGTCGGTGTCCCTTCCTGAAAACTTGGGAACGTTTGGTCTGGGATTCAAGCCCACTGCCGCAGACATAAGAAAGGCCAGAAAGCTAAAACAGAAGGCATGGGTCCTTCCAAAGCCAGTCCCACGTCTTTCCAAATTATTTGTCAAGTCTGGTACCAGAAGTCGCCCAGTAATAGCAATTCCCAGTTCTGTGATTGATCCTGACAAGGAGTTATTTAAAAGATTTGAGAAGTTGTTCGACAGTGTGAAAGTGGTGGAAATTGGAGTGGGTTGTAGCAACGTGGAAGTGCAATTTGTCGGGCAAAAAATAAAGCTTAACAATTGGAAGGCTACTCTTCTCCCCACTCGGAATGAGTCTTGGTAGTTTATTTTGAGTTTCCTTCAATTTGTCTGGGTTATTCCAAGGTTGTAATCCAGATTTTTTATCTTTCAGCCTGTTTGAAGTGTGCAAACCTTGTTATCTTTCATCATTCAATGAAATGCAGTTTCCCTTTCTTTATCATTCCTGATAGTTTTTCTTTTGTTTTTCTTTTCTTTTCTGTAGAGTTCTTTTTATGCTGGTTCTAATGACATGGCATGCATGAGGAATCCTCAGCCCAGTCTTAAAAATCAATTTGATTCTGAAATAATAGTTCAAGAAGTAGATTGTGACTACAAATCAGAATACGATGAAGATGAAGCTTTCGAAGAGATTAGTAAGGAGTTAATTCACTTCGAAGAAAAACCCAACCTGAATGAAATAGAAGCCATCAACTTAGGAGACACAAATAATATCATAGAGACTAAAATAAGTGTCCATCTCGAGCCAAAGATCCGGGAAGAGTTAATCAAAGCACTCATCAAATACAAAGATGTTTTTGCATGGTCGTATGACGACATGCCGGGTTTGAGCACTGATTTAGTGGTCCACAAATTGCCCACTGGTCCAGCGTTTCCTCCCGTCAAGCAAAAGTTGAGGAAATTCAAAACTGATATGAGTGTGAAGATTAAAGAAGAAATTACCAAGCAGTTGGATGCAAAGGTTATTCGGGTCACTCGATATCCTATATGGTTGGCTAATGACGTGTCTGTGCCGATGAAGGATGGCAAGATCATAGTATGTGTCGATTACCGGAATCTCAACAAAGCAAGTCAAAGGATAACTTTCCACTACCCAATATCCACATTTTGATCGATAATTGTGCCAAGCGTGAGATTGGATCTTTTGTGGATTGCTATGCAGGGTATCATCAGATTCTAATGGATGAAGAAGATGCAGAAAAGACGGCATTCATCACACCATAGGGGACTTACTGCTACCGGGTAATGCCATTTGGTTTGAAGAACGCCGGGGCAACTTACATGAGAGCGATGACTACTGTATTTCATGATATGATACACAAAGAGATCGAGGTATACGTAGATGATGTGATCATAAAATCAAAGCATCAGGCCGACCACATTGGGGATTTGAGGAAATTCTTCCAGAGGCTTCGTAGATACAATCTCAAGCTTAACCCTGCCAAATGTGCATTTGGTGTTCCATCCGGAAAGCTGTTGGGGTTCATAGTCAGCCGGTGAGGCATCGAGTTGGACCCATCAAAGATCAAAGTCATCCAAGAATTGCCACCCCCGAGGAACAAGACTGAAGTGATGAGTTTGTTAGGGAGGTTGAACTACATCAGCAGGTTTATTGCTCAGCTCACGACAACTTGTGAGCCGATTTTCAAGTTGCTGAAGAAGGATGTTGCGGTCAAGTGGACTGATGAGTGTCAAGAAGCATTTGATAAGATAAAAGGATACTTGTCAAACCCACCTGTGTTGGTTCCGCCAGAACCAGGGAGACTTTTGATTCTTTACTTGACAGTCCTGGAAAATTCATTTGGTTGTGTACTGGGGCAGCATGACATCACCGGCAGAAAGGAACAGGCCATCTACTATCTTAGCAAGAAGTTCACGGCTTATGAGGTTAAGTACACTCATCTGGAAAGGACATGTTGCACCCTAACTTGGGTGGCTCAGAAATTAAAACATTATTTGTCATCTTACACTACTTACCTCATTTCGCGCTTGGATCCGTTGAACTATATCTTTCAAAAGCCTATGCCGATAGGAAGACTTGCAAAGTGGCAGATTTTGCTCACGAAATTTGACATCATCTATGTGACTCAGACTGCGATGAAAGCCCAAGCATTGGCAGATCATTTGGCCAAGAACCCGGTCGATGATGAGTACGAGCCATTGAAAACTTACTTTCCCGATGAAGAGGTGATGCATATCGATGAACTAGAGCAAATTGAAAAACCAGGCTGGAAACTTTTCTATGATGGGGATGCTAACATGAAAGGAGTCGGAATACGAGTTGTGCTTATTTCTGAAACAGGGCATCACTATCCTGTTACGGCTCAACTTCGGTTTTATTGCACCAACAATATGGCTGAGTATGAGTCCTGTATTTTGGGTCTAAGGCTAGCTGCAGACATGGATATCCAAGAAGTCTTGGTCTTGGGAGACTCGGATCTTCTGGTACATCAAATTCAAGGAGAATGGGAAACGCGAGATTTGAAGCTCATACCATACTGACAATGTTTGCATGATCTTTGTCAACGGTTTTGATCAGTGGAGTTCAGGCATATTCCAAGGGTACATAATAAGGTCGTCGATGCTTTGGCTACCCTGGCGTCAATGTTGCACCATCCGGACAAAGCTTATGTCAATCTTCTGCATATTCAAGTCTGAGATCAACATGCTTATTATAACATGATTGAAGAAGAACTTGATGGTGAACCATGGTTCCATGATATCAAGGAGTACATCAGAATGGAGATATATCCAGTGCAAGCCACGGTGGATCAAAAGAGAAAATTTCGACGGTTGCCAAGTGGATTCTTTTTAAGTGGAGGAGTTTTGTATAAAAGAACACCAGACCTTGGATTATTAAGATGCATAGATGCTAGACAAACTACGGCTGTCATGTTCGAAGTACATTCGGGAGTCTGCTGACCACATATGAGCGGATATGTGCTGGCGAAGAAAATTCTCCGAGCAGGTTATTATTGGCTTACCATGGAGCGAGATTGTATTAGTTTTGTGCGCAAATGTCATCAGTGCTAAGTACATGGAGATTTGATTCATTCTCCACCATCGGAATTACACACAATGTCAGCACCATGGCCCTTTGTTGCTTGGGGCATGGATGTCATTGGACCAATTGAGCCAGCAGCATCCAACGGGCACAGGTTCATTCTGGTATCCATTGATTATTTCACCAAGTGGGTTGAGGCCAAAACTTTTAAATCGGTGACCAAGAAAGCAGTGGTCGATTTTGTTCATTCAAAAATCATATGTTGATTTGGAATCCCAAAGGTAATCATCACGGATAATGGTGCTAATCTTAACAGCAATTTGATGAAAGAGGTATGTCAACAGTTTAAGATTACACACCGCAATTCCACCCCATATCGTCCCAAGGCAAACGGAGCAGTCGAGGCAGCCAACGAAAACATAAAGAAGATACTTCGGAAGATGGTAGAAGGTTCCAGACAATGGCATGAAAAATTACCATTTGCGTTGCTGGGTTATCGCACTATTGTCCGTACCTCAGTGGGTGAAACTCCTTATTTGTTGGTATATGGCACTGAAGCAGTGATACCTGCGGAAGTTGAAATCCCGTCCCTTCGGATTGTCGCTGAGGCTGAGATTGATGATAATGAGTGGATCAAAACCCGTTTGGAGCAGTTGAACTTGATTGATGAAAAAAGATTGGCAGCAGGGTGTCATGGCCAGTTATATCAAAAGAGAATGGTAAAGCATACAATAAGAAGGTGTGCCCTCGGAAGTTTGAAGTAGGTCAGCAAATGCTGAAGCGTATTCTTCCACATCAGGCTGAAGCAAAAGGCAAGTTCGCCCCGAATTGGCAAGGGCCATTTATTGTGACCAGAGTATTGTCCAATGGTGCTTTATGTTTAACAGATATTGAAGGAAAATGCATAGACATGGCTATCAATTCTGATGCAGTCAAGAGATATTATGTATGATTTCTTTGGTATATTTGTTGATTATTTGTATTTGGCATTGTTTCAAAGATTGGAATGACGAAGGCCATTTGTTCTGCTATCTAAACATTTTACCCTTTGTTTCCCCTTTTTTGAGCCTTATTTATTTCTTTCATACCCCTCTTTTGGAATCAATAACGAAAAGAGAGAAAAGAAAGAAAAAGAAAAAAAAAAAAAAGAAAAGAAAAGAAGCTAAAAGAGAAAGTACAAGAAAACAAAGAAATTCAGGTGTAAACTACGTTTGACCTGATTCCTGTTAAGGATATGTAGGCAGCCTAATGGCTCGATCATAGTAAAATAAAATATCAAAAGATCCCCAAGCAAGAAACTGGGGAAGAAGTTGTACTTGTAATAAGAAATGTGATTCCAAGAGTTGTAATTTTAAACTCATGTCAAATTGTTTTGAGCCTTTGATACCCTGTCTTTCTAACCCCATCCAAAATCCCACATTACGGTCCAAAGAAAGACCTTTCGATCAGTCTTCGAGAGATGCCAAGTCGAGCAAATAGAGGTGATTCATATCAGGGTAACACTCTGGTCCAAGCAGGAAAAGTAATGAAAGAGAGAAAGTCTTATTGGTGAAAACCCTCATGGGCACCATGAGGCGACGAAAGCTGAGAGAAAGTAAAAATGAGAGAGTCTTATGGGTGAAAACATTCACGGGCACCATGAGGCGACAAGGAATTGAGGAATGAACAAATGAGAGAGGTTTGTCGGTGAAATCCCTTCAGGGCACTGCAAGTCGAATAAGGTCCGTAAGTTGGCGGAAAGTAAATTGGGTTGTGGAGATCTTGGAGCACAAAGTAAAACAATTGGAAAAGAGATTGGTTAAATAGACTGGGTTGATTAATCCAAAATGCATACCATGATCATTGGTGCTAGTGAATCCACTCAGATAAGTTTCTTTTCTTATCTCCAACAGTCATCCAAATTTGGATTTTCTTCTTTATTCTTAATTCTCAAAATCGGTGCATTTCATTGCTGTTAATTTTACTCCTCTAAAGCTCTTCCAAGGTTAGCCTTATTTCAAAAAATAAGAAGGAATGTCAAAGTGTACTACCAGATTCAAAATTGCACAAAGCAAAATGCGGCTAAGACATGCTAGAGATAATATGATGAAAAGTGGGACATAGGGTGTAAGCAAAAGTTATATCGGTGGAATGGTTCAGTAATGTCGTAGGAGATATACGGGTTCAGGCAGAAAGGTCAGAAGGAGAGAACAACAGTTGGGGGGATCCTATAGTCAAGGATCAGTCAGAAGTCAAAACAGTCTTTTCGGACAGTTCAAGGCAGGCGGACGAAGCAAAGCATGGCAAAGAGAAAACCACCCCCACCAAGAGTGCCATAACTAACCATCACGTTTTAAACTGAAAAGATTTTCTTTGATTTGAAACAGGGGCAAAGATGGCATTTGTTTCAGAAAGCACTCTGTAAGGAAAGAAAGTACCAGGCAGGTTTGATCGCAGAATTTTCACGACCCTCCTGGAAAATGGGACTTAGTTTAAGATCTAAAATAATCATGAGTAGCAAAATTTGGCATGAATGCACCCCAAAGGATTATAAGTGGAGCTTCGAAGTTTGCATGTTTGAGATACACTTTGGACATTACCCTAGAGGCCTCAGATTTCAAAGTAATTTGGGGAGACTCTCATAGCCTCTATCTCTCGGGTTGGCCAACAAAGGGACCGAAAAGAACCCGTTTCCGCTTTACTTCCTCAAGAAAGAAGAAACAACATCTTTTTCCACTTTTTTTCCCCATGAGGACAAAGATTCTGACTTCTCTTCTTTCCTAGACTGGTGGCTATGATTTTCTGCTTCCTCAACTTTTTCCCCAAGCAGAAACACCATCTTTTTCCACCTTTTTACCCTATGAGAACAAAGATTCTGACTTCTCTTCTTTCCCAGACTGGTGGCTATGATTTGCTGCTTCCTCAACTTTTTCCCCAAGAATAAACACCATCTTTTTCCACCTTTTCCCCCCAATATTAATTGGAAATTTTCAGGATCTTCCTGGATAATGGGATTTAATTTGAAAATCTCAAGACCCTCCTGGATAATGGGACTTAGCTTTAATTCAAAATATTCATGAGTACAATATCTAGCATAAGCTCTACTTTGTGAAAATATAAGTTGGTTTGAAGTTTTCATTTTTAACACAAGACTCAATTCGAAACTTCAGGACCCTCCTGGAAAATTGGACCTAGGTTAAAATCCAAAACAATCATAAGTAGTAAATATAGGAAAAATGTGCGCCAAAAGGAATATAATTTGGCATCAAAGTGCGCATAGGAGTTTTCAGGACCCACCTGAATAATGGGACGTAACTTTAAGAATTCCATTAGATAAGTAAGTTCTGTTATAAGAAATCACAGTTTAATGCTGAAATCGTCATTCGCAAGATAAACTTTAATTTGGAATTTCAGGACCCTCCTAGATAATGGGATCTAGCTTACAGATTATTACAAATATTGAGTAAAATGATCCAATTAACACTCACAGATGCGCCCGGTTACCAAACTGGGGCAGAAATTTTTCTTTTTGTTTTGTCTATTTTGTTGAAGTCAGGTGCCCATTTGAAGAACAAGGAAGAACAACACGGATGTTAAGGATTAAAAGCAGTTCAGGATCAAGTAATCAGGAGCCCACCTAGAGAACAAGGGAAAACAAATCAAGTTTCAAGGAAGATTGACGCAAGTATTGGTAATCAGGCACCCACCTGGAGGAACGAGGGAGAACAAGTCAAAGAAAGGCAGTTGCAAGGAGAAGATGATTCAAATTTCAGTAATCAGGCGTCCACCTGGAGAACAAGGAACAACAGTTGAAATATCAGCAATCAAGCGTCCACCTGAAGAATAAGGAAAAGCAGTTGAAGATTCAGTAATCAGGCGTCCACTTGGAGAACAAGGAACAACGGTTGAAATATCAGCAATCTGGCATCCACCTAAAGAACAAGGAAAAACAGTTGAAGATTCAGTAATTAGGCGTCCACCTGGAGAACAAGGAACAACGATTGAAATATCAGCAATCAGGCGTCCACCTGAAGAACAAGGAAAAGCAGTTGAAGATTCAGTAATCAGGCGTCCACCTGGAAAACAAGGAACAACAGTTCAAGTTTCAGCAATCAGGCGCCCACCTGGAGAGCAAGGGAGTACAGTTCCAGTTTCAACTTTCAATTTCTTACTGATATTTGGTAACATGATTTAGTTTACACTCACATATGAGCCCAGCCACCAAACTAGGGCAGAAAATTTTCTTTGTTTTGTCTATTTTTGTTGAAGTCAGGAGCCCACCTGGAGAACAAGGGAATACATTCAAGTTTCAGCAGTTAGGAGCCCACCTGGAGAATAAGGGAATACATTCAAGTTTCAGCAGTTAGGAACTCACCTGGAGAGCAAGGGAATACAATTCAAATTTCAAGTAATCAGGAACCCGCCTGGAAAACGAAGGGAAGAATCAATTCAAGTTCAAGTAATCAAGAGGCCGCCTGGAGAACAGAGGAAAGGAAACAATAGTCAAAGGAAGACATTTAAAAGGTTCAGCAATCAGGTACCCGCCTGGAGAAAAGGGAAAGCATCTCAAAAATACAATTCAAGTCAGCCACAAAGGAACTTCTAAGGGAAATACAAATCAACGAGGCAACAACACACAAGATCAAGTTTGAAAATAAATCTTTGTAAAGCATAGATTATAGCTTAGTCTAGTTTCTTCATTTTGTCATGGTGTAATAAGGAGGTCAGTAAGCAGTATTAGTATCAGCAGCAACAGCAGTAACAGGAAATCACAGCTTCATGGTAGTCCCAGCTACCGAAACTTCCCGAACTACATTGACATGATTCCTTTATAGCCAAGGATATGTAGGAAACCTTTGAAGCACAGGTTCGGTCAAAATTTTTCAAAAACGCTTCCCACAGAGTATTCAAACGGGCAAAAATCGCTCGTATCCGCTCACTTTATCTTTGCACGAAAACTCTTCATGTTTCCGGGCAAAGAGGGGCAGCTGTGAGCACGTGATTTTTGCCTCACACAAATTACTCCAAAAGAATTCCCAGAATTGGGTCTTTTCTTTAATTATGTGTTATTTTAGGAATTACTGTGCGATTTTCCTGATTATTTGCATATGTTTGTGTGCATGTTTAATTTAATTAATACATTAAAAATACAAAAACAAATATAGCTTCTGCACTTAAGATTTGATTTTTACCTTTTTGAAATTAACTAATAATTAGGTGTTTTACAAAAATGAAAAATTCAAAAAAAAAATAATAACATATTTTTGTATTTTTAGTCAAATTTTGTGATTTTCTTTTAATTTAGTATTGAATTATTTGTGATAATTATTATTTAGAGTTAATTAGTATTTTTTTTAAGTTAATTTGGGTTTTATAATTTAATTTAGATTTTTATTTTAATTTAGGGAAAAGAAGAAAAAGAATTTTTGAAAAAAATGAAGAGAAATGAAAATGAAAGAGAAAAGAAACAGGCTCGGCTGCTTTGATAAAATTACACAGGCCCAAATCCTTGCACCCGGTTAAACCAAACTCACCCCAGCCCAATCTGTTCCCCAACCCGGTCCGTCTCCAGCCTAAACCAAACGACGTCGTTTCAGGCGTCTCAATTTGGAACTTTGAATTAATTTGATCAAACGGTCCCAAAGCCTTCACCCAATACCCAACCTGACCCGTCCACCCAATGCCCCGTCTGCCCCAGCACTCACTTAGTAAAACGACCCCGTTTGTGATTAGTGATTCAATCGGAGCCGTTGGAGTCCAATTATCCAACGGCCCAAATTAAATCTCTGGTTTAATATACCCAAAACCCTTACCCCTACCCCAAATAAAAACCCCTACCTCTTCGTCTCTCTCATCTCTTTAGAGACGACCCCAAACCCTAGCAGTCTCCACCCATTCCCCACCGCCTTCCGGTGGCGGCGCCGGCTCCGTTCACCATCAAACTCACACCACATACTACTAACCGGTGAGTTTCTGTCCTATTTCTATATTTATAGTTTATTGGTATTATTCTGATGTTCGTCTTTCCTCGTCTCTTTTTCTTTTCTCTGGTCAATTTCAATTGAAATTCGACCAGTCCTCCGGCTCAAACTATTTCTGTTCGTTGATTGTTCTTCAGACTATTTTGTGAAGTTTGTTTCATTAATTATGATGTCAGTTTGTTTTGAGACTTTGAAATTGTATCTCATTTAATCACTTAGTCAGAATAATTAGGATTAGTTTAATAATTTGGTTTAAATTCTTGTTTAATTGTGTTGATAAGAATTGATTAGTATAAGTTTAAAGTGGTCACCTAATTGAGAAGCTTCTATAATGGTAAGGATAACAATTCACTCTGAATAATTTAAAGCCATAAGAATTGAGTGGAATTGAATTGTTAAAAGTTGAAAGGGCATTCTGTGAATCCTAAGGGCATTTCCCATTGCCTATTTAAGAAAACAACACATTGAGTTCAAAGGAGGAGAACATTCTGAGAGGGATAGGCACTAAGTTCATATACAGGGTCTGGTATTCTGAAATACATACAAGAATAACTCTGAAAAATACTGAGGAGGGGAGGACATTCTGAGAGACAGAGGAATAGAATCAGAAGTGAGGAAAAACTAAAACTACTACTGTTCCATTGAGATTTTCTTTGATTTCTGAAGTTTTCGATTTCTGAAACACTTTCTGATTCATCTGAGTTTAGAATGGATGGAATTTGAGTTTGTAAAATCTTGGTTTGAATTTCTGGCCGAGTTTTGTTGAGTATTGCACTTCATTTCTTGGTTTAAAGCTGGTTTTCTTAGTTGTCTCTGTTGCTGACCACTGTTCTTGCTACTGTTCTGATGTTGTCCTCTCATTTCTTGTGTTATTTTTTTTCTAATTCCAGGTACCTACTCCTGAACCCTTATCATGATGTTTGGCTTGAAGTTGTAATGAAATCTGGAGTTTAATAGCTTCAACATGTTTGGATTGGTTTAGTTTAATTTCATTATGTGTAAACAACATGGTTTTGACATTATTTATGTACTGTAGGTTCATTACAAAGAGTTGTTATTAGCTTGTATTTGGCATAGAGTTAGTTTTTAGTTCTTGTTGTTATAGCTACTTTTGGACCGTTGGAAAGAAACTCGATGGAAACCTGCCAAGCAGACCCTTAGTAGGGTTTTGCTTTGAGCATATTACCTAGAGTGTGTTATACTTGATTTCTTGTTGCTTTGCTAGGTAGCTGTTAATTTCAGGTCATTAATAATGGAATTTAAGGTGAGGAAATGGGGTGCAGGAAAACATATGTCAACATATGCAAGCTGAATACAAAAAATTGTGCTAGTGTGCAGGTTATTAATTTGATTGTGTATAGGGAATTGTAAATACAGCCTGGACAATTCAATTGATTTAATATAGATATCTGTTGTTTGAACAACCAATGATGTATCGACTTTAATGCCAAAGACCCGTAACTTTATTTGTGGTCTGATTTCATGATTGCCAATTTGGGGCTTAATTCTCATAGTTGGATCGATTTGGGATCATAGGGACTCGATCAGGGTCAAATATTAATGCCCCCCCTTCATTGTTAGACTTGGACTCAACTTGGGCCCAAAACTTGTAATCATTTGAAACGGAAAACGGTAATCCTTGTCATATGTGTGTTTTCTCACTGATGCCATTGTTGGGCCCAAATTGATTCTACTGACTGGCCTGATTCGTGTTCTTATGTGATCAGGTTAGTTTGAACTTTAACATTTAGGTAATTACAATTTTAGTAGCCTTTTAATTAATTTAGCGCTTCTTTAGCATGGGCGGTGTGCCATAATGAATAATTACGTAATAGTTTATAGCTCTTTCGAGTTGATTTAGAAACTTGGTTAGAATAATTCGAGGTGCGCCATGCCAAACAAAAATGACAATTGTATGGCCCTCATTTAATTAATCTTTTTAATCCTTTGAAACCGAGGTGTGCCATTTAGTTGAATTTCCATGGCCCTCGCAAATTGCAAACGCGTAATCATTTTAGGCGCGTTATTTTAATAATTGACTTCCTTAAACTCGGTTGTGCATTTCATGTCACCTAAATCCAAATCCTAATAACATTGAATAAAAATGTGTTTCGGATTGCGGGTGCATTTCATGTGGCGCGATCCAAAGACATATTTTAGACGATGTTAAATCTTCTTTTAAAAAAATGCGGCTAAAAGTTAAAATTTGCACATAGGTTAAAAATGTTCTAAAATCAGATAATCAAGCCAAATATGACAGTTGAGCAGCCGTTCTAGAACCACAGAACTCAGGAATGCCTAACACCTTCTCACGGGTTAACAGAATTCCTTACCCGGATTTCTGTGTTCGCGGACTGTAATACAGAGTCAATCTTTTCCTCGATTCGGGATTCAACCAGTGATTTGGGACACCATAAATTATCCCAAGTGGCGACTCTGAAATTTACATTAAAAATAATCTCGTTTCGATTGTCACTTTAAGTTGGAAAAAAACTCCCCTTATACCCCTTCCGGGGTGTAGGAAAAAGGAGGTGTGACAGTTGTATCTTACTAGGATTAAAAAAATATTTTGAGCACAATTTGTATATTTTGTTCTACGAAGACTTTATGGGAGAAAAAACCCCGAAAAAATCCGAATAACCCGAAAATACGAAAAAATCCGAGAAAAACCGAGAGTGAAAACCCCGAGTTTTATTGGTTTGGTTTGGTCTTTAAATTTAATAATCCGACACAATTGGTTTGATTTGGTAATTGTAAAATCTAAACCAACCCGACCTATGTACACCCTTGCTAGGTGGTAGTCGTGCATCCCGTAAAGAACCGGATGTGAGGCGGGGAGAGGACATGCAGCATTGCAGAGTGGGCAAGAGAGGAAAAGAAGTGGATTATCTCGACGTGGGAAATGGAGTATCTGTAAAGCAATATTAGCATATGATGTGTTTGTCTGTGTGAGAGAGAGAGCAACTAACGACTAAACTGATGTCATGATCTTTACCTTTCTCTTTTTTCTTTCTACTTATGCCTTGAATGTCGCTAAGTGTCTTATATCTTTTCAAAAGAACATAGAGCATGCATATCTGAAGTGAAATATGCAGATTGAAATATCTGATAAACAGAATCAAGAGCTTTATGGTTAAAAAAAAAAAAAGAAAAACATAGATGGCTACCAAAGATTCAGGCCACCAACAAAAAGAAATTTATACATTTGAAGAGTGAAATATCGTTCACATAAACGTGAAGGAAATTGCTTTTATTTCCTTGTTCCATATTGTTACTTTGAGTTATATTTCATAATATGTTATCAACACTTGTTCCATATTGTTACTTTGAGTTATATTTCATAACACATTATCAGCACGAGTCTCTAACCAATTGTATATATATATCTACAAAAAATTTCCTACATCCGGAAAGATTACAATTAGAAGCCATACATATCATCACATGGTTAAATGTAAAGAGAAACTACATATGGTAAGTAATGAAATGTAAGAAGGTATGATTATCTTATACTTGTCATTCCTTTAAAATCTCATATGCACATAACTTCGTACTACACCTGTATTGCATAAGCACATATTAATATTACATCTTTTATATCACATGAATGGAATAAAATTTTCGAAGTTCTATATGTGAAAATCATAGTAGCAGTTAATTGTTGATATGATGCATAACATGGTAACCAAGGATATTTTATATAAATTGTCTTATGCATATTTATGTGTTAACTATCTTCAATCTGTCCTGCCGCTTTAAACATTTTCTTTTACTTGGATGAATATTTTTTTTTCCTTTTGGATTTTTACACTTGCATATAGTACCAAAAAAAAGGAATAAAAAATAAAATAAAATTGGTCATACTAAGATGGGTTGAGTCAAGATGGGTTAAACAATGGATCATAATCCAACCCGCCCAACATGACACATATTTTAGAACCATGCTCATCTTGCATTAAAAAATCCTTTTACCTTAAAATGTGTAAGTCGAAAAAAAATTTGGTGGTGGGGGTGGGGTTGGGTGATGCAGAAAAACGAAAAAAATAGAAAATAAAAAATAAAAAAAACGTAATTTTTTTAAATACAAAACAAAAAACATTGAGGGTGGGGGTAGGTGGTGCAGAAAAAAAACAAAAAATTAAAAATACATTTTTGAGGGGGGAGGGTTTTGCGGGCGGGGTGGGTGGGTGGTGCAGAAAAAAAACAGAAAATTAAAAATACAAAAAAAAAATTTAGGGGAGGGGGGTTTTACGGGGGTGGGGGTGGGTGGTGGAGAAAAAAAACAGAAAATTGAAAATACAAAAAAAAACTAAAATATTTTTTTTAAGGGGGGGGGGGGGGGGGATTGGTGGTGCAGAAAAAAAAACATAAAACTAAAAATATAAAAAAAAAAGTAAAAATTTTTTTTTGAGTGGAAGGGGTTTTGCGGGAGTGGGGGGAAGGGTGGGTGGATGGTGCGGAAAAACATAAAATTAAAAATACAAAAAAAAAAAGTAAAATTGGGGCAACTAAATAAATTTCTATATAAGTTAGGTTGAGATACCTATTATTTTTGGTGAGTTTCATGGGTTGTATTTGGCTGCTTAATGGATCAGAATGGGCTATAAAATATAATGGGTTAACTTGGGCTTAGCCCAAATTGACCCATGAGCTAAAATGTGTGTAACCCAACCCATTAATTTCTGGCGGGTTGGGCGGGTTAGATGGGTTTGGGCTCAAATTGCCACCCCTAGCTAATATTTACGGGGCATTTGCATACCCACTTTTAGTGTTACGTTTTAACTTGTGTCCGCTTTGCAAAAAAAATTGCAAGCGTACCCGCTTTTTCGCATAACTTCAGCATACGGGGCTAAAGTAGCAAAGGCAATCACGCAAAACTTCAGCATCCTAGTAGACGGGCCTGAAATTCAGCTCTAGAGCTAACGTTTTTGTTTTGTAACTGGCGAACTTCAGCTCTAGAGTTGAAGTTTTTGTTTTGTAACTTGCGAACTTCAGCTCTAGAGCTGAAGTTTTTGTTTTGTAAATGGCGAAGTTTTTATTTTGTAGCTGGCAAACTTCAGCCCTAGAGCTGAAGTTTGCCAGCTAGCTAAAGTTTTTGTTTTGTAACTGGCGAACTTCAACTTTAGAACTGAAGTTTTTGAGAGTTCCAATATGGGTATCTGATAAAGAACCTTAAATATTCCTTCTCTATCAAACTTCACAAGTTGATCAAAAGTTTCAGTTGCAGAAAAAGAAAAGAAGAATTCTGCATACATATTGAAATACTTGGACCAACTAATATGTATACTTGCTAAGCCTAAATTTACATGTAATTCTAAAAGGAGTCTTTTCTTCCTTTTTCCTTCAAGTATTCAACTACATAGAAATACATAGAAATAGGAATAGATAATTTTCTTGAACGTTTGTGATAGTTTCCTTCAAGTATTCAACTACCAGACAGTTTGTGAACGTTTGTGGTTGTTTGCAAGAAGAGGAAGAAAACGAATGAGGAAAATGAGGAAAAAGGGGTCTGAAGTTGTTTAAAAAATAGGTACAAGTTAAAAAATTTTAAAAAAACGAATATAGGTTAAATGGGGGCTTCCTATTAGGTCGCCCCGTGCAATTTTTACAATATTTACCAAGAACACGAAAAGGTAAGAACAGCAATTAAGCCTCATACAAAGCAAGTTAAGGTCAATTGTATAATATCCTAACACATATTCCATGTGGACCCATTTCATTCAAAGACTCAATAATTCAATCACTAGAAGCTTTCTACAGTTTATGCAGCCGTACAAATCTCTAAAAGACCTAGCAAATAGGGATGACAAAATGGTTCAAAGAAAACAATTAATCACCCATATTATCCATTAAAAAATGGGTTGAATAATGAACTATTTAAAAACGGGTCAAATATAGATAAAAACTATATTATCCATTTAGAAAATGGATAACCAATGGATCTAACTTTTACACTTGTAAAGCCTCAAATTGGGAGTTTCTCAAGTTAGGTAGACTAAGAATTCTCCCAAAAGTGATCATATGCAAGAAGTCATGGATAATATGGTCCGTTGGTTAACCCATTTTTTAGCCGTATTAAATATGGGTAGAGTCGGATAATTTACCCGTTTTTCATTACCCGTTTTCGACCCAAACCATATCTGACCCGGCCCGCCCGTTTGCCACTATTACTAGCAAACAAAAGACGCAATGTAAGCGTACCAACATGCTAGGCTTAATCCCACCTTGTTGGTATATGACTCGTTATAATAGCATGAATTCTAAGAGACTGGGTCTTGTGTGATGAATACCCTGCATCCCACCATAAAATAGCAATTTGGGATCAGCACACTGGCATTGTCAACCCCACTAGCGTTTCAATAAATGAATGAACCTAACTAATGAGTAACCCTTGTAGCAGTAAACAAGAAATCACCTCCCAAGCTAAAAAGACTTTAGCCAGTTCATAAAACAGGCCAAAATTTCAAGCCAGGAAACTTTGGAAGTAATCAAACAGATAAAGAACAATTTCCTATTAGCATATGGAACAATTAACTTCTCAGAAACCCAAGTCACTCAACTAATTAAACCAATCTAAGCCATCTAACTTGAACAAATAACTTTTAAATCAGCTATAAAGTCCATTGGAATAAAGGATATATTAAATAAACTTTCGGAAGTAAAGACCTGATCAAGCAGAGGGAAGACTAGCGCTATTTCATAAAAACAGAAGAAAGGAAGAACAATGAGAATTGTTGCTCCAAATATAGGATGTAAAATATGAAGTGAAGAGGTACAGTACTAATTCATCAAACTTACACCTCTTTTCCTCACTTCTATCACTCAAAAGATTCATTTATGTTAATGCCTATTCTTCAAGCAGAACAAGCTGTGTGCTCGAATAATCAAATACTAGACTGAGAGAAAAAAAATAATAGTAATAAACATCACAAAAACTTATAAAGCAAAAACTCAATAAGCAACTCTACACGGAAGTGTACAACGATGTAACACTTGCAACCAATTTGCAAACAGAATCTCGCTAATCGCTAAAGCTTAATATAGATGGTTCTCAAATCGACGATACAAGCTCATATCATTGGTAGTTGCACAGAGGTATAGAGTCATTGATTCAGAAAATAACATCAAAGGATATCAATTCTTACAAATTTGGGCCTCAATCCCTAACTAGAAACTAGTTGAAGCTGGCTATATGAATCCTCTCTAACCTCAATTCTTTACAGCATAGTATCCACTTTCTAAGACAAACTCTAAACCAAATGATCTATTTTCTCTAAGCTACATATAGGGGCATCAAACTCAGATACTCAGCTTAACACTCACTTATTGAGTGAGTAATGATAAATTGTTCAAGGCACAAATTGGTTATGCAATCACTCGACTTGAGCAATAATTACCGGTAACAGTCAATTAAACATAGCAACACAAGAATTTCATGGAAAATATTGATAAACCCAATAACGTTAAGATTCAGAAGTATCATCATCATCATTGATTTAAATGAAAACAGAAACTCCAACAAAATTCAATGTTTCAAAAGCACTAAAAACTCTCTTTAGCTAAAATAGCAATACCAGACAGAAAGATACGACTGAAAAAATCAATCGACGGTCTGCATGATATCCTCAGCAGTGAACTTAGTACCCTTGTCCTTATCAGCAGCAGCGCGTCCCTTGGCCTTACGATCAAGTAGCGATTTCCTGTCCTTGTCAAGCCTGAGTTTCGTAACAACAACCTTAGAAGGATGAATACCAACGTTAACAGTAGATCCATTGACCTTCTCTCTAGTTATACGTTCAATGTGAATCACCCATTTCTTACGGTACACTTGGACGACTTTGCCCTCACGCCCCTTGTAGGTCCCACGAACGACTTGGACTTCATCGTCTTTCCTCACCGGCATGGATCTCACGTTGTACTTTGAACGTAATTCAGTGGATAAAGGCGCGCTCATTATCACCCTGCGCTCGCTTGACGGCGCCGTGAAATGGGCTTTTCTGCTCTTGCGGCGGGAGGAGGATACTCTTGGATTGTACTTCATTTTTGCTGGTTTCTGATCTCCTCTGCTTCTTTGCAAATGGGCAGACGGTGAAGAAGATGATTTTTAGGGTTTTGGGGGTACTTATAGGGAGAGATGGTGGGCTTAGATAAACTAGGGTTTTAAAGTTGGACTGTTCAGTTGGAGGCCGATGTTTTGGGCCTCCGATTATGATATTTCAGCCTACTCCAATTGGACTGGACCTTCCGATTTTCAAGCTTTTAGAGAAATATTTTTGGGGGGAAATTCAGAAATAGCCATATTTACAGCTAATAATTGGAAAATAGAAATAGTTTCAAAAGTAACCGAAATTTAGCCACTTTTCATGTAAAGATAAAATCTAAACAAAAATACTTTTAAAAATCCGGAAATATTCCTGTATAATATGCTGGAGTTCGAATTTTTTACATATGAGCTTTCAGTATAATATGATGGAATTTTATTATGTGTATTGGAGTTCCATAATAATAAGCTGGGAGTTTATATGAAGGAGCTCCGTAATCCTGCATGTTATGCTGGAACTTTTCGTGTGCCGAAGTTCCAATAATATATTTTATTGGAAGTTTATACGCATGAACTCCGTAATCCAGCATATCATGCTGGAACTTTTCATGTTTCAGCAAAATAATGGTTATTTTTCAATAACTTCGCAAAAGCTGACTTTTTTTCAATTATCAGTCCGAAAACTGACTAGGTCATGTTATTTTTACGATCTTCAAGTAAAGTGGAGATATACTTATTTTGAGGCTATCATTCAAGTCATACTCGTATTATCCAAAAACCTATAAATTTATCCACTCCTAAACACACTTCAGACGCACGCGGCCGAAGTTTCAACAATTAAAGTGTGAAGTTGTCGAAGTGCAAATTCAGACAATAGGGTCTAAAGTTCTTCCGCAACAGTGAGAACTACAGAAAAACTAGTCTGAAGATCAAGTTTTGATGTGGGCTCATTACACTATAAACTTTAGAAAAATTAAGTCTAGTTAGCTCATCAAAGTGCAAACTTTAGCCAATTAGGTCTGAAGTTCTTCCATCATAGTGCCAACTAGAATAAATTAATCTGAATTTTACACTGTCGCAGATAAACTTCAGACAAATTAATCTGAAGTGATGCAACACGTATGAACGGATGATGCAAGTGCAATTTTTATGCCATTCTTTTCGTCTTTGAGTTACAATAGGCATTCAAAGGTTCAAAGGAAGGAGAAAGTTGATCTTGATGGAATGAATAACACTGCAACTAATGAAAAAACTCTATAATAATAGCTGTAGCTTTCAAAAAAATAGACTCGGTTATTCATTATTTTCCTCAATTGTTGCATCCTTCACTAGTAGCCACATGACCAGCAAAACAATCCTAACTCTACCACCCATTAGTCATTTTTCCTTCCTTTAAAACTTTTCCAAAAAAAACAGCAAAAATCTACATGAAAACCTGTAACCATCTCCCAAAAGACAATTTAAAATTGAACCAAAAACCATCATTAAACTCCAATAAAATAGCCTATGAATCGCCTGATACTAGCCCTAAAATCACCGTAAAAATGACCCAGAGTAGCAAAATATTTTAAAAATAGAAACGAAGGGTGGAAAGGATCATATGATTATAGCTCGCCACCCTAATAGTATATTCCTTGCAAGAGAGAATGGTTGTTAAATAATTTTCATGTATATTTGAGTAAGGAGGAGGAGGGGGAGGAAGAAGAAGAAGAAGAGGAGGAGGAGGAGGAGGAGAAAGCAACGTTCGGAGTTTGCTCAAAATGGGTACAAGTTAAAAAAATTATAAAAGTGAGTTCAGGTGTAATGACTCCGCCGGTCATTTTGAGTGTTGTAGCGCCGCTCCCCTATTTACTGCGTATTTTATGCTTAATTGTTATTATGTAACTTTCCGGGGTAGTTGATTCGGTTTCGGGAATGTTCGGAATGAGATGAGACACTTACTCTCAAGGTTGGAAGCTTAAGTTGAAAAGGTTGACCAGATGTTGACCTATGTGTAAACGACTCTATAATGGAGTTTTGATGGTCCTAATATCTCCGTTGGGTGAGTTTTGGACTTAGGAATGTGTCCAGATAGTAATTTGGAGGTCCGTAGTTGATTTAAGATTGAAATAGCGAAAGTTGAAAAATTTTAAGTTTTAAAAATTTAAAAGTTTGACCAAGAGTTGACTTTATGGTTATCGGGCTCGTATTTTGATTTCGGAAGTTGGAGTTGGTATGTTGTATCATTTGACTTGTATGCAAAATTTGAGGTCAATCGGACTTGGTTTGATAGGTTTCGGCGTCGAATATAGAAGTTGGAAGTTCATAAATTCATTAGCCTTGAATCGATGTGCGATTCATGGTTCTAGCATTGTTTGATATAATTTGATGCTTCGAGCGAGTTCGTATGATATTTTAGAACTTATTGGTATATTTGGTTGAGGTATCGGGTCTATTGGGAAAAAACCGAATTTATATATTGAAGATGACGTCTCATGACACGTGGACTTGTCAAATGGTCAAAACACGATAATCAACCAAGAAGGCACGAGCGACAACAGATACGGAGAGAAGAAAGTTAAATAGGCGCGAGTCGTTATTCAAGAGGCACGAGTTTCGTACCTATATAAGTCATTTAAAACCCCGAAGATCGGAAAGGATTGAAGATATGAATCTGATGACGCAAAAGAGTCCAAATTCAGCATTAAATATCAAATACGTTAGAGAATTTGTATTTAATAGGAATGATTGAGTAACGTTTCTTTTAATATCATTTATTGCTCATAATTGTCTCATTAAGACAAAGACATTACACTTTCTCCTAGAATCAACTATAAAATGAGAAGGACTCGACATCTGTAGAGGGGAAGATTATTGAGACTTTACTGAAATACAAAGCTATTTACTGCTTTATCATTGTTCTCAAAAATCTTTAATTATTTTCGTCTCTTGATTATCAGTAACCCGAATTTCTCTTCGTTTATAGCTTTGACCAAAGACTCGGATTTTTGGTTAAACAAATTGGTTCCGTTACCGGAAAATTGATAATCTTTTCTTTTAAGCTACGCTCTATCCGTTGTTATCATCATGTCAAACAACAACAACCACAGTGAAAACACCTTGGGAAACCATGAAAATCAAACCCATCAAAATCAAGGAGACCTACCGAACATTGACGTGGTTCCCTCCCCTCTAGATTCACCACGTCAATCTCGTGAAGGCACTCCTGCCCTTGAATCCCATGCTGATCAACAAGAACAATCTGAACATTTTGAAGGAGGTGCAAATGAAGCTTTACAAAAGCTAATTGATGCACAGGTCGGCAAAGCTCTTCAGGCTCTAGTTAGTCGATTGTCTGCTGCACCACCCACACCAACTCCTAATAATAATACATTGGAGAATCCCCGTTCTGGTCTTGTTAATTCTGGAAATGGAGGAACCACCAGTGAACCACAGGAAGGGGGACCAGGTAATTCAAATAATTCCTATTTGCAAAATTTAGTACTAACCTTGCAGAAACAGATTAAGGAACAAAATGAGCGTATTGAGCAAATCCCTGGAGTTCCGCCTGTAATAAAAGGAGTAGACATGGACAAATACCCACAACAACCTTGGAAGCCAAGTGCTGCTCCCCTTCTAATTCCGAAAAATTTCAAAATGTCTGACATCCCGAAATATGATGGTACTACAGACCCGCGTGACCACGTGACTGCATTTACAACAGGCGTGAAAGGCAACGACTTGACCAAACAAGAAATCGAATCAGTACTGGTCAAAAAATTTGAGAAACACTCACCAAGGGTGCATTAACCTGGTATTCTCTTTTATCTGAAAATTCTTTAAATTCTTTTGCTGAGCTTGCAGATTCTTTTATTAAAGCACACTCGGGAGCTCAAAAGGTTGAGAAAAGAATGGAAGATATTTTCAAAATCAAACAAGGGGATTCAGAGTTGCTCAGAGACTTTGTTGATAGATTCCAGCGTGAAAGAATGACTCTACCCCGTGTACCTGACAACTGGGCTGCAATAGCTTTTGCAAGTAATTTAAATGACAAAAGTTCTGAAGCCACGAGAAGACTCAAAGAAAGCCTTCGAGAATTCCCTGCAACCACGTGGAATGATGTTTACAACAGGTACAGTACGAAGCTGCGAATTGAAGAAGATACCGTACCTAAGTTTCATCATGAAGAAAGGGGCGGTTCCAGAAGATCAGAAACCGAAAAAAGATCAGGTAAAAACAGGTACGATCCATATATGGGACCTGCAGGAAAAGACTCACGGTCAAAACAAGATAGCCAGAAATATGATCAAAAATCGAGGAACAGGGAATCTGGTCCTTCATCAAGATTCAGAAATGATCGGAACAGACAGGAGTCACGAGATGATGACAGAAGTTTAAAGGCAAGGTTCGGCAGATATAACTTTAATGTCACTACCTCCGAGATCGTGGCTGTTTTGAGAAGCATGGGAGATAAGGTACGATGGCCAAAAGAGATGCGGTCAAATCCAAATAGATGCAATCCAGATCATTGGTGCAAATTCCACAATGATCACGGGCACAAAACTTCAGAATGTAGATTCTTGCAGAGTGAAGTGGATCATCTATTGAAGCAAGGGTACCTCACTGAGTTATTTAGTGAAAAAGGTAAACAAGCCTATATTGAAAAATAGGCAAGAGCCACCAAAGCCTCCTTCACCCAAGAGAACAGTGAATGTGATAAGTGGGGGAGAAGATATTCACGGCATAACCTACACAACTTCCAACAAGGTTTCTAAAGTAACAATTACACACGGGAAACGGGTACGGCAGGTTTTAGAAAATGAAAGTATTTTATTCAATGATGCAGATACCAAAGGAGTGATAACCCCACATAATGACGCACTGGTAATATCTTTACTTGTACATGATACTAATGTAAAACGAGTTTTGATTGATCTAGGGAGTTCCGTAAATATTATACTACTAAGGGTATTACGTGAAATGCAAGCTGAAGACAAAATGATACCCAAGGCGCATACCTTGTCAGGCTTCGACAATTCAAGTGTGGTAACAAAAGGAGAGATAATTCTAACAACCTTTGCTGCAGGTGTTGTTAAAGAAACTAAATTTCAGGTAGTTGATATGGAAATGGCCTATAATATGATCATGGGAAGGCCTTGGATCCATGATATGGATGATGTTCCATCAACTCTACATCAAGTTATTAAATTTCCATCACCGTGGGGGATTTGTCAAATTCGAGGGGATCAGCAAACAGCGAGGAGTATCAACGCTGTAACAGATACGAGTGCCGTAAACAAAGAAAAATAGCAATTACAGGAAACAGTTCAAGGTGTCAGCAATCAAACCTCAACTGAGCGAGAGAAAACAGATTTAGACTCGAGACCTGATACAATTCAAGAACCTGAGGAGAATGAAAATATCAAAACAACCATCGAAGAACTCGAGGCTGTGATATTATTTGAGCAATGGCCTAAACGGAAAGTTTATGTTGGAGCTAATTTAAACTCAAACATGCGAGGTATGTTAATTGAATTTCTAAAATCTAACGTGGACTGTGTTGCTTGGTCCCATGCTGACATGACAGGGATACCACCGAATGTGATGACTCACAAATTAAACGAAGACCCATCCTTTACACCAATAAAGCAAAAGAAAAGAAAGCAAGGGGCTTTCAAAAACCAGGTGATTCAAGATGAGGTCCAAAAGCTATTAAAAATTGGGTCAATCCGCGAGGTAAAGTACCCTAATTGGTTAGCCAACACAGTTGTTGTACCTAAGAAAAATGGTAAGTGGCGAGTCTGTGTAGATTATACAGATCTTAATAAAGCTTGTCCAAAAGATTCTTTTCCTTTACCACATATAGATCAATTAATTGATGCAACTGCAGGACATGAACTTTTAAGTTTTTTAGATGCATATTCAGGGTACAACCAAATTAAAATGGACCCTAGTGATGAAGAAAAAACTTCTTTCATCACAGACAGGGGGACTTACTGTTATAAAGTAATGCCCTTTGGTCTCAAAAATGCTGGGGCAACCTATCAAAGGTTGGTCACCAAAATGTTCCAAGAACATTTAGGAAAGACAATGGAGGTATATATAGACGATATGCTCGTCAAAACCCAGCAGTCTCATGATCATATTTCTCATCTATCTGTTACATTTGAAATTTTGCGAAAATTTAATATGAAACTCAACCCAGAAAAATGTGCATTTGGAGTTGCATCAGGTAAGTTTTTGGGTTTTCTTGTTTCTAACCGTGGTATTGAGGTAAATCCTTCTCAGATCAAAGCAATAGAAGAAATCCCTGATATCCTTATTAATAAAAAGGAAGTTCAAAGATTAACGGGAAGAATTGCAGCTTTGGGGAGATTTATTTCCAAATCTTCAGAAAAGTGTTTTAAGTTTTTCTCTACACTCAAAAAGCAAGATCATTTTGAATGGAATGAAGATTGTCAACAAGCCCTTAGAAATTTGAAAGCTTATTTGTCAAAACCACCGTTATTGGCAAAACCAAAGGTGGGAGAAAAGCTTCTCATCTATCTGGCTGTGTCTGAAGTTGTGGTAAGTGTTGTTTTAGTCCGTGAGGACCAAGGTAAACAATCTCCTATTTATTATGTAAGTAAGTCCTTACTAGATGCTGAAACACGATACCCACAGCTAGAAAAGTTAGCATTAGCTTTGATCATGGCATCTAGAAAATTAAGACCTTATTTTCAATACCATCCCATTATTGTAGTTACTGTTTTTCCACTTCGAAATATTTTGCATAAACATGAATTGTCAGGGAGGTTAGCAAAATGGGCTATAGAATTAAGTGAATACGAAATCATTTATCAACCTAGGACTGCTATAAAATCTCAAGTATTAGCCGATTTCGTAGCTGATTTTAGCCAGGGGATGCATTTAGAAGCAGAAAAAGAATTACAAATTTTTAATGGTGCAAACCCGGGGACTTGGATTTTATTCACTGATGGTTCATCTAATGTAAAAGGAGCAGGTCTGGGTATAGTTCTCATGCCACCTACGGGTGAAACTATTAGGCAAGCTATAAAATGTCATTCTATAACTAACAAAGAAGCAGAGTACGAGGCTGTAATTGCAGGTTTAGAATTAGCAAGAGAACTCGGCATAACACAAATTATAATCAAGAGTGATTCTCAACTCGTAGTCAATCAAATGCTAGGGACTTATACAGCCAAGGAAACTCGAATGCAAGAATATCTCGAAAAGGTACGGGAACTAATAAAGCAATTCCAAACTTGGAAGGTAATGCAGATCCCAAGAGATGAGAATGTGGAGGCAGATGCTTTAGCTAATCTCGCATCTGCAGCTGACGTAGCAAATGACACAAATGCTTCAGTCATACATTTATTTCATTCCGTTCTCGAACCTGATAAGAATGAGATAAATTTTAATCATTTAACATGGGATTGGAGAAACAAAATTATTGTTTTTTTACAGCACGGAACCGTGCCTAATGACAAAGGGAAGGCTCACGCGCTTCGCAAAAAAGCCACTCGATATTGTTTATATCAAGGAAATCTTTATCGAAAGATGTTCGGTGGACCACTAGCAAGGTGTCTCGGACCCTCTCAAACAGAATATGTGATGAGGGAAGTGCATGAAGGACATTGTGGAAATCACGCAGGGGGAAGGTCATTGGTAAGAACATTGATTCGAGCAGGATATTATTGGCCTAAGATGGAAGAAGAGGCAAACAGTTTCGTGTCCAAATGTGATAAAATAATATGCACAGACTAGCTGAGTTACTACACCCTGTTATAGCCTCGTGGCCCTTTATGAAATGGGGAATGGATATCGTAGGTCCACTACCACAAGCAAAGGGTCAGGTAAAGTTTCTACTTGTACTCACAAATTATTTCACTAAATGGGTAGAAGCAAGAGCATTTAAACAGGTACGAGAGAAGAAAGTTAAAGACTTCATATGGCGAAATATAATATGCCGCTTTGGAGCACCAAAGGAGATCGTGTGTGACAATGGACCACAATTCATAGGAGCTCAAATCACAGAATTTCTTCAAAGTTGGCAGATTAAAAGGATAACATCTACGCCATACCATCCAGTGGGTAATGGACAAGCGGAATCCACAAACAAAGTCATTATCAACAACTTGAAGAAGAGGTTACATGATTCAAAAGGTAATTGGCCTAAGATATTACCTGGAGTACTATGGGCTTATCGTACAACGACAAAAACAAGCACTGGAGAAACACCATTTTCAATGGTTTATGGTGCGGAATCCTTAACTCCAGTTGAAATAGGTGAACCGAGCACACGGTACGTTCAGGCAACGGAGGAATCTAATGATGAAGAGATGCGGGTCAACCTTGATTTGCTTGAAGGAAGAAGAGAAGTTGCATTGATAAGAATGGCAACACAAAAGCAAGTAATTGAACGATATTACAATAGGAAAGCACGCCTCAGATTTTTCAAAATTGGGGACTTCGTGCTTAAAAAGGTGTTCCAATCTGCAAAGGCTGCTAATTCAGGAAAGCTAAGTCCAACGTGGGAAGGACCATACAGAGTTCGTGACATTGCGGGAAAAGGAGCATACGAGTTGGAGACAATGGACGACAAAGTTTTACCCTCACTTTGGAATGCCGTCCATTTAAAGAGATATTACTTCTGAGAAAGTACCCACAGTCAGGTATCGCCATGTTAAAATTTTTCTTTTGAATTATTAAAGTTTTACTAACGATTTTAGATGCTAGGCAAAAACCCTAACTCGTGCCAAATGATGAGTCACGACCTGCAAGACAAAATGGAGTATTCTAAAATTCCCAGCCCAGGGTTACAATTAATCTGATGGAAATACACACGAGTTAAGTAGTCTTCATCTATAATCGCACCTCCGAGTCCCGTATATTTTTCTGTTTCAGGAAAATAACCAAATTGAAAGAAATAAACAAGTGCTCGAGGCTTCATACTTCACCGCTCAAACACTTGGGGGACTACATATTATACACAGATATGTGTAGAAAAACATATACGAATATCGAATAAAAGTCGACCACAAAGAGACAAGTGTTGAGAAAAAGTTACAAAGTCTTCAGCATTCATCATCGTGTTCAACAAACACAAGACATTCATCATAATGTTTTTTCCATGAGAACAACAGAGTTATCTCTCAAATTCATAAACGAAGTCACCTCTCAAACCCTTCCTAATATATAAAGATAAGGTCATGACTATGTACTGAAACAGGTTATAAAGAAAAACCTTGTTTATTTTATATTATGTAAAAATCTGTTACAAGAAAAATAGTTACGAGAAAGTTATAGATGTATTTTAATACATGTAATAGTCAAAAAACTTGTTAAAGTTCATGAATAAAAACTTGTCAAAGTTGTTTCATACAAAACATGTGTATTCCTATTTCTTTCATCGTATTATAACACCATTATGAAGTTGAGACGTCTTCTTCATTAAGTGTCGATAAAATAAAAGGGCCCTCTTTTATAAGCCTCATGTTGATAATCCATGAGAAGAATCATAAAGCATTTTCAAAGGATAAAAATGCTAAGCTATTCTATAAGTCCTAGATAATTAGGCAAGAATAGAATATACAGAAGTACGGATAAAACTTCTTAATATAAAAGACTAAGTACAAACTTAGTCAGCAAAATATTTGTTTTTTACAAATGCCCCATTATGATAACTGGGGACTTCATCAAAAGATCCCTTAAAGTTGCCAAGAGATAACACCACCAATTAATAAAAACAACAGTATGAAATACATTCAACTAGTCACTGAAGGGGTTGGAACATCAAAAGTTGCAATCTCATTTTCAGGGGCAGTCACAGGCAGGATAACAACTTCTGAGGGAGCAGCAATAGGAGCGGTTTCAACTGGGCCTGGAGTGTTAAAATCACTGAGGGAAGCAAGAGTCACGGGAGCTTCAGCTTCCATGGACTGTGTCATAGAAGTTTCACCCTTGGGAGCCGGAATTGCAACTCCAATTGCCGCAATAGCCACTTCTTCATTTAAAAGCTCTTCTGCCCCAGGAGTTCCAAGTGCAGGAGAAGGAGTATCAACTGGTTGTTGGCTTTTTCAATAGTGTCTAAGACTTTGGCTAATTCAGATTGCAATTCAAAGTTTTCTTGAGTAGCTTCCATCAAAGCATCACGGCAAGATTTTAGAAAAGCCCAACTTACCTCTATGTTGAAGTTCTCCTCAAGAAGTCCATACTCCCTTTCCCACATAGCAAGATTGTTCTTCAATATCTGGTGTTCAGCTAAGTGGGAGTCAAGGGAAGCTTCAAGGGAGGCATGAGAACTCTTTAAAGCACGTATCTCGTCAGAGGAGATCCGTAAGTCAGCCTGAGCTTGAGTCAAGCTTTGCACTAACTCCCCTGCATATTCTTCTTTCTTCTCCACAAGTGCCTTAAGCTCTCTGATTTCTTCACTGGCCTTTGATAATTGTTCTGAAAATAAGCACTCCAAAAGCTCCTTATCTTTTTCAAATTGGCTTGAAGAAGCCTTGGCAATTGCTAGCTCAGAAGTCAAACCACGCTTTTGCTGCCCCAGGTGGTTTCTACTTTCTTGCAACTCCTCTATGGTCCCCTGAGCATTCTCAAACTGCTCCTTCCAGTTTGTTGCCTCAAGCTGGGTTTCCTTGGCTATTCTCCTAGCCTCAGAGATAGCCTTTGCAGACTCTCGATCCTTCTTCTCTAGAGTGGAGATTCTTCCCATTAACTCAGTACCAATAAGATTAGCCTATAAGGGAAAGACATCAAAAGTGAGAATATAGAGAGATATAAAAAAAACTTGTAAGTTAAAAAAGAAGTACCTTCAAGGTAGAATGAACTATGTCATTCATCAAAGTCAAGAAACTGTGGCTCTCCATCTTCTTCTTCTCAATATCTCTGATTAGAGGCTCGAGCCAAACATCAGCTCCACCAGTCTTTCTCAAAAGGCTATGATTGGCAGGAACTTCAAGAGTAACACTTCTCATAGCCATGCCTCTGCTGCTAGAACCCGCCTCTGTATGCTGAACAAAGGGATGATGTACAATGGAAGGAGGAGTAGTAGAAGAGGTAAAAATAATGGGAGCTGTGAGAGTCAAAGCAGGGACAGTAGGAGCAGATATGGGAACCAAAACAGGTAAGGAAACAGGAGTCGATAAAATAGGCAAAGAAATACTCGTGGTTGTCAAAGGAATAGAAGGAATAGAAGAAATGGGAATAGAAGAAGAGAGGGGAGTTTCATCAAGAACTAGTCCAAACTCTCCACTCTCAAAACACTAACAAAGAGACGTCGAATTGATTCATTAGAGCCTCTTGGAGTGGTATCCTCATCAGAAAGGATTTGAACAGGCTCGGAGATAGAGGCTCGAGCAGGAGTATCTTCAACTTCATCCCCATCAATGATGCGTCTCCTGGCTCTTGGCCTAGCTATCAAAGAGGTATTCTCTTCTTCCTCATTCTCAGAACTTTCTTCTACAACTTTTCTTTTTGGTGGCGTGGCCCGAGTCTTTTCCAAATCAAGTGAAGTGGTTGAAGACGCTCGAATGGCAATGGCTACCTCAGCTGTCATACCCCTGATACCAAATCCTGATAAAAAGAGGGATAAAGAATTAAAATAAAAAAGAATTCAATATACGGCAAAGCATAAGGAAATACATACCATGGGTCTTCACTTTCCAACCATTCATAAGAGAAATTGATTTCCAAGTTCTCGCCTCCATAGGCGCAATCTTCAAAATTGAATCTACCCAACCACGAAAGTTAGGAACGTGTTCCACATTTCCCATGGTTGCTACAAAAAGCCAAAAAGAGACGAGATTAGAAAGGAAATCAAAATTCTTAAAAAATAGATACGGTAAGAAAAAGAAAAACTTACGTGCAAAATTCCACTTCTCGGGGAAGGGAATGTTTGTTTCACCCAACAAATCCACCGTACGTACAGCAACGTAACGACAATACCACCCTCGATCCTTTTCATCTTCGGGGTTTACCAAAACCTTCTTGCTTCTTGCAGTCAAGGTAAAAACTCCATGGCGAAATAATTTGGTATAGGTGAACAAGATGGGAAAAGGTAAAATTAACATTGGCTTTGGTAGACAAATAGCTTAAGCAAGCCACAGCTCTCCAAACAAGAGGACCTACTTGTGCTAAGCAAATTTTGAAAAAGCGGCAAAATTCAAGTATAACTGGGTCAATGGCAGGATTAAATCCCAAAGTAAAGGGATAAGTATAAACGAAAGAGAATCTAATTCTGAAAGAAGAAATTCTCTGGTTTGGGGCAGGAATCATCATACGAAGATTATCTCTCTAATTACAATCTTTCCTAACAGTAGGAATCACAAGTTCAGTTATTAAAGAAGGATGAACTAAAGGGGAGAAAAAGCAAAAGTGAATAACAAATTGCTTGTTGAAGGTCTATGAAGAAGAAGACAAAAGAAAGAGGGTCAAATATGTTTATAATGACAACCGTCAAACTTAGAAGTGTAATGACGGAAAGCCTATAATAAAGGCAACTATCACTTCATGAATATAAGGTATGAATAAGCCTTGAAAAAAGGCTGCAAAATTACGGAGCCAATCAGAAGGTGACGCGTGTGCAGAGCATTAAATAGAAAAGACAATTGAAGCGTCTATCATAGCATTGATTATGGTAAAAATCCTTTTTGTGAAGATCTACTTCCCAAATATTTAATTGATAAATAAATGGAAAGTGGGGGGACTATCTGTATTGGGAAAAAACTGAATTTATATATTGAAGATGATGTGTCATGACACGTGGACTGGTCAAATGGTCAAAACACGGTAATCAACAAAGAAGGCACGAACGACAACAGATACGGAGAGAAGAAAGTTAAATAGGCACGAGTCGTTATTCAAGAGGCACGAGTTTCGTACCTATATAAGTCATTTAAAACCCCGAAGATCGGAAAGGATTAAAGATATGAATGTGATGACGCAAAAGAGTCCAAATTCAGCATTAAATATCAAATACGTTAGAGAATTTGTATTTAATAGGAATGATTGAGTAACGTTTCTTTTAATGTCATTTATTGATCATAATTGCCTCATTAAGACAAAGGCATTACACCTTCTCCTAGAATCAACTATAAAATGAGAAGGACTCGACATCTGTAAAGGGGAAGATTATTGAGACTTTACTGAAATACAAAGTTATTTACTTCTTTATCATCGTTCCCAAAAATCTTTTATTATTTTCGTCTCCTGATTATCAGTAACCCGAATTTCTCTTCGTTTCTAGCTTTAACGGATCAAATTTTGAACTTGGGAGATTGCTGAAGTTTTTCTTGTGTACAGGTCTGGTTTCCTTCTATGCGATTGCGTGGACAGGTCCGTGATCGCGAAGGCGTGTTTGGGAAGCTGGATTCTTACTTATGCATTCGCAAGATGGAGCATGAGATCACGTAGGTTGGTCAAGAAGTGAACTGCGAATGCGTGGGCTACGTCACGTTCGCGAAGAGTAAGTGAGGCAGCAGCTGAGGTCATGCGTTTGTTCATCGCGATCGTGTGAAAAGGGATACGATCGCATAGGTCTGAGGAATCAGTGTTTCACGTTCGCGTGGAGTTTTTCACGCTCACGTAGGGTTAAATTATTGGGCAGTTGAGTTTGTGCTTCACGATCGCGAGGCATTTTCCGTGATCGTGATTAAAGGATAGCTGGGCAGAATTTAAAGTCTCAAGACGAGGGTTTGATATTATTTCACAATTTGATTTTAGGAACTTGGTTGGAGGCGATTCTTGGATATATTTTCAAGGGAGTGATTAGGGTAATTGATTTTTACTTAGTTTTGGTTAAATTCCATGATTATATCTTTGATTTCATCATTTAATTAGTGATTTGGGTTGAAAAATTTGGGGGGAAATGGAAGAAACTTCTTAGGATGAATTTTGGGGTTTTGAGCGAGATTTTTGTATCGGATTTAAGTAATTTTGTTATGGTTGGACTCGTGATTGAATGAGTGTTCGAATTTGTAACTTTTATTGGATTACGAGGTGTGGGCCGGGGGTTGACTTTTGAGTTGACTTTTTGACTTTTGATAAAGAACTTAGCATTTTCATATGGAATTAATTCTTATAGCTTAAGTTGATTGTATCGAATTGTTTGTGGCTAGATTTGAAGCATTCAGAGGTCGTTTCACGAGGCAAGGGCTTGTTAGAGTAGAGATTTGCATAGCTTGAGGTAAGTAACACTTCTAAACTTAGTTCTGAGGGTATGAAACCTCAAATTACGCGTTATGTGATTGGTGTTGAGGTGACACACATGCTAGGTGACGGGCGTGTGGGCACGCATCGTAAGAATTGTGACTTGATTAATTTCATGGAACTGTATAGTTGAATAATCTTGTCGTTATCCGTAGTTTCTCCATGTGTTAGAGAAAATTGAGCTACAACTCGTGTTAGAAATCATGCTTAGGCTACATGTTGGTACTATTGGGACCCACAAAGGTCGTGTTACAGGTCGAATTAATTGCTTAATTTGTAATTTTGTACTCAGTCACAACTATTATTTACATATCGTATCTCAATCTCTGTTGTCCTTTATTGATACATCATAACATCATTGTTGGGGATGATTATCATGATTCTTTTGAGCCCGATAGACTGGAGAGATAGATGACTGAGTGAGGCCGGAGCCTGATTGTGAGGATATTTATTGGATCGGGCTGCACGTCGCAACAAGTTTTACTGACTCATGCCGTAATTGGCTTATTATAACATTTGGGCTGGATTTTCCCCTCCGGCTTCTGCACACCTACAGTGAGCGCAAGTACCTACTGAGTGCAAGCGCGAGTGTCGAGCGATTGGGAGGATTGAGTGACTGTGAGGCAGGAGTCGCTATGAAAAATGAGTGATTGTGAGAATGGAGTGAATGGGAGGATAGAGTAATTGTTACTCTGAGAGTATGCATATTTTTTCATCATTTTGCATACGTAACCGACTTGTAGATACCGAGATGTATCATTTCTTATCTTAGTTGTACTTGACATATCCTACATTTTTGGGCTTTATCTGTTAAATTTTGAAGCATGTCTATCTTTTTATATTGTATTTTTATAATTGAATTGTACTTGTGAAGCTCATCACTACTTGCAGCCCAATACTTACACTTGTTACTTACTGAGTTAGGTGTACTCACGCTACACACTGCACTTCGTGTGCAAATCCAGGCGTTTCTGGGCACGTTGGTTGTTGATCTCAGAGTTTCTAGCCATTCGGAGATTATCGAGGTAGTTGCCCTGGCGCCCGCAGACCTTGATTCTCTTTCCCTATCCCTCAACTTTACTTGTTTAGTTTCTGCTTTCTTAGACAATGTATCAGACTTTGTATCTGTATAGATGCTCATGTACTCAGTGACACCCTGATTTTGGAAAACTTTTGTATCGAGTTGTGATAGTTTTATCCAGTTTTATGAGATTTTTTCTTATTTAAAACCAGTTTTGGTATATTTAAAAATATTGGTATGTCTGAGTTGTCGGCTTGACTAGTATCATGATAGGCGCCACAACGACAGGTTAAGTTTTTGGGTCATGACAACAGGTTAACTAGCACAGTACAAATATGCTTTTCCTATAGAGAACTACAACAAATACGAAAAAAATTGATACTATTTACTAACAATTAGCCATTAAGACATGTTTATCGAAAATAACTAGAAAAATTTGTCAATGATATACAATATACAAAAAAAAACCTATGAAAAAGGTTTCTTTTTCCAATGGATATAATTGTAATCCATTGAAAACAAATGGATAATGCAGTATGCATAATTTAAGGAAGATCAGAGGTGATTTGGACTGATCTGGAGTCAAAATTCTCTTTGCAACATATGTATCTCAAACACAAGTGTACAAGGAATAAATAGTAGATACATATGGGATAGAAAAATTATACACGATGATACAATGTGGGTGTACATCTTATCTTCTTCCATGTTCATCTTATACTTCGAATTTAGCTCAAGTTTCAATTCAAACCATCTCAAATCTTCTTCAAATCGGTCCAAATTTTCAATTTCAATTTCGAAAATCTGAATTTTCGAACTCAAGCTTGAGCAAGCTTCAATGCCTATTGATGACGTTTTATGTTCAATTCTTCGGCCCAATCCAGTAAATTAATATTTAATAGTGATTTTCACTTTGAATTAAGTGCAAACAAATAATTAAATCACTATGGTTTATTTTGAAATATATTCAGTTCGTTGAGCATGAAATATTGATTACAAGAAGGACCGACTTCACGGTAAATAATTTGGATGCTCAAAATTTAACACAGTGAGGGTGTTTGGAATGACTTTAAGCTGGTCAAATCAACTTTTAACCTCTTTTTAGCTTTTTTTAGTATTTGGAAAAATCAAAAAGTGCTTAAAACAAGTCAAAAGCAATAAGTTAGACAACTCCAACTAATTATTTTTTAGCTTAAAAGTTATTGTTGGTGAAAAATCACTTTTTTTTAAGCCAATCCAAATGGAATGTTTCAATATTTTAGAGGAGAATATGAAATTAGAATTCTAGCCAGCCAATGCAATTTTAGATATTCATCTGAAAAAGAAAACTAACTCTTTAACTAAGTATGACTGTCAAATTCCTTAGTGTAGTGGTCACTCACGGCAAGCCGACACAGAACAAGTTATAATATCACTTCCCAAGCATTTCAATATGGAATTTTTAACTCATATAGCAAAGGTTAACACCTTATTTATTTTAAATAAATATCATTTTAAAAAATTATATTCTATAGATGTCTTTTAATGTTTATAGCAAAATATCTAATTTTAGTTACCTCCTACCCCTAAGTCACTAAATACGTTATTTAGTTATACTATTTTCTTTCTCTTTCTACTTTGATACACGTCATTCTCTTCCCCATTCCCCGAAAACACGATACTCAATCTCAAAATTTCTCTCACCCACATCACCTACCATTAGTCAAAAACCCCACACTCTCTCATTTTTCCTCTCTCTCTAGGGCGACATGGTGTAGTATAGGCTGCCATGGATGTGCAGCCCTCTCCATCAAGTTAACATCATAAAGGTTGAAGTTGAATCTCAAGAGCCTTTGTTTGGATCTCGTTTCCGAATCTGCTGCCTATGTTGTTCGCTAAGAAATCACTGCTGTCTATTGCCTCAGCAGCAGGTAAACCCATTGCCATTGATAAGGCCACGCAAGAAAGGTCTAGACCTAGCACAACTAGGGTTAATGTTGAACTTGATCTTCAAGGAAAGCTGGCGCAATATACGAGGATTCAATTTATTGATGATAAAACTGGGAAGGTTATCGAGCATGCCCAGAAATTCAATTTGGGGCTGAGCAACTTGGTTTTCTGTTAATATATTTCAATATATTTTCAATGTATCACGATGTATTTTCATGTATTCATTGTCTATTTTTTCATTGTAATTCAATGTATCTCATGTCATGAATGTATTCATATGTTTTTTTTAATTAATATAATTTATGTTTTCAGATGTATTATATAATTTCTTTGAAGATTGCTATATTTTTGGGGTATTTTTCGATTGAGAATCTTTTTTATAACTGGAAATACAAAATTTGTGTGTTATAATTGAGTTTGTTGAGTTATATTAGGAGTCGATTATGATAATTGATTCACTTTCCATTTAAAAATAGTGTAATCCCCTGTTTCACGCCGTGAATACAGTCGAATACAATAATCTATCCAGCTGTAATCCCATATTTCACGCCATGAATATAGTCGAATACACTCGAATACAAAAATCTGTCTAGCTGTAATCCCCTGTTTCACGCCTAGAAATGCTACTGTATTCATGAATATAGTAGCTTAAATACATCAAATACTTCTTATAACAACAGAAAATATATCTATAATCCGTAATATAGCAATGGTATTTATAGATAGCTAATTACCACTAAAAGATAGTGCTAATTTATGAAAATTTCTCTTTAAATATTTGGGATAATGTTTGTAGCATTTTATGAGTAATTAACTAATATTGGTAGCATTTTATCCATTGACTAATACTGGTAATTTTTTTGCTTTAGGATGCCAAATTGGATAGTTTTTTCATACGAAAATAGGATAATTTTACCCGCTTTAACTGGCTTTTGGGGTTTCCAAAAAGCAATGAGAGTTTTTTTACAATATATATATATATATATATATATATATATATATATATATATAATATGATAAATTAAAAAAAACTCATGTAAGTTGCATAAAAATTCTTATGGTATACAATATGATATACAACTTTCATACATTATGTTGTTATCTACACTTTGCATGTTATTTGTATGCAACTTCATTTTGTATGTCATGTGTACGTTATCATATGTCCAATGATAACATACAAATAATCACCTGACATACAGCTTATTGTTTGTAGGATGTAGCATTATTTTTTGGTATTTTTTTTTATTACCAACTAGATAGAAGTATTACAGATCACTGGAAGTAGGCCCTAATTTCATAGAGAGAAATTCAAAAATAGCCAGATTTACAAGTGGACATTCAAAAATAGCCACAGTTTCAAAAGTAATCGAAATTTAGTCACTTTTCATGTAAAGAAAAATCTGAATAAAAACACTGTTCAAAATTCGAAAAAATACTCCAGTATACTCCATTATAATATACTGAACTTCCATTGTATTCTACTGGAGTTCCAGTATAATATACCCGTTCAGCATAATATATTAGAAATTCATACACATGTACTCCAGTATATTATGCTGAAACTTTCCGCGTGTTGGAGTCCAGCATAATATGTTGGAAGTTCTTTTGAATGCCTTGCCACTTGAAAATCTTTTCCCACACTTCAGCAGCATAAACATATATAACTAAAGAGTAAATGTTCAATGCTTTCCTCTTCCCCATTGCGTAGTAGTTATTTGTCACTCCCTATCTTGTTCATTGGTCCTCTTGTGCTAAGTTTCCATATATCCCCAAATGCAGAATGACTCTCCATTTTGGTGCTCCACTGTCGTTGCATAGTATGATTTTTCTCCAAGGCACTTCTGTGAAATTACTTGTTATTCTATGATATTGTTTTTGAATAGAGAAAGATTATCCCTGCATCAGTTCGTCCTTATCATCCCTGCTTTCTCCAAAGTATAGTATAATTTATTGTCGCAGTATTAAAATCATTTATAATGATGTGCTATAGTATCTAAATTCTTCTCAAAATGGATATTAGTTATTTATGTACACGAGAAAGTAATTTTTTAAATTAGCTGCATAGTGATGCTATATTCATGTTTCAATATCTTTTTGTTATATTAGTTCATTGTATCAGTGGAAAAATACGCATGACATGTGAATTGACGATATAGTGACAAGTGACATTTGTACCATACTAATAAAGAAGAATGATGAATCACAGTTAAAACACCCACGGGATTTACAGAAGAACGTACCATATCTGACAATTGGGAAGGAGGAAATAGGCACGAGATGCATGAAGGTCATAAAAAAGGGAAGATTTATGAACAATAACGAATATGGAAAGAGAATCATCATCATCCTTGATTATGCGCGATCGCTTATTATTACCATAACCATTACGAGTAATTCAGTAACGAGCAATTAATACAAATAATGTTAATAACGGGTAAGAATTAAGTGAGAAAAACTCGTTACATATTTGTACGCCCATATAAAGGTCCTCACCTTATTTTTTTATTTTTTTTGGATGAAGTAAGGTGTTATCATTAAGAAGGCATCAAGGAGATGCATAAGCAAACAAAAGTTACAAAGAGAGGTGATTGATAGCTCTGTAAGTACAAAAAACTATGTTAGGACGAGAGAGCTAACAAAGTCCAAAAAGTGATCAGTGTTATTTACATGGGTCATGAAATTCCAGCTAAAAAGACTAACCAAACATCTAGCCTTCATGAAGCATGCTGGAGTTGAGACACCATCAAAACATCTGCGATTTCTCTCTGTCCAGATACACCAAAAAATAGTTGTTGGGATCATTTTCCATATCCTTCTGATGGCCTTATCAACTTTCCACAAAAACCAGCTATCATAGGTTTCGTTGACTGACTGAGGGGGTGACCCAGGATAATCCAAATATGGAATAAAATAAATTCCATAAGTCAGCTGCAACTGGACAATGAAGGAATAGGTGGTTTATGCTTTCTGCATTATGGAGACACATGTAGCATCTATTAACTAGTATAATATTTCTCCTGGTTAGATTATCCTGAGTGAGATATGCCCCTCTTAATGTTGTTCATGTGAAACATATTACCTTAGTAGGCAGTCTGGTCTTCCATATGTGCTTCCAAGGCCAATTCTGTAATATCCCATTTTGAGAGCAAATGAGATTGTAACTGACTTTGATTGTGTATTTGCCTTCCTTCGAACTTCCCCAAGTGATTTTGTCTGGCTGTTGTTCTTCAATGTTGTAGCCTTCTAAAGCTTCAAAGAGTGCCAGTAAATCATTGATTTCCCAATCGTGTAGGTTTCTTCTGAATAAGGGATTCCATGTGCTTCCTTCCCTATTCTGAGCTATAGTGGAGTTCTGATTGCAGGCTATCTGAAACAGCTCAGGGAATGAGTCCTTCAGAGTTGAGCTTCCAATCCATCTTTCCTTCCAGAATTTCACATGCATTTCATTGCCAACTTTAAAAGTTACATTCTCAAAGAACTCACTCCAGTTTCTGCTAATATTTTTCCATAGGCCAACCCCATAGGGGATTGAGCTATTTTTGGTATACCAATGGCTTTGCATTCCATACTTGGCATCAATGACATCTTTCCAAAACCCATTCTCCAGTTGACCATACCTCCATAACCATTTCCAGAGCATACATTTGTTATGAGCTTTTAGGTCCCTCATGCCCAAACCTCCTTGTGACTTTGGTTGAGTGACCTTCGACCACTTAACCAAGGAAATTTTATGGGTTAGGCTATTCCCTTCCCATAAGAATCTCCTTCTGAGTTTATCTAATTGCTTTAAAACTGAGCATGGGATAGAGAATAATGACATGTAGTATGTTGGGATGCTATCAAGAACACTGTTTATTAATGTGAGCCTACCACCCATGGAAAGGTATTGCATCTGCCAGGTAGATAGCCTTTTCTCAAACCTTTCTATTACTCCATTCCATATGCCAACTTACTTGTGTTTAGCTCCCAATGGAAGGCCTAGGTAGGTTGTAGGGAAAGTGCCCGTCTTGCAGCCAAGAATCTCAGCCAGTTCAGCTAGATTGGAGACCTCATTAACCGGATATATGACACTTTTCAACATGTTAATGTGTAGGCCAGATAAAACTTCAAAGATGAGCAAAGTAAGGTTGAGGTTGAGAACCTGTGACCTCTCTGCCCCACAAAATATTAAGGTATCATCTGCAAACAGTAAGTGTGAGACTATCGCTGAGTTTTCTAAGGTCCTTCCCACTTGAAAACCTTGTATCCATTGGAGCTGCTTTGCTTTTTCAAGCATTTTAGTTAGTCCTTCCATAGCCAATATAAAGAGGAAAGGGGAGAGAGGGTCTCCCTGCCTGAGGCCTTTTTGTGAAGAAAAAAACCCAACAGGACTCCTATTAACCAAAACAGAGTATTTCACAGTGGTAATGCTGAATTTAAGGTCCTTACCTTATTTTGTACGATCATGAGAATACTCATGAATATACGCAATCAATCTTTTATATCGTACTTGATTGAGGAGTCTTGTTCACAATTCTGGTGAGAAAACAACGATCATCAATAAGATTTCTTTCCTTCGCTTATCATTTCAATTACTTATTTTATTCTTTATTTTTTGGCAAAGTGGAATAAACTTGATTATTAGAAACTCGATTTTCTTTAATATTGACTTTGACAGCAAAAATTATTTTTTGGTTAAACGTCCATCTTATCTCATTGTAAGGAAAATCCAGATAGCTATTTGAGCAGTTGCAAGCCAAATACAAAAAAATCTCAGAAAAACTTGAGCAGCGAAGGCGATTGAAAACGATGTGAACCATGCAAATGGCAATAATAAAACCGTATATTCAAGTTGTAACTTATAGACATTTGATACGCCAAAATTAAAAAACTAATTTCATGTACACGTGTTTCACAATTAATGCGACAACTTTTAAAAATACTCTAGCCAGTTCGTATATTTTATTTTGGAAAAGTCTTTGCACGTTCTTGATAAAAAAATTTGATAGCCTCAAGCATAAGATTATTTGTTTAATTATATTTACCTTTTATGTTTTTCTAAACGTCTCACTTAATAAGACACTAATTCAAAATAATAAGGGTAACAAACAACTTATTATCTTGATATTTTAAAACAAATTCATTTTTATAAACAATTAATACGTGGGACAGAACAAAGTACTTATATATTTAAATTAGATTGACTTTAAATTCTGTAGCTTGCTATAACTGTTGACTCCAATCTAGAATAAATAAAAAGCTGAGAGTAAATTAACTATCAGCATTATCTTTATTTTATTTTAATGATAAAATTTTGCAATATTAAATCAGATCCAACTAAAAAGCTCGGAGTAAGTTAATTATCAGCATTGATTTAATTTTATTGTAGTGATAATTTTGCAATATTAATTCAGATTTAAATAAAACAGAATCATATACCATCATTTAATGTGGGTGTATATTTGTTGAACTTCGTGATCACTCATTTACTAATTTTAGATCTGCTTTAGATTTCAAGGAATGGGGCAGGATGGGTTTTGTTTGATGCGGGGCGGGCGGGACGGGTTTACTCTTACGCAGGTGGCGCCGGGGCGGGCGGGTTAAAATAATTTTTAAATTTTTTAAAGCGGGGCGGATTGCGGGTTCAATGCGGGACAACTTTGAATTTTATATTTTTTGAAACAAAGCAATCATTTCAACTACAATTTCGCATTCTTCTTCACTAGCACGAATACTATTTTGATTTATAATTAACCAATTTGCATAAGTCTCACAAAAATAATATTACATAAGTCAAGATATCGTATTAGTAATTGGAAATGATAGCAACCCATTTATTTTGAAAGATCAGCGTAATACTCTCTTAGTTTTATGTTTATGTGATTCTATTAAACTCTCCATTTTTATAAAATAATAAAACAGACACTATAATAAAATTTCTGAAAATAACTTTTAATTTTCTGCTTAGTATAGTAAAAAAGAAAAAGCAGAGTCGGCAATGTTTCCAACGGCTAGAAAAAAAACGAAGAGAAAAAAAAAGAGAATGAGACATTCATCTATTGTCTGGTAATTATCCATTCAGACCATGACTCCGATCAACAATTCGATTGCGGGTAGCCAGCAAAGGGTGCAATTAGCACTCACCAACCCAACTACGGATGGTTTTCTTACCAAGACAAGCTATTTGGCAGCAGTGGAGGCTGCCACGAACGGAGGGGGGGAGGGAGGACTTCGACTGGATCATAGGCCATATGAATTCATAGATAGGAAGGCTAAGGTTATTTTCTCAAAGGAAGAAGACGAGCTATTAGCGGAGAAGTGTATATTAACAATAGTGAGAACGTTTTCTCGAACACGCCCTCAAATTGACAAAATTAGGGATGAGTTCAAGAGAATTTTTCCGCTGAAGAGTACTATAAAAATTGGGGCATATGATTGGAGGCATGTGTTCATTGATTTTGCAGTTGAAGTGATTTTAATCGATTATATGCAAAATCATCGATGTTGCTCTGTGGAATGGTCATGCGAATTGAAAGATGGACTAGGAAATTCAAAGCAGATTTGGAATCGACCCTAGCCCCGGTGTGGGTTACCTTACCTAAACTGTCGTGGCACTACCATGCCTGAGCAGCGATAGAACGAATTTTGGAACCAATAGGTCCCCTGATTGCTCTGGACAAAGCCATTGTGGTGCGCACAAGGCCTACTACGGCGAAGGCTCATGTGGAGATTGACCTGACCAAACCAAGGATTAAGGAAATTCAAGTTGCACTAATAGATAACAATGGTGAATTTGATACCTTCAATCAAATCATAGAGTATGAAATTAGGTGTCCCAGAATTCTGCTACTACTGTATAAAGAAAGGACATTCAGACGAGCAATGCAGGAACCAACATAAGAAAGAAGAAGGAGAAGGCTCATCTGGTGTGGTAAAGGAAAGACCAACAAAGAGACATACAAAAAATGGAGAAGGGGAATGGATAGAGGTCAAGAAGAATAAAATAGCAAGAAAAGGCACACAAGAATCCAACAAAAAGCAGCTGAACTTACCAAGCAATACACAACACACTCAGAATACAAAGTAAGCGGGACCAAAAGCCTTACATGAAGAACCAATGACTCAAGATGCTAGGCTAGAGGAAGAGGAGATAGAGCAGTACTACATGGTATTAGATAACATAAGAGATGAGAATAAAACAGAAGAAATCGGGCAGAGCATAATAAAAAAGCAGTCAAAGAGGAAGAAGGCCAAGAAAGAAAAGAATAAAACTCTTAAAACATGTGGAAAAAAAGGACCGCAAATGCTAAAAAACATAAGGAGATTGCTCTATAAGAGAAAAAGGAACACGACCTTATTGAAGGAACAAAACTCCTCAATGTGACAGAAGATCAAGTAAGAAAAATCGCCATAGGGAAGAGGAGGAAACATAGATCAAAGATCCCATCCCAAAGCCTACTGGAGTGGGATAAAGAAGACAATAATCTGGAAATCACACCTTTTCCAATGCTAAACCTCAAACCAGTTGAGGTTAGAGGAGAATAAGGAGAGCATAAACTAAATACAGACATTCCCATTGAAGTACACTCACTCACACCAGGGAAGTCCCTAACGCAGATCTCTGGTGGCATAAGTGGATACAGGGAGACAGGCAGAACAACTACTGAAGTTGGCATAGACATGGTACCAAATGTTGATACCTAATTTTTTTCATAATATTTTAAACCATGCTTGGGCATCAATTAGTATTTTTTATACAATTTCTGTATTTTTTAAAATATTTTAACTAATTTCTCCCAGCATTTATTTTATAAAAAACAATCATTAAATTGCATCACAAAATAGTTCTAATAATTTTTGTGGCTTAATTTTATCATTTGCATTCGTATTAAGTTTTAGTTATTGCACAAATAGCCACATATGTATTTTAGGATGCAATTGCAATTACTTTGCAATTATAGCCTATGTATGCATTATCACATTATTTTTCCAAAAAATAGCCTTTTATATGTTTAAAATATTAAGTAATTACTTTAAAATATTTCCATGCATTAAATCATTTTTTATAATTTATTGACCATTCTTTAAAATTGTTTTAGCAATTAATTACGAATTTAACAAGTAGCTCATTTTCATTTAAAACTTAGCCTATTAACTAGCCCAATTTTAACCCCTTAAACCAACCCAGAAACCCCAGGCCCAATACCCATCTGCCCCAACCCAATACCTGACCAAATCCTGGTCGTTGATCATTTTGATCAACGGTCCAGATTCACCCTTTCCTAAATTAAACCTAATGACCTCCCCAAACCCTTCATTCCTCTCCTCTCTCACGCCGACATTTGATCTCTCTTCTCTTAAATGCTTTCAAGTCCTACGCCTAACCCTAATCGCTATCATCGGCGAGAACTCTCGTCTACAGAGATTCTGAGTATTCTCCAACCACTACCGGCCTTCTATACTCTCTGGTTGTTGATTACATGGATCCCCAAAAGAATCTTAAGGAGATTCAACCTGTTCCTTCGTGCGAAGTATGTTTGCAGGCTTGTCTAAGGCCATCCTTGTTTGTGAGTGTTGATTTCCTTCCGTTTTAGGTTCAGATCCCGCCATATGCAGCAATATCAACATCCAACATCTGCACGCAAGGTGCAGAAGTGTAGTATAAGTATAACCAACCACATATACTCAATACATAACAAAAGGTTGAAAGTAGTGACGAGTTGGGACAAGGGTCAGAGTCCAACTCCGATAACTAAATATAGTTCATAACAATATAATAAATATGATACAAGAAATAACTTATCTCGTTCGTGTGAGCACGTGATTTTTTCTCTCACGACAATTACTCCAAAAGAAATCAAAAAATAAAACAAATTATCTTTGTATATAATTTTTAGAATTTGCGTGGTATTTCGGATAGTTATTTGTAGTTTTGTCTGTGATTGTTTATTTTTAATTAAAAATACAAAAAAATATGTTGCATGAATTTAAGATTTTATTCTGCTATTAGGAATTAATTAAATCATATTTGTTTTTTGTTTTTTAAAAAAAGAATGAAAATCACAAAAATATTATTTTTGGTAATTTTGTCATTTTTATTGTTTAATGGTGTGATTTTGTTTAATTAATATTTGATATTGTGTGTTAATTATTGTTAAGAATCAATTAATGTCTGTGTAATATAATTGTTTTTTTATAATTTATTTTTAGGATTTTGGTAAATTCGGAATTAGAAAGGAAAAGAACATAAAAATAGAAAAGAAAATTGGACTGGGCCATTTCATTTTGGGCCAAAAGTAGGCCCAAACGAGACCTATACCCCGTCCAAACCTTCAGCTCTCAAAGACGCATCAAACGACGTCGTTTCGAGACCAGCGAATCTAGACCGTTCATCCATCCTCATCCAACGGTCCAAGGCCTCACCCCATAACCCGACCCATTTTTCCTTGGATCAACCCACTCCCCCACTGAGACCAAAACGACCCTGTTTTATATAAGTGAAGTGATCCAAACCATTGATCCCATCAGATCTAACGGCTTGGATTCACACACACACACACACACACACACACACACACACACACACACACACACACATATATATATATATATATATATATATATATATATATATATATATATATATATATATATATATATATATATTTTTCAAACACACCCCACACCCCCCCTAAGCTACCCCCCTCTCTTCGTCTCTCTCAACGAACCAGACGACCCCAAGAACCCTAGCCAGCCGCCACCCCTCCCTTTTGCCTGAAACCCGATGGCGGTAACGCCGGTGACCACCAAAACGACACCCCTGAGCCATCTTCCCATCCACAACACGAATCCATGAACCATTTGCCTCGAATCACCCCACATCTTCTTGAATCTTCAATCGAAGTTTCGAGCAGACCATGAAACCACCCCCAATCCACCCCTAATTAACACCACACCACCACTAGGCTTCCCTCATCCCTAAACCATCAACAGATTCCCTCGAATCTCGTTGAATCTTCTCGAATCTTCGATCAAAGATCTCCCTTCCAAGCCCTAGCCTGTCCCCTTAACCCCAGACTAACACCCAATAATCCCCTTTACCTCTTCATCCTTAATCCCTAACCAAATTAGCTTGAACATGAGTAAAAACCGTCAAATGACGGATCTAGGGTTCAACGGTTCAAGACGTGTCAAAGCTTCAGGGTCGATTGGGTTCTATTCAGTATTGTAGGCCTATTTCTCACGAAATAGACGTATTATACTGACTAGGACTCAAGTTCGAAAGGGCATACTGGTGAAATCCGAGAAAAGAACAGTAAATATTTCTTAATTTCTTTTGTTTCCTTCTATAGTTTTGTTTGTCTATTTTAAATTGTATCTTTGTTTTGATTTATTTCTTGTCATTTGTTCAGTACTTCTCTCCTTCTCATCAGACTGTTTATGGGGTCCAAGTTCTCTAATTGTTGGTTATATGATGTAAACTGTTTGGTCAATTTATTGATTAGTTTGTTATGTGTGAGTTAGTTTAACCTGATAGTAGTTTTAATCCTGGTCTTGATTTCATAGTCCATTTCAGTAGGTTTTTTGTTGTTGTTTTGTTTAAATAATGTATGTTAGACTTTCTGGCATTGGTTCAGGTTTGTCCCATATATGTGATGTGTGGCTCTTTGTTCTTTGATATTCATCAATTTTCGTATAAGTTCAGTATATCGCAGGATTTCCTTCACTCTATTTAGCTTAATTTGGAATTATGAATTTAATTAATCATTCCCATAATGTGCCACTGGTGATTGGAAGTTTGACCTGGATAGTTCAATAGGGTTGTGTTCTGATTCATGGTAATGCTGTTATTGGGTCTTCTGTTAAGTATCAATGAATTTTGATTCAGCTTTAGCTTCAGCTTCAATGTTCTGTTAAGCTCCTTTGTTTGTTGATGTGATTTTGGTTTGAAGTTCAGTCCAGAATTTAGGAAGTTGAATTGGTTATAGCTGCAGTTTTAATGTAGATTTCAGAGTTTAGTTTGGGATTTGAAAACCTAAAAAGGGTTTAGAGTAAGTGGACTGCCAGTTGAGTATGTAGTGAACCATTAAATTAATGAATAATTTAATCAAAAGAGGGAATCTTAGTGCAAATACATCCTGGCTGACATCTTTAAAGGTGGGAAGTCAGATGTAGGATGACTTAAAATAATAAAAGCTGAGAATGCACATGGAAATAGGTAGTGAAACCTGTTGTACAGTAGGATATGCATTACTTTTTTGAACTTCAGGAGATTTTTAAATAAGAAAACCCATGCCTAGACAACAAAAGGTGGAAAGGACAGATTAGGAAATATACTTAAGTCTGGGCAGCCTGTTTATTTTGAGGGGGAGGGCTCCTTTTTTCAAAAGAGGGCTATAAAATCAAACGAGAGGAAGAAGGAGAAAGGGGGAGCCAATAAAAAGATTCCTATTTTTGAAAAGTCTCTCTCTGATTTTCAATTTTGAGTCTGCATTTGACATTCAAATATACAAAAAATACAAAAAAAAAACACACTAGAAAACAGAAAACCAAACATTTTTCACTGCTTCATTGCTCATTCTAATCATTTTTTCAAATTCTTTTGGATTGCTTCATTCCTGTTCTAAGATCTAATTCTAAAGATATTTAGAGGTGTTTAATGGTTTGTTAGAGTGATTTTTTGAGTCTACTTAGTTTGGATTTGGTTAAGTTCTGTTCCAGTGAAGTCCCGAGGCGTCTAAGTTCAATTTCGAGGGCTTTGAGTGCATTTTGAATGTGTGTTGGATTGATATGTGGGAATCTGCTTGATTAGTGAACATTTTTGGGTTTTGAAAATCATTTCCTGGATGGCTCTTTGATTTTGTACTGCTGGATTTTGGTTGCTGTTGGCTGCTCATCTTACTACATCTGCTGACCCCTTTTTCCTTCCCTTTGTTTCATTTCCAGGTACACACTTGAATTAAGCTTTGATGTAGCTTTGACTTGAAAGATGAAAAATGGAAATATTCATGCTTTGGCCTCCACATCTGTGCTCATGTAGTTTACCCTGGACCTGTGTTTCAAAAAATAGATATTAGTTGATGTGTAATTACTTAATATAGTTTAGTTTCGATTGGTATTGGTTGGGAGGGTATACTGTATAGATATTAGACTGTTAATGGACTATCTAGTTGCTGGAATTTTGTTTAGTCAATAACCTTAATAACGTCATTTTGTTGATTAGTTTAACTGAAAATTTTAGCAACAAAATTAACTGGTTCTAGATCTGCATTTTGCAATTGATCATTAAATAGTCGAGTAGTGGACTAATTTCAATTCATTTGTAGTTAGTCTTGGACTGTCTTGGGCTGGCGTAATTGGAAATTTGTGTCAATACAGTCGCTTAGTATAGTTTTAGTATGATTCAAGTTCATTTAGCATTAGATACCTTATTCATAGACAATGAGTCATAATTTAATCCGTGCTTAAGGGAATCCATCAATGATCGCGTAGTTTGTTAGTTTAATAGCATGAAGTTGAGTTTTAACTTGGATTGCCGGGTTTATACAACTATATACGTTTTGGAATCAAAAGCACTAGATACATCTCCTATCTGAAATAATACACGTTGCATTTGCATGTTGAAAGGCCATCTCATCCCCACCCCTTTATAAATGAAATTAATGTTCACGTTCACCATATATGTGCACTGTTAAATGAATTGAATGGTCTGAGTGTCCATTGATTGAGGACTAGCGTGCAATTTTAATCAAAAAGGGCTTATTTGGGCGTAAAACACTGACAAGCCTCGAAATTGAAACCGTTGTCATGTTTCTGGGCTCAAACCGTCCAGCCCCCTTATGAACACAATATAGGCTGTCTTGAACGAGTTGCTAAAAGGATATATTTTTATTTATTTAGTTATTGGGCCTGGCTGATCTGAAATAGATTTATAAGGATTTGGTTCTTTCAAATAGGCTAAATAATTAGGGTTTCTTCTTTTATTGTTAGAGACAAATTAAAATAGAAAATCGTAGTTTGCTTTAGGTTAGCTTTCAAATAAAAAAAATGATGATGAGACGAGCCTCGCCAAATAAAAATGCAAATTGCGGGGCCCTCAATAATTGGTCATAATAAAATACTTAGAATTCGGAATGGCCATTTAGCGAATTTCACGGCCTTCCCCAAAATCATAATACGCTAGCCTCTTTAGGCGCGTTCTTAATAATATTACCTCCTTAAACTCGGGTGCACATTTATGTGACCCAAATCCAAATCTCAACGGAGTCGGAATGTATTAACAACCACGGGTGCATTGATTGCGACGTGGTTCAAGATGCATTTTCACGGCGTTGCAATTCTATTAAAAAAATAATAGTAAAAGCGATTTAAACTTAATAAAAGCACACAAGTTATAACATGTATTAAAATCAGATATTTAGCCATTATAACAATTTAAGCGACCGTGCTAGAACCACGAGATTCGTGGCTGCCTAACACCTTCCCTCAGGTCAATAGAATTCTTTACTTAGAATTTCTGGTTCGCAGACTTCATTTGGAAAGTCGAAAATTTCCTCGATTTGGGATTCAAGATAAACCGGTGACTTGGGACACCAAAAGCCAAACCTTTTACAAGTGGCGACTCTGAAATAAATAAATAATCCCATTTTCGAATAATGTCACTTAAAATGGAAAAACTCCCTCACGCATTTATCCTTTGGGGTAGGTGCGCAAAAAGGAGGTGTGACAGCTCTGGCGACTCTGCTGGGGATCCAAACCCAGAACTTCGATTCAGGGTTCAAGAATTTGAGCTTAGAATAACTGTTATAGTTGGCTTGTTTTATCTGATTTTTACATGTTGAGCCTAATGTGCTAAATGCCGGTTTTACCGCTTTGATATTGTTTGGACTGTATATAAATTGCTACGAAAACCTCCTCTCTCTGAGTCTTCTAAATCATCTGGGAAGTGTGCACTTCGTGTGACTTCTTTTCTATTAGAGTCTTATCCCAATTTTAGAACGAGGTTCGGACAAGTTGCAAAGCCGGTGAAGCTTCTGTATTCCCGGTACGCTGCCCCCCCTCGGCTCGAGCTGTCCGCTCGGGTAAGCCAGGTCTAGAACAATAAACCCAGGTTTTTAAACCTAGTATAACAAGCCTCATGCCGGATCCCTAGTAGGAACGTTTGTTTGCATCATGTGCATTTGACCTTGGAGACTCAACACAGGGGTTGGGTCTGTCTAAGACAGGTGTACCCAAATGAAAAAGACCATCCTGATGCATCTTACGTGCTACTTGCGCATCTGTTTGTTTCAGCTTGCATGTTGACCGGCTTCTAGAACAGAGGAAGAAAATCAAAAAAAAAATCAAAAAGTCAAAAATAAATAAATAATAATAATATAGGAGTGAGAGGTAGGTATTTAGAAAATTCTGAAACTCTGCCGAAATTCCGAAAAAAAAAAAGAAGTCATCTCCAAATGAGCCAAAGTTTTCAACTGCCATGTTCTGTCAAAACTAGCGAACTACGCGGGTCTGATTCTCACCGGATGTGAGATACGTAGGCAAACCTCATCGGTTCCGGCCCATAATTTTAAAAAAAAAACAAAAATATTTTCCTTTACTTCCTCTCTAGAAAAGTCTTTTTTTATTTTTTTTAAAACCCCAGTTTTAAAAAAATATATATATATTTTCCATTACTTACTTCTTTAGTCCCTAATTGTTTTTTTTTTAAAAAAAATAAAAATAAATATATATATATACAAAAAAAATATTTTCTTTTAATTTCTTCCAAATATCCAAAAAATATTTTCATTCTTTCAAAATTGGAAAGAAAATTCAAAATTCAAAAAAATATCATTTTTTAGAAGCATTTCTTTCATTAAGAAGGGTCCAACTTCATTTTTGTAAAAGTAGCCCAAAAGAACAAAAATTTTGTTTTTATTGTAAATAAGAAGGTGATGTCATTCTTGTCTAAAATAGTTGAATGTCCTCAAAAGGACGCCGGAAGGCCGTTTTTTGCAAGAACAGCCACTTTTAGTAGTTTTTTTTGGCTTTGGCCGTTTAGCAAACACAACCTTAAAATCTTCTTCCTCGAAGTGCTGAAAGGTCGTATTTGCAAAGCCGGATTTTTTATGAAATTTTGATAACCTTTTCTTGAGTTCAAATGAGTCATAACCTTTTAAATTAAATCACCCTAATAAATGTGCAGGATGAGCACAGATGAAAACGAACCCTTCGCAACTCTTGAGGAGATCCCCTTACAGCTCCACATGTGGTGGAATGACCTAGGAAAAGGTAGCCGAGAAACTGTGATAAAAGTTTTGGGTGGTCTTGTCGGACTTTTTAATGTCAAGCCAAGATTGGACGTGATTGAAGCCCTGATACCTTTTTGGGATCCGACTCTCAATGTGTTTCGCTTTTCTGATTTTGAGCTCACACCCACACTAGAGGAAATTGCGGGTTACGCCGGCCTTAGCGGAAACCTTAGAAGTCGGTACCCGGTATCACCGAGACCAGTATCTCCTCACAAGTTTCTGGATATGTTGAGTATTAGCCGGGATATTCAAGATGGGAATTTATCTGGAGGGTTTTGCACTTTCCAGTTCCTGTACCAACGCTATGGCAATCCCCAAGGTTTCGAAGCACCGAATACTGGTCTGATCCATGCCGGAAATAAAGATAAATGGGAGGCAAGGCGGGGTTTGGTTTTTATAGTAGCATTCTTGGGTGTTATAATATGTCCGCGGAAAGACGGCAACATAGAATTGAGCCTCGTGGGAATAGTGGATGTCGCAATCAAGAAAGCTAATGGCACATTAGTTCCCCTGATCTTATCTGAGATTTATCGAGTTTTGTCCATCTGTCGAGAAGGGGGAAAATTATTCCAAGGCTGCAACTTACTACTACAATTGTGGATACTGGAACATCTCTGCCACCGTGTGGGGTATATGAACTACGGCATGACCGGTTTGGATTGCATCAAAGAATTTGAAAGCCGAGTGGCGGGGGTTGAATTTCCAGAGGGTACCGAAGCTTGGTTTTCCCACTTGAGTTCTTTAACTTCGGATAAAATTGAGTGGACGTTCAGATGGCTCCCTGCCACCGAAGTCATATACATGTCAGCTAAAATGTGCTACTTTCTCCTAATGGGCATCCGGAGCATCCAGCCATATACTCCTCACAGGGTTTTGCGCCAACTAGGAAGATTTCAAACCGTCCCCCATGATGAAGATTTGAGTGTACATGTCGTCGAATTGGGCCCAAAGGCTATATTTCCAGAAGGAAGAGTTCGCCAAGTTTGGAATGAGTGCAGATTTCTCGAACCCAAGACTATGGTGTGGGATCTAGCTAGAGGTGAGGTGGACCCCAATTATATGGTTTGGTTTGGCAAAAGATTTCAAATTCATCGAGAGCCCGAGAGACCTGCTAAGAGACCTCATGTCCAACAATTCACTAACGACTCGCAGGAGCAGTGGGGCTGGTTGGCAAAAGAAGAAAGCTATAGGGCTAAGATAAGTAAATTAGAGGGATAAATCAGGGACCTCAAATTTGTCCACAATATCCAAGCTGTCGTAGATGAAGGGGAAAAGAAAAAGCTAACTCAGGAAAACGAAGCTCTCAAAGCTCAAATCCATGAAATGAGAATAGCTGCTAGAAACCCGGAAAGAAGCCGGGCAGATGAAAGGCTTATAAGCGGTCTGACAAGGAAAGTACTTGAGTGTCAAGATAACCTAGAAAAATCTGAGTCTAGTCTAGCAAAAGTACGAGCACAATTGGCAGAGAATACAGAAGGGCGGGCAGAGTTTGTGCGACAAATGAAAAGAAAATATGAGGGGACAATCGCCAATTTAAAGAGAAAGCTAATCACCCTTGAAAATGAGGCAGACAAACAGGCTAGGAATTTTAAAGCTGATAGGGAACATTGTTATGCTTTGATGGCCCAAATGGACGAAGATATGCAACAATTGCGGAATCAAAATCATCATGACACTCAAGTGTTGGAAGCCCGGAGTCAGCAAATCGGGCGTTTACTTCTGGAAAAAAGGTATTTTCCGAGAGAGGGTTAGAGTCATTGCCGAGTCGTCATGAAATGCCACGCATGTGAGGATGACTCAGACCACTTTCTTCGCTGCTGTAATGACATTTGTCCGCCAGATAATGAGTGATTTGAAGCAGCTTCAAGGGGATCTTGCACGTAGGCCCGTGAGACCGAATGATGTCCCACGGGCCCCAGGAGTCGAAGCATTGATGTATTCATGATTTTTCACTTATTGAGTCTGTATTTTGGAAATTATTTTTTTAGTCTGTTGGCAGTTTTAAAATTCCAAGAAAATGAGTTGTTTGAAGTCTTTTGCAATAGAAAGTTTAGGAGTTTTATTAATGAAAATTTGAAAATTCCCAAAAATTGTTTCTTTATTTTTCGCACTTGTTTTTCTTGAACTACGTAATGATTTGATTCACGTGGCGTCATGATACGTAAGCAATCCTCATCGGATCCGGTCACATTTTTTGTAAATAACTTCAAATAAGAGAGGGATGTGAAAAAGAGAGCCAAAGAAAAACCAAAAGAAAAATGAAAAAAAGGGGGCAAGGAAAGAGAGGAAAGAAAAGAGTGGAAAATGGGAATAAAAGGAGAAGTACAAAAGCCAAAAGTGAAAAAAAAAAAAGCAGAGCCGGGATGAAACATGCAGCCGTTGCGAAACATGTAGAAACACATTTAACTGTATAGGTACATCACACCCCAACATGCGATTTCCTATGTGTTAATTGCTTCAAACTAACTGGTTTGTTGTCTACTTTTCCAGAGGTTCTATAGTAAGGTGGTTGGTTTTGTGGTAGTCTGGCTTCACATTCATATTTCACAAGGTCAAAAGGAAGCATTGAAATGTCTTCAGAAATTCCTCTGCCAACAGTTCCTATTCCAGAAGATAGTCCGATCTCGGTCATCCCAACTTCTGAGTCAGCGACGGCTGAGGAAAATAGAATTCTGCGTCTCCGCATGATGGAAATGTGGGACGCCTAGGCCAATGGAAAAGAACCGCCAAGTGCGATCCCTGGATTCCCTGAGCTTTTTCCCAGGGCAAGTGGGACCTCCAACATCCCCATAAGTTATCCAAATACCCCACTGGGATATCCTACCATTTCAGCCCACTTTACTGGAACACCTTCTGAGTCTCGCCCCCAGGTGTTAGCTTCAAGTGCGGCTTCAAACATATTCACCGCGCCACCTTGTTCAGCTACGGCACAACCTGCTTTACCCAGGCCTAACTTTGATTCATCTTCCTTCACATTTCAAGCACCATCTTTCCTAGTGGAACCTCCTCAGTTTCCTACTTATACTTACCCTCAACCACCCCAATTTGAGTTCACTGCGGGGCAAGAAAAGACCACCAAAACTTCTGAGCAAGAAGAGATTGTGAGGAAAATGAGGAGTATGGAACAGAGTCTCAAAAGCATACAAGGCTTGAGTGGACAGAAAAGTGTATCCTATGCCGACTTATGCATGTTCCCGCATGTGCACCTACCATTGGGATTCAAAACCCCAAAATTTGAGAAGTACGATGGGCATGGTGATCCTATTACTCATCTCAAGAGATATTGCAATCAGCTGCGAGGAGCCGGTGGAAAGGAAGAACTACTCATGGCCTATTTCGGAGAAAGTCTGGTTGGCATCGCATCTGAGTGGTACATGGACCAGGATATATCCCGCTGGTACATCTGGGATGATCTTGCTAGAGATTTCGTCAGGCAGTTCCAGTACAACATTGATATTGCTCCATATAGGAACTCATTGACAAACTTGAAAAAGAAATCCTCAGAAAGCTTCCGAGAGTACACAGTTAAATGGCGTGAGCAGGCATCCAGGTTAAAGCCTCCGATGGATGAGGTTAAAATGGTCACAGTTTTCCTTCAAGCTCAGAAAGCTGATTACTTCCAAAATATGATGTCCGCAATGGGTAAACTGTTAGCTGAAGCTATCAAGATTGGCGAAATGGTTGAAAATGGGCTAAAAACGGGTCGAATTCTAAGCCAATCCACTATCAGAGCTACCTCCCAAGCCATTCAGGGTGGGTCTGGAGGAATAGCAAAGGGAAAGAAAAGGGAAGAAACATTCATGGCAGTGTCGGGTGCAAGGAGAAACTATAATCCCAGATCCTTTTTCTCAGAAAGGACCCCGCAGCACTATTACCCTCACCAAGATTTGGCCTATACTCCTCAGCCATACTCGGTCATGAATGTTCAGCCTTATGTCCGGCCACAACAACAAGCCAACAGAAATCAAGCTCCATTTCCTAGAAACGAACCTCCTTACCAAACCCACTACAACCCCCATCCTCCACAAAATAATTTCCACCCTCATGAACCGCCCAAGAGGCCAAATTTCACACCAATTGGTGAAACCTACTCCAACCTGTTACCAAAGCTTGTTCAAATGGGTCTGTTACAGCCTGTTCCTCAAACCAGATAAAACCTAGCATCACCCGCTTACAGAGCCGGTACCCGATGCGCTTATGACTCGGGGGTAGAAGGGCATGATACGGATGATTGCTGGACTCTAAAGAGAGTCGTGGAGAACTTGATAGAACAAAGAAAGATAGTGCTAAGGGATGAAGATTTTCCCAATGTGACCAACAACCCACTGCCAGCCCACAACAACGGGCCGATAATTGGAATGATTTGTAAGGATAAGGAATTTGACCCAGTATTGAAGGCCATCATTGCCATTGCTGACAAAGAAAAGAAACCAAAAGTTGCCTCGAAGCAAGATAAAGGGGAGAAAAAAAAAAGAAACCACCCCTCCAAAGTCAGAGAAGAAAATTGAAGTTGAGACCGGGGCAACGCCTCCCAAAGATGTTGTTTTCTACATCCCTCAAGGCCGTAAAGAAAATCAGATGACGTTGAGTCCTCCCAGGAGATTCGAGCTAAACAAAACAACCCAGATATGTGTGCCCAAGGGGGTTTATGTGATGCGGGGGCCAATTAAGCCATCGAGGCTGAATGAGCCCGTGGTTATTGGATGCGCGCCACAGAAGCCCATGAAAGATCCTACTGTTGTGCCCTGGAACTACAACAAAACGGTGGTGACCTATAAAGGCAAAGAAATCCCAGGAGAAGTTCAAGAAAATAACCCTGTTGAAAAGTATTCCAATTAGGAAGAGGTGAACAACGCTACTAGAAAGCGCTTCCCACTTAAGAAGCCTGTGAGTGCCGAAGAAGCGGAGGTTTTCTTCCAAAACATGAAAATGGTAGATTATGAGGTGATTGACCAACTTCGAAAATTTCCCGAACAAGTCTCCTTGTTGGCTTTGTTGATAAATTCTGCTGAACATTAGAAGGTCTTGATCAAGACCCTTAACGAAACATATGTTCCTGTTGACATTTCTGTAGAGCAGTTGGAAAGAATGGCAGAAAGATTTTTCGCAATCAACCAGATCACTTTCAACAAAAATGATTTACCCGCAGAAGGGGCCGCACATAACAAAGCCCTACACCTAACAGTCAAATGCAAAGGGCACTATGTGAAAAGGGTTATGTTGGACGGAGGCTCTGAAGTAGACATTTGCCCACTTTCAACTATACAGCGCATGGAAATTGGGACCGAAATAATCAGACCCAACAATGTCTTTGTACGTGCCTTCGATGGCATCAAAAGGGACATAATTGGAGAGATCGATCTAATTCTGACCATCGGCCCAGTAGACTTTGAAGTAACCTTCCAGGTTCTAGACATGGACACATCCTACAACTTTCTTTTGGGGAGGCCATGGATTCATGCAGCGGGGGCTGTACCCTCTACTCTTCATCAGATGGTGAAGTTCGAGCATAAGGATCAAGAGATCGTGGTCCACAGAGAAGATGAGCAATTAATTTATCGGGACCCATCAGTCCCATGTCTTGAAGCAAGAGAGGGGAGTGAGCACATAGTTTATCAGGCTTTTGAAATTGTGGTTGCAGACCAGTACAAAGAAGGAAAACCTTGCCCCCAACCTTTCCTTTCTAATGCATCGATCATGTTGGCCAAAGAAATTATCTGACATGGTTTCAAACCGGGGAAGGGACTTGGGAAGTCATTGCAAGGGATAGTTGAACTTATCACCCTGCCCACCAGTGAAAAGTTCTTCGGGGTAGGCTTCTGACCCACTCCAGCTGATATAAGATGGGTGGATGATAGAAAGAATGATGGTTGGGTATTGCCTCAGCCGGTTCCGTATCTGTACAGAACATTTGTCGAGCCAAAATACCAGAAGAAAGAAGAAGATGAGGCCTTTACTGCCGAAGAGATTGAAGAGACCTGTGGGGCAATAAGGAAGATACTATATGAAACCCACATGGTCCAGTCAGGGGAGGGCTCAAGCACCGCTGAGGTGCTGTATATGGGACCCAATGCCAAGCTGCAGAATTGGAAAGCTACGCCATTCCCAATCAGGCGGGAGTCCCGGTAGACCTGTCCTGCCACTTTTTCTGCATCACGAGTTATTTCAGGGTTAACTCGGATGTTTTTCTTTTAGTTTCCTATCTTTAAATACTAATGTGAACCCTGTTATCTTCAAAATTCAATGAAATGAAATTAATATTTCATCGTTCATCTCTTTATTCTTTCTGATTTTGTTACTTTTTCTTATTTCTTCTTTCAGTTCTAATAATGCGGCTTTAAATAACATGACATGCTTGCGGACTTCATGCCAGATCCAAACACGCTGTCTAATTGCGAAATAATGAACCAAGAACCAGAATATGATGAAGAAGAGGCTTTTAAGGAAATAAATCGAGAATTGGAATAATTTGAGAATAAACCTAAGCCAAACTTAAATGAAACCGAGCCAGTTAATTTGGGTAGCTCTGAAGAAGTCAAAGAAACCAAGATAAGCATTCATACAGATGAAAGAACCAGGGACGCATTGATCCAACTTTTGTTTGAATTCAAAGATGTGTTTGCTTGGTCATACGATGACATGCCAGGATTAAGTGTCGATTTAGTGGTCCATAAATTGACAACCTACCCCGATTATTCCCCTATCCAGCAAAAACAGAGGAAGTTCAAAGTTGATATCAGTGACAAGATTAAAGAAGAGGTCACAAAACAGTTAAAGGCGGGAGTGATCCGAGTGGTCCGATACACCACATGGCTGGCTAATATAGTTCATGTGCCAAAGAAAGATGGGAAAATCCGGGTGTGCGTTGACTACCGAGATCTTAACAAAGCAAGCCCCAAGGACAATTTCCCTTTGCCAAACATCCACATCCTTGTTGATAACTGCGCCAAACATGAAATATAGTCTTTTGTGGATTGTTACGCAGGATACCACCAGGTGTTGATGGATGAAGAAGATGCAGAAAAGACAGCTTTTACCACACCTTGGGGCACTTACTGTTATAGAGTCATGCCATTTGGTCTGAAGAATACCGGGGCAACCTACATGAGGGCCATGACTGCCATTTTTCATGATATGATGCACCAAGAGATAGAGGTGTATGTGGACGATGTAATCATCAAATCCAAAACCCATGACGACCACGTTCAGGACTTGAGAAAATTCTTTGGGCGGCTGCGCAAATATGATTTGAAGCTGAACCCAGCCAAATGTGCATTTTGAGTACCATCCGGCAAACTCTTGGGATTCATAGTCAGTCGGAGGGGCATCGAGTTAGATCCAACAAAGATAAAGTCTATTCGGGATTTGTCTTCTCCAAGAACTAAGAAAGATGTTATGAGTTTTTTGGGAAGATTGAATTACATCAGTCGTTTCATCACTCAGTTGAACTCCACGTGTGAACCCATATTTAAGTTGTTAAATAAAGATGCGGCAATCAAATGGACAGTTGAATGTCAAGAAGCTTTTGATAAAATCAAGGAATATCTGTCAAATCCGCTAGTCTTGGTCCCAATGAGCCAGGGAGGCCTCTGTTCTTGTACCTGACCGTCTTGGAAAATTCTTTTGGTTGTGTCCTCGGGCAACATGACGTGACCGGAAAGAAGGAGCAGGCCATTTACTATCTGAGCAAGAAGTTTACTAGTTACGAAGCCAAGTACACTTTATTGGAAAGAACTTGCTGTGCTTTGACATGGGTCGCTCAGAAGCTGAGGCATTATTTGAAAGCTTGCACCACCTACCTCATAACCAGGTTGGATCCTTTAAAGTATATATTTCAGAAACCAATGCCCACTGGGAGATTAGCAAAGTGGCAGGTCTTGCTCATGGAGTTTGACATAGTCCATGTCACTCGCACGGCAATGAAAGCCCAGGCGTTAGCGGATCATTTGGCTGAGAACCCGATTGATGATGAGTACCAACCTTTGAGAACTTACTTCCTAGATGAAGAAGTAAATTCAGTTGAGGAAATATCTGAAGACACTTATGCTTGGAAAATGTTCTTTGATGGGGCAGTATACGCAAAAGGTGTTAGAATTGGGGCAATTTTGATCTCACCCACTAGTCAGCACTATCCAGCCACAACTCGGCTTCGTTTCTTCTGTACAAACAGCACCGCCAAGTATGAAGCCTGCATTATGGGTATAAACATGGCAATTGACCAAAATGTCGAAGAGTTGTTGATCATGGGAGACTCAGATTTGATTATCCGGTAAGTCCAAGGAGAATGGGAAACCCGAGATGTTAAGCTTATCCCTTACAAGAAGCATGTGGAAGACCTCAGCAAGCGATTCAAGCCAATAGAGTTCAGGTACATTCCTCATTGTCACAACGAATTAGCCGACGCACTTGCTACTTTGGCCTCCATGCTGCCGTATCCAGGCAATGCTCACATAGATCCCTTGGAAATTCAAATTCGGGAAAGGCATGGTTATTGTAATACAATTGAAGCAGCACCAAATACCCAACCATGGTACCATGACATCAAAAAGTTTCTAAAAACTCAAGAATACCCCGAGCAAGCCAGTGGAGACCAAAAGAGAACCATTAGACGGCACGCGAGTGGTTTCTTTTTGAGTGGGGATGTCTTGTACAAGAGAACTGCGGACCTCAATTTGTTAAGATGTGTTGACGCAGAAGAGGCTGGAAGAGTCATGCATGAGGTACACGCGGGAGTATGCGGGCCCCACATGAACGGGTACGTTTTAGCAAAGAAAATCCTTCAAGCAGGTTATTACTGGATGACCATGGAAAAGGACTGTTTTAGTTTCGTTCGGAAGTGTCATCAATGTCAGGTGCATGGTGATTTGATTCATTCACCTCTCATAGAACTGCATCCCATGTCTGCACCTTGGCCATTTTTTGCCTGGGGCATGGACGTCATTGGGCCAATCGAGCCAAAAGCCTCAAATGGACACAGATTCATACTAGTTGCCATTGACTACTTTACAAAATGGGTTGAAGCAATCACTCTCAAGTCTGTCACCAAGAAAGCTATGGTAGATTTCGTGCACTCCAATCTTATCTACCGTTTTGGCATTCCTGCAACTATTATCACAGACAATGCTGCAAATTTGAATAGTCATTTGATGGGGGAGATATGTGAGCAATTCAAGATAATGCACCAAAATTCTACTCCTTATAGGCCTAAAGGCAATGGTGCCGTTGAAGCAGCAAACAAAAACATCAAAAAGATTTTGAGAAAAATGATTCAAAGTTCCAGGCAGTGGCATGAAAAGCTGTCGTTTGCATTGTTGGGATATCACACTACTGTGCGCACATCAATTGGAGCCACCCCGTATCTTTTGGTTTATGGCACGGAAGCCGTAATACCCGCCGAGGTCGAAATCCCCTCTCTCCGAATCATTGTTGAAGCCGAAATTGAAGACAGTGAGTGGGTTAAAACCCGTCTGGAACAATTAACCTTGATCGATAAAAAGCGAATGGTTGCGGTCTGCCACGGGCAGTTGTACCAACAAAGAATGGCTCATGCCTATAACAAGAAAGTGCGACCTAGAAATTTTGAAGTGGGACAACTCGTTTTAAGGCGTATTCTTCCCCATCACAAGGAAGCAAAAGGAAAATTCGCTCCTAATTGGAAGGGCCCATACGTCATCAGAAAGATATTGCCGAGAGGAGCATTGTATCTGGGCGATATCGAAGGAAATGATCTTGAAGCAGCTGTAAATGCGGATGCAGTCAAAAGGTACTATGTTTGGTCTTTCTGTAACAACAACATTGTCCGATTGGGAGGACGAAGGCTTTTATTCTCGCTACCCAAACACTATCTACCCTTTGCAAACCCATTTGTGCCGGTTACTCTTCTTTGATTGCCCTCTTTGGAACTTGAAAGTGTTGGGAAAAAAATGAAAAATTTAAAAAAAAAAGAAGAAGAAGATGTTTTCCTGAACTACGTTCAACTTGATTCCGAAAGGATACGTAGGCATCCACTCTATGGGGTTCAGTCACACCAAAATAAAAATCCAAATTCCCTCAAAAGTGAAACTGGGGTAGATGTCGTAATGGTCCTGCGATAATCCCGCTTGAATGGTTCCAAAGTTGTAATTCGATCCAAATCATTTTTACCCAAATCCTTTCAAGTCCTTCTGATTAATCGGTGAGAATATTCAAGGATCAGAGAATACAGCTACTTGGATCCGATGCAATAAAAATGAGAGAAATAAAATGAGAGAGTTTTATTGGTGAAAACCCACACGAGCACCATAAGGCGACGGTGAGCAAAAAAAAAATTGAAAATGAGAGAGCCTGGTTAGTGAAAACTCATAAAGAGTACTATCAGGCGACGATGAGAAGAGAAATGAGAGAGGTCGATTGGCGAAAACCCGCAAAGGGCGTCGTCGATCGAAAAGAAGACACCCCCACCACTGAAAGAGTCCTGGCCAGGTTTCTCGATTTGGATATGTGGTTCACAATGAGTTGGATAGTTGTGCATATCGGGTATCCAGTCCAAGAAGCATGTCATGTCTATTGAAGTTTGCATGCACTCCAGATAAGTCCTTCTCTCCCCCAAAAGGGACGTTTCTCCTTAAATTCTTTTTTTTTGTCTTTTCTTTACTTTTCCTTGAATCCCTTTCGGTCTAACTCTGTTCCGAAACTAATACAAAGAAAAGGTGGCAAGATTGGTTTTACAGGGTTTTGTTTAATAAAAGCCACGTCCAAAGAAAAGTACCCAGCCTCAGTGGGTGCATCAGGTCGATCCCAACTGGCATGATAGCCGATGCTCTAAAATCAGAGTTATTGAAAATGAAAAGATATCCAAAGTCAAAAGCCCCTAGAAGCAGATTAAAATGAAAGGGCCAAAGCCCTATACAGGTGAGCCGTCATGATAAATTTTGAAAAGTTGAGTTCCTCGGTTTTAGGAGAGAGACCAATATTTAATAAAAGCCAGCAAGCGGCAGAGGTTCTCGCCAAAAGAGTTGGGCCGAGATCAAGTGATCAAAAATAATGAAGGTCACAAAACCGACCACCGTTTCAAACTAACAATTGTTCTTTGTTTGAAAATTGAAACAGGTGCAATCCAAAGCAACAGTGCAAGAAGCAGGTGTAACCAAAATGGAAAAAGAAATGTGCAAGCGCTAGAAATAGCTTAGCAACAATAATCAACCCAAAAGGGAAGTCTCCTCCAAATTCTTTCCTGCATTTTTTTTACTAAAAATGAATTGAAAGAAAATAGATAAGAAAAAAATTTTAAAAAAGGTAGTTTAGAAGCCCCAAAATCAATCTTTTACCTTTTTGTCAACATTAGGGCTCCAATCCCTGAGTCGAGATTTTAGACATAGGGCCTTCGTTCCCTAGTCGCATTTTGCCAACATTAGGGCTCCAATCCCTAAGTTGAGATTTTTAGACATAGGGCCTCCATTCCCTAGTAGCCTTTACCAATATTAGGGCTCCAATCCCTAAGTTGAGATTTTTAGACATAGGGTCTCCATCCCCTAGTCACCTTTGCCAACATTAGGGCTCCAATCCCTGAGTTGAGATTTTAGACATAGGGTCTCCATTCCCTAGTCGCCTTTTACCAACATTAGGGATCCAATCCCTGAGTTGAACCTTTTTAGACATAGGGCCTCCATTTCCTAGTCACATTTCGCCAACATTAGGGCTCCAATCCCTGAGCTGTGCCTTTTAGACATAGGGCCTCCATTCCCTAGTCACCTTTGCTAACATTAGGGCTCCAATCCCTGAGTTGAGATTTTAGACATAGGGCCTCCATTCCCTAGTCGCCTTTTACCAACATTAGGGCTCTAATCCCTGAGTTGAACCTTTTTAGACATAGGGCCTCCATCCCCTAGTCGCCTTTAGCCAACATTAGGGCTCCAATTCTTGAGTTGAGCGTTTTTTCTTTAGCCGACATTAGGGCTCCAATCCCTGAGTTGAGCGATTTTCCTTTAGCCGACATTAGGGCTCCAATCCCTGAGTTGAGCGATTTTCCTTAGCCGACATTAGGGCTCCAATCCCTGAGTTGAGCGATTTTCCTTAGCCGACATTAGGGCTCCAATCCCTGAGTTGAGCGATTTTCCTTAGCCGACATTAGGGCTCCAATCCCTGAGTTGAGCGATTTTCCTTAGCCGACATTAGGACTCCAATCCCTGAGTTGAGCGTTTCCTTTACCCAACATTAGGGCTCCAATCCCTGAGTTGAGCATTCCCTTAGCCGACATTAGGGCTCCAATCGTTGAGTTGAGCGTTTCCTTTACCCGACATTAGGGCTCCAATCCCTGAGTTGAGCATTTCCTTTACCCGACATTAGGGCTCCAATCCCTGAGTTGAGCGTTTCCTTAGCCGACATTAGGGCTCCAATCCGTGAGTTGAGCGTTTCCTTTAGCCAACATTAGGGCTCCAATCCCTGAGTTGAGCGTTTCCTTAGCCGACATTAGGGCTCCAATCCGTGAGTTGAGCGTTTCCTTTAGCCAACATTAGGGCTCCAATCCCTGAGTTGAGCGTTTTGCCTTTTGCAAACATTAGGGCTCCAATCAATGAGTTGCGCCTTTTAGACTTGGGGTTTCCAATCCCCTCATCAATTCCGCAGATTTTTTATGGCAAATAACTCACGAAATTTTCCTAGTGAAACTGGGGCAGAAAAATTTTGTTCGTTTGTTTGTTTTGTTGTCTGAGCAGGTTTTACCTCGAGGCACAGGGATCGAGATGACCGATGGAATGAGCCTCCATCCAGAATAAGGAAAAGAATAAAAGAACAAAAAAGAAGATGAGCTCCAATACCAGAGCAAACAAAGGTGCGGATAGCCTGAAATCTGATTGAAGTCATGAGCTCCGCCAATCCCATTTCGCTCAATGCTTGCAAAAATGAACAAGCGCCCACCACTTGTGAGCATCAAGATTCAGATCAAAGTCTACAAGCAAGATCATCTAAGACTCAAGATCAAGTTTAGAAAGAATTATGGATAGGGATCTTGTACCTCATGGTTGATAGGCATAGCTAGCTTAGTTTTATTTTTCCTTTGGTGTAATAAGGAGGTCGGTAAAGCAGTAGTAACAGCATGCAACAGCAGTAACAGCAAAATTGCAGTCCCATGGTAGTCCCAGCTGTAGACACCTGATTTTTGACCCTCCCCGAGAATTTTCACATTTTTAGCTTAAATATTTAATTTAGGTCTAATATAACTATTTTGACTATTTTTACTTTATTTTCCTCGCAAAAGAAAAGTTACAAAAAATATATATATAAATTTTAGTTTATGTATTTCTCATAAACTTGAAAAAATACAAAAAATTGTACTTTATTTTGTACTTTATATAATTTCGAAAATTACCAAAAAATATAGTTCTATTAATGTTTTATAGTCATTGTAATTTTGAAAAATTAAAAAATATTACTTTATATTTTATCTTTATATAAAAAATGAAAATTACAAAAAAATAGTTTTATTAATATTTTGTAGCTATTTTAAATCTCGAAAAATATTAAAAAATAATAATATAGTTTTGTTTTAAATAATTAGTCGTATTTTAGTAGCTATTTTGCCTACATAATCAGTTGAGCAGTGTCGTGTTCCTATTTCTCGGGTCCGGGCGAAAGAATAATATTTGGGTTCAAACTACCCGTTTTTAGGCCTAATTTTCGGACCTAGCCCATAATAATCTGCGTCCACCACACATGGGGGACATGCGTGGGGAACACGGACGGAATCCCATACACGGGGAACCCCACCACGCGTGGGGGACACAAGCCTCGAACCCCACCACGCGTGGGGCTCATTTTCCTTGGCAAGGGTATCAAATACACGGGCAAAACACATTTTCAAAGGAGGAAGAACAGACTTAGAAAAATTTTGAAAACAAGGAGCACTGTTCATGCTTCTTCTTCTTAAAGAAGAAGAAAGAAAACACGTCGGAACCCTACCCAAAAACCCAGCCCGTCACCCTCACGTCGGAAACCCTCGCATCCCCGACAGTGAAGCAAACCACCAGCTCCCCGTCACCACCAAACACCACCCTAAAACCACCGTCCACCACAACCAGCTCCCTCCGTCGACCCTACTGTCGATCACTACCCCAAAACCACCAACAAACCACCCTCGCACCCCAGCAACACCAAACAGACCCTTCCACTGTCATCGTCGGCCCATCACCTTCCCATCGCGAAGCCTCCAGTTCGGACTCCCTCGTGTTGTCGTTGCCCTTGGAGCGCAGCTGTCCAAGCAGTCCAGTGAATGACCACCACCAAAACAACCATCGTCCCCAGCTGACGTCGCAGCTGCTTCTTCCTCCTCCATCACAACCGTCAACAAACTACCCAGCCCCCTCCATCTCGTCACCTTCCCCATCGCCTAAAGCCACCTGAAGAGAAAAGACCCTATCGTCTTCTTCTTCAACTGCCCAAACGACCCCTCCTGCTGCAGCGTCACGTACCAGGTGCTGCGCCGGAAAAATACAGCAGCAACCAAACAATCCCTGGTTGTTGACAGTTGTGGGTCCGAGCTTTCTACTTCCATCGAGGTCGTCTTTGGTTCGTCGAGGTCCGATACGTCGAGGTGTTTGTCCGAGTCTCTGTCGTTGTTCTTCGTTCAGAGAGGTCCGGCTTGAGTCCCGTCGGGGTCGTGTTTGTCGTCCTGAGTTTGCCGAGGTTCAAAGGCTAGTAAACCTCAAGTATTAGATAAGGAAATGTTACGTTAAATGTTCGAAGATGCAATATAGAAAATGGTATGATAATTTGCTGCTTATGTTTTCATCGTATGCATTTTTGCTCATTTTGCGTTATGTGATTCTTGTTTATCCGATGTCATTTAATTAAGTTGGACTAGTTGTTCTATGACACAAGTTTGACGTTAATCTGTTCGTCCTTTCCTTTGCTTAGGTCATTCGGACAAAATTATTATTAGTACATGCTCTTACTACTCCCGAAACACTCATTCGCTAAACTCCTTTTATTAAAACTTCTAACAAGTTATGGGATTTTAGTCGTAAAGAGGCTGTAAGTTTTAGTATTGTTAAAGGCATAAAAATGGCATCCTTTTAAAAATGAAAAAAAAACGAGACAAGCTTCACAAAAATAAAAATGTACAGATTGTGGAGCCCTCACAAAAAGATATGTATTAAATACTTAGATTCCGGGACGGGCCGTTTAGCAAATTTCACGGCCCTACCCAAAATAACAATACACTAGTTGCTTTAGGCGCGCCTTTAATAATATTATCTCCTTAAGCTCGGGTGCACATTTATGTGACCCAAATCCAAGTCTCAACGGAATCGAAATGTGTCTCTAATCACGGGTACATTGATTGTGACGTGGTCTGAGATGCATTTCCATGACGTTGTAAATCCTTTTAATAATGAATGAGACGAGCCTCGACAAACAAAATTGCACAAGTTGCGGGGCCCTCTAAATGTATATATATTAAAACACTTAGAATTCGGAACATGCCGTTTAGCAAATTTTACGGCCTTCCCCAAAATAATAATACGCTAGTTGCGTTAGGCACGCCTTTAATAATTTATTTTCCTTAACTCGGGTGCACATTTATGTGACCTAAATCTAAATCTCAACCGAGTCGAGATATGTCAAACAACCACGGGTGCATTGATGTAACGTGGTTCGAGATATGTTTTCACGACGTTGCAACTCTCGTAAAAATAATAACAATAATTAAGAAAGCGGTAAAAAGATAAAATTTTGCACATAAGTTCATATTTGTATAAAATCAGATAATCAAGCCGAATATAACAGTTGAGCGACCGTGCTAGAACCACGGAACTCGGGAATGCCTAACACCTTCTCCCGGGTTAACAGAATTCCTTATCCGGATTTATGGTACGCAGACTGTAATATGGAGTCATTCTTTTCCTCGATTCGGGATTAAAATTGGTGACTTGGGACACCCTAAATCTCCCAAGTGGCGACTCTGAAATAAATGAACCAATCCCGTTTCGATTGTCCTTTAATTGGAAAAAACTCCCCTGCACCCTCGCGGGTATGTTAAAAGGAGGTGTGACAGCTCTGGCGACTCTGCTGGGGACAAATGACCCAGAACCACTGGTTCAGGGTTAGAAATTCGAGCTTAGAATAATTGTTATTATTTGGCTTTATTTATTATCTGATTTTATTATATGTTTGGGCTCAATGTGCTAAATGATGCTTTTACCGCTTTGATATTATTTGAACTGTATATAAACTGTGCCGAAACCCTCCTCTTCTTACCTCCGGGGATGTGCTTACTGGTTGAGATTCCCTATTCTGTTAGTGTCATACCCTAAATAAAAGAGGCTCGGAAAGTTTCTAAGCCGGTTGGCCTTTTGGTTCCCGGAAAGGAGCTCCTTCCTCAACTCGAGTTGTCCGCTCGGGTACACTGTCTAGAACACCGACCCAGGTCTTTGAACATAGAATAACGTAACTTCATGCCGGATCCCTAGTAGGAACCCTTATTTGCATCACGTTGCATTTGACTTAGGGGACTCAACACAGGGGTTGGGTCCGTCTAGGACTAGCAACCTGATATGAAAAGACCATCCTGATGCATCCTATTTGTTTTCCGTGCATTTATTTTGTCTCGCTGACCGGTGTTTGAATATTATGAATATTGTGAAATTGAAAAGAAAAAAAAAGAAATAGCGGTTAGGGAATTGATTGTTTATTTTTGAAAAAATCCAATACCCAAATACTGTCAAAACTCTGCCGAAATTTTGAGAAAATGAAAAAAAGCGTCTTATTAGTTTGTTTTATTAAAAGCGAAGGAAAAAATAGAAGGAAAAAAAATCGTTGTTCTGTCTTGGTTGTTCAAAAAAAATAGAAAAAAATAAATAAGATAGTTTGTTTTGAAAGCGGTTTTATTATTTGTTGCAAATATATATATATAAAAATCCAAAAAGTTTTTCTTTATTTCCAAAAATGTATATATATCTTTATTTGTTGCAAAAATATTTGTTTTGCAAAGTCTAGAAAAGTTTTTTTTAGACTCCCAGTTTTCAAAACAAAAATCCAAAAATATTTTCCATTATTGACTTCTTTAGAAAGTCTTTTTAATTATTAAAAAAACGTATATATATATAATAAAAAAATTCGAAAATATTTTGATTCTTCTTTCAAAATTGAAAAGAAAACTCAAAATTCAAAAAAAAAATATTTTTAGAAGCATTTCTTTTATTAAAGGTAAAATTCCGAAAAATATTTTCTTCTTCCTTTAGAATGAGAAAAAAAACAAATGGAAATAAAAAAAATATCTTAGAAGTCTTTCTTTTAAAAAAAGGGAAAATCAATCAAAAATCCAAAAAAAAAACAATTTTAAAAAAGAAAATCAATCAAAAATCCAAAAAAATAAAATACTTCCTTTCTCCTTTTAAAGTAGTTCTTTCACAAATTCAAAAAAAAAAGGAGAAGTTAGTTCATCTACTTATTCTTGATTACCCGAAATACGCGGGTTTGATTCTCACCGGATGTGAGATACGTAGGCAACATTCACCGGGTCCAACCCCACCTTTTGCTAAAAAGCCAAAAACAAATATAAAAAAAAAACATGTCAAAGATTTTTAATTTTGTCGTAAATAAGTCTAGTGATGTAACTTCCCCCTTTTTTACAAAAAAATAGCAAAAACAAATATGTCAAATTTTAATTGTCATAAAGAAGTCGGGTGCCGCTGTTTTATCAAGACATAGCCGAATGTTCCCGAAAGGGACGCCGGGAGGCTGACTTTGCATAAACAGCCACCTTTGGGTCATTTTTAAGACTTGGTCCAGTTGACCCACACAGCCTTAAAAATCTTCGTCCCTAAGGCATTGAAAGGCCGTGTTTGCAATGTTGAATTTTCTATTTTTGAAAAATGATAAAAGAGTCATAAACAAGTCCGGGTGATGCCGCTTATGTCAAAAATAGCCAAATGTTCCCGAAAGGAACTCCGGAAGGCTGCCTTGGTACAGACGGCCACCTCGTTTTTTTTCTCACACAACCTTAAAAATCTTCGTTCATGAAGTGCTGAGAGGTCGTGTTCAGAAATCCTTTTGAGAAAAATCGCATATATTTTTGTTTTTATCAGAATAAGTTTCGTTTGTTAAAATCTTATTAATAAATGTGCAGAATGAGCACGACTCCAAATGAACCCTTTTCAATCATGAATAAAATCCCCCTCCAATTGCGGCTCTGGTGGAATGATTTAGGCAAAGAAGGGCATGACGAAATCAAGAAATATCTGAAAGGCCTCACGAGTTTGTTGGATATCAGGCCACGAGGAGATATCATAAGGGCACTAGTCCCCCACTGGGATCCTGCGCACAATGTCTTCCATTTCTCGGACTTTGAACTTACCCCAACTTTAGAAGAAATAGCAGGGTATATCGGCAGCGCTGAGACTCCTTTGAGGCACAAATATCTGATTGCTCCAAGAGTTGTAGCAATACACCGGTTTCTGGACTCCTTAAAGATAGCCAGAACAATTCATAACCCTGACTTGGCAAAAGGTTTTTGCATCATGAGTTTCATATATCAAAGATATGGTCACATAGGAGGATTCGACAAGCCAGAAAACCAGTTGTGCAGCAAAAGTAATCGTCAAAAGTGGGAAGAACATAGACGGATTGCTTTCATGATAACTTTCTTAGGACTCTTAGTATTCCCAAGAAAAGACGGGAATATTGACATAAAGATAGCAGGGGTCGTTAGTACGTTGCTCACACAGAGAGATAGTACGTTGGCGCCCATGATAGTATCTGATATGTTCCAGGCTCTCACGTCTTGCAAAGCCGGAGGAAGCTTTTTCGAAGGTTGCAATTTGTTGTTGCAAATGTGGATGACCGAACACCTATGTCACCGAGCCCAGTTTCTGAGCCATGGATCCGCTGAAAAGACCTGCATAGAGGAGTTCTATACCAGAGTTAATGAGACCTACCTACCTGAAGGAGTCACAGCATGGACCTCATATTTCCGTACCCTCGACGCCAGTCAAATACAGTGGGCGCTAGGATGGTTACCGATCGACGAAGTCATATACATGCCAGCCGCCAGGCCCCATTTTCTCTTAATGGGACTTAAGAGCATTCAACCATACGCGCCGCATCGGGTTTTAAGGCAACTTGGGAGGTGTCAGATAGTGCCGAAAGACGAGGATCTAAGCACCCAGGTGATTGAGATCAGTCCCGACGGCTAGTTTCCTGAAGCAAGGGTTCGCCAAATTTGGAGCCAATGTCAATACTTAGAAGCAAATACTTGTGTAATGAATCGGGCAAAAGGGGAAGTTTCGCCCGGGTATCAGGCCTGGTACAAAGGGGAGACATCATCTGGAAGGCCGACCAAAAGACCTCACCTGCAAGAATTTGCCAAATCTTCACAAGAGCAGTGGGGCTGGTTGGCCAAAGAGCGGGAATATCTTGCCGAAACAGGCAAACTGAAGCAACAAGTTCAGGATATGAAGTTTGAATGCCAATTACAGTCTGCTGCCCGCAAGGGAGAAAAGAACAGATTAATTAGAGAAGGCGAGATCCTCAAAGCTCAGATCCGGAAGATGAAAAAGGAGGCCGATAACCAGCTGAGAAGCCGGGCGGATAAAAGATTGATAGCAGGGTTAAAGGATAAGGTTGCGGAATGCCAGGAAGATTTGGAAAGATCCAAGGCTAGCACAGCAAGATTGCGGACCAAGTGGGCAAAAGGTACAATAGCCCGGAGGCAGCGCCTGCAACAAGTCATAAGGGATTATGAACTGAGCATCGGGACATTAAGGGAAACGAATTCCACTCTTCAAGAGCGGATCTTCAAGCAGACACGAGATGCCCAAGCCGACAGAAGGCGATGTTACGATGCAATGACCAGAATGGAAAGACAAATGGAGATGTTCCAGGATCAACTTGCTAACAATGCGCAAACACTAGGATTAAAGAACCGACAGATAAGGCAGTTGTTCACAGAAAGGGACAACATTCGAGGAAGGATCGACGAGATTGGGCATTACATCTACATGAGATGCCTGGCATGCGAGCAAATGCCTCGGAAGACCCTCCTTGTTTCCATCAAGGGTTGCGTCCACCGAATCATGAATGAGTTGAAAAGCCTGCAGAGGGACCTCACACCAAGGGCCGCGGAAAGGCCGAATGATGCCTCGCGGGCCCCTAAGTTGGAAAATTAATCTTTGGTTGAGTCTTGTTTATTTGGCTTTGTTGCTTTTCCATATGTTGTTTTCTTTTCTTTTAGTCAAAACGGGTTAAGAACTGTGGAGTCTGTACTATTGCTATTCCTTGTTTGAAGTAATTTGTAATAGAAAAATTTTGAGAATGAATTTAATGATTTCACAAGAATTTTGTGTTTCTTTACTTTAAGGCAGAACAACGCCTGGTCTGATTCGCGCGGGGACGTGATACGTAGGCAATCCCCATAAGATTCGACCGCTTTTAATAAAGAAAGAAAAGAAAATACACAAATAAAATAAAATAACAGAAAAGGGGATAAATGAGCAAACCGGGATGACGCATGTTGTTTGAAGCGAAGCATGTAGAAACGGTTAACTGCCTAGGAGCATTGCATCCTCTATGTGTTGAGATCAAATCCGTTAAACTCTAACGCTAACAAAGTTTGTTGTTGTCTGATCAAGACAGTTAGTTGTTAAAGAATTCTGGCAACACACCCTTACCAAACCAGATCCAAAGGACCGGTAGCAATAAGCATGACTACTTCAGAGAATAGTAACGAGGAAGAAAGGCCGATGAGCCAGTTGTTAAAAGAAGCGATGGAAAAGATTGAAAGGATGGGACTAGAGATGAATGCAATGCAGCTAGCTTTAGCCAAAGCACAAAAGAGTCCTGAGCCATTGGGGCGCATGCCGGAATACCCTCATTCTGGCCCTTCCACAAGCCTCCCGAATCCCCGTTATCATCAAGAAAGAAGCCCTCATGATTCCCAAGCTCCACCACCCCATCAACCTCTCCCAACACCAAATATTCCCACTTTTGTGGGACCCCCATCAGCCACCTTGCAAAGAACGACCAGTGAGCCATTGTTTCAGGCCCACGATATGCAGTACTACCCCCCTGAGCCTACATTCCATGGACCCGAGCCCCAGGCCTACAATCCGTACTTGGAGGTACCGGCAGAGATTGAAAAGCCGGTTAAAGCCCCTGAACAGGATGAGGTATTGAGAAAGTTCAAAAGCCTGGAGCAGTCCTTCAGGAACCTGCACGGTTTGGGCAACCAAGTCAGCGTAGCTTACAAAGATCTATGCCCTTTCCCGGACGTCCAACTCCCGGCTGGGTTCAAGATGCCTAAGTTTGATTTATATGAAGGGCACGGCGATCCCATGGCACATTTGCGGGGATTCTGTAGCAAAATGAGAGGGGCAGGCGGCAAAGATGAGCTGCTGATAGCTTATTTCGGCCAAAGTCTGAGCGGATCTGCACTAGAATGGTATACCAGGCAGGATTCCAGTAGGTGGTACACTTGGGATGATCTGGCGCAGGCTTTCGCAGGTCATTTCCAGTACAATCTCGAGATAGTCCCTGACCGTCTCACGTTGTTGAGGACTGGGAAGAAACCCGGGGAAAGTTTTCGCGAGTTCGGTTTCCGCTGGAGAGAGCAAGCGGCCAGAGTCGATCCTCCCATGAGAGAGGGAGAGATGGTGGACTATTTCTTACAAACATTGGATCCAACCTACTTTGGTCACTTGGTGACAACGGTTGGAAAATCCTTCAACGAGGTGGTCAAGATAGGGGTCATGATAGAAGAGGGTCTGAGGTCTGACAAAATCCTGAACTACTCGGCACTCAAGGCAACGACCCAGGCTATTCAGAACGGCACGGGAGGTGCGCTGAGAAGAAAGAAAGAAGAAGTTGCCTCGATTGAGGCAGGCAGTTGGTCCGGATCTGGCAGGCCACACTACAACCAACCCAGACCTCACAGGACAAACTACCCATACAACCCACCACATCACTACTATCCCCCCAAGAACCGCATTTCACCGTCCATCAAGCCCAGACATACACCCAACCTCCGGTTCGCCCACAATGGCGTGCGCCGGCTCCCCACACTATATACCCAGCTCCACATAATACCTACCCACCACCACAAAATACTTACCCTCCACCCAGAGCACACAGGAACCCTCCAGGGATAGGTTTTCGAGGGAGTCAAGTGGCTAAAAATGATAGGCTACAGAAACATAGAGCCTTTACTGAGCTGGGAGAGTCCTATACTGCCGTATTCCACAAGTTGAAACGATTGGGTTTGGTAAGTCCTGTCGAACCTAGAGAGCAAAACCCCCCGCCTCAAAATATGAACAGGACGATAAGCTGTGAATATTGCTCAGGGATGCTGGGACATGAAACTGAAAAATGTTGGAGATTGAAGCAGGCAATACAAGACCTCATTGATACTAACAAAATTGAGGTCCAGACACCGGAGGTTCCCAACATCAACCAGAACCCACTACCAGCACACCACGAGACTCACATGATTGAGTTGGTGTATGAGGGAGGAGAGTTGAGAAAACCCTCACAGACAGTGATGATGATTCAAGCCGCCCCGAAAGAAGGATCAACCAGTGGGGGAACGAGGGTACAGTCGCAGAGGGAAGGCGTCAAGCCAGTAGTGATATTGGGGAAGAGCCCGCCCGCCATAACAAGCAAACCCGAGCCAAACAAGTTGGTAATATTAGGGACTCCGCCCATACCTACGGTTGCGTTGTAGGGGGTATACAGAGAATTAGTCACTATAAAGCCTGTAGTCCAGCTGCCAATGATTGATAGCAAGGTTGTGCCTTGGAAATACGAGAAGGCAGTAGTGATGTACAAAGGAAAACAGGTGGAGGAAGTTAGTTGTGAAGCACAAGGGCTGACTCAATCAGGTCGGTGTTTTGCTCCGGCGGAGTTGAGAAGAACCAACCCGGCTACAACCAAGAAACCTGTATCCGAAGAAGAAGCTGAGGAGTTCCTGAGAAAGATGAAGGTACAGGACTACTCCGTGGTCGAACAGCTGAGGAAAACACCGGCCCAGATCTCGCTGTTGTCATTACTGATCCATTCTGAGGAGCATCGTCGGGCCCTGATGAAGATATTGAACGAAGCTCATGTGCCCAACGAGATTTCTGTAAACCACCTGGAAACCATTGCCAACAAGATTTTCGAGGTGAACAGGGTAACATTCTCAGATGATGACCTGCCGATGGAAGGTACAGAGCATAATAAAGCTCTCTACCTAACTGTCAAATGTGAAAACTCGGTAGTTACTCGGGTATTGGTGGATAATGGTTCAAGTGCCAATATCTGCCCATTATCCACTCTGAACCAGTTAAAGGTCGATCACGGAAGAATTCGCAAGAATAGCATCTGCGTCCGAGGATTCGACGGAAATGGAACAGCCACTGTAGGGGATGTTGTACTTGAATTGACCATCGGTCCAGTCCTGTTCACCATGGAGTTCCAGGTGCTAGATGCCACAGTATCTTATAACCTTCTGTTAGGACGACCATGGATTCATGCAGCCAAAGCAGTGCCCTCCACCCTACATCAGATGGTGAAGTTCGAGTGGGAAAGGAAAAAGGTCGTGCTACACGGCGAGGACACGGCGTGCACCATGGGTGGCGCCATTGTACCTTTCATAGAGACCGATGATGACAAAGGTCCTTGGGTCTACCAGATTTTCGATACAGTGTCGGCAAACAAAATTTCTGAAGGAGAAATCATCCCGCACCCTAGGGTAGCTGCCGCGACAGTCATTATGGTCTCGGAAATGCTGGGTAATGGATTTGTGCCGGGAAAAGGCCTGGGAGTCGAGCTTCAGGGGATTGTCCAACCTGTCACCCTGCCTAAAAATCTGGAAACTTTCGGATTGGGGTTCAAACCAACCGCAGCAGATAGGAAGCAAGCGCGAAAAATGAAGAAGAGGGTCTGGTTTCTGCCCAAACCGGTGCCACGTCTCTCAAGGTCCTTTGTCAGAGCCAGTGCCAAAGGGCCACCGGTCCCAAAGATTCTAGGACCATTGATTGGTATGGATGGGGACCTGAATCAGAGTTTCGAGAGGCTATTCGCTGATGTCAGTATGGTAGAAGCTGGAGAAGGTTCCAGCAAAACAGAGATACAGTTTGTGGGGCCTGAGGCCAAAACCAACAACTGGACGGTTACTCCTCTTCCTGTCCGAGGGGAGTCTTGGTAGTAGGCTTTGATTTATGTTTTGTTTGTTTTGTTTTGTTCGGATTATTCCAGGGTGTAATCCAAATTTTACTTTTGTTTTGTAAAAGTGTGAACCCTTTTATCCCGCAAGTTTAATAAAGTTCTCTTCTTTTGCCCATTTTAATTTTGTTTTGTTCTTTTTCTTTCTGAACAGTTCTCTTTTTACTGGTTCTAATGACATGCAATGCACAGCGGATCATCGACCTAGTCTAATAAATCAATCTGAATCCGACTTAATGACACAAGAGGTCGTTTGCGACGATGAATCTGAATATGACGAAGATAAAGACTTCGAAGAGATAAACCGAGAACTGTGCCAATTTGAAGAAAAACCCAAACCTAACCTAAATGACACTGAGGTTGTGAATCTAGGGGATGCTGATAATGTCCGAGAAACCAAAATCAGCATCCATATTGAGCCGATCAGGGAAGAATTGATCAAAACCCTCATGGAATTCAAAGATGTTTTTGCATGGTCATATGATGATATGCCAGGATTAAGCACCAATTTAGTGGTTCACAAATTGCCCACTGACCCGTCATACCCTCCGGTCAAGCAAAAGCTAAGGAAATTTAAAACAGAAATGAGTGTAAAGATCAAAGAAGAGGTGATTAAGCAGTTGCAGGCGAAAGTCATTCGGGTCACTCGATATCCCGAGTGGTTGGCCAATGTGGTACCAGTTCCAAAGAAGGACGGGAAAATCAGGGTGTGCGTCGACTACCGCAACCTCAACAAAGCCAGTCCCAAGGACAACTTTCCATTACCCAACATCCATGTCTTGATCGATAATTGCGCTGGGCGCGAGATCGGATCATTTGTGGATTGCTATGCGGGTTATCATCAGATCCTAATGGACGAAGAAGATGCGGAAAAGACAGCATTTACCACGCCATGGGGAACTTACTGCTATCGGGTAATGCTGTTCGGACTAAAGAATGCCGGGGCAACATACATGCGAGCAATGACTGCTGTGTTTCACGACATGATACACAAAAAAATTGAGGTGTACGTCGATGATGTGATCATAAAGTCTTGGCGTCAGGAAGACCATATAGCAAACCTAAGGAGATTCTTCCAAAGACTCCGGAGGTATGATATCAAGCTTAACCCGGCCAAATGCGCATTCGGGGTTCCATCAGGAAAGTTGTTAGGATTCATCGGCAGTCAACGGGGGATTGAGTTAGACCCATCCAAAATCGAATCCATCCGAGATCTGCCACCGCCAAAGAACAAAACAGAGGTAATGAGTTTGCTGGGTAGACTCAATTACATCAGGAGGTTCATCGCTCAACTCACGGCGACTTGTGAGCCCATATTTCGGTTGCTGAGAAAAGATGTTGCGGTAAGTTGAACGGCAGAGTGTTAAGGGGCTTTCGACCAAATCAAAGGGTATCTGTCTAATCCACCCGTATTGGTCCCGCCTCAGCCAGGGAAGCCCTCAATTCTTTATCTGACGGTCCTGGAAAATTCTTTTGGTTGTGTACTTGGGCAACATGATGACACAGGAAGGAAGGAGCAGGTCATCTACTATCTTAGCAAGAAATTCACAGTATATGAAGTCAAGTACACTCAACTCGAGAAAACATGTTGCGCCCTAACTTGGGTAGCTCAGAAGTTGAAACACTACCTGTCCTCGTACACTACTTATCTAATATCCCGTTTGGACCCATTGAAGTATATCTTTCAGAAACCTATGCCCACAGGGAGGTTGGCAAAATGGCAAATTCTGCTCACAGAGTTCGATATCGTCTATGTGACGAGGACAGCCATGAAAGCCCAGGCGCTGGCCGATCATTTGGCAGAGAATCCTGTTGATGAAAAATACGAGCCTTTAAGAACGTATTTCCCCGACGAAGAGGTAATGCATACAAATGAGCTGGAGTTACCCGAGGAATCGGGTTGGAAACTTTTCTTCGATGGAGCTACAAACGCGAAAGGGGTTGGAATAGGAGCAGTACTCATTTCTGAAACAGGACGCCATTATCCTGTTACGGCTCAATTACGCTTCTATTGCACCAATAATATGGCCGAGTATGAAGCTTGCATTTTGGGTCTGCGATTGGCTGCGGACATGGATGTCCAAGACGTCTTGGTCTTGGGAGACTCGGACCTCTTGGTACATCAGATTCAGGGTGAATGGGAAACACGGGACTTGAAACTCATACCTTATCGACAATGCTTGCACGATCTGAGCAAGCAATTTCGATCGGTGAAATTCAAACATATCCCAAGAATTCATAATGAGGTTGCGGATGCATTGGCCACCTTAGCATCAATGTTGCACCACCATGACAAAATGTATGTTGATCCTCTGCACATCCAGGTCCGTGTTCAGCACGCTTATTACAACGCCGTAGAAGAGGAAGTAGAAGGCGAGCCCTGGTTTCATGATATCAGAGAATACCTCAGAATGGGGATATATCCGGAACAGGCCACTGGAGACCAAAAAAGAGCCCTTCGGCGTTTGTCAAATGGATTTTTCCTCAGCGCAGGAGTGCTATACAAAAGAACCCCGGATTTGGGATTGTTAAGATGTATAGATGCCGGACAAGCCACGACGGTTATGGCAGAGGTACATGCTGGAGTTTGCGGGCCACATATGAGCGGATATGTATTGGCAAGGAAGATCCTTCGGGTAGGGTTTTATTGGCTCACCATAGAACATGACTGTATCACTTTCGTGAGGAAATGCCATCAGTGTCAGATACATGGAGATCTGATTCATTCTCCACCAACAGAGTTACATACGATGTCAGCACCTTGGCCATTTGTGGCATGGGGCATGGACGTCATTGGACCTATCGAGCCAGCAGCATCCAACGGTCATAGGTTCATTCTAGTAACCATTGACTACTTCGCCAAATGGGTTGAGGCTAAAACCTTCAAGTCGGTAACTAAAAAGGCAGTGGTGGATTTTGTGCACTCCCATATCATCTGCAGATTTGGGATCCCAAAAGTAATCATCACGGATAACGATGCGAATCTTAACAGCAGCCTGATGAGAGAAGTATGCCAACAATTCAAGATTACACACCGCAATTCCACCCCATATCGTCCCAAGGCGAATGGAGCGGTCGAAGGAGCCAACAAGAACATCAAGAAGATACTGCGAAAGATGGTGGAAGGGTCCAGACAATGGCACGAGAGATTACCCTTTGCTTTGTTGGGTTACCGCACTACCGTCCGGACTTCCACAGGTACAACTCCTTATTTGTTGGTGTACGGAACGGAGGTCGTAATACCGGCGGAGGTCGAAATTCCGTCCCTCCGGATTGTCGTTGAAGCCGAGATCGATGATGATGAATGGGTCAAAGCTCAATTGGAACAGTTGAGCTTGATAGACGAGAAAAGATTGGCAGCAGTGTGCCATGGTCAGCTGTATCAGAAGAGAATGGCGAGAACATATAATAAGAAGGTACGCCCTAGGAAGTTTGAAGTAGGGCAGCAGGTATTGAAGAAGATCCTCCCACACCAGGTCGAGGCAAAAGGCAAGTTCGCCCCAAATTGGAAAGGGCCTTATATCGTGACCAGAGTATTATCCAATGGAGCTTTGTGTTTAACAGATATCGAGGGAAGATGTGTTGACATGGCTATCAATTCGGATGCAGTCAAGAGATATTATGCGTAATTTCTTTTGATTATGGCAGTTGTTGGTTCGTTTGTTTGTACTTGGTACTTATTGGATAATGAAATGACGGAGGCAATTCTTTCTTCTATCCAAACACTTTTACCCTTGTTTTCCCCTTTTGAGCCTTAAGTTATTCTTTCATACCCCTCTTTTGGAATCACTAACGGAAAAGATATGAAAAGAGAAAGAAGAAGAAGAGAAAATTTTAAGAGAAAATGAAAAAAAAAGAGAAAAAAGAGAAGAAGAAAAAAAAAGATAAAAACCACAAAACAGTGGGAACTACGTTTGACCTGATTCCTCAAAAAGGATACGTAGGCGCCTCACGGCTCGGTCATAGTGTGCATCATAGTGTACATAGTGTGCATAGTATACACAAGTACGCATAATAGGCACAGTGTGCGAACGCACATAGTTCAACATAGAGTAGAAATAAAATCCCCCAAGCAAGAAAAACTAGGGCAGAGGTTATGTTTTACGGTTCCAACAAAGGTTTGATTCCAAAAGTTGTAGCGTATCACCCATCAAGTTATTTTATTTTGATAGCCTTTCTTTTAGCCCACACCGAAACCGACATCGACGTCCAAAATACCTCCCGATCAATATCCAAAAGGTACCAAGTCAGGCAAATAAAGCCGAGAGTAATACGCTGATCCCCGGCAAAGAAGAGGAGCAATAAAACAGGAAATGAAACGATATTCTGAAGGAATCTCCAGAAGAGAGGGTCATATCGACAGCACTCCAATCCTCCGTTGAAAAATAAAATGAGAGAGTCTTGGCGGTGAAAACCTTCGCAGGCACCACAAGGCGACGAAAGATGAGGGATATAAAACGAGAGAGTCTTATTGGTGAAAACCTTCACAGGCACCATAAGGCGCCGGGAGCTGAGAGAAAAGAGAGAGTCTCATTAGTGAAAACCCCTCGAAGGGCACTATGAGGCGACGAGACAGATCAACAAAAGGATCCGCGTTCACAAAGGAATGGACACCCATTTATCCCCAGCAAGTAAGGTCATCAGACAAGTTGATTGATACAAATAGACTGGGTCGGAAATCTATGGTGCACGTCATGATCACAAGGACCAGTCCTATTGTCCAGATAAGTTTTCTCTTTTCCTTTTTCCACCAAGTATTGGTTCAGAAAGATTTTCTTCTTATCTCTATTTCTTTCGTTTTTCTTTCTAAGAATTCGTGTTGAAAGAGATTTTTCAAAGTTTACTACCAGTCCAAAGTGGTCAGACGCCACAAGAAAGGAAAATCAATCCAGTGCAAGATATCCCCAGGAAATGCAATTCTATGCCTCACAATTCCGGGGGAAGTGAACTCCGGAAGGGGGTAATTTCGGGATTAAAAGCAGACTCCCACGGCATGTCCTAAAAAGAGAAGCAAAAAGGGGGTTAAATGGATAAACCACCCCAGCAAGCGACGTTGTCCACCAACCAGTTATTGGTGCACAGAGCAAGGAAAAGAAAAGGGAGAAATCATCCCCCAACGGAAAGATCACCGTTGCCCCACCATGATTAAAACTAATTAAGTCTTTCTGTCTGCTGCAGGAAAATAAAGGTCGATGAAGGCAGAGGAACGCGATACCAGAAAGGTCTCCAAAACAGGGGCAGAAAATTTTCTGCCATTGTCAAAAAATTTCTCGGAGGAACGGGGAAACAAAATCAAATCTGTCTTAGTTTAAATAGGCGCCCACCTGTATAACGAGAGGAATAATTTTCATGTCTTAGTTTAAATAGGCGCCCACCTGTATAACGAGAGGAATATTTTAGTGTCTTAGTTTAAATAGGCGCCCGCCTGTATAACGAGAGGAATATTTTCATGTCTTAGTTTAAATAGGCGCCCACCTGTATAACGAGAGGAATAAATTTCATGTCTTAGTTTAAATAGGCGCCCACCTGTATAACGAGAGGAATATTTTCATGTCTTAGTTTAAATAGGCGCCCACCTGTATAACGAGAGGAATATTTTCATGTCTTAGTTTAAATAGGCGCCCACCTGTATAACGAGAGGAATAAATTTCATGTCTTAGTTTAAATAGGCGCCCACCTGTATAACGAGAGGAATAATTTTCATGTTTTAGTTTAAATAGGCGCCCACCTGTATAATGAGAGGAATAAATTTCATGTCTTAGTTTAAATAGGCGCCCACCTGTATAACGAGAGGAATAATTTTCAGTCTTAGTTTAAATAGGCGCCCACCTGTATAACGAGAGGAATATTTTCATGTCTTAGTTTAAATAGGCGCCCACCTGTATAACGAGAGGAATAAATTTCATGTCTTAGTTTAAATAGGCGCCCACCTGTATAACAAGAGGAATATTTTCATGTCTTAGTATAAATAGGCGCCCACCTGTATAACGAGAGGAATAAATTTCATGTCTTAGTGTAAATAGGCACCCACCTGTATAGCGAGAGGAATAATTTTCAATCTTAGTTTAAATAGGCGCCCACCTGTATAACGAGAGGAATATTTTCATGTCTTAGTTTAAATAGGCGCCCACCTGTATAACGAGAGGAATATTTTTATGTTTTAGTTTAAATATTTCAGGTTTTGAGAGTAGTAACCCCACCGGAAGGTAGAAGGTTACAACAGGAATATCCAGCAGGAAACAATAAAAATCCCCAGCACCGGGAAGCAGAAGGCGGCAAACTCAGGCACACGAGTCAAAAGGACGCGTAAGGACGCATTTTGAAAGAAGCAGCTTGTGAACATTGAGTCATGCCCAGCGTGGCAAATCTGATGAAGAGATCCATACCGCCGAAGGAACCATGGAAAGGCTTGATGAAGAAGGCCATGTCCCCAGCGGATCAAGCAACATAAAAACTGGTACTCAGAGGAGCAAAAGGCCCGTACCATCACAAAATAAAAGCATCGGAGGAAAACGCAAGCCGACAAAGAAGAAATCAGGCATCCACCTGGAGAACAAGGACAAAGAAAGGAAGTAATCAGGCGTCCACCGGGAGAACAAGGACAAAGAAAGGAAGCAATCAGGCGTCCACCTAGAGAACAAGGACAAAAAAAAAGAAGAAATCAGGCGTCCACCTGGAGAACAAGGACAAAGGAAGGAAGAAATCAGGCGCCCACCTGGAGAACAAGGATAAAGAAAAGAAATAGAAATCAGGCACCCACCTGGAGAATAAGGGAATATAATTGAAGTATTGAAGCCAAAAGCCCGCTCATATGAGAAAGGAGCACACTTAGAATCAATAAAGCAGAGGAATACAACAGGAATCCCCCGCAGGAAACAATAAAAATACCCAGCACCGGGAAGCAGAAGGCTACGGCTAAAATCCCCAGCATTCAACCAAGTTATAAATAGCAGAAGCTCGCCTCAAGAATGCGAGTCAACAGTCTGAGATAATCAACAAAAGCTGGACACAAAAAGGGTATCAAGGTCTGCTCAAGGATATGTGGAGAACAAATATGGTCTGTTCAAGAACTAGCACCTACAACTAGCAAGTAGCAAGGTTCAAATCCAAAGTCTGTATGAAGCACCATTCAAGACTCAAGATCAAGTTTCAGAAGACTTAAAGATAGGAATCCTTGTAACTAGTAGCTGATAGGCTTAGTTAGTCTTTTTCAGTTTTCATTTTTGATGTAATGACAGGACCACGGACCGGAACCTCAACGGAACGGCACCTCGATCGGCTCTTCACCTCGGTACACTCTACCATCTCTCTCATTTCCGAACTACACGTGGCCTGATTCCTGTATAACCAAGGATATGTAGGCAGCTCAGATACCAGGGCTCGGTCACATTCCCTCCCTTTCCTTAGTGTAGTCCGTCCAAGTAATGGTCGGGTCAAAAACATGTCTAGTCGTTCTTTGTCGGAAAACTCTTCGTGTTTCCAGTCAAAGAGGGCAGCTGTAGGCACCAGATTTTTGACCCTCCCCGAGAATTTTCACATTTTTAGCTTAAATATTTAATTTAGGTCTAATATAACTATTTTGACTATTTTTACTTTATTTTCCTCGCAAAAGAAAAGTTACAAAAAATATATATATAAATTTTAGTTTATGTATTTCTCATAAACTTGAAAAAATACAAAAAATTGTACTTTATTTTGTACTTTATATAATTTCGAAAATTACCAAAAAATATAGTTCTATTAATGTTTTATAGTCATTTTAATTTTGAAAAATTAAAAAATATTACTTTATATTTTATCTTTATATAAAAAATGAAAATTACAAAAAAATAGTTTTATTAATATTTTGTAGCTATTTTAAATCTCGAAAAATATTAAAAAATAATAATATAGTTTTGTTTTAAATAATTAGTCGTATTTTAGTAGCTATTTTGCCTACATAATCAGTTGAGCAGTGTCGTGTTCCTATTTCTCGGGTCCGGGCGAAAGAATAATATTCGGGTTCAAACTACCCATTTTTAGGCCTAATTTTCGGACCTAGCCCATAATAATCTGCGTCCACCACACATGGGGGACATGCGTGGGGAACACGGACGGAATCCCATACACGGGGAACCCCACCACACGTGGGGGACACAAGCCTCGAACCCCACCACGCGTGGGGCTCATTTTCCTTGGCAAGGGTATCAAATACACGGGCAAAACACATTTTCAAAGGAGGAAGAACAGACTTAGAAAAATTTTGAAAACAAGGAGCACTGTTCATGCTTCTTCTTCTTAAAGAAGAAGAAAGAAAACACGTCGGAACCCTACCCAAAAACCCAGCCCGTCACCCTCACATCGGAAACCCTCGCATCCCCGGCAGTGAAGCAAACCACCAGCTCCCCGTCACCACCAAACACCACCCTAAAACCACCGTCCACCACAACCAGCTCCCTCCGTCGACCCTACTGTCGATCACTACCCCAAAACCACCAACAAACCACTCTCGCACCCCAGCAACACCAAACAGACCCTTCCACTGTCATCGTCGGCCCATCACCTTCCCACCGCGAAGCCTCCAGTCCGGACTCCCTCGTGTTGTCGTTGCCCTTGGAGCGCAGCTGTCCAAGCAGTCCAGTGAATGACCACCACCAAAACAACCATCGTCCCCAGCTGACGTCGCAGCTGCTTCTGCCTCCTCCATCACCACCGTCAACAAACCACCCAGCCCCATCCATCTCGTCACCTTCCCCATCGCCTAAAGCCACCTGAAGAGAAAAGACCCTATCGTCTTCTTCTTCAACTGCCCAAACGACCCCTCCTACTGCAGCGTCACGTACCAGGTGTTGCGCCGGAAAAATACAGCAGCAACCAAACAATCCCTGGTTGTTGACAGTTGTGGGTCCGAGCTTTCTACTTCCATCGAGGTCGTCTTTGGTTCGTCGAGGTCCGGTACGTCGAGGTGTTTGTCCGAGTTTCCGTCATTGTTCTTCGTTCAGAGAGGTCCGGCTTGAGTCCCGTCGGGGTCGTGTTTGTCGTCCTGAGTTTGCCGAGGTTCAAAGGTTAGTAAACCTCAAGTATTAGATAAGGAAATGTTACGTTAAATGTTCGAAGATGCAATATAGAAAATGGTATGATAATTTGCTGCTTATGTTTTCATCGTATGCATTTTTGCTCATTTTGCGTTATGTGATTCTTGTTTATCCGATATCATTTAATTAAGTTGGACTAGTTGTTCTATGACACAAGTTTGACGTTAATCTGTTCGTCCTTTCCTTTGCTTAGGTCATTCGGACAAAATTATTATTAGTACATGCTCTTACTACTCCCGAAACACTCATTCGCTAAACTCCTTTTATTAAAACTTCTAACAAGTTATGGGATTTTAGTCGTAAAGAGGCTGTAAGTTTTAGTATTGTTAAAGGCATAAAAATGGCATCCTTTTAAAAATGAAAAAAAAACGAGACAAGCTTCACAAAAATAAAAATGTACAGATTGCGGAGCCCTCACAAAAAGATATGTATTAAATACTTAGATTCCGGGACGAGCCGTTTCGCAAATTTCACGGCCCTACCCAAAATAACAATACGCTAGTTGCTTTAGGCGCGCCTTTAATAATATTATCTCCTTAAGCTCGGGTGCACATTTATGTGACCCAAATCCAAGTCTCAACGGAATCGAAATGTGTCTCTAATCACGGGTACATTGATTGTGACGTGGTCTGAGATGCATTTCCATGACGTTGTAAATCCTTTTAATAATGAATGAGACGAGCCTCGACAAACAAAAATGCACAAGTTGCGGGGCCCTCTAAATGTATATATATTAAAACACTTAGAATTCGGAACATGCCGTTTAGCAAATTTTACGGCATTCCCCAAAATAATAATACGCTAGTTGCGTTAGGCACGCCTTTAATAATTTATTTTCCTTAACTCGGGTGCACATTTATGTGACCTAAATCTAAATCTCAACCGAGTCGAGATATGTCAAACAACCACGGGTGCATTGATGTAACGTGGTTCGAGATATGTTTCCACGACGTTGCAACTCTCGTAAAAATAATAACAATAATTAAGAAGGCGGTAAAAAGATAAAATTTTGCACATAAGTTCATATTTGTATAAAATCAGATAATCAAGCCGAATATAACAGTTGAGCGACCGTGCTAGAACCACGGAACTCGGGAATGCCTAACACCTTCTCCCGGGTTAACAAAATTCCTTATCCGGATTTCTGGTACGCAGACTGTAATATGGAGTCATTCTTTTCCTCGATTCGGGATTAAAATTGGTGACTTGGGACACCCTAAATCTCTCAAGTGGCGACTCTGAAATAAATGAACCAATCCTGTTTCGATTGTCCTTTAATTGGAAAAAACTCCCCTATACCCTCGCGGGTATGTAAAAAGGAGGTGTGACACCAGCTACCAAAACTTCCCGAACTATTTTGACCTGATTCCTGTTTAGCCCAGGATATGTAGGAAACCTTTGAAGCAAAGGTTCGGTCAAATATTTCAAAAAATGCTTCACACGGAGTACTCGAATGGGCAAAAATTGCTCGTATTCGCTCACTTTATCTTTGCATGAAAACTCTGCGTGTTTTCGAATAAAGAGGGGCAGCTGTGAGCACGTGATTTTTGCTCTCACGATAACTAATCCAAAAGAAATCAAAAAATAAAACAAATTGTCTTTGTGTATAATTTTTAGAATTTGCGTGGCATTTCGGATAGTTATTTGTAGTTTTGTTTGTGATTGTTTATTTTTAATTAAAAATATATGTTGCATGAATTTAGGATTTTATTCTGCTATTAGGAATTAATTAAATCATATTTGTTTTTGTTTTTTTTTTTAAAAAAGAATGAAAATCACAAAAACATTATTTTTGGTAATTTTGTCATTTTTATTGTTTAATGGTGTGATTTTATTTAATTAATATTTGATATTGTGTGTTAATTATTGTTAAGAATCAATTAATGTCTGTGTAATATAATTGTTGTTTTATAGTTTATTTTTAGGATTTTGGTAAATTCGGAATTAAACTAGGAATTAAAAAGGAAAAGAACAAAAAAATAGAAAAGAAAATTGGACTGTGCCATTTCATTTTGGGCTAAAAGCAGGCCCTAACGAGACCTATACCCGGTCCAAACCTTCAGCTCTCAAAGACACATCAAACGACGTCGTTTCGAAACCAGCGAATCTCGGCCGTTCATCCATCCTCATCCAACGGTCCAAGACCTCACCCCATAACCCGACCCGTTTTTCCTTGGATCGACCCAGTCCCCCACTGAGACCAAAACGACCATGTTTTATATAAGTGAAGTGATCCAAACCGTTGATCCCATCAGATCTAACGACTTGGATTCACTCACCCATCACATATATATATATTTTCAAACACACCCCACACCCCCTAAGCTACCCCCTCTCTTCGTCTCTCTCAACGAACCAGACGAACCCAAGAACCCTAGCCAGCCGCCACCCCTCCCCTTCGCCTGAAACCCAGCGGCGGCAACGCCGGTACCACCAAAATGACACCCCTGAGCTATCTCCCCATCCACAACACGAATCCATGAACCATTTGCCTCGAATCACCCCACATCTTCTCGAATCTTCAATCGAAGTTTCGAGCTGACCATGAAACCACCCCAATTCACCCCTAATTAACACCACACCACCACTAGGTTTCCCTCATCACTAAACCATCAACAGATTCCCTCGAATCTCGTTGGATCTTCTCGAATCTTCGATCAAATATCTCCCCTCCAAGCCCTAGCATGTCCCCTTGACCCCAGACTAACACCCAATAATCCCCTTTACCTCCTCGTCCTTAATCCCTAACCAAATTGGCTCGAACATGAGTAAAAACCGTCGAATGACGGATCTAGGGTTCAACGGTTCAAGACGTGTCAAAGCTTCAGGGTCGATTAGGTTCTATTCAGTATTGTAGGCCTATTTCTCACGAAATAGATGTATAATACTAACTAGGACTCAAGTTCGAAAGGGCATACTGGTGAAATCCGAGAAAAGAACAGTAAATTCTTCTTAATTTCTTTTGTTTCCTTATATAGTTTTGTTTGTCTGTTTTAAATTGTATCTTTGTTTTGATTTATTTCTTGTCATTTGTTCAGTACTTCTCTCCTTCTCATCAGACCGTATATTGGGTCCAAGTTCTCTAATTGTGGGTTATATGCTGTAAACTGTTTGGTCAATTTATTGATTAGTTCGTTATGTGTGAGTTAGTTTAACCTGATAGTAGTTTTAATCCTGGTCTTGATTTGATAGTCCATTTCAGTAGGTTTTTTTGTTGTTGTTTTGTTTAAATAATGTATGTTAGACTTTCTGGCATTGGTTCAGGTTTGTCCCATATATGTGATGTGTGGCTCTTTGTTCTTTGATATTCATCAATTTTCGTATAAGTTCAGTATATCGCAGGATTTCCTTCACTCTATTTAGCTTAATTTGGAATTATGAATTTAATTAATCATTCCCATAATGTGCCACTGGTGATTGGAATTGACCTGGATAGTTCAATAGAGTTGTGTTCTGATTCATGGTAATGTTGTTATTGGGTCTTCTGTTAAGTATCAATGAATTTTGATTCAGCTTTAGCTTCAGCTTCAATGTTCTGTTAAGCTCCTTTGTTTGTTGATGTGATTTTGGTTTGAAGTTCAGTCCAGAATTTAGGAAGTTGAATTGGTTATAGCTGCAGTTTTAATGTAGATTTCAGAGTTTAGTTTGGGATTTGAAAACCTAAAAAGGGTTTAGAGTAAGTGGACTGCCAGTTGAGTATGTAGTGAACCATTAAATTAATGAATAATTTAATCAAAAGAGGGAATCTTAGTGCAAATACATCCTGGCTGACATCTTTAAAGGTGGGAAGTCAGATGTAGGATGACTTTAAATAATAAAAGCTGAGAATGCACATGGAAATAGGTAGTGAAACATGTTGTACAGTAGGATATGCATTACTTTTTTGAACTTCAGGAGATTTTTAAATAATAAAACCCATGCCTAGACAACAAAAGGTGGAAAGGACAGATTAGGAAATATACTTAAGTTTGGGCAGCCTGTTTATTTTGAGGGGGAGGGCTCCTTTTTTCAAAAGAGGGCTATAAAATCAAACGAGAGGAAGAAAGAGAAAAGGGGAGCCAATAAAAAAGATTCCTATTTTTGAAAAGTCTCTCTCTGATTTTCAATTTTGAGTCTGCATTTGACATTCAAATATACAAAAAATACAAAAAAAAACACACTAGAAAACAGAAAACCAAACATTTCTCACTGCTTCATTGCTCATTCTAATCATTTTTTCAAATTCTTTTGGATTGCTTCATTCCTGTTCTAAGCTCTAATTCTAAAGATATTTAGAGGTGTTTAATGGTTTGTTAGAGTGATTTTTTGAGTCTACTTAGTTTGGATTTGGTTAAGTTCTGTTCCAGTGAAGTCCCGAGGCGTCTAAGTTCAATTTCGAGGGCTTTGAGTGCATTTTGAATGTGTGTTGGATTGATCTGTGGGAATCTGCTTGATTAGTGAACATTTTTGGGTTTTGAAAATCACTTCCTGGATGGCTCTTTGATTTTGTACTGCTGGATTTTGGTTGTTGTTGGCTGCTCATCTTACTGCATCTGCTGACCCATTTTTCCTTCCCTCTGTTTCATTTCCAGGTACACACTCGAATTAAGCTTTGATGTAGCTTTGACTTGAAAGATGAAAAATGGAAATATTCATGCTTTGGCCTCCATGTGCTCATGTAGTTTACCCTGGACCTGTGTTTCAAAAAATAGATATTAGTTGATGTGTAATTACTTAATATAGTTTAGTTTCGATTGGTATTGGTTGGGAGGGTATACTGTATAGATATTAGACTGTTAATGGACTATCTAGTTGCTGGAATTTTGTTTAGTCAATAACCTTAATAACGTCATTTTGTTGATTAGTTTAACTGAAAATTTTAGCAACAGAATTAACTGGTTCTAGATTTGCATTTTGCAATTGATCATTAAACAGTCGAGTAGTGGACTAATTTCAATTCATTTGTAGTTAGTCTTGGACTGTCTTGGGCTGGCGTAATTGGAAATTTGTGTCAATACAGTTGCTTAGTATAGTTTTAGTATGATTCAAGTTCATTTAGCATTAGATACATTATTCATAGACAATGAGTCATAATTTAATCCATGCTTAAGGGAATCCATCAATGACTCACGTAGTTTGTTAGTTTAATAGCATGAAGTTGAGTTTTAACTTGGCTTGTCGGGTTTATACAACTATATACGTTTTGGATTCAAAAGCACTAGATACATCTCCTATATGAAATAATACACGCTGCATTTGCATGTTGAAAGGCCATCTCATCCCCACCCCTTTATAAATGAAATTAATGTTCACGTTCACCATATAAGTGCACTGTTAAATAAATTGAATGGTCTGAGTGTCCATTGATTGAGGACTAGCGTGCAATTTTAATCAAAAAGGGCTTATTTGGGCGTAAAACACTGGCAAGCCTCGAAATTGAAACCGTTGTCATGTTTCTGGGCTCACTATGGGCTCAAACCGTCCAGCCCCCTTATGAACACAATATGGGCTGTCTTGAACGAGTTGCTAAAAGGATATATTTCTATTTATTTAGTTATCGAGCCTGGCTGATCTGAAATGGATTTATAAGGATTTGGTTCTTTCAAATAGGCTAAATAATTAGGGTTTCTTCTTTTATTGTTAGAGACCAATTAAAATAAAAAATCGTAGTTTGCTTTAGGTTGGCTTTCAAATTAAAAAAATGACGATGAGACGAGCCTCGCCAAATAAAAATGCAAATTGTGGGGCCATCAATAATTGGTCATAATAAAATACTTAGAATTCGGAATGGCCGTTTAGCGAATTTCACGGCCTTCCCCAAAATCATAATACACTAGCCTCTTTAGGTGCGTTCTTAATAATATTACCTCCTTAAACTCGGGTGCACATTTATGTGACCCAAATCCAAATCTCAACGGAGTCGGAATGTATTAACAACCACGGGTGCATTGATTGCGATGTGGTTCAAGATGCATTTTCACGACGTTGCAATTCTATTAAAAAAATAATAATAAAATCGGTTTAAACTTAATAAAAGCACACAAGTTATAACATGTATTAAAATCAGATATTTAGCCATTATAACAATTTAAGCGACCGTGCTAGAACCACGGGATCCGTGGGTGCCTAACACCTTCCCTCGGGTCAACAGAATTCCTTACTTAGAATTTCTGGTTCGCAAACTTCATTTGGAAAGTCGAAAATTTCCTCGATTTGGGATTCAATATAAACCGGTGACTTGGGACACCAAAAGTCAAACCTTTTCCAAGTGGCGACTCTGAAATAAATAAATAATCTCATTTTTGCATAATGTCACTTAAAATGGAAAAACTCCCTCACGCATTTATCCTTCGGGGTAGGTGCGCAAAAAGGAGGTGTGACAGTTCGCAGGAAGATAGACATGCTTTTCAAGTATACACTAGATCCCAATCTTTCATCAAAAATCTCAAAAATATAGGAGTAAGTTTGAAAACTACGATTTTTCCCAAAAGACTTTCAACAATAAATAAAAAATTTCATTTTCTGGTTGCATGAGGAAAATTCATCTCTATCCCTATATGTCAATATGCGCCTGAAATTATGGATGTCACCAAAATCAGGTAGCAGAAGGAAATGCATCTCTATGCATGTAGCTCAAGTACGCATGTCAAATGTAATGTATCTCAGTGAAGAACTCATGTACCCACACTCTCAGAGCACTCAACCTCACTGTCTCACACTTTCCACTCATCATGATCAATCACTCGACACACTCGGTCACTCAGTATTGTACAGGGCAGATCCAACCAAACATAATAACTGTTAGCCACTGTGCTCACTAGGGGTGTACAGATTCGGGAGGGGCTCCTTTAGCCCAAGCGTTATAATCTGTACGGATAACTCACGTGTTCTATGGACAACTCACGTGATATAGTATCAATATCTGGATCCGTACGGACAACTCACGTGCTATAGTAGTAATATCTGGATCCGCACGGACAACTCACGTGCTATAGTATTAATAACTGGATCTACACGGACAACTCACATGGTGCACAGACAACTCACGTGCTATAACATTAATATCTGGATTCGCACGAACAACTCACGTGTCATAGTATCAATATCAACTCACGTGCTGCACGGACTATTCACGTGCTATAGTATCAATATCTGAATCTGTACGAACAACTCACATGCTCCACGGATAACTCACGTGCTATAGTATCAATATCTGGATCCTCACAAACAACTTACGTGCTGCACGGACAACTCACGTGCTATAGTATCGATATCTGGATCCGTATGGACAACTAACGTGTTATAATATCAATAAGCTCACAAACAGGACCTCGGTCTCACTCAGTTATCAATCTCTCCCGTCTCTCAAGCTCACAACATTCGTGCTAAGCAATCCAAATCAATGATATGAAATGTGACATTATACAATAACAGAGACTGAGATATGACATGTAATGATAAATGCGACTTAGTAAATAACTGCAATTAAACAAATAACTCAATAGCAAGGAAGAATCACTGTGGGTTCTAATAGTACTAGCATATAGCCAAAACATGTTTACTAGCATAAATCACAGCTCAAGTGCTCTAACACATAGAGTACGGTACAATTATTCAGATAAGATAGCTACAGAGTTCCATGAAATCGACTAAATTGCCATTTATACGGTGCACGCCCACATGCCCCTCACCTAGCATGCACATCACCTCAACTTCAATCCCATAACACGTAATTCGGGGTTTCATACACTCATCACCGAGTTTAGAAGTGTTAATTACCTCGAACAAGCCAAATCTAATGTGGAGCAAGCCGAACGATACTCCAAGAATGTCATCCCGCGCGTACCGACCTCTGGATAGCTCGAAACTAGCCAAAAACAACTCATGAACATCAAATAAAGCCTAAGAAAATAATTTCAAATGATAAAGGTCGAATCCTTAACCAAAAACCCAAAATTACCATCCGGACCTAACAAAACCATCAAAACTCCGTTTCGGGGTCAAATATACAAAAGTCAAACTTGGTTAACTCTTCCAACTTAAAGCTTCAATCATGAAATTCATTCCTCCAAATCACTTCCGGATAATCTAAAAACCAAAACCGACGATTCATACAAGTCATAATATATCATACGAAACTACTCATGCCCTCAAACTACCGAGCAACGTGCAAATGCTCAAAACGACCGATTGGATCATTACAAAAACTATTAAATCATGATATAAATTTAGATACGAATTGCTAGTATAGTGATAGAGGCTGCTCACCAAAGCAGTGTCTCAAACAAAAAAAAATACATTTTTATTAGGTAATTTCGAATAATGGAGTGACCACTTGAATAATGAACTCTAGAAAAATGTTATTTTGAAAGAAAGAAAAGACAAAATAGTGAATATTATATTATTTCTATTATATTTAAATGAAATTTAGTGATTTAGACTCTGTTTGGATTGACTTTAAAATAGTCAACTTTTTTGTAAAAATAACTTTTAAGCCAAAAAAATAATAAGTTGGAGTTCCGCTTATTACTTTTGGCTTGTTTTAAGTAATTTTTAATTTATTTTAAATATTTTTTTAACTTTGTCAAACACTAAAAAAAATTAAAAAGAACTTAAAAGTTGATTTGTCAATTCAAACACCCTCTTATTCGTTGTATAAAAATTATTTAACGAACGAAGTTAAGATTTATTCGTTTAAACTTTATAATATGAGTTTATACATGTTGAACTTCGTGATCGCTCGTTTCAAATATTAAGAGCCGATTTGGATTGGCTTAAAAGCTGGTCAAACAAAACTTTTAAATTCTATATAAACGCGTACCTCGTGCCATGTACATGTATGGCGTTGTATATCCGGTACCTTTCAACCTTAATTCCACATTTTAAAGGGAGATCCTCTATCACCATTTTCTGCTTTGCCCAGAAACCAAACCTGTTTACGACATATAAATGGAAATGGATCGCCACCATAAATCACCACCACCACCATAAACCGCCGTGATTCTCGCCGTCTCGACGCATTTCTAACGCCACCAACTTACATTTTCATTTCCCCACGCCTCCCTCTCACGTCTCTGTACATATGGGCTAATTAATAAAAAAAATTCCTTATCTTCATGTTTACTCAATAATTTTTTTACTGTATTTATTGTTTTCATAAGTGTACATCTTGTTGTTTATTATTGCAAAGAAATGATAGGTCGGTCATTGCGATTCAAAATGACTACAATTGGAAAATGTTCATCGATTTATCGAACTTCGCCGGAATTTGATCTCCCGGAGCCATCGTCGGGAAAGTTAGGGTTTCAAAAGCTACCGGCATGTAATTGCAGAGGTAAATCGTTCGGCTTCAGCATTTTCGGTACCGAGGTCAAAACGAGCTTCGTAGCGCCTTTAAGTGCGATCGAAGCTTCTAGAAAGGCTCATGTCAATGGAAAAGCTGAAAATGTTCATCGAACAGGATGTGATTCCAATGACGATATGCGTATAAATGATTGCCATGGCTTTTCTGGTAGGCCTCTTTTTCTTTCTTTTTTTTGTTTTTATTTTCTTCCTCTCGATTTGTTTCCTTACTTTTTTATGCTTAATAATTTTGCTTAGTAAGGAAATACTGAAACTTAGAATTCAAATGCACATTTTTGTGGTAGTTTAGATTGCTGTGTTGTTTTATATTATGCTAAATCAATGTGAAAAGTTGACTCCTGGACTCATTATTGTCATTTGCTGTTGTAACAAAGTAGACTTTTGCTTGTTGTGAACTTGTGACTTCCTTGTATTTTAGGCCACAGTTTTAATCTAAGTCAGTGCTTCTAATTAATTTATATTTTATCTGACTGCAGCCACGAATTTATACTAGAGGATTTTAAAGTAGCAATTTTTGAACCCCGTTTGCCACTTCACTAGATCTCTCTTAGGTATATATAACCAAAAAATCGTTTTTGCCCTATTTGCACAGTATAATTTTTCAACGAATTATGACTTCTTAGTTCTTATTTCTAGTGGATGTAATAATTTCTTTTTTCCCTAAGTCGTGGCTTATTTCTGAGTGTACATGAAAAAGGACGAGGGATTAGTCCGTCTTTATTTACATCCTATTATGACTTCTTAGTTCTTATTTCTAGTGGATGTAATTTTGGCTTCACGAAAATTTAGTTACTAATCTGACAGTCATCTAACTAGGTGACAGTATACCTCAAATGTCTACAATTGGGAATTCGACAAACATTGTCTGGCACAAATGTACTGTAGAGAAATGTGACAGGGAGGAGTTGCTTCAGCAACGGGGTTGTGTTATATGGATAACTGGCCTCAGTGGTTCAGGTTAGTTTAAAATGCCAAAAGCCTCATATTAGCTCTCAATCTTTTTCTCTCTTCTCTCTCTTTCTGTTACTCTCTTGCCATATGTTGTTTCTATCATGTATTACAACCATTTCCTAAATTTTTGGGTACTGTTCTGATTAGAACTCGGGCTTTGCATGCATATCTTTGCTCAATAATGCACAATAGCAACAGTTACTTAAATGGTTTTCACATCACATGATTACTTATTACGACTATCGAAGGAGAACAACTCGGTGCTAGCAGCCTTTGCCAAATTTGTGCTTTTATAGGGCAATAGGAAACTACCCTATGAAGTATGAAAGTTTTAATTAAATACTCTTCTTGTAAAGCTAGATGCCTTTTGTATGATTTATGGGATTCAATCTTCCTTCAGAAAAGATGACATCAATCCTACCAAAAGCAGAATAGCCAAAAATCCAAATCAGAATAAGGCCTTTACTTTACACTTTTCTTTTAGCAGATTGGTTATTATATCAAGTTGAGTTCATTGAACTATGATATTAAGAAACGATAAGATAATCTTGAGTGTACTTGCAGCATTATCTTTATCTTCGAGTCCTATTAGTAGGTCTGCTCGATGAAGTATGAACACCAAATACTGGTTAAGAAGCACAGTCGTCATTAGTTTGACACTATTCATCAGGGGAACCTGGAGGTAGAGTAATATACTGGAAAAGGCTTTGTCTACTCTGTCAGCCTCAAACATTGCACTTGATTTCATTTTCAAATGCAGTGTCAATTATACTGCTAAACTGACATGAACATATTAGTCGACACGCTATTGCAAGATACTCTATGAGTTTGCCTTGATTTGGAGCACCTAAGAATGATTGTGGCAGAACATTTTAGTATGAATAGTTATTTCTTCTCTTAACGTTGATTCGTTGATTAGTTTTTTTTCAAGATACTACATATTATTTAGAATCAGGTACTGCTGTCCTCTTCGCTACTCTTATTTCCAATTTCTTTTCTAAGGCCTTCAGTCTATGAGCTCTCTCTCTCTCTCACACACACACTCACACACACACCAACTTTTTTATACATTCAACTTGATTTCAGGGAAGAGCACTTTGGCATGTGCTCTAGGTCGTGGCTTACATGCTAGAGGAAAACTCACCTACATCCTTGATGGTGATAATGTTCGCCATGGCCTGAATCGTGATCTTAGTTTCAGAGCAGAAGATCGAGCAGAAAATATAAGACGTATAGGTTGGCTTCTTTTTTGGTCTTTGCTTTGCAAATATTTCCAGAAGCCCTCTCATTTATTCTCCTGGAAACCTAACAATCCAAATGCTTATAAATAGGGGAGGTGGCAAAGCTTTTTGCGGATGCTGGAGTTATTTGCATTGCCAGTTTGATTTCTCCCTACAGGAAGGAGCGAGATGCCTGTCGCGCTTTACTGGCAGAAGGGGATTTCATTGAGGTTTGTGATGGGAAATGGTTCTCAAAGGATTAGCTTCTCCACTGAGCCGTTGCTGCTTGGCACATATTATTAGCTGATTGAGTTGGATAACTTTTTTAGGTCTTCATGGATGTTCCTCTGCATGTATGTGAGGCAAGGGATCCTAAGGGATTGTACAAACTTGCTCGAGCGGGGAAGATAAAAGGTATTGTCTGTTTTCTTGATCTCTCTTTTCTTTGTTTTTGTGAGTTAGCATGTTATATCAGAAAGCTTTATTACAATGTTGATGGATGAGGGTGGTCAGTTGAAATTCCGAAGTTATCAACAGGCAGTTCTGATGATCTGCTTTCCTCAATATCAAGTTGCCTGGCTTGAACATTTTCGGCCCTGTTGCTGCAGGCAGAAGATACTCTTCTTTAGGGATGTTAAATGGGCAAATTGGATCAAATTTTAATGAAGTCATGAGGCAATATGCCCAAAGTTAGTGTGGGTTAATTTACCCTAAACAACGGGTCATTTCCAACCCGACCAACTCAACCATTTTTTTATGGGTTTGTTTTTCTTATAATTTATCTAATTACCAAGTCAAACTACAATCAATATTTTTTTGGGTAATTAAAAAATTTCATTAATCACCAGTAATCAGTTACAAATCCATAGCTTAGTCAAACATAACTAGCTATCCAGGTACAAACACTAGAAAAACATATTAGAAACTTACTTAGTCAAATATAACTAGCTATCCAGGTACAAACACTAGAAAGCCATACTAGAAACTTACTACAAAGAAATATTCTCAGAAGTTATATTGTTGTAGAGTAGTTCTAACTTCAGAAGGTGCTCTCACATTGCTTATATAAGCAATCTTCTTTGCAATGAGTTCCCAATCTTTATAGAGAGAAATGTGAAATCAAACCGACAATTTCTTTTCTATTTTTTGTCACATTTTTGTGGGTAAATTTTGCTATCTAGATAGCCTATATAGACCAAACTTTTAGATGGCTTGAATACCAACCAACCCGCCCAACCTTGGACAAGTTCGACGAGCAACACTTGTATGCACTAAGTTTACACCCCTTCCCATCTTCTTTGTTTATCTCATCTTTCTGCTGGTTTTATTTCTTAGATTTTTATTTCACCTAAAACGTCACGTTATATACTAACATTTCACTTGGTACTTTGCAGGTTTTACCGGTATTGATGATCCATACGAGCCACCCCTAAAGTCCGAGGTAAGGTCAAGTCTGTTCTTGCTTAACATGCTGTACATAAGGGGATTGATTGTTTTCCTAGATTCTGCAGTCTCCTTGTTTCAGATTATCAGCATTTTCAAACTACATTATTTGACCTACTGTAACAAATTTAGGATCAGTCCGTCTAAGTCACTGATACAAGTAATTGCAATCCTCCAATCTCTGAGTTGTGTTAGTCTCAACTATCTTTGGATATTCATTTGATTGTGTCATGCTTGCTTAAAGAGGATATAATCCATCCTCCTCAAAGCTCATGTTACTTACATGGGGTCTTGTATTTTTTCCATTGTGCAGATAGTTTTACATCAGAACCGAGGGCTATTTGATTCACCTAATGATTTGGCTGATACAGTGATCTCATACATGGATGAAAAAGGTTACCTGAATGCATAAATGCTCAAGCCTTATCTGCATACCTGCAGTTTCAGTCTGTATCTAGGGGTGTTCATTGGCCGGTTTGGTATGGTTTTGAAAGATTCCGGCGGGGTGTTTCGGTTTTGGGTTTTCAAAATGTTATGACAACACCATACCCAAATAAGTTCGGTATGGTTTGGTTTTCTGCTTTTCGGTTTTGGTTTGTGGGGTTCGGTAATTTTGGTATTACTCTTCAAAGTTATATTCTACCAGCTAAACTTGTGATTGTGATTCATAAACTGATTTTTCAGTCTCAAGCAGAAAAGAAAGAGAGAGAGAGAGAACAAATTAAACCAAAACGTTAATATTCATTCTAAAAATGAGACTCTTGTTCGTTGCTTGGAAAAAAAAAAGGTATAGGAAAGCATCAGACATAATATTACTAGCAGTCAGATGTCATGAACTACCAAATTTCAAACGAATATTTTGTAGCCATTTAACAAATTAAATTTAGGGTAACAATCTCCGCTTATCATGTTTAATACTAAGGAAATCACGCAATAACTAAATGATTAGAGCAAATTCTTTGATCAAGATTAAAGATACCCATGAACAGAAGATTCTTGGGTTTAAATCTAGGGGAGAGAGAGAGAGAAAATCTGAGGTGGAGCAGTCAATATTGGAAGTCCGGTTCAAGCTTAAGGGCATTAGAATATTGCTTTAAAATTCAAAAATTAATGTCCTAAGTGGATCAAGAAAATTTCCACTTCAAAATATATTTAAATTATTCAAATATACGAAATAATTAACATTCTACTTAGTGTAAAAAATGAGATCGTATCATCATGAAAATTCCGAAAAAAACTTTTATGTAGCTATTCTTTTTATACATAAAAATAGATTTGAGCTATTCAAATGTATGAAATTATTTTTTATTATGTTTAGCGGTAAAACTAATATGATGATAATTTTAAAAATATTATGTTAACCTTAATTTTTTTAAAAAATATTACTCCATCTGTCCCAATTTGTGTGATACTTTTCGTTTTTCGAGATTCAAACTTTTTAATACTCGAACACTCATGACTCGCTTTTTTGTTCTTTTAACCGCTATTTAGACATAAAATCTTTAAATTTTTTGAAATTACTTAAAAAGTAGTATAAATCACACTAATTAATAATTAATAATTTAAAATTTAAAGGCATATGAAATAACTACGGCCAAAGAAATACTCATTTGACTCTCGAAATTCGGATGGAAGAAGTACATAAATTTGTGAAAGTAAAGATGAATGCAAGATGACTCGAACACCATTATTGTAAGCAAGTTCAAATACAAAAAAAATATACGAATCTTATTGTATAAAATTCAAACTGCTTATATTAAAGTTTAAGTTGAAGACACTAAATTTACAAAGTCACTAGTTTAGAATTTAGACTGTCTTTTATATTTGTCATTTTGTATATAACCATGTATTTCAATATGGTATTCGGTATTTTGTTTTCTTTTTAATGAAAATTGTATACTGCATGAGCATAAAAATTTATAAGAAAAAATAGCACGGGCTAGCCAGTTTTTGGACTGGTCATTAAAAAGTAGTCAGTATTTGCAAAGTCATTAAAAAATAATGTTGTTCCCAAACGCACACGCAAATATACGTGGTTGACAAGTAATATAGGATTTTAAGTCCAGATATCGTACCCACGGGGACTTGTGATTAACTATCAACTAAATTAAACCAAATAATCAATCTACTCAAGCGAATCCTAACGTATGAATATTTAACTAAAACTAATCTAGAGTAACAAATTAAGAGATTAAAGAAAACAATGACAAGGTTAAAGACAATTTCAATGTGAGTGAATATTCTAGAGCTATGCGTTAGCTAACAATCCCATTGAGTCTTCTACTTAAATCGTCTAATTAATTTATCTAGTTTATTGATTGACATGGTTAATATTGCTCGTATCCTTCTCCCAAAGTACAACTCGCTTATTCAAGCTAACCTAACGCCTATATTCCTATGGAATTAGGATTAACAAGAACGCATTTATAATTCCCATATAGTAACCAAGCAAAGAGTTTAGGTATATTCTTATCCTAACCGCAAATTCGCCGCCCTCCCCCTCAGAGTTAAGATCTTGCTCTACTCAATCTTATATGCAATCTAGAATTCCCTCTCCCGAGTTCAATCCTAGATTCGTAGATAGTATTCAATTGGTGATCAAACAATCAAATAATTAAGCGCAAAGATTGAATAAATAAACCAATATGATAAAATAACAAGAACAATTCAAGCTTCAAATTACAACTTTCATGTAGCATCCCACAATACTAGAACTAATAAACTATGAAATTAAAGGAAGAGAATAGAAGAAAAACTAGTTAGAAGCCTCCTCCAAGCGTGATGTGTGTTCCTCCACGTGAATTCTCCTCCAAATTATGTTAGCTCCCCTTCAAAATATGTTAGATCTCTCCAAAGTGGCGTATTCCCCTCAAAAATATGTTTAGTCTTGCTTTTATACGTGTTGGATAGGTCTAGGACCGAAATAACCTTGTCCTGAGCAAACTTGGACAAATTTCACACCACCAATGCCCAGCCCAGCGCCAGGCGCCCTCCATGGCGCTACCAAATTGAAGCTACTGTTTCTGGCGCCACAGGTAGTGCTAGGCGCTGGAAATTCCATTTTTCCTGTTTTCGTCCGTTTTGGCTCTAATTTCGCACATTCGCCCTCAATTGCTCCTGGATCATTCCTACATATAAAAACACCTCAGATTAATATAAATCAACATATTTTACATCCTAAATCCACGAAACAAAAGTAAAACATGAGGCGATATACATATGAATATATGTACTTTATGCTAAACATCAAATAGCCATTATTTTGTTGCAAACGGAAAGTTCCAGCATAATATATTGGATATCGGTGAATCTGTGTATGAACTTCTAGCATATTATGCTGGAACTCCAACACGCGAAAATTCCAGTATGTTATGTTGGACCGGTATATTATACTAGAACTCCGTGTTTTCGTTCAGATTATCTTTACATAAAAAATGACTAAATTTCGATTACTTTTGAAACTATGGCTATTTTTGAATGACAAATTGTAAATCTGGCTATTTTTACATTTCAAATTTATACCGAGTATCATATCATAAACCGAAATATTGAAACAGAGCGAAAAAAAATTATTTCGGTTTGGAAATTTTGATTTTGCCAAATCTTGTGGACGGCAGAAAGCTTGGAGGTTGTCAAAGCTATATATAAGTGTAACGCACTACCAGTTATCACACCAGCGAAAAGTTTAATCGCCCGTTTCGCCATAAAAAAATTTTCACTTTTTTTCACTTTTTCACTTTTTTCGAAATTGGTGTTTGTCCATAAAAATTTTAAATTTCACTTTAAGTTGAATTTTGAAAATTTGAAAAACTCCATAAAATTATTTTTCAAAATTTTCACTTCAAATTACTCACAAAAATTCAAAAACAACTCCAAATCGTATTCATGTCCAAACATATTTTTAATATTCAAATAGCATTTTTACTTTAAAATAAATTTATTTTTTCGGAACTTTACAATTCTTATGTCCAAACGCCCACTAAGTTTATACACTAATGAGTGCAACAAACGGTTATATTGATTAGATCATTTACAAGGTAATTATTAAAAAATTAAGTAGTAACATAATAAATACAATAACTAATTTATTATAACAGGTAAAATTAACTAATAATATAAAAATGTTGCACTATGTCCTTTCAAGAACATCCGATAAAAATTAAAATGGTAAAAATATTACTCTCTCCGGTTCGCAATAAGTGACCATTTTACCTTTTTATTTTGGTCTAAAATAAGTGTTGATTTACATAATCAGAAAGGAATTAATTTTATTCTTTCAAAATTTGCCATTATTTACATATTCTAATGTGTCAAGGTAACAATTAATTAAGGTTAATGTAGTGAATATTTTTTTTTAACTAGAAGTTCATATTTCCTTAATGGATGTGCCAAATGTGGAATATATTATAAGAGTCCGTTTGGACATAAGAATTTTTTTCCCTTTTTTCGAAAATTTTTAACTTTTTTTTCGAAATCAGTGTTTGGCCATAAAATTTCCAATTTTCACTTGAAGATGAATTTTGAAATTTTTCAAAAATTTGAAAAACTCCAAAAAAATATTTTTCAAAATTTTCATTCAGATCACTCATAAAACTTAAAAAATAACCCAAAATTATATTTATGTCTAAACACATCTCTAATTTCAAATATCATTTTCACTTGAAATTTTTTTTCACTTTTTTTTGGAATATATAATTCCTATGTCCAAACACCCACTAAGGTCATCTCCAACCTTACCCTCATTCCCCATAATGGGGGCAATTTTTGGGATAATTTAGCTCCAACCCTCCCCCATTTTTGTCCCCAAAATGGGGGATGAATAATGTTCCCTCAAATATGGGGTACACTATTCATCTCCCCAATTACTATTCATTACTTTTTTATTATTATTTTATTATTTAATATTTTAATTTATCTCTTTATATATACCTAATTATGTTTATGTAATGTCTTTATAATATCAATTTTACATCTTAACTTTTGGTTTATAATTTTGATAAATTAATTTTCGTGCATTTATTATTTTTATGTAAAATTGTAAGTTAATTTTATTATAAGTTATAATTGTACAAAAAACATATAATTATCTTAAAAAATGAATGGTCCGAATATAAAATATTAGATGTTGCTAAAATTGAAAAGTGAAGATTGAAAATACAATAAATGAAAATACATTAAAATTGAAAATACATGACAATTGAAAATACATTAAATTAAAATACATAAAAATTAAAAATACGGTAAATAGCATAATAACTTAGTAGGGAGCTATGTATCGCAATAATTTTACTTTTATTTGAATTATTAGTTAATATATAATAATTGCTTACAAATTATATTATTTAAAATTTTATGGAATTGTTTTAATGGAAATTACTAATTAATAAAAATAAAAGATGGAATTTGTTTAATGAAAATTAAAAAATAAATTAAAATGAAAGATAATAATATAATATAGAAAAGAGAAGAATATAAAAAAGTTTTAAAAAAAAATAAAAAAATGATTGGAGTAAGTTATCCCAAAATGAGGAAATGATAAAAAATGGGGTAAAGGTTGAATAGTGCACAAAATTAAACTCCTTCCAAAATCAGAGAAATAAAGTTGGGAACATTGTACAGTTTTATAACCAATAAAAACCGGACATCAGAAGCACACGCGTGGATGTCACTTGTCGGATTAACGTGCGTCCACTAAGAGACGACAGGTTCACGGACCATGCACTGTCCAATAATCATCTGCAAAATCGCACCCTCCGCCAATCAATTTAAAATCTCATTGGTCGTGATCTTCACGCACACTTTGCCGCGAGTGTTTGCTCTTATAACAACTTTATGATATCATCATATTGGTCCACGTACTCATCATACAGCAAAATGTAGCAGTGACTATTTCGTAATTTCATTTGAATTCAAGGGGCAAATGTTATATCAAAATTTGTATTCTTCTACCACAATCAATATCAATTTTTGAACGCAGGTACGATAAACAGCAGCCAGGAGAAGGGTAAAGTCTCAATTCAAAACATACACAGAGGGAGAGAGTGAGAGATCGGTGTTTATAGTGGGATTATATTTGTATATTATCTCTCTCTCGTTTCGCGTAATCCATGGGTCTGTGGGAAGCTTTTCTCAATTGGCTTCGAAGGTACTTTTTATGTTTCATATCAAGTGGAACGAATTAATAAAATTTATATAGTCGATTTCAACTAATTGAGAGATTGAGTCTGTAGTTGATTAATATTTTGCGAGCTCTAGGTTGTAAGTTTTGACCGTTGAAGAAATTCATATAGCCGCCCTTCAGACCGAGACATAGTTGTTGCTGTGTTCTTCTTCTTTGTTTTTTTTATAATTGTGTATTTTGATTTTTTGGTATGTTATCAATTTAACGTCAATTATGATTGCCGATGCTTGTGTTCTCCATGTGTTTTGGTCATATTTGGAATTGAATGAGATGAGCTGTGGATTTTTATTTTTATTTTGGTTTTTGTTTCAGGATGAGCAAAATTTGCCATCAATCACATTTTAGGTTAATGAGTTTCTTTTTTGCTTGTTACATGATGAGCTGTAATTGTTAGTGAATTATATTTTAGATTAAGGAGTCTCTTTGGTTTGCTGAGGTTCCGGTGTGAGTTTTGTTCTTAATGATCATTTACGGATATGCCTGTTGTATCGTAGAAATTTCTATCACTAACATCAAAGACATGCGAAACATGTCTTCCGCACCCCCCCCCAAAGATATCCTACGAGCTGGAAGTACTGTTTCTATGCATTAGATTGTCTCTTTTTTACGTTTTTTTAATCAATCTCTCTGACAAAAACTTTATTCTTTTGGCATCATGTCGTCTTATTTTATATATGTTCCAGATTCGATAATGTTATCGTAATTCTTCACCAATATTTGCAGATTTTTCTACATACGTTCTGATTCTTGAATTTAGGCTTATCTTACTCAACGTGTGTGACTTCTTGAGGTTTGTTTCTGTAGACAGATTGTTGCCTGGTCATCGCGACTGCCTCTTGTTAGAAACACAACGTGTAGTTGTTAGTACAAGATGTTGTGTCACATTGCCGTATGGTTGGGATATCTTTTTCTAGTCTTAAAAAGGTCTAGATACTGAGAGATAGAAACAATTTGTCAAGAGAATTGTCAGTGGCCCTTTGTTCCTTTAGTACATTTCGGAAGTTGAGAGTTTTCTTTGAGTCCCATCACATGTTTGAAACTTTGAACGTCCAATCAAGCTCAAGAGGCTTGGGTTGATGAACCCCACCAGTGGACTAATTATTGCTTTTACTTTTGTTTATCCATCTTTCCTCATTGCATAAATAGTTTACACAGTGTGCTGTGTACAGACTATTTGCTTGCTATTGGTGTTTGTATAAATTTTTTGTGCAGTTACTCCAATTTGAATATTCACTTTAGAGTTAGACAAAGGAAACTTACTGTCATCTTGATTCTAAGCTGGGCTAGTATTATAAAACTGTTGGAGTTTCTTTTTGCATTCACACTTGTGTAGCGCCTCTATGATTCCTTATGAACGTCTTCATTTTGCAGCCTCTTCTTTAAACAGGAAATGGAGCTTTCTTTGATAGGGCTGCAAAATGCAGGGAAAACTTCACTTGTAAATGTTATAGCTGTGAGTAGATAACTAACAACCTTTCTAGTGCCAGTATTTACATCTGTTGTTAACCTTTTATGTCCATATACGTGATGACTTACTAACTTTGCTCCACTTGTGTCATTCTAGACTGGTGGATATAGTGAAGATATGATACCAACTGTAAGTTTTCATCTTAAAGGAGCTATTCTATCTTTTAGTATTATGTGATACCACTTTCAATGTTACTAGATTCTTTGATAATACTATGAGAATTACTGGATATTCAGGTGGGATTTAACATGCGGAAAGTGACTAAAGGTAATGTCACTATAAAATTGTGGGACCTCGGAGGTCAACCCAGATTCCGTAGTATGTGGGAAAGATACTGTCGTGCAGTTTCAGCTATAGTGTATGTATCTATTCTCTTGCTTATTCAGTTGCTTTAAGTTGAAGCTGCTTTACTTACCTCACTGAACTTCTGCACTTGGAAGTAAATGAATTCAATTATATTCCAGATTTCCTCTATCAGCTAATTCACTTCACCTTGTCTACTTATGAGTGATTTATTCTTATGCATGGTATCATAATACTCTTGTAAGTCATAGAATTGTAGGAGACAACACATAGTAGATTGGAGGTCTTTTGGTATTCGGTTGAATTTAGTTTCATCCGACCATCATTTGTTTAGGAAAAGCTGTAGATCAGATTATCGGGCTTTTGATGGATCTATTTTACAGCCTGGGTTGGTAGAATTCCTTGCTTTCAGCCATTTCTTAACTCTAAAAGAACAATGCTAATCATGGACTTCAGGAGGGGTTTTGCATAATTTTCAAGGATTTGAAACACTTCTGAAGATGCAATTTTATACTTACAGGCTTGAGTATTTCTTTTCCATCTATTAGGCTTGAGTATTATGTTTGTGACTTCTTTACTTTCCTTCTCTGCAGTTATGTTGTTGATGCTGCTGATCATGATAACCTTAGCATTTCCAAAAGTGAACTCCATGACCTGTTGAACAAGCCATCATTGAGTGGTATTCCATTGCTGGTATTGGGAAACAAGATTGACAAGCCTGGAGCCCTGTCCAAGCAGGCTTTGACTGATGAAATGTAAGCAGAGAAATTTTTTATGAATATGCTTGGTCTTAGTTTGCATTTGGGTTAATTCGAGTAACATTTGGGAAATTTACCTACCAAGTACATATCTTTCCCCTTAGAATGTTAAAATTGGAAATGAAGTAATTAAATAAAACGAAGGGCTTTTATATATATATATATTTCTTTATCTATGTACTCCTTTAAAGAACAATTGGTTGTTGTGCAGGGGATTGAAATCTATAACTGACAGAGAGGTATGCTGTTATATGATATCATGCAAAAATTCCACCAATATTGACTCAGTCATCGATTGGCTTGTTAAGCACTCAAAATCAAAGAGTTAAAAGATGACACCCTTTGTTCTGCTACTGATTTCGTATGTTAAATTTGTGAGGCTGTTGATTCCTTCTGCTGGTTTCTCCAGACTGCTATTGTATTGTAAATTAAATTATCTCTCGATTGAAAGAGCTGCTCATGTGTTATTCTTTGTGATTGTCTTGCTCAGCCGTCAATTTTTGCCCGGCCTCGTATCGAGCTCAATATTTTAAGAGGCGGAGGCGTGAGGCGGGCGTTTTACCTGTGATGGGGCGAGGCGTAAGCCCTACGACATGGGGCGTAAGTCCCATGGATCTTTAAATTTTACTAATTTCAAGAATTTTAAGATAATATAAAATAAAAAATAATTATAAAAATTACAATAGAATCACAAAATTATAACAAATAATCTATTTAAAATATTTATAAATTATAATTCAACTATGAATAATATGAAAACTATGACATATATCATACAAATTAGCTACAACGTCGTTATAACTCAAACATCAAAAGTAATGTATTTGATGGGAAATCTTATATGTATCTATGAAGGAATAATAAATCTTGAAAGAATTTCGATATTATAATTTATATTTTTTTTAAATACTCCTTTTATTTAATATGCTTTCTATTTGAAAGAGAATTCATATAAAAACATAATTCACAATTTAAATATGATTCTCTAGCATCAGTTATTTTTTAAGTTTCAACAAGTTAATAAAGTGACACATAATTCACCATGATAACTAATTATTTGTAAATAGTTACTAGCTAATAATAGGCTATTAAATTAATAAATATTGTATCTCGTAAACATGGAAAAAAATATTTAGGTAAATAGTTATAAAAAAATATTGGATTATTATATAATTAAGACATAAGAAAAGTTAATAAATAAATACTTTTAAATGAAAGATTTATTTAAAATTTACTATCATATAACGTGCAATAATTTTATTTTAATTATGACATAAAATACTCTCAACTTAGTGATTAATGATTAAGAAAAAAGTAACTTTAAATAGTCAACAATTTATTAAGAAAATTTGAGGATTTACAAGGTTAGTTACATACAATTACATAAAGTTCTATTAGGCGAGCCCAGTACGCTGGGCGTTGGGCATGTCCGGGGCGTAAGCCCCGACGGCCAAGGCGTAAGTCTCATGGAACTAAACCCCACACATAAGCGAGGAGCGTTTTACGAGTGCTCCGCCCCGGGGCGAGTCCCAATTCTGCCTTTTAAAACAGAGATCGAGCTTGGCTGCCAGATCATTTCTACCCAGAGTACAATTTCATAACGCTTTTCCCTTTGTAGTAAGATTGACGGTGTAACGTAGGTTGTAGGATAATCGAACTGGTATGCCAAAAGATTTAATGTAAATTTCAAGATAGAACTGGTATTGGACCAGTCCAATACTACTGTTAATCAAATGGTTAATGTTCCTTGTGCGGTACTAATTGTATGCTTCGCAACTGAAAGAATTTTGTGCCCTACAATTTGTGGATGAGCATAGTAAAAATTGCACGTGACGCCTTATTTGGTCGCTCCCATATAACCTATACCCATATTTTTAAAATTATTTAACATATACCCTAATTTTTACAACTTCAGGCGCCTCATTTTTCCTGCTACCTGTTCGCTCCTTTCTTCCTCCTTTCTTTTCTACTCTTTATTTTTTGTAATTTGTAGTATATTTTACTGCTGATTTGCTCATAGTGACTGTCATTTTTGTTGAAACAACATTTTAGAACTTTTCTTCATCTATTTATAATTCACTGTCTGTATTTATATATTCGCAATGAATTCAAATTGATCCAGGAATGGAATATCAAACAGCAAACTGATTGCGGCTTTATTGATGCAATTCTTATACTAAGCTTGAAAGTTGAACTATTATGCTGAAGCTTTGAAACTTCAGCTAGTACGACTGTAGGACTAAAACTTCAAACTTATTTAGTGCTGAAATTTTTACAAATAAACTAAATAACTTCAACATGCTGAAGTTCAGCAAATAGAGAACAAAACTTCAACTAGTAGAATGCTTAAATTCAGCAATTACAAACAACTTCAGGTTCGTCTACTAAAATGCTGAAGTTTGTATGATTGTCTTTGCTACTTCATGCCCGTATGCCTGAAGTTTACGCGAAAAGTAGGTACGCTTGCAATTTTTTTTTTGCAAAGCGAAGCGAATATAAGTTAAAACGTGACCCAAAAAGCAGGTATAGATGCAAAACCCCATGAGCATATGCCAATTGAAGTGAGCATATGCCAATTGAAGTGAGGTTGCTGCTGTTAACAACCCATGCAGCTACCATCACAAATGAATACCGGATACTTAGCATAATTCAATGGATCAATAAACGAATTTCCCAGTAATATCGACGTGCAGCCTGAAACCACTATAAAAACAATCATTTTGTGAATCATAGATTCATCAAGATTTTTTGTGGATCAACGGCAATTCAACCAGCTCTGTTATACAGCCACTTCGCACCAAAGACAAAATATTTATTAAAACAAAAAAGAAAAGGTTAGCGACTTTTTGAAGATATACATTTTGCATGTCAACCACCAGAAAAAGGATTGCTATACTCCTTTTGCCTATAAACTTCACTATGACCAAATGCTATAATTAAGATCACTAGCAATGGACAAAAATCACCACATTTACAATTCTATCCACATATCAACAATAAATTGCCAACTGTACTGAAGATGAAAACCCAAGTGGTGGATCCAGCTAATGTCATCTGCATAAACAAGGAACGGTTTATAAGTAAATGATACCCTAAAGGCAACTTAATTAAGGTCTTACTGTATATCAATAAATCTTAAATCAATTTCACAGCAACCATAAGTTGTGATACAACATATTGAGAAACTTTTTGGTAAAAAAATATAAGATGCCCCTCGTAGTTGTCCGAAAAAGTCAGTTATATACTTCACCTTTACGGGCGATCTAATACCCCCTCATTCTTATTTTTTATGGAATTAATACCATCCTAAAAGCTGATGTGACAAAAAAAAAAAATTAAAAAAAGAGGCGAGTGGGAGTCAAAATTCAAGGCTAAAATTAAAAAGAAAAAGAAAGTGTCTTCCCCTATCCCCATCGTTCTCTCTCTTCAACTACCCCTCTTCTTCTCCTTGTCACTCCAAACCCAAGTATCAAAACCAAAATATTTGCGGAAAAAAGGGCTTCAATTCATATTTTTTATCTTAATTATCTAACCCAATTTCCCTTTCACTGATTCAAACTCTTGAAGGACCAAACAATGGAGGTTTCAAATTTTTTTTACCTCCAATCATTAGTTAAATTGATTTTGAACTCCAATTAGTAAACACATATGTGATAAGCACAAAATGGTAAGTTTGAATCAATTTTCAACGGTGGATATTTCCCAGAGACTTGGTGGTATGGCAGGCATAGTGGTGGTGAGTAGCGAATTTGGTGGATTGATGTGGTTATGATTATTGGTGGCGGAAGATGCGGGTTTAATGATAGTGCGGTGGCAAAGGTGGTGGTGCTATGGCGGTTTGGTGGTGGATTGTGAAGAAAAAACAATGTGATGACATGGAAAACAATATTTTTTAAAATCTGACATTATACTGATATGGCAATGACATGGGGCGAGTGTAGAACACCTTTCATTATGCAATTGGGTTGTGACGACCCGGCCCGTCGTCTCATGAGTTACCGCCCCGTTTTTCCATTTTCTGTTTCTTCATGCTTCGTTATCCGTATTTTGTGTGATCGAGTTGATTTGGAGTGGTTTTGGTAGGAAATGAGACACTTAGTCTCTTTTAAGAAGGCTTAAGTTGGAAAAGTCAACCGGACGTTGACTTATGAGTTAGAGGGATCGAATGTGAATTCCGATGGTTCGATTAGCCCCGGGAGGTGATTTGTGACTTAGAAGTGTGATCGGAAGTGGTTTTGGAGGTCCGGTGTAGAATTTGGCTTGAATTGGCGAAGTTAGTATTTTGGCGATTTCCGATTGATAGGCAAGATTTTGATCCGGGAATCGGAATGGAATTCCGAGAGTTGCTGTAGCTTCGTTAGGTGATTTGGGATATGTGTGCAAAATTTCAAGTCATTCGGACGTGGTTTGGTTGGGTTTTTGATCGAATGCGTGTTTTGGAAGTTTTAGAAAAACTTAGGCTTGAATTCGATGTAATTTGATGATTTTGGTATTAATTGAGGTGTTTTGATGATTGAAACAAGTTTGGATGATGTTTTAGGATGTGTTGGTGCTTTTGGTTGAGGTCCCAGTGGCCTCGGGTGAGTTTCGGGTGGTTAAACGGACTATTTCATCTTTAGAAAAGTTGCAGATTTTTGTTTAGCTTCAGCTGTGCACCAGAAAATTTCTGGTGCGAGGAGTGTAGTTTGGAAGCTCATATCTTGAAATATATAAGGAATCAGAAAAAGTGCAAAACATGAAAGTTGTAGCCCTTGCATTCTAGTTTCCAGAAAGTTAAACCATTTATGATTTGGATATTCTATCAGAAAGTTATGATGAATCGAATATGGTTGGTGGATCAGTTTTGACAGAATTTTCTGATGCACTTTAGAAGCTCATATCTCGGAATATATAAAGAGTTATATGGTGTACAACCTATCAAATGAAAGATCTTCGAGTCTAGTTTTTAAATATTCAAACCGTTTGTCATTTGGATATTTCCACAAGGAGTTATAGGCGTTTTAACAGAAGGTGTACAGCAGGGAAAATGGTAAGAGGATGTACAACCTGCACAGCGCAAGGTACACCTCGATGAAGCCTGGGCAGAATGTTTTTAAGTCCTCTTGTCCGCGATTTGGGTCCATTTTTCAGCCATAGTTGATCATTTTGAGAGCTTTGTGAAGGAGATTGAAGAGGGATTCAAGGAGAAACGTTTGGAGGTAAGAATTTCGGACCTAAAACTCATTTGTATTGTGAAATCCACCTAGAAAATCATTGAATTCTTGCTAAAAATGGAAGAAATAGGGCTTGGGATTTTGAGATTTTGATTGGGGATTTGGAGGACCATTTGGGGTCGGATTTGAGAACTTTTGGTATGTATGAACTCGTGGGGAGATAAGGAACCCGTTGATGTAAAAATTTCTGAATTTCGAGAAGTGGGACCGGGGCTCGGGTTTTGCCAATTTCGAGAATTTTGATATTTTGCGATTGTTTTCAATTGGGTATTGTTTCTTTAGCATAATGTGACATGTTCGTTGTGATTTTGGTCAGATTCGACGCACGAGGAGGCCAATTTGAGAGGCAAGGGCATAGCGAGCTAGAGCTTTGGCCAGTTTGAGGGGAGTAATGATTTTAAATGATGTCCTGAGGGTTTGAAACTCCGGATTTTGCACAACGTAGTGCTATACTGAGATGAGACACACGTTGCGTGATGAGCGTGGGGTTCATTGCTACTGGGGATTGTGACTTGGTCCATCCCAATTGATATTTTCACTACATTTTGACTGAGACTTATGCATTGTCATCCTGACTTGGGCTAGTTGCCATGTTTGGGCCTTGTGCCGACCTGTAGAACCCTTATGGGATTTTTGACTGGTTTTCCTCACTTATTTGCTAAAATCATATCCTCAGTCATGTTTCTAATTGTTTAAAAATGATATGAACCGGGTTATGAAATGTTAACCATAAATGAGAGAAATATGTGGGCTGAGATCCCTACCTTATATTTTGTGCCCGAGAGACTGTGATTATAATGACTGAGAGGGGTTGAGGACCCAATAGTGAGGATATTATATATGATATTGGATCGGGCTGCACGCCGCAGCAAATACATATATTGGATCGGGCTGCACGTCGCAGCAAATACTTATATGGACCGGGCTGCGCGCCACAGCAAATATGCAAATACATATATTGGATCGGGCTGCACGCCACAGCAAATACTTATATGGACCGGGATCGGGCTGCACGCCGCAACAACTACTTATATGGATCGGGCTGCACGCCGTAGCAATTATATAGCGCTTGGGCTGAAGGATCCCTTCCGGAGTCTGCACACCCCCAGTGAGCGCAGTTGACTATTATTATTATGGATCGGGCTGTACGCCACAGCGATATACGGAACGGGCTACATGCCGCAGCGGTATATATATATGTTTCGATTTCCGTTATTGTGAGAAGTGTATGAATTGAGTATTGAGGGTAAGAAATAAGTAAATGAACAGAAATGCTCGAAGAGCGAATTTATACTGGATTAATGCCTGTCAAATTACCTGTTTTCACCTGGTTCAAAGAGTTTCATTCAATTTTCTTTACTACTTGCTCTTTAAATGGTTTTACTGCTTTGATATAGAACTGCTTAGTGCATTTACGTGATTTCATACCGTCAGCCATTATTTATTGTTATTACTCACTGGGTCGGAGTACTCACATTACTCCCTGCACCATGTGTGCAGGTACAGGTGTCCCTGAGGTGTAGAGCGAGCTTTCCTGCCGTTCAGTTTTTCATCGGAGTTATCGAGGTAGCTGCATGACGTCCGCAGACCCGATTTCTCCCTCTATCTTTCTTTACTATTCCACATTTTAGACATATTTCTGCAATAGGCTGTTGAAACCTTGTATTAGAGGCTCAGACTTGTGACACCAGATCATTGGGCATTTGTAGAGATTTCATTATGGCCTTCCACATATTTTAATCTTTTATTTCAGACTTCTACTTATATTAAATTGGTATCTATTTCTGAAAATTGGTAATGAATTCTAATAAGAAGGGATTGTGAGTGGTAATTGTTCGGGCTTGCCTAGCATCGTGTTGGGCGCCATCAAGACCGGGATTGGGGTCGTGACATGGGTATATCAGTTCCAGGGTGGTATTAGTTCCACAATTGGATCACTCGTAAAAGGTTAAGTATATAACTGACTTTTTCAGGCAACTACATGGGGAAACTTATGTATTTTCCCAAACTTTTTGCATAACGACAACATATTGAGAAACTTCAAAAGCAAATTAAAAAAGACAACATTCGGAAACTACAGAAGTGAACACAACAAGAATTTGCGACCTTGTATTAACAAGATAGCAGTATTCAGGCTGATAGCATTCCATCCTCCAAATTAAGCAAATGTGATCGACTCTTAACATGATGACGCGCGCTAGGAGCTCCTAGAGCAGTATACCAGATACCAAAATTCTATATTGAAAACTTAAGCAACATACCGAGTGTGATCCCACAAGTGGGGTCTGGGAGAGTGAGTGCACGCAAGACCGTAACCCTACCTTGTGTGGTAGATCTATATTGAAAGCTTACAACTTCTTAATGAAATTGCCTATCCACTATGCAATCGGGACCAATACTATATATTGAATCAAGAGTCAATGTATAATGTGAGTACGTAAGAATCTAGCAAGTTCGCCTTCACGCAAGTTTGTGGAAACCTGTGTGCTAATGCACAACGAAAAGCATCTCAAGTTTTCAGCAGTCCCATAGAACAAAATAGACATCTAATACTTGCAAAACCCCTAGTTTAGCAAATACGTGCAGCATATTGAACCCAAAAGTTTGCAAAACTGAACATTTTTATTAATGTTGAATATGTTATCAAGCTTGCTTTTTAGTATTTCTGACAATTAATTAACTTTTTCTCTCTGTGATATTTTAACACTTAGAAAATCAAACTGCATATCATCACTTAACAGTACAAAGTTTTAGATAATTAATAGCTCATGGCTCATTATGGTATTACAGAGAAGAAGTCTCAACAACCACAGCAAGCTGTCTCTCGAAAGATTAGCTTACCAGACAGGGATAGTTTGATGCTGCAATGCCTTCAATGTAACTTCATGAAAACACTGTTTTGCCTCTGCCTCTGCTTCAGCCGCCTCTGCAATCCTTGCCGCCCGTTCCGCCTCAGCAATGGCAGCTTCAGCGTCTGCAACTGCTTGTGCAGCAGCTGCAGCAGCCTCCTCTGCAGTCATGCTCTTCATCTGCTCTAACTCCACATCAACTTGTGCTTTAGTCCGTATTCTAATTTCATTCTTTTCTATCATAGTGGAATCCTCCTTTCCATCCATAAGAAAAGGGAGATGGCCTCCCTTGGTACCAGATGATAATCTACTCGGAGCAATCCTGTATTGATGCCTTACCTATCAATGTGGATGGAGGCATCAAGATCCAAGATTAAGAAACAGACTAGTACATCCATAATTGGGCTTTCTACTCAGTGTTTGCCAATTCCTCTACAAGAAAGAAGATAAAAGAACTGAAAGGAAGTAATGTTAAGTTCACACATATTAAATGTTTGCAATTGCAAATCATGCGACGAATTTTACTCCGCAACCAACAATGTGTGCTTCCAAGCATATGACTTTTTAAGCATTGTTGATAAAACTCTAACCAAAGTAGCCAAGACCTCAGTGTCAGTCTTGGAACTCAAGAAGACACATTATGATTCAGGAGAGAATGCATAACTGAATGAGAATAGCACGACAAACCAAAAAGAATAAATTCAGGCATTTCAGTCTCTCGTTGCCTTACCCCTTCCTAGCTTAGGCATGCTGATAGTAAAATGAAGCTTATGTCTGAATAAAAGCATGATCTTCCAAGTCTTGAAATGATAAAACATGGCTTCCTTCACTAAAATTGATCCTTACCAATCTTCTTCATGATGCCATCAACGGACACAACCACCTTTCTGTTACTAGTTCTTTCTTTTTTTTTGGATAACCAAGAAATTTCTGAGGGCCAGTGGCATCAGTTCAAACCTCAATGGATAATGGGCTCGCCTCTCTACCTTTTCCACTTAAATACAAAGCTTTTGTCTGCAGAGCGTTCGATCCCGTGATGTGCGCGTACCCCACCCATCATTTGTTGCGCTTTTAGCACTAGAGAAAAGCCCTAAGGGCCCTTTTAGTTAAAATCTTTTGTAGTGCGATGAAACTTACATCTTTTGGGGGCATGATAATCTCATCCGTCAACTTCCATCCCACAGCAACAGGAAAAAAGAGCCAAATAATGATAAAGAAAAGAACTACAACAAGGACAATTCAACATACAACGCAGATTCTCCTCAGTTACCAGCCATGCACTGATGTTAATGCTATAATAATGGGGAACAGGCATTACATGTCTTCTACATGCAGTAAATGCATCTCCATTGAACATAAAGAAGGGTAAGAGAGAATCTTCATCATTTCCACCAGTTTCTCAGGTTGATTACCTTTATCAGTCTTCCTTTATCAGTTAACACCTTCAAATTTGCTGCCAACAGTCTTTCAAAGTTTGGAGGTGCCGTATACCACTCCTTCAAACAAACAAAAATTGTTGAGTAATAGGCATCTAAACTAATGAAAAGAATATACCAGCATTTACAAGGTCCATACACCTGTATCATCAAGTTAAAAAGAGAGTAAAAAAATAAGGATAGAGGGAACCTTTTTGTCGGGAATTATAGTACAAGGAAATCTTGCCCAAGTGAGCAACTTCACTCTTCATAAGCAAATCCCATCTTAACCTCTCAGAAAGAAGCATAAGCATGCTCACTTACATCAGTCTATGTCGAAAACAAAAGGTATCCAGTGTATGATGGGCAACCTGATTAAAATTGAAAAAGTGGGAAAGGAAAATTACCACTACCCACCCCAGCAACCCTTTGGCCATCCCACTACTGACCATGTTGGGCTGGGTTGCATAACCTTTCCTGCACTTCTTTCCAGTTTCCACCTTTTTTTGCTTTTGCTTGGGTACTTCTTAGTTCTTATCCCTCTCCCCAGTAGTTCTCGGAGTGCTCAAGTTTGCGAGATGAAGCATCAAAAGGCATTGCCAACTAGTGAAAAGCTAAGTTAAGAACATCTTTTTGACACATAACATCTTTTTAGCTCCTTGAAAATAACATAGAACAAACATCGTCGAACAACGGGGTTGAACCAGCGCATGGTGGATCCACAATCTACTGCCTTGATCCATGGTTGCGTCCTACCCTACCCTGCATAGGTTGAAGTTTCTTTCTATGATCAAATCCTTTTTGACTCCCCTATGACCTCCCCTATCACCACTTATCAAAGACTAACGTTGTGTTAGGAAGGGTCTTTCTTCTCACGCTTGTGTTCGAGGAGGATTTTCGTTAATGCTTAACTAGGCAGAACTTAAAAGTGTATACACATTGAAGTAGCCCCCCCCCCCCAACCCCAATGACCTTATCAAAGAGAAGTTTTTTCCTAAACTATACTGACAAGTCTATTGTTGTGTTAGGAAGGGTGTTTCTTCTCATGGTTTTGTGTTCGAGGAGGATTTTGGTTTGAAGAGAAAGAAAATTGTCTTAGAAATGCTTAGCTAGGCAGAAAGCGTACACAGATAGCTAAGAGCCACTTGGCTACATCCGCCCTTAACCTCGCACGGGTTGAAGTCTCTATCTATGATCAGACCCTTTCTGAACTCCCCTATCACCATTTATCAAAGACTAACATTGTGTTAGGATTTAGGAAGGGTCTTTCTTCTCACGCTTGTGTTCGAGGAGGATTTTCGTTAATGCTTAACTGGGCAGAAGCTTTTTCCTATACTATACTGACAAGTCTATTGTTGTGTTAGGAAGGGTGTTTCTTCTCATGTTTTTGTGTTCGAGGGGGATTTTGGTTTGAAGAGAAAGAAAATTGTCTTAGAAATGCTTAGCTAGGCAGAAAGCGTACACAGATAGCTAAGAGCCACTTGGCTACATCCGCCCTTAACCTCGCACGGGTTGAAGTCTCTATCTATGATCAGACCCTTTCTGAACTCCCCTATCACCATTTATCAAAGACTAACGTTGTGTTAGGATTTAGGAAGGGTCTTTTTTCTCACGCTTGTGTTCGAGGAGGATTTTCGTTAATGCTTAACTGGGCAGAACTTAAAAGTGAAAAAAAATGGCAAATTAGATTAAGTTAAAAGGCGATGGTTCTTGGGTCTAACTCAACTCCAAAACTAATGAGGTAAGAATTGTTTAAAATCATATAAGGGGATAACAACTATTTCCTCACAACAATTTAAGATACTCTAACAACTCCCTCCCCCTTCCCCGCTTCTCGAGTACATCTACGACAGGATATTTGGAGTGTGGACAACATAACATGGATGACTCAAGGCCTAACTCAACCACAAAAACTAACTCATGAGTCATGACGTGAGAATTGTCCAAAACCATATAAGGAGACAATAACCTACTCTTCCATCAATGTGGGACATTTTAACAAAACAATAACTAAACAAAATATACTAAATCTCCAAAATTTTCCAACTCTCTTTACTCATATAGACTTGTATCAAATATGCTAAAAAAGGGAGGAAAATTACCTCTATGTAAGACAAAATTGCATTTCGACGAGATCCATGGGGTTCCTTCAATTTGGCTATTGCCTCCAATATAAGATCGTCCAATCTATGATCAATGAAGAAGCACACACAAGTTTGGTACATTATAATATAAAAAGGCAACTCCCAAAGTGAGTATTTCTAAGAAGGGAAAAAGAAAGAGGCAATTATTAGAACTAGATTGCGTGAATTCCGAACTTGTTATTTCAGTTTTAACATTTTGATCAAAAGATATAAAATCAATCTATTATTAAAAAACTATGCTTCATAGTAGGTGACAGCATCTAATCAAGGACTTAATTTGCTTTTAAAAGAATAAAGAGAATACGATAAAAGAAAAACAAATTAGTGGAAGAGAATAATCAGTTTTACCCACATTTGCACTGTAACACAAAAACGAGAAAAATGATCCATGTATCTATGTTACAATAAAACATTATTTTACATGAAGAATTACTGCAACAATTTCATATGAAACTCCCAAAAAACAAATCAACCAATCAATCAACTACGGTCCGTACTATATGAATCCTCTGCCCATTGCACTCTATTCAAGTCATATTCAGAAATTTCACTGTAGCTATCTTCTTTTTGTATTGGTTGTTAACCTACCGCAACCATCCCTTATCCAAGCTTGAAAGCAGTTATGCTATGCTTACATAAACATGAGTTCGTAACCAAACTGACAAACCAAAAATAGAGCATCATAGCATAAACTGAAACTTTAGGCTTTCTCAAGAAAAATATAAACTAAACTTCAGGCTCTAAGCTACAGTAACAGCATATACTTCCGCTTGAAGCACGATCCTTTTTTCTCAGTTTTGCAGGATTTCCCCCCTAGAAAGAGGAACCCACATTTGATTTCAGAGGAAACAAGGAAAGTGATGAATAGAAGGCAGCTGCTACGCATTTTGCCCAAGATACCACTATAAATATGAACAGAGAGCTCCCATTATCGATAATCAGAAAATACCAAGTTGGTTACAAAACCTTTCCATAACAGAGCCAGCTGACTTCCAGAACTATATGGTTTCCATATTAAATTCCTTATTTAAAGGTACTTAGGACACTATTATAATAGATACTCACTTACAGATGTGCTTTTGATGAACAATATTATTAATTATTAAATGCATGAAAGTCCAAAATGCGCTTTGATTGTTTATTTCTAAAAGGTTTGAGTGCTTCAACATCTCAAATTTTTTGGTTAGATATCTTATGGAGTACACTAATTTCTTAGAAAGTGATTTCAGAATTGAAGAAGTCAACAAATGAGTTCTCTCCACCAAGCTCTCCAAAAGCACAAGCTTTATGAGATCTGTGTAATCCAAGATTTGAATAAGGAAGATTTAAGTGAATCGGTAGTATAATTACCTACAAATCGGTTTTTCACAACCAACATCCTCCAGTGCATCACCAGACGATGCAAGAGGTTTAGGATCAAGAACTTCTATATCATTCTCAACCGCGGTGCTAACAAGCAAGGAGTTGTCATCACGCCTCTGCTTGGGCTGGACACTTTTAGAGACAACCCTTCCTTGATGCCGAGACCCCAAACCATTTGCCATGACATGTAGATTTCTCCATTTATCCTGCCCAAGCAAAACTAAGCCCATCAAGGCAACTTTTACTAACCAAAACAAGCGAAAAAAAGAAAGAAAGGGAAAAAAAGCACAACCAGACAGAAGAGACATTCAATGTTACTATATGAATATATGACACTCCAGCCGGGTAAATAAGCTTCCCACAGAATGACAAGACAAGATTTGACAATGTTGTTATGCCTGGTACCTTCAGATCCACATTTGAGCGAGAGCGCAACACAGCAGCAAACTCTGGATCTTTGAGTATGGTGCTCCATTTTCCAACCCCATACTTCGCTACACCAGCTTTAAGGGCAGCTTCTTCTTCTGATGTCCACTTCTGCTTTGGTGCACCCATCAATAGGTCCACCACTTCCTGACTCTGAATACAAAAGTTGAGCTCTCCTATCTAGAGAAGCATCTACTCTATTCAGAAAATGAAAAGCTGAGTTGTGAAAAAAAAAAAGTACTCCAATAAGGATGCATAAATTATTCAAAATACCTTTTAAGGCCAAAACCTTTGCAAGGAATCTAAAAATAGGACGTATTTGCTCTTCTACCTTACTTTTAAGAAAATACTGGGTACATATATAAAAAGATAACCAGTATAATACTTGAATATGCACAGAAGTTATAATTAGAAAAATATTAAAATGTTCATTCTCGCGATTAGGGCTAGAACGACAACATCAAAAAAGGAATCAAAGTTTCCAGAGACATAAAATTCTGAAACGTGTCGTACCGGGAGAAAGGACGAGCGCGGAGTTTGTGACGGTGACCGAAATAACTCGCCGGCGAACGGAAGTTACGCCATTGAAATCAGGGTGAACTGTTGAAGTAGAAACCCTAGAGATTGGAAATGAATTTGAAACCCTAACAAAAATTATTTCGAGAGTAAACTCTGATTAACCCCTTTAGAAAATAATACCATCAACACCAAATTACATGTATTTTCAAAACTGGTTTCTATAAACCTGCGTTGCAGGTAATAATGGTACATAAAGATTTAATCAATTATTTATATAAAGAAATTAAAAATTTATTCATCACAGAATTATATATGTACATGAAGAAAAAAATGATATGTAGAGCAATTGACATGTAAAAATACAGCAATTATTTAAATTTCGAAAATCAATAATTGGCATACTACTTGAATTCAAATCGATAGAATATCATTTGAACGCAAAAAATGATCAATTTAGTCAAGTTAGATAATATTACTATGTATTTATAGTTTAGAAGTATACAACGTTATCATATCTTACCTATGACTTCTTTATAGACAAGTTTTTTATAGTTTTTCTCTTATGACTGATTGGCTGTTTCATCGTGACCAAAACTCTTATTGTCGATATTAATATCTCTCTTGAAAGTATAATATATTGTTGTTCGTGCGAGAAAGCATGTTGCAACAAATACAATCCAGCATTTGGGATTGTTTGACCTTGTGTATTGTTATTGCAAAACACAAGCGTACTGAAAATTATTTCTAGATAAATTTTAAGAAGATAGGCAAAAGTTGAATTATGGGGATAAACACATGCTTGGAAGCACATCAACCCTTCATGATTTTTGCATGTATGATATTATTATCAAAACCTCTATACACTATCATTGTACGATTACATAAGACACTTGACAGATTTAAGTTTTTCAGTAGTATTTTTATTCAAAACCAGCATATATGCAATGGAAGATCAAATATGACTTTGTTTGTGCTATGCATACATGATACTAACATACATAATTTTTTTGCTCATTTCGTCTTTTTGATCTCATTTAACATATAAAATAATGAATTTCACAATGAATATGCGTGGTGAAAGGCCATTTGGTACTGTATTCTTCTTGATAGTGATTGTTGGTATTATCTTCCGTCGAGTCGAAACTGAGAAATGTTTGGCTTTTATTAGGGAACTTGGTAATCAACATCTCATTTTAGTCGATCAACATATTTTTTTCTGCTAGCTAAGATAGATCTTTCCTTGATGTACTTTGCTCAACTTTCTATTTTATTTAGTGATGAAAATATTTTCCTAATTAAGGAATCGTCATCGCAACTATAGCCATTGGACTTGACAATAATGTATTCTTAAGGAAGGACCAAATCATTTTTTATAATATATATGTTTTTTTCGCTTCCGACATAAATCAAGAAATCACAGAATACTTGATTTAGATTTACTCTCATATTTCTTATTAGCTGAATCTTTATCACTTGAGGTCATAAGTACGATTTAATCTAGCCAGCACTTATAGTCTCCGCTCTTGTGGACTTTTAAACTATTGGTAGTACTTGACGGAAATCATCTCCAGAAACTATTGCTTTTTCACCAAATGATTTATCAACATCCACTATATCTCTAAAGCTCCTGTCAATTGTTTTGATCGTCTAACGTTATGTCATGTGCGCTTCATCCTATATTATCAACTTTTATTTTCTTATTCAATACCACCATTTGTTATGACCATTTCAATTGTTTGAAGAGGTATGTCGAATCTAGAGTGAGTCGTATGACCCTCTACACCATTTTAGTGATATTGCTAATATTATCATGCCTCATTATCTAATATTTGCAAATAATGCACGATATAGGAATATCTTTTCAGTTCCTCCAGAGCCATCTACAAAAAATAACTTCGTTCTATGAATAATCGATTGTTTGTAATATAGTCTTGAAAGCTTATTCGTATTCAGGATTTAACTTTACTTGTACATTGAAACCTTCCTCCGGCACTTATATGGCCTTTTTTCAATATTTCTTGTGTATTATGATGTGTAATTATGTTCATATATAACCAATAGCTATTTTGACGTGCACAAGTTATTTAAGTTATTGTCTTGAGTAAATTCTTTTTTTTACTTTAGAAAGTATCTCAGGAACTCCAATTATAATTTGTACTTTCGTATGTATATGTTTTTTTTTTCATTTAGATTTTAGATATAATATTTTCTTCGTATGGTAGTGATAGCAATAGAGTATAAAGAATATTATATTTGAAAATAGAATAAATTTGAACGGATCAAAAGCCAACAAACATTACACGTGTGATTGATATCAAAATCGAAAAGTAAAAGCAAAATTAACTTAGCTGATAATATGACAGGTACATTCTACTATCTAATAAGAGACAGTTAGCAGGCAGCTGGACGACATGCCTGCTTGCTGAACAGGGGTAAAATTGGAATTTTCTCTTTAACATGTTGTGCTTAATAGATACTTTCGTGCTCTAATTATGGTACCTTCCAATGAATACTTTGATGCGGCGCATCACCTTACATTGTGAAGACGTTTTTTGCAAATTGTGGGTCCCATTGATCTATTTTGACACACTAGCACATCAATATTATTCCTTTGTGTTAGAATATGTGACTGCTGTTATGAAATAAAGACTATAAAGTAAAGACAAGTATAGAGAGAAACTGATATATTATTCGAATTCGAACTGATGTACATAATGAACTGAAATCTCTTCTATTTATAGAAGAAAGGAAGCTGCTCCGTAAGCTGCTATTACAAGCTGCTGTGTAAGCTGCTACTACAAGCTGCAGTGTAAGCTACTATAAGCTGATGTGTAAGCTACTACTACAAGCTGCTGTGTAAGCTGCTGCTGTACCAAATATGGATAATCTTATACTGAGAGCAATATTTATCCATAACGGAGTACTGAATGGATAAGCTTATTATATCCGGTATGGATAATCTTCTACCGGGGGTAATGTTTATCCATAACCGGGTACTGAAAAGATAAGCTTATTATACCCGGTATGGATAAACTTCTACTGAGGGTAATATTTATCCATAACCGGGTACCGAAGTGATAAGCTTCTTCAGGAAGCTTATTTCCAATATAGTACTAAATAGATAAATATATTTACGGTGGAGTCTCATATGGATAAGCTTCTTCAGGAAGCTTATTTACAACAGAGTACTAAATGAACATCCATAATATAATATACTTATAACAACTGCCTCATTTTGTAAGATGGTTTATATTTGTTAATAGACATAGATATCACAGAAAAAATTGAAATAAAAAAACATTACCTCATGACATATTTCTTTTGTGAGCAATTTTTTTTGCCAAAACATTTCTGTACGTATATTGAAACTGCACTTCTTTTACCAACTATTTTCACGTATATTACAATATTGCACTCCTTTTTTCTATTTATGTATTTTTAAGTTTGATTAGGTATAACTTATATATATGCATAATTGGAAGGATAACATAATGCATCAAATTAAATCTCAATATTATAGCTTTACAAGTTAATTTATTTGCAGCCAAATTATGTAACAAAACTTATACAAATTTACATAGTATTTTTTAGGGAAAACTGATAGAGTTATAAAGATTAAAAATGAAAATAAGAACGGCTAAAATGTTTGCGTTAGTGTTCAATTTAAAACCAAATTTACTTTTGATGGGTTATTCCCATTAGTTAAAAATACAACACAAACTCCTAAATATGCTCTAAAGAATAACCTTTAGTTAGATTATCTAATATGGTAAATGATTGCAAGTAAAGATAAAGAAATTATGAAGATATAAAATTTTATCCTACAAAACTACATGACCAACCCGACAAATGAGGTGAGAACTTGCATGGTTGGTTACTTGATTAATATTATTGAAGTGTAAATGCTTGGATATTATGCGAAATTTGTAGTGCTTTTAGACCAATTTTTTTGCAAACTTGGAGTATATTTCAAGGATAATAGCAAATGTATCATAGCGTTACAATCTTATAATTATAAACTTTTAATTGGAGCATAAACTGTTGGTAGATACTCTTGATAACTTTGTATTTTTTTTTTATAAGGTTATCCAACTATCTATGCAGATTGATCTTGTTAATCTTTTACGCTCTAAAGTCTGAACTTACATCGTATAAAATGTGAATAGTATAAGCCTAAATTCCCTTATTCTTATAATTCTTTCGGTATTCTTTGTACTTTCGATGGTTCATTTTTTTATCTTGACCTGTTAAATATTTGACTTTGACTCAACAATTATGTATTAGGGTAAGTATATATATTGGAGAGTTGATAACTCGGGAAGAAGTGTACAGTTCAGAACGACTTGAAAATTTTTCATGTAGTAAAATATTTTTCTTTTAAATTCAAAATATTAATTTACGACATTTAGAAAATACTTGACATAATTTTTGTCATAAATTTTGACGGAGCATTTTTTCAGTATTATGGTTGAAAAAATTGGTGATTGTCAGAATTTTTGGTGCTTCAAATATTTCGTTAAACATGATTAAAATATAAACGATGATTTAGAAAATATCCATCAAACGTAATTTCTTGCTAATAGTAAGAGATGAAAACACACACTTGCATATTGGGCCCGTGCTAGCCAGCCTCTAGTTCTAATATATAGAAGAGCCTTGGAAGCAGCTGACCGTTGTCTTGCCAGCTTGCCGACCAAGGCTCTTTTTGGTCATTTCATATTTAGCTTTTATAATTGTTTGATCATTTAAAGTGGCTCTAAGTTTTGATTGGTTCAAATAACTTGATTATTGTGCTAACTTTGTTAATTTTAGTTGTTAGACATTTTAGCCCTTTGAGGGAGCCGAATATCTTTTCGAGTGGGTCCATCTCTCATTACAAATTGCGACTGGAAAATCCATTACTATGCATGGAAACTTTTTATATGTAGCTCGCCCAATTTTATGAATGCATGTGGGGAGATAAATTTTTGGTTTAAATATATACTTCTAAACTCTAAAGCTCAGAGCTGCCACTATCAAAACTGTTTAGAAATTTTCAAGAACTAACTTTATATATCATAAGCTATAATAGATATTATGGTAATTTAATTTTATAAATTTCTTCTAAATTAATTTTGTAGATCACATACTAAAATTATTTATGTGGTATTGAAATAAGTTGACATCTATAACTTTTTGGGCATTATAATTTCAAGTAAAAAATCAATTACCGCATAAATATTTTTAGTATGTGATCTACAAAATTAATTTAGAAGAAATTTATAAAATTAAATTACCATAATATCTATTATAGCTTATGATATATAAAGTGAGTTCTTGAAAATTTCTAAACAGTTTGATAGTGGCAACTCTGAGCTTTAGAGTTTAGAAGTAATCATGAATATATTTAAACCAAAAATTTATCACCCCACATGCATTCATAGAATTGGGCGAGATATATATAAAAAGTTGCCAGGCGTGGTAATGGATTTTCCAACCGCAATTTGTAATGAGAAATGGACCCACTCGAAAAGATATACGGCTCCCTCAAAGGGCTAAAATGTCTATACAACCAAAATTAATAAAGTTAGCACAATAATCAAGTTATTTGAACCAATCAAAACTTAGAACCACTTTAAATGATCAAACAATTATAAAGGCTAAATATGAAATGACCAAAAAGAGCCTTCGTCGGCAAGCTGGCAAGACAATGGCCAGCTGCTTCCAAGGCTCTTCTATATATTAGAAAATCAAATCATTTTACAGGAAAATATTTATCAAATCATCTTCTAATACCTTTTTATTATGGTTAATTTTGGTAATTTCAGTTCTAAAAACTCTTAATATGGTGGCTGTATCAAATATTATTTGGGTTGGTAAAATACGTGTACAATGTTTTGTGAAATAGTTTGACAAATTCAAGTTGAAGAAAAATATTTTGCAGAAGACATTTTATTTTTGCGTCATATTTTTGTTTAATTGTCTATTACAAAGTTAGATTTCATTTTAAGGTTTTTTTATCTGTTCAAAATTTTTTCAAAAGGTTTTCAAATAGATATGTAAGTGAGCTCTATAAAATACATAAGATTTTTATTGTTTACTACTTCGCAATTACTAACTTGTATTAACTAAGAGTGTACTTTCTAAATAATCCGAATGAAAATGAGATGAATGGAGCGCACAAAAAGGCATTAAACATTCATAGTTCTAAGGTTGAAACTTTTTAAATATCTATAAAATTTATTAAAACATCATAATTAAATTAGGTATCTAAAACAAAAGAAAGGTAGAACCAGGAATGAGCAAAAAAAATCACATTATTAATTCAAGCATTTTACATTTTTTGAGAAAATTTTGTTTTAAAAAAATAGAATTGGTTGGCTTTGAAAGATGTGTTTATTTCCTCACTTTCATGTATCTTATCTTTCTTTATTTTATCTTAATGTTCTAAAAGTTGACAATAGAAATACATATATGTTATTATTATTATTATTATTATTATTATTATTATTCCTGTAGGACTAAAAAGATAAGACATTTAGTTGGGTGAATCGAATTTAAATTAAAGTACAACAACAAATTATAACAAAAAATAAATTAACAAGTAGAAAACAAACTTTGTCAGAGTTTACATTGTTGGGCCCGTGCGTGAGCACGGACAACATAGTCTAGTACGTTACTATAAGGAGTAGTTCTAATCAGATAAAACACAAACTTTCTATTGATTAATATATATTTTTTAATATGTTCCTTAAAAGCTTTGAATCCCAATTTGTCGTGTTGGTTATTCAAATTCCTTATTTGCTGCACGTTGGGATATAAATCCTATTTGCTCAAAAAATTCAGTTCCCATTGTGTGATTTATAATCGAAAAAGAATTTCAGGATTAGGTTATTTACAATTAAATTCTTAAATTATATAAATATTTAAGGGTATAAAAGTCGATCAATATTTCGGGGATATTTTAGTCATTCAACATTTAACATAAATTATTCGTGCTTTTATAATATATATATATATATATATATATATATATATATATATATATATATATAACAAGGTAAAATAGTATGATTTTATATTCTATAACAAAATAGATCAAGTGGCAAGTGCATGATACACAATTTAATGCCTATTATACGTAAAAATTGTATTTACCATAAGTCCTCTTTTTAGTGATTTTATTTTTTATTTTAGGATATTCAATTCTCTAGAGACTTAATCTTTTTCCAATTTAATGTGCACTTTTGATTTTTAAAATTTTGAAGCGAAGTCTTACAACATATATTATGTTGACTTTTTGTGTCACTTTGAGTGGGAGGAGGAGGAACATTGTCATGTGAAAGGTAGCCAAATCTTTTTCTAATTCAAAGTTCTTATTCGTACGTCCTTCAAAATATATGATTTACGTGAAAATTTGAGTGACATTTTCAAACATGGATATATTAGTATTAATTAAATCAAGATCGCAGTTTTTTTAATGAATTCGAAGTCCTAAACTCTACAACAACCGAAATTTATGGAAAAAGTAAATTCAATATCATATTTTTTTACACTAACACATTGAGATGTCCTAAAACTAATAGGATTACAAGGCTAACGTCTAGAATTCCAGTTATGTCATTTCATAATGAGTTATTAAGCTTAGTATTATAAGGTTATTTTTGTAAACCGATATTTTATTCATGCTTTTATAATAATATAGATAGATATTAAAAATAACCTTCAATTATTTTATGGTTCTATCAAAAATGAAAATATAACTAATAGTACCCAATAATTGTGATGACCCTAAAGGTCATCTTTTGTTTTATAAGTATAATCTACGTCCCGAGGCCTTGAAAACCACTTTTTGCCTCACCTCGATTTGCGTACAGTCCGGACGCGTTTCTGGAAAGCCTTTATGTGAAATTTAAGAAAATAATAAAATTGGCCTTTAAAGTTGAATAAAGTTGACTTTGGTTAACATTCTTGGTAAACGGATCCGGACTCGTGATCAGACGGTCCCGTAGGGTCCGTAGTAAAATATGGGACTTGGGCATATACCCGAAATCGAATTCCGAGGTCCCAAGCCCGAGAAAAGAATTTTTAAAGAAAATTATTTTGGTGGAAAATATAAAGGCTTTAGAAGTGAATTGATGCGATTTCTTGATGATATCGGGTCCGTATCTTGGTTTCGGAGCCCGATACAAGTTTAAAATAATAATTTGGTTGAATCTGTGGAATTTGGTAAGAATCGGAGTTCGTTTGGTATAAAACGGACCTATAGTTGAGAAAATAAGAATTTCAATGTTCTTGAGCGATTTCATGAATTTGAGGTTTAATTCATAGTTGTTGATGTTATTTTGATGAATTGATTGCACGAGCAAGTCTATATGATGTTTTTGGACTTGCGTGCATGTTTGGTTTGGAGCCCCGAAGGTTCGGGTGAGTTTTGGATAGGCCGCGGAGTGTATTTGGACTTAGGAAAATTATTGCAGGATTACAGGTCTAGTGTTGGCCTCTGATCTCGCAATTGCGAGATCAGGGATCGCACTTGCGAAGTCTGATAGCTTGGGAATTGCGAGGGGCTGATCGCAATTGCGAAGTAAGCCCTTGCCAGCATTGCTCGTATTTGCGAGCATTTCTTTGCAAATGCGAAACCCTCAGAAAAATCCCAGTAGTCGCAAATGCGACATTCCCTTCACAATTGCTAAGATGGCAGGAATCCTCAGGAGTCGCAAATACGAAGAATTCTTCGCAAATACGAAGGTAGCAGACTTTGAAGGGTTCGCAATTGCGAACCCCTGGTCGCAACTGTGAACCCCTGGTCGCAACTGTGAACCCCTGGTCGCAATTGCGACATCTGTACATGATAAGTGGGATTTCAGACAGGATTCTTCTTCATTTTTACAACTTTTCAAACCCTAAAACATCTTTGGCCGATTTTTCAAGGGTACAAACTCTTCCAAATCATTAGTAAGTCATTTCTAACTCATTTCTTTCAATCTAATCCATCTCTTTATATGATTTCATTTCAAAATCAAGGGTTTTTCAGGGGAAATTGGGTGATTTTGGGTAGAACTTAGGACTTTCAAATTTTGGGGATTTGGACTTCGATTTGAGGTCCGATTTCAAAACAAATTATATATTTGAGTTCGTGGGTGAATGGGTGATCGGGTTTTGGCCAAGTGGGCTCGGGGTCGATTTTTGACTTTTTTGGGAAATCATTAGAAAACCTATTTTCATGCATTAGAATTGGTTTATTTCGTATTTATTGAATTCATTAAGTAAATTGTGACTAGATACAAGTGAATTGGAAGTGGAATCGAGAGGTAAAGCGGTAGTTGAGGCTTGATTGTGTTCGTGACATTGAGGTAAGTGTTTGGTCTAACCTTAACTTGAGGGAATAAGAGTTGTGGTCTTATTTGCTATGTGTTAAGTGTTGAGTACGACATATAGGTGTGGTGACGAGTATCTATACGTTGGTGTCAAGCATACCCGTGAGTCTTATACTATTATTGTTGTGGCTCCGTTATGTTTGTTCATGCTTAATATGACGAATATGGATGTTGAACAAGGCTTATGAAAGTATTCTTGGTAATTGACCATTGGCTCAAGTTGAGACTTATGTTGTGAAGTGATTGTGGAAACGAGGTGAGATATATTGTTGATTCCCTTGCCGGGATGTTGTCGTTTATGATATTGTTTTCCTTACCAGGACGTTGTTGCTTATGATATTATTTTCCCTTGCCGGAATTCTTTTGTGATTGGTGTTGATTTGTATATTGGGATCAGGTTGCACGCCGTAACAATATTATATGGGATCGGGTTGTACGCCGTAACAAAGAGTAATAAGGGTGGACAGGTGAGGTCGGGTTGCACGCCGCAACATCATTATCTGATTTGGATCGGGTTGCATGCCACAACATTATTATATGATTTGGATCGAGTTGCACGCCGCAACAGTATTATATGATTGGGATCGGGTTGCACGCCGCAACAAGAAAGAATAAAAGTGAATATTGATTCATTATTATTTTTTTTCTTTCTGTATTCTTGTTGATATGAAATTTTGGTGTTCTTTATACTTCCCTACTAAAATTCTATTAGTACTTCATATTCCCCGCAGCATGTTCCCCCTTCCCATCTTTAACTGCTAATTTCTGTTATCATTATTTGCCGTATATGATTTAACTGCACAAGTTTATTTGGTAGTTTTGTCCTAGCATCGTCACTACTTCGCTGAGGTTAGGCTCGACACTTACCAGCATATGGGGTCGGTTGTGCTGATACTACACTCTGCACTGTGTGCAGATCTCGGTGCTGGAGCATTTGGACCACAGTGAGTTTGCTGCCTTCAGTCCAGCGGAGACCCGAGGTAGTCCTGCAGACATCCGCAGGCCTTGGCGTCCCCTTCTATCCTATTTACTTTTGTTCTTACTTATTTCAGAGACAAACATGTATTTTTCTTTGTTCAAACACTATTTGTAGTATTCTTAAATAGTCCGTGACATTGTGACACCAGTTCTGGGTGGAGTTGTATTTTAGATTTCGTACTAGTATTTAGTTAAATTGTTGAATTTCATCTTCCGCACTTTTTATTCCGTTGTTGATCATATGTTAACTTGTGAAATTATTAAAATATAAGGAAAAAGGATAATAAAATCTGTAATTGTCGGCTTGCCTAGCTTTCAGTAGTAGGCACCATCACGACTCCCGAGGGTGGGAAATCTGGGTCGTGACAAGTTGGTATCAGAGCACTAGTTTTCTTAGGTCTCACAATTCACGGACAAGCTTAGTAGAGTCTGAGGGATTGGTATAGAGACGTCTTTGCTTATCCCCTAGAGGCTACAGAGTTTAGGAAAACTTCACATCTATTCTTTCATGTCGTGCGACTTGATTTCTCAATGCTAATTGAACTTCCACTATGTTTTTTCGTAGATGGTGCGAACACGTACCGCTTCATCTGCTGACTAGCAGCCCGAGCCCCCAGTAGTAGCTCCTATGAGGGGTAGAGGCCGAGGCCGTACTAGGGCCCGAGGCAGAGGCAGAGCTCAGCCTAGAGCTAGAGCAGCAGCACCAGCGGCAGAGCCTCTGGTTGAGTTTGATGATGAGGTTCCAGCTCAGACCGTTCCAGCAGGGCCAACTCAGGTCCTAGAGGGGTTCATCACCACCCCAGTACTTCAGGATGCTCTGGTCCGTCTATGGGCCTTATGGAGAGTGTCGCCCAGTCAGACTTAGTTCCTGTAGCACCAGCCGTCTCTCAGGATGGGGGAGGAGTACAAGCTCCTGATCGAAGCCTACCCTGCACTACTATTGAGTAGCGAGAGAGGGTCGAAGCAGCTTTTACCCGATTTAGGGTCGGGATCGATTTCCATAGAGAGCTAGATGTTGGAGTCGGGTATCTATCTAATTTAGAGTTGGGTATGTGTTCCAAATTACACTTCTAAATATTTTTGGGTTTTTGTTTTACTTCTACTTTTATCAAACTACAATGGTAAATTAAACTAGAATAAGCTAAGAGTAAAATGTTGTGGGTTGTTCAAATGGTTTAAAAAGCACTAGGGTAGTGACTTTCGCCTAGGTGGTCAATTGACGGATACTTGAATCTAAGGCATGATGGACATATTTAGGGAGTATGATATAACCTTTGCATAATTTTACCCACTCTACACCTCTCGGTGGTTCAAGTGATTTTGCCCGAATTAACTTTCTCAAGACCAATTGGGTATGCAAATTTTCACCAACAATCAAGGTTCAAGTCGGGTATTACTCTCTCGAGGTTTAGCCCTTTAATTGGGGCTATTAATCTCTTGAGTACGCCCAATTTCCTTGTTGGACCAATTTCAGAGACTCAAGCTCTCTTTCTCAAGAAGAGCTCAAGTCAACTAAACACAAACTAGTGTTTGCAACCACTAATTTAGCAATTAAACATGAAATTAGCCCAAATATCAAACACCCATAGTCAATCTAGCCCTAAAATACAAGACCCATCAATTACCCACACTAGGTTGAACCACAACCCTAGCTTAATGGTTTAGCTACTCATAATTAAAGAAGAAAAGCAAGAAATAAATGAAGAACAACTCATATTAATTAATTACTAAGATAAACAAGAAGATTCAATATTGAAATGTTGATAAAATTGCCCAAAATAGCTAAAATATTCGAACCCACGAGCGCAGCTCTCAGTTAAAACTATCTGATGACCTAAAAATGGAAAAAGAAGCTATTTATACTAAGCTGAAAAATCTGGACAAAAATACCCATGCGGAGCTAGTGCGGACCACACAAAATCAAGTGCGGCCGCACTAAGGCTCTAGACTTGAAAATTGAACTCTCTGAACTGGGGCAATGCGGACCACATAAGATGGACTGCGGCCGCGATGGCCTCTAGTGCGGTCCGCATGAAATGGAGCGCGGATTGCATTGGCTTGAAACTGGCAATTCTCTGATCCTTCTCACTGCGGACCGCACTAAATCGAGTGCGGCCTCGTTGATCCCAGTGCGGACCGCACAGAACCTAATACGGCCGCATTGCCTGTTTGCCTGAATATCATACTCTCTGAACCTCACTCATGCGGACCGCACAGAATGGTGTACAACCGCATTGGGCCTGAGCTTTGTCTTTTTTTGGTACTTGTGCAAGTTTCACTCCTTTTTGAGCTGATTTTTGACATCTTATCACTTTGTTGATAAAACCTGCAATCAAGCACAACTTGTGAGCCTTTTGGGACTATTTTGTACAAATTTCTAATCAAAACATAAGCAAGAAGGAGTATAAAAGGTATCAAAATCCCTAGTTATCAACTCCCCCAAACTTAAGCTTTTGCTTGTCCTCAAGTAAACAAAATAAGACAAACCCCTTAACGGAACATCCAAGAAAATTCAGCTGTCCTAAAGTAACCTCATCTAGCATCAATTGGGACTAACAATTGCCCTCAATACAAATGAATCTTTAACAACTTTTACTCTTTGTAACACCATGGATCAAGTGCGACACAAGAGCATCAAGAGTTGACTCAACACATCAAAGAACTCTTTCTATTACTTTGGTTATTGTGGAACCCAAACTCTTACATCCTCAACTCTCCCTAAGCAAACCTCACCTTTATAGTAGTGGCACTCAGAATGAGGTCAATGGAAGTTCACTCATCTTTCTCAAGAAAAAGTCACAAGTCCAACTCTAAGTACCATATGCTTGCCCCTTATGTGAGTCACCACTAATGTAAGCTTCGTTCAACTCAAGATCATATAGGGCTTTTGTGGAGTCATGGTGAAGGCTTTTGGTTTAGGCAGGAAATGTTTGGTCTAAGTACGTTCCATCTTCCCTTGAGCACTTCTTTTTGTTTCATTCGACACACATTCCCTTGACTCTTTGAGTCATTTCACTTCTTTCTAAGGGGTTAGAGAGACATACTGTCACTCTTTCTTATACATTTCAAATCTTTTCTCCTTTCTCAATTTTCCATACCTTTCATTCTTTGTTTTGCTTGAATCCCTTTTTATTCAATTCTACCTTGAGCATTCTTTTTATCTTTTTGCTTTTCTTTCTTTTTTATTACCTTTCCTTTTCTTCAATTTATACCTTTTTACCACTTTGTTTCCATCCTCGTCTCTCCCCCCAAACTTATACTTTTGCCATGTGCTACAGAAAAGATCAAGTGCCAAGAGAGGGTATTTTTTTAGAACGGGTAAATGCTTGTATCGTGGTTCTTTGAAGGAAAAAGGTCTAAGGCTCAAAAGGGTTGACTAGGGATCTTATCATTGGTAGGTTATGGAAGTATTCAAGCTATCATTTGGACCAATGAGAGCCTATAATCATGTCTCAAGTCAAAATTTACTTAGGATTTCGCCTCAACAAACATTCAGGGCAAGTTCTAGACCAATGGCTCGGGACTTGGACTTGCAATGCAATTTCTCACCACACAAGCTATGGGATTGCTAAAAACACAGAGTCGGAGGCCCACAATGACCTTAGATAATATTTGACCACACAATGGTCCCAAAAAACCACTTGATGATTATCGGTCAACAAAAGAGTCTCAAAGTTACGACTTTCACCATCCTAAACACAATAATTTGTTTTTGACCATAAGATCAAAGGCAAATGTGCTAGGCCCAAGTGAAACTTTGCTTGAGTCACCCTTAACCACTAATTACTAAAAACAAAAAGTAAAATGGACTCAAACCCTTAAGAAGGTTGTCACGCCATCCATCATTGGGAAGAGCCACCTGATTCACACAAACTCCACCTTTGGAAAGAACCGTGACATTAAGAAAACCAAAGGCTTATTGCAAACTTTCAAAACAAGAAGCTAAGAAGCTAAGAACGAAAAATTGTGGAAAGTAAAATGAATATATACAAGTGGGGATTTGTCGAATATACAATAGATGGGATGAATATGTACAATGTAACATAACTTTATATACAGACCCAAAGTAAAATAAAAGTACGCAAAATGTAACGAAATGTTAAAATTATATACAAACCAAAGATGAAAAATAAAGAAAGCCTAAAAACTGTCAAATATATAAAATAATCCAAATCCATAAAAGTAGGGTCTACCCACTCAAATGAAAGCTGGCATTGTCTCCAATGCCAACTAAACTAAATAAGCACCAAAAAGAAAAGGGAAAAAGATATAGAGACTCCCTATGGCCCGTCTGCCTGCATCGGCTCTTGAGTGGTTCCTGGGTCCTCACTATGCTCGGGAACCTCAGACTGGTTCCCTTGGCCTATTGCTCTGCTGCTGGGACCTGAGCCTGGACCTAGACAGGCTCCTAAGGTGCATCCTGTGGCTAACTGGAGGAGGCCTCCGGTGGGTCTACCAACTGAATGACTGCATCGTCCGCTTTGGGAATCATCATCTTCCTCTTGGGAGGCCTCTAGGACTGCTCGGGCTGGGGATGAGTTGATGGTACTGGGTCCTGTAGCAATAAGTCTAAAGGCAGATGATCTGCTTTCATCCTGTCAACATCAACCCTCAGCGCTTTTACGGATTCCTTGGATGCCCGCGTCTTCCTCAACTTCTTGTACTCCTTAGCAAGCTCCTTGAGAGCCTTGCTGTGTGAATCAACTGCATCTGTGAGCACCTTCTGAGTGTCGAGGATTTTCTTTTGGTTGACCAGAATCTCCTTGAGGGCATCCTCTATGGACTGTGGGACATGTGGAGGCGGAGGTGCCGACTGAGCCTCAACTATAGTAATGAGGATAGACAACTTGGATGATGCTATCTACATCCAATTGTTGATACTGAGGAGAGCATGGATCAGTCGGTGTGCAGTCACTAGATACACTCGGTAAGAGGGTATCTCTAGGTCAGCTGAAGCGGATGGGCCAGGAGGAATGTCTATGGAGGTGGAGGCAGGCTGAGTAGGAGCCACTACCATAACTGGCTCTTCCGGCTGGCCAGTTGGAGCAGTAGATGTTCCCTTGAAGTTCTTGCTCTTTGGGTTGTCATCCCCCTACATGCTATACCACGAGAATGGGGCCTTCGCCTTGACCTTTATATCAAATGGCCTCTTTTCAACTTTGAGGGCCCGGAAGTACATAGTCAAGAAGCTGGGGAAACGGTAGTTTCTGTTATTCTAACTTCCCACAAGTGTGATTACCCTAGACATTACATTTCTCATATTTATTGGGTACCCCTCCATGATTGAAGCCACCAAAACTGCCCGGTGCAGAGAGAGGGAGTTGTCATGAGTAGTGGGGTCCAGTCTGCTGTACACAAGTGTTTCCCACCCCCTTGCCTCAAAGTTCAAACTTCTTCTCAGAATCTTGACGCCCACATTCAACCAATTGGGGGTGGTACCTGGGATTGCCAGATACTGTGCCAACCAGGGACGGGCCTCCTCGCCCATTTCCATCTTCGCCATATATAGGATCTCATCCTCCTAATCAAAGCCAAGGTAGTCATTTATTATTTTCCCATCAAACAACACCTTCATATTTCGCACCTTGGTCACTTTTGTGCCCTTTTTTATGTGGGCAATGTTGGTGTAGAATTCCCTGACCAAGTGCTCATTGGCATCTACACATTCACCCAAAAAGTACTCCTAGTTAATTCTCTCCCTAAACTGCCTCCTCACATTGGGGTTGTAAGATAGCAAGTCTCTATCCACAAAACTCCTCTCCGGGATCAACTTCCTCACCGACCACCATTCCCGGAATTTATGATATGCTACCTCACTCACGAACCGGTCTTGCCATGCCTTCCGTTTCCTAGTTCCAGCAACACCTCCACTTGAGGTTCACTCCCTTCTCCAACTACTTCTTCTCCTCCTACTTCCTCCTCATCTCCTTTTGCACCCTCTCCGGATAATGAAGCTGTGGGAGAGGTGGAGTATTCATCCCTAACTCCTTCAGCTGAGCCCTCAGACGACCCAGAAGATACATTTACTGACGCTTGGGTAGCGGGGGAAGTGGGAGGAGTGTCTCTTGTCTGTTTCTCTCCGGCCAGTCAGGGGTGTACTCTGGGATTGAGTCTAAAGATATCTCCCGGGAGGGCTCGTACTTACTCCCAGACATGTCAATGGCCCTATCAGTAGCTTTAATCATCTTTCTTATGTTTTTAATGTTTTGCCGGGCTTGAACAACCAATCTTACCATTTTCTATTTCCCTCCCCGGGAGGATTCTCCTCTGCCTCGTTGTTTAGAGCCCTTGCCCATTTGTTTCACATTGTCTGCAATCAAGTTCAGGTATGCTCTGTTAGTATCGGTAGATTCAATTAAGTTCACAGTTGCACAAGAATAAAGGTTGCAGATAGTTGCTGAAATCACACAGTGCAGACCGCACAAAATGGTGTGCAGCCGCACAGAGGCCAATGCAAACCACACAAAATGCCCATGCAGTCCGCATATAGGTAGGGTTCAGACTACCCACTCTCTGTATCTAGGCAGTGCGGACCGCACAAAATGTAGTGCGGCCGCACAGAGACCAATGCAGACCGCACAAAATGTAGTGCGGCCGTAGTCCCCAAGGTTCAGATTCAAGACTGTCAGCAATGCGGTCCATATAGAATGTTACTTCGGACCGCACACAAGCACCGCAAACCGCACAGAATCGACCAAGGTCCGCACTGAGTGCCCAGAAGCAGCACTAACTTAGGGTTCCATGTGTTCTGACTTTAAGTCCAATTTTAAAACCTAAGTAGTTGCCCACTGATTTTAATTGCTTAAGCCCACATTACCCACAAAAATAACTAACCTAAACCTACAAAAATTAAAGAAATATGGGGAGTACATGATAAGAAGCAAGAAAAACAAAAAGTAAAATAAAAATAACAAAATTAAAACAACTCAAAAGAAGGTGATGTTACCATATGTAAGAAGCAATGAAGATGAACAAGTCCAAGCAGTTAATTGCAAGTAAAAGAAGTGATGAACAGTGTTTTTAGAGGTTCTGAGAGTCAAGAGTTCGAAAAATGTAACAAGAGGGTCTCAGGCCCTATTTATAGAAAAGGACCTGGGGCCTAGTCTTACCAACCAATATGGACTGCACAGAATCAACTGCGGTCCGCACCACACAACTTGATTTAAGTTTGAGAAGGCAACTCATCGCGGTCCGCATAAAATGTCATGCAGCCGCAGTGGCCCACCGCGGATCGTACAAAATATAGTGCGGACGTAGTGGCAAACTTTAGAGAGGTCGACATTTCACCCTCCACCAGTGCGGTCCACACCGAATGTAGTGCGTTCGCATTGACAACTTCAGAGACCTGAACATTTTTTCCACTTTGTCATGCACTGCGTCAACACAATCATGTAGCATCTCAGAACCAGTTAATCCAAAAATCAATCCTATACTACAATGAAAATCAAATAAAAACAAGAAGAAAAACACATGGGTTAGCTCTCAAGAAGTGCCTGAGTTAACGTCGCGGCACAACGCAAGTTACCATCACATCATTTGAGATGAAGAAGTGCCACAATGTGGCTGTCATCAATTTTTCCCAAGTAGTGTTTGACCCTATGCCCATTCACTCAGAAAACTTCACCATTTTTGTTCTTTAAATCAAGAGCACCAAACGGGGTCACACACACCACTTCAAAAGGTCCACTCCATTTTGACTTGAGCTTTCCCAGAAACAGATGTAACCGGGAGTTGAACAAGAGAACCAAATCGCCCACTCTGAACTCCTTGCTACGAGCATATTTATCATAAAGGTATTTCATCTTGTCCTTGTACAAGGACGAACTAGAGTAGGCATGGAATCGAAATTCATCAAGTTCATTAAGCTGCTCCACATGAAGATTAGCTGCAACATCCCATTCAAGATTTAGCTTCCTCAAAGCCCACATGACCTTGTGCTCTAACTCAACCGGTAGATGGCAAGATTTCCCAAACACCAACCGATACGGAGACATACCAATTGGAGTCTTGTAAGCAGTCCTATAAGCCCATAGAGTTTCATCCAACTTCTTTGACCAATCAGTCATATTTGTATTGACCGTCTTTGACAATATGCTTTTGATTTCCTTGTTGGAGACTTCAACTTGACCACTTGCTTGAGGATGATAAGGAGTAGAAACTTTGTGATTGACACCATACTTTGAAAGCAAAGTGTCAAAAGCTCTATTGCAAAAATGAGACCCCCATCACTTATGATTGCACGAGGAGTGCCAAACCTTGTAAAAATGCTCTTCTTGAGAAATGCAACAATACTTCGGGCCTCATTGTTGGGCAACACCACGGCTTCAACCTACTTTGAAACATAGTCCACCGCCACAAGAATGTATGTGTTCCTACACAAGCTAACAAACAGGCCCATAAATTTAATGCCCCATACATCAAAAATATCAACCTAGGCATCTCATCTTTCTTCAAAATTCCCCTCGCTCTTTGGCATTCGTCGCATCTCTTCAAAATCACCCGCATCTTTGAACAAAGTTGGCCAATAAAACCCACAGCTAAGAACTTTAGAATCTGTCCTCGCCCTGCCATGATGGCCACCATAGGGAGAGGAATGACAAGCCTCCAAGATACTCAATTACTCTTCCTCCGGGACATACCTTCGGATCACACCATCCGTATAGATCTTGAACAAGTACAACTCATCCCAATAGAAATCCAAACTATCCCACTTGAGCTTCTTCCTTTGGTTAGAAGAGAGCTCACACGGGATTATACCAGTCACAAGGAAATTAGCAACATCGGCAAACCATGGCATGTTATTCATCGACACCGAAAGGAGTTGTTCATCGAGAAATGAATCATTGATCTCTAGGCCGTCACGAGGACTTCCCTCCTCCTCTAAGCGGGACAGGTGGTCCGCCACTTGGTTCTCACTACCCTTCCGGTCCACAATCTCCAAATCAAAATCTTGAAGTAACAAGATCAGTCTAGCTTTGGAATCCTTCTTTGTCATCAAGTACCAGAGTGCGACATGGTCGGTATGAATAATAACCTTAGCACCCATAAGATACAGCTGAAATTTTTCCATTGCGAACACAATGGCCAAAAGTTCTTTTTTGGTCACCGTGTAGTTCACTTGAGCATCATTCATTGTCTTGCTCGCATAGTACACCGGATGAAACATTTTGTTCACTCTTTGACCCAAAACCGCCCCAATCGCAACATCGCTCGCATCACACATGAGCTCAAAGGGTAAGCTCCAATTAGGCGCGATAATGATAGGAGTGGTGGTCAACTTATGCATGAGAAGTTTAAATGCTTGCATACATTTTTCATCAAACACGAATTTAGCAACTTTTTCCAATAACTTGCACAAAAGATTCACTACCTTCGAAAAATCTTTGATAAATCTCCGGTAGAACCCCGCATGCCTGAGAAAACTTCGAACTCCCTTGATGGATATAGGGGGAGGGAGCCTTGAAATTACATCGATCTTTGCTTTATCTACTCAATACCATGCTTCGAAATTTTATGCCCAAGAACTATTCCTTCTTCCACCATAAAATGGCATTTCTCCCAATTGAGGACAAGATTGGTTTCTTCACAACGGGCCAAAACTCTGTCAAGATTCTTCAAGCACTCATCAAATGAATCCCTCACAACACTAAAGTCGTCCATGAACACCTCCCAAATGTCTTCCACCATATCGGTGAAAATAGCCATCATACACCACTGAAATGTAGCCGGTGCATTGCATAACCCAAAAGGCATCCTAGAAAAGGCAAAGGTGCCATATAGACAAGTGAATGTGGTCTTCTCTTGATCTTCCAGAGCAATCAAGATTTGGTTGTACCCAGAATACCCATCCAAGAAACAGTAGAAGACACACCCAACAAGTCGATCCAACATCTGATCAAGAAAAGGCAAAGGAAAGTGATCCTTGCAGGTCACTTTATTCAAGCATACCCTCCAACCGGTAACAGTTCTTGTAGGAATCAACTCATTTTGTGAATTTGTAACCACGGTCATGCCACCCTTCTTCGTTACATATTGCACCAGTGAAGTCCAAGAGCTATCAGAGATGGGGTACACAACCCCGGTATCCAACCACTTGATCACCTTTTTTTTCACAACTTCTTGCATTGCCTCGTTTAACTTCCTTTGATTCTCCAAGGAGGGATTTGCATCATCTTCTAGAATAATCTTGTGCATACAAAATGCAGGGCTTATTCCCCAAATATAGACTAAAGTCCATTCAATTACCTTTTTCCGCTTTTGAAGCACCGCCAATGTGGCATCAACCTGCATGTTACTAAGGTAAGAAGAAAGAATAACTGACAAAGTAGAATTTGAGCCTAAGAACTCATACCTGAGGTGTGGAGGCAGCGGTTTCAACTCCAACACTGGAGGCTCCTCAATTGAAGATTTTGTTGGTAAAGTCTTTCTATTCTCGAGATCCAAAGATAATTTCCTAGGCTCATAAGAGTAAGAGCCCATTCCATGTAAAACATTCATGCACTCCACTCGGCTTGCATCCTCATTGACATCAAGATTCAACAATACGGCCTCCAATGGGTCCTCCACGTTGATCATTGCACCGGTGTCATCAATTATCACTACCGTGACAAGGTCCACAAAAGAGCACACCTTGGTACTGTTAGGCTGCTTCATTGATTTGCACACATGAAAGACCACATTTTCATCACCCACCCGGAAGGTGAGTTCCCATGCTTCCACATCAACTAAGGCCTTCCCCGTAGCTAGGAAAGGTCTTCGCAATATGATAGGAACTTCATAGTCCACCTTGCAGTCCAAGATCACAAAATCAGCTGGTAAGATAAATTTGTCCACCCGGACAAGCACATCATCAATAATACCCAATGGTCTCTTCATCGTTCTATCTGCCATTTGTAATCTCATGGAAGTCGACCTTGGCTGCCCAATACCTAAAGTCTTGAAAACGGAATAGGGCATCAAATTGATACTATCCCCCAAATCACATAGAGATTTAGCAAAATCCGCACTCCTAATGGTGCAAGGAATGGTGAAAGCACTGGGATTTTCAAGCATCGGGGCCATTGAATACACTATTGCACTAACTTGGTGAGTCATCTTTATAGTTTCACAATCCATAGACTGCTTCTTTGTTACCAAGTCCTTCATGAATTTAGCATAGCCCGGTATTTGTTCAAGAGCCTCCACCAAAGGCACATTGATGGATAAGCTCTTCATCATGTCAATGAACTTTTTAAACTGATTTTTATTTTTCTACTTCGTGAGCCTTTGAGGATAAGGCGGAGGTGGCCTTGACAAAAGAGCCATGGCTTTAGGCACAACCGGCTCCGGCATGTCTATTATGTGTTCCCTAGACGGGTTCACATCATTTTGAGTTTCCACCTCGACATCTTGAATATCATTCCTCACTTCTTTATTCACATTTTCATCAATCACATTTTCAACCACCAAAGGAACTTCATCTTCTTGCAACTCAACATTACCATCCACAATTTGCTTTTGTTTGGAGGCATGCATATCACCGCCTCTCCCACTTCTTGTTGTTACCGCCATAACATGATTGTTCCCACCCTTCGGCTTCACTACCGTATCACTTGGTAGCGCACCCTTAGGGCGAGTATTTAAAGACTGTGAGATTTGGCCTAATTGCACCTCCAAGTTTCTGATAGAGGTATTGTGGGAAGCCAACTGAGCATCCGAATCCACATTCTTCTTCATCATCTGTTCGAACATCATTTCAATTCTACCCATATCATTGTTAGAAGAACTAGGATCTTGAGATGGATATGGGGGCGGATTATTCGGTTGTTGGTACATTGGGGGCCTTTGAAAGCCTTGCCCCCAGTTTCCTTGGTTTCCATTGTTCCATCTACCTTGATTGTTATTACCACCCCAATTGCTATTATTACCATTCCAATTTTCTTGGTTGCTTTGATTGTTGTTCTGGTTTCCCCAGTTATTGTTTTGGTTGTTGTTGCCCCAGTTACCATTGCCTTGTTGTTGATTGCCCCAATTGCCTTGGGGTCTCCATTGTTGTTGGTTGGAAGAATTACCTCTTTGGCCTTGATAATTATTCACGTATTGCACCTCTTCACTTTGTTCATCATAATCATCATTTTGAAATCCACCACAATTATTGTCGCACCTCCTTTTTCCCGCGCCCGCTGGGGCGCGTGGGGAGTTTTCTCCAATTAAAGGACAGTCGAAACCGGATTTGTTTATTTGTTTCAGAGTCGCCACCTGGGAATTTTGAGGCGTCCCAAGTCACCAATTATAATCCCTGAATTGAGGAGAATATGACTCTGTTTATTTTTTTCTGCGAACCAGAAATCCTGAGTAAGGAATTCTGTTAATCCGGAAGAAGGTGTTAGGCATTTCCGAATTCCGTGGTTCTAGCACGGTCGCTTAACTGTTTTTTATTAATGGCTTAATTATCTTGATTTTATTAAATACTTTTTGTTACGTGATTTTTCTACCGCTTTTACTTATCGTGATTAAGGACCCTTCTTTGAATCGAATTACGCGTACGTATATTCGTGTTACAAATTTAAAAATGCGGAATTGTGTCACGCGTACGTGTACACAATAATTTTTGATAATACATTAAGCAATCATTTTTCCGAGATTGTGTTGAATCAAGAATATTTTTTTTTTGAATAGTGAACCGTACATCTCGGGTTTTTATGAAATTGATTTAACGCCTTTGGATAAATCCTTTTATTAAATATTCGTTCGAAATTGCGCGTACGCATAATCCGAATTTTTTGCTTTTAAAAATATAATCAAGGTACGCGAACGTATCCCTAATTGCGCAAAAATATTTGCAATGATATTAAGAATTTTTCCACAAATTATTTATTATATCCATACATTTTTATGTGAAAATCATGATAAATTCCCATTTAAGGTTTCAAAGAATTTACAATATTAAAAGTTGACCGTTGATTATATTTTCCGAATATAAATAATTTATTCCAACTGTTCAAATTCAAAGGACATAATAAGAATATGATTAATACTATCTTTAAAAACAAATATGACAGATATATATATACATGCCAAAGAATAAATGGCATATGAAACTGAAAATAAATGATTCATAAAGGAAGGAAATATTTTCCGAGAATTTTCATTGTTTACTTAATGCAAATTCTATTTCTAATTATCAATGATGTAAAGTGTGGCAATTTATGCTTGTACATCTCTTTTCATTCTCATACACTCACTTTTAGTCTAATAGGCCTAATTATTTGGTCACTTTGTTTTATGAAAGTAGATAAGCATCGAATTTATAGAAAAGGCATTATTATGCAAGTTAATTCAACAAAGTTACCTTACATGCAACCCAACTATTTGGCGTAAACATTCATAACGTTTTACCATCATGACGAGCTATATCATATTACCTTTCGCCAACGTTTATACCCACATCTATTATATAAAAAATATACCATCAACACCATCTTAACCTTATTTAACAAATAAATATTATTATTGTAGTTTTCTACATCACTTCTTACTTAACTAACAACAAAATTAAATAATGACCAACATTCATGCCATATTCCCTATTTGGACAATTTATTAAACTAATGAGATAATGAACTAATATTATTACAAACCTTTATACAAACTTTCAAAGTAAGACAATTAGCTCATAGCTATCAAATTGAATTCACTACTAATTAACTAACATGAAAAAAAAATGAAATTTAAATTAATGAACTTGGACAAATAGAAAATAGACTTTTAGTTCAAGCTTCACTGATGAGTCATGTTGAATCTCTTTCCAACTTAAAATTTAAAAGACATATACCTGAAAATGAAGGTAGGAGGAGTAAATTTCAGCAGTAGCAACAGTAACACACTCAGCCAAATATCAGTATTCCCACAGATTTGAACAATAATAAGACCCGAAGAAAATAGATGCACAGTATAGTATTTTAAAAGACACTTCAGATTTTAACTGAACAGTGGAATCACACAAAGTTGAACAGATTCAACACAAGAACAACATTTCAGATTTCAGTTTTTCTTCAGTTTCAAATTTAGTTTGTTTCTGATTTTCTGTTTCTGCTGCTGTATTTGTGTGTGAGTGTATATGTGAGTGTTCTATTTTCTGTTTCCTTTCTTTAAAATCTCATCCCTCAAAATCTCTTAAAAATTCTCTCTTAAAAATTCTCTCCGTCTTTCTTTTTCTTTCTTAAAATCTTCCCTCTGAAAAATTCTGCCCTCTAACTGTCTGTCCAGCTCCTGTATTTATACAAGGCTGGTCCTAGGCAATTTAAGTGCTTCTTGGACCCCCTTCTTCTTTTTAAAATCAAAAGTTCCATTAAAAAACTGCTTTTGAATAAATTAAATGACCCTATCCTGATTTTAAACGGCCCCATTATCCCTTGTTCCCCCTTTATTACTTAAATATAGCCATTAATATTACATTATAATATACTAGCATTAACACCCTATTTTTTACTGTTTCATTCCCAGAAATGTCCCTGACCTACTATTATTACTTGAAAAATCAGAACCCACTGTAAAACAGATTCTACAATCTGTATAGACTTAACTATCTTTCTGATTTACAGCTATAACCAATCCTATGATTTTGAGACAGTATATTACATCTCTAATGGCTGATTGACAAAAACTGAATTTAAACAGGGAATTCTCAACTGAACAAAAACAACCTTAACATTATACAGAACATGCAGGATTCTTTCAACTGGAATTCAAAACTGAATTAAAAGCAAACAAATACAGGAGCATTGTCAATATACTGACAATGTCCCGTTTAGAAAACAACAATACAGCATACATTTGAATTCACTAATTTATAAACAAACATGATTTAATTGACGAATACTAATCAATTGACTATTTACAACATTTGTCAATAATTAGTCTAAACAATAGAAGCAGACTGTTTCAGTCAACATTTTCAGAAATGAAAAATTCGTAATATAACTAATCGACGAACTTAATCGAGTCGATTACACACATTGTAAACAATCACAATCAATAGAAACAATTCACATTCTGATCAAGTAGATAGGTAAGAAACAGTAATGACAGGATTAATCAAAACACAAATATAAAAAATTAACAAGCTATTAATACAGACAACAATATACGTAGAATACACAAAATAAATAGAAAAATACCTCTGAATTTTAATTTTAATCCGACTCGAACTCAACTTGGATTTCGGATTTTTTTGTTTGAAATCAAACTAACCTTAGTCGAAGTATTTTCCACTGAAAATACTTCGACTAAGGTCGATTAAACCTCAATCTTCATCATAATCTGAACCGAATCCGGAAGTTTGGTATTTTTAGGGTTCTTAAAAACTCGATTTGGGATTTAACCATTTCTGGTCAGATTCGAGAAGAACCAAACATGACACAATGGTGAGGGTAGCCTAGGGGTCATTTGGTGCAAGTTTGAAACGGATTTGAGTTCGTCCTTGTTTGGTCCGAATCTTCAAAATAAGATTCGAGAAGTTCAGAGCTAATTCGAACCAAACTAACTTCAGATCCATAACAAGGGTTGTTAGGGGAAGCCATGGTGTTAATTTGGGGCTGATTGGTTTAGATCAAGTTTTCAGGCCAACCTTCGATTTAAGATTCGAAGAGTTGTGGCCTGATTCGAAGGAAACTAAGGTTGGATTCGTGTAGGGGAGGTTCAGGAGGTCCTAGGGTGTTAAGTTAGTGACCGGCGGCGTTGATGCCGCCGGGTTTCAGGCGAAGGGGAATAGGGGCGGCTAGGGTTAGGGGTCTGTTTGGAACGATGATGAACAGGAGCGGAGAGGGGGGGGGGTGTTCAGTTAGGGGCTGGGTAGAGGTTTGGGATTTATATAGGGGTGGGGTGGACTGGTATCGTCCGTTGGATCAAGTAGAATGGATGGATGAGATCTACTCACTTAACCAAACGGTGTCGTTTGGTTTAGGTTAGGGGGACGGGTTGAACCGGGTATCGGATCGGGTAAGGGTCTTGGGTTAGGGTGATGAGATCTTGGCCGTTGGTTGGATTTAATCCAACGGCCCTTGATAAGGGGTAACCAAACGACGTCGTTTGATTCTGTTTTGAATTGGACCGGACATGGTCATTTGGATTGGGCCTGATTTTGTTTAGAAAATTTGGCCCAGATCCGTTTTTGCCCATTTAATACCACTCTTTTTAATTTCCAATTTAATTCTTCAATTATTAAAAATCCTAATTAAAATTATAAAAACAAAAAATTACTCCTTCAAAATATTAATCAACCTTTAACAATTTAACACATAGACAAAAAATATTAATCACATAGTGAAACATTAAAATTAGAACATACACATATTTTTTGTAATTTTATTTAAATTAACTCTTAAATGCATAATTAAATCCTATATGCATGCAACATGTATTTTATTTTATTTTTTGATTTATTTTGACAAAATAAACATTTACGGACATAACACAAACATTTAACACCACGCAAATTCAAAAATTACACAGTAAAAGAAATTTATTTTATTTTTTTTGATTTATTTTTGGAGTAGTTTTCGTTAAAGCAAAAATCACGTGCTCACAGCTGCCCCTCTTTGTGCGGAAACTCGAAGAGTTTTCGTGCAAAGATAAAGTGAGCGGATACGAGCGATTTTTGCCCGTTCGAATACTCCGTGGGAAGCATTTTTAGAAAGATTTGACCGAACCTCTGCTTCAAAGGTTTCCTACATATCCTTGGCTATAAAGGAATCAGGTCAATGTAGTTCGGGAATTTTTTGGTAGCTGGGACTACCATGGGACTGTGATGTTACTGCTGCTTCGTGCTGTTTTTACTGCTTGCTGACCTCCTTATTACACCTTACTTTAAAGGAAATACAAAATTAAGCTAGATTATGGTACAGGAATTATAAAAATCTTATCTAGATCATGCCCTTGCGTTTCTTGTCGTCTTGATATCTTGGTGAATCTTGGGCATTTGGCTTATTCCGTATTCCTCTTGGAACTCTTGTTGTTTCTTGCTGGGGATTCTGTTGGACTCCTCTGCTTTATTGATTCTAAGTGTGCTCCTTTCTCACATGAGTGGGCTTTTGGTTTCAACACTTCAATTGCATTCCCTCGTTCTTCAGGTGGGTGCCTTGACTGCTTCTTTTCTTTCTTCATCCTCATTTTCCAGGTGGACGCCTGACTTCTTTAATTCTTTCATCCTCATTCTCCAGGTGGACGCCTGACTTCTTTAATTCTTCATCCTCATTCTCCAGGTGGACGCCTGACTTCTTCTTTTCTTCATCCTCATTCTCCAGGTGGACGCCTGACTTCTTCTTTTTCTCATCCTCATTCTCCAGGTGGACGCCTGACTTCTTCAATTTCTTCATCCTCATTCTCCAAGTGGACGCCTGACTTCTTTTTTTTCTCATCCTCATTCTCCAGGTGGACGCCTGACTTTTTCTTTTCTCATCCTCATTCTCCAGGTGGACGCCTGACTTCTTTAATTCTTTCATCCTCATTCTCCAGGTGGACGCCTGACTTCTTCAATTCTTTCATCCTCATTCTCCAGGTGGACGCCTGACTTCTTCTTTTCTCATCCTCATTCTCCAGGTGGACGCCTGACTTCTTCTTTTCTTCATCCTCATTCTCCAGGTGGACGCCTGACTTCTTCAATTCTCATCCTCATTCTCCAGGTGGACGCCTGACTTCTTTAATTCTTTTCTCATCCTCATTCTCCAGGTGGACGCCTGACTTTTTTCTCATCCTCATTCTCCAGGTGGACGCCTGACTTCTTCTTTTCTCATCCTCATTTTCCAGGTGGACGCCTGACTTCTTTAATTCTTTCATCCTTATTCTCCAGGTGGACGCCTGACTTCTTCAATTCTTTCATCCTCATTCTCCAGGTGGACGCCTGACTTCTTCTTTTCTCATCCTCATTCTCCAGGTGGACGCCTGACTTCTTCTATTCTCATCCTCATTCTCCAGGTGGACGCCTGACTTCTTTAATTCTTTTCTCATCCTCATTCTCCAGGTGGACACATGACTTCTTCTTTTCTCATCCTCATTTTCCAGGTGGACGCCTGACTTCTTTAATTCTTCACCAGGTATTTCCTAACACAAATATTGTTTTTGCCCCTGTTTTAAATCAAAGAAAACTTCGTTAGTTTAAAGCAGGGTGGTTGGCTGTGGTATTCTTGCAGATGGTGATGTTTCTCTTCGTCTCTTTTTATTACCTTGGAATGATTGAAAAGACTGTTTTGTCTTTGTAATTGATCCTTGACTATAGGATTCCCCTCTGTGTGTTTTCCTTCAAAACCTTTCAACTGTAATCATGTGCCTCTTTTTGATTTTGCTGATCCACTTTTGGTTTCATCTTTCTTACACCCGTATCTTATTATTTTTATCTCCCGCCTTTCATGGCCGTATTTTGCATCATGTAATCTTGAATCTTGGTAGTATACCTTGACATTCCTTCTTATTTGTTTGGAATAAAACTTATCTCAAAGCTTTAGAAAAGTAAGATTATTAGTGACGAAACACGCTGATTTCGACAATTATAGAATGAAAAGAAAAAATCCAAATTTGGATGACTGTTGGAGAAGGAATAAAAACTTATCTGATTGGAGTTACTGGCGCCAATGATCAGGGTATGCATTTCGGATTAATCAACCCAGTCTTTTAATCTCCTTTTAATTGTCTCAAGGAGTTTTCATCGATAAATTTTTCTCGTTTTTCACTTCTTCACTTCCTTTTCGCCTTATGGTGCCCGTGTGGGTTTTCACCTATAAGACTCTCTCATTTTACTTTTCTCTCAACTTCCGTCGCCTTATGGTGTCCGTGTGGGTTTTCACCTATAAGACTCTCTCATTTTTACTTCCTTTCCTTATTTGTACCAGAGTGTTATGAACCACTTTATTTGCTTGCCTCAGCATTTTTCTAAGATTGATCGAAAGGTCTTTTTTGGTATAGGGTTAGAAACGAAAGAGGTATTAAAAGCTAAATAGCTTTGGTATGGGTTTAAGATTACAACTCTTGAAATCTTTTCTTATTTCCGACACAATTCCTGCCCCAGTTTCTTGATTGGGGTCTCTTAATGTTTCTTTTCCGTGCACATTGTGCATGTGGTGCACCCTATGACCGAGCCGTGAGGCGCCTACGTATCCTTCTTTGAGGAATCAGGTCAAACGTAGTTCACTCAGGTCAAACGTAGTTCACTACTTAATAGTGATGATTTTTTTTTTATTGATTCCAAGAGAGGGTAGGAAAGAAACAAGTATGGCTCAAAAGGGAAGCAAATGGTATAGTGTTTGGATAGCAGAATAAATTGCCTTTGTCATTTCAATCTTCGAAATAGTGCTAAATACAAACATTCAAAAAGTTATGCATAATATCTCTTTACCGCGTCAGAATTGATCGCCATATCTATGCATTTGCCTTCAATATCTGTTAAACATAGTGCACCATTCGATAATACTCTGGTCACAATGAATGGTCCTTGCCAATTCGGAGCAAATTTGCCTTTTGCTTCAACCTGATGTGGAAGAATGCGTTTCAGCACATGCTGACCTACTTCGAACTTCCGGGGACGCACCTTTTTGTTGTATGCTCTTTCTATTCTTCTTTGATATAATTGACCATGGCATACTGCGGTCAATCGTTTTTCATCAATTAAGTTTAACTGTTCTAGACGGGTTTTGACCCATTCATCATCATCAATCTTTGCTTCGGCGATGATCCGAAGGGAAGGAATCTCAACTTCTGCAGGAATTACTGCTTCAGTGCCGTATACCAACAAATAAGGAGTTGCTCCTACTGAAGTGCGAACGGTAGTGCGGTATCCTAATAATGCAAATGGTAATTTTTCATGCCATTGTTTTGAACCTTCTACCATTTTCCGCAGTATCTTCTTTATGTTTTTGTTGGCTGCTTCTACTGCTCCATTCGCCTTGGGCCGATATGGGGTAGAGTTACGATGTGTAATCTTAAACTGTTGACATACTTCTTTCATTAAGTTGCTGTTAAGATTAGCACCGTTATCTGTGATGATCACCTTCGGGATTCCGAATCGACATATGATATTTGAGTGGACAAAATCGACCACAGCTTTCTTGGTCACTGATTTGAATGTCTTGGCCTCAACCCATTTGGTAAAATAATCAATAGCTACCAGAATGAATCTGTGTCCATTGGATGCTGCCGGTTCAATTGGTCCAATCACATCCATGCCCCAAGCAACGAAAGGCCACGGTACTGACATTGTGTGCAACTCGGATGGTGGAGAATGAATCAAATCTCCATGTATTTGGCATTGATGACACTTGCGTACAAAACTGATACAATCTCGCTCCATGGTAAGCCAATAGTAACCGGCTCGGAGGATTTTCTTTGCCAACACATATCCACTCATGTGGGGTCCGCAAACTCCTGAATGTACTTCAGACATGACAGTTGTAGCTTGTCTGGCATCTATGCATCTTAATAATCCAAGATCTGGTGTTCTTTTATACAAAATTCCTCCGCTTAAGAAGAATCCATTTGCCAATCGCCTAATGGTCCTCTTTTGATCTCTTGTGGCTTGTGCGGGATATATACCCATCCTGATATACTCTTTGATGTCGTGGAACCATGGTTCTCCATCAAATTCTTCTTCCACCATATTGCAATAAGCGTGCTGATTGTGGACTTGAATATGTATTGGATCTACATAAGCTTTGTCTGGATGGTGCAACATTGATGCTAGGGTAGCCAATGCATCGGCAACCTCATTATGGATTCTTGGAATATGTTGGAATTCCACTGATTGAAACCGCTGACAAAGATCATGTAAACATTGTCGGTATGGTATGAGCTTCAAGTCTCGGGTTTCCCATTCTCCTTGAATTTGATGTACCAAAAGATTCGAATCTCCCATGACTAAGATTTCTCGGATACCCATATCGGCGGCTAGCCTTAACCCCAAAATGCAAGCTTCATATTCAGCCATATTATTGGTGCAATAAAATCATAGTTGAGCCGTAACAGGATAGTGATGCCCTGTTTCAGAAATGATTACAGCTCCTATTCCGACTCCTTTCATGTTGGCGGCTCCATCAAAGAAAAGTTTCCAGCCAGGTTTTTCAATTTGTTCCACCTCGTCGATATGCATTGTTTCCTCATCAGGAAAATAAGTCTTCAGCGGCTCATATTCCTCATCGACCGGGTTTTCGGCTAAATGATCGGCCAGTGCTTGAGCCTTTATTGCAGTTCGAGTCACATAGATGATGTCGAATTCTGTGAGCAATATCTGCCACTTTGCAAGTCTTCCTGTTGGCATAGGCTTTTGAAAAATGTATTTCAATGGATCCAACCGAGAAATGAGGTAAGTAGTATAGGATGACAAATAGTGTTTCAATTTTTGAGCTACCCATGTTAGGGCACAACATGTCTTTTCCAGATGAGTATACTTAACCTCATAAGCTGTGAACTTCTTGCTAAGGTAGTAGATGGCCTGTTCTTTTCTGCCCGTGAGGTCATGTTGCCCCAATACACAACCAAATGAATTCTCCAAGACCGTTAAGTAAAGAATCAAAGGTCTTCCTGGCTCTGGCGGGACCAACACGGGTGGTTTCGACAAGTACCCTTTTATCTTATCGAACGCTTCCTGACACTCATCGGTCCATTTGACTGCAGCATCCTTTTTTAACAATTTGAAAATTGGCTCGCAGGTTGTTGTGAGCTGAGCAATAAACCTGCTGATATAATTTAACCTTCCCAACAAACTCATTACTTCAGTTTTGTTTCTTGGGGGTGGTAGTTCTTGGATGGCTTTGATCTTTGATGGGTCTAGCTCGATGCCTCGTCGACTGACTATGAATCCCAATAACTTTCCAGATGGAACTCCAAATGCACACTTGGCAGGGTTAAGCTTGAGGTTGTACCTGCGAAGTCTTAAGAAGAACTTCCTCAAATCCCCAATGTGGTTGGCCTGATGTTTTGATTTTATGATCACATCGTCCACGTATACCTCAATCTCCTTGTGTATCATATCATGAAACACTGTGGTCATTGCTCTCATATAGGTTGCTCCGGCGTTCTTTAAACCGAATGGCATTACCCGGTAGCAATAAGTTCCCCATGGTGTGATGAATGCCGTCTTTTATGCATCTTCTTCATCCATTAGAATTTGATGATATCCGGCATAACAATCCACGAAAGATCCTATATCGTGCTTGGCACAATTGTCGATCAAAATATGGATATTGGGTAATGGGAAATTATCCTTTGGACTTGCTTTGTTGAGATTGCGATAGTCGACGCATACTCTAATTTTGCCGTCTTTCTTTGGCACAGGAACGACATTAGCTAACCAAATAGGATATCGAGTGACTCGAATGACCTTTGCTTCCAATTGTTTGGTGATTTCTTCCTTAATTCTCATACTCATATCAGGCTTGAATTTTCTCAGCCTCTGCTTGACAGGAGGCACCGTTGGATCGGTGGGCAATTTGTGGACCACTAAATCAGTGCTCAAGCCCGGCATGTCGTCATACGACCATGCAAAAACATCTTTGAATTCTATGAGTGCTTTAATTAACTCTTCTCGGATCTTTGGTTCGAGATGGACACTTATTTTAGTTTCTCGGATATTACTCGTGTCCCCTATATTGATGTCCTCGGTATCACTCAAGTTAGGTTTGATTTTTTCCTCAAAGTGAATTAACTCTTTACTAATCTCTTCAAAACCCTCATCTTCATCATATTCTGATTCGTAATCACAATATATTTCTTGAATTATTACTTCAGAACCAGATTGATTTTTAAGACTGGGCTGAAGATTCCTCATGCATGCCATATCACTAGAGCCAGCATAAAAAGAACTGTATAGAAAAGAAGAAAAAAGAAAAGAAAGCTATTAGGAATGATAATAAAAAGGAAACTGCTTTTTATTGGATAACGAAAGATAACAAGGTTTTGCACACTTCAAACCAACTGTAAGATAAACTTTGGGATTACAACCTTGAAATAACCCAAACAAACTGAAAGAAGATCAAAATAAACTACCAAGACTCCTTTCGAATTGGGAGAGGAGTGGCTTTCCAATTATTGAGCTTTGTTTCTGGTCCAACGAATTGAACTTCTGCGTTGCTACACCCTTCTCCGCCTTCCAGCATATTCACATCACTAAACAATTTCTCGAACTTTTCAATTAATTCCTCCTCAGGATTGTCCTGGGATTTAGGAATTGTTGTTATCGGGCGATTTTTAGCACCGGTCTTGACAAAAGACTTCGACAGCTGTGGTACTGGTTTTGGAAGAACCCATGCTTGGTGTTTCAACTTCCTGGCCCTTATCACGTCATTGGTGGTAGGTGTGAACCCTAAACCGAATGTTCCCCAGTTCTCGGGGAGAGATACTGGTTGTACAATTCCTTGCAAAGATAAGCCCAGACCTTTGCCGGGTATAAAGCCATTCTTCAGCATTTCATAAGCTACCATGACTGATGCAGAGGATACCTTTGGATTCCCAAGGTATTTTCCTTCTGGAATTTTATCTACCGTCACCGTGTCGAACACTTGGTATACCCATGGTCCTTGGTCAATTTCTGCTCCCTCGACTGGTACAATGGTGCTGTTGTGAGCATTTAAATTTTCTTCTCCATGCACGACTATTTCTTGATGGTCCCATTCAAATTTGACAGCCTGATGTAATGTTGACGGGACTGCTTTAGCAGCATGGATCCATGGTCGCCCCAACAATAAGTTGTAAGAAACAGTCATGTCCAACACTTGAAATTCCATTGTGAATTCAACTGGCCCTATAGTTAGTTCCAATACTATGTCGCCAAATGAATCTCTGCTTCCATCGTCAAATCCTCGTACGCAGATACTGTTCTTTTGGATCCTCTCCTCTTTAATTTTCAATTTGTTTAAAGTGGAGAGAGGACATATGTTTGCACTGGACCCATTATCAACCAATACCTGGGTTACTATGGAGTTTTCACATTTCACGGTGAGGTAAAGAGCTCTGTTGTGCTCGGTACCTTCCACAGGTAATTCATCATCAGCAAATGTAATTCTGTTTGTCTCAAATATTCTGTTGGCTATTTTGCCCAAATGATTTACAGAGATCTTTTCAGGAACATGAGCTTCATTCAGGATTTTCATCAACGCCAGACGGTGTTCCTCTGAATGGATCAGTAATGACAACAATGAAATTTGAGCGGGGGTTTTCTTTAATTGATCCACAACAGAATAATCATGGAGCTTCATTTTTCTTAAAAACTCCTCCGCCTCTTCTTCCGTCACAGCTTTCTTTGTTGGCATTGGATTGTTTTTAGTTTTCCTCAGCTCTTCGGGAGTAAAACATCTTCCCGAACGAGTCAAGCCTTGTACCTCACACACTTCTTCCTTGATTTCTTTGCCCTTGTACATTACGGTCACCCGTTCATAGTTCCATGGGATGGCTTTGTTGTTGATGATTGGCAGCTGGATTACAGGTGCAATAATAACCCGATCTGTACGTGCTCCTTCCACGAATATAACGGGTTTGTTAGCAACCCCTGGTACTATCACCTTCGGCCTCTCTTGTTTTGCGGCAACTTTGTTCGATGACCCCTCATCGATTATCATAGACGGTTCATCACCACTTTTGTTCTGTTTAGACACCTGCTTCTCCTCCATTAACTGCTTATCTGGCTTGGTTTCATGAGACTTGATCATCATGACAGTTTGTGACGGCTTCTTTGTCTCCCCATTAGCTTGTATGATTTCTATCATGTTAGCCTCTTGATGGGCTGGCATCGGATTTCTATTGATATTTGGAGCTTCGGGGGTTTGAACCTCGATTTTATTAGTATTAATCAGCTCTTGTATTGCATTTTTCAAATGCCAACATTTCTCCGTATCATGGCCTGGTGCACCGGAGCAATATTCACAGCTAATGGTGTAATCCAGATTCTTTGGTGGAGGATTGGGTAGCTTGGATTGTATTGGTCTCAACATGTCTAACTGTCTCAGCCTGTGGAACAGACTAGTGTAAGACTCTCCCAATGGAGTGTAAGTTTTCTTTTTCTGTTCCCTTTCTCCCCTGAATGCTGGCCTAGGCCTGAAACCTGGTCCGGGATAAGCTCGGGGGTAGGTATTTGGTGTGACAGGAGCACGCCAATTGGTGTGAACAGGTGGCTGATTGTATGCTTGAGCGTGATTAATGGCAAAATGAGGCTCTGAAGGGTGATAGTAATGTTGGGATGAATCATGGTGGTAAGCTGATTGGCGAGGTCGTTGCTGATTATAGTAAAGCGGTGAACCCCTGGGTCCCGGCCAAATTCCTGAATCAACTACGGTTGCTTCCTCCCTCTTCTTTCTTCCGATTCCTCATACCCCGCCTTGAATAGCTTGAGTAGTTGCCTTAATTGCTGAATAGCTCATGATTTTGTTTGTCTTGAGGCCTTCTTCCACCATACCTCCCATCTTCACTACCTCGTTGAATGATTTTCCAACCGCTGAAACCAAGTGGGCGTAGTAAGTTGGTTCCAAGGCTTGGAGGAAGTAGTCTACCATTTCGCTCTCCTTCATAGGAGGATCCACTCTTGCTGCCTGTTCTCTCCACCGAAAACCATACTCTCTGAAACTTTCATTGTGTTTCTTCTCAAATTTGGTCAAAGATAATCGATCTGGGATGATTTCCAGATTGTATTGGAAATGGTATGCGAATGCCTGTGCTAGGTCATCCCAGGTGTACCATCTTCCATGGTCTTGGCGTGTATACCACTCCAAAGCTGATCCGCTTAAACTTTGACTGAAGTAAGCCATCAATAATTCATCCTTTCCCCCAGCTCCTCGCATCTTGCTACAGAAACCCCTTAAGTGGGCTACTGGGTCGCCGTGCCCGCTGTATAGGTCAAATTTGGGCATCTTGAAGCCAAATGGCAATTGTACATTAGGGAATAGGCATAAATCTTTGTATGCTACACTGACTTGCCCACCTAATCCCCGCATGTCTCGGAACGATTGTTCTAGACTTTTGACCTTCCTGAACATCTCTTCTTGTTCAGCATTTTTGGCTGGCTTGTCAATTTCGGTTGGGAGATCAAACCGAGGAGCAGGTGAATTGATTTCGGAGGCTTTGAAGGTGGGCTCCGGGGGGTAATATTGGTTGTCTTGGGCCTGAAATGTAGGCTCACTAGGAGATTTGTGAAATGTAGCAGGGGGGGTGCTACGAAAACAGGAGTCATAGGTGGAGGAAGGTACGGAACTGGTTTTGGAGGTGGAGACTGTGGTGTCTGAGAGGTGGTGCCTCGGTAGTGCTGATAAATGGGGAAACTTGGGGATAATTCAGTGGTGATATTATCCTGAGTTTGGATCATTGATGGAGCAGGGTTATTTGGGTAAGATGGGGGTAACTGTCCTGTAGACCAAGCTTGGTACATTTCAGCCATTTGCTGCTTGAGCTTAAGCATTTCTTCTTTCATTTTCCCGACATCCATCTCTTCTATCTCCATACCTGTGTCAACATATGAGATAGACATACTTTCGGGTATTGGTCCTTTTGATCTTGTATGATAGTGATAGTATGCCAGTATACTCTTTAGAGAAACTAACTGGTTGAATTCTGAAAATGAACAAACTTGTTAGTTTTGAGAGTTTAACACATATATAATCACACGTTGAGATGCAATGCTCCTAGACAAATAATCCCTTTCTATTATGCATTCGCTCGGTTGCTTGTGTCATCCCAGCTTTCTTGAAATTGAAAAAAATTGTCATTCGCTTTTATTTACTATATATATCTTTATCGTGGTGGTCGAATCTTAGAGATTGCCTACGTATCATGTCAAATATGAATCAGACCTTGCGTAGTTCGGACCAAAGTCAATCATGTTTATTTATTACACAAAGATGGAATTACATTTGAAAACTTTAAGAAAATAGCTTGAAACACACACACTTAAATCAAAATAAAAGATACAATTCATAACATTTCACAAAATGCCCCACTTTCCACTTTTGTTCTCTAATATTGGATTATCTGCTCAATATGGGGCTTGACCTGGATGGCCTCCCAGCGTACGATACATCCTTTCCAACTCCATTGCTAGATGACGAGCAAAAGTGGGCGCATGCTCTGTAAACCTTTCATAATCCGTTCCTTGGCAGTTTACATAACTTTGAGATGTGAAGACTGCCAAGTCGTGGATTTGTGCCCTGAAACCTTGGAGACGTTGGTCTTGGTCTTGCAATTGCTGCTGACGAGTGGTGGCTATGTCTCTGACACGGTTTTCACGATATAAAGCTGATTCTAATAGAGCTTGGAGTCTGGCCTGCTCTAATCTTGCTTGCGATCTTTCCCTGTCGAGGTCTGCTTGTTGGTATTCTCTGTTGCATCTTCTTGCCTCTTCTAGTTGTGCACGAAGCTGGTCTTCTGATCGCATCCAATAGTCTTTTTCCTTCTTGAATTGAGCCTTGTCTTTTTCGGATTGCCTATCTTGGCGTTCCTTGTTAGATCTGGCTTCTTTGTTTAATTGTTGGATCCTTTCTTTTGCTTTGCTCAATGCCCTTTCGTTTTCCGCAAGAATGGAATCATAATCTTGCATTTTTTCGAAGAGATTGGCGATGATTTTTTGATCCTTCCAGCTTCTCTTTGGCGTTTCAGAGACTCTTTTCATTTTTAGGAATCGAGCATGAAGATTTTCATTCTCACAAGCTAGACTCTTTTTCTCGCCTTTGGCTTCTTGTTCTTGCAAATCTTTCTCCAAACTGAGGCTTCTTAGATTTTCTTTTAGGGCATGGATAGTGGCTTTGTACCCTTTTTCTTTTTCTCCCCAGATTAACCGCTCTTGGATTTTATCATTGAAGTTTTGAACATGGGGTCTTTTTGTTGGCCTTTTTAGCTCAGGTTCTGGTACATCATCCACGCGAGACCGCTTTTCGAACCACCTCGCATATCCAGGATTTATCTCACCCTTGGTAGTGTCTAGGACTTGAGTATCACTTTTCAAGTATCGGCACCCATTCCACATTTGCTGAAGTGAAGCTTCGGGAATAGTGGCTTCTGGGTGTAACTCGATTACTTGCATACTCAAATCTTCCTCATCAGGAACTATTTGATATCTCCCTAGTTGCCTTAGGACTCTTAGTGGTGCATACGGCTGAATGCTTCTCAATCCCAATAGTAGTAGATAACTATTTGAGGTTGACATATGTATTACTTCTCTCATCGGGAGCCATCCCAGAGTCCATTCAATTTGATTTGCCATTAAAGCCTTTAGATGAGATACCCATGCTTCTATCCCTTCTGGAGCTTGATAATTTTTTGTTCTTTCCTCATAGCTCTCGATGCAATTAGCTTTGTTCGACCCATACTGTATGATCTTGGGTTGTTGTTGGAGATGTTCAATCACCCACATTTGCAACAAAATTTTGCATCCTTCGAAACTTTCGCTCCTGATTTGCATAAAGTCAAAACCCGATAAATATCTGATAGAATGATGGGGACAAGGGTGTGATTTTCTTTAGTGGTGAGGATTTGCACAACTTTTGCGGTGCGAATATCAATTGTTCGCTCTTTATTTGGGAAGACCATGACTCCTAGAAAAGCCACCATGAAAGCAAATCGACGGTGCATCTGCCAAGTGTCTTTGTTTTGCTTATTAGTAAGGCCTTTCTCATGAATTTCGAACCCATCTGACTTTCCAAACCTGGAATACAAAAAATTGAAGGAACAACATCCATTGATGACATTGCTTTTCCTGATTTGACTGCTGATGTTCAGAAGACCGAAGAATCGATGTATTGAAGGAGCCTTTGTGAATATCAAGCTTTGATTTCTTAAACTTCCGTCAAAACCAACATAGCCAGCTATCTCCTCTAATGTAGGAGTAAGCTCGAAGTCAGAGAAACGAAAAACATTGTGAACAGGATCCCAGAAAGTTACTAATGCCGTAATCAGATCATCCCGAGGCTCAACTTTCATAATGTCCGTGAGATTTCCCAAATGCTTGACGACCCATTTTTGACCGTCTTCGCCTAAATCATACCACCACATTTGAAGCTGACATAGAAATTCCTCCGTACTTGTGGATGAGGGGCTTTGTGTAGTGCTCATTTTGTATCTGAAATTTAATTTTAATAAAGTCAAAATTTATACTAAAAATCATTTTCGAAATTTTTTCTTTTATTTATTAAAAAAAAATTTAAAACTATATTTTTTCGAAATTTTTAAAGCAACCCATTTTATTCCTTTCTCCTTATCAAGATTTTATTTAAGCTGGTCAACAAGCATGTTCGAGGCGAATGAATGCACAAATAACAAATAGGATGCATCATGATGGTTTTTTAATTTTGGGTTCACCTGTCCTAGACAGACCCAACCCCTGTGTTGAGTCTCCAAGGCCAAATGCATATGATGCAAATATTCGTTCCTACTAGGGATCCGGTACATGGCTGAGTTATTCTAAGTGTAAAACCTTAGGTTAATTGTTCTAAACCTGGCTTACCCAAACGGATAGTTTGAGCCGAAGCGGGGGCAACGTACCGGGAGCACGAAAGTCTGCCCGGCCTAGTTACTTGTCCCAACTCCGTCTTATTTGGTATGACTTTAACAGAAAGGTGGGTCACGCGCACGTGTACACCATAAATTCAGAAGACTCAGAAAGAAGGGGGTTTCGTAGCAGTTGTATATATTCACAATTCAAATAATATTAAAGCGGTAAAAAAAATATTTAGCATATTAGCATATAAACAGTTGAAAATTATATAGTAAGTAAAGCCAATAAAAACAGATATTTTAAGCTTGAATTCTTTAAACCCTGAACCAATGGTTCTGGGTTACAATAACAGTTTTGTCCCCAGCAGAGTCGCCAGAGCTGTCGCACCTCCTTTTTCCCGCGCCCGCTGGGGCGCGTGGGGAGTTTTCTCCAATTAAAGGACAGTCGAAACCGGATTTGTTTATTTGTTTCAGAGTCGCCACCTGGGAATTTTGAGGCGTCCCAAGTCACCAATTATAATCCCTGAATCGAGGAGAATATGACTCTGTTTATTTTTTTCTGCGAACCAGAAATCCTGAGTAAGGAATTCTGTTAATCCGGAAGAAGGTGTTAGGCATTTCCGAATTCCGTGGTTCTAGCACGGTCGCTTAACTGTTTTTTATTAATGGCTTAATTATCTTGATTTTATTAAATACTTTTTGTTACGTGATTTTTCTACCGCTTTTACTTATCGTGATTAAGGACCCTTCTTTGAATCGAATTACGCGTACGTATATTCGTGTTACAAATTTAAAAATGCGGAATTGTGTCACGCGTACGTGTACACAATAATTTTTGATAATACATTAAGCAATCATTTTTCCGAGATTGTGTTGAATCAAGAATATTTTTTTTTTGAATAGTGAACCGTACATCTCGGGTTTTTATGAAATTGATTTAACGCCTTTGGATAAATCCTTTTATTAAATATTCGTTCGAAATTGCGCGTACGCATAATCCGAATTTTTTGCTTTTAAAAATATAATCAAGGTACGCGAACGTATCCCTAATTGCGTAAAAATATTTGCAATGATATTAAGGATTTTTCCACAAATTATTTATTATATCCATACATTTTTATGTGAAAATCATGATAAATTCCCATTTAAGGTTTCAAAGAATTTACAATATTAAAAGTTGATCGTTGATTATATTTTTCGAATATAAATAATTTATTCCAACTGTTCAAATTCAAAGGACATAATAAGAATATGATTAATACTATCTTTAAAAACAAATATGACATATATATATACATGCCAAAGAATAAATGGCATATGAAACTGAAAATAAATGATTCATAAAGGAAGGAAATATTTTCCGAGAATTTTCATTGTTTACTTAATGCAAATTCTATTTCTAATTATCAATGATGTAAAGTGTGGCAATTTATGCTTGTACATCTCTTTTCATTCTCATACACTCACTTTTAGTCTAATAGGCCTAATTATTTGGTCACTTTGTTTTATGAAAGTAGATAAGCATCGAATTTATAGAAAAGACATTATTATGCAAGTTAATTCAACAAAGTTACCTTACATGCAACCCAACTATTTGGCGTAAACATTCATAACGTTTTACCATCATGACGAGCTATATCATATTACCTTTCGCCAACGTTTATACCCACATCTATTATATAAAAAATATACCATCAACACCATCTTAACCTTATTTAACAAATAAATATCATTATTGTAGTTTTCTACATCACTTCTTACTTAACTAACAACAAAATTAAATAATGACCAACATTCATGCCATATTCCCTATTTGGACAATTTATTAAACTAATGAGATAATGAACTAATATTATTACAAACCTTTATACAAACTTTCAAAGTAAGACAATTAGCTCATAGCTATCAAATTGAATTCACTACTAATTAACTAACATGAAACAAAAATGAAATTTAAATTAATGAACTTGGACAAATAGAAAATAGACTTTCAGTTCAAGCTTCACTGATGAGTCATGTTGAATCTCTTTCCAACTTAAAATTTAAAAGACATATACCTGAAAATGAAGGTAGGAGGAGTAAATTTCAGCAGTAGCAACAGTAACACACTCAGCCAAGTATCAGTATTCCCACAGATTTGAATAATAATAAGACCCGAAGAAAATAGATGCACAGTATAGTATTTTAAAAGACACTTCAGATTTTAACTGAACAGTGGAATCACACAAAGTTGAACAGATTCAACACAAGAACAACATTTCAGATTTCAGTTTTTCTTCAGTTTCAAATTTAGTTTGTTTCTGATTTTCTGTTTCTGCTACTGTATTTGTGTGTGAGTGTATATGTGAGTGTTCTATTTTCTGTTTCCTTTCTTTAAAATCTCATCCCTCAAAATCTCTTAAAAATTCTCTCTTAAAAATTCTCTCCGTCTTTCTTTTTCTTTCTTAAAATCTTCCCTCTGAAAAATTCTGCCCTCTAACTGTCTGTCCAGCTCCTGTATTTATACAGGGCTGGTCCTAGGCAATTTAAGTGCTTCTTGGACCCCCTTCTTCTTTTTAAAATCAAAAGTTCCATTAAAAAACTGCTTTTGAATAAATTAAATGACCCTATCCTGATTTTAAGCAGCCCCATTATCCCTTGTTCCCCCTTTATTACTTAAATATAGCCATTAACATTACATTATAATATACTAGCATTAACACCCTGTTTTTTACTGTTTCATTCCCAGAAATGTCCCTGACCTACTGTTATTACTTGAAAAATCAGAACCCACTGTAAAACAGATTCTACAATCTGTATAGACTTAACTATCTTTCTGATTTACAGCTATAACCAATCCTATGATTTTGAGACAGTATATTACATCTCTAATGGCTGATTGACAAAAACTGAATTTAAACAGGGAATTCTCAACTGAACAAAAACAACCTTAACATTATACAGAACATGCAGGATTCTTTCAACTGGAATTCAAAACTGAATTAAAAGCAAACAAATACAGGAGCATTGTCAATATACTGACAATGTCCCGTTTAGAAAACAACAATACAGCATACATTTGAATTCACTAATTTATAAACAAACATGATTTAATTGACGAATACTAATCAATTGACTATTTACAACATTTGTCAATAATTAGTCTAAACAATAGAAGCAGACTGTTTCAGTCAACATTTTCAGAAATGAAAAATTCGTAATATAACTAATCGACGAACTTAATCGAGTCGATTACACACATTGTAAACAATCACAATCAATAGAAACAATTCACATTCTGATCAAGTAGATAGGTAAGAAACAGTAATGACAGAATTAATCAAAACACAAATATAAAAAATTAACAAGCTATTAATACAGACAACAATATACGTAGAATACACAAAATAAATAGAAAAATACCTCTGAATTTTAATTTTAATCCGACTCGAACTCAACTTGGATTTCGGATTTTTTGTTTGAAATCAAACTGACCTTAGTCGAAGTATTTTCCACTGAAAATACTTCGACTAAGGTCGATTAAACCTCAATCTTCATCATAATCTGAACCGAATCCGGAAGTTTGGTATTTTTAGGGTTCTTAAAAACTCGATTTGGGATTTAACCATTTCTGGTCAGATTCGAGAAGAACCAAACATGACACAATGGTGAGGGTAGCCTAGGGGTCATTTGGTGCTAGTTTGAAACGGATCTGAGTTCGTCCTTGTTTGGTCCGAATCTTCAAAATAAGATTCGAGAAGTTCAGAGCTAATTCGAACCAAACTAACTTCAGATCCATAACAAGGGTTGTTAGGGGAAGCCATGGTGTTAATTTGGGGCTGATTGGTTTAGATCAAGTTTTCAGGCCAACCTTCGATTTAAGATTCGAAGAGTTGTGGCCTGATTCGAAGGAAACTAAGGTTGGATTCGTGTAGGGGAGGTTCAGGAGGTCCTAGGGTGTTAAGTTAGTGACCGGCGGCGTTGATGCCGCCGGGTTTCAGGCGAAGGGGAATAGGGGCGGCTAGGGTTAGGGGTCTGTTTGGAACGATGATGAACAGGAGCGGAGAGGGGGGGGGGTGTTCAGTTAGGGGCTGGGTAGAGGTTTGGGATTTATATAGGGGTGGGGTGGACTGGTATCGTCCGTTGGATCAAGTAGAATGGATGGATGAGATCTACTCACTTAACCAAACGGTGTCGTTTGGTTTAGGTTAGGGGGACGGGTTGAACCGGGTATCGGATCGGGTAAGGGTCTTGGGTTAGGGTGATGAGATCTTGGCCGTTGGTTGGATTTAATCCAACGGCCCTTGATAAGGGGTAACCAAACGACGTCGTTTGATTCTGTTTTGAATTGGACCGGACATGGTCATTTGGATTGGGCCTGATTTTGTTTAGAAAATTTGGCCCAGATCCGTTTTTGCCCATTTAATACCACTCTTTTTAATTTCCAATTTAATTCTTCAATTATTAAAAATCCTAATTAAAATTATAAAAACAAAAAATTACTCCTTCAAAATATTAATCGACCTTTAACAATTTAACACATAGACAAAAAATATTAATCACATAGTGAAACATTAAAATTAGAACAAACGCATATTTTTTGTAATTTTATTTAAATTAACTCTTAAATGCATAATTAAATTCTATATGCATGCAACATGTATTTTATTTTATTTTTTGATTTATTTTGACAAAATAAACATTTACGGACATAACACAAACATTTAACACCACGCAAATTCAAAAATTACACAGTAAAAGAAATTTATTTTATTTTTTTGATTTATTTTTGGAGTAGTTTTCGTTAAAGCAAAAATCACGTGCTCACAATTATTATCAAATTTCTCTGAATTCCCTTGGTTCTGTTGCCCTCTTTGTCTTCTTTTGTTGACAAGCATGTTAACACTCTCCATGGCATTCACTTGGCGCGGATTTTGAACTTGTTGCAATTGTGCCTTTGCTAGTTGGTTCATTGTAGTTGTCAACTCAGCTATAGCCTACCCATGATCATGTAATTCCTTATGCAAATAGGTAACCGTGGGGTCACCCTGGGGCATATTGGCTATACTTTGCCAAGCGGAAGATGTGTCAGCCATCTCGTCAAGAATGTCACAAGCCTCATCATACGACAACTTCATGAAGTTTTCCCCAGCAAGTTGGTTCACTATGCATTGGTTTGTTGTATTAATGCCCCGGTAGAAGGTTTGTTGGATCATCGCCTCAATCATACAAGAGGGGGGGGGTGATTTGTGTGGTACCCAATTTTTTGATCTAGAAGAACCTGGTTTTTCTAGGTGTTCTAACTGCTACTGTTGCGGAATTAAAAGTACAAAAAATAAAGAAAACAAAGATTTTTTTACGTGGAAAACACCTGGCTCAAAAGGTGAAAAAACCACGACCTACTACTCAGTAGGATTTTCCCAAACATCCACTAAAATCACTGAGCCAAAACAACATTTACAAAACTCTTTGTAAACCTAAGGATTAACTCTAATCCCTATGCAGCACACAACCTCAACTGTTGCGACACTTTCAAGTTAGCCTATAACTTGAACACTCAAAGTACCTATTATAAATGCTTCTATGAAAGCTGAAAAGGTACAACTTTAAACCACCTACTACAATTGAACTAGAATAAGAAAAAATACAATGGAACTGGTTCTTCTATCTCGTTCAAGTAGCTTCAAGTTTGCACACTTGAATTACACACGAACTGCTTGCATAAAGCGTTGCTATTTTGCTCCCTATTCACGTTTAACTTTTGCGTATGTGCAACACCTGTAAAAGAGAACAATCACTGTTATTTAATGAGTTAGTAATCAGAGTTTGATTGAGACTCAATTGCTGATCTTCCATCGAAGTTGAGTCCTAGTTCAATACAAACTCCAACCCTATCCTTTATCCGGATTGTGTGATTGTGTCCTCTTCCCATAAGGAGACTTTCTCTCCTCATCCGATATGTAACCTTTTCGATCAGTTCAGGAGATATTGCTACTTGATTACTGAGACTTATCTCCTTCACGTGTATCTCACATGTCTAGGTTGATAAATATTATGCCTCACATGATGAACCTGGTCCATGACTGAGTTCATTTGTCATTCTTCAAAACTTCACCTGAACTTGGGCCAACAAATTCTCCCTTTTTGATGATGACAAACTCTGTGCTTTTACTGATCAAAGAGCCTGTAGGAACTCAACTTGACCATCAACAAATTAACTTAGAATTTTAACTTATCATCAAGGACCAGATTTAATTAGGTTATAAATATCACATTATTCAGAATAAAGAGTAAAGCACAATATATCTTCCCCCTTTTGACATCGTCGAAAAGTTGCATGCATTGTGAATTCCAGATTTTAGTAATTACTCATGGCCACTTGGGCAACTATTAGTGAAAACATGGATGAAATCATCAATAATCAACAAATATATTCAAACTATTAAGAGCAAAATCTTCATAGAACAAGAGAACCAGCAACTGTCATTGATAAGATATGTTTCCACCAACAAACCACAAAAAGAAAGAAAAACTTCCAAAGCATGAGCAAAAAAACGAAAAAGTCAACAACTGGACATCCTAAAGCTTGGAGGAACTAGAGGGCTGGGTTTGGAGAAGGTTGAGCATATTCTGAAGCATCCCATCACTCTTCTCCTTTTCTTTTGCTAGCTCAGTTCTAAGGCCATCTATTTCAGTTTCTAGTTCAGCTACACGAGCCTGGAGCCGAGCAATTTTAGCATCCTTAGATCCACACTCTTGAACCAAAGCCCTAACCTTGCTGTTCACAGGTGTCTTCAGAGATGAACCAGGTTCAACTGGGGTGACATTGACTGGATAGTCACAAGCCAGAAGAGTCTTGACGCCAAAGTGTTCCTTGCTTGATGCCATCTACCATTTCTTTAAAGGCACATTCAGCCTATCCAGAACAGTAGTCAATATGAACCCATATGGGGTGGCATGAGCCTTGGAGCCATTTATGACCCTGTCCAGTAATTTGACAATAAAGGTAGGACAATTAACCTGCATTCCTCTCATAAGGCACTCCATAAGAACCAGGTCCATGTAGTTGGCAGTGTGCCTCCTCTCCTGTTTGGGCAGCATGCACTTGTTAACAAATTTGAACAAGACCTTGTGCTCAGGCCTCATCTCACTTTTCTGCACAAACCTGGCTTCAGGCACATCTTCAGCAGTTGCGGCATCACAAAAATTCCTAGTGATTTGAAGAGCAATAGGGAGAGAATCTAGACATGGCCACCTTTGCCTTGTATAATCATCATACCCCTCACTAGGTATGTCTAGAATCTTACCCAATTTGAGTGCATCAAACTGCACCCTTCCTCCTTTCACTATACTGGTGACTACCCCATTCTTCACTGTGGCATTGGCCATAAACTCAATCAATTATTTTCTAGCTAGCCTCCCATCCATTTCAAGGATCATGTCCTTCCAACCTTGTGCAGCTAGGGCATCCACCAGTCTTCTCATTCCTAGCTCATCCAGGTCTCTCAACAGTCTTCCTTTCAAAAAAATTCTTCTGCCAAAGATGGCAAACCTTTCTTGTTCCTTTTCAGATTCCTCTTCTTCTTCTTCCTCAGTAATTTTTACCTGCTAGATCTGGTTCTTTTGGCTAAAGATGGTTCATCAGATACAACTTCAGAGGAAGACTTCTTGGAAGAAGCCTTGGCCCTTTTTGGTTTGGGTGTAGGAACCTCCACAGTTGTTCCCCTTTCTTGATGGACCAATTCCATCTCCTCCTCTTCTTCTTCTGCAACCTCAGAACTCTCCACAGCCTTTGCTTTTCCCTTCTCCTTCTTTTTCTTCTTGCTTTCTTCCAAAGCTTTCTGTAACTCAACTTCACTTTGTCTGACCCTGCTTCTAGTGGCTCTTCCCTTAGGTACTGAAGGTACAGTAGGTTTTGGGAATGACATTTTGCTTTTTTTTTTGTTGGCTTGGAAGCAGTTGGAGCCTTTTGTGTGGAAGCTTTATGCTTCTTTGGATCATAACCAGCCCCAACCCTCTTCAGAAGATCAACCAATGTTTCCTCAATAGATGACCCAGGTTCATCTTGTTGCTTGCTTAGATGCACAAGCCCTTCAGTCACCTCCCCAGAACCACTTCCCCCCTGACTTGTTCCCATATTCTTCAACACCTCCACAGATAGCCAAAACTTTTTCTTTCCTATTTCCCCTCTCATCACCACTTGCTCCCTATCTCTTTTTCTTTCTTTTTACCTCCACTTATACTAGATTCATCCCCCTTTACATCTTTGACAGGACCAACCAAGAAAAACCTATTTTCTATATTTTCAACCACAATAGAGAGTACCACACAAGAACTTACCTCACCAGGGGTTTCTTGAATTTTGGCAGTATCAGAAGACCCATGTTCTTCTCCTTCGTTGGCAGAAATAAAAGCTTCAAACTCAAAACTTGAGTCAGATTCTTGAGTAGGACTTTCCTTCCTCTGGCTACCCTTCAATTTCTTATTTAGAACTTTTCTTAGAGCTCCAGAAGCTATAGTTTTTCTGGCCAACATTTTCTGCCTACAAAACCTAGGTTTTGGGGTTTCACTAAGGGGTGTAGATGAGGATGTATTCGAAGGGGATACTGGTGGGGGAGTGCCAGGATTATCTTGGGGGTTAGTCATGGTGGATTGTTTCTTAAGAAAAATTTGGGAATTTTGGAGAGAAGAAGGGCAATCAGAATTTGAGAAGAGTTTTGACGATTATGGACAAATGAAGAAGAGGTGTGGCATGTATTTAAAGATAATTAGACTTAAATACAGTAATGACAACCTTTTCAGAGGTCAATTAGAAGTCTAATCAAGATGTAATTCCGGTCTCTTAGCGATTATTAGGCAACGCTAGATTTTAGGCAAAAATCTCGGTTTCTAGAGTTCTAGGGGAACGAAACTGGTTCAATGCTCAACGGATAGAATTTCTGGGAATTTGATGAATGTAGGACTTCTACTCATGATTGGAAAAATAATCTTTCTAATTGTGCAGAGTATAGAAAACATACCTGAGCTTTTCATATGAACACATACTGATGAACCAGGTTCTTTATATAGAACTCTCTTGAACATGCCTCAAATGCCAAAATAGAAGAAACTTTGTAAGAGATCAGTGAGTCATACACATGTCACAGGAGTATACTAATTAAAGTATGAAACTGAGTAAGAATTGATCTAGATATTTACACAAAGTTAGAACTCCTAACCAATTTTTTTTTCATTGTGCATTCTGAACTGGACCTATATATATATATATATTTTTTTCATTGTGCATTCTGAACTGGACCTATTAGGTGATCTTAATCATCCCTAACTCCAACCTGTTCCTCTCAAAGTTTTCCCTACTCAGTGCTTTAGTGAAGATGTCAGCTATTTGTTTATCAGTAGCACAGAATTCTATTGAAATCAATCCTTTCTCATAGTTATCTCTTAAGAAGTGGTGTCTAACATCTATGTGCTTAGTCTTCTTATGATGAACAGGGTTCTTTGTCATACTTATAGCACTAGTGTTATATATAATATTGGAGTACATCCCACTTCAATTCCAAAATCTACCAGCTATTGTTTGAACCATAGCAATTGAGCACAACAGGAAGCAGCAACAACATACTCAGCTTCAGCAGTAGATAGGGCCACAAAATTTTGCTTTTTGGTAGCCCATGACACAAGACATGAACCAAGTAAATGTGCCATACCTGAGGTGCTTTTCCTGTCCACTAAGAAACCTGCATAATCAGCATCAACATATCCAATTATATCAAAATTACTATCTTTAGGATACCAGAGACATAAATCAGTGGTGCCTTTCAGATATCTCAGTATCCTCTTTACCGCAGTCAAGTGGGACTCTTTTGGATTTGCCTAAAAATGAGCACAAAGCCCTACACTGAAAACGATGTCAGGTCTGCTTGCAGTAAGATACAAGAGTGAACCAATCATACCCCTATACAACTTTTGATCGACTGATGACCCAGGTTCATCAATATCTAATTTGGTGGCAGTTGCAATGGGTGTGTCTATTTCTTTAGATTCCTCCATTTTAAATGTTTTGATTAGCTCTTTTGTATACTTCTGCTGATGGATCATGGTTCCATTTGGACTTTGTTTGATCTGCAAGCCTAAAAAGAAGTTAAGTTCACCCATCATGCTCATTTCAAACTCACTGTCTATTAGTTTTGCAAAGTCCTTACTCAGCCTATCAATGGTAGCCCCAAATGTGATGTCATCCATATATATTTGCACAACAAGGAGATCTTTACCCTTTTCCCTTAAAAATAAGGTACTGTCAATTTTACCTCTTTTGTAACCATGCTCCAGTAGGAATTTGGATAGTCGTTCATACCAAGCTCTTGGGGCCTGCTTGAGCCCATAGAGAGCCTTGTCTAACTTGTACACATGCTCAGTACATTCCTTGCTCTCAAACCCTGGAGGTTGTTTCACAAACACTTCTTCCTTTAGGTGGCCATTCAGGAAGGAACTTTTGACATTCATCTGATTAAGAGTGAATTCTATGTGTGCTGCAAAGGCTATGAGGAGTCTGATTGCCTCTAGTCTTGCAACTGGAGTAAATGTCTCATCATAGTCTATGCCCTCCTCTTGGCTGTATCCTTGTACCACCGGTCTTGCTTTGTTTCTTGTAACTGTTCCATCTTTATCAAGTTTGTTTCTGAAGACCCATTTTGTACCAATGCCTGATCTGTCCTTGGGTCTCGGAACTAGATGCCAAACTTGACTTCTTTCAAATTGGTTGAGTTCATATTGTATTGCATTCACCCAATCTGCATCCTGCAAAGTCTCAACAATATTTTTTGGTTCAATAAGAGATAGAAAAGCATCGAAAGCACACAAATTCTTTAGATGTGATCTAGTTTTGACTCCAGATGTTGGATCAGTAATAATGTTCTCAATGAGATGAGAACTTTGATACTTGTGAGGTTTTACAACCAACTGGTTTCTGCTAGATGTCTCCCATGTTCTATTGCTGAGGAACAGGTTCATGAACAAGTTCCTCTAGGGGGTTTGATTCAATTTCTCCTTGATTAGTTCCCCCTGTCAGGTTGCCCTGATTTGAAGGACCTGTTCTATCACCTGATCCTTCTTTTGATGCCACTTTGACTTGTACTGGGGATTCAGTCAATTCTTTTACCAATCCAATGGCTTTATTTTCATGTTCCTATCTCCCAGAAAGAATGTTAGTTTCATCAAATACTACATGTACACTTTCTTCTACACACAGTGTTCTTTTATTAAACACTTTATATGCTTTGCTATGTGAAGAATATCCCAAGAATACTCCCTCATCACTTCTGGGATCAAACTTACCTAGGGAGTCTTTTCCATTATTGTGCACATAGCACTTGCAACCAAATGCCCTAAGATGGGATATGTTTGGTTTTCTCCCTTTAAGTAACTCATAGGGAGTCTTCTCTACCAGAGGTCTGGTCATACATCTATTGATTATGTAACATGCAGTGTTTACGGCCTCTGCCCAAAAGCTGTGGGGCAATTTACTAGAAAGCAGCATGGTTCTAGCCATGTCCTCCAGAGTTCTATTCTTCCTTTCAACTACTCCATTTTGTTGAGGGGTCCTAGGGGCAGAGAAATTATGATCTATACCATTTTCATCACAGAATTCAGCAAACTTGGAATTTTCAAATTCAGTTCCATGATCAGACCTAATGGATGCAAGTTGATTTCCTAATTGTTTCTGAGTTTTTCTAACAAATGCAATAAAAATGTCGAATGCTTCATCTTTGGAGGTTAGAAATAGAACCTAGGTAAATCTAGAATAATCATCGACAAGCACCATTACATATTTCTTTCCACCTCTGCTCATGGTTCTCATTAGACCACATAGATCCATATGGACCAGTTCTAACGACTTGGTTGTACTTACCATTTTCTTGCTTTTGAAGGATGATCTTACCTGCTTCCCCCTTGCACATGCCTCACAAACTTTGTCTTCCTTGAACTTGATATTAGGTAACCCTATCACCAAGTTTTTAGAGACTAATTTGTTTAGCTGATTTAGACTTGCATGAGCAAGTCTTTTGTGCCACAGGAAAGGATCATTAACCAACATACTTAAGCAAGTGAGTTCATTTTCTGAGAGAGTATACAAATCTACAATATAAATATTGTTAACTCTTTTTTCCTGCAAAACAATCTTGTCAGTGGCAAGGTTAATCACAAAGCATTTGGTAGAGTTAAAAGCTACAAGATTACCTCTGTCACACAATTGTGACACACTTATTAGGCTATATTTCAAGCCATCTATCAGGTAGACATTCTCTATGGAATGAGAATCTGTTTTGCCTACCTTTCCAACCCCAATGATCTCACCTTTCTTTCCATTACCAAAGGAGACATTACCTCCTTTTAAGTCCTCAAGTGAAAGGAACTGGTCCTTGTTCCCAGTCATATGTTTTGAGCAGCCATTATCCATATACCATATTTGGCTCCTCCCTTTCACTTGGACCTGCAAAAAGAAATCAGGGGTTAGTCTTAGGAACCCAAACTAGTTTGGGTCCCTTTCTATAGGCAAAAGGATGAATCAAATTCCTTCTTACCCACCCAGACAACTTGTTTTTCTCTTGAACAAAGACTTCGTTCTTTTGACTGGCTTTTCTTTTGCATTACATTCATTTTTGTAATGGCCAGTCTTGCCACAGTGTGTGCAGATTTATTTTCAGGAAGAGTGAGATACTTGCTTCTAGAGTCCCATTTTGGAGCTTGAGTCCCATAGCCAAGTCCTCTTTTGTTGCTACTGTGATGCTCTTGCAGCCAAGAGAGTGCATCAGAAGCCTTGTTCCACTTGCAAGTTCTGTCTAGTTCATGTTTCACCTTTCCTAGATCTTCCTTCAGGACTTTGATGAGTTCATCTTTCTTATACAATTCATCTTTCATTTTTCCCAAGTTTTCTTCTAGAGTGAGATATGTGTGATCAGCTTTCTTCTTTCCTGTTCCTAGTTTCAGTTTTAAGTTTTCAGACCTAAGTTCTAGGACACTGTTATCAAGTTCAAGAACCTAGTTCTTCAACTCAGCATTTGTGTTATCACTCTCATTAGCCCTAGACTCTAGACTTTTGCATTTTGCTTTTAGGATCACACATTCCCTAGACAAAACTTCTTTCTCATTGTTAATTATCTTAGACTCATCAATGAAGTCTAGTAGTAGCTCAACCAACTTTTCTTTAAACAAAAATTTAATCTTATTTTTGAGATGAAGGATACTTACCTCTTGTTCATCATCTGATTCTCCGATGACCATCAGTGCTTGCTCTTCTTCAGCTTCATCTTCCGAATCTTCATATGAAGTTTCTCCCCAAGCAACAACCATAGCCTTGGTTGAACCTTTGTTCCTTTTTGGTTGAACCTGTTCCTTCTTCCGATTCCTTCGTTCAGCCCTTTCTTTCTTCCACTCAATTTTCCATTGAGGGCAGTTCTTAATTATGTGATCAGTCTTACCACACTTGTAGCAACCCTCATAGGTCTGTTTCTCAGGAGCTCTTGACTTGTTGAAGGTTGTACCTCTTGAAGAACCATTTCCTCTCATCAGGTACCTTTTGAATTGTCTAGTGGTCATAGCCATCTCATCATCTTCCAGATATGAACCTTCAGCAATTCTGAGAGCTAGGATTCTCTCCTTCTTGGGTGTATCTATCTTCATGGTTTGCTTTCTCAGTTCATAAGCAGTAAGATTTCCAATCAGTTCATCTAGTCTGAGAGTAGCAATATTCTTGGATTCTTGAATGGCCGTGATTTTGCTTTCCCATGAGACTGGCAGAACCCTTGTCAGGATTTTCTCAACATTATCTTCTTCAAGAATAATCCTTCCAAGGTACTTAAGTTCATTTGTCAGTGTAGTGAACCTAGTATACATCTATTGGATAGTTTCTCCTTATTTCATAGTAAAATTCTCATATTGAGAATACAACAGTGTTCCTCTGGATCTTTTCACTTGAGGTGTTCCTTCATGAGCCACTTGCAAAGTGTCCCATATCTCTTTGGCAGCAGTACAACTTTAGATCCTATTGTACTCATCTAGACCTTGTCCACACACAAGCCATTTCTTGGCCTTAGCATTTTTCTCCCACTTTTTTTAGGTCTTTAGTAGTGCAGTCAGCCCTTGATTTTTCATTGTAGTTGCCAAAGGACCATCAGTGACTATATCCTAGAGTTCATAGTCTTCTCTTATGATGTGATCCTTCATCCTGTTCTTCCACCAAGAGTAGTACTGTACATTGAACAGTGGAGGCCTGGCAGTGGATTGCCCTTCCCAGTTCCCATGTGGTGCACTCATGTTGATCTTTTCCATAGGTGTTAACCTTTTCAAGGATAACCTGCTCTGATACCAATTGATGTTCTAAACGTCAATACCACACAAGAGTGGGGGGAGGGTGATTTGTGTGGTACATAATTTTTCGATCTAGAAGAACCTGGTTCTTCTAGGTGTTCTAACTACTACTGTTACGGAATTAAAAGTACAAAAAATAAATAACATAGAGATTTTTTACATGGAAAACACCTGGCTCAAAAGGTGAAAAAACCACGACCTACTACTCAGTAGGATTTTCCTAAACATCCACTAAAATCACTGATCCAAAACAACATTTACAAACCTCTTTGTAAACCTAAAGATTAACTCTAATCCCTATGTAGCACACAACCTCAACTGTTGCGACACCTTTAAGTTAGCCTATAACTTGAACACTCAAAGTACCTATTACAAATGCTTCTATGAAAGCTGAAAAGGTACAACTTTAAACTACCTACTACAATTGAACTAGAATAAGAAAAAAAACAATGGAACTGGTTCTTCTATCTCATTCAAGTAGCTTCAGGTTTGCACACTTGAATTACACACGAACTGCTTGCAAAAAGTATTGCTATTTTGCTCCCTATTCACGTTTAACTTCTGCGTATGTGCAACACTTGTAAAAGAGAACAATCACTGTTATTTAATGAGTTAGTAATCAGAGTTTGATTGAGACTCAATTGCTGATCTTCCATCGAAGTTGAGTCCTAGTTCAATACAAACTCCAACCCTATCCTTTATCCGGATTGTGTGATTGTGTCCTCTTCCCATAATGAGACTTTCTCTCCTCATCCAATATGCAACCTTTTCGATCAATTCAGGAGATATTGCTGCTTGATTATTGAGACTTATATCCTTCACGTGTATCTCACATGTCTAGGTTGATAAATACTGTGCCTCACATGATGAACTTGGTCCATGACTGAGTTCATTTGTCATTCTTTAAAACTTTACCTGAACTTGGGCCAACATTGGATCATCATCTTAGTCTATCATTGTTGGGGCATTCCTTCAGCATTGTTCTATAACACTCCCAAATCTCATGCAAAGGTTCCGGGGATCTTGCTTGAACGCCAAGATCTCATCTCTCAATGCAGCCATATGCCCCGGTGAGAAATTTTTTGCAATGAACTTGTCCGCCAACTCATCCCAAGTAGTTATGGAATGGTTGGGAAGTCGCTCAAGCCAATCCAGTGCCTTCCCTCTAAGTGAGAATGGAAAGAGTCTCAACCTAAGAGAATCCTCAGACACATTAGTTTGCTTGCTCCCCCAATATGTATCCACGAATCCCTTGAGATTTTTGTAAGTATTTTGATTTGCAGCGCCCGTGAAGTACCCGCATTGCTCTAGTAAGGTCAACATCACATTGGTTATTTGAAAATTGCCCGCCCGGATTTGGGGTGGGACAATAGCACTTGCATAGCCTTGGTTCGGAAGCACTCTAGGAACCACTCTTGGAGGTGGCGGAGGAGGGTCTGGAATATTGTCATTAACATTAGCATTAGCCTGGATGCCTCTACGTTGTTCTTGAGGTACAAAAGGCACCTCATCATCTCCGATATCATCTACCTCCTCCCCTGCAATCACATTTCTCAGAGGGTCATTTGCGTTGTTCGCTACCATTTGGTACCTGAGTTTTGACACAAACAAATTAGTAACAAAGAAGGAAAGAAGAACAATACATAAAACTATTTAAATAGATAGCCAAAACCATTAGCTCCCCAGCAACGACACCAAAAATTTGATCGAAGCCTACCCTGCACTACTATTGAGTAGCGAGAGAGGGTCGAAGCAGCTTTTACCCGATTTAGGGTCTGGATCGATTTCCACAGAGAGCTAGATGTTGTAGTTGGGTATCTATCTAATTTAGAGTTGGGTATGTGTTCCAAATTACACTTCTAAACATTTTTGAATTTTTGTTTTACTTCTACTTTTATCAAACTACAATGGTAAATTAAACTAGAATAAGCTAAGAGTAAAATGTTGTGGGTTGTTCAAATGGTTTAAAAGACACTAGGGTAGTGACTTTCGCCTAGGTGGTCAATGGACAAATACTTGAGTCTAAGGTATGATGGACATATTTGGGGAGTATGATATAACCATTGCATGATTTTACCCACTCTACACCTCTCGGTGGTTCAAGTGATTTTGCCCGAATTGACTTTCTCAAGACCAATTGGGTATGAAAATTTGCACCAACAATCAAGGTTCAAGTCGGGTATTACTCTCTCGAGGTTTAACCCTTTAATTGGGGCTATGAATCTCTTGAGTACGCCCCAATTCCTTGTTGGACCAATTTCAGAGACTCAAGCTCTCTTTCTCAAGAAGAGCTCAAGTCAACTAAATACAAACTAGTGTTTGCAACCACTAATTCAGCAATTAAATATGAAATTAGCCCAAATATCAAACACCCATAGTCAATATAGCCCTAAAACACAAGACCCATCAATTACCCACACTAGGGTTGAGCCACAACCCTAGCTTATGGGTTTAGCTACTCATAATTAAAGAATAAAAGCAAGAAATAGATGAAGAAAAACTCATATTAATTAATTACTAAGATAAACAAGAAGATTCAATTTTGAAATGTAAATAAAATTGCCCAAAATAGCTAAAATATTCGAACCCACGAGTGCAACTCTCAGCTAAAACTATCTGATGACCTAAAAATGGGAAAAGAAGCTATTTATACTAAGCTGAAACATTTGAACAAAATACCCCTGCGGGGCTAGTGCGGACCGCACAAAATCACGTGCGGCCACATTAAGGCTCTAGACTTGAAAATCGAACTCTCTGAACTAGGGCAATGCGGACCGCACAGGATGGACTAGGGCCGCGATGGTCTCTAGTGCGGTTCGCATGAAATGGAACGCGGACCGCATTGGCTTGAAACTTGGAACTGGCAACTCTCTAATCCTTCTCACTGCGGACCGCACTAAATCGAGTGCGGCCGCGTTAATCCTAGTGCGGACCGCACAGAACCTAGTTCGTCTGCATTGCCTGTTTGCCTGAATATCATACTCTCTGAACCCCACTCATGCGGACCGCACAGAATGATGTGCGGCTGCATTGGGCCTGTTTTTCCTAAGCTTTATCTTGGTACTTGTGAAAGTTTCACTCCTTTTTGAGCGGATCTTTGACATCTTGTCACTTTGTTGATCAAACCTGCAATAAAGCACAACTTGTGAGCCTTTTGGGACTATTTTGTACAAATTTCTAATCAAAATATAAGCAAGAAGGAGTATAAAAGGTATCAAAATCCCTAGTTATCAACTCCCGCTACTCGCACTCCAGAGCAGATGGCTCAGCAGCTCAGCCAGTTGGGGTAGTTCAGTCGGGAGTTGTGGCTCAGACCGGTGATGGAGCAGCTATGTCTGCTGATGCTTTGTGGAGGTTGGACAGGTTCACCAAGCTATTCACTACTACTTTTGACGGTACATCTTTTGAGGATCCTCAGGATTATTTGGACAACTGTCATGAGGTTCTATGGAACAAGGGGATAGTGGAGACCAATAGGGTCGACTTTGCTGCTTTTTATCTGTCGGGATCCTCCAAGACTTGTGGATGGATTATTGTTTGGATAGACCAGCTAGGTCACCTGCTTTGACTTGGGATCAGTTTTCTCAGCTATTTTTGGAGAAGTTTCTTCCTGTCACTCAGAGGGAGAACTATCGGAGGTATTTTGAGCGTCTCTAGCAGGGTTCTATGACCGTCACTCAGTACGAGACCAAATTTATTGACCTGACCTGTCATGCTCTTCTTATACTTCCCACCGAGAAGGAGAGAGTGGGTAGGTTCATTGAGGGACTCGTTCAGCCTATTCGATTGCAGATGGCTAAGGAGACGGGGAGCGAGATTTCTTTTCAGGATGCGGCCAATGTGGCCAGGAGAGTTGAGATGTTTTTATCACAAGGGAGTGGTCAGGGGTCTGACAAGAGGCCCCGTCATTCTGGCAGGTTCAGTGGTGCCTCGTCTGGAGGCAGGGATTCTTTTGGTAGGGGCCATCCTTCGAGGGCGTTTCATTTAGCAATGTAGGTATCTCATGGAGCTTCAGGGGGGCATGGTTCTTATATACCTCCTTCAGGACAGCCAACTCCTATCAGAGAACCTCCTCTTCAGAGCTATCATCATGTTTAGTCGGCCCGCCAAGGTCAGTCTTAGTTTCCTCAGTCGCAACACTCAGGTGGATGCTTTGAGTGCGGTAAGTATGGTCATATCCGGAAGGCTTGTCCGAGATTAGTGGGTGTCCAGTCACAGGATCAGGGTTCCTGTGCCATGGTTCAGGCACTGGGTATTCCACCGCCCGCTCAGCCAGCTAGAGGTGGAGGTAGAAGTGCTAGAGGTGGAGGTAGATGTATCAAAGTTTCCAGAGACATAAAATTCTGAAACGTGTCGTCCCGGGGGAAAGAGCCAGCGTGGAGTTTGTGACGGTGACAAAAATAACTCGCCGACAAACGGAAGTTACGCCATTGAAATCATGGTGAACAGTTGAATTTGAAACCCTAGAGCTTGGAAATGAATTTGAAACCCTAACAAAAATTATTTCAAGAGTAAATTCCGATTAACCCCTTCTCTTTTGGGTTTAGAAAATAACACCATCAATACCAAATTACATGTATTTTCAAAATATTAAAAATAACCTTCAATTATTTTATGGTTCTCTCAAAAATGAAAATATAACTACTAGTACCCAATAATTGTGATGACCTTTTTTGTTTTAGAAGTCAAATCTGTGTCCCGAGGTCTGAAAACCTCTTTTTGTCTTACCTCGATTTGCATGCACAGTCCGGACGCGTTTGCGGAAATCATTTATGTGAAATTTAAGAAAATAATAAAATTGGCCTTTAAAGTTGAATAAAATTGACTTTGGTCAACATTCTTGGTAAACGGACCCGGACCCATGATCGGATGGTCCCGTAGGGTCCGTACTCAAATATGGGATTTGGGCATATGCCCAAAATTGAATTCCGAGGTCCCAAGCCTGAGAAAAGAATTTTTAAAGAAAATTATTTGCTGGAAAATATAAAGACTTTTAGAAGTGAATTGATGCGATTTCTTGATGGTATCGGGCCCGTATCTTGGTTCCGGAGCCCGGTACAAGTTTAAAATAATAATTTGGTTGAATCTGTGGAATTTGGTAAGAATCGGAGTTCGTTTGGTATAAAACGGACTTATAGTTGAGAAAATAGGAATTTCAATGTTCTTGAGTGATTTCATGAATTTGAGATTTGATTAATAGTTGTTGATGTTATTTTGATGAATTGATTGCACGAGCAAGTCCGTATGATATTTTTGGACTTGCGTGCATGTTTGGTTTGGAGCCCCGAAGGCTCGGGTGAGTTTTGGATAGGCCGCAGAGTGTATTTGGACTTAGGAAAATGTTGCAGGATTTCAGGTCTGGTGTTGGCCTTTGATCTCGCAATTGCGAGATCAGGGATCGCAATTGCGAAGTCTGATAGCTTGGGAATTGCAATGGGCTGATCGCAATTACGAAGTAAGCCCTGGCCAATATTGCTCGCATTTCTTCGCAAATGCAAAACCCTCAGAAAAATCCCAGTAGTCGCAAATGCGACATTCCCTTCACAATTGCGAAGATGGCAGGAATCCTTAGGAGTCGCAAATACGACGAATTCTTCGCAAATGTGAAGGTAGCAGACTTTTGAACGGTTCACAATTGCAAACCCCTGGTCGTAATTGCGACATCTGCACCTGATAAGTGGGATTTCAGACGGGATTCTTCTTCATTTTTACAACTTTTCAAACCCTAAAACATCTTTGGCCGATTTTTCAAGGGCACAAACTCTTCCAAATCATTAGTAAGTAATTTCTAACTCATTGTTTTTCAATATAATCCATCTTTTTACATGATTTCATTTCAAAATCAAGGTTTTTTCTTGGGAAATTGAGTGATTTTGGGTAGAGCTTAGGGTTTTCAAATTTTGGGGATTTGGACCTCGATTTGAGGTCCGATTTCAAAACAAATTATATATTTGAGTTTGTGGGTGAATGGGTGATCGGATTTTGGTTCAAACCTTAGGTTTTGACCAAGTAGGCTCGGGGTCGATTTTGATTTTTTGGGAAAATCATTAGAAAACCTATTTTCATGCATTAGAATTGATTTATTTAGCATTTATTGATATCGTTAAGTAAACTGTGACTAGACACAAGCGAATTGGAAGTGGAATCGAGAGGTAAAGCGGTAGTTAAGGCTTGATTGTGTTTGTGGTATTGAGGTAAGTGTTTGGTCTAAACTTAGCTTGAGGGAATAAAAGTTGTGGTCTTATTTGCTTTGTGTTAAGTGTTAAGTACGACGTATAGGTGTGGTGACGAGTATCTATACGTTGGTGTCAAGCATGCTCGTGAGTCTTATACTATGATTGTTGTGGCTCCGTTATGTATTCTTCATGCTTAATATGACGAATATGAATGTTGAATAAGGCTTATGAAAGTATTCTTGGTAATTGAGTATTGTTGAGCATTGGCTCAATTTGAGACTTATGTTGTGAAGTGATTATGGAAACGAGGTGAGATATATTGTTGATTCCCTTGTCGGGATGTTGTCGTTTATGATATTATTTCCCTTGCCAAGACGTTGTTACTTATGATATTGTTTCCTTGCTGGGATATTGTTGTTATACTATTGTTCCCTTGCCGGGATTATTTTATGATTGGTGTTGATTTGTCTATTGGGATCGGGTTGCACGCCGCAACATCATTATATGATTTGGATCGGGTTGCATGCCGCAACATCATTATATGATTTGGATCGGGTTGCACGCCGCAACAGTATTATATGATTGGGATCGGGTTGCATGCCGCAACAAGAAAGAATAAAAGTGAATATTGATTCTTATGGTGAGAACGAGAGTTACTCTTGTTGATATGAAATTTTGGTGTTCTTTATGCTTCCCTACTGAAATTCTGTTAGTACTTGATATTCCCCGTAGCACGTTCCCCCTTCCCATCTTTAACTGCTAATTTCTGTTAACATTATTTGCCGTATATGATTTAACTGCACAAGTTTATTTGGTAGTCTTGTCCTAGCCTCGTCACTACTTCGCCGAGGTTAGGCTCGACACTTACCAGCACATGGGGTCGGTAGTGCTGATACTACACTCTGCACTGTGTGCAGATCGCGGTGCTGGAGCATTTGGACCACAGTGAGGTTGCTGCCTTCAGTCCAGCGGAGACCCGAGGTAGTCCTGCAGACGTCCGCAGGCCTTGGCGTCCCCTTCTATCCTATTTCCTTCTGTTCTTACTTATTTCAGAGACATACATGTATTTTTCTTTGTTCAGACCCTATTTGTAGTATTCTTAGATAGTCCGTGACATTGTAAGACCAGTTCTGGGTGGAGTTGTATTTTGGATTTCGTACTAGTATTTAGTTAAATTGTTGAATTTCGTCTTCCGCACTTTTTATTCCGTTGTTGATCATATGTTAACTTGTAAAATTGTTAAAAGATAAGGAAAAAAGATAATAAAATCCTTCAGAACCATGCATTAGGCCTCGTCTCAGAAAAGATCTCTGTTGAATCTTGCTGAGGGACATTACTTTTGTATAAAAAGGTGATTTTGGCTTCCAATAGATTTTTTGTGGTGTTAAGTTCAGGAATCGGTTGTGAGGCATCTAGCAAAATGGGTATCCATGGGAATATATATAATAACAAGATCTCCTTTAGAACTTCTTTAAAATGTTTTGGAGCTCTTGTTGAATGTCAGCACTGCCAGTTGGTTAGGCTCCTAGGCTTTGGCGGACACATTGCTTAAATTCTTGAAAGAATATGTTAGTGGTTTTGGCTATTGGAGTTAGTATCTTTGAAAAGGAGGTATCTTTAAGGTTTGCAGTTGCATTTTCTAAAGGAACCCCCAAATTCTGATAGACAACAAGTTACATTGAATTTTATCAATCTGCTGGCCTTGTTTAGCTCGTAATTATCTAAGTTTGTCATTAGTTAATGTGATCGGGTCTTGTTTAGCAGGTGCTTCAGGGGGTGGACGTCCACAATTCACCTCTACCAAATCTAACCTAGATTGGGTTTTCTAGACCCAATGGTACTAGTTGCGGATAGATAGATGATGAGATCTAACCTTTGCATCAATCTTCTTTAGCAGGGGGGCACACTTGTTTCAAAACTAAGCGTGAGTGTTTCTCCTTTCCTTGTCTAACCAACATATGCTTATTCTTCTTTTAATAAATCCTAGTAGGGAAAAAAAGAATTTTTTTTTGTCTGACCTTGTAGATGCATGCAACTTTTTTTCCGTATACAATATTGAGTATCTTGACTTCATTGAAGATTCCTGATGTGACACAGGAATCATGGAAAATGATAGTTTGATATTGTGTGTAGTACTATTTATATGTCCTGGCAACGGTCAATTGAAAATAACTATAACTGTTAGTAATATATATATATATATATATATATATATATATATATATATATATACATACTTGGCAGCTATTATCTTGGAGAGCATTTATACAATATAGACATGACGTTCCGAGAGATTTTATTAACGTATCTCATGCATTGCATTCATTTACATGTGCATTTACTCATGACTCAGACGGCGTTATATACGCGTATATATGTATATGGGATATGGAAAAAGGTTACGGCGTTATATACGCATCACCACCTGATCAGCTGGTATACGTTGATGATTTGCTCACAGTGGCCGAGATGATATGATGGGATACCCTCGGAGGCTTGATGATGTTATGAACACATGTACCTATGCACGACATGACATACATATGAATATGCATGATACTATGAGTATTTCATTATTTACAGAGTTATTCCTGCTAAAAAAAAATGAAGTTTGTTCTCAGGCAGGTTCTTTTATTCGTATGGTTTGCCAGTTGATGTGATTTCAGATATATGAATTTTCTTGTTGCAAAATAATAGAAAATAGATGGCTGATAAAGAGAAGAAATTTACATGTGCATTATAGTATTGGTAAATTTTCTAAAGAAAAGGAAAGTAGTAATTGTTGAATAGTACGTATAGGGGATATAACTTTCAAAAGTACAAGTGTTAATTTTAAAATTTCAGTCTTTTCTTTAATGGGATAAGGCCTTTAATAAATCACTATGATAACATTGCAGAACAAATTAGTATTTTAGGTCTTACGTGTTAGCCAAAATCATTTGAAGGTTTATTTTGTTGTCAATAGTTCCATTTCTAATATTCTAGATTATTTTGCAGGTTTATTTTGTTGTCAATAGTTACATTTCTAATATTCTAGATTTGCATTGGCTTGAATTTTTGTCACAATATGTCTTTAACTAATGTTGAATTATAATTATGTTTCAGTTCTGCCTTACGTACTCGGTACATTATTCGTACCGACGCCCTTTTATTGGGGCGCTGCATTCATGCCTGCAGGCATAGATAATCAAGTTTAACGAGCCTTCATCGTAGACGAGATTGGCATTCAGCGAAGGATCGATAAGACTCCATCTCATTCGGAGTGCAGCCGAGTCTATGAGTCACATGTCAGAGTTTTGCTACAGACTTATGGGTAGGCCGGTACCCTGTCCCATTTGATGTCAAATAATCTTAGAGGCTTTGTAGACAGATGTTCATTTTGTATAGTATGTCAGAGGCCTTGACGGCCCATATGTATTCATGTTTTAAGAAAAATAGTTCAGTGATACAATGTTTTTCACTTACAGCTGTATATTATGAGTTGTGACCATGTGGGCCCATGATAGTTATGAAAGAAATGAGTTCAGCTAACTCGATCTATGTATGTTCTAGTTTTGGTCGAATGATCATGAGTTACAGAGTGGTTCGCTCGGGCCAGTGCGACATCAGGTGCCAGGTTTGGGGCGTGACAAACGGGTCCGGTTCCATCTAGGTAAAAAATGAACCGGAACGGTTACGGGTCTAAGGGGCCAGGCCGGGCCGGGTTAATGTAATTTTTTTTTATTTTTTGTATTTTATATAACTATCGTTGTTTATATTAATATAAAGTAAAAATATAAAACAAAAAACAATCTTATAAGAAGAGTGTTTGAATAAAAGGATGCAAATGCTTTAAAATTCTTATATTTAAAATTTTAAATATTTTATTAAGAATTTAAGATAATAGAATACAATGAAGATGGAAAAAAATTACACTTAATAATAAAGTTGTCATAATTACAGAAAACTAAAGAAGATTATAAAAGAAGTTGGAGAAGTCACCCAGTGAGATCTCACATTAAAGGTAACGATAGAGAACTTTTCCTTGGAGAAATGTGTATCATCAACCCATTATTTCTATTATTCACGAATTAAGATAATGATAGCACGATACTAGTCCAATTATCACGTTACATAATTAAGGAGTCTATTATCTAATAATGGCGAAAAAATCCTCCATTTTTATGAAAATTTTCTCAATTTCATGCATCAAACAGGTAAAAAAAAGTAAAATTAAAGATCCAAAAAGGAAATTATAAACAAAAGTGATGCTGCATATTAACGCCCAGTATTTATAAAATAAAAAGCAAGTTCTCTGCTTGACTGAAAAAATTTAAAGTAGAAAAAGATCTCTAAAAGTTATTTGGTCTTCAAAGGTTTAACTTATTCATCAATATTGTGCCTTTGTTTCACATCTTCATTGATCTTCAAGATTTATAAGACAAAGTACCTATAAAGCAAATCAAATATTTTCATTAGACTTTGTTCTTAGAGAAAGTTCATCATTTTAACTATACAAAAAAATTATCGATTTCAATTTGCAGAATATAGGCATCCAACATGTTGAAGAAAAATAAATTTCCTATTGTACGTATTTTGCATGTAGAAGCACATATAAAAGACTCCTACAATGAGCTGAAACCATGCATTTTAATTATGAGCATAAACAACACAGAAACATTGATTATCTTCAAAATCAATGCTTGATGTCTGTAGGACTCCTCAGTTGAAGTAACAACTGCAACCACTTTCCGATCCATTGCAAAGTCTATCTAATATGGACTTATTAAAGTAAAATTTAGTTAATTTCAAAATAGTGAATATTAATTAGGAAGAGAGTTTGAATATTACAATATTAACAAAGCGTTACTTATCTTCTGAAAGAAATAGTTTAGCTTTTAAAGGTATAAAAAAATATTCACATTTTTATAATAATATAAATATTATTAATAAGTCGGTATAGATAAAGATTTGATAAAACTTACCAGATTTTGATTTCCCCAAAGATATAGTACTAATTATCTAAATAAGACAATTGTTTAAGATAAAGAAAATTGTTGAGGTTCAGGAAAATAAAACCACGAAATTTTTAGACAAAATTTAAAGCAAGAATAAAACAAAACTTGAGAAACATTGCAATTTGATTCATTATTGCTCACTACTTTTTCTTACGTGATAAATACGTGCCTTCTCCAAAATTAATTCTTATTTCATTCATACGGTTAAGTTTGTATTCTATCACAACTCGGTCTGTATCTTAACGTATAGTATTTTCAGTTGTGTCCTTTTCTTATTTACTTGTAGTAAACATTAATATAAATAATTAAGGATATAAAAGTCATTCAATATTTTAAGGATAGTTTGGTCGTTTAACAATTAGCGTTTGAATATTCGCGCTTTTATAATAACCAGTCTCTATGTTTGTGTGATGCACAGAATATCTTACCAAAAGTATTAAACAATCAGTTGCGTAAATATTTTAAAATTATTTGTTACTAAATATGTATGAACTTCAATAATCAATTCCTAAAAAAAATATTTCAAACCAACTCAATAATAAACTTTAGATAATAATCTAAGAAAAATGGTATAGTTTGATGTGTACAACCGTGTAAAATAAAGTTAATTTGATGTGTCGGTGATGAGCAGTCCAAAAAAGAATTATACCTAATATTAAATCTATAGGATCATCATAGGTATAGTTTAAATCAGTAAAAAATTGCACCCTTGAGTGATTTATAATTATAACCTTAAATTATACAAATATTTAAGGGTATTAAAGTCGATTAATGTTACAAGAATATTTTAATCATCCAACATTTAGCATAAAATATTCGTGCTTTTATAATAATATAGATATAAATATAGATAGATACTAGATATTACATAAATTAATAATTTGGCCAAAAGAAGTGATTTTGAAACTAAAACAACTACCAGGTTGCTAAAGAGTCCTGTTGTTCCCTTAACATATTACCACTATTGCACTCAAACTAGATTCCCTTTAGAAGGATTTTCCTAAGTTCATACTTTAACTTACTAGTATTGGTATATGATCAATAGAACATCCAGAAAAACCACGCCTCACAAACACACCAAGAAGAAAATCACATACATTAGTTTTAATTAGCAAATCTAATGTATTTAATTTTAATGGGGCCGTGGGATTCGAACTAAGGTCCTTGCCCAAATACTGAGTAAAATAAAATACATCAAAGTGAAATAATAAAAGAAAGAAATATTGATCATTAAAACTGAAACTTCTTATATTTAATTTTATGAAACTTTAAAAATATATAAGAATAAACGTTTTTTGGTCAGTTGTGAAAATATTGGATTTGAATTCATATGATAGCTACTTATTCATATATTTCTAGTATATTTTCCTTCTTCATGAAAGTGCTAAAAAAATACCTATAAATGTAATAAATTCTAACACAATTTCAAATCATCTCAAATGAACATGGAGACTTTTACAAGGTTGATAAAGCTTATAAATACAATAACAATTAGAATATGCATTTATCTGAAATATTCAATTGTGATGAGTACAAAATATATATGGTAATTGATATATATCAATACCAACGTAATATTCCCTATGTTGGTTATCTTTTCTGAAGTTTATAAAAAATTTAAGACAATGAATTTCTAATTTTTAAATTTACACTTTTCTTCAAGTTTGTCTTTGTAACACAAACTTCTTTCGACCAGAACGGATTCAGGATATTAAGAAGATGTGTGCACTATTACAAAGAGATGAATCAAAGATTTATACATGAGAAGTTCACACTTTAGCTTCTTACTATGAATTCATTATCATTTTAAAATTATAGGTTAAAATTAAATTTTTCGTTGCGTTTTTAGTGATTTTAACATATATATTATACTTCGTAATCAAATTGTTGGGATTACTGAACCAATGACTATATGCTACCTCGCCGTCCCTTGATATTAGTTTTAATATAAATATTTGATTTAATTATATAAAATTTTGAGATTACAGAAGGAGAATAAAGATTTTAGTGTGTTAGACTTGAGGCTTTTGAATGAATAAACCAAATAAAAAAGAAAAACAATACTTAACTAAAACACAAGAGGCAACATTAGCCCACAAACACGAGATTTGAAACCCTGAGCTCAATTCTAGAAAAAAGAAAGGAAAAAAAAGTACATAAGATTAGAACTCCCTATTTATTTTTTGTAAAGGTGCACCAAATAACAATTGCATTATAGGACTCTTTGAGCTTCGATGTACACATATAATTCTAATTTTTTTAATATATACTAATATTATTATACATAGTGTAGGGAAAGAAGCATGGATCCATGTGCCCATACTCCACATAGATAAGCCCCTGCTTTTGACAGCTCACCTTCCTTGTTTTGATTTTTCTATGATGAGGCTAAAATAAAAGAAAAAATCACATAATATTCTTGTCTCTTCCCATGATTGTCACTATTTTATTGACCTCAAAACCTATAACTTGTTGCTAGTTATTTCTTCTCAAAATGTGTAAAATTTAAACTTTGAGAGCCATTAGCAATTAAAAACTTCAACAAACGACAAAATATTATGGTTCACCTATTTGGGAGTTCAGAGAACGGTGAACTTAAATGTAATAATCAACAATGGCGCATGTCATATGACAGATGACTTCACCAGGATGAAGCAGTGACATCATTGTTGTCGCACCTCCTTTTTACACACCCGAGAGGGTGCAAGGGAGTTTTTCCAATTAAAGGACAATCGAAACGGGATTAATTTATTTATTTCAGAGTCGCCACTTGGGAGATTTAGGGTGTCCCAAGTCACCAATTTTAATCCCGAATCGAGGAAAAGAATGACTCCATATTACAGTCTGCGTACCAGAAATCCGGACAAGGAATTCTGTTAACCCGAGAGAAGGTGTTAGGCATTCCCGAGTTCCGTGGTTCTAGCACGGTCGCTCAACTGTTATATTCGGCTTGATTATCTGATTTTTATACAAATATGAACTTATGTGCAAATTTTATCTTTTAACCGCTTTATTACTATTGTTTTTTAAAAGAAATGTGAACATCGCTTAAAACGCGTCTTTGGACTGCGTCACATGAAATGCACCCACAATCCGGAACACGTTTTATTTGATGTTTTGGGATTTGGATACGGGTCGCATGAAATGCACACCCAGGCTTAAGAAAGTAGATTATTAAACACGCGCCTAAAGAGACTATCGTGTTATTATTTTTTGGGAAGGCCGCGAAATTTGCTAAGCGGCACATCCCGAATTCTAAATATTTTGATATATACATACATTTAGAGGGCCCCGCAGCTTTGTACATTTTTTGTTTGTCGAGGCTCGTCTCATTCTTATTTTTAAAAGGATATCCTATAGCAACTACGTTTCTTGTCGCGTTTGTCTCTACTAATTGAAAACAGAGATAGTCCTAGTTAATTACATGCTTGCAGGTTGTTTATAGCAGGATTCAAAATGCTTTTATAGAATAAGAAAACGTGACTACGCACATGGACAACTGATCGAACATTATGGGCCCAAATCCAGCTCATGCGGGATAGGCCAGACCTGGGCTCGACCTTTATGAGGTTGAGGAATGCAGACTTGTACTGTTAGCTTTTAAAGCAGTGGTCTGCCGATTACAAGGAGGCAATTTATCAAAAGGAGCTGAAATCAACTAACACAGATAATTTGATGCAGTTAAGGCTATGCCGAACACAATTAGATGATGTCTAAGCTACAACCTACTGCATTGGGAATACTTTTATTTATCAGCATACTTATACAAACTAACATTCAACTACACTTCATCGATATCTATTAGGCATGCAGGCTACTTCCAGTATCTAAACAGGGATGAAAATTATTATTCAGTACATGATATTCAATATAACAGTCTATGCTTAAAATAACAATCTTCAATTCTTCTCTTTTTGCATTCGTACTCAACTTCAAGTTACATTGACAGTATTAGTCGTGTACCTGGATGTTTGCACAATAAGAAGAGGAAGAGAAAGAGTATCAGCAGCAGGCAACTAACAGCAACAACAACTTAGCCACAACACAGCAACAACAAACAGCAACAAAAAACCAATAGTCCACAAACGACCAACAGCAATTTCAAACGATGAAACCCACAGTGGTCGAGTACCAACCAATCGATCCCAGAAACAGAATAGCGAGACAGTCGAGAAAACCAGACTATTTTGATGCAATAGCAACAGAAATTCAATAGTCACACAAGCTCAGCAAATAGCCAACACAGCTTCGATAATCAGTAAGATCAAAACTCAATCTACAGCATATAGAAGCTCAGAACAGTGGTAATCCCGGCAGAAAACAAACAGGATCTCCTAATGGAATAGTAACAGCCCCAGTTAGGATAACCGACTTGATTTCTTGTGCAGTTTTTGGACAGTGTTCAGTTACAGTATTTCTGGAAAATTTCTTTCTGTTTTTTTCTAGTTTTCTTCAACTCACAAAACCTCTCTCAAGACTAAAATTTCCAGCCCCTTTTAAGTTCTGAAACAACTTATTTATAAGCCAACAACCCAGTGCAGCTAAGCTGCCTGGATTCTGCCAACTACAGTCTGCCCATACCCCTTAGTTTCCCATGCCTAAAGGCATTTTCTTGGAATCCTTAATCAGCCCCCCATGCTCTGTCTCATTACTCTAATCAAGGGTTATGGGCTTAGTTAAGTATTCATTTAATTCCCATGCCTTTGTGTTTTGTTCCCCATTAATAGTATTTTAATTGGCACTTGACAGCTTTATTCAATCCTGAACACTTAGTCAGATTTCCTAGTTCGAATCCCCCCTCCCACAGCTAACAAACCAAACCTTCACAAAAATCAGCCAGTAATTGGATGTGACACTAACTTAAATCAGCCAGTTAGGTCATTTGTTATTTAACACTGTGAAACTAACGTCAAACATGTGACGAGTCGACTTCGCAAGTTATAACGTATGCTAATTAGTCGCTAATCAACTAAACTTAAAACAAAAACAAGCTGAGTGTTTCAAGCCTTGTTCGGACAACAATGGAACTTTACAAACATAATTAGTTGACGACGTTACTCAGGTCGACTATACAAGCTATCATACGTAACAATTAAACGACTAACAAACATAGACTAAACAGGGTAACAATTTATTTCAAAACTCGGGACATTTAATTATACAGTTATGGGACTTAACTAACCGACCATATCAATCAAAGCGATTAAGCATCTTATAACACTCTACTAACATTCAAGAAAAGAAATCGACCAAACAAAAGGGTCTTTGAAGACGGACAGAGAATAATCAACACAAACTAAACAAAACCATAAACATATGCATAACACCTAAACAAAACACAAGACAGGGCGATTGCATCGGAAACTTACCTCAAACGAAAACAGGTTTGGCTTTTTAGGGTCCTTGAACTCAGATTTGGGATTCGACAAGTTATGCTTGTATTTGACCGGAACCAAAGCTAGTTAAGGCCTGAGGTATGTTAGGGGAGTGACCAGGGTGAATATGGGGTGGTTTGGTGTAGATCTAGGTTTGTCTCGAATCTTCAAATGAAGATTCGAGAAGGTGGGAGAGGATTCGAGGCTAGGGGGTAACAGATTTGGGTTCGAGGTGGTGAGATGCTTCAGGGGTGTGAAGGGGGTGGTCACCGGCGTTCATGCCGCCGGGTTCTGGTGAAAGGGAAATCAGGGCGGCTGCTAGGGTTTCGGGGGGGGGGGGGGGGTTTCAGGGCTTGGGGAAGGAGATGAGTGAAGGGTGGGGTTCGGATAGGGGGCGCGGGGTACGATGGAAAGCTTATATATGATCTAGGGGTTTAGATCCTGGCCGTTGGATCAAATGAGATCTATGGCCAGGATCTATTCACTTAGGGAAGACGGTGTCGTTTGGGTGTGATAGTGGGTGAGACCGGGTAAGGCTGGATCGGGTCAAGATTTGACGGGTTTAGGGGGAAGGCCTGGGTCCGTTGGATCAAAAGGGTTAGACGGCTCAGATCAACTTGCCTGAAACGACGTCGTTGAGGTGAAATGAGCAACCTGATCAGGACCGTTTGTTTGAGTCCGATCAACGGCTCCAATAAGGACGCTGATACGGCGTCGTTTGAATCAGTGTTTGGGTAGGCCTGACTTGGACTGGACTTGTGTGCCGGTTTTGGGCCTACTGTTTTAAATTTTGGCCCAATCCGAGTATCCTCATTTTCTTTTGCTTTTTCTATTTTAATTTAAACACAAAATTCTTAAATAAGACAAAGTAAATTATATACCCACAGATTAACATTTAATAAAAATCAACCAATGATAAGAAACATTTATGCATATATTTTTGATTTTCTTTTCTTTTGGAGTAATTCCCGTGAAAAAAAAATCACGTGCTTACAACTGCCCCTCTTTGCCCGAAGACACGAAGGGTTTTAGCGCAAAGATAAAGCGGACGATTTTTGCTCGTCCGAGTACTCCATGTGAAGCATTTTTGAAAAAGATTTGACCGAACCTTTGCTTCAGAAGGTTTCCTACATATCCTGGGCTGAACAGGAATCATGTCAATGTAGTTCGGGAAATTTTGGTAGCTGGGACTACCGTATGACTGTAGTGTTTGCTGTTGTTGTGCGCTGTTGCATGCTGCTATAGGATGCTACCGCTCACCGATCTCCTTGTTACATTGCTCTAAAAAGGAAAAACAAGAAGCTAGGCTAGACTGTGGATCATAAAATCTCATCCATCTTCAACTTGTTCTTGTCGCCTCGCTTTCTTGTCGGCCTGCGCTTTCCTCCGATGCTTTTGTTTTTGTGAACTTGGGGGATGATACTGGTCTTTTGCCTTTTCTGTATGCCAGTTTTCATCACTTTGCTTGATCTGCTGGGAACATGGCCCTCTTCTTTAAGCCTTTCAATGGTTTCTTCAGTGGTATGGCTTTCTTCGTCAAAAATTGTTATGCTGGGCATGCTATAACGTTCCCAAGCCGCTTCTTTCAAGACTCGTCTCTTCTTCCTTTTGAGTCGCACACTTGCCTTTGCAGCCTTCTGCTTCTTGGTGCTGGGGATTTTATTATTTCCTGCCTGGGGATCTCTGTTGTAACCTTCCGCCTTCTGGTGGGGTTACTAATTCCAAATCTGTAATGTAAGACCAAAAAGTTGTTTAAATGCAAAATTATGAAATGCATTCCCGCATTTTACTGGTGGGCGACCTAGAGCTGAAAAGTATTCCCGCATTTTACTGGTAGGCGACCTAGAGCTGAAAAGTATTCCCGCATTTTACTGGTGGGCGACCTAGAACTGAAAAGTATTCCCGCATTTTACTGGTGGGCGACCTAGAGCTGAAAAGTATTCCCGCATTTTACTGGTGGGCGACCTAGAGCTGAAAAGTATTCCCGCATTTTACTGGTGGGCGACCTAGAGCTGAAAAGTATTCCCGCATTTTACTGGTGGGCGACCTAGAGCTGAAAAGTATTCCCGCATTTTACTGGTGGGCGACCTAGAACTGAAAGGTATTCCCGCATTTTACTGGTGGGCGACCTAGAGCTGAAAAGTATTCCCGCATTTTACTGGTGGGCGACCTAGAGCTGAAAAGTATTCCCGCATTTTACTGGTGGGCGACCTAGAGCTGAAAAGTATTCCCGCATTTTACTGGTGGGCGACCTAGAGCTGAAAAGTATTCCCGCATTTTACTGGTGGGCGACCTAGAACTGAAAGGTATTCCCGCATTTTACTGGTGGGCGACCTAGAGCTGAAAAGTATTCCCGCATTTTACTGGTGGGCGACCTAGAGCTGAAAAGTATTCCCGCATTTTACTGGTGGGCGACCTAGAGCTGAAAAGTATTCCCGCATTTTACTGGTGGGCGACCTAGAGCTGAAAAGTATTCCCGCATTTTACTGGTGGGCGACCTAGAGCTGAAAAGTATTCCCGCATTTTACTGGTGGGCGACCTAGAGCTGAAAAGTATTCCCGCATTTTACTGGTGGGCGACCTAGAGCTGAAAAGTATTCCCGCATTTTACTGGTGGGCGACCTAGAGCTGAAAAGTATTCCCGCATTTTACTGGTGGGCGACCTAGAACTGAAAGGTATTCCCGCATTTTACTGGTGGGCGACCTAGAGCTGAAAAGTATTCCCGCATTTTACTGGTGGGCGACCTAGAACTGAAAAGTATTCCCGCATTTTACTGGTGGGCGACCTAGAGCTGAAAAGTATTGAAATTGTTTCCTCGTTCTTCCGAGAAAATTTTTGACAATCGGCAGAAAATTTTCTGCCCCGGTTTTGGTGATTTCCCTGTCGTTGCGTCTTGCTGCCATCATCAATCCTTTGTTTTCCTGCAGCAGACAAAAAGGATTTAGGTAGTTTTAATCATGGTGGGAGGAGGTGCCTTTTCGGTGGATGATTTTTCCTCTCTTTCCCTTTTCTTGCTTTGTGCCCCCCATAACTGGTTGGTGGACAAAGTTGCTTGCTGGGGGTTTCCGGCCTGCTGGGGATTGGTTTTCAATTTATCCCCCTTTTCTTCTTTCTCTTTACAGTACATGCTGTGGGAGTCTGCTTTTACTCCCGAAACCACTCCATTTAGGAGTTTACTTCCTCCAAAACTGCAGGGCACAACATTGTATTGCCTGGGGCTAGCCTTTAGGACTGTTGGGGTTATCCTGCATCGGATGAATCCCCCTTCGGTCTCTGGTAGTAAGCTTTGAAAAATCATTTTCAAGACAAATTTTTAGAAAGAGAAATAAAAGATAGAAAAGGAGAAAATCTTTCTGAACCAATACTTGGTGGGAAAAGAAATTCGGAAGAACTTATCTGGATGACATGACTGGTCCCCGTGATCATGACGTGCACCATAGATTCCCGACCCAGTCTAGTTGTATCAGTCGACTTGCCCGATGGTCTGACTTGCCGGGGATAAATGAGTGTCCATTTCTTTGCGAATGCGGACGTTTTTGCTGATCTGTCTTGTTGCCTCATAGTGCCCTTCGAGGGGTTTTCACTAATGAGACTCTCTCTTTTCTCTCAGCTCCCGGCGCCTTATGGTGCCTGTGAAGGTTTTCACCAATAAAACTCTCTCATTTTATATCTCTCATCTTACGTCGCCTTTCGGTGCCTGGGAAGGTTTTCACCGATAAGACTCTCTCATTTTATTTCTTCGTCGAGGAATCGGGGTGTTATCGATACGACCCTCTCTTCTGGAGATTCCTTTGACCATCAATTCATTCCCAGTCTTATGATCCTCTTCTTTGCTGGGGATCGGTGTATTATTCTTGGCTTTATTTGCCTGACTTGGCATCTCTTGGATATTGATCAGGAGGTCTTTTGGACGTCGATGTTGGTTTTGGTGTGGGGGCTAGAAGAAAGGCTTATCAAAAAAAATGAAATAATTTCGACCGGTGATCTGCTACAACTTTTAGAATCAAACTTTTGTTGGACTTTTAAAACATAACCTCTGCCCCAGTTTTCTTGCTTGGGGAATTTTATTTTTTTTACACTTATGTTGAGCTACGTGCGTTACACACACTGTGCCCATTATGCACACTATGTACACTATGCATCCTATATACACTACGATGCACACTATGACCGAGCCATGAGGCGCCTACGTATCCTCTTTGAGGAATCAGGTCAAACTTAGTTCCCAATTCCTCTATTTTCTTCTGACTTTCTTCTTTTTCTTTTCTTTCTCCTTTTTTTCATTTTCCTTTAAAGATTTTTTTTTCATATCTTCTCCATTAGTGATTCCAAAAGAGGGGTATGAAAGAATAACTTAAGGCTCAAAAGGGGGAAGCAAGGGTTAAAGTGTTTGGATAGAAGAAAGAATTGCCTCCGTCATCTCATTATCCAATAAATACCAGATACAAACAGACGAACCAAAAATTGCCATAATTAAAGAAATTACGCATAATATCTCTTGACTGCATCCGAATTGATAGCCATGTCGACACATCTCCCCTCGATATCTGTCAAACACAAAGCACCATTGGACAATACTCTGGTCACGATATAAGACCCTTGCCAATTTGGGGCGAATTTGCCTTTTGCCTCGACCTGATGTGGGAGGATATTCTTCAATACCTGCTGCCCTACTTCAAACTTCCTGGGGCGCACCTTCTTATTATATGTTCTCGCCATTCTCTTCTGATACATCTGACCATGGCACACTGCTGCCAATCTTTTCTCGTCTATCAAGCTCAACTGTTCTAATCGAGCTTTGACCCATTCATCATCATCAATCTCGGCTTCAGCGACAATATGGAGGGATGGAATTTCGACCTCCACCGGTATTACGACCTCAGTTCCGTACACCAACAAATAAGGAGTTGTATCTATGGAAGTCCGGACGGTAGTGCGGTAACCCAACAAAGCAAAGGGTAATCTCTCGTGCCATTGTCTGGACCCTTCCACCATCTTTCGCAGTATCTTCTTGATGTTCTTATTGGCTGCTTCAACCGCTCCATTCGCCTTGGGACGATATGGGGTGGAATTGCGGTGTGTAATCTTGAATTGTTGGCATACCTCTCTCATCAGGCTACTGTTAAGATTCGCACCGTTATCCGTGATGATCACTTTTGGGATCCCAAATCTGCAGATGATATGGGAGTGCACAAAATCCACCACTGCCTTTTTAGTTACCGACTTGAAGGTTTTAGCCTCAACCCATTTGGTGAAGTAGTCAATGGTTACTAGAATGAACCTATGACCATTGGATGCTGCTGGCTCGATAGGTCCAATGACGTCCATGCCCCATGCCACAAATGGCCAGGGTGCTGACATTGTTTGTAGCTCTGTTGGCGGGGAATGAATCAGATCTCCATGTATCTGACACTGATGGCACTTTCTTACGAAAGAGATACAGTCATGCTCCATGGTAAGCCAATAATACCCTGCTCGAAGGATCTTCCTTGCCAATACATATCCGCTCATATGTGGCCCGCAAACTCCAGCGTGTACCTCTACCATAACCGTCGTGGCTTGACCGGCATCTATGCATCTCAACAATCCCAAATCCGGGGTTCTTTTGTACAAAACTCCTGCGCTGAGGAAGAAACCATTTGACAAATGCCGAAGGGCTCTTTTTTGGTCTCCAGTGGCCTGTTCCGGATATATCCCCATTCTGAGGTATTCCTTGATATCATGAAACTAGGGCTCGCCATCTGGTTCCTCTTCTATGGCGTTGCAATAAGCGTGTTGATCACGGACCTGGATGTGCAGAGGATCAACATACACTTTGTCGGGGTGGTGCAACATTGATGCTAAGGTGGCCAATGCATCTGCAACCTCGTTATGAACTCTCGGGATATGTTTGAACTTCACCGATCGAAATCGCTTGCTCAGATCATGCAAGCATTGTCGATATGGTATGAGTTTTAGATCCCGCGTTTCCCATTCACCCTGAATTTGATGTACCAAGAGGTCCGAGTCTCCCAAGACCAAGACGTCTTGGACATCCATGTCCGCAGCCAATCGTAGACCCAAAATGCAAGCTTCATACTCGGCCATATTGTTGGTGCAATAGAAGCGTAGTTGAGCCGTAACAGGATAATGGCGTCCTGTTTCAGAAATGAGTACTACTCCTATTCCAACCCTTTTCGCGTTTGCAGCTCCATCGAAGAAAAGCTTCCAACCTGGTTCCTCGGGTAACTCCAGCTCATTTGTATGCATTACCTCTTCGTCGGGAAAATACGTTCTTAAAGGCTCGTATTTTTCATCAACTGGATTCTCTGCCAAATGGTCGACCAACGCCTGGGCTTTCATGGCTGTCCTCGTCACATAGACGATATCGAACTCTGTGAGCAGAATTTGCCATTTTGCCAACCTCCCTGTGGGCATAGGTTTCTGAAAGATATACTTCAATGGGTCCAAACGGGATATGAGATAAGTAGTATACGAGGATAGGTAGTGTTTCAACTTCTGAGCTACCCAAGTTAGGGCGCAGCATGTTTTCTCGAGTTGAGTGTACTTGACTTCATATACTGTGAATTTCTTGCTAAGATAGTAGATGGCCTGCTCCTTCCTTCCTGTGTCGTCATGTTTCCCCAGTACACAACCAAATGAATTTTCTAGGACCGTTAGATAAAGAATTAAGGGCTTCCCTGGCTTAGGCGGGACCAACACGGGTGGATTAGACAGATACTCTTTGATTTGGTCAAAAGCCTCTTGACACTCTGCCGTCCAACTTACCGCAACGTCCTTTTTCAACAGCCGAAATATGGGTTCACAAGTTGCGGTGAGTTGAGCGATGAACCTGCTGATGTAATTGAGTCTACCCAGCAAACTCATTACCTCTGTTTTGCTCCTTAGCGGTGGCAAATCTCGGATGGATTCAATTTTGGATGGGTCTAACTCAATCCCCCGTCGACTGACGATGAATCCTAACAGCTTTCCTGACGGAACCCCGAATGCGCATTTGGCCGGGTTGAGCTTGATATCATACCTTCGGAGTCTTTGGAAAAATCTCCTTAGGTCTGCTACATGATCTTCCTGATGCCAAGACTTTATGATCACATCATCTACGTACACCTCAATTTCTTTGTGTATCATATCGTGAAACACAGCAGTCATTGCTCGCATGTACGTTGCCCCGGCGTTCTTCAATCCGAACGGCATTACCCGATAGCAGTAAGTTCCCCATGGCGTAATAAATGCTGTTTTTTCCGCATCCTCCTCGTCCATTAGGATCTGATGATAACCCGCATAGCAATCCACAAAAGATCCGATCTCGCGCCCAGCGCAATTATCGATCAAGATATGGATGTTGGGCAATGGAAAATTGTCCTTGGGACTTGCTTTGTTGAGGTTGCGGTAGTCGACGCATACCCTGATTTTCCCATCCTTCTTTGGAACCGGTACCACATTGGCCAACCACTCGGGATATTGAGTGACCCGAATGACCTTCGTCTGCAACTGCTTAATCACCTCTTCTTTGATTTTTACACTCATTTCTGTTTTAAACTTCCTTAGCTTTTGCTTGACCGGAGGGTATGCCGGGTCAGTGGGCAATTTGTGAACCACTAAATTGGTGCTTAATCCAGGCATATCGTCATATGACCATGCAAAAACATCTTTGAATTCCATGAGGGTTTTGATCAATTCTTCCCTGACACTCGGCTCAATATGGATGCTGATCTTGGTTTCTCGGACATTATTAGCGTCTCCTAGATTCACAGCCTCAGTGTCATTTAGGTTAGGTTTGGGTTTTTCTTCAAATTGGCATAGTTCTCGGTTTATCTCTTCGAAGGCCTTATCTTCGTCATATTCAAATTCATCTTCGCAAACGACCTCTTGCATCATTAAGTCGGATTCAGATTGATTTATTAGACTAGGTCGAAGATCCGTTGTGCATGCCATGTCATTAGAACCAGTAAAAAGAGAACTGTTCAGAAAGAAAAAAGAACAAAACAAAATTAAAATGGGACAAAAGAAGATAACTTTATTAAACTTGCGGGATAAAAAGGTTCACACTTTTACAAGACAAAAGTAAAATTTGGATTACACCCTGGAATAATCCGAACAAAACAAAACAAACAAAACATAAATCAAGGCCTACTACCAAGACTCCCCTCGGATAGGAAGAGGAGTAACTGTCCAATTGTTGGTCTTGGCCTCAGGCCCCACAAACTATATCTCTGCTCTGCTGGGACTTTCTCCAGCTTCTACCATACTGACATCAGCGAATAGCCTCTCAAAACTCTGATTCAGATCCCCATCCATACCAATCAATGGTCCTAGAATCTTTGGGACTGGCGACCCTTTGGCACTTGCCTTGACAAAAGACCTTGAGAGACGTGGCACCGGTTTGGGCAGAAACCAAACTCTCTTCTTCATTTTTCGCGCCTGCTTCCTATCTGCTGCGGTTGGTTTGAACCCCAATCCGAAAGTTTCCAGATTTTTAGGCAGGGTGACAGGTTGGACAATCCCCTGAAGCTCGACTCCCAGGCCTTTTCCCGGCACAAATCCATTACCCAGCATTTCCAACACCATTATTACTGTCGCAGCAGCTACCCTAGGGTGCGGGATGCTTTCTCCCTCAGCAACTTTGTTTGCCGACCCTGTATCGAAAATCTGGTAGACCCAAGGACCTTTGTCATCAGCGGTCTCTATGAAAGGTACAATGGCGCCACCCATGGTGCACGCCGTGTCCTCGCCGTATAGCACGACCTCTTGTCTTTCCCACTCGAACTTCACCATCTGATGTAGGGTGGAGGGCACTGCTTTGGCTGCATGAATCCATGGTCGTCCTAACAGCAGGTTATAAGATACTGTGGCATCTAACACCTGGAACTCCATGGTGAACAGGACTGGACCGATGGTCAATTCAAGTACAACATCCCCTACAGTGGCTGTTCCATTTCCGTCAAATCCTCGGACACAGATGTTATTCTTGTGGATTCTTCTGCGGTCGATCTTTAACTGGTCCAGAGTGGATAATGGGCAGATATTGGCACTTGAACCGTTATCCACCAATACCCGAGTAACTACCGAGTTTTCACATTTGACAGTTAGGTAGAGAGCTTTATTATGCTCTGTACCTTCCATCGGCAGGTCATCATCTGAGAATGTTACCCTGTTCACCTCGAAAATCTTGTTGGCAATGGTTTCCAAGTGGTTTACAGAAATCTCATTGGGCACATGAGCTTCGTTCAATATCTTCATTAGGGCCCGACGATGCTCCTCAGAATGGATCAGTAATGACAACAGCGAGATCTGGGCCGGTGTTTTCCTCAGCTGTTCGACCACAGAGTAGTCCTGCACTTTCATCTTTCTCAAGAACTCCTCAGCCTCTTCTTCGGACACAGGTTTCTTGGTTGCAGCCGGGTTGGTTCTTCTTAGCTCCACCGGAGCAAAACACCGACCTGATCGAGTCAGCCCTTGTGCTTCACAACTGACTTCTTCCACCTGTTTTCCTTTGTACATCACCACCACCTTTTCATATTTCCAAGGCACAACCTTGCTATCAATTATCGGTAGCTGGACTACAGGCTTTATGGTGACTGGTTCTCTATATGCCCCCTTCAACACAACTGCAGGTGCGGGCGGAATCCCTGATATTACCAACTTGTTTGGCTCGGGTTTGCTTGTTATGGCGGACGGGCTTTTTCCCAATATCACTACTGGCTTGACGCCTTCTTCCTGCGACTGTACCCTCGTTCCCCCACTGGTTGAACCTTCTTTCGGGGCGGCCTGGATCATCATCACTGTCTGTGAGGGTTTTCTCAACTCTTCTTCCCCATACACCAACTCAATCATGTGAGTCTCGTGGTGCACTGGCAGTGGGTTCTGGTTGATGTTAGGAGCTTCCGGTGTCTGGACCTCGATCTTATTGGTGTCAATACGATCCTGTATGGCATGCCTCAATTTCCAACACTTTTCGGTATCATGCCCCAGCATCCCTGAGCAGTATTCACAACTTATTGATCGATCCACATTCTGGGGCGTGGGATTTGGTTCTCGAGTCTGGACAGGACTAACCAAACCCAATTGCCTCAATTTGTGGAACAAAGCGGTGTAGGTTTCTCCCAACTCAGTGAAAGTTCTCTATTTCCGCAGCCTGTCATTCCTAGCAGCTGGATTTCCCCGAAAGCCTGCCCCTGGAGGGTTTCTATATGCTCCTGGTGGAAGATAGGTGTTTTGTGGGGGTGCATATGTGTTCTGGGGAACCGGCGCACGCCATTGCAGGCGAACCGGAGGCTAAGTGTATGTCTGGGCCTGGTGTACGGAACAATGTGTTTCTCGAGGTGGATAGAAATGTTGTGGTGGGTTGTATGGGTAGTCTGGCCTGTGAGGTCTGGGTTGGTTGTAGTGTGGCTTGCTAGCCCTGGACCAACTGTCTGCCTCGATCGTGGCAATTTCTTCTTTCTTTCTTCTTCCCAACGCACCTCTGGTGCCGTTCTGAATAGCTTGGGTTGTGGCCTTAAGTGCCGAATAATTCAAAATTTTGTCAGACCTCAGACCCTCTTCTATCATGACCCCTATCTTGACCACCTCGTTGAAGGATTTTCCAATCGTCGTCACCAAGTGACCAAAGTAGGTTGGGTCCAATGTTTGTAAGAAATAGTCTACCATCTCTCCCTCTCTCATGGGAGGATCGACTCTAGCTGCTTGCTCTCTCCAGCGGAAACCAAATTCGCGAAAACTTTCCCCGGGTTTCTTCCCAGTTCTCAATAATGTGAGACGATCAGGGACTATCTCGAGATTGTACTGGAAATGACCTGCGAAAGCCTGCGCCAGATCATCCCAAGTGTACCACCTACTGGAATCCTGCCTGGTATACCATTCTAGTGCAGATCCGCTCAGACTTTGGCCGAAATAAGCTATTAGCAGCTCATCTTTTCCGCCTGCCCCTCTCATTTTGCTACAGAATCCCCGCAAATGTGCCATGAGATCGCCGTGCCCTTCATATAAATCAAACTTAGGCATCTTGAACCCGGCCGGGAGTTGGATGTCCGGGAAAGGGCATAGATCTTTGTAAGCTACGCTGACTTGGTTGCCCAAACCGTGCAGGTTCCTGAAGGACTGCTCCAGGCTTTTGAACTTTCTCAAGACTTCATCCTGTTCAGGGGCTTTAACCGGCTTTTCAATCTCTGCCGGTACCTCCAAGTGTGAATTGTAAGCCTGTGGTTCGGGGGCACGGAATGCAGGCTCAGGGGGATAGTATTGCGTATCGTGAGCCTGAAACAATGGCTCACTGGTCGTTCTTTGCAGGGGGGCTGATGTGGGTCCCACAAAAGTGGGAATATTGGGTGTGGGGAGAGGTTGATGGGGTGGTGGAGCTTGGGAATCATGAGGGCTTCTTTCTTGATGATAACGGGGGTTTGGAAGGCTTGTTGAAGGGCCGGAGTGAGGGTATTCCGGCATGTGCCCCAGTGGCTCAGGGCTCTTTTGTGCTTTGGCTAGGGCTAGCTGCATTGCATTCATCTCTAGTCCCATCCTTTCAATCTTTTCCATCGCTTTTTTTAACAACTGGCTCATCGGCCTTTCTTCCTCATTACTATTCTCTGAAGTAGTCATGCTTGTTGCTACCGGTCCTTTGGATCTGGTTTGGTAGGAGTGTGTTGCCAGAGTTCTTTAACAACTAACTTGTCTGGATCAGACAACAACAAACTTTGTTAGGGTTAGAGCTTAACAGATTTGATCATAACACATAGAGGATGCAATGCTCCTAGGCCGTTAACCGTTTCTACATGCTTTGCTTCGATCAATATGCGTCATCCCGGCTTGCTCATTTGTCCCCTTTTTTAAAGTACTTTGGGAAACCCTGTGTTTTATTTTATTTGTATTTTCTTTCTTTCTTTATTAAAACGGTCGAATCTTATGGGGATTGCCTACGTATCACGTCCCCGCGCGAATCAGACCAGGCGTAGTTCTGCCTTAAAGCAAAGAAACACAAAATTCTTTTGGAATCATTAAACTCATTCTCAAAATTTTGCTATTACAAATTACTTCAAACAAAGAATAGCGATAGTACAGATTCCTATCTGATTAAAATAAAAGAGAACAACATATGGGAAAACGACAAAGCCAAATAAACAAGACATCGACCAAAGATTAATTTTCCAACTTAAGGGCCCGCGAGGCATCACTCGGCCTTCTTGCGGCCCTTGGTGTGAGGTCCCTCTGCAAGCTCTTCAACTCGTTCATAATCCGGTAGACGCAGCCCATGATGGAAACAAGGAGGGTCTTCCGAGGTGCTCGCTCACATGCTAAGCATTTCATGTAGATGTAATGCCCAATTTCGTCAATTCTTCCTCGAATGTTGTCCCTTTCAATGAACAATTGCCTGATTTGTCGGTTCTTCAATCCCAGTGCCTGAGCATTGTCAGCAAGTCGATCCTGGAACAACTCCATTTGTCTTTCCATGCAGGCCATTGCATTGTAACAATGTCTTCTGTCGGCCTGAGCGTCTCGTGCTTGTTTGACGATCCGATCATGTAGAGTGGAGTTCGTCTCCCTTAATATCCCGATGCTAATTTCATAATCCCTTATGAACTGTTGCAGACGCTGCTTCCGGGCCATTGTGTATTTTGCCCATCTGACCTTCATCCTTGCTATGCAAGCTTCTGATTGTTCTAATTCTTCTTGGCTTTGGACGACCTGATTTCTCAAACTTGCTATCAATCTTTCGTCAGAGCGACGCTTCTGTCGGTCAACGTTACTCTTACTGGCTTGGCGAAGGCGGGCCTTCAGGGTTTGGTTTTCTTGGGCTAGCTTGTTTCTTTCAGCCTGCTCCGAGGCGACTTGCACATTGTTCTCAAATACAAGCCTTTCAACTTGTTGCTTTAGTTTCCCGATTTCAAACCGGTAACCTTCCTCCCTTTTTAACCATCCCCATTGCTCCTGTGAATCATCTGTGAAGTGTTGGACGTGGGCTCTTTTAGTAGGTCTTTGCCGAATCTGAAACCTTCTTTCGAACCAAGCATCATACTTTGGGTCTACCTCACCTTTAGCTAGTTCTCGCACCATGGTCTTGGGTTCCAAGAATCTACATTCGTGCCACAGCTTTCTAATCTTCCCCTCGGGAAATATGACTCCCGGGCTCAGCTCCAAGGCGTGCTTGCTCAGATCTTCATCAGTAGGGATTACTTGAAACCTGCCCAGCTATCGTAATACCCGATGAGGGGCATATGGCTGGATGCTGCGAAGTCCCATTAAGAGAACATGACATTCTCCAGCCGACATGTAGATCACCTCAGTATCAATCAACCAACCGAATGCCCATTCAATTTGGTCAGCTGTTGTTGACCTTAACCGTGTAAACCATGCTTCGACACCTTCAGGAAATCTGGCGCCTGCCATGCGCTTCTCGAATCCGCTGATACAATTCCTCTCGGTCAACCCGTGGTTCATGTATCCTACTCGGTGATGGAGGTGTTCTTGCATCCATAGCTGAAGTAACAGATTGCAACCTTGGAAGAACTTGCCTCCTTCTCGGCATATAGTCAGAGCTCGGTAGATTTCGGACAAAATCAAAGGAACCACAGTACTGTTGGTTCTTTTGATTGCAACGTCGGCCATCCCTACTAGGCCTATCTCTATCTTTTTATCCTTCCTTGGACAGACCATGACTCCCGAGAACGCTGTGATGAAAGCCAAAGTACGTCTTGCTTCCCATTTGTTTCTGTTCCCGCCATGAGTTAGTCCAAGGTTTGGTTCCTCGAAACCCTGCGGAGCTCCGTACCGCTGATACAAGAAATGGAAATCACAACATCCTCTCGATAAATCGTCATGTTGTATCTTCCGACTGATGCTTAGTAGATTCAGAAACGCATGCGGAGACACTGGCCTCGGCGAAAGTAAATATTGCCCTCTTAACCTCTCATTCAATCCCGCATATCCGGCGACTTCCTCAAGTGTTGGTGAAAGTTCAAAGTCAACAAAGCGGAATACATTGCGGGTTGGGTCCCAAAATGGTATTAGAGCTTCAAGAATATCTGTCCTCGGTCTAACACCCAACAAATTGACAAAACCTCCCAATACTCTTCCTACTATCCCTTTGCTATCGGTTTCCAAGTCATTCCACCACATGTGGAGTTGTAGAGGGACCTCGCTGAGGGCAGAGAACGGTTCATTTTGCTCTGTGCTCATCCTGCACGTTTATTAAGGTGTTTTTTAGGCGAAGGCAAAAATCTTTATTTTGATTCCAAACAAAAATAAATCTTTGAAAAAACAATATATGTGTATATACACACGTATATATATATATATATACGTTACTATGTATCATTATTGGTAAAAATGAAAACAAGGAGTTGGACCGGATGAGGGTTGCCTACGTATCCCACATCCGGTGAGAATCAAACCGACGTAGTTCGGGCAATAAACTAAATAGTTTATAACTTGAAAATAAAGCAAATTAAAAGAAAAACACATTCCTCATTATAAATTTATAACTTAAAAATAAACTAATTTTTTTTAGTATAACAAACTGTTAAAATATACCCAATTTCTCCTCTATTCGAACTTTGTCATTTCTTCTTTAATTTATTTTTATTTTTATTTTTATTATTTTTTGTAAAAATTTTCCAACATTCACAACCGGTCATCATGCATGTTCGAAGCCAATAAATGCACAAGCAGTGAGCAGGATGCATCAGGATGACCTTTTCTGTTTCAGGTTACTATTCCTAGACGGACCCAACCCCTGTGTTGAGTCCCCTAAGTCAAAAATGCACATGATGCAAATAAGCGTTCCTACTAGGGATCCGGCATAAAGTTGAGTTATTCTAGGTTCAGAACCTGGGTGTTTGTTCTAGACCTGGCTTACCCGAGCGGACAGCTCGAGCCGGGGGGGGGGGGCAGCGTACCGGGAATACAGAAGCTTCACCGGCTTAGCAACTTGTCCGAACCTCGTTCTAAATTGGAATTTGACACTATACAGAAAAGAAGTCGTACGAAGTACGCCCTTCTTCATGATTAAGAAGACTCAGAGAGAAGATGAGTTTCAGCACAGTTTATATACAGTTCAAATAATATCAAAGCGGTAAAAATATCATTTAGCACATTGAGCCCAAACATGTAACAAAATCAGATAAAACCAAATATAACAATTTATCTAAGCTCGAATTTCTAACCCTGAACCAGTGGTTCTAGGTTTTTTAGAAATCCCGAGTAGAGTCGCCAGAGCTGTCGCACCTCCTTTTTACGCACCCGAGAGGGTGCAAGGGAGTTTTTCCAATTAAAGGACAATCGAAACGGGATTGGTTTATTTATTTCAGAGTCGCCACTTGGGAGATTTAGGGTGTCCCAAGTCACCAATTTTAATCCCGAATCGAGGAAAAGAATGACTCCATATTACAGTCTGCGTACCAGAAATCCGGACAAGGAATTCTGTTAACCCGGGAGAAGGTGTTAGGCATTCCCGAGTTCTGTGGTTCTAGCACGGTCGCTCAACTGTTATATTCGGCTTGATTATCTGATTTTTATACAACTATGAACTTATGTGCAAATTTTATCTTTTAACCGCTTTATTACTATTGTTTTTTAAAAGAAATGTGAACATCGCTTAAAACGCGTCTTTGGACTACGTCACATGAAATGCACCCACAATCCGGAACACGTTTTATTTAATGTTTTGGGATTTGGATACGGGTCGCATGAAATGCACACCCAGGCTTAAGAAAGTAGATTATTAAACACGCGCCTAAAGAGACTATCGTGTTATTATTTTTTGGGAAGGTCGCGAAATTTGCTAAGCGGCACATCCCGAATTCTAAATATTTTGATATATACATACATTTAGAGGGCCCCGCAGCTTTGTACATTTTTTGTTTGTCGAGGCTCGTCTCATTCTTATTTTTAAAAGGATATCCTATAGCAACTACGTTTCTTGTCGCGTTTGTCTCTACTAATTGAAAACAGAGATAGTCCTAGTTAATTACATGCTTGCAGGTTGTTTATAGCAGGATTCAAAATGCTTTTATAGAATAAGAAAACGTGACTACGCACATGGACAGCTGATCGAACATTATGGGCCCAAATCCAGCTCATGCGGGATGGGCCAGACCTAGGCTCGACCTTCATGAGGTTGAGGAATGCAGACTTGTACTGTTAGCTTTTAAAGCAGTGGTCTGCCGATTACAAGGAGGCAATTTATCAAAAGGAGCTGAAATCAACTTACACAGATAATTTGATGCAGTTAAGGCTATGCCGAACACAATTAGATGATGTCTAAGCTACAACCTACTGCATTGGGAATACTTTTATTTATCAGCATACTTATACAAACTAACATTCAACTACACTTCATCGATATCTATTAGGCATGCAGGCTACTTCCAGTATCTAAACAGGGATGAAAATTATTATTCAGTACATGATATTCAATATAACAGTCTATGCTTAAAATAACAATCTTCAATTCTTCTCTTTTTGCATTCGTACTCAACTTCAAGTTACATTGACAGTATTAGTCGTGTACCTGGATGTTTGCACAATAAGAAGAGGAAGAGAAAGAGTATCAGCAGCAGGCAACTAACAGCAACAACAACTTAGCCACAACACAGCAACAACAAACAGCAACAAAAAACCAATAGTCCACAAACGACCAACAGCAATTTCAAACGATGAAACCCACAGTGGTCGAGTACCAACCAATCGATCCCAGAAACAGAATAGCGAGACAGTCGAGAAAACCAGACTATTTTGATGCAATAGCAACAGAAATTCAATAGTCACACAAGCTCAGCAAATAGCCAACACAGCTTCGATAATCAGTAAGATCAAAACTCAATCTACAGCATATAGAAGCTCAGAACAGTGGTAATCCCGGCAGAAAACAAACAGGATCTCCTAATGGAATAGTAACAGCCCCAGTTAGGATAACCGACTTGATTTCTTGTGCAGTTTTTGGACAGTGTTCAGTTACAGTATTTCTGGAAAATTTCTTTCTGTTTTTTCTAGTTTTCTTCAACTCACAAAACCTCTCTCAAAACTAAAATTTCCAGCCCCTTTTAAGTTCTGAAACAGCTTATTTATAAGCCAACAACCCAGTGCAGCTAAGCTGCCTGGATTCTGCCAACTACAGTCTGCCCATACCCCTTAGTTTCCCATGCCTAAAGGCATTTTCTTGGAATCCTTAATCAGCCCCCCATGCTCTGTCTCATTACTCTAATCAAGGGTTATGGGCTTAGTTAAGTATTCATTTAATTCCCATGCCCTTGTGTTTTGTTCCCCATTAATAGTATTTTAATTGGCACTTGACAGCTTTATTCAATCCTGAACACTTAGTCAGATTTCCTAGTTCGAATCCCCCCTCCCACAGCTAACAAACCAAACCTTCACAAAAATCAGCCAGTAATTGGATGTGACACTAACTTAAATCAGCCAGTTAGGTCGTTTGTTATTTAACACTGTGAAACTAACGTCAAACATGTGACGAGTCGACTTCGCAAGTTATAACGTATGCTAATTAGTCGCTAATCAACTAAACTTAAAACAAAAACAAGCTGAGTGTTTCAAGCCTTGTTCGGACAACAATGGAACTTTACAAACATAATTAGTTGACGACGTTACTCAGGTCGACTATACAAGCTATCATACGTAACAATCAAACGACTAACAAACATAGACTAAACAGGGTAACAATTTATTTCAAAACTCGGGACATTTAATTATACAGTTATGGGACTTAACTAACCGACCATATCAATCAAAGCGATTAAGCATCTTATAACACTCTACTAACATTCAAGAAAAGAAATCGACCAAACAAAAGGGTCTTTGAAGACGGACAGAGAATAATCAACACAAACTAAACAAAACCATAAACATATGCATAACACCTAAACAAAACACAAGACATGGCGATTACATCGGAAACTTAGCTCAAATGAAAACAGGTTTAGCTTTTTAGGGTCCTTGAACTCAGATTTGGGATTCAACAAGGTATGCTTATATTTGACCGGAACCAAAGCTAGTTAAGGCCTGAGGGATGTTAGGGGAGTGACCAGGGTGAATATGGGGTGGTTTGGTGTAGATCTAGGTTTGTCTCGAATCTTCAAATGAAGATTCGAGAAGGTGGGAGAGGATTTGAGGCTAGGGGGTAACAGATTTGGGTTCGAGGTGGTGAGATGCTTCAGGGGTGTGAAGGGGGTGGTCACCGGCGTTCATGCCGCCGGGTTCTGGTGAAAGGAAAATCAGGGCGGCTGCTAGGGTTTCGGGGGGGTTCAGTGTTTGGTGAAGAAGATGAGTAGAGGGGGGTTCAGATAGGGGGGCGTGGGGTACGACATAAGGCTTATATACGATCTAGGGGTTTAGATCCTGGCCGTTGGATAAAATGAGATCTATGGACAGGATCTATTCACTTAGGGAAGACGATGTCGTTTGGGTGTGATAGTGGGTGAGACCGGGTAAGGCTGGATCGGGTCAAGATTTGACGGGTTTAGGAGGAAGGCCTGGGTCCGTTGGATCAAAAGGGTTAGACGGCTCAGATCAACTTGCCTGAAACGGCATCATTGAGGTGAAATGAGCAACCTGATCAGGACCGTTTGTTTGAGTCCGATCAACGGCTCCAATAAGGACGCTGATACGGCGTCGTTTGAATCAGTGTTTGGGTAGGCCTGACTTGGACTGGACTTGTGTGCCGGTTTTGGGCCTACTGTTTTAAATTTTGGCCCAATCCGAGTATCCTCATTTTCTTTTGCTTTTTCTATTTTAATTTAAACACAAAATTCTTAAATAAGACAAAGTAAATTATATACCCACAGATTAACATTTAATAAAAATCAACCAATGATAAGAAACATTTATGCATATATTTTTGATTTTCTTTTCTTTTGGAGTAATTCCCGTGAAGCAAAAATCACGTGCTTACAATTGTAAATGAAAATTATAGTCATCTCACATTTGTGAGTAAACCCACTTGCTACCTACAATGCAAAATGCCTCATTCTATAATCTAGTTGTTACATCCAACGAAAATAAGTAGTCAGTTTCAGTGCCTTGTACAAGTCAATAAGGTTACACTAGCTCAAACTAATAAGAATGTAGACACACCACAATACATACGTTACAAGAAGGAATCACAACCTAAGTCGAAAATGTATAGCATTTTACAACAAGTCTGGACACCTATGATCTCCACTCACTAGAATCATACATTTTATTGTCATAGCCATTGGTACCACCTTCTCTGCCTAGCGGTTGTTTCTTTCTTTGGAGCTAAAGTATGTTTGACTCAAAAGATATTAAAACCTTTTTGAATAAATCAATCAAAGAAAGTGAAGGGGTAAATTTTAGCTAAGTATAATAATCTCTAGGACAAAAGATATACAAGGTGACTATAAAGGGTAATACTTCTTGACCTTATCAAGATGAATGATCGAACAATAATGATATCAATTGTTTATGTAAACAAGTGCTACAACGAGTGTTCTTAGTTGGAAGAATGTCCCCAAAACCCCTACAATGTTGTTTTTACACTATATATATATATAAGGGACAAACCCCTTCTAAGCCCTAAAAGACAAATCATAGAGAATATTCGAAAGAATATTCCTAATGCTCCCTAATGGACCTACACTACTGCAAAAGTCATGCGGCCTCTTGTTCGATCGTCTGTCGTTTCCTACAGGATGTCGAGCTATGAGGATCTCGTCGTTTGTTGTACTCATCAAAAGTCGTGGTCGTCCAAATTTGGACCCATACAATTAGTCCCTCCGCTTGTCGAGGTTGAAACTTGGTGCGTCCTCGATGAACGGACACCACTCGCTCTTATGGAGAAATTTGGTCTTACGAGGCGTTACGTCTTGGCCAATAATGGGCGGTCAGCGTGCTCAGCAAGAAACCGGATAGTGTATTTTATCGGGAAATGGTGTCATCTCCACGTGCATCATCATTATGCGTGTTTTCGAGGCAGGGGTTGATGGCTTGTTGCTTCAATTTCGGTGCCACTCTGCAACCTTCCACTTCGATTCTGGCGCCACCCAATCCTATAAATAAGTGGAGGGTTTGTTTTTTCAAAAACTCTTGGCCATTTCATTTCCGGTTAGCCTTTCTCATCCCTCCCAAGTTCGTTCTAACAACCTTCTGCTTCTTCTTTTCCCATTCTTCGTTCACAACCTTCTCTGCTGTTCTAACACCTTTTTCATCAAAAGAAATGCCAAGAACACATCGATCTCGTGAGGGGGTTTCTGAGGCCGCCCCGTTGTCTGTGGTTCCCCCCTCCGGCGGTGAGGATATGATGGTGGAATATGGGGATAGTTTTCCCACGGTGGAGGAGTTGCTGCCGAGACACCCCATGTCTCGAAGCGACTTCCTCAAGGATCCTCCTCCTCCTCCTACCCCCGTGCTCTCTGAAACGGAACAAGTTCATATTAACGCTCTCCGTACAAAGTATAACATCCCCGCTCATGTTGACATGGTTCCAACGGGAAGGGATTTCGTGGAAGTCCATAGACCTGGGTACTGCACTTTTTACGGGTACCTTTTCACGATTGGTCATTCTTTCCCCCTCCTTCCATCAGCGGAGGAGTTCTGTAGATTCTACCAAGTTTTCCCGACGCAACTTTCACTATACACACTTAAGATACTCCTGCTGTTGACAAAGTATGCGGAGTTGGCGGGATGCGAGGTTACTATCCACCACTTGTTGCACCTGTTCTCGCCTAGCTTCCACTGGGGCACTATGGTGCATTTGAGGCACTGTGGAACAAAAAGGCTGGTGGTTGGGACCGACGACCGAGCAAGTCGCAAGTTTTGGAATAAGTACTTCTTTGTCAAAACTGAACACATTGTCTCTGACCCCGCCAGGTTCCCGAAGCAATGGAACGAGACTCGTAAGTGTCGTCACTTATTTTACTCTTTCTTTTCCTCTTCATTTATTATAGGATTTGTTTGCTTCTCGTTTGCAGCTATGGGACATCCACCCCGCCCTATTGCGGGTATAAGGGATTGGGTAGCCCGTCTGTTGTCCCATGTAGCGGAGACCCGAGAGCCCGCCTTCGTAAAACATTACGGCCCGAGAGTTTCATGTGGTAAATGTTCTCCCTTATATCACTTCGTCGGTTATACATCGTTGTCTATTGATATGACTTTTCATGATGACAGGTCGAGTAGCTTCCAGGCGGAGGGCAGCAGTCCTTGCATTCCGACAGGCTGTCGCTACTATAGGAATGCAGTTTATTTTGACTGAGTCTGTTCGAGGGGGTTGTCCTCAACCTATTCAAATGGAAGGTTCCTTGCGGGATATAGTCGTGAGAGAGGAGGCTTCTTCCGTACTGACCCCTCACCTCTTGGACGAATCCTTTTATGGGGATGAGTCGTTACTGAGAAAAAGGAGAAGAGTGGATCTTGGGAAGGACGTGGTCGTAGACGCCGGTAGAAGTAGGGTGTCGCAGACGGCACCTGTGCCCACATTTATGGCTGACGCCATCTTAACGGGGAGGTCTCCCCAAACGGAAGGGATTTACTCAGGAGCCAGCTCCGTGCACTCCGTTGAGGGTAGCGCGTCATCCAGCATTGGGGAGGCCTGCACGTCGAAGGCGAAGGCTCAGGTTCAGATGTCGACCCAGAGGACGTTTGTGAGTTTGTAGGGTGCCATACTCACGTGGAGGTCAGAGTGGAAGTATCTGATCGTCATATAGTTGTCCTGGGGGACTACAACCTGTTGTCGAACTGCGATCACGTGGTGTCTGCTTTAGCCCCTCTATGTGCTGCCCCTGAGAGCGAGGTGCTTAGAGCGATGAGCGACATGGAGTTGTCTCAGAACATCGCCGGCATGGCCTTGCGGGTAGGTGTCTTTCTTTTACTTTTCGTCGTTGGGCTTGCGTTGTTATTGTCAACTTGTCTTTTTGTCTTAACTTCTTTCTTTTTTTGTGCTAGACCCTTATCATGGAGACCGAGCGCGAGCGCCGGCAAAGAAAGAGGACGGCCATCTACGGGAAGATGTCTTCCAAATATCAATAATATCATGCTAAGCATCATGCAATGGCCGACATTTATAATCAGGACCCTGATTTTCAATTGTTCCGTAAGGGACTTAAATAGAGAGAGGACCAACTGGCGTGCAAGGTCGAGGAGCTAAGAGAGCAAGATGAGGAGCTTATGAAGGTTGTCGCCCGCAACAGTGAACTTGAGGCCTCCCTTAAGGTGAAGGAGGATGAGCTTGAGTTAAGTAGGGGGTGATGGCCGAGAATGTCGACTTGCAAGCAAAGGTGGCCAGTTTGACCGCTGAATTGGGTACGAAGGCGGTGGAGATTGAGGGGCTTAAGGGCGAGCTGAGAGTCCGTGTCGATAAGTTGGCGACTACTATTTCTAAAATGACAGCCTTGGAAAATACCCTTCGTGTATGTAGGTCGGAGCTGACCGAGGAGAAGGAGGCATCCGAGCTTAAGGTAGCGGGGCTTGAGGGGCGTGTTAAGGAGTTAGAGGCGGAGCTATCTATGTTGACTGGGCAAGTGGCCCCACTGAGAACGGAGGATGCGAGTTGACGCTCACAACCTTCTACATCTCGTGCCTCGGCCGATCTGGTCGTGCCTCGTCGCTTATATGAGTTGTGGGTTCATGCTGAGGCCCAGCTTGACGTGTACAAGGATCTTCATGATTAAGGGAGGCATCTGAAGCAGAACTTCAGGGCGTGCATGCCGAAGCTCGTACAACTCGTGAGGCATACGGGTATGACCCTCTTACACCTGACGGGGATGACATCAACTCTGATGATGCAAACCATCTTGCTTCTGACTCTTGGTATGAAGATGCGTATCCAACCGGGGATGATGTGTAACTTTTTGTTTGTACTTACTTTTTGCTTTGGGATTTTTCTAAGGGCATGCTTGAGCCCGTTGTAAAGATAGGTGTAAGTAATATTTTGTTGTAATGAAGAATTTGTTTTGTCGATTTGGTGATGATCTTTGGCAATGGTTTAAGCCTTTGGGATGCTACTTTTGAACTGTCATCGAAGTAGGATCCCGCCGTAGTTCGAGTGAGATCGAACTCATATTTTCGTTGATGGCCTTGGCCATTGGGATGTTACCTTCAAATTGTCGTCGAAGTAGGATCCCGTCTTAGTTCGAATGAGGTCGAACTCATATTTTCGTCAATGGCCTTGGCCATTGGGATGTTACCTTTGAACTGTCGTCGAAGTAGGATCCCGTCGTAGTTTGAATAAGTTCGAACTCATATTTTTGTCGATGGCCTTGGCCATTGGGATGTTACCTTCGAACTGTCGTCGAAGTAGGATCTCGTCATAGTTCGAATGAGGTCGAACTCATATTTTCGTTGATGGCCTTGACCATTGGGATGTTACTTTCGAACTAGCGTCGAAGTAGGATCTCGTCGTAGTTTGAATGAGGTCGAACTCATATTTTAGTCTATGGCCTTGGCCATTGGGATGTTACCTTCGAACTGTCATCGAAGTAGGATCCCGTCGTAGTTCGAATGAGGTCGAACTCATATTTTCGTTGATGGCCTTGGCCATTGGGATATTACCTTCGAACTGTAATCGAAGTAGTATCCCGTCGTAGTTCGAATGAGATCGAACTCATATTTTCGTCGATGGCCTTGGACATTGGGATGTTACCTTCGAACTGTCGTTGAAGTAGGATCCCGTCGTAGTTCGAATGAGGTCGAACTCATATTTTTGTCGATGGCCTTGGCCATTGGGATTTTCGTTCATACATTGGAGGTTTGATTATATTCCTGTAGGAAATACATGTTGACTTTGTACATACAAAGGAGATTTGGTTATATTCTTGTAGGAAACACATGTCGACTTTGTACATACAATGGAGATTTGATTATATTCTTGTAGGAAACACATGTCGACTTTGTACATACAGTGGAGATTTGCTTATCTATATCCAGTCCCTTCATTACATGGCCTGGAGATCATGTCAACGGGCGGGGTAATGAACAATACTTCGGACCTCGAGACGTCCCCTTTGGCGCCTCATTAAAACCTCACTGAGAAAACCCGATTGGGACAAAATCCGGATGAGGGAAAAAGAGTACGACTTAGGTAGCGCCTCCTTTCAGAAGTGGAAGTATTTGAGATAGACGACATTCCAATTGTTTGGAGTAGTTTTCCTTCCATTGTTTCTAACTGGAATGCTCCTTTGTTTGCTGTCGCCGTGATTTTATATGGTCCGTCCCAGTTTGTTCCCAGTTTTCCCTCATTAGGGTCTTTCGCTGCTTGTGTTTTAGCTTTGAGGATGTAGTCTCCGACCTTGAGCGGTCGTACTTTGGCCTTCTTGTTATAGTACCTTTCTACTTGTTGCTTTTGGTCTACCATTCTTACATGGGCCATATCTCTTCGTTGTTCGACTTCATCCAGATCTTGTAGCCTACTTTCGTCGTTGCTTGGTCCACTTTCGTTGCAGTATCTCAAGCTAGGTTCTCCGATTTTGACGGGTATAACCGCGCCAGTCACATAGACTAGTGAATATGGCATCTCGCCTGTGCTAGTTGTTGGCGTAGTGCAGTATGCCCATAGTACTTCTGGCAGCAGTTCAGGCCATAGCCCTTTTGGCGTCCTCGAGCTTCTTTTTCAATATGTTCAGTATCATTTTATTGGAGGATTCAGCTTGACCTTTGCCGATGGGGTAGTATGATGTGGAGAGTATTCGCTTGATGCGCCATTTTTTCGGAAAACTCGGTCGTTTTCTTTCCAACGAACTGAGGTCCGTTGTCACAACTGATTTCTTTGGGAATGCCGAAGTGGTATATTATATTTTTCCACATGAACGTGATAACTTGTTGCTCACGTACTTGAGTGTATGCACCCGCTTCCACCCATTTAGAGAAATAGTCAGTTAAAACCAAAAGGAAGCGTACCTTACCTCGTCCTGCCGGGAGGGATCCGATAATATCCATCCACTACTTTATGAATGGCCATGGTGAAGTGACAGAATGCAGGAGTTCTCCTGCTTGGTATATCATAGGGGCGTACTTTTGACACTGTTCACACTTCCTAATGTAATCCGCAACCTCTTTTTTCATGGTAGGCCAGTAGTATTAGGCGCAAATGAGGCATCGGACGAAGGCGCGGTTTCCCGTATGGGCGCCACAGTGCCTTCGTGTACTTTTTCTAGTACTCGCCGTGTTTGATTTGGTCCGAGACACTTGGCCAAGGGGCCACCGAACGTTCTCTTATAAAGATCACAGTTTACGAGGCTGTATATGGCTGCCTGTATGCGAAGCTTTTTGGCTTTTTTCTTATCTTGTGGGAGCGTTCCGTCCTGAAAATATGTTATGATACGATTGTGCCAGTACCAAGTTAGGTTTACAGAATGTACCTCGACCTGGTCTATTGAGGAATGGAGAAGAGTGACCACATTTTCCTTGTTGATATTTCTGGTGGCTGCCGCTAGCTTGGCGAGACCATCCGCTTCGATATTCTATGCCTTAGGTATCTGATCGAGGCAGCATTTATCGAATTCTAGCAGCAGTTTATGAATTTATGACTGGTACTTTTGCAGTCTCTGTTCTTTGATTTGGAAAGTCCCAGTGACTTGGTTCACCACGAGTTGAGAATCGCAGTGGAGAACGAGTCGTCGAGCACCATATTTGAGGGCTAATTTCAATACTGCAGTCACAGCCTCATACTCGGCCTCGTTGTTAGTCATCTCAGGCATCGTATAGACTGACGAATTACTTCGGCCGTAGGAACCTCGAGGACGAATCCCAGTCCTGATCCCGATGTATTAGATGCGCCAACGGTGTAGAGAACCTAGAGGTCGGAATGTGCGGAAGCGCGGAGCGCCTCCTGCTCTACTTTAGGCAATATTTCCATGCTGAATCGACGACGAAATCGGCGAGCACTTGCGACTTTATAGCAGTTTGCGGTTGGTATGTTATATCATGCTCGCTTAATTCTATGGCCCATTTGGCCAACCTACCCGATAGCTCGGGTTTGTGTAGGATTCCCCTGAGGGGAAGGTTATCACCACCTTTATGGCGTGACATTGAAAGTATGGTCCAAGCTTTCGTGAAGCTTCGACTAATGCCAGGGCTAGTTTCTCAAGGTGAGGGTACCTTGTTTCGGCATCAATTAAGGTTTTGCTGATATAGTAAATCGAAGATTGCGTATCTTTGTTTTCGCGGACCAAGACTGCACTTACCGCGACTTCGGAGACTGCTAGGTACACCAGCAGGCATTTGCTCGGGTCTGCCTTGATGAGTAGTGGCAGCGAGGACAGATACGCTTTCAGTTTTCTCAAGGCGTCAACGCATTCTGAATTCCACTATAGCTTGTGGTCTTTCCTTAGTACATTGAAGAATTTTTGGCATATGTCTGATGATCGTGAAATGAACCTCGACAGGGCAGCTATTCGTCCTGTTAATTTCTGCACCTATTTCTTGTGGCAATGTCACTTGGGATTCTTGGCATGTCTGAATGGGAAAAGGAAAACAAATCGTCATTGTTAGTTAAGAACTCATGTTACTTACCTTGTTCTGAGAGGTTGTGTCCGATATAAGCCTTTTTCGTGCTATCAGTGTTGTCCAATTGATCAGAGTCGAGGTTTTCTACGGTTGCCTTGCAGGCTTCTACGATATCCGGGTCTTTGATGGCCTCTATTTGTATGTCGGGTTTGGTTCCTGATATGGCTGATTGATATGCTTCCGCACTTGCCCCCTTTAGTTGTTGGGTGTGTGCGCAATCTTGGGCGATTCGGTAGCATTCTTGGTCGGTGCGCTGCTCGCCTCGGATGCTGAATATCCCCCATAGGGTAGGAAATTTGAGTACTTGGTAGAAACTTGACGGGACGGCTCGCATGACGTGTATCCATGGACGCCCTATGATGGTGTTGTAGGTTGTTTCCTGGTTCATGACGTGGAACGTTGTTTCCAGTGTGACTCCCCCTGCTAGAACGGGTAGCACTATCTCTCCAGAGGTTCGTTCCACTGCATTATTAAAACTCGTTAGTGTTATGCAATGCGGTAATATTTTATCCTCGAGCCTCATCTGTATGAGGACTCATGGGTGAATAATACACGCGTTGCTTCCGTCATCCACCATTATTCTCTTTACATCGGTATCCGTGATGCATAAAGTTATAACCAAAGCATTATAGTGAGGGAAAGACAAACCGTTGGTATCCGACTTATCGAAGATGATACTATCTTCAAGGTCGTCATACCGTTCGTGGGTGTCATGCCCCAACCTCGGGAGGTGCGACCGGCGCTCAATCGAGTAAACCCTAACTGAGCAAGCCTTATTCATACATTTCTACCCAACTCACTACGGTTAAGGGAACCATGCTTTCTTTTATTTAGACAATAGCAAAATCGAACATTCACGATATTAGTCCATTTTCATGTCACAAACCAAAAACCATGGTTAAATTTAAAGATTTTATACGGTTATAGTCTAGAAGAAATAGAGTACAAAGTTACCACATAGTTCATTGACCCATCTAACACCCTTACCTTACCCACACAAACGTCTACGGAGCCTCTAAGGATACAAAAGACAATAATGACAACGCCGACAACAAGGCCCCGACTATACCTCAAAAGTGGATATCTATAACAAAAGATGTACAACATAACCCCTTGAAGGAGAAAGGGGCTCACCAAGACTTTGAGAGGAGGAAGCCCCACTACGCGCAATCGACACTATCCGCTATGAAGCCACCTACATTCATTTAAAAATATAGCGCCCCCGGCAAAAGGGACGTTAGTACCATGGAATAGTACTAGTATGTATAACTAAACACCATCCAATTAGAAAGAACAACCATACAAGAGTACAAAGAAATCATAAGAAACACAAAGCTTCAAATAAGCACCACGTCAACAATTTAAGAGGTTCACATAGTTTTAACATGATTTCTGAAATTTGTAGATTGAAGCATTCCATATCGTTGCATCATCATCCACATTACCACCGCTTCCTTGGGCGGAGTCCGATCACGGCCCGATCGGCTAAGCCATCTTACCAAGATGTTACCCTTATTTCATTCTCACTTACCAATTTCAATTGTAAACATATTACCACCATGTGTGTATAACATGGCGTCCAATCATGGCCCGATCGGCTAAGCCGTCTTACCAAGACGTTACCCTTTTCCGTTAATCATCTCATTTCAATCTTTGGTTTTACATGTATTAGTTCCTTGGCACTTGGGGCCACAATTACCACATTCCGTAACTCACATTTCACATTATTCCCATTTTCAACATTGGCCTTGCCAATTAAGATCATAGGCACATACAAAAGCAATTTAAGTTATAAGCATAGAGAGCAATTCATCTAGTTCGGCATATTTACCATAATGTAACCTTGACTTGACATTTAGGCATTTAGCACATAGCTCATGTTTTCCACACATCCTCAATTTACAAAGAATAACACATTAAACACATGGAGAAGCACCTTTCACATACATCAATTCATTTGACATAACAAGTACCACATCAATCAAATTTCGGACTTACAACATTTGCACGGGCACCATGGAGGCTCAATTTCAAAGAGTAAAAAGACGGGGTTTTAGCCATACATACCTGAAATTTGCCCCTTAATGATACTACAATGATCCAATACACTTAAGCAACTTCAATCTACAATACAACATTCAATAGGGCCAATATTAGTAATAAATTCCATAACTTATGTCATTTAGGCATATTATCAAACACCTTGTAGATATAGATCTTTACATCTCATAACCGTAGTATTAGTTCATCCAACTATCACTATTAACCAACAATTTATTCCACCATCGTTCCTAACCAATTTATAACTTCAAACAACATATGTATGACCATCCATTCACACCCAACCATCAACCTTATTAATTAACCCATTTCACAATCTCTACAACACCAACACAACCTAGGTTAGGCACTTATGGCTTCCAATCACCATCCCATGTGTTCTAACGTATATATCATACATAAATAATCACCATAGAGTAGTTAGAGATGATAGACATACCTCTTGTAGTAAGAATCTTGAGAATCCCCACTTGTAGTGTTCTTGATCAATTTAGGGATTTCAATGGGAATCTATGGATTTTCAAGATCAATACTTGTTAATATAAGTGTTTAGGAGTAGTAATCAACTCAAAATACTCCAAAAACATTACCTTGGATCATAGGAGGGAAGTATGGGACGGATTCCCCTTGATAGAGCAAGCCCTAGCTTTAAAAAATGACTTAGAGACTCTCCATACCCGGTATTGGGGTATTTACAGGGCTGCTAGGCGCGCGACCATGGTCAAACCGTGCCCGAGATGTGGTAGCCGCGCTCGTACTGCGCTTGGGCAGCGCTGGGGAGGCAGAAACTCTAAATTTTCCTACGGTCGCGCCGCGGACGTGTATCTGACACAGGTCCGGTAAAATGGTCATAACTTTCTGTATACACCTCCAAATGACGAACAGTTTAATGCGTTGGAAACTAGACTCAAAGGGCTTTAATTTTATAGGTTGTACATCATACAATACCTTATATAAATGTATATATGCTTGTCCAAAGTGAGGTCTTGTGCGTACTCTTTTACAACTTCAGTCTATTATGAAATTTCCAACTTGGCTTAGACTTAGGCCTCTCCTTAGACCCCAAATAACTTATAATATGACTTATACACTTATTAAAATATCCAATTGATATCCATTATATCATGAACCCTCATTTGCACACAAAATAAAATAATTAGCCTACATTGGCACCACGAAATCTTAAATTACTTAGCAAAATTTTCTGGGGCTTTACATTCTCCCCCGCTTAGGATCATTCGTCCTCGAATGATAATTGGAGTCAATCCGCAAATACTTAGTATAACTTATCTCCTTTCTCACACATCTTTAACTCCCAAAGTTTGACTAACTCCCAAATGTTTTAGAAATTTTAGTAGAGTTTCCCTTGTAACTGGGCCTATCCACCTGTCAGAGAATCCCAGAAACACATCCTATCAACATATACATAATCCAAAGATGCAACATAATATAAAATGATGCCAACCGTGGCCCCATAAGCAATGCATTTCTAGAAAAGAAACACTATTATCATCAACTAACCATGTGATACATAATTCATAGAAGGTAAGCTTTCAACATCTTCATAGGATACAAATACTTAATTACATAGCTATCCAAACAAGTGAGGTTACTTCTTCTTCATTTCTTCCTCGGCTTCCCAAGTGGCTTCCTCACTTTGCTGGTTTCGCCATAACACTTTCATGGAGGCAATTTCTTTATTTCTTAACTTTCGGACTTGCCTATCAAGGATGGCAACTGGAATTTCTTCGTACGATAATTCTTCATTAACCTCAATAGTCTCAACTGGCACAATAGTGGACGGATCTCCCACTACCTTCTTTAACATAGACACATGGAAGACTGGGTGTACCAATGACATCTCGGGTGGCAGCTCGAGCTTGTATGCCACCTGACCAAACCTCTGAATGATTTTGTACGGTTCGACATACCTCAGACTCAATTTTCCCTTCTTTCCAAACCGCATGATACCCTTCATGGGGAAAACCTTCAAAAATACCCAATCATCTTCCTTGAACTCCACGTCTTTGCGACGAACGTCCGAATACGACTTTTGGCGACTCTGAGCAGTTTTCAACCTCTTTAATAATCTTGACTTTCTCCATAGCCTGATACACGAGGTACGGCCGTATCAATTTAGCTTCTCCAACCTCGAACCACCCAATGAGAGATCTAGATCTCTTACCATACAATGCCTCAAATGGTGCCATCTGGATACTAGCATGGAAGTTGTTGTTGTAAGCAATTTCTATGAGTGGCAAATGGTCATCCCAACTACCTTTGAAATCAAGAGTACAAGCACGCAAAATGTCCTCAATTGTATGAATAGTCCGCTCTGCTTGCCCGTCGATTTGAGGATGGAAAGTTGTGCTAAGATTTACCTATGTACCCAAACCTTGCTGAAATTTCTTCCAAAAGTTGGTAGTGAACTGAGCCCCTCGATCTGAAATGATTGAGACTGGAGTGCCATGCAACCTGACTATTTCTTTGATATACAACTGAGCATACTATTCCGCTATGTCGGTAGATTTAACTAGCAAGAAGCGCGCTGATTTCGTGAGTCAGTCCACAATCACCCAAATTGAGTCAAACTTGCGCAGAGTGCATGACAACCCTACCACAAAATCCATGTTGATCATCTCCCATTTCCACATTGGAATCTCTATGCTTTGGGCCAATCCACCGGGCCTATGATTTTCGGCCTTCACTTGCTGGCAGTTCGGACATTTTGCCACAAAGTCCGCCACATCATTTTTCATGTTGTTCTACCAATAAATTTCCCTGAGATCATGATACATTTTCATAGAACCTGGGTGCACGGAATACCTGGAAGTGTGAGCTTCTACCATGATCCTCTCCCGAAGACCGTTAACATCCGAAACACATAGGCGGCCTTGGTACCGTAGGGTACCATCATCCATGCTAAAGGAAACAACTGTGGTCTTGTGTTTATGAATCCCCTCTTTCAGTTGTGCTAACAATGGATCGTTGAATTGCTTCTCTTTCACTTCCTCCACAAGCGATGATTCAACCCTATTCTGCTCAATTACTCCTCCTTCATTACAGTCCGCAAGGCGAACTCCCAAGCTAGCCAACTGGTGAACCTCCCTGGACAATGGCCTCTGATATGCCTCAAAATGAGCCAAGCTCCCCATAGATTTTCGACTAAGAGCATCCTCTACAACATTAGCCTTTCCCGGGTGATAGAGAATATCAATGTCATAGTCCTTAAGTAACTTTAGCCATCTTCTTTGTCTCAGATTCAACTCCTTCTATTTGAAAATATATTGAAGGCCTTTGTGGTCCGTAAATACATCCACATGCACCCCATACAAATAATGTCGCCAAATCTTTAGTGCAAACACCACTGCCGCAAGCTCTAAGTCATGGGTTGGATAGTTCCTTTCATGATTCTTGAGTTGCCTAGAAGAATAGGCTATAACCTTGTCGTGTTACATTAACACATACCCAAGCCCGATCCTTGAAGCATCGCAATATTCCACAAATCCCTCGGCACCCTCTGGTAGGGCTAACTTTGTGTTGTAGTCAATCTTGATTTCAATTCTAGGAAACCCCTTTCACAAGCATCGGACCATTGGAATTTAACTGCTTTCTGCGTCAATTTAGTCAATGGAGAGGCAAGAGTAGAAAAGCCCTCCACAAATCTCCTGTAGTACCCAGCCAAACCCAAAAAACTGCGAATCTCTATTGGAGTGGTAGGTCTGGGCCAATTCCTCACTGCTGCAATCTTTTGAGGATCAACCATAATTCCTTCCCTGTAGACGACATGACCCAAGAACGCGACAGATTCAAGCCAGAGTTCGCATTTCGAAATTTTTGCATACAGTTGATATTGCTGAAGAGTCTGAAGAACTGCCCTGAGATGGTTAGCATGATCTTCTTGACTTCGGGAATATACAAGAATATCGTCAATGAATACTATCAAAAAGGAGTCTAGAAAAAGGCTTGAAGACTCGATTCATAAGATCCATGAAAGTTTTCGGGGCATTTGTTAGCCCAAAAGACATCACCATAAATTCAAAGTGTCCATACCGAGTCCTGAAAGTTGTTTTTGGAATATCCTGCTCCCTTATCTTCAATTGATGATACCCAGACCACAAGTCAATTTTTGAGAAACACGTAGCACCTTGCAATTTATCAAACAAGTCATCTATCCTTGGTAAAGGATATTTATTTTTGATTGTGACCTTGTTGAGTTATCGGTAGTCAGTACACATCCGTAGCGACCCATCTTTCTTCCTTACAAACAAGACCAGTGCACCTCATGGTGACACTTGGACGGATGAAACCTCTTTCTAGAAAATCCTTCAATTGTTCCTTTAGCTCTTTCAATTCTGCCGGTGTCATTCTGTAAGGTGGAATTGATATAGGCTCCGTGCCTGGCATCACATCGATCCCAAAATCAATCTCCCTGTCTGGAGGAATTCCAGGGAGTTCATCTGGAAAGACATCCGGAAATTTATTCACAACTAGCACGGACTCAAGGCTAGGCGCCTCAGCAATGGTGTCTGTAACTCGAACTAAATGATAGATACACCTTTTCTTGATCATCTTCGCGGTCTTAAGGTAAGAAATAAACCGACCTTTAGGCACTACATTATCTCTCTTCCATTCAACAACAGGCCCATTAGGAAATTCAAGCCTCATGGTTCTAGTCCGACAATCAAGTTTGGCAAAGCATGAATAAAGCCAATCCATTCCCATTATTACATCAAAATCAACCATCCCTAATTCAATAAGATCGGCCGTGGTATCCCTACCCCGTACCGCAACAACACAACCTTTATAAACTCGAGCAACCGTAATAGACTCACCTACCAGAGTAGACACCAAAAATGGCTCATGAAGTTGATCCGGTTCTATCCCAAATTTCATAGCAACAAAAAGGGTAACATATGACAAGGTGGAACCGGGGTCAATAAGTGCATACACATCATGAGATTGGACAGTCAGAATACCTGTAACAACATCTGGAGAAGCCTCTGCATTCTGGCGACCACTCATAGCATAAAACCGGCTGGGTGCTCCTGAACTCTACACACCACCCCTACCTGCACCACGCCCCGCAGGTGCTGGGGTACCTCGAGCTGGAGAGGGGGCTGAAGATGCAACAGCTGCTAGACTAGATGGCTGTGTTGTGCCCCTACCCGCTCCCTAGTAGGATGTATGACAATGCCTCTAAATGTGATCCCTCATCCCGCATCCATAGCATACGGGTAACTCCAAGTAGCAAATCCCTGAGTGCATCTTCCAGCACTTGGGGAACGGGGACCTCTGCTGCTGCTGGGATCTCTCTCCTGACTGACCCCACTGATAGGATCCTCTGTTGCCCTGACTAGGCCTGAAACGACTCCACTGTTGCAGCTGGCTGGGCCCTGATGGCGGTACACTGGCTGAAGATTGTGCAACAGACTGGGACGACCCTGATGATCCTCCCCTGAAAGCTGATCTTCCCCCACCGAGTGACTCACATATGTTGCCCATAGATCGGGTCTTTCTATTACCCTCTCTCTCCATTCTGTTCTTCAGTTTACGGTTTCTTGTGTCCTGAGCAAATGCTACCATCTTCCCATAATTCATGTTAGAATTCAATGCAGCCTTAAAAGCCTCATTATTAGTCAAAGGATTTAGGCCCTGAACAAACCGATGCACCCTGACCTCCATTATAGGCAACATATGGATGGCATACTTGGACAGGCGAGTAAACTCCATGTGATACTCCCACACACTCCTACTATCTTGCTTCAGATTTTCAAACTCTGCTGCACGGGCTGCCCTTGTCTCAGAAGGTAGGAAATGATCTATAAAGGCATCGGCAATCTCGCTCCACCTTGCCGGAGGGCTCCCCTCCTCGCAGGAATCTTCCCATAACTCAAACCATTCATAGGCCACCCCTTTCAGACGGTAGGCAGCCAACTCTACTCCCTCTGTCTTAGTTGCAAACCCTGAGGGTCTTGTGCATCTCATTAATAAAATCCTGAGGGTCTTCTTCTGGATTGGCACCCGTAAATACTGGAGGGTCTAACTAAAAGAAATCTGTTCACTCTGGAACTGGTGGAATCCCCCTGCTGGCTAGATGAATTGGGCGCAACATTCGACCTTTGGGCCTGAGAGGCCACTAGCTGAGTTAACATCTGAATAGCTCCCCTAAGATCCCCATCAGAAATATCAGAACCGGAAGCTGGGGCTGGAGGCGGAATAGGAGTATAGATGGGAGGGATAGTAGTACCCTCCGCAGGTGTAGGAGTTGGGGTAGTCTGCTTTGGAATAGGAGAACCAGGCAAGGTGATAGCAGGGCGCCTACCCTTACCCGCAGTACCAAGCAGTGATTCATCTGCCACTCCTGTGGTGGCATTGGCTTCTTGGCCAATTCTCGCTTTCTTCTTAGGTGTCATTTACTGAAAGATAGAACAATGCACTAATTAGGGAGGGAATAGTTTCATAACAAGTTGTCGCACGATCCAGAATATCAAAGAAGGGTGTTATTCCTAAATGCCCAAGTAGCCTCCAACTTATAGATGTGGTCGACTACACACCGATAAAAATGACTCTACTAGACACGGCTCCGAGACATCCTAGGACACTTCAAAACCTTAGGCTCTGATACCAATTTTGTCACGCCCCAACCTCGGGAGGCGCGACCGACGCTCAATCGAGCAGCCCCCAACTGAGCAAACCTTATCAAGATTTCTACCCAACTCACTACGGTTAAGGGAACCATGCTTTCTTTTATTTAGACAATAGCAAAATCGAACATTCACGATATTAGTCCATTTTCATGTCACAAACCAAAAACCATGGTTAAATTTAAAGATTTTATACGGTTATAGTCTAGAAGAACTAGAGTACAAAGTTACAACATAGTTCATTGACCCATCCAACACCCTTACCTTACCTACACAAACGTCTACAGAGCCTCTAAGGATACAAAAGACAATAATGATTGATAACTAGGGATTTTAACGTGTTTCATGCTCCTTCTTGCTTATGCTTTGATTATAAATTATTACAAAATAGTCCCAAAAGGCGCATAAGTTGTGCTTGATTGCAGGTTTGATCGACAAAGTGACGAAATGTCCAAGATCGGCTCAAAAGGAGTGAAACCTGCTCAAGTATCAAAGACAAGGCAATTTGAGAGCAAAAAAATCCTAGTGCGGTCGCATTCGACTTTGTGCGGTCTGCACTAGGTGGTTCAGAGAGTTGGCAAAAATGGGCTTCAGGTAACGCGACCGCAGTACACATTTCACGGTGAAGGCTCCGCAGCCGTGCTATCATTATGTGCAGTCCGTGGGAGAGAGATTCAGAGAGGTGAAATTTGCCATTGTTCAAGCTGCGCGGGCCGCAGTCATACTTGTGCGGACCGCATTAGAGATCTCCGCGGCCGCGGTCCATTTTATGCGGCCCGCGCTGACCTCGCAGGGGTATTTTTGTCCAGTTTTTCCAGCCTAGTATAAATAGAATATTTTGCCATTTTTAGGTCATCAGTTATTTCCAGAACGTAGCTGCGCTCGTGAGAAGCTATTGTGTAGCCATTTTTGGCATCTTAACTTAGATTTTACGATAGATTCTCTGTATTTACATTAGCTTTTAAATTAATATGACTTGCTCTTCATCTATTTCTTTATTTTCTCCTTCAAGCATGAGTAGTTAAACCCATTAGCTAGGGTTGTGGTTCAACCCTAATGTGGGTAATTGATGGGTGTTGCCATCTATTGTTAGATTGACTATGGGTGTTTGTTATTTGGGTCAATTTTATGGTTTAATCTATGAATTGGTGGTTGCAAACACTGGTGTGTGCTAAGTTGACTTGACTCTTCTTGAGAAAGAGAGCTTAAGTCTCCAAATTTGACCCAACAAGGAATTGGGATGGACTTAAGAGAATTGATAGTCCCAATTAAAGGGTTAAACCTTGAGAGAGTAATTACCCAACTTGAATCCTAGTTGCTTGAGCTAATTTGCCTACCTATTTGGTCTCGAGAGAGTCAATTGGGCAAAACCACTCTCTCTACCGAGAGGTGTGAGAGTGGGTAAATTGTGCAACGGTTATAGCATATTTCCCCAATCATGTCAATCAAACCTTAGAAGTATTTACCCGTCAATTAGCCACCTAGGTGAAAGTCACTACCTTAGTGTCTTTCTACCCATTAGATTCAACTCTAGCAATTTTCTTATTAGCATAATTTAGTTCTAATTAGTAATTGATAATATTAGTTTGCTAAAGAAAATTCAAAAGATGTTTGGAAGTGACATTTGGAACAATTACACAACTCTAGTCTAGATAGATACTCGACTCCATTCCTAGCTCCCTGTGAAAATCGATCCTGACCCTCATATCGGGTAAAAGCTATTGCGACCCTCTCTTTCTACTTTTTAGTAGTGTGGAGTTGGCAGCGATCACTTTTTGGCGCCGTTGTCGGGGAGCTAACGGTATTGGCTATCTATTTAGTTAGTTTTTTGTATTGTTCTTCATTCCTTCTTTGTTACTTACTTGTTTGTGTCATTACTCAGGTACCAACATGGCTTTAAACAACACTAATGATCCTCTTGGAAACGTGATAGCGGGGGAGGAGGTAGATGATCTTGAGCAAGATGAGGTGCCTCTTGCACCTCAAGGTCAACGGAGAGGCCGGAATGCCAATGCTAATCCAAATAACAATGTTCCAGACCCTCCCCTGGTTCCTCCAAGAGTGGCTCCTATAGTATTACCGAACCAGGGCTACGTAAGTGCTATTGTCCCACCCCGAATCTGGGCGGGCAACTTTCAGATAACCAATGTGATGTTGACCTTACTTGAGCAGCGTGGGTACTTCACGGGAGCTGCAAATCAAAAAGCCTACAAACATCTCAAGGGGTTCGTAGATACATGCTGGGGGAGCAAGTAGACGAATGTATCCGAGGATGCGCTGAGATTGAGAATTTTCCCGTTCTCACTTCGAGGAAAGGCATTGGATTGGCTCGAGAGACTCCCCAACCATTCCATCACAACTTGGGATGAGTTGGCGGATTAGTTTATTGCCAAATTCTTCTCTCCTAGTCATATTGCGACACTTCGAGATGAAATATTAGCCTGCAAGCAAGAGCCAACAGAACCTTTGCATGAAATTTGGGAGCGGTATAGAACGATGGTGAGGGAATGCCCAAGTAATGATATGACCTAGGCCATGATCCAACAAACCTTCTACCGGGGCATAAATACTACAAATCAATGCGTTGTTAATTAATTAGCCGGGGGAAATTTTATGAAGCTTTCTTATGAGGAGGCATGTGATGTATTTGATGAAATGGCGGAAACTTCTTCAGCATGGTAGAGTAGAGCAAATGTGCCTCAAGGTGACCCTACGGTTATCCATTTGCACAAGGAATTACATGATCACGGGCAAGCGATAGCTGAGCTTACAACTACTATGAACCAATTGGCTAAGGCGCAATTGCAACAAGTTCAGAATCCTCGCCAAGTGCATGTCATGGAGGGTGTTAGTATGCTTGTCAACAAGAGAAGGCAAATGAGGAAACAAAATCAAGGAAATTCTGAGCAATTTGTTAGATGAATATGATGGGTGTCAAAATGATGGTTATGATGACCAAAGTGAGGAGGTACAATATGTCAACAACTATCAAGGCAATAGAGGCAACTCTTCAAACCAACAATGACGACCCAAGGAAATTGGGGCAATCAACAACAAGGTGGTGGTAATTGGAACAACAACAACCAAAACAATAATTGGGGTAATCAAAACAACAGCCAAGGCAATTGGAATGGAAATAACAACAACTGGGGCAACAACAACAATCAAGGCGGGTGGAACAACAATGGAAACCAAGGCATCCGGGGGCAAGGCTTTCAAAGGCTCCCAATGTACCAACAACTGAACAATCCACCCCTTTCCCTTCTCAAGGTCCTAGTTCTCCCGGTAATGATATGGGTAGAATTGAAATGTTGCTCGAGCAGATAATGAAGAGGAATGCGGATTTGGATGCACAGTTAGCTTCTCACAACACCTCTATCCAAAACTTGGAAGTGTTAGGCCAAATCTCTCAGTCATTGAATACTCGCCCGAAGGGTGCTCTACCAAGTGATACGGTAGTGAACCCAAAGGGTGGGAACAATTATGTTATGGCGGTCACAACAAGAAGTGGGAGAGGAGGAGATGTGAATGCCTCTAAGCAAAAGCAAGTCATGGATGATGATGTTGAGTTGCAAGATGACCAAGTCCCTTTGGTAGTTGAAGATGTGGTTGATGAAAATGTGAACAATGAAGTGAGGATTGATATTGAATAAGTCGAGGTGGAAACCCAAAACGATGTGAACCCTTCTAGGGAACACATAATTGACATGTCGGAGCCGGTTGTGCCAAAAGCCAATGCTCCTTTGCCAAGACCACCTCCACCTTATCTTCAAAGGCTCGCGAAGCAGAAGAATGATAATCAGTTTAAAAAGTTCATTGACATGATGAAGAGCTTATCTATTAATGTGCCTCTGGTGGAGGCACTTGAACAAATGTCGGGTTATGCAAAATTCATGAAAGACTTGGTTACAAAGAAGCGTTCTATGGATTGTGAAACTATAAAGATGACTCACCAAGTTAGTGCTATAGTGCATTCAATGGCCCCGAAGCTTGAAGATCCCGGTGCTTTCACCATTCCTTGCACCATTGGGAGTGCGGATTTTACCAAAGCTCTTTGTGACTTGGGAGCTAGTATCAATTTGATGCTCTACTCAGTTTTCAAAACTTTGGGCATCGGGCAACCTAGGCCAACTTCAATGAGACTTCAAATGGCGGATCAATCGATGAAGCGACCTTTGGGCATTATTGATGATGTGCTTGTCCGGGTGGACAAATTCATATTGCCGACCGACTTTGTGATTTTGGATTGTGAGGTGGACTATGAGGTTCCTATTATCTTAAGCAGACCTTTCCTTGCAGCGGGGAAGGCATTGGTTGATGTTGAAGCGGGTGAGCTCACTTTCTGAGAGGGAGATGAAAAGGTCATTTTTCACGTTTGCAAATCTATGAAGCAACCCAATAGCACCGAGGTGTGCTCATTTGTAGACCTTGTCACAGCTGTGATTGTGGATGATACCAGTGTTATGATCAACGTGGAAGATCCTCTTGAAGCTATGCTCTTAAACATGGATGTCAATGATGACGCTAGTAGGGTGGAGTGTGTGAATGCCCTACATAGGAAGGACTCTTATTCTTATGAGCCAATGAAATTATCTTTGGATCTTGAAAATCAGAAAACTCCACCAACAAAGCCATCAATTGAGGAGCCACCGGTGTTGGAGTTGAAACCACTTCCTCCACACCTCAGATATGAATTATTAGGCTCAAATTCTACTTTACCAGTTATTCTTTCTTCTGGCCTTACTAACATGCAGGTTGAAGCCACCTTGGCGGTTCTTCAAAAGCGGAAAAGGGCAATTGGATGGACTCTAGCCGACATTCGGGGTATAAGCCCTGCATTCTGTATGCATAAAATTATCTTGGAGTATGATGCAAAGCCTTCCGTGGAGCATCAAAGAAGATTGAACGAGGCTATGCAAGAAGTGGTGAAGAAAGAGGTTATTAAATGGTTGGATGTCGGGGTTGTGTACCCCATTTCTGATAGCTCATGGACTTCTCCGGTACAATGTGTGCCGAAGAAGGATGGCATGACTGTGGTGACCAATGACAACAATGAACTTATTCCTACTCGGACGGTCATCAGGTGGAGAGTGTGTATGGATTACCGGAAGCTAAACAAGGTGACTCGAAAGGATCATTTCCTATTGCCATTCCTTGACCAAATGCTAGATCGTCTTGCGGGGCGTGTTTTTTATTGCTTTTTGGATGGTTACTCAGTGTACAATCAAATTTTAATTGCCCCAGAGGATCAAGAGAAGACAACTTTTACCTGTCCGTATGACACATTCGCTTTCTCTCAAATACCATTCGGATTGTGTAATGCTCCGGCGATCTTCCAACGATGCATGATGGCTATTTTCACCGACATGGTGGAGGATATTTTGGAGGTTTTCATGGATGATTTCAGTATGGTTGGGGATTCCTTTGATGAGTGTTTGGGAAATTTGGATAGAGTGTTGGCCCAGTATGAAGACACCAACCTTGTACTCAATTGGGAAAAGTGTCATTTCATGGTAGAAGAGGGTATAATGTTGGGTCACAAAATTTCAAAGTGAGAGATTGAAGTTGACAAAGCCAAGATAGAGGTGATTTCAAGGCTTCCCCCCCATTTCTGTCAAAGGGGTGAGGAGTTTTCTTAGGCACGCGGGTTTTTATCGGAGGTTTATAAAAGATTTTTCAAAAGTGGTAAACCCCTTGTGCAAGTTGCTAGAAAAGGATGCAAAGTTTGTGTTCGATGAGGGGTGTATGCAAGCATTTGAGCTTCTTAAGCTCAAGTTGACCACTACCCCTATCATTACCGCACCAAATTGGAGCTTGCCTTTTGAGCTCATGTGCGATGCTAGTGACATTGCGGTTGGGGCTGTTTTGGGCCAAAGAATCAACAAGATGTTTCATCCGGTGTACTATGCAAGCAAGACCATGAATGAGGCTCAAAGAAACTATACAGTCACCGAGAAAGAATTGTTGGCTATTGTGTTTGCTATGGAAAAGGGGCCAAAGTTATAGTGCACACTGATCATGCCGCCCTTAGGTACTTGATGACAAAAAAAGACTCCAAGGCAAGATTGATGAGATGGGTGCTACTACTCCAAGAGTTTGATCTAGAAATTGTAGACCGGAAAGGTAGTGAGAATCAAATGGCGGACCACTTGTCCCGTTTGGAGGAGGAGGGGAGGCCTTGTGATGGCCTTGAGATCAATGATTCATTTCCCAACGAACAACTCCTTGCGCTGTCAATGAAGGATATGTCATGGTTTGCCGATGTTGCCAATTACCTTGTGACCGGAATAATACCGTATGAGCTCTCTTCTAACCAAAGAAAGAAGCTCAAGCGGGATAGTTTGGATTTCTATTGGGATAAGCCATACTTGTTTAAGATTTGCACGGATGGTGTGATTCGTAGATGTGTCCCGGAGGAAGAACAATTGAGTATCTTAGAGTCTTGCCATTCTTCACCCTATGGTGGCCATCATGGTGGGGTGAGGACCGCCTCGAAAGTTCTTAGTTGTGAATTCTATTGGCCCACCTTGTTCAAAGATGCGGGCAATTTGGTGAAGAGGTGTGATGAGTGCCAAAGAGCGGGCGGAATTTCAAAAAGGGATGAGATGCCTCTTAATACCATTCTTGAAGTGGATATCTTTGATGTTTGGGGCATCGATTTCTTGGGTCCATTTGTTAGTTCTTGTGAGAATACTTACATTCTCGTGGCGATTGTCTATGTCTCAAAATGGGTTGAAGTCGTGGCTTTGCCTAACAATGAAGCCCGAAGTGTTGTTGCATTTCTTAAAAAGAGCATCTTCACAAGGTTTGGCACTCCTCGTGCAATTATTAGTGATAGGGGGTCTCACTTTTGCAATAAAGCTTTCGACACATTGCTTTCCAAGTATGGTGTCAATCATAAGGTTTCTACCCCCTATTATCCTCAAGCTAGTGGTCAAGTGGAAGTCTCCAATAGGGAAATTAAGAGCATCTTTTCAAAGACTGTCAATGCCAATAGGACCAATTGGTCGAAAAAGTTGGATGACGCTCTATGGGCTTATCGAACGGCTTACAAAACTCCGATTGATATGTCTCCGTATCAGTTGGTGTTTGGAAAAGCTTGTCATCTTCTGGTTGAGTTAGAGCACAAGGCCATGTGGGCTTTGAGGAAGTTGAATTTGGAATGGGATGTTGCTGCAAATCTTCGTGTTGAACAACTCAATGAGCTCGATGAGTTTAGATTCCATGCCTACTCAAGTTCATCCTTGTATAACAAAATGAAGTACTTTCACGACAAAATATGCTCGGGGTAAAAAGTTCAAGGTTGGAGATATGGTTCTCTTGTTCAATTCCCGATTACGTCTGTTTTCGGGTAAGCTCAAGTCAAAGTGGAGTAGGCCATTTGAAGTTGTGTTCGTGACCCCATTTGGTGCTCTTGATCTAAGGAACAAAAATGGTGAAGTTTTTTAGTTAATGGGCACCGGATCAAGCATTATCTTGGAAAATTTGATGACAGCCACGTGGTGGCACTTCTTCATCTAAAGTGATGTGATGGTAACATGCATCGTGCCGCGACGTTAAATCAGGCGCTTCTTGGGAGGCAACCCATGTCCTTTTCTTCTTGTTTTCTTTGATTTTCTTTGTAGTGTAGGATTGTTTTTTGAGCTAATTAGTTGTGAGATGTTGTAGGGATTATGTTGATACAGTGCAAAATATTTTGGAAAAATTGAACAGTCTCTGAAGTTGCCAGTGCGGCCGCATTGCACTTTGTGTGGTCCGCACTGGTGAAGGATAAATGGGATGCTCTCTGAAGTTTGCCACCGCGGACGCATGGCATTTTGTGCGGACCGCGGTGGACCTTCGCGGCCGCGGTCTGTTTTGTGCGGACCGCGGAGGTTGCCTTCTCAGACTTCTTCTGAATAAACCCAGCACGGTCTGCGGTCCGTTTTGTGCGGCCGCACTGGTAGGTAAGACTGGGTCCCACATGTTTTTCTATAAATAGACCACAGGGGTCACCGGTTACCCTTTTCGAAAAATTGACTCTCATAGGCCTAAAATCTACTGTTCACCCTCTCTTTTCACGTAAATCATTGCTTATATTGATTCCTTGCATTCCATCTCCACATATGGTAACATTTCACTCATTTTTCTTTGTTTGATTTTATAATTTCATTTTATTTTCATGTCCATTAGCCTGTAGCTTCTTCTTCTTCCCGTAATTCTTAAATTTCTAGGTTAGTTTGGTTTAACTGTTAATCTTTGTGTGCTTTGTGAGCGTAAGTGCTTTGTGAGCGTAATGAAATGGGTAATTGAGCAGGGACGTTAATTAGGCAAAAACAAAACTTGAACTAATTGCAAGATTTGAGAACCCTAACTCAGTGCCTTGATTTAGCACCCTCCGCGGACCGTGGTCATCCTTGTGCGGTCCGCGGTGCTGTGATGCGGTCCGCAGTAACACTTTGTGCGGACCGCGGTGAGGATTTTTCAGGAAATTGACCTCTTGCCCAGCGCGGCCGCATTGCATTTTGTGCGGTCTGCGCTGGCCCACCACGGCCGCGGTGCTACTTTGTGCGGGCCACGGTGGTTAGACCCAACAAGGAATTGGGATGGACTCAAGAGAATTGATAGTCCCAATTAAAGGGTTAAACCTCGAGAGAGTAATTACCCAATTTGAATCCTAGTTGCTTGAGCTAATTTGCCTACTCATTTGGTCTCGAGAGAGTCAATTGGGCAAAACCACTCTCTCTACCGAGAGGTGTGAGAGTGGGTAAAATTGTGCAACGATTATAGCATATTTCCCCAATCATGTCAATCGAACCTTAAAAGCATTTACCCGTCAATTAGCCACCTAGGTGAACGTCACTACCCTAGTGCCTTTCTACCCATTAGATTCATCTCTAGCAATTTTCTTATTAGCATAATTTAGTTCTAATTTGTAATTGATAATATTAATTTGTTAAAGAAAATTCAGAATATATTTAGAAGTGACATTTGGAACAATTACACAACTCTAGTCTAGATAGATACTCGACTCCATTCCTAGCTCCTTGTGGAAATCGATCCCGACCCTCATATCGGGTAAAAGCTATTGCAGCCCTCTCTTCCTACTTTTTAGTAGTGTGGAGTTGGCAGCGATCAATGACAACGCCGGCAACAAGGCCCCGGCTATACCTCAAAAGTGGATATCTACAACAAAAGATGTACAACATAACCCCTTGAAGGAAAAAGGGGCTCACCAAGACTTTGAGAGGAGGAAGCTCTGCTACACGCGATCGACACTATCCGCTATGGAGCCACCTACATTCATTTAAAAATGTAGTGCCCCCAACAAAAGGGACGTTAATACCATGGAATAGTCTAGTATATATAACTAAACACCATCCAGTTAGAAAGAACAACCATACAAGAGTACAAAGAAATCATAAGAAATACAAAGCTTCAAATAAGCACCACGTCAACAATTTAAGAGGTTCACATAGTTTTAACATGATTTCTGAAATTTGTAGGTTGGGGCATTCCATATCGTTGCATCATCATCCACATTACCACCGCTTCCTTGAGAGGAGTCTGATCACGGCCCGATCGGCTAAGCCGTCTTACCAAGACGTTACCCTTATTTCATTCTCACTTTCCAGTTTCAATTATCAATACATTACCACCATGTGTGTATAACATGGCGTCCGATCACGGCCCGATCGGCTAAGCCGTTTTGCCAAGACGTTACCCTTTTCCGTTAATCATCTCACTTCAATCTTTGGTTTCACATGTATTAGTTCCTCGGCACTTGGGGCCACAATTACCACTTTTCGTAACTCACATTCACATTATTCCCATTTTCAACATTGACCTTGCCATTTAAGATCATAGGCACATACAAAAGCAATTTAAGTTATAAGCATAAAGAGGAATTCATCTAGTTCGGCATATTAACCACAATGTAACCTTGACTTGACATTTAGGCATTTAGCACATAGCTCATGTTTTCCACATATCCTCAATTTACAAAGAATAACACATTAAACACATGGAGAAACACCTTCCACATACATTTTCACAACATCAATTCATTTGACATAACAAGTACCACATCGATCAAATTTCGGACTTACAACATTTGCACGGGCACCATGGAGGCTCAATTTCTAAGAGGAGGGGGGTTTTAGCCATACATACCTGAAATTTGCCCTTAATGATGCTACAATGAACCAATACACTTAGACAATTCAATCCACAATACAACATTCAATAGAGCCAATATTAGTAATAAATTCCATAACTTATGTCATTTAGGCATATTATCAAACACCTTGTAGGTATAAATCTTTACATCTCATAACCATAGTATTAGTTCATCCAACTATCACTATTAACCAACAATTTATTCCACTATCGTTCCTAACTAATTTATAACTTCCAACAACATATGTATGACCATCCATTCACATCCAACCATCAACCTCTTTAATTAACCCATTTCACAATCTCTACAACACCAACACAACCTAGGTTAGACACTTATGGCTTCCAATCACCATCCTATGAGTTCTAACGTATATATCATACATAAACAATCACCATAGAGTAGATAGAGATGATAGATATACCTCTTGTAGTAAGAATCTTGAGAATCCCCACTTGTAGTGTTCTTGATCAATTTAGGGATTTGAATGGGAATGTATGAATTTTCAAGATCAATCTTTGTTAATATAAGTGTTTAGGAGTAGTAATCAACTCAAAATACTCCAAAAATATTACCTTGATTCATATGAGGGAAGTATGGGACGGATTCCCCTTGATAGAGCAAGCCCTAGCTCAAAAAAAGACTTAGAGACTCTCCATACCCGGTTTTGGGGTATTTATAGGGCTGCTAGGCGCGCGACCACGGTCAAACCGCGCCCGGGACGTGGTGGCCGCGCTCGGGAGGCAGAAACTCTCAATTTTCCTGCGACCGCGCCGCGGACGTGCATCTAACACAGGTTCGGTAAAATGGCCATAACTTTCTGTACAGATCTCCAAATGACGAACGGTTTGATGTGTTGGAAACTAGACTCAAAGAGATTTAATTTGATAGGTTGTGCATCACAAAAAACCTTATATAAATGTAGATATGCTTGTCCAAAGTGAGGTCTTGTGCGTACTCATTTACAACTTTAGTCTATTATGAAATTTTCCAACTTGGCTTAGACTTAGGCCTCTCCTTAGACCCCAAATCACTTATAATATGACTTATACGCTTATTAACATATCCAATTGATATCCATTATATCATGAACCCTCATTTGCACACAAAATAAAATAATTAGCCTACCTTGGCACCACGAAATCTTAAATTACTTAGCAAAATTTTCTGGGGCTTTACAGTGGGCGATTGTACGTTTGAGTTTGTGTGTGGTGGTGAATTTCACATGGTTGATTACCGTATCATCGCTGCCGCCAATGATCATTTGTATGGTACGAGCTGGTGACGATGGTTTTGGAGGTCCTTGAGGTTGATTGCGTCCACGAGCGAAGTTAACCCGTCCTCGATCGCTCAGCAGTTCTTTTAGGTGTCCCTGGTTTAGCATTCTTACCACTTCTTGTCGCAGACCTATGCAGTCTTCGGTCTTGTGTCCCCTTTCCTGGTGGAATTCACACAGAACGTTCGATCTCCGGGTGCTCGGATCTGACTTCATCTTTTGCGGCCACTGCACCTTTGTGCCGAGCTTTTCTAGTGCATACACTATTTCTGAAGGAGAAACACAAAAGTTATGAGCAGATAATAGTGGAGGCATACCTCTTTCGTTTCGGGGTGGCGCGATTTGTCGAGGCGTGGTGTCTGCATGTCGTGGAGGAGGTGAGTTGGATGTTCGGATATAGGGTTGGTGCCTTTCTCGATTCAAATGGGGTAGTTGGTCCCTTCGACCATCGTTGCAACGATCTCTCCTTGTTTCAGTTTGGACCGATGTTAGTCGTTGGATCGGGCCATTTAGGTCATCTTCGTCTGCCCTTACTTCGGCGCAATAGGCATATGAATTTCTTCCCACGTGGTGGGAGGGTACTTCATGAGTCTGCTTAGCAACTTTTTGGTTGCTTTTGACCCGTTTCTGTTTAACCCATTTTGGAAGGCTGCTACCGTCATCCCTTCTAATACGTTTGGTAGGCTCATTCTTACCCTGTTGAATCGAGCTAGGAAATCCCGAAGTCCCTCGCATGTCGTCTGCCTGACGGCGAAGATGTCATTTACCCTAGCCTCTGCCTTTTTCGCTCCCGCGTGAGCGGTGACGAACTTATCTGCCATTTCTTCGAACGTTGATATCGATCGTACTGGAAGTTGGGAATACCACGTCAATGCTCCCTCTGTCAGAGTTTCGCCGAACTTTTTCAGCAACACCGATGGCACATGTTCTTTCGATATATCGTTGCCTTTTACTGCAGTAACGTAGTGGATTAAGTGATCTTCCGGGTCCGTGGTGCCATCATATATTTTCAAATATGGCGGCATTTTGAAGGTTTTCGGAATAGAGTGGGGAGCCGCCCCTTCACTGTATGGTTGTTCGACGAATCGGCCCATGTCGCATTTTGGTGGCAACTTTGAAGTGCCCGGTATTTTATCCACCCTTTCCTGATGCTCTTTCATCTGGTCGCGGAGCGTTTTGTTCTCATTTTCCATCACTTCCATTTTCTTTAAGATGGTCGCAAGTGCATCATTACCTGCATCATGACAGTATGAGTGTTACCTGTGCGTGGAGTTTCTGGCTCATCGACGACAGTTGCGGTTTTTGCGGGTATTGTGTCTCCAATATCTCTTTGAGCGGGTTTGTCGAGTATGTTGCTCAAGGTGTTTGTCAACCACTCTTCTAATAGCCTTTTCACACCTGTTGGTGCTTCTCCTGCTGCGGATGTTGAGGTTTCCCTCTCGCGCGAGACAGTCACGCCTTCATGAGGAGGGGGGGTGAGATCTCTCCCTCAGCTGTAGCACTTGGCGTTGCATTTTCATTGTCTTCCCTACCGGCCTCGTTGAGGGAATTCAGAAGGTTGTTCGTGACACCTACTATTGCCTTTAATCTTGCTTCTCCCTTTCCTGCCATTGTTGGCCTTTGCGAGACTGAGAAGAGGTAATTATTTCTTTCAAGGATCTAGACGAAACTAAGATCTCAGCTATAGAAATCCCCACAGACGGTGCCAAATTGTTTGACTCAAAAGATATTGAAACCTTTTTGAATAAATCAATCAAAGAAAGTGAAGGGGTAAATCTTAGTTAAGTATAATAATATCTAGAACAAAAGATATACAAGGTGACTACAAAGGGTAATACTTCTTGACCTTATCAAGATGAATGATCGAACAATAATGATATCAATTGTTTATGTAAACAAGTGTTACAACGAGTGTTCTTAGTTGGAAGAATGTCCCCAGCCCCCTACAAGGTTGATTTTACGCTATATATATAAGGGACAAACCCTTTCTAAGCCCTAAAAGACAAATCATAGAGAATATTCGAAAGAATATTCCTAATGCTCCCTAATGAACCTACACTACTGCAAAAGTCATGCGGCCTCTTGTTCGCTCGTCTGTCGTCTCCTGCAAAATGTCGAGCTACGAGGATCTCGTCGTTTGTCGTACTCATCAATGGTCGTGGTCATCTAAATTTGGACTCATACAAAGTAATCCTATCTGCGTGAGCAACGACCCATTTGCTTAAATCTGGGGAAGAAACAAGCTCTTCCATAGCCTTCTTTGTGGTGTCTCTAGCTAACTTATTCCACTCATCTTTTGAAAGTTTCTTTCGTTCAGAAGTGTTGTGGAATGTAAAATCGAATGTATCTGTCTCTGATAACAAGCTTGACGGCTTGATAGGAGAACATGCAGGGGGAAAAAATGTAAGAGAAGCTCCACCTTGCACTTTCACTTCATCTACTAATAACTAATTCAGTCTAACCTCGACCGATTGTGTCATTTCGATTTCTCTCGGAAGTCCTGGAACCATATGACCCTTTATCAGTGATGTGTAAGAATCCTGACATCTCCAGAGATAAAGCGTGTCTATTTGTAATAAATTCCTGCTTTGCATGAAAACGGCAGTGTGAAAATATGAAGTTACTGCAAAAGCAAAAGTCCTTCGCCTATATACATAACAATAGAATAAAAAGACCAGGCTGCATAAGCATCAACTAGAAATTATTGGGAGAAATGAGCTAAAACAATAAAAATAAAGGCAGACTCACTTGCAAAAGCGCAAAACATATTTGGGACGGAATAATCTCCTCAAGACTAGCAAAATCAGAACTCCACATATCAGTGCCTCCAAAACCAATAAAAGATCCAGAGAACTCTGAAGAAAAAATAAAGCTATGTAACTGCCCAATTAACTCCGCTAAGCTATGTTACTCGAACTCTAAAAGTGTTGTTGGGTGCGTGTCGGATCCTCCAATTTTAGTGCATTTTTGGAGGATCCGACACAGGTGCGGAGCTCTTTTGGAGAGTCCGAGTAACATAGCCGGTAAGCGCTACAGACAACCAAAAGTGTGAGAATTTTGGGGGATCAAATGTATAGGTGGAAAAAAAAAGTATTCCTAGCCATGATGGAAACCTGAATGATCAATCCCGAAGCAAAAACTCGAATGGACCAACCGACATATTGAGATACTCCGATGTCAATGGATCCATCTTCTGCAAGTACAAATTTGTGAACAACCCAAAACCCCAACCAAGTTCCAGCTAAAAAAAAGGGCAGCCCGGTGCACAAAGCATCTAGGGAAAAGCCGCACTCTAAGGGATGTGATGTAGACAGCCTACCAAGCATTAGTGGATGCTTCCACGGTTCGAACCCGTGATCTGGTCACATGGAGACAACTTTACCATTGCTCCAAGGCTCCCCTTCCCAACCAAGCTCCAGCTATTACGAGGAAAAACAGCAGAATTTGCAACTGCAAAAAGTGTTCAGTGCATCACCCAAAATTCTCTGGAAAGCAGAATGCTCAATGCCGAAACCAAAAGGTAGATTGCACTTCGAAAATTCAATTATCTTATCATGAAAAAAACAACAGGAGTTTGCAACATACACTTTTTTGACATTAATTTTGGACATTAACTAAAATAGAGGCACTGAATATCAAGCTATCTGAGGTAGATTTTCATTGGCATGAGGACCCTTAGAAAAAGGTTTTCCTAACACCGATATATTGAACGAAACGAATGGATAGAGCCTTAGTTCCAAAATATAAGACAACTAATAGAACCAACAGTAAGAACATACATATAGGGTTATACATGTCTTCACCAATACCAATCTCGTTAAGTATTGAACGCAACAATTGTGACACATAGCGCAGAAAGAAAGATCCCACTCCAACCTAAATGAAAGAAACTAGGAACGGTTATTACGAAATTTAAAAAGAATGACATAAAGAATAAACACTAGGATTGTACTTATAGTAGAAAAGATTCCCACAATGGATGAATACAAGAATATTGCTAGTGAATTCTTCCTACCAGTTGGAAGAAGCTTCATCCCTTGTCATTAGAAGCACCTCAATGTCAATCAGAAAACTTCAACATTAAAACATGATATATACTTGCATGCATGGTATACAGCTGCTATGCATATAGCTCAAACATAAAACATTGAGCATGTACTTTTTTTGGGCCCCCGAAATTTTTCGGTTATTAAAAAAGAAAGTTTATTCTGATTAGTTAACATTGATATAAAGTTTATTCTGATTAGTTAACGTTGATATGGATGATATACATCATATGATTCATTTGTTAGTTGGAGTAATGTTTCTAATGGTAATGTCCAAATTGTAAATAGGGCACCCTAAATTTCTAGATCGGCTCCAAGATCAACTTATCTTTTTACTAAGCTAAACTACTTGAACAAATAAAACTCTCTTAGCAAACTTTAACAACAAACATATTCCCACAAGTGGGGTCCAGGAAGGCTAGAATGTACGCAGCCTTACCCCTACCTTAGAAAGGCTTTAAGGGATCGTTTGGTATGCGAACTAGATTATCCCGACATTATAGTCCTGACAGCTGGGAGGTGGGATAAAATAATACCAAGTTTGATGGGATAAGATGAGATACCTAGGATTAAGTTGGTTGACGGTATAAATTTATCCCGGATACATTTATACCTCCAACCAAACATAATATAAATTTAGTACCATGTTTTATCCCACTTTATCCCGCGTACCAAACGACCCCTGAGAGACCTCTTGTACATCTCTAAAGGGCAGCCCGGTGCACTAAGCTCCCGCTATGCGCAGGGTCTTCCTCGTAGGAAGGGCCGGACCACAAGGGTCTATTGTACGCAACCTTACCCTGCATTTCTGCAAGAGACTGTTTCCACGGCTCGAACCCCTGACCTCCTGGTCACATGGTAGCAACTTTACCAGTTACGCCAAGGCTCCCCTTCACTTGGGTGACTTTTTCTTCTTATAAGAGTTGGGTGAATTTTTGCAACTTATACATCCATCTGCTGTTCACACATAATTTGTTGTAAGAACACAAAGCTTTAACGGTGCTACTCGGCCATTTGTTGTGCAAAAGATTTCTTCTTCTTCTTCTTTTTATGTTTTTTGGGGATAAGGTAATACTTTTGTTGCAAAACATTTCTAATTTTGAAGAAAATTTATTATCTTAGGCGACACCATTAAAAAAGCAGTTTAGCTTTTGAAATCAACTAAACAGTTTACTTTGCAAAATTTGAACTACATGTCAAGATTTGAAACTGAAATAACAATCCCAGCAAGACCTTCCATGCTTCTTTGATATTTAAAACAGAAAGAATCCATCAATCCTAGCTTAGGGGCTCCTCTTTGCACAGAAAAGGAACAATTTTGCAAAAGTATGAATACTTCTTTGAGAATGCAAAGGTATGTAAGTTACCTGGAAAAGAAGTATCACAAGGAAAATGAGTGACCCTACTGCCATTGCACTGCCATAGTAAAATCCTAGAGACTTGCTAAGGAAGGATGCCAGAGTAATTAACAATATCCCCAGTACCAGAAAAATAACATGATAGAAACAAATTCTGCAAATAAAGAATATTAAGGTTACTTAATTGAGTTAATGCCAAAAGCAATAAAACTACAAAAAGAAGTAATTTCAGATTGATCCAGGGAAAACAAACCTTCATCCAGCGAGACCTGAAGAGTTTGCTTAGCCGAGCTGGCCATTCTAATATCCAAGAACTTGTGATCGAAAGGTGACATAGATCTCACCCATGAACCTTTGGTTAGTTTCATCCATTGGCCTGGTCGAACATCCCAATTTCAAGGGACCTATTTCTGCAAATTTGAAAAGGGCCCTTAATAATTTTATACACATCATATTACCTGATCAATTTTTTTTAATATATATATACATCACATTATCTTAAGACATTAAAGATGAACTGGACCACCTATACCTATATTATTTTCAAGAGGTATCCACCTTTTTAGTTGCTTTTTACATTCAGATGATATTTCAGTTTGGAGCTCAAAAGGCATGAATGTTGAAGAAAAAAGCAACTCATTAGACAGGTCATACCATGATACCAGTAGTGTTTTTTTTAGTGGGTCTTACTAGAAACTATTCACCCTCATCAGTCATCACCTTTGCTTTAGATATTATACTACACAACAGAAAGTTTATATCTCGAAAAAATGTTCCTCAACAATAAAGATTTGGCACGTGATAAAGCACCCAAATTTTTAGATATGCATCAAATCATTACAATTTTTTTACAAGGCAAACAGATACAACTTTAACGAATACTAAGAATTATAAGGAAGGTGGAGACAATTAACATACCATGTGAGTCAGAGCAATGATTTACCACATACTTGTGCTGAGACTTGAGAGCTGGGTAGGATTGATAGAAGAAGGATTATATATCATACACCAACGTTAAATATATGTTTGACAAAATCTTAATGCATTTGATGAAATTGTCAGATCTATATAAAAGACAATAATTCACCAATAACAAAAGCAGCCCATGAAGCAAATATATCAAGCTGCCAGCTATTCATCTATTATGATTTTTCAAAGCACAAAAAGTTATCATGCTAAACCACTTTCAATGGAATGCATGAAATAGACTACGAGAAGAATCAGACAGAGTTTCCTCAGTTCTTAGAATTTAAATAGCAGAGAAACAAAGGACAAGTGGCCAACCTATGGAAGCAGACCTCAGCATTACGGCGGACGCCCACTTGGATTGATATATGATACTTCACCTTTACTGAATGGGCATACTTCCTCAGATTTTTTAGCCTTGACAAGCCATGTGTTTGAACTCTCTCACAAATGACTTTAGTTTCTGGCTAAGAGCCAGGAGAGTTTTCCGCCACTATTCCTGGAGATATCTGTAGTGTGGTAGATTGAGATACAGCTGCCGAATACAAAAAAAAAGAAGGAAATTATATAAGGTTTAACCAACATCTAATAGTTGAAAGAAAATCTACCATTTCATGGTATAAACACGTTATAGGAGCTCATGCTTGGATCTATGCTCTACTACCAACTAGTCAAAAGGGAATGCTAAAAACTCCATGCAACACTTTTACACGTAAGGATCACCTCTTACCAGTCAGCCACATATCCTAAATGTTGGATTTATGCAGGGGCACCAAATTAAAATCGAGATTGAACATCAAAGCAAACTCAATAAGAGATAAAACACAATGTGCAAGTACTTAACTATCAAGTAAGAGAAGTGAAAGTGCTCTGGGAGTATGCCGAAGCTTATAGATTATTACCTCTTTGAGAAAAATGTACCAATAAATATTTCTACCACTAGGTGGTTATTCTCCGTGCCAGTACGGGCCCAATATTACTTAGTTTTGTGTGAAAGGGCTGATAATAAAAATTGATGCATGTAAGTTAGTATCTAATTAGATAAGCAACACTACAGGCACACTAATTGCTGGATAATATTTATATACATTTTGGATCAAATATACATTCTTTATCTCTATGGTAGCATCATATTAGTAGATTCTTAAAGTCCAAAATGTACATTCCTTTTCAGATTCTTGCAGGCAGCTGAAAATACTTTTCGGCGGAAGCTCAGTGCCTTCTTAATTTTTTTTAAAACCAAAAATCACCCGAAACAAAGAAGCAAGACAATAAACATCTGTCAAAGTGAAGGTGTCAAGGTGGAAGAAAAGAGGACACATTTAAATGGTAGCAGCCTTCATGAATCTCAACAGATTCAATTTGGAAAAAGCAAAAAGACAAAGTAATTTAAGAGAGTAAAGCATAACGGAGCATGCGAAATACACTATCAGAACCTTTTCTGAGTATTTAACTCAATTAATTCTATAAGATCAATAGTTTCACCAAATCTAACAATGTTTGGACAACAGAAGATATAGTTCATCTATGTGCAGGCAAATTCAAACAGACACAAGTACCAGAGACGGTGTGAAAGGAACCTGCTATTTATATTTGTTCAGCCTTACCAATCTATCAAAATCACAATTCTGGCCTTTAAATACTGATTTTGTAAACCATTAATTGGTTTTATCAAGCCAAAAGCTCTCAATCTCAAAATGGGTAGAACAATGTAAGAGTAAAAGAGCTTTCTTGAAGGAAATAACAAAGAGCAAAAAGCTTAAGCTTTTGCACTACCCTTACCTCCTTGTTAGAGCTAACAAATACTCACAATCTTGAGCAGAAAGGATGAAATTTGACCAATAATCATATAGTAAACCATGATAGCTCCTTTTACCAAGAGGAGAAGAGTAACAAATATTAACTATGGTACTCTTAACCTTACAAGAGAAAAAATTATAATAAGAAAATACAAAAAGACACAGAGAAAGGGTGTATAAAGCTAACAATAAAGTGAAGGAAGTGGAGGAATAAAATGCTTTCGAATTGAAGTGTTTAGAGATCGACTGATATTTGTGCCTTTATTAGGTTAGTATTTTTCACTTTTCTAAACTGCTGCTTTAAGTTAGCATTTTTGTGGATGAAAAAGAACCTTTTGTCAAGTACTCGCACTTCATATAGAGAGAATACCTTGATGCTACCATAAAAAAACAGTCAAGAAGAGCTTTTCAATGCAAATCCAATAGCTCTTTACAAGCTGATTGATTACGCTGTTATTGTACAGAGATATAGCGACGGGAAAATGGCAGACCCACAAAAGAGCTGCTAGCATACCCCTTTCAACCCCTAGTTGAATAGTTGTTTTCAAGGGATATTATGGTTTGATTATGATACTAAATATCTTCAGTAAGACTGCTCGAAACTAAAGCCAGAGAACACAGAGCATATACAGAAGGAAACAAAAATGAATGGACCTGGATCTTAGAAGTTAAAAGTACTGAAGAGTTTGATGTGTAACCAGCTGGACTAACCTAATAGTACAACAACAAAAAATGACTGTACAGCATCTAGAAAAAGAGCAACAAAAGTAGTTCCACCCGCATCCAGAACAACTTTAAAGGTGTTTGTAGTAACATCCAAGAAGCAGCAGCATAAGTGGCTTCAATTGCATCCAGAAACATCAGCAAAAAGTGGATCCAGTAGCAACCCAAAATAGTAGCAAAAGGCCTTTCACTGGCGAGTGGCGACCAAACCAATAAATAACATTCAATCGAAGTATCTTTTCTAGATTGACTTACCTTGTTGCAACCTTGCTTTTTGATTATTCAAAAGTGGAAGATTGAACCTTGTTCGTAGTAAATCTTCTCAGATATATTATAGGCATGTGATTTTTGTAAGACTGTATATCAATGGTATATCCAAGGAGAAACATTGTATATTCAGCACAAGGTGTGTGACACCTGCAATACCAGTTATGGTTTATCATTGTGTAAGACTGTACATAAAAGGTGTATCCAGGCACAATAAATAAAAGTTGTTTCTCTTACTTCGAATTCTGATTCCCCATCTCTAAAAAAAGGAAAATATGCGGAGATACGGAAACACTTATATCCTAATGAACCTTATGACTTGGACTCAGCAAAACACTTATATCCTAATGAATCTTATGACTTGGACTCAGCATGAACTCTTTCAGATAATATCCCCGTACAAATTTTTTAATTGGAAAGTGCAGTGACTATTATTTTGACTCCAAACTTTGATGTGTCTGTGCAACATATTCATATGCCAGTCATTCCCATCAAAAGACAAAAGAGCATCAAAGTTTTAAGAATATTATACAAGAATATGCATCAGAAAATTCAGTTTTTGCAATTATGTTGGTAATGTTCCTGGCATATAACTTAGGACAAAATTCCATGGTTACAAAAGTGAACATTCAGTAAGACTATTCTACTAATCCAGCTTATAAATAATTAAAATTTTAATAGATGTAACATTTTAAGTGAAAGAAAGTTTATATGCACATAAGTCTTCAACTTCTCCAGCGAAAATATAATCGTTATCGATCCTAATAAAATGTTATATACAAACTTCGCTTTGTAGTAAGTACTGACTCTCTTGTTGATCCTGTCGGGTAAATGACATTATTCATAAGTATATTTTTGGCATATTTACTTCATAATAGGGTAAACTAATTAGGTACTATATTTTATCCTCTAGTAGCTGTTGTAAGCATGTAGGCTTTGCACCTAATCGTTCATACATTAAATACCAATAGTTAATATACTATTCTGATGGTAATAAAGACATCTGTATTTATAATTGTATGCTATCAAGAATTATACGTTGTCAAGGCATATAACTTATACTCATACAAATTGAACTTTTGACAAAGAAGTTAACGTATTTTTAACAGGCAATCCTTATTCTTTAGATTAATTATTTACTTTTCATTACCGATTACCTGTAAATTGTCTTCTAATTGTGACGGGCAGAGTGACAGTCAATATAGAATTAGAGACTTTTACGAAGTACTTTTGGGTCTTACTTGCTATAGTAGACACACAAAATGCTAATTTGAATTATAGCCATTATATTAACCAGGGCCAGCTTTTAATTTGTGTTTGCAGGGGGAAGTGCGTGCATCTATCTGAGCGAATTGATTTTCACAGCAAATTGAGTTCTCAAGTGACCAGTCAAGGTCGCTGTTTTTCGTCTCCATAGGCAGCAATGGCTCCACCAACAACTATCTTAAGCCTATATTTTATGACCCTAGCAAACGTTACTCTCCTGGATCTTTTGCTAAACTTCTCACTGATACACTTTCTCAACAGTTTCAGGCAAGCCCTTCTACATTTGGAAATCGCCACCAAATCTAAGTACAGAATCCATCCTCTATTCTCTGAAGATTATGGAACTACATCAAAGTTTGAAATTTTGAATTTGGATATTTAAAGTATCCTGACCTGTTGTTTTAGATGAAATTAGCTAACACAGTCAACCAAAAGATTCCAACCATAATCAACAGAGATACATGCATTCCACAATCAGAAACCCAAATAAGCCTGCTGCATAGTCCTGACTAAATATAGAGGAAAGCAAACACTTGAGACGGAAAGAAAGGAAAGAGAGAAAGTTCACCTTTGCTTCCGGTGAAGAGCTATAAATAGTCTCTCCTTCCTGACTTGCACTCTTCTCCCTCATGCCTTACTATCTAACCCCAAGTTTCATATCAGATTTAAAGAGCATCAAGAACAAAATGAATTGGAGTATATCTTTGAGAAACTAAAGAGAAGGGAAACAAACGAAGGAATAAGATACGGCTAAGTAAGAAATGAAGATGTGTTGGCTGCAAAAACAAAAGCCACCGCAGGAAGCAATATCAACTAAGTAATTGAAATGTAAATTGCCCTCAGGTTTGAATTAAATTCCACGAAGCACACACGTCGAAACCTAGCTCTTCTAATATATAGAAATAACTTATTCCGGCTTTAACTAAATACCTGCAGTCTATGGTACTCCAACTAAAGGACCAATATTAGAAGATTCATGTACAGTGAAGAACTGATCTTTGTTCAGGGGCATAAGGCTCCAGTAAGCACCATTATTGTCTATACAACAGCTGTGCCATTTGATTTGGTAAGAACCCACAGGAAACACAGAAACATCTAGCAAGCAGGTTGAAAATCCTTGCCCTTTCTCATTAGGATCAAAACACACAAATTTATCCACAACTGAAGTCCCTTCAGCACTTCCCATAGCATGTAATCCACCCCTCTTGGGAGACCCTGTTGTAAAGTGCAATAGCTTGTCATTAAGGTCTACCATGTGATTGCTTTTCCAAGCCTGACAACTGGACTCTGGTACTTTCTTATCCTCGCTTTCACTAAATATTTGAAAGGATGTTCGTGAGTGAAGGATGCAGTACAACTTCGACACGCGAGACAGCTGATCTGGCGATATATTTTTTAGTTGAATGCACAGAGTTAGAGGGAGCTGAAAGCCTGACAAGACAGATATATTATCTATCCTTTTACCAGCTTCATTTGTTATGAAAAGCTCAGCAGAAATGGGAGGCCTGCCATTTCACGGTTCATAATTAGAATACTATCAAAATTAAAGAATGCAAAACTCTAGAATCATTATATTTTAAAGAAGAATCCACTATTATTTTAGATGATCTGTTGTTACATATTCCCACTGGAGACAATTTTAGATAAAAAGGGGACGATGGCATCTGAGCATGAGTTGGCTACCATATGAAATATAAAACAAACTAACAGCAGTAGAATATCAAAATATTTCCAATAATAGCTCCAGATCCTCTTATTGATTGCAAAGTCCACGTAGGAAACTTCAGTTACCTCAATCGAAAAAAGTGTTTGGGAGTCCGGAAAGGGATCTGTATCCACGAGAAAATAATGTTGAACAGCAACTGCAAAGCATCACGGGGAATTTGGGATACCCCAGTATTGACATGTACGGTACTCGCTTGCAAACTAAGAAATCTCTGAACAGAATATCTACAAAGTTTAGTAACATCTCTTGCTTCAACACTAGTGGAAGAAATTTCATTTTGGAATTCTTGCATGGAACAGCTCCTAGAACTTCGACGGAAATCCAAAAGCTGCCGTAAATTTTTGCTAGTCTCCAAGTCTATATAGCCCAGTCTCCTTAATAAATCATGAACCAGCAGAGTATGAAATTGCTCCTCTGAGGTTTCAAGACCATAAATACTACAATCTTGTTTACCATGGGAACTGACAAAAAGAAATGTTAATCCAGTACTAAAGGCTAATAGTGAACAACCTAATCCAAAATCAGAAACTATCTTCATACTTTTTCTGTCCATGCCAATGAATGACGCTCCTAAGAGATCAAATTCTCTTGCTAGCCTCATGAGCTGAGAAGAAGCGTGGGCAAGCAATTGCAACAAAGAGCTGAGTCCTTGTGAAGATTCCGACTGTTGAACCAAAATCCTTTCCCCTAGTCGTTCAGTACTTCTGGATGCTTCTTCTGAAAATGAATTTGTGCTCAATAATTTAAGTACATCTGCTACCGTTCCAACAACCTTTGATCTTATAGTAATAAACCATCTCTGGAAACTAAAAGCACGACCAGAAACAGAGGTACCAAAAGCTTCCTCTAAAGAACAAAGTTTGTTGGAGGCCCCAACAACATTTTCAATTTGATTAACTGTCGTAGTTTCCCCGGCAGTATTTCCAGAAAGAGTAAGCCTGAACAACTGGACTTGCCTTTCTAATTCTGAAAGATGGGATAAGGATTTCAACCACAAACAACAGATATCAGATCGAACCATAGGAATTAGATCCCCAAATATGTAAGCAGCTACCAACCATGCGCCATGACATGCCGCATATTTTCCAAGCTTATAAGACGACCAATAGTCTTTTTTATCCAAAATTTCCTTCACACAGTCAATAATGAGACTTTCATTCTGGGATAGGGAACCATAAGCTGAGAGAGAACTACAACGAGATAGACGAAAATTTCTATTAGAAACCGTATCTTCCCCTATCTTCAGCCACATACAGTGATATCCAGCATGGTAGTGCAATAAAAAGTGATATATTACGCGGATGTAAACAGGAAGTAAGCTGCACCGGTGCACATGCTCAACCAAATGCTCCATTCTGTTAAAGACTTGGGTGGCACCAGCAGTGGAAACTTCCAGCATTTCAAAGCAAGTTATCAGAATCTGGGATAAACAAACCAAAACTCTCGATGCAGTTGATGTATGGTCCTCTTTGTCGAGCTCTGTCATATGATGATCTTCTGAGCCTGAATTCTCCATGCTGGTAACTTCATTGAGCATGCGTACCAGATGTTCGATAACTATACAGATCTTATCCAGTACAATACCAGAGAGATCTCGATGCCTTTCGACCAGATTAACTAAAATAAAGAGTAAACTCTTTACCTCCTGCTCCGCCTCTTTGTTTGGATGAGGATTATCAACCACTAACTTTATTAGTTGGGAGATACGATCGATGGTGAAAGTAATCATGCGAGATGCAACAATTGAACCAATTCCACCAGCTGCATCTTTCGGTATTCCTAAAAGCTTGTAAAAAATACTAGCTAATACATGAACAGAGAAAAGCCTCTCTGAGATAATTGAAGAATGTAGTCTGAACTCAACAATTTGTAAGAACTTGGAGAAACTAGTGAGGATCTCTGTGCATGGAATTGTCTCCAGGTTGGTCAGCGGCATCTGCAAAGTAAGAGAACGTAAACAGTAGGCGTGTGATGCCAATACCATAAATTTGACAGAAGGAAAGAAATACCTTGTATAAAGCTCTTAGAGCTTCAAACTGTAAAGCTGGTGGAAAATCAGACTGATTTATGACACCAAACAACTTTAGAGTCACATTTGAACTGGCATGGAAGTGATAAATTCCTTTGGCTAAAATGAAATGGAGGCATTTTAATGCCAAAGCTTGCAGGCTCAAACCTCTGTCCTTTGCCATAAATGAGAAAAGTAGTTCCACCTGGTAAAGAAAAGTAATTTCATCTGTTACCAAAATCCAGTAATAAATATGCAAAAAATCAGGTAGAAAGTACAATAGATGTCCCTGATTTCGATATTATATAGTCTATGATTCAACTAGCTTGCAGAGACCACCTCAGTCATGATTAATATAGTAATATCGCATGGCTTTACATATTAAACCAATCAATCAACTGTACCTAAATCCCAAGCTAGTTAGCCTAAGTAAATATGATTCTTCTCTATAAATTGTGCTTTATTCAGGCCTATTTCATTCTAATATTGGTAAAGAATTGGTCTTTTAAATTAGGGGTTCTCTAAAGCTAGAGATTCCCTATACTTAGCACTTATGCTTACTCTGGCAGAAGCTTCTCTAAAACCAGCTTCATGCCTAAAATGATATATTTGGAGGTCCACATAGGAGATGATGAAACCATCTTAGGCAACCTTCTCTCGTTTCCGGTTATGTACTGATTTTTATCGACTTATGACATTGTATAATTAACCTCAAATTAATATCATAAATTCCTAACACCAGCTATACACACTGTTTACCAACATATCCATCTTGTAAGATTACATAAAACCTTAAAATATGGTAGTTGCTCTTTTGTGCTTTTTGGGTCTTAAGTTTCATTTCAAGAAAATTAATTTGGCTCCATCTTATTTCTCTACTTCCTTTATCATCATTGCAGTTCTTTACCATTAATGATTTAGGACTTTGAAACAACACTTAGCTTCTATTTCTTTTCTTATTTTCCTTAACATTTTTGTAGTTCTTGCCTCTCTCTTTGCACATTTGTTGGCAATAGAGAACAATGAAAATCAAAATAAATGAGTAAAATTATATACCTGTATAGGAATTAAAGATGTCCATTTAGAAGCAATTTTGGAAAGTGAAACTAGCATCACCAACGAGAAGTCTTCTTCTGAAGATTCTAGGATAAGCTTCATACCAGTCTGCAATATCAGAAAGGTCCACTTTAGCGCTGCAATAGAAATTTGAACTCACTTCTGCATGTAAGCAAGTGGTTAGAAAATACAGGTGTACCTGGTATCGTTAAAAAACCTATCTTATTGAAGTTGTAAGTCGCAACAAGAAACTATTGCAATAGTCATTAATAGATTATAACTAGCATTTCATGCATACAAAGGAAAAACATTGCATTCACCATGCATAAGGTTGCCGTCTCTATGACTGTTAACAGTATGGTTTCTGAAAAATGTTTTGTTCGAAAAGCAAGCACTTTTGGAGCAAAACGAAAAGGGAAAGAAGGATAAGGGGCCTGGGTAATGCGCCAAAAAGTGTAATCAGAACGCCTGCATGTGCTTGGTGGCAGAAACACATATTGAAGAGAAATACTGAACCTTATGAGCTCTATCCGCTAGTACAAGTGAGCACCACATTTTAGCAAAAGCACGTCCTCCTGCTAACCTTATAACCCTTGATGTTTCAGATGACATCAGCAGACCTCCAAGCATTTCCAGAAATACATAAGCAAAGTCGTTCGCCAATTCAGAAAAGCATCCAGCTGCAAACAAAGAAGCCTTTGCCTGTAGATAGATGCAAAATGTTTGTATCAGTTATGATTCATGCCAAAAGTTAGACGCAAACAGAAACAATATGTAGTTAGTGTTACCTCAACCTCTGGACTACAAACAAAAAGAATAGCAACGCAAAATAAGATGGTCAAGTATTGGCGACAAAATGAAAAAGCGAAGTTCTCTACGGACAAAGGAGACAATGATCAGAGTGATACCCCTTTCACATTGATTAGGAATATCAGACAGATGAGGAGGGCAGTGGGGACAATAGCGAAGAAAGGAACCACGGGAGGGTCCATAGAGGATGAGATTACCTAATGCTTGATTAACTCCTTTTGCCCCTTAGAATTTTGATCATGCTGAAACTTCCACAGTTAGTTTAATTGCTAGAGGGAGATTATCGCCTCGGAGCATAATTTTTCATAGGAGGTAATATGTTCAGACCTTTTCCAGGGGCCCAATGATCCATCCATAATGCGGTAATGGGATTAAATCCCTAATGCTTTTTCAAGACTTAAATTTTTTTAAATCTACTAATCACCTATCTTGTGTCTGTCTTAAGAGCCTTTGGTCAGTAAAGACAAGATTGAAGGATTTAGGAAAGAACTTGGTTTTGCCATTGTTTTGATAACATAAAGGGGAAACTGTGAATATTTTTGGACTCCTATTTTGAGTATTAGATCAAACAAACAGCATGTGAGTATTCAGCTAAAACACTCTGAATATAAAACTCTCCAGTTTGTGTTACTTGCATAGTTGCATTTATCACAAATGCACAGCTAGAAGGAGTTAGCTCTAAGGGAGCAGACTAGAGCCTCAGCAGAAAATTCAGAAGGTCCACGGCACATAGAGGGAGACTTTAATTTTATATTTTTCCCAGAAGAAAATTTGAGAGGACTGCTTCATTCCAAAGTCTACTTTTTCATGTGGAGGGTTTTGTAAAGTTATACGTGGTACCATTCAGATTTCCGATTTTTTGGCATAATGCGTGAGCGTGGTACACGTTCCACAGTACCATGGAGAACTTATTTATGACTGGCGAGCTAGCTGCCAAAATCTGGAGACTATTCTGAAACATATTTGGGGTAAAATGGCAGGAAATCTTGATCATTCATATCCTACAATGCTCTTCAGCACACTTGCTCCAAATCATCCCTATAATTGTGTATTGGGAACTAGGAGCCATGGATGAGCAAGCAGATTTTCCAAACAAACGTGTTATGGACAGGGGGAAACATCTTGTACTCCTACACCTTAATAAAGTCTTCCCAAAACTGAATCTTAACAAGCAGTGGATAATCTGTTGTGACATACAAGCCCCATATGGACTGTAAAGTCGTTTACTGGGAAAAAACAGTCAGCAATATTGGGCTAATACAACAACAACAACAACTATGCCTTATTCTCAAACAAGTTGGGGTCGGCGATATGAATCGCTGACCACATTACTCCATCTAAACTCATCTCATGCCAATATTATGCACATATAAATAATATGAATATCAGGTAAATAATGTCAAAATAATATGTAGTGCTGAGTAATATGAGCACGTCTTACCTCCAGAACATGCATAGACACCAAGCTTGAAAGGATGAGGTATCTTACATCAGCACTATCTTTTGCAATATGAGCCCAACAACCAAATAGAGCTAAAGCCAATGCTCTCTCTTGAACGTCTCCAGTGTCGAATACTATCTTTATTCTACTTAGAAGTTCTCTATAGCTATCTAATTTATCCTTCGAAAGGATCCCCTTATCTTTTCTCCCCTTGCTCCTCAATCGCCTCCTCTGCTTGAGCTCGGACAAGAAAATCTTCACAATGCAAAGCTTCATATGTTTATCCCCTGACTTAAATGCATCTGCAAGCCTAAGGAGGATAGTATTTGCAAATAGCTTATCCTCCCCAGGAATTAAGCCGAATACTTTGTACTCAGCAGCACTAAGATTTGACTCTCTACTCCACCACTCAAGTTTTGGCCCAATATCTAGTATGGCTTCTGCAGATTTACCTAACCATCATGAGAGAGAATACACAAGTATCACTCAGAAACGATAAAGTTATTGCAAAATGGATTAAACCAAACAATGATTCTTCACAACATTTAAGAGACATTGACAATCAAAGTGGAATCATTATTGAAAATTGTAAGAGCAAAAGACGTTCTTATAGAAAACGACAAAGAGGGTGTTTGGGTGGGCTTAAAAGCTGTTAAGCACTTTTTGGCTTATTTTGGTGTTTGGTAAACACCAAAGGTGCTTTTAAGCCAAAAGAAGCCATAAGTTGTTCACCCCTCGCTTATGCTTTTCAGTTTACAAGCTCTTTGAGTTTGACCAATTATTTTACTATGTTATCCCTTGAATTTTCTTATAATCTCCAAAATACCCTTCAATTCACACTCCTATTTATTTTTGTTTTTCTGTTCCGGAGAAGTTGTGGTTTTCTTTCTCTTCAAAGGCCAACACGTAACTTATAATTCCATCCCTTATAATATGTATTACCATTATCTACAAATATCATCTTGCCATTTGACCAAACATCCAGTTTGAAACAGATTTTTAATTGTGCCGATATTAGATATGAAATTTGCAAGGCTCCCTAATGAAAACTGCAAAACTCAAATGGATTTGCATATCCATTGCATTACGTTATAAATTGATCGAATGGTGGAGATAAATCATCCATTGTATTTTAATGTGCTCTTTTCTTCGAATTTTAGACTCATTTTGTATTATACTTTTTAATTTAGGCATACATTTGGACAAAGTAGGCTTTGTATTATACTTTTGCCTGTGTGATAGTGGTTTAAAGTTTTGTCATCCTCCAAAATCAGTGAATTGTGCAATTCAACTGTATTTAAGAAGAGTAAATTGTAAAGCAGAGAGATTTTCTATAATGCAATAGCATAAACATATACTTCAACTAGGATTACCCAGGATATTAATTATTTTCAAAAGTCTATAATTATATGCCTGTGATACAATATTTTCATGGAAATCAAGACAGCATAACTTATCGCATAAATATAACTTTAGGATTAAAGTTTTCGTAATAATAAGCACCTTTTAGTGTTAACAGTTTTAAGAACACACATCAACTCCTTATTTTCAGCTTCTAACACTTATATCTAAGACGTCACCATTTTTTTATAAAATCGCTCATAGAAGTAAAATCCTAGATCCGCCTCAGCTACTAAAACTTAAAAAGTAATTTGCAGCACTTGGTACTTAAAAGCTACTTTTATTCAACTAAACAGAAGGAACTCTTAATTTAATTAACAAAAGTATTACTCACCAGGTTTATTAGAACGGAGGCCCTTTTCAAGGTCAATGCTCCACTGCATCGCACAAGCCGATGGAGTTCTCTCCATTCTTATATTCGTCTCTAGAGGACAATGAGCTTGAGAGGGAACAAAATTTGTCTGAACTCAATCAGTATTAGCACTGCAATAGCTTTGTAAAGTCGAAGAGAGAAAAATATTGTAACTTTATAAAATCGGAAAGAGAGACAACAGGCATCAGAAGAGAGGGAGAGGAAAATTTTGTCTATACCTGGGACTTACAAACTCCAGTTTGCTCAGCGAGGGCCGTGGGAAGAAGAGGAATGAGCGGAAACACTTCCCAAATTAGGATTAATATTTGTCAAACTTTGGCAAAAAATAATGTACTCTCAAGGCTCAACACTCAAATAATTTGGATTGATTTCAATCGTAAATAGGAAAATTATAGTATCACTTTTATCTACGAGCTAAAGAAAAGATAAAAACAAGAGAAAGATCTTTCATGTATTTTTCGCTCCGATTAGGTCACTGACAGGAAATACAATAGCAATAGCAGTAGAAGAAAGGGGGGAAATTGAAACAAAGAAGAAAAGGAAAAAGATGGTTCAAAATAGGCAGGCACCAATCTTCAGTTAAGCACTTCTTGAACTCCCAAAATTCGACAATTTCAAACAAGCAGTGGTGCGTGAACTCACACTCTGTTGAAGTGGCAGACAAAACCAATAAAAAAGTTACATGTCAGCAACAAATAAAAAGAGAGACAAATTTTGTTAATAAAAAAATCTGATCAGAAAATAAGAAAGAAACAAACAGAGGTGGCCGGCTGACCGTTCGTGTATTGTTTTCTGGAAGTATCAAAAAATTAAAGTTTAGATATTTCTTGAAATGGATTTAAACATCCTTGCAACTCAGCAAGCGCTATTGGATATCTTCAATGTTAGAGGAAAGTGACATAAATTTCTTGGTACAGTCACAAGACCTCAAGAGGCAAGGGAAAAATGACTATGTGAGGAAGTGTCATTCTTCCTTGGCCAATCCAAAATCCTGATTAAGGTGTAATCTTGATTTGCTGATTATTGGTAGAAGAAAGGAGCTTTTCTGGTTGTGTTAAGTTGGGTCTTTTGGTTGGAGGAGGCGAGGTGGTGTGGTGGTGCAGCAACTGATACTGAGAAAGAGAAGCTGATGGTTATGGTGGCCGTTGGCCAGATCTGGGAATGGGAGGAGGTGGTGGTGAAGATGGCTCGGCAAGTAGAAGAAAATAGGTTGAAAATAAGCTCAAAAGAAGCTGTCACCGAATTCCGGTAATATTCCGGTGGAAAATATACAATGTTGGCTTCTTACGCGCTGATAAGACGTGACATACACGGAATTTACATGTCAGCAGAGTGTGCTCAATAACACATTTTGGAGGGCGTTCAAGTGTTCAATAGTAATAAATCTGCTTGAGGTGTCTAACTGAAAAATAATGATAACTTTAAGGGTCTGCCTATATATTTGGCCTTCAAAATACCTCTCGGCCGGTTAAATCCTTCTCCAAAAAACTTTAAAACGACAATTGGCACGCCCTAGTTGCACTAAAATAACCTGCACCATTTTTTATTCTATTTCATAAACCCCACCAGACCCAACTTCTTTACCCACCTCCATCCGTAATTTGTATCCCCCTTATTGCAGCAAATAATGCACTTTTTTTGGAGAAAAGAAATTAGAAATAATATGTTGTATTTCAAAATACTAATACTTCAACTTATTCACACACACACACAAAAAAAAAAAGAATTTAAACTTATCCCAAAGAATGATGGATGGGAAATATGAGAATTAAACTACACAAGAACATCGCTTACAAACTGATAATTTCATAAGTAGATATTTATAAAACTTATTTTCTTATATTTCTTGAATTAAAAAAAATTAAATCCAACAACGAAAAATATATCTAAATTTAAATTGCTCAAGTCTTTCTGCCTTTGAAGGTACTGAAAAACATTCCACATTAGAGCATCACAAACCCAAAAAAGCATTGTGGAATTTCTTGTCATGAAAAGGAGAATACCAAAGCTTTAATAAGAGCACTAATGGATAGTGAAAACAAAGAAGAGGAAAATCAAGAGAATCTTCTTTATCATCAGCAGCAGAAGAAGAGTTCATTAAGGAGTAAAGCAGCACACTTTGTATCAGATGTTGCTACTATTATTTTGAATCATCACTGAAATAAAACAAAGATAATAAGGGGGTGAGAATAATTTAAGTATCGGGGATTCGGATGGGAGTAGCTGGGTGGGTAAATAAGTTGGATTAGGTGGGGTTTAATAAAAAATGGGCCGGGTTATTTTAGTGCAACCCGGGCGCGCCACATGTCATTTTTAAGTTTTGAGGAGGGATTTAACGGGTGAGAGGTATCTTGAACCCACAAGCATAACGATAGGGGTATGAATATTAAGAAAGTAAATGTCACGATCCCAAAATCGACCCGGTCGTGATGGCGCCTATCGTGAAACTAGGCAAGCCTCAACTTAACAATCAACCCGATAATGATAAATTTGAAAATATTTACAGAAACTTTTAACAGTTAAAGAACTATTTGAAACATAAGAAATTCCAAAAATAGATACAATCCAGCCAAAACCGGGGTGTCACTGAGTGTATGAGCGTCTAAGGAAAATACATAGTCTAATATAATGTCTAAGGGAACAACTAAAATACAACTGGAAAGTAAGGTGGAGAGCCAATGCCTGCGAACGCTATGCAGCTATCTCAATAATATCCTAAGTCAGAAGCCTCGATCAACAACCGCCACTGGATCCAAAAGTACCTAAATCTGCACATGAGGTGCATGGGGTAACGTGAGTACACCAACTCAGTAAGTAACAAGTCCAACCTTTGGACTGATAGGTAGTGACGAACTCAACCTCATCAAAGGTAACAGAAATAATGTACAAAAGTGTAGGCATGCTTTCAGTTAAATAAACAGCTCGAACAGTAAAACAGAGCAAGTATGAACAAGGTAAAAAATGTAACTTTGCTACATTTACATGTCAATGCATATGCTGTGTGAAATGCACCATGCTGAGTGTCTCATGTGCCCACAATCTCAAATGCTCGTCCACTCAGTACTGTATATGGCTCCTACGATCCAGGGAAGATGCATCCCAAAATATATACATCTCTGACAGCAGTCACTCAGTACTGAGGAAGGCCAATCCAGTTTGTGGAGAAGATCCATCTCTAGATAGTATCAATGATAACAACCTCACAGCCACTCGGTACTATATATGGCTCACAAGGCCTAGGGAAGATCCATCCTGGAATATATACACATCACATACCATCGGTCTCCAGTACCGAGGAACAGGCCAACTAGCCTCATAGAGAAGATCTATCTCCATATCAAGGGAAGATCCATCCCTGAATATAATCAATTGTGCTCACTGGGGATGTGTTACAGACTCTGGAGTGGCTTCTACAGCTCAAGCGCTATCACAAGCCAACGAAGGCATATATCAATAATTCGCTGCGGCGTGCAGCCCGATCCCATAACTGTCACTCACAATTAGGCTCCCGGCCTCGCTCAGTCATCACTCTCTAGTCTCACACACACGGGCTCACGATGTCATGAAACTAGCCCCAAATAATGATATGATGTGCCAAGTATTAATAACTGAGACTGAGACATAATATGATATGCATGAACAAGACTGAGTACAAAATATCAGCGAATGTAACGAGATGGCAGCAATAAACGACCACTCGGGTCTCAACAATATCGGCGTGAAGCCATAATAGGATATCTAGCATGTTTTTACAACACATTTACTTAATCACATGATAAAAACACATATATCAACAAGAAAGAGCTACTAAGCGGTGCCATGGAATGATCCAGGCTGCAATTCTCACGGTGCACGCCCACATGCCGTCACTTGGCATTTGCGTCACCTCAATAGTAATCATAGAACACATAGTTTGGAGTTTCGAACCCTTAGACCAAGTTTGGAAGCATTACTTACCTTAAGTCAAGCCAAACTCTAGCCCGCGACGCCTTCGCCTCTCGATTCGGCCTCCAAATTCTCTGAAACTAACCAAAATCAGTATATTATCATCAATATATGCTAAAGGAGTGAAACCCATACGAAAATTACCAAATTAGATAAACAATCTCAAATTTGCTCAAACCCGGCCCCCGGGCCCATGTTTCGGAATCCAATAAAAATTACAAGACTAGAAAGCTCATTCACTCACGAGTCTACCCATATCAAATTCATAAAAATTCGACATCAAATGGCCATCCAAATCCCTAAAATTAACTCTCCAATTCACCTCTACTTTTTCCCCAAATTCCCAATTTAGATGTTAAAAATCACGACACAATCACGGAATTTAGCTAAAATTAAGTGAAGAACACTTACCCCAATCATTTCTCTGTAAACCCCTTCAAAAATCGCCTTCTACCGAGCTCCCGCTTCCATTATATATTATGAACTCGAAACCGTCGTTTGGATCTTTTAAATCTGCCCAGATACACAGCCATCACGATCGCGAAGAAGAAGAAAAAGATGCCCTTGAATGACCCTACGCGGTCGCATAATAACCTTCGCGATCGGTTTAAGCACCACTGTCTGAACTACGCGTTCGCGAAACTGACCTCGCAAATGCGAAGAGATAACCCCACTGCCTCAGCTCAAACCCAGCACTACGCGAACGCATGCTCACCAACGCGAACACGATGCTCCATCTGTCATACCCTATGCGAACGAGGACCCATGTTCGCGTATGCGAAGAAGAAACAAGTAGCCTCAGACCTTTCCCTTACGCGACCGCGTCCTTCTCTCCGCGATCACGAAGAAGGACCTTCTGCAACAGAAATACCATAAAAAGGCCAACTTTTCAAGTTCAAATATGCCCCGTTAAGCATCCGAAACACACCCGAGGCCCTCGGGACCTCAACCAAACATGCCAACACATACCATAACATCATTCAAACTTAGTCAAGCCTTCGAATCACTCAAAACAATACCAAAACACCGAATCAACCTCGGATTCAATTCTAAGAACTTATAAACTTTCAAATTCCACAAACGACGTCGAAACCTATCAAATCACCTCAGAATGATCTAAAATTTTGCACACACGTCCCAAATGACACTACGAACCTATTCCAACTTCCGGAATTCCATTCCAAACCTATCACGACCCAAAATCCACTAAGGGTCGTGATGGCACCGGACGCCGCTATCAGGCAAGCCAACCATAAATGCTTAATTGAATTCTCGTTTTAGTGATTTTGAAAACTATGATTTTCCTTCAATTTTACTAGTAAAAGATAATCATTATAAAATAAATAAAAATGTTTAGAAGTTAGTTCAAAATACCCCATAATCATCCCAGAACCTAGTGTCACAAGTGCATGGGCATTTATTAGGGAATGAAATAAAATACAGTAACTGTCCAGAATACAAATTGGATAGAAATAGAAATACATTACAATACTCTGAAGGAGACTTTGCTGACTGCAGGTTGTCTCGATAAATACAACTCACCCAAGTCTCCGTATCAACCATGTCGCTGCGCTAAACTAGGTCACTAGACACACATGCACCTGTGCAACAAAATGCACAGTAAGTGTAGTATGAGTATAAAAATAATGTGTACCCAGTAAGTATCCCGCCTAATCTCGAAGAAGTAGAGACGAGAGGTCGACTTCGACACTTACTAGTGGTCCAATAATAATATACCAATAATGTAGAAAATCGAGGATTTTCATAAGAATGGTTGTAATTCAATAACATGAAGCAAGAAATCAGTTCTTTTATTAATAGGAAATTTCCAAAATTCATTTTCATCATTTATACATTTATCTCAGGCCAAGGGGAAACAAATATCAACACCTATGAATCTCAAGGCAAGCAATATAAGCATGCGCAAATCATGCCGAGGTCGTATGGCCCGATCCAACAATATTTAAATTATGCACTGCCAGAGGGTCGAATGGCGCAAACCATAGATGCATCTATTACCCCGCTCGCGAATCATACATGTGAAGCGGTCAAATATAAATAAACACAACAATCAGTCAATCAAGAATTCATCTAGGAACAATTATCCAAAGAATAGCCAATTCTCTTTTAATAATTCAAGAAAACGAAGTTTAATCTTTTTAGAAATTTGTTACTAATTCGATGTGATTTAAGCAATTCAAACTGTCAATAAGATTACAAATATTCCAAGTATAGCATGCTTTTGGGTCCTAGACTACCCGGACTTAAACTTAATAGTAGCTACGCACGAATAGGAGCACAAAATCAGTTAACTTACCTATGGGGACAATTCCCATTTACAAGGTTAGAAAGGAGACTCACCTCGCTCTGAAGATCCATCAACGACATTCCACGTCCTTTCGAAGACTCAAATTGATGCACAACGCTCCAAAACTAGCCAATAATTATGTAAACCCATTAATATATGTTCAATTACTCATTATAATCCAATTTATAACAATTCCTAACCCCGATCGAAAAGTTGACAAAAACGCTCTCGGGCCCACGTGCCCGGATTCCGAAATTTTTCGAAGATAAAGTTTACACATAACCTCACGAACTCAAATATATAATTTACTCTCAATTTCATGACCAAAATCGTGGTCAAAATCCAAGAATACTAATTTTCTAGGTTTTCCCTCAAACCCCAAGTTTTCCACAAGTTTTCATGCTCAAATCCATATACAATAATGTATTTAACTCAAAACTAACATAAACCACTTACCTCATGCTTGGTGGTGAAAATGACACCTCAAAGTTGCTCCAAAATCGGCTCCAATGGAAGAAATAGGGTAGAAATGAACTCAATACTTGATTTAAAAGAACCTCACTACCTCTAGCATTTTCACACATGCGGTCACTTGACCGCTTCTGCGGTTGCGCAGGTGCGACCCACTAACCGCTTCTGCGGTCCTCCTCCAGGCCCCCAACTTTCGCATCTGCGTCCTTCCTTCCGTAGGTGCAGTCCCGCTTCTGCGGCAAGATGCCCAGCCTAGCCCAGCCACTTCTGCTTCTGCAGCACCTAGGCCGCTCCTGCGGCCAAAACCTTGCAGGTGCGGTTACACCAGATACCAGCTGCTTCAGTCCTTCTTCAAATTATCCGTTAACCATACGGAATCCACCCGAGGCCCCCAACCAATCATACCAACCAGTCCCATAACATAATGCAGACCTTCTTGAGGCCTCAAATCATATCAAACAACACTAAAATCATGAATCGACCTCCAATCCAAGCTTAATGAACTTTAGAATTCCAAACTTCTACATTCGATGCCGAAATCTATCAAATCCCGTTCGATTGACCCCAAATTTTGAACACAAGTCATATTTGACATTACGAACCTACTCCAACTTCTGGAATCGAAATCCGACCCAGATATCAAAAAGTCTGCCTCCGGTCAAACTTATCAAAACCTTCAAATTTCTATCTTTAGCCAAACGACCTATAGACCTCCGAATTCACTTCTGATCATGCTCCCAATACCAGAATCACCATGCGGAGCTATTCCTAGACTCGGAATCCCAAACGGACATCGATAACACTGAAATGCACTACAACCCAACTTATGAAATTCTTCCAAAAATGCTAACTTCCACAATAGGTGCCGAAACATTCTCGGGTCTTTCAAAATCCCATCCGGACATACGCCCAAGTCTGAAATCATTATACAAACCTGTTGGAACCTTCAAATCCCAATTCTGAGGTTGTTTACTGAAAAATCCAATCTTAGTCAATTCTTCTAACTTAAGGCTTCCGAATGAGAATTCTCTTTCTAAATCGACTCTGAACTTCCCGAAATTCAATTCCGACCACGTGTACAAGTCATAATACCTGAAATGAAGCTGCTCATAGCCTCAAACTATTGAACGACGCACTGGAGCTCAAAACGACCTGTTAGGGTTGTTACATTCTCTCCCACTTAAACATACGTTCGTCCGCGAACGTGCTAATAACTGCGCTGGAGTTGTCCAAAATCACTATTTAACGCCTCGAGTACCTACCCGTGCTACCACAACTCAGTTGAGCACATTAGCTCGATCAAATCTGAAGATATTCTCTTTTATTTAGGCAAATAAGCCTTAGAGCCCAGTTTCAACATCCGAAATTCTCTGCCAGGCCTGTTTCCAACATACAATTTCCGTACCCAATCACTACACATTGTACCAAAACATGACTGCATACCTTTGCTGAATTCACACCATGCACCGCATTATTTACAAGACTATAACAACAATCTCTAATCTTAATAGCCGACATTTCCACAATTCTGATGCTCCCAATGCACCTCATGACATACACAAGTCTTGCTATAACCCTTACGCTACCGCCCCGATGGAAGATGCACATAGAAATTCATAACCAACTGCCGAGTCAAAAATCATTGGGTCTATACCCTTGACAAGAACCATCGTCTCCTTCGGATCCAAATAATGGTCTTTGCTACTTAATATACTTCATATAATCCGATTGCACTAATCCTAAATCCAATGATCTTGTCTCTCCCCTTACGAGCTGCTCAGGCAATAAGCCACCCCAGGCATGCCCAAAAGTCTCATATGATGCCATAGTGTGCAAATAGGCTACTAACTCGAACATGATACATAAGGAAAACGAACTCTGGAAGGGACTACTCAACTCACGAGGCCAATATGAACTTTCCGCAGAAAATGGGAAACAAGACATAAAAATAGAATATAGAACGATGTATTCAACATCACACTGTTGCGGCATGCAACTAGATCCAAATAACATACCGTGACGGCGTGCCGCCTGATCCATACATAAAATTCACGTAAGGAGATACACACCGAGCTAAATTCCTCATTACTACAAAATACCGAATATCGTCACTAACACGCTAAGTGCATAATACCAACTCTAGAGAAACATATAGCGTCATAAGTTACAAAACTCAAGCACAAATGAGGTGTGATATATGATCTTGAACCTCAAGAGTCATCCGGCTCACATAACACCATCGCTACGCGAAACCTCAACGCATAATTAATTCAGCAAGCCATCTCACAACTCACACGACGCAATATATCATTACATAAAATAGCTGACGACGAAATAACACCCTGACTACTCTTCTATAAGGAGCGCATTGCTGAAATGAACACATCTGGCCTGATATAGAGCCCATATTCACATTTAAATCCATCTACAGACCTCAAGTTGATTCTAATCGCACTGAACTAGGCTAATAACCTTTCAAAGGTCCATAATAACTCCTATAACTCCCAAGAACAACCATCATAACCGAAGCAATCCTCCATAGTCCATAACTCAATAAACCGAGTGCCTTCCAGGCCTAAATTCTCAAGTTAGCGATATTACCACAATCTTCATACTTGGTTTCAATCTTCAATCAATCAAGGGACTACATGACACACTTTATATGATCTTCCCGGGGGATACACTCCCGCGACCCTCTGCACCAGGTAACAAATCTGTACATTCATACCACCAGCCGTACAATGCAATAAAACCAATCAAGAATCCGCAAATCTATACACGAAGCCTCCCACACAAGGCACTGATCTCAGGTGACGCTGGAGACAACACCAACTTACTTTAAACTTCCAAACTCCTTTCTTGCTCATCCGAGCTCGCGACATCCTTGTCAACACCGAACCGCAACCTTGATCCTCACTTTCAAATTCCACACCACTCACTGCACCAAACACGTCAATATGTGATAGCACAAGAATTTCATCATAACTCCTGGACCACTAATAGATTAATACTTCATCGTATAAAAAATTTTCACTTAACTTATTTCAGGAGAACCATAGCCACACGTGAGTAAATTCTCATAACCGTAGAACATGCAAATCCTCCAGTAGTGGTCTAAACCATCATAAACCTTCCGAGATCCTCCTACACGTAATAGTCCATAATACTTGAATATTTCCAATTAAAATCAATTGCGGCGGCTGTCAAGCCTCGCACATACCGCCACAAATCACATGCATAACCCAACACGCTGAAGGAACTAGTCATTGCAACTACCATGCCAATCCAATCATGGCTAACCAATCTAACTTCTTCTAAATTATCCTCAATTGCCTTAGAAATAATAATAAATCCATTCAACACATAACACACTTCATCCGCACTTATCCCGAGTGACCTTGTAACACGAGACCATGATGTTTCAAATCCTACGAACCATTTCATACCTCCCTTGTGTGCACATTCGCATCCTTAACTGGTACACCCATTCTGATAATCCCTCTACGAATACGAAGTCATTTTCTCTCATTCCTCCAAATGCTACCCTGCAAGCCGAAAATATCATAGAATCATTGAGCCTCTTATCACAATCTGCTACCAAAGCTTGGTTCTTAACTATACCGCCGACTTGAAATCTTTAGGCACCGCATTTTAACCTTTGAATTCACTAGGACTATTATTGAGAGTTACCCACTCTGGCTTGGTCCCGAATATAATCAACTCCAAGGCTCTACTGGCACATAAACACCCATCTCCACGAAGCACCCGACTGAATCACTTCCCTTGTAAATCACCTCTATATGAAGCATAAATCCTGAATCTTCCCAAAGCCCGAACATGATCCAATAAGGCCAACTATAGCACACCTTTAACAATTCCTTCACTCAAATTACTACTTATGCTCTTTCCCTTAGTTGAAATAACTCACCAATATGTTGGTAACCTGAAACCCTACAAATAGACAACCATGCAATCCAACCGTAGGCGGTGGGACTCTCCCACTTAGCGTGAAGCCACTATTACACAACTCTGGAACCTACCAAGATTCTTTCTTCCCCGCTGGACTGATGTTGCACCACCAACTCGCCAAATTTCTCGAAATCTTTCCGTTAATATTTTATGAACATTCTGAATCTCTAGCAATATTCACATATTCGACCTTTTATCGGATAGCCAGTAAAATCCTTGGCAGAAGCTTTGCCAACCATACGACCGCTGACTTGCTCACAGGAAATAACCCACCTAAGCCCGTACTCATTCACCAGCTGCACAAGTCCATTCACTCCTCGTGGACATCAACTAAATGTACAACAATATCTTCCAATTCAAAGCTACGTTGCATCCTTCTCTATATCAAGCAACTCCCTTCTGTCACATCCAATCCCCTGCCGCATACTAGCCAATATTCCAAATTAAGCTCGTAGACCCAATCACCGTCCACTAAAATTCCAAAATTACTCCAAACTTTCCTCGAGGGTATAGTTATTCTACTACTGAATCCACGTGTTGCTCTTCCACTCTCCCACTTGGGCCAAACCCTCTTCTTTAAGCAACTGTTTGACTTTCGCTTCTTACACCGAGCTTTCTTAGAAATTTAACCACCGTGTAACACTTCCCACATGTCCTTCCTCATCCTTTGCTGCTCAGCTGATGCTTTAGATCAAAATCTATCTCGGTAGCACTTGAACCAATAGACCGCTAATAACTTTTAAAATTTTCCGAAGACCATCTTTCTCGAGCCGTCAGTATTAGAAATACACATTCAATCCTGAACCACCGCACCCCGCGATCTCTGACAGCCGCTTCTCCAATACTATCTCACAATATCCTACCCCAAAGGCGAATTGTATAAAATCATAACACCGATGAACTTAACATATTCAATCAAGGACGACGACACCACGCCGCAGATGAAAATTCCACCATACTTGAAAACACCAAGCCTCGTTACTCCATCAACCCAACATGAACACTCGTAGGCCAGTTGCCTTTCCTCCACCGGAAGTAAAATACTGAATCTCCAAATCAAGCACAGAGTATAACCGCCCTTCAAGTCATTCATTACCTCGTTGCATAGGCAAGCATCCTACCATTACGCAAATACTGTGCGATAGCAACGCACAAATCGTCATAACAATCAACGCCAAATCTTAAAGCCTTAGGTAATATTGATACTGAGCTGAAACGACAGAATAACCTTCCACAAGGTGACGACAATAGCCCAACTCGCTCATGACTCGTGAGACCTAAGGGAACCTAGTGCTCCGATACCATGGTGTCAAGACCCAAAATCCACTAAGGGTCATGATGGCACCGGACGTCGCTGTCAGGCAAGCCAACCATAAATACTTAATTGAATTCTCATTTTAGTGATTTTGAAAACTATGATTTTCTTTCAATTTTACTAGTAAAAGATAATCATTACAAAATAAAAAAAAATATTTAGAAGTTAATACAAAATACCCTATAATCAACCCAGAACCTGGTGTCACAAGTGCATGAGCATTTACTAGGGAATGAAATAAAATATAGTAACTATCCGGAATACAAATTGGATAGAAATGGAAATACAGTACAATACTCTGAAAGAGACTTTACTGACTGCGGGTCGTCTCGATAAATGCAGCTCACTTAAGTCTCCATATCAACCATGCCGCTACGCCAAACTAGGCTACTAGACACACATGCACCTGTGCAACAAAATACACAGCAAGTGTAGTATGAGTACAAAAATAATGTGTACCCAGTAAGTATCCCGCCTAATCTCGAAGAAGTAGAGATGAGAGGTCGACTTCGACACTGGTCCAATAACAATATACTGTTTACTGTGAAAATGGTAACGATAATTAAATTTGTAAATGGGATTTTAAAAATACGTGATCTATTTTTATGCTAGTCGTTAGAGCAGACGATGCTATGAATATGAAGTTTAATGATGAAAAGCAAGCTAAAACGAGGCAGTAATCAAACCGAGAGGCATGTTGTCCGGGCGTAGGACTGGTCGATGGGGGACCTCGGGGTCGACGTCTGGGTCGAGCTCGAGCTATCGGGGGCAGTCGAGAATGGGATAACAGTTAAGATATGATTAAACAAGGCTCTTTATGACCAATACCAAGTGATATAATGAAGAACAAGTAAGAAAGCAATAGATATTAAAGTGGCCTCGGGCCAGTGAGAGCAACCAAGTTAGAAAGAAGAGAGAGAGATATTATTGCACTTGTGGAGAAATAGTTGGAGTAACATTAGCCTATTACAAGGTAGTATGGGTTCCCTTTATATAGGAGGGGAACCCGGCTATTATACATGGGCACTAATTATAAAATATGGAGATGTGACGGCTAGATGCGATGCTTCTGCGTAGGCTCTGGATGGGTCGGCCCTATCAGACTTAGCCGTGTGCCTTGGGAGCTTCCCATTCTATTCTGGCTTCGATCATCGTCTCCTTTGAGTCGGGCCTCAATGAGCCCCAAAGGGGGGGGACTCGGTCATGGCTCCCCGTCCTTGGGGTCTCGAGGCATTCTTCCGAAATGACTTGATAGCGAGAAATTAAGTCCCCTAATTTTGCCGCATACAAATAGTCTTCGCGTTTCCCACACCTAAGTGATGGGAAATAATTCTAACACTTGACCCCTCGAGCTTCTTATGGTGACTATAAACCAATGATGCAACTTGTGGCGCGAACTTTTATGACAACCGGGGTTGCCCCATGAACTTGTACCAAGATGGATCAGGCGATTGAGCGAGAAATTTCAATACTGCGTTCGGTCTTGGAGCGGCCTGCCTAAGAAGCGTTGGGTGGACAAGAATCATGGTGAGGTTCTTTTACCACCTACGCTTTGTATTATGTGTTTCCTTCTGAGCCCTTAGCGAAAGCGTATCGTGGTTATTGTGCTGGCGCAGGTCTTGGCGAGAATATACAGATGAGGCCACCCCATAATGGTGAAGCAGGGGCCTTGGAGCCCGACACGAACAAGAAGAGGAAAAGCAGGGCAGCCGTTGCCCGTCTTGCGACAAAGAAAACCAGGTCACTCGAGTGCCAAGCCACTGTTGGGACTGCTGCTCTAGCCTCAGGGTCGAATCCTGATACCAAAGGAAAGGACGATGATGGAAGTCCGTTAAGGAGGAGAACAAGGTCCAATGCGAGAGACTTGTAGGCGTCCCGGTCGGAGGCTGCTGAGTTCGGAATGGCTGGCTCCGGTCGGACTCATGGGATGGAGGTCCTTGAAGAGGACATTGATGTAGCTTCAAATCGTGCAGCCGGATTTGATGCAGCTTCTGCTAGGGGGACCGTTGGCATTGATCCTGATGGATCGGAGCTCGGGGCCTTCCAGGAACATGGGTTGCCACTTGGAGAAATCGATGAACTGAACGACTTTATTTTAAACTTTCCGGTTTCATCAGGGGAACTGTGGATGCCCAAGGGATGATCAACGCCACGGCTGGGACTACTTCCAAAGGGGGAGACTTTATTGCCAACATTTTCGATAGCGTTATCGACAGAGCTAATCTCGTTATTCCTGGCACCGTCAAAGCGGCGGAGAAGTCCATGCAGCAGGTGATAGTCATTCCTCGCATATTTCTTTCATCCTCAGGCATTATTCGTCGCCTTTCTAACTTTTCCGTTGTGCCGCTGTGTAAGGAGATGTACGACCATGCCATCCTTCGGCTCCGCGGGGAGCTTTCTTGTCACGAAAGGGAGGGTAAGAAAATTGCTTCGGAGCTATAGGATTCGAAGGCTCGCTCTGTCCGGGGAGATAAAGAGCTGGGAGAGCTTCGGGCTGCTTTGGAGACGACGCTCCGGGAGAAGGCCAATCTTGGTGCTCAGGTATTTTGCCTTGCTCATACCCAGCTTTTTACCCCGTATCCATATACATTTTGTATTTGTATATTCATTGACTTGCCCTTCTCCCATAGGTCGAGCAGAGTGGCTCGTAGATTGATCGGTTGAATGCGGAGATCTCCGAGGTGAGAGAACAAAATGAAATAGTGGCCGAGGAACTGGTGACATCCCGATATCTTCTCACGGTCACTCGCAAGGAGATTGCTGCTTTGGCCGCGGCTAAGTCCGAGGCCGAACAAGATGCTGCCACTTATCGGTAGGATGCGACCATAACGCATACAATGGTTCGTGACATATCCATGGCAGCTGAGCAGAAATTAATCCGAGCTATCGAGCATGCCAAAGCGGAGGCGAAGAGAGAGACCATGGAGAAACTCGAGCCCAGAGTCATCGACCTGTCAGCTGATCTCGAGGAGGCTCGTGCAGCGGATGAAAGATTGACGCTCTTGATTTCCTCTGATAAGTGCGAAGACAATAGTGACGAGGAGTAGTCTCCGAGTCTTTTTTGTATGCCTTCCTTTTTGCTTTATATGTTGGCCTCTCCGGGAAATGGATAGTGTAAAGACGTCTTTTTTGTATAAAGGAGCTTTCATTCTGTCAGCCCTTCTTCTTATTTTTTTTGCTTTTGCATTCTGGCATCAGCCCTTCGGGGCCTTTTCTTTGGACAAACCGGGGCCCGAAACTAGCCATGTCCCGAGGTTGAGTCGACAGCTCCTCTCAAACCGATATTTATGACGTTGAGGGTCTCTCGAGGTCCCGCAGTTTTTTGAGTCATGTGGGAGCCGAAGTGATTCCGCCAGTACACTCCCCTAGGAGAGGGTGATGTCAACGCGGTTAGAATTAATTGGCCCTCTTGGGTAAGCGAGCAGTTGTTGTTTTGCCTCTATATATTTGCTCATCTGCCTCTTAAGTGGTGATTTTGCAGTTTTTGATAACCCTATCTCCTCTGCAGAGCCTGACGCTTTGTGCTAGTCCTTCCGTTTCCCTGTTTCAGAAAATTTGCCTGGATCCTCATATTCTCCCCCATATTCTGTCGTAGTCATGGCCACTGCTTCGATGCCCGATCCTCGGACGCAGGGGAGTCCCTCCTGTGCTCTATATTCGGTCGATACTAGCGATTCGCCTCCAATGTTGGGAGAGCGAGGCTTAGGGTGTCCTGCTTCGAGGAGGGTTGTCACACTGAGGAGGCCTCCCAATGTTCCAGGCCATCGAGAGCATGTGTCGAGGATTATTTTATCGGTGATGGAGGAAAAACTCGAGATGATCAGAAAAGAATGTGGATGGGGAATTTTGCAAGTACCTTCCCCCGAGGAGAGTGTCATGACATATGTTGAGGGATTCTTTAGTGTGTATATTCATATTTTTGCGTCGACCTCCCCGGACCGGGTCGTGCTTGATTTCTGTAGAAGATATCAAGTAATGTTGGCGCAGGTTTATCCCTTTCTTTGGAGAATAGTGCAGTCAATGAGATATTTGCTGACAAGTTCGGGATAGAATTCACCCTAAGCCACCTCGTGAGGTTATACCGGCCATTGCGCTATTAGGGCCTGATTGTTCTTCAGCGTATATCCACCCGAGCTCCTGTAATCGGCAGCGAGGAGGATGAGAACTGTGGATGGATGAATCGGTTCGTTCGAATCCGAACGACCGATATTATCTCTGGAGAATTTTTGCCGTTTGTTTCCTGAGAAGCGGAACTTCACACATAATTGCTCTGTTTGAACTGCCTTTATCTCAATATGAGGTTGGCCCCATAATGATATATGTCTGTTCTTTGTATATAGCAACTCACTGGTTCCCGGCGAGGTCCCTGATTTAGCCGAGTGGTCTTGTAAGTTGGCAGCTTGCTCGATTTATGATTGGTGCTGGTAGCGAGATTTATCAAAAGGGAGATGGGAGGCAAAACATCATGGTAGGTTCCTGGCGTTCTGCCCCCTAAGAGATGGCTTCTTTCTTGCGGCTCATCTGATTTATCTGTTGCAGGTGCCGGGAGTCCTTTCGAGGCGAGGTCAAGTCCTCCGGGGGAGGAGGAGAGATTGTTGGCCCCGGGGTCAAGGAGCGCTGGTAAAAGGAAAGATGCTCTAGGGTGCGAGAAGGCTTGTAGTGAGGTGACTTCTTTGAAGCGGTTAAGGGGAGGTGATTTGGTTGATCGACAACCTTCCGGGAGTAGTACACCGTCGGATGTCTCTTTGGCCTTCGGCGAGGCTCAGTGTTTTGGCCTTATAGTGAGTTTCGGCTGCTGTAAGAATGTTCTGGCCCTGCGCTCCCCCCCTTTTTTTATTTATCTGGCTTCCTTTCTTAGGAATTTGACAGGCTTAAAGCCGAACTGCTTCGTTACGAGGCCCCGTTGCGGGAGGCTCGAGATAAGGAGAAGTCCCCCAAGCTTCTTTGTGCGGCAAAGGAAAGCGAGCTCCTCTCTTTGCGGTGTAGGGTGGACCGGAGCCGGTCCCGGGAGTCCCTCTTAGAGAAACAGGTACCCTGCATTTCACGCCAGCCTGCATTACCTTTTTGTCTTGTCGCCTTGATGTTTTGCTATTTCAGTTGAAGGATAAGGCGGATGAGCTGGAACAACTCTGGGGCGAGGTCGGCAGAGCCAAATGCAAATTCACGGAGCTGTAGGCGCATGTGAATACCCATTTTGTGGCCAAACAGAGGGCTTAGGCTGGGGCTTCCGCTCTTGAGGCGCAAATTCAGACCGCCCGTGAGAATGATTCTGCTCAGTTGAAGATGATCGCAAGACTCTCATCCGAGTTTTCGAGGGGGAAAACCGAGGTGGTGAATGTCCGGGCCGAGATTGTTATGAATAATACTAGGGCGGGACAGAAAATGGCTGCTTACTCAAGAAGCATTATCGCTGCTAAAGGTGAGCTGAAGAAGATCTTCGATCGTGCAAACAATAGCAAGGAGTATGTGAGGTGCAGATCCCGGAGGTAAATCCTTGAGGAAATTCATGTTAGGGGCTTTGATCTCTCGAGGGAGATCGAGCAAGCCAAAGGAGAGGAGTATGATGCCAAGTTCCTTTTGTCCGATGCTGAGGATGATGAGGAGGAGACCACCGGGCCATAGTTGCCGAAAAAGGGGGAATGTCTATTCCCTGCCTTGTTCATTGTGTATATAGCTTTCATTATATGTCGTAGGTTGAGATTGCTCTCCATCGTCAATATGTAAAAATAAGAGGGGGAACACCGCAATTTGTATCTTCTGTATTTCTGCTCGTTAGAGTTTCAATTGAGTCGATTCGGCCTTGGATTGGCAGAAACCTCCGAACCTGCAATGTGGCCTCAATATATTTTTTAGGCTGGCGATATAAGCTTGTGTGCTTTAACCGTCTTTGGGTTCAGTCTCCGAGTCAGGATCTGCCTCGAGCTTAATTTACCCTCGAGTTTTGTGTTTGCATAGGCTGGCGATAGTGGCTCTTACGCCTTGGGTCGGAGCGACTTTCTCTATATATGGCCCTTAGGCATGTGTAGTTAACTATTTTGGATCCGGTCTCCAAATCGAGTTACGACTCAAGATCATTTTAATCCTCAAGTTGTCAATTTTCAAGCTGGCGATGATGGCTCTTATGCTGTTTGGTCGTTGAGACCTTTTAGTGTGTGGCCCAGAAGCTTATTTGGCTGGCGACAATGACTCTTACGCTTTTTGCCCGTGGGAATTTTGAGGCTTTGTATTCCTCTCGTTAAGGTTTTTTTTGCAATGTTTTTGCCTGACCTATCGTCGGTCTGGAGGAACCTCAATTTCAAGTCGTTATCGGCGATGTTTGAGCACCTTGGAAGGTTCTTAGCTCATAGGCTGAGTAGGTTGAAACCTTGTGATTTTGGAGCTGACATGGTCGAAGCCCATTTTTGCCTGTTGAGGGAAGCCTGTTTTAACCGATTCTTTTCGAAGTATATTCGAAGTAGTGGCCTGCGATTTTGTTTAGCGACGGTCGGGCATCCCCGAGTCGCGTTATTTTGGCTAGATCGGCCGTTTTGACCGTAGTCATATGTGTTTGGCCGGAGGCATTTTTGATCCCGAGTGATAGTTTAGGCATCTACACCGAGGGTATGCCCTTTCGGGATTCTTACAAATGCGACGTATAGCCTAAACTTTGGGATTTTTAGTTTTATGCCTGTAGTAAGGTCTTACAATTTGTCATGCCTGTTGAGGTCTTACACTTTTTCATGCCTGTTGAGGTCTTACAGTTTTTATTGCTATGTAGAATAGATCTGGTTATACCGAGTCTGCTCGCTCGGGGTCTTACAATTTTGGGTTTTCCAGTGCATGGCAATTGATGACAGTCTCTGAGTCATCGAGTTTGCTTGGGCTCGAAGGCCGCTATTCGTGAGTTCGGAGTTGCCTTGTTGGGGCTTTATGAGCCCGGAGTTCTGACCCTGGGGTCGTGCGGGTACCAACTTGTTGACGCTAAGTCTACGAGTATTTCGGGATGCATTCGGTGGAGGGGTCCCTGCCAAGAGTATTCTGAGATTTCCTTGTTTGGCATATGATATGCTGAAAAGATATTCTTTTATTGCTTGGCATAAACACATATCATTTCATTGTTATGAGCTCGGTCATTCCCCGACCCTTTTGAGCAGTCGGCATTTTTCAGAGAGACAGGGGGGTGCCCTTCATCGTTTGATTGTAGAAGGAAGGATTGCGATCTTGTCGGATCCTCCTCAAGGGGTACACTACTCCGCTAATAACTTTATTGGTGAGACCCTCTTTGGGGTGGAAGTCCGATCGAGGGAGAAGAGTGCGACAGGTCCTGTTAAGGCTTTGGGGTCCCCGGGTAGATTTAGCACTTCCGAATGCCCTGGCCAGATGCCTGCACACAGATTAGTGGAAAATAACGAAGGAGAAAGGTAGTTTTTCTTTATTGCAGGGTGTGTAGGCGATGCCCCGGGGTCTGATATGTTCATACTGCTTCGGAGTGTGGGTTCTAGTTCGGCCCTCCGTCGTGTTTAATCAGACTTTGCCGAAGATGTAGTTCGCTTACCCTTTGATTCTTTCAAGAGTGGAGATGTTGGTGCTGGCGGTGTGTCATGTGATGCAGAATTTCCTTTTGTCGCGCATTGCTTCCCGCTCACGGTTTTAATTCTGTCCCTTACGTGGAATTTCATCCGTCGAATGAAGTGGGGGTGGCACTGTCTTCGTGCGGTGTGCCCGTGGCTATTTGAGTAAGACGTCCGTGCCTTGCGTCCCCTTTATTGGTACAGGATTCGGCGTTCCCGTCTGAGCCAACCGTGCTATATTGAGAGAATGGTCTTTCTTCTTGCTGTAGCGATCACCATCTGGAATTTGTTAAAGGTTCGAGAGGTGGTCGTGTTTTGACCCGGCAGTCCGAGTTGCCCTATTAACCTCGGCCCGACAACGTCGATGTGTTGATCGGACCACATGAATTCATGAACACATATTTTATTTGAAATAGGTCAAATGAGGGAGAAGGTTACCAATGCATCAGTGTGGGGCCGAGGCGAAGTCTTAGTATTTTTTTTGTTGGATGTAAGGACGTCCTCCAGAATGTATCCCGGGGGCCATCTTTTCCTGGTAACGAGCATTTTTACTTTCCATTGTTTGAGTCCTTGGAGGGTGTCGCCGCTCCTCCACTATCATGACAATACGTCACGGCTCATTTGCTTCGTTCTTCCTGGTTGTTTTCCTCCCTCGGGGGTGAATTCAAGCTTGATCGCTCGACGGTACTTGGCGGCGATTTTTATTGGGTAGCACGGATGTTTTCCTCCTGAGCTGGCGGCCATTTTCGACCCCGTGGTCGTGCGCACCATGCGGTTCGTGCACCAGGTTGTGGTTTCTTTAAGGGGGATTCAATCGAATAGGTCTGAGCGTTTGGTGACCCTGGTTTCGCTTATGGTGAACACGATGTTTGGTACAGTGATGCTGAAATCGTACTCTGATGGGCGAGGTGCCCCTACCGGCCATGCCTCGTCGAATCTGGCTTTGTTGAAGATTCCTCGAGGATGTTGCCCTCGGGCCATTTCTCGATTGTTGCGAGGTAGATTGTGTGTTGGGGCGTTCCTCCTATCCGCTGCGTACGGGTGGTGCCTCCATCTATTTGGCATTAGTCTCTTTGTCGGGAACCTACTTGGGTACATTGAGCCCGATGAGGCTCTCGGATGGTCGTCCACGATCCTGACTCGATCCTTTTGGAGAGATCCCCAAGCATCTTTGCTATGGCAGGGTTAGTTACCGATCCGTTGTTGCTTGATCTCTCGGGCACTCGTTTGGCGGGGGGAGTTGTTTCCGGCATTATTGTGCTGGGAGTCTCCGGATGGCTTTGCAACTGAGCGATAGCCAACTGCTGTGCCTGCAACATTTCAAAAATAACATGAAGACCAACTTCCTATTCTCTCCGGCTGGGGCTTTTGGGCTTCATGTCGGTCACTGTGTCGTATGCTCCTGTCAGTGTGAGAAGTTTCGTCGACTTGTCGTGCGTCCTGTGAATACATCCACGTCTGCTAGAGTCGGTTCGGGCACGTTATAGGGATTCTATGGTGGCGCTCCAATGACCGGGACAGTCACGCCGTATTCCCCGTGGTTTTCGAGGTTGTCGTTCTCGGCTCTGTTTACCGAGCCAAACATTTTGACCTAAAATCAAGAGATCTTTGGACAAGAAAAAGTGTGAAAGATAACTTGCGTTTGTGCAATGAAACCAGCAAGAAAATAATCACTATTATTTTTAGCACCATGGTGGGCGCCAAACTGTTTACAGGTGAAAATGGTAACGACAACTAAATTTGTAAATGGGATTCTAAAAATACGTGATCTATTTTTATAATAGTTGTTGGAGCTGTCACACCTCCTTTTTCCGCACCCGCGAGGGTGCAAGGGAGTTTTTTCCAATTAAAGGACAATCGAAACGGGATTGGTTTATTTATTTTAGAGTCGCCACTTGGGAGATTTAGGGTGTCCCAAGTCACCAATTTTAATCCCGAATCGAGGAAAAGAATGACTCCATATTACGGTCTGCGTACCAGAAATCCGGATAAGGAATTTTGTTAACCCGGGAGAAGGTGTTAGGCATTCCCGAGTTCCATGGTTCTAGCACGGTCGCTCAACTGTTATATTCGGCTTGATTATCTGATTTTATACAAATATGAACTTATGTGCTAATTTTAACTCTTGGCCGCTTTTTTTATTATTTTTACGAGAATTGCAACGTCGTGAAAATATATCTCGAACCACGTTACATCAATGCACCCGTGGTTATTGACATATCTCGACTTGGTTGAGATTTGGATTTGGGTCACATAAATGTGCACCCGTGTTTAAGGAAATTAAGTTATTAAGACGCACCTAAAGCAACTAATGTATTGTTATTTTGGGGAAAACCGTAAAATTTGCTAAGCAGCCTGTCCCGAATTCTAAGTATTTTAATATATATACATCTAGAGGGCCCCGCAGCTTCTACATTTCTTGTTTGTCGAGGCTCGTCTCCCTTTTGTTATTAAAAGGAATTTACAACGTCATGAAAATGCATCTCGGGCCACGTCACAATCAATGTGCCCGTGACTAGAGACATATTTCGACTCCGTTGAGATTTGGATTTGGGTCACATAAATGTGCACCCGAGTTTAGGGAGATAAGATTATTAGATGCGCGCTTAAAGAGACTATCGCGTTATTATTCTGGGAGGGTCGTGAGATTTGCTAAACGACCTACCTTGGAAACTGAATGCTTCGATATATACATTTAACGAGGGCCCCGCAGCTTGTGCGTTTTTTATTTGTCGAGGCTCATCTCGTCCTTATTTTAAAAGGATATCCTATAGCAACTACGTTTCTTGTCGCGTTTGTCTCTACTAACTGAAAACAGAGATAGTCCTAGTTAATTGCATGCTTGGAGGTTATTTATAGCAGGATTCAAAATGCTTTTACAGAATAAGAAAACGTGGCTACACATACGGATAGCTGATCGAACATTATGGGCCCAAATCCAGCTCATGCGGGATGGGCCAGACCCGGGCCACTGCTTATCCGATGTGGGCTTGCTGGGTCTGTTTCGACCTGGGCTCGACCGTCGTAAGGTTGAGAAGTGCAGACTTGCACTGTTTGCTTTTAGAGCGATGATTTGCCAATGATAAGGAGGCAATTTATCAAAAGGAGCTGAAATCAACTAACATAGATAGTTTGATGCAGTTAAGGATATGCTGAACATAATTAGATGAAGTCTAAGCTACAACCTACTGCATTGGGAATATTTTATTTATCAGCCTACTTATACAGACCAACATTCAACTACTCTACATTGATATTTACTAGGCATGCAGGCTACTTCCAGTATCCTAACAGGGAAGAAAACTATTATACATTACATGATATACAACATAACAGTCTGTGTATAAAAACATTCTTCAGATCTTCTCTTTTGTATTCATGCTCAACTTTCAAATTACATTGACAGTGTATTAGTCGTGTACCTGGTATAGAAAAGCAAAAGAAGAAGAAGGAGAGTGATCAGCTGAGTAGTATGTAACAAACAACAGCAACAACAGACAAACAGCAACAACACAGCAACAACACAGCAACAATGCAGTAATAGTCCACAGGCAAACAGCAGCAGTTTCCACCACAAGGAAAACCCAATAGTTGGTCGAGGAACAGTCAAACAATCCCAGAAATAGAGTAATGAACCAGCAGAAACAAACAGAGTATTCAATGTAACAACACCAGCAGTTCAACAATCACAAGCAGCTCAACAGGCAACCAACAGCAATTGGCCAAGACAGCTTGACCAACTTGAACTCTTATGTAGTTTTCAGACAGTGTTCGGTTACAAAATTTTGAGACTTTATGTTTCTTGTTTTCTCTGAAGATTAAAAAATGTCCAGTCCTTTTTATGTTCTGAAAACAGCTTATTTATAAGCCAGCAACCCAGTGCAGTTAAGCTGCCTGGATTCTCCAATTGCAGTCTGCCCATACCCCTTAGCTTCCCATGCCTAAAGGCATTTTCTTGGAATCCTTCATCAGCCCCCCATGCTCTGTCTCATTACTCTAATCAAGGGTTATGGGTTCCTTTAAAGTATTAATTTTGAACCCATGCTCTTATGTCTTGTTCCCCATTGACATTAATTTAATCCTAATTCAGTACCCTATTTGTCAGCTCATTTAAATTAAGCTTTTCTGTTCTTTTCAAACCCCAGACTACCCCTGTTAATCCTTAATATTACTGTACTAACCCTCTGCAACAATGGGGTATTTTGAACTTCTGAAAGTTTAAAATCGAAGCTGCCCTAGACTGAATCTTTCAGTTGTTTTGTAATGCAGTTATAAGCTAAATTCAGGCAATGTCGAGCATCCAATTAACAATCAACGGGTTCGTTCACTTACGTGAAGTTGTATGAATTAGAATATTTGAACATTCAGTTGTAGGAAACTAATCGACGACGTTTATCGAGTCGACTATACTAATTATAACAGGTAATAATCAGTCGTTCATATAAACAATACGTATAGGGTTCTAAATGGCTTCAGACAACTTTTGTTCAATTACTGGGGACCTATATGGATTATTTATGCGACGACTATCCTAATCGAACATGTATGTCATAGAATACATTCAAAACACCCACAGAAAACCAACGACCAAATAAAAGGCCTTACAAAGATGGAAGGAATTAAGAAAAATACCAGAAAATACCAAACAAACACAACGACACATGCTGGCAATCCTCAAACAGTATTCAAATAAAACAGAAAAGAAAAGAAAAACTTACTGAAAATTTTAACAAAAGTCAAACCAGGTCCGAATCAGATTTGGCCTTTTGAAGCCGAACAAACTTTAATCGGGGTGTTCTCAACCGAGAACACCCTGATTAAGGTTTATTAGACCTAAAACCTCTATTGAAACTGGCCGGATTCCCCAGGTTTTTGTGTTCTAGGGTTCAGATCTTCAGATTTGAGATTCTAGGAGTTGTGGGTAGATTCGGACCAAACCAAGCTTGGTTTGGTCACGAGGGAGGTCAGGGGAGTGTCTGGTACGAATATGGTGTGGTTTGGTGTAGATCGAGTTTTGTCTCGAATCTTCAAATCAAGATTCGAAATGAAGGAAGGTGATTCGAGGCTAGGGGGTAACAGATTCGAGTTGGGGTGATGAGGTGCATCAGGGGTGTTAAGGGGGTGGTCACCGGCATCCTTGCCGCCGGGTTCTGGTGAAAGGGAAGCCATTGCGGCTGCTAGGGTTTCGGGGGTTTGGGATCCCTTTTGAGAGAGACGAAGGAACGGGGGTGGGTGTTTGGATAGGGGGGGGGGGGGGTAAAGGAGTTAGGTTTATATATGGGGTAGGGGATTAGATCTGGGCCGTTAGATCAGATGATCTCAACGGCTTGGATCCGTTGGTGATGGACGAGACGGGGTCGTTTGGTATAGAAACGGGGTCGTTTGGTTTAAGTGAGGGGTTGGGTTGAACCGGGTAAACAGGTCGGGTGCTGGGTGTGAGTGTGGACCGTTGGATGAGATTGAATGGACGGCTCAGATCAGACGCCCTATGCGGCGTCGTTTTGGGTCCGTGCCTGGGCAGGCTTGGTTTGGACTGGGTCCTTGTGCTGGCTGATGTGGGTTGAGTTTGGGCCTTAATTCCGAAATGAAAATAGGCCAAAGTCCGATTTACTACACAATTTGCATTTTCTTTTATTTTCTAGTTTTAAACACAATTAGAAAAATAAAAAAAAGACACCCATTAATTAATGCTTAACACATTTATCACACACATGTTAAAAATATTTAAATAGGTTAAATCACATCCTAGAATAAAAGCTGCATATTTTTGTGAATTTTCTTTTAAAGACCGAATTACGGCCCGATTACACACGGCATACTTATTTTGTATTTTTGTTTGATAAGATTCAATGAAAAAATGGATAGAAACACAAAGGACTACCAGCACATGTCACGTAAAAACTGAAAATTTGTACGGCGAGGCCATTTGCAATTATTTTGATTTCTTTTGGAGTGATTGTTTCGTGAAGCAAAAATCACGTGCTTACAGGAGCAGACGATGCTATGAATATGAAGTTTAATGATGAAATGTAAGCTAAAACGAGACAGTAATCAAACCGAGAGGCCTGTTGCCCGAACGTAGGACTAGTAGATGAGGGACCTCGGGGTCGACGTTTGGGTCGTGCTTGAGCTATCCGGGGCAATCGGGAATGGGATAACGGTTAAGATATGATTAAAAGGCTCTTTATGACCAATACCACGTAATAAAATGAAGAACGAGTAAGAAATCAATAGATATTAAAGTGGCCTCGGGCCAGTAAGAGCAAGCAAGTTAGAAAGAAGAGAGAGAAAGATATTATTGCACTTGAGGAGAAATAGTTAGAGCAACATCAGCCCATTACAAGGTAGTATGGGTTTCCTTTATATAGGAGGGGAACCCGGCTATAGTACATGGTCACTAATTATAAAGCATGGAGATGTGACGGCTAGATGCGACACTTCGGCGTAGGCTCTGGATGGGCCGACCCTGTCAAACTTAGCCGTGTGCCTTGGGAGCTTCCCCTTCTGTTCTGGCTTCGATCATCGTCTTCTTTGAGTCGGGCCTCAACGAGCCCCGAGGGAAGGGGGACTCGGTCGTGGCTCCCCGTCCTCGGGGTCTCGAGGCATTCTTCTAAAATGACTTGATAGCGAGAAATTAATAGCCCGTTTGGCCAATCGTTTTTTGGGCCAAACGTGCTTAATTTTGGTCAAAAGCACTTTTGGCCAAAAATTGAGGTGTTTAGCCAAGATTTTGGGAGATGACACTGGTCTTTTACTTTTCTGAATGCCAGTTTTCATCATTTCGCTTGATCAGCTGGGAACATGGCCCTCTTCTCTAAGCCTTTCAATGGTTTCTTCAGTGGTGTGGCTTTCTTCATCAAAATTGTTATGTTGGGCATGCTATAACGTTCCCAGGATGCTTCTTGGTGCTGGGGATTTTATTGTTTCCTGCCTGGGGATCTCTGTTGTAACCTTCCGCCTTCTGGTGGGGTTACTGATTCTAGAATCTGTAATATAAGACCAAAAAGTTGTTTAAATGCAAAATTATGAGATGTATTCCCGCATTTCACTTGTGGGCGACCTAGAGCTGAAATGTATTCCCGCATTTTACTGGTGGGCGACCTAGAGCTGAAAAGTATTCCCGCATTTTACTGGTGGGCGACCTAGAACTGAAAAGTATTCCTGCATTTTACTGGTGGGCGACCTAGAACATAAAATATTCCCGCATTTTACTGGTGGGCGACCTAGAACTGAAAGTATTCCCGCATTTTACTGGTGGGTGACCTAGAGCTGAAAAGTATTCCCGCATTTTACTGGTGGGCGACCTAGAACTGAAAGTATTCCCGCATTTTACTGGTGGGCGACCTAGAGCTGAAAAGTATTCCCGCATTTTACTGGTGGGCGACCTAGAACTGAAAGTATTCCCGCATTTTACTGGTGGGCGACCTAGAACTGAAAAGTATTCCCGCATTTTACTGGTGGGCGACCTAGAACTGAAAGTATTCCCGCATTTTACTGGTGGGCGACCTAGAGCTGAAAAGTATTCCCGCATTTTACTGGTGGGCGACCTAGAGCTGAAAAGTATTCCCGCATTTTACTGGTGGGCGACCTAGAGCTGAAAAGTATTCCCGCATTTTACTGGTGGGCGACCTAGAGCTGAAAAGTATTCCCGCATTTTACTGGTGGGCGACCTAGAACTGAAAGTATTCCCGCATTTTACTGGTGGGCGACCTAGAGCTGAAAAATATTCCCGCATTTTACTGGTGGGTGACCTAGAGCTGAAAAATATTCCCGCATTTTACTGGTGGGCGACCTAGAACTGAAAAGTATTCCCGCATTTTACTGGTGGGCGACCTAGAGCTGAAAAGTATTCCCGCATTTTACTGGTGGGCGACCTAGAGCTGAAAAGTATTCCCGCATTTTACTGGTGGGCGACCTAGAACATAAAGTATTCCCACATTTTACTGGTGGGCGACCTAGAACTGAAAAGTATTCCCGTATTTTACTGGTGGGCGACCTAGAGCTGAAAAGTATTCCCGCATTTTACTGGTGGGCGACTTAGAGCTGAAAAATATTCCCACATTTTACTGGTGGGCGACCTAGAGCTGAAAAATATTCCCGCATTTTACTGGTGGGCGACCTAGAACTGAAAAGTATTCCCGCATTTTACTGGTGGGCGACCTAGAGCTGAAAAGTATTCCCGCATTTTACTGGTGGGCGACCTAGAGCTGAAATGTATTCCCGCATTTTACTGGTGGGCGACCTAGAGCTGAAAAGTATTCCCGCATTTTACTGGTGGGCGACCTAGAACTGAAAAGTATTCCTGCATTTTACTGGTGGGCGACCTAGAACATAAAAGTATTCCCGCATTTTACTGGTGGGCGACCTAGAACTGAAAGTATTCCCGCATTTTACTGGTGGGCGACCTAGAGCTGAAAAGTATTCCCGCATTTTACTGGTGGGCGACCTAGAACTGAAAGTATTCCCGCATTTTACTGGTGGGCGACCTAGAGCTGAAAAGTATTCCCGCATTTTACTGGTGGGCGACCTAGAACTGAAAGTATTCCCGCATTTTACTGGTGGGCGACCTAGAACTGAAAAGTATTCCCGCATTTTACTGGTGGGCGACCTAGAACTGAAAGTATTCCCGCATTTTACTGGTGGGCGACCTAGAGCTGAAAAGTATTCCCGCATTTTACTGGTGGGCGACCTAGAGCTAAAAAGTATTCCCGCATTTTACTGGTGGGCGACCTAGAACTGAAAAGTATTCCCGCATTTTACTGGTGGGCGAGCTAGAGCTGAAAAGTATTCCCGCATTTTACTAGTGGGCGACCTAGAACTGAAAGTATTCCCGCATTTTACTGGTGGGCGACCTAGAGCTAAAAAATATTCCCGCATTTTACTGGTGGGTGACCTAGAGCTGAAAAATATTCCCGCATTTTACTGGTGGGCGACCTAGAACTGAAAAGTATTCCCGCATTTTACTGGTGGGCGACCTAGAGCTGAAAAGTATTCCCGCATTTTACTGGTGGGCGACCTAGAGCTGAAAAGTATTCCCGCATTTTACTGGTGGGCGACCTAGAACATAAAGTATTCCCACATTTTACTGGTGGGCGACCTAGAACTGAAAAGTATTCCCGCATTTTACTGGTGGGCGACCTAGAGCTGAAAAGTATTCCCGCATTTTACTGGTGGGCGACTAGAACTTAAAAATATTCCCACATTTTACTGGTGGGCGACCTAGAGCCGAAAAATATTCCCGCATTTTACTGGTGGGCGACCTAGAACTGAAAAGTATTCCCGCATTTTACTGGTGGGCGACCTAGAGCTGAAAAGTATTCCCGCGTTTTACTGGTGGGCGACCTAGAGCTGAAAAGTATTCCCGCATTTTACTGGTGGGCGACCTAGAACATAAAGTATTCACACATTTTACTGGTGGGCGACCTAGAACTGAAAAGTATTCCCGCATTTTACTGGTGGGCGACCTAGAGCTGAAAAGTATTCCCGCATTTTACTGGTGAGCGACCTAGAGCTAAAAAGTATTAAAATTGTTTCCTCGTTCTTCCGAGAAAATTTTTGACAATCGGCAGAAAATTTTCTGCCCCGGTTTTGGTGATTTCCCTGACATCGCGTCCTGCTGCCATCATCAATCCTTCGTTTTCCTGCAGCAGACAAAAGGGATTTAGTTAGTTTTAATCATGGTGGGAGGAGGTGCCTTTCCGGTGGATGATTTTTCCTCTCTTTCCCTTTTCTTGCTCTGTGCCCCCATAACTGGTTGGTGGACAAAGTTGCTTGCTGGGGTTTCCGGCCTGCTGGGGATTGGTTTTCAATTTATCCCCTTTTCTACTTTCTCTTTACAGTACATGCTGTGGGAGTCTTCTTTTACTCCCAAAACCACTCCCTTTAGGAGTTTACTTCCTCCAAAACTGCAGGGCACAACATTGTATTGCCTGGGGCTAGCCTTTAGGACTGTTGGGGTTACCCTGCATCGGATGAATCCCTCTTCGGTCTCTGGTAGTAAGCTTTGAAAAATCCTTTTCAAGACAAATTTTTAGAAAGAGAAATAAAAAGATAGAAAAGGAGAGAATCTTTCTGAACCAATACTTGGTGGGAAAAGAAATTCAGAAGAACTTATCTGGATGACATGACTGGTCCCCGTGATCATGACGTGCACCATAGATTCCTGACCCAGTCTATTTGTATCAATCGACTTGCCCGATGGTTTTACTTGCTGGGGATAAATGAGTGTCCATTTCTTTGCGAACGCGGACCCTTTTGCTGATCTGCCTTGTCGCCTCATAGTGCCCTTCGAGGGGTTTTCACTAATGAGACTCTCTCTTTTCTCTCAGCTCCCGGCGCCTTATGGTGCCTGTGAAGGTTTTCACCGATAAGACTCTCTCATTTTATATCTCTCATCTTACGTCGCCTTTCGGTGTGTGTGAAGGTTTTCACCGATAAGACTCTCTCATTTTATTTCTTCGTCGAGGAATCGGGGTGTTGTCGATACGACCCTCTCTTCTGGAGATTTCTTTTGACCATCAATTCATTCCCAGTCTTATGATCCTCTTCTTTGTTGGGGATCAGTGTATTATTCTCGGCTTCATTTGCCTGACTTGGCACCTCTTGGATGTTGATCGGGAGGTCTTTTTGACGTCGGTGTTGGTTTTGGGGTGGGGCTAAAGAAAGGCTATCAAAATGAAATAATTTGATGGGTGATCTGCTACAACTTTTGGAATCAAACCTTTGTTGGAATTTTTAAAACATAACCTCTGCCCCAGTTTTCTTGCTTGGGGGATTTTATTTTTACTCTAGGTTGAGCTACCTGCGTTATGCACACTGTGCCTATTATGCATACTTATGGACATTATGCACACTATGACCGAGCCATGAGGCGCCTACGTATCCTCTTCGAGGAATCAGGTCAAATGTAGTTCCCACGGTTTTGTATTTCTTATGATTTTTATCTTCTTTTTCTTTTATTTCTCCTTTTTTTCATTTTCCTTTAAAGATTTTTTTTCTCTTTTTTTTTCTTTTTCTTTCATATCTTTTCCATTAGTGATTCCAAAAGAGGAGTATGAAAGAATAACTTAAGGCTAAAAAGGGGGAAACAAGGGTTAAAAGTGTCTGGATAGAAGAAAGAAATGTCTCTGTCATTTCATTATCCAATAAGCACCAAGTACAAACAAACGGACCGATAATTGCCATAATTAAAGAAATTACGCATAATATCTCTTGACTGCATCAGAATTGATAGCCATGTCGACACATCTCCCCTCGATATCTGTCAAACACAAAGCACCGTTGGACAACACTCTGGTCACAATATAAGGCCCTTGCCAATTTGGGGCGAACTTGCCTTTTGCCTCGACCTGATGGGGGAGGATCTTCTTTAACACCTGCTGCCCTACTTCAAACTTCCTGGGGCGTACCTTCTTATTGTATGTTCTCGCCATTATCTTCTGATACAGCTGACCATGGCACACTGCTGCCAATGTTTTCTCATCTATCAAGCTCAACTGTTCCAATCGAGCTCTGACCCATTCATTATTATCAATCTCAGCTTCAGCGACAATCTGGAGGGATGGAATTTCGACTTCCGCTGGTATTACGGCCTCAGTTCCGTACACCAGCAAATAAGGAGTTGCACCTATGGAGGTCCGGACGGTAGTGCGATAACCCAACAGAGCAAAGGGTAACCTCTCGTGCCATTGTCTAGATCCTTCCACCATCTTTCGCAGTATCTTCTTGATGTTTTTATTGGCTGCTTCGACCGCTCCATTCGCCTTGGGACGATATGGAGTGGAATTGCGGTGTGTAATCTTGAATTGTTGGCATACCTCTCTCATCAAGCTGCTGTTAAGATTCACACCATTATCCGTGATGATTACTTTTGGGATCCCAAATCTGCAGATGATATGGGAGTGCACAAAATCCACCACCGCCTTTTTAGTTACCGACTTGAAGGTTTTAGCCTCAACCCATTTGGTGAAGTAGTCAATGGTTACTAGAATGAACCTATGACCGTTGGATGCTGCTGGCTCGATAGGTCCAATGACATCCATGCCCCATGCAACAAATGGCCAGGGTGCTGACATCGTATGTAACTCTGTTGGCGGAGAATGAATCAGATCTCCATGTATCTGGCACTGATGGCATTTCCTCACGAAAGTGATACAGTCGTGTTCCATGGTGAGCCAATAATACCCTGCCCGAAGGATCTTCCTTGCCAATACATATCCGCTCATATGTGGCCCGCAAACTCCAGCGTGTACCTCTGACATAACCGTCGTGGCTTGACCGGCATCTATGCATCTCAACAATCCCAAATCCGGGGTTCTTTTGTACAAAACTCCTGTGCTGAGGAAGAAACCATTTGACAAACGCCGAAGGGCTCTTTTTTGGTCTCCAGTGGCCTGTTTCGGATATATCCCCATTCTGAGGTATTCCTTGATATCATGAAACTAGGGCTCGCCATCTGGTTCCTCTTCTACGGGGTTGCAATAAGCGTGCTGATCATGGACCTGGATGTGCAGAGGATCAACATACATTTTGTCGGGGTGGTGCAACATTGATGCTAAGGTGGCCAATGCATCCGCAACCTCGTTATGAACTCTCGAGATATGTTTGAACTTCACCGATCGAAATCGCTTGCTCAGATCATGCAAGCATTGTCGATATGGTATGAGCTTTAGATCCCGCGTTTCCCATTCACCCTGAATCTGATGTACCAAGAGGTCCGAGTCTCCCAAGACCAAGACATCTTGGACGTCCATGTCCGCAGCCAATCGTAGACCCAAAATGCAAGCTTCATACTCGGCCATATTGTTGGTGCAATAGAAGCGTAGTTGAGTCGCAACAGAATAATGGCGTCCTGTTTCAGAAATGAGTACTGCTCCTATTCCAACCCCTTTCGCGTTTGCAGCTCCATCGAAGAAAAGCTTCCAACACGGTTCCTCGGGTAACTCCAGCTCATTTGTATGCATTACCTCTTCGTCGGGAAAATATGTTCTTAAAGGCTCGTATTTTTCATCAACTGGATTCTCTGCCAAATGGTCGGCCAGCGCCTGGGCTTTCATGGCTGTCCTCGTCACATAGACGATATCGAACTCTGTGAGCAGAATTTGCCATTTTGCCAACCTCCCTGTGGGCATAGGTTTCTGGAAGATGTACTTCAATGGGTCCAAACGGGATATGAGATAAGTAGTATACGAGGACAGGTAGTGTTTCAACTTCTGAGCTACCCAAGTTAGGGCGCAGCATGTTTTCTCGAGTTGAGTGTACTTGACTTCATATACTGTGAATTTCTTGCTAAGATAGTAGATGGCCTGCTCCTTCCTTCCTGTGTCATCATGTTGCCCCAGTACACAACCAAATGAATTTTCCAGGACCGTCAGATAAAGAATTAAGGGCTTCCCTGGCTTAAGCGCGACCAATACGGGTGGATTAGACAGATATCCTTTGATTTGGTCGAAAGCCTCTTGACACTCTGCCGTCCAACTTACCGCAGCATCCTTTTTCAGCAGCCGAAATATGGGCTCACAAGTTGCTATGAGTTGAGCGATGAACCTGCTGATGTAATTGAGTCTACCCAGCAAACTCATTACCTCTGTTTTGTTCTTTGGCGGTGGCAAATCTCGGATGGATTCGATTTTGGAAGGGTCTAACTCAATCCCCCGTCGACTGACGATGAATCCTAACAACTTTCCTAACGGAACCCCGAATGCGCATTTGGCCGAGTTAAGCTTGATATCATACCTTCGGAGTCTTTGGAAGAATCTCCTTAGGTCTGCTACATGGTCCTCCTAACGCCAAGACTTTATGATCACATCATCGACGTACACCTCGATTTCTTTGTGTATCATGTCATGAAACACAGCAGTCATTGCTCGCATGTACGTTGCCCCGACATTCTTTAGTCCGAACGGCATTATCCGATAGCAGTAAGTTCCCCATGGCATGATAAATGATGTCTTTTCCGCATCTTCCTCGTCCATTAGGATTTGATGATATCCCGCATAGCAATCCACAAAGGATCCGATCTCGCGTCCAGCGCAATTATCGATCAGGATATGGATGTTGGGCAACGGAAAATTATCCTTGGGACTTGCTTTGTTGAGATTGCGGTAGTCGACGCACACCCTGATTTTTCCATCCTTCTTTAGGACCGGTACCACGTTGGCCAACCACTCGGGATATCGAGTGACCCGAATGACCTTCGCCTGCAACTGCTTAATCACCTCTTCTTTGATCTTTACACTCATTTCTGTTTTAAATTTCCTTAGCTTTTGCTTGACCGGAGGGTTTGCCGGGTCAGTGGGCAATTTGTGAGCCACTAAATTGGTGCTTAATCCCGGCATATCATCATATGACCATGCAAAAACATCTTTGAATTCCACGAGGGTTTTGATCAATTCTTCCTTGACATTCGGCTCAATATGGATGCTGATTTTGGTTTCATGGACATTATCAGCATCCCCTAGATTCACAGCCTCAGTGTCATTTAGGTTAGGTTTGGGTTGTTCTTCAAATTGGCACAGTTCACAGTTTATCTCTTCGAAGGCTTTATCTTCGTCATATTCGGATTCATCGTCGCAAACGACCTCTTGTGTCATTAAGTCGGATTCAGATTGATTTATTAGACTAGGTCGAAGATCCGCTGTGCATACCATGTCGTTAGAACCAGTAAAAAGAGAACTGTTCAGAAAGAAAAAGAACAAAACAAAATTAAAATAGGACAAGAAGAGAACTTTATTAAACTTGCGGGATAAAAGGGTTCACACTTTTACAAAATAAAAGTAAAATTTGGATTACACCCTGGAATAATCCGAATAAAACAAAACATAAATCAAAGCTTACTACCAAGACTCCCTTCGGACAGGAAGAGGAGTAACCGTCCAATTGTTGGTTTTGGCCTTAAGCCCCACAAACTGTATCTCTGCTCTGCTGGAACTTTCTCCAGCTTCTACCATACTGACATCAGCGAATAGCCTCTCAAAACTCTAATTCAGGTCCCCATCCATACCAATCAATGGTCCTAGGATCTTTGGGACTGGCGAACCCTTGGCACTGGCTCTGACAAAAGACCTTGAGAGACGTGGCACAGGTTTAGGCAGGAACCAAACCCTCTTCTTCATTTTTCGCGCTTGCTTCCTATCTGCTGCGGTTGGTTTGAACCCCAATCCGAAAGTTTCCAGATTTTTAGGCAGGGAGACAGGTTGGACAATCCCCTGAAGCGTGACTCCCAGTCCTTTTCCCGGTATGAATCCATTACCCAGCATTTCCGAGACCATCATGACTGTCGCGGCAGATACCCTAGGGTGCTGGATGATTTCTCATTCAGAAAATTTATTTGCCGACCCTATATCGAAAATCTGGTAGACCCAAGGACCTTTGTCACCATCGGTCTCTATGAAAGGTACAATGGCTCCGCCCATGGTGCACGCCGTGTCCTCGCCGTGTAACACGACCTCTTGTCTTTCCCACTCGAACTTCATCATCTGATGTAGGGTGGAGGGCACTGCTTTGGCTGCATGAATCCATGGTCGTCCTAACAGAAGGTTATAAGATACTGTGGCATCTAACACCTGGAACTCCATGGTGAATAGGACTGGACCGATGGTCAATTCAAGTACAACATCCCCTACAGTGGTTGTTCCATTTCCGTCAAATCCTCGGACACAGATGCTATTCTTGTGGATTCTTCCGCGGTCGATCTTTAACTGGTCCAGAGTGGATAATGGGCAGATATTGGCACTTGAACCGTTATCCACCAATACCTGAGTAACTACCGAGTTTTCACATTTGACAGTTAGGTAGAGAGCTTTATTATGCTCTGTACCTTCCATCGGCAGGTCATCATCTGAGAATGTTACCCTGTTCACCTCGAAAATCTTGTTGGCAATGGTTTCCAGGTGGTTTACAGAAATCTCGTTGGGCACATGAGCTTCGTTCAATATCTTCATCAGGGCCCGACGATGCTCCTCAGAATGGATCAGTAATGACAGCAGCGAGATCTGGGCCGGTGTTTTCCTCAGCTGTTCGACCACAGAGTAGTCCTGCACTTTCATCTTTCTCAGGAACTCCTCAGCCTCTTCTTCGGACACAGGTTTCTTGGTTGCAGCCGGGTTGGTTCTTCTTAGCTCCACCGGAGCAAAACATCGACCTGATCGAGTCAGCCCTTGCTCTTCACAACTAACTTCCTCCACCTGTTTTCCTTTGTACATCACCACTGCCTTCTCGTATTTCCAAGGCACAGCCTTGCTATCAATCATCGGCAGCTGGACTACAGGCTTTATAGTGACCAGTTCCCTGCACACCCCTTTCAACACAACTACAGGCGTGGGTGGAGTCCCTGATATTACCAACTTGTTTGGATCGGGTTTGCTTGTTATGGCGGACGGGCTCTTTCCCAATATCACTACTGGCTTGACGCCTTCCCCCTGCGACTGTATCCTCGTTCCCCCACTTGTTGATCCTTCTTTCGGGGCGGCCTGGATCATCATCACCGTCTGTGAGGGTTTTCTCAACTCTCCTCCCTCATTCACCAACTCGAGCATATGAGCCTCATGGTGTGCCGGCAGTGGATTCTGGTTGATGTTAGGAGCCTCCAGTGTTTGGACCTCGATCTTATTAGTGTCAATGAGATCCTGTATGGCATGTCTTAATTTCCAACACTTTTTGGTATCATGCCCCAACATCCCTGAGCAGTATTCACAACTTATTGATCGATCCACATTCTGGGGCGGGGGATTTGGTTCTCGAGTCTGGACAGGACTAACCAAACCCTATTGCCTCAATTTGTGGAACAAAGCAGTGTAAGTTTCTCCCAACTCAGTGAAAGTTCTCTGTTTCCGCAACCTGTCATTCCTAGCAGCTGGATTTCCCCGAAAGCCTGTCCCTGGAGGGTTTCTATATGCTCCTGGTGGAGGATAGGTGTTTTGTGGGGGTGCATATATGTTCTGGGGAACCGGCGCACGCTATTGCAGGCGAACCGGAGGCTGAGTGTATGTCTGGGCCTGGTGTACGGAACAATTTGGTTCTCGAGGTGGATAGCAATGTTGTGGCGGGTTGTATGGGTAGTCTGGCCTGTGAGGTCTGGGTTGGTTGTAGTATGGCTTGCTAGCCCTGGACCAACTGTCTGCCTCGATTGTGGCAATTTCTTCTTTCTTTCTTCTTCCCAACGCACCTCCGGTGCCGTTCTGAATAGCTTGGGTCATGGCCTTGAGTGCTGAATAATTCAAGATTTTGTCAGACCTCAGACCTTCTTCTATCATGACCCCTATCTTGACCACCTCGTTGAAGGATTTTCCAACCGTCGTCACCAAGTGACCAAAGTAGGTTGGATCCAATGTTTGTAAGAAATAATCCACCATCTCTCCCTCTCTCATGGGAGGATCGACTCTGGCCGCTTGCTCTCTCCAGCGGAACCCGAACTCGCGAAAGCTTTCCTCGGGTTTCTTCCTAGTTCTCAATAATGTGAGACGGTCAGGGACTATCTCGAGATTGTATTGGAAATGACCCGCGAAAGCCTGCACCAGATCATCCCAAGTGTACCATCTACTGGAATCCTGCCTGGTATACCATTCAAGTGCAGATCCGCTCAGACTTTGGCCGAAATAAGCTATTAGCAGCTCATCCTTGCCGCCTGCCCCTCTCATTTTGCTACAGAATCCTCGCAAATGTGCCATGGGATCACCGTGGCCTTCATATAAATCAAACTTAGGCATTTTGAAACCAGCCGGGAGTTGGACGTCCTGGAAAGGGCACAGATCTTTGTATGCTACGCTGATTTGGTTGCCCAATCCGTGCAGGTTCCTGAAGGATTGCTCCAGGCTTTTGAATTTCCTCAACACCTCATCCTGTTCGGGGGCTTTAACCGGCTTTTCAATCTCTTCCGGTACCTCCAAGTGTGGATTGTAGGCCTGTGGTTCGGGGGCATGGAATGTGGGCTCAGGGGGATAGTATTGAGTATCGTGAGCCTGAAACAATGGCTCACTGGTCGTTCTTTGCAAGGTGGCTGATGTGGGTCCCACAAAGGTGGGAATATTTGGTGTTGGGAGAGGTTGATGGGGTGGTGGAGCTTGGGAATCATGAGGGCTTCTTTCTTGATGATAGCGGGGATTTGGGAAGCTTGTGGAAGGGCCAGAGTGAGGGTATTCCGGCATGTGCCCCAGTGTCTTAGGACTCTTTTGTGTTTTGGCTAGGGCTAGCTGCATTGCATTCATCTCTAGTCCCATCCTTTCAATCTTTTCCATCGCTTCTTTCAACAACTGGCTCATCGACCTTTCTTCCTCGTTACTATTCTCTGAAGTAGTCATGCTTATTGCTACCGGTCCTTTGGATCTGGTTTGGTAAGGGTGTGTTGCCAGAATTCTTTAACAACTAACTGTCTGGATTCAGACAACAACAAACTTTGTTAGCGTTAGAGCTTAACAGATTTGATCATAACACATAGAGGATGCAATGCTCCTAGTCAGTTAACCGTTTCTACATGCTTTGCTTCAAACAACATGCGTCATCCCGGCTTGCTCATTTGTCCTTTTTTAAAGTACTTTGGGAAACCATGTGTTTTATTTTATTTTTGTATTTTCTTTTCTTTCTTTATTAAAAGCGGTCGAATCTTATGGGGATTGCCTACGTATCACGTCCCCGCGCGAATCAGACCAGGTGTAGTTCTGGCATAAAGTAAAGAAACGCAAAATTCTTTTGGAATCATTAACTTCATTCTCAAAATTTCGCTATTACAAATTACTTCAAACAAAGAATAGCAATAGTACAGACTCCTCAGTTCTTAACCTAATTTGACTAAAAGAAAAGAAAACATTATGGGAAAAACATCAAAGCCTAAATAAACAAGACTCGACCAAAGATTAATTTTCCAACTTAAGGGCCCGCGAGGCATCATTCGGCCTTTTCGCGGTTCTAGGTGCGAGATCCCTTTCGAGCTGCTCCAACTCGTGCATGGTCTGTTTGACATAACCCATCACTGCTGAGAGAACGGTAATGCTGGTCATGTTCTCACACCGTAGACACCGTCTGACGATGGCATGGGCAATGGCCCTGATCTTATCTCTGGTTTGTTTCTTCTCTATGAGTAGGCGTCTCATCTGATCACTGCACGTCTTGAATACCTATGAATCCTGTATATGCTGATTCTTCAGCTGCCGCACTTCTGTCTTCATTTGGGCCAACAATTCGTAACAGTATCTACTCTCCAATTGGAAATCCTTGGCCTGCTTAACTGCTTTAAACTCAAGTGTAGCCATCTCTCTCCTTATTTTGGCAACAGTCTTCTCGTGGTCACGTTTCAATTGGTTCAAGTATCGGCGATGCTTATCTACTCTTGTTCCCCACTGTGCCTTGAGCTCTGCCATGACCTTTTCGGATTCTTCTAACCCATCTCGCCATTCCGTGATTTCTCTTTTCAAACCCTTTATCAACTGCTGGTCTGATCGACTTCTGGGCTGTTCATCAAGAGACAATCTCAATTTTTGGATTTGGGCCTTAAGTTCTTCATTCTCTTGGATCAATTTATTCTTTTCGCTTCGATCCGCCGCGATTTGTACGCTGTTATTGAATTTCAGACTGTCCATTTGTAGCTTCAAATAACCGATCTCTGCCCGATAACCCTTCTCTTTTGCTAACCAATTCCATTGCCCTTGGGACGATTCTACGAAATCTTTGAGATGCGGTCTCTTAGCCGGTCTTTCGTAGGACAGGCTACCTCTAAACCAAGCGTGATACCCCGGGGCGACTTCCTCTTTTGCTGTATCAATCACACAAGTGTTTGCTGTCAGATGTTGGCACTCACTCCAGATTTGGCAAACTTCTTCTTCAGGGAAATGACCGTTCGAACTGATTTCAATCACTTGGGTACTCAAATCTTCATCTTTCGGCACCACTTGATACCTCCCAAGTTGCCTCAAAACCCGATACGGTGCATAGGGTTGGATGCTTTTAAGTCCCATCAACAGAAAGTGAGGCCGGGTTGCCGGCATGTATATGATTTCCTCAATAGGTGACCATCCGAGCGTCCACTGGATTTGGCTGGCAGTGAGAGTTCGGAGAAATGAGGTCCATGATGTGACTCCCTCAGGTAAATTGAGCCCTTTGATTCTCGTGTAGAATTCTTCAATACAAGTTTTCTCGGGCGAACCATAACCCAAGAGCGATGAGTGATGGCATAAATGATCGGTCATCCACATTTGCAACAGTAGGTTACATCCTTCGAAAAAGTCGCCCCTGGCTCGACAAGCAGTGAGAGCCCGGAAAATGTCAGCCATAATCATAGGCGGATGAGGTGACCGTATCCAGCCATAATCCAGTAGTTTGAAATCCGGCTTATTGAATCCGTCCACGTGACCGTATCCAGCATATATGAGGTGGAGACTGCAGAATCCTTTGGCAAGATCTGGATGGTGGAACGTTCGAGGTATTTTTAGGAAATCCAGAAACCGGTGTACCGTGACAGCCCTAGGTGCAATCAAGTATTTGAACCTTAAAGGGGCTTCATCACTTCCGATGTATCCTGCTATTTCTTCCAATGTCGGGGTGAGCTCAAAGTCCGAAAAATGGAACACGTTGTGTGCGGAATCCCAACAAGTGACCAATGATCTGATAATATCACCCCGAGGCTGAACGTTTAGTAGATCCGGGAGATCTTTCAGATATTTCCTTACTTTGTCTTGCCCTTCTTTGCCTAAGTCGTTCCACCATAATCGCAACTCAAAAGGGATCTTGGTCATTACTGAAAAAGGTTCATTTTGCATCGTGCTCATCCTGCACATTTATTAGGGTGATTATGCCAAGTGAAGAAAAAAACTTTATTTAGATCTTTTTTTTTGAAAGGAGGTATTTTATTTTATTTTATTTTAAAAAAAAATTAAGACGTTTCAAGACTTTCTAGAAAGGAGGTCTTTTTTTTTAAAAAAAAAAATTAAAAGACTTTCTAAAGAAGTTAATAATGGAAAATATTTTGGGATTTTTTTTTGAAAATTAGGGGTCTAAAAACTTTTCAAGACTTTTTGGCAAGACAAATATTTTTGCAACAAATAAATACATATATACATACATATTTTTTTTATATATACATAGTTTTTATGACAAGACAAACTATATATTTTTTTGAAAAACAAAACAGGACAAAGACTTTTTTTTTCTTCTTTTTTCTATTTTTCCTTTGCTTTTAATAAAACAAACTAATAAGACGTTTTTTTTTCTCATTTTCTCAAAATTTCGGCAGAGTTTTGACAGTATTTTGGCATTGGTTTTTTCCAAAAATAAATAATTAACTCCCTAACCGCTATTTCTTCTTTTTTTTTTGTTTGTTTCCAATTTCACATTATTCATAATATTCAAACACCGGCCAGCATGCGGGCGCGAGACAAATAAATGCACGGAAAACAAATAGGATGCATTAGGGTGGTCCTTTCATATCAGGTTGCTAGTCCTAGACGGACCCAACCCCTGTGTTGAGTCCCCTAAGTCAAATGCAACGTGATGCAAATAAGCGTTCCTACTAGGGATCCGGCATGGAGTTTCGTTATACTAGGTTTATAACCTGGGTATATGTTCTAGACTGTGTACCCGAGCGGACAACTCGAGTCGAGGAGGGGCAACTTACCGGGAACCAAAAGGCCGTCCGGCTTCGTAACTTATCCGTCCTCTTTCTTATTTTGGGTATTGACACTAACAGAATAGGGAGCCTCGACCAGCGAGCTTCTCCCTGGAGGTAAGAAGAGAGAAGTTTCGGCACAGTTTATATACAGTTCAAATAATATCGAAGCGGTAAATGCAACGTGATGCAAATAAGCGTTCCTACTAGGGATCCGGCATGGAGTTGTGTTATACTAGGTTTATAACCTGGGTATATGTTCTATACTGTGTACCCGAGCGGACAACTCGAGTCGAGGAGGGGCAACTTACCGGGAACCAAAAGGCCGTCCGACTTCGTAACTTATCCGTCCTCTTTCTTATTTTGGGTATTGACACTAACAGAATAGGGAGCCTCGACCAGCGAGCTTCTCCCTGGAGGTAAGAAGAGAGAAGATTCGGCACAGTTTATATACAGTTCAAATAATATCGAAGCGGTAAAAGCAACATTTAGCACATTAGGCTCAAATATGTAAAAATCAGATAGAACCAAATATAACAATTTATCTAAGATCGAATTCTAACCCTGAACCAGTGGTTCTGGGTCGCCCATAAATCCCCAGCAGAGTCGCCAGAGCTGTCACACCTCCTTTTTCCGCACCTGCGAGGGTGCAGGGGAGTTTTTTCCAATTAAAGGACAATCGAAACGGGATTGGTTTATTTATTTCAGAGTCGCCACTTGGGAGATTTAGGGTGTCCCAAGTCACCAATTTTAATCCCGAATCGAGGAAAAGAATGACTCCATATTACGGTCTGCGTACCAGAAATCCGGATAAGGAATTTTGTTAACCCGGGAGAAGGTGTTAGGCATTCCCGAGTTCCGTGGTTCTAGCATGGTCGCTCAACTGTTATATTCGGCTTGATTATCTGATTTTATACAAATATGAACTTATGTGCTAATTTTAACTCTTGGCCGCTTTTATTATTATTTTTACGAGAATTGCAACGTCGTGAAAATATATCTCGAACCACGTTACAACAATGCACCCGTGGTTATTGACATATCTCGACTTGGTTGAGATTTAGATTTGGGTCACATAAATGTGCACCCGTGTTAAGGAAATTAAGTTATTAAGACGCACCTAAAGAAACTAACGTATTGTTATTTTGGGGAAAACCGTAAAATTTGCTAAGCGGCCTGTCCCGAATTCTAAGTATTTTAATATATATACATCTAGAGGGCCCCGCAGCTTCTACATTTCTTGTTTGTCGAGGCTCGTCTCCCTTTTGTTATTAAAAGGAATTTACAACGTCATGAAAATGCATCTCGGGCCACGTCACAATCAATGTGCCCGTGACTAGAGACATATTTCGACTCCGTTGAGATTTAGATTTGGGTCACATAAATGTGCACCCGAGTTTAGGGAGATAAGATTATTAGATGCGCACTTAAAGAGACTATCGCGTTATTATTCTGGGAGGGTCGTGAGATTTGCTAAACGACCTGCCTTGGAAACTGAATGCTTCGATATATACATTTAACGAGGGCCCCACAGCTTGTGCATTTTTTATTTGTCGAGGCTCATCTCGTCCTTATTTTAAAAGGATATCCTATAGCAACTACGTTTCTTGTCGCGTTTGTCTCTACTAACTGAAAACAGAGATAGTCCTAGTTAATTGCATGCTTGCAGGTTATTTATAGCAGGATTCAAAATGCTTTTACAGAATAAGAAAACGTGGCTACACATACGGACAGCTGATCGAACATTATGGACCCAAATCCAGCTCATGCGGGATGGGCCAGACCCGGGCCACTGCTTATCCGATGTGGGCCTGCTGGGTCTGTTTCGACCTGGGCTCGACCCTCGTAAGGTTGAGAAGTGCAGACTTGCACTGTTTGCTTTTAGAGCGATGATTTGCCAATGATAAGGAGGCAATTTATCAAAAGGAGCTGAAATCAACTAACATAGATAGTTTGATGCAGTTAAGGATATGCTGAACATAATTAGATGAAGTCTAAGCTACAACCTACTGCATTGGGAATATTTTATTTATCAGCCTACTTATACAGACCAACATTCAACTACTCTACATTGATATTTACTAGGCATGCAGGCTACTTCCAGTATCCTAACAGGGAAGAAAACAATTATACATTACATGATATACAACATAACAGTCTGTGTATAAAAACATTCTTCAGATCTTCTCTTTTGTATTCATGCTCAACTTTCAAATTACATTGACAGTGTATTAGTCGTGTACCTGGTATAGAAAAGCAAAAGAAGAAGAAGGAGAGTGATCAGCTGAGTAGTATGCAACAAACAACAGCAACAACAGACAAACAGCAACAACACAGCAACAACATAGCAACAATGCAGTAATAGTCCACAGGCAAACAGCAGCAGTTTCCACCACAAGGAAAACCCAATAGTTGGTCGAGCAACAGTCAAACAATCCCAGAAACAGAGTAATGAACCAGCAGAAACAAACAGAGTATTCAATGTAACAACACCAACAGTTCAACAATCACAAGCAGCTCAACAGGCAACCAACAGCAATTGGCCAAGACAGCTTGACCAACTTGAACTCTTATGTAGTTTTCAGACAGTGTTCGGTTACAAAATTCTGAGACTTTATGTTTCTTGTTTTCTCTGAAGATTAAAAAATGTCCAGCCCTTTTTATGTTCTGAAAACAGCTTATTTATAAGCCAGCAACCCAGTGCAGTTAAGCTGCCTGGATTCTCCAATTGCAGTCTGCCCATACCCCTTAGCTTCCCATGCCTAAAGGCATTTTCTTGGAATCCTTCATCAGCCCCCCATGCTCTGTCTCATTACTCTAATCAAGGGTTATGGGTGCCTTTAAAGTATTCATTTTGAACCCATGCTCTTATGTCTTGTTCCCCATTGGCATTAATTTAATCCTAATTCAGTACCCTATTTGTCAGCTCATTTAAATTAAGCTTTTCTGTTCTTTTCAAACCCCAGACTACCCCTGTTAATCCTTAATTATTACTGTACTAACCCTCTGCAACAATGGGGCATTTTGAACTTCTGAAAGTTTAAAATCGAAGCTGCCCTAGACTGAATCTTTCAGTTGTTTTGTAATGCAGTTATAAGCTAAATTCAGGCAATGTCGAGCATCCAATTAACAATCAACAGGTTCGTTTACTTACGTGAAGTTGTATGAATTAGAATATTTGAACATTCAGTCGTAGGAAACTAATCGACGATGTTTATCGAGTCGACAATACTAATTATAGTAGGTAATAATCAGTCGTTCATATAAACAATACGTATAGGGTTCTGAATGGCTTCAGACAACTTTTGTTCAATTACTGGGGACCTATATGGATTATTTATGCGACGACTATCCTAATCGAACATGTATGTCACAGAATACATTCAAAACACCCACAGAAAACCAACGACCAAATAAAAGGCCTTACAAAGATGGAAGGAATTAAGAAAAATACCAAAAAATACCAAACAAACACAACGACACATGCTGGCAATCCTCAAACAGTATTCAAATAAAACAGAAAAGAAAAGAAAAACTTACTGAAAATTTTAACAAAAGTCAAACTAGGTCCGAATCAGATTTGGCCTTTTGAAGCCGAACAAACTTTAATCGGGGTGTTCTCAACCGAGAACACCCTGATTAAGGTTTATTAGACCTAAACCTCTATTGAAACTGGACGGATTCCCCAGGTTTTTGTGTTCTAGGGTTCGGATCTTCAGATTTGAGATTCTAGGAGTTGTGGGTAGATTCGGACCAAACCAAGCTTGGTTTGGTCACGAGGGAGGTCAGGGGAGTATCTGGTACGAATATGGTGTGGTTTGGTGTAGATCGAGTTTTGTCTCGAACTTCAAATCAAGATTCGAGATGAAGGAAGGTGATTCGAGGCTAGGAGGTAACAGATTCGAGTTTGGGGTGATGAGGTGCATCAGGGGTGTTAAGGGGGTGGTCACCGACATCCTTGCCGCCGGGTTCTGGTGAAAGGGAAGCCATGGCGGCTGTTAGGGTTTCGGGGGTTTGGGATCCCTTCTGAGAGAGACGAAGGAACGGGGGTGGGTGTTTGGATAGGGGGGCGGGGTAAAAGAGTTAGGTTTATATATGGGGTAGGGGATTAGATCTGGGCCGTTAGATCAGATGATCTCAACGGCTTGGATCCGTTGGTGATGGACGAGATGGGGTCGTTTGGTATAAAAACGGGGTCGTTTGGTTTAAGTGAGGGGTTGGGTTGAACCGGGTAAACAGGTCGGGTGCTGGGTGTGAGTGTGGACCGTTGGATGAGTTTGAATGGATGGCTCAGATCAGACGCCCTATGCGGCGTCGTTTTGGGTCCGTGCCTGGGCAGGCTTGGTTTGGACTGGGTCCTTGTGCTGGCTGATGTGGGCTGAGTTTGGGCCTTAATTCCGAAATGAAAATAGGCCAAAGTCCGATTTACTACACAATTTGCATTTTCTTTTGTTTTCTAGTTTTAAACACAATTAGAAAAATAAAAAAAAAGACACCCATTAATTAATGCTTAACACATTTATCATACACATGTTAAAAATATTTAAATAGGTTAAATCACATCCTAGAATAAAAGCTGCATATTTTTGTGAATTTTCTTTTAAAGACCTAATTACGGCCCGATTACACACGTCATACTTATTTTGTATTTTTGTTTGATAAGATTCAATGAAAAAATGGATAGAAACACAAAGGACTACCAGCACATGTCACGTAAAAACTGAAAATTTGTACGGCGAGGCCATTTGCAATTATTTTGATTTCTTTTGGAGTGATTGTTTTGTGAAGCAAAAATCACGTGCTTACAGGAGCAGACGATGCTATGAATATGAAGTTTAATGATGAAATGTAAGCTAAAACGAGACAGTAATCAAACCGAGAGGCCTGTTGCCCGAACGTAGGACTAGTAGATGGGGGACCTCGGGGTCGACGTTTGGGTCGTGCTTGAGCTATCGGGGCAATCGGGAATGGGATAACGGTTAAGATATGATTAAACAAGGCTCTTTATGACCAATACCAAGTAATAAAATGAAGAACGAGTAAGAAATCAATAGATATTAAAGTGGCCTCGGGCCAGTGAGAGCAAGCAAGTTAGAAAGAAGAGAGAGAAAGATATTATTGCACTTGAGGAGAAATAGTTAGAGCAACATCAGCCCATTACAAGGTAGTATGGGTTTCCTTTATATAGGAGGGGAACCCGGCTATAGTACATGGTCACTAATTATAAAGCATGGAGATGTGACGGCTAGATGCGACACTTCGGCGTAGGCTCTGGATGGGCCGGCCCTGTCAAACTTAGCCGTGTACCTTGGGAGCTTCCCCTTCTGTTCTGGCTTCGATCATCGTCTTCTTTGAGTCGGGCCTCAACGAGCCCCGAGGGAAGGGGGACTCGGTCGTGGCTCCCCGTCCTCGGGGTCTCGAGGCATTCTTCCGAAATGACTTGATAGCGAGAAATTAATAGCCCGTTTGGCCAATCGTTTTTTGGGCCAAAAGTGCTTTATTTTGGTCAAAAGCACTTTTGACCAAAAATTGAGGTGTTTAGCCAAGATTTTGAAAGGAAAAAAAAGTGTTTTTGAGGAGAAGCAAAAGCAGAAAAAAGTAGCTTCTCTCCAAAAGCACTTTTTTGAGAAGCACTTTTGAGAAAAATACACTTAAAAATAGTTTTTTAAAGCTTGGCCAAACACTAATTGCTGCTCAGAAGTGTTTTTCAAACTAATTAGCCAAATACAAACTGCTTCTCACCAAAAGTACTTTTGAGAAAAGCACTTTTGAAAAATAGCACTTCTCAAAATAAGCTGATTTTTGCAGCTTGGCCAAATGGGCTATAAGTCTTCTGATTTCGCCGCGTACATATACCAATAATGTAGTAAATCGAGGATTTTCATAAGAATGGTTGTAATTCAATAACATGAAGCAAGAAATCAGTTCTTTTATTAATAGGAAATTTCCAAAATTTATTTTCATCATTTATACATTTATCTCAGGTCAGGGGAAACAAATATCAACACCTATGAATCTCAAGGCAAGCAATATAAGCATGCACAAATCATGCTGAGGTCGTACGACCCGATCCAACAATATTTAAATTGTGCACTGCCAGAGGGTCGAATGGCGCGAACCATAGATGCATATATTACCCCGCTCGCGAATCATATATGTGACGCGATCAAATATAATAAACACAACATTCGGTCAATCAAGAATTCATCTGGGAACAATTATCCAAAAGAAAGCCAATTCTCTTTTAACAATTCAAGAAAACGAAGTTTAATCTTTTTAGAAATTCATTTACTAATTCCATGTGATTTAAGCAATTCAAACTATCAATAAGATTACAAATATTCCAAGTATAGCATGCTTTTGGGTCCTAAACTACCTAGACTTAAACTTAATAGTAGCTACGCATGGACTCTCGTCACCTCGTGCGTACGTAGCCCCCACAAATAGGAGCACATAATTAGTTAACTCACCTATGGGGACAATTCCCTCTTACAAGGTTAGAAAGGAGACTCACCTTGCTCCGAAGATCTATCACCGGCATTCCAGCCACTTCCGCTTCTGTGGCACCTATTCCGCTCCTGCGGCTTCGCACCTGTGGCCAAAACCTCGCATGTACGATTACACCAGACACCAGCTGCTTCAGTCCTTCTTCAAATTCCAAATTTAATCTGTTAACCATCCGGAATCCACCCGAGGCCCCCGGGACCCCAACCAATCATACCAACCAGTCCCATAACATAATGCGGACCTGCTTGAGGCCTCAAATCATATCAAACAACGCTAAAACCATGAATCGACCTCCAATCCAAGCTTAATGAACTTTAGAATTTTAAACTTCTACATTCGATGCTGAAACCTATCAAATCACGTCCGATTGACCCCAAATTTTGCACACAGGTCATATTTGACATTACGAACCTACTCCAACTTCCGGAATCAGAATTCAACCCCGATATCAAAAAGTCTGCTTCCGGTCAAACTTCTTAAAACCTTCAAATTTCTATCTTTAGCCAAATGACTCCAAAACGACCTATAAACCTCCGAATTCACTTCCGATCGCGCTCCCAATACCATAATCATATGCGGAGCTATTCCTAGACTCAGAATCCCAAACAGACATCGATAACACTAAAATGCACTACAACCCAACTTATAAAATTCTTCCAAAAATGCTAACTTTCACAATAGGTGCCGAAACATTCCTGGGTCTTCCAAAATTCGATCCAAACATACGCCCAAGTCCGAAATCATCATACGAACCTGCTAGAACCTTCGAATCCCGATTCCGAGGTCATTTACTCAAAAATCCAATCTTAGTCAATTCTTCCAACTTAAGGCTTCCGAATGAGAATTCTCTTTTCAAATCGACTCTAAACTTCCCAAAATTCAATTCCGACTATGCGTACAAATCATAATACCTGAAATGAATCTACCCATGGCCTCAAACTACTGAAAAATGCGCTGGAGCTCAAAACGACCGATCGGGTTGTTACAAAACCCGATATCAAAATTTTCACTGCCGACTAAGAAATGCCAAATTTTCGTTTTCGCCAATTCAAGCCTATTTCTTCCACAGACCTCCAAATCACATTTCGGACGCGTCCCCAAGTCCAAAATCACCTAATGGAGCTAATCAAATCATAAAATTCAAATCCGAGATCGAATACTAAAAAGTCAAAACTTGGTCAAACCTTTCAAATTTAAAGCTTCAAGCTGAGAATCATTCTTCCATATCTGTTCCGATTAATCCTGAAAACCAAAATCGATGATTTACATAAGTCATAATATCCTATACGGGGTTAGTCATGCCCGAGAACTGGCGAGCAAAATGCAAATTCTCAAAACGACCGGTCGGGTCATTACAGTAAAACGAAGGGTCATATATAACTTATATAACCCTTTTCCGTACTTTTTACTTACTACTAGTAGTCGTATCCCGTGATGTGCGGTCAATATTAAAAAATTATTAATTAAATTAAACTCGGGCTTGTTTGATCCTATTAGATCATATTGCTTTAATAAATTTCAATTGTCATCTTATTTGTCAATACAATATACCCAATAATAAAATCTCTATTAAATTAAAGGTACTTATATTGTCAGTGAATAACTTTTTTGTTCTATATTTTTCTTTATTATATTATCCAATGTTTAGTATTATTACATTGTATAGAAATTTTTATTAGTATATTACTTTGTTTACTATTTTTGTCTTCTCGCTTTTTTTTTTTTGCAATATAAGAGAAGATATATAGTTTATTATTGTTGAAATATTTTTTTTATTTTAAATTATTCTGTTGTTCTTAATATTATTATCTAAATTTAATGAATAAAATCTCTAAATAACTAAAGGGACTTATACATGCAACTAATAACTTTTTTATTATGTATTTTAATTTATTATATCATCCAATATTTAGTATTATTACATTGTTAATAGAAATTTTTATTAGCATATTACTTTATTTAATATTTTTCTCTGCTACTTTATTTTTGTAATATAATAGAAGATATATATTTTATTACTCTTGAAATAATTTTTATTTTAAATTTTATTCTATTATTCTCAATAATATTGTTTGAATTTTAATGAACAAATTCTTGATTAAATTAAAGGGACTTATGTAGTCATCGAATAACTTTTTTGTTATGTATTTTATTATATCACCCATGTTTGAGTAGTTAATTTTATTGTGTCTTTTTTTTATAATTTTTTTTTTGTAAATAATTTTTGAATATCCAAATTTGTTGGAGCTTTGTCCTAAAATTTGTTACTTTTTTAATTTTTTGATGTTACATTTGGAATTATCACAATGATTTGCTTCACCTATCTATATAAATAGAATAGATATTGTCTGAATTTTAATGAATAAAATCTCTATTAAATTAAAGGGACTTTTATAGTCATCAAATAGATTTTTTTGTTATGTAGTTTTGTTTATTATATTATTCAATGTTTAGTATAATTATATTGTTAATAGAGATTGTTAGCATATTACTTGTTTAATATTTTTGTCTGCTAATTTTTTCTAATATAATAGAAGATATATATTTTATTACTCTTAAAAATATATTTTTTTATTAAATTTTATTATATATTTCTCAATAATATTATTTGAGTTTTAATGAATAAATATACTTTTATTTGGAAAAAAAGAGAAACGAAAATAATTTTAAAAAATGAAATAAAGAAATTTAACTAACCTAAACCAACCCTCACCCATACTTGAGTAGTTAATTTAGGTAGTTAATTCCTTTGTTAATTTTCAATAGATAATTTCTTTGTTATTAACTAATTATATCATGTGGCTTTTTCGAGGCTAGCACTTGAATTATTATGGTGCCTTTTTCTTTGGCTTTTAATAATATATAGATATAAATATAGATTTGAATTAGCAATTTTTTATTTTTTTATTTCAATTTTTATTATAAAATAATTATAAAGTTCCAAATTTGTTGGAAGTTTGTCCTAAAAATGTGATGACCTTTTGGGTCATCACTTGTTTTGGAAAATAAATTCTGTGTTCTAAGGCCTTAAACCTTCTTTTGTCCTAATTCGATTTGCGTGCGCAGTCCGGACGTGTATCTGGAAAGCCATTATGTGAAAATCTGTAAAAAATGATAAATTTTACTTTTAAAATGAATTTAAGTAGACTTCGGTCAACATTTTTGGTGAACAAACCCGGACCCATGATCCGACGGTCTCGTAGGGTCCGTAGCAAAATTTGGGACTTGGACATATGCCGAGAACCGAATTTCGAGGTCCCAAGTCTGAGAAATAAATTTTTAAAGAAATTTTTTTTCTGGAATATATATGAGTTTTGAGAAATGAAAGATGTTTGAAATTGATGGTATCGGCCCCGTATTGTGGTTCCGGAGCCCAGTACAAGTTTGAAATAATAATTAGGTTAAATTTGTAAAATTTGGTAAAGATCGGAATTGGTTTGGTATAAAACGGACTTAAAGTTGAGAAATTGGAAATTTTGGTGTTCTTGAATGATTTCATGAATTTGGGGTTTAATTCATAGTTGTTGATGTTATTTTGATGATTTGATTTCACAAGCAAGTCTGTATGATATTTTTAGGTTAGTGTGTGTAACAACCTGACCGATCGTTTCATGAGTTACCACTCCGTTTCCCCCATTTCTGCTTCTTATTGCCTGGTTCAGTTGTATTTTATGTTATTGGGTTGGTTGGCTCGGGTTCGGAGAGATTTTGATAAGGTTTGAGACACTTAGTCTCTTTTGAGGAAGCTTAAGTTGGAAAAGTCAACCGGATGTTGACTTATGTGTTAAAGGGCTCAGATGTGAGTTCTGATAGTTCGAATAGCTTCGGGAGGTGATTTGGGACTTAGGAGCGTGATTGAAATGTATTTTGGAGGTACGGAGTAGATTTAGGCTTGAATTGGCGAAATTGAAATTTTGGCGTTTTCTGGTTGATAGGTGAGATTTTGATATAGAGGTCGGAATGGAATTCTGGAAGTTGCAGTAGGTCCGTTGTGTCATTTGGATGTGTGTGCAAAATTTCAAGTCATTCAGACGCGGTTTGATAGACTTTTTGATCGAAAGCGGAATTTAGAAGATTTTGGAATTCTTAGGCATGAATCCGATGCGAATTTGGTGTTTTGATGTTATTTTGAGTGTTCCGAAGTTTGGAACAAGTTTGAATGATGTTATGGGAAATGTTGGCATGTTTGGTTGAGGTTCCGGGGGCCTCGGGTGAGTCAGGTGGTCAATCGGACCATTTCAAGTTGTTGGAGATTGCAGAAAACTACTATTGACTGTTGCAAAAAAATTGACCTTCGCGTTCGCGAGTAGGCCCTCGTGTTCGCGAAGGGTTAGCAGGTGAGGCTGAGGATTTAGCCTTCACGTTCCCAAGGGAAGTTCTGCGTTCGCGAAGGGCTGGGGTCTTGTGCATCGCGTTCGCGAGGTATCAAATGCGTTCACGAAGGTTGAGCTGAGGAGGCATCGCATTCACGAGGGAGTGGTCGCGTTCGCGTAAGAGGAAAATTTGGCCAACTTAAGCTTGTGCTTCGCGAACGCGAGGCTTTAACCGCATTCGCGAAGAAGGATTGGATGCCTGGGCAGAATGTTTAAATAGTCATTTGTCCGCGATATTGGGGTTAACTTCCACAATATTTGAGCGATTTTTGAGTTTTTTGAAGAGGATTGAAGAGGGATTCAAAGGGAAACATTTGGAGATAAGATTTATGTACTTAATACTCGATTCTTATGTGATTCTACCTAATTAATCATGGAATTTAAGTCTAATATTGAGGAACTAAGGCTTGTAATTGGAGACCTAGAATTTGGGATTTGAGGGGTCGTTTGTGGTTGGATTTGATACTTTTGATAAGAATGAACTCGGGGAGTGATAAGGAGTCTATTGATGTAATTTTTATCGGAATCCAAGACGTGGGTCCAGGGGTCAGATTTGGCCAATTTCGGGATTTTTGTTATAATTTGATTTCTTGCGAGTGGGCTTTCTTTCCTTAGCATATTTTGATAGTTTGCGCTGATTTTGGTTAGATTTGGAGCATCCAGAGGCCGATTCGAGAGACAAAGGCATCGTGGGCTAGAATTTGGACCAGATAGATGTGAGTAATGATTATAAATATTGTCTTGAGGGTATAAAACCCCGGATTTCACATCGTTGTGCTATATTCAGGTGACGCACATGCTAGATGATAATCGTGGGGTCGTGCATCGTTGGGGATTGTGACTTAGTCCGTCCCAAATGACTGTTTTACCGCATATTTGATTGAAAACTATTTGCTATCATCATGTTTTGGGCTGAATGCCATATTTGGGCCTTGTGCCAACTATTTGGACCCTTAGGGGATTTTTACTGGTATTTCTTTACTGTTTTGACTTTATACTTGTACTCAGTCATGCTTTATTCTACTGTTTTCATAACTCAACCATGTTTGCTCTGTTTTAACACATTAAATGATATTTGTTAGTTTATATGAGTCCATCAAACTATAGAGTACATGGTCCTATATGAGATGATGCTGAGAATGCTATAAAGACTGAAAGTAAAGATGACAAGGGATTTTTATGTGGAAAAATCTCACACAAGGGATCAAAAAACCACGACCTACTCTTGTAGGCTTTTAACTTCACTAACTTGCAATCTCCCTATTACAAGCCACTTTGCAATAACCCTATTACAAAGACTTCAACTAACTTGTGATGCACCCACCACAAGCCACTTTATAACTATCCTAGTTACAAAGGCTTTAGACTTATGACTATTCCTAGTCACAACATAAACTCTAAAGTTTACGGATTTTAGGTTTGTTCCTAAGACAAATCTTTTAAGAAAGCAAACTAGGAAATACAATGAAGAGCAAATAACAAGATTACAACTCAACTACGGATGAACATAAACTCATTACGAAACTGATCCTTAGTGGAGTTGTCTTCTTGTTCTTGACACACCAGTGACTTCAATGCCGGATGAACACTGTTATGCTTGAGAGAATATCACTGAATGCACAAAGATGTTGTGCCTTGCACCAGGTTGTTATATCACAAAAGACATCACAATGGATAGTGGTGTCAATTCTTGATACACGCTTCTTCCCAATGAGAAGTGACTGTTGTACTGTCTGCACAACCACTTCTGTGCAGTTGCGTTCTAGTTGGATAGTCGACTTGTACTTCTGTTAGAGAACACTACCAGACCAGGTCCTAGTTGTGTTCCTCTTCTGTAACAGTTGCGAGATGTCACTTTCTGCTGCTACGTTCCAGCTGTACAGTTGACCTGTACTTCTGTCAGAGAGCCCTAAGGGACTAGGTCCCTATTGTGTTCCTCTTTATAATGATTGCGGACAATCACTGACTTGTACTTGTGTCGGAGAACCCTAAAGGACTAGGTCACCAGGTCCCTGTTGTGTTCCTCCTTGTGGTCGTTCATTTATTTGCTGATTTTCAGACTTGAACCAGGTCAGTTGAAATGTATACCATATGGGCCAAGTTTTCTATCTGGTTCTTCACAACAAGTTTGTTAGACCATCAAAAGATAAGAAGCATAAGGCAAAGGCATTGAAAACCCATCAATTTCCCCCTTTTTGATGATGACAAACTTAGGCATGGATAGTATTTGTTTAGAGCATAAATAACCAGATAAGATACCAGAAACTACACAAGGTTCCCCCTTAATCTCAGATCTCCCCCTTTTTTTATATATATAAAAAAATCCTCAGAGCTCTCCACAATTAATTCCCCCTTAATCTCAGAGCTCTCCAGAAACCACACAAAGTTCCCCAAAATTCCCCCTGAAGTCTTATTCTTCCCCCTTTTGGCATCATTAAAAAGAGCACAAGTAGATATTTAGCATAAAGAAGTCTAACGCAGCCAGCTCATGCCACATATGTGCACACAACATGATAGAAAAGAGAAGCCAGAGGAACATAACATTGGATAGGCAAAAAGGGGATCTGTTTTATTAATGTTTACAATGGACTGAGCAAGACAGGAGCAGTAATGGTGAATTCCAGCATGCCATCACAAAAACAAAAGCAAACAAAAACAAAACAGCAGCCACAGAAGATTATAGCAAAAATAGCTTGTCACTAAGAAGATCCTAGGGACACTATAAGAAGGATGCTTTGGAAGAAGAGACAACAATGGTTTTGAGAACCAGGTCCAGTCGAGCATTTGCAGACAGTTGTTCTTCAAGTATTTGTTCCTAAAGTCTATCATTTTCCTTTGTCAGTCGTGCAACTTCTTCATTAACAGAATCAGGTCCTTTAACTTCTTGACTGAGCTGAGTCTCCAGTATGGCATTTCAAGCCCTCAACCTTCTAATCTCTTCAAAAGCTACATTTTGAGCGTTGATCAACTGAGAAATGATTGAGATTCTTCCACCAACTCTTTTTATACACTCACATTCTTCTAAAGTGGTCTTAGAGAAGGTTTGCTTGCGTGTGCCTACTCTGGGATTCCCCAAGGGGACCTTGTAGAATCTGAACACCTGAGTGAGGAGAAAACCATATGGTAGCCCATTATTCCCACCTTTAAAGTTTGCCACCTTTTGCATATGACCTATCATAATTGCTGGCAGATTGATTGGGAAAAACTCATCAACCGCTTCCATTAAGACCATATCCGATTTTGTAGCAATAGATCGCCTCTCAGAACGAGGTAAGAGCACCTTATTGACTAGTTCAAAGAGAACCTGATACTCAGGAAGCAAAACCTTCTTATGCACATGTTCCCCTTGTTAAATTGCTTGCTCCTTCATGATGGCTCTCCTGAAGTTTACACCATAGACACCCTTGACTGAGAACATCCCTTCACATGGAATTCTGAGAACCTTTCCCAATGTTGAGGCGTCAAGTACAATGTCTACTCTATTTACTAGTGCACAAATGTGATCCCCCTCAACAGTGAAGAGAGATGCGTAAAAGGTTTGTATCGCATCTTCGTACACCAAAGGCATGCTCCCTTTAAACAGGTGTTCCCATTGTTGAAATTCCACATTCTCTAGAATTTTTCTAATACCGTCCATCTCCGAAATTGCTGGATCAAATGTACAACCCCACAAGACTTTCTGAGTTCTTAATCTCTGCTGCTAGAGACCACTATCACAGGGCATGATCCTTAATGCACCAGATGCTTATTGATACCCAATTTTTCCCTATGCATTTTTACTTTCAAAATAACTTATATAAGTATGCTCAAGTATCTTAGTATTTTTTTCTAATTTTTAAAGGATTTTTAAATCAATTTATTGCCCATTTTAGCAGTATAAAAACCAATAATTATTCCCAAAATTATCATTTTGGTGAATAACTTATTCTATTCTCATATTTATACCCAATATATCTAGGGTAATCTTTATACATTTATTTCAAATTTATTTGGTATTTTAATAGCTAAATTGCATATAATTGCAATTTTATCCTATTTTAAGAATTAATAGCATTTTATAATTATAAAAATGGTTCCAATATTTTTAAATTAATGTTTATATATTATTAATTGACTCAGTACTTTTAATTTATTTTCAGAAGTCATTTTTACTATTTTTATAAAATAAAAGTGGAAAAATTGGCTATTTAAAATCTGGCCCTATATTTCAATTATAGCCCACATTGATCCCCCTAATTGACCTAATTTTGAATCCCAAACGGAATGGCCCAATTTCTATTTAACCCGACCTCTGACCCGTTTATCCAACCCGCCCGACTCCCTTTTTAATCCAGCCCGTTGATCATTTTGATCAACGGCCACAAATTCCCCTTTCCTTTTTTAATCCGCCCACACCCCTAACCCTACCTCATTTTCTTTCTATCAGCCGCCTCTGAATACCCTCCCTCTCTCAAACTCTCTCGAAGGTTCTTGAAACTCTAATCGTCTTCTACCATTTTCAACCTCAATCTCACTAGAAACATGGCCTCTCAGGCCATGGATGGCCTATACTCACCTCCCTCTGCTCTTAAACGCTTGGTGTTCGAAGTTTCAAGGTCTGACCTCAATAGTGTCCATTTAGATCTTCTCTGATTAAAGGTTCTATGGCCCCTCCGGCCTTGCTCCGGCGTATCTAAGCATTATGAGCCTATGTATGACTTATCCGACTCAGATCAAACCTTTTCTAAGCCTTTCTCGCCTTAGGGTTCCTCTGAAATCCTAGCTATTCGAGGTTTTCTCTGATTATTTTCTTAAATCGGTTCTATATATGTGCTCTACTTAAGTTCTTAAACGTTTTCCCTAATTTTTCTTTCAAAAATTACTTCTCTTCGATTTAGTGTTTCTGAAAAGTTCAAAATGTTTCTCCGATTTTCTGTTCCTTTGTGTGTGCTTCTACTGCTTTCTTATATTTTTTTCTACTATATATGTTATTCTGTGCCTTGTCTTTCTACTATGATTCTACACCATGCTCGCATGTTCATCCTGCTGTTTTTTTTCCTATAGGTCTTGTTGATATACTTTTCTGGTATTTTGTGTTCTCCTACTGTATGTATTTCCTACTGAGTTCTTAAGTTCTTTGTTTGCCTTTTACTGGATCTTTGTTTGAGTTCCCTTTAAAAATGTTTCTTCTACTATTTTCTTAAATGCTATACTATCTCTTTTCTCTTATGAACCCTGTTTAAGTCTCTTCTAAAAGGTTTTTCTTAAACATGTTCCCTCTACTCTCACTATGCTTCGAATCCGTTTCTTCACTCTGTTGCTTCAAACTCGCTATTGTATCTGTTTTGTTTTCTCATGAGTCTCTGAAAGAGACCTCTGGGTCAGTTTCAATTACTTGCCGCCTCGTCTCTGTATCTGATTCGAGTTGGGAAACCCTAGAATTTGGGGATTTTGGCGAGTTTTGATCTTGTGTTTGGACTAGGGTTCTATTTTGGAACCCTTGATTCTCTATCCTGAGTCTGTGAACTTAAGTATGGATTTCTTTGTTTACAACTCTGAACTTTCTCTTCTATGCTAGACTCTTCTACTGATTAGCATGACAGCTCTTCATGCTTAAGCATGGCTGTATGTTTTTATATGTGTGATGAATTCTTTCTTCCGAAAAGGTTTTCCAACTTATGATTGATTCAGAATCCTTTTTTTAGGTTTGATTGATTGTTACTGATCTTCCTTAAGTAAAACCTTTCTTCACCTTTTCTAACTGGATTCATTCATACCAAATTCAGACTTTGTGATTTAGCGACTGTTAATTGATTTCCTTTCATTATTTGCACAAATCGTGTGCTACCAGACTTTTGCCTTAAATAAATCTCTTTATATTTACCCTTCTTGTTCTGCTTTGGTAAAGGTTTTGACCAATCTTTTTGCTTAATTATTTTACCTGTTTGAAATCAGAATCCCTCAATTAAAGGAGAACTTTTGTAATTGATTTTAAAACCATTCTCCTACCTTATTCTGCTTGCCTTCTACTCTATAAAAGGGGCACGACTCCTTTCTCACCAGGACATTCTCAATTTAACACTTTTATACTACTCAAGTATCATAGTTCTCTAATCATAGCATTCTGATTATTTGCTTGCACTTTGGCTTCACAAAACTACTGCCTTCTTTTCTTGTTTCCCTGAAACTGGTATGTTCTAGTTTGATTTTCAGCCTCATCCCAATGTGTTTATTTTACAACTTCCACACCCCTATCTGTTTTACTGCTATGTTTAATGTTAATTAGCATATGTTTCTACTGTGAATCCTTGCACCCCTGTCCCCTTCTATGTGTTTGAGTTGATGTTCAGAACATAGCAACATCCAAGTTGTTGCTCATGTCTGGACTTGACCCCTTAAGGGATCCTAACTCCCAAACAATGTGGCTAACAAGCTGGTTGGGGTGTGCCGACACTCCAATTTCTAGGTATGACCACTAGCTTGTCTTGGCTTTCCCTCAGAATCCCCTCTCTGCACTTACACTCTCTCTTAGATTCTAAGTTCTGCCCCCTCTTATGAGCCTTGCTTTGGGACCTTAAGTTCCCTCCGAACTTGGACATTCGAGGGCTGGCCCTTCCATACTGCACTATAACTTCATTCTGCAATATATTTGGGTGTAAGCACTGCCCGAAGTCCACTTGAGACTCTTAGGGAACTCTGACACATCCCAAATAAGAGAAAGGCTTTGGAAATTTGATCTTCGGAGTTGGTTTACTTCATGTTTCAGACAGAAGTTTGAATCAGGCTCTCCTTGGTTGGAATTTTAAGTTTCTGATGTAATTTTTATTCATTTTTCTCGGGCTGTAATAATTTGTAATAACTTATCGGGGTTTTAGCGAAAAGGGGAGGGTCAATCATGCATGCGAAAGGGGTAGATATCATGTTCATAGGGAGTTGTTATATTTCTGCACTCATATCCTGCTTACAGTTGTCGCTTCTGCATTTCATATGTAGAAACCATGTCTATAGGTTTCTGCACTTCTGCATTTCATAGATATCATGTCTATAGGTTTCTGCATTTTATATAGATTCTATGTCTATAGCTTTGCATTTTCACGTAGAAACCATGTCTATAGGATCTGCATTTTATACAGAAAATATGTCTATAGGTTCTGCATTCCTAAACGCTGCATATCATATAGATAACATGCATATAGGACTTCCTTAATTCTGCATATGCATCTATCACTAGGCAAACGGTTTATAGGTTTAAATAACAATCAGCATTCTAGATACCATACCTATAGGACTTCTGCACTTCTATAAACGTTTAAAAATCAATAACGCCTACAAAGAATGCCCACAGGAGTAATCAACCAAATCTGAATCGTCTATCTCTTTTATAAGTCTAAAATCAGTAGTAGCATTGCTTAATATTTGTAGAACTTATGTTTTCTGTAACTAATAAGTTCTCTTCTCTAGAATCAGTATACTTCTGCATTAATAGATATCATGCCTATAGGTTTCACCTAATCAAGCAATAAGGTAAATTAGCTAACTGAATCAGACTTCGTTAATTACAACCAGCAGGCAGATATGATTCGGATTTCTTATCTGAAGTATGTAATAAATTAGTCTACCTCACCCTTTTAAGTTTAATTAGACCATAATCAGTACGTGCAAAACATGCTAAACAATCTGTATTTAAGTTGAGGAGGCCTATTTGAGCCTTTAACTGTTTTATGTTTCCCCATAACCTCTCTACGTGTTTTTGATTGTCGCCTTAGATTTTGTCCTTTTAAACCCAAAAGCCCAAATCTCCCTTCCTTTTAGGACTAGTAGTCCCAAATGCCTCCGGGACTGATAGGATCGAGGCGGGTAATAGCATGCTATAAGTAACAAAACCATTCCGCGCTTTAACACTTAACGGGGTGGGAAAGAGTAGATATGGATATGATGATCAGTGCGCTAATACCACGTGTAACCCCTCTTCTGAGGAGTGATTACTGGGTATTGCATTGATGTGATCCATATTATTTGTAAACCTAGGACCCCCTCCTTTTTTCTTACTTGTTTGCTTTATTTTCAGAACTCTTTTAACTACTTCAACTTCAGCTTTTCTCTATTTTCTCTCAACTTCAACTATTTGCAACTATCATGTGAAAATCCCCTCTTACTTGAAGTTTTATTTTCCTATGTGTTGTTTGCGCTTAAAGTCACAATAATTGTCTGGCCGAGAACCACACTAGTGGATCTCGAGGGGTGCCTAACACCTTTCCCTCGAGATAATTTTTAGCCCTTACTCAATCTCTGGTTTTCTAAATCAAAATCCTTCTTAGTGTCCTAATGTACTTTACTCATTAGGTGGCGACTCCCAAAAGGGAACGAGTTATCCTCCCAAGTGTCATAAACCCGATTTCGCGAGAAAAAGGGGACGCAATAGCATGACGACTTTGCTGGGGACATTTAGGCTTTTACCATTTCAGACTATTATTGTGATTTGTGCTTCTTTATGCACAATTATTTGTTTATTTCTTTCAAGCATTCAATTTTCTTTTCGATTGCGAAACTGACTCATCTCTTGTTTCTCTCCCTTGTCTCCTTTACTGCTTTCCTCTACTGCACTCCTTTATTATTGTTTTAAATTATTGTAATTATTACTTTATGAACGTGCAAATACGCGACGACTTGTTTTAATTGCATATGCATGTTTCCAACATCATATTCCACTCGTGCCAAACAAATACCATAGCAATGTTTATAATGAGTGATTGCGCTCTTCCGATATTATCACCCTTTAAATACGGCAAAGGCGTATTTGTGGTAAAACCAGTCGATCAATGGTGTAGTGGACGGTTTTGTGCCTTTCCTTGGTGTTGTCTTCTCAAGGGTACCAGTCTAAAAATCCCATAGAAACCTTACTCTGTTTAATTGTGCATGCATCATGGTCAAACCTAGCCAAGTCAGTTATGTTGTCCGTATAATGACTCTTTAAGATAGCCTTATCCAAAGTCCACTGGGTTTCCCAAAAACTCAAATGGACACTATCACGTTTTGTGCATTTATTTGTAGAACTAAATGCTTTTATGCCAATTATTAGTATTTAATAGTCGAGTCTGGTGGGGGTAAGGGCCTAACCCTTTTGTTTTGCAGAAACATGAGGCACGAAGTCCCCAGATTTGGCATGGTGACAAACATCCACCCAAGGTTGCTAAGCTGGTGGGAGGATCTTCATTCCAGTGATCAGACTCTTGTCCGGAAATACCTAGGAAATCTACCTTCCCTCCTGGAGATCCAACCCAACAACAAAATCATGCTGCTACTCTGTTCTGGGATTGTGATAGGTCTATGTTTCGCTTCGGAGAGATTGAGATGACACCCCTGCTAGAGGAAATAGGAGGATTGGCTGGTATACCATGGGAGACCCCGGGTTTGTTAATGCCGGAAAATTGCAAGGGTAGAGGTTTTCTCAAAATAATGGGCCTAAAGAAGAATCCAGACTTGACATGTTTGAAGGAGTCCTATATTCCCTTTGATTATTTGTACGAGAGGTACGGTCACAACAAATCCTACCGTACTTATTCGGATGAATTTGCCCTTACATCGTTGATGCATATTCACCGAAGGGTCTTTGTCTTCATGTTCTGTTTCTCGGGGATGATAGTGTTTCCAATGAAGAAAGCAATGATCCACACCAGGCTAGCCATGATCACCAAAACTTTGATGGAGGGAATTGGGGACAACCATTTAGCATAGTGACCATGATCATTGCAGAGATATACCGAGCCCTAGAAAAGTGTCAACAAGGAGCCCCACACTTCGAGGGCTGCAAATTGCTACTCCAACTCTGGCTCATGGAGCATCTCCAAAGGGGTGAATATCGGTAAGAGATTCAGTATAGAGACTGGGACGATCATATAGCCTTCCATCAACCAAGGTGAATGAACTACATGCCCAACATGCTTGCTTAGCCAGGAGATACCAATGGATAGGTGGAGCTGTTTGAAAATGTGACTGAGGATCAAATAAAATGGATGTTCGAGTGGTTCCCTACTGAAGAGTTCATCGCCCGATCCAGGGACGCACCATTCTGATACTGATCGCTTTGAGAGGAACCTACCCTTATGTCCCTCTCCGGGTTATGAGTTAGGCTGGTAGGAAACAGGTTATACCAAGGGTCGACAAGATGAGTCATTTTCGGGCCGACTTCCAAGCTGATGACAGTCCTTATAAGTGCCAAGCTCAGCATATGTGGCATTGCAAGATCATCATGGGGAGAGATACTATCGAGCCAGACATATACCATGCTAGCTGCACCCCATACTATTCAAGATAGCTGGAGGACAATCACAATGGTCTAGGCCAACCTAGGTTTGTTCGAGGTCATAGAATCATCGATGAAAGGGCTAAAGCATAGGTCAAATACAACCAACTGCGCAAGAGGATTCGGGAATGTGAAAGCGAACACCGCGAGATTCAAGAAGCCCACCAAAAGCTGATTGAATAATGGAAAGACATGGCTGTCAGCGCCAACAAGCGACTAGGATACTTGGAACAGGGTCTAGTGGAGCTGGAAAGGAAATTCATCAAGAGGATCGAGGATTGCCAGAATGCTGAGGGAAACGAAGGTGAACACCTGGCTAGAGCCTACTTGCTGCTGGGACTTTGCGAGCTGGTGAAGCTGTTCGATGGAGCCAAAAATGCTGAGTCTGGGGAAGGTCCTTCTGGAACCAAGTAGATAGGAGTCTTTACTTTTCGTTTTATGAATGTAATAAGGCCATGGCCACTAGTGACATTTTATTATTTAGCGTCGTTTTGGGATTCGTCTACTTTTTATTAATAAAATAAGGCATTTAGCATTATAAGATCTCCAAATCAACTTGTCGCTAGGCGTACCTCGGGCACAAAGAGGTTCCCCAAATTAGGACACGATTTACATTCGTGCACTATGTGTTTAAATATCGCAACATTTTTTCTTATAATCCTCACTGACTTGTTACCCATTTGTTTTTATTTTTGTTTATTTATTCTCCTCCCCCAAGGTTAGTTCGTGCACTCTGGCATCGTCATCATATTCCACAAGATCAAAGGGCTCTCCACCCACTCCTCCTCCAAGTCCTGTAAAAAACAAGAACAAAGAAAAGATGGAGGATTTGAACAACTCAACTGAATGGGTAGAGGTCACTCATGGTATTCAGGTCTCCAAAGAAAGTGCGTCCCAACTCAAGCAAAAACTGTTGAAATTTCAGGAGGAACTTGATCCGGTCCGGAACTTGGCAAGCTTATCATTTTCCCTCACCACCCCAGATGTCAATTTTTCTAATGCTCAGAATCCCACACCTCCACAAAAGATCCCAAACCACAAAACCATCCCACTCCTCACCACCACTGCAACACCTGTCATACTTCCAACAATACTCCATTGCTCATCCCAGAACCGATGAACTCCAAAAATGACCATTTCCACACTCATAACACCCTCATCTATGTGGAAACCATGCCACACTCCACCCAACCCATTTCAAGCACACCCGAGTCTGATGATAAAGACTTACTCATCAAGAGTCTGGCTGAAGAGCTTAATTGACTAGCTGAATTCAGGGCGTCGAAGGAAGCAAAGGAATTGAGGGGCTAAACTATGAAGATCTCTACATATAGACCGATGTTGAATTGACCGAGGGGTACAAACCTCCGAAGTTCGAGATGTTCGATGGTACAAGAGATCCGAGAGTTCATTTGAGAACATACTGCGACAAGCTGGTCGGAGTAGGGAAGGACGAAAGGATCCGCATGAAACTTTTCATGAGGAGTCTGAAGGGAGATGCTCTATCTTGGTACATTAACCAAGATCCGAAGAAGTGGTCAAACTGGGTAAGCATGGCGTCCGATTTCATGGACAGGTTCAGGTTCAACACAGAAAATGCGCCAGATGTGTTCTACATCCAGAACCTAAAGAAGAAACCCGCGGAGACATTCCGCGAGTATGCTACTCACTGGAGATCAGAAGCTGCTAAGGTCAGACCGGATTTAGAAGAAGAACAAATGAACAAGTTTTTTGTCCGAGCTTAAGACCCACAGTACTATGAAAGGTTGATGCTGATTGAGAGCCAGAAATTTTCCGACATCATCAAGCTAGGGGAAAGGATCGAGGAAGGCATCAAAAGTGGTATGGTTACAAACTTTGAAGCCTTGCAGACTACCAACAAGGCTCTAAAGTCTGGTGGCATGTCCATGAAAAAGGACGTGAGTGCCGTAATGGTTGCACAGAGAACCAAATCCCCTATCAAATACCAAACCTACCCGATGCCTCCACTCACATATCAACCTACTCTAAATTACCAAGCACCCTCGCCCTTTTACCAAACTCCACCACCTACTTACCGATCACCTCCACCTCCCACATATCAGCCTACTTCACCCAGATATTCCCAACCCGCACATGTCTACCAAGCCTACAATGCTCAACCCTCTCACTATCAATTACCTCCCACTCGCCAAAACTTTCCTAGACCCTGACCGAATTTCTACCACAGACCTCCCAAACAATATACCTCCATTGCTGAACTAATTGACCAGCTGTAGGAAAGGCTCAAAGCTGCTGGTTATATCACCCCCATCTCTGCTATAACCCCTGAAAACCCTTCCTAATGGGTCAATCCAAATAAATCCTGTGCATACCATTCCAGCATGAAAGGGCATGCCATTGATGAATGCCATTCTCTGAAAGATAAGATCCAGACACGGATTGATAACAAGATTATTGTGGCAAAGGAGCCTGCTCCGAATGTCCACAACAACCCTCTGCCTGACCACAAGGGTGGAGGCGTTCACATGATTGAGATGGAAGATGATTGGGACCCCAAGGGATCGATCGGTTTGATCGCGGAAGGTAACGATCCATAGAAACCGACATTCACCCTTAATCTGATTGTAGTCCAGATCCAACCTTCTCGGGACACCGAGGTGAATATGTCCATACCACTTGAGTTTGAAGTGCCTTCCCCCACAAAGACGCCAACAGCAATTGAGGTCGAGTTTGGGTCTCTAGCAAACACACCCATGCCGTTTGAAGTTACGGTTTTACCGTCCAAAATACATGATCCGTTTAGGGTAAATGCGCCCATTGCAGTAGTAATGTCGGCTATAACGCCATTCCATACAAAGGCCATCCCTTGGGGCTACACAATCGAGGCAAGAAGGAAAGGGAAAGCCAAATCCGGAGAAGCAGTCGCGACACAGGGTATGACAAGAACCGGCAGAGTATACACCCTGGAACATTTAGCTGAATCAAGCAAGCAGGCCTCTAGACAGCCAACCATCACTGAAGCTGGGCCCGATGATCTCTGGAGAAAAATACAAGCGAAGGAGTACTCAGTCATTGATCAGTTGAACAAAACACCGGCACAGATCTCTATCCTAGCTTTACTGCAAAGCTCCGATGCACATAGGAACGTCTTGTTGAAGGTGCTGAGTGAGGCATATGTACTGAGCAACATCACTGGAGGAGAAATGGCAAACATGGTAGGGAAGGTATTGGAGAGTCACAAGATCACTTTTCATGAATATGAATTGCCACCAGAAGGGTTGAGTCACAACAAGGCGTTGCACATCACTGTGCAATGCGAGGATTATTTCATCACTAGAATCCTGATTGACGGAGGGTCCAGCCTCAACATTTGTCCGTTGGTAACACTCAGGACATTGGGGAAGGGGCTGCATGAGATCAAGGATGGGGCCATTAATGTCAAAGCTTTTGACGGTTCCTAAAGGTCCACTATTGGGGAAATTAGCTTGTGTTTGCAGATGGGGCCTACTTGGTTTGATGTTGAATTTCAAGTAATAGATGTGTCGTCATATTACAACTTGCTTTTGGGACAGCCTTGGATTCATGCCACTAGGGCTATAGCATCAACCCTACATCAGGCAAGTGAAATTTGAGTGGAATCACCAAGAGGTGATCATTCACGGCGACGATAGCAATCCCATATACAGTCGCCAAACCATCCCAATGATCGGAGGCAGAAGAAAGATAGGCGGAGATACCTATCACCACATCGAGCGAGTCAATGCCGTTGATAAGGACAAATGGTGGGACAACAAAATCGAAAGCATATTGAACTGGAGCAGATATGAACCTGGAAAGGGACTTGGCAAGAACCTCCAAGGAAATCAAGCTGAAGAAGCATGGCACCACTTTCGGTATGGGATACGAGTACACTTAGGAAGAGTTTAACAACTGGTCGCCACCATGGCGCGACCCTTACTACCCACTAGAGCAGCCGATACCCCATTTGGAACAGACTTTCCAGTTAGCCGATGTTATATATGGGTCGGAAGAAGAGGAAACACTGCAGCGATGAGGAATTTATTCATGGAAGATGATGACAGGGATTGTTGTGTCATTTTCAAGGAGGAGGGGGAGGAAGGCCCTTCCATATAGGCTATAAGCCGAGGAGCATGCCTCAACAATTGGACCATCAGAACCACCAGAGCCCGGAAAGCCTCAGGCATTACTATTACTTATCTTGATGAACCAATGACTATGACATGCAACGAGACAACGCAACAAACAGACATAGATTCAGAGGAAGATGACATACCAGAAGAGATTGTTAAAGAGGTTGAAAATTTTGAGAACAGACCTAAGTCCAACCTGGATGAGATCGAGATTGTTAACCTGGGAGATGCAGAGAACGTCAAAGAAACAAGAATCAGTGTCCACTTATCGCCATCAGAAAAGAAGGAATACATAAAATTTCTAAGGAAATATGAAGACATATTCGCTTAGTCGTATGATGACATGACTAGTCTGAGTACATCTATTATGGCTCACAAACTGCCAACCGATCCAACATGTCTGCCGGTAAAGCAAAGCTCAGAAAGTTTAAGTCTGACATGAGTCTGAAAATAAAGGAAGAAGTCACTAAGCAAATCAAAACCAAGGTTCTCAGGGTAGTAGAATACCCAACATGGTTAGCCAACATTGTGACAGTACCAAAGAAGGACGGGAAGGTCAGAGTCTGTGTTTACTACCAGGATCTCAACCGGGCCAGTCCGAAAGACGACTTCTCCTTGCCAAACATACACATCCTGATCGACAATTGCGCCAAGCATGAGTTGCAATCATTTGTAGATTGTTTCGCTGGATATCATCAATTCTGGATTGACGAAGAAGATGCTGAGAAAATGGCTTTCATTACGCCGTGGGGGATGTACTGCTACAAGATGATGCCATTCGGGTTAAAGAATGCAGGGGCCACCTACATAAGGGCTATGACTACTATTTTCCATAATATGATACACAAAGAGATTGAGGTGTATGTAGATGATGTCATCATAAAGTCTAAGAAAGCCACTGATCACATGGAAGATTTGAGGAAGTTCTTCAACAGACTGAGAAGATACAACCTGAAACTAAATCCTGCGAAATGTGCATTTGGGGTTCCTGCCGGAAAACTACTTGGGTTCATTGTGAGTCACCGAGGGATAGAACTAGATCCATCTACGGTCAAATCTCTTTAAGAACTGCCACCGCGAAAGAATAAGAAGGACATAATGAGGTTCCTGGGAAGACTTAACTACATCAGCCGGTTCATAGCACAATCTACGGTCATCTGTGAGCCGATCTTTAAGATGTTGAAGAAGGACACCGCTACCACATGGACTGATGATTGCCAAAAAGCTTTCGACAGAATTAAGGAATACCTATCAACACCACCAGTCTTAGTCCCGCCTGAGCCAGGTAGACCTCTATTACTCTACCTTGCAGTGCTAGATGGAGCGTTCGGTTGTGTTCTTGGACAACATGATGAAACAGGGAAGAAGGAGCAGGCCATCTACTATCTTAGCAAGAAGTTCACCCCGTACGAGGCCCGATATTCTCTGTTAGAACGCACCTGTTGTGCTCTAACTTGGGTAGCTTAGAAGTTAAGGCAGTATTTCTATGCTTATACTACGTATCTCATATCAAGTATGGATCCGTTGAAGTACATCTTTTAGAAGCCCATGCCCACTAGAAAGCTAGCCAAGTGGCAAATCCTGCTGAGAGAATTCGACATTGTCTACATAACTCAAAAAGCAATCAAGGGACAGGCTTTGGCAGATCATCTTGCCGAGAATCCCGTGGATGGAGAAAACGAACACTTAAAGACGTATTTTCCTGACGAAGAGGTGTCATTCATAGGAGAAGACATTGCAGAATCCTATGATGGTTGGAGAATGTTTTTCGATGGAGCAACAAATTTCAAAGGAGTTGGCATAGGAGCAGTCCTAGTGTCAGAAACCGGTCAGCATTATCCGGTGTCTGCCAAACTCAGATTCCCTTGCACCAACAACATGGCTGAGTACAAGGCCTGCATCTTGGGACTCAAGATAGCCATTGACATGAACGTCCAAGAGTTGCTAGTGATCGGGGATTCAGACTTGCTTATACATCAGGTCCGAGAAGAATGGTCAACCAGGAACTCCAAGATACTCCCTTATCTGTGTCATGTACAGGAGTTGAGAAAGAGGTTCACAAAGACAGAGTTCCAACATGTCCCCAGGGTCCAGAATGAATTTGCCGATGCATTGGCTACCCTATCATCCATGATACAGCATCCAGATAAATTTATTGATCCCATTCCGGTAAAGATCCATGATCAACCAGCTTATTGTGCTCACGTCGAAGAAGAAGTAGATGGAAAGCCTTGGTTTCATGATATCAAGGAATACTTGGCAAAAGGGGAATACCCAGAGCTTGCAAACGCTATTTAGACGCGCACACTTCGGAGGTTATCCAACAATTTCTGTCACAGCGGAGGAATCCTGTACAGGAGGATTCCTGATTTGGGATTACTAAGGTGTGTCGACGCAAATGAAGCATCTAAATTACTAGAAGAAATTCATGCTGGGACTTGCGGGCCACATATGAATGGCTGTCTTAGCCAAGAAGATACTCCGAGCTAGTTATTTTTGGATGACTATGGAAACGAACTGCACCTAGTATGTCCGGAAGTGCCACCGCTGTCAGATACATGCAAATATGATAACGGTGCCTCCAAACGAGCTTAATACAATAAGCTCACCATGGTCGTTCGCCGCTTGGGAAATGGATGTTATCAGACCAATCGAACCTGCCTCATCAAATGGGGACAGGTTCATCCTAGTGGCAATTGATTATTTCACCAAATGGGTTGAAGCAACATCATACAAGGCAGTGACTAAGACAGTTGTGGCAGACTTTGTCCGCGACCATATCATTTGTCGGTTCGAAATTCCAGAATCAATCATTACTGATAATGGTTCCAATCTCAACAGTGATTTGATGAAAGCCATGTGTGAAACCTTCAAGATCAAACACAAGAATTCTACAACCTACAGACCTCAGATGAACGGAGCCGTAGAGGCTGCCAATAAGAATATCAAGAAGATACTAAGGAAAATGATAGAGAAGCATAAGCAGTGGCACAAGAAGCAATCATTTGATTTATTGCAGTATCGCACCACAGTCCGCACATCAACCGGGGCGACTCCCTATACGCTAGTTTATGGTACAGAGGCGGTCATTCCTACTGAGGTAGAAATTCCTTCCTTGAGGATCATACAGGAAGCGGAACTTGACAATGCAGAATGGGTGAAGAGTCGTTACGAACAACTAGCTCTTACAGACAGAAAGAGAATGAATGCAGTTTGCCACGGTCAGCTTTATCAGAACAGACTGTCCAAAGCCTTCAACAAAAGAGTCAAGCCAAGACAATTCACACCGGGGCAGCTGGTGCTAAAGAAAATCTTTCCACATCAAGATGAAGCCAAGGGGAAGTTCTCTCCCAACTGGTAAGGTCCATACATAGTTCACCGGGTTCTAACAGGAGGAGCCCTCATACTTGCAGAAATGGACAGAGAAGTTTGGCCAAAGCCGATCAATTCAGACGCAATCAAGCGTTACTATGTGTAATCTTTATGCTTTCCTCATATGATGTAATTGGACTATGCCTGACCTGATTCCCGTTTAAGAAGGGATACGTAGGCAGCCCTATGGGTTCGATCACAATGCAATAAAATTTCAATTTCTCCGCTATTAGAAACTGGGGAAGAATTTTGAGGAGGACCCTCAAAATTCCAAAGCCGATTCCAGCCATTTATCATTAACAGCCATCAGAAGAAGCAGCCCAGTAAACTGGGGCAGAATTTTGAGAAGGACCCTCAAAATTCTGGAGCAAGAGAAGTTATAATATCCTGAACCACGTCGCAGTCGTAGGTTCATCTAAGGAAAACTATTCTCGATTATGTATTTATGTTATATTTTTTTTTACTAAATCATGCATGTCTGTTACCAAAGTTACTTTGTTTAGAAACGTTACCCCAATGATACGCACAGTATCACCGGAACAGAGCCGAGCAAGTCAAGCAGAGCCAGCGGAAATACGAACTAACCTCCCCCTTTACAAAACTCACGATTTTCTTTGGATGCAGGCACTTGAGTTGCAAAATCATCAAATATACTATACACTCACAAGACTCACATTACTCAGAAATACTACTCTCAGAACTGTTGCACTTACTCACAGTTGCTATCCGCACGCAGTGTCCCCAGCAGACACAGTATCCACAGCAGTCGCAATATCGCAATTTGCTATCAGCTAAGAAAACTCTATTGCCATTTGCCATTTTACTTCCTGCATAAGGCTACCATTCTGCCTTTCGAGACTAAGCTCTGTCTCCATCTAGATTCTCTGCATTGCATAAGGCTACCATTCTGCCTTTCGAGACTAAGCTCTGTCTCCATCTACATTCTCTACATCGCATAAGGCTACCATTTTGCCTTCCAAGGTTAAACTCTACCTCCATCTGCATGGCTGAAATATCTCCACTTCATTTACACCTTGCATCGGCTGAAAGATCGCCACTTCATTTACACCTTGCATCGGCTGAAAGATCGCCACTTCATCTTGCATCGGCTGAAAGATCGCCACTTCATCTTGCATCGGCTGAAAGATCGCCACTCATTGCATTGGGTGAAAGATCGCCACTTATTGCATTTCATTGGCTGAAAGATAGCCACCTATTGCATCTCATGGGCTGAAAGATCGCCAAATTGTCCAAAGGCGTCATTGTTCAGAGGCACCATTTTCATAGTGCGAGAACGCCATTTCATGGCTGAGGACCCCTTTTATCTTTTGCATATCATTATTCAAAGGCATCATGGTTCGGAGAAATCATTCTCATAGCCCGAGAACATCATTTCATAGCCTGTGAATCCTTTATTATACGCTTCATGGCCCAGAACGTCATGGTCTGAGGACGTCATCCTAACCGTCCAAAGACAACATTCATGGTCCGACGGGAAATTGCATCATGTTTAAATTTTTGCATAGTATACACTTGTATTGCTTATTTGCAGGCAAATCGGCTAGCAACGACCGTCTCAGCAGGAGCGATCCCGCTCCAGTTCCCGCAGCTCCGCTAGACTTTAACCATCCATCCCAAATATCTCGTCCGTTCTTGAAAAAATCTCCATCGGCATATTTCGCCGACGGATCCTGAACTACATATGGCGTGATTCCTGTAAGACCAGGGATATGTAGGCAGCTCAGGAACCAGAGCACGGTCAGATTCTTCAAACCATTTCGTTCGGTCAAATTGGCCATCATATCATTACTCGGCAACTCTTTCATCCTTCCCGGGTAAAGAGGGGCAGCTGTTGATACCCAATTTTTCTCTATGTATTTTTACTTTCAAAATAACTTATATAAGTATGCTCAAGTATCTTAGTATTTGTTTCTAATTTTTAAATCAATTTATTTCCCATTTTAGCAGTATAAAAATCAATAATTATTCTCAAAATTATCATTTTGGTGAATAACTTATTCTATTCTCATATTTATACCCAAATATAGCTAGGGTAATTTTTATACATTTTTTTCAAATTTATTTGGTATTTTAAAAGCTAAATTGCATATAATTGCAATTTTAGCCTATTTTAAGAATTAATAGCATTTTATAATTATGAAATTGGTTCTAATATTTTTAAATTAATATTTATATATTATTAATTGACTCAGTACTTTTATTTTATTTTTAGAAGTCATTTTTACTATTTTTATAAAATAAAAGGAAAAAAACTAGCTATTTAAAATCTAGCCCTATTTCATTTCAATTATAACCCAAATTGATCTCCCTAATTGACCCAATTTTGAATCCCAAACGGACTGGCCCAATTTCTATTTAACTCGACCCTTGATTCGTTTATCCAACTCGCCCGGCTCCCTTTTTAATCCAGGCCGTTGATCAACGGCCTCTATTTCCCCTTTCCTTTTTTATTCGCCCACACCCCTAACCCTACCTCATTTTCTTTCTATCAGCCGCCTCTGAATACCCTCCCTCTCTCAAACTCTCTCGAAGGTTCTTGAAACCTTAACCGTCTTCTACCATTTTCAACCTCAATCTCACCAGAATCCATGGCCTGAGCCATGGATGGCCTATACTCACCTCCCTCCGCTCTTAAACGCTTGGTGTTTGAAGTTTCAAGGTCTAACCTCGAGGGTGTCCATTCAGATCTTTTCTGATTCAAGGTTCTATGGCCCATCCGGCCTTGCTCCGGCGTATCCAAGCATTATGAGCCTATGTTTGACTTATCCGACCCAGATCGAACCTTTTCCAAGCCTTTCTCGCTTTAGGGTTCCTCTGAAATCCTAGCTATTCGAGGTTCTCTGATTATTTTCTTAAATTGGTTCTATATCTATGCTCTACTTGAGTTCTTAAATGTTTTCCCCAATTTTTCTTTCAAAAATTACTTCTCTTCGATTTAGGGTTTCTGAAAAGTTCAAAATGTTTCTCCGACTTTTCTGTTCCTTTGTGTGTGCTTCTACTTCTTTCTTATGTTTTTTTCTACTATATATGCTCTTCTGTGCCTTGTATTTCTACTGTGTTTCTACACCATGCTCGCTTGTTCATCCTGTTGTGTTTTCCTATAGGTCTTGTTGATATACTTTTCTGGTATTTTGTGTTCTCCTACTGTATGTATTTCCTACTAAGTTCTTAAGTTCTTTGTTTGCCTTTTACTGGACCTTTGTTTGAGTTCCCTTTAAACATGTTTCTTTTACTATTTTCTTAAATGCTATACTATCTCTTTTCTCTTTTGAACCCTGTTTAAGTCCCTTCTAAAGTTTTTTCTTAAACATGTTCCCTCTACTCTCACTATGCTTCGAATCAGTTTCTTCACTCTGTTGCTTCAAACTCTCTATTGTATCTATTTGTTTTCTCATGAGTCTCTGAAAGAGACCTCTGAGCCTGTTTCAATTACTTGCCTCCTTGTCTCTGTATCTAATTCGAGTTGGGAAACCCTAGAATTTGGGGGTTTTGGTGAGTTTTGATCTTGTGTTTGGACTAGGGTTCTATTTTGGAACCCTTGACTCTCTCAGACTCATCCTGAGTCTGTGAACTAAGTTTGAATTTCTTTGTTTACGACTCTGAACTTTCTCTTCTATGCTAGACTCTTCTACTGATTAGCATGACAGCTCTTCGTGCTTAAGCATGGCTGTATGTTTTTATATGTGTGATGAATTCTTTCTTCCGGAAAGGTTTTCCAACTTATGATTGATTTAGAATCCTTTTTTTAGGTTTGATTGATTGATACTAATCTTCCTTAAGTAAAACCTTTCTTCACCTTTTCTAACTGGATTCATTCATACCAAATTCAAACTTTGTGATTTACTGGCTGTTAATTAATTTCCTTTCCTTATTTGCACAAACCGTATGCTACCAGACTTTTGCCTTAAATAAATCTATGTGTATTTAACCTTCTTGTACTGCTTTGGAAAAGGTTTTGATCAATCTTTTTCCTTAATTATTTTACCCGTTTGAAATCAGAATCCCTCAATTAAAGGAGAACTTTTGTAATTGATTTTAAAGCCATTCTCCTACCTTGTTTTGCTTGCCTTCTACACTATAAAAGGGGCACGACTCCTTTCTCACCAGGACACTCTCAATTTAACACTTTTATACTACTCAAGTATCATAGTTCTCTAATCATAGCATTCTGATTATTTGCTTGCACTTTGGCTTCACAAGACTACTGCCTTCTTTTCTTGTTTCCCTGAAACTGGTATGTTCTAGTTTGATTTTCAGCCTCATCCCAATGTGTTTATTTTACAGCTTCCACACCCCTGTCTGCTTTACTGCCTATGTTTAATGTTAATTAGCATATGTTTCTACTGTGAATCCCTGCACCCCGGTCCCCTTATATGTGTTTGAGTTGAAGTTCAAAACATAGCAACATCCAAGTTGTTGCTCATGTCTGAACTTGACCCCTTAAGGGATCCTAACTCCCAAACAATGTGGCTAACAGGCTGGTTGGGGTATGCCGACACTCCAATTGCTAGGTATGACCACTATCTTATCTTGGCTTTCCCTCAGAATCCCCTCTCTGCACTTACACTCTCTCTTAGATTCTAAGTTCTACCCCCCTCCTATGAGCCTTTCTTTGGGACCTTGAGTTCCCTCCGAACTTGGACATTCGAGGGCTGGCCCTTCCACACTGCACTATAACTTAATTCTGCAATATATTTGGATGTAAGCACTGCCCGGAGTCCACTTGAGACTCTTAGGGAACTCTGACACATCCCAAATAAGAGAAAGGCTTTGGAAATTTGATCTTCGAAGTTGGTTTACTTCATGCTTCAGACAGAAGTCTAAATCAGGCTCTCCTTGGTTGGAATTTTAAGTTTCTGATGTAATTTTTATTCATTTTTCTCGGGCTGTAATATTTGTAATAACTTATGGGGGTTTTAGAGAAAAGGGGAAGGTCAATCATGCATGCAAAAAGGGTAGATATCATGTTCATAGGGAGTTGTTATATTTCTGCACTCATATCCTGCTTATAGCTGTCGCTTCTGCATTTCATATGTAGAAACCATGCCTATAGGGTTCTGCACTTCTGCATTTCATAGAAATCATGTCTATAGGTTTCTACATTTCATATAGATTTTATGTTTATAGTATCTGCATTTTCACGTAGAAACCATGTCTACAGGATCTGCATTTTATACAGAAAACATGTCTATAGGTTCTGCATTCCCAAACGTTGCATATCACATAGATAACATGCCTATAGCACTTCCTGAATTCTACATATGCATCTATCACTAGGCAAACGATTTATAGGTTTAAATAACAATCAGAATTCTAGATACCATGCCTATAGGACTTCTACACTTCTATAAACGTGTAAAAAACAATAACGCCTAGAAAGCATGCCCATAGGAGTAATCAACCAAATCTGAATCGTCTATCTCGCTTATAAGTCTAAAACCAGTAGTAGCATTACTTAATATTTGCAGAACTTATGTTTTCTGTAACTAATAAGTCCTCTTCTCTAGAATTAGTATACTTCTGCATTAATAGATATCATGCCTATAGGCTTCACCTAAGCAAGCCATAAGGTAAATTAGCGAGCTGAATCAGACTTCGTTAATTACAACCAGCAGGCATGTCTGATTCGGATTTCTTATCTGAAGTATGTAATAAATCAGTCTGTCTCACCCTTTTAAGTTTAATTAGACCATAATCAGTACGTGCAAGACATGCTAAACAATCTGTATTTAAGTTGAAGAGGCTTGTTTGAGCCTTTAACTATTATATGTTTCCCCATAACCGCTCTACGTGTTTTTGATTGTCGCCTTAGATTTTGTCCTTTTAAACCCAAAAGCACAAATCTCCCTTTCCTTTAGGACTAGTAGTCCCAAATGCCTCCGTGACTGATAGGATCAGGGTAGGTAATATCATGCAATAAGTAACGAAACCATTCCACGCTTTAACACCTTAATGGGGTGGGAAAGGGTAGATATGGATATGATGACCGGTGCGCTAATACCACGTGTAACCCCTCTTCTGAGGAGTGATTACCGGGTATTGCATTGATGTGATCCATATTATTTGTAAACCTACGACCCCCTCATTTTTTCTTACTTGTTTGCTTTATTTTCATAACTCTTTTAACTACTTCAACTTCAGCTTTTCTCTATTTTCTCTCAATTTCAACTATTTGCAACTATCATGTGAAAACCCCCTCTTACTTGAAGTTTTATTTGCCTACGTGTTGTTTGCGCTTAAAGTCACAATAATTGTCTGGCCGGGAACCACACTAGTGGATCTCGAGGGGTGCCTAACACCTTCTCCTCGAGATAATTTCTAGCCCTTACTCGATCTCTGGTTTTCTAAATCAAAATCCTTCTTGGTGTCCTAATGCACTTTAATCATTAGGTGGCGACTCTTCAAATTCAAACCCAATTCCCAAAAGGGAACGAGTTGTCCTCCCAAGTGTCATAAACCCGATTTCGCGAGAAAAAGGAGGCGTGACAGTGTTGTACCAGTTTCCCATTTCCGTTTGCTAGACCTTTCAACAGACTTTCCTTTCCAGTTTACTATCCCCACAGTATCATCTTCAGACATAGCTTGCTCAGTTTGACTCCTTTTAGACTTGCTGCTTCCCTTCACAGATGACCCTTTTTGTTGCTCAATAGTTTCATCACAAGCTTTATCTACAAACTTTCGAGCTTTCAAAGATTGTTGTACCAGGGAACCAGGTTCCCTTGGAACATTTTTGTCAATCCCACCTACTGGAACACTCTTGTTAGTGGAAAATTCCCTTTGATTCATTATCCTCCTTTTCCTTTTCTTGACACTCCTCTTACTTTTTTGCAATGTGGACTCAAAACTCTCTTGCTGCTATGGCCTGATAGTGGGTGACTTGGAGGAGGATTCTACGAGTTTAGAATGATCAGGAAGAGTAGGAGTGGGTTTGCATGGAAGAGAATTAGGTTCTTTAGAAAGTTTTTCTGAGAGCGTCTCATGAGCCAAAGACTCTAGGAGTACTGTGATTCTTACATCTCCTAGACATGGAGTTTCTTCCCCTTGATACCCTGATGAGAGGTATGCTCCTTCACTCATCAGACTCTCAGCAACGATAGCCATGATGCTATGTGTTGCTTCCTTTTCTGGTGACTCTGAGTGAGTCACTAAGTCCAAATTAGAGGAGTTTAGGTATTGGTCAGGATCATCCTTAGGAACTTCTGACACTTGAGAGGTAAAACCTCCTGAGTGTATGTTGATGAGATTAGAGGATGGCTACACATAGGGTTTTCAAAATGAGATAGAACAGGGTTTATCAGAAAAGGGAAAACTGTAGGAAAGGAGGAGGCGCTGGGAGTGGGTAAAGTAGTAGAAGAAGTGAAATAGTGAAGCCCTGGGGATGATTTCAAGGTTGATAAGGAAATGGGAGTGATGTTATCGGTGGCAGAAGGAAGCGATTGTTCAATTGCCATTATAGGAGTACTTATAAGACAATTAAAGTGAGAGCGAGAGATGAAGAAAGGATTACAACTACACAAAAGAGATGAGGGTTCATGACTTGCTGTGAGAGAGAAAGAAGGTTTTATTGGAAGAAGGGATAATGATGAGAGGAAAGAGAGAAATAGGTTCTGAATAGTTTTGAAAACGACGTTAGGTTTGTGGGAAAGCATTATTGTGCAGAAGGGGTAAAGGTATTTGAAAGACAAGACATGAGATGCAGACTTTGAAAAGTCGGATGATGTGGCAGTTGAGTTAATTTTGTTTTTTAAATTTTTTTGTTTTGTTTTGAGAGGCATGCAGAATAAGCACATTACTACTAACTCGGGGTACAAAAACCTGATGTCAGACCAATTTTTTTGAAAAATGTTTTAGCAGCTCCTCTCTCGCAGTTCATGTTGTACCTTTAGCTTCTATGATCGTCATGCGTGTTTACCTACAACGATATTGATGTGAGTTAGGCTTGGTCAGAAAACACTTTAGCTAACTTTACCTGACGGTGTCTTGCATAGCCAACTGATGAAGAATCAGTTTTTTCATTAGACTCTCATGACCCCATCTTCACCTTATCTGTTCCTGAATATTCTCTACTCAAGGCTTTGATGAAGATATCTGGAATTTGGTCTCCTGTTCTGCAAGACTTCCTATAGATCAACCCTTTCTCCATATTGACCCTTAGAAGATAATGTCACCCCTCAATGAGCTTGGTCCTCTTGTATTGAACTACTTGGAGAAGACATACTATCAGTTTCAAAGATACCCTATGGTCTTCTAGTTGCTGCTCAATTCATAGGGTTTGAGTACAATAGGATGCTCCCGCTACACATTCTTCTTCAGTTGTTGACGTGTCCATTGAGTTTTGTTTCCTTGTCTCCCAAGGGATGAGGCATGAGCATGGCAAGTGAACTGTTCCAGAAGTGCTCTTCCTTTGCACAAAACAACCTGCACAGTTAACATCATCATACCCAACAGGATTAAAAACTGTCACCTGAGGGGTAATACCGGACCAGGTCCTAAGTTCCCTTAAGGTATCTCAAACTTATTTGGGCAGCCTTCAAGTAGGATTCCTAAGGACTTTACTTTGTATTCTATTCTGGAGTGGGGATAAAGAAGGGACAAAAAAAGTTTTTTTTTTGAGTTTTTTTTTTAAAATTATTATCTAACTCTAGAATACATGAGAGTGATTGAATTGTCACATAGATGTGAGCTTTTGTATTTTTAGTTTGGGACTGAGGTTTGATTGGTAGGGGAAGTTGGGAGGTTAATTTTGATTTCCCCACACTCTTGTTCTGTTGCTTTTGGAGTGTCATGAGCTGCATATCCACTCTTTCTTCAGCTTCAGTGGTAGTAAGTGAAGTACCAGGTTCCTTGTGAGAGGTGGAAGATGATGTTACACTGTCTTTCACTTGTCTCCTTTATCTTACTCATTATGTCAGCCTCCTTATTTGAATCCTCAGATATTTCCCAAGGACCAGAGTTGGTTCATCATATTGATCATCACCGTTTCTTCCTTGGTTAGAGGAAGATGTCTTGTTGAATACCCCATGAGCACTTCCTTCCACTTAGTGTGCCCTTGTTGTAGACTATGTGGCCTTTGCTTTGTGGAGAGTATCCCAGAAGGATTTCTTCATTTGCCTTTTGCATTGAACTTCCCACGCTGGTCCTTCCCGTTGTCGAGAGCATTACATTTTTTTTAGTCAAGAAGGTATTTTCTTCCATTTGGCAGTTCATAGAGGGTTTTGATTCAGAAGGGACCTGATCAGACACCTATTCACCAAGTAGAAAGCAGTATTTGTTGCTTTTGCCCAGAATTTCTTGGCGATTCCATAGTCGATGAGTATTGTCCATTCCGCATCTTCCAGTTTCGTTCTTTCTTTCAGCAATACCATCTTGCTGTGGAGTCCTTGGTGTAGAGAAATTGCGTGTGACCCCCTCCTTTTTGCTTTCACTTGAATCTTCTTGACAAGAACCATTAACACCTCGAGAGTCTCCTCCTTTGTTTTGTGAATCGTGTCTAGGTGAATTTTGAGTTTGGAAGATCACGCACCAGGTCCTTATGAGTTAATTTATTCGGAGGTGAGAAGCTTGCACACACCAATCTTTCATGCCAAGATTTCAACTTCACCCATCTCATACCACCGGTTTATGGAGATTCATAGTTAATAGAGTGGCTGTTCTTATTTCCTTTGTCTACTGAGACCACTTGGCCAGTTATCAGATTGGTAACTGTACTTTTAGGCCATTCACATAGTACACGTTCCCACCTGAGTGCCAAAGAACCTTTCCAACTTTACATTCACCGAGAATGTACCCTCTACTTCCTTTTTAAGGATACATTCCCTTCAAGAAGGGCTTTCAGTGAGAGGAAATTCATGATGTTTTCAGTCACGTGCTTTAAGCATCCATAGTCCATCGCATTCCACTTCCTCTCACTTCTCCCTACACATGCAAATCAAGGGTTAGATTTAGGAACCCAAACTAGTTTAGGTCCCTTGTTATGATAAAAAGGATGAATGTGGGCTTTCCTAGTCCATTCAGGCAGTATTCGCTTCTTGTGAGTGGTACCTGGTCCTCTGTTAGTAGTCACTTTATCAGTAAACACTTCATTTTTCTGAGCAGACTGAACCCTGGCCTGACAATCTTCTTTAAAATGCCCATTGTTCCCACAGTGGGTACTAGCCAGTTATCAGGTACAGTGACATACTTGTTGTGAGGGTTGTAAGGAGTTTTCTCCCTATGGAACTCGATGCCCTGCCTGTTTCTGCTATTGTTAAGATACATGGCAGTGACAATATCTGAGGACCAGGTCCATTTCAGGGATTTCTCAAGATCAATTCTTACTTTCTCTAATTCAGTTTGAAGTTGCTGATTCTTCTTGAGTTCACTACATAGACTGGTTTTCACAACAGTTAATTCCTTTTCAAGCATGATGTGTGTCTCACTTGCTACTTCCTTTCCTTTTCCAAGACTTACATTCGTATGTTCTCTATTGAGTTCCTCAATTGTTTCCTCTAGATCAGTGCATATTACTAAAAGGTCATCCCTCTCTTCCTCAGTAGTTGCAATTTTTCCTTCTAAGGAGTGTTTCTCATTGCTAAGACCTTCTATTGTTTCTTTTAGATCAACAACTACTACCATCAGGTCATCTCTTTCATTTTCCACACTAGTTATTCTTTCATTCAAGGCTTCCTTTTCTTTTTCCAGATTAGCTATGGTCTCATTTAGGTCCGCTACACAAACCACCAGATCATCTCTAGATTGTTCGGCCTCACCTAGTTCTATGGTCGGAATCTCCTTGTCATTAACAAGGCTATAATAGGTATCAATTAGGACATTAGCTAACGACCTTAGCTTCTTAGAAGAGTAGGATTTCAGATTTCTCCGAACATCCCTAAAGTTTACCTCATCGTCTTCATCTTCTTCATCATCATCAGACTGAGCCATCAGCGCGAATAGTGAATCATACTTCGTTGCTTCAGTTTCCACTACCATCATGGAACTGTTTTCTACATCTGGTTCCCTTTCAGATTCACTATAGGAGTCTCCCCAAGCAGCAAGAGCCTGCTTAACAATATTGTCAGCAACACTTTTTCGATTGAATCGTTTGTTTGGAACCAGGTTCCTCTTTGCTGCTTTTTCAGGATTTTGCTTGTATTGCTCCTGTTTCGTGAGTGGGCTGTCTTTGATGAAATGTCCTGACTTTCCACATCTGTGATAGAGATCGTTGTTCCTTGCTTTACTTGAACTGCCCCACTTTGGTATACCACCATTTCTTCGAACCATCTTTTGAAATCTCTTAGTAAGATAGGCCATGTCACTATCTTCATCACTTGAGTCACTGCTTTCAGCTTTGAGTACCTGGTTCTTTTCCTTCTTATGCTCTCTTCTTTCACTATCTTTCTTTCTATTCATCTCGTATATATTCTGATTACCAATCAACTCATCCGTGGTCAGAGTTTGTAGATCTTTAGCTTCAGTGATGACATTTACCTTACTTTCCTAAGAACCAGGTAAAACACTGAAGATTTTCCTTACAAGCTTGTTTGTGGGAATGACATCTCCAAATGAATGAAGCTTATTTATGATGGAGGTGAATCTTGTGTGTATAATTTGTATAGACTCATCATCCTTCATCCTAAAGAGCTCATATTCCTTGGTGAGCATGTCGATCTTGGACTGTTGACCTGAGTAGTTCCTTTGTGTGCTGTTTGCAGTGCTTCCAATATTTCTTTGGCAGTGTCACAAGCTGAGACTCTGTTGTACTCATCAGGTCTTATGCCACACATCAAGGTTTTCTTGGCACGATAGTTCTTTTCTATAGCTTTTCTGTCAATGTCGTTGTACTCTTTTCTGCCTCTCGGCACCATTGGTCCTATTTCTTCAAGCTTCTTCATGGGGATATGTGGACTATCACAAATTATGTCCCACAGTTCTAAGTCTTCTTCCATCATAAAATCATGAATGCGGGTCTTCCACCAGCCATAGTACTGACCATTGAATTTGGGAGGTCTGTAGGTTAATTGTCCTTCCTCAAAGTTAGGTGGAGCAACCACTGAGATCCTTTCCAGGTGTTAACCTTTTAGAAAGAACCCGCTCTGATACTAACTGTTAGTTTATATGAGTCCACCAAACTATATAGTACCTAGTCCTATATGAGATGATGCTGAGAATGCTATAGAGACTGAAAGTAAAGAAGACAGGGGATTTTTACGTGAAAAAATCCCACACAAGGGGATCAAAAAACCACGACCTACTCTTGTAGGCTTTTAACTTAACTAACTTGCAATCTCCCTATTATAAGCCACTTTGCAATAACCCTATTACAAAGACTTCAACTAACTTGTGATGCACCCACCACAAGCCATTTTATAACTATCCTAGTTACAAAGGCTTTAGACTTATGACTATTCCTAGTCACAACATAAACTCTGAAGTTTACGGATTTTTGGTTTCTCCTAAAACAAAGCTTCTAAGAAAGCAAACTAGGAAATACAATGAAGACCAAATAACAAGATTACAACTCAACTACGGATGAACATAAACTCATTAAGAAACTGATCCTTAGTGGAGTTGTCTTCTTGTTCTTGACACACCAGTGACTTTAAAGTCGGATGAACACTGTTATGCTTGAGAGAATATCATTGAATGCACAAAGATGTTGTGTCTTGCACCAGGTTGTTATATCACAAAAGACATCACAATGGATAGTGGTGTCAATTCTTGATACACGCTTCTTCTCAATGAGAAGTGACTGTTGTACTATCTACACAACCACTTCTGTGCAGTTGTGTTCCATCTGGATAGTCAACTTGTACTTCTGTCAGAGAACACTACTGGACCAGGTCCTAGTTGTATTCCTCTTCTGTAACAGTTGCAAGATGGTCACTTTCTGTTGCTACGTTCCAGCTGTACAGTTAACCTGTACTTCTATCAGAGAGCCCTAAGGGACCAGGTCCCTATTGTGTTCCTCTTTTTAATGATTGCGGACAGTCACTGACTTGTACTTGTGTCGGAGAACCCTAAGGGACCAGGTCACCAGGTCCCTGTTGTGTTCCTCCCTATGGTCGTTCATTTATTTGCTAATTTTCAGACTTGAACCAGGTCAGTTGAAATGTATACCATGTGGGCCAGGTTCTCTATATGGTTCTTCACAACAAGTTTGTTAGATCATCAAAATATAAGAAGCATAAGGCAAAGGCATTGAAAACCCATCAATATTTTAAATGATATTTTGGGTTGAACATCATGTTTTACTGTTGTCCGAGTGGCTTATGAGATTCTGACTGAGTAAGGCCGAGGGTCTGTGTTGTGAAGATACACTGATTTATGATTATGAGGCCGAGGGCCTGAGATTATATGCCATGAGGTGGCTTGTTGATATGAGGCCGAGAACCTACTGATACGCCACGAGATGGCTTATTGATATGAGTTCGAGAGCCTACTGATACGCCACGAGATGGCTTAATATTGTGCTTGGGCCGTAAAGGCCCCCTCCCGGAGTCTGTACACCCCTAGTGAGCGCGGGTACCCATTGTGATATGAGATATAGCCCGAGGGACTGGTGTTGTTCCATGATATTGCCCGAGGGGCAGATTCTGTTGACATTGTGCCCGAGGGGAGAATTTCTATGTGTTTATCTTATCTAGCTGCTTCATATTTAATTGTTTAACTGTTAAAAAGGTGCTTTAAAGAAGCTTCTTATGAACTAAGTGTTTTTACATGTTTCCTCTATTTCATTGCTTTTATTGGTTTTATACTGCTTCTTCATAGCATGTTGATGTGCCTTTACGTGATTTCTTATCACTCAGTCTTCATTTATTATTATTGCTCACTGAGTTGGAGTACTCACTTTACTCCCTGCACTCCGTGTCTAGATTTAGGCGCTTCAGGTCCTGCTTGCGAGGGTTGAGAGAGCTTCCAGCAGATTCCGAAGATTCACTAGGTAGCTGCCCGACGTTCACAGCCCATTGCCTCTCCCTCTATCTTATTTCCTCCTGTTTTGGTTATGTAATAGTTGTGTAGACTCTTTTAGATTTGTAGTTTTACGATAGATGCTCATGACTGGTGACACCCCGATATCGGATTATGTCTATTCCACAAACTGTATTATTCACCTTATTTTGGGATTATTATTATTATTATTATTATTACGTTAAAGACTTATTTTTTATTATTTAATTGCTTAATAATGAATTGGGAGTGTGTCGGCTGGCCTTGTCTTCACGAGATGCACCATCACGACCGGGTCCGGGTTTAGGGTCGTGAAAATGTGCATGTTTGGTTTGGAATCCCGAGGGCTCGGGTGAGTTTTGGATAGGCCACGGAGTGGAATTGAACTTAGGAAGTTTCAGATTTTCAGCTGGTATGTGTTGCAGGCTCTGATCTCGCAATTGCGAGGTCAGGCGTCGTAATTGCGAGCCTATCAGGCTTGGGAATTGCGAGCGGCACTTCGCAATTGAGAAGTATGCCCTGGTCAGCCTTGCTCGCAATTGCGAGCATTTCTTCGCAAATGCGAATAACCCAGAAAAACCCAGCTGTCGCAAACACGACATTCCCTTCGCAAATGGAAGTTCGCAATTGCGAACATCTGATCGCAAATGCGATGATAGCAGGTTCTGAAGGGGTTCAGAATTTCGACACCTGCAACCTGCTAAATCATAACTTAGCCGATAATTTCTCATTTTTCAAACTCTCTCAAATCTAAAACACATTTGGGCGATTTTTCAAAGATAACTACTCTTCCAAATCGATTGTAAGTCATTTCTAACTCGTTTTCTTTGATCTATAACATCTTTTCACATGATTTCAACTCAAAATCAAGAGTTTTCATGGGGGAAATTGGGTGTTTTGGGTAGAACTTAGGATTTTTAATTTTTGGGAATTTGGACCTCGATTTGAGGTCCGATTTCAAAACAAATTATATATTTGGGTTCGTGGGTGAATGGATAATCGGGTTTTGGTTCGAACCTTAGGTTTTGACCATGTGGGCCTGGGATCGATTTTTGACTTTTTGGGGAAAACTTTATAAAACCTATTTTCATGCATTAGAATTGAATCATTTAGCATTTATTGATATTGTTAAATAAATTGTGATTAAATACAAGTGAATTGGTGGTGGAAACAAGAGGTAAAGCGGTAGTTGAGGCTTGAATTGTGTTCCGGGCATCGAGGTAAGTGTTTGGTCTAACCTTAGGTTGAGGGATTAGGAGTTATGTCTTATTTGCTATGTGTTAATTATTGAGTACGACGTATAGGCATGGTGACAAGTATCTATACGTTGGTGTCAAGCATGCCCGTGAGTCTTATACTATGATTAATATGACTCCATTTTGTATTGTTCATGCTTTATATAATGATTTATAATGTTGAACAAGGCTCGTTGAAGTATTATTGATAATAACATTGAAGAGATTTGGCTCAAGTTGTAAAATAATTTGTGGAAGTATTATTGGTAATTGAACATTGTAGAGCATTGACTCAAGTTGTGAATTGAGTTGTGAAGTAAATGTGGAAAAGAGAAGAGGTTTATGATATTGTCTCCATTGCCGGGATGTTGTTGCTTTTGATGTTATCTCCCTTGTCGGGATGTTATTATTTTGATATTGTTTTTCTTGCCGGGATATAGTTGTTATACTATTGTTCCCTTGCCGGAATTTTATTGTGATTTTATTTATTCCCTTGCCCTTATTGTTTTGTAATTGTTGTTTGGGTAATGAAGAGTGTTAAAACACGAAGGGTGATGCCCTGCATGATATTTGTGAGAGAGTGTTAATGCACGAAGGGTGATGTCGTGTCGCACGATGTACAATTCTGTGCCATGATATGAGTGATAATGCACGAAGGATCATTCTGTGCCATGATTATGTGAGGTAAAAGAACGAAGGGTGATGTCATGCCGATTTTATTGATTTTATGCTGAGGACGAGAGTAAAAGCACGAAGGGTGATGTCGTGCACTTGTCTTTTATTTCTGATTCTTGTTGGTAGTTGAACTTTGGTGTTCCTTATATTTATCTGTTGTTCTTCTGTTATTACTTGATGTTCCCCGCAACATGTTTCCCCCTCCTATCCTTAATTGTACATTTCTGCCTTTATTTTCCGTTGTATATAATTTAACTGCACATGTTTATTTGGTGGTCTGGTCATAGCCTCGTCACTACTTCACCGAGTTTAGGCTAGGCACTTACCAACACATGGGGTCGGTTGTGCTGATACTACAATATGCACTGTGTGCAGATCCCGGTGCTGCAGCTTTTGGACCGCAGTGAGGTGGCTGCCTTTAGTCCATTTAGGCGACCCGAGGTAGTCCTGTAGGCGTCCTCAGGCCTTGGCGTCTCCTTCTATTATTTCCTTCTGTTTTTACTTATTCAGAGACAGATTCGTGTATTTCTATTCAGACTTTATTTGTAGTATTCATAGATGGTCCGTGACATTGTGACACAAAATTCTAGGTAGAGTTGTACTTAGACTTCCGCAGTTTGTATTAATCTAAATTATCAAATTTCGTCTTCCACACTGTTTTTGTTATTCTCAATAAAAAACGAAAATACAAAAAAATATTCTACTCATTTAAATTGGAGATTTAAATTATTTTACAATAAAAAACAAAAATAACAAAAAATCAAAAACTATCAATTCAAATTGGAGAGTAATATCTTCCTAATATAGTAGTAGTAGTAGTATTGAGTGTGTGTGTGTATATATATATATATGAATTAATAATTATAGATATTTTATAATTAGCTATAATAAAAAACAAAAAATATAAACATATAAAAAAATAACTAGCCATTCAAATTGGGTGAGAGTAGTTCCAAGTTGGAGTTTTTAATAAAATAAAAAAATTAGCTATAATAAAATGAAAATAAAGAAATAAAAAAAACTTTTGATTCAAATAGTGGAGTGGTTTCTTTTTAATATTGTAGTGTGTGTGTGTATATATATATAAAGAGAAGTAAATAATTATATGATGCCAAGTGGTATAACCATAAGACAATAAGTGTAGATTTTTAGGACAAAGCTCCAACAAAGTTGAAACTTTGAAATTATTTTATAATTATCTAATTATTTAACCATTTTTATTTTTAATCCCTTAGCAATTCCAAAACAACATAACAAAAACAGCGAAAATAATATAAGATATCTGTATTTATTAATTGAAGTAGTGTAACCAATTAATTCAAAATTTAAAATTCAAAAAATATTAGTTAGAAAAGTAGTTTATTTTGTCTTAGCAATGCCACTTGGCTGTTTGTGGTTAAGACACTTGTCTTAATGTAGTGCTTTTGTAAAATAATTTCAAACTCCAATTTAAATGAGTAGAATATTTTTTTGTATTTTCGTTTTTTATTGAGAATTATAAGATATCTGTATTTATTAATTCAAGTAGTGTAACCAATTAATTCAAAATTTAAAATTCAAAAAATATTAGTTAGAAAAGTAGTTTATTTTGTCTTAACAATGCCACTTGGCTGTTTGTGGTTAAGACACTTAATTTAATGTAGTGCTTTTGCTTCTCATATTCTATATAGATATATAGATATAGATTATTAATAATGAAGAACCGAGAGGAGCTTGTGGTTAAAGTGAAATGAAGAAAAAAACCCTCACATTTTAGTTTATTCCTTTACTTATCCTGGTACTTACCTGTAAATATACACGGGCTACCCAGTTTCTTCAGGTTTGACATGTGGTTATCGTACACAATTGTCATCCTTAGCAGTGAATCTGGAATCCCTTCGTGCTTTCTCTGACAAAATTTCACAATTTCTTAATTTCTGCTCTTGCCAATTCCTTAATTACGGAGTCATATCATGAAAGTGTGGGAGAGGATGGTTGAAGCGAGGGTGAGGATGACAGTGTCTGTATCCGATAACTAGTTCGGGTTCATGTCGGGTCGTTCAACTACGAAAGCTATACACCTTGTTAGGCGGTTGGTGGAACTGTACAGAGAGAGAAAGAAGGATCTGCACATGGTGTTTATTGACTTAGAGAAAGCGTATGACAAGGTTCCTAGAGAAGTTCTCTGGAGACGCTTAGAGGCAAAAGGTGGTTCCTTACATTATGGCGATTAAGGACATGTATGCTGGTGCAAAGACTCGAGTTAGGACAGTAGGAGGCGATTCTGATCATTTTCCGGCTGAAATGGGATTACACAAAGGTTCTGCCCTCAGTCCATTTTTGTTCGCCCTAGTGCTGGACGGGTTAACACACCATATTCAAAGGGAGGTTCTATGGTGCATGCTATTCACCGATGACATAGTTCTGATTGATGAGTAGCGAGCCAATGTTAACGATAGGCTGGAGGTTTGGAGACATGCTCTTGAGTCTAAGAGTTTCAAGCTGAGCAGGACGAAGACGGAATATCTGGAGTGTAAGTTTAGCACTGAGCCGGGGGAAGTGGACGTAGATGTGAGACTTAAATCATAGGTCATCCCAAGTAGAGGCAACTTCAAGTATCATGGGTCGATTATCCATGGGGGAGGGGAGATCGATGAGGATGTTACACATCGTATTGGTGTAGGATGGATGTAGTTGAGGTTAACATCTGGAGTCTTGTGTGATAAGAGAGTGCCACTGTTACTCAAAGGTAAGTTCTATAAAACGGTTGGTAGACCGGCCATAATGTATGGGGCTGAGTGTTGACCTGTAAAGAACTCACATATCCAGAAGATAAAAGTAGCAGAGATGAGGATGCTGAGGTGGATGTGCGGGTACACTAGGATGGATAAGATTAGAAATGATGATATTCGGGAGAAGGTGCATGTGGCTCCTATTGATGAAAAGATGCGGGAAGCGAGACTCAGATGGTTCGGGCATGTTCAGAGGAGAAGCCCAGATGCGCCGGTAAGGAGATGTGAGCAGCTGGTTGTGGAGGGCACGAGAAGAGGTAGAAGGAGGCCTAAGAAGTATTGAGGAGAGGTGATCAGGAAGGATATGGAGAGGCTTCAGATTTCCGAGGACATGACACTGGATAGGGAGATATTGAGGTCGAGTATTAGGGTTGTAGGTTAGGAGGTAGTTTGAGTCTTTCCTTACTTTGTACCATTGCGAGACCAGTCTAGTAGGGTTTTTGTCTAAGATAGTTAGTGGCAATATTGTGTCTTACTATTTTACTTTTCAGCGCAGGATCTATTTACTAGCTATCGCTTTTGCGTTGCATTTTTCTTCTGAATTTCATGTTGTTCCTGTTTTTCATATGATTTCTTTGCTGATGCTAATATTGCCTCCTTTTGTCTTTTTGTTTTCTTGAGCCGAGGGTCTTTCGGAAATAGCCTCTCTACCCCTTGGGATAGGGGTAAGGTCTGCGTACACACTACCCTCCCCAGACCCTAATAGTGAGATTTTACTGGGTTGTTATTGTTGCTGCTCTTGCGGTCCATCTCTTTTGTTGTTTTCCGATACTATTAAGTTTTGTTGTGTTTCTTTGTGGAGCTATCCGGCGAGTTCTATTTTTTTACTCCTTTGTTCTTTCGTTTTCTTGCCTTTCTCTACTCAAATCTTCTATATTCCAGTCTCACATGTTTTTACACTCTTTATTTTGGTCTTTGATCTTTTCATGGTTTAGTCTTAATTTTCTAATGTTTCATATTTGTCAAAGAGCAATAAGAATGGCCTTGAGGTTGTTATTTTACATACTGCATTTGGACTTTCATTGTGTTTGTGAAATTGCCCAATAGAAATTACAATTGTCTGTGGGCTCTAGGGACTAGGGGTGTGCATTCGAATCGATTTATCGATAAATCGAATCGATTATTTGTTATTGGTTTATCGATTTCGAATTTTTCCTATTTCTATTTCGATTTTGTCCTCTTCGATTATCATTTTATCGATAATTTGATAAGATATACTAAAAAGAAAAATATACTCTTATTCTATAATACTCTTTCCTTTACCCTAAGTCCTTAACCCTATTATTTCCTCTTCCCTTTCTTCAGCGCCGCTTTTGTGGATAATTAGCCGAATGGGATTTTCCTATCAATTCACAAGTATGTGTTTCTCATTTTACATAATGGTGTATTGTCTTGTATTTAGGTTCCTCTCATGTTTAATGTTCCATAGGAGCAGATTGCTAAACTAACAAGATGGCACCGAATTGCTATGATTCGCAAGCTCTCCAGCGAGCAAGCTACATCAGGTGTCAAAGTTGATCCGACAACGATAAGCAAATATGCACGTGGCCAGTGCATGTCCTTTTTGCAACTGCAGCAACAAACCAGAGAAAAATGTCAGGAGATATGGGACCGACCAGCCCAAAATCTTAGTGTTGTTGTTGATGGTGAAGAAAATGAGAGTGACTCTGAAGTGAACAGTGACCTGGACTCATTTGCTGGTGACTTGGAAAATCTTCTTGACGCAGAGGAATGCGAGGATGGTGAGGGGGGTAGTCATGAGCCCAAACATGATAATGTAGACGGTGTCAAAGGACTCAAGATGAGAAGACGCTCCATTCAAGCTCAGGTGGAAGAGGAAATCGAGGATGAGGCAGCTGAAGCTGTAGAATTATGCCGCATGCTCATGGATGGTATGGAACGTGGATATATGTATATATCTATTAGTATATGTTATTTCTAGTCCATCCTTGGCATCTTGGTGTACTATAGTCTGTAAGATTGAGAAAATTAAGAATTTGGTGTACTTCAATATTACTTTCTTTTTCCTGGAAAATAGAAATTTAGTGGGAGGAAATTCTGTAGAAAAAAGCATACGAGGAAGGTACGTATATTTTAATTAATTTTATTGTATTGCTTAAGATAGTTAAATAATATATTAATTGCTTGACTTGTTAATATATATTTTTATTAGATTTTACTAATTTTGGCAAAGAAGCTTCCACCGACGATGTTTGCTAGAGTTTGTTAGCTGCTATATAAGTTCTCCATTTTAAATAATATACTTGTAAAAGAATATGATGTATTACAAAGTTCTTAATATTTTTCTTAATTTCTTCCAGGTTTAAAGGTTAGGACTTTCAGCAAGGGATACCACATTTAAGGAATGATCATATTTAAAGCTCAAGGGAATGAAGTTCAAATTAATGGAAAACGGAATTAGCCGTGATGATGTATTTTTTTTATACCGTTGGAGTGTTGGTGACATACATTTGATCCCTTACTTTAGTTTCGTTGCATGTGCTTGTTGACACAATTTTTATGTTATAAACGGTGTTCCTCTTATTTTAGCTTCTTTTTGTCCATATTAGTTAGGCGTGTTTATAACGTTATACTTTCCGTGGAATCCCGCAAATTTTCTTATTTGTGTAATCGATAACCGAATCGATAAGCCCCAAAAATCGATAAATCGAAATCGAAAAAATCGAAATCTTATTGAAACGATAACGATAAGTATATTTACAAATCGATAATCAATAAGTAATTATTGATAATGGTCAAAATCGAATCGATAAATCGAATGCACACCCCTACTAGGGACCTCTTAAACCAGTTAGCTCTGGCTATCAAAAAAAATACCCTTTGAATATGCTATCTCGAAAGTGGCATCTAAGTACTTAATCTCTTGATTGGGTCTCTCCTCAGTGGTGGATCCGGAATTTTATGTTCGTGGGTGCTTAATTTTTCTTGATGTGTAGTAACTAAATTTTTTGGTTGGTAGGTGCTTTCTTTTCCTTTTATATTAAATACCTCAAATTTTTTATATAACTATACCTATGTTGTGTAAAGTTTAATGGGTGTTGAAACACCTAAATTTAGTACGTAGCTCCGCCCCTGTCTCTCCTTAGCCTTGACTTCTGTATTCCATATTTTGCAGATTGCTACTGTTGAAGTCCCTGAGGAACACATGGGGTTTGTGGTTGAACTTCTGGGGAAAAGGAATGGGCAAATGATTGACATGCAAGGGCTTGGGTACAGTGGCGGAGACAGAATTTTCGTTAAGGAGGTTTAAAAAAGAAAAAAGTTAAATTTTTTTAGCTAGCAGGTATTGAACCAATAACCTTAAAAAGGTTTTGAACTTCTTGACCACAAAGCTATGCTTTTGGGATGCGCCAAAGGAATTCAAAACATAATATATAGAGGTAAAAAATAAATTTTATCGTATACATACAATATAAGCCCCTTCTGCCCCTGCTTGTGCAAGTGAAAATTGTAAAAATGACCAATAAATTTTTAGAATGATAAGTTGGTAAAAGCTTCTATTAGCTTAGTAGAGAAAGCTTGGCATCTTGACATACTGTAACAGGAGATAATTAAGATCAGTTCAATTGTGAAGATTTGCGAAGAATCATGATTCTCCCAATAGGAAATTAAGGAACTAATTGTTATTTTGCCAACTTTATTCCAAGCATAGAATTTAAAAAGTTACTTTGGGTTTATCTTATACCATCGTACTGGTCCTTCGAATCAGATAACAACTAACATATTAACAACAACTTCTACATATATGGATAACCATCTTGCTTGGCAACAGGTTTAACTAACTATACAATTTTATCTTTGTTAGACTTATTACATCTTCTTTGCAATTTATTTTGTAAAATTATTACTTTTCCGTGATTATTTATACCAAAGTCTAAGTAGTTCATTTTTAGTCATTTCTACAGCCGAAAAATTGTGTTATGTTTGCCGTTTTATAACTGCATAATAATTATATGATTTCTTAATATTTTTTTGGCATTAGCGACCCTCCTCCAATGTATTTTTGTATAATTTGTGAACTCATTCTTCGGGATATGACTGGATGGGTATCAAATTTCACTAAAAAGATAAAAATAAAGTAGTATCTTCTGAGTTTCAATTAAAGGTGACGTATTCTGTTTTGTTGCACCTGCAGAGTATTTCACAGATGCAGAAACTATTGAAGAGATAGTAATATGTGTCCGCGCGGTAATAAAATTCCTAAATAATCTTTTTCTAATATGTGAATATTTTATCTTCAAATCTTAATAGATTAAATTTTAAGTTTTAATCCATTTTATTATTAAGACTTAACATCGATCACTTAAGTCTTTTAGTTTTCTAAGATAAAAGAGAAAAATTAAATCTCCTAATGTGGAGATGTGTAACAAAAGCATTGCTTTTCCGTTGTACATATATTATAAGTATCTAGCATTTTTCCTTTCAAGTATCCAACTTTTTGTTATTATAGTTTAATAGTTATACTTTCATAAAATATTTCTTGTTTGAAATGTAAAAAGGGATAGATATTACATAAGTAACACCTCACTTTGGCAATGCGTTTCAAGTATTAAACTTTTCGAGAGACATATTCCCTGTACTTATAAAAAGTATATTTTTTATGCACCTCATGTACTTGTAATATATCCTTTTCCTACTTTTTATATTTAACTCTAACCTGTTTTTCTTATTTTTCCTTTTCTTTCTCTTCCTATCCCCTATCATATATCTTTTGTTTATTTTCCCTTTACATTTTAATTATTTCCCTTTCTTTCTTTTGATTTTTTCCCTTCTTGCAATTCAATCGAAATGAAAGGCACATAGAGTGTTGCTAACACTTTAAAAAGTTAAAATCTTTTCATATTCATTAGATATGTAACAATATAGTAGTATATAAAAATATATACATCACAAATTAAAGAGATATATTGCGTTCAAATTTATGGTGAAATAGTTTTGGGCAACAATGAGGCCTAGCTCAACATTTGACCGTTTCAATTTTCAAGTCAACCCTTTGTTCGGCTCACTTTTTGTGGAATATACTAAAATTTACCAATCTTTTCAATTTAACTCCCATAAATTTCAAGACACATGCTATAAAAGAAAATCAGGAAGTAACCCATGTACCTGTCAATTAAACGTGCCTATACGAAAAAATATTCTTTAGCGGAGACGATACAAAAGCTAAAATATGTTGGAGACTATCTGTATGAACATAATTTTTATATCCTCTTTTGCAAATGAAAAACTTGAACTCCATTTCCTTAATAAGTTTGCCCTCGAAGCCCAAAAATGAAGTTTTTCTTCTAAATCAGGTGACCGTTCTTTGCATTAGGTCTTCTTCAATGGTGCCTTAAGTCCTTCACAATTCAAGAGATAATTTCCATGCTTATGTGTGTCACCCATCTGATAGAGAAATGAACCAGACAAATTATATTAAAACTTAACTCATCAACAAAGAAATGAAAATAAAATAAAATAAAAGTCACTTGATTGATGAAATTATGAATGCAACCCCATATCAATAACATCCTGAAAACTTTTCATGCAAATAGTAAAGTGAAGGAAACACCATATCCAATTTGAGCCAAATCAGCTTTTATATTTCCTACTATATATTCCTAGTATTTTGTGCATTGAGATGATGGGTGAGAAAAGGACATACTTCATGAATTTTATCCAATTTGAGCCAAATCAGCTTTTATATTTCCTACTATATATTCCTAGTATTTTGTGCATTGAGATGATGGGTGAGAAAAGGACATGCTTCATGAATTTTCACGACCCGAATTACCCACCGTCAGGACTGTCACACATCCTTTTTTTCTACCACTTAAAGGGGGTATAAGGGAGTTTTCTCCAATTTAAGTGACAATCGAAATGAGATTATTTATTTAAAATTCAGAGTCGCCACTTGGGATAATTTATGGTGTCCCAAGTCACCGGTTTAAATCCCGAATCGAGGAAAGATTGACTCTGTTTTACAGTCCGCGAACACAGAAATCCGGGTAAGGAATTCTGTTAACCCGAGAGAAGGTGTTAGGCATTCTTGAGTTCCGTAGCTTTAGCACGGTCGCTCAACTGTTATTATTGGCCTATTTATTTGATTTTAAAGCATATTTGAAACCTATGTGCATTTTTATTCCTTTTAAACCGATTCTAATAATCCAATTATTATACAACTATTATCAATTACACATTGCGAATTATGTCACGGGAACCGTAACCACGATCTACAACATATTTATTTTAACTAACAATATTAAATTGTGGCCGGGTCACATCAATGTACCCCCGAATTTTAGAAATTAAGCGTCACAACTATGTCACGGAAACCGTACCCGTAGCTATGACAATTTAATTAACGCACCTAAAGCAACTATGAAAGTTCAAAGTATTTTCTAAACTAACTATGTATTTATGTGAGGGTCATATGTTATGAATTTTATTCGCGTATGGCGCACCTCAAATTATTTTAAAGAAAAAGGTTTGTATATATACTTTTGAAGGCAAACTAAAGATATTTCTATTTATTTAATTAAAAAACAAGTACCACAACCACGTCACGGGAACCGTACCCGTAGTTGTAATAGTTTAATTACGTGCCTAAAGCAAACTACGAGATTTATTTTTAAAAGGCTAGTTGTGATATCTATGAGGGCCATGGGCGATTTGATTAAAATGGCACACCCCAATTATTGGTAAAGGACAAAACTTGATTGAAACAAATTATGAAGTTTGTTAAGGTAAAGCGGATCATCAGCAAGAAAGCCAGGGATACATGCCAATCTTTGCATTGCATTTGGGCCGACTATAAGCCCAAACCACATATAGCAACAGTGGAACAAACGAGGACAAAGGGGATTGGGATTGACCAATGGTATATATGAGTATTGGGCTCAATTGAGCCCCAGAAATGAAACAGGCAAAGGGTCAGTGAGCTTCAAATGAGCCATACGATATGGACCAAGCTAAGGATCCCTGGGCCTGAGATTTGGCCCACGATCCAAAGAATACTGGATTAGTTAGTTTTGGGTCCTGCATTGGGCAAACTAACCCAACATGCCCATAACATGCCTCTTGATACTTTGTGCCGTAGGCACATGCACACAGTGTTAAACGTAGAAATCACTTTGCTGAAATTAACATAACCACACATGCTTCTGGGCATTAAAACTACTATTAAGCTGCTACTGAGTTCATACACGACAATTTTAACAACAAATGTTGTCGCGACCCAAAATTCACTAAGAGTCATGATGGCACCGGACACCGCTGTCAGACAAGCCAACCAAAATACTTAATTAAATTTCAATTTTAGTATTTGTTTAAAATCTTTTCTTTATACATTAAATAAGGAATAATGAAATTTACAGAAATAACCATGAAGTTTGTAACAAACTTAATATTGAATAATCCAAAAATCCTCCCAGAACCCGGTGTCACAAGTGCATGAGCAATTTCTAGGAAATAATGTAATACCACAACCGTCCGAAATACAATTGGACAAAAAATAAATACAAAAAACTGAAAGAGACTCTGCTGGCTGCGGGTCACCTCGAGAAGTGCAGCTCACCTAAGTCTCCGTGTCAACCATGCTGTCACGCCTAGTAGGCCACTAGAGACGCATGTGCCTGTGCAACAAAAAATGCACAGAAGTGTAGTATGAGTACGAAAACAACGTGTACCCAATGAGTATCCCGTCTAATCTCGAAGAAGTAGAGACGAGATGGTCGACTTAAACACTTACTAATGATCCAAATAATGATATATTATTAATGCGAATAATCATGGATTTATTAAGAATGACAGAAATTTCAAGTAAGTCACGAACAGGTAAAAGTTCCTTTTTATATTAAAAGTCTCCGGATTCAAAATCCATTTGTTTTCAAATATCTCAAGTCGGGGAGAGAAAATATCAATATCAATAAGTCTCAAGGCAAGCACTACAAGCATGCGCAAATCCTGCCGAAATCGTATGACTCGATCCAACATAAATGTAAAATGTGCACTGCCGAGGGTCGAACGGCGCGAACCATAGATGCATCTATTACCCCGCTCGTGCATCATACCCTCGACACGGTCAACATAAATAAACAAATACCCTGCTCGCAAATCCTACATGTGACGCAGGTACACATAGAAATACATGCTCAAACAGCCAATTAAGAATTTATCGGGGAACATTTATCCAAATAAAAGTCAATTCTCTTTTAACAATTTAAGAAAATGAAGTTTAATCCTTTTAGAAATTCATTTACTAATTCGATGTGATTTAAGCAATTCAAATCATCAATAGGATAACAAATATTTCCAAGTACAGTATGCTTTTGGGTCCTAGACTACCCGGACAATAGCATAATAGTAGCTACGCATGGACTCTCGTCACCTCGTGCGTACGTAGCCCCCACAAATAGGAGCACATAGCTAATTATTTCACCTATGGGGACAATTCATTCTTACAAGGTTAGAAAGAAGACTCACCTCGCTCCGAAGATCCATAACCGGTATTACACGCTCTTCCGAAGACTCGAATCGACGCACAATGCTCCAAAACTGGCCAATAATAATACCAATCCATTAATATATACTCAATTACCCCTAACGATCCAATTTATAACGATTCCTAACCCCTAATTCAATACCCAAAATCGTGGTCAAATTCCAATAATATCAATTTTTTAGGTTTTCCTCAAAACCCCGAATTTCTACCCATTTACATGCTAGAATCCGTACATAATTGATATATTTAACTCAAGATAGGTGGGGATAGCTTACCTTATCGTTGATGATGAAAATCCTCACTTGAACCCCTCCAAGAATCGCCCAATCCAAGAAAAAAATGATAGAAATGAGCCAAATCCCGATTTTTAAAACACCCATTACATCCTGCACTTTTCGCACCTGCGGTCCCTTGACCACTTCTGCGGTTCCGCAGGTGCGAGAAACCCTACCGCTTCTGCAGTTTCCTCCAGGCTCCCCTTTTCTGCTTCTCCGCCCTCTCTGCTGCAGATGCGGTCCCGCATCTGCAACCAAACAACCGTATCTGCGGTCCCAGCTCTCTTCTGCCAATACCGCATCTGCGAATATAGGGCCGCTTCTGCGGCTCCGCACCTGCAGCCTTAGACTCGCAAGTGCGGTTACACCAGCAACTCCAGCTCTTCTTCAAACTCCAAATTCAATCCGTTAACTACCCGAAATCAACCCAAGGACCTCGGGACCCCAACCAATCATACCAACCAGTCCCAAAACACATTACGGACTTACTCGAGGCCTCAAATCATATCAAACAATGCCAAAATCATGAATCGGCCTCCAATCCAAGCTTTATGAACTTTAGAATTTCAAACTTCAACTTTCGATGTTTAATCCTATCAAATTACGTCCGATTGACCTCAACTTTTGCACACAAGTCATATTTGACATGATGGACCTATTCCAACTTCCGGAATCGGAATCCGACCCCGATATCAAAAAGTCCACTTCCGGTCAAACTTCTCAAAAACCTTCAAATTTCTATATTTAGCCAAATGACTTCAAAATGACCTACGGACCTCCGAATTCGCTTCCGATCGCACTCCCAACACCAGGATCACCATACAGAGCTATTCTCAGACTCGGAATCCCAAACGGACATCGATAACACTGAAACACACTTCAATCCAAACTTATGAAATTTCTTCCAAAATGCTAACTTCCACAATAGGCGCCAAAACGCTCCCGGGTCATCCAAAACCCAATTTAGGCATACGCCCAAGTCCGAAAGCATCATACGAACCTGCTAGAACCTTCAGATCCGAATTCCTAGGTCGTTTACTCAAAAATCCAATCTTAGTCAATTCTTTCAACTTAAAGCTTCCGAAATAAGAATTTTATTTCCAAATCAACTCCGAACTTCCCGGAATTCAATTCTGACCGTGCGAACAAGTCATAATACCTGAAGTGAAGCTGTTCATGGCCTCAAACTTCCGAACGACACACTAGAGCTCAAAATGACCGGTCGAGTCGTTACAAATGTACTCTAAACTTTTAATCAAGTGTTCTATTGATGCATAGCTCCTAAGTTCATATGTTTAAAATCAAAGCTTAAAACAAAAAAAAAACATGATGAAGGCTAACTATGGACTTAACATACCACTAGAGTGACCCAACTCAATCAAAAGCCAACAAGGAAATGCTTCTAGTCTAAATTGAAACCCCTACTGTAACAGCCCAAAACCTAAATACATGGCAGGAAAGGGTTCAATCTAGTCAAAACCAACATGACAAAATTAAAGTCCTCATACAACCCCCAAGAATGTACTGTTAATGGTATGATTGAATGCAATAAAAAAATCATCTTCGAAGAATATAGACTGATCTACAACCAACTGATCATTCATCCATAATATCCAAACTAATTACATGACTTCAAACTGCATTTCACACGTTCATAGGTCCAAGAAGTACCTGGGAGCATAAATTAGAGCAAATAAGATGAGGAAATCAGCAGCAATAGAACAGTGCAAATCAACAAATCAACAACAGCAAATTCGACTTCCTTAAACCATTTTTGAGCCCAGATCAACCAGGAATCCTTTGGAGTGTTAAAATTACTCTAATCGTGCCAACTGAGTGTAATTTCAAGCAATTTTTAACAAAGAGTGATGCAGAGAATTTTCAGTATTTTCAAGGTGTGAATGTGTGTGTAAAGAGTGAGGAAAGGCCTCTTTTATACAACAGAAATTTGTTGTGTGCCTTCCAAGACAAGAAGATGGGACTTTTTCCAAAATACCCCTCATAGGGTATCTTTTAAAACTGATTTTGTACAGCTGTCCCTTTCCTTTTAGATATTTTCATTTTTCAACCTGTTTCTCCTAGCAATTTTGGGCAGTTGTCCATTTAGGAAGCTTCCCAATCAGTTACTAAAGATTCCCCAGGTTAACAATCCCCAAATTACCCCCTTAAGTTCCTAGTTATTCAATTACCCCCTAAAGTTCTGAATACTTACAAACATAAGCAAATAGAAAACAAACGAGCTAATACCTTTAGATGGATTGAAAACAAATGACATTCAACGCTAGGAATGCATCTAACAACTGGTGAATCACATTAATTCATGAAGAACTAGTTTGCTACAAGAACCCTAAATGGAACTTTCAAAAATGCTAGAAAACTAATGATTTCCAAAACATGCTCGAATAAACCAACAAATACAATTGCACTTTGAATTAAACCTAAGTCTTTCTCACATAAGCATAAACTCAGAAAATACCATTGGAACAAGAATTAATGCAAATGATGAACTACACTGACTATCATTAATGCATAAGCTCTGGAATTAATTAATAAATCTAAAATGAAACCTAAAACTATAGATTAACCGGTAGAAAGTAAAAGAGCAAAAAGAATGAAAACGTAATAAACCATGAATTGAAACCAAACTAACGAACCCCCTATGAAACCGATTATTATTAACGATTAGGCACATAAACTAGCTAACAAACCTACAGCCAGAAACCTAAGTCATGCAATCGGACAAAACAAAACTCATGAGGGAAGAAAACCTCAAGAAAGAGGAGGAGAAGTTCCGAGGGAAACAGATAAGACAAGAAAAATAAAATTACCCTCATACCTGCTTTAGGCGGACCCTTGTACGAACTCGAACAGCCTCTTTAAAGAAGGAAATGAACCTTTGACTATCATTAATCGATTGTCCCTAGCAAGGGACAGTCGATTAATGATGGTTTGGGGTTCACTCGACCACGGACCAACCAAGAAAAAGAAGAAAGGGAAAACCAGGACTTTCAGACCCCCTGCTTCAACATTGACGGGCTGATTTGAGAGGAAACAAGAACATATTTGGGGAGGGAAAGGGGTGAGGGATTGCATGGTGTAAATTTGGGTAGATTTGGGGATTTTAGGGTTTTGGGGTATCGAATTTAGATCTGAAATTCGAGACAATTGAGAGGGATTCGAGGAACATGGCTTGGATATTGTGAGAGAAGAGGTAAAAGGGATTCTAGGGTGTAGTTTTGAGGCGGATTGGGGCTGCGCCGCCGGCGAATATGGCGGAGGTTTTGGGGGTGGTGGACTCTAGGGTTTCCTTGATGGAGATAATGATGGGAGGGAATGGGTTCGGACTGGGGGGTCCTAGTTCCGACCGTTAAATATAAAATAAACCCCAGTTCTCCACCGTTTGATCAGTAGAGAACAATGGCTGGGATGAAACGCCTACAGAACGTCGTCGTTTCTGATGGGGGGATCGGACCGGGTCTGGGCACTGGGCTGGTGAGACCAAAAATTGGGCTTGGCCCATGGTGTGTTACAACAACCTCATTTCTTAATTTCCTTCTTCTTTTTTTCAATTTTCACCTTTCTTTTTCCTTTTTTTAAAATAAATAAAAAACCCAAAATAAATCTTAAATTAAAATAATAAGCTAATTAACCACCATAATATTTATAACAAATTAATTACTCCTAAAAAATAAAATTACTAATTTAAATCTAAACGGTTAAAAATGCAAAAGTAAGTCATTCTTTTTGTAATTTTCATTTTTAATAAGACAACTAATTTACTAATTAACCTAAAAGTGTAAAAATAAATTTCAAATGCAATGCAGGGTATTTTTGTATTTTTCATGATTTAAATAAAACAAACATGCATAAAAAAATTCAAACAATTAACAAAAACCCTACAAAAGATCTACGAAATTGCAAATAATGGAAAAAAAAAATTCTTGAATTTATGGGAGTAATTCATGTAGGGCAAAAATCACGTGCTCACAGCTGCCCCTCGTTGCTTGGAAACACGAAGAGTTTTCGTGCAAAGATAAAGTGAGCGGATACGAGCGATTTTTGCCCGTTTGGATACTCCGTGGAAAGCATTTTTGAAAGATTTGACCGCACCCTACTTCCGAGGTTGCCTACATATCCTTGGCTATAGAGAAATCAGGCCAGTGTAGTTCAGGAAGTTTTGGTAGCTGGGACTACTAGGAAACTGTGATTTCACTGTTGCTGCTGCTACTGCTTGCTGAACCTCTAATTACACCAAGACAAAAATAAAAAAAGCTAGACTAAACTATGATCTATGAATTACAAGAATCCTATCTATATCTTCAAACTTGGTCTTGCAGTTTCTGTTGCTCTGTTGACTTGTACTCTCCAAATGAAATTCCTTTGTTGCTGACTTGAATTGTATTCTGAGGTACTTTCCCTTTGTTCTCCAGGAAGGCGCCTGATTACTGAACTGGAACCGTCTTCCTTCGAACATTGCTGCTTTCCCTTTATTCTTCAGGTGGGCGCCTGATTACCAACATTTGAATTATCTTCCTTTCCTTTCGAAACTCGACTTGTTTTCCCTTTGTTTTCCAGGTGGGCGCCTAGTTGCGGACCTTGAATTGTATTCTTTTCCTCTGAAACTTGAATCGTTTTCCCTTTGTTCTCTAGGTGGGTTCCTGATTACCAACATTTGCATTGTTTTTCCTTGAGACTTGAACTATTTCCCTTTGTTCTCCAGGTGGGCTCCTGATTTCAACACTTGAACTGCTTTCCCTTTGTTCTCCAGGTGGGCGCCTGATTTCCAAAACTTGAACCGCTCTCCCTTTGTTCTCCAGGTGGGCGCCTGATTTCCAAAACTTGAACCGCTCTCCCTTTGTTCTCCAGGTGGGCACCTGATTTCCAAAACTTGAACTGTTTTTCCCTTTGTTCTTCAGGTGGGCTCCTGATTACCAACACTTGAATTACTTTTCCCTTTGTTCTTCAGGTGGGCTCCTGATTACCAACACTTGAATTGCTTTTCCCTTTGTTTGTTCTTTAGGTGGGCTCCTGATTACCAACACTTGAATTGCTTTCCCTTTGTTCTCCAGGTGGGCGCCTGATTACCGACACTTAAATTGCTTTCCCTTTGTTCTCCAGGTGGGCGCCTGATTACCGACACTTGAATTGCTTTCCCTTTGTTCTCCAGGTGGGCTCCTAATTACCAACACTTGAATTGCTTTCCCTTTGTTCTTCAGGTGAGCTCCTGATTGCCTAGAACTTTAACTATATTCCCTTGCTCTCCAGGTGGGCGCCTGATTGCCAAAACTTTAATTGCTTTTCCTTGAAACTTTATTTGTTTTCCCTTTGTTCTCCAGGTGGGCTCCTGATTGCCAAACTTGAACTACTCCCTCTTGCGACTGCTTTTCCTTTGAACTGTCTTCCCTTGTTTCTCCAGGTGGGTGCCTGATTGCTTGAACCTGAGTTGTCCTCCATTCTTGAAACTTGTGTTGTCTTCCCTTGTTCTCCAGGTGGGTGCCTGATTTCAATAAAATAGACAAAACAAATGAAATTTTTCTGCCCCAATTTGGTAGTTGGGCACATCTATGAGTGCTAATTGAATCATGTTACCAGAAAATCTCAAAGAATTTTAAAAGCTAGATCCCATTATCCATGAAGGTCCTGAAAATTTCCAATTGAGTCTCATCCTAAGAATGAAAACTTCAAAACCAACTTATATTTTCTCAAAGTAGAGCTTATGCTAGATCTTGTTACTCAAGAATGTTTCGAATTTTAACTAAGTCCCATTGTCCAGGAGGGTCCTGAGAATTTACGGTCAAACCTGTCTGGTACTTGCTTTCCTTACGGAGGGTTTCTCCGAAACAAACAAAATTTTCTGCCCTTGTTTCAATCAAAGAAAAATCTTGTCAGTTTAAAAATGTGGTGGTTAGTTTGCGGCATTCTTGCTGAAGGTGGAGCCCTCGCTGTCGCGCTTTGCTTTGACTATCTGCCTTGAACTGGCCAAAAATTGTTTGCCTTTCTGACTGAATCTCAAACGCAGGACCCTGAATGACCTGAGTGTTCTACACTCAACCCGTCGTTTTACATTTTTGTCCCTCCAATTTGAACCTCTGTATCTTCCACAAAAATCATAAACCCCTTGACCGCTTGAACTTTCATTAACACCTTATTTTCACTTTTGCATCATGCTATTTCTGGTATGCTTTGGCCGCACTTTGCTTTGTGAAATTTGGAAGTTGGTAGTAAGCTTTGAAATCCTTTATTACTTACTTAAACAAGGCTGACATTGAAAAACCTTGGAGAAATAAACCCAAAAGAAATGAAATGCAATGACTTTGAGAGTTAGGAATAAAAGAAAATCCAAAACTGGATGATTGTTTGAGAGGGGAAAAGGAAAAGAGACTTATCTGAGTAGAACAACTTGCACCAATGACCATGACATACATTTCGGATTAATCAGCCCAGCCTATTCAACCAATCACCTTTCAGTTGTCATACCTTATGCCCCAGGATCTCCATAACCCAATTTCTTTGCCAAATCACTGACCTTGTTTGGTTCGCGGTGCCCTGGAGGGCTTTTACCAACAAACCTCTCTCATTTAATCATCTCTCAACTCACTGTCGCCTTACGATGCCCGTGAGGATTTTCACCAATAAGACTCTCATTTTTAATTTCTCTCAACTTTCCATCGCCTTACGGTGCCCGTGAGGTTTTTCACCAATAAGACTCTCTCATTTTTTTATTTTTTCTGCTTTGACCGGAGTGTTGCCCCTAGTATGAATCACCTCTGCTTGCTCGACTTGGCATCTCTTGAAGACTGATCGGAAAGTCTTTCTTTGGACCGTAATGTGGGCTTTTGGATAGGGTTAGAAAGAACATATACCAAAAGGCTCAAAACAACTTGAATGAGTTTAAAAACATACAGCTCTTGGAATCAGATTTCTTACAACAACCACAACATTCTACCCCACTTTCTTTGGCTTGGGAACTTCTGGATTTTTACTTTGATGGGACCGAATCGTGAGGCTGCCTATATATCCTTAAAAGGAATCAGGTCGAACGTAATTCATGTCATAGGAATTACTTTGTTGTTGTGATTTTTCTCTTTTCTTTTCTTTCTCTCTTTTTCCTTTTTTTTCTTTTCTTTTTTTTTCTTTTCTCTTTTTTCCCACTCTTTTCCATTCTTTTCTTTCTCTTTTCTCTTTTCTTTTCTCTTTTTCTTATTTATTCACCTTTTCGCTTATGTTTCTAAACTTTGCTACTGATTCCAAAAGAGGGGTACGAAAGGAAATAAATAAGGCTCAAAGGGGTAACAAAAGATAAAGTGTTTAGATAGCAGAACAAAATGCATTCGCCATTCCAATCTCCAAAACATGCCGAGTACAAACAAACACAATTTAAACCAAAGAAATCATACATAATATCTTTTGACTGTATCAGAATTGATAGCCATATCTACATATTTGCCTTCTATATCTGTTAAATACAAAGCGCCATTGGACAACACTCTCGTTATGATGAACGGCATCTGCCAATTTGGGGCCAACTTGCCTTTCGCTTCAGCTTGATATGGGAGGATGTGTTTCAATACTTGCTGACCCACTTCAAATTTCCGTGGACGGACCTTCTTGTTGTATGATCTCACCATTCTCTTTTGATATAGCTGGCCATGACACACTGCTGCCAATCTTTTCTCATCAATCAAACTTAATTGCTCCAGACGGGTTTTGACCCACTCATCATCATCAATTTCAGCTTTAGCAACAATTCGAAGGGATGAAATTTCAACTTCCGCGGGTATCACTGCCTCAGTGCCATATACCAACAAATAAGGAGTTGCACCTACTGAAGTGCGAACAGTATTGTGATAACCCAACAATGCAAAAGGCAACTTCTCATGCCATTGCCTGGAACCTTGCACCATTTTCCGAAGTATCTTCTTTATGTTCTGGTTGGCTGCCTCGACTGCTCCATTCGCCTTGAGGCGGTATGGGGTGGAATTGCGATGTGTAATCTTAAAATATTAACACACTTCCTTCATCACATGACTGTTAAGATTAGCACCATTATCTGTGATGATCACCTTTGGGATTCCGAACCAACAAATGATATTTGAATGAACAAAATCGACCACTGCCTTCTTAGTCACAAATTTGAAAGTTTTAGCTTCAACCCACTTAGTGAAATAGTCAATAGCCACCAGAATGAACCTGTGTCCATTGGATGTTGCTGGCTCAATTGGTCCGATGACATCTATACCCAAGCAACAAAGGGCCATGGTGCGGAAATTATGTGCAATTCCGATGGCGGAGAATGAATCAAATCCCCGTGTACTTGGCATTGATGACACTTGCGCACAAAACTGATACAATCTTACTCTATGGTGAGCCAATAGTAACTTGCTCGAAGGATCTTCTTTGCCAGAACATACCCACTCATATGTGGCCCGCAAACCCTGGAATGTACTTCGGTCATGATAGTCGTGGCTTGCTTTGCATCGATGCACCTCAACAATCCGAGATCTGGAGTTCTTTTGTACAAGACTCCTCCACTGTATAAAAATCCACTTGCCAAACGTCGAATTATTCTCTTTTGGTCACCCGTGGCCTGTACTGGATATACCTCCATTCTGATATACTCCCTAATGTTATGAAACCAAGGTTCGCCATCAAGTTCTTCTTTGACCATATTACAATAGGCATGCTGATCATGACCTTGAATATGTAGAGGGTCAATATAAGCTTTGTCTGAATGGTGCATCATCGATGCCAAGGTAGCCAAAGCATCGACAACCTCATTATGGATCCTTGGAATGTGCCTGAATTCTATTGATTGAAACCGTTGATAACGATCATGCAGACATTGTCGATACGCTATAAGCTTTAAGTCCCGTGTCTCCCATTCTCCTTGAATCTGGTGAACCAGAAGGTCTGAGTCTCCCAAGACCAAGACTTCCTGGATTCCCATATCTACAGCTAGCCTTAGTCCCAGAATGCATGCCTCGTACTTAGCCATGTTGTTGGTATAGTAGAATCGTAGCTGGGCTATAACAGGGTAATGATGCCCTGTTTCTGAAATGAGTACAGCTCCTATACCGACACTTTTCATATTTGCAACTCCATCAAAGAAAAGTTTCCAACCGGGCTTTTCCTCCTTCTCGACCTCGTCAATATGCATTACCTCTTCATCAGGAAAATAAGTCTTCAAAGGTTCATATTCTTCGTCCATCGGGTTATCGACCAAATGATTGGCTAAAGCTTGGGCTTTTATCGCTGTCTGAGTCATATATACAATGTCAAACTCCGTGAGCAGGATCTACCACTGTGCGAGCCTTCCGGTGGGCATTGGCTTTTGAAAGATATACTTCAAAGGATCCAGGCGAGAGATGAGGTAAGTAGTGTAGGATGACAAATAATGCTTCAACTTTTGTGCTACCCAAGTCAGGGCACAACTTGTCCTCTCAATGGGAGTATACCTAACCTCGTAAGATGTGAACTTCTTGCTGAGATAGTAGATGGCTTGCTCTTTCCTGCCAGTGATGTCATGCTGACCCAACATACAACCAAATGAATTATCCAAGACTGTCAAATAAAGAATCGAAGGTCTTCCTGTTCCGGTGGGACTAGCACAGGTGGATTCGACAAATACTCTTTGATCTTATCGAAGGCTTCCTGGCATTCATCGGTCCATTTGACCACATCATCCTTCTTTAGCAGCTTAAAGATGGGCTCACAAGTTGTCATGAGTTGAGCAATAAACCTGCTGATGTAGTTCAGCCTCCCTAGCAGACTTATCACCTCGGTCTTGTTCTTTGGCGGTGGCAATTCCTGGATAGCCTTGATCTTTGATGGATCCAATTCAATGCCCCGCCGACTGACTATGAATCCCAACAATTTCCCCGATGGAACACCAAATGCACACTTTGTAGGGTTGAGTTTAAGATTGTACCTACAGAGCCTTTAGAAGAACTTTCTCAAATTTTTGACGTGGTCACACTGCTTCCTGGACTTTATGATAACATCATCTACGTAAACCTCAATCTACTTATGTATCATGTCGTGTAATATAGTTGTCATTGCCCTCATGTAAGTTGCCCCAGCATTTTTCAAACCAAAAGGCATGACCCTGTAGCAATATGTTCCCCATGGTGAGATGAATGTCGTCTTTTACGCATCTTCCCCATCTATTAAAATCTGATGATAGCCCGCATAGCAATCCTTAAAAGACCCAATCTCATGCTTGGCACAATTATCAATTAAAATGTGGATATTTGGCAATGGGAAGTTGTCCTTTGGACTTGCCTTGTTGAGATCACGGTAATCAACACACACTCTGGTCTTACCATCCTTCTTTGGCACTGGCACAACATTGTCTAACCACGTGGGATACCGCGTGACCCGAATGACCTTTGCATCAAGCTGCTTTGTGACCTCTTCTTTAATCTTCATACTCATGTCAGTTTTGAATTTTCTCAACTTCTGCTTGACGGGAGGGAATGCTAGATCAATTGGCAATTTATGGACCACCAAATCGGTACTTAAGCCTGGCATGTCATCATACGACCATGCAAAAATATCCTTATACTCCAACAATGCTTTAATTATTTCTTCCCTGATTTGTGGTTCAAGATGGACACTTATCTTAGTTTCTCTGACATTATTTGGGTCCCTTAGATTGATTGCTTTTGTATCATTCAGATTAGGCTTGGGTTTTTCTTCAAAATGACTTAGTTCCTTACTAATCTCTTCAAAGGCCTCATCCTCATCATATTCTAATTTATCATCACACTCTATTTCTTGGGTTATTATTTCAGAATTAGATTGACTTTTAAGACTGGGCCAAAGATTCCTCATGCATGTCATTTCATTGAAACCAGCATAAACAGAACTGTACAGAGAAGAAAAAGAAAAACAAAAATAAAACCATCAGGAATGATGGAAAAGGGAAACTGCATTTCATTGAAAATAAAGGATAACAGGGTTTGTGCATCAACAAGCAAAAAATAAAAGTCTAGGCCACAACCCTGGAATGACCCAGATAGAAAGGAAAACAAAACAAACTATTAAGACTCTTTCCAGGTAGGGAGAGGAGTAGCCTTCCAATTGTTAAGCTTTACATTCGGCCCGACTAACTGCTCATCTTCTTTGCTAGAACCTTCTCAACCTTCTACCATGTTCATATCATCAAACAACCTCTGGAACATTTCAATTAAATCCTCATCAATGTCAACCACAGAACTTGGGACTGTCGTCACTGGGCGTTTCCAAGCACTGGGCTTGACAAAAGACCTGGAGAGACGCGGAACAGGCTTTGGAAGTGCCCATGCCTTATGTTTCATCCTTCTATCCCTTTCCACATCTGTCGTTGTAGGTTTGAATCCAAGACCGAAAGTACCTAAATTTTTAGGGAGGGACACTGGCTGTATGATACCCTGTAGAGATGCACCCAGACCTTTACCGGGCACAAAGCCATTTTTCAGTATTTCAAAAGCCACCATGACTGATGCAGAGACTACCTTTGGAGTTGGAACACATTTCCCTTCTGGAACCTTCTCGACCGGCACTATTTCAAAAACTTGATAGACCTAAGGCCCTTTGTCATCTTAAGCCTTAATGAACGGGACAGAGGCATCATTATGAGCACACAAATTATCCTCGCCATGAACGACGATCTCCTGTCTATCCCATTCGAACTTGACCATCTAATGCAAAGTGGATGGGACTGCTTTGGCGGCATAAATCCAAGGTCGACCTAACAACAAATTGTAGGAGACGGCCACGTCCAGTACCTGGAACTCCATGGTGAATTCCACCGGCCCTATTATCAAGTCAAGCACTATATCACCGATTGAATCTTTCCCTCCACCATCAAAACCTCAAAGGCAGATGTTGTTCTTGTGAATCCTCTCATCATCAACTTTCAACTTGTTCAGAGTAGGGAGAGGACAAATGTTTGCACTGGAACCATTGTCGACTAACACCCTGGTGACCACAGAATCTTCACATTTTACCGTAAGGTATAGAGCTTTGTTGTGTTCAGTACCTTCCACCAAGAACTCATCATCAGAGAAGGTGACCCTGTTCACCTCAAATATTTTATTGGCGATCTTTTCCAGATGGTTCAGTGAAATTTTGTCGGGAACATGAGCCTCATTCAGAAATTTCATCAAGGCCCGTGAAGGAGGCTACCTAGGAGACCGAGCGGGAGATGTGGAACATATATCCTCACCTGTTTGAGGCTTCGGGTATGTTTCTTGACTCGTTCAAGGACGAACGTTTGTTTAAGTTGGGGAGGATGTGATGACCCGGCTAGTCGTCTCATGAGTTACCGCTCCATTTTCCCCTATTTTAGCTTCTTTACGCTTCGTTATCCGTGTTTTATGTGATCGGGTTGATTAGTTCGAGTTTGGAGAGGATTTGGTAAGAAATGAGACACTTAGTTTCTTTTAAGAAGGCTTAAGTTGGAAAAGTCAACCGGATGTTGACTTATGTGTTAAAAGGCTCGGAAGTGAGTTCTGATGGTTCAGTTAGCTTCGGGAGGTGATTTATGACTTAGGAGCGCGATCGGAATGGGTTTTGGAGTTGTAGAGAAGATTTAGGCTTAAATTGGCGAAGTTGATATTTTGGCAGTTCTGGTTGATAGGCGAGATTTTGATATAGGGGTCGGAATGGAATTTCGAGAGTGACAGTAGCTTCGTTGTGTTATTTGGGATGTGTGTGCAAAATTTTAGGTCATTCAGACGATATTTGATAGACCTTTTGATTGAAAGCATAATTTAAGAGTTCTTGGAGTTCTTAGGCTTGAATCCCCTGTTAAATTGGTGATTTGATGTTGTTGTGAACGTCCCGAGGTTTTGAACAAGTTTGAACGATCTCATGGGATGTGTTGGTACAATTGGTTTGAAGTTCCGAGAGTTCCGGGTAGGTTCCGAGATGTTTTAGGCCGAAAATCATAGCTATAGCAGGTCCAGAAGGGTTGCAGGCCTCGGAACTCACCTGTGCGGGACCGCACAAAAAAGAGTGTGGCCGCGGTATGTGCGGCACGGACTGCACAAAATGAAGTGCGGCCGCAGTGGTTTTGTGCGGGCCGCAGTGGTTTTGCGCGGGCCGCGGTGGTTCTGTGGGGACCGCGGAGGCTGAGATCTACGGGGTACTCTATAAATACGAGGTTTTGGGTTTTATTTGATATTTTGACCTACAGAGCTCGGATTTTGGCGATATTTCGAAGGTTTTTCAAGAAATTCATCGGGGTAAGTGATTCTAACTCATATTTGGGTAGAGTACATGAATCTATCATTGAATTCATCATTTAATTCGTGATTTGGGATGGAATTTGGGAAGAAAATTGTGAAACCTTTCAAAAATATAAAATGATGATTTGAAGGACCAAATGGTATCGGAATTGAATAATTTTGGTATGGTTAGACTCATAAGGGTATGAGAATTCTGAAAATGTAAATTTTACCCGATTCCAAGACGTGGGCCCGGGGCTCAGATTTTGCTAATTTCGGGATTTTTGATATTTTTTGAATGTTTTCGCTTGGGCTTTGTTCCCTTAGCATATTGTGACGTATTCGTTCTGATTTTGGATATATTCGACGCGCGTGGAGGCCAATTCGAGGGCAAAGGCTTCACGAGCTAGAGAATTAGCCGGTTCGAGGTGAGTAATGGTTGTAAATGATGTCCTGAGGGTTTGAAACCCCGGATTGCACATCATAGTGCTATATTGAGGTGAGACACGTGTTGGATGACGAATGTGGGGTCTTTTTCTCTTGGGGATTGTGACTTGGTCCGTCTCGATTGATGATTTTACCGCGTATTTGACTGAAATTTATTTCTTATCATCATGATTTGGGTTGATTGCCATATTTGGGCTTCGTGACAACTATTTGAACCCTTCGGGAATTTATATCACTATTTCCTCACTGCTTTGACTTATTATTTGAACTCAGTCCTGTTGATGTCTACTGTTCTACAAACTCAGCCACTTTTACTCAGATTGAAAACTTATATGATATTTCTAAATGATGCTTTGGGTTGAGAACTATTGTTTTACTAATGCCCGAGGGGCTTGTGATGATTTTCGGACTGTTATTACTCACTGAGTCGAAGTACTCACATTACTCCCTGCACCATGTGTGCAGATTCAGGCATCGCAGAGTCAACTCTTGAGTGTTGATTCTCCCAGTCCAGGCAGTGATTCGGAGACTACGAGGTAGTTATTGGCGTTCGCAGCCTCGTGCCTCCCTTATCTTATCATTTTCATGTTTTTAGAACTATTGTATCGGATTTAGTGTTCAGTAGACCAGTAACCGGATTTCTTAGTTGCTCATGACTTGTGACACCCCGGTTTGGGCTGTGTCGGGATGGTTTCTACTGTTGTTATCGTTAATTCCGCAAATTATGGTTATTATACCATGTTTTAGAACTACTTATGGTAATTAAATGTTTAAAAGAGGTGGTCTGTTTTGGTCTAGTTGGCCTTGTCTTCACGAGAGGCGCCACGACTAAGTTCGAGGAATTGGGTCGTGACATTTATGGTGTCCCAAGTCACCGATTTAAATCCCGAATCGAGGAAAGATTGACTCTGTTTTACAGTTTGCGAACACAGAAATCCGAGTAAGGAATTTTGTTAACCCGAGAGAAGGTGTTAGGCATTCTCGAGTTCTGTGGTTTTAGCACGGTCGTTCAACTGTTATTATTGGCCAATTTATTTGATTTTAAAGCATATTTTTTAATCAGTATAAGTCGAGTCATGTGTCCCGTACTTCTGAATGTCTGATTTTTGGCTACGTTTGTGTATGTTAATGCTAATATAGTCGACGATCCACAACATGTTTATTTTAACTAACAATATTAAATTGTGGCCGGGTCACGTCAATGTACCCTCGAATTTTAGAAATTAAGCGTCGCAACTACGTCACGGGAACCGTACCCGTAGCTATGACAATTTAATTAATGCGCCTAAAGCAACTACAAAATTTCAAAGCATTTTCTAAACTAACTTTGTATTTATGTATGGGCCATATGTTATGAATTTTATTTGCGTATGGTGCACCTCAAATTATTTTAAAGAAAAAGGTTTGTATATATACTTTTGAAGGCAAACTAAAGATATTCCTCTTTATTTAATTAAAAAAAGTACAACAACCACGTCACGGGAATCGTACCCATAGTTGTAATAGTTTAATTACGTGCCTAAAGCAAACTACGAGATTTATTTTTAAAAGGCCAGTTATGATATCTATGAGGGCCATGGGCGATTTGATTAAAATGGCACACCCTAATTATTGGGAAAGGACAAAACTTGATTGAAATAAATTATGAATTTTGTTAAGGCAAAGCGGATCATCAGCGAGAAAGCCAGGGATACATGCCAATCTTTTCATTGCATTTGGGCCGATTATAAGCCCAAACCACATATAGCAACAGTGGAACAAACGAGGACAAAGGGGATTGGGCTTGACCAATGGTATAGATGAGTATTGGGATCAATTGAGCCCCAGAAATGAAACTGGGCAAAGGGTCAATGAGCTTCAAATGAGCCACACGATATGGACCAAGGCTAAGGACCCCTGGGCCTGAGATTTGGGCCACGATCCAAAGAAGACTGGATTTGTTAGTTTTGGGCCCTACATTGGGCAAACTAACCCAACAGGCCCATGACATGCCTCTTGATACTTTTTGCCTTAGGCACATGCACACAGTGTTAAACGTAGAAATCACTTTGCTGAAATTAACATAACCACACATGTTTCTAGGCATTAAAACTACTATTAAGCTGCTACTGAGTTCATACAAGGCAATTTTAACAACAAATGTACTCTAAACTTTGAATCAAGGGTTATAATGATGCATAGCTCCTAAGTTCATATGTTTAAAATCAAATCTAAAAACAACAAAAACATGATGAAGGCTAACCATGGACTTAACATACCACTAGAGCGGCCTAACTCAATCAAAACCCAACAAGGAAATGCTTCTAGTCTAAATTGAAACCCCTAATGTAATAGCCCAAAACTTAAATACATAGAAAGAAAGGGTTCAATCCAGTCAAAATCAACAAGACAAAATTAAAGTCCTCATACAACCCCCAAGAATGTACTGTTAATGGTATGATTAAATGCAGTAAAACAATCATCTTCGAAAAACATAGACAAATCTACAACCAACTGATCATTCATCCATAATATCCAAACTAATTACATGACTTCAAACTGCATTTCACACGTTCATAGGGTCCAAGAAGTACGTGGGAGCAGAAATTAGAGCAAAGAAGATGAGGAAATCAGCAGCAATAGAACAATACAAATCAGCAAATCAACAACAGCAAACTCGACTTCCTTAAACCATTTTTGAGCCCAGATCAACCAGGAATCTTTGGAGTGTTAAAATTACTCTAATCGTGCCAACGAAGTGTAATTTCAAGCAAATTTTAACCAAGAGTGATGCAGAGAATTTTCAGTCTTTTCAAGGTGTGAATGTGTGTGTAAAGAATGAGGAAAGGCCTCTTTTATACAACAAAATCTGTTGTGTGCCTTCCAAGGCAAGGAGATGGGACTTTTTCCAAAATACCCCTCATAGGGTATCTTTTAAAACTGATTTTTTATAGTTGTCCCTTTCCTTTCAGATATTTTCATTTTTCGACCTGTTTCTCCTAGCAATTTTGGGCAGCTGTCCATTTAGGAAGCTTCCCAATCAGTTACTAAAGATTCCCCCGGTCAACAATCCCCAAATTACCCCCTTAAGTTCCTAGTTATTCAATTACCCCCTAAAGTTCTGAATACTTACAAACGTAAGCAAACAGAAAACAAATGAGCTAATACCTTCAGATGGATTGAAAACAAATGACATTCAACGCTTGGAATGTATCTTACAACTGCTGAATCACATTAATTCATAAAGAACTAGTCTGCTACAAGAACCCTAAATGGAACTTTCAAAAATGCTAGAAAACTAATGATTTCCAAAACATGCTCGAATAAACCAACAAATATAATTGCACCTTGAATTAAACCTAAGTCTTTCTCACATAAGCATAAACTCAGAAAATACCATTGGAACAAGAATTAATGCAACTGATGAACTACACTAACTATCACTAATGCTTAAGCTCCGTAATTAATTAACAAATCTAAAATGAAACCTAAAACTATTGATTAACGAGTAGAAATTAAAAGAGCAGGAAAAATGAAAACCTAATAAACCATGAATTGAAACCAAGCTAACGAACCCCCTATGAAACCGATTATTATTAACGATTAGGCACATAAACTAGCTAACAAACCCAAAGCCAAAAACCTAAGTCATGCAATCGGACAAAACAAAACTCACAAAGAAAGAAACCTCAAGGAAGAAGAGTAGAAGATCCGAGCGAAACAAATAAGACAAGCAAAAGAAAATTACCCCCATACTTGCTTCAGGCGGACCCTTGTACGAACTCGAATAACCTCTTTAAAGAAGGAAATGAACCTTTGAATATCATTAATCGATTGTCCTTAGCAAGGGACAGTCGATTAATGATGGTTTGGGGTTCACTCGACCACAGACCAACCAAGAAAAAGAAGAGAGGGAAAACCAGGACTTTCAAACCCCTGCTTCAACATTGACGGGCTGATTTGAGAGGAAACAAGAACATATTTGGGGAGGGAAAGGGGTGAGGGGTTGCGTGGTGTAAATTTGGGTAGATTTGGGGATTTTAACGTTTTGGGGTGTCGAATTTAGATCTGAAATTCGAGACAATTGAGAGGGATTCAAGGAACATGGCTTGGATATTGTGAGAGAAAAGGTGAAAGGGATTATAGGGTGTAGTTTTGAGGCGGATTGGGGTTGTGCCGCCGGCGAATATGGCGGAGGTTTTGGGGGCGGCGGACTCTAAGGTTTCCTTGATGGAGACGACGATGGGAGGGAATGGGTTCGGACTGGGGAGGGTCCTAGTTCTGACCGTTAAATATAAAATGAACCCCCAGGTCCCCACATTTGATCAGTGGAGATCAACGGCTGGGATGAAACGCCTACAGAACGGCGTTGTTTCTGATGGAAGGGGGAAATCGGACCGGGTCAGGGCACTGGGCTGGTGAGACCAAAAATTGGGCTTGGCCCTTGGTGTGTTACAACACCCTCATTTCTTAATTTACTTTTTTTTTCAATTTTCACCTTTCTTTTTCCTTTTTTTTAAATTAATTAAAAACCCAAAATAACTCTTATATTAAAATAATTAAGCTAATTAACCACCATAATATTTACAACAAATTAATTACTCCTAAAAAAAAATTACTAATTTAAACCTAAATGATTAAAAATGCAAAAGTAAGTCATTCTTTTTGTGATTTTCATTTTTAATAAGACAATTAATTTACTAATTAACTTGAAAGTGTAAAAATAAATTCCAAATGCAATGCAGGGTATTTTTGCATTTTTCATGATTTAAATAAAACAAACATGCATAAAAAATGCAAACAATTAACAAAAACCCTACAAAAGATCTACGAAATTGCAAATAATGGAAAAAATTATTTTCTTGAATTTATGGGAGTAATTCATGTAGGGCAAAAATCACGTGCTCACAGGGACCGTGATGGCGCCTAACATTGAACCCGCTAGGCAAGCCAACGTTATTGATTATTCTATCTTTTTACCTTTATCTTTAACAATTTACCAAGTTAATGCAAGTAACCTGCGTAATTAGAAATGCGGAAGAACAGAATTTAATAGTTTAACTAATATCAATACGAAATCCATAACAATAATCCACCCAGAACTGGTGTCACAATCTCACGGACTATCTATGAATACTACAAATAAGGGTTTGAACAAAGAAAATACATGTTTGTCTCTGAAATAGATAAGATTAGAAAGAAACAAGATAGAAAGGGGATGTCAAGACCTGCGGACGCCTGTAGGACTACCTCGGGTCTCCGCTGGACTGAAGGCAACAACCTCTAACTATGGTCCATATGCTCCAGTACCGGGATCTGCAAAAAAGAGTGCAGAGTGTAGTATCAGTACAACCAATCCCATGTACCGAATAAGTGTCTAGCCTAACCTCGGCGAAGTAATAACGAATCTAGGACACAAAAAACAACATAACCTGCAGTTAAAAAATATCTAACAGAATAACAGTAATAGAAGCTAAACATAGATTAATGGGAAGGGGCAACATGCTATAGGGGATAACAACATAGGAAACACAGAAATAACGGAATGAAACAATTAAGGTGCTTGAACCAAGAGCAACATGAAATCACAATAAGTGGGCAATGAATGCACGACAACACCCTTCGTGCTTTTACCCTCAATTCTTACTATGCAATCAATAAAGAAAATGTGCACGACATCAACCTTCGTGCTTTATCACTCTTTCCTCATCCAAATAGTGGTAACAACAACATCCCGACAAGGGAATCAATCAATAAGAATAAATGCGTCCCGGTAAGGGAATCAACAATATCAACATTAAATACGTCCCGACAAGGGAATCAGCTATAACCAATCTTGTTCCAACAATTAACTTTACAAAATGAACCTCAATTTGAGTCAATACTCAATAATGGACAAATACCAAGAAAATGATCATAATTCTTACTCAACATGGAAAATCAACAATTTAGGCATAAATAATACTTAAGAACAATCACAATGAACACAATTTAAGTCTCATGGGCATGCTTGACATTAACGTATAGATACTCGTCACCACACCTATATGTTATACACAATACTAGCACATAGCAATTAAAGCACAACACCTATTCCCTCAAGCTAAGGTTAGACCAAACACTTACCTCGATTCCACGGCCACAAATCAAGCCTCAAATATCGTTTTTCCTCTAGAATTCACCTCCAATTTACTTGTATCTAGTCATAATTAATTTAGTAACATAAATAAATGCTAAATAACTCACACCCAATGCTTAATTATAGTTTTTCTAACATTTTCCCCAAAAACCCAAAAATCGATCCCGGGCCCGCTTGGTCAAAATCTGAAGTTCGGACCAAAATCTGATTACCCATTCACCCCCGAGTCCGGATATGCAATTGGTTTTGGAATCCGACCTCAATTGAGGTCTAAATTCCCAAATTTCAAAATTCTCAAATTTCACCCAAAAACAACCTAATTTCCATGAAAATCCGTAAATTTTGTGATGAAATTGTCACGACCCAAAATCCACTAAGGGTCGTGAGGGCGCCGGACACCATTGTCAGGCAAGCCAACACTAAGAAGTTAATTAAATTCTTATTTTAGTACTTTTGAAATCATTTCTTTTCATTACCTTAAACAATAAATAATGAACTTCACTGAGTAAATAATGATGTCGTTAACAAATTCAGATACTGAATCATTCCATAGTCATACCAGAACCCGGTGTCATAAGTGCATGAGCAATTTCAAGAAAAAAAATAATGTAATGCAATAACTGTCCGGAATACAAGTTGGACAGTAGAGGAAATACAATACAATTCTCTGAGGGAGACTCTGTTGGCTGCGGGTTGTCTTGATAAATGCAGCTCACCTAAGTCTCCGTATCAACCATGTCGCTGCGCTAAACTAGGCCACTAGACACACATGAACATGTGCAACAAAAATGCACAGCAAGTGCAATAAGAGTACAAAAACAACGCGTATCCAGTAAGTATCCCGCCTAATCTCGAAGAAGTAGAGATGAGAGGTCGACTTTGACACTTACTAGTGGTCCAATAATAATATACCAATAATATAGTAAATCAAGGATTTTCATAAAAATGGTTGTAATTCAATAAGCAAGTAATCAATTCTTTTATTAATAGGAAATTTCCAAGTTCATTTTCAACATTTATGCATAAATCTCAAGCCAGGGAGGCAGTGTCATTATTTATAAATTCACCAACCAAACAATACAAGCATGCGCAAATCATGCCGAGGTCATACGGCCCGATCCAACAAATATTTAAACTGTGCACTGCCAGATGGTCGAATGGCGCGAACCATAGATGCATCTATTTAATCTACCGAGGCGTTCGGCCCTTTCCACAATATATAAACACATTCAAACAATCAATCAAGGATTCACCAAGGACCAAGCATCCAAGAAAAAGGCAATTTCTCTTTTAAAAATCAAGAACGATGTCTAGTCTTTTAGAAATTCATTTATACGTTCGATATGTTTTAAGCATTTTAAATTGACAATAAGATTTCAATTATTGCAAGTAAAGCATACTTTTGGGTCCTAGACTACCCGGACTTAAGCATAATAGTAGCTACGCACGGACTCTCGTCACCTCGTGCGTACGTATCCCCCACAAATAGAAGCACATATCTAATTAATTCTCCTATTGGGACAATTCCTTCTTACAAGGTTAGAAAGGAGACTTACCTCACTCCGAAGTTCCAAAATCGGCATTCCACACCCTTTCGAAGACTCAAATTGATGCACAATGCTCCAAAACTAGCCAACAATTATGTAAACCTATAATGTTCAATTAATCATAATAACCCAATTTATAACAATTTCTAACCCCGATTGAAAAGTTGACAAAATCGCCCTCGGGCTCACGTGCCCGGATTCCAAAATTATTTGAAGATAAAGTTTACCCACAACCTCACGAACTCAAATATATAATTTGCTCTCAATTTCATGTCCAAAATCATGGTCAAAATCCAAGAATACAAATTTTCCTAGGTTTTCTTCAAAATCCCAATATTTCTACAATTTACATGATTTTCCATGTTAAAATCTAGATATAATCCAAGTAATTAACTTGCAATAGGTGGGAATCACTTACCTTGACATAGATGATGAAGATGGAGCTCCGAAATCGCTCCTAGGTCGGTTCCCATGGAGGAAATGAGATGAAATAATCCAAACCCATTTCTTTACACTTATGCACTACCCAGACGACTCTTCTTCGCATTCGCGAGACCCCCATCGCGTTCGCGAAGAAGAAAATTCCCAAAAACCATTTTCCAAACTCTTCTCAGATAGTCTCTAGTATAATGGCCATAACCTTTTTTACAAAACTCCAAATGACAAATGGTTTAATGTTTTGAAAACTAGACACCAAGATCTACAACTTTCATGTTTGGTCATCTCCCAATTACTTATAGATTTTGAGATATAAGCTTTCAAAGTCAGTCCTGTGCAACACAAATTTCTTCTTCATCTTCCCGGATAGCCTATAGTGTACCAGACATAACCTTTTGTACACAAATCCAAATTCTAAATTGTTTATGTTTCTGAAAATTAGACACAAAGGGCTACAACTTTTATTTTTGGATCATATCCAAATTCCTTATAGATTGCGAGATATGAGCCTCCAAACTCAGACCTATGCAATAGAGATTTCCTTCTTCGCGAACGCGAGGATCTCTTCGCGAACGCGAAGAACAAAGTCCATGAAGCCAAATCCCTCTTCGCGAACGCGAGAGGATTCTCCCGAATGTGAAGAAAAACACCACACACCAGCATCAGCTATTGAAAAACAGCCCGAAATTATCTGAAACCATCCCGAAACACACCCGAGGCCCCCGGGGCCCCGTCCAAACATACCAAAAAGTCCCATAACATAATACGGACTTGATCGAGGCCTCAAATCACATCAAACAACGCTAAAACCATGAATTGCACTCCAATCTAAGCTTAATGAACTTTAGAATTTCAAACTTCTATATTCAATGCCGAAACCTATCAAATCACATCCGATTGACCTCAAATTTTGCACACAAGTCATATTCGACATTACGAACCTACTCCAACTTCCGAAATCGGGTTCCGAACCCGATATCAAAAAGTCCACTTTCGGTCAAACTCCTCAAAAACCTTTAAATTTCTATCTTTAGCCAAATGACTCCAAAATGACCCACGGGCCACCGAATTCACTTCCGATCAGGCTCCCGATACCAGAATCACCATACGGAGCTATTCCCAGACTTAGAATCCCAAACGGACATTGATAACACTGAAATGCACTTTAACCCAAACTTATGAAATTATTCCAAAAATGCTAACTTCAACAATAGGCGCCGAAACATTCCCTGGTCTTCCAAAACCCGATCCGGACAAACGACTAAGTCCGAAATCATCATACGAACCTACTGGAACCTTCGAATCCCGATTCCGAGGTCGTTTGCTCAAAAATCCAATCTTAGTCAATTCTTTCAACTTATGGCTTCCGAAATGAGAATTTTCTTTCCAAATCAACTCCAAACTTTCCGAAATTCTATTCCGACCATGTGTACAAGTCATAATACTTGAAGTGAAGCTGCTCATGGCATCAAACTGTTGAACGATGCGCTAGAGCTCAAAACGACCGGTCGGGTCGTTATAGAAATCATGTAAAATGATGAAGTAGATTGAAAGAAATAAGTTAAAAGTTGTTTACCTATGATTTGGGGAAGAACTTTTCTTTGAAAAATCACCCAAGAGAGATTAGGGTTTGAAAGAGTTTGAAAAATGAAGAAAATCCAGTCTAAGTTAGAATTTACCCAGGCGCAGTTATTGCATTTGCTATGCTAGGTTCGCAAATGCAAACTCGCAAATGCGGCCAAGGCTTTGCAATTGTGAAGGTTGGCCTGGCCTGCTTACTTCGCAAATGCGAACGATCGTTTGCAATTTCGATTACTGCTGGAGTCGCTTTTGCGACATAGAGCTTCACAAATGCGAAGATCCCCTCCGTGCCCAGTCATTGCAAATGCGAAGGCTTCGCAATTGCGAAGCCTGCAGACCTGCAACTCACCTGCAATTTTTCCTAAAACACTCCACGCCCTTCCAAAACTCACACGAGCCCTCGGGGCTCCAAACCAAACATGCACGCATGTCCAAAAATATCATACGGACTTGCTCGTGTGATCAAATCATCAAAATAACATCAACAACTATGAATTTAGCTTCAAAATCAATGAAATTCTCAAGAACACCTAAAGTTATTATTTTCACAACCGAGGGTCAAATTTATATCAAATCAAGTTCGTTTCCTACCAAATTTCATAGATTAGACTTAAAAATTATTTTAGACCTGTACCGGGCTCCGGAACCAACATACGGGCCCGATACTATCACCTTCAAGCATTATTCAATTTCCAAACTTCCTGTATTTTTCAGTTAAACAATTTTCTTCAAAAATTCATTTCTAGGGCTAAGGACCTCGAAATTCAATTCCGGGCATACGTCCAAGTCCCATATTTTTCTACGGACCTTCTAGGACCGTCAAATCATGGCTCCGGGTCCGTTTACCCAAAATATTAATCGAAGTCAACTTAATTAAATTTTAAAAGCAAAAATTAGCATTTTTCAATTTTTCACATATAGGTTTTTCGAAAGCGCGCTCGGACTGTGCACACAAATCGAGGAGAAGGAAAATGAGGTCTTGAAGGCCTCGAAACCCCGGATTGGGTTCTAAAATACGATATGACCTTTTGGGTCATCACATTCTCTACATTTAAAACAACCTTTCGTCCTCGAACGGAAATAGAAAAGTACCTGAGTCGGGGAAAAGATGAGATAATGGCTCCACATATCGGACTCGGTCTCCTAGGTTGCTGCCTCAACAGGCTGACCTCTCCACTACACACAAACTGAAGGGAATTTCTTCGATCTCAACTGACGAACCTGCTGGTCTAGAATGGCTACCGGCTCCTCCTCATAGGTCAAGTCCTTGTCCAACTGGACAGTGCTGAAGTCTAATACGTGGGATAGATCGCCGTGATACTTCCAAAGCATGGACACCTGAAACAACACTCAGTCTCCGACCATGAATGCCATATCGCGAACCTTATGGTTGGCATAACTCTTCTGTCTGGACTGAGCTGTACGAAGCCTATCCTAAATGATCTTAACCTTGTCCAAGGCATCCTGAACTAAATCTGTACCCAACAACCGAGCCTCTCCCGGCTCAAACCACTCAACTAGTGACCGACATCGCCTACCATATAATGCCTCATAGGGAGCCATCTGAATGCTCGACTGGTAGCTGTTATAGTAGGCAAACTCTGATAATGGCAAGAACTGATCCCAAGAACCTCCAAAGTCAACAACACATGTTCGGAGCATATCCTCCAAAATTTGAATAGTACGCTCGGACTGTCCGTCCGTTTGAGGATGAAATATTGTACTCAACTCGACCCGTGTGCCCAACTCATGCTGAACTGCTCTCCAAAAATGCAAGGTAAACTGCGTATCCCGTTCAGAAATGATAGACACGGGCACACCATGAAGACGAACGATCTTGCGGATATAAATCTCTACCAACCGCTCAGAAGAATAGGAAACTGCCACATGAATGAAATGCGCTGACTTAGTCAGCCTATCCACAATAACCCAGACTGCGTCAAACTTCCTCTGAGTCCGTGGGAGTCCAACAATAAAGTCCATAGTGATATGCTTCCACTTTCAATCAGGAATTTCAATCTTCTGAAACAAACCACTAGTTCTTTGATGCTCGTATTTCACCCGCTGACAATTCAAACACCAAGCTACATACATAACAATATCCTTCTTCATCCTCCTCCACCAATAATGCTGTCGCAAGTCCTGATACATCTTAGCGGCGCCCAGATGAATGGAATAACGGGAATTATGGGCCTCCTCTAGAATCAACTCAAGAAGTCCATCCACATTAGGCACACAAACACGACCCTGCATTCTCAAAACTCCATCATCTCCGATTGTAACCTGGTTGGCACCTCCGTGCCGCACTGTGTCTCTAAGGACAAGAAAATGAGGATCATCATACTGCCGATCTTGGATACACTCAAATAATGAAGAACGAGCGACTATGCAAGCTAAAACACGATTGGGCTCATAAATATCCAACCTCACGAACTGATTGGCTAAAGCCTAAACATCCCAAGCAAGCGGCCTATCACCGACCAGAATATATGCAAGGCTGCCCATACTGGCTACTTCCTACTCAAAGCATCGGCCTCCACATTGGCCTTCCCTGGATGATACAAGATGGTGATATCATAGTCTTTCAACAGCTCCAACCACCTCTTCTGCCTCAAATTTAGCTCCTTCTACTTGAACAAGTATTGCAAACACTTGTGATCCGTGAACACCTCACATGACACGCCATATAAATAATGCCTCCAAATCTTCAGCGCGTGAACAATGGTTGCTAGCTCCAAATCATGAACTAGATAATTGTTCTCGTGAATCTTCAACTATCACGAAGCATATGCAATAACCTTGTCATTCTGCATTAACACCGCACCAAGCCCAATACGAGATGCATCACAATATACTGTATATGGCCCTGAACCTATGGGCAATACCAACACTGTTGCCATAGTCAAAGCTGTCTTAAGCTTCTGAAAGGTCGCCTCACACTCGTACGACCACCTAAACTGGGTACCCTTCTGTGTCAACTGGGTCATCGGGGCTGCGATAGATGAAAATCCCTCCATAAACTGATAGTAATAACCCGCCAAACCCAAAAAACTCTGGATCTCTATAGCTGATGTGGGTCTAGGCCAGTTCTTGACCGCCGCAATCTTCTTAGGATCTACCTGAATACCCTCTGTCGATACAATGTGACCCAGGAATGCTACTGAACTCAACCAAAACTCACATTTCGAAAACTTAGCATACAACTGACTATTCTTAGAGTCTGAAGAATGACTCGAAGATGTTGCTCGTGATCCTCCCGGCTGCGGGAATAGATCAAAATATCATCAATAAAGACAATCACGAGGGAATCCAAATAAGTTTTGAACACTCGGTTAATCAAATCCATAAAAGCTGCCGGGGCATGGGTCAACCCGAACGACATCACTAAGAACTCATATGCCCGTATCGAGTGCGGAAAGCTATCTTAGGGACATCGGATGCCCTAATCTTCAACTGATGGTAGCCAGATCTCAAATCAATCTTCAAAAATACCCTGGCACCCTGAAGCTGATCGAACAAATCATCAATCCTCGGCAATGGATACTTGTTCTTGATGGTGACTTTGTTCAACTGCCAATAATCTATGCACATCCTCATCAACCCATCCTTCTTCTTAACAAACAACATCGGTGCACCCCAAGGCGAGACACTCGATCTAATAAAGCCTTTATCCAGCAAGTCTTGCAACTGTTCTTTTAATTCTTTCAACTCTGGCAGGGCTATACGATATGGCAGAATAGAAATGGGTTAAGTGCCTGGAGCCAAGTCAATGCAAAAGTCAATGTCCCTGTCGGGTGGCATCCCCGGCGGTCTGAAGGAAATACCTCTGAGAACTCACGAACAACGGGCACAAAATCCATAGAAGGAACCTCAGCACTAGAATCACAAATATACGCCAAATAGGACAAACATCCCTTATCAACCATACGTCTAGCCTTTATATTGAGATAACCCTGTTGGTAGAATGACTGGGAGTCCCTCTCCACTCCAAACGAGGCAACCCCGTCAATGCTAAGGTCACGGTCTTGGCATGACAGTCCAATATAGCATGATAAGGGGATAACCAATCCATCCCCAAAATGACATCGAAATCCACCATGTCGAGGAGTAGAAGATCTACACGGGTCTCATGACCCCCAATAACGACCACGCAAGCACGATAAACACAATCTACCATAATAGAGTCACCCACCGGTGTAGACACATATATAGGAGCACTCAAAGAATCACGCGGCACAACCAGATAAGGGGCAAAATAAGATGATACATAAGAATATGTGGACCCTGGATCAAATAGAACTGAGGCATCTCTACTACAAACTAAAACCGTACTTGTGATAACTGCATTGGAGGCCTCAGCCTCAGGTCTGGCTGGAATAGCATAACATCGGGGTTGGGCCCCACCACTCTGAATTATATCTCTAGGACGTCATTCTGCTGGCTGGCCTCCACCTCTAGCTGTCTGGCCTCCACCTCTAACGGCCTAACCTCCACCTCTAACACCTCTACCCCTACCTTTAGCTGGCTGAGCGGGCGATGGAACACCGGTGCTAGAACTATAGCACGAGAACCCTGGTGTTGAGAACTGCTCGAGGCTCGAGGGCAAAACCTAACAATATGCCTCATATCACCGCAAGTATAGCAAGACTTCGGCTGCTGACCCTGAAACTAACCTTGACGGCCTGGATAACCACCCTGAAAACTCTGGAGTGGAGGTGCACTGATAGGAGCTGGTGGTGCACTATAGGGCAACTGATCAGAATACTGCATATGAGAACCACAGCCAACTGGAGCACCGTGAGAAGCCTAAAGTGTTGATTAAAACAGCCTGGGAGGATGGCCTCTACAAAAAGAATCCCTACCTCCAAATGAGGCACCACTAAATCTGCCAGAATGACGAGGCCTCTTGTCAGACCACTGACCGCTCCCCTAAGCTAGAACCATCTCAACCTGCCTGGACACATTGGCCGCATCCTAGAAAGAAATCTTGTTACCTGTATCCTTAGCCATCTGCAATCTAATAGGCTGAGCAAGTCCCTCAATAAACCTCCTCACCCTCTCTCTCTCTTGGTGGGAAGTATCAAAAGAGCATGACGAGCCAAATCAATAAACCCCATCTCGTACTGCGTGACAGTCATAGAACCCTGCTGGAGACGCTCGAACCGCCTGTGGTACTCCTCTCTCTGGGTGACGGGAAGAAACTTCTCGAGAAATAGCTGCGAGAACTAGTACCAAGTGAGAGGTGGTGATCCAGCTAGTCTGGTCAAACAATAATCTCTGCACCATTTCTTGGCGGAACCTGACAGACAAAAAGTAGCAAAGTCAACCCCATTGGTCTCCATTTTCCCCAAGTTCCGAAGAACCTCATGACAGCTGTCTAAGTAATCCTGGGGATCCTCTGATGATGTACCACCATAAGTAGTAATGAAGAGCTTGGTGAACCTGTCCAACCTCCACAAAACATCTACAGACATAGCTGCCCTATGACCGGTCTGAGCTACTATACCTGGCTGAACTACTCCCACTGGCTGAGCTGCTGGAGTCTGAAACTGGGGAGCCATCTGCTTTGAAGTGCGGGTAGCGGGAGTCTGTGCTCCTCCCCCAACCTAAAAGACAGCTGGTGCTACAGGAAGTAAGCATGCCTGGGTGACACTCTCCAAAAGGCCCACTAGACGGACTAGAGCATCCTGGAGTACCGGGGTAGCGATGAACCCCTTTGGGACCTAAGATAGGCCCACTAGAATTGTCTGGGCCGGAACTTTATCATCAAACTCTAACTAAGGCTCTGCCGCTGATGTTGCTCCTCTAGGCTGAGCTCTACCCCTGCCTCGACCTCTAATACGGCCTTGGCCTCGTCCTCTACCCCTCGTAGGAGCTATTGGTGGGGGCTCGGATTGCTGATCGACTGCTGAAGCGGTACGTGTTCTCGCCATCTACGAAAGAACATAATAGAAGTTCAATTAGCATTGAGAAATCAAATTGCACGATAAAGATGAATAGAAGTGAAATTGTTCCTCCGAATTACCCACCGTCGGCACCGTAATGGCGCCTAACATTGAACCCGCTAGGCAAGCCAATGTTATTGATTATTCTATCTTTTTACCTTTATCTTTAACAATTTACCAAGTTAATGCAAGTAAACAGCGGAATTAGAAATGCGGAAGAATAGAATTTAACAATTTAACTAATACCAATACGAAATCCATAACAATAATCCACCTAGAACTAGTATCAAAATCTCACGGACTATCTACGAATACTACAAATAAGGGTTTGAACAAAGAAAATACATGTTTGTCTCTGAAATAGATAAGAATAGAAAGAAACAAGATAGAAAGGGGACGCCAAGGCCTGCGGACGCCTGCAGGACTACCTCGGGTCTCCACTGGACTGAAGGCAGCAACCTCTAACTATGGTCTGTATGCTCCAGTACCGGGATCTGCACAAAAGAGTGCAGAGTGTAATATCAGTACAACCGACCCTATGTACTGAGTAAGTGTCAAGCCTAACCTCAGTGAAATAGTGACGAGGCTAGGACACAAATAAACAACATAACCTGCAGTTAAACAATATCTAACAGAATAACAGTAATAGAAGCTAAACAGAGATTAACGAGAAGGGGCAACATGCTATAGGGGATAAAAACATAGGAAACACGGAAATAACGGAATGAAACAATTAAGGCGCTTGAATCAATATCAACATGAAATCACAACAAGTAGGCAATGAATGCACGGCATCACCCTTCATGCTTTTACTCTCAATCCTCACTATGCAATCAATAAAGAAAATGTGCATGGCATCACCCTTTATGCTTTATCTCTCTTCCTCACCATATGCATCAATATCAATGTAAATGTGCACGGTATCACCCTTCGTGTTTTATCACTCATTCCTCACCAAATGCAAAAGTATGAATGTGCACGACATCACCCTTCGTGCTTTATCACTCTTTCCTCACCCAAACAGTGGTAACAACAAAATCCCGGCAAGGGAATCAATCAATAAGAATAAATACATCACGGCAAGGGAATCGACAGTAACAACACTAAATATGTCCCGGCAAGGGAATCAACTATAACCAATCTTGTTCCAACAATTAACTTCACAAAATGAACCTCAATTGGAGTCAATACTCAACAATGGACAAATACCAAGAAAATGATCATAAGTCTTACTTAACATGGAAAATCACCAATTTAGGCATTAATAGTACTTAAGAACAATCACAACAAACACAATTTAAGATTCACGGGCATGCTTGACACCAACGTATAGATACTCATCACCACACCTATACTTCGTACACAACACTAGCTAGCAATTAAGGCACAACACCTATTCCCTCAAGCTAAGGTTGGACCAAACACTTACCTCGATTCCACGGTCACAAATCAAACCTCAACTATCATTTTTCCTCTAGAATTCACCTCTAATTCACTTGTATCTAGTCATAATTAGTTTAATAACATCAATAAATGCTAAAGAACTCACACCCAATGCTTAATTATAGTTTTCCCAACATTTTTTCCCAAAACCCAAAAATCGACCCCGGACCTGCTTGGTCAAAACCCAAAGTTTGAACCAAAACCCGATTACCCATTCACCCCCGAGCCCGGATATGCAATTGGCTTTGGAATCCGACCTCAATTGAGGTCTAAATCCCCAAATTTCAAAATTCTCAAATTTACCCAAAAACACCCAAATTCCAATGAAAATCCCTAAATTTTGTGATGAAATCTTGTAAAATAATGAAGTAGATTGAAAGAAATAAGTTAAAAGTTGTTTACCTATGATTTAGGGAAGAACCTTTCTTTGAAAAATCGCCAAGAGAGCTTAGGGTTTGAGAGAGCTTAGGGTTTGAAAGAGTTTGAAAAATGAAGAAAATCTCGTCTAAGTTAGAATTTACCCAGGCGTAGTTATCGCATTAGCAATGCCAGGTTCTCAAATGTAGCCAAGGCTTCGCAATTGCGAAGGTTGGACTGGCCTGCTTACTTCGCAAATGCGAATGATCGTTCGCAATTGCGATTACTGCTGGAGTCGCTTTTGCGACATAGAGCTTCGCAAATGCGAAGGTCCCCTCCCTGCCCATTCATCGCAAATGCGATGGTTATTCGCAAATGCGAGCTCGCATTTGCGAAGCCTGCAGACCTGCAACTCACCTGCAATTTTTCCCAAGTTCAAAACACTCTGCGGCCTATCCAAAACTCACCCGAGCCCTCGGGGCTCCAAACTAAACATGCACGCAAGTCCAAAAATATCATACAGACTTGCTCGTGCGATCAAATTATCAAAATAACATCAACAACTATGAATTTAACCTCAAAATAAATGAAATTCTCAAGAACACCTAAAGTTACTATTTTCATAACCGGGGGTCCAATTTATATCAAATCAAGTCTGTTTCCTACCAAATTTTACAGATTAGACTTAAACATTATTTTAGATCTGTACTGGGCTTCAGAACCAATATACGGGTCCGATACTATCACCTTCAAGCATTATTCAATTTCCAAACTTCCTATATTTTTCAGTTAAACAATTTTCTTCAAAAATTCATTTCTTGGGCTAGGGACCTCTGAATTCAATTCTGGGCATACGCCCAAGTCCCATATTTTTCTATGGACCTTCCGGGACCATCAAATCGCGGGTCCAGGTTCATTTACCCAAAATATTGACCGAAGTCAACTTAATTAAATTTTAAAGGCAAAATTTAATATTTTCTCAATTTTTCACATATAGGTTTTTTGGAAGCGTGCCCGGAATGTGCACGTAAATCGAGGAGAAGAACAATGAGGTCTTGAAGACCTCGAAACCTCGGATTAGGTTTTAAAACACGAGATGACCTTTTGGGTCATCAAATGAATATGGAATCAAAACACTAAAGTAAGAAAAGAAAAGATGTTAATAAAACCTATTTTTAACTAACATCGAAGTAAGTGCTTTTTTTACCTTCAAATTATTAAAGATACCCAAAAAAACTCCTAAAAGACATTACTCATGAACCAAAATACATTTTCCATGTCATTAAACTCACCAACCTAGTAACAAAGAATTCACACATTTCAGGCCCAAAAGAAATAATCCAACCAGTTAATCACCATGTAACCACTTTAAATTTATATGAGTACAATCAACTTCAGTAAAAGAGTAATCAACTTTAAAAAAAACAATATAAGAAAACATATATTTTGCCATCACTATTGTTCTTGAATTATTGTTTATGATCCTATGTTCATAGAGAATGGCAAGGCAAACAATACATTATTTGTAATCACAGCCTCAAGATAGATTGTAAGTTAAATTAGTTTGATTTAAACAAAAAAATTATGTGGTAACTTAGAATTGACAAAAAGGTTTTGAAGAGTAGCTAAATCTTGTAGGCCATAGGGAAGGCTTACTATTCTACCTTTTCTGCTTATCAAGAACCGGGAAAAGATCAAAGGTAAAATAGAAAATATAGAATACCAACAACAGAATTTTAGGTTTGGCAAGTGGGAGGAAGAAGAGGAGCGGAAGGCTTTATAAGCGGGAGTACAAAGAATGAAAAAAATTTCCTGGGAAAGGAAAGAGGAGAGCAAGAAACCCTAATCAATGTAATTTTAAAAGAGACGTTTCAGAAAAATTTAGGAGTGACGGTTTGATTCTTTTGTTAAGATGAGACACCTTTGATCAGTTTCAAAACCGAAGGAATGTTAAAAGACAGGTTTGTTGAGTTGTTTTAAGAGTGCACTATTTTTTCTTCATTTGAAAAAGCAAAGCTCTAAGAAAATAGATAAATAGAAATTCTGACATATTAGAGTGTCACATCAGACCCTACTTTGTATAATTATATAGATATAGATATAGATGTTTATCTTCGTGCCTAACCATATACTTCTTTTCAGCATATTTTTTTTTGATATTGTGCATCTTAAAGAAATTATGTTCAAAAGAAGAAGAATTGAATCTTTGGATGGGAAACTGATAACTTATCTTAGAATACTATGTGTGGCACCCTAGACTACGTGTTATGTGCAAGAAGTTACATTAACATGGTTCATGTCATAAGAGATATGTTGGAAGTTTTATATAAAAGCTACTGTATTAGCATGAATTTGTGTGGTATCTGTTTTTTTTCTTCTTCTTTCTTTTTTTAAAAAAAAAAAAAAAAAAAAAAAACTTCTTTTATGTTAACTTGCTTTTACCTTCACATAACATGTATAAAAATTTAGCTTTGCAAAATTTTAACTGCTTTTACATGTTTTGTGATATGTTGGTTATTGAACTTACAGTGGAAAGTGTAGAGCATGACGCAAGTGCGGACTTTTGGAGCCTTGATATCCTATGCTTTGAGTTTCTGTACGTGATGCCTCCATTTGAAGCAAAGGAACACTCGGACACATATAAAAGATAAACTTTTCTTCCAAATGTAAACTAAAAGTTTAACGAGATACTTACATAGGAAACACAAAAAATGAAGAAGATTTTAGAAGAAATAGTAGTACATTACATTTTATACACAGGTCCTCCTTTTAGAAAAAGTGTGAATTCTTTTATACAATGCTACAACTCATGTTCATGGTACAATTTTCAAATTCTGCATGGATGAGTATGAAACGACAGAATGAAATTACACATACTGTACACAAGCATTACAATTTTCAAACATTTCGTCATTTGCTAGATCTGGCATGGACGAGTTTGAAATAGCAAACGACTTTATAAATATTACTACAAGTTTAATAATAATAGGTATATTGGCAAGGTTTTTCTATGGATGTGCACAAGATTGTGAAAGCGGATCTCAAATTTCCTGCCAAACCAATTATATTGTCTCAGCAGCTGGCCAAGGACCTCATTAGTTAGATTTTTCTCTAATCCATTGAGATACTTTAAAATACAGCAGCACGTAATCTCGGGGCTAATTTTTTCTTTTTTATTCATGTTTGTGTGATTTAGATGCTTGTAAGGGTTCTACTCAGTATCTGCCCCTGAAAAATGTACTTGAGAATCCTTGGATTGTGCAGAATGCAGATCCTTCAGGTGTTCACTTATTCCTTCTTTGTTTCATTTTACTTTTAAGCTGCTCCTAGTTTGGAGTTCGATATAAAGAGATAATACACGGATCTAAGTGATATCATGAACTATGGCCGCGCGACCTTGCTCTTCGGGTGACTCGAACTCACAACCTCTTGGTTGGAAGTGGATGGTGCTTACCATTAGAGCAACCCACATTATATGGAATTAGATCTCGCAAATAATGAATAACTTTGTGGAAGCGGGAGTTCTGCCATTACTGTTTGTGTTGTTGAATCAATTATTATCCTGTTGTGGGAACTGGAAAGAAGGATTAAGATCAGAATATGCTGGATTTGTTGTTTCCAAACTTTCACTTCCATTAGTTTACCATAAATTGCATAGAGTATTCGAACTTGTACATATATAGTTGAATTATGGTTTTTGTATCATTAAACTTTCTCTTAACAATTGTTGCTTCCATTGACATAAGTAATTGGCAACACTGTTGTGGTCAACATATAGGTATCCAAAGTTGATCGAATTGCATGTATATATACAGGGCTTCTATTATGGTTTGCTTCAAGATTGTTGCTCTTTGTAAAGTAGCAGTATGTACCTACTTTGAGATGATTTTTTTGTAGGTATCAAGTGAAAATTTGGGTTGGAAAGCAAAAAATGATGGACTACGTGGTGTGACAATTTACTTTTGGGAGAATGAAATTCTTCTATGTCCTCCATTTTTTCAAAAGTTTTTTCCTCTTTTCTTGTTTTGATTCTTGTATCTTATTTGATAAGTTTAATTACTCAAATTGAAATAAACATTCTGGACTAAGCCTTGACTTGCAGCAGATTACATGCTAATTTGACAGTCATTTCCTAATTTTCATATAATGTTATCTCAATAACACATTAGATATTGACAATTTTCTTTAGGATACATTTCCCATGCTTATGTGTTTTCAGTAATATCGGAACTTTACTATGAACTCAGCTTCTTTTCTTTTCTTTTTTTGTTTTCAGCAGGCCACATCACTACTTGAATCTTGAGAGTACTGCTCCAGAATTCAACAAGTGTTTGAAACATCAGACAATATGGGAACCATAGTCATTCTGCATTAACTTTTGTATATCTTGTCTATTATGTGATAATTTTTAAGTGGTCTTGGTGTTTCGATTTGGCTAAGTTAACGTTGTGTGTTTGAAAATAGAGATTTTTACATACATATACGCTATTGGAAACTTTATTACCCTCCCTACTCAAGTTTTACTTTAATTACCTCCTATATACAAAATTACCAATTATGTACATTTTTAGGATTTAAGGATAATTAATCAATTCCTACAATCACTCCCACTCCCCCCACGTTTCTCTCTGTATCCCACTTCCCCCTCCCCCACGTATCTTGCACAAGAGAGCAGCAATTCCATCATTGATAGCTTGCACAAGAGAGCAGCAATTCTACCATTAATAGCCATTAAAAAGCTTTGAAGCTTTGAATTCGAATTTGGGTTTTCAAAAAATATTACTTGTTTGAATTGGGTGTTGTTGCAAACAATTGAGAATTCTCTCTACGTCTCTCAATCCCGAATTCCAGTAATGTAAAGCAAAGAAAAAGAGAGCAGCAATTCTACCATTGACAGCCATTAAAAAACTTTGAAACTTTGAATTCGAATTTGGGTTTTCAAAAATCATTATTTATTTGGATTCGGTGTTGTTGCAAACAATTGGGAATATGGTTTGAAGTTTATGTCTCAATTTTGAGGGTGTTTTGGTAAAGAGTAGACTTAATTTTGGCTAAATTTCATATTGAAACTCGAAGAAGAAGAAGACATGACATACATTATTCTGCAGAAATTGTAGGAAAATTGTAGAAAAATTGTGTGTGTGTGTGTGTGTATATATATATATATTTAATTTAAGTATTGTATGAAAGTTGAACAATATTGTATAAAAATTGTATTTAAGTTGTATGATATTGTAGTTGTATATAATTGAAAGTTGTAGATAATTTATAGATAAGTTGTATAATATATAATTAGTTGTATGAAATTTATTTTTACTATGTATAAATCAGATACAAAATATACAAAAGACATATTGTATAAAAATTGTATTTAAGTTGTATGATATTTTAAATGTCTTTTAATGAGGAAAAACAATGTATGAAAGTTGTAGATAAATTGTAAATAAGTTGTATACTATATAATTAATTGTATAAAATTTATTTTTAGTTTATATATATTATTATAAATATAAAACTTTATCAAATTTGTATCCTATCGGCTCCGATGGCTTTCCCCTCAAGTGGAGCATGGTGCATTCACTTCTGAAGAGGATGAAACCATCATAACTCTACTCTTAGACGTAAGTGTTGCTCCTTTGAAAAGATTGTCTAGTGTAGGTCCTAGTACCAAATTTTCTTCTGGTATGAATCCGAGTAGTCCATCCGGATCCGACTTGAGAGATTCGAGTCTTTTCCATTTTTTCCTAACCTCTTGTTTATGGTAATGGACCTATCCCCCGAATCAGCGGGATTTTCCCTCTTCCTCCTCCAGTTCAACATATCAAAAATTGCTCCATTTGTACCTGACCCACCCACCCACTTCTCTTTGCCTTTTGCTACCTCGGATCTGGAACCCATGAAACCTCGACTCAGACTGCACAACCAATCCAGCAAACTCAGCCCCCTCAGTCGCCGCTATTAAATTCCAGGCACTAATAATGGATTATATATAATTTGTAAGTAATTCTTGTTTATGGCTAATAATATATAAAACTAGGACAATTTTGATAAATAAGTTTCAATATTGTATATGAATGAAAAAATCACTTAAAAATATATCAGCTATATATATATTACAAAAATAGTGTTAATGCTAAAGAATGCAATACACACTTTGTAGTTGCTCCATTTGTTGATTAAATTTCACACTCATATATAATTTTCAAGGAATTATCAGTTGGTGAACGTGTAACAAAATAATATAATTTTATTTATGTTAGGCTCAATTACTGAATTCTTATAAAATAATGGAATTTGTACACAAATAATCCCCTAATTTAAGGCACTAATAATGGATTGTATATATTTTGTAGCTAAACCGTGTTTAGGTCGGGTAAATTCAAAAATATGGACATTTTTCGTAATAAGGTCTCAAATAGTGTATAGGAATGAAAAAAGAGAAATTTTCAGAAACCACTATGTTTTAGTGATTATTAGCTTGCTATAGCTACCATTTACTAAATTACTTCCTATAGCTATGTTTTAACTTGTTATAGAGTATATTCAATGTATTTAAGCTAATGTATTAATGAATACAATAGGAAAAGTCGGCGAAAAAAAAGGAATTAAAGCTAACGTATAGACTGTATTCATATGTATTTGCAAGTTGTATTCGTGAATACAGTAACGTAATTTGCGGGAAAAAAAAAGGTCTTCAGTTGTTTAAAAACGGTAAGTGAATCAATTAACGTGATAGACTCCTAATATAACTCAACAAACTCAATTATAACACACAAAATTTTATTTCCAGCTATAGAAAAGATTCTCAACCGAAAAACACCCCAAAAATAGAGCAATCTTCAGAGATTCAATCCATCCTTTCTTTTTTTAGTAGTATCTTTACTAAAATATTTTATAGTGGTATCTTTATAAATAGATTTATATATTAAAATTATATAATTACATTGAATACGTGAAGCATAGCAGGTTATCTATAGTGCAAAAACATATAAATACATACTGCGGATACATTTGGATACATATATACATCTGAATACATAAATTATATTAATTAAAAAAAACATATGAATACATTTTACAATACATTGAATATATACTGCTGAATATATACTACTGGACAAAACAGTGAAACAACGTGAAGCTTTGAAATTATATAATTACATTGAATACAATTAAATATAGTGAATATATTGAAAAAGTAGAAAAAACTAAAGACATTGAATACAATAAAATACATGAAATACAGCGTGATACATTGAAATACAATGGAAAAAAAGGTAATTGACTCTTCAAGTTCCTTGGCCCCAAACTCCGTCCCCAATCCACCGATATCCAGGCCGCCTCATGTGGGGCGTCGCCGCCGGTACCGGCGCCCTCTGAGTCGTCCAGGTAGTGAATCTCTCATTTCTACTTGGAAAATTTTGAGATCTGCACTTGTATTTCTCCACATCTTTGTTTCTCCTTTATTATTTTTTTCCCCAGGTCTTTGTTTCTACTTACCACAACTCTTTGGAGCAAAAAAAAAGTTGAAAATTGAGAGAGACAATGGAGATGAATCAATGAAGAATCATTGATAGAGAGAATGGCGTGACGTAGAGAAATTGGAGACAGATCCTGGAGAGAGAAGTTTACTTCCTATACGGTAATTTTGTGAGAGGAAAAAAAAAAGAGATAGAAAAATAATACACAACGTATTTAATGGCTTAAAGGTAGGAAGTAGCTATAAATAGATATTTTGCTATAAGAATTAAAAGGTAGCTATAGGAAATAATTTTTTAAAAGGATATTTATTTATAATAAATAAGGTATCAACATTTGCTATAATAAGTAAAATTTCCAATAATATAACTTTATTCATGTCGGGCCGGGCTTTCTACTAGTAGGAAAAGAAGGTGGGTGGGGAGAGGGGTAGCAAAAAAAAGAGTTAGCATGGGCCCTGGGGCATGGGATTCATTCTAAAGTAATAAAATAAAGAGAAATTTTCATAAAGCATTATCTTTTGGTAGTAATTAGTCATATATAGATACTATTTGCTATATTACGGAATATAGATACCTTTTCTGTGGTTATAAGATGTATTTGATGTATTTAAGCTATTGTATTCATGAATACAGTAGCAAAAATAAGCGTGAATCAGGGAAGTTCAGCTAATCAGTTGTTGTATTCGACTGTATTCATGGAGTAAAATATGAGATTACAGCTGGACAGAGTATTGTATTCGACTGTATTCACGGCGTGAAATAGGGGATTACATTGTTTTTAAAACGAAAAGTGAATCAATTAACATAATAGACTCCTAATATAACTCAACAAACTCAATTATAACAAATTTTGTATTTTTTAGTTATAAAAAAGATTCTCAACCGCAAAATACCCCAAAAATATAGCAATCTTCAGAGAAATTATATAATACATCTGAATACATAAATTATATTAATTAAAAAAAATATATGAATACATTCATGGCATATAGCGAGACAATGAATACAATGAAATAGATAGAATACAGAGGGATACATTGAAATACAATGAGAAAAAATGACACTGAATACAATGAAATACATGGAATACAACGAGATACATTGAATTACAATGAAAAAAAAGATAGTGCATACAATGAAATACATAAAAATACAGCGAGATACATTGAAATATTCTACTCAATAGAGCAAATTCATAACAAATCTTATTGAACGTTGTAGCTAATTGTCAATACATTATTGACCCAAAAATTTCAGAAAGCATCAGAAGAATTAGCCAATCTCTGTTGCCAAAGCTATATCATCGTTAATTGTTAAAACATTATATTGACCCTATTTTTTCACAAAAAAAAAAAAAAAAAAAATCATAAGAATTAGCCTATGTAGTATGCCCATGTTCCAGGGCCAACAGTGAGAAGATATCGAACTGCTACTCATCTTGCATCAATAAATCAAATTCAAAATCAACATCAGCAGGATTATTTTTGTTCCCAAATAGCCCATTGGAGCAAGGCTGTTCAATTGGACAAAGTTCAAGTTGTTGCAGTCGTCAGATGCGGGAGCCGGAGTAATTTCTGAAGTGGGCTTTGCACAAATCCGGTGGAAGGAGGAGGAGATCGGAAATTTTAATGGGATTGGGGAAGAGAATGGGATGTATCAAAGTAGAGAGAGAAAGAAAATAGTGAAACTGATTAGCGTATTTAGTGGCTTAGGGCTAGGAGGTAACCAAAATTAAATATTTTGCTATAAACCTTAAAAGATATCTATAGAATATAATTTTTTTAAATGGTATTTATTTAAAATAAATAAGGTGTTAATCTTTGCTATAGGAGGTAAAAATTCCTAAAATAAATCAAAGTGAAATAATAAAAGGAATTTTGATCATTAAAAATGTAAATTTCTTATATTTAATTTTATGAAACTTTTAAGGAGAATAAACCCTTTTTGGGGTCAGTTGTGAAAATATTAGATTTGACTTCTGCTTACTCAATGTTACTACAACATTTTCCTTCTTTATGAAAGTAGTAAAAAAAAACTATTTGAAGTATTAAAATTTTAATACAATTTCAAATCACTTCAAATGAAAAATGTTTACAAGGTTGATAAAACTTACTTATAAATATAAATATCCATTAGAAAATGCATTCATCAGAAATGTTTAATTGTGACAAGTACAGAATTAATTGTGAAAAGTACAGATTATGTATACAATATACCAATTACTAACGCAATACGCAATATTTTTGTTTCCGTACAATGTCCCTAAATTTGTTACTATCTTTTTAGAAGTTTAAGAAATTTATTTAAGACAAAAACAATTTCTAATTTTAAAATTTACACTTTCCTCTAAGTTTACAAATTCTCTGGAGTATTCACCTTGTTTTGATTTTTCTATGATGAAAAGCTTAAAATAAATGGCAAAAATCACGCAATGTCCTTGTCTCTCCCGTGATTGTCACCATTTTATTGACGTCAAAACCTATAATTTGTTGCTAGGTATTTCTTCTCAAACTGTATAGAACTTTAGTATTGTGACCATTAGCAATTTAAAAACTTCAAAAAAACAAAGACAAAAACAGTATAATGGCTTGCCCATTTGGGAGTTTAGAGGATGCTGAAATTAAATGAAACTATGTACTGATCACCAATGGCTCATGTCATATGACAGATGAGTTCACCAGGGTGAAACAGTGACATCATTGTAAATGGCAATTATAGCCATCTCACATCTGTAATTGCAAGTAAAGCCACAAGATACCTACAATGCAAAATGCCCCATTCTATCATCCAGTTGTTACATTCAACGAAAATAAGTAGTCAGTTTCAGTGCCTTGTACAAGTCAATAAGGTTACACTAGCTGAAACTAATAAGAATGTAGACACACCACAGTACATACGTTACAAGAAGGAATCACTACCTAAGTTGAAAATGTATAGCATTTTACAACAAGTCTGGACACCTAAGATCTCCACTCACTAGAATTTTACATTTATGGTCATAGCCATTGGTACCACCTTCTCTGCCTAGCGGTTGTTTCTTTCTTTGGAGCTAGAGTAATCCTATCTGCGTGAGCAACGGCCCATTTGCTAAAATCTGGGGAAGAAACAAGCTCTTCCATAGCCTTCTTTGTGGTGTCTCTAGTTAACTTATTCCACTCATCTTTTGAAAGTTTCTTCCGTTCAGGAGTGTTGTGGAATGTGGAATAGAATGTATCTGTTTCTGATAACAAGCTTGAAGGCTTGATAGGAGAACCTGCAGGAAAAACACGTAAGAGAAGCTCCACCTTTAACTTTTCAGTTCATCTACTAATAAGTAATAGCTAATTTAGGCTAACCTCGGGTGATTGTGTCATTCCGATTTCTCTGGGAAATCCTGGAACCATATGACCCTTTTATTGGTGATGTGTATGAATCCTGAGATTCCCAGAGATAACTCGTGTCTATTTGTGATAAATTCCTGCTTTTCATGAAAACCGGAATGTGAAAATATGAAGAAACTGCAGAAGAATTGGGTGAAAGAATGCATAAGAATTGGAAAAAAGAAACTGGGAAGACTCACTTGCAAAAGCGTAGAACGTATTTGGGCCGGATTAATTTCCTCAAGATTCGGGAAATCAACACTCCACATATCCATGCCTCCGCAGCCAATAAAGGATCCAGAGAACTCTGAAGAAAAAGTAAAGCTATGTAACTGTCCAATTAAACTCCAGTAAGGGCTATAGACCAAAAAGTGTGAGAACTTTGGAGGACCCACTGGATCTGTAGTAATAAAAAAAAGGACCTGAAGAATCAAGGCAGAAGCAAAAACTCGAATGGACCAACCGACAAACTGAGATACTCCGATGTCAATGGATCCGTCTTCTGCAAGTACAAGTTTGTGAACAACCCAAAACCCCAACCAAGCTCCAGCAATTACGAGGAAAAGCAGCAGAAATATTGCCAACTGCAACAAAAGATCAGTCCATGACATCCAAAATTCCATGGAAAGCAGAATTCTCAGTGCAGAAACCAAAAGCAGATTGCACTAATGAAAAGTCAAATATTTTATCGTGAAACAACAGTAGGAGTTTGCAACATATGCTTTTCTGACATTAATTTCGGACATTTAACTAATAGACGCACTCAATATCAAGTGATGTGAGGATTTTCATGGGCATGAGAACCCTTAGCAAAAGGTTTTCCTAAAAGGTACCCAATATTGAACAAAATGAGCGGACAAACCCTAACATTCCAACGAGTAAGTCAACTAATAGAACCAACAATAAGAACTTACATACAGGGTTGTACATGTCTTCACCAATACCAATCTCGTTAAGTATTGAACGCAACAATTGAGGCACATAGCGTAGAAAGAAAGATCCTACACCAAGCTGAACAAAGAAAATAGCAACATTTAATTATAAAATTTAAAAAGAATCGTATAAAGAATAAATGCTAAGAGTATACTTATACTAGGGAAAGATACCCACAATGGATGAATACAGGAATATTGCTAGTGAGCTCTTCCTACCAGTCGGAAGAAGCTTCATCCCCTGTCATCAGAAGTACCAAACTGTCAATCAGAAAATTTAAACATAGAACCATGATATGCACCTAGGTGCATACATCTACACATGTTCATACATGGTATATAGCTGCTATGCACATCGCTCAAATAAAAAATATTGAACATGTACTTTTAATTTATTATGATTAGTTAACATTGCTGAGGATGACATACATCATTTGATTCATTTGTTAGTTGGAATAATGTTTCTACTGGTAGTGTTCAAAATTGTGAATCGGGCACCCTCAATTTCTTGACTCGCTCCAAGATCGAAACATTTTAAAAAAAATATGCTAAACAAATTTAAGACATGAAACTCTCTGAGCGGACTTTCCTTTGTTGATATCATGAAATTTGCTAAAATTAGCACTTTTGCTAGCTTTCTTCTTCTTCTTTAAGTTTTCCAGCCAACATTTGGGTGGACTTTTGCAAGTTCTAGATCCATCTTCTATTCACACATGATTAATTGTATGAGCATTACTGTGAAACTTCTATGGTGCTACTCTGCAATTTTTCGTTGCAAAACATTTCTCATCAAGAAAAATAATTATCTCAGATACACAGTTAACAAAGTAGTTTAGATTCTGAAATCAACTATAACAGTTTGCTTTGTAGATTTGAACTACATGTCAAGATTTGAAACTGAAGTAACAATTCCAACAAGACCTTCAATGCTTCTTTAATATAAAAAACAGAGAGAAGCAGCAACCTAGCGCAGGGCTACTCTTTGCAAACTCAGAAAAAGGGATATTTATATAAAAGTATGTATCCTTCTTTGAGAATGGAAGGGTACGAAGTTACCTGGAAAAGAACCATCAGTACCACAAGAAAAACCCCTATTGCCATAGCACCACCATAGTAAAATACTAGAGACTTGCTAAGGAAGGATGCCAGAGTAATTAACAGTATTCCCAGTACCAGAAAAATGACACGATACCAAAAAATATCTGCAGAAAAGGATATTAAAGTCACTTAATAGAGCTAATGCTAAAGGAAAAAGAAAACAAAAAAGAAGTCAATTTCAGATTGAAACAGGGAGAACAAACCTTCATGCAGCGAGACCTGAAGAGTTTGCTTAGACGAGCTTGTCATTCTAATATCCAAGAACTTTTCATCGAAAGGCGACATAGATCTCACCCATGAACCCTTGGTTAGTTTCATCCATTGGCCTGGCGGACACATCCCAATTTCAAGGGATTGATTCCTGCAAAGTTGAAAAGGGCCCTCAATAACTTATAAACATACACATTATTTTAAGACATTAAAGATGAACTGGACTACCTATACCTATCAGACCTTCAAAAGGTATTTACCACTTTAGCTGTCTTTTACAATCAGATGCAATTTCAGTTGGAGAGGTTTGATTTTTAGGCAAGAAGCATAAACGTTGAAGCAAAAGCAACTATCATTAGACAGGTCATACCAGTAATTTTTTCTTTTTGGGCGATAAGCGGCTGATACTAGTAATTACTCACCAGTATTAGACATCAATATTAGCTTAGACATTGTACTACACAGCAGAAAGGACGGTCATAGGTTTAATTCCTGAGAGAAGTGTCCCTTCAACCATAAAGATTTTGCCTGTAATATAACCAGATTCTTAAATATGTATCAGACCATTAAATATTTTATAAGGCAAACGGACACAACTTTAACAAGTAACAACAAGTATACAGAAGGTGGGAGATTAATTAACATACTATGTGATTTAAAACAAAAATTAATCACGTATTTGTGTAAAGAGCTGGGTAGGATATATATATATATATATATAAGATGGGGTTGGATATAAAATAAAGTCTAGGATATAAATTATAGTCTAATATAAGATAGGGTATTAATCAGAGCCTTATTTAATTTTGTAATCTTGTTCTTAGATGGTAAGATTGATGATATGATAATATTAAAATTATCAAGATGCAGTTGTTTTCTATATATATCTGAACAAATACTACTATTTTGTTGTAGGTATATAAAATGTACAACTAAGTCTATTATCGAGTAAAATCCGGTTTCTACGTCTAATTTAAACTCTTCTAGACTTGAGGTAAGGCTTCTAGCAAATATTTCTGGATTACTATAGTTATTACGATTAATAGACATTAACAATAAAAATATTTTTTGTGATTAAACTCTTATGTTGTAAAAATCTTACTCGGTACTCTCTCTCTCATTCTATAGACCTGTATTGTTACAGTATTATCTAAATTATGAACTGAAATTACCCCTTTTACTTCACTTCTTCCCAACCTTTTAAAGAAATAAATCTATTCTTAACTCTTTTTTTTCTTTAACCTCACCCTGACCACGGTTAAACACATATATACCCATTCTTGGTTATTTTCGGGTTTTACTTAACCGGTTTCTCCTAGGAATTTGCAGGTTACTCCATCAAAATTGTTAAGAAATTGGGAGGATAACCATATACTAAGAGTGATGTCTGGTTATTATCAAACTAGTAATTGAGGAATAATAAACATAAAGTTATACAAAATAACATAAAGCTGTAAAAAACAGTGGTAATATCTAGAAACATAATTTAGATAAAAATAAGTAACTTACATGTTTACAGGAGAGAGATTTCCCTTTCGGGGAAACCCGAAAGAGCTTACTGGACTTTGGAATTAAAAACGAACACACGTAAGCGTAGGGATTTATTTATTTTACAGGCTTGAAGGAGGAACTACTAAGGCATACATAAGGAAATATTTTATAAAGGTATATTACAAGGTGTTTGGAGAATGGTGGGTGATTAAGAAGGGTGTTTGGATGGTTTTCTTCGACTTGTATCTTACTTCTCCTTTTTATAGCCAAGTTTTTGAAACGGATTTGAAAAATGGACTTCAAACATTTCCAAAAATCTTTCTTGTCCCGCCTTGTAGGGTACTTCATTGGGCCCCATCTTTACATGGCTTGAGCAGAGATTCCCTTAGTGCTTGTAACTTTTTCTTCCACTCAAAAATTCAGCTTGTCTTGTAGCACCACTAGCACTACCTTTTGTCACATCTTCTTTCCTTTATTTCTTTATGTCACGTCTTCTTTTCTTTAATTGCTTTTCGCATTGGCACGCCTAGTGGGATACCAGCATTATTGTTTTGACTGAGACCTTTCCTTTTACGTGTCTAAATTATGTAGAGCTATTGAATCAAAACTCATTCCTAAATCATCTTCGTATGGATCTTGATAATTTAGGTGGTTTTCATCTTCGTAATTATCATCCTCCCCTGAGCTTTGACACCTTTCTGGACTTGGATTACGACTTGGACTGGGATTTTAAATCATATGTTTGTCTTGTTCTTGAAAGAAATTTTCTAATGTCTGTTTAATTATGTTTTCTATTTTCTCATTTTAGAAATTATACACTTCTTTTTTAATGCTTCTGCCTGTGTTAATGTTCTAGGTAGTCTTCGTCTTGATGAACCTTCATCTTCACTTTTTGGCAAAGTGATGACAGCCATAAACGGATTTGATGTGTCTTTACCGATCACCGTTTGAACCGGACTAGCTGTCTCATTATCCGATACAGTAGATTTTGCTGCATTCATTGGGGAATGCACACCCTTCTCAGCCATTTTTTCTTAAGATGGAGAACTCTGTTTTGGACTACTCATCTCCGTGTCTTGTTGAGAAATAACTTGAGTCTGGGATTGTGTCAATTCAAATCTTAATGCATGTACTCTCTGTTCTAGTACCTTTACTTGCTCCATAAGTTTGGTTTTTTCCTGGGCCAGGATTTCATTCTTCGGGTTTATTCGTTTGAAGGCTTCTGTCATTGATGAGCAATGATCACAGAATATTATCTTATCGTTGTCTTTTTGGATGTTATATTGGGGGACTTTCTGAGTGTTGGGGAGATATAGTAGTTTGGTCCTAGTATTCCTCTTGCATAGTCTAATGCTTCAGTAAAGTCATTAAAACTTTTGAAAAGCGGTTTTTCTAAATCTTTAATAGAGTTTAGTACTTCTAACCATGTCTGAAAAATACCATTTGTCTTACCATGTATACATAGTATTCAAATCTTTTATCTTGGTTTTTGTCTGTAAAATACTGTCCTAAGGCATTAAGAGCCACTATAAAATATTTAGTCTTTTTTATTGTATGATATCCATAAGTTATCAATTAAACATCTTTGAGGTCTATCTATGACACATTCTGGTAAAACTCTAAATGATATGTTTGATGGAGGGAAGAATATTAAATTATGCTTTCCAAAACTTATCCTTTCCATATTAGTTTGTTCTACAAAAGGTTGTGGCTTAAAATGAAGATTACCTAATACTGTCTGCAAGTATTTGTCTGAGGGTGAGGCTTGAATGCCTTTTCCGTTGCTTCAGTCCTGGGAACTATTGGTCTCATGTTGTACATGTAAAATACTTTTATTAACTGACAGTAATTTTAAGCCTACTTAACTGATCTGCTAGATTATTATCTTTTCCTTTAATATGTTCAAAAACCAAATTATATATTGATATAATATCAATAAAATTTAACCACCTTTTTCTACTACTATTCTTTGCATTTATCTTTTGGTGAAACTTAACTATAGCTTCGCAGTCAATTTTAACTGTTACTTCTTGTTTATTCAATATATATAATTTAAAACTATTTAATCCGTAAATTACAACTAATATTTCTGCATCTATACTACTCATATTTCCTTTTTCTCTATATTTACCAAAAAAGTAAGCACATATTTTTTCTGTATTCTTATCACTATATTTATTTGGTTTTGCCTTCTAAACTGCTCCCCGTCCTTCAAAGCTACCGTCTGTTTCTATAATTAAGTAGTTGTTTCTAATGGCCTATTTAAATCAGGAATATTTTTTATTTTTTTCTTTAATTTTTGGTACAAATTTAATGTCCTCTGTGTTGAAATGTTTTTGTCCTGTAAAGCATGTCTTAGAATATAGTGGTCCTGCTATTTTTCCTAAGTCTTTTATAAAATTTCTTGCATAATTTACTATTCCTAGAAACTTTTGTAGTTCTTTAGTATAGTCCAATTTATTTGGCATTTCTAGAGCCTTTTTGCCTATATGGGGTTGTAACTTAATTTTTCCATCCCCTAAAATTACTCCTAGAATATTTATATAATTTTTACATAGTTCCATTTTCTTTTTACTGATTATTATTCCATTGTCTACAAATAACCTAAATACTGTCTGTAGATATCCTAAATGTTCTTTAATATCCTTACTAAATACTAATATATCATCTACATATACTAAAACAAATCTCTTATATTCTCCAAATATACCATCCATTTTTCGTTGAAAAACTGGTGGAGCTGTTTTTAGTCAAAACGATATTAGTCCAAACGGCATTACCAACCATTCGAAATGTCCTTTTGGACAAGTAAATGTTGTCCATTCAATGCTTTCTTCATGCATTTTTACTTGTCAATACCCTGATTTACAGTCAAACTTACTGAATATCCGTTTTCCTTGTATTCTATTTATCAGTTCTGTTTTATCAGGTAACTTGTATCCGTCTGTTCTAGTGTTATCATTAAGTCTCTTGTAGTTTATTACCATTCCTGTTTTTCCTCTTACTATCTCACTATGATTTCTAACCATGAAGGTTGCTGACCTGTGTTTAGAAGTAGATCTCCTTATTACACCTAAATTCATGAGTTCTTTAATTTGAATTTTGAAGTCTTCTAAATCTTGATTTGTAGCTTCTATTGAAGCTGTTTTAATTATATATTCTGGATTAATTATATCTAACTTACATATAACTTTATTATTTTCCCAATGTTTTAAAGGTTTTTCTCCTATTATTTCTATTTCATCTAATATTTTTATTATATTATCTAGATCCTTTTCGTTTTTTATTATTCCTATCTTTTGTATTCCTGTTTTAAAATTATATAATTCTGTTTCGATATCTATTAGAGTATAGTCTTTTTCTAATATATCTTTGTCTTCATTTTCTTCTAGTATTAAGGTTTTAGATTCTTCTTTAATCTTACAGCATGTATTTTTATCTTTACATTCTTTACAACATTCTTTCTGATTTTCTTGCAGGTTTTTCTGGTTTGCGTTCAATCGTGTCCTTATCCTGGTTGCAGTTTCTATTGTTTGTACTGGTGTCTGTGTAATATTTTTTAATCTCTACTGAGTAGGCAGCTACCATTATTATGTAATATAAAACTTAATCCTAATACAAAGTCTACATTTATATTTAAGTCTCTTACCCAAATTTTGTTTACCTTGTAGCTAGGTTTATAGAAATCTAAACATGTATTTATAAAGCTGATCTGTGATTTATCTACGTAATGTTTGTATATATTGTGGGTTCCATCCATCTGCATAGCCGCAACTGGCTTATCTAAAGTTTTGATTAAATTTGAGGGAACTATCTTTTTATTTATTATACATCTTGTGCATCCGGAATCTACTAAAGCTAACGTTTCTATTTCGTAATCTTCTATTTTGATTCTTGCTAAAAAAATTATTGTACTTATCTTTTATCTTCATTACATATCAGCGTGTCATAGTTTTCTATACTCATTAGTTCTTCATCTACTTCTGTTATATTTTCTCTGATGTCTTCTAATTTATGTTTTCCCTTTTCCATTTTTTGTATTCTTTTTTCTAATTCATTTATTCTGGCTTCCAATGTTATTATTCTCAAATTCATAGTAGAATCATTTATCTCTTGGTATTTTTTTTCCTTATTTATTTTGGTTTCAAATATACATGAAATACATCCCTCTAGATAGCATAGTTTACATTTAGCCCTTTTATCTTTACTAGGGTACCATTTGCATATAAAACATTGATTACTATCTAATCCTTTATTTCTTTCAAAGTTATGGGTACATTCTTCCGATATGTTTACAAAAGTATTTGCTTGTATTTCTTCTAAATCTAATTTTTCTAATCCTATCTCATTTATTAATTCTTCTTCTTTTGATTCTGAGGTATCTATTTGAGTTTTTTCTTCTATATCTACACTTACTATAAAGTATATACTTTTATTATCTGACATATATTCGTCTACATTTATTAAAGTTTTTTGTTAATGCTCTATTAACTGTGAATTTCTTGTTTTATTATTAATTCTTTTTGGGCACGTATTTGCTAAGTGTTCTGCACTACCACAAGTAAAACATTCTAATTTATTTTTATAGTTTCTGTCTGTTCTATACTTTCTAACATGTCTATTTTTATCTAGGTATGGTTTTCTAGCTGATGATTTTCTAAGATAATAATTTCTTCTATTATATCCCTTATTATATTGAGGTTCTATATGACTTTCTATATTTTCTCTTTTTATATTCATTTTTGTCATAACTTTGTGTTGTATACACAGTTGATCTGTAGAAACTCATATTATTCTGTTTTAGTTGTTTTTGTATCTGTATATGGGTACATTTTTCTTGTAGTATTTCCATTATATGTTGTACTTTGTGTCCTATAGACCATTTTGCATTTGGATTTTGTATTACTCCCTCTCTTTTATACCATCGTTCTTCTATTTCTCTTCCTAAAACTCCTGGTAATTTATTAAATAATTTTTTACCTAGATCTTGATCAAAAGCATTTCTACTAATAGCACAATAATAAAAATAATCATTTAAAAAAAAATTATATGAAACCAACTGCTTATACTTAATTGTTCTAATTTTATTAAAGCGTTCTTTTGTAATACTACTAATCCACTATTTGGATCTTCGCCTGTAATTAAGCTATGTATTTTATTTGTAAAATTATAAGGATTTGGTCCCATTGCTATTAAGGTTTGAAAGTCTTGTGGAAATTCTGACTTATATGCTTCCCATAAGCCCTTTGTTGATTCTCCTAAGAAAGTCTCCATATATTTATACATTGTTTCTGCGTCTGTGTCATTATAAGTTTTTATAAAGTCTGCCGCTATTATTCCTTTCCATAGGTCTATTATCGAGTTCCACATTTGTGGGTCATGAGCTGTTATATTTAGTATTTTACCCTTACTTCCTCCTTATTGTAACCTTATAGGTTCTTCTGTAGGCATCCTTTTTCCTGATGGTTTTACATTTTCTGTTTCTATTTCTTGTCCTAGTCTATATACCCTTCTTCTAGGTACATTTCTCGAGCCAGTATCTACTGTACTTTGATGAGTTGTTCTCTGAGATAGACTTGGACTAGAACTAGTTGATTCCATTAATTCTTTTAGACTTATTAAAGATTATGTTTCTGTTTCTTCATAACTATCTTGCATCTCTTCAAAAAATTGATCAAATTTATCTGATTTTTTCTGTGAAATATTTTCCTTTCTATATCCCCAATTATGTGTTCTTAATTCACATTTCTTAAAATGTTCTTCTGTTTTGCTTAAGGTTAATCTTCCAAGTTTACATCCTTTACATTGGAAAGTCTTATTTTTATTTTCTTTAACTAGTCTTCTTGCTTTTTCTAATGTTATGCCTACTTCAAATTCGTCTTGTATTATTTCAATATTCATACATTCAGTATCATTATCTTCTACCGTACTTTCAGTTCAATCGTCTATTTCTTTATGGGTAGAATAGTTATAATCAGTAAACGTAATTGAGGTTTCTCCCTTTGAGTTTGTGTACATCATATGAGATTCTGGTTTAAATATTTTTGGCTTTGCGAAATATTCTAGATTTCATTCTAATCCAACATATTCTTCCGGGTTTATCTTAATAGGTTTTATTAATTTTATCCCTTTATTTCCCACTACTTCGACTACATCCTCTACCTTAATTTTAAATTTTGTATTACTATTAGTTGCCATTTTTCCTATGAAACCTACACATATCAATAGATTATTTCCATTATTCATTTCTTCATATCCTTTAGTCTGTATTCCTATTTTAATATTTTTTTTGAATTCTACCAAATTTATCATGAAGTCTGGGCTAATATAAAATATTCCACCATTGTTGGTCATGTCTACTTCTGTCAAATCTATTATAGATTTCTTTTGATCTGACCATCATCATATACTATGACTAGTACTTTAATTCCTAAATTCTTTCTAGTTAGTCCTTTTAATCCGATTACTATTAATCTCATATGCATTAAATTCTTTTTATAATTTTTTATTTGTCTTACTGATTCTGGGTTGATTAAATTTAATGTTGCAACTTTATTCCCTATGGCTGATAATTGTTCTTCTCTGTAATGCCTATACAATTGAGAATTATTTGAAAAATATCCTATATTATATAATATTTCGGGTTAAGTAACCTTAATTGATTTTGTTGAAAACTTTGTATGTCTTTGTCTATATCTATTATTTCGTTTAATTTCTGATTTTCTTCTTGTCTTTTCTTAGTTAAAATTCTTGCTAACATATTATTACCTATTCTATTATCTGAAAAACTTATTCTGGATCTTTCTTCGTTTTGTTCTTGACCCACCTGGAAAAAGTTCCATTTTGGGGGTTTTCTTAACTTAAAGTCTGTCTTTTTACGGTGTTATTTCACTCTTTTTAATTGTTCTATTAAATCGTCTACTTTTGGAATTTCAGTCTTTACCTCTTTTTCTTTAATAATTTTATCTAGTTTTTTATTAATTTCTAACAGTAATACTATTAAAGTATTATTCTGTTTTATTATTGTTTGATCCGCTTTTCCTTGAGGAGTATAGCTGGTAAGTCCTTCTGGATTGGGCTGAAGTCTTTCTGTAAATTTTAATGTGTTATCATATACTAGATCTACTTCTAGTTGTAAATCATTCATGAGAGAGTGATTTCTTTTATTATGTCTATCTTTTCTTTTAAGGTGCTTATCTTACTTTTTAATACTTCTACTTGATGTGTTATTTTTTCTACTAATCTGGTTGTTTGTATTTCTAGTTCTTTAGGTTTTTTTGTAATAGTTTTAATTAATTTTTCTATTTCGTTTTTTGTAGGTATTTTTTCTAGGTTAAACTTATTGTTCTGGAATTGTATTTTTCTGTCAATTTCTAGTTCTTGCGATTTTAAGAAATCAAAATTTTGTTCTAATTTTTCTAAGTCTTTCTTTGTTTAATTTGTAATGCTTCTACTGTTTCTAGTGTTCTTATTATGTTTTTATTATTTTCTTGAGTTTTCTCGCCAAGGTTGATTATTAGATCTACCAAAGTATTATATTGTTTATCGTCAGTGTGTAATATATGTTCTCCACTACTGAAATTGCACTTAATCACCGAATTATCTTTTAATATTCTATACTTCTTTTCTGGGTATATTTTTAAATCTAAATATTCTAAGTTCTTTAATTTATCTATTTTGTTTAACCTAATGGTATCCAAATTTTTTGGCTCTTAAAGAATTTTATTCTTTGATTTTCTAAATATATTTCTCCTTCTATATATTGTATTTCTCACTCTAAAGCTTATATGGTTTCTGTACTAATATTACGCTTTACTATACAACTTGGTTCTCTATTTATTTTTAGATCTGATTTTTCTATTTGTTTAGCTAATTCTAAAGTTGATATTAATAAAATCTTGACTTTCTGTAGTATTTTCTTTAATTCTTCTTTTCTCTGTATTTTTCTATTAAAAATTCAATAGTTAAAAGCTATTCGTTTAGCTAAAGGATGTTGTCTTAACATATATTTTATCCTAATGGGATATATTTTATCTTATTTCTGATTGTTCTGATATAATCTTTTTCTTGTTATATTTCAATATTAGTTCTTTCTATTTCAAAGAGAAGGAAATTCTTAAAATTTTTAGTATTTAAAATACCTAGTTCTGGTTTTCAAGAAGGCTCTGTTGTAATTCTAATGTTTCTCTATATTCTATGTTATTTCTAATGTTGTCTAAACTAATAAATATTATGTGGTGATGGAAACTTATGTATTTAGTAAAAATATGTTGTTTCATAAACTTATTGGTCCAAAAATCTTCTCGCTCTGATAATAGTATGTCACCCTGGCCACTGTTAATTTTTATTCTAGTTCTTGCAATGTTAATAAAAGTATTTTACATGTACAGCATGAGACCAACAGTTCCCAAGACTGAAGACAAGGGAAAGGGCATTCAAGTCTCACCCTCAGACAAATACTTACAGACAGTATTAGGTAATCTTCATTTTAAGCCACAACCTTTTGCAGAACAAACTAATATGGAAAGGATAAGTTTTGGAAAGCATAATTTAATATTTTTTCCTCATCAAACATATCATTTAGAGTTTTACCAGAATGTGTCATAGATAGACCTCAAAGATGTTTAATTGATAACTTATGGATAGCATACAATAAAAAAGACTCTAAATATTTTATAGCGGCTCTTAATGCCTTAGGACAATATTTTACAGACAAAAACCAAGATAAAAGATTTAAATACTATGTAGTCATAGATAGACCTCAAAGATGTTTAATTGATAACTTATGGATAACATACAATAAAGACTCTAAATATTTTATAGCGGCTCTTAATGCCTTAGGACAATATTTTACAGACAAAAACCAAGATAAAAGATTTAAATACTATGTAGTTATACACGGTAAGACAAATGGTATTTTTCAGACATGGTTAGAAGTACTAGACTCTATTAAAGATTTAGAAAAACCGCTTTTCAAAGGTTTTAATGACTTCACTGAAGCATTAGACTATGCAAGAGGAATACTAGGACCAAACTACTATATCTCCCCATCACTCACACAAAACCCAGAAAAAAACCCCCAATATAACAACCAAAAAGACAACGATAAGGAGGGTGTTTGGCTAAGCTTATAAGCTGGACAAACTGGCTTATAAGCACTTTTGGCTTATGTACGCGTTTGGTAAAATTAAAAGTGCTTATAAGTTAAGTGCTTATAAGCCAAAAATAAGCCATAAGTTGGTCTCTCCCAACTTATCAAATTTCAACTTATAAGCACTTTAGGTTTGACCAAAATATTTATTATTCTATCCCTAAAATAATTCTTTTTAAACAAAACACTTCGTATACCCAGTTCTTCAGCTGCTTATTATTAATTTTAGCACTTTTATCCAAACACGTAACTGCTTAATTTTTAAATCAGCTTCAGCACTTAAAAGTGCTTTTCAGCACCTAATGTTTATCAGCTACTCTAAATCAGCTAAGCCAAACGGGCTCAAGATAATATTCTGTGATCATTGCTCATCAATGACAGAAGCCTTCAAACGAATAAACCAGAAGAATGAAATCCTGGCCTAGGAAAAAACCAAACTTATGGAGCAAGTAAAGGTACTAGAACAGAGAGTACATGCATTAAGATTTGAATTGACACAATCTCAGACTCAAGTTATTTCTCAACAAGACACGGAGATGAGCAGTCCAAAACAGAGTTCTCCCTCTCAAGAAAAAATGGCTGAGAAGGGTGTGCATTCCCCAATGAATGCAGCAAAATCTACTGTATCGGATAATGATACAGCTAGTCCGGTTCAAACGGTGATTGGTAAAGACACATCAAATCCGTTTATGGCTGTCACTTTGCCAAAAAGTGAAGATGAAGGTTCATCAAGACGAAGACTACCTAGAACATTAACACAGGCAGAAGCATTAAAAAGAAGGGTATAATTTCTAAAATGAGAAAATAGAAAACATAATTAAACAGGCATTAGAAAATTTCTTTCAAGAACAAGACAAACATATGATTAAAAATCCTAGTCCAAGTCGTAATCCAAGTCCAGAAAGGTCTCAAAGCTCAGGGGAAGATGATAATTACGAAGATGAAAACCACCTAAATTATCAAGATGCTCAAGATCCATACGAAGATGATTCAGGAATGAGTTTTGATTCAATTGCTCTACATAATTTAGACACGTAAAAGGAAGCAAGGTTTCAGTCAAAAGCAATTAAGAGCAGCAAAGACAAAGAAAGAGTAATAATGCTGGTATCCCACTAGGCGTGCCAATGAGAAAGACAATTAAAGAAAAGAAGACGTGACATAAAGAAATAAAGGAAAGAAGATGTGCCAAAAGGCAGTGCTAGTGGTGCTACAAGACAAGCTGAATTTTTTAGTGGAAGAAAAAGTTACAAGCACTAAGGGAATCTCTGCTCAAGTCATGTGAAGATGGGGCCCAATGAAGTACCCTACAAGGGGGGACAAGAAAGATTTCTGGAAATGTTTGAAGTCCATTTTTCAAATTCGTTTCAAAAACTTGGCTATAAAAAGGAGAAGAAAGAAGAAGAGAAGTAAGATACAAGTCGAAGAAAGAACACTCTCAAGAAAACCATCCAAACACCCTCCTTCATCACCCACCATTCTCCAAACACCTTGTAATATACCTTTATAAAATATTTCCTTATGTATGCCTTAGTAATTCCTCCTTCAAGCCTGTAAAATAAATAAATCCCTACGCTTATGTGTGTTCGTTTTTAATTCCAAAGTCCAGTAAGCTCTTTCGGGTTTTCCAAAAGGGAAATCTCTCTCCTGTATACATGTAAGTTACTTATTTTTATCTAAATTATGTTTCTAGATATTACCCCTGTTTTTTACAGTTTTATGTTATTTTGTATAACTTTATGTTTATTATTCCTCAATTACTAGTTTGATAATAACCAGACATCACTCTTAGTATATGGTTATCCTCCCAATTTCTTAACAATTTTGATGAATTAACCTGTAAATTCCTAGGAGAAACTGGTTAAGTGAAACCCGAAAATAACCAAGAATGGGTATATATGTGTTTAACCGTGGCCAGGGTGAGGTTAAAGGGAAAAAAAAAAAGTTAAGAATAGATTTATTTCTTTAAAAGGTTGGGAAGAAGAGATGAACAGTAAAGTAAAATATATATAAAAAAGAGTATAGAAGGGGTAATTATTTAGATAATACTGTAACAATACATGTCTATATAATAAGAGAGTGAGAGAGTACAGAGTAGTATTTTTACAACATAAGAGTTTAATCACAAGATATATTTTTATTGTTAATGTCTATTAATCATAATAACTATAGTAATCCAGAAATATTTGCTAGAAGCGTTACCTCAAGTCTAGAGAGTTTAAATTAGACGTAGAAATCGAATTTTACTCGATAATAAACTTAGCTGTACATTTTATATACCTACAACAAAATAGTAGTATTTGTTCATATATATATAGAAAACAACTGCATCTGATAATTTTAATATTATCATATCATCAATCTTACCATCTAAGAACAAGATTATAAAATTAAATAAGGCTCTGATAAATACCCCATCTTATATTAGACTATAATTATTAAAGTCTTTTATAATCTTGTTCTTAGATGGTAAGATTGATGATATGATAATATTAAAATTATCAGATGTAGTTGTTTTAAATATATATCTAAACAAATACTACTATTTTGTTGTAGGTATATAAAATGTACAGCTAAGTCTATTATCGAGTAAAATCCGGTTTCTACGTCTAATTTAAACTCTTCTAGACTTGAGGTAAGGCTTCTAGAAAATATTTCTGGATTACTATAATTATTACGATTAATAGACATTAACAATAAAAATATTTTTGTGATTAAACTCTTATGTTGTAAAAATCTTACTCGGTACTCTCTCTTATTCTATAGACCTGTATTGTTACAGTATTATCTAAATTATGAACTAAAATTACCCCTAAAAATATATAGAGAGAGAGATTATTGACAGAATCTTAATGCAATTATTGAAATTCTCTGATCTATAGAAAAACAATGATTCACCAATAACAAAAGCAGCCATGAAGAAAATATATCAAGCTGCCAGCAACTTATCCATTATGATTTTTCACAATCAAAAAAGTCATTATGTTGAAACTACTGGTCAACAGAAAGAATGAAATAGACAACAAGAAGCATCCGTCGATATTTCATTAGTACTCAGAATTTAAATAACAGAGAAACAAAGTGTTAGTGGCTCACCTATGGAAACAGACCTCAACATTAGGTTGACGTCCACTTGGATTGATATATGATACATTCACCTTCACTGAATGGGCATACTTTTTCAGATTCTTTAGCCTTGATAAGCCGTGGATTTGAACTCTCTCGCAAAGGACTTTAGTTCCTGGCTTAGATCCAGGAGAGTTTTCCACCACTATTCCTGGAGATATCTCAAGAGTGGTAGATTGAGATACAACTGCTGGATACAAAAAAGAAGGAAATTATAATAGGTTAATCCAGCATCTAATAATTGAAAGAAAAATCTACCATTACATGGTATAAACATGTTATAATGCCTTTTAGGAGCACATGCTTGGCTCTATGCTGTACTAACAGCTCGTCAAAAGGGAATGCCAAAAACATCATGCAACTCTTTTTCACCAAAGGATCATTCTTAGTCTCTTACCCCAAAAAAAGACAACCTCTTACCAATCAGCATCATATCCTAAGTATTGGACTTATGCAGGGGAACTACCCACTGTAAAGGAGGTGCTATCAGAAAAAACTACCAACTCTCGCTGGGTAAGCTTTCTCTCGATATCAAAATCGAGATTGAGACATCCAAGTGAACTCAACAAAAAGAGATAGGACACGATGTGCAAGTACATAACTTTAATAATAACATAAACAAAGAACAAAATAACGAGCTAGTACTAATTCACGAAGTTAGTGCATCCCAAATCAGTACTACAGATATTTGAGCACTAATAATAACAATTGAACTAAAAAGTGAGACAGAAGTTATTAGAGAAAAACCAGTCCATCTAGCTTGGAGCTCAGGAACCTCTTTCTTATTCCATATACAATGTACCGGTGTCGATAAACAGCCTAAAATTAATCAAAAAACGTATCTTTTCAATGTCCCAGTTTTGACAAGCAACAAGAAAGCCTACAAGTAATCAAAAGATGTATCTTTTTCAAAGTCCCATTTTGATAAGCGACAAAGCATCCTAAATATTAACCGAAAATGTATCTTTACCTACTTTATCTCATCGGAGCTAGGGAAGACAAAATGACACTAGGTGATTTCTTCCCATCTGCCCAAACCGTGGTGGGCAAAGTTACTCGGTACCTTTGATGGTGGAAGGTAGCATATAGCCGGTAGAATTAATTGATGTGTGTGCAAGCTGGCCCGGACACCATATCTTTTTCTACTTCATCTCATCAGAAAGAATCTTCTCGAAATTCAAAAACAGTTTCAAATTGACTGTCAAACTCTAGCAACTTCAACGTCAAAACCAATAAGCCCTTATTCAAATTATTTATGCAAATAAGTGCACGCAGATTTATGTTACAAAAACTAAAATCCTAGACCAAGAACCTTAACTCCTTAAGTGCCAAACACTCATAATCTTAAAAACTTCAAAAAAATTCCTAGCAAGTTGCTTGTGGGCGAGAAAGTAATGGAAAAAGAAAAAGAGAAAGAATGTTTTCAGAACCCTAGAATTTAAGAGAATGTTACCTAAAGACAGTTCATCGGCGTGGACTATGGAGGTCGAAGTGCGACATAATGCGAAGAGGAACCATAGAATAAGAGCAAATACTCCACGCGAAGAATTTGCTACACCCATTGCTTTTGCGATTGGAGTAAGGAACACACAACGTTTTCTTTTATGGAGGAGCAAACTGAAAATACGAAGTCATTATTTTCCGGTTTATTTGAAAAGAAAATTTTGGATTGGGCTTGTGCGGGTTTTAGCGGTACGGCCTACTTAGAGGAACCTTTGGGCCATCGACAAGAGGCCCAATCTATGGCCTCATTATACTTGGACTGATGTACTAGCCGGTATAATTGGGGCATTTGCATCTATACCCGCTTTTTGTGTCACGTTTTAACTTGTGCCCGCTTTGCAGAAAAAATTACAAGCGTACCCGCTTTTTCGCATAACTTCAGCATACGGGGCTGAAGTAGCAAAGGCAATCTCGCAAAACTTTAGCATTCTAGTAGACGGGCCTGAAGTTCAGCTCTAGAGCTGAAGTTTTTATTTTTGTAACTGGCGAAGTTTTTGTTTTGTAACTCGTGAACTTCAGCTCTAGAGTTGAAGTTTTTATTTTTGTAACTCGTGAACTTCAGCTCTAGAGCTGAAGTTTTTGTTTTGTAACTAGCGAACTTCAGCTCTAGAGCAGAAGTTTTTGTTTTGCCTTAGCTATTAATTAATAATATAGGCTGCAAACAACAGCGAACTCCAGAAACTTAACTACTAAAGGAAGCATATTCCAAACCATTGGCTTCACAGTATGTGCAGGTCAAGATAGTAGACGATTTGCGTGAAGAAAGGACGTAAAAATGAACCAACTTGCAAAACTGTAAATACACGGTCCCACTATTATCATCTAACAAATCTATCTATGCACAATCCAATCCAAAGCAGGTAAAATAGGGAAAATTTCACATAAGAACAACGGAGCTCCCTACTTTTCAATTTTATAGCCCATATTTATGGCAATCATCCCATGAACTGAAGTTCCATAGCAGCACCAACAGCAGCAGAAGAAAGAAGAAGAAGAAGAAGAAGAAGAAGACGAAGGAAGAGGAGAAATGTGGCTGAAGTTAGAAAGCGGGGGAGAAAGGGGGCTGAAGTTATTTAAAAAGTGAGTACAAGTTAAAAGTTTTTAAAAAAATGGGTATCGTTTAAATAGGGGCGACCAAATAGGGCGCCCCGTGCAATTTTCACTCTTCCCTTCTTCTTTTGGGAAATTACCGTAAAAATTGTGTGGGTAGCCACTTTTTAAAGTGGTGTTTACTTTTTATCCAGCATTTTTAATGCTTAGCAATAGTAGCCACCAGTCTATTAAAATTAATATGAAAAGATTGTGTTACCCTTTCTTCTATCTCTTTCATGTTAGAGAGAAGAACTGTACCGGAAGGATTTTCTTCTTTAGTGTTTCTTGGTGCACCATTTAACGAGATGATTGCTCTTCGAGGGCTAATTCCTCTTTACTTAACTATAAATCAGAGGCTACCATTTTTCGATAACACATTAGATTGATTCATACGATGAGGTTTCTTGATGGTTGGATTGATTTTATGTTGTTGGATTTTGTGTTGTATGATTTTGATAGAGTTTTGAGGCCTCGTGGGCTTTTATGGATTGATAGCTTTTTTTGTTTGAAGGAAGGATTGAATGATTATTTAGAAGCATTCAAGATATTGAGGTATAAGCAACAAAAGTGGCTTGTTGTTCCTAAACTGGATAAAGATGATCGTGAAGTGTTCTTTTCTGCGGTGCCTAGAATAGAAAACTTTAGAAAACAAACTTTCTGAGTTTTATTATTTTTCTTTTTCTTTTGGTTGGTTAGGTTCTGTAGTTTGTTATTTTTTTAGTTGTTTCTTTTTGTTATTAGCTTTCTGTTGTGTAATTTGACATCAATCTTATATGTAAATTGTAATTATTATTATTATTATTATTATTATTATTATTATTATTATTATTATTATTATTATTATTATTATTATTATTATTGTGAAGGGATACAAATAATGTTTGATTTTCTGCTACGTTATGGATCCTGAACTTACAGTTCCAAGTTTAAAAGTTAAGGACACTTGGTCCTGAACTTCGAGTTCCAAGTTCAAAAGTTTCCAAGTTCAAAAGTTAAGGACACTTGATCTTGAACTTAGACTAACAAGCTCAAAAGTTAAGGATAATAGGTCCTGAACTTACAGTTACAAGTTCAAAAGTTAAGGACAATAGGTCCTGAAGTCCTGAACTTAGACTAACACTAACAAGCTCAAAAGTTAAGGACAATAGGTCCTGAACTTAGGCTAAGAAGCCCAAAAGTTAAGGACAATAGGCCCTGAACTTACAATTACAAGTTCAAAAGTTAAGGACAATAGGTCCTGAAGTCCTGAACTTAGACTAACAAACTCAAAAGTTAAGGACAATAGGTCCTGAACTTAGGCTAAGAAGCCCAAAAGTTAAGGAGAATAGGTCCTGAACTTAGATTAACAAGCTCAAAAGTTAAAGACACTTGGTCCTAAACTTACAGTTATAAGTTCAAAAGTTAAGGACATGTAGTCCTAAAGTCTTAGAGTTAAGTTCAAAAGCTAAGAACATGTAGTCATGAAGTCCTGAAGTTAAGTTCAAAAGTTAAGGACATGAGCAGAAGGGTATTTTCGTCTGGGCAGTTAAAATTTATTAAAGCAGTGGCTAAAGACTAAAGACATTTTAAACAGTGGCTTGAAAGTAAATACATATGTTATTAGTGGCTAACCGTGCACTTCCCCCGAAATTACCAGTTATGTCTGCCCATAAGTAACTTATTATAAAAATTGGCCAATTTATAAAATATTACTAATATTAACCAAATGCTATCAATATTAGCCAATTAGCTATTTGTAGTAAAAAAAAGGGTCAATTTTTTGTTTCTTTTGAGTGGGTGTTGTTAAAATAGATTGGATACATTAAAGCGTTTGAATATCCGTTTTGGGATGATTTGGTGGAGTGTTGAGGTGGTTTGAATTGAAAATTCGAAGTAGAAGACAAACATGAAAAAAGATTATATGTGTATCACACTGAGTGTCATTTGTGTATCATATCTTATGTGTATCACACGTTTATCCATATATATTAGTGTGTGAGATACATGCGTCGTAGAAGAAATTATAACTCGATTTTAACTATAAATTTTTATACTAAACTAGTTCAAATAACCTCCAATCTTACTCAAATTTTATATAGTACGTCATTTATATGTTTTTAACGAATTTCAACCATAGGCATTATAAAAAAAAATCCTTTTTGTCAAAGTTTTTGAATATTATATATCATTGGTAATGAATTTTGACTCCAAACTAATCTAGCTCACCTTCAAACTTCGTCAAATTTTGTATATTGTTTCAGCTACGTGTTTTCAACGAATCGCAACAATACACATTGAAAAAAAATCTTTTTTCAACTACTTATTGATAGATTCATTCATTATCACCCGAAATATGCAAGAGATAGCCCATACAATTTAGAAGGGCGACCAGGGTATAGAATTCAAACAGCGTTGGCAACTCCAAAGATAATTAGATGTATAAATACAGAGTTTTTGCCAATATTGTCCTATATCTTTGAGCGTAAGTCTATTTTGGTCCCTCAAATATAACACTGAGTATATTTAGTCCCTTAAGTATGCTAAAGTAGAGCATCTTTAGTTCCTTATTTTTGAGGGTATGTCTATTTTTAGTCCCTCAAATATAACCATGAGCATATTTAGTCTCTTAAGTATGCTAAGATGGAGCACATTTAGTCTTACTGACAGAATATATTCAAAAACTAACGGTGTTAACCAACTCTAATTCATGAAGCAAATTTTCAGCTCTGAAGCAAAACGTTTCCTTTCCTTTTATTGGATAACGCAAATTATCACTTTAATTCCTCATTTTAAATAACTTCTTCTAAAATTTTGACCTTGAAAATGTACAAAATTTGTGTATTATTTTATATATATATATCATATGTAAATAATTTCTGGCGTGGGCTAAAAGTGAGAATACAGTCTGGTTATTCGTTTGTTTCAATATATGCCTAGAAGTGATCTTGACAACTCTATTTTTTCAAATTTTAACTTTTCTTTTTGGAAAAATCAACTAAAATTATTAAAAGTAAAAGTTTCAGTGTTGAAATCTTAAATTTATCAACTCTGTACTATTAGTGGGTGTTGGTTTATAAAATATTTTTGATAAATAAATTAAAAAGACGATGAGTGCTGAAACCAACTCAGTAATTGATCTTGGACAGATTCTGTCAGTGAGACTAAAGGTGCTCTACTTTAGCATATTTAACGGATTAAATATGCTCAGAGTTGTATTTAAGGGATCAAAATAGAACTACCCTAAAAAATAAGGGACTAAAGGTGGTCCATTTTATCCTACTTAAGGGACTAAATATGCTTAGGATTATGATTGAGGGACCAAAATAGACCTACCATCAAAGATAAGGGATAATATTGATCAAAAACTCTATAAATATAAGAAGAAGGTTAAAAAGAAACAGTCAAATTGACAAACAAAAAAAAATATATCACAACAGCCGACCTTTATTCTTTCAACCATCTGTGACAAATGGGCTACAAAATTCTTAGGAATGCAAGAATTAAATAAAGTAACAGAAATGGGAAATAAGGGAGAGATGGGAAAGAATTATTTAGAAAAGAAAAGAGGAGACGAGAGGAAGAAGAGAAGAGGACATTCAATTTAGAGAAGAAAATACTTTTCATTCTATCTGTCATGGGCGGCTTTCCAGCCATGTCTCATGATCTCTTGGACGCGCCCCATGGCGTCCTAGCAAGCCTCCCAATGCCTAGCACCACGGACGACCTTGTGGTTTTGGCTGCGTCAAGTGACAAGTGCGTATGTACCTCTGTCGCCCCACCGATATCCCTCGCCAGCGCCTAACCGCAGGCAGATGTCATCAGCGCCGCGCGCAGACAACACCGCGCACGCAAACCATGATGCCAAAGACAATGCTGCTGACAACGGGCCCGTTTCTGCCTTGTAGAAAACTAAGTAATTTTTATTGTAAATATAGAAGAATGTGTGGGCATTATCAAAATACTAAGCTCAATTTTATGTAAACGAAAAAAGGATCTAATTTACATACACTATATAATACAGTAAATAATGTTCATATTATGTGAATTTTAATCTTTGGTAGCAGATTTACGTAGGTTATATTCATGTAATAATTTCACTTATTATGAACTTGTATACCATCAAAATCGGGTTTGCCCGATTTTGCTAATTAATCGACACTAGGGGATCACATCGAAGATCAGTCTCGTAATGGATTGGGCTATAGCACGAAGACGAGTTATCGAGTTCAAGAATCGAGGTGTCCGTGGAAATCGAGGCCAGCAGCAAATCGAGACTAAGTATGATTGACTTCGAGTGAAATGCAATAACGAAAATGCGAGATATCCGTAACCGGTTCACGGCGGGAATCTCGGAACATATCAAATCAAGGGCGGTTATTTGTACCAATCTTGGGATTTACTTCCATAGTTAGAATTGTACCATAATTAGGATTCCTTTAGTATATAAAGAGGGGTCCCCATCATTGGTAAACACCTTACGTTCACGAATATCAAAGCAATATAATTTTTCTGTCTTTGCTCATCAACTTGCTACTCTTTAACTGTTCTTACTTTGCCAAGCTCGAGGGTTCATTAGCTCGAAGATATTGATCAAACACTGATTTGTTATGTATTATTGTCAACTTACATCATTTATCTTTACATAACAATTTGAAATTAAACTAAAAAAAAAAAGTGCAACAGCGAGTATTTTAGATTAAAAAAGCAAAATCCATTTGAAGTGTATAACTAATTGGATATACAGTCCAGTTTTGAAACTCTATGTTGTGCGTTTAAAATAAAAATTAATTTATTCTTCAAATTATGCTCCAATCAAACAAACTTGAAAGAGTAGTTGGCGTTTTTCGACTCTGTCGTCGTTGAATATGTTAGAACAGACATCTTTTTGGGTTTTTAATTTGCATTACACTTTTATTTTGTGAGTAATCATTGTATGACAAATTATTATTATCTTCTTTGGAAACGAACAAAAGAGAATTCTCGTCAGATCTAGGCCAAGACAGGAACTAAGGGAAAAGCCAAAGAAGGATCAAGGTGGTCTCATGTGCTAGAAATTCCGGTAATTTCGAGACTGAACAACCCAAATAAGACAGAAATAAATTATTTTTAAATTTTAAAAAGTGTTATAAATAGTATTTTATCTATGGTGAATGTTTATATTTTAGAGAGATTTTAGGGTTTATTACATAGTGGCTAAGTTATTTTTTTCCTATAAATAGAGGGGTTCTATTCTATTGTAATTCAGCCCAACTCAATAAAAATTCTCGCTCCCTGCTTTTCTCTGCAATACTCTTCTTCTTCTCTTATTGTTTTATAACACGTTATCAACACGGGACTCCAACCAATTGAGCAAAAGTTTTGGGATACGTGCATGGTGCTAGTTGTACATAATATTGATCATAACGATTGCAATTGTTCCATGATTCCTTCAAGAATAAATTCTGGATTCAAGGTAAGTATTTTACCTTATTTTTCTCTTTTAAATTTTTGAAATTCTATAATTTGATTTTAAATACAAGCCTATAACTCTAATAGAGTTTGTAAGAAATTATAACCACCCGAAGTGGTAAAAATTCTATATCTTGCCATGATTAAACTCAAGTATGACTCTAAGCATAAGAAGTGGAAACCCGTCCTATTGAATTTGCTTCATTCTCGTTACCTTAAGAGAATGTGATAACAATATGTAATAAGTCTGAAAGAAGACAAAATTATTACTGTGAAGGTATCAATGGATGTGGAAGTGGCAATTTACGAAATTATAATCGTCATTATTGTGGTATTAGAATAATAAGGATTCTAAAAATAATCCTTCAATCTGTGAAAGTAATGTTGGTCATCGATTTGACATGAAATTTTGCAAAGAACATATAGCTGATTGTGGTCCATTAATGATGTGAATGTGACAACATCTGATTTATGAATACATATTCATTCTTGGAAGAATATGAACGTGCTAGTGGTAATGAATATACTGCACTCACTTCTAGAAGGAGGTTTGAGATGAAATAAGAAAATAATTTCATTATTATGGCATGAATGGTCACTGATCATGTGCCTACTGTAATTGTGCCAAAATATTATGACAATGTGATTATTATACGACAACAGTAATGCAAGAAACATATCTTGCATATAATTTGACCATGACCATAATGGTATAACTTTCTCTTTGAGAGAGATATTCACCATATGAATATTAATGAATATATGGTAGTACAAATTAATTGAGAGCTCTAAAAGAGCCAATTGTTACTATTTTGGAGAAATAAATTGATTATCAATAAGGTATCATGTTGTAGTAAGTCTCAAAGAAACTTATCGAGTTTCTAAAGTATTCGCGAAAGCGAATGGTTATATTGAGACTATAAATAAAGGAAAGATTTAATATCTTCTATTACTACAACTTGTAGAGGGGTAATATGTATATGAAAACCTACCCGCATTATTCTCCAGTTTGTACTACACAAACAAAAGAATGTGGAACGACCCGATCGGTCGTTTTGATTTCTAGATCTCCATTCTCCTAAATAAAAATCCCCATATATGCTTTTACTATTTTATGTGTGACGACTCGACCCGTTGTCTCATGAGTTACTACCCCGTTCTTCCCATTTTCTGCTTTCTTATGTTTCATTACCGGTATGGGGTGCTTTAGAATTGATTTGGAGTGATTTTGATAAGAAATGAGGCACTTAGTCTCTTTTAAGAAGGCTTAAGTTGGAAAAATCAACCGGATATTGACTTATGAGTTAGAGGGCTCGGAATTGAATTCCGATAATTCGGTTAGCTCCGGGTGATGATTTAAGGCTTAGGAGCGCAATTGAAAGTAATTTTGGAGGTCCGGTGAAGAAGTTAGCCTATTTTGGCGAAGTTAGTATTTTGGCAATTTCCGGTTGATAGGTAAAATTTTGATCCGGGAGTCGGAATGGAATTCCGAGGGTTGTTGTAGCTTTGTTATGTCATTTTGAACTTGTGTGCAAAATTTGAAGTCAATCGGGCGTGAATTGATAGGTTTCGGCATCAGAAATAGAAGTTGGAAGTTCTAAAGTTCATAAAGCTTGGATTGGAGGTTGATTCATGATTTTAGCGTTGTTTGATGTGATTTGAGGCCTCGAGCAAGTACGTAATGTATTTTGGGACTGGTTGGTGTTATTGGTCGGGGTCCCGGGGGCCTCGGGTGTGTTTCGGATGCCCAACGAGTCATTTTTAGAAGATTTTTGCCGTTTTGAGCATAAATGTAATGATCTAAAGGTTCATTTTTAGTTCTAGAGATCCAAATTTGATTTCGAGACTTCCAGAATTTAAATCATGAATTATAAGACTGATCTAGAAATTTTGGTTTAATTTCATCAAGTTGCGATTGGGTTTTTGACGCGAAATATGAGTTAATTGTTTAACAAGCTAAATGGGTATTGAACTAGGCAAACGAGCTCTGAATTGGGTTTCGATTTAAGGAATAGGTTTGTATTATTATTTGTGACTCATAGGAACAAGAATCGTTTAATTCCAAGTTCGTATGAGGGAGTTATAACATTTTTAGTGAAATAAACAACTGCTGCAATTTTTCTGGGCAAAAGCTGGTATTTCCGCTTCTGCAATGAACACTACCCGCAAAAACGGATGAACAGTGATTTTCAGCTTCTGCGATGAACAGTGCCGCAGAAGCGGATGAACAGTATATTTCGAGTAGTCCGCTATTTTTCTCATTTTTGGAGCTATGGAGCTCGGATTGAAGCAATTTTCGAAGCGATTTTCACGATATGAAATGGGGTAAGTGTTTGTAACTCAATTTTGGTTGTATAACTTGAATCTATTATGAGTTTTGACGTTTAATCTGAGAATTTTGTTGAAAAGGGTAGAAAACCCTCTTGGATAGAAATGGTAATTTGAGGGGTCAAATGAACTCCGATTTTTATAAATTTGGTATGGATAGACTCGTGGCGAGCTAAGGATCGTATTGATGTAAAAATTTCTAGATTTCAAGACGTGGGCCCGGGGCTCGGGTTTTGCTAATTTCGGGATTTTCGACATTTTTCAAGTCGTTTCGATTGGGTTATATTACCTTAGCCTATTATAATGTATTCGTTGTGGTTTTGGCCAGATTCGATGCGCGAGGAGGTCTATACGAAAGGAAAGGGCATCGCGGAGTAGTATTTTGGCCGGCTAGAGGTGAGTAATACTTGTAAATGATATCCTGAGGGTTTGAAACTCCGGATTTGCACATCATAGTGTTGTATTGAGGTGACTTGCACACCGGATATGAGCGTGGGGTAGAGCACCATTGGGGATTGTGACTTGGTCCGTCCCGGTTGTTGATTTTACTGCGTATTTGACTGAAATTTCTTGTTATCATCATAATTTGGGTTGATTGTCATGTTTGGGGCCTTGTGCCGACTTTTAAAATCCTTCGAGGATTGATATTACTGCTTAGCATGATTTGCATATCATCTAACTTCAGTCCAAGGTTTTAAATGTTGTTTTGCAAACCTAGCCGTATTTCTATGTTTTGAAAACTTAAATGACATTTTAAATGCATTTCGGGCTGGAAATTTCGATTTTGTAAATGCCCAAGGGGCTTACTATATTATTTTCTGGACTGATAATAAAGTGACTTGAAACAGTGGTAACAATGACACTGTAATATATATACTTGAAACAGTGGTAACAATGACACTGTAATATATATACTTGAAACAGTGGTAACAATGACACTGTAATATATATATATACCTGAAACAGTGGTAACAATGACACTGTATGTTATACTTGAAACAGTGGTAACAATGACACTGAAATATATACTTGGAACAATGGTAACAATGACACTGTATGTTATACTTGAAACAGTGGTAACAATGACACTGAAATATATACTTGGAACAATGGTAACAATGACACTGTAGGATATAAATTGGTCAGGTAACATTGGCTGACCGGTCAGGTAACATTGACTGACCAGTATATTGCGCTTTGTATGAGCCCCTCCGGAGTCTGTACACACCCCCAGTGAGCGCCATCGACGATAAATAAATATGGATGGATCGGGCTACACGCCGCAATGGGTACTGGAATGTACCATCATATGCATTGCATTGCATTCATGCATTTGTTCATTATTTGTTGTTGTGATATTTCTGGAGATATTTATCTGTTTTTGCTGGTGCTATCTGATCCTTGAGTGTTGGGGCCCGAGTGGCTGATTAGTAACAAAGATATTGCCCGAGGGGCGGGTTTCTGTGCATAGTGACACTGATGGCTGGAATTATTTTGCAACTGTTAAAAGATTATTTTTAAAAGAGGTTTAAAACTAAGTCAGATATTTTATAAAGGATTTTCATGGAATTACTGTTTTCAAAAAGGGTTGTACCGTCTTAGATAGCATGATGAAGTGTTCTTACGTGATTTCTTATCACTTAGTTATTATTTACTCTTATTACCACTGAGTTGGAAGTACTCACTTTACTCCCTGCACCCCGCGTATAGTTGCAGGTACTGTTCACCCGGTAGCGGGTTATTAGCAGACTGAAGGTATACTATTGTAGCTGAGTAAGGTGACTGTCAGCGTTCACGACACCGTATTTATTCATTGATTCTAAATTCCATTCTGTATATTGCTGGTCTTGTATTAGTATTTAGATTCTTTAGATGCTCGTGGCTTGTGACACCCCAATTTCGGGCTGAGTCGGGATGGTTTCCATTATTCTATCATGTTTACTTCGCACTTGTGATTATATTATCTGTGAATTAAACTTATTCCTGCTAAGTAATTATAAAGAGATGTATTGTTTTGTTGTTGGCTGGCCTTGTCCCCATGAGAAGCGCCATCACGACCGGATTGGGATTTTGGGTCGTGGCAGAGTTGGTATCAGAGCCTAGGTTACTAGGTCTCACGAGTCATGAGCAGGTTTAGTAGAATCTCGTGGATTGGTACGGAGACGTCTGTATTTATCCTCGAGAGGCTGCAGAACCTTTAGGAAAACTTCACATTCTTGAATTCTTATCGTGCGTCCTTGATTCAGCTTGAAAGGAAACTCTTGAAATTCTTTCTGCGTGATCGTATGCACGAACGGGCACTCAGTATTAGATGTGCCTCAATGGCTTTTGATTCCCCGATCGAGGGGCGATGTGTAATCTCTGTGAGTTTGACATTAGGCCAGTCTGGAGGACTTGAGGCCGAATCTTTGCCAATGGCTTGAGCACCGAGGTGCTGATTGTGCGAGCAAGTGTTTTGAACCTTTATGTTCGGTATTGTCCCTACTAGTGGGAATCATGGCTGGATAGCTACATGAGGGTATGTTAGTACTGTGAGATGTTTCTATATGACGTGAGATGAGTCTGGGAGCTGATATCGCTTCTGTAAATGTATTATGACGAAATCGTTGAGTCGAGGAGACCACCTTGAAGGTCGAAAACATTAAAGAAAAAAAATTGTTCTTACTCAATTAAATAGCCCAGTAATGGAGGATTGAAATGTATTTTTCTATGTCTTATTATTCGAGTAGGTGCAATGCATGTCCATGTATCAACTTTGATAATATAATACATGTAGTATTGAGATTAATGTTGTTGATATACATTGTGATGCTTTGTCAAATTGTGGACGTGTTGTTAGGATTGTTTTGGTGATTCTCTGGTAGGTGGATATGCCCAATTACAAAGGAGACTCTGCCGAAATTTTTGAAAAATTTGGGACTTAGTAAAAATTTTGCCGCCTAAAGAGTGGGCTTAACTGTTGTGTGAGTAAATGAAAGAATTGCAGAAAAGTTAAAATTCCAGATGATTTGTATTTCCACGAGCTTATGAAGGAGTGAGTTTAATCTCAATATGGTATTACGACAACAATAGAGTATAAGTATTGTGATCTATGGCTTCGAGCCATGTTGGAGAGCTTGCTATTGGTTAGCGGAATGTACGGTTATGTACTCTGTTAGTTCCGATTTGATGCATGCCGATGAGTCAGTTCTGGTTGTGGAAATTTCGCCGAAAATGGCACGAGTTAAGGATTTTTTTTTGACAAGATGTCATGAGCTCGGATGAACAGGAGATAAGTTTCGATGTTTACGGTAAGTTGGCATTGTCTTCAGCGTCACCTAAGATCGGTATTTTGTTGTAATGAGCAAATTTGGCTCGATGTGTATCTCCTTATGTGAGATCTATGTGTGGATCGGGTGGCACGCCACCATGGGTATGTTATCTGGATCGGGTTGCATGCCGCAATAGTGTGATATTAAGTATAGCTTTCTATATGCTATTTTTATGCCTTTCTTCCTGTTTTCTAAGGAAAACCGTAGTAGTGTGTGAGATTGGTAATTCCTTCCAGAGCTCATTTTCTTTTGTATTGCGTTTGAATTGGTAGCCTATTGGCACATTGGGGGCATCATATGCGACTTTAATTTATGTATGGAGTGGCTTATTGCCCGAGCAGTTCATATTAGGTGAGACGAGATTATTGAATTTGAGGTTAGTGCAATCTGAGTATGTGAAGTAAATTAAAGAGCTAATAACCATTGTTTGGCTCAGAATGAGGTGATAGTTCTTGGCAAGAGTATAGAACTAATGAATTGTTGTTTCGGTAGTAGTTATGAATGTGTATAGGTCTCATATGTCATGTCAGTATTGTAAGAATTTGAACAAGACCTGTGTATGTCATACAGAGCATGGGATATGTAGTGATTCTCTTAAGTGATTAGATAAATGATCTTCAGATGATTAGGGAAAATGATATTGCTAAGTGGAAGTGATTTGATGAGAATATATGTCTCAGAAAGAGGTAATGTGATTAAACTGATTACATTTCAGTAGTATTGGGGCATGTTCTTGTTGGGTCCACTGGTGGTATTGGGGTTGCTCGGAAGCACGGGTAAATATCTAGTATCTGTGATTGGATGAAGGAGTATCAAATATGTGCGTGTATTGCATGGTGGAAACCGGGATCAGGTATGATGAATTGTGTGCAATACGGAGTTGGAGACTGGAGTTCTCAGGCATATACCATATAGTGGTTGTGGATCGCGTGTATTAGTACCGTTGGTGGCTATTAAGATTTGGAGGCCCGAGTGGATCTTTCCTTGTTTGGTATATTAGATTTTGGGTATGATATTTGGGTGTAGATTGATTGTTTAGTGTTGGGAGATTTTGAACTATTGCATTAGGGGCTACGCCGGAAATGCCACGGGTTAAGTGGTGAAGAGCGTTAGAATATGTTTTAGCAGAATGATTTATATTTCTAGGAACCAGCGGACAGTTGGAAAAAAAAATTGCTTCTTAATTGGGCATTCGTGGCGGATGTCAATGCAGAGGTGTTTCACGTGGAATAAGTATTTGGATGGGATCGCGCGTGTAACAAAGAAGTATGGAAACATGACCTTGCGGGTCAAATTTGTGTGTCCTATTTCTATGATGTGAGACAGGGTCTCAGCCTTGTGTTGTGGCAGTACTAGTGAATTTGAGGTACAACTCTCTCAGTTGAATCATTTTCTTGCTTTGAGTATGTTCGGACCGTTTCTTATTGGTGCGCGAATAACGCAAGTTGAGGCTTAGGCCTGTATTGAGGTGTCATATCACCAAAGTGGTGTATTGGATTCGAGGTGATCGTTGGGATCATTGACGAATACGAACAATTTGATTTCTGCTCGTTAGAAGGATAATATCGAGGTTCAGCTCGGAAATCTGTGTGGTATTAGTCAAAAGAGGAGTGGCTTCATAAGTGGTTGATCTGAGAGATGGTTATGGTTTGCTGCGAGTCTCAGTTATCGTTGGCAGTATATGAAAGTGTTGGAATAAGACTTTAGCTAATAAGGTATTTTCTATCGGTATTTTGTGGTTGTGGGCAACTACTGTGATTAGAAGTTATCGTTTCGAGTGCCTGGATTACGCTGTAGAACTTATGATATCACCCGAGGGTACATGTATGGTTTATCACAACTTGTTGGGATTATTCAAAGTATAGGTGTGAGGTTTTGATCATATCGATGGTTTCAGAAGTAAAAAGGTAGTTCTATGATTTATGGGCTTTTGGAACAACTCTGGGCACGTTCGAGGACGAACGTTTGTTTAAGTTGGGGAGAATGTGACGACCCGACCCGTCGTCTCATGAGTTACTACCCCGTTCTTCCCATTTTCTGCTTTCTTATGTTTCATTACCGGTATGGGGTGCTTTAGAATTGATTTGGAGTGATTTTGATAAGAAATGAGACACTTAGTCTCTTTTAAGAAGGCTTAAGTTGGAAAAAGCAACCGGATATTGACTTATGAGTTAGAGGGCTCGGAATTGAATTCCGATGATTCGGTTAGCTCCGGGTGATGATTTAAGGCTTAAGAGCGCAATTGAAAGTAATTTTGGAGGTCCGATGAAGAAGTTAGCCTATTTTGGCGAAGTTAGTATTTTGGCGATTTCCGGTTGATAGGTAAAATTTTGATCCGGGAGTCGGAATGGAATTCCGAGGGTTGTTGTAGCTTTGTTATGTCATTTTGAACTTGTGTGCAAAATTTGAAGTCAATCGGACGTGAATTGATAGGTTTCGGCATCGGAAATAGAAGTTGGAAGTTCTAAAGTTCATAAAGCTTAGATTGGAGGTTGATTCATGATTTTAGCGTTGTTTGATGTGATTTGAGGCCTCGAGCAAGTCCGTAATGTATTTTGGGACTGGTTGGTGTTATTGGTCGGGTCCCGGGGGCCTCGGGTGTGTTTCGGATGCCCAACGAGTCATTTTTGGAAGATTTTTGCCGTTTTGAGCATAAATGTAATGATCTAAAGGTTCATTTTTAGTTCTAGAGATCCAAATTTGATTTCGAGACTTCGAGAATTTAAATCATAAATTATAGGACTGATCTAGAAATTTTGGTTTAATTTCATCAAGTCGCGATTGGGTTTTTGACGCGAAATATGAGTTAATTGTTTAACGAGCTAAATGGGTATTGAACTAGGCAAACGAGCTCTGAATTGGGTTTCGATTTAAGGAATAGGTTTGTATTATTATTTGTGACTCATAGGAACAAGAATCGTTTAATTCCAAGTTCGTATGAGGGAGTTATAACATTTTTAGTGAAATAAACAACTGCTGCAATTTTTCTGGGCAAAAGCTGGTATTTCCGCTTCTGCAATGAACACTACCCGCAAAAACGGATGAACAGTGATTTTCAGCTTCTGCGATGAACAGTGCCGCAGAAGCGGATGAACAGTATATTTCGAGCAGTCCGCTATTTTTCTCATTTTTGGAGCTATGGAGCTCGGATTGAAGCGATTTTCGAAGCGATTTTCACGATATGAAATGGGGTAAGTGTTCGTAACTCAATTTTGGTTGTATAACTTGAATCTATTACGAGTTTTGACGTTTAATCTGAGAATTTTGTTGAAAAGGGTAGAAAACCCTCTTGGATAGAAATGATTATTTGAGGGGTCAAATGAACTCTGATTTTTATAAATTTGGTATGGATAGACTCGTGGCGAGATAAGGATCGTATTGATGTAAAAAGTTCTAGATTTCAAGACGTGGGCCCGGGGCTCGGGTTTTGCTAATTTCGGGATTTTCGACATTTTTCGAGTCTTTTCGATTGGGTTATATTCCCTTAGCCTATTGTAATGTATTCGTTGTGGTTTTGGCCAGATTCGATGCGCGAGGAGGTCTATACGAAAGGAAAGGGCATCGCGGAGTAGTATTTTGGCCGGCTAGAGGTGAGTAATACTTGTAAATGATATCCTGAGGGTTTGAAACTCTGGATTTGCACATCATAGTGTTGTATTGATGTGACTTGCACGCCGGATATGAGCGTGGGGTAGAGCACCATTGGGGATTGTGACTTGGTCCGTCCCGGTTGTTGATTTTACTGCGTATTTGATTGAAATTTCTTGTTATCATCATAATTTGGGTTGATTGCCATGTTTGGGGCCTTGTGCCGACTTTTAAAATCCTTCGAGGATTGATATTACTGCTTAGCATGATTTGCATATCATCTAACTTCAGTCCAAGGTTTTAAATGCTATTTTGCAAACCCAGCCGTATTTCTAAGTTTTGAAAACTTAAATGACATTTTAAATGCATTTCGGGCTGGAAATTTCGATTTTGTAAATGCCCAAGGGGCTTACTATATTATTTTCTGGACTGATAATAAAGTGATTTGAAACAGTGGTAACAATGACACTGTAATATATATACTTGAAACAGTGGTAACAATGACACTGTAATATATATACTTGAAACAGTGGTAACAATGACACTGTAATATATATACCTGAAACAGTGAATATAATGACACTGTATGTTATACTTGAAACAGTAGTAACAATGACACTGAAATATATACTTGGAACAGTGGTAACAATGGCACTGTAGGATATAAATTGGTCAGGTAACATTGGCTGACTAGTTAGGTAACATTGACTGACCAGTATATTGCGCTTGGGCTGTAGGAGCCCCTCCGGAGTCTGTACATGACACTGAAATATATACTTGGAACAGTGGTAACAATGGCACTGTAGGATATAAATTGGTCAGGTAACATTGGCTGACCGGTCAGGTAACATTGACTGACCAGTATATTGCGCTTGGGCTGTATGAGCCCCTCCGGAGTCTGTACACACCCCCAGTGAGCGCCGTCGACGATAAATAAATATGGATGGCTCGGGCTGCACGTCGCAGTGGGTATTGGAATGTACCATCATATGCATTGCATTGCATTCATGCATTTGTTCATTATTTGTTGTTGTGATATTTCTGGAGATATTTATCTGTTTTTGCTGGTGCTATCTGATCCTTGAGTGTTGGGGCCCGAGTGGTTGATCAGGAACAAAGATATTGCCCGAGGGGCGGGTTTCTGTGCATAGTGACACTGATGGCTGGAATTATTTTGCAACTGTTAAAAGATTATTTTTAAAAGAGGTTTAAAACTGAGTTAGATATTTTATAAAGGATTTTCATGGAATTACTGTTTTCAAAAAGGGTTGTACCGTCTTAGATAGCATGATGAAGTGTTCTTACGTGATTTCTTATCACTTAGTTATTATTTACTCTTATTACCACTGAGTTGGAAGTACTCACTTTACTCCCTGCACCCCGCGTGTAGTTGCAGGTACTGTTCACCCGGTAGCGGGTTATTAGCGGACTGAAGGTATACTATTGTAGCTGAGCAAGGTGACCGTCAGCGTTCACGGCACCGTATTTATTCATTGATTCTAAATTCCATTATGTATATTGCTGGTCTTGTATTAGTATTTAGATTCTTTAGATGCTCGTGGCTTGTGACACCCCAATTTCGGGCTGAGTCGGGATGGTTTCCATTATTCTATCATGTTTACTTCGCACTTGTGATTATATTATCTGTGAATTAAACTTATTCCTGCTAAGTAATTATAAAGAGATGTATTGTTTTGTTGTTGGCTGCCCTTGTCCCCACGAGAAGCACCATCACGACCGGATTGGGATTTTGGGTCGTGACATTATGACTTTTGAGGATGGTTAATTCGGGATTTGAAAGGGTTCGGGTTGAAATCAAAACACTTGGTTCCTTAGTTTGGTTCTAAAAGTCTAAGTTTGACTTCGGTCAACGTTTTGAGTAAACGACCTCGGAATCAATATTTGACGGTCCCAATAGGTTCGTATGATGATTTCAGACTTGTGTGTACATTCGGATCGTGTTTTGGATAACCGGGGAGCGTTTCGGCGCCTAATAGTGAAAATTGGCTCATGAAAGATTTTAAAGTTCTTTAAATTTGGTTTGGAGTATGTTTTGGTGTTATCGAGGTTCGTTTGGGATTCCGAGCCTAGGAATAGTTCTGTATAGTGATTTAAGACTTGCACGCAAAATTTAGTGTCATTCTGAGTAGTTTAAGTATGTTTCGGCACGTTCAAAGTAAGTTGGAAGAACTTGAAGTTCATAAGTTGATTCAATTTGGTATGGGGTATGATTCTTAATTTGTTGTTTTATGGGTTCCGACGGTGCGAGCAAGTCCGTTTTATGATTTCGAATTTGTTGTATGTTTGGACAGGGCCTCGGGGGCCCCGAATACCATTCGGACGATGTGCGGAGGCCTTTTTGGCTTTGGCTAATAAGCTGAAGCTCTCAGCTTTTGGTGCAATCACACCTGCGGAGGGTCAGCCAGGTGCGAGCTCGCATAAGCGAGAAAAGGACCACATGAGCGGCCCAATGTAGGCTTCCCAGTGACTACAGGAGCAGTCTCGCAGGTGCAATGCACACACCGCAGAAGCGGTCTCGCAGAAGCGAGGGAGCCAGCTGAGGGGAGGACCGCATCTGCGAGGCCCTTTCCGCAGATGCGGCTATGGGGTCGCAGAAGCGAAAATCGCTGGAGGCAGAATGGTTTATTTAATGCGGGACTTAGGCTATTTGGCTCATTTTCATTCATCTCTTGGGCGATTTTGGAGCTCTTGGAATGGGGTTTTCACCTAGCACTTTGAGATAAGTAATTTCTATACAATATGCATTTAAAACATATATTATGGTAGATTTTAACATGTGAAATGATGAAAATCATGAGTTTAGATGAAAAACCTAGGTTTTGATAAAAATAGAATTTAACCACCAAAATGGTTATGAAATTTAGTGAAAATTATATATTTGAGTTTATGAGGTTATGGGTAACAACTTTCTTCGAAATTTTCGGAATCCAGGCATATGGGCCTGATGGTAAATTAGAAATCCTTCAATTTGGGTTAGGTAATCACTCTAATAGCTAGAATATGATTGATTATTTTATATAATATTTGGCTAGTTATGGATCGTTCGACACCAAGTGGGGTTCCTTAGAGTGAATTTGTGGCCGGAAAGTGAGCTTTGAGACGAGGTAAGTTTCTTTTCTAACATTGTAAGAGGAAACTCATCTCCTTAGGTGTGTTTTGTTGTAATTTACTTGTGTAGGGAGTAAAGTATGCACAAGGTGACGAGAGTCCGTGCGTAGCTATATTCCATATAATTTACATCATGCTTTGTTGACACCGTTATTTGATAATGCTTATTAATTGACTTGAACAGAGCTGAGATTGAGGATTTCAAGATTTAAAGTTTCTAGTTTGGACTCCTTATTTTTGGAAAGAATTGAAGGATTATATAATAACTTTGAGAAATCTATGTTCACTCACGTCGCAAGTATTTCTGCGAGCGAGGTAAATTCTGCTACTCTCATAGGAGCGGGTCGTTCGCCTCGGCAGATTAATATATGCATCTATGATTCGTGTCGTTTGACCCTCGATAGTGCACACAATTTATGTATATGTATTTTGGATTGGACCGTACGACCTCGGCATAATTCGTGCGTAATAATACTTGGAGCCCTATTTATACTTGATATCATTCCATGGGCTTGAGAGGTTAAATTGTTAAATGATGGAAATTAATTTGGGATTTACTATCAGTGAAAGACTTGTTTATTCATTGCTTGCCATTGAGTTTTTATTATCATTTATATAGCCCATGCTTATTTAGAATTTCGGTATTTTATTTTTAGCCCATAGTAAGTGTCGAAGTCGACCACTCGTTACTACTTATTCGAGGTTAGACTAGATACTTACTGGGTACATGTTGTTTATATACTCACGCTACAGTTCTGCACTAACTGTGTAGGATCTGAGGCAGGTGCATCTGGTTATCATCCCGGCGCACACTCCTGATTCTCCGAAACTTTGTGGTGAGCTGCCTTCCGAGTCCGTTTTGCAGCACCTGAAGTCTTTTTTTGCATTTACTTTCTGTCTTCTTCATTTCAGACAGTAGTTTAGTATTTTTGTATATTCTACTAGTAGCTCATACACTTGTGACACCAGGTCTTGGAAATTATGCTAGTAGACACTTGATGATTTTTGATTAATTACTTCATCTCATTGCTTTTAAAATTTTCTATTTCTCATTTTATTTAAATATCGCTTCACATCTATTTAATAACTAAAAATCAGCTATTTCTAAACTGTTAAAAGAAACAATCACATGGATAGTTCACTATTGGCTTGCCTAGCGGTAACGTTGGGTGCCATCACGGCCTATAGGTGAAATTGGGTCGTGACAGAATGCCCCAATAAAGTAGAAGTTTATTGATATAAAAACTCATATCATAATAAACTTGGAGTTTATTTATAATTTCACACGTCATGGTGAAAACCTAAAGTTTATCAATATTGATAATTTATCCAGTTGGCATAATTGGTTTAGACATATTAATTTAAGTATGATGTGCAAAAATAAAAAAGAATTCACATGAGTAAATATTAAAGAACAAGAAAATTCTTTATGAATTCTCTTATGTTACTTGTTCTCATTAATTAATATGCCAACTAAAAGTGGTATTGAATCCCATGAATACTGAAAATATCAAAGGTGAATATGGGCTCATTCACCTGTCATGTATACCACATAAGATGCATCTATGAGATGGTTACATGTGCGATTATTATTAACTCGCAACCTGATATTTGCGAGGTAACTTGCTCAATAATTTAATTCAGAGCATAATTTTCAGATTTTCTATTCAAGACAATTTGTCTTGATAAGTTGGTTTACATCATTGTTGAGTTAGCAAAATAATTTATTGAGTGCCTCCACTTAATAGTTAAATTATTTCTTATGAGAACACAATTATCTATATCTGTTTGATATAGGTTATATACCAAAGTATATTTCATTCTCCCCTCACAAGTGGTTAAGAGTCAAGAATCAAATAATTTTATCTTGTTATTATTGATGTGCGATGTACATTTTGATTAACACCACAACGCAGAAAGGTAGATTTTCCAAGTTGAGGAATCAAGTTAGTTATTCTAACATTAGGGGGAGAAAGAATAAAGAATTGAGAAAAAGTTACGTTTAATTAATTATCATTTATACATCTAGATCCTCGAATAAAATAATATGTACTTGAAGTTCATAAAAAGATAATTCATCTGCAATATATTGCCAAGCATGCCGGCCGCATTTGCTGACCCAAATAAAGTAATTATATTATCATTGCAAATACTCCTATTAGAATAAGTCCTAGAAGGACAAAGTCTATGGTATGCTTAAAGCGTATAGACAAATCAATTTCAAATAAAATTCTTAATAAAGAAGATGAGAAAATGATCATAATAAGGAGGCACATGATCTAGAATATCACATGACATAATACTTCATAAAATCTCAGGAGAGGTTCAGGTACCTGAAAATATAAAGGAAGAGATCTCTATGTTATGTCTTTATGAAAAAATATTGGAACCGATATAAAATGTTCGTCGACGATATCTATGATAACCTAAGTATAGATGGGGATCTTAAGTCGGTCGAATACAGACACAAAAATATTGGTCAAATGAAGGAGATACAATTTGAATAGAATTTGTTTCATATGAAAGACATATAGTTTTGAACATGTAGTTCAAACACTTGAAAGTATAACGTCAATGGTGTGTGCAATCACTTTTATCTATCTTAGATGTCTAGCATGACATGAAAACTGGATATGCATCTAAAGTCTATTTAAATGGCTTATATGACTTAACTTATATGAAAATCTCTGAAGGATTCAAAATCGCTTAAAACATATACAATTGTTTGTTCTGAAGTACCATATCCTAAGTGCAATATATGCACATATGTATATTGCTATAACTATAAGCATGATAATGTGATGGCGAGAATACCTCTATGGAGACACTGAAAAGGTTATTCCATGACATTATATAAAGACATTACATATATACAATGATGATTTCAAGGTGTAACATATCCATTCAAGTGATAATATGGCAGATTTGTTCATCAAATCTCTACCGATGTCAACCTTTAAGAAGCTAGTGTACAAGATTGGGATGCGGAGGCTTAACGCTGTGAATTGATGCTTTCATTAGGGGGAGTTAATATGCGTTGTACTCTTTTTTCCTTATAAGGTTTTATCCTACTGAGTTTTTCTTGCAAGGATTTTAACGAAACAACCAAAAGGCGTATTTCTAAACATGTGTACTTTTTTTTCCTTCACTAGAATTTTTTCCCACTGGGTTTTATTTTATTTAAGGTTTTAACGAGGCACATTATCTGGTAAATAGACATTCAAGGGGGAGTGTTATAAATAGTATTTTATTTATGGTGAATGTCTATATTTTAGAGGGATTTTAGGGTTTGTTACTTGGTGGCTAAGTTACTTTTTTTCTATAAATAGAGAGGTTCTATTCCATTATTATTCATCCTAAATCAATAAGAATTCTCGCTCCCTAATTTTCTCTGTAATATTCTTCTTTTTCTCTTATTATTTTATAACAAAAACTACGTTTTTGTTATTCCAATCTATGTCTAACCTCTTGAGCAGATAGTGAATTAACCCTTTATTTCTGAAGAGCAGGAAGAGTACATCATAAAGTGTCAATTAAAATTTAGTAAGAATATGAATTAGAATCTTGTACCTGTTACGCAACGGATTAAAATCACAATCCAGAAAAATTGCCCCTAAGTCGAACTTTGATTGTCTTGGAAAACAAAGTTTAATTTCACAAACTAAATGTCTTTCTTTTTAGTGTGTTTTGCAAAAGAAAGAAGAGAAATCTTCTCTGTTAAGGAAGAAAAAGATTGATGAGAAAGGTAGAGCAAATCCTTTCTTTCTGTTCGCTCATGCCACACTTAATAGGAAGACCAAAATAAGTTATTGTAGAGAAAGAATTAACTTATATGGGAAAAACTGCTCTCAACTACACCCAAACATGTAGTAACTTCTCCAAAGAAGTTATTTTATTCCCAAAACTCTATCTCTTCCTAAATGAGTTGAGTCAGCCCATATAAAGCGACCCGATATCTGAATTCATTACCAACATCTCCCACTTCGCTCATGATGGGCTGGAACTCAAACTAGTATCTTGAATAAATAACACACTTAATTCATACAGACAAGTAATTTGTGCGACCAACGAGCATCAAGAGCTATAATATATTCCAAACCTATTAAGGTTATTTTAAAGCTCTATGTAGAAATCAAATCACATTCGAAAAGGATTCACTACTAACATGAGGATCTTATTACTCGCTATACCCCAAACATCACCCGCTACTCCAGTAGCTAGTAATTCAATCCCCTATTCTCAAAAGAGGTGAACTCGAGTTCATATTTAACTTTGTATTCATAATTACATTTGATGCCCTCATGGTAAGTGTAATGGTAGACCTATGAATACAAGTTAGATTACTAAATTTTTAGTTGTCTTCCCTTTCTACTCGAATCTTTCAATTCCAAATCAACTGCTTTCCTAGACATGCACTGCATTGCCGAATCACTCATGATTATTAGTACAGGCTAAAGTAGCAACACTAATTGGCACTTCAAAAGACAGTAAAATATCAAAGGGTATTCCAATAAAAGTTAATATAACTTCTTTGGGATCTCACACAATGGAGAAGCAGGGATTCATTCTTCCATTCTCTCAGTAGTCGTTAGCGCATGTGGTATGAAACACATGTTATGGTGTTCTCACCTTATATTGGCGCGTGTGTCCCATTCTTTTAATTATTCAACACCATATAGATCTTGGTCTAGACACCTTCAACTGTCTAACCCGAGTTTCTCACTTCAATAATCCTCAAATCCAACCTTTTTAAGAAACTCACATCTGGCATACAAAACAAGTCATACTTAAATGATAAAATTCGTAAGTCTGACTAGTTGTCAAAACCGACCTTTACAAGTAAATATAACCTTACATTATCCAAAGTTCTATAAGTCTCATTTCTTTATGATTCTAAACATAAGAGGTGATTACTCGTGTGAGAGAGACAATCTCGTGACTTGTTTAACACACTTTATCAACAAAAAATCATCACATGCATACGAGATATAAGCATAAATTCAAGAGTAAAATATTGATGAGTATATTATAATATTAAACTCATTTTACAATACATAAATATGTTCATATCCTTCACAGACCTAGATCCATAACATGTTTATCAAATAGGTCTCTAGATATCGCCTTTGTAAAAGGATCAGCTATCATGCTTCGTGTAGGAATGTACTATAAATTTATCTCTCCACTTGCTACCATATCTCTCATAAAGTTATATTTGATGTCAATGTGTTTGGTCTTGTTGTAATACTTAGGATCTTTTGTGTATGCAATAGCTGCTTGACTATCACAACATAGAGTCATGGGACCCTGAAAGTTCTTTGTAATATTCAAATGCTCAAAGAATCTCTTCAATCAAAAAACTTCTTGTACTGCAGACGCATAAGCCACAAACTCAACTTCCATCATTAAAAGGATTGTACAAGTTTGTTTCTTACTTTTCCATGATATAGCCCCACCATTAAGTAAGAAAGCATAACCGGACGTTAATTTTCTATCATTCCGGTCACCAGCCCAATCAGCATCTGTATATCCTCTCAAGTATAAATCATTTCCATTATAACATAGTGACTAATCTACAGTTCCCTTCAAGTATCTGAAAATTCTCTTCACAACTTTTGTGACGACCCGACCAGTCGTTTCATGAGTTACCGCTCTGTTTCCCCCATTTCTGCTTCTTATTGCTTTGTCTATCGTTTCTATATGTGATCGGGTTGGTTGGCTTGGGTTCGGAAAGGATTTGGTAAGGTTTGAGACACTTAGTCTCTTTTGAGGAAGCTTAAGTTGGAAAAGTCAACCGAATATTGACTTATGTGTTAGAGGGATTGGATGTGAGTTCTGATGGTTCGGTTAGCTTCGGGAGGTGATTTGGGACTTAGGAGCGTGATCGTAATGAGTTTTGGAGGTCTGAAGTAGATTTAGGCTTGAATTAGCAAAGTTGGTATTTTGGCGATTTCCGGTTGATAGGTGAGATTTTGATATAGGGGTCGGAATGGAATTCCGAGAGTTGCAATAGTTCTATTGTATCATTTGGGATGTGTGTGCAAAATTTCAGGTCATTCATACATGGTTTGGTTGGGTTTTTGATCAAAAGTGTAATTTAGAAGATTTTGAAAACTTAGGCTTGAATTCGATGAGTTTTGGTTGATTAGATGTTGTTTGAGGCGTTTTGAATATTGGTATAAGTTTGAATAAGGTTTTGGGATATGTTGGTGCTTTTGGTTGAGGGGCCTTGGGGTGATTTCGGATGGTTGACAGAGAGTTTGAGATTTTGATGAGGCTGCAGATATTTCTGCTTCTGGTATTTCCGCACCTGCGGATTGGGGACCGCAGGTGCGATTCCGCAGATGCGAGGAAGGGAGTCATAAAAGCGAAAAGGAGCTTGGGAGGCAGAAACCGCAGAAGCGGTTAGGAGGACCGCACCTGCGATGGCGCAGGTGCGGATATTGTATCGCAGATGCAAAAAATGGGAACTTAAGTGAGGACTGCAGATGCGGTGGTCTTGACCGCAAATGCAGTACCGCAGAAGTGGAAATTGGCCGCAGCTGTGAAAATTCCTGGGCCAGAAGGTATAAACAGTTTCCTTTGCGATTTTTGAGCTATTTCACCATTTCTAAGTCAGCTTTGGAGCTTTTTGGACGATTTTGAAGAGGGAATTCAAGGAGACTTCATTGAGGTAAGAATTTTGGACTTAAAAATCGTTCCCATGGTATTATTTCACTGGTTTGAGCTATAATTAATGGAAATTTAGGGTTAAAATCGAGGAAATTAGGGCTTGGTATTGGAGACCTAGACTTGAGGATTTGAGAGACCATTTGTGGTCGGATTTTGATACTTTTGATATGTATGAACTCGTGGGGAGATAAGGAATCTATTGATGTAAAAATTATCGAATTCCGAGACGTGGGCCCAGGGGTCGGGTCTTGGTAATTTCGGGATTTGTATTTTATATTGATTATTTTCGCTTGGGCTTTATTCCCTTAGCATATTTTAATGCTGTGATTCTGATTTTGGATAGATTCGATGCGAGTGGAGGTCGATTCGAGGGACAAAGGCATTGCGGGCTAGAGTTTGGAGCGGATTGAGGTGAGTAATGACTGTTAATGATGTCTTGAGGGTATGAAACCCCGGATTGCACATCGTAGTGCCATATTAAGGTGACACACATGCTAGATGACGAGCGTGGGGTCGTGCACTATTGGGATTGTAACTTAATCCATCCCGAATGACCGTTTTACCGCGTATTTGACTGAAAACTATTTGCTATCATCATGTTTTGGGCTGAATGCCATATTTGGACTTTGTGCCAACTATTTGAACCCTTAGGGGATTTTTATTGATACTTCCTCACTGTTTTGACTTTATACTTGAACTCAGTAATGCTATATTATACTATTTTCATAACTCAGCCATGTTTACTCTGCTTTAACACTTAAATGATATTTTGGACTGAGCACTATGTTTTACTATTGCCTGAGTGGCTATGAGATTCTGACTAAGTAAGGTCGAGGGCCTATGTTGTGAGGAAACACTGATTTTGATTATGAGGCCAAGGGCTTGAGATGTGTACGCCACAAGGTGGCTTGTTAATATGAGGTCGAGAGCCTAGTGATGATGCCACGAGATGGCTTGATATTGCGCTTGGGCCGTAAGGGGCCCTTTAGGAGTCTGTACACCCCTAGTGAGCGCGAGTACCCATTTTGATATGAGAGATAACCCGAGGGGATGGTATTGTTAACATTGTGCCCAAGGGGCAATTCTTTAAGTGCTTATCCGTCTTATTTGTCTGTCATTTACCTGTTTAATTGTTAATTAGGCATTTCATGAAGTTTAAACTAAACTTAGATGATTTTACACATCTTTATTGAATCACTATTCTTACCTGTTTTTACTGCTTCATTATAGCCTGTAATGTGTCTTACGTGTTTTCATATCTCTCATTCGTTTATTTATGATTATTACTCATTGAGTTGGAGTACTCACTTTACTCCCTGCACTCTGTGTGCAAATTCAGGCGCATCAGGTCCCACTAACGAGTGTTGATCTTTCCAGCTCAAGCGGATTCAAAGATTCTCTAGGTAGTTGCCGGCATTCGCAGCCCAGAGCTTCTTCCTTTATCTTATCTTCCTCTATTTTAGACTTGTATTAGACTATGTAGAACTTTCTTGTATCATCCAGATTGTAGATGCTCATGACTAGTGACACCCCGATATCAGGCTGTGTTGGTTTTTACTTCCATATTATACTATTTACTGCTTACTTTGGGATTATTTATTACGTTTTAGACTTAATTCTTATCGTTTAATTGCTTAAAACTGAAATGGGAAAGTGTCGTTTGACCTTGTCTTCATGAGAGGCGCCATCACGATCGGGTCCGGGTTTAGGATCGTGACAAGTTGGTATCAGAGCCTAGGTTACATAAGTCTCACGAGTCATGAGCAGGTTTAGTAGAGTCTCGCGGATCGGTACAGAGATGTCTATATTTATCCTTGAGAGGCTGCAGAACCTTTAGGAAACAGTTTATATTCTTGAGATTCTTGTCGTGCGAATTTGTTGATCCGAGTACTAAACCTCTATCATTCTATTCTCTCATAGATGGTGAGGACATGCGCTATCGGTCAGGATGGAGGACCACCAGTACCACCAGTTGTGGCCACTAGAGGCCGAGGACATGGTCGTGGTCGTGGTAGGGGTAGAGGTATGGCCCGCACAGCCGTTAGGGCAGCACCTACAGATCCACCAGCCGCCCTAGTTCTTGATCAGGTCCCAGTTGTGGACGCTCCAACAGCACCAGCTCAGGCACCAGTTGTGCCCATTGTGATTCCGGATCTTTAGGAGGCCACTGCTTAGATTCTATCAGTTTGCACTGGCCTAGCTCAAGCGGTCTCAACTACTACAGCCGCAACTACTTCTCAGGCCAGGAAGGCAATCAGACTCTCGCCGCTCGCACACCTGAGCAGGTCGTCCAAGGACTTCAGACACCGGGGGCGCATCCAGCCCAGCCGGTTGCAGCTGCTCAAGACTATGTAGTTCCTGCCATGCCAGAGGACGAGCAGCGTAGGTTGGAAAGGTTTGGTAGACTTTAGCCTTCGACTTCAGTGGTGCAGAGGGCGAGGATGCCTAGGGTTTCTTGGATAAGTGTCAGAGGATGCTTCGTACAACGAGTATTCTGGAGACCAGCGGGGTCGCTTTCACTACTTATCAGTTTTCTGGAGCTGCCTTCACTTGGTGGGAGACTTTTGAGAGGCGTAGACCTGTTGGTGCAGCACCCCTTACCTGGCAGCAGTTCTACGTTCTCTTTCTGGAGAAGTATATGCCGTAGTCTCGTAGAGAGGAGCTGCGTAGGGAGTTTGAGTGGTTACGTCACTGAGAGATGATTGTGACCCAGTATGAGATGAGGTTCTCCGAGTTAGCTCGTCATGCTATTTGGTTGGTTTCGACAAATAAAGAGAGGATTAGGAGGTTTGTTGATGGCCTCACTTATCAACTTCATATTCTCATGACCAGGGAGAGGGTGACTGGTGCTACCTTCGAGAAGGTTGTGGACATTGCTCGTGAGATTAAGTCTATTCGTTTCCAGGAGCGAGAGGAGAGGAAGGCTAAGAGGCCTCGAGGATCTGGTAGTTATAGTGGTGCTCCATCGAGAGGTCAGTTTTAGCACGGCAGAGGCCGTCCATTCAGGCACGCTCAACCATCTCGCCCAGGTTATTGTGGGGTGTCATCGGATCATGGTTCTCACAATTCTCATCAGGACCAGTCATCACTTAGTTCCCTTCCAACTTAGAGTTCATCCCGTACTCCCTCAGTTCAGGGCTCTTCTATGCCAGGTGCATCTGCTAGTCACTCTAGTGTAAGGGGTTCCCTTCAGTCCCTTTCTCCAACACTTGGGAGTTGTATGAGTATGGAGAGATGGGTCATATGTGGAGACAATTCCCCCATCGTCTTTCAAGTTCACCTCAGCAGAGGAATCAGCCATCAGCTTCAGTGCCAGTTACTTCACCACCACCCGCCCAGCCACCTAGGGGTGGAGGTTAGTCAGCTAGGGGTTGCCCTAGAGGGGGAGGTCGATCAGGTGGCGGTCAGGCCTATTTCGATGCACTTCCAGCTAGACCTGATACTATTGCTTCCGATGCTGTTATTACAGGTATTGTTTCAGTCTACCACAGAGATGCCTCTATATTATTTGATCCCGGTTCCACCTTTTCTTATATGTCATCATACTTTACTCGTTATTTGGGTATGCCCCATGAGTCTTTTGCTTCACATGTTCATGTATCTACCCCGGTGGGCGATACTATTGTTGTAGACCGTGTGTACCTGTCGTGTGTGGTGACTATTGGGGGTCTGGAGACCCGTGTGGATCTTTTATTATTATGTATGGTGGATTTTGATGTCATCTTGGGCATGGATTGGCTATCTCCATGTTGTGCTATTCTGGACTGTCATGCCAAGACAATTATATTGGCTATACTGGGTGTGCCACGAATTGAGTGGCGAGGTGTGACTAATTATGTTCCTGGTAGAGTGATCTCATTCTTGAAGTATGGTTGGGAAGGGTTGTCTTTCGTATCTAGCCTTTGTGAGGGATGCCGGTGCTGAGACTCCAGTATTGATTCTGTTCCAATTGTCAGGGATTTTCCCGATGTGTTTCCTGCAGACTTGCCGGGCATGCTACCGGATAGGGATATTGATTTTGGTATTGACCTGGTGCTGGGCTCTCAGCCCATTTCTATTCCGCCGTATCGTATGGCAGCAGCAGAGTTGAAAGAGTTAAAGGATCAGCTTTAGGAGCTCTTTGATAAGGGGTTCATTCGGCCTAGTATGTCGTCATAGGGTGTGTCGGTTCTATTTGTGAAGAAGAAGGATGGCACTAAGAGGATGTGCATTGATTATAGGCAATTGAACAAAGTAACAGTTAAGAACAAGTATCCTTTGCCTCACATTGATGATTTATTTGACCAGCTTCACGGAGTGAGAGTGTTCTCCATGATTGATCTCCGTTTGGGTTATCACCAGTTGAAGATCAGGGACTCTGATATTCTTAAGACGGCTTTCAGGATCCGATATGGTCATTATGAGTTCTTGGTGATGTCTTTTGGGCTGACCAATGCTCCAGCAATGTTCATGCATTTGATGAACAGCCTGTTCCGGCCTTATTTCAACTCGTTTATCATAGTCTTCATTGATGATATTCTGGTGTATTCGCGTAGTCAGGAGGAGCACGCAGAGCATTTGAGAGTTGTGTTGCAGAGATTGAGGGAGGAGAAGCTTTATGCAAAATTCTCCAAGTGTGAGTTTTGGCTTAGTTCAGTGGCTTTCTTGGGGCACGTGGTGTCCAACGAGGGTATTCAGGTTGATCCAAAGAAGATGGAGGCGGTTCAGAGTTGGCCTAGACCATCCTCAACCATAGAGATTCGCAGCTTCCTTGGTTTGGCAAGTTATTATCGCCGGTTTGTTCAGGGATTTCATCCATCACATCGCCCTTGACCAAGTTGACTCAGAAGGGTGCTTCATTTGTATGGTCGAACGAGTGTGAGAAGAGCTTTCAGAAGCTCAAGACAGCTTTGACCACAACTCCAGTGTTAGTTTTCCCATCAGCTTCAGGTTTATATACCATGTATTGTGATGCTTGGAGAGTTGGTATTGGTTGTGTATTGATGCAAATGGTAGAGTTATTGCTTATGCTTCTCGTCAGTTGAAGCCCCATGAGAATAACTACCACGTTCATGATTTGGAGTTGACTGCCATAGTTCACGCGTTAAAGATTTGGAGGCATTACTTATATGGTGTGTCTTGTGAGGTGTTTACTGATCATCGTAGCCTCCAACACTTGTTCAAGCAGAAGGATCTTAATTTGAGGCAGCGGAGATGGTTGGAGTTGCTAAAGGATTATGATATCACTATATTGTACCATCCGAGAAAGGCCAATGTGGTGGCCGATGCTTTAAGCCGAAAGGTAGTGAGTATGGGGAGTTTGGTGTATATTCTAGTTGGGGAGACACCTCTTTCAGTTGATGTTCAGGCCTTGGCCAATCGGTTCGTGAGGTTAGATATTTCGGAGCCCAGTCAGGTATTGGCTTGTGTGGTTTCTCGATCTTCCTTATATGATCGCATCAGAGAGCGCCAGTATGATGATCCGCATTTGCTTGTCCTTAAGGACAGAGTTCAGCACAATGATGCCAGAGATGTGACTATTGGTGATGATGGGGTGTTGAGGATGCAGGGCCGGATATGTGTGCCTAATGTGGATGGGCTTCGGGAGTTGATCCTGGAGAAGGCCCATAGCTCGCGGTATTCCATTCATCCGGGTGCCGCGAAGATGTATCAGGATTTGAGGCAGCATTATTGGTGGAGGAGGATGAAGAAAGACATTATAGGATTCGTAGCTCGATGTCTCAATTGTCAGCAGGTGAAATATGAGCATCAAAGACCGGGTGACTTGCTTCAGCGGAATGGATATTCCTGAGTAGAAGTGGGAGCAGATCACTATGGACTTTGTAGTTGGACTTCCACGGACTTTGAAGAAGTTCGATGCTATTTGGGTGATTGTGGATCGGCTGACCAAGTCCGCGCACTTCATTCTTGTGTTTACTACATATTCTTCAGAGCGGTTGGCAGAGATCTATATCTGAGAGATTTTTCGTTTGCATGGTGTCCCAGTTTCCATCATTTCAGATAGGGGCACTCAGTTTACTTCACAGTTTTGGAGGTTTGTGCAGCGAGAGTTGGGTACTCAGGTTGAGTTGAGCACAACATTTCACCCTTAGACGGACGGGCAATCCGAGCGCACTATTTAGATATTGGAGGACATGTTGCGCGCTTGTGTCATTGATTTCAGAGGTTCATGGGACCAGTTTCTATCGCTTCCAGAGTTTGCTTATAACAACAGCTAGTAGTCAAGTATTTAGATGGCTCCATATGAGGCTTTGTATGGGAGGGGGTGTAGATCTCCAGTTGGTTGGTTTGAGCCGAGTGAGGCTAGGCTATTGGGGACAGACTTGGTGCAGGATGCTTTGGAAAAGGTAAAGGTGATTCAGGAGAGGCTTCGTACAACGCAGTCGAGACAAAAGAGTTATGCTGATAGGAAGGTTCGAGATGTGTCGTACATGGTTAGTGAGAAGGTTCTATTGAAGGTTTCGCCCATGAAGGGTGTCATGAGATTTGGGAAGAAAGGTAAATTGAGCCCTCGGTTCATTGGGCATTTTGAGGTGCTTCAGAGGATTGGAGAGGTAGCTTATAAGCTTGCTTTGCCACCCAGCTTGTCGAGTGTGCATTCAGTATTTCATGTTTCTATGCTCCGGAAGTATATTGGAGATCCGTCTCATGTTCTGGATTTGAGCACGGTTCAGTTGGATGGTAATTTGACTTATGATGTGGAGCCAACAACTATTTTGGAGCGTTAGGTTTCGGCTCGTGGAGGAGGCTACCTGGGAGACCGAGCGGGAGATGTAGAGTAGATATCCTCACCTATTTGAGGCTTCAAGTATGTTTCTTGACTCGTTCGAGGATGAACATTTGTTTAAGTCGGGGAGGATATGACAACCCGGCCAGGTCGTCTCATGAGTTACCGCTCCGTTTCCCCCATTTCTGCTTCTTATTGCTTTGTCTATCAGTTCTATATGTGATCGAGTTGGTTGGCTCGAGTTCGGAAAGAATTTGGTAAGGTTTGAGACACTTAGTCTCTTTTGAGGAAGTTTAAGTTGGAAAAGTCAACCGGATGTTGACTTATGTGTTAGAGGGCTCGGATGTGAGTTCTGATGGTTCGGTTAGATTGGGGAGGTGATTTGGGACATAGGAGCGTGATCAGAATGAGTTTTGGAGGTCCGAAGTAGATTTAGGCTTGAATTGGCAAAGTTGGTATTTTGGCGATTTCCGGTTGATCAGTGAGATTTTGATATAGGGGTCAGAATGGAATTCCCAGAGTGGCAGTAGTTCCGTTTTGTCATTTGGGATGTGTGTGCAACATTTCAGGTCATTCGGACGTGGTTTGGTTGGGTTTTTGATCAAAAGCATAATTTAGAAGATTTTGGAATCTTACGGCTTGAATCCGATGAGTTTTGGTTGATTCGATGTTGTTTGAGGCGTTTTGAAGATTGATATAAGTTTGAATAAGGTTTTGGGATGTGTTGGTGCTTTTGGTTGTGGTCCCAGGGGCTTCGGGTGATTTTGGATGGTTGACGGAGTGCTTGAGATTTTGATGAGGCTGCAGTTTTTTCTGCTTCTGGTATTTCCGCACCTGCGGATTGGGGACCGCAAGCGCGATGCCGTAGATATGAGGAAGGGATTCGCAGAAGCGGAAAGGAGCTTAGGAGGCAGAAACCGCAGAAGCAGTTAGGAGGACCACACCTGCGATGGTGCAAGTACGTATATTGTATCGCAGATGCGAAAAATGGGAGCTTAAGTGAGGACCGCAGATGCAGTGGTCTTGACCGCAACTGCGGTACCGCAGAAGCGGAAATTGGCCGCAGATGTGAAAATGCCTGGGCCAGAAGGTATAAATTGTTTCCTTCGCAATTTTTGAGCTATTTCACCATTTCTTAGTTGGCTTTGGAGCTTTTTGGACAATTTTGAAGAGAGAATTCAGGGAGCTAAAACTCGTTCCCATGGAATTATTTCACGGATTTGACCTATAACTAATGGAAATTTATGGTTCAAATTGGGGATACCAGGACTTGGTATTGGAGACCTAGACTTGAGGATTTGAGGGACCATTTGTGATCGGATTTTGGTACTTTTAATATGTATGAACTCGTGGGAAGATAAGGAATCTATTGATGTAAAAATTATCGAATTCCGAGACGTGGGCCCGAGGGTCGAGTTTTGGTAATTTCGGGATTTGTGTTGTATATTGTATATTTTTTTGCTTGGGCTTCATTCCCTTAGCATATTTTGATGTCGTGATTCTGGTTTTGGATAGATTCGACGTGAGTGGAGGCCGATTCGAGGGGCAAAGGCGTCGCGTGCTAGAGTTTGGACCAAATTAAGGTGAGTAATGATTGTAAATGATGTCCTAAGGGTATGAAACCCCGGATTGCACATCATGGTGCCATATTGAGGTGACGCACACGCTAGATGACGAGCGTGGGGTCTTGCCCTATTGGTAATTGTGACTTAATCCATCCTAAATGGCTGTTTTACCGCGTATTTTACCGCGTATTTGACTAAAAACTATTTGCTATCGTCATGTTTTGGGCTGAATACCATATTTGGGCTTCATGCAAACTATTTGAACCCTTAGTGGATTTTTATTGATATTTCCTTACTATTTTGACTTTATACTTGAACTCAGTCATGCTATATTCTACTATTTTCATAACTCAGCCATGTTTACTCTGCTTTAACACTTAAATGATATTTTGGACTGAGCACTATGTTTTACTGTTGCCCGGGTGGCTGTGAGATTCTGACTAAGTAAGGCTGAGGGCCTATTTTGTGATGAAACACTGATTATGATTATGAGACCGAGGGCCTAGGATATGTACGCCACGAGGTGGCTTATTGATATGAGGTCGAGAGCCTAGTAATGATGCCACGAGATGGCTTGATATTGTGCTTGGGCCGTAAGGGGCCCCTCCAGGAGTCTGCACACCCCCAGTGAGCGCGGATACCCATTGTGATGTGAGAGATAGCCCAAGGGGCTGGTATTATTGACTTTGTGCCCGAGGGGCAATCCTTTATGTGCTTATATGTCTTATTTGTCTTTCATTTATCTGTTTAATTGTTAATTAGGCATTTTATGAAGTTTAAACTGAACTTAGATGATTTTACACATATTTATTGAATCATTATTCTTACCTATTTTTACTGCTTCATTATAGCCTGTAATGTGCCTTACGTGTTTTCATATCTCTCAGTCCTTTATTTATAATTATTATTCACTGAGTTGGAGTACTTACTTTACTCCCTGCACCCTGTGTGCAGATTCAGGTGCATCAGGTCCCGCTAGCGAATGTTGATCTTTCCAGCTTAGGCGGATTCGAAGATTCTCTAGGTAGCTGCCGGCGTTCGTAGCCTAGAGCTTCTTCCTTTATCTTATCTTCCTCTGTTTTAGACTTGTATTAGACTATGTAGACCTTTCTTGTATTATCCGGATTGTAGATGCTCATGACTAGTGACACCCCAGTATCTGGCTGTGTTGGTTTTTACTTCCACATTGTACTATTCACTGCTTACTTTGGGATTATTTATTATGTTTTAGACATAATTCTTATTGTTTAATTGCTTAAAACTGAAATGGGAAAGTGTCGGTTGTCCTTGTCTTCATGAGAGGCACCATCATGACCGGGTCCAGATTTAGGATCGTGACAGCTTTCCAATGATATCTTCCAGGATTGGATTGATACCTACTAACCAGACTTATGACATAACAAATGTTTGGGTGAGTACACATCATAGCGTATATCAAGCTCCCGATAGCACTTGAATACAGAACTCGAGACATATATTCCTTTTCATTTTCAGTCTTGGGACACATTTCAAGACTTAAAGTTTCACCTCTCGCTATAGGAGTATCCATGGGTTTGCAACTATTCATGTGAAAATGCTCCAAAATTTTCTTTATATAAGTTTCTTGAGATAGACTCAATAACTTTTAGGAACGATCTCTTTGGATCTTAACTCCAAGGATATAATCTACCTCACCCATATCTTTTATGTCAAATGACTTTGAAAGCCATGACTTTATAGTTTTCAAATACTCCAAATTGTTTCCAGCCAACATAATATCATCCACGTAAAGAGAAAGAATTACAAACATCCCATTGGACTTCTTTACATAAACGCAATGGTCTTCATTGATCATAGTGAAATCATACGAGATCACCTCCTTGTGAAATCTTAAATACCATTGCCTTGAAGATTGCTTTAGGCCATAAATAGATCTTTTTAACTTATAGATCTTCTTTTCTTGGCCTTTAACGATGAAGCCTACAGGTTGTTCTATGTAGATTTCTTCATTTAGTTCTCCATTGTGAAAAGATGTCTTTACATCCATTTGAGGTAATTCCAAATCCAAACGTGCAACAATAGCCAAAAGTAAGTGAATTGAGGTAAACTTCACAACTGGTGAAAATGTTTTCTCATAATCTATTCCAGCTTCTTGGGTAAATCATTTTGCCACCAATCGTGCCTTGTATCTTTTTATTGACCCATCCGCTCTACGTTTAACTTTGAGAACCCATTTGTTCCCAATGGCTTTACGTCCAAGCGGAAGGTTAACTAGATCCCAGACTTTGTTAGTTTTCATGGACGCTAATTCTTATTTCATTCCTTTTATCCACTCAGCTTTTCCAGGCTCGATAAAGCCTCAGTCACAGACTTTGGCTTATCCAGTTCTGTGGGAGATATGAAAATGTAATCTTCAATCTCATAAGTACGTTTAGGTATATTTTTTCTGGTACTCTTTCATAGTTGAAATTCAGATTTGTCAGAAGGATTTTGGGATTGAGAACTCCCACTCAGATCAAGAACAAGATTTTGATCGATTTGATTATCAACTTTGTCAGAAGACACTTGCTGACTATCTGAGTTCAAAATTTCATAAAGAAGCTCTCCATTCTTTACCTCGCCCTTCTTTGGAAAATCATTTCCAGAAAATGTGACATCTCACGTTTCAATCTCAGTAATACTTCCATCCTCTAATTCACCAATGAACACATACCCTTTGGAGTGTTTTGAATATTTTATAAAGATACATTTCTTGCCTTTTGGACCTAATTTACCAAACTTTCTAAAAGAATCTTTTATATATACAGAACAACCCCAAGGCCGTAAATCATTTAAGTTTGGTTTATGACCAGTCCAAAGCTCATAAGGAGTGGAAAAAACTAATTTAGAAGGCACTTTTTCAATATGTAGGATGCAGTCAATAACGCATCTCCTCAAAAGGAGATAGGTGAATTTGTCTGTGCCATCATGGACCTTAACATGTCCAATAGTGTTTTATTCCTCCTTTCCGCTACACCATTTTGCTGAGGTGTGTAAGGAATAGTTAATTGTCTGATGATGCCCTTTTCATTACATAATTCTTCAAATTATTTGGATAGATATTCATGCCCTCTACCAGTTCTTAGGGTCTTAATCCTTTTGTCAATTGATTCTCAACTTCATTCAAATATTTCTTAAAGCATTCAAGTACTTCAGATTTATAGAATCAAATAGACATAACCAAAGCGCGTGAAATCGTCAATGAACGTAATGAAATATAAAGCACCAAACCTAGCCCTCACATTCATTGGACTACAGATATCAGAATGAATTAATTGCAATAGAAAATCAGTTCTCTTAGCCTTTCCAGACGGTTTACGTGTAATCTTTCCGGCAAGGCAATTGTTACAAGTTGGCATTTCAATTTTAGAGAAAGAACCTAAATGTCCTTCCTTAGCCAATCTATTCATTCGATCCTGCCCTATGTGACATAATCTTGCATGCCATGTAATAACATCAACACCATTATTACTAGAATAACACGCCATAACACAACAATCAACATAATAGTTATATGTAAAAGGATTACAATCTAACACAATAAAACCATCATAACAATGTCCAAAAATATAAAGAATATTGTCTAAAGTAATTCTAAGACAATTGCGACTGAAGTTCAAATTGAAATCTAAATCTAGAAGAACAGACACAGACATTAAGTTTCCTCAAATCTCTGGAACATATAGGACGTCATGCAACATCAAATATTGGCCACCATGCATAAGTGCCTATTCCTTTGACTTCAAACTTTACATTATTGCCCATATATACATGCTTTGATCCAGGTGGAACTCGACGAAACTCTATTAACGCTTCTCTATCATGGCTCACAACCCATCCCTTTTTTCACTGGACCCTTCCTTTTACAATTAGTATTGTTTAGCACCTGAATTTGCTACATGACTCATTTTAAACTGATTTCTTTTTCACTCGACCCCATCCATTTACTTTTTTACCACCCGCCCCACCTTTTTCCCCAACTTCTTCTCTCCACTTAAAATGGGGTTGACTGATAGCAATTCTCTTCTTCTCTGTCTCTTTTCGTTCTTTATTTTCCCTATAATTTTTAATTTAAAAATTTTGTTTTGCCATTTTTGTTTTTCAAGGTTTTGCAATAGTTGGTTAGAGTAGCTAACAATTTTTATGTTATCTATGTAAGGGGAAAAAGAGGAACAATTTATTTCAGAAATGTAAGCTTCAAGAAAGCAAAAGGAATTGCAGTAATAATTGGAAAGAAGAAGAGCACGGAAGTAAACAACTTGCACATGAACTGCAAATTGGCACAAAACTGATATAGATTTGGATAGAAAGCAGAGGCTGGTGAACATTCTCATCCTATTTTCCACCTACGTTGAAATTGCCAGTGTCCAACTATCAATATCTGTTAATTAACGCCACCAAAACAACGATTTCGTTAAAACTCCTTCTCAATCTCATCCACAATTGGTCCAAGCACACTGTCAAAATCTTCATCCAACATATTAAACCATCCGACGACACTAGCTTGATTTATGATTTTATCGAAGCACAATTGATATATTGTATCATACATGTCTATCATCCTTGAAGGAACCCAAGAGCCACGTTTCCTTCAATTCTTGGAACAATCCACTTTGAAATGCAGCAACATCTACTTCCTTTATCTTCTTAAAATATGCACAATGCCTTGATATAGCTCCTCCAACATTGTCTTTTCCTCTTTCAAGAACTGCACGAAAGACGAGCCTAGCCATATTCTCAACTGCGATATCTCCTAATAAAGCGAGGAATAATGACATGTTATCTAGTTGTAGATGTGCCTGTATAGATTTACAGCCCAACTGTTCATAATATATATGCTCCTTAATTTCTTGCACCCTTAACACTAGCTTTACGGACTTGAAACATTTTTTTGCTATTACAAGTCTGTCCTCTGTGAAATTATATATTTTCAGCAGACTACCCATGAGTTTTACAACTTTTCCCTCTTGTTGTTTGTCTTTAAGAAGCTGCAAAGACAGAATTACTTTTGTAACGATCTAACCGGTTATTTTGAGAGTATGAGCCCTGATCCCCCTATTTACTGCTTCCTCCATTTTATTTTATGCTTATGTAACTTGCCAGGAGGATTTGTTTTTGGTTTCAGAGTGAAATGGGACACTTAGTCCCTAAATGGAAGCTTAAGTTCTAGGAATTTGACCGTAGTTAGAACTATGTGAAGACAACTCCGGAATGGAGTTTTGTCGGTTCTGTTAGCTCCGTTGGGTGATTTTGAACTTAGGAATAGGTCCGGATTGTGATTTGAATATCCGTAGTTGAATTAGGCTTGAAATGTCAAAAGTTGGATTTTTGAAAAGTTTGATCGGGAGTGAACTTTATGATATTGGGATTGGATTCCAATTCCGGACGTTGGAATAGGTCCGTAATGTTAATTATGACTTGTGTGCAAAATTTGGGATAAATTGGACGTGATTTGATAGGCTTCGACATTAGTTGTAGAAGTTTGAAGTTTTAAAGTTCATTAAGCTTGAATTGGGGTAAGATTTGTGTTTTTAGAGTTGTTTGACATGATTTGAGGGCTTGACTAAGTGCATATTATGTTTTAGGATTGGTTGGTATATTTGGTTGTGGTCCCGGGGGCCTCGGGTAGATTCCTAGTGGTTAACGAACTAAAAAATTAGACTTTTGCTATTGCTGAAGCTTCCAGCTTCTGGTGTCTTCGCACTTGCGATGGGGTTGGCCGCAGGTGCGGACTCGCACATGCGAGTGGAGGATCTCAGAAGCGGCCTAGGACAAGTTGGCCAGTGTTTGAAGGTGCGACGTGAATATCGCAGAAGCAGAGCCGCTTCTGCGGAGGAATGATCGCAGAAATGGAGAATGAGCTGGAAAGGGAAGTCCGCAGAAGCCGATAATGTCCACAGAAGGATTCTTGACTTGTTTTTGATTAATTTCTACTAATCTATCATTAATTTCATCATCTAATTGATGATTTGGGTTGAGAAATTGGGGGGAAAAGGTGGAAGATCCTTAGGTTGAATTTTTGGATTTTAATTGAGGTTTTGGTATGGGATTTGTGTAATTTTGGTATGGGTGAACTCGTGGTTGAATGGGTGTTCATATTTTGTGATTTTACCCAATTTCGAGACGTGGGCCCGGGTTGAATTTTGAGAGATTTTCTAATTTCTTGTTAAAGTCTTGATTTCATTAATTAGATTAGTTTCTTATAGTTATATTTTTAGTATGAAATTGCTTTTGGGTAGATTTGGGCCATTCAGAGTCGGAAAGTTGAGGGAAAGGCATTCTTATGCCTGATTGAGCTTGGTTCGAGATAAGTGACTTGCCTAACCTTGTTTGGGGGAAATCCCCTAAGGATTTGGTACTGTTGTAACAATTTATGATATGTGAATGCTGTGTACGCGAGGTGACGAGTGCGTACACATGATAATTATTAAAATTCAGTTAACCTGTTATATCTTAATTGTGTTATTCCAGCATGTGTAGTTATCATGTTTAGCTTAATATCACATGTCTACGTGTCTTAAATGCATTTGAAATATGTGCAGCATGCTTAGTTGAATTTCATGTTTTTCCTAGATTTTTTTATTTAGTCTTTAACTGTATGATTTCTTACTGTGAATGCGTTGTTCCATCGGTTTCGAGCTATGTATTTACTTTGGGACTACGAGGCAATAGCTTAGGAGTTCCCCCTATTGAATATTTACTTTTGGGACTACGAGGCGGTACCTCGGGAGTTTCCCCTATTGTATATTTACTTTTGGGACTAGAAGGTGGTACCTCAGGAGCTCCCCTGTTGAGTATTTACTTTTGGGACTACGAGGCGGTACGTCGAGAGCACCCCTATTCTTTATCTCTATGTGCTGTGTTGTTACCTCTCTATAATTTCTCATTATTAAATTCTCTATCTTTTCATTATATTACTATATCTTCTATCTTAATTATTATATTGCAGTAGGGCCCTGACTTGACCTTGTTACTAGTCTACCGAGGTTAGGCTTGGCAATTACTAGGTACAGTTGTGGTATACTCATGCTACTCTTCTGCACATGTATTGTGTGTAGACCTAGTACCTCCTACCAACCCCGCTATTAGTAGAGAGTCGTGCGGCTGCTACAGAAACTTCAAGGTATATCTGCCAATGCCGCAGACATCGGAGTCCCTCTCTATCCTTTTATGTTGTTCTTTTTTTATTTTTCCTAGATGCTGATGTATAGAGATAGTTAGAACAATTCCTTAGAGCTTATGACTACCGAGTTCTGGGGGTTGTCTACACTCGAGTTGTTGGTTTACTTGTATATGCCGAGCGACAACTTTCCCATTTTATTTATATACATACCTGTTGTTGTTAAGGTTTAGCTGTTATTTCTATTATCATTTGAGTTATTCTGAAATTGTTAGGCTTACCTAGTCTTAGAGACTAGGTGCTGCCACAACATCTTACAGAGGCAGATTTAGGTCGTGACAAGTTGATATCATAGCTCTAGGTTAATAGGTGTTATGAGTCACAAACAGGTTTAGTAGAGTCTCACGGATTGGTATGGAGACGTCTGTACTTATCTTCAAGAGGCTATGGAACTGTTAGGAAAATTTTGCTTCTTTGATTCCTTGTCGTTCGAAATTATTGACTTCGGAATTCTAAACTTCTGTCTTCTATTCTCTCATAGATGGTGAGGACACATACAGCCGGATCAGATGGCCAGACACCCGAGCTCCCTGCTGGAGTCGCGAGAGGCCAAGGCCGGTGTAGAGGCCAAAGACGTCCACATGGTGCAGCTAGAGCACCAACACGAGCTGCTACAGAGGAGCCACCAGTAGGTCCAGTCGGAGCACAGGCACCTGAGATGCCTGTTACTATACAAGCTTTTTAGGAAACCCTTGCATAGTTTCTGAGCATGTTCGATACTTTGGCTCAGGTAGGGTTGATCCCACTTGCTCATGCCATATCTTTGGATGGGGGAGGAGCATATAATCCTACCACTCGCACCCCAGAGCAGCGGGTTCAGGTCGACCAGGTTCTAGAGGTCATACTAGTACTGCCGATAGCCCTAGTCCAGCCCTAGGGTAGGATAGCAGCTTCTAAAGAGGAGCAGTGCAAGCTTGAGAGGTATAAGAAATACCACCCTCCTACTTTTAGTGGCTTGGCGTCAGAGGATGCCCAGGGTTTTCTTGAGGAGTGCTACTGTATCCTCCGTACTATGGGTGTAGCGGAGTTGAATGGGTTTTTTTCACTATGTTCCAACTTAGAGGAGCGACCTATCAGTGGTAGCATGCATATGTGTTGGGTAGTCTGGCCGAGGCAGCTTCACTCACATGGACTCAGTTCTCGGATATGTTCTTGAGGGAGTATATTCCCTAGAGTCTTAGAGATGCATGGCGTGCAGAGTTTGAGCAATTGCGCTAGTGTTCTATGACCATGTTAGAGTATGTAGTTTGGTTAATTGATTTGGCTAGGCATGAACCAGCCTTGATTGCTACTATTAGAGAGCGGGTCCGTCAATTTATCGAGGGCCTCAGCCCCAGTATCAGGGTTAGCATGGCCTGAGAGTTGGAGATGGATATTGCATACCAGCAGGTTGTGGGGATTGCTAGGAGATTAGAGGGTATGCTGATCCGGGAGAGAGAGGGAAGGGAGGCCAAGAGCTCTCGAGATTCTAGCACTTATAGTGGTACTCGTGCCCCAGCTACAACTCATCCTGTTCGGGGCTATGTGGTCGCCCTGTTCATTCAACACTTTTAGCCGCCAGTGGTATTCCGGCCTCTCATAGGACCCAGGCTCCTTATTATGCACTGCCCGTGTCTTGTGCACCTACTGCACGGGGTGCTTTCAGTGGTCAGGCCAGCCGATTAGGCCCAAGACAGTCACAACATCCACACCCTCTGAGAGCTTGTTTTGAGTGTGGTGACACTCTCCATGTGGTGGAGGATTTCCCTAGATTTGGGAGGGGTGCACCCCCACAAACTACACAGGCACCGCGTGCTCCACTGGGTCCTCAGGATATGGTTACAGCACCAGCTACCACTCCACCTTTTCATCCATCTCGAGGTGAAGGTCGGGCAGGTAAAGGTCGCCCTAGATGGGGAGTCCATGACAGATATTATGCTCTTCTTGCTCGTACGGAGGCAGTTGCATCCGACTTTGTCATTACAAGTATTGTTCCGATTTGTTGTAGAGATGCATCGGTCTTATTTGATCTAGGCTCCACTTAATCCTATCTGTCATCTTGTTTTGCTCCGTATTTGGGTGTATTCCGTGATTCCTTGAGTTCTCCTGTCTATGTGTCTACACTTGTGGGAGATTCTATTGTTGTTGACCGTGTGTATTGGCAGTGTTTGGTTGTTCTTAGTTGTTTTGAGATTAGAGCCGACTTATTATTGCTCAATATGGTAGACTTTGATATTATTTTGGACATGGATTGGTTGTTTCCCCATTATGCTTGTAGACATGTGATTTTTGATCCTCCCCAAGATCTTTTATATATTAGCGTAAAATATTTAATTTAGACATAATATAGATATTTCAAGTAATTTTGACTCTTTTACTTTATTTTAGTACAAGAAAACAAAAACTACAAAAAATAAGTTCATTAATATTTTGTAGTCATTTTTAATCTAAAAAATATATATAAAAATAGTATCGTATTTTTATTTTTAATATTATGTTTGAAAATACAAAAAAATAGATTTGTTTAATGGTTAGTTTTGTTTTAATAATTATTTTAATAGTAGGACTAATTAATAAATGGGCGCGTATTTTTAATCTCATTCGCGGCAAAAGAATAGAGCTTGGGCTCGGACAACCCATCTTTAGGCCTAATTTTGGACCTAGCCCACAATTGCCAAGCCCATAATTCCTAGGCCCATACCCCTTAACCTAAAACACTACCACTAACCTAGACCTAGGTATATAAAAACAAGCTAACACTAAAGAATAAAAGAGGGGGAGAAGGTAGAAACACAAAAAAGCTGCGCAGACAATACACGGACCCATCCCCCATCGGATCATCCTCAACACACCCCTCCCCGTCTTCGTCTCCTTCACACACTCTGCCCCAAGTCACCGGACTCAACCCAACTCGCCGGAGTCCCTCCATAACCGCCATAACAGACCATACTCTTCAAAGAACAAACCATCTTCAACCTCAAAACACCCCCTGAACTTCTACTTCTTCACTCTTGAACATCCTTTTAAGTAGTCAAAGCCATCAGCAAAGAACTCCATCGACCTCATATCAGTAGCACTAAACACACACATAGTCACACACTGAAGCAACAAAGGCAAAAAAGCAGCAAACAAAAATCGGGGCTGAACAGTGAGGCGTCCCAAAGCATTTTACAACCTTTTTCTGGCGAGTCTCGAGTTCTTTGGTTGAGTTTTGATGACTGTTTCCATTGGTTCTTTGTCGAGGTTCCATTCGAGGTCGACGACGTTGGTTTCGCATTCCATTCACTTCGTAGATGATTTGTTGTACAAACTTCCCTTATCAATATAATCGGAAGGTTTTTTGAGAAAGAAAGCTACCATCGTCATATGCTTTGGTTTGAGAGGAGCTGTTGATTTGGCACTCTCCTTATCGTTTAAAGTAAGTTGTTTTCTGCTAAGTTTGCAATTCATGTGGCTTCATGGATCATCTACTCTTGAAGTTTGGATACAAAATAATTTTTACTTAGGTTACTGACATGTATCGAAATGATTTAGTATAAAATGTTTGTTGTTTTCATTTTGTTTCTTAGTATGATATGAGTCAGTAATGATTTTGAATATGGAAGACACCCAATAATTTCATAGCTTTTGACCCTTTATAACCCCAAATTATAGGAAATGAATACACCGTAGCTTGCTTTAGGCGCGATAAATACTAAATATCGTGACTATGGGTACGGTTCCCGTGACATGGTCATGATACATAAACTCGGGTGTGCATTTATATGACCCAAATCCAACTCTCAACAATGTTAGATAAAATATGTCGGGGACCGCGGGTGCATTTATGTGACGTGGTTCAAGACGTATTTTAAATAATGTTGAAGTCTTCCTAAAAAAAATAATTAAATAAAAGTGGTTATAAAGTTAAAATTGCACCATAGGCTAAAACATGTACTAAAATCAAGTAAATAGGCTGATTATAACAGTTGAGCGACCGTGTTAGAACCACGGAATCTGGGAATGCCTAACACCTTCTCCCGAGTTAACAGAATTCCTTACCCGAATTTCTGTGCTCGCGGACTGTAATACAGAGTCAATCTTTTCCTCGATTCAGGATTTAAACCGGTGACTTGGGATACCATAAAATTATCCCAAGTGGCGACTCTGAATTTTTTTAAAATAAAATAATCCCGTTTCGATTGTCACTTAAATTGGAAGAACTCCCTTATACCCTTGCGGGTGTAGGTAGTGAAAAAGGAGGTGTGACAATGCTATTATTGATTGTCACGCCAAGTCCGTGATACTGGCTATGCTAGGATTACCGCGGTTGGAATGGAGAGGTTCCTTAGATTATGTCCTAGCAGAGTTATTTCATTTCTTAAGGCTCAACGAATGGTTGAGAAGGGATGTGACGCATATCTAGATTATGTAGGAGATGTCAGTATTGATACCCCTACTGTTGAGTTAGTTCGAGTAGTGAAGGATTATCCAAATTTATTTCCAGCGGATCTTCAGGGCATGCAACCCAACAGGGATATCGACTTTGGTATTGATTTGTTGTCGGGCACTCAACCCATATCTATTCCTCCATATCGTATGGTTAAAAGAGTTGAAGGAAGAGTTGTATGAATTGCTTGATAAGGGCTTCATTCGGCCTAGCGTGTCACCTTGGGGTGCTCCAATCTTGTTTGTAAAGAAGAAGGATGGTTCTATGCGCATGTGCATTGATTGCCGCAAGCTGAACAAAGTTACAGTAAAGAACAAGTATCCATTGCCTCATATTGATGACCTATTTCATCAATTACACAGTGCCAGAGTGTTTTCCAAGATTGACTTGCGTTCAGGCTATCATCAGTTGAAGATTCGGGAGACAGTTATCCTGAAGACTGCTTTCAAGACTCGGTATGGTCACTACGAGTTCCTTGTGATGTCATTTAGGCTTATCAACGCCCCAGCAACATTCATGCACTTGATGTACAGTGTATTTTGGCCCTATCTTGACTCATTCATCATTGTGTTTATTAACGGCATTCTGGTGTACTCTCAGAGTCGGGAGGATCATGAGCAACACCCGAGGACTGTTCTCCAGACCTTGAGAGAAAAGAAGTTATATGTAAAATTTTCAAAGTGTGAGTTCTAGCTAGATTCAATGGCATTTTTGGGTCACATAGTGTCGAGTGAGGGGATCAAGGTGGATCTAAAGTAGGTTGAAGTACTGCAGAGTTGGCCCAGATCGTCCTCAGCTACGGAGATTAGAGTTTCCATGGTTTGGCGGGGTATTACCGTCGATTTGTAGAGGGTTTCTCATCTATTGTAGCACCTATGACCCTGTTGACCCAGAAGGGTGCTCCATTTAGGTGGATAAAGGAGTGTGAGGAGAGCTTTCAAAAGCTCAAGACAGCTTTGACTACAGCCCCAATATTGGTATTGCCTACAGGTTTGGGGTCTTATACGGTATATTGTGATGCGTCGCATATTGATCTCGTTGATATAGGACGGTAGGGTGATTACCTACGCTTCTACACAGCTGAAGGTGCATGAGAAAAACTATCTTATCCACGACCTTGAGTTATCAGCTATTGTTCGTGCCTTGAAGATTTGGCGGCACTATTTGTACGGTGTCCCTTTTAAGATCTACATCGATCACCAAAGTCTGCAGCATCTATTCAAACAAAAGGATCTTAACTTGCGTCAGCAGAGGTGGTTAGAGCTACTTAAGGACTATGATATCACTATTCTATACTATCCCGAGAAGGCCAGTGTGGTGGCTGATGCCTTGAGTCGTAGGGCGGAGAGTTTGGGCAGCTCAGCATATCTACCAGCAGTAGAGAGACCATTGGCATTGGATGTTCAGGCCTTGACCAACCAGTTTGTTAGACTAGATAGTTCTGAGTCGAGTCGAGTTTTTGCTTATGTGGTTTCTCATTCTTCTCTTTATGATCATATCAGGGAGCATCAGTATGATGACCCTCAGCTGTTCGTCCTTAAGGACATGGTTCAACACGGTGATGCTAAGGAGGTTACTATTGGAGATGACAAAACATTGAGGATGCAAGGAAGGCTATGTGTGCCCAATGTCGATGGTTTGCGTGAGTTGATCCTCCAGAGGCTCATAGTTTGTGGTACTCCATTCATCCAGGTGTCGCGAAGATGTATTATGACTTGAGGCATCATTATTGTTGGAGGAGAATAAAGAAGGACATAGTAGAGTATGTAGCTCAGTGCCTAAACTGCCAATAGGTGAAGCTTGATCATCAACGGCCAGGTGGATTGCTTCAGAAGTTAGAGATTCCAGAGTGGAAATGGGAGCAAATCACTATGGATTTGGTTGTTGGGCTCCCACGGACTTAGAGGAAGTTTGATGCTGTTTGGGCGATTGTGGATAGGTTGACCAAGTCGGCTCATTTCATTCTAATGATGACCACTTATTCTTCAGAGCAGCTGGCTTGAGTTTATATCCACGAGATTGTCAGGCTTCATGGTGTGTCAGTATCTATCATTTCTAACTGGGGTACGCGGTTTACATCGCGGTTTTGGAGGGTCATCAAACATGAGTTAGGTACTTAGGTTGATTTGAGCACAACATTTCACTCTTAGACGGATGGGCAGTCCGAGCGCACTATTCAGATGCTGGAGGATATGCTCCGTGCATGTGTGATGGAGTTTGGGGGTTCTTGGGATCAGTTCTTGCCACTTGCAGAGTTTGCCTACAACAACATTTATCAGTCGAGCCCATATGAGTCTTTGTATGGTAGATGGTGTCGGTCTCCAATGGGTTGGTCCGAGTCGGGTGAGGCTATTGGGTAGAGACTTGGTTCAGGATGCTTTGGAAAAGGTTAAGGTGATTCAGGATTGACTTCGCATAGCCCAATCCCGATAGAAGAGTTATGCTAATCGAAAGGTTCGCGATATTGCATTCCTTGCTGGGGAGCGAGTCTTCTTCTGGGTTTCACCCATAAAGGGTGTTATGAGGATCGGGAAGAAGGGCAAGCTGAGCCCAAGGTTTATTGGCCCGTTCGAGGTGTTGAGGTGAGTTGGGGAAGTTGCTTATGAGATTGCCTTGCCTCCTAGTCTAGCAGGAGTTCATCCAGTATTCCATATTTCTATGCTCCAGAAGTATCATGGCGATTGTCTCATGTGTTGAATTTCAGCTCAGTCTAGTTGGACAAGGATTTATCTTATGTTGAGGAGCCGGTGGCCATCTTGGATAGGCAGGTTTGAAAGTTGAGGTCAAAGAACATTGCTTCAGTGTAGGTTCAGTGGAGGGGTCAGCTAGTCGAGAAGGCGACTTGGGAGACCAAGCATGATATGCGCAACAGTTATCCTCATCTTTTTATCACTTCAGGTATGTCTCTATACTCATTCGAGAACGAACAGTTGTTTCAAGAGGGGAGGATGTAATGACCCGCTGATCATTTTGAGAGTATGAGCCCCGATCCCCCTATTTATTGCTTCCTTTGTTTCATATTATGCTTATGTGACTTGCCGGGAGGATTTGTTTTTGGTTTCGAAGTGAAATGGGACACTTAGTCCTTAAAATGGAAGCTTAAGTTCTAGGAATTTGACCGTAATTAGAATTGTATGAAGACAACTCTGGAATGGAGTTTTGTCAGTTCCGTTAGCTCCGTTGGGTGATATTGGACTTAAGAGCGTGTCCAGATTGTGATTTGAAGGTCCATAGTTGAATTAGGCTTGAAATGGCAAAAGTTGGATTTTTAAGAAGTTTGACCGGAAGTGGACTTTTTGATATCGGGATTAGATTCCAATTCCGGAAGTTGGATTAGGTCTGTAATGTCAATTATGACTTGTTTGAAAAATTTGGGGTCAATCGAATGTTATTTGATAGGTTTCGACATCGGTTGTAGAAGTTTAAAGTTCTAAAGTTCATTAAGCTTGAATTGGGATGCGATTTGTGTTTTTAGAGTTGTTTGACGTGATTTGAGGGCTCGACTAAGTGCGTATTGTGTTTTTGGACTGGTATCAATATTTGGTGGAGGTCCTCGGGTGGATTCCGAATGGTTAATGGACTGAAAAATTGGACTTGTGCTATTGTTGAAGCCTCCAGCTTCTGGTGTCTTTGCACCTACGGTGGGGTTGGCCGCAAGTGCAGACTCATACGTGTGAGCGGAGGATCATAGAAGATGTCTAGGATGAGTTGGCCAGTGGTCGTAGGTGCGACATGAATACCGCAGAAACGGACCTGCTCCTGCGGAGGGATGATCGTAGAAACAGAGAATGAGCTGGAAAGGGAAGTCCGCAGAAGCGTACAATGTCTGCAGAAGTGCTTGCGCAGAAGCGCTGAGAGGTCCGTAGGTGCGAGCCTTCTGGGCTTAATTGTGAACCGCACCTGCAATGGTATTTTCGTAGGTGCAGAGCTGCAGATGTGGCCAAGTACTCGCAGAAGCGAAATCTCTGGGCAGAAAAAAAATGCTAAATCGACGGTTTGATCTCATTTTCGTTTTGGAACTTTGAGAGCTCGGATTGAGGTGAAATTTCGAGGGTTTTTCAGAGGAAATATTTGGATAAGGATTCTTGACTTGTTTTTGATTATAATCCACTAATCCATCGTTAACTTCATCATCTAATTGAAGATTTGGGTTGAGAAATTTGGGGGAAAAGGTGAAAGATCCTTAGGCCGGATTTTAATTGAGGTTTTGGTATCAGATGTGTATAATTTTGGGATGGATGAACTCGTGGTTGAATGAGTATTCATATTTTGTGACTTTTACCCGATTTCGAGGCGTGGGCCCGGGCTAACTTTTTGGAGTGATTTTCTAATTTCTTGTCAAAGTATTGATTTCATTAATTAGTTTCTTATAGTTATATTTATAGTATGAAATTGCTTTTGGCTTTTTTTTTGGGTCATTCAGAGTCGGAAAGTTGAGGAAAAGGCATTCTTATTGACTGATTGAGCTTGGTTCGAGGTAAGTGACTTGCCTAACCTTGTGTGGGGGAAATCCCCTTAGGATTTGGTACTGTTGTAACAATTTGTGATATGTGAGTGCCGTGTACGCGAGGTGACGAGTGCGTACATGGTCTAATTGTTGAAAATCCGGTTTTTACCGAATAATAACCTGTTATATCTTAATTGAGTTATTCCAGCATATGTAGTTATCATGTTTATCCTAATATCTCATGTCTACGTATCTTAAATTCTTTTTTGAAATATGTGCAACATGCTTAGTTGAATTTTCTGTTTTTTCCTGGATTTTTTGTGTTTAGTTTTTAACTATAGGATTTCTTACTGTGAATTTGTTGTTCCATCAGTTATGAGCTGTGTATTTACTATGGGACTACGAGACGATAGCTCGGGAGTTTCCTTTGTTGCATATTTACTTTTGGGACTACAAGGTGGTACTCGGGAGTTTTCCCTATTGCATATTTACTTTTGGGACAACTAGGCGGTACCTCAGGAGCTCCCCTGTTGAGTATTTACTTTTGTGACTACAAGACAGTACCTCGGGAGTGCCCTTATTGTTTATCTCTATGTGCTGTGTTGTTACCTCTCTGTAATTTCTCATTGTTAAATTCTCTGTCTTTTCATTATATTACTATATCTTCTCCCTTAATTATTATATTCCAGTAGGTCCTTGACCTAAACTCGTCACTACTCTACCAAGGTTAGGCTTGGCACTTACTAGGTACCGTTGTGGTGTACTGATAACTAGGGATTCTAGTCTATTTTATGCTCCTTTTTGCTTGAATTTTGGACTAAAAATGTATACAAGTAATCCTGAAAGCTTACATGTTGTGTTTGTTTGTAAGGTTTGGTAAAAAAAGTGACAAGTAGTCAAAACCAGCTCAAAAAGGAGTGAAACCTGCACAAGTACCAAGAACAAGCCAAGGCACTGCTGTAGCATAAAATCCACTGTAGCTGCAATAGACCCACCGCGGTCGCAGTCCATTTAGTGTGGTCCGTGGTGGAAAATATCCGAGAGATGTAATTTTGGAATCTCAAGCACTGCGGTCCGTGATAGATTCCTCGCGGCCGCAGTAGCCTCATCGCGACCGCAATCCATTTTATGCGGTCCGCAGCGAGGGGATTCAGAGAGCTGGGAGTTTGGAGGTTGGAAGCCACTGCAGTCTGCGGTCCATTTTGTGCGGTCCACAGTGAAGCCACTGCGGCCGTGGTGCATTTTATATAGTCCGCGGTGGACAAATTCAGAGACTGAGAAATGAAGCTAAAAAGCCTCACTGCGGCCGCGGTGCATTTTCCGCGGTCCGTGGTACCTCCGCCAGGTTGTGGCTTAACCCTAGTGTGGGTATTTGATGGGTCTTTTGTTTTAAGGCTTAGATATTTATGGGTAGTTGATATTTGGACTGATTTGTGTTTTCCATGTTGAATTAGTGGTTGCAAATACTAATTTGTGCCTTTTTGACTTGGGCTTTTCTTGAGAAAGAGAGCTTGAGTCTAGGTAAATCAGTCCAATAAGGAATTGGGGTGTATTCAAGAAATTGATAGCCCCAATTAAAGGGTTAAACCTAGAGATAATAATACTCGACTTGAGCCTATATTGCTTGCACAATTTTGACACCCAATTGGTCTTGAGAAAGTCAATTAGGGAAAAATCACTCAAGCTACCGAGAGATATAGAGTGAGTAGTTCCATGCAATGGCTATAGCGCAATCCCCAACATAACAACTTTGCCTTAGGCTTTAGAACCCATCAACTATTCACCTAGGAGAAAGTCACTTCCCTAGAGCCTCTTTAACCATTTAGAAAACCTTACAAGCATTCATACTTAGTTTAATTTCGCATCTCATTAGCATAAAATTAGAAGTAACAAATAAACAAATATGATTGGAAGTGTAATTAAGAGCACTACGCACGGCTAGTTTAGATAGGAATCCAAATCCCAAACATTCTATCTACCTGTGGATTTGATCCCGACCTTCTGGGGTAAAAGCTGCATCGACTGCTCTTGCCACTTTGTAGTGGTGTAGAGTTGGACCCGATCACTTTTTGGCGCCGTTGCGGGGGAGCTAAGGATTTTGGCTATCTATCTAAATAGTTTTGTGTATTGTTTTTCTTTCCTTCTATGTTACTAATTTGTGTGTGTCACCAACTCAGGTACAAAATGGCGGCAAACAACAACAACACACCTCTTGGAGATCTTCCACCGGGGGGAGGTAGATGACAATATTGATGAAGATGTACCTATAGTGCCTCAAGCTCAAAGGAGAGGCCGCCAGGCTAATGATAATGTTCCAGACCCTCCCCCCACCTCCAAGAATGGCTCCTTGGGTGCTTCCAAACCAAGTATATGCTACTGCAATTGTCCCACCCCGAATACAGGTGGGCAATTTCCAAATTACAAATGTGATGGTGACTTTGTTAGAGCAGCGAGGGTATTTCATAGGTGCTCCCCATCAGAATGCTTACAAACATCTTAAGGGTTTCGTGGATACCTGTTGGGGGAGCAAGCAAATAAATGTATCAGAGGATGCACTTCAGTTGAGATTATTCCCTTTTTCACTTAGAGGGAAGGCTTTGGATTGGCTTGAAAGGCTTCCCAATCATTCCATCACTACTTGGGATGAGTTGGCGGATAAATTCATTGTAAAGTTTTTCTTGCCAGGCCATATGGCGACCTTGAGGGATCAAATCTTAGCTTTCAAGTAGGAGGCCAACGGACCACTGAATGAAAATATGGGAGAGATACCGGACCATGGTAAAGGAATGCCCAAATAATGATATGACTGAGGCAATGATACAATAGACTTTCTACCGGGGCATTAACACAACAAATCAGTGCATAGTGAACCAACTCGCCGGGGGCAATTTCATGAACACACCATATGATGAGGCTAATGCAATATTGGATGAGATGGCTGACACGTCCTCCACTTGGCAAAGTAGAGCCAATGTGCCACAGGGTGACCCCACGGTCATTCACTTGCACAAAGAGCTCCATGATCATGGGCAGGCAATATCAGAACTGACAACAACAATGAACCAGCTAGCAAAGGCACAATTACAATAAGTTCAAGCTCCACGACAAGTAAATGCTATGGAGGGTGTCAACATGTTAGTGAACAAAAGAAGACAAAGAGGTCAACAGAACCAAGGGAGTTTGGATCAATATGACCAAGATAGTGGTGGGTTCCAAGATGATGGGTATGATGAGCAGAATGAAGAAGTGCAATATGTGAACAAATATTAGGGCCAAAAGGGCAATTCTTCCAACCAACAACAATGGAGACCCCAAGGCAATTGGGGAAATCACCATCAACAAGGGAAAAGTAATTGGGGGAAAAACAACCAAAATGCAAATTGGGGCAACCAGAACAATAATCAGAACAATCAGGGTAATTAGAGTGGCAGCAATAACAACTGGGGTGGAAACAACAATCAGGGTGGTTGGAATAATAGCAACCAAGGAAATCGGAGGCAAGGCTTTCAAAGGCCCCCAATGTATCAATAACCGAACAATCCACCCCCATTTCCATACCAAGGTCCTAGTTCTTCCAACAACAAAAAGGGGAGAGTCAAAATGATGTTTGGACAGATGATGAAAAAGAATGCTGACTCTGATGCCTAGTTGGCATCCCACAATACTTCAATCAGAAACTTGGAGGTTCAATTAGGCCAAATCTCACAATCCTTGAATACTCGCCCTAAGGGGGCTCTACCCAGTGATACAGTAGTCAACCCGAAGGGTGGGAACAATTCCGGGCATATAATGGCAGTAACTACAAGAAGTGGACGAGGCGATGATGTGAATGCCTCCAAACAAAAAGAAATTTTGAGTGATAAAGTTGAGTTGCAAGAGGATGAGATCCCTTTTGTGGTTGAGAATGTGATTGATGAGAATGTGAATGAGAAAGTGAGGATTGATATCCAAGATGCCGAGGTGGAGACACAGAATGACGTGAACCTGTCTAGGGAATACGTAATAGATATGCCGAAAATGGTTGTGCCTAAAGCCAAGGCCCATTTGCCAAGGCCCGTTTGCCAAGGCCACCTCCACCTTATCCTCAAAGGCTTGCGAAGTAGAAAAATGAGAACCAGTTTAAGAAATTTATTGACATGATGAAGAGCTTATCAATTAATGTGCCTTTGGTGGAAGCTTTAGAACAAATGTTGGGGTATGCCAAATTCATGAAAGACTTGGTGACAAAGAAAAGATCCATGGATTGTGAAACTATCAAGATGACCCACCAAGTTATTGCAATAGTATACTCGATGACTCCCAAGCTAGAAGATCCTGGTGCTTTCACCATTCCTTGCACCATTGGGAATGCAAACTTTGCAAAAGCTCTATGTGATTTGGGGACAAGTATCAACTTGATGCCTTACTCCGTTTTCAAGACTTTGGGTATTGGACAACCTAGGTTTACTTCAAAGAGGTTGCAAATGGCGGATAGGACTATGAAAAAGCCGTTTGGTATTGTAGATAATGTTCTTGTTCGGGTGGACAAGTTCATTTTGCTAGCTGATTTTGTGATCTTGGATTGTAAGGTAGATTATGAGGTTCTGATCATATTGGGAAGACCTTTCCCTACTACTAGGAAGGCCTTAGTTTATGTGGAAGCAGGGGAACACATCTTCCGGGTGGGTGATGAGAAAGTGGTCTTTCATGTGTGCAAGTTAATGAAGCAGCCCAACAGTTCTGAAGTGTGCTCTTTTGTGGATCTTGTCACGGCGATGATAGTTGATGATACTAGTGCAATGATCAATGTGGAGGACCTTCTAGAGGCAGTATTGTTGAATCTTGATGTAAATGAGGATGAAGGCCGGGTGGAGTGTGTAAATGCTTTACATGGAATGAGCTCTTACTCTTATGAGCCACAGAAACTCTCTTTGGATCTTGAGAATAGGAAGACTCCACCAACAAAGCCCTCAATCGAGGAACCTCCCATGTTGGAGTTGAAGCCGTTGCCTCCACACCTCAGGTATGAATTCTTAGGCCCTAGTTCAACTTTGCTAGTTATTCTTTCCTCTTGTCTTACTAACATGCGGGTAGATGCCACATTGGCGATGCTCCAAAGATGGAAGAAGGCAATTGGATGGACCTTAGCTGATATTTGGGGGATAAGCCCTGCCTTTTGTATGCACAAGATTATTCTTGAAGATGATGCAAAACCCTCCTTGGAACATCAAAGGAGGTTGAACGAGGCAATGTAAGAAGTTGTGAAAAAGGAGGTGATCAAGTGGTTGGATGCCGGGGTTGTGTACCCTATCTCTGATAGCTCTTGGACTTCACCAGTGCAATATGTGTCGAAGAAGGGTGGTATGACCGTGGTTACCAATGCGCAAAATGAGTTGATTCCTACTAGGACTGTCACCGGGTGGAGGGTGTGCATAGATTACCGCAAGTTGAATAAAGTGACCCGTAAGGATCACTTTCCATTGCCTTTTCTTGATCAGATGCTAGACAGACTTGCTGAGCGTGCCTTCTACTATTTCTTGGATGAGTATTCTGGGTACAACCAAATTTTGATTGCTCCAGAAGATCAGGAGAATACCACCTTCACTTGTCCGTATGGTACCTTTGCCTTTTCTAGGATGCCATTTGGGTTGTGTAATGCACCGGCTACATTCCAACGGTGTATGATGGCCATATTTACGACATGGTAGAGGACATTTTGGAGGTGTTTATGGACGACTTCAGTGTTGTGGGTGACTCGTTTGATGAATATTTGCAAATCTTGATAGAGTGTTGGACCGTTGTGAAGAAACCAACCTTGTGCTTAATTGGAAAAAATGTCACTTTATGGTTGAGGAGGGCATAGTCCTTGGCCATAAAATTTCAAAGCATGGTATAGAGGTGGACAAAGCTAAAATTGAAGTGATTTCAAGGCTCCCTCCCCCTACTTCTGTCAAGGGAATTAGAAGTTTTCTTAGGCATGCGGGGTTCTATCAATGATTTATCAAGAACTTTTCGAAGGTAGTAAATCCTTTGTGCAAGTTATTGGAAAAAGATGTCAAGTTCGTATTCAATGAGGGATGTATGCAAGTCTTCAAACTTCTCAAGCACAAGTTGACCACCACTCCTATTATTACCACCTCCATTTGGAGCTTGCCTTTCGAGCTTATTTGTGATGCGAGTGATGTTGCAGTTAGGGCGGTCTTGGGTCAAAGAGTGAATAAAATATTTCATCCGGTATACTATGCGAGCGATATAATGAATGATGCTCAAGTGAACTACATGGTGACTGAATAAAGAGCTTTTGGCTATTGTGTTCGCAATGGAGAAATTTCGGCCATATCTCATGGGTGCCAAGGTCATAGTTCATACCGATCATGCCGTACTCCGGTACTTGATGACGAAGAAGGATTCTAAAGCTAGGCTGATGCGATGGGTCTTGTACTTCAAGAGTTTGATTTGGAGATTGCGGACCGAAAGGGTTGTGAAAACCAAATGGCGGACCACTTGTCCCACTTGGAGAAGGAGGGGAGGCCTCGTGATGGCCTAGAGATCAATGATTCATTTTCCGATGAACAACTCCTTTCTGTGTCGGTGAATGGTATGCCATGGTTTGCGGACGTTGCTAATTTCCTTGTGACTGGTATAATCCCGTATGAGTTCTCTTCTAACCAAAGGAAGAAGCTTAAACGGGATAGTTTGGACTTCTATTGGGATGAGCCGTACTTGTTCAAGATCTGCACTGACGGTGTGATCCGGAGGTGTGTCCCAGAGGAGGAGCAATTGAGTATCTTAGAGGCTTGTCATTCCTCTCCCTATGGTGGTCATCATGGCGGGGCGAGGACAGCTTCAAAGGTTCTTTGTTGTGGGTTTTACTGACCAACTTTGTACAAAGATGCAAGTGAACTTGTGAAGAGACGCGACGAGTGTCAAAGAGTGGGTGGAATTTCGAAGAAAGATGAGATGCTTCTCAATACTATTCTCGAAGTTGGTATTTTTGATGTGTGGGGCATTGATTTCATGGGCCCGTTTGTTAGTTTGTGTGAGAACACATACATTCTAGTGGCAGTTGACTATGTTTCAAAGTGGGTTGAGCCCATGGCTTTACCCAATAATGAGGCCCAAAGTGTTATTGCGTTTTTCAAAAGAGTATTTTTACTAGGTTTGGCACTCCTCGAGCAATCATAAGTGATGGGGGGTCTCATTTTTGCAATAGAGCTTTTGACACTTTGTTTGCAAAGTATGGTGTCAATCACAAAGTTTCTACTCATTATCACCCTCAGGAGAGTGTCCAAGTTGAAGTCTCAAACAGGGAAATCAAGAATATATTGTCAAAGACGGTCAATGCAAATAGGACCGATTGGTCAAAGAAATTGGATGATGCTCTATGGGCTTATAGGATTGCTTACAAGACTCTGATTGGTATGTCTCTGTATCGGTTGGTCTTTGGGAAAGCTTTCCATCTACCAGTTGAGTTAGAGCACAAGGCCATGTGGGCTTTGAGGAAGCTGAATCTTGAATGGGATGTGGCAGCAAATCTTCGTGTGGAGCAGCTTAATGAACTTGACGAATTCCGATTTCATGCCTACTCCAGTTCGTCCTTGTATAAGGAGAAGATGAAGTACCTTCATGATAAGTATGCTCGTGTCAAGGAGTTTAAAGTGGGTGATTTGGTTTTCTTGTTCAATTCTCGGATACGTCTGTTTTTGGGAAAGCTTAAGTCGAAATGGAGTGGACCTTTTGAAGTGGTGCTTGTGACTCTGTTTGGTGCACTTGACTTAAAAAACAAAAATGGGGAGGTCTTCAGAGTTAATGGGCACAAAGTCAAGCAGAGGCAACCCATGTGTCTTTCTTTTTGTTTTTCTTTGATTTTCCTTTTAGTATAGGATTTTCTTTTGGACTAACTGGTTGTGAGATATGTGTAGGGAAGTTTTGATGCAATGCAGGACCAAATTGGAAAAATGTTGCACTCCCTGAAGTTTGGACTGCTGCCGCAATGCATTTTTCGCGGTCACAATGGCCTTATTGCGGGGGCAAAATTTCATTGCGGTCCGCAGTGTTGAATGGTCAAAAGTGGGGGTTCTCTAAAGTTGTCACAGTGGCCGCAATGCATTTTATGCGGTCCGCGGTGCCCTACCGCGGCCGCGGTGCATTTTGTGCGGTCCGCGGTGAGTAGGTGTCGTGGGTCCCAGGTCCTTTTTCTATAAATAGGACCTCAGACCTTTATTTACACTTTTCGCTCATTTTTGCTCTCTAAATAGAAAAACTATTGTTCATCATGTCCTCTTTGCACAAATTTAATCACTGCTTCTCATCATCTGTACTGCATCTCATCTCTGATACTTTAAATCATTCCCTAGTCTTTAATCGTGTTTTATTTTCTTTTAATTTGTTAGTTCTACTTCTTTTTCTTCCCTTTTCTTTCAATTTTTAGCTTAGGGTTGCATAATTTTTAGATTAGGATTAATTAGTTAAAAATAATAATTGACTACCTAGTGGGTTAATAATATGTGGATTAAGGCTAAAAATGAGAAATTTTTTGAAACCTTAGGGTGGTGTGCTGAGTATGGCTTACTACGGTCCACGATGGATTTTCGCGGTCCGTGGTGCCTCTTTGCTGTCCGCGATGCTATTTTATGGGGGCATAATGGGTAAAACTTCAGAGAGGTGAATGTTAAGGACCGCAGCCGCGGTTAATTTTTTGCGGTCCGCGGTGCCTTACTGCGGCCGCACAACATTTTTTGCGGTTCGCGGTGCATAAAAAGCAGTGCGGTCCGCGGTGGTACCTTTGCAGCCGCACTGCTTTTTATGCGGTGTGCAGTCAGCTGTTTTTAATCATATTCTTCACTGTTTCTCCTGGTACTGTGATACTAACAAACACTAAATGAATTCTCCTTGCAGACAATGGTTAAATCACGAGGCAGAGGTGAAAAACAGAAAGGCAAAGGAGAGTCCTCCCAGGGTAGGGGATGAGGTATGATCAAATTGACCCCCCCAAGTCCGGAAGGCAATTGGGGACACTAGAAAGTCAATAAAGGCTACATATAGAGCTACTTCCCATTCAGAGGGAAGTGAGTATTTGCCCTCCCGGGAGGCATCTGACTCTGATTCAGTGCCAGAGATGTTCCTGACTGGCAGGAGAGGCATAGATTGAGAGATGTCCCCACACCTCCAGGCTCTCCTACTGCTCAAGCTTTAGTTCAAATTTCTTCTGAGTCGTCTGAGGGCTCAGCAGATAGTAGTGATAGTGCAACATCAGCTTCAACACCCGGGGAGGATCCCATTGCTGAAGAAGGAGGGGGTGTGCCCCAAACCGGGGGGGGGGGGAGGTAGAGAGAACTAGAAACCCGAAGGCTCGACAGGATATATTTGTTAGTGAGATAGCATACCACAAGTTCCGAGAGTGGTGGCCCGAGAGGAAATTGATACTTGAGCAGAATTCATTGAGAAGGACCTTTTGCCTCACAACCCTAATGTGAAGAGGCAATTCAGAGAGAGACCGGGCTGGGAATACTTTTCAATCACAGTCGAGGAGGTAAATGAGCACTTAGTCAAGGAGTTCTATGCTAGTGCTCCCCACATCAAAAAGGGCACTAAAGTGACTAAGGAAGATAAATTATTGTACTTAGAAAAGGTAGCACTGGATGAGGTGGCCCGTCCGTGGTTGGCAGAATACCTGGCACTCCCGTGTACCACCCCAACATGGTTGACATCAGGAGTCCTAATTTTGAGGAGAACTTTAAACTTAGAGGCAAAGGGGTGGGAGACTTTCGATGCAGTAGGCTGGACCCCACTACTTATGAGAACTCTCTACCTATTGCCCGGGCAATATTGGTGGCTTATATCATGGCGGGATACCCGATCAATATCGGGAATGTTATGTCTAAGGTGATCACGAGGGTGGTAAATGAAGGTGATAGATCCTACCCCTTCCCAAATTTCCTGACAATGTACTTTGAGGACCAAGATGTGGAGAAAAGGAAGTTTGATGTGAAAGTAAAGCAAAAGATGCCTTTCTCCTGGTACAGCCTCAAGGGTGATGACAACCCCAAAGACAAAGATCCTAAAGGCAAAGCCACTGTTTCTATTGGCTAGTCTGAAGAGCTAGTAGTAGTAGTAGCTTCTTCTCAGCTCCCTCAGCTACACCAGACATTGCCCTAGGACCCTCTACTGCCACTGCTCAAGATATTCCCTCATCCTCAGCTTACCCTTGGCTGCCCACCGTTTGAGCCAAACCCTTGCCAATATCAACAACTAGATACAGGCATCTACTTCTAAGTTGTCTGTGCTTTCTAGCTCGGTGGCATCCCAGTCCATGCCCCCATAACCACAGATTCCAGCCTTAGTGGAGGAGACTCTCAAGGAGCTTCTGGACAACCAGAAGAAGCTCCTGGAGAACCAGCAGTTGATATTGGAGGCTGTAGGTACTCATGGGAAAGCATTGAAGGAGATGACAAAGGAAACAAAGAAGTTGAGAAAGACTCGAGCATCAAAAGAGTCTGTGAAGGAGCTGAGAGTAGAAGTGGAGAAGATTAAGGTTGCTGACCATCTACCATTGGACCTACTGTTGCATGAGCAGCCTCCAGCATCTCAGACTGAGCCGGAGCAGGAGATGAGGAGGGTACCAAAGAGGAGGAGAGTGATCCCACAGACCGATGATGCAGTGATAGAGTTGGAAGACCCACAGGGAGGTTCCTCTAGCCAGCCTTAGGTCTCAGAGTAGCCACAGGTCCCAGTACAGGCACATGTTACAGAGGTCGAGTCATAGGTTCCCGAGCAGTCCCAGGACCCAGGGACCCAGGCTCATGATGCCATGCAAACCCAGGACTAATAGGGAGTTTTCTTTACTCTCTTTTTTTTCTTGAGCTATTTTTGGTTAGTTAGAATTGATGACAATGCTAGCTTTCATTTGAGGGGGTAGCCCTATTTTGATGATATTGGGTTGTAAATATGATACTATGTTCGTTTTATTATGCTTTTTCACTTTTGGTATGTATATAATTTTACCAGTTTATTTCACTTTTCGTACTTTGCAACCTTGGTCTGTATATAAAGTTACTTTCTGATGTATATATTCATTCCTTTTATGTATATTCGTCTAAATCCCCTATTATACATATTCATTTTACTTTCCGCATTTTCTTTCATAGCTTCTTACTTCATTTTCGTAGCTTCTTATTTTGAGGTTTGCGTGCAATAAGCCTTTGGTTTTCTTAATGCCATGGTTCTTTCCAAAGGTGGAATTTGTGTGAATCGGATGGCTCTTCCTGATGATGGATGGCATGACAACCTTCTTAAGGGTTTGAGTCTGTTTTCTTTTTATTTTTGTGTAAATAGTAGCTAATGATTAATAGTGTCTCAAGCAAAGCTTCACTTGGGCCTAACACATTTGCCTTTGATCTTATGGTAAAAAATAAATTGGTGTGTATAGGATGGTGACAGTTGTGACCTTGAGATTCTTGTGTTGGCCGATAATCATCAAGTGATTTTTTGGGACCATTTGTGTTGCTCAAATCTTATCTAAGGTTGTTGTGCGCACCCGACTCTGTCTCTTTAGCAATCCTATAGCTTGTGTGGTGAGAATTTGAATTGCAAGTCCAAGTCCCATGCCATTAGTCTAGAACTTGCCCTGAATGTTTGTCTAGGCGAAATCTTAAGTGTAGTTTGACTAGAGAAGTGATTATAGGCTCTCCTTGATCCGAACGACATCTTGAAAACATCCATAGCCTACCAATGATAATATCCCTAGTCAATCCTTTTGAGCCATAATCCTTTTTATTTCAAACACTATGATACAAGCCTTTACCCGTTCTAAAAAGTCCCTCTCTTGGCACCCGATCTTCCCTTAGAACAAGGCAAATGAATAAGTTTGGGGGGAGAGACGAGGAATGCAACAAAGTGGTAAAAGGTACAAAATGAGAAAAGAAAATGCACAAAGAAAAAGAAAGAAAATCAAAAAGTCAAAAAGAATGAACAATGTAGAAGAAATGAAGGGATTCAATAAAAGTAAAGAGATGAAAGGTGTGGAAAGTTTAGAAAGGAGAAAAAGGTTTGAAATGAACAAGAAAAAGTGAAAGTAAAGAGATGAAAGGTGTGGAAAGTTTAGAAAGGAGAAAAAGGTTTGAAATGAACAAGAAAAAGTGACAGTGTGTCTCTCTAACCCCTAAGAAAGAAGTAAATGACTGAAAAAGTCAAGAGAATGTGTGCCAAAATGAAGAAATGAAGTGTTTAAGGGAAGATGAAACCAACTTAGACCAAATATTTCCTACCCTGAACCAAAAGCCTTCACTATATCTCCACAAAAGCCGTATATGATCTTGAGCTGAATGAAGCTTACATTAGTGGTGACTCACATAAGGGGCAAGCTTATGGTACTTAGAGCTAGACTTGTGACCTTTCTTTGAGAGAGATGACTGTGTTTTCCACAATCCTCATTCTGAGTGCTACAACCTAAAAGTGAGGTTTGCTTATGGAGAGTTGAAGAGTATGAGTTTGGGTTCCACAATGACCAAAGTAGTAGAAAGAGTTTCCTTGATGAGTTGAGTCAACTCTTGATGCTCTTGTGTCGCACTAAAACCATGGTGCTTAAAAGGTTGAATGTTGTTAATGATTCATTTGATTTGAGGGCAATTGTTAGTCCCAATTGATGCTAGATGAGGTCACTTTAGGTCAGCTGAATTTTCTTGGTTTTATTCTTAAGGAGGTGAGAATTACTTTGTTTGCTTGAGGACAAGCAAAAACTTAAGTTTGAGGGAGTTAATAACTAGGGATTTTAGTCTATTTTATACTCCTTTTTGCTTGAGTTTTGGACTAAAAATATATACAAGTAATTCTGAAAGCTTACATGTTGTGCTTGTTTATAGGGTTTGGTCAAAAAAGTGATAAGTAGTCAAAACCAACTCAAAAAGGAGTGAAACCTGCACAAGTACCAAGAACAAGTCAAGGCATTGCTGTAGCATAAAATCCACTGCAGCTGTAACAGACCCACCGTGGCCGCAGTCTATTTAGTGTGGTCCGCAATGGAAAAGATCAGAGAGATGCAATTTTGGAAGCTCAAGCACTGTGGTCTGCGATAGATTCTTCGCGGCCGCAGTAGCCTCATCGCTGCCGAAATCCATTTTATGCGGTCCGCGAAGAGGGGATTCAAAGAGCTGGGAGTTTGGAGGTTGGAAGCCATTTTGTGCGGTCCGCAGTGAAACCACTGCGGCCATGGTGCATTTTATGCGATTCGCGGTGTCCAGATTCAGAGACTGAGAAATGAAGCTAAAAAGCCTCATTGCGGCCGCGGTGCATTTTCCGCGGTCCGCGGTACCTCTGTTAGGGGTATTTTTATCCAAAAAATTTAGCCTTGTATAAATACCTCTTTTTCATATTTTTAGGGTATCTTTATTTTAGCAGAGCACGTGAACGACAATTTTAGTCTATTTTGAGTAACTTGTAGCTAGTTTAACACTAATTCTTCAATTCTTAGTTTGTAATCATATTATATGGGTTATTCTTCATCTAAATATCTGATTTTTTTCATCATTATAAGTAGCTAGACCCATTAGCTAGGGTTGTGGCTCAACCCTAGTGTGGGTATTTGATGGGTCTTTTGTTTTATGGCTTAGATGTTTATGGGTAGTTGATATTTGGACTGATTTGTGTTTTTCATGTTGAATTAGTGGTTGCAAACACTAATTTGTACCTTTTTCACTTGGGCTTTTCTTGAGAAAGAGAGCTTGAATCTAGGAAAATCAATCCAACAAGGAATTGGGGTGTATTCAAGAAATTGATAGCCCCAATTAAAGGGTTAAACTTAGAGATAATAATACCCGACTTGAGCCTATATTGCTTGCACAATTTTGACACTCAATTGGTCTTGAGAAAGTCAATTAGGGCAAATTCACTCAAGCTACCGAGAGGTATAGAGCGAGTAGTTCCGTGCATTGGCTATATCGCAATCCCCAACATAACAACTTTGCCTTAGGCTTTAGAATCCGTCAAGAAGTCACCTAGGAGAAAGTCACTTCCCTAGTGCCTCTTTAACCATTTAGAAAACCTTACAAGCATTCATACTTAGTTTAATTTCGCATCTCATTAGCATAAAATTAGAAGTAACAAACAAATAAATATGATTGGGAGTGTAATTAAGAGCACTACGCACTGCTAGTTTAGATAGGAATTCAAATCCCAAACATTCTAGCTCCCTGTGGATTCGATCCCGACCTTCTCGGGTAAAAGCTGCATCGATCGCTCTTGCCACTTTGTAGTGGTGTAGGGTTCGACCCAATCATGTACTCATGCTACTCTTCTGCACATATTTTGTGTACAGACCCAGGTACCTCCTATCAGTCCCGCTATTAGTAAAGAGTCATGTTGCTGCTACAGAGACTTTAAGGTATATCTGCCAGCGTTCGTAGACCTCGGAGTCCCCCTCTATCTTTTATGTTGTTCTTTCTTTAACCTAGATGCTGATGTATAGAGACAGTTAAAACAATTCCTTAGAGCTTGTGACTTGTGACTATCGGGTTTTAGGGGGTTGTCTATACTCGAGTTGTTGGTTTACTTGTATATGCCGAGCGATAGTTTTTCCATTTTATTTATATACATACCTGTTGTTGTTGTTAAGGTTTAACCGTTATTTCTGTTATCGTTTGAGTTATTCCGAAATTGTTACGCTTACCTAGTCTTAGAGACTAGGTGCTGTCATAATATTTTACGGAGGGAGATTTGGGTCGTGACAACTTTATATAAGAAACATGACAATAGTTTTTGTTGATATGATCAGTAGTTCCTTTTGTGGTGCTACATCTCCGAAGATAATAGCTCATACATGTTTGGTTATGCTATCCACAAGAATTCTCTAATCTTAGATCAATAAGCTTGTGTAATTTTCAATCAACTTCTTTTTTTTATGACTATTATTTCCTAGAAGAAAAACTTCTTGTGTAATCTTTTCTAAATATGCATATTATGATCTTCCTTATATAAATAAAAGTGAGGAAGCATGCAGTGAATTGGAAGAAAGGGATAGAATACCTATTTCTACTATGTATTTTTTATACTCCGCAATCTTTTTAGTATTGTCCTTATGTTGCTTTTCATAGACATTGATCAAATTTTGGTGTGATTGTTCCTCCTCCTCAAGCTCCTTTACAAGGTTTGCTTGTTGGATATTTTCACTTTTTAGTCGATCTTCTTCTTCCATCCGATGGCCGCTCAACGAATTTAGTGGCCTAAAGCTGAATTTTAATAAGAATCTAAATTTTATACACATGTACAAGTATATGCAAAAACTTTGATGTTGTCTTTTTTTCCTTCCGTGCTTATTTATACAATAGTATTCTTACAAGATATATGACTTTTAGCTTCATTTAGTAATATTATTATTGTTATTTATATTACCAAGGATTAATTCAAGTTAATAAAATGTTAGCCATATGTTTGCAATACATTACCTTGGATCTTGTTGTAAAAACTTTTATTTGCTGATATGAAAATTTGAGTAGTTTAATTCAAAGGTCTAGAATATTTCGTATGTTAAAAAGTAGATATTCATTATTTTTTTAATACTTTTCTTACACAGATTTTATAACTTTTTCTACAAAGTTCAATATTGTCTAAGTCAAAATATTATTGCGTATTTTACCATTAATACTTTTTGGTGTCTCAAAATTTTGGGGCCTAAAGCAAAGGATTTACTTGCCTCACCCTTGAGCCGCCCATGCTTCCATCAGTAGATATGTGACCAGATATCTGCATATAAAAAAAATGGAAAAGAGACCAAATTACATAAAAATTATGCTACCATGTGAAAGCTGGCGTTAAAAAACCCTAATCGATAGACAAATCCAAACTTAGGAATTATAAATGCAAGAAAGGAGGTCATTCGAGTTAACTACAATGAAGGGTATTTTCACCCGAAACTGTTGTTGTTCAGAGTCAGATAAATTAATATATAACATATCTAAAAAACAGAGGAAGTTACAAGATAGATGCATAGCCAACAAGCAGTAGTGTTAATTTTTACTAAATTATTTTATACTAAAAAGAGAAAAAAATCTCTGAAATTATGAAGTTTCGAACATAATATTAGTCAGTGGGAAATCAGTAGATGCATGTTATAAAACATCACATTGCAATAGAATCAAATGCAAATCAAAGTCTAAGCAATCTACAGTCAAATGTTGTCCAATCCAAAAACTCATAGCGGTAATAAGCTTTCGAATCGAAGCAAAGTATGAAGGGACAGAGAAGTTGTTGCATAGAATTACCATTGATGCATAGTAGGACTTGTATTTTCCGAGTGAATTTCCTTGCTACTTTACCATGCATTATCAACATGTGCATTGACCTTCCTTCTAGGGAATGAGCACATAGTGCTAATACCACCCATTGAAGTTGTGTCAAATGAAAAGGCATAAATACAATAATTTTCCCTGTAAAACGAACACACTGCTAGTGAAAAAATGACCACCAAGTTCTTCTCCATAAGAATTTGAACTGGATGATCGAGAATGTTGCGTCCCTCTCCAGAAAATTGATCAAATATAATTGTAGCCATTTAAACTTTGTCTTCCCTCCTTCGAAAACCCTCCAGTCCTCCTATCAAAATCCCTTGCGACCCTTACCCTTAGATATGGACATAGCAATTTATCACTATTCACTATTCTTCTTCTTTGAGTATCCAAACCACCAAAGCTATGAGCCTCTATAGGAGCAAAGTCCAGTGCATAGTTAGCTAAGTGGTCCGCTAGCTTATTCCCTTCTCTCATAATATGTGAGATCTTCACTTCACATGTTGCCATTAGTTCTTTAATATCTTCAACATGTCCTATCAGATTCCATGAACAGCTCCACCTTCCCTCCATCACATTCTTTAGTAACACAGTCCATTTGCAACAGAATATGTGTATATCTAATAGCTACACAATATCTTAACGCCTCCAAAATCGCCATTTCTTCTGCCGCAGTGTTGCTATTCTCCTGTATCTCCCTAACACATGCGAAAATTACATCACCTTCTTCATTCCTCAAGATGAAACCTATTGCACTCCTTCCAGGATTCCCCCTCGATGCACCATTCGTGTTAACTTTTATCCAGCCTGGACAAGGTAATTCTCATAACACCTTGTGAACCTTCAGTTTTGGAGTATATACCTTCATCATGTTAAGCAAACCATTCCATTTATGCAACACATTTTGGAGACTTGGCTTCCTAAACTTCACTAGAGCTTGAAGAGTAGATGATACCTGGTAGATTACCCTTCTAATTGACACTGCTTCCCCGTGTTTGTAATTGTTCCTCCTCTTCCATAATTCACGAACAATGATGGATGGTAACACTTGAAGGATTGGTTGCAACCTAGGTATTACATGTGCTATCCAACACTTCACTATCGCCTGATGAAATGTTAAATACTCCAAAGCTTTACCTTCACATGATAGAAATTACTTCCATACCCTCTTAGCTGCATATGATGACAAGAACACATGAGACATTGTTTCTTCCTTCGGATTCAAGCAACACCAACATCTCGAAGCCATTAAGTACCCTAACCTCCTCATGAAGTCATCGAGAGGTAGCTTATTTTTCCATACCTTTCACGTAAAGAAAGCTATCTTAAATGGAAAACCTTTTACCCAAATCAACTTGTAAGCATTATAAGGTTCTTTTCTCCTTCTCAAATATCCCCAAGCAGACTTTACAGTGAAGTTTCCTCTTGGTTCAAGCGTCTAGAATGGTTGATCAAGCACATTACAAGCAACTGGAGGTTTTATATTTTCCAGAATGTGGTTAGCAAAGTCTTCAGGTAGCCACTCCCTAATTTTATTAACATCCCAGCCATCCTCTAATACCACTTCATTTACGTTTTGTACTGATTCATCACAAAAAAGATCTGGAGGTGTGCTAAAATATAAAGCTCCTAATCTTGTCCAATTTTCAAACCAAAACAGTGATGATCCCATTTTTGGATGCCATAATATTTAATTCTTAACAAAGTCCATACATTCAAGCATTTTTCGCCACATATGTGATCCATCTCTCTAGGGAACTACCATTGCATTCAACTTTTTACAATACTTTTGGCTCATGAAAGAACTCCAAAGTGTAGGTTTAGTTCTAAAATTTCACTAAAGCTTACGAAATAAAGCTTTCGAAACATCATGTAGTGATCTAAAACCCACCCCTGCTTCTTCATAAGGCAAGCATAGAGTATCCCAAGAAGCCCAATGCCTTTTCCTTCCATCAGTCGAGTTGCTCTAGAAAAACCTAGCAAAGAGCTTGTGCAATTTATTGATTACAAAGGCAAGGGGATTCACTGCATAAAGTAGGTGAATGGGCATGCTTTGCAACACATATGATATCAACATTGTCCTACATCCAATGGACAAAAGCTTTCCCTTCCAAGATTGTAATTTATCAAGAACCTTATTTATAAGTCCTTGATAGTAGTTCATCTTTATTCTTGCATAAAAAATTGGACATCCCAAATAAGTGAATGGGAAATCTTGCCTCTCAATTCCTGTGATCCTTTCAACCTTCCTTACTACATCTTCATTAGTCAAATGATGCATCTACAGTGTAGATTAAGCCTTATTTATGAGCTGCCCGGATGCTACTTCATATGCTACCAAAACTTCCATAATCAATTGAAGTGAAGTTGCATATGATAGAGAAAATATAATAGTGTCATCTGTATATGCCAAATGATTGATCTTGGGACTCCACTTAAACCAAACCCACAAAAGTAGAGATTCAAATGAAGAGCATTTAATCCCCTAGACTAGGCCTCAGCTGTTAGGATAAAGAGTGTAGGTGACAAAGGATCACCTTGCTTGACACCTCTATTAGACTTGAAAAATCCATGAGGTTGCCCATTGACAAGCACAAAATACCAATTATTGGAGATCATTCCAAACACTAATCCAAGTAAAAAGTAAAAAATAAATAAAGGTTGATAATTTAGTTAATAAGAAGCATTCAAGTCTTTATTATGTGTCCTATTCCATAGCGTTTCGCATCGTCTAAAGAACTTCAATTTCCAGCCTAAGGGCATGTGAGAGTTGAGGCGAGTTAGAATGTTGCCAATGTAGACTAGGGTGTTCAAAATCGAACCGAAACCGAAGCTTAATGGCTTATTGGTATCGGTTTAACAGACGGAGAACGAATTAAAATTTTTTCATTAACGGCTTATCGGTTTGGGGACGGATTATTCAATTTTCTTAACGGATAATCCGTTAACCCGTTAAGAATATATATATATATATATATATATATATATATATATATATATATATATATATATATATATATATATATATTTTATCTTTATCCATATATATATTAAATATCAAAAACCCTTCCACTTCAGTTTTCCACTCCTATTTTCTCAACGTCTGACTCTCAACCATCAAACTGCAGCCTCTGCCCGCCCTCTCTCATCTACTTACATGATGGTCAGTGCTACTACTAATCTAAAGCTGAACGAAAGGGATAACCCGACAACCTTGGAGGAGATGTTGCTCCAATTGGACATGGGGGAGAAAATGGCAAGAAGAGAAAAGCTGAACGAATATGGGCAGCATAGAATGTCTTGTGTCAACAGTTCAGACATTCTTCGAACTGTAAGGAACGCGCTAAACAAATATCCCCACTTTTCTCTGGATGGCAAAGATGCCATGTACCAGTCCTCTTTCCATGATGCGTCTCCTTTGCTAACCACAACGTTGGTGCAAGAAAATCAGTATAGATTGAATTAGGCCGATAAACTGCTCGATAACCGCCCGATAAGAGCTAAATCGATACCAATCCGCCCGATATCTTATCGGGTGGCTAGCGGATTAATACATTTAAAAGCCGATAACCAATAAGCCAAATCGTTAAGAGTAAATAACCGCTCAATCCACCCGATAAGCAGCCCTAATGTAGACATACAAATATAGTAATATACATAGTTAGGGTAAAAAAATATTTTTTACACTATCAAGTCATTTTAATAAGATACCCCTTTTACATACCCTTTTCTTGCCTAGCATGTGCTCCTAATTCTCACAGTGTTACTCTAGGGGTTACAAACTGGTTAAAAGAAAACACTTAACCACCTATATTATCTACTAAAAAATGGATTGGATTATGAACTTTTTAAAAACGGGTCAAATATGGATAAGAATCATATTAGCCATTTAGAAAATAAAAATGGGTAACCAATGGGTCTAACTTTTACATTTGTAAAGCCTCAAATTGGGGGTTACTCAAGTGAGGGAGACTAAGAATTCTCACAAAGGTGATCATATGCAAGAAGTCATGGATAATATTGTTACTCATATTATTCGCCGGTTAACCCTTTTTTATCCGTATTAATGGGTCGGGTCGGATGATTTATCTGTTTTTTCATTACCCGTTTTCGACCCGAACCATATCCGACCCGACCTGACCCGCCCCACCCGTTTGCCACTCTTACTCCAGAAACAAGTGAATTTCAGGGCATATTATATTCTAGCAACAGGGCGAATGCGAACTACCTAAAGCGCAGAGCTGATTTCACTAAGTCGATCGCGGAATAGTAGCATCAAGGGTAGACACGGAGCTAGGTTTGGCAGAACCCAGTCAATTTTGTTTAAACACTTTATTTGTATTAAAAATTTATTAAATATTTAATTACAAACCCAGTAACTAAGACGAACTGTGAGTTCCATTGACAATTTCAAGACCCATAAACTTCAAATGTTGGTTTCGAGGGGACAATTTTTGATTTTTGGGGATAACAACAATGCTCTTTTAGAACACATTAAAATTTATTGTACCAGTTTTTATTAAGTGAATTATAGTTTTAAAAGGTCTTTTAAAACAGATGTGTCATGATCTGCTAATCGGCTGTTCAAAAGATGTGTCCTTCTCCATTTTTTTTATGTTGGATTCCTTACTTAAAAGATGATGACATTTTGAAAAGATGGTAGCATCATACAAAAGATGTTTGCTTTGTACAAAAGAAAAATGTTTTTATGCATGCCTTACGGTTTTCACTTCCATATGTAAGAAACTATACGACAGTTGATCAAAGTAAATCAACATTTACTTGATAAGCATACAGTTGACTGGAGGACACTATTAGCCTGTTTGGTCGAGCTTCCTAAGAGAAAAAACAGTGCTTTTTTTTCCAAAAGCATTTTTTTTTAAATTTGAGGTGTTTGACCAAGCTTATTTGGAAAAAAAAGTGCGTTTGGGAAGAAGCAGAGGCAGTTTCAGAGAAGCAGAAAAAAGTAGCTTCTTTCCAAAAGTAGAAGCAGAAGCAGTTTTGGCTTTTCTTCTTACCTAAAATACCCTTAACAAAATATAGTATATACCAAAATAATCCTTAAACCTAATACTTAGGATATTAATTTATAAATATTTCTTCTTATTTTTAGGAAAACTTTCTAATATATAGTAACTTTAGGGGTGAATGCTTTTATATTTGTTGAAAGAATTTTAATATATTTAACTTATATTAAAAGAATTAAGTACTTTTTAATTTTATTTTCATATTTTACTTAAATAAAATGAATTTTTTTAATTATTGCATGTAATAACAAAATTTTGATATTATTTATTTACTTATAATATTAATTATTAAGTAAATCTATTCATGTCTTTATTCGTAATTTGACACTTAAAAGCACTTTCTAAAAAGCTTGGCCAAACACAAATTATTTTTCAAAAGTGCTTTTCAGACTGATTAGCCAAACACAAACCGCTTCTCTCCAAAAGTACTTTTTTCAAAAGCACTTTTGAAAAAAACACTTCTCAAAATAAGCTGATTTCTCCAGCTTGGCCAAACAAGCTATATATCGCCTTAACTATTCTCTCCGTACATTAATTGTTTTAGAGCCCGTTTGGACATTAGAAATTTTTTCTTTTTTTTTTGGGAAATTTTTTCACTTTTTTCCGAAATCAGCGTTTGTTCATAAAATTTTCAATTTTCACTTGAATATGCATTTTGAAATTTTTCGAAAATTTGAAAAACTCCAAAAAGTTGTTTTTGAAAATTTTCACTCAGATCACTCACAAAACTTCAAAAATAACCCAAAAATTATATTCATGTCCAAACACAACTTTGTTAGGCTTTTAAGCTTGGTGTAGCTTAAAGAGGGTGAATGAGAAATAGAGGAAAAATGAAATATTTGAGTTTCCCTCCTTGGCAAAGGGACATTGTTCCATATTGGAGGAAGAAAAGGCTTTTGATGGATATATATACAATTGCTCTTCTTCTAGCTCTTACAGAGTTAAGAAAAAGGTAAGCCTCCCGCCGTTGTCGCCATCGCTCGGCTCGGCTTCGGCTTCGGTCAAAGATTTTTGACCGATTGATTAATCTTTTTAGACAAAATTCCTTTCAATTATTTAATTAATTAACGAAAATTCAATTCGGTTCATTTTCTTTCCCGAATTATTTTAAATCCGTTTTCTGTTTTCCCACAATATTTCTTCCCACCTGTTCCAACAACTATGACTGTTTCTGAAAGGTTGCAAACCTTTTCAGAAACAATGCCAAATAGTCTATAAATATGCCTTGAATCCCAAAATCTTTACGTACTAAATTTTCTGATTATCTTCTTCTTCTTCTTCTTCTTCTGCACAATATTTTCCAGTGTGTTTTATGACCATTGAGTGGTTCGAAGTTCACCGGAGTTTTTGGTACCAATACACTGGTGAGTAAAATCGCTCTATCCTGGGAGGATATATTCCAACACCTCAGGTACTTGAGGGGAGTAATTTCCTTAAGGACACACTGTGTATTCAATGGGGCTCAATTTATTCCTATATTGTTTTCCAGAATTTATTTCGTCAAACTGGTTCTACTAACTTTCTATTTCTGTTTCTATTTCAGAAAATTTAATGTTTTTATTGGTTATTACAGCAATATAAATTGAATAACACACTCTAATTTCCAAATACCATTTTCACTTGAAATTTGTTTTCACTTTTTTCTGCAATTTTACAATTCTTATGTCCAAATGCCGACGTCATTTTAGAAAAGCAATAAACAGAAAATTTTGCACGCTAATTGGGTAGTGATCACAAAGAGGCAACCTTAGATATCCAATATCGCTTTTCCTTCCGGCGAGAGAAATACAAAGCGCAAACTCTAATCCATACACTTGGATTTTACTAAACGTTGCAAATTACAACACATCTTATTTTTTGGAATTCGAATTATATTAGAGGCAATTCAAACTCTTGGGCTACCCACTAATATGTACCACTGATCTAGTAAATAATGAGAAAGTGAGCTCCCATGCACTTGTAGATGACGTGAGCGTAGCAAATACAGTAATGGGTTTGGAGCGCGGGTTCAATTCAAACGCTAGTTTTTTCTACTCGAATCATATAATAAATCAACCACAATTATTTTGAATTCATTAAATATAATTCTGAATTCGCTTTTAAGAAATGGTGCTAGAGAACGGCATTTGTATCCGAAGAAGTGAGCGTGCAAGGGCTCAAAAGAGAGGAACACCATGCAAAAGAAGAAGGCGACAGAGGGAAGCTGCCCAGAGGACTACTGCATGCTCCAGAAATAGTATTATCTGATGGAATACGGGGTCTAACATGTCTTTCTTCTGCTTCACTACTTGACTCATTAATTGCCTCAGCAGTTGATATCAATTTTGGAGGAGGAAGGAGGAAGGAAACTCTTTCAATTGCCCAGCAGTATTGTTGTTACTTGTTAATGAGGTTGGTGAGAGATCAAGAGGAGGAGGTGCGACCTGTTGAAGACATAATTAATTAGTTAAATTCAACATGATATCAAAGTAGGCAGAGGCCGCTGCTTCAATTCCCCTAATAAAAAGAGTAAGTTGAGGGCCCTGTCGGAGATATAATTAATTAATTAAAAAGTGTATTTTCTCTAACAACTTAATATTTTAGATGAGATGGTCACATAATTCAACATTACCTCTTGTAAACGCCTAGAGCTGAAGCCAGAGGGGGAATTGGAGTGGGATTGAAATTCAGGTGCTGCGGTTAGCATTTGGACAACTTCTCTGAAATTAACAGCTTCCACCCTATAGATTTTAGGGGGAATTGGTAGAGATGGAGCTATGGGTTTCTTGGTGATTGGTTTTGATGGAAGGCTGCGAACTCTACGGAGAGAAGAATTATATGGTTTTTCTTTCTTTTCTTCTTGTGGATGAACAGCAAAAGAACTTGAACTAGAGAAAGAAGAAGAATACATTTTATATGAATATGACTCCATTTTGGCTATATATGTTTACCTAAGTTCGAACTTTTGTGAGAAATATAATATTTATATTAACTGGAAAGCTTGTTAATTAAGAAGAATATATATCTCTGTCTTTTGAGTCCTTGTATATATAGAGAAGGAACCTGAAAGAGAGAAGATATTAAAATAATTAGTTGAGGCTTGAGGGGAATGAATTGATAGGATCGAGCATCGAATGGTATTAACGTGAAGTTTGTCTTGAGCGTCGGCTATGTCTGAAGCTGAAAACATTAACATAACTTATAATGTCCAGTTCACAAGTTTGACTTCATCTAAAATTTTGCTTCCATTATTATTTGTCTGATCAGTAACTGAATTCGGTGTATTATTGTTTCAACTTTTTTCTGTTCTTTCAAATATCTTGGAGTTGTTTAGTGGCGGCGTTTGCTGCCAGGTTACCATGTGTTCTCGGTCTATTCCTTGTCTCCCTTCTTGATGGAACAATATCCGTACCCACACGTTGCGTAAAGAATATTACGAAGGATTGCATATAGGCGTTCGTAACACGCAGCGGAAGACAATAACAATCTTAGGCAGATCTTTTCGTGTTTAAAATTTATTTACATGTCAATAGATCGGATCGAAGACGTACCTGGTGAAGAAAGTCTCATTTTAAATTCTTCGATAGTGCGAAGACTCCATGCGTATCTATACCGAGACTGATCCTTGCTATCAACTCTTTGCCCAATGAAACCCGCGAACAAATTGAACGAATAATATAGTGTTGAAATTTTTCTCAAAAATCTCAACTCAAATTAGAAGAACAAGAAACACTTTTCTTGTAATTGTATTTTCTCTCTTGGCTTTGTATTGCACTCTCACTTTAACAAAGTGAGTTTTCTTCTCAAGGAAAAATTATGCGGCAAATTTTCTTCATCACCCTTTATATAGCATCACCTACAAACCCTTTTCTTATTTGGTTGAGGTAATGATTTACTTAAGTAAAAAGTTTATTCCAAAAATAAACTTATCGAAAAATTAGAATCCCATCTTAATGGGAAGATGCCGACACGTCCTTACGGACTTTCACGTGAATGCTGCTAGCGTCCAATTCCAAATTGGACTTTTGGTAAAATTACCAATCCCATTTCTTATGGGTTTGAAGTCAACTTTCACGTCAATCCAATTAAGAATTGGGTTGATCAAATTAAATTTTTCATTAATATTATATATAAATATTTGTTATATTTATCAACCAAGAGATATAATTTAATTTTTTATTTTAAATAGAAAACTTCAATTTGTTCACAATATTAATTATATTCTCTGTGCTAGCAAAGAATATAATAATATTTCATTTGGACTAATAATTTATTTATTTGACTAATTAAATTCTATAATATAATTATCAAATAAAAAAATAATTAATCCTTTAACAAAGATCAGAACACTCGTTAGTGTGCGACCCCATAGGTTCAATACTAAGCCGGTAGCAAATTGATCACATCAATATACTAATCAAGGGTGGCGTCTAGCAACACTCCTTAACGATCGGATAAAATGAAGTATACAATTTACTCTCAAGAACCAGTAGAAGAATAATGTAGTAATTCCTTCTGTCCTTATAGCTCTGGATCACCCTAGGATATGGTTCAACTGTCAAATCCTAATAGGCGACCAACTATGTGTTCATGTCAAATATAATCGACCATTGAATGACCTAAGAAACTCTTTTCTTCTTTCATTCAATTGCCCTGGCCAAGGTCTTAATTTGGTCGTTTATAATTTATGACAATATGGAGCTTAAACTCATTACCAAGAGTTGACAGATTCCATCTTGATCAATCACTAATTCTACAAGTATTTAATCGCACCCAATATCCTTTCAACTATTGCCCTAGGGCCATAGGTGTCTAGTATCAAAGCACAATAAATAACTTGTCAATTACTATGACAATCTCAAGTCAAAGGAAACTCTTACATCATATTCTTCAAGATAATATCCTATTGACAGTTTATGGTAATTCTAACCATTAGGAATTATCCAATGAGTCGGTTCAATGATCATATCTCTATATGCATCATCTATCTATGTAATTTAGTTAATGAGATCAACTAATCTTTATCCCATAAAGACGATCACATAAATATTGATCTAACGAGATTACTAATGTCCAAATTAATAATCCTACGATCAAGAACAAATTTAGATTAAATTATAAGAAACTTTACTCTCATTATCATGATCTCCATCACAATGTCGAGTCTCAAAATTTAATCAAGGACCTTATCAAATTAATCAAGCAATTAATAACAATGATAAAAGAATATCAAATGCCATACATATTTTATATCAAATAACGTTCACAAAAATATGTTCAAATCATCAAATATGATATTGGATCTAGGGCATATCTACTATATCCCTAACATATTAAATATAATTTATCATAAAAAAAATGTTACTTGAAAAATACGGTAGACATAAAAGAAGCATGAAAGGATTCCATTTTTTTATTGGCTCGTTATATATATCGAAATCTTTTTGCTCTTCATATTTATGTATACGGTGGACACTCATGGTATGTTTCAAACAAAAGACAAAAGAATTTATCAAGAATAAGTATAGCAGAATGATTTTATTTTAAACTCAATTAACGGATAGGTTCTTTAGATGTCAATGCAAGTAATTAAATTCAATATATATATATTATCTTTGCAATCTTCCCACATCAATTGTATCCATTTTCAAATACCTTATACTAATAATGGAAAAAGGGCAAAAACAAAAGGGACGCTTAAATAGATATATTTTGGTACTTCGTTTGATAAAGGAGAATATCATGCACAAAAGTAGTAGTAAAATTTAAAATCAGAAGAATCTCAAAGTCTTATCCTCCGTCATCTTAGACAAAAGTTTGTCCTTGAATCGATCTTTGTTACATATGGTTATTACCTTGTAGTTATTCTATAGTAGTCATGCGATATCACTCAACTTTTGACTAGCGTTTTATTCACCTTTGTTCTACATTTCTTGTATTTACAACTTGGACTATTGTAATATAATAGACTATCCTTTCTTTAGCCAAAATAAAATAAAATTGGACTAATGTATGGTCCGATATAACAATGGTACAGTACAACTGTCACTCTGTTTTATGCTCTAAACATATATATATATCTAATTAACCAGAAAAGAATGCTAAATGTCTTATAAATTGAGAGATTAACAAATTGGAAACTATTTCTGTAATTGACGATAAATAGGGCCAGAGACAGTCTATTAAGCTAAGTTTGTTAATAGTAGAGGAACTTCAATAAGGTGGAACCGTGCAACGAACCGTCAAACAGTCTATTCAGATCGACGGGGCACTTACAAACTCCATTTTCAAACTTCGAGATATTTAAATACCATAATTCAACCTGTGGACTAAATCAAACAAAATCATTTTCCTTGACATATTAAAGACAGAATTCTTCTAGAACTATCATCCTGAATTGTTGGCTGGCGCCAATTTGCTGTCCATGTTAAGGCTGTTATTGTGGTCCGGTCCAGGGCCTAAATGGGCTAAACGGGCCGGGCCAAACGGTTCCGGGCTTTGGCGGGTCAGTCTCTGGCGGTTCCGGGCCAAATGGTCCCCGGCCTAACTGTCCTGGAGGGTGGAACCGGCCCACTGCAGGCCTAAGCCCACTTGGTCCCGGCTAAATGGTCCGGGCCCACGGGGCCTAAACAGGCCTAAGTGTTTCGGGTTATTTTTTTTTGATTTTTTTTATCTAAGGCAATTTCTTGTAAATATTAGATGTATTTGTCATATTTACCATTTATTTTGTGTTTAAATTTGAATTAGAAGATTTAAGTCACAATTATATAAGGCGATATACTATATATATATATAGTATATCGCCTTATATAATTGTGACTTAAATCTTCTAATTCAAATTTAAACACAAAATAAATGGTAAATATGACAAATACATCTAACATGAAAAATATTACTAAATGCAGGATTTAGTGTAGTTGTAAGCAACCCTATAGCATTAGTGTTACTAGAAGCATTATCCATTGAAACCGACATAATTTTATCTCTAATGCAAAAATATCTACAAATATCTGCAACTGTGTTAGCAATAAACTTACCTGTGTGACGTGAATTAATTATTCTATAAGCAATAATGCGCTGTTGCATTTTGCATTCCTCATCAATCCAATGAGTGGTAACAGTAAGATAATCACAGTCATTACCACTTCTACCAATATTAGTAGTAATAGCAACGCGATAATTTATATGAGTAAATAAATAGTGCAAATATTGTTCATATTCATGTTTATATTTGTAAATAGGCAAAATACATAAGTTGTCACCTGACCTATTGCCCAAATCCCCTTTACACACTTTCTATGGACGATAATAATATTACACACGCAAACTTTTTAAACTGTATCTAGTACACACCTCTTTTGACCAGGTCCCATAAAAAGTTCATTCGTGTATTTCACGTGTTTGACTTTTGTTTATAAACTTAAAAATAAAAATATAAAATATAAAATTACAAATATGTCCTCATCTTCTTCAACTCATACCTGCAACACCATTATAGAGCAGGTTTTAAAATGGAGACAACCAAGAACATTCTACCAAAATATTCCTTGCCATCAAATATGGTCATTAAGCTATAAGACAACTTTTTGAAATCATTACTCCCATTTGATTTAAAATTACAGATGCAAAACCAAATCGTGGAGGAAATTCAATCAAAAGTTGACGGAATTACGTTACTAGTTAGGTTTTTCCAATGAAGTCAACACGGCCGGATCAACCTGACCCACCCACTCTTTAGGTTCGCTTTCTTCAAAAAACACCACCGGTTCACCTCGCCGGTCACTCGAAACGCCGACACCAGTGTAATTTCCTCGCTCGATATCCCTTTTCTCTCGCATCCAGTTCCTTCCTCCCTGCTGTCGAGCTAGAACTCGAACTACCTGTTCTCTTGTGTGACTACCAGAATTTATCCGACGACGTCGAGTCCAATGTATCATTTTGGCTTCCATTCTTCCATAGAGTCGTCGGCAGCAGAGTTAAACATGGAGTACCTTGCTTATACGCTCCTGATGCTTTCAATGCCACGTCCTTTATCTACACCACAAATTGAGGGAGTGAGTTCAGAGGATGAAGATGGAGAAGAAGGGGTTGTGAACCAATTAAATAAAATTTGAATACGTGGCACTTTAATAAATAATATAATAGCAAAAAATCAAATTTCACGCGCTTCTTTTGTGTGTAAACACGCGAGTCAAAAATGGTATGTAGTAGATACACTTTAGAAAGGTTGCGTATGTAATATTATTATTGTCCACAGAAAGTGTGTAAAGGGGATTTGGATCATTGGTCGGGTGGGTACTTATGTATTTTGCCCTTTGGAATTCAACCAGAGGCGAAGTCAGGATTTCAAGCTTATGGGCTCGGATTTTAATCTTTTGAAATTACTGGGTTCTATATTAATAATTTATACATTTTTAATGAAATTTTTAAAACAAATACAGGGTTCGAACTAAAGTTACTGAGTTCGGCCAAACCCGTATCCAACACTCTAGCTCCGCCCCTGAATTCAACAAGCAGTTCTATGAAGAAAATGAGCTTTGGTCTTCGAATATACAAACTCAATTGTATGAATTTGATGTTAGGCTAGAAACCCGTGTTTTAGCCATAGTATTACATGCCAATGACTGCATTTTTTACGTGCGTTTGAGTTCAAATGATAGTGAATTACACTTAGTACGTGTTTTATGCCTAGCAAGAAGTGATCCTGAGCTCAAAAGTTAATTTGGAGCTAAATTGATCAATTTGGAGCTTTGAAGTCTGAGTAAAAGCCCAATATATTAAGCCGAGATCGTGTTCGGAGGTCGTGTACCAAGTCCGGATGTTAAAAGAGGACGAAATAAGTTCACTATGAGAAAATTACACTACCACGCCGCATGGGGCGCCGCAGGGCGCGGTGCAGCAGTGTAAAATGCTGCCTGATGCGAAAAGTTGAGGCTGCTGATAAAATGCACTAACGCGCCGCATGGTGCGGCGCGACTGTTCAACTTTTACAGAGTGAAGTCCTAGTTCGCGTAGGAAAGAGTTTTTTCGTCTGGATCCAACCCTACTTGGTATAAATACATGTAAAAATGCTATTTTGGGGGGTTGGACATACTTTTGACACCGATTCGACCAAAGGAGGCAAAGACACAATAGGAGCAAGGCGGGGAATTCTTCTACGACTTTTTCCTTCCTCTTCCTATTTTTCATTGTTGGTAATGACTTTTAGTATTGTAGTTTTATATACTATTATGAATATCTAATTTGTTATCTAGGGTTTTGATGGAACCTTTTGTAGGATAAATTCTTGTTATGTTTTTATATAATTGAGCCGCAGTATAATCTCTATTTGTTTAACTACGTTCTTGTTGTAGTTAATTGATAAGATCCTCAATTAGCTGTGCCTATTTAGTATGCATTACTCGGGAGAGAGTGCATATTTAGGTAGTTGTTAAACAACATCACTCCCGACGTATGTGAGGAATCAATAACCAAGGGTTTAAAGGTGGTGGGATTAGGGATAACGAAACCTTGGGTACGATCTAAGTGAGTTGTAATTAAAGCCAGCTAGCGTAACTCAGGAGAGTATGTCTAGTAAATTGTCGTAATTACTCGGGAGAGAATTACAACACGCAGAGCGTTCATGATCGGTAGAGAATACTTAGGCGAAATTATAAAAGACACAACGGGAAAGATTCAGACAATTGGGGAAATCATAACTCTAGACTTCCTTAATCTTTTCTCTAACCCTTAGTATATTTAGTTGTTAATTTACTATTTTAATTTTTTAGTTAATTAGTTAAACACAAAAATCTAAATATCTATAAGTTAGGAATTGTTCAAGCTTGTCTTCTTGGTGATAGTGACCAGTTGTAGCTACACCTTAGATCTCTATAAGATTCAACTCCGGACTTATAAACCAGATTATATTTGCAACTACCGCTTAATCCTTTTTATAAACCATAGTGGGCGTGATCAGAATTCAAACAAACATCAATTAGTCATGGTTTCGTGCAAATTGCAAAGTCCCGAATGTTTCAAGGATCATCATTGAAAGTCATAGTGCATTATTTTGTTTGGCAATATGGAAGCACCCACAATCCCAAAGACTCTTTCCGTTTATTTTTACTTGGCGGGTACACTAAAAATAGATTTTCATTTTTGTTTGTTACTTTACACATATCAAGAGAAGATAATTTTTTTCTGTTATATCCACAGTATTTATTACTCATTTTAAATCATTTTCTCACATCCAATAAAATATGCATCAATTAATATGAGTATCATGATACTTATGCAGTTTATTTATTATTTTTTAAGCGACATAAAAAATCAAAACGTGCCAATTAAAAGTGAACAAAGAATGTAATAGTTTAAAAGTTTTATCTACTTTTACCTTTCTTTTTCTTTTTGTTTAAACCTCTCTGCCCATTTTTCCTCCTCTTAATTTGGAAAGCAGAATACAAGTTAACATTCTATAAACAATGAAGGCTGGAGTGGTAATAGGACAGGTACATCAAATCTAGCAACAAAGAAAATTAGCAAAAATTGATAGCAACAAGAAGCCACTGGGCAGACTTCAAGCAACCAGGGGCGGATTTACATATGTTAGACCAAGCGGTGTTACGTTGCTTCGTCGAAATCGTTTTACTAAATATATATATATATATATATGCAAAAGTAAGAAAATGTAAAATGACAAACTTGCACAATCTTTTGAAAGAATTACAAGAAAATATACATGACTTCACACCATACAAAAAATGGCTCATGTTTTTAAGTTTTATCTTACCTATAACCCACATTATACATATTTTGAAAGCACTTGCAAATTCAAAATCTGTGTTCTTACAACCATTGCTTCTAAAAGCTATGGAGTTAATTCTTTGTTCTCACAACCATTGCTTTCACTCTCTCTTCTTCTCACATCTTCTACATATGCTTAAAGGGGCCGTGTATTTTGTGCTTCTCTTATGTCACCTGCTTGCAATGTAAGAAAATTGGAGAGTAGAAGTCCACCATTGAAGACCATTCAAAGTTTTGCTTTTGAAAATCGATTTTTTTTTGAATTTGTTAGTTGTTTGGATTCCAATTGATTGAATATATCAAAAGGAGTTCAAAATTTAAATTTGAAGTGATTTGGAGTAGATTTGAGTTAAATTTCAGAAAAGACACAAGGAAGAAGACGAAGTCAGTTTTTTATATAATTATATATAATCTTGTATAATAGTGTATATGAGTGTAGAAACACACCGTATACACTATTATACACTTTTATACACCCTTATACAAGCGTATGTAGACGAACTTCTTCCACGATTTTCAGTTGCAATTCTTGTTCAAAACCAGTCCAAATCTCCATTAAATGACTTCAAATTTTATATACAACATCCTTATACTATTTCTAACAAGTCTAAATAATACTTAATCCAAATTTCTCACAAAATCAAATTCGGAATTTAAACCCACATATTTAATCTTGTTAAAAATCTAATTTTCACCACCCAAATAAATTTGGTTTGTTGAATTAATATTTGAGTCATGTTACTGATTCGAAAATTAATTTAAAAGCTTGAGGAATCTTTTTTAAAAATTAAATAGTAATTTTGAGAACCTATTGGAGTTGGATGTTGAATCTTAACCTATTATTTTTGGGCTAGTTGGTTGTAAATTGAAATATGGGCTATAAAAGTGAAAAGTATGGAGCTCAGTTGTTTTAATGTGAAATTTTCCCCAATCTTTTAGGTCTTGGGCGAGCCTCATGCCTAATGCATTTTCTCTGTTTCTCAAGTGTTCGAGTTTAAGCTGTTGAAAGACTAAGTCAATTACTCAAAGGTTACTTTACTATTCTAAATTATCTAGTAAAGTCATTTTTTTTTTCGTTTGTAACAAAGCAAATCACTTAGCTATGCTTATAACATTCAAAAAATCACTCAACCAAAATTTTCAAACTTTTGATTGCAAAATATCTATTTTATCCTCTAAGTTTTCAACCTTTCTCTTTTTTTTTTTTTAATTTTTTTAAAGATGTGATGATATTTTATATCTTTTTAATCTATATTATGGACTTACCGATAGAATAAATTAATTTTTTATTATAAAGTAAAAAAGTGCAAAATATTTTTTAAGCATATATAATGTTGGAATAATAAAATAATTGAGCATAATTTTTAAGCATATATAATATATATTATAAACTATGTCTCTATTTTTAATTGTTTATATTAAATGCATGTATTATAAGTTTTAAAATCTTTTATTTTCAATTTTGTAATATTCTTTTGAGTTTTTGTCATTATTATCAAAATTACTTATGTGAATAAATTATTCTAATTATATGTTTTATTGTGCTCAATTATTTTATTTTTCCAACATTATATATACTTGAAAAATATTTGCACTTTTTTACTTTATGTATAAATATATTTTTTCTATAGTTGAGTTCATAATATAGATTAAAAAGAGGAAAATAATATTAAAACATAAAAGAAAGAAGATAAATGTTGATAATTTAGAGGGCAAAATATGTATTTGATCATTAAAAGTTTGAGAAATTTGGTTGAGTGATCTTCTGAGTGCTATAGGCATAGTTAAGTGACTTTGCTGTTACAAACAAAAGAAAAATAACTTTACTAGATAATTGCAAATAGTTAAGTGATTATTTGAGTAATGGACTCTTGAAAAACATTCGGGACTAGGGATTTTCAAACTAGTGACGGCCTCCAAAACACTTCGAACCAATCAGACCTCCAAGCTAAAGCTTACACTAATGACTTATATTCCCTTAGCAAAAATCAGGGGATTAATGAATACATTTCAAACATACTTGGATAGTGTTTATTAATTAATACGATATAATTTTCTTACAACATTGTTTCAAACTCTTTTAAATATGACACTGCTTGTAAATAATCTTGTATACGCCACAACAAGCAGAGGCAAATGTATTCTATCCGCTACGGGTTTATCTGAACTCACAATTTTCGATACGGAGTGTAAATATATAAGTGAAAACCTATTATAATCTCAACAAATATTAGATTTGAACTCATAATTTATTTAAGGAAAATGAATTCATTACTAAAAATATTAAAACTTAAACCAATTAAATTTAACTTCTGGATCCGCCTCTAACCGGAAGCCACTGATCTATGCAGTCTGAAGTTCTGCCAACTTCAAATTAACCTAAGGTTTGACTCCATGTGTGAAGTTTGCCCCCATCTGATCATATAAGCGACTAAATTTTAAGTACGTTGTAAATGTTGGCAATTTCTTCAGCAAATAACCGTAAAAGTGGTGGCTATTATCTCCCCCCACCCCCCACCCCAACAACAACAACCAATACATATTGGAAGTATACCGATATTTTTTTTTTTGATTTGGATTGGTTTAGTTTTAAATTTTACAAATCGATAATATTTGGTTTGGTTTTGGTTCTATTTTAAAAGACTGAAAAATAAACCGAATCAAACCGATTAATTATATACAAAATTTAATAATTATTTATATACAATATAATGTCTTTTTGTAAATAATTTTAATTTTTATTTTGAATTTTGGTTTATCCTGTTATATCTTAAAAGATTGTCTAAGCCCAAAACAATAGGATTCGACCAATTTTCTTTTCATTAATAGATTCTAATTTTCTAATCCTCCGCACATACTTTTGCCCAACAGAAGAGTTAAAAAAAAAACACCACAAGAGTAAAGAAAGCACATTCAAATTGCAAGACAACAATGGCTAAAGCTTGAGAAAACAAACTTTTAGTTTGTTTTTTGTTCATTCTTTTCATATAAACAGGTAAATAAACTTTTAGTTTTGAAAGAAATATATAAAAAAACATAAATTTAGCAAATTATTTTCAGATTGTTGTCTAACGTTATTTTACTATTATCGACTTATCATTAACTTACTAAAAACCGAAAAATCGAACCAAACCAAACCAAACCAACAACAATCAAACCGATGGTTTGTATTTAATTTGGTTTGGTTTTGGTTTTAAAATTTTAAAAACCGATTAAATTGGTTTGGTTTTGGTTTTAATCAAAAAGCGACCAAACCGAACCGTGAACACCCCTATTGTTTACCCTCAAAATCGGATAATAATTAAATTTGTAAGTGGTTTCAAGGATACGCGGACTAATTTGATACAAAACAATAAATTGAGTTAGATTGAATAAACGAAGATAAAATGAATTCAAACTAAACGCGAAGGATAGTCCTAGTCTCAGTGAAATATTTACCTTCGATCCGGGCTTGAAATGGCCAGCAGTGATGAACAAAAAAAAGAGCTAACAACAGAGAAAAATAATAAAATATTGCCTTGTAATGCATGTTACAATGTGTGTTATGAATTATTAGACCCCCTCTATATAGTAGGGGAGTCCCATTATAGGTACAACTCTATAAAAGGTAAAAAATCTTCTGATTAACTATATGCCGGTTCCCCATCGATACGTGCCGAGATCCCCGCCGTGATATCCGGCCGGTCACGCATATCACGACTTTCTATTAGCCATGCTTGGTTGACCGACAATGTTCTTCGAAGTCGTTCCAGAGTGGAACCGATCCCGAACCATGACCCCAATATTCTCGAGGGTAGGCGTCATGCCGCCGGACTCCGAACTCGAATGAGACATTTGCCTTGATTTTGGCCCCTTGTTATCATGTCTCGAGCTTGACTTATCATGTCGGGGATTGAGGTGTACCATGAGCCCGATTTTACCCGTATACAGATAGTCCCCTCGTATCTCGGAGAGTAAATGATGAGAAATGATATGAGCTCCCGATTCATACTTCAATACATCGTGACAGAAATGACAAAACATTAGAAACATCTCGTCAACCATGTCATAATGGCATTAAATGCACGTTAGCCTCCGGTCGGCTGTCCCTGGATGCGAAATGTCGCTGAACTCTTATAAATACCCCCTCCTTCATTGATTTTTCATTTTACACCAAATCTTCTACCTTCGTACCTTCAAGATTTCAATACTCTTCTATCGTTTTTACCTTCGTTACTCAAGGTTCTTCAGTACTTTTGCAAAAACCTTTACTCATCTCCTACTCAAGCCAACAAGTCTAATCCTTCAGTTCTCAATCCTTCTCACTCTTTCCCAAGCTTTTCCTTCATAACAATGACAAAAACCTCCAAATCCGTCCCTCAAAAGGATGCACCTTCTTCTTTGCGGCCGACTACTGAGGTGGAAAGGACCGCCCCCGAGACGGTTGTTGACGAACCGGCGAAAGAACCCTCCTTGAAGATTTTTATTCCTGGTGGTTGTTCGGTCGACGACGACTTCAAGGTTTAGAAGCCTTCTTCTGTACAGGGTCGGTGTGAGGAGGCCTTGAGATATATCTGCTCAATTACCGAAAAGGTCCTTCCCATGGTTCAAAAGACTGTAACTGGGCCGACAAAGATATAGTGGCCCCTGACTCTGAGGAGGCCATTACCACCCATGTCGAGGGATATCTAAGTGTTTACAATTATCTCTTTACATTGGGCCCCGTGGACACGGTCATCTTGGACTTCTGCAGGAGGTATAACGTAAGCCTCAGCCAAATTCATCCATTATTGTGGAGGATCGTGATCCTTCTCCGATTTTTCGTGAACAAAATCGATGGGTGCTCGTTCACCATTGATCATCTGCTCCGCTTATACAATCCCCGAACCTTCTGGGAGGGGATGATAAAGCTTGTATGCTTGGCCAGCAAAGCCCCGTTCTCAAGCATCGACGAGGACCGGGATCAGGGTTTTCAAGGACATTTTGTCTGGGTGAGGACTATAGACCTGGTACCTACCGAGTGGAGGTCATTCCCCGAGAGGTGGAACGTATCAGTAAGTATAAACTTTCTTCAAGCATTGGTTTTATGCTTTATCGTCCTTTTTCTCATCAGTGTTTGTTGTACTGTATCCTTTGCTTGAGTTTCGAATGCCATTCCTCGGCTTAAGGAGTGGCTCGAAGGCATCAGTCACATATTCCCTATTCTGAGTACTCATGGTGCAAACTTTCAAAAGGTCGTTGGGAGGCCCGTTCCCACGGTAAGGTTCCTTTCCCGAGAAAGTCATATTGAGCCTCTTCTTCTGGTACTATGTTCTCATTTTCTTTATTTAGGTTTGCCTACGAGGGTTGAGCTTAGGCCTTCGATTTGGGATGAGGACCTACCTGTTGAGTCTCCTACTTCGAGGCAGATTGAAGAGAAGAAAAGAAAGAGGGCTCCGAGTTCCCAGAGCTCAGAGAAAAAGAAAACGTGAAGAAGGCTGGTGCGTAAGCCAAAGGAGAACACCAGCTCCCGAATGCTCGACTCGAACTCACTCCTCCAGCTTAGGGACGATCCCGAGGAAGACGGTCTCTTTCTGGACCACGAGCCATCTGTGCCCGAGGAACGGGCGACAACCGAAGGGGAAATGACGGAGGCTAATCCCTCTCAAGTTCATGAGGCCCATGTAGCAGTGAGGGTCGAGAACCCTCAAGACGTCAGTTCTGTCCCTCCCGGTGTCATAGAGATAATGGGATCACCTTCGTTCACGGAATCGATGTTTGATAAAGCTCGAACGATGAAGGATAGATCGAATGAGGGGGTCCATGGAGCGGATATGTCCTATCCAAAGCTTTTTTGATGGTGTGGATTCCACCGCCACGAAGGATGTCACTGGATTAGGTGACTTAGAGGTACATAGGAAAAGTTTGTCCTCGATGGCAGGTGGACCTAATTCTAGTCCGAGACAGGTCAACCGATTCCCTGCCTCGAGTGCAGATCCTGGTCGGAAACGGTCAATTATCATCACCATTCTAGGGGATGCCCGGGTTCTTGCTGCCTCTGTTGGGGTGGCTAGTTACCTCCGATGCCTGGTAACCGAAGAAGACCAAACAAAAATGAACGAAGTGGATGCCCTATGCTTGTTCAACGAAGCACAACAGAAGCTGAACCGGGTAAGTGTTACCAATTATTTTCATTTTTCAGTTTTAGTCCTTTGTGATCCTAATATTTCTCCTCATATTTTTAGGCCTCGGTGCTTCACATGAAACATTCCTTCGGTATCGGGATGAGCTGAGCCAACTCGAGGCCAAAGTCAAAAAAACTTGCTGAGAAGACTGACATGTACAAACTTCTCAGCGAGTAACGTGAAGGAGAGGCTAAGAGCCTTCGAGCCGAGTTGTACGCTGCTCAGGAAGAACATGCCGACCTAGTGGAAAAGGTAAAAATCTTTGAAGTTAGTGACGATGAGCTAGACACGGTGACTAGAGGTCAGAACCCGCAGGTCCAACAGAAGATTGATCGGATCGACCAACTCCAGGCAGAGATGGATGTAATCAAAGTCGAGGTCGAAGAGTGGAAAGGAAATATGGATCGTTTGGCATCAATAAAGTAGACTGCCCGGGTGTAATTGGTCTCGGTGGAGGCTCAACTTCGAGCGATAAGGGAGAAAGCTGAGGCCCGATCCCAAAAAATTGAGGAGCTCCAATCTCAACTGGGCTCGGCTATTATCGATCCAGATACCCTCGCCAAGGAGCTTAAAGCGGCCAAGTCAGTGGCTGAAATAAGCAGGGATGATGCCAATGAGATGGTGGCCTATTACAAAGCTGATGCCAAAGCAGCGTAGGACCGCCTGAAAGACGACATTGAATATGTGAAGTGGCAGTCTCGAAGGTGTTGATACCCAATTTTTTCCTATATTTTTTACATGCAAAATATATTTCAAAATAGCATGTATATGCATATATAAGTATGTCCCAATGTTCTATTATTTTTCTTAATTTTTCAAAGATTTTTAAGTCAATTTACTGCTCTGTTTTACCAAGAAAAACCCAATAATTGTCCCCAAAAGTATTTTTTTGGTGATTTATTTATTGGATTCTCATGTTTATATTAAAATATAGTTAAGATATTTTTTCACACAATTTTACAAATTTATTTTGTATTTTAAGGATAAAATTGCGTAATTGCAATATTAGCCTTTTTATGTTTAAATTCGTTTCATGTTTATAAAATGGGATTTTATATTTTTAAATTGATAATTATATGTTATAAGTCATTTTAGTGCTTTTAATTTGCTTTCAAAAATTTTCTTATTATTTTTTATAAATTAAATGGGAAAAAGGGGCTATTTAACTTATAGCCACATTTGACCTTTTAATTTGGCCTAATTAAACCCAATACCCAACCCAAATTAAACCAACCCAATACCCAAGCCCAATTCTAAATCTACCCGACCCAACCCAGACTAAATCCTGGCTGTTGATCATTTTGATCAACGGTCCAGATCCGCCCTTACCAAATTAAACCAAACGACCCCCAAAGACCCCTCTCATTCCTCACTCAAACAACTCTCTCTCTATCTCTCTATCTCTGGTTCTCTCTAGAACCTTCCCCCTTCCCCTCCTCTCCGATGAGTTCCATCCATCTTCTCCAGCCACCTCCTGGCCTGAATCTATGGTGGTTTCACCACCCACCAACCTTCTATGGCTCCTCACGCTTGGTTACTGAAGTTTCATGACTTGACCACGAAGAGCTGGGTCCAGACCCTTGTTGTTTCAAGTTTCACGGCCATCTCTGGCCTTGCTCCGGCAAGCCATGTCTGTTTCGAGCCTGGCCTCGACTCCTCCTGCTTAGATCCAAGCCTTTCTCACCGTTTGGGTTTCTCTGAAACCCTAGCTTTTGAGATTTTTCTGATCTCTATAGATCTATTCCATATCCATGTTTTCCCTAAGCTTTTAAATGATTTTCTGATATTTCTTTCAAAAGTTATGCTTTCAAAGCCTTTATTTTCCGATCTAGATTTTTAGATGTTTCTCTGATTTTTCTTTTTCTTTTGTGTGCTTCTTCTACTACGTTTCTTCTACTGTGTTCTTTGTGTTTCTTCTACTATGTTATCGTTAAGTTTCTGCTATCATGTTCTTATCTGTTTCCTCTACTGTGTTTTTAAGTTTCTGCTACTGTGTTCTTAATCAGTTTCTTCTACTATGTTTCTCATTAGCTTCTTCTGCTATGTTTCTTTTACTGTATCTCGTATGTTATTCTTTTACTATGCTTCTCATGAGTTTCTACTACTGAAATAGCATGCTAAGGGTCTCAGTTCCTTTCTGAAACCTCTTAACCTGTTTCGATTAGTATCTTTTCCTTGATTGCTTGTCCTCTCACCTCTGCACTCGATTGATGGAAAAAACCCTAGAATTTGGGGGTTCATCTGATTTTTGAGACCATTGTCTATGTGATTTGCTTGTACTTCATCTATGAACTTGCCTGATTTCAAAAACCCTAATCTTTTGGACCTATTTGAGTTCCTGGAGTTGTTTTATCTACTACTTCATTAAGTTTCAAAATCATTGTTTCAATCTTGTTTCTTCATATGATTCTGACTTTTTCTAAACTCTATAAGACCTCCAACTTGACCCTTTTCGCATGCCTGATACTTGTGTGCATTTTATATGTGTTGAACTTCCCTCTAAAAGGGCTTTCAATTTTTGATTAATTTCAGATTTCCTTTTGTATAAGTTTGATTGATTTCTTTCCTTGTTTGCTGACTGCCCTGTTACTCTACTTAAGTTAAAAACTTTTCTCAGCTTTTCTGACTTGGTTCATTCATGGACCAGTGATTACAAAATCTCTGATCCTTGATTTACTGGCTACTAATTGATTTCTCTTACCTTATTTATGCAACTGTGTATTTTAAAGCTCTGCCCCTAAAATAAACTTCTATGTATTTACCCCAAATTGCCTACTTTGCATAAGATGTTTATTTGATTTCTTTCCTTAAATAATTTTACCTTTTGAGTCCGAATTCCTTAATTAAAGGAAGTCTTGTGTTGATTGATTCTTAATTGACATCCCGCTCCTTAATCGTTTTCTTACCTTATTTTTGCTTGTTTTTCACACTATAAATACACGACTCTTTCATTAGCACACCATCACTCATAGTCTTTCTGAACTTACACTTACACACAATAGTATTCTCTCTTATTGTCTGCACTGTAGCCTTTTTACAAGACCTACTGCTTTTCTCTATTTGTTTCTTTGAAACTAGTATGTCCTGATTTAAGCTTTAGCACCACAACAAAGTGTTTATTTACTGCTTTCGTATCTATGTCTACTCACTGTTTCTGTATAGTTTAACACTTACTTTAGCATGCTGATTTCTTTCTGCCTATTCTATTCTGAATCCCAAACCTCTGCCCTCTATGTGTTCGAGCTATGGTTTAAGGCATGACAATGTGCAAATTATTGTCCATGAAATAAATTAGATCCCTTAGGATCCTAGCCTCTAAGTAGTGTGTTCTAATAAGCTTATGGGTGTGCTAGCATTCTCCATTGCTGGGCATGCCCACACCCTGCCCTTGTCTCTTTCGATTTCCCTATTCCCCTAAACCCATTATGTGTACTTATCTGTAGCTATTTCCCCCTCCTTTCCCCCTTTTAGAATTCTGTTTCTGCACTTGCACACTCTTTTAGTCTTTAAGTTCTGCCCCTCTCATGTGAGCCTTGCCTTGGGACCCTTTGAGCTCCCTCTGAATCAGGCTCTCCTTTGGTTGTACTTTTATTTATATTTTTCTGATGTATTTTACTTTATTCTGGGCCGTAATAATTTGTAATAAACTCTTGGGGATGGAAAGTGAAAAAGGCGGGTAACTATGTATGCAAAGGGTAGATACCATGCCTATAGGTCATTCTAAATTCTCCAACTCTCATATAGAAATCATGCCTATAAGTCATTCTGAAATCTGCATGCATATAGAAATCATGCTTATAGGAATCATGTCCATAAGTATGGAAATCTGAATTCTGCATACGCATATAGAAAATATGCCTATTGGTCCTTCTGAATCTTATATATCCATTTTCATCTAGAAATCATATTTATAGGTTTTAAACAATCAACTGCATATAGATATCATGTTCATGCCTTAAAACAAATTCTGCCAGTTAGATACCATGTTTAGAGGTTAAAACCCGTCTTATGCATTTAGATATCATGTCTATAAGGTTTCTGCACTTTACCATGTCTATAAGGCTTTTGATCAACTACGCGTAGAAAGCATGTCTATAGGAATTATTAAGCAAATCTGAATCGCTTCATTCACGTTTAGAGCTAAACCAGTAATAACAAGGATCATCATTTGCAGAACTCTTGACCTTCATAAAAACTTACTTTCTTTCTAGAGCTAAACCAGTAATAACAAGGATCATATTCAGTTTATTATTATTGCTTTCTGAATTCAGTAGATACCATGCCTATAGGATCCTTGTCCAACATTTAGGCAAGCCTTAGGGCAAAGTTATAAACTGAATCTGTGCTATTAACTACAACCAGCAGGCAGGCCTGATTTAGGCTTCTTATCTGAATTATGTAATAAATCAGTCTGCCTCAACCTCTAAGTTCTTAATTAGACCATAAACATTATGTGAAAGTCATGCTAATTATGTGCTTTCTTTGTTCAAGGAGGTATATCTAAGCCTTTTCTTGTTATGTGCTTTCCCCCCAACTTGCTATACATGTTTTTATATGTCGCCTTAGAATTTTGCCTTTGAAACTACAAATAAGCCTAATATCCCTCCCCCTTAGGATTAGTAGTCCTAAATGCTTCCGGGACTGATAAGATTGGGACGGGTAATAGCATGCAATAAGTAAACGAGACCATTCCGCGCTTTAATACCTTAACGGGTGGGAAAGGGTAGATATGGATATGATGACCACGCGATAACGTCTCGTATAGCCCCTCACTGAGGGGTGCCTATCACCTTTTTCTTGGGATAATTTCAAGCCCTTACCCAATCTCTCGTTACTCAAATCAAACCTTCTTGGTGTCATAATGCACCTTAATCATTAGGTGGCGACTCTTCAATTCAAACCCAAAAATTTCCAAAAAAATGGAATGAGTTGTCCTCCCAAATGTCATAAACCCGATTTCGCGAGAAAAAGGGGGCGCGACAGCATGACGACTCTGCTGGGGATCTTTTAGGCTTTTACCATTTCAGACTATTATTGTGGCTTGACATTTTCTTTATATGCCTTTATTTGTTTAATACCTTTAAACATTCAATTCCTCTTTTCAACTACAAAACTGACTTGTCTTTTTGTTTCTTTTCTTTATTTCTTTACTGCTTTCCTTTACTGCTTTAAATTATGAAGAACTATTGTATTTACTGCTTTCTCAACATGCTAATACGTGACAACCTTCTTTAGTTATTGCATAAACATGTTTTCAACATCATATTCCACTCGTGCCAAACAAAATACCATAGAAACGCTTATAATGAGTGATTGCGCTCTTATGATATTATCACCCCCCTAAATTCGGAAAAGGCATACTTGCGGTAAAACCAGTCGATCAATGGTGTAGTCGACGGTTACGGGCCTTTCCTTTTTGAGTTGTCCGCTCAAGGGTACCAGTCTAAAACCCCATAGAAACCTTACTCTGTTTAATTGTGCATGCATCATGGTAAAACCTAGCCGAGTCAGTTATGTTGTCTGCATAATGACTCTTTAAGATAGCCTTGTCCAAAGTCCATTGGGTTTCCCTAAAACCCAAACGGACACTACCACGTTTTGTGCATTTATTTGGAGAACTAAATGTTTTTATGCCAATTATTGATCTTTAATAGTCGAGTTTGGTGGGGGTAAGGGCCTAACCCCTTTGTCTTGCAGAAATATGAGGCACGAAGTCCCTAGATTCGGCATGGTCACCAATATCCACCCACAATTGCTAAGCTGGTGGGAGGATCTTCATTCCAGTGATCAGACTCTTGTCTGGAAATACCTAGGAAATCTACATTCTCTCCTGGAAATCCAACCTAACAACAAGATCATAAAAGCTGCTACTCTATTCTGGGATTATGATAGGTCTGTGTTCCGCTTTGGGGACATTGAGATGACACCCCTGCTGGAGTAAATAGGAGGATTAGCTGGTATACCATGGGAAACTCCGGGGTTGCTAATGCCGAAAAACCGCAAGGGTAGAGGTTTCCTCAAAATGATGGGTCTAAAGAAGAATCCAGACTTGACATGCTTGAAAGAGTCGTATATTCCCTTTGATTATTTGTATGAGAGGTATGGTCACAACAAGCCTTACCATACTTATCCTAACGAGTTCGCCCTCACATCATTGGGGAATATTCACCGAAGGGTCTCTGTCTTCATGTTTTGCTTCCTGGAGATGATAGTGTTTCCAATGAAGAAAGCAAGGATCCACACTAGGCTAACTATGGCAACCAAAAGTCTAATGAAGGGAATTGGTAGGCAACCATTCAGCATAGTGCCCATGATTATTGCCGAGATATACCGAGCCTTGGAGAAGTGTCAACAAGGATCCAAACATTTCGAGGGCTGCAATTTGCTACTCCAGCTCTGGCTCATGGAGCATCTCCAAAGGGGTGAATATAGGCAAGAGATTCAGCGAAGGGATTGGGATGATCACATAGCCTTCCATCATCCAAGACGAATGAACTACATGCCCAACATGTTCGCCCAGCCAGAAGACACCAAGGGGTGGTTAGAGCTGTTTGAAAATCTAACTGAGGATCAAATACAATGGATGTTCGAGTGGTTCCCTACTGAGGAATTTATCGCCCGATCCAGGGATGCACCGTTTATGATACTAATCGGTTTGAGAGGAACCTACCCTTACATCCCTCTCCGAGTTATAAGACAGGCTGGTAGGAAGCAGGTTATACCAAGGGTCGACAAGATGAGTCACTTCTGGGCTGAATTTCAGGATGATGATAGCCCTTACAAGTGCCAAGCTTAGCATATGTGGCACTACAAAATCATCATGGGAAGAGATACCATCGAGCCAGACAGATACCATGTTGATTGTACTCCATACTATTCAGGCTGGCTGGAGGATAATCATAATGGTTTGGGTCAACCCGGGTTTGTTCGAGATCACAGAATCATAGATGAAAAGGCCGAGGCACAGGTCAAATACAATCAACTGCACAGGAGGATTCGGGAATATGAAAGCGAGCACCGTGAGATACAAGAAGCCCACCAAAAGCTGATTGAAGAGTGGAAGGACATGACTATCAGTGCTAACAAGCGACTGGGATACTTGGAGCGGGGTTTAGTAGAGCTGGAAAGGAAATTTCTCAAAAGAATCGAGGATTGCCAGAATGCTGAAGGAAACGAGGGCGAACACCTAGCCAGAGCCTACCTGTTGCTGGGACTTCGCGAGTTGGTGAAGCTGTTCAATGGAGCCAAAAATGCCGAGTCTGGGGAAGGTACTTCTGGGACCAAATAGATAGGAGCTTGTTCTTTTGCTTTAAGAAATGTAATAAGGCCGACGACCACTAGTGACATTTTATTTCCTGTTATTTAGTGTCATTTTGGGATTCGTCTACTTTTTATCAATAAAATGAGGCATTTAGCACTCTAAGTTCTCTAAATCAATTTGTCGCTAGGCCTACCTCGGGCACAAAGAGGTTTCCTAAGTTAGGACACGATTTACATTCTTGCACTATGTGTTTAAATATCGCAACATTTTTCTTATAATCCTCACTAACTTGTTACCTTCTTGTTTTTACTTTTGTTTTATTCCCTCCCCAAAGGTTAGTTCATGTACTCTGGCATCATCATCCTATTCCATGAGATCCAGGGGCCCTCCACCACTCCTCCTCTTAGTCCTATCAGAGACAAGAACAAAGGGAATATGGAAGATTCGAACAACACCAGAAAGGAAAACTCAACTGAATGGGTAAATGTCACTCATGGTACTCAGGTTTCCAAAGAAAGTGCGTCCCAACTCGAGCAGAAACTGTTCCAGGAGGAACTTGATCAAGTTCGGAATTTGGTGAATTTGTCATTTTTCCTCACCACTCCAGACGTTAATTTCCCAAACACTCAGAACCCCACACCTCCACAAAATATCCCAAAAACACAAACCATCCCGCTCCTCACCACCACTGCAACACTTGCCACACCTCCAACAATACTCCACTGCTCATCCCAGAACCATTGAACTCCACAAATGACCATTTCCACGCTCATCATAACACCCCCATCTATGTGGAGACCGTACCACACTCCACCCAACCCATCTCAAGCACACCCGAGTCTGATGATAAAGACTCACTCATAAGGAACCTGGCTGAAGAACTTGAGAAGTTGACTAGCCGAATTCAGGGCGTCGAAGGAAGTAAAGGGATTGAAGGGTTGAACTACGAAAATCTTTGCATACAACCCGATGTCGAACTGCCCGAGGGTACAAACCTCCTAAGTTCGAGATGTTTGATGGTACAGGGGATCCAAGAGTTCATTTGAGAACATACTGCGACAAGCTGGTCGGAGTAAGAAAGGATGAAAGGATCCGCATGAAACTTTTCATGAGGAGTCTAAAAGGAGATGCTCTATCTTGGTACATTATCCAAGACCCGAAGAAATGGTAGAGCTGGGTAATTATGGCGTCTGATTTCATGGATAGGTTCAGGTTCAACATAGAAAATACGCCAGACGTATTCTATATCCAGAACCTAAAGAAGAAGTCCACAGAAACATCCCGGAAGTATGCTACCCGCTGGAGATCAGAAGCTGCTAAGGTCAGAACTGCCTTAGAGTAAGAATAAATGAACAAATTTTTCGTCCGAGCTCAGGATCCGCAATACTATGAAAGACTGATGTTGATTGAAAGCTATAAATTTTCCGACATCTTCAAGTTGGGTGAAAGGATCGAAGAAAGCATCAAAAGTGGTATGGTTACAAACTTTGAAGCCTTGCAAGCTACTAATAAGGCCTTACAGTCTGATGGTACGTCCAAGAAAAGGGATGTAGGTGCCGTAATGGTTGCACAAAGAACCAAATCCCCTATCAAATACCAAACCTATCCAATGCCTCCACTCACATATCAGCCTACTCCGAACTACCAAGCACCCTCACCCTCCTACCAAACTCTACCACCCACTTATCAATCACCTCCACCTCCCACATATCAACCTACCTCAATAAGATATTCCCAACCTGCACATGTCTACCAAGCCTACAATGCTCAACCATCCCATTATCAATCACCTCTTGCATGCCAAAACTTTCCTAGAGCTCGACAAAATTTTGACTGCAAACCTCCCAAACAGTATACCGCCATTGCTAAGCCAATTGACTAGCTGTACGAGAGACTCAAAGCTACTGGTTATGTCACCCCTATCCCTGCTATAACCCCTTAAAACCCTTCTCAATGGGTCAATCCAAATAAATCCTGTGCATACCATTCCAGCATGAAAGGACATACCATTTATGAATGTCGCTCTCTGAAAGATAAGATCCATACTTTGATTGATAACAAGATTATTATGGCAAAAGAACCTGCTCCATATGTCTGTAATAACCCTCTGCTGGAGCACAAGGGTGGAGGCGTTCACATGATTGAAATAAAGGATGATTGGACCCCAAGGGATCGATCGGTTTGATCACAGAAGGCAACGATCCAAAAAAGCCAATAGTCACCCTCAATCCGATTGTAGTCCAGATTCAGCCTTCTGGGGATGCCGAGGTAAATATGTCCATGCCACTTGAGTTTGAAGCACCATCCTCTACAAAGATGCCAGTGCCAATTGAGGTCGAGTTTGTGTCTCCAGCAAATGCACCCACACCATTTGAAGTTGCGGTTTTACCTCCAAAGCACATGCTCTATTTGGAGTAAAGGTGCCCATGCCAATTCTAGTAGCAATGTCTGCCGTAACACCATTCCATACAAATGCCATACCTTGGGACTACACAGCCGAGGCAAGAAGAAAAGGGAAGGTCAAGTTCGGGGAAGCCGTTGCGGAACAGGGTATGATAAGAACCAGTACGGTTTATACCCCGGAACATTTGGCTGAATCAAGCAAGCAGGCCTCTGGTCGGCCAACCATCACTGAAACCGGGCCCGATGATCTCTGGAGAAAGATACAAGCCAAGGAATACTTGGTCATTGATTAGCTGAACAAAACGCCGACACAAATTTCTATCCTAGCTTTGCTATAAAATTCTGATACACACAAGAATGCCTTGTTAAAGATGCTGAGTGAGGCATATTTACCAAGCAACATCACCAGAGGAGAGATGGAAAACATGGTAGGGCAGGTATTGAAAAGTCACAAGATCACTTTTCATAAAGATGAGCTGCCACCAGAAGGGTTGAGTCACAACAAGGCGTTACACATCACCGTGCAATACGAAGATTATTTTATCACCAGAATCCTGATTGATGGAGGGTCTAGCCTCAATATTTGTCCGTTGGTAACACTCAGAACATTGGTAAAGGGGCTACATGAGATCAAGGACAGGGCCATCAATGTCAAAGCTTTCGACGGTTCCCAAAGGTCCACCATTGGGGAAATCAACCTGTGTTTGCAAATGGGGCCTGCTTGGTTCGATGTTGATTTTCAAGTGATAGACATGCCGACATCTTACAATTTGTTGTTGGGAAGACCGTGGATTCATGCCGCTGGGGTTGTAGCGTTAACACTACATTAGGCGGTGAAATTTGAGTGGAACTAGAGGTGATCATTCACGGCGACGATAGCAATCCCATATACAGTCGCCAGACCATCCTAGCAATCGGAGGCAGAAGAAAGATAGGCGGGGAGACCTATCACCACATCGAGCGAGTCAACACCGTCGACAAGGACAAATGGTGGGACGATAAAATTGAAAGCATATTGAACTGGAGCGGATACGAACCTGGCAAGAGACTTGGCAAGAACCTCCAAGGAATCGCTAAGCCTATCAAACTAAAGAAACATGGCACCACCTTCGGTCTGGGATATGAGTACACTTGGGAGGAATTCAACAACTGGTCGCCACCATGGCACGGTCCTTACTATCTGCTGGAGTAGCCAATACCACATTTGAAGCAGACTTTCCAGTCAGCCAATGTTATCTGTGGGTCAGAAGAAGAGGAAGCACTAGCAGTAGTGAGGAATTTGTTCCTAGAAGACGATGATATGGATTGTTATGTTGTTTTCGAGGAGGAGGGGGAGGAAGGCCCTTCCATACAGGCAGTAAGCAAAGGAGCATGCCTCAATAACTGGACCATCAGAACCACCAGAGCCCGGAAAGCCTCGGGGTAGCAAGGCTGAACAAGCATCATGCACTATCTTTTATTTTTTACTAGTTGACTTTCCTTTCGCATTTTAAAATTTCGCAATAAGATCTTCAATGTTCAAAACAGTTATGGAATTTATCAAAGCATTTCAATTTTCCCTATAATTCTTACTCTTATTATTTTCTCTCATTACTTTTCTTATATAACATTACTTATCTTGATGAACCAATGACTGTGACGTGCAACGAGACAACGCAACAAACGGACATAGATTTAGAAGAAGATGACATACCAGAAGAGATTGTTAAAGAAGTCGAGAATTTTGAGAACAGACCTAAGTCCAACCTGGACAAGACTGAGATTGTTAACCTGAGAGATGCAGAGAACGTCAAAGAAACACGAATCAACGTTCATTTGTTGCCATCAGAAAAGAAGGAATACACAGAATTTCTAAAGAAATATGAGGACATATTCTCCTGGTCGTATGATGACATGACTGGTCTGAGTACATATATTGTGGCTCATAAACTGCCAACTGATCCAACATGTCCGCCGGTAAAGCAAAAGCTCAGAAAATTCAAGCCTGATATGAGTCTGAAAATCAAGGAACAAATCACCAAGCAAGTTAAAGCTAAGGTTCTCAGGGTAGTAGAATATCCAACATGGTTAGCCAATATTGTGCCAGTACCAAAGAAGGACGGGAAGGTCAGAGTCTATGTCGACTACCGGGATCTCAACCGGGCCAGTCCAAAAGACGACTTCCCTTTGCCGAACATACACATCCTAATCGACAATTACGCCAAGCATGAGTTGCAATCATTTGTAGATTGTTTTGCTGGGCATCATCAGATCTGGATGGATGAAGAAGATGCTGAGAAAATGACTTTCATTACGCCGTGGGGGATGTACTATTACAAGATGATGCCGTTTGGATTAAAGAATGCTGGGGCCACCTAAATGAGGGCCATGGCCACCATTTTTCACGATATAATACACAATGAGATCGAAGTATATGTAGACGATGTTATCTTCAAGTCCAAGAAAACCACTGGTCACATGGAAGATTTGAGGAAGTTCTTCAATAGACTGAGAAGGTACAACCTAAAACTGAATCCCGCGAAGTGCGCATTTGGGGTTCCTGTCGGAAAACTACTTGGGTTCATTGTAAGTCACCGAGGAATAGAACTGGATCCATCAAAGGTCAAAGCTATTCAAGAGTTGCCACCGCCAAAGAACAAGAAGGACGTAATGGGTTTCTTGGGGAGACTTAACTATATCAGCCGGTTCATAACACAATCTACAGTTATCTGTGAGCCAATCTTTAAGATGTTGAAGAAGGATGCCGCTACCAAATGGACTGATGACTGCCAAAAGGCCTTCGACAGAATCAAGGATTACCTGTCAACACCACTAGTTTTGGTCCCACCCGAGCCAGGTAGACCTCTATTACTCTACCTCGCAATATTGGATGGAGCGTTTGGTTATGTTCTGGGGCAACATGATGAAACGGGGAGGAAGGAGCAGGCCATCTATTACCTCAGTAAGAAGTTCACCACGTACGAGGCCCGATATTCTATGTTAGAGCGCACCTGTTGTGCTTTAACTTGGGTAGCTCAGAAGTTGAGGCACTACATCTGTGCCTACACTACATATCTCATATTAAGGATGGATCCTTTGAAGTACATCTTTCAGAAGCCCATGCCTACCGGCAAGCTAGCCAAGTGGCAAATCTTGCTGAGTGAATTTGACATTGTCTACGTAACTCAGAAAATGATCAAAGGACAGGAACTAGTAGATTACCTTGCCGAGAATCCCGTGGACGGAGAATACGAACCCCTAAAAATGTATTTTCCTGACGAAGAGGTATCATTCATAGGAGAAGATATTGTAGAATCCTATGAAGGTTTGAGAATGCTTTTCGATGAATCAGCAAATTTCAAAGGAGTTGGCATAGGAGCAGTCCTAGTATCAGAAACCGGCCAGCATTATCCGGTGTCTGCCAAACTCAGGTGTCCTTGCACCAACAATATGGCCGAGTACGAAGCTTGCATCTTAGGGCTCAAGATGGCCATTAACATGAACATTCAAGAGCTGCTAGTAATTGGGGATTCAGACTTGCTTATACATCAGGTCTGAGAAGAATGGGTGACCAATAACTCCAAGATACTTCCTTATCTGCATCATGTACAGGAGTTGAGAAAGAGGTTCACAAAGACAGAGTTCCAGCATGTTCCCAGAGTCCAGAATGAGTTTGCCAATGCATTGGCTACCCTATGGTCCATGATACAACATCCAGACAAGAACTTCATTGATCCCATTCTGGTAAAGATCTATGATCAGCCAGCTTACTATGCTCATGTCAAAGAAGAAGTAGATGGAAAGCCTTGGTTCATGATATCAAGGAATATTTGGCAAAAGAAGAATACCCAAAACTTGCGAACACTACTCAGAAGCGCACACTTCGAAGGATGTCTAACAATTTCTTTCACAACGGAGGAATCCTATATAGGAGGACCCCGGATTTGGGATTACTAAGGTGTGTCGACGCTAAGGAAGCATCAAACTACTAGAAGAAATCCATGATGGGACCTGCGGTCCATATATGAACGGTTTTGTCTTAGCTAAGAAGATACTCCAGGCTGGTTACTTTTGGATGACTATGGAGACAGACTGCATCCAGTATATTCGAAAATGCCACCTCTGCCAGATACATGCAGACATGATTAAGGTACCCCCAAATGAGCTTACTGCAACAAGCTCACTGTGGCCATTCGCTGCTTGGGGAATGGATGTTATTAGATCAATCGAGCCTGCCGCCTCCAACGGGCACAGGTTTATCCTAGTAGCAATCGACTATTTCACCAAATGGGTCGAAGCAACATCTTACAGAGTAGTAACCAAGAAAGTCGTGGCAGACTTTGTCCGCGACCGCATCATGTGTCGATTCGGGATTCCAGAATCAATCATTACTAATAATGGCTCAAACCTCAACAGTGACTTGATGAAAGCTATGTATGAAACTTTCAAGATCAGACATAAGAATTCTACAGCCTACAGACCTCAGATGAATGGAGCCATAGAAGTCACCAATAAGAACATCAAGAAGATACTCAGGAAAATGATAGAGAAGCATAAGTAGTGGCACGAGAAGCTATCATTTGCTTTATTAGGGCATCGCACCACCGGCCGCACATCAACTGGGGAAACCCCCTACATGTTGGTATATGGTACATAAGTAGTCATTCCCGCCGAAGTAGAAATCCCTTCCTTGAGGATCATACAAGAAGCTGAGCTCGACGACGCAGAATGGGTGAAGAGTCATTACGAGCATCTAGCTCTTATAGACGGAAAGAGAATGAATGTAGTTTGCCACGGTCAGCTCTATCAGAACAGAATGTCCAGATCTTTCAACAAAATAGTCAAACCGAGACAGTTCACATTGGGGCAGCTGGTGTTAAAGAAACTTTTCCCGCATCAAGATGAAGCCAAAGGGAAATTCTCTCCCAATTGGCAGGGTCCATACATTGTTCACCGGGTTCTAACAGGAGGAGCCTTCATACTTGCGGAAATGGACAGAGAAGTCTGGCCAAAGCCGATCAATTCAGATGCAGTCAAGCGATACTATGAGTAATCTTTATGCTTTCCTTTATGATGTAATTTGAACTACGCCTGACCTGAGTCCCGTTTAAGAGGTGATACATAGGCAGCCCTATGGGTTCGATCACAATTCAATAAAAATTTTATTTCCCCCCCCCCGGTAATTGAAAACTGGGGCAGAATTTTAAGGAGGACCCTTAAAATTCCGAAGCAATTTCAGCTAGTCATCGCAAGCAGCTGTCAGAAGCATTAACCCAGTAAACTGGGGCAGAATTTTGAGGAGGATCCTCAATATTCCGTAACAAGAAAGGTCGCAATATCTTGAACCACATCGCAGTCGTCGGTTCATCTAAAGAAAACTATTCTTGATTATTTATTTATGTTATATTTTTTACTAAATCATGCATGTTTGTTACCAAAATTGCTCTGTTTAGCAATGCTACCCCAATGATACGTACAGTATCACCAGATCAGAGTCGAAAAGGTCAAGCAAAGCCAACAGGGATACGAACTAACCTCCCCTCTACAAAACTCACGATTTTTCTTTGGATGTAGACATTTGGATTGCGAAAGCATCCGTCATGCTATACATTCATGAGATAAACGGTGTTACCAGCATTTTCTATCCACGCACGCCGATGACATTCCCTATATCGCAACATCCCCGGCAGTCACAATGTCGAAACCTGCTATCAGCTAAGAAACTCTATTACCATTTTCCCTTTTATTTTTATTTCTGCATTGCATAAGGCTACCATTCTGCCTTCCGAGACTAAGCACTATCTCCATCTGCATTTCTTGCATTGCATAAGGCTACCATTCTGCCTTCCGAGACTAAGCACTATCTCCATCTGCATTTCCTGCATTGCATAAGGCTACCATTCTGCCTTTCGAGACTAAGCACTATCTCCATCTGCATTTCCTGCATTGCATAAGGCTACTATTCTGCCTTCCGAGACTAAGCACTGTCTCCATCTGCATTTCCTGCATTGCATAAGGCTACCATTCTACCTTCCGAAGTTAAGCTCTACCTCCATCTACACTTGCATGGCTGAAAGATCGCCGCTTTATCTTACACTTGCATGGCTGAAAGATCTCCGCTTTATCTTACACTTGCATGGCTGAAAGATCACCGCTTTATCTTACACTTGCATGGGCTGAAAGATTGCCAAATACTGCATCTCATGGACTGAAAGACCGCCAAATTAACCAAAGGCATTATTGTTCGGAGGCACCATTTTCATAGCCCGAGAACGGCATGCCATGGCCTGAGGATCTCCTTTAATCTTTTGCATATCATTATCCAAAGGTGTCATAGTTCGGAGGCATCATTCTTATAGCCCGAGAGCATTATTTCATGGCCTGCGCATCCTTTATTATACACTTCATGGCCCAGGATATCATGGTCTGAGGACGTTATCCTAACCGTCCAAAGACAGCATTCATGGTCCGACGGGAACTTGCATCATGTTTAAATTTACGCATAATATATGCTTGTATTGATTATTTGCAGGTAAACCGGCGAGCAACGACTATCTCAGCAGGAGCAATCTCGCTCCAGTTCTCGCAACCCTATTAGACCTTAACCATTCATCCCGACCTGAATATTGCGCCCGTTCTTGAAAAGGTCTCCATTGGCATACTCCGCCGACGGATCCTGAACTACATATGGCCTGATTCCTATAAGACCAGGGATATGTAGGTATCTCAGGAGCCAGAGCATGTCCAACCTCTTCAAACCATTTCGTTCGGTCAAAAATTGGCCATCATATCTTTATCCGGCAACTCCTTCATTCTTCCCAGGTAAAGAGGGGCAGTTGTTGATACCCAATTTTTACATGTATTTTTTATATGCAAAATATCTTTCAAAATAGCATGTATATTGTTACACCTCCTTTTTTACTCACTCCCCCGAGAGGGGTATAAAAACAAGGGAGTTTTTCCAATTAAAGAACAATCGAAACGGGATTGTTTATTTATTAGAAATCAGAGTCGCCACTTGGGATAATTTATGGTGTCCCAAGTCACCGGTTGAATCCCGAATCGAAGAAAATATAACTCTGTTTAACAGTCCGCGAACCAGAAATCTGAGTAAGGAATTCTGTTAACCCAGAAGAAGGTGTTAGGCATTCCCGAGTTCTGTGGTTCTAGCACGGTCGCTCAACTGTTATAATCGGCTTAATTATCTGATTTTAATCCATTACGAACCTATGTGCAGATTTTAACCCCTTAACCGCTTTTAATTATTTTTAAAAGAAGATTGAACGTCGTTTAAAACACGTCTTTGGATCACGCCACATGAAATGCACCCGCAATCCTAAACATATTTCATTCAACGTTTTAAGATTTGATTTGGGTCACATGAAATGCGCACTCGAGTTTAAGAAAGTAAAATTATTAACTAACGCGACCTAAAGCAACTACGCGTTTTTAACTTTACGAGGGCCATGGAAAATTCGCTAAATGGCACGCCTCGAATTCTAAGAATTAAAGTATTAACTAAGCGAAGGCCATGCATTTGAAGTTTTTATCTGGCACGACCCCTCAATTCCAATTTTAAAAAGGGAACTCGGACTAGACTCTGGAGGACCATAAGCCACTTATATTATCCAATATAGCTCACCTCGTAATGTAACTAGTGAGAATTTAATTAATTAGAGGACAGAATTATCAATGCTTTTAAGACTAAAGTTTCGGAAGACATGTTTCTCGGAAGACCTACGAGTGGAATTAAAGGGCATTGGGCTCAGAAGGCTGGCCCTACTGCCAAAAGACCTGGCCTGCCCTGATACAGGCCCAACGCAAGCCCAAACCGTAGAGAACGGGCATCGACAGGTGCGAGACTCCAGATCGAGTCCCTACGCAGGAAAAACATCAGAATTATCTGAATTACTGGCCCTGGTCTCATTAACTGGGCCATCGCTAGGCCCAAGTTCAGACTCGCCCCTTGTGCACAGTGGAGTGACTGTAAATAATTCAAGATAATACATGAAACATAAGATGGAATTGACCCCCCCCCACTTCTGAATCTCAATTATTCAAGCATGAGGTGACCAACCATTCTCAGCAAAAATGCTCAATGCACAATTAACTGCTGCACTTCAATTAAGCAACTCGGTGAAACATGAAATGAAACTAACCCTTTATTCCTGAACTTTAACTATCAGCTAACCATTATGAGTTGGCAAACAACAAATCTAACTCAAACATGCTCATAATCAACACCAAGATAGACTAGTGCTTCTAATCTTTAGCCCATTAATTGAACATTCTGAATTGAAACAATTAATCTAAAATAAACATGCTCACAACCAACAGCAAAATGAACTGACACCTGCTTCTATTATTAGAATACTCTAGACCAATTCTTCCCCTTTAACACAATTCCAGCACCCATGAAATCCAATGAATACATTCTGCCAAACTAATATATAAGTACATGATCAAACTAACACAATTAACATGTTATCAAAGATTAAGTGAGTTATTCAGCAAACAAATCTCAACACCACTTATATCACAAGATTCCTCAAGAATGCATATGTCCTGAATTTAACTCGGTTAACAGGCTATTTCCAAGTCTTATAACAATCCCAAATCTAATACAACTCAAGGAACTCGGATATTCAGAATAAAAAACTACCTAGCATACACCAAGAATCAAGTAACGAAAACAGACATTCTATAGAACTACTACAGATAGACTATCATCATTTCTTAACTTCATTTTTCATTTTTCTCTTCAAATTGGATTTCACATTGGGAAAAGTTCAAAAATGTACATGTAAATGGACAAAGAAAAATAGGTAAGGAGCAGTAAGCTGCAACAGAGATATCAGACAGGAAGCAGCACCACAGAATCAGCTAAACCCAGATTTGAACAGTCAAGATAGTGAAATCAACTTTAGGCATTCAGTAGAATAGTAAACCCAACCCAGCAATGGAATAGTAAATCAACCAGCAGAAACTCAAGCCAAAACCTTCAGTCCATTTTCAAACCAGAATATAAAACTGTGAAATTTCAATGGTTTTGAGCTAGAATATGAGGATCAGAGGGACAGAACCAAGCAGAATTTTCAACAAATTTTCCAAAGAACTTAAGGGAATTTCAGATTATTTCAGAAGCATGGAAGAGAAACAACCATTTTATTTTTCTAGAACCCTCTAATTCTTCCTTGAATGACAAGCAAGAGATGCCTTTATAGGCAAGCAAATAGGGCAGACCCAAGGAGATACGTTTTTGCCATTCAGTCCTTTTTAGTTTCCATTTTAGCTTAAACACCCCTAATTTAAATTTAGGTTTTGCAAAGTAGTCCCCTCCCCAACTTCCTAGAAGCTTCCCAGACAGTTACAAATAGATTCCCTCACTAAGACTACCCAAACTAACCCCCATACCCCTGTTATTTACCTTAAACCCCAACTGAGACATGGGTCAAATTGACCCGGCGGTTTAATCAAGTGAATGGGCTGCTCTTCCTTCATAGATGGGTCAGACCCAAAGCCCAAATAGCTAAATGAACCAAACTAAATTGGTAATAACAAAAATAACACACAAACGATTTCTTAAAACTAAACTGGTTGATTGATTAACCAGCACAAACAAACAAGGAATTAACTAACCCAATTAATAGACCAGAATAAACTAATTAAACTAAACTAATGAGGCCAACATAAAACGGGAGAAAATCAGAGGCTTGACTATAACCTTAATAAAACTCAACAAATCAAGAACACACATATTTTTTAAAAGGACTTGAAAGAAAAATAGAGGGAACATAAAACAATTCAAAACATCGGCAGATAGGTCAAGCCCTCAAACGGAGAAAAGGAGAAGAAAAGAAGAGGGACGAAAAGGTGAACTAAAACATAATTGGTTAGAGGGATAGAAACTCACCAATCGAACTCGAAATCGGACAGGCACCAAGAACTAGGACAAACTTAGGTCGATCCTTTGTTCTTTGTCAAGAACAACAAAGTGACATCTATTTCGCCGAGTCCGAACCCCAAAACCTGATAGAACAGCACTTCCCAAACATGTATGCTACCAGGATTGACAAAAAAAAATAATTTTGAACTTTTGGGGTTGACCTCAGATTCCAGATTCGCGGAGCTCCAGGCAGATTCGAAGGAAATTGGTCCGGGATTTAAAAAGAGGGGAAGTGAGGGGGTCATGGGGTGTTGTTTTGGTGGCGTTTGGATGGTGGTGGATTTAGGGGCGGCTCAGCTAGGGTTAGGCTTGAGTTCTCTGACAGGGGTGTTGGAACGATGATGAAATGAGGGGGGTAGGGTGCGTTTGGACATATATATATTAAACCCCCCAGTTCTGATCCGTTGGATTAGGCAATATCAACGACCCAGATCAAGCTTGCTAAAACGGCGTCGTATGGTACTGGGGGGTTTGGACCGGGTTGGACGGTCTGGGCCTGAGTCAAACGGATGGGTACGGGGAAAATGTCTTTGGGACTGGGCACTTTTAACTGAAGGCAGCCCAATTCTATCTCTTCAATTCTTTTTTCCAATTTTCCATTAATTTTCAATTCATTTTCTTTTAAAAATCTTTTTCTTTTTCCAAAATTAAAATTAAAACCTAAATTAAATCATAAACCAAATTATCCTACAAAATTAAATTAATTAACCCTAATAATTGTTACTACAAATAATTAAAAACCAAATTAAAGGAAAAACTACCAAAATTCAAAATAAAAATTAAAAGTGCAAAATAAACTATTTTTATGATTTTCCCATTTTATAAAATAACTAATTTGTCAATTAATCCTAAAATGTAAAATTAAATCCTAAATGCAAATGCAACATATTTTTTTTTGTAATTTTCATTAATTAAATAAAATAAAAATGCACAGACAAATGCAATCAATTACCAGAAAATGCCACGAAAATCCCCAAAATTGCAAACACTGAAAGAAATTATTTTGTTTTGAATTTATGGGAGTAATTCATATAGGGCAAAAATCACGTGCTCACAGCTGCCCCTCTTTGCGCGGAAATACGGAGAGTTTTTGTGCAAAGATAAAGTGAGCGGATACGAGCGATTTTTGCCCGTCTGAATACTATGTGGGAAGCATCTTTGAAAGATTTGACTGCACCCTGCTTCTGAGGTTGCCTACATATCCTTGGCTAAAAGGAATCAGGTCAGTGTAGTTCGGGAAGTTTTGGTAGCTGGGACTACCACGAAGTTGGGCTTCCACTGTTGCTGCTGCTGCTGCTGCTACTGCTTACTGAACCTCCTTATTACACCATATCAAAACAAAACAAAAGCTAGACTAGACTATGATCTATGGATTACAAAAGTCCTATCTATATCTTCAAACTTGCTCTTGTGTTTCTTGTTGCCTTGTTGTTCTCCATTCTCTCAGGGACATCCATTTGTTGCCAACTTGAATTGTAAACTGAGATGTTTTCCCTTCTTCAGGTGGGTGCCTGACTACTAAACTTGATATATATTCCCATGTTATCCAGGCGGGCTCCTGACTTCAAATCGTGAATGTATTCCCATGCTATTTAGGCGGGCTCCTGACTGCTGACTTGAAATGCATTCCCTACTCTTCAGGCGGGCTCCTGACTTCAACATAAACAAAGCAAAGAATTTGAAAGCTAAACTTAAATGGTACTCCCTTGTTCTCCAGGCGGGCTCCTGACTGCTGCATTTGAAAGTATTCCCTGCTCTCCAGGCGGGCTCCTGACTTCAACTTGAAATGTATTCCCTGCTCTCCAGGCGGGCTCTTGACTTCAACAAAACAGACAAAAACAAAGAAAATTTTCTGCCCCAGTTTGGTGGCTGGGGACAGATGTGATTGTAAAACTAAATCATATTACCAACTATTACTAAAGATTTGCAAGCTAGGTCCCATTATTCAGGGGGGTCCTGACAACTCTTAACTAAACGACAATTTAAAATCTAAGTTATATCTTCTACAGGTGTGACTTCAGCTAAATCTTGCTATCTAAGAGGATCTTTAAACTACTCCTCATTATCCAGGAGGGTCCTAAAAATCAAAAGTCTAGTTTTATCTTAAGAGTGACTACTTTTATGGCTGAATTATACTACCCTACAACAGACTTTACGCTAAATGTTGTTATCTAATTGAACTCTTAAACTAAGTCCCATTATTCAGGAGGGTCCTAGAAACTCCTAATTGAATCCTATATCGAACATGCACACTTCTAAGACAACTTATATTCCTTTGGGATGAATTTATGCTAGGTTATGCTATTTCTGAACATTTAAACTAGGTCCCATTTTCCAGGAGGGTCCTGAAAGTTTTACGGTCAAACCTGTTTTGATTCTTGCTCTTTCCCCTGCGAAGAGTTTCTCCAAAGCGAACGAATTTTCTGCCCCTATTTCAATCAAAGAAAATTTTGTCAGTTTAAAGTGGTGGTTAGCTGATGGCATTCTTACTGAAGATCTTTCTGCTACACTATTTTGTTTTGACTGGCTTCTCCAAACTGGCCCTAAACCGCTTTGACTTTCTGACTGACTTTCAAACCCCATGACCTTTGACGAGCCGAGTGTTCTATACCCCCGCTGTTGTTTTACCTCTGACCCATTTATCTGAACTTTTGCATCTCCCATGACATGACTAAATCATTCCACCGATGAAAATTCCGATGATTCTTTGTACCCCACCTTACATCATGCTGTCTTTAGTATGCTCTGACCACATTGTGATTTGCAATTTTTTGAGTTGGTAGTGAGCTTTGAAACTCTTTTCCACTTACTTGGGACAAGACTATCATTAAAACCTCTTAGACAAATAAACCCAAAGGAAAGTGAAATGCAATGACTTTGCGGGTTAAGGATAAGAAGAATCCAAAACGAGATAACTGCTACAAGGGAAAAAGAAAAAGAAAAAGAAAAAGAAAAAGAAACTTATCTGAGTGGAACAGCTGGTACCAATGATCATGACATGCATTTCGGATTAATCAGCCCAATCTGTCCAACCAATCAACTTTCAGTTGCCGTACTTCGTTGCCCCAGTATTTCCATGACCTGATTACTTTACCCAAACCTTGACGTTGTTGATCCTGCGGCGCCTTGAAAGGTTTTCACCAGCATACCTCTTTCATTCGTTCATCTCTCAACTCACTTTCGCCTTACGGTGCCCGCGAGTGTTTTCACCAATAAGACTCTCTCATTTTAATTTCTCTCAACTCCCATTGCCTTACGATGCCCGTGAGGGTTTTCACCAATAAGACTCTCTCATTTTTATTTCTCTCAACTCCCGTCGCCTTACGGTGCCTGTGAAGGTTTTCACCAATAAGACTCTCTCATTTTCATTTTTCCTGCTTGAACTAGAGTGTTGCCCCTGACATGAATTATGTTTATCTGCTCGACTTGGCATTTCTCAAAGACTGATCAAAAGGTCTTTCTTTGGACCGTAATGTAGGGTTCTAAACAGGGTTAGAAAGAAAGGGTATAAAAGGCTCAAAGCAATACAAATGGGTTAAAATTACAACTTTCGGAATCAGGTTTCTCACAACAACCACAACTTCTGCCCAGTTCTTGCATGGGGATTTTTGGATTTTGTTTTGATGAGACCGAACCGTGAGGCTGCCTACGTATCCTTAAAAGGAATCAGGTCGAACGTAGTTCATGTCATAGAAATTACTTCGTTGTTGTGATTTTTCTTTTCTCTCTTCCTTTTCTTTCTCTCTTTTTTTTTTCTCCTGTTCTTTTTTTTCCTTTTTTTCTTTTTGCTTTTCTCTTTTATTTTCTTTTCTTTCTCTTTTTTTTCTCTTTTCATTTTTCTTCTCTTTTCCTTTCTTGTTGATTCTTTCTTTTTCTTTTCATTTACTTATCCTCCGCACTTGCGTTTCTGAATTGTGTCGTTGATCCCGAAAGAGGGGTATGAAAGAAAATAAATAAGGCTCAAAAGGGATGACAAGAGATAAGGTGTTTAGATAGCAGAACAAAATGCCTTCGTCATTTCAATCTTCAAAATATGCCAAATACAAACAAGTACAATCAAAGAAAGAAATCATACATAATATCTTTTGACTGCATCGGAATTGATAGCTATTTCTACACATTTACCCTCTATATCTGTAAAATACAATGCTCCATTGGACAACACTCTAGTTACAACAAATGGCCCCTGCCAGTTTGGGGCGAACTTTCCTTTTGCTTCAGCCTGATGAGGTAAGATACGTCTCAACACTAATTGACCCACTTCGAACTTTCGTGGACGTACCTTCTTGTTATATGCTCTGCCATTCTCTGTTGGTACAATTGGCCGTGACACACTGTTGCCAATCTCTTTTCATCAATCAGACTTAATTGCTTCAAGCGGGTTTTGACCCATTCAACGTCATCAATTTCTGCCTCAGCGACAATCCGAAGGGATGGGATTTCCATTTCTACGGGTATTACTGCCTTCGTGCCATACACCAACAAATAAGGGGTGGCTCCTATTGAAGTACAGACAGTAGTGTGATAGCCCAGCAATGCAAATGGCAGCTTCTCGTGCCACTGCCTAGAACCTTCCACCATTTTTCGAAGTATCTTCTTTATATTCTTGTTGGCTGCCTCGACTGCTCCATTCGCCTTAGGGTGATATAGGGTGGAATTGCGATGTATAATCTTAAACTGCTGACATGTCTCCGTCATCAGATGACTGTTGAGATTAGCACCATTGTCCGTGATGATTACCCTCGGAATCCCAAACCGACAGATGATATTTGAATGCACAAAATCGACCACTACTTTCTTGGTCACAGATTTGAAAGGTTTCGCTTCAACCCACTTGGTAAAATAATCGATAGCTACCAGAATAAATCTGTGTCTGTTTGATGTTGCTGGCTCGATTGGCCCAATGACATCCATGCCCCAAGCAACAAAAGGCCATGGTGCAGACATTGTATGTAATTCAGATGGTGGAGAATGAATCAAATCTCCATGCACTTGGCACTGATGACATTACACACAAAACTGATGCAATCCCGTTCCATAGTGAGTCAGTAATAACCTGCTCGGAGAATCTTCTTTGCCAGAACGTACCCACTCATATGCGGTCCACAAACTCCGAAGTGTACCTCAGTCATGATAACTGTGGCATGTCTGGCATCTATGCATCTTAGTAACCCAAGGTCTGGAGTTCTTTTGTATAACACCCCTCCACTGAAGAAAACTTCGCTTGCCAATCATCAAATTATTCTTTTTTTATCACCAGTGGCCTGTACCGAATATACCCCCATCCGGAGGTATTCTTTGATATCATGGAACCATGGCTCCCCATCAAGTTTATCTTCTACCATATTACAGTAAGCATGCTGATCACGGACCTGAATCTGCAAAGGGTCCACATAAGCCTTATCTGGATGATGTAACATTGATGCCAGAGTGTCCAAAGCATCGGCGACTTCATTATGTATTCTTGGGATATGCCTGAACTCTATTGACTGAAATCGTTGACAAAGATCATGCAAACACTGTCTGTACGGTATGAGTTTTAAATCTCGTGTTTCCCATTCTCCCTGAATTTGGTGCACCAGGAGGTCCGAGTCACCCAAGACCAAGACTTCCTAGACACCCATATACACAGCTAACCTCAAACCCAGAATACATGTCTCGTACTCAGCCATGTTGTTGGTACAATAAAAATGAAGCCGAGCCGTAATAGGGTAGTGCTGCCCTGTTTTAGAAATTAGTACTGCTCCTATCCCCACGCCCTTCATGTTTGCGGCTCCATCAAATATAAGTTTCTATCCAGGCTTCTCGACTTGTTCCAACTCATCAATGTGCATCACCTCTTCATCAGGGAAATAAGTCTTCAAAGGTTCGTAATCTTCGTCAACCGGGTTCTCGACCAAATGGTCCGCCAAGGCCTGTGCTTTCATTGCAGTTCGAGTCACGTAGACAATGTCAAACTCTGTGAGCAGGATCTGCCACTTTGCAAGCCTCCCTGTGGGCATAGGCTTCTGAAAGATATACTTCAATGGATCCAAGCGAGATATGAGATAGGTAGTGTAAGATGACAAATAATGTTTCAGCTTCTGCGCCACCCAGGTTAGGGCGCAACATGTCCTCTCAAGATGAGTGTACTTAACCTCGTACGGTGTGAATTTATTGCTGAGATAATATATGGCCTGCTCCTTCCTGCCAGTGATATCATGTTGACCCAATACACAGCCGAATGAATTGTCCAATACCGTCAAATATAGAATCAAAGTCACCCTGGTTCTGGCGGGGACCAACACGGGTGGATTCGACAAATACCCATTTATCTTATCATACGCCTCCTGACATTCATCTGTCTACTTGACCGCAACGTCTTTCTTTAACAGCTTGAAGATAGGCTCACAAGTTGTCGTGAGCTGAGCGATGAACCTACTGATATAATTCAATCTCCCCAACAAACTCATCACCTCGGTCTTGTTCTTCAGAGGTGGCAATTCCTGGATGGCCTTGATTTTTGATGTGTCCAATTCAATACTCCGGCGGCTGACTACGAACCCCAACAACTTTCCAGACGGCACCCCAAAAGCACACTTTACAGGATTAAGCTTGAGATTGTACCTGCGAAGCCTTCGGAAGAACTTCTTCAGATCCCTGACATGGTCAGACTGCTTTCTAGACTTCACGCTCACATCATCCACGTACACCTTGATTTCCTAGTGTATCATATCATGGAATATTATTGTCATTGCCCTCATGTAGGTTGCCCCAGCATTTTTCAAACCGAATGGAATGACCCGATAGCAGTACGTTCCCCACGGCATGATGAATGTCGTCTTTTCTGCATCTTCCTCGTCAATTAAGATTTAATGATAACCCGCGTAACAATCTACAAAAGAACCAATCTCATGTTTGGCGCAATTATCAATCAAGATATGGATGTTCGGCAATGGGAAATTGTCTTTTTGACTTGCCTTGTTGAGATCCTGATAGTCAACACACACCCTGGTCTTGCCATCCTTCTTCGGTATAGGCACAACATTGGCTAACCAGGTGGGATACCGGGTGACCCGAATGACTTTGGCATCGAACTGCTTGGTGACCTCTTCCTTGATCTTTACACTCATATCCGTTTTGAATTTTCTCAGCTTCTGTTTGACAGGAGGGAATGCCGGGTCAGTGGGCAACTTGTGAACCACTAAATCAGTGCTCAGACCCGGCATGTCGTCATAGGACCATGCAAAAACGTCTTTGTATTCGAACAATGCTTTAATTATCTCTTCCATGAGTTAAGGTTCCAGATGGACACTTATTTTAGTTTCACGGACATTTCCTTGGTCCCCTAGATTAACTGCTTATGTGTCATTCAAATTAGGTTTGGGCTTTTCCTCAAAATGACTTAGTTCCTTACTAATTTCTTCATAGGCCTCATCATCCTCAAATTCCAACTCGTCATCACACTCAATTTCTTGTATTACTATTTTAGAGTTAGATTGGCTTTTAAAACTGGGTCGAAGATTCCTCACGCATGTCATGTCATTGATATCAGCATAAAAAGAACTGTACAAAAGAAGAAAACAAAATAAAATTAGAAAAAATGAAGGAAAGGGAACAATTGCATTTCATTGAATATAAAGATAACAGGGTTTTAACACATCCAACTGGACGAAACATAATATCTGAATTACATACCCTAGAATAATCCAGACAACTAAAGAAAATCAAAACCCACTACCAAGACTCCCTCCGGATAGGAAAAGGAGTAGCTTCCCAGTTGTTGACTTTTGCACGTGGTCCCACGAATTGCACATCTGCCCTGCTGGAACCTTCCCCAGTCTGAACCATGTTGACCTTGGTGAATAACCTTTCGAACCCCTTCTCTAAGTCTCCATCGGCTCCAATTAGTGGTCCAGGGACCTTTGACAACAGTTGCTTTCTGGTACCCGGCCTGACGAATGACCTAGACAGACGCGGGATTGGCTTTGGCAATGCCCATGCGGGCAATGGAATCATTGGGCACACACAAATTATCTTCGCCATGTACAATAATTTCCTGTCGATCCCATTCAAACTTGACCATTTGATGCAGAGTAGACGGGACTGCTTTGGCAGCATGGATCCAGGGTCGTCCCAACAACAGATTGTACGAAACAGCCACATCGAGCACCTAGAACTCCATAGTAAATTCAACTGGCCCTATTGTGAGCTTAAGCACTATGTCCCAGACTGAATCTTTCCCTCCACCGTCGAATCCCCGAACGCAAATACTGTCCTTATGAATTCTTTCATCATCCACTTGCAGCTTGTTCAATATAGAGAGAGGACAAATGTTCGCGCTAGACTCGTTGTCAACCAGTACCCGAGTAACCACGGAATCTTCGTATTTCACCATCAGATAGAGGGCTCTATTGTGCTCGGTACCCTCCACGGGTAACTCATCATCAAAAAAAGTGACTCGGTTTACCTCAAATATCTTGTTAGCTATCTTTTCCAAGTGGTTTACTGAGATTTTGTCAGGAACATGGGCTTCGTTCAAGATTTTCATCAAAGCTCGACGGTGCTCGTCTGAATGGATCAATAATGACAAGAGCGAGATCTGAGCTGGTGTCTTCCTTAACTGTTCCACAATGGAATAGTCTTGCGCTTTCATCTTTCTCAGAAATTTTTCTGCTTCTTCCTCAGTTGTTGCTTTCTTCACCAATAGTGGATTATCTTTTGAGGTCTTAGCTTTTCTCAACTCTTCGGGGGAAAAGTATCTCCCCGATCGAGTCAAACCATGAGTCTCACACACTTCTTCTTTAACCTCTTTCCCCTGGTAAGTTACTGTCATTCGTTCATAATTCCACGGGACCGCCTTGCTGTTGATCACTGGAAGCTGAGTTACTGGTTTTATAATAACAGGCTCTGTGCGAGCACCCTTCACGACCACAACAAGTTTACGTGTAACCCTTGATACCACCACTTTAGCTTTCTCTGGTTTCACTGCAACAGTGCTTGAAGACCCTTTCTCAGCTACAACAGCTGGCTTATTGTCTACCCCTTTCAACTGGACCACTAATTTCCCACTGGTTACCTTTTCCTTTGAACTGGTTTCACTGGAGTGGATCATCATCACCGTCTGTGAGGGTTTCTTAGCCTCCCCTCCCTTGTGTATCAACTCAATCATATGGGTCTCATGATGAGCTGGTAGCGGATTCTGGTTGATATTTGGCGCTTCTTGGGCCTGAACCTCGATCCGATGAGTATCAATGAGTTCTTGTACGACTGTTTTTAGTTTCCAGCATTTCTCTGTGTCATGGCCCAGGCCTGAACAATACTCACAACTTACCGAGCGATCAAGATTTCTGGGAAGGGGATTCGACAGTTTGGCTTCGATCGGATTCAACATGCCCAACTGTCTTAGCCTGTGGAATAGACTAGTATAGGATTCTCCCAATGGAGTAAAAGTCTTCTGCTTCTGCAACCTCTCATTCTTAAAGGCTTGATTGGGTCGAAAACCTATTCCAAGAGGATTTTTGTAGGCTTTTAGGGGTGGATAGTTATTTTGTGGAGCTTGGTATGGATTTTGTGGAGCTGGCGCACGCCACTGCGCGTGAGCGGGAGGTTGGGTATAGGTTTGTGCGTGATAGACAGAAAAATGGGGATCTAGCAGTGGGTAGTAATATTGTGGCGGGCTATATGGAGTGTGGGGGTAGGTTTGGGGATAGGGTCGAGGCTGGTTGTAGAACTGTGGAAGGTTCCTAGATCCACCCCAAGTTGCCGACTCGATCGTTGCAACATCCTCTTTCTTCTTCTTTCCGAGCACACCTCCAGTACCGTTTTGAATGGACTGAGTGGTTGCTTTGATTGCTGAATAACTCATGATCTTATTGGACTTGAGTCCCTCCTCAACCATGCCTCCCATTTTCACAACTTCATTAAAGGACTTTCCCACTGCTGACACCAAATGACCAAAATAAGTGGGCTCCAAAGCCTGCAAGAAATAATCAACCATCTCGCTTTCTTTCATCGGAGGGTCAACCCTCGTCGCTTGCTCTCTCCAACAGAATCCATATTCCCTGAAGCTCTCACCAGGCTTCTTCTCAAGTTTTGTCAACGAGAGATGATCTGTGATGATTTCGAGATTATACTGAAAATGACAGGTGAAGGCTTGGGCCAAATCGTCCCATGTGTACCACCTGCTATGATCTTGTCTGGTGTACCATTCTAGTACCGACCCACACAAATTTTGGCTAAAATATGCCATCAGCAATTCATCTCTTCCACCTGCTCCTTTCATTTTGCTATAAAATTCTCTTAAGTGTGCTACTGGGTCACCATGCTCATCGTACAAACCAAACTTGGGCATTTTGAACCCCACTGGCAACTGAGCATCTGGGAACAGACATAAATCTTTGTAGGCCACACTTACTTGGCCCCCTAACCCCCTCATATCTCGGAATGATTGCTCTAAGCTTTTGACCTTTCTAATCATTTCTTCATGCTCGGGATTTTTGGGCGATTTCTCGGTCTCCGCCAGGATATCAAGATGAGGAGTGTAAGGATATGGTTCTGGAACTTTTAAGGTGGGTTCAGGGGGATAATACTGGTTGTCGTGAGTCTGGAATAGAGGTTCACTGGAGGATCGGTGTAATGTAGCAGATGGAGGTGCCACAAAAACAGGTGTAATTGGTGGAGGAGGGTATGCGACTTTTTTGGGTGGTGGAGCTTGAGAAGTATGGGAAGTGGCGCCATGACATTGTTGGTAGAGGGGAAAGGCTAGAGATGAGTTCACAATGGGAAGCTCCGGAGGTTGGGATGATGGTGGGATATAAGCAGGATTGGCGGGATAAACTGGTGGTGGATGCCCCTTCGCCCAAGCTTGGTACATTTCAGCCATCTGCTGCTTCAGCTTATACATTTCTTCCCTTATCGCATTAACGTCTATTTCTTCCACCTCTTTCGATGGGTCGACGATACTTGTTTCTGGTTCCTGGTCGACCATATTCAGCTTGTCTTTCGATCGGGTGTTATAGGAGTGAGCTGCCAGAATACCAGTCAACTAACCACCTGTCTAAGCTTAATACATCAAACAACAACCTTGTTAGCGATTAGGCTTTAACAGATTGGTAACCGCACATTGGGCATGAATGCACCTAAACAGTTAACCGACTCTATCATGTATTTGATCGGTTGCATGCGTCATCCCGACCTTTTCTTTCTTCCGATTGCAAACTTCCTTCTTTTCTCTTTTTTTCTTCTTTTCTTTCCTTTCATTCTGGCCTCTGTTCTCTCTTTGTTTTTACTCTCTCTTATTTTCTCTTTTTCTTTCTTGTTTTTACGCTCTTTCCTTTTCTTTACTCTCTTGTTTTTCCTCTTATTTTCTTTCCCTTTTTTCTTTTCTTTTTTTTTATTTAGTTGTGGTCGAATCCTATGGAGATTGCCTATGTATCATGACCCCGCATGAATCAGACCAAGCGTAGTTCTTGGAGGTAAATGTGAAAGTAAATAAAACATTTTTTGGGATTTTCAATTTTTATAAAAACAGATGCTTCGATTACAAAGACTCAATACTAACAAATTCCAAAAGACTAACAGACTCTGATGCAAAGACAAAGCACAGACTCCGAAAATAAGTTGTCATACTCCAAAGAAATACAGACTCAAAAACAGAAAGAAAATACAAACTCAACATGACTTATAGACTCTAACAGAAAAGGAAATACAGACCTAAACGAAAAATCACGAATACATCAAAGCTCCTGGTGCCCGCGGGACATCATTCGGTCTCGCCACAGGCCTATGTGCAAGATCCCTTTGAAGTCGGTCCAAGTCGTTCATTATTTGTTTAACAAAGGTCATCACCACTGCAAAAAATGTAGTGTGAGTCATATCCTCACAGATGTGGCACTTCATAAGGATGTAGTCAGCGATGTTTCTAATTCTCTCTCTTATGACGCCCTTTTCTTGTAACAAACGCCCAATCTGCTGGGCCCTGGCCTCCAAAGTTTTCTCAGCTTTATAATTTTGTTCCTGAAGTTGTTGCAAATTTATTTCTAACTATGCTAATGCCGTATAACAGTGTTCCCTTTCAACCTTGAAGTCTTTTGCTTGCTTGATCATTTTGTTTTCCGTGGCGATGACCCTTTTCTTCAGCCCTGCGACCTCATCATCATACCTTTCTCTCAACTGCTTAATCAAGCGTACCCGTTCATCTGCGCTTTTAGCCAATTGTTTTTGAGCCTTGGCTAGTTCACTTTATGCTTTGTTCAAATCGAAACTATAGTCACTCACTTTCTGCCTCAAGTTAGCTATGAGCTTTTCATATCTGTCACTTCGGGCTAGATTTTCTGCCGCTACTTTCAATTTCTGAATTTGAGCTCGAAGGGCCTCATTTTCTTTGGCTAGCTTTTTCTTTTCTCCTTCATCCGCTGCTACTTGCAAGCTATTCTTGAATTGAAGTTCTCTGACTTGCTTTTCTAACTTGCTTATGGTAGCCCTCTACTCGTTTCCTTTGGTCAGCCAATCCCATTGCACCTGAGCTCCGTCAGTGAATTGCTGGACATGGGGTCTCTTTGCGGGCCTGTCAGGCTCATGTTGAACTCGGGATCTTTTACCATACCACACAATATAACTAGGCTCCACCTCGTCTCTGGATAGGTCTCATACTTGAGTGCTGGGCCCTAAGAATCTGCACTGATGCCAAACCCAACGCACTTTTTCTTCTGGGAAGGCTGTTTTTGGCATTAACTCAATGACTTGCTGTCTCAAATCTTCATTGTGCGGGATGGTCTGGTATCGGCCTAACTGATGTAGGACTCTGTGCGGAGCATAAGGCTGGATACTCCAAAAACCCATTAATAGCAAAAAACACACCTCAGCCGACATATAGATTACTTCGTCGACTAAAAGCCAACCGAATGTCCATTCGATCTTATTTGCGGTCAAAGATCTCAGATGAGCATGCCATGCTTCCGTACCATCTGAAAACTCATAACCCTCTACTCACTTTTCATGTTTTTCAATGCACTCGAGGCCAGTCATACCATAATTCAAGTATCCGGGACGGTGGCAAAGGTGTTCCTCCATCCATTTTTGTAACAGCATATTGCACCCTTCAAAGAACTTTGCTCCTTCTCGACAACGAGTAAGAGCTCGATAAATTTCTGCCAAGATCAACGGCACTATAGTCCCATTTGCCTTTTTCATCATAAAGTCAGCTATCCCTACTAGCCCCATCTCTATGTTCCTGTCTTTTCTCGGGCAAACCAAAATACCCAAGAACGCCACTATGAAAGCTAATCCTCTCCGAGATTCCCACTTGTCTTGATTCCCAGCATGAGTAAGACCAGTGTCTGGTATTTCGAAGCCACGGGGATTCCCGTATCGTCGGTACAGAAAGTAGAAGGTACAAAATCCTTTGGCCAAATTTGCATCTCGGATGTCCCGACTGATGCTAAACAAGTCCAAAAATTTGTGAGGGGTCACTGTTCTTGGTGCTACCGGGTATTGACTTCTGAGATTCCCTTCGAAACCGGCATAACCTGCTATCTCTTCTAGCGTAGGAGTTAACTCGAAATCCGCAAAGTGGAACATATTATGTGTTGGGTCCCAAAACGGTATCAAGGCCTCAATCACGTCTTTTCTGGGCTTGACCTTCAAAAGCCCAATAAGACCACCCAGTGCTTTTGTCACAACTTTCCTGCCGTCGTCCCCCGAATCATGCCACCACATATGTAGCTCCAAAGGGATCTCTTCACGGACTGAGAAAGGTTCATTTTGATTTGTGCTCATCCTGCACATTTATTAAGGTGATTTTAAGAAAACTATGACTCATTTTAACTTAAGAGAAATGACCTTTTTTCAAAATTTCCACAAAATATCCGGCCTTGCCAACATGGCCTTTCATCACTTCAAAACGAAGATTTTAAGGTTGTGTCAGCTAACCAGCCAAAACCTTTTAACAGTGACAAAAGTGGTTGTTCTTGCAAAAACAGCCTTCCGACGCCCTTTTAGGAACATTCGGCTATTTCTGACAAGAATGGAATCACCCTAATTATTTTCAAATTAAAGTAAAATTTTTCTGGCTACTTTTGCAAAAGGAAGTTGGACCCGATGAGGGTTGCCTACATATCTCACACCCTGTGAGAATCAAACTGGCATAGTTCGGGCAAGTAAAACAAACTATTTTTATTTGAAAACAAGACTTTTCTCTTCTTCTTTTTTTCATTTCATTGGCAACTAAAACTATTTTTGGAAATACCAACTTTTGTTTTCCTCTTTTTTTTGTTTTGTTTTTATTTTCTCAAAAATCCGGCAGAGTTTCGACACTATTTGGACATTGGTTTTTTTAGAAGAGGCGATTAACTCTCTTTAGCCCTCATACTGCTATTTATCTTACCTCAACTTTCCCAATATTCATAAGCCGGTCAGCATGCAAGTCCGAAGCAAATGAATGCACAAGTAGCACGTAAGATGCATCAGGATGGTCTTTTTTTTTGTTTTTATTCCGGGTGCACCTGTCCTAGACAGACCCAACCCCTGTGTTGAGTCTCCAAAGTCAAAATGCACATGATGCAAACAAACGTTCCTATTAGGGCTCTGGCATGAGGTCTTGTTATACTAGGTTTAAATCCTGGGGTTTATTGTTCTAGACCTGGCTTACCCGAGCGGACAGCTCAAGCCGGGGGAGGGGGCAGCGTATCGGGAATACAGAAGCTTCGCCGGCTTTGAAACTTGTCCGAACCTCATTCTAAATTTGGAATATGACTCTAACAGAAAAGAAGTCACACGAAGTGCACACTTCTTCATGATTTAGAAGACGCAGAGAGAAGAGGGATTTCGCAACAATTTATATACAGTTCACGGAATATCAAAGCGGTAAAAGCAATCGATTAGCACATAAGGCCCAAATTATGTAACAAAATCAGATAATGGATAAAGCCAACTATAACATTTATTCTAAGCTCGAATTCTTGAACCCTGAACCAGAGATTCCGGGTTCGATCCCCAGCAGAGTCGCCAGAGCTGTCACACCTCCTTTTTTACTCACACCCCCGAGAGGGGTATAAATACAAGTGAGTTTTTCAAATTAAAGGACAATCGAAATGGGATCGTTTATTTATTAGAAATCAGAGTCGCCACTTGGGATAATTTATGGTGTCCCAAGTCACCGTAGGAAAATATGGCTCTGTTTAACAGTCCGCGAACCAGAAATCCGAGTAAGGAATTCTGTTAACCCAGGAGAAAGTGTTAGGCATTCCCGAGTTCCGTGGTTCTAGCACGATCGCTCAACTGTTATAATCGGCTTAATTATCTGATTTTAATCCATTACGAACCTATGTGCAGATTTTAACCCCTTAACCGCTTTTAATTATTTTTAAAAGAAGATTGAACGTCGTTTAAAACACGTCTTTGGATCGCGCCACATGAAATTCACCCGCAATCCTAAACATATTTCATTCAACGTTTTAAGATTTGATTTGGGTCACATGCAATGCGCACCCGAGTTTAAGAAAGTAAAATTATTAACTAACGCGCCCTAAAGCAACTACACGTTTTTAACCTTACGAGGGCCATGGAAAATTCGCTAAATGGCACGCCTCGAATTCTAAGAATTAAAGTATTAACTAAGCGAAGGCCATGCATTTGATGTTTTTATCTGGCACGACCCCTCAATTCCAATTTTAAAAAGGGAACTCGGACTAGACTCTGGAGGACCATAAGCCACTTATATTATCCAATATAGCTCACCTCGTAATGTAACTAGTGAGAATTCAATTACATAGAGGACATAATTATCAATCCTTTTAAGACTAAAGTTTCGGAAGACATGTTTCTCGGAAGACCTGCGAGTGGAATTAAAGGGCATTGGGTTCGAAAGGCTGGCCCTACTGCCAAAAGACCTGGCCTGCCCTGATACAGGCCCAACGCAAGCCCAAACCGTAGAGAACAGGCATCGACAAGTGCGGGACTCCAGATCGAGTCCCTACGCAGGCAAAATATCAGAATTATCTAAATTACTGGCCCTGGTCTCATTAACTGGGCCATCGCTAGGCCCAAGTTCAGACTCGCCCCTTGTGCACAGTGGAGTGACTGTAAAGAATTCAAGATAATACATGAAACATAAGATGGAATTTGCCCCCCCCCCCCACTTCTGAATCTCAATTATTCAAGCCTGAGGTGACCAACCATTCTCAGCAAAAATGCTCAATGCACAATTAACTGCTGCACTTTAATTAAGCAACTCGGTGAAACATGAAATGAAACTAACCTTTATTCCTGAACTTTAACTATCAGCTAACCATTATGAGTTGACAAACAACAAATCTAACTCAAACATGCTCATAATCAACACCAAGATAGACTAATGCTTCTGAGCTTTAGCCCATTAATTGAACATTCTGAATTGAAACAACTAATCTAAACTAAACATGTTCACAACCAACAGCAAAATGAACTGACACCTGCTTCTATTATTAGAATACTCTGGACCAATTCTTCCCCTTTAACACAATTCCAGCACCCATGAAATCCAATGAATACATTGTGCCAAACTAATATATAAGTACATGATCAAACTAACACAATTAACATGTTATCAAAGCTTAAGTGAGCTATTCAGCAAACAAATCTCAACACCATTTATATCACAAGATTCCTCAAGAATGCCTCTATCCTGAATTTAACTCGATTAACAGGCTATTTCCAAGTCTTATAACAATCCCAAATCTAATACAACTCAAGGAACTCGGATATTCAGAATAAAAAACTACCTAGCATACACCAAGAATCAAGTAACGAAAACAGACATTATGTAGAACTACTACAAATAGACTATCATCATTTCTTACCTTCATTTTTCATTTTTCTCTTCAAATTGGATTTCACATTGGGCAAAGTTAAAAAATGTACCTGTAAATGGACAAAGAAAAATAGGTAAGGAGCAGTAAGCTGCAGTAGAGATATCAGACAGGAAGCAACACCACAGAATCAACTAAACCCAGATTTGAACAGTCAAGATAGTGAAATCAACTTCAGGCATTCAGTAGAATAGTAAACCCAACCCAGCAATGGAATAGTAAATCAACCAGCAGAAACTCAAGCCAAAACCTTCAGTCTATTTTCAAACCAGAATATAAAACTGTGAAATTTCAATGGTTTTGAGCTAGAATATGAGGATCAGAGGGACAGAACCAAGCAGAATTTTCAACAATTTTTCCAAAGAACTTAAGGGAATTTCAGATCATTTCAGAAGCTTGGAAGAGAAAAAACCATTTTATTTTTCTAGAACCCTCTAATTCTGCCTTGAATGACAAGGAAGAGATGCCTTTATAGGCAAGCAAATAGGGCAGACCCAATGGGATACGTTTTTGCCATTCAGTCCTTTTTAGTTTCCATTTTAGCTTAAACACCCCTAATTTAAATTCAGTTTTTGCAAAGTAGTCCCCTCCCCAGCTTTCTAGAAGCTTCCCAGACAGTTACAAATAGATTCCCTCACTAAGACTACCCAAACTAACCCCCATACCCTCGTTATTTACCTTAAACCCCAACTGAGACATGGGTCAAATTGACCCAGCGGTTTAATCAAGTGAACGGGCTGCTCTTCCTTCATAGATGGGTCAGACCCAAAGCCCAAATAGCTAAATGAACCCAACTAAATTGGTAACAACAAAAATAACACACAAACGATTTCTTAAAACTAAACTAGTTGATTGATTAACCAGCACAAACAAACAAGGAATTAAAAACCCCAATTAATAGACTAGAATTAACTAATTAAAGTAAACTAATGAGGCCAACATAAAACGGGAGAAAATCAGAGGCTTGACTATAACCTTAATAAAACTCAACAAATCAAGAACACACATATTTTTTAAAAGGACTTGAAAGAAAAATAGAGGGAACAGAAAACAATTCAAAACATCGGCAGATAGGTCAAGCCCTCAAACAGAGAAAAGGAGAAGAAAAGAATAGGGATGAAAAGGTGAACTAAAACATAATTGGTCACGTAGAGGGATAGAAACTCACCAATCAAACTCGAAATCGGACAGGCACCAAGAACTAGGCCAAACGTATGTCGATCCTTTGTTCTTTGTCAAGAACAACAGAGCGACATCTGTTTCGCCGAGTCCGAACCCCAAAGCCTGATAGAACAGCACTTCCCGAACATGCATGCTACCAGGATTGACAAAAAAAATGATTTTGAACTTTTGGGGTTGACCTCAGATTCCAGATTCGCGGAGCTCCAGGCAGATTCGAAGGAAATTGGTCCGGGATTTAGAAAGAGGGGAGTGAGGGGGTTATGGGGTGTTGTTTTGGTGGCGTTTGGAGGTGGCGCCACCACCGGACGGTGGTGGATTTAGGGGCGGCTCAGCTAGGGTTAGGTTTAGGCCTTCTGATAGACGGGGATGTTTGGGATGATGAAATGAGGGGGTAGGGTGCGTTTGGACATATATATATTAACCCCCCCCCCCAGTTCTGATCCGTTGGATTAGGCAGTATCAACGACCCAGATCAAGCTTGCTGAAACGGCGTCGTATGGTACTGGGGGGTTTGGACCGGGTTGGACGGTCTGGGCCTGGGTCAAACGGACGGGTACGGGTAAAATGGCTTTGGGCCTGGGCACTTTTAACTGAAGGCAGCCCAATTCTATCTCTTCAATTCTTTTTTCCAATTTTCCATTAATTTTCAATTCATTTTCTTTTAAAAATCTTTTTCTTTTTCCCAAAATTAAAATTAAAACCTAAATTAAATCCTAAATCAAATTATCCTACCAAATTAAATTAATTAACCCCAATAATTGTTACTACAAATAACTAAAAACCAAATTAAAGGAAAAACTACCAAAATTCAAAATAAAAATTTAAAGTGCAAAATAAACTATTTTTATGATTTTTCCCATTTTATAAAATAACTAATTTGTCAATTAATACTAAAATGTAAAATTAAATACTTAATGCAAATGCAACATATTTTTTTGTAATTTTCATTAATTAAATAAAATAACAATGCACAGACAAATGCAAACAATTACTAGAAAATGCCACGAAAATCCCCAAAATTGCAAACACTGAAAGAAATTATTTTGTTTTTAATTTATGGGAGTAATTCATATAGGGAAAAAATCACGTACTCACATATATGCATATATAAGTATGTCCCAAGGTCCTATTATTTTTCTTAAGTTTTCAAAGATTTTTAAGTCAATTTACTACTCTGTTTTATCAAGAAAAACCCAATAATTGTCCCCAAAATTATTTTTTTGGTGATTTATTTATTGGATTCTAATGTTTATATTAAACTATAGCTAAGAACACATTTTTACATATTTATTTGGTATTTAGGATAAAATTGTGTAATTGCAATATTAGCCATTTTTATGTTTAAATCTATCTCATGTTTATAAAATGGGATTTTATATTTTTAAATTGATAATTATATGTTATAAGTCATTTTAGTGCTTTTAATTTGCTTTCAAAAATTTGCTTATTATTTTTTATAAATTAAATGGGAAAAAGGGGCTATTTAACTTATAGCCACATTTGGCCTTTTAATTTGGCCTAATTAAACCCAATACCCAACCCAAATTAAACCAACCCAAGACCCAACCAAGCCCAATCCTAAATCTACCCGACCCAACCTGGACTAAATCCTGGCCGTTGATCAAAATGATCAACGGTCCAGATGTGCCCTTACCAAATTAAACCAAACGACCCCCCAAGACCCCTCTCATTCCTCACTCAACCGACTCTCTCTCTCTCTATCTCTCTATCTCTGGTTCTCTCTAGAACCTTCCTCCTTCCCCTCCTATCTGATGAGTTCTATCCATCTTCTCCGGCCACCTCCTGGCCTGAATCCATGGTGGTTTCACCACCCACCAGCCTTCTATGGCTCCTCACGCTTGGTTACTGAAGTTTCATGACTTGACCACGAAGAGCTGGGTCCAGACCCTTGTTGATTCAAGTTTCACGGCCATCTCCGGCCTTGCTCTGGCAAACCATGTCTGTTTCGAGCCTGGCCTCGACTCCTCATGCTTAGATCCAAGACTTTCTCACCGTTTGGGTTTCTCTGAAACCCTAGCTTTTGAGGTTTTTTTGATATCTGTAGATCTGTTCTATATCCATGTTTTCCCTAAGCTTTTAAACGATTTTCTGATATTTCTTTCAAAAGTTATGCTTTCAAAGCCTTTATTTTCCGATCTAGGGTTTTTAGATGTTTCTTTGATTTTTCTTTTCTTTTGTGTGCTTCTTCTACTGTGTTCTTTGTGTTTCTTCTACTATGTTTCTTCTACTGTGTTATCGTTAAGTTTCTGCTACCATGTTATTATCAGTTTCCTCTACTGTGTTTTTAAGTTTCTGCTACTGTGTTCTTAATCAGTTTCTTCTACTATGTTTTTCATTAGCTTCTTCTACTATGTTTCTTTTACTGTGTCTCGCATGTTGTTCTTTTACTATGCTTCTCATGAGTTTCTACTACTGAAAGAGCATGTTAAGGGTCTCAGTTTCTTTCTGAAGCCTCTGAACCTGTTTCGATTAGTATCTTTTCCTTGATTGCTTGTCCTCTCACCTCTGCACTCGATTGATGGTAAAAACCCTAGAATTTGGGGGTTCATCTGAGTTTTGCGACCATTGGATATGGGATTTGCTTGTGCTTCATCTCTGAACTTGCCTGATTTCAAAAACCCTAATCTTTTAGACCTATTTGAGTTCCTGGAGTTGTTTCATCTACTGCTTCATTAAGTTTCAAAATCATTGTTGCAATCTTGTTTCTTCATATGATTCTGACTTTTGCTAAACTCTATAAGACCTTCCACTTGACCCTTTTCGCATGCCTGATACTTGTGTGCTCTTTATATGTGCTGAACTTCCTTCTAAAAGGGATTTCAATTTTTGATTAATTTCAGACTTCCATTTGTATAAGTTTGATTGATTTCTTTCCTTGTTTGCTGACTGCCTTGTTACTCGACTTAAGTTAAAAACTTTTCTCAGCTTTTCTGACTTGGTTCATTCATGGACCAGTGATTACAAAATCTCTGATCCTTGATTTACTGGCTACTAATTGATTTCCCTTACCTTATTTATGCAACCGTGTATTTCAAAGCTCTGCCCCTAAAATAAACTTCTATGTATTTACACCTAATTGCCTATTTTGCACAAGATGTTTATTTGATTTCTTTCCTTAAATAGTTTTACTTTTTGAGTCTGAATTCCTTAATTAAAGGAAGTCTTGTGTTGATTGATTCTTAATTGACATCCAGCTCCTTATTCGTTTTCTTACCTTATTTTTGCCTGTTTTTCACACTATAAATACACGACTCTTTCATTAGCACACCATCACTCATAGTCTTTCTGAATTTACACTTACATACAATAGTATTCTCTCTTATTGTCTATAATGTGGCCTATTTACAAGACCTACTGCTTTTCTCTATTTGTTTCTTTGAAACTGGTATGTCCTGATTTAAGCTTTAGCACCACAACAAAGTGTTTATTTACTGCTTTCGTATCTATGTCTACTCACTGTTTCTGTATAGTTCAACACTTACTTTAGCATGCTGATTTCTTTCTGCCTGTTCTATTCTGGATCCCAAACCCCTGCCCCCTATGTGTTCGAGCTATGGTTTAAGGCATGGCAATGTGCAAATTATTGTCCATGAAATAAATTTGATCCCTTAGGATCCTAGCCTGTAAATAGTGTGTTCTAACAAGCTTATGGGTATGCTAGCATTCTCCATTGCTGGGCATGCCCACAGCCTGCCCTTGCCTCTTTCGATTTCCCTATTCCCCTGAACCCCTTATATGTACTTATGTAGCTATTTCCCCCTCCTTTCATCCTTTTAGAATTTTGTTGCTGCACTTGCACACTCCTTTAGTCTTTAAGTTCTGCCCCTCTCATGTGAGCCTTGCCTTGGGACCCTTTGAGGTCCCTCTGAACTTGGACACTTGAGGGCTGACCCTTCTACACTGCACTTATCATAATTTGAATACATTTGGGTGTGAGCATTGCCCGGAGTCCTTTTTGAGGCTCTTAGGGAACTTTAACATACTCGAATGAGAGAAAGGCTTTGGATATTGATCTTATGGAGTTGGTTTACCTCATATTTCAGACATGAAGTCTAAATCAGGCTCTCCTTTGGTTGTACTTTTATTTACATTTTTCTGATATATTTTACTTTATTCTGGGCTGTAATAATTTGTAATAAACTCTTGGGGACGGCTAGTGAAAAAGGCGGGTAACTATGTATGCAAAAGGTAGATACCATGCCTATAGGTCATTCTAAATTCTGCAACTCTCATATAGAAATCATGCCTATAAGTCATTCTGAAATCTGCATGCATATAGAAATCATGCTTATAGGAATCATGTCCATAAGTATGGAAATCTGAATTCTACATACGCATATAGAAAATATGCCTATTGGTCCTTCTGAATCTTATATATCCATTTTCATCTAGAAATCATGTTCATAGGTTTTAAACAATCAACTGCATATAGATATCATATTCATGTCTTAAAACAAATTCTCCCAGTTAGATACCATGTTTAGAGGTTAAAACCCATCTTATGCATTTAGATATCATGTCTATAAGGTTTCTACACTTTTACCATGTCTATAAGGCTTTTGATCAACTACGTGTAGAAAGCATGTCTATAGGAATTATTAAGCGAATCTGAATCGCTTCATTCACGTCTAGAGCTAAACCAGTAATAACAAGGATCATATTCAGTTTATTATTATTGCTTTCTGAATTCAGTAGATACCATGCCTATAGGATCCTTGTCCAACATTTAGGCAAGCCTTAGGGCAAAGTTATAAACTGAATCTGTGCTATTAACTACAACCAGCAGGCAGGCCTGATTTAGGCTTCTTATCTGAATTATGTAATAAATCAGTCTGCCTCAACCTTAAGTTCTTAATCAGACCATAAACAGTATGTGAAAGTCATGCTAATTATGTGCTTTCTTTCTTCAAGGAGGTATATCTGAGCCTTTTCTTGTTATGTGCTTTCCCCCAACTTGCTATACATGTTTTTATATGTCGCCTTAGAATTTTGCCTTTGAAACTACAAATAAGCCTAATATCCCTCCCCTTTAGGATTAGTTGTCCTCCCAAATATCATAAACCCGATTTTGCGAGAAAAAGGGGGCGCGACAGAAGGGAGGCCCTCGGGGAGGTTCATGCCCGGGGTTTTGATCTATCGGTTGAGATCGAAAACACTAAGGGGATCGAGGCCTAGGCCAAGAAATTGGCAAACCTCGAGGATGAAGAAGACTCCGAGGGTTCCGGTGGATCCGGAGGTGAATAGGACCCCGATGGTCCTGGTGATGAGGTGGGCTCCGGTGATAACCAGGCCGTTTAGGTGCCTTGTAAAATTTTCTTTTGTTTTCATACTTTTTGTTGAGGCCGTTCGACCTTTTTTAAAGATATATATGTCGCGCCTCCTTTTTTCCTCCATGGAGAAAATTCCAGGTTCCGATGTTCATGGAGGGTAATGATTCATTTCCTTTTTGGATTTGGGTATTTGAAGAGTCGTCACCTAACGGATTATGGTGCGTTAGGGCACCTAGAACGATTAACTTTTAGACTAGTTTGAATTACCAGAGATTTAGGGTTAGGGCTCGAAATAACCTTGAGGGAAAGGTGTTAGGCACCCCTCTCGGTCCACAACGGTGGATTCCGGCCGAACTTAAACTTTGTGAATTAGTCATTTAAATAGGTAAACCGTTTTAACACGTACTTGCAAGTAAAGGCATTCTAAGCACATATATGATTCAAGTGATGGAACAGAAGAAAAGGTTTGAACAAGTTGCACATATATAAAGAAAAGTAAATTAATGTAAACAACGAGAGTTGGGAAAAAGGGGTCCTAGGTTGGTTGGCCTATAGGATCATACCCACACAATGCCCGGTAAACACTCCTCAATGAGGGGCTACACGTGACATTAGCGTGTAATCATCATATCCTTACTACCCAATTCCCTCCCCTTGGTCATAGCCTAAAGCGTTCTAATAACCTTGAAAAGTATCCTATGTGTGCACTACCCGTCCCTTCCTTGTGGCCTTGGAGGTATTTAGGACCTCTAATTTAGGTAGTTCTAGAACTTTCTAAGGTTTTAAAGGATAAAAGTCTAGGCGTCAATCAAAAATAATTAGGACTGCATTTAAAGAAGGAACAATTAAGGCTCACATTTACCTCCACAAATAGGACAAATAAGTGCACGTCTCAAATAACAGTTTCAAGTATTTAGGAGAAAAACTCTAGAACATGATATCTAGGTGAGCAGAGATTATACAACATTGAATTAGGACTGAAGTGTTAAAGACCTATTCAGCTTGCCTATTGATTTTAGACCTATTGAATGTGAGCAGTCTCAAATAACAAAGCGCAGTTTTATAGTTGCAAGAGTTTAATCGCCCTATAGGCTTGCCTAAGCGCATAACAGTGATGTCCTAAGAGTATGATATCTATATTGATTAGGAATGTAGTAAAACAGTGAACAATTTTAAACAGACAACTTGAGATCTTATAGACAGGTTTTCTAGCGGTATTAATTTTAAGGCAGTGTTTGAAAACTTATTAAAGAAACAGACAAATTTAATTAATTAAGCCAATTCAGAATATATAAACACGAATTTGAACTGATTTATTTAACTAAACTAGTTTTAAGTTCTATAGGCATGATTTCTATTAGAGCTGATTTTAATTCCTATAGGCATGATATCTAATTATTAAAATCATTTAGATCCTATAGACAAGGTTTCTAATTGTATGGAAGTAAAGCAAACATAACAAACACATTTGAATCAACATGAACCCTATTGGCATGGTATCAACCCAATTTACCCAATATATATAACTACCCTCCCCTTTTTAACTAATCACCCCACTGTTTGTTTACAATAATTATTATAGACCAATGAAATTAAAATGAAAAATTTACATAAATAGAATAGAAGTTAGTCTATAGGGAGCCTGCAGTAGGCCCAAATGACTTCCAAGCCTCTAATAGCCTCAAATGCCCAAAGTTCCGTAGCCAATTTCATGTGTAGGTGTGTCAGAGTTCGCTAAGGACCTCAAGGATCCCGAACATTGCTCACACCTAGACCTTTTTTTCAAATAATAACTAATTTAGGTGCAATGTGGAAAGGCCAGCTCTAACATGCTAGAGTTCAGAGATATCTCAAGGATCTCAAGGCAGTACACATATCAGAGGGTCAGAACCTAGTATTCTAAAATTGAAGTGAGAGTGCTTGACATAGTTTTGAAAAGGTTTTAAAAATAGTACAAAGATGACTTTAGAAGTAAAAAGGTTTTTTAGAAACAGGAAATAGTTTGGTGGTAAAAGATAGTTTGAGAAGAGTACCAAAACAGCAGACAATCAATTGGTCATAAAAAAACATCCAGATTCAGAAAACACTTAACAAACAGATCTCATATGGGGATAAAGGGATTGGGGCACATGAGAGTCACATTGGGGTACATGGATAAGGTATAGAGGAAACATATAGTCAACCAGACTGCATAAACACTTAGGATCTTAGGGATTTTAGCAGGCTAGTCATGGACAGTAAATAGTTAAGACATAAATCACAGTTGTAATACAGAAAACCTAACATGTCTTGAATAGGATTACACATATAGCTTAGACATGCTAGGCAAAGAAGTAAGCAGGAAAGAGTGCAAAATATAAAGCATGCATTGAACAGGACAGAGTTTAGACATACTGAGCAAAGAAGTAAACAAGAATACAAGTTGAATTCATAACTGATGAACTAGTACAGGAATGAAACATATAGGTTTGGATTTCAAAACTTAACTAGAGACATACCAGTTGAAGAAAAGAGTGTAGAATATAAAACAGATGAAGTTCCAATATCTAGCTTTGGCTTTCAGCCGGCTAGACCAGTGTATATCACAAGTAGCAGAGGAGAAAAGAAAGTTTTAGAGTGTAAGTATGCTTTTTGTGAACTAATGTTCTATTTTGAAGTGAGAATAGGAGAGTGCTTATATAGCAGTTCGAGGGTAGAGTCAATAAGGTAAAAGAATCAGAAATCAGCAATTAAGGGCAATTAGAATCCAATCATATAAGGAGTTCAGAATAAACTCCTTTAATTAGGGGCAATTAGCCAAACGATAACAACAGGGGTTTAATTAAGGCAAATAAGACCAAATCATACCAAATAAAGAATCAGTAAGAATCCCAAAGTTATACGGGCAAGCAATTAAGGCAAAGACGACCAATAAAAGTTATAAACAAGAAAACAAATAAAGTCTATGTATACCAATCTTTAACAAAGTAATCAATCAGCCAGAATTTCAAAGTAATACTGATTTCTAGAAAGAATATATATCAGTTCCCATAAATAGAAAATAAACTAAGTAAAATTTCATAGAAACATAGAACTTAGTCGGAAAAAATTAGGTTAGAACCCTGATAGAGCTTAGTTAGAGAGAAAATCACGAAAGAGTCAACAAGTTTAGCAGATGAAATAAGGTAAGAAATGAATAGTTAGGATTCGATACATAATTTTAACAAAACAGATAGTTAAATCAACACTAATTCAAGGAGAAAGATATAGGTCTTAACATGAGTAGTCAGGATGAACACAAACATATAGAATCAGTGAAAAGTTGAATTAAGAATCTCAGTAGAGGTATGCTAGGGTAAGAAAACCACGAGACATTCAAATGGCTAAAGAGAAATCACAAGAACCAAAGCAAGAACACAGTTGATATACCAGTACTCAGAAACCAAACGAAGAACGTCAAAAAATTAGGGCTTTCCGTACAAGCGAGTTAAGGTTGTAGCAAACTTATAAAATCAATCAAAACACATGAGAAGCAGGAGACCAAACACTCAAAAATCATCGAACATTTTGTAAAAGAAATTTCCGGAAACCCTAGTTTAGAAAAATATGAAAATCACTTGGAAATCATACGATTCTTATAAAGAATCTCAAGGTTGTTGTAAAACTCATATGAAACAAGTCCAAATCATCTCAGATCTGTACAGATCTAAGAGGTTCAGAAGAAAGAAGTTAGGGTTTCGAGGAGAACAACACAAAGATGAAGAAACATGCTTAGAAACCCATAGATCATAGTCAATATAGGATGATCTTACTCGGAATCACACTGGAACAGCCTGAAACAGGCGAGAAAGGGACCATAGATGTAAGCCAACTGACCCTGGTCCCTTGAGGACCCTGGAGATGGAAATACCAACGTGAGGGAGGCCATTAGAGGCCTGAGGGGGTGGTGAGAAATCATCATAGATAGCCATAGATGAGTGTCAGTAAGGTCCGATTAGGGTTAGGCTTGAAAGTATTTGAGAGAAGAGAGGGATTTCAGGGCGGCGGATGGTGGAAATGAAAGGGTTTGGGAGGGGGGGTCATTTTGTTTATTTTAGGTAAGGGATGTTTGTGGTCGTTGATCTTATGATCAACGATCGAGATTAAAGGGTTTTAGGGCCGGATCGGGTCTTTAGGGTTTGGGCTGGGTAGATTTAATTTGAAATTGGGCTGGTATTGGGTTGAAATAGAGCTAAAATAAAAATAGGACAAGTTTTTAAATAGCCACTTTTAATAAATACATAATTTATAAGAATGATAAATGGGTTCCAAAAAATATTTTCGTGTACTAAAATGATTTAGAATAGTTATTTAACATTTTAAAAATATAAAAGACCATTTTATGCATCAATAATATAATTATGCATTAGTAGGGCTATTATTGCAATGATGTGCAATGTAGCCTAAAAATGTAAATATAATTACAAAAAATGCACTAAAAATATTTAAACACTATTTTGGCATAAATAAAGAATTAAAATAACTAAATCATCACAAAAGTAATTTGAAGGATAATTATTGGATATTTTATAAATAAAAGAGAAGAAATAAATTTATTTGGAGCTTTTAAAATTATGGAAAATTATAAAAATGTTTATACATTCTTTTAACTGCATATGTTCTATTTTGAAAGTATATCGAAGGGAAAAAAGCCTTCGACAATATTTGATCTTGTTTCATTTTTTGCTTTTTACGATTACAATGATTTTGAATGCCTTTAGCATGCAATAATTAGGTCTTGTTCGGAGGTTCGAACAAGGCTTGTTCTTGATATTATTTCGCTCAAGATTCGTGGTGGCCCGGTATGACTGGAAGCTTCCCCTGAAGTATTTAGTTAGGATTTTTTAGGTTATAATTTTGCCGAAGGTAGCCTTTGAACCGATTTAGAAATTTTGAAGGCCTTATATTTTGGTTACGGATCTCGGACGCCTCCGAGCCATTCTAAGATGGATGTAGCCTTTTGAGTTAGGGTATAGCCAAGAAGGATTGCTACTTCGGTCTTCGATACCCGAGTCGTCCGGGCTTGCCCAGGACGGCAGTCCCCAAATAGGGCGACTGTAGCCTCTAAGTTTGGCATTGCTTAATAGACTTTGTGCCTCTGGGCTTCGATAGCCCGGGCCGTCCGAACTTGCCTTGGACGACAGTCCCCGAGTGAGAGTGATCCCTTGGACTCGGATAGAGGTGGCCTTTGGGCTCGATGTCTTAAGGGAATAGAATGTAGCAATATTTTTTTTAGAAACAAAGTATTTATTTGCAAGGTAGAAACTTCCTTTCATTTTTATGTGCAATATACAAAGTTTCGAACGTGTTCAAGCTTTTTGCTATGGCTTGGGTGGTCTATGCGGGCACGGTTCATCTGACCATTTGGACCTTACAATAAATCCTATCCACCGATCCTAGACTATTCGAGCACAAAGTTTTTTTCCTTGCTAAAATCACTGTCCGAGGGTGATCCCCCCAATATTCGAGGCTGACTTTGGAGAAGCCTGGGATATTGTTGACCTAATTTTTGACACTGGTTCATAGCCTGTCTTCAATTCTAAGTTAGCACAATCCTCTATTGCCTCGTTAAACACCTTGCCGGAAAACCCATTTGGGACAAAACCGTTCAAGGGAAAAAGAGTGCAATGCATGCTTTCAGACCTAAAAGTTGTATCGTTCCTTGATGGTTACCTACAAGTGTTAGTCCAATATGTAAAGAAAATAAATGAGTGGGGTCGTACCTTAGAAGTAGTATCGTTTCAAGTGAGTTACATTCCAGTTGTTCGGTAGTCGCTCACCGTTCATTGCTCCGAGTTTGTACGATCCTTTTCCGGTGATCTCGATAATTTGATACGGACCTTCCTAGTTCGGCCCCAGATTCCCTTCATTCGGGTTTTGGGTGCTTAGTGTGACCTTCCTTAACACCAGGTCACCGGCATTGCAGTGTCAAAGGTTGGCTCTCCAATTGTATTACCTTTCGATCCGTTATTTTTTTGGCGGCCAACCGGACGAGGGCAGCCTCACACCTTTCGTCTAAAAGTTCCAAGATTGTACTCATGGCCTCGTCGTCTGTCTCTTTTATGGCACATGTAACCTAAGACTCGGTTCCCCCACTTCGACTGGTATTAGAGCTTCGACACCATAGACCAATGATATGCCCACAAGACTTCGGGAAGATTTCTTTCCATTTTCCTTTTGCGTCGGTCAACCTCTTCTTGAGGTTTTGGAGTATGGTTTTGTTCGCGGACTCCGCTTTCATGTACCCGCTAGGGTGTCGATAGGATTCTTTTGATCTTATAGTCCTCAAAAAAATTTCTCACTTTTCTGTCGATGAACTGCTTCCCGTTGTCGCACACGATCTCGGCCGATATTTTGAACCGGTATATTATGTGGTCCCAGATGAAATCAATAACTTCCTTCTCCCTGACTTTCTCAAATGCATGAGCTTCCACCTATTTAAAAAATAGCCAGTCATAAATAATATAAATTGAGCCTTGCCGGGTGCCTATGGTAGGGGACCAATGATGTCCATTCCCCATTTCATGAATGGCCAAGGTGACAAGACCGAGTGCAACAGCTCTTCGGGCTGATGAATCATCAGAGCATGTCTATGACACTCATTGCATTTTTTCACAAACTCCTTTGCGTCCTTTTCCATGTCGACCTGGTAGTAACCAGCTCTGATTACCTTTCAGACTAGCGATTGGGCGCTCGAATGATTTCCACAGGTGTCTTCGTGGACTTCCCTCAAAACATACTCGGTATCTCCCGATCCTAGACATATTGCGAGTAGGCCATCGAACATTTTCCTGAACAAGTGTCGTCCTCGGACAAGTTGAACCGGGCTGCCTTTGAATGCAGAGCCCTTGATTCCTTAGGATCCGAGGGCAGTTTTCTGGTCTTCAGATATTGTATATATTTATTTCTCCAGTCCCAAGTTAGGCTTGTTGAGTTTATCTCGGTGTGACTTTCTTCCACTACCAACCTCATGAGTTGTACAACTATCCCCGAGTTAAATTCTTCGTCGTTGACCGACGATCCCAGGTTAGCAAGAGCATCGACCTCACTATTTTGATCCCGAGGTACATGTTGTAGAGTCCACCCCTTGAGCCAGTGTAGCGTTACCTGCAATATATCCAGTATCTTTGCATTTGCTCCTCTCTGACTTCGAACGTCCCATTAACTTGGTTGACCACAAGGAGGGAGTCACACTTAACTTCGATTACCTCTGCCTCCAAGCTTTTATCCAGTTCGGGACCTGCAATCATGGCCTCATACTTGGCCTAGTTATTAGTCAATTTCATAGTTCTAATGGAATGTCTAACTACATTACCTGCTGCTTGCTTGAATACGTGATAAGCAGAGATTTTAACCTATTATTTGCTCTTTTTACTTGCGTTTTTTACCAAAAATGCGTGAAGGTATTCTCGAAAACTGATGTAATATGCTTGCTTGCAGGGATTGTTCAAAATGATCCAAAGGAGTGATAATCAACTCATAAAGGAGTCAAAACTTGAACAAAAACCAAGACTAGGGCAAGAGATCTGAAACGCAGACCGCACAAATATTGTGCGACCGCAAAAACCACAACGCGACTGCGGTCACAAATACACGATCCGCGAAAGGGTGATTTAGAGAGTGCATTTTCAAGCCAAATGAAGCGAGGTCCGCGTTAGAAATGTGCAGCCGCGAAAGTTTCACCGCGACCGTGATGGGAATTATGCGGATCGCAGCGCATGAAGTTCAGAAAGCACACAACTTGATCAAAAGAAGGAAGTGTGGTCCGCATCAGAATTACGCGGCCGCGCCCAGAATTATGCTGCCACATAACCTCCCCAGGGGTATTTTTGTCCAAAAATTTCAACTTAGTATAAATAGATCTTTTTGACATTTTTAGGTTAAGTTTTGTTTTAGCTGAGCACATGAGACAGCTGCACATTCAATTTTGGGCAATTTTTACTAGAATTATCTCTCAACTTTAGATTTTCATCTTTTAATCTAGTATTATGAATTTTATCTTCATTTCTTCTTTAATTTTTGTTATGTCCATGAGTAGCTAAACCCATAGCTAGGGTTGTGACCCAACCCTAGTGCGGGTATTTGATCGGTATTGAATTTTAGGGCTTGAATGTGTATGGGTTAGTGATATTTAGCCTAGTTCTTGCTAGAACTATAGAATTAGTGGTTGCAAACACTGATTCATGCCTTTATGACTTAGTCTCTACTTGAGAAAGAGAGACTAAGTCTAGGAAAGCTAGGCTAACAAGGAATTGGGGTGAACTCAAGAAATTGATAGCCCCAATTAAAGGGTTAAACCTAGAGATAGCAATACTCGACTTGAGCTAAAATCACTTGAATTGCATGGATAACCATTTGAACTTGATAAAGCCAAATTGGGAAAAATCACACAAACTACCGAGAGGTTTAGAGTGAGTACCCGGGTGTGATAGTTATATTACGACCCCAATTAATAACACGATTACCCTAGATTCTTATTACCCATTAGATATCCACCTTGGTGGAAGTCACTACCCTAGTCCCTTTAAACCCTTCAAAATCAACAACAAAAATATTGTACTTAGTTTCAAATATTACATGCGATAGAATAGAAGTAGAAGTAGAAATCAAACCAAACATTTGTGGAAGTATAATTAGATTGAAAGCCCGTATTTAGCTTAGATATAAACCTAATTCCAATTATTAACTCCATGTGGATTCGATCCCAACCTAGTTGGGTTAAAACTGTATCGACTATCATCTCTACTCAATAGTAGTGTAGGCTTGGACCCGATCAATTTTTGGCGCCGTTGCCGGGGAGTTAGACGGTTTTAGCTATATATCTGAGTATTTGTGTGATTTGTTTTTCTTTCCTTCCATTTTTCTAATTTGTGTGTGAATTGCTTTTAGGTACCAAATGGCTCTTAACAACGAAGCTCTCGGAAATTTGCCATTAGGGGAGGAGGTAGATAATGATCATGTGGATGAGATTCAACCCAAACCTCAAGTACAAAGGAGAGGCCGATCGCCTCATGATAATATTCCAAACCCCCCCCCACCTCCTCTAAGGGCAACATACCGGGTGTTGCCCAACGAAGGCTATGCAAGTGCAACAGTCCCGCCCCGGATTAGGGCGGGCAACTTTCAAATAACCAATGACATGCTTACACTCTTGGAATAGAGGGGTTTCTTCACCAGAGCTCCATACCAAAATGCCTACAAGCATCTCAAAGGTTTTGTTGACACATGTTGAGGGAGCAAGCAAACTAACGTCTCTGAGGACGCATTGAGGTTAAGGCTTTTCCTTCTCTAAGGGGGAAGGCTTTGGATTGGCTTGAAAGGTTACCCAACCGTTCCATCACCACTTGGGATGAGTTGGTCGAGAAGTTCATCGCAAAGTTCGTTTCTCCGGGACATATGGAAACGCTAAGAGATGAGATCCTTGCTTTTAAACAAGAGCCAAATGAACCATTGCATGAGATTTAGGAGAGGTACCAGACAATGGTAAAGTAGTGCCCAAACAACAATAAGACTGAGGCCATGATCCAACGGACTTTTTATAGGGGGGTCAACACTAAAATCAATGTGTAGTTAACCAACTCGCCGGGGGGAACTTTATGAACACGCCATATGCTGAAGCGTGTGAAATACTTGATGAGATGGCGGATACCTCTTCGGCATGGAAAAGTCGAGCTAATGTGCCACAAGGTGACCCTAATGTTATTCACTACACAAGGAGCTCCATGACCACGACCAAGATATAGTCGAGTTGATTACTACCATGAACCGATTGGCTAAAGCTTAGTTTCAACAAGTTTAAGGGCCAAAATAAGTGAATGCCATGGAAGGAGTGAATATGATGATCAATAAGAGAAGGCAACGAGGTCAACAAGTTCAAAATAATCCGGACCAATTTGAGCAAAGTGGTAGTGGGTACAATCAAGATGACTCATATGATGATCAATGTGAAAAGGTTCAATATGTGAACAATAATCAGGGTCAACGGGGCAATGCTCCAAATCAACAACAGTGGAGATCACAAGGAAATTGGGGAAATCAAGGTCAACAAGTAAATTGGAATAGTGGAAACAACAACAACCAAGGCAATTGGGGGGACAACAACAATCAAAATTAGGGTAATCAAGGAAATCAAGGCAATTAGGGTGGCAACAATAATAGTAATTGGGGAGGTAACAACAATCAAGGGGATTGGAACAACAATAATCAAGGGAACCGAGGGTCGGGCTTTCAAAGGCTCCCAATGTATCAACAACCGAACAATCCGCCTCCATATCCATCACAAGGTCCTAGCTCTTCCAACAATGAGATGGGACAGATTGAATCCATGGTCGAGTAAATGATGAAGAAAAATGCCGACTTCGATGCCCAACTGGCCTCCCACAACACTTCTATCCGCAACTTGGAAGTCCAACTTGCCCAAATTTCTCAAGCTTTGAATACTCGCCCTAAGAGGGCATTACCAAGTGATATGGTAGTAAACCCGAAGGGTTGGAATAATACGGGCCATGCTATGGCGGTGACTACAAGAAGTGGTAGAGGTGGAGTTGATAGTACCTCTAATTCAAGAAAGATTATGAGTGATGATGTGTCAGTGCAAGATGATGATGAGCCAAGCAATGATATGCAGGTGAATGATGAGAATGTGAATGATGAAGTGAGGATAGACATTGATGACAACGCGGAGGAGACACAGAATGATGTGAACCCGTCTAGGGATTACGTGATAGACATACTGGAAATGGTAGTGCCCAAAGCCAAGGCTCATTTGCCAAGGCCTCTTCCACCATATACTCAAAGACTCGCAAAGAAAAAAAATGAGAATCAGATCAAGAAATTTATTGGTATGATGAAAAGTTTGTCCATAAATGTGCATTTGGTTGATGCTCTAGAACAAATGTCGGGATATGCCAAGTTAATGAAGGACTTAGTAACAAAGAAGAGATCAATGAACTGTGAAACGATCAAAACAAAACATGTGCACTCCATGGCTCCAAAGTTAGAAGACCTCGGGGCCTTTACAATCCCATGCACTATTGGTAGTGCTAATTTCGCCAAAGCTTTGTATGACTTGGGGGAAAACATTAACTTGATGCCATATTTTGTGTTCAAGACATTGGGGATTGGGCAACCAAGGCCCACATCCATGAGGTTGCAAATGGTAGACAGGACAATGAAGAGGCCATTGGTGATAATTGATGATGTGCTAGTTCGGGTAGACAAGTTCATACTTCCTACAGATTTTGTGATACTTGACTGTGAGGTTGACTACGAGGTGCCGATCATATTGGGGAGACCTTTCCTAGCTACAAGGAAGGCTTTAGTTGATGTGGAATCTAGGGAGCTCACCTTCCGAGTGGGCGATGAAAAAGTTGTGTTCCATGTTTGCAAGTCAATGAGGCAGCCTAATAGCAACGAAGTGTGTTTGTTTGTGGATCTTGTGACCGAAGTGACTGTTGAAGACACAAGTGTTGTGACTAATGTGGAAGACACATTGGAAGCTGTGTTGTTAAATCATGATGTGGATGAGAAGGAAGGCTTGGTGGAATATGTCAATGCTTTGCAAGGAATGGGTTCATATACATATGAGCCCCGAAAACTTTCCTTGGACCTTGAGAACCAGAAGACTCTACCAACAAAGCCCTCAATCGAGGAGCCTCTCATATTGGAGTTGAAGCCTTTGCCTTCACACCTCAGGTATGAATTCTTAGGCCCTTGTTCCATGTTACCTGTTATTCTTTCCTTGTGCTTAACTAACGTGCAGGTAGATGCCACCCTTGTGGTGCTCCAAAGGAGGAAGAAGGCAATAGGTTGGACATTGGCAGATATTCGGGGTATAAGACCCGCCTTTGGCATGCACAAAATCATATTGGAGGAGGATGCCAAACCCTCCGTGGAACATCAAAGAAGGTTGAATGAGGCCATGCAAGAGGTCATCAAATGGTTGGATGCTGGGGTTGTCTAACCCATTTCTGATAGTTCATGGACTTCACCGGTACAATGTGTCCCAAAGAAGGGGGCACGACTATGATCACAAATGACAACAAAAAGTTGATCCCCACAAGAACCGTCACTGGTTGGAGGGTATGCATGGATTATAGGAAGCTCAACAAAGTGACTAGGAAAGACTATTTTCCGCTTCCATTTCTTGATCAAATATTGGATAGATTAGCCTAACGTGCTTATTTTTTCTTCTTGGATGGGTATTCTGGGTATAACCATATTCTTATTGCACCTAAAGACCACGGAGAAGGCCACCTTCACTTGTCCGTATGGCACATTTGCATTCTCAAGGATGCCATTTGGTCTATGTAATGCACCTGCTACTTCTCAACGGTGTATGATGGCAATATTCATGGAGATGGTGGAGGAATTCCTTTAGATTTTCATGGATGATTTCTCTATTGTGGGGGATTCTTTTGATGAGTGTTTGGATAATCTTGATAAGGTATTGGCACGTTGTGAAGAGACCAACTTGGTGCTTAATTAGGAGAAGTGTCACTTTATGGTTGAGGAGGGCATTGTACTCGGCCATAAGATCTCCAAGAATGGTATTGAATTAGATAAAGCAAAAACTGAAGTGATATCAAAACTACCTCCTCCTACTTTTGTCAAAGAAGTGAGGAGCTTTCTAAGTCATGCAGGTTTTTACCGTCAGTTCATCAAGGATTTCTCAAAAGTGGTGAATCCCTTGTGCAAGTTGTTGGAAAAAATGTTAAATTTGTGTTCAATGATGATTGTATGAAGGCATTTGAACTACTCAAGTATAAGCTAACTACCACTCCTATCATTACAGCGCCAAACTGGAGCTTACCTTTTGTGCTTATGTACGATGCTAGTGATGTTGCAGTTGGAGCGGTATTGGGGCAAAAAATCAACAAGATATTCCATCCGGTCTGCTATGCTAGTAAAACCATGAACGATGCCCAAGTCAACTATGCAGTGACCGAGAAAGAACTCTTAGCCATTGTCTTTGTTATGAAAAAGTTCTGCCCGTATCTCATGGGTACCAAAGTGATTGTTCACACCGATCACGCGGCACTTCGTTATTTGATGAGTAAAAAGAACCCAAAGGCTAGATTGATGCGGTGGGTACTTCTTCTACAAGAGTTTGATCTTGAAATCATATACCGAAAAGGGAGTGAGAATCAAGTGGCGGATAACTTGTCTAGTTTGGAAGAGGAGGGGAGGCCCCATGATGGCCTTGTGTCACGACCCCAAACCCGATCATGATGGCGCCCAACACACTGCTAGGCAATCCCAACCATTCAACAACATTATCCCAAATTTTTAATCAGATTATAGATAAATGACACAGGGAATTACTAAGTCATTACTTTCAAGTTTATAAATAATAATAAAATCTACGGAAGTTCAATTAGAATACCACAACATAGCCCAATAGAATCCGATGTCACGAACATGAGCCTCTAATACAGAAAATCCACCTATTACAAGTCTATCTAGGAAAAATGTGGAATAAAAGGATAGGGATATATGGGAGAGATCAAGGCTGCGAACGCCATGCAGCTACCTCAATACTCCCGGATACTGCTTGCTCAGCTAAACAATTCCTCACTTAGCCTGTGGCGTACCTGGATCTGCACGCAAGGTGCAGGGAGTAATGTGAGTACTCCGACCCAGTGAGTAATAAACATAAACAAAGGCTGAGAATAAGAAATCATGAAAAAATACAAAGTAAACTATAACTGGCAGTTTAGAACAACAAATAGTGAAGCAACAAGTCAATTAAGTCAGAGTACTAAATACTGAGATAGGTATAACAGATAAAAACAAATGCATAAGTGCAATGCAAAGCGTGCAGCCCGAGCCATCCATTATTTATTGTCAACGACGCTCACTGGGGGTGTGTGCAGACTCCGGAGGGTCTCCTACAGCCCAAACGCAATATCAAGCCATCTCGTGGCATCAAATCTAGGCCATCGGCCTCATATCAATCTCAGTATAATCCCTCAGGCTCTCGGCCTCAATATCAATGTAATCAACCAGGCTCTCGGTCTCAATATCAATGTAATCAACCAGGCTCTCGGCCTCAATATCAATATAACACTGTTGCGGTGCGCAGCCCGATCCATGCTCAGTCCAGAAATCATCATAAGCCCCTTGAGCATTTGTAAAACAGTAGTTCTCAGCCCGAAATATCATTTAAGTTTTCAAATCTTAGAAAGATGGCTGAGTTTGCAAAACAGTATTGAAAACCTTGGACTGAGGTCAAATGATATGCAAAATATGCGGAAGCAGTGATATCAATACCTGAAGGATTCAAATAATTGGCAAGAAGCCCAAATGTAACAATTAAATCTAAGTAAGGATGATTCTCAATTTAGTTCAAGTAGAAAATACGGTACAAACATCTCTCGGGACGGACCAAGTCACAATCCCCAATGGTGCTCTACCCCACGCCCGTTATCCGGTGTGCAAGTCACCTCAATATAGCATTACGATGTGAAATTTCGGGGTTTCAAACCCTCAGGACATCATTTACATCAATTACTCACCTCGAACCGGCTAATTCTCTAGATCGCGATGCCTTTACCCCTTATTGACCTCTGAATGCCTCGAATCTAGACATAACGATTCGATTCAGTTAATAAAAATTATAGGAATTAATTCCATATGGAATTCTACATTTTCCATCAAAAATCCGAAATTACACTCAAAATTCACCCGTGGGGCCCACGTCTCGGAATCCGGCGAAACTCATAAAATCTGACAACCCATTCCGATACGAGTTCAACCATACCAAAATTATCAAATTCCGACAACAACTCGACATCCAAATCTTAATTTTTCATTTTTGAAAAATTTTGCAAAAATTCCAATTTCTTCCATTTAAATCCGAATTAAACGATGAATATAACCATGTATTTATTAAATATAATCACTTTCGAATATAGAACACTTACCCAAGTCGAAGTCGTGAAAAACTCCTTTGGAATCGCCTAAATCCGAGACTCAAAACTCAAAAATGAGTAAAAATGGCTAACTCTCGTGTTTAAGAATCTGTTCCAGGCAAGTTGCATTTGCCAATTGAGACTTATAAATCGCATTTGACACATGCGATTTATCCCCTGTCCCAGAAAAATAGCTTTATCAACCCTTATTCAATCGATCATAACTATCTGTATAAATGTCGGAATAATTGATGGTTTAGCTTTCTGGAAACTAGGATGCAAGGGCTACAACTTTCATGTTTTGTAAATTTACAGATTCCTTATGTATTTTGAGATATAAGCTTCCGAAATAGGCTCCACGATTGCACAGTTGCTGTCCAAGACAGCTTCTGTAGCAGAAAATTCCAGCAATCCTTTTATCCGATTTCCATTCTGTTAACCTTCCGAAATCCATCCGAGGCCCTCGGGACCTTAACCAATTATACCAACATGTCCCAAAATACAATACAAACTTAACCGTGCGATCAAATCGCCAAAATAACGTCATATACCACGAATTAATCTTTAAAATCCAAGAATTCCTTCAAATTTCATAAAACATCAAATTTTCCATTTTGAGTCCGAAACACGTCAAAAGACGTCCATTTTCAACCAAACTTTACAGAAAGTGCTTAAACCATATATAAGACCTGTATTGGGCACCGGAACCAAAATACGGGCCCGATACCATCACTTTCTAATCAAATTTCATTTCCATTTTCCTTAAATATTTTCAAAAAGCAATTTTACTCAAAAATTCATTTCTCGGGCCTGGGACCTCGGCATTCGATGATTCTGGTTCCTATGAGTCACAAATAATAATACAAATATAGCCCTTTAGTCGAAACTCAATTCGGAGCTCATTTGCTCAGTTCAATACCCATTTCGCTCGTTAAACAATTAACTCATATTTCGCGTCAAAAACCCAATCGCGACTTGATGAAATTAGACCAAACTTTCTAGATCACTCCTATAATTCATTATCAAAATTTCGGAAGTCTCAAAATCAAATTTCAATCTCTAGAACTAAAAATGGACCTTTGGATCATTACATGCTCATAATCAAAACGCCAAAATCTTCCAAAAACTCTTCCAAAACACATCCGAGCCTCATAGGACCCTGACCAAACATGCCAACATAACTCATAACATCATTCAAACCTGTTCCAATCATAAAAACACCTCAAACAACATCAAATTACCCAAAACTCATCGAATTCAAGCCTAAGTTTCCAAAAACTTCCAAAATACACTTTCGATCAAAAACCCGACCAAATGATGTCCGAATAACCTGAAATTTTGCACACACATTAGAAATGACATAACGAAGCTAAAAAAACTCTCAGAATTCCATTCCGACCCTCAGATCAAAATCTCACCTATCAACCGGAATTCACCAAAATACTAACTTCGCCAATTCAAGCCTAATTCTACACCGGACCTCCAAAACTACTTCCGATCACACTCCTAAGTCACAAATCACCTCCCGGAGCTAACCGAACTGTCGGAATTCACATCCGAGCCCTCTAACTCATAAGTCAACGTCCGGTTGATTTTTTCAACTTAAGCTTTCTTAAAAGAGACTAAGTGTCTCATTTCTTATCAAAACCACTCCAAACCAACTCGATCACATAAGATACGGATAATAAAGCATAAAGAAGATGAGAATGGGAAAAACGGAGCGGTAAACCATGAGACGACGGGTCGGGTCATCACATCCTCCCCAACTTAAACAAACGTTCGTCCTCGAACGTGCCCAAAGTTGTCCCAAAACCTAAACAATCGCTTAGTAACCTCGCCACGCATATACCCGGGGGTGATCCCACGTCACCCTATCTCATATAGGTCCGACAACACATTGTAACTGAAATTTTGCAATCCAATCTAGCCCATAATCCATAGGACCACGTTTCCACTTTTGAAATCTTTCATATGATCAGAATCCCACATTTATACTGTGAATAAGCTCGAACAAGCTGTAATAACCCACACCTGTAACCTCAGGTGCTATTACATGATAGACCACATAACTCAAACGCTTGTAGTGATAACTCCTAATCACAGCAGCTGCACACAACACCCGAATGCCGATAGAAAAACTCTTATCGACTAAAGTCTCATCTCACACTTTCATATGCTGCCAATGATAACTAAATCACGCGGTAAACCATAACCATTTCCCATATCAACCAAGCGCAATTTGATGTCTAGTACCACAAACGAATAATCATGCCCACGGAGAAGTACATAATACAATGCCATACTAGTAAACCTCACTATTGCACCATCCGGTTACCCCAGAAAGGGAAAATACCTCAAAGAAGAGAGCCGTTTTGCAAGTTCCACAAGTACCACCCCAACGATATGCTATGAGCTCGTCAATCACAGTGGAACCAAGATAAATGAATAGAATAATAATAACCGGCTCTTCTATAGCTCACATTAACATTACCTTCACGAGAAACTTAGTTGCCAATAACATAATCCACCTGGCACGATCACAGACCTCCAATCCAAGCATATCATGTAGAAGTAATCCAGCAAGTACACATGTATATGCTAAGTGAAACAAGATTCTCATGCTCCTGGACTGGCATAAATAACACTCTATATCGTAGGCATGAGCAAACTGCGCTGTCATAGCTCAAATCAGCAAGTTAACACAGAATTAGTAATTACCAAGTTTGTTCTGGAATTTAGCATCTTGGAAATCTCAAGTATAGTCCAGATAGTTCTTAACAGAGTTACGAATACGAGAAACATTATACCTTTAAGCTCAATATCCCACTCTAGGCATATCATAGCCTACGTATCTTCCGAGCATGAATATTGGCTCGGTGCTTGCACACAGGTTCAAACCTCACATATATCCACGCTCACAGCGTATAGTTATCACCATCAATTAGCTCGACTAGTGCATCTAGTGAGTTAGATAAAATACTCTCCTCAACATGCCACAATCCCGAAATAGTATATTTTTGAGAATTCCCCGTCTCCAAATTCATAGATCACATAAATCACTGTAACTGATCACAACCTCAGCACCCAAATGACTGACACATCCCTCAAGTACGATCATCCCAAGATAATTATTTTCAAAAATTTTCTAAATACATAACAAGATCGAAATATTGGTAGTCGATCAACCAAGTGAGCGTTGAAACGCCAATAGACATCTGTTAATCAGAATGTAATGTGCACCCTTCTCAGGCCTTACCGAACAGTTATAACATTCAATCTAAATATCTGAAACTGGCTACTCTATCCAGAATTCATGACCTTTTCTTCAAGAATGAACTGCCACCTCGTACATGAAAATATTAAACATGCACAGCATACCACGTCTATTATGCCATCATTTTGCAAACGCAAGAATATCATTAGAATTTCCAGGCTATAGGAAAATTACATTCCGGCAGTTAAAAACCTTCTATTTGCTCCCATTTAGGAGGGGTACATAATATACAATATGTTCCGCGCACCGGTAGAAGATATCCGGCTCGAACCATGGTAAAAACCATTAAGAAAACTTTCAAATCTGTTCGCACATAACCAAGTTATCAATACGAGGCAAAGGGTACTTGTTCTTCACTATTACTTTATTCTATTGCCTGTAATCAATGCACATTCTCATTGTGCCATCCTCCTTTTTCACAAATAAGACTGGTGCATCCTAAGGTGACACACTAGGCCGAATGAACCCCCTTTTTTTCTAGGAGTTCCTAAAGCTGCTCTTTCAAATCCTTCAACTCCGCTGGTGCCATACGGTACGGTGGAATAGAAATGGGCTGAGTGCCCGGCACCAAGTCGATACCGAAATCAATATCCCTGTCCGGTGTCATGCCCGGCAGGTCTGCAGGAATTACATCAGGAAAAATCCCTCACAACTGTGACAGAATCAATACTAGGGGTCTCAGCTCCAACATCTCGCACAAAAACTAGATATGACAGACAACTTTTCCCAACCATACGCTGGGCTTTCAAGAAAGAAATTACTCTGGTAGGAACATAATCAGTCATACCACGCCACTCGATCCGCGGTACACCCGGCATAGCCAAAGTAACTGTCTTAGCATGACAGTCTAGAATAACATGACACGGAGATAACCAATCCAAGCCCAATATAACATCAAAATCCACCATGCTCAATAGCAATAGATCAACTCGGGTCTCCAAACCCTCAATAATCACAACACATGACCGGTACACACAGTCCACAGCAACAGTATCGCCCACCGGGGTAGATACATGAACAGATAAAGAAAGAAACTCTAGGGGCGTACCCAAATAATGAGCAAAATATGAGGACACATAAGAATAGGTGGAACCGGGATCGAATAATACAAAGGCATCTCTGTGGCAGACTGGAACAATTCCTATAATGACATCATCTGAAGCAATAGCATCTGTCCTTCCTGGAATAGCATAAAAATGGCTCGGCCACCGCCTGATCGACCTTAAATCTCCGTAAGCCATAACTGACTCACCAACACGCCTCAAACTGGAACCAATATAGCACATAACCGTGCAATCAACTTAATTAATAGCAAACTCCCCAACTTGGCTCAAAGTCATAGATCAAAACGCACTCAATAATTCACAACGCATATACTCTATTGCTACCGTAATACTATAGAGAGATTAAACTCACTCCTTCATAAGCTTGTGGAAACACGAATCATCTGGAATTTTAACTCTTCTGCAATTCTTGCATTCACTCACACAACTATTAAGCCCACTCTTTAGGCGGCCCAATTTAGATTTCAATGCATATTTTTCACCTGTAAATGAGATCTTCTAATAGACAACATAAGGATCACACCACCTTAGAACACTCCTCAGGAGATAACCCACCTGCTTCACCTCCAATTAACATTTTTGTATACCTTCCACGGTCATACACATTACACAATCACTTAATCTTCCTGAGTCTAAGCTCATACTATAACATGAAATTTACTTCACTCCAAATAGGAGACATGAAAAGATTCTCCACGCGCCCATAACTCGGGGCTACACATCTAATCACAATGAAAATCAAACACTTAATAGTTCATCTATCATCCTGCCGCCCTTCCTCGTCACTTCCAAGTCATATAGATACATCTCGCAGTACTAACATACTTCTTACGTAGCTAACCAACCATCATTCCCACTAATAGGGACAATACTAGACATATAAGTTCAAAACACTTGCTCGCACAATTAGCACCTCGGTGCTCAAGCCATAGGCAAAGATCCGTCCTCAAGTCCCTCAGATTAGCCCAACATCAACTCACAGAGGTCACATCTCTCCCTTCGATCAGGGAATCACAAGCCATCAAGGCACATCTAATACTGAGTGCTCATGCGCGCATACAAACGCATGGAAGGAATTTCAAAAGTTTCTTTTCAAGATGAATCAATGACGCACGATAAGAATTCTAGAATGTGAAGTTTTCCTAAAGGTTCTGCAGCCTCTCGAGGATAAATACAGACGTCTCCGTACCGATCCGCGAGACTCTACTAAACCAGCTCATGACTCGCGAGACCAAGTAACCTAGGCTCTGATACCAATTTTTCACGACCCCAAATCCGGTCGTGATGGCGCCCAACACACTGCTAGGCAAGCCCGACCATTCAATAACATTATCCCAAATTTTTAATCAGATTATAGATAAATGACACAGGGAATTACTAAGTCATTACTTTCAAGTTTATAATATTAATAAAATCTGCGGAAGTTCAATTAGAATACCACAACATAACCCAATAGAATCCGGTGTCACGAACATGAGCCTCTAATACAGAAAATCCACCTATTACAAGTCTGTCTAGGAAAAATGCGGAAAAAAAGGATAGGGATAGATGGGAGAGATCAAGGCTGCGAACGCCATGCAGCTACCTCAATACTCCTGGATACTGCTTGCTCAGCTAAACAATTCCTCACTTAGCCTATGGTGTACCTGGATCTGCTCGCAAGGTGCAGAGAGTAATGTGAGTACTCCGACCCAGTGAGTAATAAACATAAATAAAGGTTGAGAATAAGAAATCATGAAAAAAATACAAAGTAAACTATAACTGGCAGTTTAGAACAACAAATAGTGAAGCAACAAGTCAATTAAGTCAAGAGTACCAAATACTGAGACAGGTATAACAGATAAAAACAAATGCATAAGTGCAATGCAATGCATATGATGGTACACTCTAGTACCCACTGCGGCGTACAGCCCGAGCCATCCATTATTTATCGTCGACGGTGCTCACTGGGGGTGTGTGCAGACTCCGGAGGGGCTCCTACAGCCCAAGCGCAATATCAAGTCATCTCGTGGCATCAAATCTAGGCCCTCGGCCTCATATCAATCTCAGTATAATCATCCAGGCTCTCAGCCTCAATATCAATGTAATCAACCAGGCTCTCGGCCTCAATATCAGTGTAATCAACCAGGCTCTCGGCCTCAATATCAATATAACACTGCTGTGGCGCGCAACCCGATCCATGCTCAGTCCAAAAATCATCATAAGCCCCTTGGGCATTTGTAAAACAGTAGTTCTCAGCCCGAAATATCATTTAGAAATATCATTTAAGTTTTCAAATCTTAGAAAGATGGCTGAGTTTGCAAAACAGTATTTAAAACCTTCGACTGAGGTCAAATGATATGCAAATATGTGAAAGCAGTGATATCAATCCCTAAAGGATTCAAATAATTGGCAAGAAGCCCAAATGTAACAATTAAATCTAAGTAAGGATGATTCTCAATTTAGTTCAAGTAGAAAATACGGTACAAACATCTCTCGGGACGGACCAAGTCACAATCCCCAATGGTGCTCTACCTCACGCCCGTTATTCGGCGTGCAAGTCACCTCAATATAGCATTACGATGTGAAATTCCGGTGTTTCAAACCCTCAGGACATCATTTACATCAATTACTCACCTCGAACCGGCTAATTCTCTAGCTTGCGATGCCTTTGCCCCTTATTGACCTCTGAATGCCTCGAATCTAGCCATAACGATTCGATTCAGTTAATAAAAATTATAGGAATTAATTCCATATGGAATTCTACATTTTCCATCAAAAATCCAAAATTACACTCAAAATTCGCCTGTGGGGCCCACGTCTTGGAATCCGGCGAAACTCATAAAATCCGACAACCCATTCCGATACGAGTTCAACCATACCAAAATTATCAAATTCCGACAACAACTCGACCTCCAAATCTTAATTTTTCATTTTTGAAAAGTTTTGCAAAAATTTCAATTTCTTCCATTTAAATCCGAATTAAACGATGAATATAACCATGTATTTATTAAATATAATCACTTTCGAATATAGAACACTTACCCAAGTCGAAGTCGTGAAAAATTCCTTTGGAATCGCCTAAATCCGAAACACAAAACTCAAAAATGAGTAAAAATGGCTAACTCTCGTGTTTAAGAATCTGTTCCAGGCAAGTTGCATTTGCCAATTGAGACTTATAAATCGCATTTGACACATGCGATTTTTCCTCTGTCCCAGAAAAATAGCTTTACCAATCCTTATTCAATCGATCATAACTTTCTGTATAAATGTCGGAATAATTAATAGTTTAGCTTTCTGGAAACTAGGATGCAAGGGCTACAACTTTCATGTTTTGTAAATTTACAGATTCCTTATGTATTTTGAGATATAAGCTTCCGAAATAGGCTCCACGATTGCACAGTTGTTGTCCAAGACAACTTCTGCAGCAGAAAATTCCAGCAATCCTTTTATCCGATTTCCATTCCGTTAACCTTCCGAAATCCACCCAAGGCCCTCGGGACCTTAACCAATTATACCAACATGTCCCAAAATACAATACGAACTTAACCGTGCGATCAAATCGCCAAAATAACGTCATATACCACGAATTAAGCTTTAAAATCCAAGAATTCCTTCAAATTTCATAAAACATCAAATTTTCCATTTTGAGTCCGAAACACGTCAACGACGTCCATTTTCAACCAAACTTTACAGAAAGTGCTTTAACCATATATAAGACCTGTACTGGGCGCCGGAACCAAAATACGGGCCCGATACCATCACTTTCTAATCAAATTTCATTTACATTTTCCTTAAATATTTTCATAAAGCAATTTTACTCAAAAATTCATTTCTCGGGCCTGGGACCTCGGAATTCGATGATTCTTGTTCCTATGAATCACAAATAATAATACGAATATAACCCTTAAGTCGAAACTCAATTCGGAGCTCATTTGCGCAGTTCAATACCCATTTCGCTCGTTAAACAATTAACTCATATTTCGCGTCAAAAACCCAACTGCGACTTGATGAAATTAGACCAAACTTTCCAGATCACTCCTATAATTCATTATCAAAACTCCGGAAGTCTCAAAATCAAATTTCAATCTCTAGAACTAAAAATGAACCTTTGGATCATTACATGCTCATAATCAAAACGCCAAAATCTTCCAAAAACTCTTCCAAAACATATACGAGCCTCATGGGACCCCGACCAAACATGCCAACATAACTCATAACATCATTCAAACCTGTTCCAATCATCAAAACACCTCAAACAACATCAAATTACCCAAAACTCATCGAATTCAAGCCTAAGTTTCCAAAAACTTCCGAAATACACTTTCGATCAAAAACCCGACCAAATGATGTCCGAATAACCTGAAATTTTGCACACACATCAGAAATGACATAAGGAAGATACAGCAACTCTCTTAATTCCATTCCGACCCACGGATCAAAATCTCACCTATCAACCGGAATTCGCCAAACTGACTTCGCCAATTCAAACCTAATTCTACACCGGACCTCCAAAACCACTTCCGATCACACTCCTAAGTCACAAATCACCTCCCGGAGCTAACCAAACCGTCGGAATTCACATCCGAGCCCTCTAACTCATAAGTCAACGTCCGGTTGACTTTTCCAACTTAAGCCTTCTTAAAAGAGACTAAGTGTCTCATTTCTTATCAAAACCACTCCAAACCAACTCGATCACATAAGATACGGATAATAAAGCATAAAGAAGCTGAGAATGGGAAAAACGGAGCGGTAAACCATGAGACGACGGGTCGGGTCATCACAGATATATCTTACAAAGTGATTTTTGGAGGAGGGTTGGTGATGAAAGGTTGGTTTGGTTTGTCGATGTGGCTATCTATCTTGTGAGCGGAATTGTCCCGAATGAGTTCTCTTCAAACCAAATAAAGAAGCTCAAACGGGATTGCTTGGATTATTATTGGCACGAGCCATATCTTTTCAAAATTTGCACCGATGGTGTTATCCGGAGATGTGTTCCAGAAGAAGAGCAATTAGGTATTCTTGAAGCTTGACATTCCTCGCCCTATGGTGGTCATCATGATGGGGTGAGAACTGCTACAAAGATCCTAAGCTATGGATTCTATTGGCCTACCTTGTACAATGACGCTGGAGAGCTTGTTAAGCGGTATGATGATTGCCAAAGAGCTGGTGGGATTTCCAAAAATAATGAGGTACCTCTCACCACCATCCTTGAGATTTATATTTTTGATGTATGGGGCATCGACTTTATGGGTCCATTTGTGAGTTTGTGTGGGAACATCTATATTCTTGTTGTTGTGGATTACGTTTCCAAATGGGTTGAAGTTGTGGCTTTGCCTAACAATGAAGCACGGAGTGTGGTGGACTTCTTGAAGAAAAACATATTCACAAGGCTCGGCACCCAAGGGCCATAATTAGTGATGGGGGTTCTCATTTTTGCAACAAAGCCTTTGACACTTTACTCTCCAAGTATGGTGTCAATCACAAGGTGTCAACCGCCTATCACCCCCAGGCAAGTAGACAGGTTGAGGACTCCAACAAGGAGATCAAGAGTATTCTATCCAAGACCGTCAATGCAAACCAGACTAATTGGTCAAGGAAACTTGATGATGCTTTATGGGCCTATAGAACAACTTACAAGACTCCAATTGGTATGTCTCCGTATTGGTTGGTATTTGGGAAAGCATGTCACCTCCCGATGGAATTAGAGCATAAGGCCATGTGGGCATTGAAGAAGTTGAACCTAGAGTGGGATGTAGCTACCAATCTTCAGGTGGAGCAATTGAATGAACTTGATGAGTTCCGATTTCATGCTTACTCCAGTTCGTCCTTGTATAAGGACAAGATGAAGTACTTACATGATAAGTATATTCGGAATAAAGAATTCAAAGAAGGTGACCTTATTCTTTTAGTCAACTCTCGGTTACGGATGTTTCCGGCAAAGCTAAAGTCAAAATGGAGCGATCCCTTTGAAGTGGTGCATATAACTCCTTTTGGTGCTCTAGATTTGAAAAACAAGAACAGTGAGACCTTTAGAGTCAATGGGCACCGAGTGAAGCACTACTTGGTAAGGTTGATGATGGCCACGCTGTGGCATTGATCCATTTCAAGTGAATGATGGTAACATGCGTCGTGCCGCAATGTTAAATCAGGTGCTTCTTGGGAGGCAACACATGTGTTTTTCTTTCTTTTGATTTTCTTCTTAGATTGGGCATTGTTTTGGACTAACTGGTTGTGAAGTGTATGTAGGAATTGGTTGTGCAGTGTAGGAAATTGACAAGGAAGAAATTTGGCTAAGTGAAAAAAGCTCGCGGACCGCGCACAAAATTTCGCGGACCGCGTGAAAACTTCGTGGCCGCACAATTCTGTGTGCGGTCGCATAGTTGAATTGAGCAAAATTCCAACTCTCTTAAGTTGGACTATCAAAATCCCTTCAGAGTTAGCGGCCGCGTTCAAATTTTCGCGGACCGTGGAAATTCTGCTGCCTCGACCAATATTTCACGGACCGCGCTCATGTGTTTGAAGCAGATCTACAAAAGGTAACAGAATGCAGACCGTGACAAAATTTCACGGCCGCACTCAGGTAAGTTGGTCGGTCGCTAGGGTAAAAGTATAAATTGAACTTTTTCATGCCATTTACACTTTACAGACCCTGATTTCTCACACACGCCTAAAACACAATGCATTTTTCTTGCTTTCAATCTCATTCATCAAGTGTGATTTCTTGCTACTTTTCACAACTGGTATGATTCATTTAAATGATTTGATTTTATTTTTTTTCTTGTCTTTTCTCTTTGTTTTAATTTTCCTTTTTAGTTAGGGTTAAATGCATGCCATAATGTCAAATTAATTCTTAATTATTGCTTAAATACATGTGGGTAGTGTTTGTATGCCTAATGGGGGATGGGGTTAGTAACATTGTATGGTTAACTGCTATAATTTTTGCACAATTAGTGAAAGCCCTAGTTATCAGTGTTCTTCAGTGCTGATTTCATTTGAATTTTGCGGTCTCGGTCCGCGATAAGGTATGTGACCGCGTCCAAAACTACGCAGTCCATGAGACCCTAACTTCAAAGCACTGAGGGTTATTTAGCTTTCGCGGCCGTGGTCACTTTTTCACGTTCCGCGGTTGGTCCTTCGCAGTCGCGTCCAAGTTTTCACGGTCCGCGCTTTTGAACATCAGAGAGTCTATCAATAGTCTTCACGGCCGCGTTCACTTTTACGCAGTCTGCAATGCCCTGTTCCGAGAAGCACTGTTGTTCATTTCAGCTGTAATACTTTAAGGCATGATTGAATCCCAATTCTAACTGCCTTTCACTATTTGTGTGTTGCAGAAAATGGTTTGTACTTGTGGTGAAGGAGCCAAATCAAAAGGGAGGGCAGAATCCTCCTGAGGACGAGGAAGAGGAAAGCAGGCATTGCCCTTAGAAGTTTAAAGAATAATAAGCAAAAAGGATACTCTTGTGAGACCTCTTGCTGACTCCTCGGACTCAAGTGAATATCTCCCATCTCGGGAAACTTCTGAGGTAGAATCTGCACAACAACAACCGAAGGATCAATCAAAACCTTTTAGGTTGGTCAATGAACCTACCTCTTCTTCTGTGTCGTCTGATGGCTCAGAGAGAGGTAGTGAGGCTTCAGCAGCATCTTCCCCACCTGCTACAATATTGGCCTCAACAGCTGCCCCTATTAATATTGATAATGATGATGAGGTCCTGGATGACAGGAGAGGGGGTGATACCAATATGGGGGGTTGGCCAGGTCAAGAAAGCTCGAGGTATGGGCTGATAGATTCGTGAGCGAGAAAGCATATTTGAAATTCCGGGAATGGTGGCCCCAAAGGTCGTCACCCTTGAGCGACAATTCATAGAGAGAGAATTCATTCCCCACAATCCAAATGTCAAAAAACAGTTTGAGGAAAGAAAAGGGTGGAAGTATTTCACCAGCAATGTGGTAGATGCAAATGAGTACCTTGTCAAAGAGTTCTACGCAAATGTTGTCCACATAAAAAAGGGCACCACTGTGACAAAGGTCTAGAACTTGAAGATCTGGTTTGATGGCCACACTTTGAACAACTATGCCAGTTTTGAGGATGTGGATGTCGTGCAATACTCGGAGAAGCTAGCCCTAGATGAAGCATCCCGTCCATGGCTAGCGGAGATATTAGCCATTACAGGGACGACACCAGCATGGCTCACAGCTAGAGTCCCAATAGCCAAACACACCCTCAGCTTTGAATCCAAAGGGTGGTCCACATTTGTGGGCAGCGGGTTGGACCCTGCCAACATGATAATGTCCTCCCACTCTCCCGGGCAATTCTGATAGCTTCCATCATGGCGGGGTATCTAATCAATGTGGGGAACCTCATGTCCTACCACATCTCCAAGGCAGTTGGAAAAGAAGAAAGATCATATCCCTACCCCAACTTCATCACCATGTATCTCAAGGACCAAGGGGTAGAGAAGAGGCACTATGACACAAAGGTGAATCCTAAAAATCCTTTCTCCTGGTATAGCCTCCAAGGACCGGACAATCCTAAAGCAAAGGATAAAGCCACTACCTCCACGGGCCAGTTTGAAGAGCCCAAGGTAGTGGCCACCAGGTCAGAGCCTTCCACAGCCGAGGGATTTTCAGCTGTCATGCATCCTCCTTCATCCGGGCCATCCATCATCGTGCCATTATATGTGACCTTATCTTCTACTTACCCTTAGACTGCACTGCGGGTTTCTCAGATATTATCCAGCATCAACAACTGGATGCAGGCTGCTACATCAAAGTTGTTTGTCTTATCTAGTGCAATAGCAGCACAGTCAGCCCCAGCACAGCTTCAGGTACCTCCATCAGTGGAGGATTCATTGAAGGAGCTTCTGGACAACCAGAAGAAGATCCTGGAGACTTTGGATACACAAGGAAAGGTTATTAAGGATCTGGACAAGCAAGTAAAGAAGATGAAGAAGACTCAGGCCTCAAAGGAGTCAGTGGAGCTGCTGAAGAAAGAGGTAGAGAAGTTTGCATCTGCTGGAGACATCCCACTGGACTTGCTCATGGAGGAGCAAGCCCCAGCAGCACAGGAAGCAGAGCATGAGGCACCAGATGCAGCAGCTGGCCAGTCTGAGGAGTCGGGTGCCACTACACATATTGCTGAGGAGATGATCCAGATGCTCCGCAACCTCGTGGTCCCCTAGTTAGAGGATTTGGAGATCCAGTTACAGGACTCGGAGGGAGCTGATGATCCTATGCAGTCCGAGGACCCCACTCATGTGACTGACCCGATGCAGACAGAGACCACATAGGGAGTTTTCTTTACTCTCTAATTCTTTCCCTGATCTTATTTTGATATTGGCATTGAGGACAATTCTATCTTTTATTTGGGGGAGAGTGGTCCATTTTGATTTGGTGATGATTTGATGACATTGTCATGTAATAACTATGATACTATTTTCTTTTTTGTCTTTGTTGATCGTTATTTTAACTTTTGGTATGTATATAACTTAACCATCCGATGTATATATTCATTTCCATTTGGTATATATTCGTTTTACTCCATTATTGTACATATTCATTTTACTTTCTGTAGTTACTTCATAACTTCTTACGTATTTCTCCTTAATAGCTTAGCTTTTTATTTCATTTAGTAGCTTCTTTTTAAGTTTTTAGTTTCTTTTTACATTTTGCGTGATCAATAAGCCTTTGGTTTTCTTAATGTTATGGTTCTTTCCAAAGGTAGATGTTGAGTGAACCGGGTGGCTCTTCCCAATAATGGATGGCGTGAAAACCTTCTTAAGAGATAGAATCCGTTTTCTTTTTGCTTTGATATGTAGTAGTAATGAACAAAAGTGTCTCAAGTAGGCTGCACTTGGTACTAACACATTTACCTTTGACCTCATGGCTAAAGACAAGTTGATTGACAAAGAGTAGCTCTAGTTGTGACCTTTAGACTCTTGAGTTGACTAAAACAATCATCGAGTGGTTTCTTTGAGCCGTTTGTGATGTTCAATCTTAGCTAGGGTTGTTGTGGGACCTCGACTCTATTCTCTTTAACAATCCAACAGCTTGTGAGGTGAAATATTTAATTGCAAGTCCAAGTTTCGTGCTAATAAGTCTAGAACTTGCCCTGAATATTTGTCTAGGAAAAATTCTAAGTGTAGCTCGACTTGAGAAATGATTATAGGCTCTACTTGATCCAATTTGAAACTTGAAAGCTTCCATAGCCTACCAATATGATATCCCTAGTCAACCCTTTCGAGTCAAAGCCCTTTTTCTTTCAGTAACCACGTTACAAGCCTTTATCTGTTCTATGATGATACTCTCTTGGCACCCGATCTTTCCTCGTCATTCTTGATAGACAAGTAGCAAAAGCATAAGTTTGGGGGAGAGACGAGGAATGTGAAAGTTATAAAAGGTACAAAGAACAAAAATAAATGAAGAAAAGGGAAGAAAAAAAAGAAATATGTCAAAAAGAAAGTGAATAAGATAGAAAAGTGAAGGGATTCAAAGAAAGCAATGATGAAAGGCATGGAATGATCATAAAAGGAGAAAAATGATTGTCATGAGCAAAAAAGAGTGACAATGTGTCTCTCTAGTTCCCCTAAGGAAGAAGAGAATGACTCAAAGAGTCAAGAAAGTATGAGCCGAAATGAGAAAATGGAGTGCTTAAGGAAAGATAAAACCATCATATGCCGATAAGTCTTACCTTGATCCAAAGGCCTTCATTACATTCCGACAAAAACCCTATATGATTTTGAGTTGAGTGAGCTAACATAAGTGGTAGGTTACATAAAAGGCAAGCTTATGGTACTTAGAACCGGACTTATGGCATTCTCTTGAGAGAGACGAGCGTACTTCTCCACAATCCTTGTTTTGAGTGTTACAATCTAAAGTGAGATTTGCTTATGGAGAGTAAAGGAAGAGGAGTTTGGGTTCCACAATGACCTACGTAATAGAGCGAGCTTCCTTGATGAAATTAAGTCAACTCTTGATGCTCTAATGTCGCAATAGAACTATGATAATTAAAAAGGTTTTGTGTTGTTGATAATTCATTTGTGTTGAGGGTAATTGTAAGTCCCAATTGATGCATGATTGATTCACATTTGGGCAACTGAAATATCCTTCTGTTTTAGTGGAGGTGGGAATTGCCTTATTTACTTGAGGACAAGCAAATGCTTAAGTTTGGGGGAGTTGATAAGCAGAGATTTTAACCTATTATTTGCTCTCTTTTACTTGCATTTTAGGCCAAAAATACGTGAAGGTATTCCCGGACTAATGTAATATGCTTGCTTGTAGGGATTGTTCAAAATGAGCCAAATGAGTGATAATCAACTCATAAAGGAGTCAAAACTTGAACAAAAAACAAGACTGAGCCAAGATATCTGAAACGCGGACCGCATATATATTTTGCGGACGCGGAAACCACAACACGGCCGCGGTCACAAATACATGGTCCGCGAAAGGGAGATTCATAAAGTGCATTTTCAGGCCAAATGAAGCAAGGTCCGCGTTAGAAAAGTGCGGCCGCGAAAGTCTCACCGTGACTGTGATGGAAATTATGCGGACCGCTATGCATGAAGTTCAGAGAGCTCACAACTTGAGCAAAAGAAGAAAGTGCGGTCCGTGTCAGAATTATGCGGCCTTGGAAGTCCACTACGCAACTGTGATGGAAATTATACGGCCCACGAAACAAACCTCAACCCAGATCCAGATTTGAAGAATGCGGTTCGCAGTCAGAATTACGCGGTCACGAAAGCACGAGTGCCACCGCACAACCTTCACAGGGGTATTTTTGTTCTAAAATTTTAGCTTAATATAATAGATCTTTTTGAAATTTTTAGGTTAAGTTTTGTTTTAGCTGCACGTAAGACGGATGCACATTCCGTTTTGGTAAATTTTGTATTAGAATTATCTCTCAACATTAGATTTTCATCTTTTAATCTAGTATTATGAATTTTATCTTCATTCTTCTTTAATTTCTGTTATTTTCATGAATAGTTAAACCCATAGCTAGGGTTATGACCCAACCCTAGTGTGGGTATTGAATTTTAGAGCTAGAATGTGTATGAGTTAGTGATATTTAGCCTAGTTCTTTCTATAACTTTAGAATTAGTGGTTGCAAACACTGATTCATGCCTTATTGACTTAGTCTCTACTTGAGAAAGAGGGACTAAGTCTAGGAAAGCTAGGCTAACAAGGAATTAGAGTGAACTCAAGAAATTGATAGCCCCAATTAAAGGGTTAAACCTAGAGATAGTAATACACGACTTGAGCTAAAATCACTTGAATTGTATGAATACCCATTTGGACTTGAGAAAGCCCAATTGGGCAAAATCACTCAAACTATCGAGAGGTATAGAGTGAGTACCTGGTTGTGAATAGCTATATTACGACTCCAATTAATCACACAATTGCCCTAGATTCTTGTTACCCGTTAGATATCCACCTAGGTTGAAGTCACTACCCTAGTCCCTTTAAGTCCTTGAAAATCAACAACAAAAACATTGTACTTAGTTTCAAACATTTATGCGATAGAATAGAAGTAGAAGTAGAAATCAAACCAAATATTTGTGGAAGTGTAATTAGATTCAAAGCCCGCATTTAGCTTAAATATAAACCTAATTACAATTATTAACTCCCTGTGGATTCGATCCCGACCTAGTTGTGTTAAATCTGCATCGACCATCCTCTTTACTCAATAGTAGTGTAGGCTTGGACCCGATCAATACAATGCCAAGTCCGGACCCCTTTGCGTTCGAGGCACCATCCGTAAATAGAGTCCATATTCCCGAAGAAGTCCCCCAATTCAACAACAATTCTCTTTCAACCTCGGGTATTAGGGCCGGCATAAAGTCGGCCACGAAGTCTGCCAAAATTTGAGATTTGATGGCGGTCCGGGATCGATATTTGATATCGTACCTGCTGATTTCCACGGCCTATTTGGCTAGTCGTCCTGAGAGTTCGGGTTTATGCATTATGTTCCTCAATAAGTAAGTAGTTACAACACATATGGGGTGGCACTGAAAGTATGGTTTTAGCTTCCTAGAGGCACTTAGCAAAGCACGTGCCAATTTTTCTAGGTGAGGATACCTAATTTCGGCCTCGCCTAGGGTTCTGCTAACATAATAGATAGGAAATTACGTACCTTCTTCTTCCCTGACCAGGACTCCACTTACCACCACCTCGGATACTGCTAAGTATAGGTACAATTGTTCGTCTGTCTTTGGAGTGTGAAGCAAGGGTGGGCTCGAGAGGTACCGCTTGAGTTCATGCAGGGCTTGTTGGCACTTTGGAGTCCATGAGAAGTTATTCTTCTTCTTAAATAGTGAGAAGAACCAATGGCTCTTGTCGGAGGACCTTGAGATGAATCGACCCAAAGTGGCTATGTCCCTGGTTAGCCTTTGTACTGCCTTGACATTGTCCACTACGGTAATGTCCTTTATTGCCTTGATTTTAGCAGGGTTGATCTCGATTCTCCGATTGGACACTATGAATCCGAGAAATTTTCCGGATCCGACTCTAAACGCACATTTTTCTGGGTTCAGCTTCATATTTTCTTTAATATGTCTAAGGTTTCCTGAAAATGCTTCAAATGGTCCTCTACTCATAGGGACTTAACCAACATATCGTCAATATAAACCTCCATTGATTTTCCTATTTGTTCTTCAAACATCCGATTCACTAGGTGTTGGTAAGTGGCACCAGCGTTCTTTAGTCCGAATGGCATTGTGTTATAGCAGTAGGTGTCGTACTTAGTGATGAAGGACATTTTTTCCTGATCGCCTTGGTCCATCTGAATTTGGTTTTACCCGGAATAAGCGTCAAGGAAATCGAGGATCTCGTGGCTAGCCGTCGTAGTGATCATGCGATCGATGTTGGGAAGAGCGAAAGAGTCCTTGGGACATATTTTATTTAGGTATTTATTATCTACACACATTCTTAATTTGTTAGCCTTTTTAGGGACTACCGCTACGTTTTCTAACCAATTTGGTTATTTGACTTCCCAGATATACCTTATTTTAAGGAGTTTAGATACCTTGTCCTTGATGAATGCATGATTCATTTCGGATTAGGGCCTCCTTTTTTGCTTGACCGGGTGAAACTTCGGGTCCATGCTCAGCTTGTGAGTGGTTATTTCCAGCGGGATCCCTATCATATCAAGGTGGGATCAAGCGAAATATATATGTTAGCTATAAGGAATTGAATGAGTTTTCTCCTGAGCTCGAGACATAACCCCGTGCCTGGGTATACCTTATGATCGGGCAAATGCTCAATTAGTACAACTTTCTCCAGTTCCTCGACCGTTGATTTGGTGGCATCGAAATCGTCGGGGATTATGAAGGACTTGGGGACTCCGTAGTCGTCGTCCTCACCCGTCCCTTGCTTCTCCGATTCTGTCGATATCAGTGTTAGTGATTGCTATTTGGTTCCTTCCTTGGGCGAACGAGCTCGGATCTTTTTTCATTGTAAGTGTGGATATGGGGATCACCTCTTTGACTGCGAACATTCCCTTTGCGGCTGGTTGTTCTCCGTAGATTGTTTTAATCCCTACTGGCATTGGGAATTTCAACACTTTGTGTAGAGTCGGGTACTTCCCTCATGTTGTGGATCCATGGCTCCACAAACAGAGCATTGTACCTCATATCTCCTTCGATTACATAGAATTTGACTTCCTAAATGGTCCCATCGGCATTCACTATAGTGTTATCTCCCCTTTAGTGGTTTCACATGTCATGTTGGATCCATTTAGAACTCGGACTTAGACGCGATTTAATCTTGTAGACCGAGCTATTCCACGACCCTCGATCTGATGATGTTGGCTGAACTACCTGGATCAATTAACACACGCTTAACTAGAGATTTATTTATGAGTACAGATATTACCAATGCATCGTTCTAGGGCTGCACTGTTCCTTTCGCGTCCTCGTCGTTGAAAGATAAGGTTCCCTCTAGCACGTAATCCCGAGTTCATTTTTCCCTTGTGATGGATACTTTGGTGCGCTTTAGCATCGACTCTCGAGGAATGTCGACCCCACTAATGACCATGTTAATGATGTGCTAAGACCATGTTAATGATGTGCTAAGGTTCTTCCTGCTCGATATGTTTATTAGAATCTCTATTCCTGAAATGATTCTTGGCTCAATCGCTCAAGAACTCTCGGAGGTGTCCGTTGTTGAATATGGGCTACTTTTTCTCTTAATTGTTGGCAATTCTCTGTTCTGTGGCTATGAGTGCCATGATATTTGCACATCAGGTTAGGATCCCTTTAGGATGGATTGGACTATAAAAGTCGAGGTCATTTGTTGTCTTTGATACGTCCGATGGCAGATACGATGGCGACGACATCGACGTTAAAGTTGTACTTCGATAACCTTGGCACTTCCTTAGGCCCGATGGCCGTGTCGAAATTGTTTTTTCTCATGAGTCCCTGGTTATTTTGACCATGATCGCTTCTCCTTTCACTTCTCACAGGGTTTCGCCCAGACCCACTACCTCTTCGATCTCCATTGTATGGTTGATACTGATACCTATTTGATCTTTGTTCACGATCAACGTCTCTCTTGACACTACCGACGGCTCCAATGGGATAAACGAACCCGGAAGGCGCCCTAAGCTGATCATTTTCGACCGTAATTTTTGATTGATACCGGCTATGCTTGTCGGTCCAAGTAACAGTTAGATATTCTACTATATTTTGTTTCAATTACTGTAAAGCCAACGAGCTTCGAACATTGCATCCTTGGGTGAAGGCCTGAACGGCCCAATCATCCGTGATTGAAGGCAGGTCCATCCGTTCCATTTGAAACCGGGACACGAATTCTCAGAGCATCTCATTATCCCTTTGTTTCATTTTGAAAAGGTCTGACTTCCTGGTCTCGACCTTGATAGCCCTGGCGTGTGCTTTTATAAAGGAATCTACAAGCATAGCAAACCAGTCAATATAATTAGGAGGTTGGTTGTGATACCATATCATAGCTCTCTTCGATCGAGTTTCCCCGAACTTTTTCAGCAGGAAAGACTCGATCTCATCATCTTCCAAGTTGTTCTCTTTAATGGCGCACGTGTAGGAGGTCACATGCTCGTTTGGGTCAGTTGTTCCATTGTACATAGGAATATTGGGCATGCAAAACTTCTTAGGGATCGGCTTTGGAGCTGCGCTTGAAGGAAAATTTTTTGGAACAAACTTCTTGGAGTCCAGGCCCTTTAATATCGGCGTCGCTCCATGGATTTGGTCGACCCTTGAATTGTAGGTTCCACATTTTTATCATTGGCTTCGATTTTCTTTTCTCCCAATTCTACCTATTTTGTCGGCTCCTCGAGCAATTTTATGATCCCAGGGTTGTCTCCCAATTCGTTTTTGTTCGGCCTCTCCATAACCAATTCATTTTTGTGAATGACTTTCCGGACGGCTCGGGCTCAATCCTACTTGAGACGCGGCTTAGGTTCTGGAGCTTGGCTATTACTATATGTTGAGCCTGTAGCATTTCGAAGATCACCCGCAAGTTTATCCCATCATCTTCGCCGCCGTGCGTATTTTGCGCAACCGATCGGACTTCCTTACGGATGTTATTTTTAGGATCGGTAGGCAAATTCGCATTAATGGCCACATGCGATCTAGAGTTGATCGGGTCCGCGATTGGAACTATGTTGAGGTCAATGGGGGCACCTTGTTATCGGGTGCTACATTGTTGTTCTTGCCATGGTGTCCGGATTCACCATACACATTTAGAGGGACAGACTGGGAGTTTGACATTTCAAATTTTAACATGAAATCAAAGATACTCCAAAGAACAAGGGTAAAATAGGATGTGTTATAGAAGTTTGTATTAAATAGACATTATTATCCTTAGCCCCATGGTGGGTGCCAAACTGTTTACCCTCAAAATCGGATAACAATTGAATTTGTAAGTGGTTTTAAGGATACTCGGATTAATTTGATACAAAGCAATAAATTGAGTTAGATTGAATAAATGAAGATAAGATGAATTCATACCAAACACGGAGGATAGTTCGAGTCTCAGTGAAATATTCACCCTCAATCCGGGATTGAAATGGACAGCAGTGATGAATAAGATATAGAGCTAACAACAAACAAAAATAATAATATATTTCCTTGTAATACGTGTTACATTATGTGTTATGAATTATTAGGCCCCCTTTATATAGTAGGGGAGTCCCATTATAGGTACAACTCTATAAAAGGTAAAAAATCTTTTGATTAATCGAATGTCGGTTCCCCATCGATACGTGCCGAGATTCCCGCTGTGATATCCGGCTAGTCACGTATATCACGGCCTTCTGTCGGCCGTTCTTGGTTTCCCAATAATGTTCTTCGAATTCGTTTAGGGCTGGGATCGATCCTGAACCATGACCCCGATATTCTCGAGGATAGGCGTCATGCCCCCGTAGTCCGAACTTGATGAGACCTTTACCTTGATTTTGGCCCCTTGTTATCATGTCTCGAGCTTGGTTTATCATGTCGGGGATCGAGATGTACCATGAGCCCCGTTTTACCCATATATATATATATATATATATATATATATATATATATATATATATATAACAGAATGAACAAATCTTGGTATACGGCAATGCATAACATGCAACTCTAGATATGGTGGGATCAGTTAGTTGAGCAAATCTCATACGTCCGATCAGTTAGTTAATGAGCAAATATCTTACATCCGATCAGTTAGTTGATGGTAGTTGATGGACGTACCTGATTAAATGAAAACCTCTATAAATTGGTCCTATCCTACCCATTAGGGTTACCGTATTTTTCTATTCTCTTTTCCATCACTAAAGCGGAAGTAACGAAAGCTAGGGCAAGGAGCGAGAAACCAATTTCAATTAATGTTTCCGCTTCACGATGATGGCTTCCGCTTCAGGTATATTTTTCTGTAACGATTTTTGTGTAAGAATATCATGTTCAAGATCCTGGCATAAATTAAAGTTTATGCTTACATATGGTATCAGAACCTGATTTGCTTGAACTAATAATCTTCTTTATGAAATCGCTTCAGATTAATTATCGAGAATCAATTTTATGAGATTCGTATAAGATAATTCTTCTTGTTAAAGTTGGAAGCATGGCAATAATAGAACTAATAGTTTAACCCATTGATTTATCAAGTTTTGCGTTGAATTTTGTATAAGCTTAAGCATTACCACTTTGGGCTTAAAGATCTGACCAATTAATGTTCTTTCATTGATTGCTTTTAATTTAACATGTGCATTGAATTTGGTATTTTCTTACTAATACAATAAAGTAGGGTTGTATGAAAAATCCTACGATTTAAAAAGCGGCGCTGGTGATGAATGAACGAAGTCATGGTCTATAGGATTCTATAATGTTTAAAGAATTAGGTTATTAATTATCTCACCTAATTATGATTTTATTAGAAAGAATGGTAATTTAGTTTGTGTCTTGCCCTACTATGTATTTGCTGTGGAGATGTTTAGCTTAAGTTTTCGTCCATTATGTTTTGGGCTGTAATGTTATACTTCTTTGTTATTTGACCATTAAAGTAATTAGGTTTCTTTGCTAAAAGTCCATGGATTGTACAAACTTTAACAGTTGCACATGAATCCCACGTAATGTATAATTGTGATATGGTTCTTATATTAGTATTATGCAATAACTAATGTATTCGTTTAAAGTTATGTAGTTTGTTAATCACTAAAGTGAACAAACTAGAATGTTTAAAATATATATACATAATATTTATATTTATGCATGTCCTAATGTTCATATAGTTTGTTAGTCACCAAAGTGATCAAACTAGATTGTTTAAAATATTCACATGCATAAAATATTTTATGTATGCATTTATGTTTATATAGTTTGTTAGTCATCAAAGTGATCAAACTAGTATGTTTAAGAAATTACGCATGCATAAAATTATAGTTTATCCATAAAACTAATGAAATGCCTATAATTAAAAATAAATGGATAAATTAATTTTCAGTATTGCTAAAACTAAAAGATTTACCCATAGATGAATCCGTTATTCTATGTATAGTGAATATGATGAGGTAAAATTAATATTCTTTAGTCAAATATATATTGTCTGTCCAAAGATGGCATATATATTTGGTTAAAAATATTTAATTACCTATTAAAGACTAAATGGCATTTAAATTATGATAGTGTGTCGTAGTATTTACTCAAAGGAGAATTGCGATATGCTTTACTGTTTTGTTGAATCCATATGGATTTGTGAGCATGTATTATCTATTTTGTAGCAATTCATCTTCATTCACATGCTTCGTCTGTTACTGTGTTCAATGAGCTGAATTTCTTTGAATGGCATGAACAAGTCCAGTTCCACTTAGGTGTGATGGATCATGACTTGGCTCTGCTGAATGATAAGCCCACTGTCATTAATGATTCAAGCAGTGCGGATGAGAAGTCTTTTCATAAAGCATGGGAACACTTTAACCGGCTGAACCTTATGTTTATGCGAATGAGTATTGCCAACAACATTAAGAGTACTATTCACAAATAGAAAGTGCCATGGAATACCTGAAGTTTGTGGAAGAATGTTTTTGCTCCGTAGATAAGTCTCTCGCTGGTACACTAATGGCTGAATTCACGACCATGAAGTCTGATGGGTCGCGTAGTATGCAAAATCATATTATTGAGATGACTGACATTGCATCAAGACTTCAGACCTTGGGGATGAAAGTTGATGACTCCTTCTTGATTCAGTTTATTCTGAACTCATTGCCTCCTGAGTATGAACCTTTTCAAATTAACTATAACATTATTAAGGGTAAGCGAAATGTTAGTGAATTGTCCAGTATGCTTACTCAGGAGGAGTCAAGACTTAAGAAACAATAGAGTCATTCAATTAACCTCATGGGTCAAGGAGATGGTAAAAGACTTAAAGTGAAGGCCAACAAGTTCAAGAAGACAAAAGCACCTGCTAAAGCTCCACATAATGCTAACAAGGAACATAAGACAGATACGTGTCGTTTCTGTAACAAGGAAGAACACTATCAAAAAGATTGAATGAAACGTAAAGCTTGATTCGAAAAGAAAGGTACAATTAGTGATTTTGTATGTTTCGAATCAAATTTAGTAGAAGTTCCTAATAATACTTGGTAGCTTGATTCTGGTGCAACTGCTCATACATCTACTATGTTGCAGGGATTCCTTACGATCCAAACTACAAATTCAAATAAGCATTTCTTGTTCATGAAAAATCGTATGAAGGCTCCAATTGAAGGCATAGGGACTTATTGTTTGATCATGGAGACTGAACGTCATCTTGATCTATTACAGACTCTTTATGTACCTTCAGTTTCTAGGAATTTGATTTCTCTTTCAAGACTTGATGTTTCTGGATTTGATTTAAAATTTGAAAATGAATGTTTTAATTTATATAAGTGTCACGCCCCAAACCTGGGGAGGCGTAGCTGGCACCCAATGTCGTACTGGCCCGAGCGAACCACTCTATAACTCTTTTTTTCTTTTTTTATAACTCTCATGGGCCAACATGGTCACAACTCGTAATGTATAACTATAAGTGGACAACACTGTATCAATAAACTATCGTTCTTAAAATATGAATACATATGAGCCGTCAAGGCCTCTGACATACTGTACAAAATGAACCTCTGTCTACAAATCTTCTAAGATTATTTGACATCAAATGGACAGGGTACCGGCTCTGACACGATGACTCACATACTCCGCTGCACTCCGAATGAGGTGGAGTCTTACCGATCCTTTGCTTAATGTCAATCTCGTCTACTATGAGGGCTCATCAAATTGATTATCTATACCTACAAGCATGAATGCAGCGTCCTCAACAAAAGAACGTCAGTACGAATAATGTACTGAATATGTAAGGCAGAACTAAAATATAACAATAAGTCAACATTAATTAAAGACATGGAAACTTGGCGCGATCAATATAGCCTTGAAGCTAAGAGAAGAATAGGCAAAACTCGCCTTACTTCACTGGCTCTTTACAGCTTTAATACAGGTTTCACAAGAGTCTCAACTTCCAATGGGATTAGTCTTAACGAGGGCAACATTAAATAGCAAGCATAAATGACAAAGTGGTAGATGACACTTTTCTATTAATATGTTGGTGAATTAGGATACGAAAATAGAAATTTAGTAAAAAACATTATAATTACTAATATGAACTATAAACTGCATTTGAATCATAAATTTAAAATGCTTTTTGAACTTGAATAGCATGGCTTTTAGGTCATACATTTCCGTAGTTATAGCTTCTCAATGCTCTAGTCCACACAGTTATGGTTTGTATTAATATTCATTTTTCCTTAGAAAATTTACCAATATTATAATGCACATGTAAAAAAATTTTCTTTATCAGCCATGCATTTTCTGTTATCTTGCAACAAGGAAATTTATATATCTGAAATCACATCAACTGGCAAACCATAGAAATAAAAGAACCTGTCTGAGAACAAACTTCATTTTCAGAACTGGAATAACTCTGTAAATAATGAAATACTCATAGTGTCATGCATATGCGTATGTATGTCATGTCATGCATAGGTACATGTGTTCATAACATCATCAAGCCTCTGAGGGCATCACATCATATCATCTCGGCCACTATGGGCAAATCATCAACGTATACCAGTTGATCAGGTGGTGGTGCGTATATAATGCCATAGCCTTTCCCATAACCCATATGCATATATATATACGCGTATATAATGTCATCTGGTCATGGGTCAATGGGTCAATGTGCATGTATAAATGCATGAAATGCATATAAAATACGTTAATAAGATCTTTCATGATTGCCTTCAAAGGAACTTAGCCATCTATTGATCCAATTCAACCTAATACACCAATCATTCTTAGATGCTTGGCAATATATTTATCTATTATACTCATTCTCTCTTATAAACACCTAGATACATATTGCCTTCAAATCCAAATATACCCATACAGAGGGTTCCAGTTCCTGTCACAGCATTGTTTTAACTTATTGGAAGAATGTGAAGAATATAGCAAAATTATGACAAAAGCTATCAATTTGTCTTACAAATTTTAAATGCATAAATAAGGGGATAAGGGCAAAAAAAAACATATAAAAGATGCAATTCTAAATTTCAGAAGATCATGTATTTATAAGAATAAAAGTTGTGCATATAGAGATAACATAGAGGCAGAGGGATATGACAAATCACTTTTGCATTTTCATTTTATGTCCTCAGATGTTAGTCATGTGACCATTTATCTGTCTTTGTTATGATTTATATATGAATTAAAGTAACTCCATTAAGACATATCCTTTTCTCTCTTATTTTATTTTTTTTAAACTAAAGTTTAGAACACCGAGCTTACTTGTTGGTTTCCATGAATACAAGTAAAAAAGACATGCTAATATGTAAAGGAATGAATTCAGTAATATATATACTTGGAATTAATTGACCATTCTTTTAAACTCAGGAAAAGACTTTTATCGAATAAGTGATACGCAAATGAACGCACACCTCTAACACTTCGAGTCATTTATGAAAGTTGTGCATTTGTTCGTTTTGTTTGTATCGTATTAACACACATGGAGGATAAAATGAGAGAATGTCACCTAAGATAGTTTCATCATGTCCTAGTTAGACCTCTATAGACAATATGATGTAGGCTCGCCTCTAAAGCTGGCATAGACCTCCATACGCATGTGGTATATGTGGTTACCACAGTATGATCATTGAAAGTGATAAAAGAAGATGAGCTATACCTAAGATTAAACTATTCCGGTATTCCTCAAGTAGCAACACTTCATTTCCTTTGCATTAAACTGAAATTGCAGTAGTCAATGTGGATTGTAGAATTTCAATAGGATGCATATAACCCGCTAAGAATGAAAAATTGTTTTGAAAGTAACGCCAGCCACTGCCAGAAACAACAAGTGATCATTACTGCACCTAGAAGTCTTACTTCATATGTGGAATCTATATGCTGGAAAGTGAGAAATATTATTGCCACCTTATCAAACGTGACCATGAGTCACAGTTTTAGATTGTGGCTAGCTGCCACGTTTGAGATTATCCAACCTTACCCAATTACATTAATTAATTAATTAATTAGGTAATATCCTGCTACTCGGTAATTAACCAATTACCCGTATAATTAAGAATTGTCTCAAATTACTTAAAATTTTACTTATTTTTAATACACTTTATACACCATACTATTACAGTCATGTGGTACCATGTAAAATAAATTCATACGCTGTTATTTCATTAAAACTTCCATGTAAAAATACATACATTTTCTCAATTTATAATTTTTCTAATCTTATATAAAGAGTAAAAATTCACGTACGCTTAATTGTTAAAATAGTAAAAAGATAACCTTCTTTGTGCAAAAATAATTTATATCATTACAATAAAAAAAATCTCGTAAACTTTTTTATATTATGTGTATAATTTAAAACATATTCGGAAGTAGTAATATTAATAACTATATAAAATCATATTTTTCAAACCATTTTTTTTCTTTGCAAAAATAGTTCCACTCAAAATGGCCCATATATATATATAATGATATCAAGGTTTTTAAACTTACGGGGTGTAACAGAATTGTAGCGTCCCTAGGCAAAAGGGACGTTAATACAAATAATGTGTCGAGTATGTGATTTTTCTGAATCCCTTCTTACTTTCAACATAATGTTGGAATTAAACGTCGTTCACTAGATGAAAGTTCTGCTTACTTGTGGCATAGACGTTTGGGTCATATATCCAAAGAAAGGTTAGAAAGATTAGTAAAAAATGAGATTCTTCCGAATCTAAATTTTACTGATCTTAATATATGTTTGTATTGCATTAAGGGAAAGCAAACCAAACATAGTAAGAAAGGTTCCACAAGAAGCACCCGGCTTCTTGAAATTATACACACTGATATTTGTAGACCCTTTGATGCTCCATCTTTTGGTGGAAAAAAATATTTTATCACTTTTATCGATGAATTTTCACATTATGGATACATCTATTTGCTGAAAGAAAAATCTCAAGCAATAAATCTCTCAAAGTGTTTGTTAATGAGGTTGTAAGACAATTATATAAAAAGTTGAAAATCATTAGGCCAGATAGAGGTGGTGAATATTATGAAAAATATAATGAATCAGGACAATGTCCAGATCCATTTGCAAAGTTCCTCGAGGAATGTGGCATAAGTGCACAATATACTATGCCAGGAACAACTCAACAAAATAGTGTTACGGAAAGGCGTAATTGAACACTTATGGATATGGTTAGGAGTATGATGAGTAATTCCTCATTACCCAAATCATTGTGGATGTATGCTCTTAAAACTGCCATATATTTATTAAATAGGGTTCCTATTAAGGCAATTCCAAAGATCCCCTTTGAACTGTGGACAGGAAGAAAACCTAGTTTAAGGCACCTGCATGTTTGGGATTGCACAGCGGAAGGTAGAGTTTATAATCTACAAGAAAAGAAATTAGATTCTCGAACAGTAAGTGATTACTTTATTGGTTACCTAGAGAAATCTCAAGGGTATCATTTTACTGTCCAAACCATAGTTCGAGAATTATTGAAACCGGTAATGCAAGATTCATCGAGAATGATGAAGTTAGTCGGAGTGTTAAAAAATAAAGTATGAAAATAAAAGAGGTTAGGGTCAATATTCTATTATCCACGAATGTGCCTACTTCCACACAAATACAAAATATTGTTCAAGTTGATGAAGAACACTTTGAGAACACCGAGCAACATTTGGATGAAACACTTCATGAAGAAACTAACTCACAAATATCTGACACAAATGAACCACAAGAAATGCCATTAAGAAAATCCCAAAGAGTTAGAAAATCGGTTATTTCGAATGATTACGTGGTTTATTTGCAAGAGTTGGATTTTGACATTGGTTTTAATAAGGATCCGGTTTCATTTTTACAGGCCATAGAAAGTAATGAGTCTGACAAATGGATTGATACCATGAAAGAAGAGTTAAAATCCATGGAATACAATAAAGTCTGGGATCTCATTGAATTGCCAGAAAGTTTTAAAAGAATCGGGTGTAGATGGGTCTTTAAGACCAAACGTGATTCAAATGGCAATATTGAACGATACAAAGTCAGACTTGTTGCCAAGGGTTATACTCAAAAAGGAGGCATTGATTATAAAGAGACCTTTTCACCGGTCTCAAAGAAAGACTCGTTAGGAATTATTATAGCTTTGGTAGCTCATTATGATTTAGAGTTACACCAAATGGATGTGAAAACTCTCTTTCTTAATGGAGACCTCGAGGAGGAAGTTTATATGGACCAACTAGAGGGTTTCGAAACTAAAGGAAAAGGTCAAATGGTGTGTAAACTGAAGAAGTCAATATATGGACTTAAACAAGCCTCACGACAATGGTATATAAAGTTTAATGATACCATAACATCTTTTGAATTTGTGAAAAATACCGTTAATCGGTGTATATACCAAAATATAAGGATCAAGTTTATATTTTTAGTCTTATACGTTGATGATATCCTACTTGCTACTAATGATTTAGGCATATTGCGTGAGACTAAAGATTTTATTTCTAAGAATTTTGAAATTAAAGATATGGGTGAGGCATCCTATGTGATAGGAATTGAAATATTCCGTGATAGATCACAAAGATTATTGGGATTCTCTCAGAAAGGCTATATCGAACGAGTTCTAGAGATATTTAGCACGAATAACTGTTCAACATGAATTGTTCCAATTCAAAAGGGGGACAAATTTAGTATCATGCAATGCCGCAAAAATGATGTAGAACAAAAAAAAATGGAATTGATTCCTTAATCTTCTATTGTTGGTAGTCTGATGTATACTCAGACTTGCACAAGACTCGATATTAATTTTACAGTCGAAATGCTGGGAAGATATCATTGTAACCCAGGAATTGATCACTGGAAAGCTGCAAAGAAAGTCTTGAGGTACCCGAAAGGAACGAAGGATTACATGTTCATGTATAGGAGATCCAAGCATTTGGAAGTTGTTGGATACTCGGATTCAGATTTCGCTGGATGTATTGACACTAGAAAATCCACGTTTGGTTAGTTGTTCTAATTAGCTGAAGGAGCAATATCATGGAAGAGTGCCAAAATAATCTGTCATTGCTACATCCATGTGGAAGCAGAATTTGTGGCATGTTTTGAAGCCACAATTCATGCATTATGGCTGCGAAACTTTATTTTAGGACTTGGGGTTGTCGACACAATTACCAAGCCGATGAAAGTTTATTGTGATAATTCTGCAGAAGTATTCTTCTCCAAGAATGATAAGTACTCCAAAGGTGCCATGCATATGGAATTAACGTAATTTACCATCAAGGAGGAAGTTCAGAAACAAAGAATGTCACTTGAGCATATTGGAATAGATCTCATGATTGCAGATCCGTTAACGAAAGATTTACAGCCAAAGATATTTAAAGAACATGTACATAGAATGAGTCTTGGTTGTATTTATGATATTTTGACACTCTGATCTCATTTATTAGTTTCTGATGGAAAATTTTATTTTGTGTCTCATACAACTGACACTAGTTGTATGAGGCATTTTTTTGTCTCACAATTTTGTGGACCCAGATTTTGTAAACCCAGAATAGTAATATTTGGGGTCCATAAATTTATGAGAGAAAAAGGAGCCTCACACAACTAATGTAAGTTGTGTGAGACACACAATAAAACTTCTCGTTTCTGATATACATTAATGATTTCCTGTTTCTCATAATGGTGTACACATTATTGTTTTGAGATGTTACAGGATATGTCTCAATGAGACATTATTGTGCACCATAAGATTTTATAGCTTATGGACCTGATACGATGAGTTGCTAATGTTGTAGTATATGGAAGTGTCACGATCAGAAATTTTCCACCTTCGGGACTGTGATGGCGCCTAACATCGCACTTGCTAGGCAAGCCAACGTTAGAGTTCTATTTACCTTTTTCCTTTAATTTTTACAATTAAAATTTAACAAAACTAAATCAACAGAAATAAAAGCGGAAGTACATAATTAATTGATTATCCTTTTTCTATTAACAAAACCGAAATAGTTACCACCCAGAAATTGGTGTCACAACCCACGACATTCTATGAATATCTACAAGTATTGGTCTGAAAGAAAAGTATATCTGCCTCGAAAGAAAATAAAATAGAAATGTAGAATATAGGAGGGGACGCCAGATCCTACGGACGCCTGTAAGACTACCTTAGGTCTCCTAGATGAATGCCTACAACCGACCTCTCGATCATCCACAACCAGCTCCAAAATCTGTACAGAAAGTGCAGAGTGCAGTATCAGTACAACCGACACCATGTACTGGTGAGTGCCGAGCCTAACCTCGACGAGATAGTGACGCGGTTACAGCGAGGCATTTACAATATAACCTGCATACAGTTGATAATAAAGTAAAAGGAAGTACGGAACGAAATGGAACAGTAACTTACAGTAAAATAAATACGGAACTCAATTATCTTGCCAGTACTCAGCTATAACCAATACTTAAGAGAATTACAATGTTACAGAATAAAATCACAGTAGAGGAAGAATACATAAACAACAAACTGATGTGGCGTGTATCCTGATCCCACCATATAATCAATAACAATATGAACATTCACCCTTAGTACTCATGTTGCGGCGTGCAACCCGATACCACCATTCCACCTTTATTACTCCTCAATATATCACTCTTATTCTTCCTGTTGCAACGTGTAACCCGATTCCACCTGTCCACCCTTATTACTCCTTGTTGCGGCGCACAACCCGATCCCATTAGACATTCATATTTCACCCTTATTCCTTCTATTGCGGCGTGCAACCCGATCCTACCATATCAGTACCAATCACACAATAAGAATAGAAATTTTTACAATTTAGCTCAAAAACCCTCCACAATATATAAACCTCAAACCAAGTCAAACAGAAGACTATACAATCATGAAACCTCACTCTGTTATTTCTGCACATCGAGACCAACCGAAATATACTATGAAACACCGGTAAACCAGCTTAACTAATAATGTAACACAATGAAACTACGGAATAACTAATACCTTCAATAAATAAAACAACATCTAAAAGGAAGAAATTAGATATGGAAGCATCAATAAGCATGAAACAGTTAAAATAGAAAGATAATATATATATTGGGAATGCGGAAGGGAATAGGCTAAACAAATAATTTGGCGGCGCATATGTACTCGTCACTTATATGCCGCACATGGAATTTCACATAGCAATCAAGTCGGGGGTCCCTAATCCCTCAAGTCAAAGTTAGACCAAACACCTACCTCAAACCAACGGGTAATTCAAAGCTCAACTACTGCTTTACCTCTCGATTCCACCTCCAATCCACACGTATCTAGTCATAATTAACTTAATAACATCAATTATCGATAAAGAAATCAATTCCAATGCATAATTATAGGTTTTCCAACATTTTTCCCAAAAAGATAAAAAAAAAACCGACCCCGGCCCGCTTAGTCAAAACCCAAAATTCGGACCAAAACTCAATTACCCATTCACCCACGAGCCCGGATATACAATTGGTTTTGGAATCCGACCTCAAATTGAGGTCTAAATCCCCAAATTTCGAAATTCCTAAGTTCTACCCAAAAATTCCCAATTCCACCATGAAAAACCCTAGATTCTAGGATGAATCTTGTAAAAAGAAGTAAAAAATTGAAATAAATGAGATAAGAATCATTTACTTATGATTTGGGGAAGAACTAGCGTTTGGAAAATTGCCTCTTCAAGTTTAGGTTTTGAAAAATGGGAGAATAAATGAAAAATCTCGTCTAAGTCCAAAGTTATCAGCTACAGATATCACATTTGCGACAAATGCGAAGCTCATGTCTGTCACGACCCGGATTTTCTACCCTCGAGAGTCGTGATGGCGCCTACTAGTGTGAGCTAGGCAAGCCAATTATTGAATAAGTAACCTTTTTACCCTTTTTATACTCTTTAACAGTTATAAAGCAATAATGTGTAAATAGCGGAAATTTAAAATAAGCGGAAGAAAAGCAAAAAAATATCTGAACATGTAACTAATACAACTATTTAAGCATTAACCACCCAGAACTGTTGTCAAAGTGTCACAGACGATCTAAGATTTACTACATATAAAATCCGAAAAATAAACGATACACTGTTTCTGAATAAAGGAAATGAAACATGTATAAAGGGATAGAGGGAGACGTCAGGGCCTGCGGACGCCTGCAGGTCTACCTTGGATCTTCGCGTGGACTGAAGGTAGCTACCCAATCTACGATCCAAAAGCTGCTCTAGGATCTACCCATAGGGCGGAGTGTAGTATCAGCAAAACCGACCCTATGTGCTGGTAAGTGCCTTGCCTAACCTCGGCGAAGTAGTGACGAGGCTAAGACCAGACTACCAAACAACTTGTGCAATTCAACTATATACAGCGGAACAGAAAAACAGAAATAAACCGTCAAATATGGGAGGGGTAGCATGCCGCGGGGGAGATATCAATTCAGAATAGAAAGACAACAGGTAATTGAAAGAAACAATATATCTCAGATATCAACAAAGAACCAGAAATCAATAAGTGCATGGCATCACCCTTCGTGCTTTTACTCTCATCCTCACCAAAGCAATCAAGTAATGAAAATGTGCACGGCATCACCCTTCGTGCTTTTCCTCTCGTCCTCACCATATTATTAATATAATCGGCACGGAATGGTACATCGTGCGGCACGGCATCACCCTTCGTGCTTTACACTCTTTCCTCACAAATCATACACGGCATCACCCTTCGTGCTTTAACACTCTCTCACTAAAACAATACACGACATCACCCTTCGTGCTTTAACACTCTTCCTCACCCAAACAATAATCAAAAATAATAGGGCAAGGGAATAAATGAAATTACAATAAGAATCCCAGCAAGGGAACAATAGTTCAACAATCAAGTCCCGGCAAGGGAATAACATCAAAAGAAGCATCAATATCCCGGCTAGGGAGATAACATCAAAAACAACAAATTCCCAGCAAGGGAGATAATATAATGACTCTCTTCCCTTTTTCACTTTTACTTAACAACTCACTTCACAACTTTGAGCCAATGCTCTAAAAGGTTCAATTTCCACTTATATTTTCACATTTCATTGTACAACTTGAGCCAACGCTCCTCAATGTTCAATTGTCTCAATTACTTTCACAAACTTTGCCCACCAATAGAAATCATCATCAAAGCATGAATAATACAACGAAGCCATAATAGTCATAATATAAGACTCACGAGCATGATTGACACCAACGTATAGATACTCGTCACCATGCCTATACGTCGTACTCGACAAATACCACATAGCAAATAGGACTCGACTCCTAACCCCTCAAGCTAAGGTTAGACCAAATACTTACCTCGATGCCTCGAACACAATTCACATCTCAACTATCACTTTACCCCTTGATTCCATCACCAGTTCACTCGTATCTAGCCACAAGTTACTTAATTACATCAATAAATGCTAAATGAATCAATTCAAATGCATGAAAATGAGTTTTCTAAAGTTTTACCCAAAAAGTCAAAAATCGCCCCTAGGCCCACATGGTCAAAACCCGAGGTTCGAACCAAAACCAGATTACCCATTCCCCCATGAACCCAAATATATGATTTGTTTTGAAATCGGACCTCAAATTGAGGTCCAAATCCCCAATTTTTGAAAAACCTAGGTTCTACCCAAAACACCCAATTTCCCCCATGAAAATCATTGATTTTGAGTTGAAATCATGTGAAAAGATGTTAATGATTGAAGACGAGTTAAAATTGACTTACAATCGATTTGGAAGAAGAGTTGTCTTTGAAAAATCGCCCAAGAGTGTTTTCGTTTTGAAAGAGTGTGAAAATGGGAGATTTTCGGCTAAGTATAAAAATTGCAGGTTGCAGATATGGGAATTGCGACCAGGGTTCACAATTGTGAACCCCGACCTCTGCTATGTTCGCATTTGCGAACAAGATGTCGCATTTGCGACCAAGTAGATTTTCCGGTCTTCTACGCATTTGCGATACAAGAGTCGCATTTGCGACTAAGGCAGTAGATGGGGGGAATAACATTTGCGATGGGAACCTCGCATTTGCGAGATAGTGCTGGCCTGGGCTAGTTTGCATTTGTGACATAGCCTTCGCAAATACTAAGCGTGCAGGCCTGCAATACATCAGTTCAAAATTTGCAACATCCTAAGTCAAAATTCCACTTCGTGGCCTATCCAAAACAAACCCCAGCCCTCGGGTCTCCAAACCAACCATGCACACCAACCTAAAAACATCATACGGACTTGCTCGTGCATTCAAATCGCTAAAATAACATCAACAACTATGAATTTAGCATCAAATCATAAAATTTCTTAAGAACTTCAATTTCTAATTTTCTCAAACACGATCTGATTCACGTCGTTTCAAGTCCGTTTCTTACCAAATTTAATAGACTTACCTTAAATCACATATAAGACTTGTACCGGGCGTCGGAACTAAAATGCGGGCCCGATACCATCAAGTTTTAATCACAATTCACTTCCAAATCTCATAAATAATTTCAGAGAATAATTTTCTTTAAAAATTTATTTCTCGGGCTTGGGACCTCAGAATTCGATTCCGGGCATACGCCCAAGTCCCATATTTTCCTACGGACCATCCGAGGCCGTCAAATCACGGGTCTGGGTCTGGTTACCCAAAATATTGACCGAAGTCAACTTAAACTCATTTTAAATGCAAAATTCATCATTTTCACATTTTCACAAAATGGCTTTCCGGCTATGCGCCCGGATTGTGCATGCAAATCGAGGTGATGCCGAAAGAGGCTTTTAAGGCCTTGGAATGAAGAATTAACTTTTAAAACAAGTGATGACCCAAGGTCATCACATCCTCCACCTCTAAAACAAGTGTTCGTCCTCGAACGAACAGAAGAAGAAAGTACATGAGTCAGGGAAAAGATGGGGATAACGGCTCCGCATATCGGACTCGGACTCCCAGGTCGATACCTCAGCGGGCTGACCTCTCCACTGAACACGAACATAAGAAAAAATCTTCGATCTCAACTGACGAACCTGCCAGTCTAGAATAGCTACCGGCTCCTCCTCATAAGACAAGTCCTTGTCCAACTGGATAGTGCTGAAATCTAACACGTGGGATGGATCGCCGTAATATTTCCGAAGCATGGACACATGAAACACTGGATGCACGGCTGATAAGCTCGGCAGCAACGCAAGTCTATAAGCCACCTCTCCCACTCGATCAAGAATCTCAAATGGGCCAATGAACCTAGGGTTAAGCTTGCCCTTTTTCCAAAATCTCATTATGCCCTTCGTAGGCGACACCCGAAGCAATACCCGCTCCCCGACCATGAATGCCAAATCTCAAACCTTACGGTCGGCATAACTCTTTTGCCTGGACTGAGTTGTACGAAGCCTATCCTGAATAATCCTAACCTTGTCCAAGGCATCCTGAGCCAGATCCGTACCCAAAAACCGAGCCCTTCCCGGCTCAAACCATCCAACCGCCGACCGACACTGCCTATCATACAAAGCCTCATACGGAGCCGTCTGGATACTCGACTGGTAGCTGTTGTTGTAGGCAAACTCTACTAAACACAAAAACTGATCCCACGAGCCTCCAAAGTCAATGACACAAGCTCGGAGCATATCCTCCAAAATTTGAATAGTCCGCTCGGACTACTCGTCCATCTGAGGATAAAACATTGTGCTCAACTCAACCCATGTGCCCAACTCTCACTGAACTGCTCTCCAAAAATGGGAGGTAAACTACGTACCTCGGTCCGAAATGATAGACTCGGGCACACCATAAAAGCGAACTATCTCCCGGATATAGATCTCAACTAACCTCTCGGAAGAATAAGAGACTGCCATAGGAATAAAATGTCTTGACTTGGTCATCCTATCAACAATAACCCACACTGCATCGAACTTCCTCTGAGTCCGTAGGAGTCCAACAACAAAGTCCATAGTGATACGCTCCCACTTCCACTCAGGAATCTCAATCTTCTGGAACAAACCACCAGGCCTCTGATGCTCGTACTTAACCTGCTGACAGTTCAAACACCGAACCATATATGCAACAATGTCCTTCTTCATTCTCCGCCACCAATAATGTTGCCGCAAATCCTGATACATCTTAGCAGCGCCCGGACGAATAGAGTACCGGGAACTATGGGCCTCCTCTAAAATCAACTCTTGAAGCCCATCCACATAAGGCACACGAACTCGACCCTGCAACCTCAAAACTCTATCATCTCCTAAGGTAACCTGCTTGGCACCTCCGTGCTGCACCGTGTCTCTAAGGACACACAAATGGGGATCATCATACTGCCGATCACGGATACGCTCCAACAAAGAGGAACAAGCGACCGTGCAAGCTAACACACGACTGGGCTCAGAAACATCCAACCTCACAAATTGATTGGCCAAAGCCTGAACATCCAAAGCAAGTGGTCTCTCACCGATCGAAATATAAGCAAGACTGCTCATACGGGCTGACTTTCTACTCAAAGCGTCGGCACCACATTGTTCTTTCCTGGATTATATAAGATGGTGATATCATAGTCCTTTAATACCTCCAACCACCTTCTCTACCTTAAATTTAGCTCCTTCTGCTTGAACAAATACTGCTGACTCTTGTGATCCGTGAACACCTCACATGCTACTCCATTCAGATAATGCCTCCAAATCTTCAACGTGTGAACAATGGTTGCTAACTCCAAATCATGAACTGGATAGTTCTTCTCATGAATCTTCAACAGTCGCGAAGCATAGGCAATGAACTTTCCATCTTGCATCAACACCGCACAAAGTCCAATACGAGATGCATCACAATAAACTGTATAAGGCCCTTAACCTGTGGGCAAAACCAACACCGGTGTCGTAGTCAGAGCTGTCTTGAGCTTCTGAAAGCTCGTCTCACACTCGTTCGACCATCTGAACTGGGCACCCTTCTGGGTCAACCTGGTTATCGGGGATGTGATAGATGAGAACCCCTCCACAAACCGACGATAATAGCCTACCAATCCGAAGAAACTCCGAATCTCTATAGCTGATGCTGGTCTAGGCCAGTTCTTGACTGCCTCAATCTTCTTCGGATCAACCTGAATACCCTCTTAGAATACCACATGACCTAAGAATGCAACTGAACTCAACCAGAACTCACATTTCGAAAACTTGGCATACAATTGACTATCCCTCAAAGTCTGAAAAACCACTCTAAGATGCTGCTCGTGCTCCTCCCGGCTACGGGAATAGATCAAAATATCATCAATGAATACTATCACAAACAAATCCAAGTAAGGCCTGAACACTCGGTTCATCAACTCCATAAAAGCTGTTGGGGCGATTTTGTCAACCCAAATGGCATCACTAAGAACTCATAATGCTCGTACCAAGAGTGGAAAGCTGTCTTAGGGACATCGGATGCCCTAATCCTCAACTGATGGTAGCCAGATCTCAAATCGATCTTCGAGAAGACCTTGGTACCCTGAAGCTGATCAAACAAATCATCAATCCTCGGCAATGGATACTTATTCTTGATTGTAACCTTGTTCAACTACTGGTAATCAGTACACATTCTCATCGATCCGTCCTGCTTCTTAACAAACAACATCGGCGTACCCCAAGGCGAAACACTAGGTATAATGAAACCTTTCTCAAGCAAGTCTTGCAACTGCTCCTTCAACTCTTTCAACTCAGGCGGGGCCATATGATATGGCGGGATAGAAATGGGCTGAGTGCCCGGAGCCAAATCCATGAAAAAGTCAATATCCTTGTCGACCGGCATACCCGGTAGGTCTGAAGGAAATACCTTAGGAAACTCACGAACAACGGGCACAGAATCAATAGAAGGAACCTCAGCACTAGAATCATGGACATAGGCCAAATAGGCCAAACACCCCTTCTTGACCATATGCCGAGCCTTCATATATGAGATAACACTGCGGGTAGAATGACCAGGAGTCCCTCTCCACTCTAAACGAGGTAAACCCAGTAAGGCTAAGGTCATAGTCTTGGCATGGCAGTCCAAGATAGCGTGAAAAGGTGATAACCAGTCCATCCCCAATATGACATCAAAATCAATCATGTCCAGAAGAAGCAAATCTACACGAGTCTCAAGACCCCCAATCACAACTATACAAGAACGATGGACTCGATCTACCATAATAGAATCACCCACTGATGTAGACACATAAATAAGAGCACTCAAAGAATCACTAGGCATGACCAGATACGGTGCAAAATAAGATAATACATAGGCGTACGTAGATCCCGGATCAAATAAAACTGAAGCATCTCTACTACAAACCAGAACAGTACCTGTGTTAACCACATCGGAAGCCTCAGCCTCGGGCCTGGCTGGAAGAGCATAACATCAGGGCTGGTCCCCACCACCTTGAACTACACCTCTAGGACAGCCTGCTGCTGGCTGGCCTCCACCTCTAGCGGCCTGAGCTCTACCTCTAACACCTCTACCTCCACCTCTAGCACCTCTACCCCCCACCTCTAGCTGGCTGGGCGGGCTGTGAACACTCGGTGCCTGAACCATGGTACGGGAACCCTGATGCTGAGAGCTACTCGGTGCTCGAGGGCAAAACCTAGCAATGTGACCCATATCACCACAAGTGTAACAAGCCCTCGACTGCTGAGACTGCTGACCCTGACGACCTGAATGACCACCCCGAAAACTCTGAAGTGGCGGTGCACCAATAAGAGCTGGTAGTGCACTGTAGGACTGTTGATCAGAATATTGCATATGGGGACCACAACCACCTGAAGCACCGTGAGAAACCTGAAGTGCTAACTAAAAAGGCCTAGGAGGATGGCCTCTACCATACGAATCTCTGCCTCCAGACGAGGTACCACTGAATCGGCCTAAATGACGAGGCCTCTTGTCAGACCCCTGACAACCCCCTGCGATAAAACCATCTCAACTCTCCTGGCAATATTGGGCGCCTCCTGGAAAGAAATCTCACTCCCATTCTCACTAGCCATATGAAGTCAAATCGGCTGAATAAGTCCCTCAATAAACCTCCTCACCCTCTCTCTCTCTCTCTCAGTAGGAAGTATGATAAGAGCATGACGAGCCAAGTCGATGAATCTGGTCTCATACTGAGTAACAGTCATAAAACCCTGCTGGAGACGCTCAAATTGCCTCTGATAGATCTCTCTCTGAGTAATAGGGAGAAACTTCTCCAGAAATAACTGAGTAAACTGCTCCTAAGTCAAAATTGGTGATCCGACTGGTCTACCCAAGCAATAATCTCTCCACCAAGTCTTGGCGGATCCAGATAATCGAAAAGTAGCAAATCGACCCTGTTGGTCTCCACGATCCCCATGTTCCTGAGAACCTCATGACAGTTGTCTAGATAATCCTGGGGATCCTCAAAAGATGCACTGCTGAAAGTAGTAGTGAAGAGCTTGGTGAACCTGTCCAACCTCCACAAAGAATCGGCAGACATGGCTACTCCATCACCGATCTGAGCTACCACACCCGGCTGAACTGCTCCAACTGGCTGGACTGCTAGAGTCTGGAACTGGGGAGCTGCCTGCTCCAGAGTGCGAGTAGCATGAGTCTAGGCTCCTCCTTCTACCTAAGAGATGGTTGGTGCTACAGGAAGCAAGCCTGCGCGGTTGACACTCTCCATAAGGCCCACTAGACGGACTAGAGCATCCTAGAGTACGGGGCTAGCAATAAACCCCTCTAGGACCTGAGCTGGGCCCACCAGAACTGTCTGGGCTGGAACCTCATCATCAAAGTCAACCTGAGGCTCCGTCGCTGGTGCTGCTGCACTGGTTGAGCTCTACCCCTACTTCGGTCTCTAGTACAGACTCGGCCTCGCCCTCTACCCCTCGTGGGAGCTGCTGCTGGGAGCTCGCGCTGCTGGTTAGTGGATGAGGAAGCGCGTGTTCTCACTATCTGTAAAAGAATAGAGTAGAAACCCAATTAGTATTGAGAAACCAAACCGCACGACAGGAAAGAATCAATGTGAAGTTTTTCCTAACTCTGTAGCCTCTGGGGGATAAATACAGACGTCTCCATACCAATCCCTCAGACTCTACTAAGCTTGTCTATGAACTATAAGACCCATGTAACCTAGAGCTCTAATACAAACTTGTCACGACCCGGATTTTCCACCCTCGGGAGTCGTGATGGCGCCTACTAGTGTGAGCTAGGCAAGCCAATTATTGAACAAGTAACCTTTTTACCATTTTTATACTCTTTAATAGTTATAAAGCAATAACGTGTAAACAACGGAAATTTAAAATAAGCGAAAGAAAAGCAATAAAATATCTGAACATCTAACTAATACAACTGTTTAAGCCTTAACCACCCATAACTGGTATCACAGTGTCACAGACGATCTAAGATTTACTACATACAAAATCCGAAAAATAAACAATACACTATTTCTGAATGAAGGAAATGAAACAGGGATAAAGAGATAGAGGGAGATGCCTGCAGGTCAACCTTGGATCTCCGCGTGGACTGAAAGTAGCCACCCAATCTACGATCCAAAAGCTGCTCCGGGATCTGCACATAGTGCAGAGTGTAGTATCAGTACAACTGACCCCATGTGTTGGTAAGTGCCTAGCCTAACCTCGGCGAAGTAGTGACGAGGCTAGGCCCAGACTAACAAACAACCTGTGCAATTCAACTATATACAGCAAAAAAGAAGAACGGAAATAAACAGTCAAATATGGGAGGGGTAGCATGCTGCGGGGGAGATATCAATTCAGAATAGAAAGACAATAGGTAATTGAAAGAACAATATATCTCGGATATCAATAAAGAACCAAAAATCAATAAGTGCACGGCATCACCCTTCGTGCTTTTACTCTCGTCCTCACCAAAGCAATCAAGTAATGAAAATGTGCACAGCATCACCCTTCATGATTTTACTCTCGTCCTCACCATATAATCAATATAATCGGCACGGAATGGTACGTCGTGCGGCACGGCATCACCCTTCGTGCTTTACACTCTTTCCTTACAAATCATACACGACATCACCCTTCGTGCTTTAACACTCTCTCACCAAAACAATACACGGCATCACCCTTCGTGCTTTAAAACTCTTCCTCACCCAAACAACAATCACAAATAATAGGGCAAGGGAATAAATGAAATTACAATAAGAATCCCGGCAAGGGAACAATAGTTCAACAATCAAGTCCCGGCAAGGGAATAACATCAAAAGAAGCATCAACATCCCGGTTAGGGAAATAACATCAAAAACAACAAATTCCCGGCAAGGGAGATAATATAATGATTCTCTTCTCTTTTTCACTTTTACTTCACAACTCACTACACAACTTTGAGTCAATGCTCTAAAAGGTTCAATTTCCACTTATACTTTCATTTTTCATTGTACAACTTGAGCTAACGCTCCTCAATGTTCAAATGTCTCAATTACTTCCACAAACTTTGCCCAACAATAGAAATCATCATCAAAGCATGAATAATACAACGAAGCCATAATAGTCATAATATAAGACTCACAAGCATGATTGACACCAACATATAGATACTCGTCACTATGCCTATACGTCATACTCGACAAATACCACATAGCCAATAAGACTCGACTCCTAATCCCTCAAGATAAGGTTAGACCAAACACTTACCTCGATGCCTCGGAACACAATTCACGTCTCAACTATCGTTTTACCCCTTGATTCCACCACCAACTCATTTGTATCTAGCCACAAGTTCCTTGATTACATCAATAAATGCTAAATGAATCAATTTTAATGCATGAAAATGAGTTTTCTAAAGTTTTACCCAAAAAATCAAAAATCGCCCCTGGGCTCACATGGTCAAAACCCGAGGTTCGAACCAAAACCCGATTACCCATTCCCCCACGAACCCAAATATATGATTTGTTTTGAAATCAGACCTCAAATTGAGGTCCAAATCCCCAATTTTTGAAAAACCTAGATTCTACCCAAAACACCCAATTTCCCCCATGAAAATCATTGATTTTGAGTTGAAATCATGTGAAAAGGTGTTAATGATTGAAGAAACGAGTTAAAATTGACTTACAATCGATTTGATAGAAGAGTTGTCTTTGAAAAATCACCCAAGAGTGTTTTTGTTTTGAAAGAGTGTGAAAAATGGGAGATTTTCGGCTAAGTATAAAAATTGCAGGTTGCAGATATGGGAATTGCGACCAGGGTTCGCAATTGCGAACCTCGACCTCTGCCATGTTCGCATTTGCGAACAAAATGTCGCATTTGCGACTAAGGCAGTAGCTGGGGGGAACGCATTTGCGATGAGAACCTCGCATTTGTGAGATAGTGCTGGCCTGGGCTAGTTCGCATTTGCGACATAGCCTTCGCAAATGCGAAGCCTGCAGGCCTGCAATACATCAGTTCAAAATCTGCAACATCCTAAGTCAAAATTCCACTTTGTGGCCTATCCAAAACTCACCCGAGCCCTCGGGGCTCCAAACCAATCATGCACACCAACCTAAAAACATCATACGGACTTGTTTGTGCATTCAAATCGCTAAAATAACATCAACAACTATGAATTTAGCATCAAAATCATGAAATTTCTTAAGAACTTAAAATTTCCAATTTTCTCAAAAACGATCTGATTCACGTCGTTTCAAGACCGTTTCTTACCAAATTTCACTGACTTACATTAAATCACATATAAGACCTGTAACGGGCGTCGGAACCAAAATACGGGCCCGATACCATCAAGTTTTAATCACAATTCACTTCCAAATCTCATAAATAATTTCAAAGAACAATTTTCTTTAAAAATTCATTTCTCGGGCTTGGGACCTCGGAATTTGATTCCGGACATACGCCAAAGTCCCATATTTTCCTACGGACCCTCCGGGACCGTCAAATCATGGGTCCGGGTCCGTTTACCCAAAATATTGACCGAAGTCAACTTAAACTCATTTTAAATGCAAAATTCATCATTATTAATTGATTTTCACAAAATGGCTTTCCGGCTACGCGCCCAGAATGTGCACGCAAATCGAGGTGATGGCAAAAAAGGTTTTTAAGGCCTCGAAACGCAGAATCCACTTTTAAAACAAGTGATGACCCTAGGGCCATCACAATGTCGTAAATGTGGGAAAGGTATCGCAAATGCGAACACCTCGCATTTCTTCTGCCTTCGCAAATGTGAAATCCCAGCAAATGCGGCCTTTTCATTCGCAATTGCGAAGTACCCAGTTCCCTCCCATGCTCGCAAATGCAGATATTCTTCGCAAATGCGAGGCTTGCATTTGCGAGCCAAACCTCGTATTTGCGAGATATGCAGACTTGAACACACCAGCAAATTTTTCTTTAGTCCAAAACACTCCGTAATATATTCGAAACTCACTTGAGCCCTCGGGGCTCCAAACCAAACATACACGCAAGTCTTAAAACATCACATGAACTTGCTCGTGTGATCAAATCGCCAAAATAACATCCAAAACTACGGATTTAACAACAAAACACATGAAATTTTCAAGATAGTTTCAAAACTTCTATTTTCTCAACCAAATGTCCGAATCACATCAAATAAACTCCGTTTTCCACCAAATTTCACAAACATGACTTAGATATTATATTAAACCTATATCGGGCTCCAAAATCATAATACGGGACCGATACCAACATCAAACATTAATCAATTCCTTCAATTCCTTAACTTTTTAGTCTTACAATTTCATCAAAAATTCATTTCTCGGGCCTAGGACCTCGGAACTTGATTCCGGGCATATGCTCAGGTCCCATATTTTACTACGGACCTACTGGAACCATCAAATCACAGTTCTAGGTTCGTTTATCCAAAACGTTGACCGAAGTCAATCAAAATCAACGTTTTAGGCCAAAAATTGTTATTTCATAAATTTTCCAAATAAATTCTTTCCGGAATCACGCTCGGACTGCGGACGCAAATCGATGAGAGATAAAATAAGGGTTTTAAGGCCTCGGAACACGGATTCGAGTTCTAAAATAGAATATGACCTTTTAGGTCATCATAGGAAGGGAGTATGTAGACAAATTATAAATAACCTCCATAACTCACATGTCACGACCCAAAATCAACTATGGTGATGGCGCCTATCGTGGAACTAGGACAACCTCAAACTCAACAACCCAACACGGTAAAATAACTTTAAAATCATGACGGAAGCAGTTAACATTAAACAAATTCTTTTGAAAACATAATAAATCCCAAAGTGTGATACAATCTAGTCCAAAATCGGGGTATCACCGAGTACATGAGCGCCTATTTAGAATACAATCCACTATAGTGTCTAAATAAATAACTGAAAATACAACTGATGATAAAGGAAGAGAGTCAAGGCCTGCAAATACGGTGCAGCTACCTTGATAGTCTCTTAACTCTAGGACCACAATCAGCAACCGTCGCCGTGAACAATGTTGCATGGATCTGCACACGAGGTGTAGGGAGTAACGGAAGTACACCAACTCAGTAAGTAACAAGCCCAAACTTTGGTCTGAAAGGTAGTGACGAACTCAAGCAGTACAGATAAAAATAGAAATGACGGTGCAGAAACGTAGGCATGCTTTCAAATTAGTTGAACAACTCAAACAGTAAAGTAAAGCAGATCTAAACAGTTTAAAGAATATAACTCAACTATCTCTACATGCCAATGTGCATACTGTAGGAAATGCACCATGCGCTCCCACTCTCAAGTGCTCAACCACTTGGTACTGTATATGGCCGTCCAGCCCAGGGAAGATCCATCCTGGAACATATACAACACTGACTATAAGTCACCCAGTACCGAGGAAAAGGGCAATCTAACCCTGTGGAGAAGATCCATCTCCAGATATCAAGTACTTCGGACAAGATTCATGTCCAAGGAAGATCCATCCCTCAATAATATCATCCACGCTCACTGGGGGTGTGTTACAGACTCCGGAGGGGCTCCTATAGCCCAAGCTCTATCACAAATCAATATAATCGCTGCGACATGCAGCCCGATCCCATAACTATCACTCATAATCATGCTCTCAGCCTCACTCAGTCATCAATCTCTCCAGTCTCACCCACGAGCTAACATGTCATGAAAACTAACCCGGAACAATGATATGATGAATCAATAAATAACTGAGACTGAGATATTATATAAAAATGCATGAACATGACTGAGTACGAAATATCAATAAAAATAGTGAGATGACAGCAAGGAACAACCACTAAGGGCCCCAACAATATAGGCATAAAGCCTAAACATGATATCTAGCATAATTTACAGCACAATTACTTTATCACATGATACAAACATAGATATCAACAAGAGAGAGTCACTATACGGTGCCATGGAATCCACCAGGTCTCAATTCTCATAGTGCACGCCCGCACGCTCGTCACTGGCATACACGTCACCTCAATACCAATCACATATCACATAATTCGGGGTTTCGAATCCTCGGAACCAAGTTTGAAAGCGTTACTTACCTCAAATCGAGCAGATCTCTACTCCGAAATGCTTTCGCCTCTCAAATCGGTCTCCAAACGTCCCAAATCTAGCCACAAATAGTACAACACAATCAATAAAGGCTAAAAGGATCAATTCCACAAGAAAACTACTGGGTTAGAGTCAAAAATCCGAAATCGGCCCGAATCCTACCCCCGTCCCACGTCTTGAAATCCAACAAAAGTCACAAAACCCGAAAGTTCATTCACTCACGAGTCTAACCATACCAAATTTACACAAATCTGATAACAAAATCCCATTCAAAACCTCAAAAATCCATCTCAAGAACACTTCCTCTTTTTCTCCAATATTTCACCCCAAATCACAAATTAGATGATAAAATTGAAGACATAATCATGGGATTTAGCCAAAACCAAGTAAAAATCACTTACCCCAATGTTTTTTCCTTGAAAAAACTTTCAAGAATAGTCTCTCCCCAAGCTCCAACTCGTCAAAAAATGGAAAATGGGAGTCCCCTTATTTTATAACTTAAAGTTTCTGTCCAGGCTTCCCTCGGTCGCTACCCTCGATTTTCCCCCTCGATTCTGCCTCGATCATGGCCTCGATCCTGCCCTCGATCATGGCCTTGATCCTGACCTCGATTTTTGACCACCTTGATTTTTTTTTACCACCTCGATTTTTGACAGATGAAGAAAACTAGAATCACACCAACAGATATCAGCCATCAATCAAAGTGCAAAAATGATCCGTTAACCACCCGAAACTCACCCGAGGCCCACGGGATCTCAATCAAACATACCATCAAGTCCCAAAACATCATACGAATTTAGTTGAATCTTCAAATCGCCTCAAACAACATTAAAAACACGAATTACACACGGATTCAAGCTTAATGAAACTAAGAACTTCCAACTTCTATATTCGATGCCGAAACCTATCAATTCAAGTCCGATTGACCTCAAATTTTGCACACAAGTCATAAATGACTTAACAAAACTATGAAAATTTTCAGAACCGGATTATGACCCCTATATCAAAAAGTCAACTCCCCGTCAAACTTTTCAAAAATTTAACTTTTGCCAATTCAAGCCTAATTCTACTACGGACCTCCAAAACACAATCTGAACGCGCTTCCAAGTCCAAAATCACCTAACGGAGCTAACAGAACTATCAAAATTCAAATCCGAGGTCATTTACACATAAGTCAAAATCTGATCAACTTTTTCAATTTAAAGTCACAATTAAGAGACTAAGTGCCTCGATTCACTCTAAAATCACTCCGGACCCGAACCAACTAACCCGATATATCATAATATAGCTGCAGAACACAAAAGAATCAGGAAATGGGAAAATGGGGCTATAACTCTCAAAACACCGGTCGGGTTTAGTTGTTTATCGTATTATGGTATTTATGATGGACATTATAGAAGAGATTTATTTATGCACAACTAATGTCCCTATATTATATATTAATATTATGTGATTATTGAGCCAAGTGGGAGAATGTAATATTTTCCTACGTATATGTTTTAGGCACGTAATTAATACTTAATTAATGAGCAAATCACATCCGTCCGATCTGTTACTTGATGAACGTCCCGAATTAAACGAGAACCTCTATAAATTGGTCATCTCCATCACTAAAGTCGACGGTAACGAAAGTTAGAAAAAGGGATGAGAAACTAATTTTAATTAATGTTTCCGCTTCACGATAATAACTTCCACTTCAAATATATTTTTTTATAATAATTTTTGTGTAAAATTATCATGGTCAAGATCCCTGACACAAATTAAAGTTTACGGTAATACTATCAGTTCTTTTGGGCAACATAGCAAATGAAAACTCAGGATCAGTAAGTCACAATTCAATTAATGTTCGACGACCGACTTAACTGTTCAGAAAACAGAGACCCAGAGTAGGCGCGTGCGGGACCATAAATTAAGCAACGATGACATAATAGAACAACCGTCGTCTCGCCTCGTATCTATCCTCTCAAAATTTGCAATTTTCTGCCATTCACAGTTCACTGTGAAGTTATCCATATCTATATTATCCGTTGCAAAAAGAAATATCTAGGCATAAATCTTGAAAATAACCCCAACCTCCCCTATATAAAACCTGCTGAAAGCTGAGATTGATCAATCAAGAAAGTACAGGAGCCCCCACAGTTTCCCTTATTTAAGTCGTCCTTATCACAATACATGCATAGTTTCTACTGGATCAGATTCTCTGTTCTGTTCCCTCCCTCCTTTCCCAAAATAGAAACCCCTTTCTCATTCTTCTACATTAAGCCAATTCTAAGTGAAGCCAAGCCACTTTTGACATATTAAATCTGTCTTTCAACCCCTTTTGAGAATTAAGGTCCAGCAATCAGGGTCCAAAAGTTAGAATATTCTCATATGTATGGCTCTGAATTATATGGATTTGAAGCAAATAAAAAAGGAACTGGTTTATACTCAAAAGAATAAAAACTTGATTGTTGCTTTGGGAGCTCTAGGTGTCACTGGTTTTGGTGCATACAAAGCTTATAACTCACGTTCTATGGCTTTAAAAAGGGAAAGATTGTTTAAGCTTGCTGATGCAGTTATTTCTTTAGCTGAAATGGTATCTGATTCTGCTGATGCAATTGGAATTTTCTCAAGAGATCTAAAGGAATTTATACGATCAGAATCTGATCAAATTCCTACAAGTTTAAAGCAGATTTTAAAGATTCCTCAGTCAGATGAGCTTTCAGAGTCTGTTGTTAAGGTTACTAGTGCTTTGACTATTGGATTTCTCAAAGGTTACCAGCAAGAAACAGAGAGAACTGGCTCTGGTTTGTTTGACCAAATCCTAAATAAACTGTTTTCTGATGCAGGGAGTGGTTTTGCTTCTGTAATTGTGGGAAATTTTGTTAGGAATTTGGTACTGTCATTTTATTCTGTTAAACAGAGTTCAGATATTGAATACTCTGTTCCAATATGGATTGATGCTTTGTTTCAGGATAAGTGCAGAGAATTGATTGGGAATTGTGTGCAATTATTTGTGAGCACTGCTGTTACTGTTTATCTTGACAGAACAATGCATATCAACACCTACAATGAGATATTTACTGGGTTGACAAATCCCAAGAATGAAGCTAAAACGAGAGAAATGCTAGTGACCATATGTAATGGTGCCGTAGAAACTTTTGTCAAAACTTCTCATCAAATTTTGACAAGTACAGAAATGGATTCATCTGCTCTTTCAGTTAATAACTTCAAAGAGAAACAATTTTTGGATGAGGATCAGGACAGTGAATGGATGAATAAAGTAGTATGTTCTACTTTGGCAATGCCATGCAATAAGACGTTTATTCTTGATTTGAGTGGGAGGCTTATTTTTGAGTGTGTTAAATCTTTTGTGGAGATTCTACTGGAAAAGTTATATGAGTGTTTGAGAAGATATGTAGATTTTATCAACGAGGAGATTGTTCGAAGTACTGCTGAAGTTTATAGGTGTGTGAGTGTGAAGTCCTCTGCTGTTATTAGCTTATGCCTTAGTTTGTGTGTGGACATCTTGAATGGTCCTTGGGTTTTGGTTCTTACTTAAAGTTTATCACTGTCACAATATTCCAGCAAGAGAAAGGTTCTTTGTCGGTAAAACTCTTTGCATATTTACTCTCTGTCTTAGATTTATTGTACTAGTTGAATGAATTTAACAATGTATGCTGTCTCTCATACAGAAGGTTAGCAGGTAGTACCACTAGTATTAGTGCTAGTCTTAGTGTTCTATTATTGTTAGATTTATATTGCTACACATCACTTTCTTATTATCTTGTTGTTGCAACTATTTTCTTTTCATTTTTCCTTGAAACGAGGGTCTATCAAAAATAATTTTTATATCTCAAGGTAGGATTAATATTTGCGTACACACTACCCTCTCCGGACCCACTTGTGGGATTATCCTGTGTTTGTTATTGTAGTTATGTTGTCTCTCTAGTCTTTGATCTCTGCTCTTAAGTTCTTTCACTTTTATATTCGAGATTTAGGTGATCATGGTTTTGGTAAGAAAATATTGAGGAAATTAAATGTCTACTTCAGTAATCTTTTGCAAATTATTGGGTAGTTATTTATTAGAGCATGAATTTGCTTAGTCCAAAATACAAGCTTGTAAGAGAGAAGTCTCAACGGCGGAACTTTTGTGCTACAAGTGATGCCTCACCAGTTGCAGTAAGCACGACTCTTGTTAACATTTCTCAACCTTTATAAATTATAAGATTAGTTGCAATGCTTGGTTTTGATTTGATTTTAAGCTGCTAGTCTTTTGCTTAATTATGTTAGAAGAATCAAACACCATTCTTTTTATGGAGTTAGCTGTAAGCTCAATATAAAATAGTATATACATTTTAATGGTGTTCAACTATATAGGTCTAAGTTAGAAGCCCTCATTGCACAAAACATTGTTCAAGGAGAAATTCATGGTGTGATTGCGAACTCAAAAAACACTTTTAAGTATCTAAAAATCATTACCTGGATTTATGATCTAATAGCACTGGTGGAAGCCTTCCACATTATAGCGGGATTTTGATTTTAATCAATCCTTCTTTTTAATAATGATAGTATTCAAAATCAGCTTACGCATTACACCAAATTAGTTGCTCCCTCCGTTTCAATTTATGTCAATTTGTTTGATTGGGCACGAAGTTTAAGAAAAAATAAAAAATTTTGAGATTTGTGGTCATAAACAAGTCAAAAAGGGCCCTAGAGTATTTGTGTGATAATAAAAACTTCTTATTAAAAGTAAAATTGTAAGTTTAAGTTAAATTATTACCAAATATAGAAAGGGGTCATTCTTTTTTGAACGTACCAAAAAAGAAATAGGTTCACATAAACTAGAATGGAGGCACTACCTATTATTTCTTACCAACACAAAGTGTCAAAGTGACAGTGTCTTACCGTATTCTTCTCGATCCCCGTCCCATTCATCACTTGTAAAAAAACTTTTCTGAAGAAAAGATACCATGAAAATCAACAAGGGATACATCAAAAGTGATTTAACACTATCACTAGCAATCGTATTATTGTATCACATTGAGACTTACAAGGCTATAACTAAATATTGAAACAATCTTCGAAAGTTAGAAGCAAACTATTCTTTTTTTTTTCCTTCCTAATGCATAAATTCTCATTATATGACCCAACATTAGATCTAGATTTTTATACATAGATTTATAAGAGATGGGTTAATCTAAATCAATATTAATATCCAAACGACATAGCTATGGTATTTATGAAGATTACCGAACGTGTATTATTAGTTAGCAATATCTTAGAGTAATAATGGAGCAATAAATGATTCAAAAATATAAAGGATAGCAGTAAATGATAATGAATGGTATGTAAGTAAATAATGGACCGCAGTTCACCCGACAGGGTGAGATTTTTCCACTGATTCCTCTGACAATAATGGATAATGATAAGCACTTGAATATATTGCTTCTTCTTGGATCAGGAGAGATAAGTAAGAAAAGAAGTATAAAGACAAACTTTATATGTATATGATAAAGCGAGAATCTTCAGAGAATGTCAATATTGTTCTTTACAAAAGTGTTCAATACCCTTTTTAGGAGTACACCTCTTCCTATTTATAAAGGTACATGAGCCACAAAACCCTAGATAGTACAACATAGAGGAATATTTACTGCATATTCTCTAGGGAATCTAAATCTTTAAACTATTTGTTGTTGCACGTCGAGGACAGGTGCTCGTTCTCGTCCTCGTTTCCCATTTAAGCTAAATCTAAATCTAAATCTTTGCAAGTGCATTCAGTGTTTCGAGGCCTAAAAACTCCATTTTACCCCACTTTGATTTGCGTGCGTGGTCCGGACCCATATCCGGAAAGCCTTCTATATAAAAATATGAGAAATAGAAATTTTAGAGTTAAAATTATGATTATGGTTGACTTTGGTCAACATTTTTAGCAAACAGACCTGGATCTGTGTTCTAACTATCCCGGGAGGTCCGCAGTAAAATATGGGACTTGGGCGTATACCCGGAAATGAATTCCGAGGTCCCAAGCCTTAGAAATCAATTTTTTGAAAGAAATTATTTTATTGAATTATATAAGAAACAAAGAAAAGAATTCATATTTGAAACCATTGTTATCGGGTCCGTATTTTGGTTCCAGAGCCCGGTACAAACTTGTTATAGTATTTGAAAGATAAATGTGAAATTTGGTGAAAAACGGAGTTTATTTGACGTGAGTTGGACTTCCGGTTAAAGAGTAATAAACTTTGAGAGTTCTTGATGAAAATGTTGAGTTTTGAGGTTTAATTCATGATTTTACATGTTATTTTGAGGATGTGATCGCACGAGTAGGTCCATATAATGTCTTTGAGTTAGTATGCACACTTGGTTTGGGGTTCAGAGGACTCGGGTGAGTTTCGGGTAGGTCCCGGGATGTCTTAGGCTTAAAAACATGGATGTTGCAGGTTCAGAGAAGTGCAAACCTCTGAACCCACAATGCTAAATAGTTTTTGTGTTGTCCGCACTGGTGACTGTGCGGCCGCAGTCCATTTTGTGCGGTCTGCACAGGTTCACCGATACGACTTCGGAAGCCCATATCTTTTGATCTACGAGAAATTTGGGGATGATTCAAAAGTAAAAGTTGTAGATCTTTGAATCTAGTTTTCAGAAACATATTATAATAGGCATTTGGGCATCTCTATAAAAAGTTATGGCCAAAATACTAAGACATGTCACCGCAGAACACAAGTAGTGTTGTGCGTCCGCAATTGGTTTTGTGCGGTTCGCACAGGACACCTGAGAATAGTATATTTAGACGGGATTTTTAGTTATTTTTTATTTTTCAAAACCCCAAAAATATAAGAGGCGATTTTCCAAACAACCTTTCTTCTCCAAAACGTTAGTAAGTGATTTCTAACTCATTTCCTTCACTCCATAACATCTTTTAACATGATTTCAACTCAAAAGCAATGATTTTCATGGGGGAAATTTGGTGTTTTGGGTAGAACCTAGATTTTTCAAAAAATTGAGGATTTGGACCTCGATTTGAGGTCTGATTTCAAAACAAATTATATATTTGAGTTCGTGGGGGAATGAGTAATCAGGTTTTGGTTCGAACCTCGGGTTTTGACCATGTAGGCCCGGGGGCGATTTTGACTTTTTGGGTAAAACTTTGGAAAATCCATTTTTATGCATTCAAATTGATTCATTTAGCGTTTATTGATGTAATTAAGTAACTTGTGACTAGATACGAGCGAATTGGCGGTGGAATCAAGGGGTAAAGCTATAATTGAATCGTGAATTGTGTTCGTGGCATCGAGGTAAGTGTTTGGTCTAACCTTAGCTTTAGGGATTAGGAGTTGTGTCCTATTTTCTATTTGCTTCTTGTTGAGTACGACGTATAGGGATGGTAACGAGTATCTATACGTTGGTGCCAAGCATGACCGTGAGTCTTATATTGTGATTTTCATGATTTCGTTGTATTATTCATGCTTTGGTGAAGATTTCTAATTATTGTATAAAGTTTGTGGAAAGAATTGTGACCTATGAACATTGAGGAGCGTTGTCTCAAGTTGTATAGCAAAATTGTGAAAGTATAAGTGACAATTGAACTTTTAGAGCATTGGCTCGAGTTGTGAAGTAAATTATGAAGTAAGAGTGAGAAAAAGAAAAGATCATTATGTTGCCCCATTGCCAGACTATTGTTGAATTGTGGTTCCCTTGCATTGTGTTCTTAATTGATATTACGAATGCTTAGGTTGAGGATTCTTTGTGTTGGGTAGGGATTATGGGTATAGCTGAGGTAGTTAGGTGTCGGAATGAGGTTAGTTATAGCTGAGGTAGTTAGGTGTGGTGACGAGTTTGGTTATAGCTGAGGTGGTTAGATGTTGTAACGAGTTTGGTTATAGCTAAGGTAGTTAGGTGTGGTATCAAGTTTGGTTATAGTTGTTTCTCCCTTGCCGGGACGTGATTGCTTGTGCTGTCGAATCCCTTGCTGGGACAGTGTAGACCTTATTGATCTCTTGTCGGGACTCTCGTTATAATTGTAAATAGTATATATGGATCGGGTTGCACGCCGCAATAATATTATATGTGGATCGGATTGCACGCCGCAACAATATTATATATGGATCGGGTTGCACGCCGCACCAATATTATATATGGATCGGGTTGCACGCCGCAATGATCGGGTTGTACGCTACAACAATATTATATATGGATCGGATTGCACGCCGCAACAATATTATATGTGGATCGGGTTGCACGCCGCAACAAAGATATAATAAAATGGGAGCGGGTGGTACGCCTACCACAAGACAAAGTGAAATGGGAGCGGGTGGCACGCCTGCCACGAGATATGAAAAGAAAGTGAAATATGCCTTTGTACCTTTTTTCGTGTTAGTGGGTGGTTTTGATTCCTTAATAATTCTCTTGATATTCTGTTTTACCTGCTATTTCCCGAAGCATGTTTCCCCCTTCCAACTTTACTTGTTTATTTCTGTATTTCTTTCCCGCTGTATATAATTGAACTGCACAGGTTTATTTGGTAGTCTGGTCCTAGCCTCGTCACTACTTTGCCGAGGTTAGGCTAGGCACTTACCAGCACATGGGGTCGGTTGTGTTGATACTATACTCTGCACTCTTTTATGCAGACCCCAGTGTTGTGGACTTCGAACCGCAGTGAGATTGCTGATTCTTGATCATCAGGCGACCCGAGGTAGTCCTGTAGGCGTCTGCAGGCCTTGGCGTCTCCATCTATCTACTTTCCTATTTCTTACATGTATTTCAAGAAACAGTGTTGTAATTAATTCCTTCAGACCTTTATTTGTAGTATTCTTAGACCGTCTGTGAAACTGTGACACCAGTTCTGGGTAGTCGAGACTTAAATAGTTGTAATAGATATTCATGTTCAGATGACTTATTGTTTTCTTCCGCTTATGTTATATTCTGTTGTTTAAATATTATTTCTTCGTAATTGTTAAAGAGAATAAAATTGGTAAAAAGTTAGATGGTTTAATAATTGGCTTGCCTAGCTCACATTAGTAGGCGCCATCATGACTCCCGAGGTGGAAAATCCGGGTCGTGACACGTCTTGAGCTTGGTAAGTCTGAGTGGAGGTACCTGAATCTACACATGAAAAACATGCACAGAAAGGGCGTGAGTACAACACAGTGGTACTCAGTAAGTGCCAAGCCTAACCTCGATCGGGTAGTGACGAGGAAGGTCAGGGCCCCACTGATATTAAATGAAATATAAGGTGCGACAGTATAAGGTAAAGCAGTACAGTTGGAAGATAATAATAAGAATCAATACAGGATAGTAAGGATAACTATAACTGAAACAGAAACAGAAAAAATCACCAGGAATATCACTCTTCTCAAAGATAATGGCTGGGGATCTCTCAGTATCTCTTAGTACCCTCAATACATGCCATGGATCTCTTAGTATCCCGAGGATCTCTTGGTATCCTCAATATAAGCTAGGGATCTCTTGGTATCCCGAGGATCTCTTGGTATCCTCAATATACGTGCTAGAGATCTTTCGGCATCCCGCACCTCAACTCAAATCATAAATACGTATAGGGGATCTCCCGGGATGTCGTCCCGTAGTCTCGAAGTAAAACACACAGCAACAACACAAGGAATACTCAATTAAGCTAAATTTCGTACCAAGTAAAAATAGGTAATTCTAACCTAACATACTTCACATAATACAATTTCGGCAGTTTAAACAATAAAGCAATTAAGTAAATTAAACATGCTTTTCTAAGCTAATAGCAGATATAAATTTCGAGTAGAGTAAGCAAGAAAGGAAAAACACAATTAAAGCTACTTCAGTGAAAGCAGAATTTTCAACAATTAGCACAAGTACGCACTCGTCACCTCACGTACAAGACATTTCAATTACAACAATATCAAATCCTAAGGGGAATGTCCCCCACACAAGGTTAGGCAAGCCACTTACCTCGAACCAACTCAAAATCAACCCGAAACCACGCTCTTTTCACGAGTACTCGACTCAAAATGACCCAAATCTATTCAATTCAATTGCATAATGTAAATAACACTTCAAGTAACTGATTCCACAAAGATATTCTAAGCTAATACGCGAAATTAGGTAAAATGACTAAAACGACCCTCAGGCCCATATCTCGGAATCGGATGAAATTTACATTTTCAAAATTCTCATACTCTCACGAGTCTATACATAACAAGAACACTTAAATCGGAGTTCAATTGACCCCTCAAATACCCATTTTAAGGTTTCTTTATCTTAAGCCCTAATTACCCATTTTTCCTAAATTTTTCACCACTAATTAGGTCCTTAATCACATATAAACAAGTTATGAAGTCAAAAATATTACCTCCAAGTGATTCCCCTTTGGTTTCCTCAAAAATCTCCCTCAAAAGCTTCAATCCCGTTCAAAAATAGTGGAAAAATGAAGAAGGGTCGCGGATGTGCTATTTAAATACTGCTCAGATTTAACCCTATGCGATCGCAGAAATACCTATGCGATCGCATAAGACAACTTCCTCAAGCAACGCAATCGCGACCAGTTCTATGCGATCTCATAGAGCAATTCCATTACCCCGCTGCCACACCAAGTCCTTCTACGCGAACACAAAGGTCCTTATGTGAACGCAATGACTAGCACTGCCCACCCTATGCGATCACACGCCTACCTTCGCGATCGCGATTCACAAAAAATGTCTGACCTCAACTTACCCTACGTGATCGTGGATGGACTCACGCGATCGCAATGAACAAATCACTGCTGCTAAAAATACCAGAAAACCAACAATCTCCCAAAGGCCAAATGTGCCCGTTTGAGCATCCGAAATACACCGAGGCCCCCGGGACCTCAACCAAACCTACCAACATATCCCATAATGATCGTTCAAACTTGTTCCAACCTTCGGAACGCCAAAAACAACATCAAAACACCAATTTAGCATCGAATTCAAGCCTAGGAACTTCAAAAACTCTCAAAATACGCTTTCGGTCAAAAAGTCTATCAAACCTCGTCCGAATGACCTGAAATTTTGCACACACGTCACATTCAACACTACAGAGCTACTCCAACTTCCGTAATTTCATTCCGACCCTCGGATCAAAATCTCACTATCGAACCGGAAACTTCAAAAATTCAACTTTCGCATTTCAAGCCTAAATTAGCTACGGACCTCCAGAACACAATCCAAACACGCTCCTAAACCCGAAATCACCCAACAGAACCATCGAAATACCATTCTGAGACCGTCTTTACACTGTCCCGACTACGGTCAAATTTTCAAAACTTAAGCTCTTATTTAGGGACTAAGTGTCCCAAAACTCTCCGAAACTCCAAATAAACCCTTCCGACAACTCACAATAGCAGAAACAAACACGGGAAAAAACAGTTAATAGGGAATCAGACAGTAAATTCTTAAAACGACCGGCCGGATCGTTACACAATTATGTTAAAGTTTACCCGTCAAAGATTAACAAAAAAAAGACTGTTATAATTACGGAATTAGAACTTAGCATGAAACGGACTCAAGCTTGTTGTACACCGTTGGACTTGAAATTTTGCCAAGCCACGGAAAAAGGAAATGGACGGTCATATTTTGGTCTAGTTAGAAATCCTTGCCTAACTAGAAGCTGCCAAGTCCACGCAAAATCATCTCTCGTCTTTTTTATAGTAGTGCACACGAATTCTGGTGAAGTGGAAGTGAAGACAAAAAAAATGGCAACCATGACATCTCTGCAGAGCCTAACACTTGCAAAATTACGTTCACTTTCTTCCCCGACTTCGACAACTTTCAAGTTTCTTGACCCTTTCCCTTCCTCATCACCCTCTGCTTCTTCTTTCTCTGCCACGGCATCTATCTTTTCTCCAATTAGACCCACTAAACCAAAACAAATTTCTAATTTCGTGACTAAAGCTTCTTCCACCGCTGCCTTCCCTCAAAACATCGGTGATGTCCTCGCTGATGTTAGCATCTTCACTGCCACTGGTCAGTCCGTCAAGTTTGAGGACCTTTGGGATCAAAATGAGGTGTTTGCCTTCTACTCAATTATCTTTATTTTTGCTTATTTAACGATTTTTTGGGGGGGAGCTCGAAAATTTTCCAAGATTTGAGATCTTAAGCTGTCTAAATTCCTGAAATGGCTATAATTTAGAGTGCCAAAGAAGAGTTATTCTTACAAGAACTAGTTAGTCCAGCATCTGCACTTGTGGGTTGTAACAGGTTGTCGGTGAATTAATTGAGGTGTGCGCAAGCTGGTCTAGACATTTCATTTATCAGAATTAGATGTAACTAACTTATTAAGTGACCTTATTGTGTAAATATTGTTTACGCAATTCGTGCATAGAACTTAAACTCAAAAAAATTATATATTAAAAGAGGCTAACGGACCTTGGAAATGATGGGTTCAACTGAATTTGCAATGAATATGAAAATTTGAACCCACAATTCAAAAACTGCAATGCTTTATGTGACAAGAATCTTAAAAGGTTTTACCCATTGAATTTATATCACAGCCCCGCCTATGCTTTTAAGTATTCAAGAATTGTTCTACACTGAGTAATTTTTCTTTAAATGCATGGTCAATTGGCTGAGTGATGTTTTTTGTTCCATAATTGCATTTGTTATGGCCAAGTTATTTTTTGTTTCTTGGTTTGTTTGGTCCCCCAGGGAGTAGCTGTTGTTGCACTCTTGAGGCATTTTGGCTGTCCATGCTGGTAAATCATGCTGCCCTTTGCTTTCAAGAGAATATTTTGGTATATTATCTGCAATTGTTCTTTTCATATCCTTGCTTAATATGCATTATTAGTTGGGAACTTGCTAAAGCACTCAAAGAGTCAAGGGAAAGATTTGAATCTGCTGGTGTAAAGCTAATTGCTGTCGGTATCGGTGCTCCTAGCAAAGCTCGTATTCTTGCTGAAAGGGTATCTCAACTTTACCACTAATGTTGCATTCCGTTGTTTACTTCAAAAATTTGCTAATGATTTAGTTCTGTGACATATTATTTGTATTTCTTTCAAATAAGCTAGCTGAGCTCTTACTTTGAATTGCACTTTCTGTCATATCAAACTTCTGACGCACTTGGTGAAGCAAACTTAGGGCCCCTTGACATATATTTGAAGTTTAAATTGGAAATAGTTTGTAAAAGTTGAGTTGTTCAGCAGATTAAAAAGAACATTTGTAGAAGTTGAAATTATGTTTGAATAGTTGTAGTTTTTGAGAAATAAAAGCGAGTAAAGGTTGAAGAATCATGAGCTGGAGTTGATAGTTGAAAAACTTCACTTGCAATACACCTTCAAACCACAGCTTCAGCTTGAAAAATCTTCCAAGTTCAAGTGCAAATTTTGTTCTCAATTCATGAACAAATGCTAACTTTGCAAGCTTAAATCTTTTATTTTCTAGTCAAGTTTACAAAAATTGATTCACGAGGTATCTAAATGTGGTTTGTGCAAGAATATAGTGTAGGATTTGCCTTACCTCTTGACTTTATTTGGCTAAAAGTTCGTGTGCATAATAGCTCTGTGTCATGGGTGGGAAGAGAATGTTTGTCTGAATCATCCTTTATCCTTATGTTTGAAGATATTTGCTGTATTTTTAATATTTGCATATAGTTAGCATGTGTGTTGGTGGAAATTTGGGTTTTGGGAGAATGTTCGTGTACAATGTCCACTCCTCAGATTTGCAAGTTCTTTTTCGCATGATTGCAATTTTGTATTTGGATTTATATGTGCGCTTGTTAGTTTTTCTAAACTACAAGTGAAGACCCAATGTAGTCCGGCCCTTTCTCGGACCCCGCGCATAACAGGAGCTTAGTTCACCAGGCTGTCCTTTTACAAGTGAAGGCTTTAGGTTTAAAAAATGGGAATGTTCCACGGTACCATGCCATTTGTAATGGAATTATCATGTGAACATAGATTAAGTCAACCAACAATCTGGAGTTACTAGGTAAATTAATCATTGAAGGTGCTGGTTTATCTTTGACAGTATGTTTGTTAATAAACATCATTTTAAGAATTATGTGATTTAGAATCCCAGTGGGTCCCTTTTAAAACAAGGGTGTAACTATGGTACCTGAGGTGATTTGGGAATAAAGGTATTACCTTTCAGATATAATACTAGCTTTGGAGCCCTCCGGAAAAACTAAAGAAGGTTGTTTTCAGCATAACCAATCTTGGATTCAGTGGGAGTAACATGCCAGTTTTCAGAAACTAACATTAAAAGTAAAATTTCATTTCTTTTTTAGAATTAAGGTTTCCCCATTTTAAGGATTAATTTGGATTTGACCAGTCCAACAAGAGTTGGATTGCAGTAAGTCTAGATCTACCTTTATCCTAATCTTGGATCTGAGTTGGTCCTGTTGATACGGTACTTATATTTGATCTAACCAGATGCTTCAAGTATAATCAAATTTAGTAAAAATCTCTTCGGAAATATGCACTTTGTTATGCACAGGATTCCCGGTAGAATGAAATGTAATTATCTCTAACCATGGAACAAATCGAATCAAACACAAAATGCTATCTGCTTTAGTGACTTTTCTATTTTGATTTATTGGAATTTAAGCTAATTGTCTCCATGTTATTGCTACTTCTTCCCTTTCTTTACCCAGTTCTCCCATTTCTCTTCCCTTTTTTCCATGTTAAAATTGCAAACGAGGTTATCTCATTATTGTGGATTTTTAGTAGGATATTTAAAGAAATTTTATGACTAAAAAATTTGAGTGTTGGACTGTTTTGCGTTTCTCCTATGTGCAAGTTTTCCTATTTGCTGCAGCTGTTATGCAAAATTCAAGCTTATATAGTTGAATAAGTGCAATAAATCAGTATGTAGTATTGAGATTGGTACTTATGACAATTAACGATATACAGATTTAGTAGAAAGGACAAAATTACTTGTTCTTGCCCAAGGGAGCAAGGCAGTTTTGTTCCTAAAGCATCCATAAACCTGGTCTTGTCTATCTTTCGTCGTGTCAATACTACCACAATGTGATCCAGTAAAGAGCACTCAGGGTGCAAAACTGCTCTTTTACATTCTTTTTTTAAAGAGTTGAGTTTCCTCTCAAGGTAATATTACCTTGAGCTCACTCCATAGCTTTGAAGGTTTTCCAAAATATTGTAAATAAAGGCTTGTACTATAGGAAAGTAAAGTCCCACATGTGCTCAATGAAGAAATGGACTAAGATTGGAGGTTTGGTATGGATAAAAGCCTGGTATTTAAGTGGAGAAGGGTAGAGGGGTAGATCCATTATCCACCGAGTTTTGAACCATGAGACATTGGCTCTTAGGGGTTTCTCATTTATCAAACAAAAAGAAGAAGAAGATTTGAGGTTCGGTATGTATATGTTAAAAGTTAAATAACATGTGCTCGCTGAAAAACGTCAACTAAAGTTGAAGTTCTGTTATTAGAAACTTTAACAAAGAAGAACAAGAGTTAGGAATTAATGCAGGGACTTGAAATCCTTGTTTTGTTCTGTGATTCAGGGGACCGGTGGTGGGGATTTGACGGATTGGGCGCTATGATGATTATCCTTGTTATGTATTCCATGCTTGTTTTAGCAAATAAGTGGATTTGCCCACAACAAGCTTGTGGAACTTTTGATTCTGTCAGTTGTCCTTGATGTGTTGTAACTTGTAAGCTATGTGGCCAAATGTTGATGTTTGTCGAGGAATCTGGACTAGATTTGAAACTTGATTTACTTTTGAAGGAATTAAATAAGGGGCTAGTATGTATATCTAAAGAGTTGTTTTTAGTTACACTGACTTTAGAGTTCAGATAGCAATTGCCCTGTTTGGTTGTGTTATGCTTCGTCAAACAGTACATGACGTAAATGCTTATGTAATTGAGAGAGAAACCAAGAGATATATGGTGCCCTATGCTCAGTTTACATGTACACCTCTATAATTAGTATCTGCTGTCGTAAGAATACATTTATGTTGAACTACTACGATGCATTGTCTGGATCCATCTCATGCATGGCATATCTAGCCTTATTCATAGGAAATAAGATGCAGTGTTGATCCTTGAAGTAGTTTTAATTTTGGCATCTGGCGTAATGGTAAGAGTATTTTAAGAAGTTTTTTACTTTTAAACTCTATATGGTAATGTCAATTAGTTGGTACCCTTATACTAGGTTAGGTGTTAAACGTACACTAATTGGGATTAACTTGTCTTGAAAGACCAATTTGTTGAGCATTGAAACGAAAAGATCCAAATGGTGCAGGATGGATATTGAGGATTCATATAGTCGATCTGAACTAGTTTTGGATTGAGCCATAGTAGCTGTTATTGTTCTTATTTTAAACTGGCAACTCATCATGCTGTTAATATCTTGATTATATCTTTTAAGGATCGTGAGATCTGATTCTTTTAGCTTCATTATTCATGTGGCCAGCTACCATTTCCATTGGATTGCTTGTATGCTGATCCGGACCGCAGGGTTAGTATCTCTTTCTCTCCACAACTATGCAAATACTTTATTTTCCTTTGGTGTTCTTTTCTTTGAGGATTTTCACACTTCCTTTGTATTTCAGGCATACGATGTTCTAGGCTTGTATTATGGTTTTGGGCGCACATTTTTCAACCCAGCAAGTGTAATGATCTCAAGAAGCTAGTTTCTCTTCATAAAAATGATCATTATGCGCCAAAGATAATAATTACTTGATCTTTACCTAATTTTTGCTTTACTTGACTATTTATCGTGCCAGGCTAAAGTGCTCTCCAGATTCAAAGAATTGCAAGAAGCTACAAAGAACTACACTATTGAAGCCACCCCTGATGACAGAAGTGGTGTCTTGCAACAGGTTTAAGCTCTTTCTTTCTACTGCTGCATTGTTGTTCATAATTAGGGGTGTCAAGTTTAGCCCATGGAAATATAGTTTGATTATGTAATTAAACAAATTATAAACGAACAAACTGACCAATGAAAATGATTTTGAGTTGGACGACTCAGGGTCATTAATTATTGTTTAATCCAAAATTGATCTGCTCATCTTGACCCAAGAAAACATTGAGCGGGTTATGATCCAATCCATTTATTGTTTTGTACCATTTTAACCCGCCCAAATGTAGTCAAATCCGTCCATTTGAGACTTCTATACATGATTGCTCTTTAGCCCTTACGTGTAAGATAGTAATATTCATTTGTATATCAGGGAGGGATGTTTCTCTTCAAAGGGAAGCAATTGTTGTATGCATGGAAGGATGAAGGAACCGGTGACCACGCTCCCATGGAAGATATCTTTGATGTTTGCTGCAAAGTTCCTGTTGTATAAAGCCATCTTTATTCCAAGGGAAGTGGATGAATATAGAATTTAAGTTTCTCCTTAATTGTTTATGTTGTAAATCTGGTGTAAAGGGGCATGATGTACAAATAGCACCAAAATTTCGTATGATGCACATGTATAATACTACTGCTAATGGTATTAGCTGTATTTTAGCCAAAGATTAGGCTTAGCTGCTACAGCCCAAACATATTATAGCCAATTCATCACTAATGTCCATTATAATGCTTCCAAGTTCTAACATCTTCAGAATACGCATAGATAATTAGCAGAAGGCCAAAATCATATGTGGAAGCCATGGTAAACGTAGGGTTGGTATCTTCGTCTCGAATGGAAGACCCAGGAACATCTGTATATATATATATATATATTACAGATTTTACCTAAAAATAAGTAAAAATACACAATTGAAATAAATAGCCATTGCATCAAAAGAAGAAATAAAAAGAGTGTATCCATAGAGTAAGTTATTTCTTGCAATTGTACACTCTTTTTATTTCTTTTCTTGATGCAATGACTATTTATTTCAACTGTGTATTTTTACTTTTTTTTTAGGTAAAATGTGTAAAAAGTATATTTTTAGAGCACCATAATTTAGAGCTATATAAAAAATTATAGCCAAAATAATTAATTTCAAACTACATATATTTATAACTTGTTAGATGCCTTGACTATTTATTTTAATTGTATAAATCTTCATTATCAAGTCAAATTCAACAAAAAACTTTATTATTTTTAGCCAAATAAAAAAATTAGCCTAAATAATGTAGTTCTATCCAAGTTTTATTATATATTGTATTCGAAAAAAATTATATAAAAAAGTAACATACTTATAAAGGTAAAAATATATTTTATTTTTCAAAAAAATGCCACATATACAGAAAAATTCACGTGGCAGGTGAGTGCACCCACACTCTTTGCCGCATCAACGTCCAGGTGGGTACTGGCACTCAAAAGGTCAAGTTGAGGGGGGAGGGAAGGCAATTAAGACAACGAATAGTTTAAGGTTGTAACTAATAATCTGTGTCAAGTTTAGGGAGGTGGTAAGGTATTTTGCATATATATATATATATACACAAAAAAAAAAAAAAAAAGATCCCAAAAATCTAGGTAAAAATGGACCTTTTTCAATTGGTATGATTGAAATTCATTGAAAACATATAGATGAGTCAATATAATTTGAGGAAGATTGGAGGTGATTTAGATTGATTTGGTATCAAAATTTGTAGTTAAAATCGAGAACAAAAAATTATTTGATGCAAATATGATATATATGTGATACACAAATGATACACAGTGTGATACACATATCATTTTTTCATATTCATCTTCTACTTTTTTTCAATTCAAACTACCTCAAAACTCTACTAAATCATCCCAAAACTGAGATTCAAGTTCCTTAAATGTACCCAAAGAGTGTTCTTCTTCGCGGGAGTAAATACTTGGAAAAATTTATGAATACATATAGAATACTAAAAAATTATCCGTTTATACCCAAAAAGAATGCTACCTATTAAATCTTTATTTAAGCTCAAAGAAGCTGAAAATAACCACAATATCAAAGAAACCAAACAGAGCCCTACCAGATTCCGTAGAACCACAATAGAAAATTAACAAATGGAGATCGTAGTGGGAGCATATTTTTAGCTTGAAATGTTCGACAACCCAACTTCATATCGATCAGCTCTAAATGAACTTAAACTTCAAATTCAAATTCTTACAAACACTTGCAACAAATTTTAATAATACCCATCTAAGTTTACAGTCGAAATAACTATTGAGTCTTTAATTCCAAACCCAAAGGTTCAAATCTCCTTCAACGGTGGACCAAATTCCTCAATTATCAGCAATCAAATTCGGACTATAACCACGATTTTAGCTTTGCCCAATCTAGATGATTCAAACAATAGCAATCGAAGCATACTGTTGTAGTATATTGTATATTATTACTGTATTGTTTACCGTAAAATGGTATAGTTGAATTTATCCGTGATTTCTAGACAACTGAATTAATTTGATCCTGAAATAATAAGATAATTGAAGAAATATGCAATACTTAGCCTTGAGATGGATACGAAATAGCAGAAATACGGTGGTTCCGGGCACAACAATAATGAAATCAAAAAGCAAGAAGACAAAATTATAGTTTGAGCTTTAGATAGAATATAGTATAAGTTTTTCAGAAAATTCCGCCTATAATGATAACTGAGCTCACTATTTATAGCTAGGTCTAGGGAAGGAGGTCCTAGAATCACACTCCTCTTTAATATCAATTATGAGGGCCATTGATGAAGATGTAACGGTGAGTATAAATGCCAAATTCTAACGGGCAATCGTACTTAATGTCATAGAATATTCGTTATTAAATCTTACGGGGCGAGGAGTATTTATTACATCCTTACGAGAGGTATTCTTCCCGGTGACAGATGGACTAGCTTCCTTCGATCATGGACATCCCCCCTTAGGTTCCACATTTTCCTTTTTTGGATGGCCACGTGGTATAACATATTTTACCCTATACAGATAGTCCTCCTGTTTTCCAGTGGCATAACTTTGTTTTACCGGGAAATTGGTAGAAATATTCTTTTGGCGAGAATTACTATAACTCCCTCTGAAGGCTTCTGACGGTTGATTAGACGAACGTTTCTCCGCATTTAATGCCTCGAACACGCGTCATCCAACGATTCAGTATAGCTTTTGGCGATTATCAAGGTAATCATGGCCATGAAATTAGCTGCCAAAACTTTTGCTTATACGCATCAACCATCCCCCTTATACTCCATAATTTACCAAGCTTTCCTTACTTTACTTGCATCCTGCTCTTCATATCTTCTCTAATTCTCTTCAGCAAAAAACTTTTCCTTCTTCCGTACAATGACTTCTTCCTCAAAGCGTACCAGTTCTTCAAAGAACAAGAACAAGGCCGAGGGCTCAGCTCCTCTAACAGTGAGATTCATCATCCTTAGAAGTCTTGTTACCACAAAAGATTTTGAAGAGAAATTTCCTATTGTTAACCCTCGTTCACGGGCTGTCAGTAGGTATCCTTCTTCAATCCGTCCTTCTAGAATTCTTGCTATGAAGGAGGACTGCCGCCGTCATGATTTGGATATTGTTGCTCCTGATCTATCAGAGTGAGTGACCCTACCCAAGGAGGGTTTTACATATTTTTACACGTATCTCTTTACTTTGGGTGCGTTCTCTTTGAATATAGAGCTTGACTCCGTTATTGCGGAGTGTTACCTCTTCTACCAGGTGTGTTTGGCACAAGTAAGTCCTTCTCTGTGGAGGACGGTTTCCTGCCTTTGACGTTTGTGCCAGGAAACAGGAGAGGAGTTATCTTTAACTCATCTGATGAATCTCTATTCTCCCAAGATCTTCCGTGGGGGAATGATAAACCTCTGCAAGTGTGGCCATCATGCTATGTTATCTAGCATGGATGACGATAACGATCGTTGGTGGATGAAACGGTTCGTTGCAGTTTCTACTAATGATATCATTCTGGTAATGACTTCATTCTTTCCGGAAGCGTGGAACCGCACTCGTAAGATTTGTGTTTAATATTTAGTTGATTAAGGATTCCTCCATATCTGTATTGACCTTTCATTATACACTTGTTTCAGCAACTCGATGGGTTCTGCCTAATGTTGAAGGCTTGGGCCAGTGGATCCAAAAGATCTTGGACATCACTACACCTAAGACCCGAACGTAAAAAGAGCTCTCCATCAAATACAGGTGGAAGGCCAAAAATTATGGTAATTTAAACTAACTGTGTTTCAACTTTTTATGTGAGGAAATTAATTGATCCCTTCTATCTTTTTCTGGAAATCAGGTCTACCTGCGGGTTCTAAAGCTGTCCCCGAGGAGGACGTTTTAGCTGATCATACTAATGCGGCAAGGCTACTTCAGGAAGCGCTTACTCGAACAGGTGTCTCCAGGTCTGCTTCAGGCACACCTGTTTTACTATGGAGTCCCCGTACGTAGAACAAGCAACCAAAAAGAAGGCGTTCTTCTGCAACTAGGGAAAAGAATAAGAAGGCGAAGACTATTGCCCCAGTCGTCTCTGGAAGTTGTGATCACTAGCCCTCTTCCCGGGCCGGTCATAGACACTGTGATGATCGACGATGATGGAAAAGCTAGTGATGATGAGCTTCTCTACACAGAAGGGGACGTTCATCATCAACTCAACAGAATGCTCAATCTGTTGAGTTAGTTACACCAACCAAGGATGACGCCTCAGCACTTTGGGGGGAGTTTGGTTTAGTAGAAAATGCCAACTCCCATTTTTGAGCCCCAATTGTTGTGCCTGGTATTGCGGGACTATGTATTGAGTCCCTGCCATCTTTGGTTGGCGAGCATCCAACAACCAGAACTGTATTTGATGCAGCTGCTTCTCACTATTTAACTCTATCATCTTCATCTCCACCTTCACCAACACCAACAATTGCTACACCATTTCCATCTTCATCCACTCTCCCACCAGCAACTGCTACATTATTTTCGTCTTCATCCACTCTTCCACCAGCAACTGCTACATCATCTCCACCGGCCACACCTGACCATGAAGAAGGTGTTCCTCTTCCACAATGCCCAATTCATGGGATCTTGGGGCAAAATTATGATGCCCGTTTTGAGGATCCACAAAGGAGGAGGAATGTTACTCTTTTGGTCTCTACCAGATGCAATTTGCTATCCCGGCTGGTAGAGCTCGCTAATTATATGAAGCTTTTGGCTTTAGAAAAATATTTGGAAAATATTCAAAAACTCTCGGGAGAGTGTTTGTTGAACAACACCATGCATAATGCCGCAGCGGTACGTTCCTTTCTTCCTTTGTTACTTCTTCTATTTTTGTATGAACGTATCCTGAGTTTTACCTTTCTTGCTTTTTAGGCCAAATTTCTTGCTTCTGAGGGCCTTCAGAGGTCGATTCGTGAGAAGGAAGAAATTACTTCTGCACGGGATCAGCTTTTGGCAGAGCGGGAGCAAAGTATAGCTCGTCTCTCGGAACTAGAAGCCAAGACCACTGAGGTTGTTGTATTGGAGGCTCGTTTATAGCAAAATGAGAAAGAGGTGGAAATCATTAGCCAAGAAATTGCCCCGTTGAGGGTTCAATTTGAAGAAGCTAAGGCTAAATAGGTTGAAATCAATAATGTCGTTCTTGCTGCATCCGATCATGAGGCTGCTTCCGCTGAAAGATTGAATGATTAGAGGCAGACTTGAGTTCCAAAACTGAAGAGCATGCTACTGCGGGGGTGAAATATGCCCACCTAGAGGAGAAGTACAAGAAACCTATCGAGCATAATAGGCTTTTTAGTTCAACAATCCATGATCTCGATATTAGCCTCAGATCTGTTAGATCCGTCGGGGAAAGCCTTTTTGATGAGGTAACCCAACTCAAAGAAGAACTCAAGCGTCGAGCAGCTTCCTTTGTTATTGAGAAAACTTACGCTATGTACATCATGAAAAGAAAAACCTTGGAAGAGGCTGATGGTAGGCTTTAATCCCGTGTTTTAGTCACTTACTGCTCTCTAATTTACTTCACTTTAATTGAGTTTGAGCTTTAATCGCTAGTGTTTGTGAGCACGAGATTTTTGCCCTATATGAATTACTCCAACAAATTCAAAACAAAATAATTTCTTTCAGTGTTTGCAATTTTGTTGGATTTCGTGGCATTTTCTGTTAATTACTTGCATTTGTCCGTGCACATTTATTTTATTTAAGTCGTGAAAAATATAAAAAATATGTTTCATCTACATTTAAGATTTAATTTTATATTTCTTTTAGATCAATTAGTAAATTAGTTTGTTTTATAAAAATGAAAATAAAAAAAATAATATAATTCATTTTGCATTTTTACTTTTTTATTTTGAATTATGTAATTATTATTTAAATTTAGGACTTAATTAATTATTGTAAATACCATGGTGAGTGATTAATATAATTGGGTAGGTTAATTTAGTTTATTTTTTTTAAATTATTAATTAATTTAGGTTTTATTTTAATTTTTGAAAAAAAAAGAAATTTGAAATTGAAAACAAAGAAAAAGAAAGAAATGAAAGAAGACCTAAGTCTGGGCCAAAACCAATCCGAATTTCCCCAGCCCCAACGAAAACTACTCAATACCCGGCCCAAACCACCCTAACCCGGTCCGACTTCCCCCCCAAAACCAAATTACGTCGTTTAATGGGCAATAGATTAGGACCGTCGAGGTTTATTGATCGGACGGTCCTGAAGCCCGGGTCATGTGATATTTAAGTGTCCAAACGTGCCCTACCCCCATCTCATTTCTTTCACCCCTCTCACCATCCCTGTCGGAACCGCCGACTGTAAATCGTCTCCGCCGGCGGCGGTGCTCCGATCGACCCCAAACTTACACCAAATACCCTCCTCCATCTCTACATCCCAGATCCGTACCCCTTTTCCCTCAAATCGAACCCCAACTGTTCGAATCTCAATTCGAAAACTCAAACCCTAACCGCCGCCCTAGAATTCCCAACCCCTGCCCGGCAGCGGAGCTTGAACACCACCCAAGATCTAGCCATGCAACCATCACCATTCCCTTAACCCCAATCCACCACCATTTCTCCCCAAATCCTGACCAAACCAGGTCCAAATCAAATATGAGAACGAAGAAGGAGACAATCTGGCAAAGCTGTCAAGTTTTCTATGAACGATGCGGCTCGAGACTAGTATTATTCATCTGTTCTCAAAGAGAATACGCGGGTAATACTAGTTTCGGGTCAAGTCGAAGTCGCCTGAGGTTGCCCAAGTTTTGTCCATGTGATTTCCTAGGCATTTCTTTTTTTGCCCTTTCATCTCCATCTTCTGTATACTCGCACCCTTCTGCTTCTTCTCTTTTCTGTCCGTTTTCTGTTCACCTGACCCTCTCATTTTCTTCTAAGTTTTCTTTACTTTAATTTCTGAGTTTGAATGGGGTGAAGTATTAAAACACTGAATATTGGTTCCTTTGGTAAGCTTTACAATTTTTCTTGTAGAAGTTCTCATGAATTCTGTTGTAACTTGTGCATATTGCCTGTTTCAGTTCTGGTTTGTGTTCCTAATCATATATTTGGCTCTGGTTAAATTGTAGCTCGTTGTTTTAATCTAAAAGAAGAGCTTAGTTTATTCAGGTAATTTTGTTCTCCTAATTTCAAAATGAGCTTTTGATATTGTTTGGGCTTTGGGGTCGTTTTTGAATCCTTCATAGGGGCCTGTTAAGTGTTGGGTCAAACTTGATCCATCAACACTTCAAATTGGGTTAATCTGACCCATATAATTTGCTGAAGGTAATTTCAGGGGTTGTGGGGGTAGTTTAGGAAATTAGCTTAGGGAATCTTTGGTGTAACAGAATAGGAAGCTTCCTAAGAAACTGGGTTGAGGACTGTTTCGAAATTCAGAGAGTTAACTAAGGTTCCCTAAGCAAAAACAAAAAATAGAAAAGGACTAAAATAAAAAAGCTGAACCCTTAAGGCTGCCCTGTTTCTTGCCTATAAAGGCATCATTTCTTGCCTTCCAAGGCAGAAAAAAAGAGACTGAAAAGAGATAAAAAATTTCTGAAAAAAAAAACAAAAAAACTGAAAATTACTGTTGCATTGAAATTTTGATTAGAACTTTTGAAGTTTGTTTCTTTTACTGCTGAAGAATACCAGATCCTATTTGAGGTTCAAAATGGTTTGAACTTGGGTAATGAAAGCCTTGCTTTGAGTTGGGGAATTGGTTCCTCTCTTCTGGACTGATTCCATTGCTGGTTTTGTTGAATCTGGGTGAATTTCTGTTACTGCTGACTTTGCATTTCCGCTATCCCTCTTTTATTTCCAGGTATATCCATAACGCAGAAGCACTGACTGAATGTTGATCATGTAAATCGAATAGGAATTCCGTGGAATATAAGTTGTGTTTGATCTAGTTTTTCTCTGATTTTTACTGTCTAATACCATGTAGTATATCTGTGCTGTTGGTTGTTAATTGAGCTGTCAATGGTATAGTATAAAATTGGATTTGTGTTTGGAACTAAACGTTTAATTTCAATATTAAAGAGCATGTTTAGAAGGTGCATGAATAGGTTTTGTTGGTGTTGTTCAGTATGACAGGTGAATCATGGATTTAATTGCACAACTTCATGTTTGCTTTGTATTCTGGGTCATAGTTTGCTGAAATGCAGCAGGTTTTAGTGTTTTGAACGGCTAGAATATAGATGCTGGCTTGTATATGTATTAATTCATGCAAATACTATTTTGGTAAACATGGCTACTGCAAGTTTAAAGTTTAAGATTCATGTTTGTTCAGTAGGACACTTCACAGATTTTCTTCTACCATCTCATCTAGATTAAACCAGCTTTCGAGTAAAATGATTGTTTTTTAGATTGATTCCGTGTCATGATAAACCAATGTTTGGTATGAGGGACATTTGATTGAGCTAGTTATCTGTCATTCCCTGTTAAGATAGTATGTGTTTGTGATCGGATGTAACATGGATTTCACTTCAATATTGGTTCGCTCTTCATGTGTTAATTTCGCTGCCTTGCCTCTTCTAACTTTCACGTTAATTCGATTTGGAGGAACACAATATGTTTGCCATACTATAGAGCTCGGTTTTGGGCCCAAGTCTTGTTAGCCCAACTTAGCCCAATTCCAAATGTAGAGATCTTGGAATGCCACTTGGGAGGGGAAAATTTATTTTGCACTTAAATAGATCAAGACCATAATTTAACTAAGGAGAGCCGTGATAGATGAACGACTAGCTCATGGCCCTCACGAGTTAGCATCAAAACCCGTTAATTAGAATAATTCTTGGTATGCTGTGCCGAACAAAGCCTTGATTGTACGACCCTCATTTTATTTTAAGTTTGTCTCAATTCTTATAATTCGAGGCGTGCCGTTTAGATAAATTCCATGGTCCTCGCAAATTGCAAACACAAAATTGTTCTAGGCACGTTAGTTTAATAATATTACCTTCCTAAACTCGGGTGTGCATTTCATGTGACCCAAATCAAATCCCAAAACGTTGAATAAAATATGTTTAGGATTGCGGGTGCATTTCATGTGGCGCGATCCAAAGACATATTTTAAACGACGTTCAATCCTCTTTAAAAAATACATAAAAGCGGTTAAAAAGTTAAAATCGGCACATAGGTTCATAATTGATTAAAATTAGATAATTAAGCCGAATATAACAGTTAAGCGACCATGCTAGAACCACGGAATTCGGGAATGCCTAATACCTTCTCCCGGGTTAACAGAATTCCTTACTCGGATTTCTGGTTCGCGGATTGTTAAACAGAGTCATATTTTCCTCGATTCGGGATTCAACTGGTGACTTGGGACACCATAAAATTATCCCAAGTGGCGACTCTGAATCTTTTAACAATAAATCCTGTTTCGATTGTCCTTTAATTGGAAAAACTCCCTTGTATTTATACCCTCTGCGGGGTGTAGGTAAAAAGGAGGTGTGACAGTGTTTTGCACTAATTGTGTGTTTTATGCCTTGTAGGAGTGAATTTGAGCTATGTAGATGTTACAAAATGAATTTGAGTGATTTGGAGCTTTGAATTTTAAGCAAAGGCCCAAGGGATTAAGCCGGGATCGCGTTCTGGGGTCAAAAACCACGTTTGGATAGCAAAAAGTCAAGAAAAAGCCAAGCTCTTAGAAATTTCCACAACCGCGGCATGTGGCACGCTACGGATGCCCATTCTGCCACAAGTCAAATTATAAGGTCTCTGACAACCCACTGCTAGCCCACCTGGCGCATCGCCCCATGCAGTGGGCCTGTGCATTTTTTATAGAGTAACAATCCTATTTCGGCTAGAAGAAGGTGGTTTCGTTTGGGCCCGACCCTACTTAGTATAAATACATGTAAAAACGTTATTTTTGGGACTTTGGACACATAATCGACCTAAGGAGGCGAAGGAAGAGTTAGAGGAGCAAAATCACGAGGAATTCATCATTCCTTCCTCACTTAAGACCCGAGTTTGGATTGAATGTATGTTTTCCTATCTTTTAATTATATTTTTGATGAATTACTCCATGTCTATGGAATAGTTCTCTTTAGAGTTTGATGGATTTGGTGTCTTGATACTTGTTTATGGATTATATCTCTAGTTTTATGTATTGAATCGTTATGGATGTTTTAATCGTTGCATCGATATTCACTAGTTCATGTAATCGAGAGAGGCATAACTTGTGATATCTTTGCATTATATTTTGTTGGTTGAAGTCATTAATTCTTCTTAGTAATCGGAAGAGGCTAGTTGAATTGTTGATTAAACCTAGTTAGGAGGATAACGAGAGAGGTTCTCCTAAAGACCAATCCACTACGAATTCTTGCATATCTTTACGTACATAAAATTGGTTCATCTTGTGAGGTTGAGACTTAATCGAGAGAGGAGTTTCCACTAAACAATTGAACTAATAACCAAGTGAATTAGAGAGACTCAACTTGAACATTAGAAGTAAATTATCTAGAGTTAAATCCCAAACATTTGTCTTGCACCAATCTTATCAACCCTATCTTTTCCCAATTGATAACCTTCTTTGCTCACTACTTGCGTCGATTGTCATTAGCCAATAGTTTAAATTCTTAGTTAATCTTAGTGTTAATTACAAAACTCTAAATTGTTGATCATCTTGGATAGCAATCTAATTATGAACTACGGTAATACCTTTTAACTCCAATCCATATGGATACGATATTATATTTTACTATATTCGACTAGCGAGCATATTTAAGTGTGTGTTTTGCGCTCATTAAATTTTGGCATTGTTGTTGGGGAATTGACAATTAATAGTATTTGAAATAGTTTGTGCTGCTAATTCAGGACTTCTTTTGTTTATTTTATTTTTCTCTTTACGCTTGGTATTCTTTGACCGTGCGCAGGTTACATGTATAGAATGGTGCATGACTCGAGTTTCTGGTAAAGAAGTGCTACCATACGAACCAGAGATATAAGAACAATTACAATAACCGAGGAAGGAAAGAAATCTCAGCAAAACTTTAAAGAAGGTTGGGCAATCCTCAACTAAAGGAAATATGGTCGGAGATGATGATAATGTAGATTTGGCTTCAAGAGAGGTAGCCCAACAACAAGAAAAAGTTGTATGGGATGCTAAGGAAGCACCTATTAGAGATACACAGATAATCTATGAAGAGGAGAGGGATCGGAGAATTGCTCAAAATCAGCCTTTGGCAGCAGACCTATTCAGAAATATACCTCCCAAGTCTAGGAGATCACTTGGAGATTATGCTAGAACAATTTACAACCAACGCTTATAAAGTGTGAGAGCACCTCCAATTGTAGCTAATAATTTCGAGTTGAAGCAAGGGTTGCTTCAAACCCTTCAGAACTGTTGTGTCTTTATGGGGAAGAAGAACGAAGATGCAAATACATATCTAATGAACTTCGAGGAGATTATAAACACATTTCAATACAATGGTGGTCACAAGATGCAATATATTTAAGGGCATTCCCCTTTACACTCAAAGATGATGCAAAGTAGTGGTTTCGAAGCCTGCCCAATGGATCAATTAGAACATAGGATGAGATGACCAGAAAATTCCTTGATAAATATTTCTCATCAACTAAGACAAGCAAGTTTAGAAGAGAAATCCATAACTTCTTCCAGAAAGAGACTGAAACTGTATTTGAAGCATGGGAGAGGTTTTAGGAGATAGTTCGAAAGTGTCAACATAGCGAAATAGAACTTTGGATGCAACTCCAGGACTTCTGGAATGGTTTGACACCAAACACACATAGAACATTGAGCAATACAGTTGAAGGCCTGTTGATAAAGGAGACTTCAGAGGAGTTAGTTACAATTCTTGATGAGTTATCTGAAGATGCAAATCAGTGGCCCTCTGAATGTGCTGAAAGAAGAAGATCAATTGTTGTTCACCAAGTTGATGCTAATACATCTGTGTAGGTACATCTTGATGCTAAAGAAATAAGAAAGCTGACCTTAGCTACAATATAAAGTGAGCCTCAAACAGCTTGTGACATATGTGGAAGAGGACACCCTACTTATGAGTGTCAAGCCTCAACTGAGGAAGTAAATGCTGTGGGGAATTATAACTTTAATGCAATGAGTCAGAAACACCCTATTTTTTCATGGAGTTCACCTGGGGGATACAACAAATGCATGGCAATAAAACAACCCCTGATTTTAGGGACAAGAAACTCCGGGTTTTGTGAATCAGCCGAGGCTGCAGTTTCAGCCTCAACAGTCCAATCAGCCTGGTCTAGAAGATCTAATGAAGGCCTTCATTGTCAAGACAGATGAGAGGCTAGATATCATAGAGCAGCCATCAAAGCACTTGGCACATCTTTTCGAAATTTGGAGAGATAAGTGGGAAAAATTACAACAATATTATATGAGAGAGTTCTAGATACTCTTTTCGCTGATATTGAGAGAAATCCCAAAGCAACAACGAATGTTGTGACCTTGAGAAGTGGGCAAGTGTTGAAAGATCCCATCCTAGTCCAAAAAGATGTGATACCTGATAAAGAAAGTTGGGAGCAGCTGAAGAATAATGTTGATAAGAAAAAGAAAGGCTCGACGAAAGCTGAGAAAAATAAGAAGGAAGAAACTTCAAGAAGGGAGGAATGTGATGAGAGCGAGCATATGCTTGCTTTACCTTTCCCTCAAAAACTATATTGAGAAAAGTTGGACAAACAATTTGAGAGATTTCTAGATATACTGAAATAGGTTAATGTAAACTTACCATTCACAGAGGTGCTCTCACAAATGCCATGCCAAATTTTTAAAGAGATCCTGACAAAGAAGAGAAAGATAGAAGAGACCTCAGTGATCAAACTCACAGAGCATTGCAGTGCGATATTGCAAAAATAAACTCCCACAAAAAAAGCGGAGATACAAAGAGTTTTAATATACCTTAATCTTTAGGCGCTATTAATTT